>NC_080187.1:188450075-190950075 GCF_030028045.1 Hippopotamus amphibius kiboko | reverse complement strand
AAATAGATAGCTAGTGGGAAGTTGCTGCATAACATAGGGAGATCAACTCAATGATGGGTGATGCCTTAAAGGGCCAGGATAGGGAGGGTGGGAGGGAGTCGCGGGAGGAAGAGGCTATGGGGATATATGTATAAATACAGCTGATTCACTTTGGTGTACCTCAAAAGCTGGTACAAGAGTGTAAAGCAATTATATTCCAATAAAGAGCTTAAAAAAATAAATAAAATAAAATAAAATAAAAAAACAAAAAAAAAACCAGTTCCCTTTTGGTTAGTCCTGTAGTTAGGAATTGTGTATAAAAAGGTGGGCACAAGAATTAGGTTGGATACTAAAAGAATTAGTTTTACAAAGTAGAAATACTAGATTAATCTTTGCCAGATGTCTAATAATCTTTATGCATGTTTTGATATGGAAAGATCTCCAAAGTATATGGTATAATGAAAACAGCAGAGTGCAAGGCAATATTGTAAAATATGTTCCAATACTTGTTTGAGAAAAGAATATAGACAGGAAGTTAGACAGGTAGGCCTATATGTTTGTGTAGGCATAGAAAATTTCTGGAAGTATTTATAAGAAACTGTCAGTAATAATTGCCTTTGAGAGAATAACTGAAGATTTACTTTAGATAAGAGACATTTCAGTATATATTTTTAGTACTCATTAAATAATTTTTTCAGTGTGCATTTTACTTTTAAGTAAAATTTAAAATAAAAATTATCTGGTACATAAAGTACCATGACCATCATCAATAATCATTTATTGAGTTTCTACCCATTATAGGCAACGTGCTAGACTTTGTGTATAAACACTAACATTCACAAACATCCTATAAGATCAATCAAAGTTATGTAGCTTGTACTGTACTGCAAATAAGGGATGGAGTCATTTTCTTCTGCTTTTAACCAGAGTTTCCAGAAATCCTTAATACATGGCCACCAGTATAGGCATTTAACTCTTTACTACATAGAAAATGAAAAGCATTTCTTCACTGTGATCTCAAATCATTGGGATTACAAATTCTGTCAATATCTATCACTCCTAGAGTTTTATTTAAGGTAGAGACTTAAAATAATGTCTTTCAAACCTATTTTTCATTTTACTTATTAGGACAAGCTTGTCATGTAATTTTTTTTCCAACTTGGAAGCTATAAGCAGGATTTTCACAAAATCCAACTGATTTCTGACTAATATGTTCTGCCGTTTAATATGAATGTACCATTCCTACATGGCTTTTAAAGCAATATAATTAGGGATACCAAAATATCTCCTAACTTATGTCAATTACTTTCTACTTTTAAATTATTTAAGTAAACACTAATATCTATCTTTTTTTGCATACAGAATCAGTGACATGTCTGAGTATTATTATATAATGTTTGTTCTATTGATCATTTCTGGTTGTGATTTTGAGGAAGTACCATAAAATTGTCAAGGGCCTCAAGGAGGTGGCAGCATAGCTACATTATACTTCAGGTGTTCATCTTTTATTTGGGAGATGGGGAAAGCAGGGGGGATAGCAGAATCCAATTCACTAGCAAGGAAGAAATGAATTGAAGAAGGCCTAGACTGTTAATGTGTCAAGAAGAGTAGAGAAGTAGAACATGTGGAATAGGTGCTCACAAGTTCAGTGACACTAGAATCACCCCGGCTGTAGGACTGTGCCAATTGTAGATTCTGTGGTTATATTCGGATTCTGCTCCCAATTTGGTTATGTGAATAGTTCTGCATGATTTAATCAAGGTGAAGTACCCTAGGTAAGGGTCAAGTTCACAAAAAGAGTTCAGAATGATTATTCAGGGCATTGAGACTAAACCTAATTTTTAATGTATTTAATTTGCCATTCCTTCATATCTGAGAGAAAAAATACTATAAGTTAAAGTCCTTAGTCTCATTTTATCTTTTCAAAAATAATATATCCCAAATAGCCATCAAAACTGTCAAACGCAGCTATAACATTCCTTCCATTTAGTCATTCAGATGGTTTTCTAAAAACAGTGCCCTCAGAGCTTTCTCCCCTTATATGAAGATTTACATAAACCATGGCTTTAGAAATTATAAATTAACTACTCTCCTCTCTCCAGAATATCGGTCCTAAGAACAATGTGAGTTTACATCATTTCCTTTTTAATAAGAATTAAAATTTTATTTTCTTTTGTTGTAAATTGGGGAAGGGAGTGAGAATATTTAAATTTTGATCACATTTTTAACAAAGGATGAAGCTTTCAAAATTATCATGTGTAATGAGGTAGCGTATAGTGGAATAAAATTTCAGGCCTATGAAGACTTTGGGTAGTTTTACTTTTTCAGAATAAATCGAAATCTCTTTATAATGTTCTAAATTTCTCTTTCTGCCCTTCCCATATCTTGGAAACTCCTTGTGCCCTCTTCTCTCAACATTTTCCCACTTTTCCTTCTCCCTTTTCTTTCTTCTCCTTTCCCATCCTCTCACACAGAAAAAGAAAGTGACACTTTGGTCTGACTTCAGGAGCTTCAAACCGCCCCACTTCTCAACAGTCTTCTGGAGGCTGCCATTTTGTCTGAAATCACTACATTGCTAATATCTTTTGACTAAAGCATCAAATATCCCAGATAAAATCTAAATCTTATGTCTATAAAGAAAGCAGCCGTTTAGCAGAGTGTTGCTGATACAGTACACAGCACAAGTAAGGCTTGGTAGGGAGAGAGGTAAAGAAACAGGGCATGGCTCCTTCTCTGGACGTCACTCAGTCTCTAGTGGTAGGACCCAGAGTCAGGGACCCTGAGCAGCCAAGGGGAATAGGTTATGGAGAGGGGTTTTCCTGTGCAAAGAAGGATGAGCAGAAACTAAAGGGAGCTTTTCACCTTTATCAGCATCTTTCATGAGAGCAGTATTCCTAAAATCCCCAGGGTGGGGAATCATTTAATTAAAAAAATTGTTGAATGAATGAACAAATGAATATGAAAGGAATTGTTCCAGTCATTTTTTTTCCTTACCTTAAAACCTAGGCAAGAGTAGATTGTATTTAGATATGACAACTAATTATTCTTCTTAGCAATTAGTTATATTCCATAAAGAATGCTATTCATTCTGAACTGTGTTCCAGAAGAGCAGGAAAATAAAGTGCATCAACATATTTTAGAGCAAGTTGCACAAGAAGAAATCTACTAAGCTTCTAAATGATTTGCTACAAGATGAGAAACTGTGCTGCCTCATGCTTCTAGCAGATTGGGAACCCTGGCTATAGTCCTTCAATAATGAAAAGTCTAGCCACTTCTGCTGCTTCTGTACTTAAATTTAATTTAGTTACTTTTATATGCTCACGTGCCTTCAGGAGCCTCAGGCAAGATTTTGAAGAGGAAGGGATAAAATGCTGAATCTTATACATCTCTTCCCTCTCTTTAAAGTATATAAAAACTACCCATGTGCGTGAAAGGCTGGTACCACAGTATTAACTACAACGGGCCAGTGATTTTTGTTTTTTAACAACTGTTGTGGAGGCATTAATACTAAGGTGCAACCAGCTTAGTATTCAGTTTGACATGTTTAACCAAGTGTGAATTGAATTGCCGATAATTGTAAACAGGTTACCACATATTGCCTAACTTTCAGAATTAATTTTTTAGTTTTGTGTCCTCAGTCAGTAAACATTTGTGAAGCACTTCTGTGTGTCTTCTGTTTATTGGGAACTAGGGGCAGTTGTGTAAGTAAGATGGACAGTTGGCAATAGACCTCTTCATTGGATACTTGTACATTTACAGTGTTCTTAAGGAGCAGGAGATCAGCTGAAGGAGTAAGGAGGATACTTGCCTGTACCTTTACGCTTACCTTTGCAAGTTGCTCGTGAATCTCAAGCAGGCTGGGTCGGTTGACCTTGGGCCCACTAACACTGCCGGTGTTGCGATAGTACTCGATCTTGGGAACAGCATCCATGGTGTTGTGGCCGAAGGTTTGTAGGTAGTATGTGTTTGTGTGAGAATCATAAGCATGAAAACCGGCATCTGTTTTAGTATTTTCTCCACTTTGGAGGAAGTTGTCATAGCACTCCTGATTCCCAGGTCTAAAGCTGATTCTGAATCTGCTCTGGCCTTCATCCCCAAAAGAGGTTTCCTCATAATGTGGAGGGTCGGTGTTGTCATTCACAGCCGCACAGCTCTCATGGCTCTCCTTTATGACATTCACTTGAAAGCGATTGGTATTACTGGGTGTGGAATCCAGCAATACGTTGGAAGAGTTGTTCAGTGACATCTTCCAAGATGGACTTTTTGAACTAAGCTTTCTACTTTATGGCTGGTTAAAAAAAATCTATAGATTTCTTCCTTGAAAGAAACACTAATGTGTTTACATTAGGGAGCTCCTGGCTTTTGTTCTAGAAGAACTCGATAAAAAGACTCTTGGTATAGTCCCTCCTATACAATCTTCAGAATGTTCTTCAAAGCTGTCATTGAGAAAGAAAATTAAGCTTGTTCCAGGTAATATAAATATATTGAAGTAGAGGTAGGGGTATGAGGGAACAGTTTTTTTTTTTATAAGACATACGATTTTAAATTCACTTCCTTAAAAATTACCTGTCCAGGAACCTTAGTTACCTGAGCAGTTAAATCCCATAATGAATAACTGGGGACCTGATTCAGCAAACAGAATTTCCAATGGAGTCATTAAAATGTTACCTGCATTTGTAGTATTTGCTTGTACTCAGAGCAGTTGGATTCAATATGACTTTAGAAAAGATATAACTCTACCAATTGAATACAGTAAGAGCTGATGAGAATATTCTCAGCCTGAAATAGAGTTCATTGATAGTACTGAATGTGGAAACTGCAAAATATTTTGATTGATATTAGTACATATTATACCATGAATAAATTTTAAAAATATTTTTTAAACTTCTAGAAAAATACATTCTTGTCAGGTTATAAATATACATCCTGTCATGATGTCTCTGTGAATGCTTGGATCTTTTACTAGCCTTTAAAATGTTTCATTTGTTCATACATTTGTTTAACAATTGCTATTATGGAAACTTTAAAAAATGTAGAAGTATTCAGGGTAAGGAAATAAATCTCAGACCTTAATCGGTAGAATAATCAAGCTCTGATTCCCTTTAATGAAATATTCTCAATCTTTGAGAGGTTTTTATTTGACTGAGAGATAGACTACATAGTCATTTTCACAATCCACAATATAAACCCATCTTAGAACATTCTTTCATTAGCTTAATATCTCTTTATTAATACCTTAAAATTTGGCTTTTCAAAGAAAATTCTACAAAGATAGATAAATAGAAAAAAATACTTGCTTCTTACAGTTATTAAAACTATTAAACTACTAAAACTATTAATAACTCGCAGTTATTAAAACTATTTCTTTGAGTTAAAAAAAAATCTCAGCTTCAACTCTCAAGTAATCATTCCTAGGGAAATTATAAGTGAACTATTACCTCTTTAGTTTTTATGGAACCTCTCACTTCTCTTCATAGCCCTTGACATCCTCGCCTTTATTCTACTCCTCAGAATCTCCTATATGACATAATATTAAATATGATTTTTACCCTGCCCAGAAGTGTTTAACTTACCTCCCAGGAGCCTTCTTCTCAGGAAGCATAACCTACTTCAGCATCACCCAGGCATATATGCAGCACTTAGCTTTCACCCCCAAACCTTAGGCTTCTTCTTATTGGTTAAAATCTTCCTTGAAAAAAGATGACCGAGCAATGATTGGCCTGGAATAATACTGTAGGCCCCACCCAGCCATTAGCACAGAAGAACCTTAAGTACTACATCAACAAGTAACCAGGAGTAAACCATTAATCCTTTTAGACAGGAAGACAAATCAAGTTTGTTTAATTCATAAGGGGAGTTAGATTGTGCAACAGCAATCATCCAACAAAATATGAGCAGTGCTTCAGTTTGAGGCTAAATAAATGGAATCTTGCCATCTCATTTCATATGATTCCTAGTGACCTCCTATTGTTCAGGATATGCAGCAAAATATAGGCCTCCAGAGATAATTTCTATACTTTGTAACTAGAAAATGGTATTTGAGATTCTTTTATCTTGCTTATGGTAGATATTATCCTTATTCTTGTCTGCATGGGAAGTAAACAGATTGAGAGTATGATCAATAATTTATTGAAAATATTTCTACTTAATGAGAAAACTCTTTCAAGCAGGAATGAAACTATGGGTAAGTTTCCCAGTGGCACTGCTAAATGACCTTTTTGCCTCCACCTGGCAAAATGTTTTTATCAAACCTGATTTTTGAGTTTTGTTGAAGGTAAGGCTTTGCTCAAATCTGTGAGGTGGTGATTATTAAGACAGCACAATCAATTCCTCCATGCAGGTTCTGTCACTGATTTTCAATCAGGATGATTGAAGGAGTCCTCCTCATGTTTTATTAGAAACTGTTCAAGTGATTTCCAGTTGCCTGAGCAGCACCGCTGTGGTGTAATACAGAGGTTAGGAGCCAGTGTCTGGAGTTAGCGTGCTTGATTCACATCCTGGCCCTGCCACTTCCTATCTACGTGAACTCTGGTAAGTTACTCAGTCTCTTCTCATCTGTAAAATCAGTTGTGAACAATACTGTGTTGTAGACATTGTGAGGGTTAAATGAGTTAATTTGTGTGAAGGGTGAGTCTGCTAATTTTAGAAAGCACCGGTTTGTATGTAGTGCTTGCTTTTGCTATTTTGGCAATATTTACAAGCTACTGATAACTTTTGTGTAGTCACATCCCAAGATTCTGGGGTGAATCATCAGAGATTAGGATAGGTACTATGCCTATTAAAATAGGGGGGGGACTTCCCTGGTGGCGCAGTGGTTAAGAATCCACCTGCTAATGCAGGGGACAGAGGTTTGAGCCCTGGTTTGGGAAGATCCCACAGGCCACAAAGCAACTAAGCCTGCGCACCAGAACTACTAAGCCTGTGCTCTAGGGCCTGCAAGCCACAACTACTGAGCCCGTGTGCCACAACTACTGAAGCCTGTGTGCCTAGAGCCCGTGCTCAGCAACAAGAGAAGCCACTGCCATGGGAAGCCCACACATCACAACGAAGAGTGGCCCTGGCTTGCCACAACTAGAGAAAGCCCGTGCACAGCAATGAAGACCCAATACAGCCAAAGATAAAATAAATAAATAAATAAATAAATAATAAAAAATTAATTTCTAAAAAAAATAATAAAATAAATAAAATAAAATGGGGGAAATATAGGTTGGTGAACAGATACAAGCTTGTAGAGAGGAGTCTGGAGATACCTCAGCAAAACCCCTTAGAGGCTCCTAGTCAGGTAACTGTCATGCTAATCAGTTGGGCAAATGTCATGAGGCTGTATCAGAAATTGAGACAGAATTACAAGTACCTGTAACTCATTTTGCTTTTAAAGGCCGCTAGTATAAGGAATTTATCTGTTCAACACAGGGTTCTGACTTCCCATATGGTAGGCGTAGGGAGTAGTCGCATTTCAGACTCAGCTGGGTGGGGCTGGTTATTTAGATCAGCTAAGATGAGGCTGGGACCCAAAAGAGTCCTATTCACCGGCCCTGGACAGGCGTTGTGAACTTACTTGCGGTTATTTCTGCCACCTCTAGTCTCCCTTTCCTTCACTGTTCCCTCAACTCTGGCCTCCTTTCAGGAGCCCACTGGTTTATTCCTCAACCTTTTTCCTCTGCCAAAGACTATGAATGCCTCTAATAGCTGTCAATTTCCTTTTTCCTTGCTGACCTACTGCCTGACTACAGTGTAGTGTGAATTGGTTTTCGTTTTAGTCTTACATCAACTAGACATTTTCATTCTAAGCCTTTTGTCTCTAACTTTGAAATGAAAGGCTTTGTTCTCTATTAGGGGATTCAGACATTCTGGAGTAGATGGGAGATGGTTTGGGGGATGTGGATAAAATTACACCATCCATAAAGCCAACCTCGAAAGGCCTTTCAGACAGGTGGGTAAGGTAACAGAGAAAAACTGTCCTTTATTTTTTCTCCTGTCCTCTTTGGCAGGGCTCTTGGGAAGAGGCAGCTAGGGGACGATCTGGCTATGACATTGGACATCTATTCCTAGAAGGATTAGCATTTCAATAAATTTCCATGCTCTCCATGCTGTAACCATCCTTTATATCTTATATCATTTCTAGCTCTAAAAATACCGACTGTAACCTCTCTTCCCCTTCCACTTTCCCCCCAAAAGTCTAAGGCACACAATAGGCCATGCATAAAGACATTTTTGGTTAAAATAATTTATCTTTAGTAGGATTAGAAATAATACTAAGGTGGAGTTGATAATATCTGGAAAGCTTATGGGTATTGAATTTTCAGAAACAATGCTCATATTTCATAGTTTTCTTGTCTTTGGTTTTTAGAGTCTTTTTTTTTCTTTTTGAAATAAAGATCTGGCCTTGTTAACATAACAAGTTTAGTCACAAAAATGGAAGGTCTTGTTTGGTGTCTTCCTTGGCAGACAAATGAAGTATCTTGTACTTGGGCATATATTCATATCTTAGTATTTCAGAAGCCTGTGTTGCAAAGGAGATGACTAACATCGTGGACATTTACAACTTTCAATGTGTCCAGCTGACTTGGCTCAATGAGCTGTTCTTGGACCAAATTACCAACTGGCTACAAGGTGTCTCAGGTTGGCACTCTAGTACCAATTGGGGTTCAAAGAGCCACCTTGAGGTAAGAGTTTGGTCCAGGAGACCCATAGCCAACACAAATGTGTTCTGAATCTACTAGGAGATGAAAAGTGTCAGGGCCTCTCACTGAGAAAGCTGGTTTTGAAGTACTATGGACCTGGGAAGTAACCAAACTTGTAAGATGTAGAAGTGTTGAGGACAGTGTGTGGGAGTACAGAATGATATCTACAAATAATGACTATGACTCTGATGATAGCTTAATTCCTAATACAATCACTCCCTAGCTTGGTGACCATGGGAAGTTATTTAATCTCTCTGTTTCAGTTCCTCATCTGTGAAATTGAGATAATAAAATGGAAACAGTAGTACCAAACTCAAAGGACTGATGAGTATCAAATTACATAATAAGTGGAAAATACCTAATTTAGTGCTCTCAGTACATATTAATCCTTTTTTTTTTTTTTTTGGTATGTTTGGCAATTCTGTGTTCTCAAGTGACACAAATATTTTTGTATTTATTTATTTCCTGGTATACATCCATCCAGTTATTATAGACAGTCAGAATTTTGTAGTCGGAAAAAATAGCAGAATTATATAATTCTATTTTTTTAAGTTTATTAAATAAAGAGAATGAATACTGAAGAGGCTGAATAACTTACACTGAGCCAGTACTTCTTAAGGTTTGATTTACAATTACCAACAAGGATAATAAATAATGATAGCAAGGTATGTTTAAACAATGTTTTCTGGTTTTCAAATTACTTTCCCATTCATTATATGTCACTTGGTCCTCCCAACATTCCTGCAAAACATGTAGGATAGGTTTTTTGTTTTTGTTTTTTTAAATTGAGGTATAGTTGTTTTACAATGTGTTAGTTTCTACTGTGCAGCAGAGTTCCATGTGCTATACAGCAGGTTCTCATTAGTTATCTATTTTATACATATTAGTATATATATGTCAATCCCAATCTCCCAATTCATCCCACACCCTCTTCCCCCCTTGGTGTCCATACATTTGTTCTCTATATCTGTCTCTATTTTTGCCTTGTAAACCAGTTGATTTGTACCATTTTTCTAGATTCCACATATATGTGTTAATATGTGATACTTCTTTTTCTCTTTCTGACTTACTTCACTTTGTGTGACAGTCTCTCGGTCCATCCACGTCTCTACAAATGACCCAACTTCATTCCTTTTTATGGCTGAGAAATATTCTATGGTGTATATGTACCATGTCTCTTTTATCCATTTGTCTGTCGATGGCGATTTAGGTTGCTTCCATGACCTGGCTATCGTAAAAAGTGCTGCAATGAACATTGGGGTACGTGTATCTTTTTGAATTATGGTTTTCTCTGAGTGTATGCCCAGGAGTGGGATTGCTGTGTCATATGGTAATTCTAGGGATAGGTTTTTTTTTGTTGTTTTTTTTATCATTTTGCTGATGTGAAACTTAAGTTCCCATATAGGTAACATTCTAGGTCATAATGCTTGTTCTTGGCTAGGCAAACATTAGAATTCAAATCTTAGAGTTTAGACTCCTAAACTGAAAAAATTTTCATGACATCTTAAATCTGCATTCATCTCAGATCCCTGGATTTCCAGGTATATTTGTAGAGTTCATAGGGCACTAGAATTAAAAGGGATGTTGAAAATCCTCTGGTTAGCTTCCTCACTGAGCTCTACAGAGATAAGATGACTTGGCCAAGGTTGATAGCTGTAATGGTGGCAAAGTGGAGGCTGGACTTTATGCTTCTTGTTTCCACTAGGTCATGATGAAAACTCCCTTTTTAATGCTATATAAAAGGGGAGGAGGAGAGAGTATCAGTATGATCCCAAGCTAGGGAATTTTATCGCAAGACATTCTAGAAGGAGAAGAAATAGAAAGGTCAAAATGTGACATTTGGGGGCCTTTATGGCCTGTGGTTACTTGTAGGGTTTGTGTGAACATTGTTGACCTATGGCTATTATTAGGAAAATCATATTCTGTTTATTCTTTGGACTGAGAGGCCCTTATCTTTGACACCTAATTCTCTAGAGCAAGGGGCCCAGGGTCAGGAATGTGGAGAGAGTGTCTGGGTGTTGCACAGAAGCAGATGCAGAAAGAATAAAGATAGTATATATGGCTGGAGTTATTCTTATGCTCTATTCATTAGAAACCTCGATGTGAGAACAGAGGAAAGTGAGAACCCCCAATAATGGTTTATCACTTACACAGCATGGTGGATAAATTGAGCGCACATGTTTATTGAATTCAGTGAATGAAATGAGCTTCTTCCAGCATGCTGAAGGAAATTACAATTGTGTCCACCATGTGCCCCAGTGGTATAACCCTAAAAACTGTAATGCTGAAAACACTCAGGCAAGTGCATATTCAAATGTCCCTTTATCAAACTCTTCAACTTCATCTTCCCATGTAGAGGAAGGCATGCTACTATAAGGGTCTAACAGGATTTTGAAGCATCTGATAATAAGAAGTCCCAAGAAGATACACAAAATCCCAACAAACGCGAAGCCAGTTTTTTGTTCCAGAGTCAATGAGAAAGCTGACACTTCGTTGACACTCATCTTAGCTGAAGAGTTGCCACAATAGCTACTACTCATTATTCACTGTCACATCATTTTGGGTCTTCAGAATTCCTGCTGGAGTCACCTCTTGGCCTAGATACAAAATTGGACTCAGTTTAGTTTTATCCATATATGGTATTAGGCAGGTAATTGTTCTATAGAATCTGGTATTTTTCAAACTCTCTTGATTTAACTTACAAAACATTTGAAAACATCATCAGATATAGATCAGGATGAAATTAGTATTGGAGATGTTACTTCTATTGTAGTAATTACAGAATTGCCTTTGTGGACACACAAAACAATACCTGTATACACTAAATATAAAATCAGGTATGAAGGGGAATAGTCAAATAATTAACCCCAAAAGCATTTGGTTCATTGCGAGATGCTTGTCATTGTTTCTTTGACCCAAGTTTTCATCCAATTTTCATTTCATTTTTGCATGTATCAATAAAACCATAGATAATTATAGGGTATAAGCTGGTCAAGCTCTCTAAAGTCCATGTTTTAAGGTCTATCTCCAATGCCATTTTGTTCGATAAGTTCTGATCCTTTTAAAAGGCGAAAGATTTATACGATATGAAGAGAAACCAGAGTATCTGATCCTTTAAAATAGGTGTAATATCTTCTTTATTTTAGACTTCTTAGATTTTAGACTTATGTTCTTATATTTTCTTTTCCACTACCACCTCAAACACTAAATGCTAATTCCTTAAAGAATTAGAAATTGTGTTCTTAAAATTATGTTAAAAGGAGCAGTACCCAGCCTAGCAGCTTGCAAGTAACAAGCCACAGTAGCTGTGGACCATTAACCATCTCCCCACCATCTCCATTGGCTCTCACCCCCTAAATAGACATAAAATCCATGTTAAACAGCATGTTTTCTATGAATTCAGCTGCAAGTCAAGCTCCCTAGACCCCTTGCCAACCAGATTCCCACTTTCTCTAAGTTCCTACTATACTGAGATTCTAAAACTATCAAAAGTGTTCAGAAAGTGAGTGTTGAATTGAAGCAAAATAGATTTTTCCATTTGATGTCTTAAAGTTAATTGAATTAATTAATTAAAAATTAAGATTAGTTAATTAAATCAAATGGTTACTAACCCACAGCTGCCCTTCTTTGAAGGAATGTCACTAAAAAGATTATCCAATAACTGAGAATGATAGATTGCTGGTGTTTTTGTCTTTGTTGGTGCTTCTTTTTCTTTTGTTTTAAGCTCTTTATTGGAATATAATTGCTCTACACTCTTGTACCAGTTTTTGAGGTACACCAAAGTGAATCAGCTGTATTTATACATATATCCCCATATCCCCTCCCTCCTGCGACTGCCTCCCACCCTCCCTGTCCTGGCCCTCTAAAGCATCACCCATCATGGAGTTGATCTCCCTTTGTTATACAGCAACTTCCCATTAGCTATCTATTTTACATTTGGTAGTGTATCTATGTCTATGCTACTCTCTCATTTCATCCCAGCTTCCCCTTCGCCCCCCACCCTGCACCCCAACCCCGTGAAGACATTGCAGATGGCTAACACATGAAAAGATGCTCAACATCACTAATCATTAGAGAAATGCAAGTCAAAGCCACAATGAGGTATCACCTCACTCCGGTCAGAATAGCCATCATCAAAAAATCTAGAACCAATAAATGTTGGAGAGGGTGTGGAGAAAAGGGGACTCTCCTGCATTGTTGGTGGGAATGTAAGCTGGTACAGCCATGGAAAACAGTTTGGAGATATTCCTTAAAAAACTAAAAATGGAAGTACCATATGATCCACTGCTGGGCATATACCCAGAGAAAACCATAATCCAAAAAGAAACATGTACCATAATGTTCGTTGCAGCACTATTTACAATAGCCAGGACATGGAAGCAACCTAAATGCCCATTAACAGATGAATGGATAAAGAAGATGTTGCACATATATACAATGGAATATTACTCAGCCATAAAAAGGAACGAAATTGAACTGAAATTGAATTGAAATATGTAATGATGTGGGTAGACCTAGAGTCTGTCATATAGAGTGAAGCAAGCCAGAAAGAGAAAAACAAATACTGTATGCTGACTCATATATATGGAATCTGAAGAAATGGTACTGATGAACCCAGTGACAGGGCAAGAGTGGAGATGCAGGTGCTTCTTTTGATAATTTTTAAAATTATGATTATTAAAATGACTGACCCTTCAGGTTATTTGGGGTTCAATTTTCGGGAAACAACTGAGACAGAGCAAGGAATGGGGGGCAAAGAGTGGAGAGAGGGAGTAATTAATAAGAACAAGCCTTGTAGCTTTCAAAGTTTTTCACCAACTTATACACCAGTTAATATCAGACAATATTTACTTTTATAATGGTTTGGATTACAAAAGAGCTCTGTCTTCAAACCTTAAGTGTCAGAAATATTCAGTACATTCTGGGATATGCTGGTTACTTGACTTTTTGGTTTAATAGAAGGAAAAAATGTTATTTCAACTCCATTTGTTGAATTTCTTTACACCAAATCATTTTTCTGCCCTAATAAGTATGGTATACTGAATATATTTTAATTTTTAAAAAAATGTCAGATCACTTAAGTGTCTCAGAGTGATTTTTCTGATGATTGAGCTCTTGTACTATTTATCCTGTAGAAGGTAAGGGAGACGGGGCTGAATATCTAATGACCTTGGGACTTAACTAGAACTTTTTTTCTGACCAAATCTCTACTTTTATTGCTTTGTCAATTAAAAGTCCGGTGCTGATATTCATACACCCTCTGTTATTTATTTAATGGGTGGGTAAACTGAAAAGAAGAGATGATGGATCAACTATATGACTGATTCAGCCAAGCAACCTATTGAATTATTTTTTCACTAGAGCCATGACCTTGCTAGGCTTACCATTTGACGATTTTCTGGGACGTGTGGGTAAGAAGAGGCACTAAGCCTGGTTTACTGGTGGACTCAGTAAACAGACTCACTTCAATGAAGGACTTGTCGCCCAGTACCTGGGAGCACTACCAGCAGATAATCTTCAGCTGCTAGCTCCTTCCATGGATTGCCTCAATAGCAGAGAGCTGCCTTACCCAAGCTTACTGTGCTTCCAACAACAGTTTTCAATGACTGATGAATGTGAGAGTAAAAAAGCCTGGCCATCTTGGCTCAAAGGGGCACAACTCTGAAGAACCATTCTAGCTCTAGAGTTCATCATGGGGTAAACCGAGGCTGTTGTTGGTTCATCAGAGCCCAAATTTTGCCCATTCCTGCTTAACTCCTCACCCTTCCACAGGTGCTGAGCCCAAGGGCACTACTTAGTGAACATTCTGCACACTACTCTCTGTCTCAGAGTCTGGTTTCTGAGGAACCTAGCCTGCAACCATTGGTATTACAAACGTTAAAACATCTGGGCAATTTTAACACCCTGTGCATTTTTAAGCTAGTTCATTTTGCCACTATGCAGAAAGAGCCTAAACTGAGTATAGTTATGATATAGCTACATTTATTTATAGGTTTTTAAAAATCATAAAGTAGACACGTACACAGGGTCATAACTGATTATTAGAAGACTTAAGTCAGTTGGCTCTTAGCTTGTAATTAATCCACTAGACTCTTATTCTTATAAAAAACCACCAACTGCCCAAACGAACAAATAAAAAGAGATAGTTTCTAGCTGTAGCAATAAAACACTCAACTCATTTGTCACTATTAAATTAAAACAAGGTATTTTCCTAATTAGAAATACAAAATCCCTTAAATTTTATATTACAATTTGTCTAACATATACTAGATAATGTTTTGTTCTTAGAGTCTTAGACAATCTGTGAATTGAGTTACTTATTTTAATGGAAAAATAACTACTTTTCAAGTAGTTACCACAGTTTCTGGCATGTTGTAGGTATTTAATAAATATTTGAATTGAATTAAACTAAATTATTAAAAAATATAATTTTTAATGAATAAAGTTCTGATTTTAAAAAATCTAATTTTTAAAATCCAGAAAGCATATTTAAAGTGAAATGAACAAGAAAACTTTGATTTAAAAAATATCAGCTTTGAAGATAAACATTAAAATTCAGCAGCTCATTCAGAGTTCAGTGTTTCTGGTTTTTTAAAATAATTGATTAATATAGCATTCCCAGAAAGACTCACATGATTTGTATATTCAAAAGTAGAAGAAGTAGATCTTTTCTAACAGCCTTGTGAGTTCCTTTTTATTATCTAAGGAAAGGTATGTAGCCATCATATTACTTTGGCGTCGACTACCAGGAAGTATAGAGTTAAATTTTGTAGTCAATCAGAATGATTTTGGTTAGCTTAAGACTTCCAGTATAATTATCCCTTCTTCCCCTGACTTTGCCTTCTTCATTACTTGGCTGCTCTGGTTACCCTTAGCTAAGAAGGGCAAGATACTTCAAAGATACTTAGCCAAGATACTTCAAAGGCTTTTGGAATTGGGTAGGAGTACAAACAATGAATGGCTATATGAAGCCACTGTTAGTAAGTGCATAAAGTCATCTTGGAAGAAAAGATATATGATTATATCATGGTTTTAAACATAGTTTATAAGCCCTCTTTGGCTATCTATTGTTGGTACCAACATAAATGAAATGCAGAACACAAACTGGGAGCTGAATGAGACTAAGGTATTATATAATAATGAATATAGCAATTACATTTTAGTTATTCATTGAACAGTATATATATAGAATATCTGCTCCATGTCAGCACTCCAGGTCTGCACCATGTCTCCTCCTGGTGGAGGAGACAGACTCAATTATTTTTAAAATTATCTATCCATCTATTTATCTCTGTGTATTATATCAGGTAGTCATAAATGCTATGAAAGAAAGCAAGCAAGTTAAGAGGAAAGAGAATGATGGTAAATAAAGGGCACTTTTTTAATTAAAAAAATCAGCAAAGCCTTCCCCAGGGAGATGACATTTGACCTAAAGCCTGAATGATGTCAAGATGGGAGACATGAAAATATCTGGAAGAAGAGCATTGAAGTTTGAGGAAACAGTCACGGCAAAGGCTTTGAGGTAAGAGGATTTCATACACAATATGTTCAGATAAAAAAATTGACCAGTAACAGATTAAACTTCCTACTTGTGCAAGATGGTTTAATGGTATCAGATGACAAAGAAAAGGCAGCTCTGAAAAAAAAAAGGAAAAAAAAAAGTTAGGGGCTCATTTTCACTCAGTACTTTATCTACTTCTGTCTTTTCAACCAATGTATTCAATAGAATGCTCTTTAGAAATGACTCCAAAATCAAACGGTAAAAGGAGACCAGAAAGTAGTAGAATAATGTTTACCCATATTAGATGAGTTAAAACTCCCAGGATAAGATGATTTATAACTTGCATGAGCAAAAATCTTTCAAAACCTTTGAGAAATAGCTGACCATGAGAGTGTGGCCAGCAGTATGGACTTGGACAGACAAATGTCTCAATTTTCAGAAAGTGCAATGGGAAATTGTGAAAATTATATATTGGCAATTTGGAATTAATCTTTGCTACAAACCCATAATTAATTATTTTAACAGGTAATTTGTTAGCATTTAAGAAGTCAGTAAAATTAAGATGAGGTTAATAAGAAGTAATGCCAAATTCACTTCCTTTTTCGAAAGTTTACTGCTAACATGGAATATCAGGGAAACAGCATCGACATGATTTAGTCAATGCAAATAGCACGGCAATGCATTTAACAGTCTCCCATGATATCTTTTTTGGCGAAGATCATGAGATATGCCTAGATAATATTATTTTTATGTAGATTCATAGTTCACTGAGGTATCCTAATACAAATTGAGTTCTGTAATCATAGAGACAGCTCTCTAATGTAGTATCACAAAGGTCTAACTCTATCTACATTCTCTTTAGTGTTTTTGAACAGTAACTAGGTTGAAGATATTGAAGTGATGATTATTAAATTTGACACAAAGCTGGGCTGAAAACTGTAAGTTAGCACATAGAATAAAATTTCAAGACAATTCTGGTGACTGGAATTCTGGTTTGAAACTTGAACATAAAATTTAATTTTAAAAAAATTTAATAGAAACACTTTTAAAGCCCCATGTTTAAGTAGGAGGGAGGGAGATATACAAAACTTAAACTGGGGACACTTGACCTGGAAGTTCATGTGAACAGGTGTTTTATTAACATCTTCAAAGGAAGAACTTAGACTTTTATATTCGTCTTAAAATTCTACCTTTCACCAAAGATGAAAACAAAATACAAGCCAAGGAAATTGCTAACAACATGTTCAGAAAATAGATACTCTTGAGAACTTATGCCATATACGTAGCGGTTAAAATTTCAGTATTTTCAGGCCTAAATTTTTCAAATATTTGCCCAAACTTTCCCTTTTGCTTGCTCTGTGAAATTAAATGCTTGTCTCATTTCAACACCACCTCTAATGTTTTTGAAAATTTACTGCTACCTGTGCTGAGCTTTGCACCTTTTAATTAAATAGAATATATGATAGTATTAATCATATTATAATAACAAAATATTGTTAAGAATCAATAGGTCTTCAGATACAACACTGATTTCTTCATAATTAATAAGTTATTCAAAATTACTCAACAACTGGATAAAAGATACATTTCTTTCACTTTCTCTAATCCCTGGAACAGAAGCAAAAAAAAAAAAAAAATGCAGGTTCTGCAAAACAGACATTTAAATGCCTACCTCAAAGGGAAAACATCATCTTAATATTCTGTTTATGGGGAAATAGAAAATGAAGGAAATATGGGAGAATTTAGACCATGAAGTTACAAAACTATAAATAAATAAACCCTTATGAGAAAAAAAATTGAGAATAAAGAAATGAATTTTCAAAAAAAGAGTAGAATGTAAAATTATGTGGTAAAACTTATTTTAAATATGCTATACCACAAAAATGGGTAAAATTATCAACATTGTACAGTTTAAATATCAGAGTCTATGTGTTTTATGATTAAAGTATTACAGTATATTTCTGTAGTACTACTGAAAATGTAGTGAAAAATATTGCCTCAAGCCATGTTAACTGGAATAAATGTTTAGGTATTTTAGAAATGAGAAAATGAGTTGAAAGCACATCATTTCCTTCATGGCATTTGTCAGGAACTGGGATTTCTAAGTTCTGATGAGTCATAGGATTGGGCCAAGGGTATGAATGGGCCCAAATCTCACTGACTTGCTTTGTAGTTAATAACCAATAAATAAGCAAACATGGTCTTTCCATGACCAGTCATACAAATCATACTTTTGTGAGCAGTCAAGCAAAGATAACAGTATTTTTACACTTGATTTATAGCCTTTCACA
Organism: Hippopotamus amphibius kiboko; assembly: GCF_030028045.1. Lineage (NCBI taxonomy): Eukaryota > Metazoa > Chordata > Mammalia > Artiodactyla > Hippopotamidae > Hippopotamus > Hippopotamus amphibius. Next base: position 190,931,620 of record NC_080187.1, on the reverse strand, counting down.
TACATGAATGTTATGTGTGATGTTTTTTCTTCTGTGAAATAAGTTTACTGATTGGAGATATAAAAATTCACTTTTCAGAAACATGTAGTCATTTAATCATGCAACAGTGTGCAACTGTGGAAACCAATATTGAGAAGTATGTGCCCATTAAAAAAAGAATCCCCTGTACTTTATTTTAATCAACAGGGTTTTTTTTTTCTCCTGATTATTCATCTATTAATAATATTCCAAACAATAAATCTAAAATAACAACTATTATAGTGTAATATGGTGTCCTAGGTGAAAAGTATTTTGATACTGATCATTAGATATAATAATCTCTAATGCTAATGATATGAATGTTCATCATTTAATGAAATGAGACAGATAGGAAAATGCAAGCTTAAAAAATAAGGAATTCTCCCATACACACACATATATACACTTTTTCAAATATCAAGATTATTAAATCCCATTAAAAGAGGAAAAAGAAGCATTATTGAGGCTACATCTGCACAAATTTAGTTGGTAATTTGGAATGGAATATGTTGGAATCAAAGGAAAACCTTAAATTACAAACCCAGATGTCTTCATCATGATGAAGTGCATACATTTCAGGCCTTCCCAGGACTCCCAAACCTTGAGATATGCCAGAATTAACCTCCCCCACAGCCTTTCAGATTTCAACCTTAAGAGCATTTCCTTCTTAAGAGAACCTTTGAATGGCTCCTCAAGGACTCTGACATTCCCCTCCCCCTCTTTTTTTTTCTGAAAACACTAGAAACCTGGTCTGAAAATTCTCAAAATGTCTAGACTGTCTTTATCATTCTGCCTTGTTTGCCTGCAGCTCTCTTTGGACATATTAAACTTAAGAAGCATAGAAACCACCTCCTAAACATTGTGGAAGAAGCATCAGCAAGCTGACTGCACACATAACACATCCACTTTTTTTTTTTTCTTTTGTCAGAAGCAGCAGCAGCAGAAACATTAGGGCTCTTTCTCCTTTAGAATTTGAACTCAGCAGACCTGCAGACTCCTTCCCCCTTTCCTCCCTCCCCACCTCCTTTCCTGCTCCCTAGCTTCAGAAATACAAGAAAAGGAGACATGCTTCTCATCTGGACCTGCATTGGAATCCTCTCAGTTAATGCAGAGGGTAGGGGGAGAAAATTACTTCGCAGGCAGAGATGTCTCACCTTCCATGCTTGTTGCCATGGAGATGAAATCCAGCGAGTAGATTTAAGTGTTGACAGGTTTGTTTGTGTTCGCTGATCGGTTCAGTAACAATGTAAAAGGCGTGTCCTGGGAACCTGCGTGGAGTCACAGTACCGCGGTTAGTGCTTTCCTGGCCTACGTGTGTAAATGTCTGTATCTGTCGGTGAGGGACAGAGGACGTGGGCGCCCGCGAAGTACGTGTGCGCGCGCCAGTATATTTGCCGGAAAATGTGCACGGATTTCTTCGATGTGGCAGTGTGTAAATATTTGTGTGTGCGTAGATGAGGGCATCTGACCGTGTGCGTACGTGAGAGAGAAGAGGTGGGAAGTGAGAGGGGGAAGGGAGTGTGCCACGGCGGCAACAGGCTCCATATAGTCCTAATATCTAGGGGGGAAAAAAAGGAAAAAAAAAGGGGGGGAAGCGCTAATTTTCACTCATATCACACTTTTAAGGTTCAATTGGAGTTCACCACCAATTTGTCTTCCTAAGGCAGTGGGGGTTTTAATTAATTTATTGTTAAAATTCTTGTGTGCCCCCCTCTCCCCCCGCAACAGTAGCTGTGCCGCGGGCATTTTGCTGTGCTCGGCGACCGCAGTCTCAGTCGAGGAGTAGGCACTAAATTCTTACGTCTTTCTTCTCATCCTATAAAGGAGAGACGTGGGTGAAGAGCGTATTGGTTTAACTGGAGACCGCATGCGTCCTTTGGAGTTATTTTTCCCTACCCTTCGCCTTTCCTACGCAAACCCAACAGGATCCCCTTCCTTTCTTAGGAGTGGGTGCCTAGGCGCTGTCCGTAGTGCTGAAACATTGCGTAGTATGACCTAGCTCCCATAGAGGAGCTAGAAGACACCGAACGACGAACGCTCCGGTAAAGCTCATGGGAAGCGGCGAGGCACATTTTCTGAATATTGTTGAATATATAGAAACCAAACCTAAACCGCATTGAAAGCAGAACAAAACAGAACAAAACAGGCAAACAAACAAACAAAAAACGCTCTCCCCTCATCCTTACTTAAGGCTCTTCCTGTTCTCCAAACTCAGTTATAATGTTCCAATTCTATTCATCTTTGGATACTATTATCCAGAGCATACAAGTTGCAAACACTTGTAGATTCCTTAAAAACTTAATTATTGACCTTATGAATTATTAACTATTCAGCGATTGGGAAAAGTGTAGATGCAGAATTGGGTCATCTTTCATGTTAAAAAAGTCTGAAAACAAGTAAAAGTGTGTTATAGTTCAATAACAAAATGAAGACAAACTTCATGTTCATTTAGGGTATTTACTAAATTAGGAAATTTCATGTCTTACCAAAAATGGGCAATGTATGACTGTGAGTTCATACAAGACTATACTCAAAAACAGTTATTCATTTTCATTTAAAACTATTAAACACCCTATAACATAGGCCCACCAACGAAGAGAGTAGAAGAACTTTCTTCCTCCAGGAACATGTTCATTGCCATGGTTTTACTGACTCTTTTTTTAAGCTTGCTAAGGGCCACATTCATTTTTGGTATTATATGCTAGAGCAGTGCTTCTTGAAATTTACTGTGCACATGAATCCCCTGGGGATCCTGTTAAAATGTGTGTTCTCATTAAGTGTGAGATTGGGTCTCAGATTCTGAATTTCTAACAACACCCCAGGTGATTCCAGAGGTTGCTAGTCTCAAGACTACACTTCAAGTAACAATGTTCCAGAGATACCATATTCTGGCCATGCAGTCACTCAGAGACTATGGAAAAGGAGGCCACTTTCTTTCATTTATTATTCTATGTATGTTTCTAGACTGTTGCAAGAATATTCTATTCAAGTAAGTTCAGAGATTAACCATTTTGTTTGCACCATATTAACAAACTTTATGAATTTGTCATTTGATTGATTTTGACATTGTCTGGACACATACTACAGTTTACTCCACTCTCTATTTCCATACTATGATCTGCAAGCATCCATTATCTTTGCAAGCCAAGCTTAAGAAAGCAGAACAAAGTTATGTGATTCTGCTACTGATGTATGGGCCCCACTCCAAGAATTTATCATGATTGGAGACTTCAACTTGTCATTTTATGACTTTAAATATCATTCCACAGTAAATGCTTGTGATACTGATTCTAAAAATCTGGACATTACAGATCTAATTTTTCCCCAGTTTAGAAAGTGGAAGAGGGCCATTGTTTCATAGGCCATTTGAGTGAAATCTGACCTGTCATATCATTGACATACTACACTTTTGCTTAGATTTTGAAGGTTCCTCTGGAGGATTTCTGTTTTTTTAAAAAATCCGTACCGACATTAGTTGTAAAGTACTTTCAGTTAATGCTTTTGAATTGATGCCAAAGGAAAGTTTTGACTATAAATTAAGTTCCTTGGTGTTAGTTGGTATATGACCTTGACCTTTTTCAAGCTATATGAACGGTGGTGGTGTTCTAGAAAGTCTGCAAAGTGGCTCGTTCATGAAAGCATAATGCATTAAACATCAATTACATTCCACTTCCTTTGCCATATGCTGTGATACAAAGATAAATGAGATTTGGTTTCTGCCTTTGATGAAATATTTTGGGGAAAAGGAGGCAGATTCTACAAAGTTCTATAGAAGGACAGAGATTAATAGTATATGTTGTATTTTCCATTGCCAAAGAAGTGATGAAAAATAGCAAAATATACCAGAATACCTGTATTTCAGGTGCTTGCCCAACTTTTATTTGAAAATTGTTGAAAGATGTGAAATATATGAACGCATTTCTGAAAAACAGATGGTTAAGCTGTACTTCTGGATTGTCTATGATTTATTTTCAGAGCACTCCAAATTGTTAAAAAGGTAAATATGTGGGTGGCATTATTTGGCTCTCCTCCCAAAAGAATTGCCTTTATTATGCTTTGACTTTTACACTTTCAGCTTATATTCTATATGAAGCAATCCTCAGCTTACACGACCTGTTGTATGTCTGCTATGGGGTTGTTACTACAGACTTGCCCCAGACATCCTTTACTATTTCTTATATGACATCCCTCCGAAAACATTTCTTTCAATACCGATTTCATGAATTGAACTCTCATACCCCTCCTCTTCACTTAAATCATCCCAAGGTAAGTGGTGTGTTCTCTTCTTACATACAATGCATATCATGTAGCTGATCACATGTGCCTTTTCTTTTAGTTACCAGGGATGTCAGGTTTAAGTTAACAGCTAAAAATTAGTAACTATATAAGACCTTTATATTTGTGTTATTTCTTTATTGCCTTGACTACTGCAATTTTCTTTGCTCAAGTATTGGTATATTATTTTCTTTTAATTATCTGTTTTAATGTGTGTCCTCATATAAATGTTCTCATGGAATCAGAAATGGAGTAAATAAATTAAAAAATAAGGAAATAAATTTCTCCACTTTTTGGCAAAAATGACTACTAGGTGAATATATATGTTTAATTTGCTTTTAACAAGATACTAAAATATAGAAAAAATGATTATCTAGTTAGCTATGAAGATAAAAATCTAATTTATTATGACTAAATAATAAATGTTAAGCTAGTAGAAGAAAATTTCACTTTATATAACTACAGATCAGTTTTATTTCAAAACACATTGTTTCTCTGTTTCTCTTTCTGTACACTAAATAGTGTCCCTTGTATGACCAGGACTTTTTTCTTATGTCAGAGAGCAGAGGTATTAGTTATCTATCTTGTTAGAAGACATGGTAACTATAGAAATTTAAAGAAGATGACATCCCCACTGTAATGAATATGCTGTACTATGAGGGTGTCACAAAGGAACTGAAAGCAAGAATTTCCTCTAACAAGTCAGTTCAGGATTCTTTTCAGAGGAAAATTTTCCTTGCTGTGAATTCTTGCCACCCTGGTTCCAGTTGACTTCTTGCTCTCTAGTTTTCTATAGTGGGATCCTCTCTTGAACTTATTAGGCCAACATGTTACCTTTAGTTTTTCATGGAAATCTACATCTTGTCTGGCTTAAGTTTGTTTATTCTTTCTGAGCTAAAATGTTTGAAAGTAGCTCTGCTTTTTTGGGGGGAGGGAGGATATTGCTATTTACTCAAATATTGTATACTACAACTTCAGTTACAAAACTTAAAAATGTATTAAAGACAAATGTAAATTACTTTTGTTTAAACATTAAAAAATTAATCTAATGCTTATTTAGCTTTAGATGGTATTAGATAATTAGCTATGTCTAAAAGTCACCTGTTTGTTTTAAAAAATACATTCCTATTTTGGTCATCATTTTTAGATACCTATGGCTTATTTTCTACATAAGTGGTTTTAATCTCTTTGGAGGATTAAGTATGATTTTGAAATTTCAGTAGGAAATATATGCCCTCTCCCTAAAAATATAATATGCAGATAATTTCACTCACAATTTAGGGCATTCATGGACCCTTGGAAGTCCATTTTTATAATCCCAAAGTAATCCAAGGAGTGATTTTAAAATTTCTGTTAAAAATGAATGGTCCATAGTCTCATTCTCAGTTTTGTAACTAAGAATTGACTGTCTTAAAGTCCTATATTTTTTAAACCACCCTATTAGTTTTCTACTTTCTTTCCTTGGAATTCTTCCTCTAGGTCATTTTACCATCTGATCTCTAGAGAGTAGCCAATGCTGAATATGCTGAAATAGGATTAGAGTCCTGTAATAGGATGATTAAATTTGATTAGAAAATGACTGTGGGATTTTTGTCAACAGAAGAAATTATCTAAGTAAGTGGACTCATACGTGAATTGAGCATGATGACACTTCAGTGTAGACAATGATCTAATGCTGGTCTATTTGATGAGTCCCATTGAAAATGAAATGTTACATTTTGCTGGTAAACTTTTCTGCAAAGAAAAATGCACTAAATGTTTCAGTTCAGAGTGAACTATTTAAATGAAGCTTCATTTAATTGGTTTTAATTTTACTGCCCATAAACCTCAAATCATTTCATTTAAACTGTACTTCAAGTCCTCTCTATATTTATTGTTGAGTCTAATGAGTATGATAGGGTACCTTGGGCACAATCTCCAAGAGCGTGTGAGCCATAACCACAGTATAATATTTAATTGGCTTAAGTTATTTTACTGGGTTAAAGAAACAGAGAAATAGAATCAGTTTATTCTGAATGTTTCTGTAATATGAATCAGTTAATATGCAATTGACAAATAGGGATGTCAAAGAATGTGAAAATCAATTGGTTTATCCATGATTTTCCCCAATACATTAGTGTTTTGACTACCAAGTAAAAGCAGTTTAACTCTAAGTCCACTAACACAGCCGAATGCAGTAAGCTTCGGAGGAAAGCAGTTCTGTACAACCTATCCATTCACCCCTCCTTCTTCCTCTTGGCTCAATTTGGCAATATGCTTTGTCTTGAAAATGCATATTGAGTAGTTGTTCCTGATCTTTGTGCATTTGCCCTTGTTTTCATAATTCACCCTTTCCTTATACTTTTTCATCATTCTCTCTTAACTAAAAATTTTTTGTGATGTTCTAGATATATTGTCATGTATATTTTAACATGTATTTTCCACTGTGCTAGTATTTTGATTAGATTTTTAAATGTTTTTGTAGTGTTTTTGTGAAGTTGCATGGGTTTTACATTGGTTGTTCCCCAATATGATTTTTCCCTAAATATTGCCAGTTATTTTTTTAATTGAATGAACTTTATTTTTTAGATTAGTTTTAGGATTACATAAAAATCAAGCAGAAAGTACAGAAAGTCCGGGAACTCTCTTACATTGCTGGTGGGAATGTAAATTGGTACAGCCACTGTGGAGAACAGTATGGAGGTTCCTTAAAAAACTAAAAATAGAGCTACCATATGACCCAACAATCCCACTCCTGGGCACATATCCGGAGAAAACCATAATTTGAAAGGATGCATGCTCCCCAGTGTTCATAGCAGCACTATTTACAATAGTGAGGACATGGAAGCAACCTAAATGTCCACTGACAAAGGAATGAATAAAGAAGATGTGGTACAATTATACAATGGAATATTACTCAGCCACAAAAGAAATGAAATAATGCCATTTGCAGTGACATGGATGGACTTAGAAATTGTCGTACAGAGCAAAGTAAGTCAGAAAGAGAAAAACAAATATCGTATAATATCACTTATGTGGAATCTAGAAAAAATGGTTCAGATGAGCTTATTTGCAAAGCAGAAATAGTCACAGATTAGAAAACAAACTTATGGTTACCGAGAGGGAAAAGAGGGGACGGATTGGGAGAATGGGATTGACATATACACATTACTATATATAAAATAGATAACTAATGAGAACCTACTGTATAGCACAGGGAACTCTACTCAAAACTCTGTGGTGACTTAAATGGGAAGGAAATCTAAAAAGAGTGGATATATGTGTATGTATAACTGATTCACTTTGCTGTACAGCAGAAACTAACACAGCATTTTAAAGCAATTATACTCTGATAAAAAAATAAATTTAAAAAATCACCTGACATATCACAAGTAAAAAAGAAAATATATATAGCATAAATATATCTCAAAAATATATGTCATGTATCTCCTTCCCCCTTAGCCCACAGTTTCATCTATTATTAACATCTTGCATCAGTGTGGTACCTCTGTTACAACTGATGAACCATTATCGATACATTATTACTAACTAAGGTTCATAGTTTACATTAGGGTTAACTCTTTGTGTTGTACAGTTCTATATGTTTTGCCAAATGCATGTCATGTATCCAGCATTATAGTATCATAACCGAATAGGGTTACTTCTCTAAATATTCCTTGTGCTCCACTTACTCGTTTCTATCCTTCCTCCAGCCCACCACATTAACACCTGGAAGCCATTGTCTCTATTTTATCTTTTCCAGAATGTATGTATGGAGTCATACAGACTCTGTTACCTCTTCCAGACTGCCTTTTTTTTTTTCATTTAACAATAAGCATTGAAGTTTCGTCCATGATGTTTCATGGCTTGATAGCCCATTTCTTTTTATTACTTAATAACATTCCATTGCATGGATATACCATAGTTTGCTTAGCCATTCACCTATTGAAGGACGTCTTAGTTTCTTCCAATTTTTGGGAACTAAAAATAAAGGTGTTATAAATATCACGTGCAGGTTTCTGTATGAACATAAGTTTTCAACTCATTTTGGTAAATAAGTAAGAGTGTGCCTGCTGGACTGTATGGGAATGGTATGTTTGACTTTGTAAGAAGCTACCATGCTGTCTTTCAAAGTAGCTATACCATTTTGTATTTCCACCAGCAATAAATTAGTGTTCCTGTTGCTTCACATTCCTCATCAGCATTTGGTGTTGTCAGCATTTTGGATTTTAGATACTCTAATAGCTATGCAGTGATATGTTATTACTGCCATTTTCATTTTCGATTCTTTCATGACAAAAGATGTTGAATATCTATCTTACTCTGATTTTCCATCTGTATATCTTCTTTGATGAGGTGTCTGTTCAGATGGTTTCCCACTTTTTAACTGGGTGGTTTGTTTTCTTATCATTGAGTTTTTTTTTTTTTTTTAAGCTCTTTATTGGAGAGTTCTTTGTATAGTTTGGAAATATGACCTTGATCAGATATGTGTTTTGCAAAGATTTTATCTCAGTCTGAGTTTGTCTTTTCATTTTCTTAAGTTGCCAGATATTTTTAGAGTATGATTTTGTAGGACATGAGTTTTTGTTTTGTTTTCAGTAATGCATGCATTTTTAAAGAAGAAACACATATACTTGATATCAGATTTCTAAAACTAAGCTAGCCAGACTGAGCTCACACCTTTCATAAGCAAAGCTAAGCTGAATGAGTATTTAGTAAGATCGGAAAGGCCTACAAAGGGACCTTATCTCAATACTACATAAAAGTTGGTAAAAAATAAAGTGAAGCTAGTGGCTGTTGTATAAAACAACAGTTAAAACTATGAGGATTTTAAGGAGAAAATATAAATCTGATTGTTTGAGGATTGATTAATTTTAATATTTTTTACATAGTATTCTATATACATAGTATTCTTATATGACTGTCCCAAGACTTTAGATGATGCTCAAAGCAATAAACAGTTGGGAAGAGTAAGGTCTAATTTTTCAGAAATGTTTTTGACACTAGTTTCCAGATATATTAGGAGTCCAGATGCAGAAACCAAGGTTGAAGTAAATGGACACTTATGCAAGCCTATATTTCCTCAATGACTTTAGGACTATCAGAACATCTATCCTGACAGTACTACCATGCATTCTTAGTAATCTGAAGGATACTTTGGGGAACTCACAATTGAGATTTGTTAATGGAGTCAAAAGGATAGCATAAATTACAAACGTTTTACATACTTCTTATTTAGAGATGCTGGGATTCCTACATCTAACAGACACAATGAATGAATGGATGGATAAACAAATAAACATAGTTATTCTCGCCTTTGTTTTGGGATACCTCAGAACATATACCAAGTGGCTTAGACACTGTGCCAAATATTACTTATTGATACTCAGCAACATCCTCACACTTCTAAACTCTCCCTTGTATGAGACATTTCTCAGACTCTGTTGCCAGCAGTATTCCAACCTGAATTCTATTAATGAGAGGCACTGGTATAAAATTTAAGGGGCAGGAGAGAAGAAACCACTAATCTCAGCAACAGTAACCTTGTAGGTATCAGCAAATGGCAGATGAGATATTATGCCAGCAGCTTCTGGGAATAAGTAAGTTCTGAGACTTATCTGCTGCAACATGAAACAAAAATAATTGGTGATGGTTACCATGATTCATGCCCTTCCTAGTTTTTCAAACCCAAGCAATAGCTCCTAGACCTTTGCTCCATCAATCCTACTAATTACTGTGTAAACCTCTCTGTCTTTGTGCATTAGATCCTACATGAAATATCTACAGCTGGATCAAAAGCTTTATTTCTTTTCCTTACTGACTAATGAATAAAGTAAGAAATGAAAATCATGAAAATATACCTAATCAACTTTGTTTATATACATCTATATGTTCATAGTTATGCATATATACATACATTTTAGCATGTTTTAAACCATTTGTGAATTGAAATATGACATGAAATCACTTCAGCCTACCATTCTGTAATACACCATGAAAAAAATATATCATGTTTGTATACTAACGAAAAAATATTGTTTCCAACAAAGTAGGCTGGTAAGCAGCTAATCAGGAATGGTGTAACCCTTGCTATAAAGGGTTGCAAAAGGGTAAAATTTTTGGATTCTGTTCAGTTTCATGAAACTGAGGTACCAGAAATCCAATGCAATGCCTAAAGGCAATGGAGGTTCTTTTTATCTCCAAACAAGAAGTTTGGATATAGACAGTCTAGGGCTTATACGATGGCTCTGTGAGGTCATCGGTGTTTCAGACTCCTGTTTTTCTGATTTGCTCTCCTTAGCTTGTGGCTCTTGTCCTCAAACCTGTTACCTCGTGGTTTCGTAGGGATACTCCACCCTCTAGCCCCACAGGAAAGAAGGAAGGCAAATAACTTATTAGGAAAGTTCCTCCTAGAATCCAAGTGTATTTAGCCTTACAATTTCTTAGATAGAGTTGTGTCCTATGGCCACTCCATAGTATTTTAGCTGGGCATATTGCTACTAGACAAAATTGTGATTCTGTTAGTAAGAAAAAAAAGGGAGAATGGATATTAGGCAGGAAATTTGTAGTGTTCTACAGCATACAGCAAAGGAACAAATAAAAACCAATGTAAATGATGTCCCCAGGAAAAAAAATTTAAAGCAGTGTCTGTGTGACCACATTATAGAGGAAACTATTGAAGCAAATTGGTTATTACAGTAAAAAATTATGACCATCAGGATTAAGTTCAGCTGTGCATAACAGAAAGACTCCAAATAGTAGCAGATTGATCAGGATAGAATTTTTCCTCCTATTGAAAACAAGTTTGCCTGTGCACATACAGCCTGTGCTCCGCAACAAGAGAAGCCGCTGCAATGAGGAGCCTGTGCACCACAATGAAGAATGGCCCCCGCTTGCCTCAGCTAGAGAAAGCTTGCACGCAGCAACAAAGACCCAATGTAGCCAATAAATAAATAAATACATAACTTTATTAAAAAGAAGAGAAAACAAGTTTGAGGTAGGAATGTGAGGGCTGTTACTGTGGCTTCATGGTATTATCAGAGACCCTAATTCTATTTTCCTGTTCTACCATCCTCAGTACTTAGCTTTCAATCATAAAGCACTTTATGGTCCATCATGGTTGCTATTGCTACAGACATTATTTTTCCATTCCAAGTCAGCAGCAGAAGGAGGCAACAGAGGAGAAAAGGGCCATTCTTCCAGTTAAGTCAGTTCCTTCTAAGGAAACTCCTACTCAGTCCTCACAAAATTGCTGTTCATATCTTAATGGCTAGAACATAATCACATGGCCATGCACAGTGGCAAGTGAGGCTAGGAAATGTGGACTTTTGGCAGTATTCACAGTCATCTAAAATAAATGTCTATTACCAAATAAGAAGGGGAATATAGATTATGTTAGTTATTAAGTCTATCATCACCATTTATAGGATTATATTCAAATATGCAGGAAAGTGTGTGGATGAACTTTCAACACTCCAAGAAACGTATCTTCCCTTCTAAATGCTGAAATTGAAAATTGAGAATGATATTACTAAAAAGGGCAATTATTTTTTTTTTTAATTTTTATATTTTTGGGGGTACACCAGGTTCAATCATCTGTTTTTATACACATATCCCTGTATTCCCTCCAAATTGTTTTCCATAGTGGCTGTACCAACTTACAGTCCCACCAACAGTGCAGGAGAGTTCAAAAAGGGCAATTATTTAAGTTAAAAACATATTTGCTATAAAGTAATCATTTTTATGAATACTCTTTGAGCTAGGATACCAAATCTAGAATAAACATATTGAGATCTCTGTGGGTTTGGACACATGAAGCCTAATTCATAGAATTACTCAAGAGGAGGAAGTAACTCTGCCTATAGGAGGGAAGTAGGGCAGAGCTCTTGGAAATTTGCTCTTCTGATCTTCCTTTTAATAGAGTTACCGGGGTGAGATTGAGGAAAAGGCAGGGTGAATTAAGTTAAGAAATTCGAAAGTACATAAAAATTGAGACTTAAGTAAGTACCCAGGAATTACAGGAGTCTTTAGTCTTCAAAGAAAAAAACTGTCCCAATATTGCTTGCAAAAATCAAAAGCAAATCCGGTAATGGGCAATGACCCTAGCATCGTAAAGTGGAAAAATGAAACAATTATCTAAGGAATTCAAGCAAAACTCTTGGTATTATCTGAAATACTTGAATAATTGAGGTGAAAGTGGAATTTCTGCCTGGATTATTCAGATAATTGCCTTAATTCTAAACTTCTCTTTAGTAGAGAACTTTCTTCAGTATGTAATTTTAGAATGGTAAATGCTAAAAAACAGACTCCTAGGTCAAGCAGAGTAATAGAAGGAGGGAGAAGGGAAGCAGGGGAAGGGGGCATGAGGAGAGCGAGAATAAGCAGTTAATTGTCAGAATAAATCTATTCTCTCTAGTGACAATCATGAACAACCACTTTTTCACCACAGTGAACTTCTCAACTATATTTGGATTTCAAATATACCCTATAGTATTTTTTTTAAGTTATAAATTCCTTTCTAAGTTTCAAGTCTCTAGAGTATGGAAACAGTGGCTTCAAATCCAGCCATTTAATTTTGTAAAGCCAAGTAAACTGACTTAAAAATCATAGTATACTTTTTCTTTGACTTCACATTGTTGGTCTTTGCCTTCAGTTCTTAAAGAAAAATTAAAAGGATACTAGTTGCTACTCCATTCTCTTCTTTGGTAGCAGAACCCTAGACAGTGAGCCCAGCTGAAAAATTATTTGCCAGCCTCCCTTACAGTTGGGTGTGTCATGTGACTAACTTCTGACCCATGAGTGGGAGTGTTGTGTGAGACTTCTGGATAGGATTCTTCTTTTCAGAACTGCTTCTGGCCTCCAATGTGGACAAGAAGCCTAGATCTCCAGTAGCCAGCTTGGGCCACAGAGTGACCTTAAGAATGTTAGCCACACACTAGGATTGTGAAAGGTTAAGCAAAAGAAACCTGAGTGCATGGTCATTGTGGAGCTGCTATACCTGCTCTGGGATGCCTCTCCCTGCACTGTTTTTACTTAAAAGAGTAATAAGTTCCATGTTAAGACATTATTACTTCTAGTCTCTGTTACTAGCAGGTGAATACAATTCCTAAATGATACACATATTAAAGTATTAGTTGAAAATATTTTGGAATTTTAGGGTTGTTTCCATATGTGTATAATGGTTCTCTCTCTCCCTCTCTCTCTCTCCTTCCTTCCTTTTGCTACTCTATTACAAACACACGTAAACACACATGTTGCAATTTGTAAGAGAGAAAACTAAGTGAGGTTGTGTCAGTAATACACTTTGTGCAATGGCAAAGGAAGAATTTTGCAGTAGGAATTGTGAGACGATAAAAGCTAAAGCATTAACTAGAGAATCTTTCAGTATGTGTATATGGACTAAAAAAAGTGAAGAAGGAAGGAAGGAAAACATAGAAATGGAATGTAGCAATAGGATGTTAGTAAATTTTTTTTTATTTGTTGCAGGTTTAGCTAATGTAAGTACAATACTAATAGCAAGCGAGGGAGGAAAAGATCAATCTATAGAGCAATCAGATGGAACAGTAAGTATTAATCGTTTTCTCTTTAGAAGCTGCCCCAATTCTCTCCATCTTTAGAGATTCAGCTCTTCTATGAAGTCCTCACTGATCCCCCTGTAGAAATTAACCTCTGCCCTTTCTGCATTTTTCAGGACCAGGGCTAAAGTACAGCGAGGGAGGTGTTTATCTTAGGCACACCATTTAAGGGGCGCCAAAAAGCTCAGTAACAAGATAAATATTTTAATGAAATATTTTAATTAGCACACTACAGCATGCAGGCCAGTTTCCTGTTTTTCTTAATAATTTTTTAATTATACTTCACATTTATCTCTATTACAGCACTCAGTGCTTTTTATAAATGTTCTCTTCCAATAGAATAGGCTGTAGTCATTTTTGTATTCCTCACGTGCGTACTACTCTGTTTTAAGCATAAAGGCCTCTTAAAAAATACCAAATTGAATCTATTGAAAGATTTTGCAAGAATATACTATATTAGAGACTGCAGGGTTACATTTTTATCTTAAATTCAACAATAGCCAGAGAATAACAGAGACTGATGAATGTTTTGAAAGTACCTACAATTCAGTTTTATGAATATCACCTGACTTCTCTTTGACTAAAACCCTGCTCAGTTTGGAGATAGGGAATTGTAATACTACTTTATACTCATATAGCACTCTGCCCTACATAAAGTGCTTTCTTTAAATCCTCATCTTAATCTTGCTAGGTGGGTATTATTATCCTTATTTATTATGGAAAGATTGATTATTATGGAAAGATTGAGAAGTTAAGTGACTTGCCCAAGGAGTTACAGGCAGAAAGTGGCAGAGCTGGGGTTCTAACCCAGGTTTTTTGTGTCAAAATCCAATGCCCTTTCCGCTACTCCAAATACTAAATCCTAGGGGATTGACTGAGGAGAAATAATTCATGCAGCAACTACAAAGGTCTGTGTTGTGTTTATGAAACAGTCAGTGGTACCCTAAACAGCAGTATTTTACCAAGTGTACTCATCATGATTAAAATTGTTCTGATTCTTATGTGTGTGTGTTTGATGAAGTAGTTCAGCTCTTCTGGCACAGGAATGGATGTTTTATGGTAGTTTTTAGTTGAAGGAAAAAACCTACACATTGAAATGTCAAAGAATGGGGGAAATTGAGGAAATGATGTATTACAGGAGTATCAGTTGCTAACTACAGCTTTACTGCTATATGCATGATATTCTCCAAAGCCTGTAAATCATACAGGTTTGCCTCTTTATGAAAAGAAAGATTCGGTAAGGTCTTTAAACTTTTCAACTGAAAAAGGTTATTTCAACGTGAAATATTATTGTATTCAATAGTACTTCCAAGTTAGGAGTTGATTAAGTTTAATGGGTTTCTTTTTCATACTTAGAGGAAAAAAATCTATGATTATATTTTAAAACTCCATACGGTAATTAAATTTGTTTGAGAGCCTATAACTACTTCAAATATAATTTCCATCAGCATATAATAAACACAACCTGAAACCAAAATGTCCATTATTGGCCAATCTAGTAGAAGATTTCTTATGAAAAGTATAGATTCTCCTCATTGATTGCTGCCTGGAGAGTTAAAAACTTTAGTCTTCTTTCTGTAAACTCATAGCCTTATTCTCAAGAACAACCAGAACTCAAAGAAATTCAAAGCCATTCATTTTGGGGAAGTGCAATCAGTCATCAATAACTATTTATTGACTGTCCACAGGGTGCGTAGGCATTGAAGTGGCAAGTGATTTATTTGCATTTTTCAAAGGATTTCTAAGGGGAATCTGAAGATTTGCAGACGTTTTTCAAGATGCAAAGCGGTGTGTGCTACTCTAACCTAACCTGCCCTTACACGGGATGATTAGAATAGTCTGGGTTTCAGAGCTCTAGGGATTTCTAACACCCAGAGCCAACTTTTGTAAGCGAAGACCCCATTGGGTGCCAAACGACAGAGGGGGCTGGTGGTCAGAACACGGCCCCACGAGGGGCTTCTGGACAAATCAAGCCCTCCCAGGGCTGGAGCAGGGCCGACTACGGCCATGGCGGCTCTGACCCGCCACCCCATCCCTCCCCTCCCCCCGCACTCCCCGCCCCCACCCCCCTTCCCACCAGCTCACACCATCTCCCAGTCTCCCAGCCCCGACCGGTTCTCGCGAGATCCGGGCAACTGAGCGCTCCGGGCCTTTTCAAATCGGGATCCGTTACCGCTTTCCCCGCTGCCGCCATTGTCGCGCTCGGAGCCCCTCGGCGCAGGCGGCGGAGGCGGAGGCCGTGGCAGCGGGATGGCGGATGCCGACAAGCCCGAGGTGCTTAGGGCCGCTGGCGACGACAGCCCGCATCGGCAGCCCGCGGAGCCGCCGGGCGAGCCCCGGCGAGAACCTCATCCGCCTGAGCAGGAGAAGCAGCCGCCGCAGCACAGCAGCAGCTCCAATGGCGTTAAAATGTATTGTCTTTTCCTCCGGGGACCGGGACGAGGTGGGGGGCGGGAAGTCGACCTGGGGGGCCTCACACCGAGCTCAGCCTTGATGGGGGATAACCGTTCCCGGGCCGTGGGCGGCGGGAGGTGCAGGTGCAGCCGGCCCTCTCCCGGATCCTTCCCGCCCGCCCCGACCCGGGGAATCCCGGGTGTGGGCCTGGGGGCTGGCGCGCCTCCCCTGCTTCTGGCCCAAGGCCGCGAGTCACCCCCTCTTCCCTGACTTCGGATGAAGAACCTTTCAGCAGAGCTCGGCGGCCGCCATGGTTTGCAGGAAAATGGTCCCCCCTTTAAAGGCCAGTGGTTGGTGTTCATCACTAGGGAGTAACTAGGGATGACATCATCGGACATTTCCTCTTAACCACCGAGAACGTTTGTAAAAGGAACATCCCCCCATCTCCCCGGCCTCCTTCTGAGCTTTATAAGTTCAGTCTTGTTGTTTTCTAAACTATGTATTCATTTCTTGACTGATACACACCGAGAGGAAGTTTAGTAATATGCTGTGAGACTGAATCCTTTGTGTTACCCTTGAATCGATAAGAGGTGCTTTAAAAAGGGAACTGTGCCTGGTGCCTTGCTCCGCCCCCCCCAACCCCCTCCCCATGTTTGTCAGCCACGCAGGCTTTAAAAAAAAAAAAATCTAAACGCTGGATGGTAGGATCTTAATTTTGGTAAAAAGGTAAAGAAAGATCTTTTTTAGTTGAAGAAAATGCACTGCTTTTAAGATTGCAGCAGCCATCAGTGCGGATAAAGAATGTAGTCGACTAGAATCCGTAATAATTTATAGTTGAAAGGGAATACTGTGCTCTCCTTTGTTCTTGTTACATAGGGGGAATATGAAGTCAGGCATTTGATTTGCACGTGCCCAGCTCTTCAAATCTGAAGTTGCAAGTATGTTAATAGTTTAGTGAAAACACTAAATTTAGTAGAAAGTAGTGAACATAATGCTCAGACTAAAATAGGAAGGTAAATGTTACTTTTCTTTTGTATAAGAATGTTTGGAACAGTATGGTAAGACCTGGACCAGTCTGTTTAAGGGTGACTGCAGATAAGATAAGGTAGGTCTCTCAGCCCCGTTATGCACTCTTGCTCTCAGTTAGATGTGAATAGGATAGGCAGTATCTTCTAGGCAAAATAAAGGTGAAACCTGGTGCACTTAGTAACTGAAGACCCAGAAAGTGAGTGAAGCACTTTCTACCCTGCCTGCCAAAGTGTGGGCTTTCAGGGATTTGGCATTATAAATACAAATGAAAACCAGTGGAATGATAAAAAGCATTTTGTTTATATCTAAATATGGGCCTGCCACCTGAACAAAAAGTACAGCCTTGAGTTATGTGGAGAAGCCCTACTATGCTTGGGTATGATTAGTGTAATAGTCTTGGTACAGATAAAGCTGGTATCTAAACCTCCATTAGATCTAAAAGGCTCTAATCCCTTTTAAAGTCTCATTGGGGTTTAGCTAGACAGAAGAGAACAGAAGTGGGAAAAGAATCCCTTTCACTTCTGATTGAGGAAGAGGAAAATATAAGGTGAAGAAATGTTACCAGTAATATGAATGCAAGTTCTTTTCATATTGCTTAGAATTCATCTTTCTCCCTTCCTCTTTTCCCAGTTGAGTAAAGAAGCCAGTTTACTATCAGGGGTTTCTTGTACTGTCTATTCTTTAAGAATATGTAACAGTCTATCATGAGTCCCTTACACTGAATAACTAGGGACGTTTACCTGCATCAATCTAACAACATTTTTTTGATCCTGGGCAACAACTGGAGTAGTTTACAACCCAACACATAAACCTTGATTTGATTCACCATATATTTTTAATGATAAAAATTCATAGAGGTGATAAAAATTACCAAATATTGTCTTAAAATATATGTTGCTTAGAAGTGAACAGAGTGCTGTTTGTCATCAAGACTGAAACGATTTCTACTGAGGTTAATCCATAGTAATTGAGGATGGAGGCAGCTATGTCGGAGACAGCTGTGTCTTACTCCTCTTTATAATTCCTAAGTCCTTATGTTTAAAAAGGCCCAGTAAACGTTTAAGAAATGCAGACGTGAACTTTTATGGTCATGAAACTCACATACAGAGGATTTATTTGGCATATTCATCTTTTGACAAGAAATTAAAAATGTTTCCCTAGGTCTAGTCTTTCTTTTTGCCAAAATAGTATACTAGCTTTCCTTTTCCTAAGTGAATGGGAGGAAAAATAGCACTATTGTTATAACTCTTCATTATTCATGTGTGACTAAGTAACACCTTGGAGCATATGGAGATTGAGAGTTACATTATGGAGCTTGTATAAAATATTAAGCATTGGTGCAAGGTGTAGTGTTTGAAGTAGAGTAGTTTTTTTTTTTTATCATATTAGGAGTAAAGAATGGAACTAGGCTTAATTTTGGATCTCATGGTATAGCATTATGCTTTTTAAATCACCTATTAAAGCCACGTGTCCTCACTTAATATTGGAGACTGATTTTTCAGAAATTGAGGTTAATTTGGGTAATGTTTTTGTGACTTAGAATCATCACAGTCTTTATTTCAAGTACATTAAAAGGAAGATTGCTTAGATGAATAGTTTTGGAATTCTGGATGTAGTGCCAATATTTTGATATTATGTAGCATCATTTCCCTAAGAGTTTTCACATATATCTTTACTGTCTTTCCCATAGTGTATTTATGACATAGAAATGAGTTCGGAAATTGAGTAATTGTAATTCACTTTCTTAATGATTAGACCATACCTCTAGCAACTAAACTGATCTACCTTCCATAGTAATCTTAATTGGTGCATTGTAGATGAGCAGTTTGGCAGTATCTTTAAGATGCCACTAATTGGGGAAAACTTGAAGAAATCTCTCCCTCTGGTCATCCCTTGAGTAATAAAGAGCATATCCTATATAATAACATTACTACTTTTTAATGAAATTGTCAGATTGTTGTAAGCTTCAACATCCATGTGAGAATAAAAGACCATAGCGAGTACTTCAAAACTGTGTATGATTTTCACAGTTGGTTTCATCTAGGAAGAAAATAGGCAGGGGACGGGGTATTTGGAGAGCAACTGTATATATGTCTGCTCACCTGAACATAGACTTAGTTATTTTAAAAACATTCACTGAATTCAGCCTATTGTGTGAATAGGTTCTTTGGGGGATTAAAAAGAAGGGTTTGTTTTTGTATCTATTGTACCCAGAAACCAGAGAAAAGTGCTCTGTGGCTTTTGGCTGCTTGCTGCTATTTACAGGAGTGCCACTCTGTTCAGACAGGTAGGTACTTGCTAGAGTTGGACAGTTGAGAAGACCACTTCTAGGCATGCCATTACTGATGACGGAAGATATTTGATAGTGAAGGTGTCCCTGTCAAGGTCTGAAGAGGTGGCAAAGCATGTTTGGTCCTAATGTGTCTCCCTTGATTTTAGCAGTTTTTCTGGCAGACAGTAGCATTATCTGTGCTCAGGTGAATATGCGTTCTTAATTGACTATTTATTCATTCAAAAATTAATATTTATTAAGCACGTTACCATGCTAGGTGATGGTGATACCAGTGTAGATCGTTTTTGTTCTCATAAAGTTTTACATATTATATTTATAGCTGTGTTGTTACCTGATCAGAAGAGCAGTGTCTGAAAAGTTTGATATATTGTGGAACAAGTGACTGCAATGAGAGGTGTGTGTGGAGCACTGCAATGTATAGATTCCCACAGTCTCTTGGCTTAGAAGATAATATAGAGCCTGGATTATGAAACCTGATTGTTTATCCGAATAATCTAGGAAGCTTTAAAAGATTTAGATTCCTTGACGTCATTCCCAGAGATTTTTCTTAGTGTATGTTTGTGAAAAGTTGCTTTAAAATTGAAGTTTTAATTAGTTTTAAATTCACTAGGGTAATTAGTGACTTAAATCTATTGTTCTGTTAAAAATAAATTACTTTTGAAAATTAAATTGCATTTTTAAAATGTATATCCAGATTTTTATCTTAGGATTTACTTTAAGTGGATACTTACATGTTATACATGCTTGGTGGGATAGCATCATATAGTTGTAATGTGATTACAGTCTTATAAATTATTTTTCCAGCTAGGGCCTCATTAAAAAGTAGATTTATAAAATTCTGATTCATGTTGCATTTAAGTACTGCTTTCCTTCTCCATCTCATCCCACCATTATAGATAATACTACTAATAAAAATGGCATGTTTCTATGAAGTACCCTATCCTAGTTTACAGGTTAAAACAGATAATGTTAAGCATGAAAATAGTAGGATACCTTATCATTTTTCTGTGTTGATCAAAATTGAGAAAAGACAAAAATGAGAGTCATATGGGAGTATATAGATATAACTTTTAATTGTGTTTTTAAGCAATGGAAGAGTTCTGGGAGGAAACAGTTAACCTTTAAGAGAGGAACTTTTTCAGGGTGTCATTTTGTAAATTAATTTTTTTAAAGCTCTGAATGAGGCCCAGAAAGTTAATTCTCCATTAAAGGTGGCAGTTTTAATATACTTTAGGAATAAAATCACCTATTTTCCCCTCTTATTAGGTTCTAATAACGTTTACTAAGTAGTATGATGGGAAAAACTGGGTTTGTTTGAATGCTGCAGTTATTTAATATGGGAAAAAAGGAGGGTTGTTAAATGAGAACTTTAGTAATATGCCCAAATCATTACTTCAAAAAGATGTTGGGTAATTATAGAGCCAGAAGGTTGACTCTCCAGCTGTTTTGCTGAGGTCTAACTTAGGGGAGAATTTTGTGAAGTAAAGTGATAAATATGAAATATATGTTTAATGTAGACTTCCATTATTGGAAGCACCCCTGAGGTTTTCTTTTTGTTGTTCTGTTTTTTGTTTTATTTTTAATTCACAGGGAGAATGATGAATCAGTCAAAGAAGAGAAATCTGAATTAAAAGAAAAATCTACAGGAAATAAGAAGGCCAGTAGATTTCATCCTTACTCAAAAGACAAGAATTCAGGCACTGGAGAAAAGAAGGGTCCAAATCGTAACAGAGTTTTTATTAGCAACATCCCCTATGACATGAAATGGCAAGCCATTAAAGATCTAATGAGAGAAAAAGGTAACTGTTTTTTGATAAACCCATTGTTGGATGATAATCTTATAGAATGGGGAGGGAGCTAAGCATACGGTTTTTATTCCTCTTAGCCACACAGACTCAAAAAATTGATTTTTGTTTATTTCTTGACACATAAATTAATCTTTTCCTCTTCTTTCGCTTCACACAATTTCATTACAAGGTAGTATGTATGGATAAATGAAGGTGGTTTTTTTTTTTTTTTTTCCATTTTAGTGGGGTAGTAGCGAGCCAGCATATGCATGCCACCAAGAATTTTGTTAAAGTGATTGCTTTGTCTAGTTGAAGTTTTTATAGACTTTTAAAGGCCTATTGCATTAGGTAAACAATACATTTAGCTTGTTAAAGTATGAATAATAAGGTCTGATTATTTTTTTTCCAAAAGCTGTTTTGTTATTATCTTGGTGGAGTCTGGAATCTGGCTGTGGAATTCATTTTGTTTGCATTGTCATGAATGCCATGATGCTGTCTCTGCAGTTCTATATTAAAATTGCGTTACTGCTGTTGCAGTTTTGTTTTCAGAATAACCTGAAAACCTTCATTTTATGTACATGGTTGGTTTTGGGGGAAAATATTTTTAATACTTGATTTTGTAAAAGTTAGTTTTGTTATCTCTTGAAAAATTGAGTTTCCACAGTTTTGCAAACTATGTACTTGGTTTTGAGGCTGTTCTCTTCTAATAAATAAAAAAAAAACTTGCATTGGTGTATCTGTTGTAAGGTGACAACTATTTGATTGGTTTTATTCATTGACTTTATTTAGAAAGTGTGTGGCTTGCTGTGAAGCATGATTTGTAAATTTAGTTTACTGACGGCAAACATGATTGAAGACATTCAGGTAGAAAGTCACCTTAAAACAGCTGTTGTGTGTAGGCGACCAAAGTTATTTGAAAAGTGCTAATGTTGATGTTTTTAATATGATAGGCTAAGGGACCATTTGTATGTATACGTGCATTTGTTCACCAACTATATCATGCTGGCCAAAATATGATCTGTAGCATGAATTAGGTTAATATGGTTGTTAGCTTTTTTAGAGAATGTGGATGATGTACATTTCTGAAAATTAGTTAAATTTACATAGCCATTGACAGGAGGTATGTTGGTCTGGTTTTGATTGTTGGTGAATAATAGGTGCTTTCTGTAGAGTTGTGCACAGGAGTGCAGTAAAGCAAGATATTGGTGTTTAAATGTATTGTTTCTTGGTATTTTCCTTTTGTATGTCTTATGTAGTTGGTGAGGTTACATACGTGGAGCTCTTTAAGGATGCGGAAGGAAAATCAAGGGTAAGTGCTGTGGGCAATAATCTGCTTGAGGTTTAAAAGTTCCTCAGCAGTTTACTATTTGTATAATACTTGTACCAGTTTTTGGAAACTTAAGTTTCATTTTGTTTTACTTTATTATGAAAGATTTGAGGCTTTATACTAGCAAGTCTGACACTTATACAAACCAAACTAGCTGCCTTGAAAGGATGGGTTTTGTAAATGCTCATAAAGGGCATTCACTTTTCTAATGAGCTAAGGTAATGCTTCTTAGACAATAGATTTTAATATAGGAATTTTTTTTGTTGTGTTTTGATGTCTTCAAGGATACTTTAAAAGTCACTGAATTGATAACATTTCCTAAGAGTTCTGTGAGTTTCCTAAGAATTCTAGCTTAAAGGTGTTAATTCAGAATGTATGTTTGAAACTTGCACTGAAGAGCCTAATTTGGTAGCCTGCAGGACTACATACAAGGCAGTGCTCTGATCAATTGGTATGAATAACATTGATGTTTAAATTGACATAGAAGGAATTGATTGATAGTAGATTTTGATTTTTAGCAACAAGAAAGCAGTATATTGAAGAATGTAATGGAAAGCTGTTTAACAATGTTTAATTATACTAGCGCAAACCAATTGGGTACATAAGAAATAAAAAGTTTGTCATCACATTCAGATGGCACTTTGAACAGTAATAATGACAAGGAATTATTTAAAAAGTAATTCTACTAATTTGTTTCTTTAGCATAGATTTTTTTTTAACATACTTACAACTGGATGCTAGTAAAATGTGTGTAGCCAGTTTGAGAACTTTGTTTAAAATTAGATTAATATTTCCTATTTTGATTTTAATAACATTGAAAAATTTACATTAATAACTATGCACCATACATCTTTCAAAAATATTTTCACAGTGTAAGGATAGGTATTTGAGAGCCTTCAGTTGTTACCTTGAGTTACTTTTGATTGAATTTGTGTGATGACATTACTTTAGTTTTAAAGAAGAGTCATCTAAAAGTAAAAATGTGCTTCAAGCTTGTTTGATGCTAGATTCTACAGTCTTAAATGCATAGATCTAAAAATTTTCAGAAAATTTGTGGTAACTTGCCTGTTATTTTCTAGAGGTGTAAAACACAAAGAATGATTGTATTATTGGTTGCTTTTAATGATTTAAGTGTTGGAATCTGCCATTAACTGCATCTACTGATCCTAAACTTTTTTTCTTTTGCATATATTGACAAATCTACCGGGATATAGGGTTGTGGGTAAGAATTTTTTTTTTAAGTATCTTAAGTCAAATTTAAACTTACGATTGAAAAAAAAATCTTAATACATAAACATTTCCTATAAATTTTTTTCCCCATTAAGTGTGGTTGAATTCAAAGATGAAGAATTTGTCAAGAAAGCACTAGAAACTATGAACAAATATGATCTTAGTGGAAGACCCTTGAATATCAAAGAGGTAAGATTTCTTATATTTGGAATAATTTAAACATTTGAATATAAGAATGTGTCTTCTTTGGATTTTCATCTGGTAATGTTATTTATCTGGTTGCAACACTTTTTTAAAGCATAGATGCTTATTAAAGCATTATGTAATTGATGATAGTTTTGCTTGTACATGATTTCATATTTGCCCTTAAGCAGTATCCTATGTATTTGATTTGTTCCATGTTATAAACAGGTGTGTAATTTAAAAAAATTATAGGACACAGAAATTTAAAGATGACCTACTTCAGGTGCTGACTTTATTTGGTATAAACGTTTTCAGTTTTTAGATTGTGTTGTTAGATTGAGAAATATGTAGATTTTCTTCTAGTTGATTAATAAAGGTTGCTTAATAATACAAATATCTTATAGATTATATAAAATTGATTTTCACTTTTAATAAAATTAACCTGAAACTATGCCAGATTAAAATTAAAGTTATAAATCTGTTAGTGAAATTTATAACTGGAACTTGGAAACCCCTAAAATGGAGATGTTCTATTTGTATGAAAGTATAAATATGTTGACATAAGAATGATCAGAAGATACATGAAAAACTATTTCCAGTTAGGTATAATTTACCTTGGAAATGATTAGCTTGAATAGAAGCCATTTTCATGTCTTTCTTTAGTTCATATTGTTAATCTTACCTGAATAGTTTGATCACAGACTATTTATGCATGTAGTAAAAAAACAAGAGAGGATTTAACTTTGGGACCCTGAAAAGTTTCCACCAAGGTGGATACAAATCATTGTAGAGCAGTACTGTCAGTCACAATTTAATTTAGTGTGATATCGATTTGAGTCACAGCTTTCTCACTTTCTAGCTGTGTGACTAGTCGAGTTATTTATTCTCTAAACCTTAGTAATTATAGTAATATGTGGATAATACTTACCTACTTAGGGTTTTTATGAAGATTAAATGAGATGCATTTATGAGAATAAGAGAAACTCAGGCTCTGGCATCAGAGAATCTGTGCGACTCAGGGCAAATTACTTAACCTCTGTATTTCTTTGTTTTCTTATCACTTAAATGGGAATGATACTAGAATCTATCTGATAGTGTTATGAGGACTCAGAGTTAATATATGTAAAACAATAAATGTTACCTATTTGTTATAATTGTGATATTACTATATAAAGCACTTAGCACAGTGCTGAAAATATTGTAACTACATAATAAATGTTAGCTGAAATAATAATTTTGATTGTTATTATTCCTGTGCAAGGTGGGAGTGTTACTGGTCCTTGGTCTCTTGTTCCTGGATATGAGGTGATAATAGTTGAAAATTAAAGGCCATGCTGCCAACAAATACAAATTTCCCATCTCCCTTTATTGGAGTCAGCTTCTGAATTTCTCTAATTCTCTTTGAGCCTAGCACTTTTATTCTTTTTTTTTTCTTTTTAATATTTTGAGAAGTAGAAAATTGGTAGAGAAAGTTTAGACTGTTGTAATCTGTATCAGCCATTTATGTGGTAATTTTTATGCATAAGCCAGGACCAATTTTCCAGAAATGTGTTGACACCCTAATAATTTCCCATAAGGGTGACATTTGTAGAACAGCCACCATTTGAGAAATTATTATTTTGAGGATTATGACTTGCTTTTTTATGATGTTTCCTATTCTTCTTCAAGAGACAGGTATTATAGGGAATTCCCTGGTGGTCCAGTGGTTAGGACTCCATGCTCTTTGTGTTCTTTTAAGATTTAGTACATTGTAGATCCTCAGTAATATTTCAGAGACCCTATAATAGAGTTACTTGATCCAAGTTGATATAGGATACTTCCATTTTTAACTTCCTAAAGAGAAAAATGGTTGAGTTTGGCCTAGCTAAATGATGAGGTGTTCTTTATTCAGTTAACTTTTTTGGATTAATATCTCTAAAGGTCCCTTTCTTGGAATTATCTGATTTTTCACATGGGCGGCTGGGGTTAGTGTTGAGAAATACTAGTTTGAGTCTAGGGAAAAGTATATTTACAGTATTCATTAACAGGTATTAGAATTGCATTTTTAAATTTAATTAAATGAGGTTTAGTAGCAGTTGTATACTTATTATAGGCCCTCTCATAGCGATAGTAGGCAGTGACTGGCAGGTTCACATCTAGGGGGAAAAGAGGAATAAAAACCATGCTATATAGCAGGTGGTTTTACATAAATTGTATTTTGTATATGTTTTATGATATATGTATGTTTATATTTTTGTGTGTATATATGTTTATATGTCATACCTAAAAAAATCAAAACATAGCAATATGTTTTATTAATGTTAAGATGTTAAGGACAAACTGTCTTAATGGTTCATGAAGCATCTCCCCTGCTATGTCCTCCTCCTTCCCCCACAGGTAACCAGTATTCTAAGTTTTGTTTTTTGTGCAACTTTTTAAAATCTTAGGCCTGAAACATTTATTTATTGACTTAAAAATTTTTATAGCATTCTTCAAAACATTAATTTCTTTGCTTTTGTATTTCTTTTTATTTCTTCATGGTGATGGAATACATTGGATGACAGAATACCTTTATTCTTACATTCACTTCACCTTCTATTCTCCCAGCCTTCCTAGAAAATTTATTAAAGTCATCAGTTTTCTTTTTATTAGTATTCCCAGATTGAGGCCAGCAGAGTAGAGTTGATGATTACATGTACCATTATCATTTGGTATTGCAGATGATAGTCTGTGTGTTTATATGGTTTTTGTTTGTTTTTTTGTATTCTACTTACTGAGATGAGTGAGAAGTATGTTTAAGCGTGCCTTTTTTGTTTTGCATAAAGGCAGGGTATTTCTCTTAAAAGTTAATGGACTAAAGAAAACAAAAAACTGAACAATGTTTAGTACCATTCTTCACTTGGTACTTAGCCTTTCTTTATCTCCCTTCTCCCTCCATCTCAGATCATAACCATTGTTGAGGATGGAAAGAGGTTGGAAAGCAGATAATTGTATTTTGTTTGGGAATGAAATTTACACATTATAACAGTTCCTCTCTACCCCAGTACTCCTGGGTTTTATAACAGTCTGTTCTGCTGTTGAAAGCTTTGAGTTAGTATGAATTTGGCATTGCATTGGGCATATATATATAGTGGTGAGAATTCACCATTACTGCATTTTGAAAAGGAAAGAGTCACAGTAAGTATTTGGTTCCTCTTTGAGCTATGTGCATTTATATGTGTGTGCCATATACTTGTATACCTGTATGAGGACAAAATTAAACTAATTTCAAGTTCTTAAGTGACTTTAGTGATTGGAAAGAGGTATTTAATTGACATCCCTGGAGACTGAAATCTTTTGTCTATCCACAGGTTTTTATGGGACTGAATTCTCTGGATGAGAAAAAGCTCACTCTTCAAGAGGGCCAGTAATTTGAGCCAGTTGGGATAGCTGCTGTAGAATTTGAAGTTATTATTTTAGTGATATAGACTTACTGATGTGTCTAGTGGCATTTAACATTCACTGTGTGTTATAGGATCCTGATGGAGAAAATGCTCGTAGGGCATTGCAACGAACAGGAGGATCATTTCCAGGAGGACATGTACCCGATATGGGATCGGGATTGATGAATTTACCACCTTCCATTCTCAATAATCCAAACATTCCTCCTGAGGTTATCAGTAATTTGCAGGCTGGTAGACTTGGTTCCACAATTTTTGTTGCTAATGTAAGTTTAAGCTTTACTCTGAAATTTTGCCATTCAGATATTGAGTTCTAATCATGAGATTATTTAATTAGATGAATGGGTCATAGGTTTATAGAACATTTTGCTTGTTTTAAAATAAAGTAAGCAAAACAGTAATTAAAACCCAATTGTAAACTCAAATCCAATTTAAGTCCATAAATATAAGGTTAGAGTGTAAATACAAGTATTTAGGATTTTTTGACACAGAACTGTGGAATTTGTAAACACTTAAGCAGTTCTTGAAATTATGTACTTTTATTGAATGTGATTTTTGTTCATATTGGTAAATGGATTTCCTTTTTTAGCTTTGATATTTGATATTTGTGAATGTGCGTGTTGTAGTTGGTTTGTCATTTGTTCTAAGCATTTGAAAGTCAGTGACACCAACCATACTTTCCAAACTCTGAATTTCTCTCAGTGGAAATACATATGAAAGTTTCAAATGTACAAAACAGGGTTGAGTAGCTCTGAGAGACTGTTTTGGGAATTAAAAAAATTAAGGGTAAGGAACAACGTAGATGTAGCTTAACTGATTTTTAACAACTTAAGATCTTTCTATTTGAATACTATTGATATATTGTTTAACAAGAATATAATATAGTCCTTTATATTTTTGAGAGTTTAGAAAAGATTCGTATTATTTATAAGTGGGTGCAGAGGTTAATAGGTATGTAACTTTATATAATTTTATATTAAGCTTGACTTCAAAGTTGGTTGGAAGAAGCTAAAGGAAGTGTTCAGCATAGCTGGAACTGTAAAGCGGGCAGATATTAAAGAAGACAAAGATGGCAAGAGCAGAGGAATGGGCACAGTCACTTTTGAACAAGCAATTGAAGCAGTTCAAGCAATTTGTATCCTGATTTACACTTTAGCATTATTTAATAAGGTTGAAGAAGTTTGATACCATTTTTGTGGGGATCATGGAATTTAAGGTTGTCTGGCTTAGAAATGTGTATTAGAATTTGGTCTCCAGCACATAAAACCTTTTACTGTGTCCAAGTACTAAAGTCACTCTTAAAACTTGAATTAGCCATATTGCACAGGCCTGGTATGAACTTTTTTCTACACAACCACAACTAATTGTATACATGCTGTTGACAGTAATGTAATTCATTGCACATTAATACAGTTTCTTTAAATGAAGCCTTGTTAATTTTCTCTTTTCAATGGTTGAATTAAAAGATATTTATAAAATAAAACTACAAAGAACTGAAGATTTTTGAGTATGTGGAAGAGACTAATACAAATAAGTAAAATACTAAAGATGTTGATTAAAATTACAGAGATAGTCTGATGCTGAATATGATTATTAAAAATGTGTGTTCAAGTACAATTTCATAGTTGTCCTAACTGGCTTTCCTTGACTGAACCAACAGCTATGTTCAATGGGCAGTTTTTGTTTGATAGACCTATGCATGTGAAAATGGTGAGTTCCTGTATATCACTTCAACTCTCCAGCCTCTTCAAATGTTATCTGCTCTCTTCTCTGTTACAGATCTTTTTAGTTATATATTAACCATATAATAAACTTTTTTGCAATTAGGATGACAAGTCCGTCCCTCATGAAGACTACCGTTCACATGATAGTAAAACACCACAATTACCACGTAAGTGAAAGCTATTGTTAGAAGTAATACAGACTATTCTTTTTCAGTTTCACTGTATGCTAAGCAAAGCTCTTTATTTTTGTGCCTATATCCCAAGTTGCCCACAGTTTGGTGTTTGGAGTTATGGAGCTAATTTGGTATAATTGATTAGGAAGACTGAGAAGATAAATATATGCCACTTTTTTTTTCTTTTTATAGTTTTTCCTGATTATAAAAGCAGTATTTACTAAAAAATTTGTTACGCTCATACATGAGGGGAAAAAAGTCCTTGTAATTTTACCACCCATAGGTAACCTCCATTACATTTTTGTGCATTTTCTTCCAGTCTTTCCTTCTATGTGTATTTTTTTACATAGTTGAGAACTATCGTATAAATAATTTTCTATTTTTTTGTTTAACATTAGCGTATAAGCATTATGCAACGTTAAAAAGTCTTTCCAAAATTTTTTATTGGTTATTAATAATGTCATATGGATCCTGCATAATTATATCACTGTTACATATATTTTAGGTATTTTAATTTTTTTCTCTTTAATTACCAATAGAACTTTTTCTTTTTTTTTTTCTTTTTGTATACAAACTTTTGGTATGTTTTTGGTTATTTCCTTAAGATAGGTATCTTGAAGTAGATTTATAGTTTTTAGGTATGCTCATTGATCAGTATTATCAAATTGTTTTCCAAAGGTTTATAAAACAGCAATATAATATACTTAACATCTGTGTCTCAGTGCCCTATCTTCGAAATGAGAATGCTAATAGTACCTACTTCATGGGGTGGCATGAGTATGGCATGAGTTAATATATAATATATGTAAAGCACTTAGAATAGATCTGGCATAATGTAAAAGCACTTAGTAAATACTATCTCTTGTTCTTTTTGAGGTGTTTTCTCTGGTTATTATTAAAGTTTTTTTTTTTATAAAATATTTAAAATATACAGACAAATATAAAATTACTTGGGTAGCTGTCGTAGACCGTATTTGTTTTAGGTGATTTTTCTTTAAAATAAAATTTTACAGTTAAAGATTCTTCTCCCTTACCACCTCTCACTACATACCTTATCTAGAGGAAACAACTTATGAATATAGTGTTTATCATTTAGATTTTAGTAATTTGATTACACACTTATACATACATAAACATTATATGAAATTGTTTTGCTGGATTTAAAATTTGATGTAAGTGAAATTGTGCATATTATTCTGCAACTTGCTATTTTTGGTTTAAGATTGTTTTTGAGGTTCATTTATGTATAGATTGTAGCTGTAGTTCCTTTATTTTAACTGCTAATACCACATTTTATATATATATATATATATATATTTTTTTTTTAGGTTATTCTAATTTTTTGTTATTAGAAACAGTGCTAATTTGAGGAGTGTTTCTTCTTTTTCTGTTAGAATAATCTGTTCTCTCAGTGTTTGCTAGAAATTATTTGTAAAACTGTCTGGCCTTGGTGTATTATTTGGGGGAAGATTTTTAACTACTTACTGTTCATATTTCCTATTGCTTCTTGAGTCAATTGTGATTTCTATTTCTCTGAGCATTTTACCATTTTTGTTCACTTTCAGGTTTGGTGGCATAAAATAGTCTCTAAATTTTTGCCACATCTATAGTTGTGTCTTTTTTAAATTCCAAAGGTTTGCAATTTTTCTCTTTTTCTTAGTTTTGCTTAGAGAGTTGTCTGTTTTCCTAGTGCTTTCAAAGAAGTGAATTCCATTTTTTTATCTTAATTTATGCTCTTAGTTTTATTTCCTTCTCTATTTCTTTGGGTTTAGTCTCTTTTTTTTGTCCTGACTCCTTAAGTTGAATGTGCACTTAACTGACTTGCAGCCTCTTTTTTAATGTAAGTAATTATGACTATAAATTTGGCCACTACGTACAAGTTTTGCTATAGCATGTCTTTATTGTGATTTAATTTTTATTAAATTACCATTATGATTTCTTCCTAAGTCATATGTTTTTGAATATCCAAATATATGTTTTTTTTCTTATTAATTTCTAACTTAACACTGTGGTCATAGAAGATGGCCTTTATGATTGTGATTCTTTGGAATTAATTAATTTGGACTTTGCATTGCAGCCTAATACAGGATACATTTTAATAAATATTCCAGGTGTGCAGTATACTGTTCAATATATGTCCATTAAATCAAGTTTGTTAATCATTTAAATTATATCTCTGTTAGTAATTTTGTCTGCTACTACTATCTATTACTGAGATATGTTTAGGGTAAAATCCCCTGCTATAATGTTGAATTTGTCTATTTTTTTCTTGTTTTACTTTAACTATTTTGAAACTAATTCAATAGGTGCCTACAAGTTTAGAACTGATACATTTTCCTAGTGAATCAAGATTTTATTGTTATAGAATGCTTTCATGTTTAGTAACTACCTTTAAGTCTTTTGTCTAATAGTAACGTAGATACAACAGTTTTATTTATTCACATTTGTAGATTTATTTGGATTAATTCTCTTTATTTTATTTTGTGTTTTATTTTCCTGCTTTTTTTTTTAAAGTCCTCATTCTTTTTTTTTTTTCATGAGTTTTTTTTTTTTAATTTTTTTGGGGGTACACCAAGTTCAATCATCTGTTTTTATACACATATCCCCGTATTCCCTCCCTTCTTTGACTCCCCCACCTCGAGTCCCCCCCACCCTCCCCACCCCAGTCCTCTAAGGCATCTTCCATCCTCGAGTTGGACTCCCTTTGTTATACAACAACTTCCCACTGACTATCTATTCTACAGTTGGTAGTATATATATGTCTGTGCTACTCTCTCGCTTCGTCTCAGCTTTTACAAATATTTATTTTATATTTATTTTTCTCTTTTGATGGTTATCCTGGATATTTTAATATGTTAATATAATTATTCTGAAGTTAATATAATTATGCTCAATAGTAGAATGACCTTTGAATGCTCTAATTCTAATCACTCTCCTACTGAATTATATGCTGTTTTGCTCAATGTTTTAGTTATATGTTGCTTTTTCTCCAATCCCACAAATTGGGCATTATTATTACTTACTTATCATTTATTTTCACAGACCCTGGCACTATTTTTACCCCTGAAGCATACATTTTAAAAGCTCTTTCAATGAGTATCTGTTGTTAGTAAATTCTCTCAATTTCGATTTGTCTATGAGTGTTTTCAAAGATAGTTTCACTGGTTAAATAATTTAAGGTAGTTATTTTCTCTCAGCACTTTTAAAATATTCCAGTCTTCTGACTTCCATTGTTGCTGTTGAGTCAGCTATCAGTTGAATTGTCCTTTCTTTATAAGTAAGCTATGCTCTTCACGTAGCTGATTTTAAGATCTTTGTCTTTGTCATGCAGTTTTAAACTACAGTGTAGGTGTGGATTACTGTTTATTGGTCTTTCACAATTGAGAATTCAGTTTTTTGAAATAAATTCTGGAAAATTCTCAGCTTACATGTCTTTGAATATTACCTGTTCTCCCTTTGTAGGGCAGTCCTTTCCTGCCCTTCCTTATCACTCAGGGTGTTATCTTTTAAGATCCTGGCTTTATAAAGTAGGGGCTTTCAATTTACTTTTCTACTATTAGTACTTTTCAATTTATTTCGATTAAAAAAAATCCTTTATTATATTCATACTTTTTATATCTTTTCTTTTCAAGATTTATGATTTTATGTACTCTTTTCTTTTGAGATAGAATATGAACCCATAGACTTTGACAGAATCAGTGTGTTGTTTTCATCATTATTAACCTATTTTTTCCTTTCTCCTATCACCCCCCACTTCCTTTGCTCAAATTATTATAACTTGGCAAGTGGGGCCCTCTCATTTCCCATGCCTCTGCTATTCTTTCTGATAAGAATGGGATTTCCCAGATGCACGAAGATTTTTCTTATTCCAAGACATGAGATTGGCCTACTTTGAAGGAGTCCTGGTTCCTTTCAGTGAAGAATGATATCAGAGATGAAAATGAGTATTAGGTGTAGACATGAGCATTGTTGTTTTTTTTTTAAGAACTTTTATTGAGATACAGTTAACAGACAATAAATAGCATATATTTAGAGTGTACAATTTGGTATCTCAATCTCCCAATTCATCCCCCCCCAGCGCTCCCCGCTTTCCCCACTTGGTGTCCATCTGTTTGTTCTCTGCATGTGTCTCTATTTGTGCCTTGCATTTTCTCCTTCATGGTTGTTAGCATTTGCCTTATGTATTGAGGTGCTCCTATATTGGGTGCATATATATTTATAATTGTTATCTCTTCTTCTTGGATGGATCCCTTGATTTTTATGTAATGTCTTTTCTTGTCTCTTGTAACATTTTTTATTTTAAAGTCTATTTTATCTGATGTGACTATTGCTACTGCAGCTTTCTTTTGATTTTCATTTGCATGGAATATCTTTTTCCATCCCCTCACTTTCCATCTGCATGTGTCCCTAGGTCTGAAGTGGGTCTCTTGTAGACAGCATATATATGGATCTTGTTTTTGTATCCATTCAGCCAGTCTGTGTCTTTTGGTTGGTGCATTTAGTCCATTTACATTCAAGGTAATTATTGATATGTATGTTCCTATTACCATTTTCTTAATTGTTTTGTTTTTGTTTTTGTAGGTCCTTTTCTTCTCTTATGTTTCCTGCTTAGAGAAGAAGTTCCTTTAGCATTTGTTGTAGGGCTGGTTTGGTGGTGCTGAATTCTCTTAGCTGTTGCTTGTCTGTAAAGCTTTTGTTTTCTCCATCGAATCTGAATGAGATCCTTGCTGGGTAGAGTATTCTTGGTTGTAGGTTCTTCCCTGTCATCACTTGAAATATATCATGCCACTCCCTTCTGGCTTGCAGAGTTTCTGCTGAGAAATCAGCTGTTACCCTTATGGGAGTTCCCTTGTATATTATTTGTCATTTTTCCCTTGTTGCTTTTAATAACATTTCTCTGTCTTTAATTTTTGTCCATTTGAGTACTGTATGTCTTGACGTGTTTCTCCTTGGGTTTATCCTGCCTGGGACTCTCTGCACTTCCTGGACTGGGGTAGCTGTTTCATTTCTCATGTTAGGGAAGTTTTCAAGTATAATCTCTTCCAATATTTCCTCGGGTCCTTTCTCTCTCTCTTCTCCTTCTGGGACCCCTATAATGCGAATGTTGGCGTGTTTAACATTGTCCCAGAGGTATCTTAGGCTGTCTTCAGTTCTTTTCATTCTTTTTTCCCTATTCTTTTCCACATCCCTGATGATCACCATTCTGTTTTCCAGGTCACTTATTTGCCCTTCTGCCTCAGTTAATCTGCTGTTGGTTCTTTCTAGTGTATTTTTCATTTCAGTTATTGTGTTGCATATCTCTGTTTGTTTGCTCTTTAATTCTTCTAGGTCTTTGGTAAACTTTTCGATCTTTGCATCCAGTCTTTTTTCAAAGTCCTGGATCATCTTCACCATCATTATTCTGAATTCTTTTTCTATACGGGTGCCTAACTCTTCTTCATTTAGTTGTTTTTTTGGGTTTTTATCCTGTCCCTTCATCTGGTACAAAGTCCTCTGCATTTTCATTTTCTCTATCTTTCTGTGGCTGTGGTTTTCAGTTCCACAAGACAAAATACTGCTGATACTGCTTGATACTGCTGTCTGCCTTCTTGTGGAGGAAGCTATCTAGGAGGCTTGTGGGTGCTTCCTGATGGGAAGGACACGACATGAGCATTGTTGATAGTCATGTGTGCTATTGCTTTGAACCATTTTTAGGGACTGAGCTGAAAAAAGATATTTCTTTTACCAGGTCACATTGATCACAATTTAACACAACATGCTTCTGTATTCTTTTTAAAAAAAATGTATATAGTATATGGTTTTTTTCAGCCCCCACCACTTACTAATTGCTACATTGACTAGCAAGAACTTTTAAACCAAACTAAGAACTTTTAAACCAAACTAAGAACTTTTAAACCAAACGCAAATAGTTCCCACTGTCTTTAAGGTCATCAGATTATCTTTTTACAGTCTATTTTCAGTGAACTTAATTAGCTTATTTTAAGAGAGGAAGTAAAAAGAATACTGGATTTAGAGACAGAAAAATTGAATTCTAGTCTTAGCTTAATCACTTTGTTAAATGGCATTGTACAGGTAACTTAAGGTCTCAAAAATTACCTCATCTATGAATAATAGATGTGAAAACACTTAAGATACCATATAAATATAAATAAATGTTTATGTCAATGATAAAACTAGGTAATATAACATTTGCTGTATTCAATATTGTTTTCATGGTTGTTGACTTTTTAGTTTGATTTGAACCATCTGAAAAGTAATTTCTAGATTTTAAGAGGATCTACAAATTCAAGAAAGATTCTTATTTTCAGATATGTATGTCATTTATAAGGTGATTCAAAATCCTCTTGGTATTTCATTACTCTTGTTCAGTATGCCTTTAACTGAAATATAAGATGGACCTGCTTTTTCTTTTTTACTTCTCATTAGTAAATGATGTTATAGTGAGGCTTCAGTGTGATGCATTCCAATGAAAATAAGAACTGGTGCTCTTATTTACAAATTTGCAAAATTTTAGGAATACTCCTATAGGCATATAGCTTTAAAAAATTTTTCAGTGCCAGTTAGTTGATCATATATATAAGTGGGTAATAATATTCTTACTTGTGCTTTAGGTGGTCTTGGAGGCATTGGAATGGGACTTGGTCCAGGGGGACAGCCTATTAGTGCCAGCCAGTTGAACATAGGCGGTGTAATGGGAAATTTAGGTCCAAGTGGTGAGTAGTCTAACTTTATTATTTCTTTTTAAATGATACATTTGCTAGGTTGTAAAGCTTATATTTACTAGTTTGTTAGTAATGTTTGACGGACTCTAGTTTATAGGTGAATATTTAAGATGTTACTTTAGTCTGAAAAAGGAATGAAACCTTGAGAGCAGAGAGCATGAAAGAGGTTGGACAAAAGGTCAGAAGGGTTCCTCTGAGGCCAGCCGTGTTACAGCTAGCCTTTTAGCACTTTGGATTTTGAGTTGTCTTTAAGGTAGAAGGAGAATATTCAACATAGTCTATGCCTTGTATATCATGGATATACAGTAATTGTGGAATTGTGGAAACACTACCATATCATAAGCAATTTAAATTTGAGTATCTAGCTGGGAAGGTAGCTTTTCAGATAGCTGTTTGGCTCTTCACTTAGACTAACCTACAGTTTATCTTTGAAGATTGATTTTTAAACTTTTTAGTTTCAGAACCCTTTTATACTCTTAAAATTTGTTGAGGACCCCAAAGTGCTTTTGTTTATGTGGTTGTATTCATCAATATATACTGTATTAAAAATTAAAACTTAGAAATTAAAAAAAAACTTGCATATTTATTTAAAATAACAACAATAAACCCATTACATGTTAACATAAATATAATTTTTAAGAAAATAAATTGTATTTTCTGATACAAAAATTAGTGAGAAGAGTGATATTATTCTACCTTTTTGTACATCTCTTTAATGTTTGGCTTTATGCAAGACAATCAAGCTCTTCTATCTGTTTCTGCATTCAATTTGTTGCAATATCATCTATCATGTAGTTTCTGGAAGATTACATCTTATACGCCTGAGAAAATGAGAGTAGAACAGTCAGTATCTTAGTATTTTTTGAGTAATGAAATAGTTTTGACCTGTTGAACCCTCAAAGTTTCCCATACCATATTTTGAGAATTGCTGTTTTAATTGATGGACTGATTAATGCTATCTGGTTCCTATTTTTATTGAGATTCTGTAGCTAGACTTTAAATTGTGAGGGTAGTTACGGTAATCATTTTGATCTAAGCAGATGGAAATTTTCTTCCTTACTCTTAGGCCTTCTACCCTCCTAAACACGTACTATTTTTATTCTTTAATTTTTTACTGCTCCCTTAGCTGCTATATTTAAAGGAGATTGACCTGAAATCTCAATCTGCTATAGTGATATTTATGTGTCTAAGCTGGAAAAAAAAAATGAATGATTAACTAGTCCTAGATATTCTTTAACTGAATGTGAGTATGACCAATGAATTTTGTTTTCTTGTCTAATAAATATTCAAAGAGGCCTTTTTGAAGACTCATGATTAGACAACTGCTATGGCATATCACTTTAAACCATCCCACTTGTGCCCTGCTGCTTCTCTAGTATTCTAATGTGACTAGACCAGTGGTATCTATTTTGCTCTGTTACATTATGTCATTCTTCAGTCATTAAAATAAGATTTACTGAAAGTACATGTTGTGTATTTTATTTGAGGTATGGGAATGGATGGTCCAGGTTTTGGAGGAGTGAATAGAATCGGAGGAGGTATGTATAAGCATTTGCTTTTTATATGTACCCATCACCATGTTTAATAAATTAGAAACTATATTGAGAATTCCAAGGAAAACAGAAATCATGGTTTATTGTTGACTCACGTCCTAAAGGCTGCTAGCGGAAATTGAGTCTGATACCTTCTTAGAGGCATATGGAAGGTGATGTGTTAAGAAGCAGTTGCACAAGGTAGGATGGATGAAGAGCTTACTGATGAGACTTAATATTTACAAAATGTACCTTTCAGCTATACAACTGACAGTCAGATCTCAGACTTAATCTTTATTCCATAGGAATTGGGTTTGGTGGTTTGGAAGCAATGAATAGCATGGGAGGATTTGGAGGAGTTGGTCGAATGGGAGGTAGGTAAATGTATATAGTGGGATGTGTATGCTACATTTCATTTTCCCCATTATTAAAAATGTCCCACCTTTACTTAGGAATGGATACTATAGATGTTTTCAGAGGCTGTTTGGGCACTAGAGGATAGGGACAGGCATGGCGGGACTGGGATATATGTGGCATGTGAAGTAGGTTGGGTAAATCGTGGACTTTTTGTATTGTGACTTTTACTGTCATTACAGTTTAGTTTCAATAAGTTTATAAATGGATTACTGTTTATTGATAATACTTGAAAAAGGGTTAATTTGTTGCAAAATCTTTTCAGAGCTATACCGTGGTGCGATGACTAGTAGCATGGAGAGAGATTTTGGACGTGGTGATATTGGAATAAATCGAGGCTTTGGAGATTCCTTTGGTAGACTTGG
Source organism: Hippopotamus amphibius kiboko (assembly GCF_030028045.1). Classification (NCBI taxonomy): domain Eukaryota; kingdom Metazoa; phylum Chordata; class Mammalia; order Artiodactyla; family Hippopotamidae; genus Hippopotamus; species Hippopotamus amphibius. The sequence goes on along the minus strand of NC_080187.1, from coordinate 190,893,181 downwards.
TAGGGCTGGCTGTTTACTTCTCCTTTTCTTTTTTGCCAGTTATATTTTTCAAAGTTTGGCTCTCTTTTTGTATGAAAAATTAGAATTTTATAATGTTTCATGCAATTTATTACTTGAAAAATACTTTAGAGATTTTAATGTACTAGTTCTCTTCAGTATCTTACATATTTGAACCCTGTTTCTAGAAGACTTTATACGTCTCAGTTATTGTACATCTTCTGAGAGCATAGTACCTTGGGAATTTTAAAGTATGTTTAAATTAATTAGTATATTATCTTTCCATCCTTGTTTAGGCAGTGCAATGATTGGAGGGTTTGCAGGAAGAATAGGAGCTTCTAACATGGGTCCAGTAGGATCTGGAATAAGTAGGTTTAAATTTTACTAGAATTTTACAGTAATATTTGAGTACTTGCAAAAAATTTTGCAAGAGTAGTAATTGTAGTATTGTAATACTTTTTTCTTGTATGTTATGACCTGTAATTTAGAGAAACTTTGATAGTTATTCAGCTTTACTGTTTTATCGCTGTTTGAAATTTCTAAACTAACTTTGAATTTTACTTCTTTGACATTTCTAAACTAACACCAGAATATGTTAACTGTCACCCAATTCAAGAACTTTTATTCCAGCTAAAGAATCTGGGGATTTTCCTGATTATATATCAGGAACAGTGTTAGCTTTAGCACTGACTCTGTTTCCTTGCTTATTCTCTATAACTGCTATTACTTCCATCGTACCTTGCTTCTCATTTTACTCCTTTTCATCATCTTTTCAGCCTTGGCCATTTTCCTGTTAACCATAATTTCCCTACCTTCCTTTTTCGCCTCAGTGTTTATATTTCTGTTCCCCTAATTTTATGTTTGTTGTTCACAGAAAGCCAATTTGAGGGTGATGTTAATTTTTAGAATGGGGATATTAGGTACGAGAAAAAAGGATACAGTTGAGAAAGTAGGAGTAGAATAGTTAAAGGAGAGGACTCAACATATAAGAATCAAGCAGGTATGAGCTACAAGCTAGATTCTCAAGCTCTGAGCAAAGGGGTGTGATTCCATTTTTTGTTGCTATCTCCACAAGTTCTGTTTAACGTAGAGACTAAAAGTTAGGTTTTTCTGTGGTTATTGAAAATTGAGTTGCTAAGAAAAGAGAAATTGTATGTGAAACAAGATACTGAGGTGAAAGGTAAGCTAGGAAAAGAATATTATGTAGGACAGTATGATGAGAGCAACAGTTGGTGTGTTGGAGTTGTAATTATTTGAATTTACCCCATATGTCTTTGTTCTAACAATTACTGAGCTTGGTATTATTGAAAAATAAAAATGAGGATAAAAACTACTATAATATTAATGAATAATTGATAGAAAACTTGTATAACTTATGTTTTATGATAGAATATAGTTTTATAGAAGTGTATATGTATAATGTAGTTATGCAGTGGCTAGAATGAACATTCAGTTAGCCATTAACTTTCAACTAACCGAATATATACCAAATTAAAGTCTGTTCCTTGAAAGATTGTTATATTGTGTGTATGAGGATAATTTTGTGTTTATATATTGTCTAATTACATAAATGAATTGATTTTTCTCTCTCTTTTTCAAAAATGATTCTCTCCCTCCTCTTTCTCTCCTTCTTCCTCTTCCTTCTCCTTCTGTTTTTAAAACAAAAACACCAAACTCCCAAATCCTCCCTTCCCTTCTTAAAAATCCAGGTGGTGGAATGGGTGGCATGAACAGTGTGACTGGAGGAATGGGGATGGGACTGGATCGGATGAGTTCCAGCTTTGATAGAATGGGTCCAGGTATAGGAGCTATACTGGAAAGGAGCATCGATATGGATCGAGGATTTTTATCGGGTCCGATGGGAAGCGGAATGAGAGACAGAATAGGCTCCAAAGGCAACCAGATATTTGTCAGAAATGTAAGCAACTAAATGTAAAGGATACTTAAAATTATTTTTTTTCTTGTATATCTGTTACTAATACCTTTTTTCATTCTAGCTGCCTTTTGACTTGACTTGGCAGAAACTAAAAGAGAAATTCAGTCAGTGTGGTAAGTATGCCAATGACTGCAGATATATTGATATTGATTATGGAGGAAAAATTGATTTTAAACTTTTAAATACTGCTTAGACCTTTACCTGTCTAGATGCTTATTCCTGGGTAGTATGACACATTTAATTCCACATCAAAGAAATGAATTACTTTGCTATCCTCTGGCACACAGCAGCGGAAATTGCTACTAAATAACAAGATTTAGAGTCTGCTATTGTCTCTTGTGGGTAAAGAAAGGGCTTATTTTATTACCTGATTTTTAAATGGTTAATATATCATCATTGCTTGCATTTAAAAGGATGTTTTTTCTGTGGGAAATATTAATGAGTGGTGTGTTTATTTCTTTGTTTATAATGTAGTACAGTTCACTGTCAGCATGACCCAATGAAATGCTGACATCCAAGTGATATGGAGTTAATAGATGAGACCCGTTCTGCATATTCTGTCACCTATACAACAAAAGAAACTTAGCTGATAGCATAGAACTCACTGCCTAGAATGCCTTAGACAGGTACATTCTAGTGGCCCTTCTGTTTCTTTTATAAACTGTTCTTGGCTATAATGATACTACCTATACAACCTTAATATATTCATTAGGTCCTAGAAGATTAGGCGATTTATTACTTTTAAAAGGGCCCTTTTTTTGTGGTGTTGAGAGAATTAGTGTGGGTGGAACAAAGCAGCAGATTTCCTGCTAGTATTTTTCTGCTATTGCATTGTAACTGAAAGAGTTTAATCATTAATAGTAAGCTGTGTAGGTGGGATAGAATGATAAAAAATGGCGAAATAGAAGTGGTACATTCAGCCTTTTAGAGTTAATGGAAAGTTAAGAGTATTTGGAATGTGTCTTTAATTTTTGGAGATCATGATGGGGATAAGTTTAGTGTTCTCCCAGAAAAGTGGCCTTTGTAGCCACTATCACAAGTGATCAATGTGATCCTTCTGGAAACTTTTATCTAATGTGTTCTCAGAGTACTTTTACTTTCTTGTAATAGTTCGTTCACTTGTTTTCTTCCCTCCCAGATGGAGGCTCTTAAGAGCAAGAACTTTTTTTTTATCATCTTTTTATTCTAGCACCTTTCGTTGGCTCCATACATACAGTAGTAGTTTATTAAATGTTTATGAATGAGTCAAGCATTCTGAAAATATCTTCATTCGTTTGGTTATTCATTAATTAAATCTACAAATATTGTATTTTTGGCAGTCTGCTTGTCATTAGGATTAGAAAGGGGAAGACAGTAAGATATTACCCCTGCCCTCAAAGAACATACAGTGTGAATCTATCTACAATGTTCTAGTGGCTCCTTTTTGTTGCTTATCTTTTCATTTATATTTATTTATATTTTATTCAAAGAAGAGAAAGGCATTTTTTCTTGATAAAAAAGTTATAAACAAGTCAACTAGTAAATAGTTGCTACTAAAAGATAGCAGAATTATCAATTTGTTTTGAGGTGATGGTAGTCATTGTAGGAGTAAGAAGATCTCCCAGAATGAGTAAGTGGCACAAGCCACAAATCCCATAGACTGTAGGGGAAACGAGGGCCTTATAGTGGAATATAGCAAATGAGGAGCAGTGGCAGCAAGTATAGATAATCTCTGCTGTTGTAGTTTCAGTGAAAAAAAAAAAAAATCTCCAAATGGCAATGATTTTATTTTAAAAAGTAGAAATGAAACAGGATAGAAAACAAAGTGGGGCAAACAAATGACAGCAATGAAAATGTGACCACTACTGAGTAGACTGTTCCTTGGCATACGTTGGCAGATTTCCTTTTGAGATCAGATATGAGCAAGGCTTGCAACGAATTTGAGGTCTTTCAGTGGTCTTCTATACTTGCTGCTGGCATTGTTTTGACAGAAGGACATCAGCAATTCAAAAACATTTGTTAAAAGGAAAAAGTTAGTACCCAAATCTACATTGAAAATATCTGTACAACATTTTAGCCAATAAAATAAAGTGGTTAACTGTGTTATTATAGCTCTATTCTTATGTCCCTTTTTGATCAGTCTATATTATATCATTAAGAGTAATGCTTTTTGTTTTTCTTTTCTCAATTCTAACTGTAAAAGCTTCTGACTTTTAGATTTGTATTAAGGTAATACCATACTAAATAATTTTCTACCATCTTCCTATTTTTAACCTTCAGTTTACATTGATGGAAAGGAAAATAATTTGTGGTAATATAGAATATTGTCCAGCTATTGACCACTGTGGAAATTACCTGGCTTGTATGAACTGAACCATCTATTTTTCTGCCATGTCACTTTATTTTCAAGTCTTAGCATTTTTCTTTCTTAGAATGGGAAGTTTCTTTTTAACCTGCTCCAAGCCAGTAGTGGGCCCCTTTCATAGTAAAAGTCAGTTTTTTGGTGGTTGTTGCTAACCCCCTGAGCCCGAGGTGGGTAAGTATATTGTCTTGGTTACTGCTTAGTAAGAGTCTAGTGGTACTCCATGCTCTCCTCTAGACAGTAAATGGCCCATCAGCAAGCCCTCTGATTATAAATGTCTATAGTGGTTAATTGTCCTCTATGGGACAGTTGCAAAGGCTGAGAAAATGTTGTAGTATGAGTTACATAGCCCTCAATACAACATTTCCTCAGCAGGTATAATTCAGGAAAAACTGTATTCAGATATCTGCAAATATAACAAGATGAGAAGTGAGTATAGTAAAGTAGATCTTTTATTCTGCTTTATGTAATTCCTCAGAATATGCATTTTTAAGAAGATGGAATGTAAATAACTGACGCATTCAGAGTTGAACCCCACATCAGTTCAGGTTGTGCTAATGAGGTCAGATAGGCATACTCTTTCAAACTGACATATTGTCTATACACTTTAACTGTACTCTGACTTAGTATGATGCAGGACTATAACATTTTAGAACTGCAGTGCAAAGAAAGCCCGTTCTCAATTATTCCTGCTGTAAACCATAACAGAAATAATGTTGTTCCACGGGTTTCCATTATTTCCATTTTCTACATCAGTATGCTGCCTGTTAACTGCATAGAAAATGGAGACTTGTGGTAGATTTTATTTACTAAAACACATGCTACTTCAAACATGATTAGTGGACTCTAGATTAATATAACAATAAAAATAATGCAGTAAGAGTAAAAACAATATATGAAGAAAATTCATAGATAGTCACTTTCTTTTGTTTGTAAAGAAACACAAAAACTTTGTTTTTTGTCCCCTATATCATAAGTATAGTTTCTTGTAGAATGTCTGATTTTGCTTTCTTCTCCTGTGGTTATGTTACAGCTGTATTTTGGAAGTAGATTTTCTTAAACCATTTATTTATTTATTTCTGCTTTAATTTGGTCTGTTTTTAGATATGCTTTTGCATCATCATTTTCCAGAGTATATCCCACAAGATTAGTTAATAATCTGGGTTAAATAAAGTAGAAAGGTTTCTTTTATTGCAGGGAAGTCATCTTTGTAGTTAGTATATGTGACAGCAGTATCTTTGATTACTGTAATACTGATTTCTCATTGCGTACTCCTTTGTCCTATACTGTTGCTAAAATAGCACTCCTATTTTGTTTTTCTTGGAATCACGCAAGATCAGTAGATAGTTAAGTCATTTAAGAGTCCTCAGAGCATGTAAAAAGCCAGGGAAGTCTAATTTTAATAAAACTAATTTTTTTTCTTCTCAATTATTTATCTTTAGAAAATATCTCAATTGGTGTCTTTATGGGATTAAGAAGAAACTTAGAACACAGAACTTTCTAGTTCTGTACCTAGGGGCTTTTGAGGGGGCAGTGTAACCATGAAACAAGTATCTATAAGCCACTTTCTCTATAAGCCTCAGTGTCCAAACTGTAAGAAGGTTCAAGTATCTTAACTGGTAGACCTTGTCAGCTAGAAAGCCTTGAGATCATTGTGAGGTCAGGAATTTGGGGGTCTGAGTCATGAGCCCTAAACAGAAAATTTAAGAGAAAAAAAAAAAGAGGAACTTGTCCTGGGAGATTAACAGACAGATTTGCAAGAGATAATTACATATTTTCCTTTGCAGTTTTGAAGATTTCTTGCTTGAGTGCTAATAAACCTATGGTGGGATACTTATGTTAAGAAAAATAGGTAAATTTAGGATAACGAAGAACCTTTAACCTTAAAAGCTTTTGAAAATTCTCCACAGTCCTCTTCAAAATCAGTGTAAAGTGCTGCCATTTACCAAGGTATGCTTGTTTAATTAAACTTATTTTTTTTCAGGTCCCAGCATTTGAGATACTAAGAGGACTCTGGAAATTGCTCTGCATTTGTCTTTAAAGCTTAAAAAAAATGTAGTCTCCAGTTTCATTTTATGATGTTTGTTAGAAAATGTGATTTCTGTGTGTGTATTCTTAAAAATTTTTTTCCAGTTTTGTTGAGATATGATTGACATATAGCACTGTATAAATTTAAGGTGTACAGCATAATGATTTGACTTATACATATAAAATGGTTATCACAAGTTCAGTGAACATCCATAATCTCATAGATACAAAATTAAAGAAATAGAAAAAAAAATTTTTCCTTGTGATGAGAGCTCTTAGGATTTACTCTCTTAACTTTCATATATGACATACAGCAGTGTTAACTATATTTATCATGTTGTATGTTACATCCCTAGTACTTATTTATCTTATAACTGGAAGTTTGTACCTTTTGATTACCTTCTTCCAATTACCCCTCTCCACCCTGCTTCCCTGCCTCTGGTAACTACAAATCTGATCTCTTTTTTTTCCATGAGTTTGTTTCTTTGCTTTTGAAGTATAATTGACCTACAACCCTATGTTAGTTCCTGTTAATTACACAATACGGTGATTCAATATTTCCACACTTTTCAAATGATCATCACAATAAATCTAGTTATGATATATCGCCATAAAAAGATATTACATAGTTATTGACTATATTCTGCACATCGTACATGTCATGCCTGTGACTCATTTATTTTGCAGTTGGAAGTTTGTACCTCTTAATCCTCCTTACCTATTTCTTTCTTCCCTCCACCCCCCTCCACTCAGACAACCACCTGTTTGTTCTCTGTATAACTGTTTCTGTTTTGTTTTATGTTTGTTCTTTTGTTCTTTAGATTCCACATATAAGTGAAATTATACAGTATTTCTCTTTCTCTGTCTGACTTATTTCACTTAGCATAATACCCTGTAGGTTCATCCATGTTGTTGCAAATGGCAAGACTTCATTCTTTTTTATGTCTATGTAATGTACACTTAGGTTGCTTCGATATCTTGGCTGTTGTAAATAATGCTGCTGTGAACATAGGGGTGCATGTATCTTTTTTAATTAGTGTTTTTGTTTTCTTTGGATAAATATCCAGAAGTGGAGTTGCTGGATCATATGGTAATTCTATTTTTAATTTCTTGAGGAATCTCTGTACTGTTTTCTATAGTGGTAACACCAATTACATTCCCACTAATGGTGCACAGGGGTGTGTTTGTTTTTTACCTGTTGTAGGTTAAAAATTGTTTGGATCTGCTTTAACCATTATAATATAATTTCTCTGAAATTAGTCCGTTTTGTAACTTTTAGAACACAGGTAAAGACTGCCTGGCCTTGGTTACAGATCATGGTTTTGGCTCAGTGTGATATTTCTTAACTTGAACCATTTAATTAGTATTGAGTGGGTGAGTGATTAACTATTGGTTTAAAATAAAATGCAGTAATGGGGCAGGGCAGGGATGGATGAATAAATGAAAGTAGAAAAGTAGTCCAGGATGTTGTAGAAATCATTAAGATCAAAGTTTAAACAGAAAGAAAAAAATCTGACTCATGCACTGAGATTAAAAATTCATCCCATCACCTGGAAAGGGCTTATGCAATTTTTTTGTTAAGCCCTTTTCTTTTACGTTTCTCCCTTTTCCTTTTTTTCTCCCTTTATAGAACTAAATATGTCTGGCTCTTTGCTTTTATTGCCAAACTAGAATTAGCCCATAGTGATCTGGCAACTATAATATTTAAGGGGAGGGAAACATTATGGTAAGTAGTCACACACCTCACATCTAAAACTGTGAACTAGGTTATCACACATCCCTGTTTGCCTGGGGATAGTCTCAATGTTTATATCTGTTATTTGTGTGTAATTATTAATAACTCTCCCTTTTACTCTCTGAAGTTTCTGGTTTGGATAATGGATTTTTATGGCCACTTACTTTGATAAATGATACACATTTATTTCAAATACCAGTCTGTATAGAGTCAGAAATGATATTAACTATAAACAGAACCATTGTCTGGGTTTCCTCCTCCTCCTGGAAGCTTTTCTAAGGTGGTTCTTTGTGCTCTTATCATCACTGTTTTCTGATTTTCTACTTATCACAGTATCTCTTCCATGCCTGTTTCCATAATATACTTGGTACCACTCTTACATGTGGAGTTCAAATTGCGATATTGAATAAATGACTTTGGCACTGTGGTTGAAAAACAGAATTAGTGGAGCCCTTTGTGGCCTGGAAAAAATTAAATTTCTGGGCGGTTGCTACTATTTTCAGGGATAAAAAAGTGAGATGGAGTGTGAAAGGGAAGGAAGAGAGATTAGGGGATTGGGCATAAAAGACGAATTTTTTTCTAAAAATAATTTTGTTTGTATTTGTAAGTTTGTTATTAGGCATGGTAACTTGGTGTCATTTTGTGCTAGTTTACCTTACTTTGCTATAAAATTCACTTTAGAAATAAAGATTTAACATTAAGAATTTTTAATAAAATATTAAATCCTAAGCAAATTTATTTTGATTTCAATTTTGTATATTATAACCTGTGTATATTAATTACTTTATATGAATTGTATTCTATTCAGAATATAAAATGGTGAGAATAATGCTTATATGTTGTGCTATTTTAAAATCATTAATATTTTTAGCCAAGTTGTCACTTAATTGGCTATGAGAAATTTCAAACCTGTGTAGTGAAGTGGAGCCTGGTTAAACTGACTAGTAATTCTGTAATTTTTCTTTTACAGGTCACGTAATGTTTGCAGAAATAAAAATGGAGAATGGAAAGTCAAAAGGCTGTGGAACAGTCAGATTTGATTCCCCAGAATCAGCTGAAAAAGCCTGCAGAATAATGAATGGCATAAAAATCAGTGGCAGAGAAATTGATGTTCGCTTGGATCGTAATGCATAATTTGAAACCACGGTTGGAACATTCTTACATCTGTTTTGCTGAGTCTCCTAGTAAAAGTCATTTTTAAAAGTAATACTGTATGCTTACAAAGTTGTAAAAATGAACTCTTAAAACTCCCACCAGCTTTTAACAGTATAGTGTTAAATATACTGTGATTTTTGTTAATCTCAAGTTTGGGTTTTTAAAGACGGCAAGTCTGGTCATTCAGTTTAAATGAATGGTTATACTATTTTTAATGAAATAAGCCATTTTCTTGTTATTTTCAGTTCTACATAGTGGGATTTGTTTGTTCAAATGTCCCCAGGTTTTATCAACTTATTGTAAGATAAAACATAGATGGTTTTTTCAAAACTTCTGTTTAAAATATGTAATTGTCCTTGAAAAGAAAGGGCTCAGACAAATTAGGATATGATTTTGGTTGGTTTTAAATGACTTTTTTTTTTTGGTGATAAAGAATTACTTAAGTAAGTTTTAGATTCTAAAGTTCAGAATATTTTTTATTTGGCTTAAATGAAGAAACAGAGTTTTCCTTCTCTGCCCTTCCCCATCATTCACATTTTCCACATAACGCTATTAACATTAACCACCACAGCCCCTTATTTTATTATTTCCAATAATTCCAAGTTCATATAGAACTGATAATGTTGCAAGCCCCAAGTATAATATCAGGCAGACTACTCCCAACTTTCTGTCTAGTTTCCAGCCATTGAGGTGAACTGCTAAGAAAAGACAGATAATTGAAATGTTGAGAAAAATGGTTATGTAAGTTAGTCCTGCACTGTTCACTTCTACAGGAGCTGATGTATTTATAAACGCAGTTTTAATAAACCATGGAACACCTAGGCACAGCATATCAAACACGTTGGATCCCACGATGTTAGACATAGCCATATCTCCTTTGCCTGCAAAAAAAGCATGTTGTTAAAATGTGCATACCAATACTGTATTTTATTAATAAGGTTCGTAAGAAAAAACACTGGATACTTTTTCTGTTTTGGAAAATTGTATTAGAGCAAAAGTCTTAATGAATTTGTATTTTTAAATTTTGGGGGGTTAGTATTTAAAGTCTTAACATTTATTTATCTAATAATAATTATCTTTATTTATTAAACCATTTTTCAATAAGGTATGTAGATTACTTGTTGCTTTTCATTCTAACATGGTTAAAATTTAATGCACATTTCAGATGAATATAATTTGGGGGATTAGATTTAGTGAAATTAATCTGCTATTAAATAGTAAATCCTTCCTCTTGAATCACTCCATTTTTTTTCTTCAAAGTATGTTACTGAGGAAATAAATATTGTAAAAGTACTTTTGCTCAGTGTATTTCAGCCAGGCTTTTAAAATGGGCATTGCAGCTTGAGGGACCTACTTCTTACCTTTTCTTGCAACCAACACACTTGCGATCGTGTCTGGTATGCTTGTTCCTGCTGCTAATAAAGTAAGGCCCATTACTGTATCTGGAATTTCTAATGTTTCCCCTGTAATAAACATAGATATTACAAGTTACAAATCTTATAGATTCACTAACTGTTCTCTGCAGATATTTCAGATATTTCTTTCCTGAAGAAGAAAATAGGCATATTTAGATTTCAGAACCAGTATGTACTTATTTAGATTTTAGCTAGCAATATATTTGAATAATATTAGTGAATTGGTAACCCAGATAGCACAGATTTTTAATGACAGATATTGATATTTAATACACAAAATTCTTCCAAGGAGTAATTTCCCTACCTGGTATGCTTACAGAAGTTTTGGATGTCCACTGTTAAATAAGGCTGTTGCTTAAAATATGCTAATGAGATTGGTCATTTTCTCTTTTCTTTTTAAAAACATTTCCTAAAGAGGTCAGATTTAAGCAAATTATTTATAGTTATTTTTAAGCTATAAATGTGTTAACATGGTATGCATTTTTAAAGTCCTACTTTAGTGATGTACCTTAGTTTAGTGTTTTCTTTGGGAAATCATAAATCTGAGGAAAACAAAATAGCATTCTACTTGAGTCTTTCTAACTTTATGGTCCCAGTTTAATACTTCTGTTAAATCTGATGTTAGTTCAACATTTTTCATAAATGTATTCATTTTAGGAAACAGAACTAGAGGGAAGTTGAAACAACTAGAGGGAAGTTTGAAAAAAGAGTAAATGCAACTGCTCTTAATATTGTAATTGAAAACTTGCTTTTTTATCTTAAAATGTTAATTAAAAGAACTTCAAGTAGCCTATTCAGTGCATGCTTATATATTGATATTGGAATTGTAATTGGTTGTTAATTTTGTTACTGGTTTGCCAGAGTTCATATGTACATAAATAACACTAATATTTATCATCTTGGGGACTGTTCTATGATCTAGTACTTGATTTTGTTCTTTTCTTGCTTTCCTGACGTCAAATGTGATCTGGCTGAGAAATTGAGAGAGTTTTAATATGTGAGCTATTGGACTTCTTCTAAGCTATTGGACTTCTAAGAAAAAGAAATATTCGTAGAATATTTAGCATACTATTCTAAGTCACATTAATTTGAGAAAAGTCAGAGGTCAACAAACTTTTTTTGGAAGGGTGAGATAGTAATTATTTTAGGCTTTGCAGGCTATATGATCTCTGTTGCAGTTATTCAGCTCTGCCAGTGTAATGTGAAAGCATCCATAGGTAATACATAAATGGATGGGCACAACTGTTCAGTAAAACTTAATTTGCAAAAACAGGAGACTCAGTGATTTGGACACACAGGTGGTGGTTTGCTCACCTCTGATATAAGTCCTTTCAGGTTAATCTTTTTGGGAGAAATTCCTGCGTTTTTTGTCCATCGTTTATATTCAATTTTTCCTTCTGGACTAGGAGTTCTGTGGGACTAGAGCTGCTTATGGCCAAACAGTAATAGTTAAATCTTAATCATGAAGGTAGTAGAAACCTAAAATGAAACTTTATTTTATATCCTTTTTATTCATTTCATAGTATATTTATATTGCCATATTAAAAAGCAAAATAAAATGTAATCCAGTTAAACACTGAGTACCCATCATTTTCTCAAAGCACTGGCTCCTTACTATATTTTTTAGTATGAAATGGAATTCAATATAAAGACTATATTGTGGACCCATGCAATGTGATTAATTATTACCATAATAGACATTCTGTGAATTTGATTTCATTTATAACATGTTCCTTTAACTTGTACCTCTGGGCTGTATAATAGTGAGAATATAGTTGACGTGATATACAACTCACAAAACCTGAATGAGCTTGTTGGTGTATTAATATTTAATCTTTTTGTAAATAGCACTAATCTTTAGTCTTTGCCGAAAAAAATTTGCTCTTTGGCTAGACTACACTTAGTGAACATATGCTGTTTGTTCTTATATAAAGCTGATTATTTTTAAATAGTGCTCTTATACTTAAGATACATACCAGTTATTGTGACCATCCAAACCAGGATATATGTAAATGCAGATATCCACAGTGCTGACATGAAAAAGGTTATCACAAAATAATTTTTCCAAAACTTTCTTCTACAGTCTGGTGTGGTTAGAAAGAGTAGTATAATAATGGGAAGGGATAGTACCCAAAAAATTCTTTTCACGTCTGCTTCAGGCACGTTGAAAACACTTGGTGGATCTGTTAAGGAAAAGTTAAACAATTTTGAGTTTTCTCAAATGGCCAATTAAGTTAGAAATGTCCATTTAGGAAGCTATATTGAAATAAATTAGCTGTATCAGTTTTTAAGAGGCTATTTTGAACACTCGAATACCTCATTACTGATATTGCTGGCAAAAAGAAAATAATTGAGAATTCAAGGCTGATGGTGTAAAATGTGATACTCGGCACTTCTTGATTTCAGACCTTAAGTCCATCAAAATGTCTTGGATCATTCACTAAGTATGTTAGAGACATAATGTTTATGAGGTGTCAGTTCGGCATCTCTTGGTTTTCTACAGTGTGGATGATCTTTAGTAACTTTTGCTTATGGGATTAACTTGGTGTCTTTTTAGCTACCCCAGTTGTCTCCATTTCCCAATATTGATGATACCTCTAGCCTGCCCTGTTTATCAAATAATGTGTACTTAGCGAGTATAAGATAATTGTAGCATTATTAAGTTGAATATTTCTAATTCTCACTTAAGTGATTTTAGGGGGCTTGTTTCATTATTTTCTTTCATTAATTTACCAAACACAGAATTCACCACAATTCTTAGAAAGAACCTTAAGAAAATAGGAACTAGTATAGAATCTACAATGTAACTTGTAAAACTTGAGCATGTCTTTAAAATTCAATTTGTTTTATTAACTTAGTGGAAGGCAATAATAATATATTGGATAAAAGGGGGAATTCACTTTAAAATTGTTTAAAATTTATATGGCATTTATAAAATACTATACTCATATATTAGGTCACATTACAACTAATGCTAGTAAAATAACTCATAAAATTGTTTTTTTTAAACCTCAGCCAATGGGTCAGAAAGTAACAGATATAATTTTAGTGTAATAAGAAATGTTTGGACTGACTCTTTTGAGTTCCTTGTTATAAAATTTAACTTAGAGCTGTGTACCTCTTGCACATAAAAGACTAGAGAATATAATTTTTGTAAGAAGGGGAAAAGTCACATTTTGATTTTCTTAAGGTAATAAATTAGAATAAGTTTACTGTCTAATGTATTAAATAAAATTTAGAATCTGTATCTTACAACCACTTTATAAAAAAAATAACCCCCAAAGTTGTATTTCTGGCCATAGCTGAATTTGACTTTTTACTAAATATATTTACTTAAATGTTTTGCTACTGCTTGAAATGACATGTTTGAAATTCAGCTGTTTCCTTCCTACTTTCTTTTTCCCCACACCAGCTCTTCTTCCTAAATTCTTAGTTTTTGAAAGTGATGTTCCCACTTTCTTAGTCAGTCATGATCAAAATCCTCAGAATTATTTCTGCTCCCATGTAGCCCTTCAGTTGCTCAGTCTTGATGATACTTCCTCTGCATTGTCTCACATCCGTTCTCTTGTATTCCCACTGCCTTCACTTCATCTAGACATCTGCTAAACACATCAGTTGGTTCAGTAGCCTCTTAAAGACCTGCATGTCCTTTATCCCATATTTCAGTTCTGATGATTTCTCTGCTCACAAACCTGCAAGCCCTCTTAATCTAGCATTTGAGACTTGTTTCTGTCTTGTTCCTTTCTATCCCCCTTTCTTCTGCTTCCATTCGGCACATTCAGTGCTCCAGTTATGTTAGTACTTGAGCAGGCCTTTTGCTCATGTTATTTCCTTGTCAGTCCATGGAATACTCTCTATTTTTAACTGCATCATTTACATAGGACTAATTAGTAACAGCTGCTGGTCTATGATGTCTTATTAGTCATAAATCAAGTTGTTAAAATCTTACCATTCTGCAAGGCTTAGTTTTAATGCTCCCTTCTCTCTGATAATCTTTCCTATCTAACCATTCTCATCAAATTTTATACCATCTGTCCTGTTTAGGAACCACAGTTATGCTTTCTTTCTTTCTCTTTACAGTACTTAAATGTTCTTTTTTAGCTGTTTTTTGTTGTTTTTTTGTTTTTTTTTTCCTGTAGTATTGGAAGCTTCTTTAAGGATAGGTCTGCCTCTTGATCATCTCTGAATCCCCATAGTGTTTTTTACATAGTAAGTATAGTACTTGCTGAATTGAAATGAAATGAAATTTTGCTAGTACATAGAACTTAATAGTGGGCAGGATGTGGTTATTACCTTCAGAAACCTGACTAAGACCATGTAAACTTATAGAAAGCTGGGAGTAGCCAGAATCTTCGTGAAATATTCCACTGTCAGTTCTTGATTGCCTACGGATGAATGGTTGGTCCTCATCTTCCCATCCCATCAGTGGCTGTTGTTCACTTCTCTCTTCCATTGCTTTGGCAAGACAGGTACAGCAAGGACTGCATTTCTTTATAATATATTGGTTAATTTTAATGTCAAAACACAGCACCAAAACATATAATCCGTATATCAAAAGCAGTAAAGTTCCTTCATACCTATAAATTAGAGAAATTTGTGTGTTTTTCAGTTAAGAATGAAAGTTATTTTAGAGTTAGTAGCTTTTGGGCAGTATCTGCATAATAACTTCCTAATGCAGCAATAGAACAGAAATATTCTAGGTATATTTTGGTTTTGTAGATGTGTCTAGATTTGGTTGCAGCATTATTAAAAATTTATTGATGAAAGCTTGACACTGTCCTTTCTGTATTTCAGAAACAAGGATTATAAACTCATTGTCTTAATTTGTAGAATCCTTGTAAATGGCAGGCATGAAAAGTTCCTTGAAAATAATAGTAATTATAGATTTTCAAAATAAAAGTGAAACTAATGAATGGTGATGGGCATTCTCCACCTCAGTTCATTGGAAGAATATGATAATAATGAGAGAATATAGTATCTATTCATTTCAATTGTTCTGGTGTATGAATTTTGTTTAAAATATTCAGAATATGTTGGACTTTGGCTGGAAATTTTCAGTTTGTTATACAGAGATGTTTTGATGATTCTAATATAAACAAGTTTGGCTTGCATTCACAAGAAAGCAGGGATGTTCTCAAAAACAAAATTTTACCTAAGGCACTGAGAACCATTTTCTTGTACTCTGGTTTGCTATTTAAATAATTTTGATTAGCTAATACATCACATTGGAACCTTGCATTTACCTTTTATTTTATAGCCAGTGAATCTCTGCTACAGCTTGAAAGCAGAGTTCTTGATTTCCCTAATGGAGGGAGCATTAGTTTGGATGCTCTCAGTGACTGTGCCCTTATAGACAACTGCTAAGTCCCAGAAGCATCCCTATTGTAACCAACAATCTTTTTTTGGGAGACAGACTAGATTTCAGGATGATTCATTTTGAAAATTTGCTCCCTGCTAGGTTTAAAGTTTCTTGATAGCAGGTATTAATGCAGCACTGCCAAATTGTAGTATTCCAGAGAGGTGTCATTTACAGTGTTTTCTCTTTTTCTGGTGACCTCTGGCATTGGGCAATGTACAAGTCCTGTGGCTGTGTTTTACATTTTTTTAATGTTAAGATTCCTAGCATAGTGATAAACACCTAGTAAATATCTGGTACTTGTTAGCTGAAAAAGTTACTATCTGCTCACTAAGTCACCCCCTTTTTCATTTACTTGGAATAGCAAGGCATGGGGAGATTACAAAGAAAGCAAATAGTTTTTAATATTGTAACCTAAACATTTTTGATTTTGGAGGAAGAAGGCTCTGGTTCCTCTTACTAAATGAACATAGGGAGAAAGTTGGAGGAATTTACAGGGACTTCTTTTACTTCCTTTGTCATCTTCTCTCCAATCTTGTGACCATGGCCACTTCTAACCGAGGCAAGGTAAACAACCCAGTAGGTGAAAAAGCCACCTGTTGGGGCTTTAACGGACAACAAAAGATGGGAAACTTTCTGAACATCAGGCAGTCAGTGGGAAGAAGGAAGGGTGGTAACATCCAGTGCTTAGACAAAAAAGAAGATTGACTTGACTAAAAAATTGCAAAGAAGGGAGAAGAACCCAACCAGCATTTATGATGAGGAGATTAGCTCAGAGACCTATGGGAAAATGTATGGAAGTGGCAGATAATTGAGAAGTGAGTGAAATAACATTTCTGGAAAAAAAAAATGCTACTAAACCATCAGAACTTTATATAAATCCTCTGTAATTGTTTTACATAAGAGTAATAATTGTTTTACAAACTTACCAGTAAACTTGGTTGTCAAATATTATGGCAAGAACTGCTGCTACACTAATCGCGTATGCCGCACAGTCTCTGAACAGGGGCCAACATGATAGCGTTGAAACCTATAAAATTAATTAATTTAATGTTTTCATTACACTGTAACTTCTTCAAGTACTTGCTTAGTGCAATACTAAAATTGTTTGTATATTTGTAGCTAAATATTGTTATCTTTTGCATATTGCTTAGAGAAAGAAATTTTAAGAAAAATTGTGTTTCTAAGCCTAGTCTGATTTTCATAAATTTGACTAAGAGGTATTTGTGGGTTAACTTAAAATTGAATACATGTTGTTTTTCTACTGATTAATAAATTTAATTAAACACACTGCTAGTGCCTTGTTTATTCTGAACTATAAACAGTTCTTGTAATTTGTCAAGAGAGTACATTTTGTTGAAGAGAGGTTTTTTACATACCACATTAGATAGTAAGCCACAGGCTGCACAGATGCCAAGGAGATTATAAATTGCAGATCCAAGAATGGTGCTAATACCAATATCGCCCTTTGTGATAAATACACCTATAAGCAAGATAGTGGCTAAGTTAGTGTTGACTTGGCGAAGAACAAATCACTCTGGGTAAGCAGAAACTTTAAGGAGCAATATTTACCTAGGAAAGCAGTAACTAATTCTGGAGCTGAACTGCCGGCTGCCATAAAAGTTGCACCTGCAACATCCTGGGACAATCCAAAGGCTGAAGACAAATGAAATTATGTTATGCCCGGTAAAGTGAAAATGAAAGAGTATGTCTTTATAACTAGATATCAAAGCTGCGTCTTCACAGAAAATCACTGATAACTTCAACTGGAAAATAGCCGATAGAGGCAGCATGCTACACATGATGTACCCTAGGTCAGAGAGTTAGTGTCAAGGTTAGAACTAATTCAGGTTTCCAAGGCTTTGATAGCAATCCTTTGTTGATGTTTATTATTTACTATATCTACTGATTTTTGACACTCAGTCTTCCCACATCCTTAACCTCTGGTGTGCCTGACTGAGTCCCTGTCACCTATGGTCATTTCCTTATTCTTGCCTGTGGGGACCATTACGTGTTGCTCACTCTCAGGTCCACATCAGGTTTTACTCTGTTGAGACATCTACCTTTGACATTACTGATTGCTTTTTGTGGTTGTTGATGTGACATTGTATTTTACAAAAATATCTACAGTGTTTCTGCCCACATGATTTTTCAGAACCTCTCCATTCCCTATCAAAAAACCAAACCAAAACAGAAAACAAGGTGGAGTTTATGTCACTTGAGCCTTTGTGAGTGCTTTGACTAACAGTACGCAGAGCCATGATATTTCTGAAGCTAGGACATAAAAGGTGACAAAACTTCCTCGTGGTTCTCTCTCTAGGGACATTTGCTTCAGAGCCCCAAGCCACCACATAAAAACCCTGGCTACCATACTGGAAAGACCTTGTGAAGAGCCCACATAGAAATAGAAATGCTTGAGGAACCCCTGCTGTTTCAGCCCTCCGGTTTTGAATCTTCCCATCCCAGGCACCAGATACACGAAGGAGGGAGCTTTCGGATAATTCTAGTCCTCTCTTCTGACTATCACGGCATGAGAGATGTCAAGCAAGAAGCACACAGCTGTGGCCAGTGAAGCCCCCAAACTGTGAGAGGTATGAAATGATTGTTCTCTTAAGCCGCTAGTTTTGGGGTGATTTGTTAAACAGCTGTAATTAATTGGAACACCTGACTTGTTCATTTATTTGTTATATCTATTGACTACTTACTATGCCACATGATTTTTTTATGTGCTAGGAATGTGGCAGTAACAGACAAATGTTTCTTGTCTTCTGGAATTTAATTCTAGAGAAAAACACAAGAAAAATATGTATTATGTTAGAAGGAGCAAAAGCAGGGTGGGAGGATATAAAATATCATGGAGGAAAGATTGTAATTTTAGATTGGGTAACCAGAAAGGACTTCGCTGAGATGGTAACATAACAAAGACTTCAAAGTGAGGGAGCTAGCCACACACAGACTTGGGAGTATTCTAAGCAGATGGAGTGAGTGAAAATATTTTGAGGTAGAAGCTAGCCTATGTGTTCAAGAAACAGAAAAAATCCAGAGCGTCTGAAATAAAGGGTGTGAAGGAGAGCTGTAGATGATGAGGTCAAAGGTAATAGGTGGCCAGATCATGTAAGACCTTGTGGACCCTAGCAAGGACTTGGGCTTTTATTGTGAAAAACATGGGAAGTGCTTGGAAAGACATCCACAATATTGCTTGCTGGTGATACCAGCCGCAGTCATCTTCTTTATTCCCAGGTTATCTGGTCTCAGAGGCCCAACCAGCTGTTGGGCCACCTCTTAAGTCTCCATTCTGAAAAATCCTCTCAGGATAGTTGGAATTATCTAATCCAGGCTCTCTATCCTATTCCTCACTATTTGCCTTTGGTCATTTTGCTTGATGCACATCTACTTGTGGTGACTAATGAAGGGAGAGAAGTAATAATTTATGTAACTTACATTCCATAGCATTTTTTTACTGATTAGAGTGATTTTACATGTACATATATATATATTATATAGTATGTATACTCTTACTACAACTCTGATATGTAGTAGGACCGATTGGCCATAAAACTTAAAACAGAACAAGATGATATTGTCCTGTTATTAACTTTTTTTTTCATTTTATGTATGAAGTAAATATATTCATGGTATACAATTCACTTTCATATACATAATTTAATCATCTCAACTATCCTCAGATATGAGTGATGGTATTTCCATTTTACAGATAAGAAACAGATGGAGAAGGTTAAGGAATGCAAAGTTACATGGAGAGTAAGGATCTTACATGGGAGGCGTTGGGGCCTAAACCCCACGTCTGTTGGTTCTAAGTCCCAGGGCTATTTCTGCTTCACCACAGCAACTCGACATAAGAATGGCACTTAGGCCAGTTATAACACAGGGGGGCAATTGAGTCATTTTCTTCCCTGCCTCATGGCGCTGGTACATAATTACCCCTGTTCCATTCCTTCCTGGGGGAAAAATAGCTAATGGGAGTCAGGAAAACTTTGGAAGTTCTCCAGCATAGTCCAGAGAATGTACACATTTAGTGATATTACCATGAATTCTCTTCTCAAACCAAATCAGGGCTAGAAAATATGTGGAGGAAACTGAAAAAGAACAAAATACCTTATCTTGAAGTAACTGTCTAAACTTGGGGCAGCTGAAGAGTGAATGACTAATCTTGGTTTAATGCTGGCTGAAGAATGCTTCATTAGAAAAATTCAGTCTCGAGAGGGAAAAGGTGATCCATCCAGCTGTTACAAGGTAGAAAAATAGGGGGCCCTTTTTGACACTTTTCACTCTCAAAAGGCAGTGACAACAAAGCTTGTTGCTATTTACTGGGCTCTATTTGAGTTATAAAAAGAAAGGTTCTGTACAGATGGATGTGTAAAACTTCAAAGATATTTTAACAAATTGTATCTTAAGGTTCTAAGCATATTTTGTAAAATGGTTTATACCTTTGAACTTTACAATCGACTGGCTTTGTCTTCACTGACCTTTGGATAGCATTTCTCTCTGCTATAGTTTATTATTAAAGATAAATTGTTCTGGGTTTTTTTTTCCCCCAGAGCTATTACTTTTTTTCCCTCTCTATTACTCTAAATGAATAACCATATTTCCTTCAGGATATAGTAGAAATGTTCAAGGTGAGTTTTCTTTATATATATTACATTGTTTATATAAAGTGCAACTTTATAATAATGAACTTTATAATCATTATAATAATGATTACTAAAACCCATCAGACTTTTTCTTAAGCGTGTTCTCTTCTCTGATACCATGTTGAAAATTTATAACAGTTTTTGAAAATTCTCTTCTGGGAGTATAGTAGAAAGAGTTTTAAACTAAAATGGAGACCTGGCTTCTGGCCCTGCCAGTACCTTAATGTGAGAATTTAGATAAGTCATTCAGACAAGACTTGCATTTTGCCACGTGTAAAATGGAAAGTTGGACTACACAATCTTTAAGATATCTTCTAATTTTATCAATTTTTACGCTATATGTAAGATATGAATTCTATGCCTTAAGACTCTGTGCCACTTATTATTCCTAAATAAATTCCTTTTATAATTAAAAAGAAAACCCTATGTTACTGAAAATTTGGAAGATGGTGGAGAAAACAGAGGGTGGAGTATCATTTATACTTTTACGATTGTATTTTAACCACTGCTACCATTTTTTATATATTTCTAGTTCTTTTCACAATGCACATTTAACAGAGTTACAACAGTAGGCTATATGCAATTTGGTGTCTTCTGGCACAATTTTATACAGTCCTCAAAGATAGCAAGTTTTCATGCTTTGTGAATTGATTCGAGTTTTGGAAGCAATTAAAAGTCACTCAGACCCAGCTCTAGTGACTACGGTGAGTAGTCATGCTGAGTAATTCTATTTAGGGTCCAAAATGAAGTGTGACAGCAAACCAATGCTTTTTATGATTTGCAAAATTGATTCTGATATTAATTTCAAATGTATTTCTAGACATATTTTGAGTGAAGTCAGCATCATTGGAATAAGTGCCTAGCCTCAATGCGCAATTGCATGTATATACTCTGTGATGCTTTTAACAGTAAACAAAAACATTTTGAGTACTTTATAGTTATCTCATATTTTGTCTGAGCTATAACGGAATAAATTCTAAAACCCTATATAATGCTTTGAAAGGCCTGATACTACTGAAAAAGAAGGACCTCCCCAGGCCCTAATCTAACAGCTGTAACGTTAATTAATTTTCACTTGCCCTAAGCCTATCATATAAAGCATACACAAGACATTTTATCTCCAAACCTCACAATTACCTGAATTCTGCTCCATAACTTGCCCAAGGTCACATAGGTAGTAGTTGCAGAGATGAGATGGACACCTAGATCTTTTTGAGTTTAAAAAGCTGCTTTTTCTTGCTCTTTCTGTTATCCATGTAGGTAAGTGAAGAGATTAATACATAGCTTTATTATTATTACTATCATTAATATCATTGCCTATTCCTGCAATAGCATCTTGGTAATATCCAGACCACTTGGCACTTATTTAGATCCATATACCTGGGGTGGATTTAGATGCAATCCAAGGTGACCACAGTATGTTTATTTATATTTTAAGTTTAGATTAGTTTAGATCAGAGGGAAAAGAAAAACAAAGAGGATGAAAATGCTCTTAAGAGGAGAATGAGTGCCTGTGTGGCAGGGGAGGAAGCACTCTTCTTAGATTCTTTGTTCTTTGGGAAGGCTTAGCCTCTGTAAATTTCATAAGGATTAAGAATCAAACAATCCCCTGAAACTGTCAGCTATCCAAATGCCATACTCACAGAATTATTTGACTCCCTTTCAATTTTATCAATTTAGAACCAGTTCTACCTGGAATTAAAACTTGCATTTCTTTCTTATTGTCTATTTCTGAAACATAAAGTAGAACATGAGCAAATATTAGTTCAAAGCAGAGTGAATAAGAATCATTTTTTAATAAAAAAATATTTTATTTAAGTATGTTTCCCAAAACCTTATTAAGATCATTGTTGCTTAAGACATGTTATACTTCAAAGGATCAGCTTGGTGGAGGGATTAGAATTGCTAACTGAAGAGCATATTCATGTAACATTTTAAAAGTTCCATAACTAGCTCATTGACTTCGGACTGTATCGGTGACCAGGAGTTCTCATTTTTCTCTCTAGTTAGCTTGGGAAAAGTTAAAGAAAGGTGCTCTAAACAATGGTTAAATACATCTAGGAGATCCTATTACATATTAAAATGATGCACAAAAATGATTTATTTTGCCTTTATACTGAGCTTTTGTGTTTCTAAAAATGAACTGCTTATAAAGATGAGAGGTAATTGTCCTATTATTTGGGCTATGAGTTAATATAGTTTATATTATATATAAATGTGTTCAAAGAATCATCTTTAGCCTCTTTTCCTTTAGAACTTAAATGGATAAAAGAGAATATAGGATTAGAGGAAGAGGGTATAGCAACAGCATTTTCTTGTATTGGTTCTACATATTGAAGATGACAGCAAAATGTCTCAGGGTATGTGCTTGCTTTTCCAGTGTTGAGGTCGGGAGGAGAGGTTGTGTGACTTTTATGATTATGAGCAGAGCAAGAAAGGGAAAGAGTCTTGCTGGAAACCTCAGATGGTGGTGGTTCTAGAGGTAATTGACAGACCAACATATATAGTTATAGGTATAGAAAGAGCACTCGCTTGCCTAAGCTGGGCCTGGCCAGGGTATCAGCAGAGGCTCTGCCCTCCACCACCTCCAACTTATCCTCTGCATGGAGACTCGCGTCCTGAGCCTCTTCTAGTCTTCATCTTGCTAAAGGCCATTGTGCTAACCAAATGAACCACTGTTAGCGATTTGAGGAGGGGGTCATGTGTTGATAGGGCTGGGGTGGGCCAGGGGCCTACCAATTCTACCATTGTATCCTAGGTTGGGACTCAGACATGTACTTCACAGAAAGTCACTGCATCATACATGATGGTTTGGTTACACAGTACTATAATATGATTTCATGTACACTGTAGACAAAATGCTTAGTTCTCAGAGTCTAATTATTATGGGTAACCATTTATGACATTAATTTACAGCCCCCAGTAGCTTGCTAAAATTCTTAACTGATTTTTTAAGTGACTCAGTGGATTCTCATTATTTTGTAGTATACTTCCTTTAATAGTTACGAGTGTTTGATGTATTTTTTGGTCAAAATTTTCAGTGCCCTTTGGAGGAAAATATCTTTTACAATTGTTCAAATAGAACAGTTCTTCTGAAACAATCATATTATGGCAGCTAATCTCAAACAAGGACGTGTAAAATTATATCACATAGCAATTGAACACATTCTTGGGTTTTGGCATTAGAAAGACCAGGGCTCTCCTGGGTACTTGGCTGTGTAGTCTTGAGAAATTATATATTCTTTCAGCCTCAGTTTTTTTCATTAGTAAAACCAATCTAATCGTCCCTACTTTGTGGGGTTTTTGTGACGACTAAGTATAACCATATATATTTAATTTAGAACCATGCTTGGTCTTCTGTAATTGTTTTATGATAAATAACTGTAAAAAATACATAAATAATTAATAGCATTCCAGTACATTGTAGAATGCTCAGTAAATTGCCTTGAGGATTATATTAATACTTATTAGTTAGGTGGGACTATTATAACTCAATGCTTGTCAAATAACTATGGGGAAATGTAAAGCATCTGTAGACTTTCTGAAGTTAGTTTCTGTCAATGTAAAGACATTCTGGAGAAACTGTCTTTTATTGCTGATGTCCTAATTTGGACAAGACCATGCTAAGACCTTGAAAAGAGAAATGACAGAATTAATTTATAGGCTTTTAAAAATGAATCCAGCTAGCACTATTTCTATCTCATTTTGTTGCCAGTATTTTCAATACTCAAGACCAGGGTCAATTCTTAGCAGCTGAAGAAGATTTGGCAGTGGCATGGGCATCCATCAATCACACATCCATAATAGCTACTGTGTTATGTTTCAAAGTAAAGAGCAATTCACTTGAGAAACGCATGTTTACTGGTGATGTTCCAAAGCAATTCCACAAGTGGCATGGTGGAAGTCATTATTATAGATATTTCATGAAGTTATGTGATGAAGATTATTTTGAAGTAGCAATCTAATTTTTAATGCAGTAGCTTCTTCTGCAGGGCTAGAAAAGTTATTTATTTATTTATCTAGCACTCCCATGACAGGTTTTTATTAAAAAATTCTTGATGGATTTATTCTTTCAGTCAAGTCATTGTTTGGAAATGTGAAAGTAAAAACAAAAAAAAAAAAAGTGATTGTTTTGTTTTCTGGAAAGAGAAAGATTCTAAGTGGGGCTATAGTACCTTGAATTTTAAATTTCTTAGTTTTATATAATATGATTTAGTTTTTCTAATGAAAAGTGCAGTACTGGCATAAACATGAACAAATAGATCATTGGAACAGAATATAGAAAATGAATCAACTTTTGGGAAAAAAAACATTGTATCCTATAGCAAAACAAATTCTTAATGGAAGAAATAAAAATATTAAACCTAAGTAAATAAGTGTAAAAATAAGAAACTATAAGTAGAAGAAAATATAACAGTTTCTCTGACCTAGGGATAAAAAGGTATTTCTAGGTATAAAACCAAAAGGAGAATCATAAAGGAAAATATTTATAAATTTACTTAAAAATATGTACACTTCAATGTGATAAACACAAAATACAAAATCAAACAAACCATGAAAAGCATATGATATAAAATTAAATTAGAAAGAGTTAATACCCTGTGTTAAGAAAAAATCTTGGAAATCAATAAGTAAAAGAAAATACTCCTCTGTTAGGCAACGCCTCTATTATTGCTCATTTTGCAACATGGGCAAAAAACACAAAAGCAAAACCACAAATTTCAATACACATATAAAATGTTCAACTTCACAAATAATAAGATAAATACAAATTTTATAAAATAAACTTCCATTTTAAACCAATTAACAAAGACATTTAAAATGATACTATTCATGGTTTTCTGCAATGGATCTACCACACATTGTGGAGGTTTTCGGTGGCACACCCTTTGTGAAAGGCTTTTGGCAACGTATAAGATAAAGCTTAAAATATGCATAGCTCTGCATCTTTATCAGGAAGTCATCTGAGAAATTTACAAAGATTTTGACACAAGTATGGGCATAACAAAAATTTTAAAAACCAAATGTCGAGTAAGATTAATAATTTTAAAAATTGTGATAAATTTCTACTGGGTGTTTTCATGTATAAAAACCAGTGTTAAGTGCTCAAATCATTTACAGAATCAGAAAGTATTGTGCTACCATTAAAAACCATGCTTTTGAAGGGTATTTAATAATATGGGGAAATGTGCACAATGAAATATTATCTTAGGAAAAGGAAACGCCCTGAAACTGTGTATATAGCAAGATCTAAAAGACTGAGAGGAAGTATACCAAATGATAATTGTGGAGATCTCTGTGTGATAGAAATGTAGGGGAGATTATGTTTTTTCTTCTATTTTTCTTGCATTTAATCTAAGTAAAAATATTATGTTAAAGTAATTTAATTTCTATTAAAGAAGAATATCAATGTCAATGTCAAATGTAATATCAATGTAAAACTGTATATATGTTAAATAATAATAATTACAATAAACTTACATTGACCTGTTCTATAATTATTTTTCATTAGAGAAATACCTATTGAGGGCCTCCGCTATTGCTAGATCCTGTTTTAAGTCCTAAAGATACTGCTATACTGTGCTGAACAAGAGAAAAAATGACTTGCATTTCCGCAGGGGTGGGGGTTGGGGCCATGGGAAAGAGGGAGAGTTTACATTCATGCTCTTTCCCTCTGTGAAGAAATGCCAGCAGTGTTGGGAGTGGGCCTGGGGGATGCTATTTTTGTGCAATCCTGGGAGTATGCAAGTGGGAAATCTAACCCTTAACTTTGACCTTCTCTGGAATGAGCATGCTCAACCAATTAAACTAATTAAGCAGGAGACAGAGACTGGAAACGCTGGCACTTTTGCTTATTTGGCATAAAACATCACTGATACCCTGATTTTAGGGACCAATGCGCCAGTGTAAGGTCTGCGCTCAGAATTATGGGTGATGTACACGATTGAAGGGGTAGAATTGAGGGGCTTGGCAGATCTTATTTCCAGAAACCAGTAACTGAGCTTAACTTTTAATTACCTGATGTCTGAGGCCACTTTACGTAAGATGCAGGACTTCAAACAGGCAGTGCAGTAGACAAATGGAAGTTTCTGGAGATAGTATGACGATAGTTGCTTTGTACTCAATTAGGGATACTCTGCTGCACATTAACTACCAAGAAAAACCACACTAAGGCCAGTTCCTTAAGGTGCAGGACCCCACAACACAGAAGCCAGTGTTCTGCAGCCAGTTGAGATGGACATGTTGGCTGCTGAGTTATTCCAGAGACGTGTGTGTGGCACCACTGTTCTGGAAAGTTATAGAGGAGATTTCCAGCTACTTACATTCACTGATGATTTCCAAGGAGGGTAGGAAGTACTCATCGCAGACAATAGACATGGCCATGAACATGTAAAGGATAATTAGGAAGTAGATTACGATGCCTCCATCTGCACGCTCCTGTTTTGTGAAAAACCCTTCAGGAAACTCTGATGATGGGGACATAACACATTGGGTGTTATTTCCTGGTAAGGAAAAGGAGGTGAAAATTTGAAGGCTGTTGGAGTCACACATTTCAAGCCCACAAAGAGAAAGTTCTTAAGAAAACAGTAAGTGTGGGGTTTCTGGGTGGAATTTTAGGAACTCTGGTGAAAATGTATAAATCACTTTTGAGGATGATGTAATTGTAGACCCTTAAAAAAAATTAGTCTTCAGGACCCAAAAGAGGTGCTTTAATGAAATAAGATAATGATAGCAGATGAATTAAAAAGAGGAAATAACGAAATCAGTCTTCCTTGTCTGCTTCATTTCTAAAAGGGAATTCTGAACCCCTCTTCCTCCTCAATTAGAAACTATATCTCTGAAGATAAAGATTTCTAATAATGTATGTCTAATACAATCTCGTTTTCCCACTTCAGATCCCAAGTTGTCCACAAAGCCCAAGACCCACAAAGAATTATCCACTGTTGCAGAGAGAATTTCTAGGATGAAAGATTTCTTTTTCCGTAATGAAGTCTCCAACGATAAAAACTGAAGACTCTCCTGCTTCATGACATCCATGAATTATTTTGGAGCTACCTTTGAGAACTTACTCAAAGGATCAAAAGTGTTTGATATCCTACCAAATGCTAAAAATCAGAGCAAATACAGCAGGAAGCTTAAGCAAAAGTGAGTCAAGTAAGAATTTCCCTCTCTTTGTCTATTTATCCATATGTGGCCGCAGCAGCAGGGGTAGCTGACCCCAGCATCCACCTACCTGTAGCCCGTGGGAGACGCTGAGGCAGGGAGGCACCTGGGGGAGGCAAGTGTGCAGTAGCCCAGAGGGTGCCGAGGAGCAGGGCCCTTCTTGCCCACTGTGGGCCCCCTTTGGTCTGCATTTCTGTAGCGCTCTTTCTGCAGCATGCAGCCTTGGGAAGGGAGAAGAGGATTAAGCTGGATCATGTGAGGAGCCTCCTTTCTGCCCAATGCCCTGCCTACGGCACATCACAGCAAGGCCAGTGCACGAGGGAGGGTGATTGGAGCCAGCCAAGCTACTCTGATAAAGAGCCCTAAGCCCCAGAGAGGCTGGAGGAGGTAGGGAGGAAAGCAGACAGTCCAGTGGCCCACAGTCCCTGAGGGCAGATCCAGGCGGCTTGCTCTTTATGGAGTGAGTTTATTTATTGTCTTCTTACTGGCTCTGCTTTTGACTTTCTCTAGATTTGTAAGGACCTGAGTTTACAACTGCTTCCCCCTCTCTCCCCAGCCCTTGTTTCTAGAAGTTGTTGGAGCTGGTGTATGTGCAGTCTTCGGCTAGGTTGGCACCATGTTATATTTCCGTTTTGGCCTCTCCGTCCTCTCTCCCATTAGAGCTATACACAGGAAGATTACTTAGGAGGCTCCTGCAGTAATCTAGTGGAGGTGGCTTGAGCCAGAGCAGTGGCAATGGGGATGGAGAGAATCGGGCAGCTTTAAGAACTAGTAAGAGGCGTAGTGGATGGAGGCTATTTAATCACTGATTAGCTGTGCTCTCTGCCAGAGGTTCTAAAATGCAGACTGGACTAGCCAGGGAGTGTTCAAATATAAACTACTATCCTCCCTACCCCAGCATTTACTGGGCTTGTCAAGATGTTAAGCTCTTCCAGCAGGATAGTAACATGTGGCGAATAGCACAGGCTCCGGAGCCAGACCACATAGTTTGAGTCCTAGCATTGCTACTTACTGCCTATGTGACCTTGGGCACATTATTTAATCTCTCTGCTCCTCTGTTTCACTCTCTGTAAAATGGGAAGGTTATAGTACCCTCTACTTGGGTTATGTGAGGATTACATAAATGAATGCATGTCATCTGCTTAAAACAGCCTCTGCCCCATGGTCAATGTTATCTATCTATCTAGTATCAATCATCTATATTATTATTATTAATGTATTACTTTTGGTTAAGATAGAAGCTTCTTGGCCATGAGGGAATTTTTTAGTTTTTCAACTCTCATGGTTCCCTTACTTTGCAGAAAAAGCATAAAAATAGTGTGCTTGCTAAGTTTTAAATTTAGAACCTGGGTTTTTATGGTGGAAAGTAATGTTACTTCCGGATATTTGCAATCTTGAGTTGGTAAAAATTCTCAAACATCCTTTTGTTTTGCTGGGAATTGCTACCCATTATAAACCTCTCTGAAACTGTCATTTCCAAGAACTGACTATCCAGATGTGTGGTGTGGTTGTGAGGCTGGGATGGTGAGTCATCAGAGTGTAGCCCAGTAAGCGAGCAGATTCCCAGCAAGCAGAGTTCTGGCCGCTGACACCTGCAGGCAGTGGCGCCCTGGACCACTGGACTGTGGCCTCAATGCCAGCAGTGCTAAGCCCCAGGAAGGAGACCACTTACCTTTGTGTGAGTGGAAGTGTCTCATGAACCTTTCCTCTCCAAAATGCAGTAGTTCAACCAATTAATAGAACTAAACATTATAAACAAACAAAATAGCAGGAAAACTCAAACCCACAGTAAAAGTGAATAGTTACACAACATATGTTATTAATCCAGGAAACAGAGGAAGTATCTGAAGATATAAGCCAACTGCAATGAAACAATTCCAGTGGAATCTTGCTCATAGTAGGTACTTAATACACATTTGTTGATTGATTAGATTGTAATGATTCTTGAAAACACATTCCCAGAACGCACATATACTTGTTCTGAACAAACTATCCAATAAAGTATAGGTTTACCAAGACAAGAGGATTTAGGAGGCTAATTAGATTTGCTTTATACATTTATTCTTCATTTTGCAAAAGAATCTGAAAAAGCTTTTTATCGTAAAATAAAACACAGATTTAAAAAAAGCCACATAAAATAAATGTGTAGTTCATTATTATATTATTATTGTTGTTATTTTATTTTTATAAGGTGGACTCCCTTATAAACTCCCCAAGTCAAGAAACAGAAGTTTGCCAGCCATCCCAAAAATCCTTTCATGTGCTTCAATCCTAACTTGTCCTTTTCTCTGAGAGTAACCAGGCTCCTGACTTCTATAGTAGTCACCTCCTTGTGTGTGTGTTTTTAATAGTTTACCACCCATCCCTAGTTGCGTGCATCCTCAGGGTACTACAGCTTAACCTTAAAAAGAAGTCTTTTAAGTCTCTTTTAGTTTATAGATTTCCGCTCCTTCTTTTTCTTTTCCTTATCATTTATCTGTTGGAAAACCCTAGGGCATTTGATCTGTAGAGTTGCCCACAGTCCTGATTTTGTTGATTATGTCCTATGGTATAGCTCAATATGTTCCTCTGTTTTCTATATTTTGTTGATTGACAGCTGGATGTAGAGCTTGATCAGACTCAGCTCTGCCCCTTTGGCAAGACTAACTCTGCTTGTTCAGAATCTGCTCTGCCACTGGGCTACACTTCGGCAGGTGTAGCCCAGGTGGTAGTGAGGTCTTTCCTCACAAAGTACCCAACATCTGCTTCTCCCTTTTGTGGTGATTTTAGCAGTCATTCATGCTCATTATCTAAATCTGTTCATTCTTTAGAGCTTGCAAAAGAAGGGCATTCTAATTCTATCATTTCTTCATTTATTACTTGGAATATTTTACAGTAAGATGATTTCTATCACCCACTTGGTGGGTACCTGGGGGATACATGCTTGGTATATAGCAAGGACAGTGTACATGCTTGACTTTATTCATCAGTTCTCAAGATGTTTGGCTCTCTATTTGCCTCTCCAAATAACTAATTCTATTTAAACAATTATTATGAATTAATGTATTTAAATATATATGATGGGTTCCGATTATAATTATTATCTTTTCTAAAGTTCAAATTGTCTCATCGTTAGCCAGTGGGAGCCTCTTCAGATTGACTTCTGAGAGCCTTTGACATGATCTTAATAGTTTTTAATAGCTTTCTTACTACGTGATATAAAAAGATGTTCTAGGCTTATCTTATACCTCAAACCGGCCATTTCTCCAAAATGCCTCTTTATTTTTTTAAGTGGAAAGTACATCAAGACCATGATCTAAGAATCTGGGTTGCTAGGGATGCTCATTGTCTGTCTGTCTCTCTGTCTGTCTGTCTCATACTCACACATACACATCTTAATAGATACCTCATGGGTTCATACTGATACTTCTCATTCAAGGGTCCTGGTTCTTAAGTACTCAGGGGACAATAGAATATCCAGTGCTTCATAATCACTCATTTACTGGTCCTATTTACATATATGAGTCTCAAAATAATGATATCAATACCACCACAACTCAAATAATTACTGAGAAGAGTTTTTAAATTTTGCATATACTCTTTCCATTCTCTTTCTATTGTAAGAGCTATAGCCTATCAGTATTGCCTGGGCATATATTCATTAAATATATTCTCTCTCCCTTTAACCCACATCTAGTCTTGGTACTACAGGTAACTATATTTTTAATGCTTGCCACCATTCTTATAGGTTGATGTTTCTCTAGATAATTTGATGACTGAATCTTAAATTCTAGTAGATTCTTTGTAAGGGTGCATGGGAACAATATTCCCTGAGTTCTTTCATGTTGATAACATTATTAAACTCAGAACTGTGGTTTGTACTCACAATGAAAATTAAAATAAATAAAAAAGCCCAGAACAAGCCATCTATTGAAATAGCCAAATAAGCTAACCTATTAAAATCAGTGCAGAGGTGGTTATTTAGTTGTGATCAAGGTATAGTCTGGTAATTGTTTTTTTTTCTTTTGAGGAATAAAAATGTGAGACTTATCTTCAGCTCTTCCTTGTTTGCTGACCAGCTTCACGTTCACAGTCTTTTCCTAGATAGCCAGACCTCCGCTGAGTTAGCACCTATTATGTTTGGAATCAGAGCTAACAGTAAAGTTGTGTTCACTAAGCATGAGGTATTCATGTGCACTATTCAGTGGAATCCTCCCACTAACCCTGAAGGATAGAGGAGTGGTTTTCACTGGCTGCTCAGTAGATGTATCTGTGGCATTTAAAATTATTGATGATTTGACACCTAGCCAATCGAGTCAAAATCAAGGGAGTGGCTTCGGCATGGATATTTTTTAAAATTTCCCAGGTGATTCTAGGATTGTTGAGAAGTACTGGGATCGATATTTCTACCCCTGTTTCATGGATGATAGATTGAGTCAATTGCCTAAGATCTAAGGTTACATATTTCCGACTAAGTGTCAGAGCCAGGATGCAGACAAAGGTCTGTCTAGTGCTAAAGTACCTGCTAAGCTGAGCCAACTCTTCAGAATGTAAGTTCCATGAGGGCGAAACTGTGCCTATCTAATTTCCTCCTGAATGTCCAGTGGTCAACACAGTGCTGGGCATATGATGGGCATCTACTAAATATTGTTGAATGAATAAGTGAATGAAATAAATAAGGAATCCCACAATGACTTTTTTCCTTGTCAATGTCCACAGGATAAGAATACACAGTGTCTTTTAGAAATTGATCCTTCTGTCCCATCCAAGTGCCACCTGCTCAGTTCCCCAGCATTTGTCTGAAATGTCCCCTAACCAAGGGGATCAATCAGCTCTCCAGCTCCACCTGCTGACGCTTCAAACACGGTTGGAGGGAACACAGAAAATCTACAACGAGGAACCCTGTGAAATCAGTCATTGGAGAAGCGATGTGGACTTTCCTTCATGGCATGAGAGCTCGGAATGTTGGTCAGCCTCTGCCTTTTATTATCTGCACCCCAACCCTGAAGTGGAGGTTTCTGTAGACAGCCCCCACGACTGTGAAGACAGAGGAAGGGAAAGGAAGCTAAGGCTGGTGCCAGGCTCTGAATCCAGCTTGTCGTCATTACCTTTCTATTTTGTAATGTTTTGTTAAAATATATAATATACCTACAGAAGAGGGCACATGCGTTGCCATTGCTTTTTGCTATGTAAACATGCAGAGTCAAGCCCCATGGCAACGCCTTAATAAGATGAGTGATTGACTGTCACCACGTTAAGAACAGCCTGAGAGGGCTGGGGTTGCGGTGGGCGTTGACTGTAAGTTCATCGTCACAGGGAGTCCTCTGTGTCTCAGTTGCTGCTGTCCCGTGAGTGGCTCTCCCTCAGGCTGCTCTCCTAGAGGAGTAGCTTGGGAATCCTCATGACAAGGAGCTTTCAGCTCAGCCTGCGGAGCTCCTTCATTTCTTGCCTCTACCCATCACCGAAGTCGCTAGCCCCGGCCACGGCCGTGGCTGTGAGTGAGCAGCAGTAGGCTCGGTGGCTCCCATGTTCCCAAGGTACCTGCCGACGTTCTCACACCCTCATCCTTAGCGAGTTTATCAGCAAAAGCCAGGGTCAAGGCCAGGCTGAGAGTACGACTGCACATTTCCAATTTCCAACCCAGTTCAGGTGGGTCTCGTTCACTGCTGTGTGGGTCCAACTCCGTGAAAATTATTTAAAATATTTTGTATTCCTAGAAGACCTTCACAGTTTTCTCAAAATTTGTATTTTTTTTTTTCTTTTCTTGTAGGGAACATTCCAATTCTCGTAATACTAAGGGGCAGTTTGCATTTTGCAGATCAAATGTTATGTAAAATAAAAAACATTTAGAGTGGAAATAATTTTAGAATTAGCTAAACCTGGCTTAAAGCTCCCTCCTCCATTCTTACTGAAACTCAATAAACTCAATATCACATGCTTTTTAGGCTGTGGGATTACAGACCTAGAACATAAATATTCATCCACTTTCCCTCTGCACTGTAACTACATGAGAGCACGTTTTATGTCACCAGAACTTGGCAGAGTATTTAGCTCTCAATGAAATTGAACGCATTGGGCAGGCCATGAGCTGGGGGAGAAAATGAATAGATAAGGTACTTTCATTAGCTATTTTTACAAAAAATGGAATCTTACTTTTTAGCCTGCATTTTGATACTTGTTACACCCACTTCATTTGTGCTAGCCTTACTCTGTCTTTGTTCTCAGAGTTTAAATGTAAAAGCCTTCCTCAAGTGTCTCAGCACTTGGTGGTTTAATGAGTGATCTGGAAAAAGGCCTGACCGAGCCTGGCTTTGTCATTTTCTCCCCCAGCTCTACTTCATCGGGGTGCTCTGAGGCGCTGGCAAGTGAGACAAGTGGAGTGGGGGCCCTGACTCAAACGTGCTGGAGTGAGGAGATTTATTTTCTTCACTTTAATATAATAAACCCCTCAGGATCTGAGTTAGCATCATCATTTTTCCTTAGTCTGCTCTGCGAAGGCTGCCATCCCTACGTAGGGAGATTGATGCCTCCTTCACTCTAAGTATTCTGAACAAAGGCATTCATCAGGAATTCTTCAAAATTTGCTGGGCTTGGAATTTCTCCCCTAGGCTTGGAACTCCAGAGCCCTAGAGCTCATAAGGACTGAACATAAGGGAATCTGGTCCTGAAGAGGGAAAGCCTGTAAGTGCTTTGTAATTCTCTCCATGCTGGGGTAGGCTATACACATCACCTCATGTGCTTCGAAGTCCTTCCTTAGCAGGTAGAGGTGGAGGTGGTCATAGCTCTGCTGCTGTTGTTGTGACGGAGGGTATGCAGCTAGAGGAGAAGCAGGGGAGTTGACCAAGAGGACTGACCACTGTAATACGAATAGCTTGTACTCCACAACCCTGCAGGCCAGGGCTGTTGTTCGTACTATAAGTGTGGTCACTCTTTGTAAAGACCTGCAGGCATGGTTAGCACAAGTCTTTGTGAAAAGAACCCTTGCTTTCTAGACTGCGGGACTACTCAGTCTGCTATGTCATTGGTTCGATATTCCCAAAGAACTAGAACTATATTACTTTTTTCTATAACCTAAGGACACCGCATTTCACCTCTAGCCCTTCTCTCCCACTTTTTCCAGTTCTTCCTCAAACTGAAAACTCCTTGTAGGAGACATGGACATATACTTCCTAGATGCCCCTAGAGGGGGTGATGTCAGCAGATGGTCTCCAGCTTAGCCCCTTCAGGGACTGCCTGAGCTGCAGAGTCTCTTCACCTGAGCTCACACGGTTCCCAGGGCAGCCCATGTCTAAGTAAGGCAGGGGCGTAGAAGCCCAGCCATTTCAGTCCCAAGCAGACAACTCTGATGGGCACTGCTCATTTCAGAGCTCCCCACTGGTTGGACCAAGACTTCATTGGACCTGCCTTGAAGTTCACCTTCTTTAATTTCCAAATTCTGCTTCCTCCCTTTCTTCTCACAGGTGCCGAGACCCAGCGAACATCTTATGCCCCAAAAGCCATCTAAATGACAGCTTTGAAGAACCCTACCTGTGATAGGCGCTAGCCTACCTGATAGCTTGATAGAGTTGCTCAGAACTCCAAACCTTACTCTTGGTATGTGATCAGTAAGTTTTAGATTTGGGAAAATGCTTTTTTTCCTTCAACAAATCTTGGCTTTGAAAAATATTGTTGTCTATGGATCGAAAAAAAGAGATTGAATTTGAAACTCAAAGTAAAGGAATAACTCCTTTATTCTAGACTGTGTCTAACCTTATCTTGAAGCAATGAATGCCACTGATTTCATGGGAAGTTTTCTGGAAAGTTCTTAAAGGTTGTATTGTATGCAGCCCATTTTCCTTCCAACTTAATCTTTGTGAAAGATACTGCCCTGGTTGTCATCTGTGAATCCTACTTCTCCCATCCCCTGCCACTTTTATCAATCACCAAGTCCAGATAACTTTTTCTCTTAAACATCTCTTGGGTCACACGTCTCTCCATATCCGTTGCTACCATCATCTGTTGCCCAGACTTCTAGAGCAGCCTCCTGGCAAGGGTGTCATCTCTCTTGCCACCTGCTGACCTTCCAACACCTGTGTGTCAAAGTGGGCAGTTGAACATAGGAATACACAGCTCAGAGGTGCAGCGTGGTAGAGGAGGAGGAACCAGCAGATGAATTTCAGAAAGAGGGTCGCTGAAGCAGGAGGAAAGCCAAAGGAATATGGCATTGCCAGGGCAGAAGATGGGCAGTTTTCACTGAGGACTGGTTAGAGGTTAAGGTGAAATACAAAACAGTCCATAATGTTTGGCAGCACGGAGATCATGGGTGATTTTAAGAGGGAAGTTTCTCTGGAGTCCTGTGGGTAGAAGAAAAGTTAGAAGAAACCATGAGAAGAAAAAAAAGCAGAGGGTTTTTGTGTGCTTGTTTTACTGTATGTGGAAGTGAAATTGAGCAGCTGGAGGGGACATTGGGTGAGGGATTTGGGGTTTTGTTTGTCTGTCTGTGTTTACCATGGGACACTCTATAGCATGTTTTTGCATTGATGGGAATGGTCCAAAAACAAGCACAAATTGAAAATGCAGCAAAGAGAAGGGCATCCTTGAGAATGTGCTGGGGGTCAGTGTTCCAGAGCTCCAGAGGGTAGATGGGTTTTGTTGTAGAATCTCTTGCTTCCTCCATTAAAACAAGAGAAATGGAGAAGATGGATGTAGAAGATGGATATAGATTCACAGATTAGGGGGGGAGGAGGACATATAAATTCTTATCTTATGGTTTCTATTTTTTTAATCATAAAGAACATTTTAAAAATCATGTTTAATTCATATTTGAGGAAGGTTTGAGAAGAGAAACTGTAGAAGATATGAAATCATCATCATGATATTGGAAAAGCTAATTCACTAAGGAAACATAAGAGGAGTGTTGAGTGTTTTATTCAGATTTTTGATCATGATTTTAAAGTGAAACTGGTCACCTATATTTTGTGTGTGTGTTTGTCCTCCAGTAATCTTCTATTTTTAAAATACATGTGTGGATACACTGGCCTCCACCAGGCATGTTTTATTCCAAGCAAGTGTTGACAGACAATAAAGCAGGAGAGGAAACTTTCAAGCAGGTGATTATAAATTATAGACTATGTGATCTAAATGAATAAGAAAGAAAATAAAAAGAGGGGCCTGACCGGTGGGAAATGAGACACGGCTGATGGTTTGGCAATCAGTGAGTTTAAAAAAATCATGAGGGTGAACCAGAGCTGGGGAGGAGGTGTGACTTAGAGTTTGGGTTTTCAGAAACAGATTAGGAGGTGGTGCTGATTGCAGTAATAACCAGGTAGTGTGCGATAATAAGGCTAGATTGGTTGTAGTAAAGTGGAGGAAAAAGCAACTGGAGATGAGAAGGTCAAGGAGCTGAAAATCCAGAGCTTGGATGTCCTCTCATCTTGCACACATCTTAACATTTTGTAGTTGTTGATCTATTTTTCCAACAAACATTGGGTTGGCCAAAAGATTCATTTGTTTTTTTCCATAAGATGGCTCTAGTAGCACTTAGCTGTCTTTCACTTCATTTGAAACAATTTTGCTAGATTGTATGTGACAGCTGTCATATCAGCCTACATTTTAAAAAAAGACATCAAAATTGGTGAATTTTTGTGTCGCCATTTCCATATTGAAGAAGGGAGAAAAAAAGCAACATTTTTGACATATTATGTTTTATTATCTCAAGAAAGGTAAAAATGCAACCGAAATGCAAAAAAAGATTTGTGCAGTGTATGGAGAAGGTGCTGTGACTGATTGAACGTGTTGAATGTGGTTTGCAAAATTTCGTGCTGGAGATTTCTCGCTGGACGATGCGCCACAGTCGGGCAGACAAGTTGAAGTTGATAGCGATCAAATTGAGACATTAATTGAGAACAATACAATCAACATTATACTACATGGGAGAGAGCTGACATACTCAACATATCCTAAAGAAGCGCTGAAAATCATTTGTCCCGGCTTGGTTACGTTCATCACTTTGATGTTTGGGTTCCACATAAGTTAAGTGAAAAAAACCTGGACCGTATTTCCGCATGTGATTCTCTGTTTAAACACAGTGAAAACATTTCATTTTTAAAACAAATTGTGACGGGCGATGATGTACAATACGTCATCTATACAATACTGTGGAACAGAAGAGATCATGGCGCAAGCAAAATAAACTACTACCAACCAGATCAAAGGCCGGTCTCCATCCAAAGAAGGTGATGTGTATATGGTGGGATTGAAAGGGAGTCCTCTATTATAAGCTCCTTCCAGAAAACCAAATGATTAATTACCATAAGTACTGCTCCCAATTAGACCAACTGAAAGCAGCACCCGAAGAAAAGCGTCCAGATTTAGTCAACAGAAAATGCATAATCTTCTATCAGGATAACGCAAGACCGCATGTTTCTTTGATGACCAGGCCAATACTGTTACAGCTTGGCTGGGACGTTCTGATTGATCTGCTGTATTCACCAGATATTGTACCTTTGTATTTCCACTTATTTCAGTCTTTACCAAATTCTCTTAATGGAAAAAATTTCAATTCCCCGGAAAACTGTAAGAGGCACCTGAAACAGTTTTTTGCTCAAAAAGATAAAAATTTGGGGAAGATAGAATTATGAAGTTGCCTGAAAAATGGCAGAAGGTAGTGGAACAAAAGGGTGAATACATTGTTCAATAAAGTTCCTGGTGAAAATGAAAAATGTGTCTTTTATTTTTACTTAAAAACCAAAGGCTCTTTTTGGCTAACCCAATATGTTACTATCTGAAGGATGGGATGACATTTGTCTTGTCACTGCTTCATCCCTAATGCCCAGCATGGTACCTGACCCATAAAATACTCAATAAATATTTACTGAATGAACAAATAAGTTTATCCTTTTAAAAATTCTAAAAATTACTCCTGAATTGAGAGCTGCATCCTGGGACACCACTCTCCCGACTCCTCATGGACCACTTTTTGTGAGTGGCTATGTGGGTAATGACATTTACTGCTGCTGTGGATGCTGTGAGAAGCACTCCTGTTTAATTCTCCATGGTATTTAGCATAGGGGGTTGCTGAGGAAGTAATTCACTCCCTTATGCAGTATTCCTATTAGGACCCACAAGGGAAATTTTTCTAGGATTTCATTGCTAGGAAGACCTGTGACTCTCTGACGATTTGTGAGTCTCATAATCGAATATGTTTTCCTCTTTGCTTTGTCCATTACAGCCAGATTTGTGGCTGAGGCTCGACTTTAGCAATTATGCAGAAAAATATGGTATCCATTTCTGATGAATTATTTTACCCTTTGCTTTATCGGACTATCTTTTCCTGATTCCCTCGTCTCAGTGATTTCTTCTCACGTTTCTGTTTCTATCCCAGAATCTTTCTTGGGTATTTAATGGTAAAATGTGTTTCCCCAAGGTTCGGCTGGTTGAAAATTTCTCTTGACCACTTCAACTGGTGCAAACTTCTGGTGATCATGTGGAAAGAAAGCCTGTTATAAACTATAATAGTGAAGATTCAGATTAGGTCCATTTATAAACAATACATGTTTCTGAGGATTTATTGAGCTAATTTGAGTTAAGCTTAGAATTTCTATAATATATAATATTCAACATGTCATTTATCTTGGACAATATCAGATACAAAATTGTTTACAAAAAGTAAATACTTTTCTGAAAATTTATCAATTAAATCAAAGGCCCCATCTGAGACTTTATTAATTTAATTAATGAATTTTATGAACTTTTGCCATATATTTGATTAATCAAATAATTTAAGAAGTGTAAAAAGAACCAAATCACATCTGAAGACTCTGGGAGCCTTATAAGAAAGGCAAATGTGGTAGTAAAGCAGACATCAAGATGACGGATATGGGCAGAGGCCACTGCGGGATGAGAAGAGTGAATGGGAATGAGAAGACAAGTGAAACTCTATAGGACTAACCACATGGGAACACTGAAACAAAGATCTACACCCTTAAAGAAAATGACAGGGGAAAACAGAGGAAATGCATTATAGCTGTGAGCTTTGCAATTCACCGTAGTGGAGAGTCATTAAATACATTAAGCACATTCAATACTGTCATTGTGGGAAAATTGTATTCCAGAACAGTTGTTGACACCTGCTGTATTTTATAAGAGCTGCTTTCCTCAGATGGCGATGCGAAGCTGGTAGGACAGAGAATGAGCACAGCTCAGCAAGGGTGCTCGCACAGCGGGGCAGAGACCAGACCCACTGCTTGCATTGGCTGGGGACAACGGTATGCTTCTTCCTCTAAAGTTTGATTGCTAGTCTCATTAAGTGTTATATATGAGAAAAATGAGATTGTTAATTGTGTTTGCTGTGAAATATATGAATAAGCAAATAAAACACATTAAAAACTTATCAACAACTGTAAAAATATT
Source organism: Hippopotamus amphibius kiboko (assembly GCF_030028045.1). NCBI lineage: Eukaryota > Metazoa > Chordata > Mammalia > Artiodactyla > Hippopotamidae > Hippopotamus > Hippopotamus amphibius. The sequence continues at coordinate 190,853,033 of NC_080187.1, read as the reverse complement.
CCAGAATGATGTAAATTACATTGGTACAGCTAGTTTTACATATTTTTGTAAACGACCTAAAATCCTTTTTTTGGGAGAAGCTGGGTTATTCATGAAAGAATGTAAAACAGGACTACATAAAGTCATATTTTCACTATTGAATTTAAAAAATGACTCTAGGGATGGAATGTTTTATTATTAGTATTATTAGAACCACCACTTATCGTACACTGCGAGCTTCTAGTATGTAAGCAATATGCTAAACATTTTTTGTGCCATATTCATTTAATCCCCACAGCAAGCGAATGATGGGTACAATCACTGTTCCCATTCCGACATTCAGCAAGTATTTCTTGAGTCCCTAATATGTGCTGGCAACCTTTCTAGAGTGAGTGAGACAAAGACTTTGTTTTCTTGGAGCTTCCCTACTAATGGAGGACAATGAACAAGTAAGCTAACAGGATATAGATAGTAATAAAGGCCAGGAGGCATCTAAAACCAGACCAGGGGATGGAGAGCGGCAGGAAATGCCATTTCAGAGTGGTCTAGAAGCGCCTCTCTCAGGAGATGACATTTGAGAAGAAACTTGTATACAGCGAGAGAGTAAATCATTTTGTGAAGGCGGAAACAAAAACTCAAAAAAAAGCTAAGTAACTTGTCAAGGGTTACACAGAAAATGGCTGAGCTGGAATTCAAGCCTAGAGTATCAAACTCTGGACCCTTCACTTTCAACCATTATACCTCATGCCTCAAAATTCTGGGCTGATCTCACGGCAGGCCTCTAGGGCAGTTTCCATCTTCCCACATCAGGGTTTGCCATTCCCCGAGGCTCAGTGGCAGCCCTGCTCCAGCCATGGCCGTTTGGTGAGGCTACAGTTTCATGGCAAAAAAGAAAAAAGGTATTTGATTAAAATCGATCTGAAAAACAGCTGGGAATCTGTTTTGCTGTGTGAATATTAGCAGGAGGGGAGTGTCTTTGGGAACCACGTGTGCAGTGTTAGTGCTCCTAAAGTGTTACCTGATGTACCTGCAGAATGTTCACATGGCTTGAGGGAAATTCACATTGGGCCCTTGCCTAAGTCTTGCGGGATAAAGTTGGCAGTAGTAGAAACACGTTTCCCTCTTTAATCTCCTCTCATTTATTTTCCCTGTCATGCTATACAGTCACTGCTGGAAGGGCACGCACAGACTCTGTCCTGTTTACACTTACCAAACTGCCTTTGTTCAACCAGAATCGCTGCAACTTTACCTTCTCTCCCTGGAACCCTCAGTGTGGATGGCAGATAGTCCCAGCTGGTCCCATGGCACTGTGTGTGTGGGCTGGGTTTAATCCCCCTCTTTCCCCGTCCAGGTGCTTGTTCATAAGAAGGAGGGAAGAGCATGCTATTGAGAGGAGCCTGGATCTGGGATGAATCCCAGAAGAAACCCTGGCCCCTAGATGTGCAAAAGAACAGTCTTCAAGTTGATGTGGATTTGAGTAGATCTCTGAAGTTTTTGGAGATGTCACAGATGGTCTCAGAAGACTTATAACCTTTGCACTCATGTGCACATTTATCAAATACTTATTAAAAGCGCCTTTAATATGCACATCACAGTTCTTAACCCAGGAAGTATAAAGAGCACACGGGCTCATGGGAGAGACAGACATGAAGAAGATCGTCGCATTTAGGGTTATAAGTGGTGTAAAAGAGGCAGAAATAGGGTGATATGGGAAAAACAAAGAGTGACTTTTGGGGATCCCAAAAAAGCTTCACAGAGAAGGTGGTAGTGGGGGTGGGCCTTGAAGGACAAGTAGAATTTGCCACGGGAGAAAGAAAAAGGTGAAAAATATTAGGCAGAGGGGATAGAGTGTCCAAAGACACAGAATTCAGATGTGACTTGGTTCCCTCAGGACACAACACGTGGACAGGTAGATGATTCTACCGACACTGGGGGAGGGATGGCTGGAGAGGAAGGTGGGCCACCCAAAGGGCCTTCGGTTACCAGCCAGGGGGCCATGGCCTTTTTCTCTCCCTCTGTGGAATGGAACCATAGATTCTGGAACAGAAAGGACCTTAGAGAACATACAGTTGATAAAGAAACTGAGACTCACATAGTGACTAGATTAAACTACATATTTAAAAATAGAACATGATTTTAGAGTTACTGCCAAATGAGAATCTCCTAAAGATTTTTGTTTTGATTGAACACATATATATTTACTTATGAACATAAATATTTTGTTTCTTCGGTGTGCTTGTTTGCACATGATGGACAACGTGTTGTAAGGGCTTCAGATTCTTATAGCCATAAGAAGTTAGAGCTGTCAGTGCTTTTACTACACAGCATTATGATGAATGCTTTGGACACTCACGCACACCATGCAGGTAGGAGTATAAATTGGAACAGCTTTTCTGAAGGGCAGTTTGGCAACGAACATCAAAACAACCTATGAAATCTGAAGAGCGTTGACCTCAAATTCTTTTATAAAGAATTTGTCTGAAGGGACTGACCAGAATTGCATCTGGAGTACATTCATTCATTGCAGTATTGTTTATAAAGTCAAAAAACTGGAGATAACCTACATTTTCTCATAAAATAATTATGGTGCAATGGAGTGCTCTGTCAAAATTAAAATCATTAATAGCAATTTGTTTATATGAAAGTATATTCCTAAATGAAAAAATAGGTTACAGAATAGCATGTACAATGACCCTAATCTTGTAAAAATTAGCTATATAGTCTACTTACATGTATGTATGAAAAAAGTCTGGAAAGATTTATATTGAGATGTTAATAGTGGTTATTACTGGGTGGTAGAATAATAGGCAGTTCTTAATTTCTACTATTGTCTGATCCATATAACGTCTAGGTGTTTTAGTTTAACAATAAACAAGCATTACTTGATTACTTTGTGTAATAAAATGTTATACATCATTCCCCTATATGTGTGCAGACTGATTATTTGCCTTTTTACCACACTTATTTAAGATTCTTTGGTTGTTTCATCCAGGACTGTTTCCCCAACAACTAGGGAAAATGAAAAAGTTTGAGGACAATATATTATGGTTGGAAAACTTCTGCCTGTGTAGGTCATGTCTGTGATGGAAAAGATAAGCTAGCTTTATCTACGCTCCTTTTTGGAAAGCACATATCTTTAGGTTAAGCTGGCCGACTTCCAGAATTTCCATTTCCTTAGTAACTGAGCGGTGTAATAAATTGAATAAAAACATCTGCTGTTTTTCAAATCATTTATGCCGTGTAAAAGTCTCACCCGGACACCTGGATCCCCTTTTAAAAACTGTGAGTTTTCAAATTCTGCACATAGAGATGGAAATAATCTGGGATTAAGCCTGTCCTCTTAGGGGGAGTTGCTTAGGTTTTGTCCACTTATTTGGATTCTGGTGTTCAGGTGTGCATCACCCAAACCTAGTGTCTGTTTCTAACACTTAGAGGAATGGATTCTGTACCTTGGCTTTTATGAAGATGGTAAATGTATTGTGGAGAATGAACTGAAACACCGCTCATTGTTATTATGTGTAGACTTCAAGCTGCAAAGGAAAGATACGCAGCAGATTCTGCCCTTTTCTCTTTTCCCTCCTCCCTAAGGAACTTGGAGATAACTTTCTACTAGATTAGCTCTGGTCCAAACTCGTTTCTTTTCTGCCTGTCTCATGGTGCTCTTCTCTGAAAAGCTTCCATCTGCCCTGGGATATCTGCATCCCGCCTTTATTACAGAGTCTTCATGACAGAATAAAGGACTGACATGTCAATTGCTGTGTTTTCCATTTCTTTACCCCCCTTCCCTGTTTCAGATGGGAAACAAGGTTGTTCTCATTTCTTTACCTTGGATGCTTTTGCAGGGCAGAGAGAAGAAACTGCTTGGGGGCAAAAGCTCTTCCAACGTTTTCTTAAAATCTTGAGCTCGTCATGGAAATGGTGTTGGGTGTTCTGGAGAAGAGAGGTGCAGAGGGAGCATCTTCAAGGACAAAGTGAGAGCAGGGAAATCCTGGATATTAAGAAGGTCTGGAGGCTGGCCAGTCTGGAGAGCAGTTGGGACCTGTGCCCTGCTCCTAGCAGAGATCTGGGATGGGCAAGACTTCTGAGGTAAAGGTCACTGGAACATCTGTGCAGGATGGGCGTGGTGTCTCTGTTTTGAGCATTCAGACTTCAAAGGACCATGTGGACATACATCTTGAAGACATCAAAGGAAATTATTAGAGAAACAAGGAATTGTCCCCTACTTTCTGGGTTCCTTGTAAATCTTTCAAATACTGTAGGGGAGAGAGGCTAGAATAAAGTCTGAGAGACAGTGCATCTCCAGCCCTGAATGACATGTGCTTTGAGGTATATGCTTCAGTTGATGAGAAGAAAATACTGTTTCTGGCTCTGATGTAACTGGCTCTGAGTCCATCAGATGTATTTTTCAGAAGACCTTGTTTCCCTTCGATATTCCTCCAACATGCTGCCTATGGTTCAGATAGATTTCTGGAATTTTGTGGCTCTAAGAAGAGCTGGAGTAGACTGCAGCATTCCCTTTGTGAGGATTAGCAATTTGGGGGCCAGAAGCTGAATTTTTAAGGGCCATGGTTTATAATGAGGTTTGCACCCCTTTGTGTGAAAAAGTCACTTCCAGGTTGGAGCTAAGAACAGACAACCCATTTTGCAGCTTCCTGAGATTTCCTATTTCACATTATTGAACTCAACCCTCCCCTCTATAGCAGCTCCAGCTGTAATTATTTCTCTATGCTTGGGAGCAGGTAATCCATTTTGAGTTGCACTATTCAAAACTATGTCATTGATTATTTCTTGGTTTGTGTCATGGTTTCTGAGGCCGTGATGATATAAAGTCACTGTCAGTTTGCATCTCTAATCGTTGTTGCTCACGCTTCAAATGGGGCTATTGATACAGACTGGAGCCATACGGATGACACAACATGAAAATGAACACGGCTGACAGCTGCGGGTGAGAAATAGAGGCAGCAGCCCTGACCTCAGGTTTCTGACAGCCCAGTGGAAAAGTTAGAGCATAGTCACCAACACCTGTAACACACGAATAATCTAAAATAAGGCAGGAATTAATAAGGGCCAGAATCAAGTTACAAGGCATTATGGGCGTTTAGGGACGGGAGCGTTTATTCCTGGATGAAGTATTTGTAGAACAGTCTTGAATGATGCGTAGGATTTGTGTAGGCAGAAGGGAAAAGGTAATTCATGTGCCTATTTTTGGTGACGTATTGCAACTAAAGCCTGAGGGTTTGGTTCTTAAGATAAGTCACAGGCCACACAATCCGCCACATGCCATATTCCCCCACCATACCTTAAGCCTGAGTTTGGAGTACATTGGAGCAAGATAAAATCATGTTCCGTTTCCTTTTAGGAGAGTTTTAATTCCACTTCCTCTTTCCTTTTCATTCCTTCTACCTGAAGATATAATTGAGCCAACGGTGTACATTCAGACATTCTCCAGAGATGAGGGATGACTCGGCCGAGGGGAGGTTTGGGACCTTCCTCATCCTGCACTGGGCCTTGCTGTTTTGCCTGTGCTTAAGAGCAGTATCAGAGCAGAGCAGAGGAGGGGATCTCCAGGTTGTTCAGCTATAAGTTGCTGGACACCGAACATGGGAAAGACCCAAGGCAGAATGAACCAGTGAAATGTGGGTAACAGTGATCAACAGAAATGTGCTCTCCACGCACAGATCGGATCGTCAATGAAGCCATGCTGAAATGGAGAAGCACCTGGATAGGACAGTTTCCAGATATGACAGTAACGAGTCTGGTGGTTGTAATTATAATCATAATATAATTATAGCAGCTAATATTTACTGAGCACTCACTTGCTGTCAAGCTCTTGACGTGCATTATTTTATTTACTCCACCTAACTATCCTGTAAGAGAAATACAAATGTTCTCTCTGTTTTACAGGTGAGGAAACTGAGGCAGAAAAGTTAGGACAATAATTGGCCAAGGTGATAAGCTAGGAGCTAGTGGAGCATTTCAGTCTGGCTCTCAAGCCTCAAAGCATAGTTCTTAGCCAGACCGACTGATTTCAGGAGAGCAGCGAGGGAGTGTGTGTAGGGAATCTCTGCTGGTGCTCTCAGCATCCCAGTGGGTGATGGAGGCGTTGCTGAGTTTATTTGCATCATCAGAGATCATTTAATGGACCGTATTAGAACAAAAGCAATGGTTGTACTCACAGAATTCATGTCTCACATTTCCTCAGATGTTCTCTCTTTTATCCTCTGCCATCAATAGGGTGTTGGCTAGACAGTGGCTTTTTTGAAAAGTGTCAATAATGAATTAAAATAGCTTTTTGATGGAAAAACTACCGATAGCCTATAAAAGAGTAACACTTAACAACTTATCTGGAGGTGATTGAAGAGAGCAAATGAAACAAATTTGCAGCATGTTATATTTTGCTCATATAGTTTCTGAAAAATAAATAAGCAAATAAACTCTGCTGTTGAAGATTGCTGGCTGTGGATGTTGAGTTACAGGACCGTAGTACTTATGCACCAACCGGGAAACATGAGTTTGCATTCCTAAGTATGCCTTTGCTTCTCAGACACATATTTGTATAATTCTTCGGCTTCCTGTAGGAGAAGTGACATTGAACCTGTCTCTTATGTTCAATTGTTATTTACAAATTCACAACCAACTCTAGCCTCTACCTCCGATATTAGAAAAGAGGAAATGTTTCTAAGAGAACCCTCACACTTTCATCTCCAACAAAGCTGTGGCATAAATATATTGGAATTAATTGGATGTTTAAGCTTATGCCCTCCTGGAGGTGACATGCATTATCTTCCAAGACCCCAGGGTAGTGGGTATGTTAAGGGCATATATAACCTTAAAAAAAAACTTATGTTTTGGTGAAAATGTAATGCATGCAAACAACACAAAATACAAAAGATGTTAATCATATAGCTTGAAAACGAAGGGTCCCCTCAACCCCATCACCTGGTCACAGAAATCACTGTTGTGCTTTCTTGTGTCACATGACATCTTGATTCAGATAATTTGATATGAGAATCGTTTGACTTGACTGAAAAACTGAACTTTTATTTTAAAAGAGATCACCAAATAATAGTCATGCACAAAACATCATTGCTCTCCTCACCTCTTCCCCTATCACCAGGTCTTTCTTTACCACAGCTCTGTTCACACAGAGATAAGGACAAAGGCAGCGTAAGGGAGATTGGGAGGCTGAGGGAGAGGCAAGGGCAGCGGGGAGTCAAATCCAGGTAGGATGAGAGATGGAGTAAGAACCTGGGCTGTAAGTTGTGCAGATTAATGTTTAAAATCCAACCTTTAAAACTCAAATGGCTGGTTTATAATATTGTGCTTTATGTAAGCAAACCCTTAGTGACAGCTCTCAGGTGAGCTTGGAAACTGATTAGGACATTTGGTTGTTTAGGTAACATAGCAGGAGTTCGTGATGAAGCCCTGATGGTGAGTAGGCAGGTATTATATTGTCCCAGCTTCTATCACCAGTGGGCTCGGGCTGCACCCCCACTTTAAGCAGCGTGAACAGTGGGGAGGTAGGAGGCTGTTGTCAGATGTGCTCCCAGAATTTCCTGAAGCTCTTCCATGCCCACAGGCTATGAATAATTTTGTAACACTTGTTCTTATCCTCCCCATCAAACACACAGACACACACACACACACACACACATGCAGTTTGCCATGGCCTCTAGTTCTGATTCATGACAATCTAGTGTAGTGTAAATATAGATGATAGATAGATAGATAGATGATATATAGATAGATGATAGATAGATAGATGATAGATAGATATAAATACAGATCTCACTGCATTTCCAGCAAGGCAGGAGAAGGTGGAAGTACAGGTAGGGGACTAGCTCAGCCAAGGCATGGAGCAGTGACAGCGTGTGTTTGTGTGGTGGGCAGTGGAGGGGTGTGATTAGAGTGTGAGTGAAGAGCACAGAGTGACCCATTTCTCTAGAGGAAGCTTGGGCTGCATTATGCACAGCCTTGTATGAAATGAGGAGCTTTGGGCCATTTGAATCCACAGAGTGGTCAGAGTGCAGAATGACCTCTTTGGTCACAGTGTGGAGGGTGGCTTGGGGAGAGAAATGGGAGTCGTCAGTTTCTATCATGCATGTTGGCTGGCGGTCCTAAATGCCGTTGCACCAAGAAGGCAAGAATATGCCTAAAGCAAATCCTTCATCATCTCACCAGCGACATGAGGAATTTGAATGCCAATTGTCTTCTTATATGTTGGGCTTCTTGAGAAGTGTATCCAGCCTGCTGACTCACTCTTTGGATACTAGCTGGTTGCTTTACCATCTGTGTGGGTGTTGGAACTCAGGTTCTTTGGACTTCTCCATCCTGTCTCCGTTCTTCATGTTTTTTAGATCCCTGAGTTAAGAAATTAGTATCAAGATTGTCAGTTTACAGGTAGATGTGTCATGTCCCAAACAGGCTGGAAACATGCTTGTGCAATAATGTATTCACACAACAGTGACAAGGACCAAGGTGAGATTTCCAACATTGTAGCCTTACGGCGTAGCTAACTCACTCCTTCAGAGCTGCGCTCGTGTGACCCAACCCCACCCAGCAGGGCGTGTGAGGACGGCGGGTCACGGACATGGCTGACTGGTTCCTTGATGGGTGAGTACAGGTGGGTGATATAGAGTGATGAGGAGAAATGCTAGGAGAATATGCTCCACAAGAAGTTCAGGAGGAGCAACACAAATAAAAGATGATGAGTGAGAAGCTACAAGAGCAGAGTAAGCCAGCTTGCAGCACTCAGTGTAGCCCATTCAACTAACCACTAACATCTACTGATGACCTACTGTGCGCTCGCTACACAAGACAGAGGTAGAGAGCAAGATACACTCTCTGCCCTCAAGCTTCTCTCCATCTTAGAGGGAAACAGACTAGGTGGTGGATCCTTGAGATGGTTTCTCCCTCAGAGCCTCCAGAAGGAATCAGTCCTGCCAACTGATTGATTTTGATTTTGGCCTCCTCAACTGTGAGACAATAAATTTCTGTTGTTTTAAGCCACCTACTTTATGGTAATTTGTTACAGTAGGAAACTGATATATAGATAAACTTAGCAGTGGCACTTAGCCTCATTTCCCAGTAGAAATCAGGGTCTGACGTCCCACTGAGAATAGATTGGAATGTTCACGATGCCAGACACACGACAGCTTTGCATGTGTGGACCCTGGGGAGGACCAGGGAGGGGAAAAGAGGCTTTGATAGGAGGTGTTCAAGGGGACACCACGTACAGGATTCAACAGCAAACAGCACGTTGAGAGTAAGTGCAACATGGAGGAAAATGGTTAATTTCCTTATATGAAGAGCTGCTGCCAAAAAAATCAGTACGAAAAAGATAAATACCTTTTAGAAAAGTGAGGAAAGTTGAACAATAATCAATACACAAAGGAAACATGGCAAATGACTAGTGTATCACCACCTGGATCACCTGGGCGCGTTGTGCATCCTGCCTTCTCTTAAATTGGTACTCAAGAATTGCTCTTTCAAGCGTGTCCCAAAGATGTGTGTTCAGGGCCCGGCTTGTGAGGACCAGAGAGCAGGCTTATTTTGGACCAGATGAAGTAAAGGCGTGTGCTACACAGCTCACTGCATCAGAAATGGTTCCGAACCTGGAGCAAAGGGTGTTGTGTGATAGGAAAGCATCATCAGTTGAGGAATCAACACACACGCATTTGCTGAAGACCTATTTGGCTCTGGCACCATCCTGGGTCCCGAGGGGAGCACGAGAACGCCATGCCCTGCTCCAACTCCCCTCCCCCACCCTCAACCTCCCACCATCATACCCATCCCCACCTCTTGCCACGGAGGAGAAAAGACTGAGGGATAAGAAATAACGGGATGACAAACCAAGGATAAATGAATTGTTTGGTCTAGATTATATGAGTGGTCTCCAGTTCTGGCTGCACATCAGAATCCCTGGAGAGCTTTTTAAAAATATAGATGCCTACTGGAATGTTCATGGCAGCGCTGCTTGTAAGAGCTCCAAACTGGAGACTATCCAAACGCACATCAACAGTAGTATGGATAAATAATTATGGATTATTTGTGTAATGGAGTACCACTTAGCAATGAGAATGAAAGATCGACAACTATATGCAACAATGTGGACAAATCTCTTTAGTATAATGTTGAGTGAAAGGAACCAGGTAAAAAGTGTCATGCTGAAATGTACCATTGCAACATAAGATGCTAACAATAGAAGAAACTGGGTGCAGGGTACACTGGAACTTTCTGTACTGTCTACACGTTTTTTTGTTGTTGTTGTTGCAAATCTGAACTGTTCCGAAATTTAGATGTTTATTTAAATATGAAAAGTGATACTGCATGATTCCATTACTGTCAAATACACAGACAGATAAAAATCATCCTATGCTATTAGAAGTCAGGAAACTGCTTACCCTGGGAGGAGTGTGTCTGGGAGGGTACACAAGGGGACATTGGGGTGGTGGCAATGTTCTGTGTCTTGATCTGTGTGTTGGTTACGTGGGTGTGTTCCACTGTGAAAATGTGTCGAGCTAAACACTCATGTGCACTTCTGGATGTCATATTTTATTTCAATAAAATGTTAAAAGCTGTGCTGACGTCCAATCCTACCTGGACTGACTAAATCAGATTTCTTAGAGAAGGGCCTGGGCATTAGTATTTTTTAAAAGCTCCCTGGATTATTCTAATGTGCATCCAGGATGGAGAACCACTGCTCTTTGTCCTGTGGGCAGTAAGAAGAGCCAGAAACCAGTACAGACTGGAGTCCTGGGTACAAACCTCCCAGAGAAGGCAGTGCATGCATGGATTCGTAAAGGCTGGGAGGGATGGATGAGGCCAGCGGGGCTCCACTATAGATGAGCAATTCAAGCCCAGGAAACTTTCAATTTCCAATTCTCATTTTTCTGTTTTTCTGGTGGTGGCTACTCTTTTGCTTAGAAACTTGATCTCCCATCGTAAATGCTCTTGTCATATGTTGACCCCTTAGGTTTGAGAGCTGTGATCTCACTGGGCTTTGTGCAAATGGAATTAAAAAGCAATGAGTCTTGTGTACCTTAAACACTATATTTTATCTAATTTGTACTCTTTGCTGTATTTCTGCTTAAGCTTCAGGAAGCCCTCAAGAAAGCACACTTATAATAAATGACTGGAAAAATACGGCTCAGCATTTAGGTTGGAACACAGGCCCACTCCCTCTAGCGTTAGTAATCAACCGCTAAGACATAATGCATTTAAAGTGCACAAAATTGGGAAAGGGAGACGTCTTTGGGGCAAGGACTGATGCGTTCCTGGCTTATGCAGGACTGAGGTCTGAGTGTGTGTTCCTGCAGCTGCTGATTCTTAGTCCAGACAGTCCAGTGGACTCTCTGCTAAGTGTCTTACTTACAAGGGAGACAGGAGCTGTATGGAATATTCACTAAGAGCATCTGTGAGCTTCCAGGGCCGTTTTGTTCTGATAGCCTTTACTTCCTTGGACTTATTCTAGGTAATTAATGATGGTAACAGCCGGCCTTTCTCGAGTGCTCACATCATGCCAGGCACTTCGCCAAGCCCTTTCCATGAATTCTGTCATTTAATCCTCCCTTCAATCTTGTGAATCCCCCCTTGGCAGATGAGAAATCTAATGTCCAGGATTAATAATTTACCCAAGGTCCCCCCACCTGTCAGAAGCAGTTGACTTCCAGACGGTGCTTTTAACCATGGTGTGATACTGCCTACAGGTATCCCACACAGTCGGGATGATGGGACCCTGTAATAATTTGTCCCTAAAGCCCTTCCCTCTGCTCCTTCCCACCCCACCCTAAGTCTCACGATTTGTCACCTTGTTGTCCTTTCTTCTTCCTCTGACTTTCTTTTTCCCCCTCTGGGTCCTTGCATTTATTCAGGAGAGCTGTTTTTCCTGCCCCCACTTCTCTTCTCCAGAAGAGTGGATGATAAATTAAATCATGCTGCGATGTTTGGGATTTGCTGAGTAATTTCCCTCCAGAGTGACTGCACTTGAAGAGAAACTCCACCAGGAGGACAGCGCTTATCACCCACGCGTGCTTAGGAAAGTGACGTAAGCTGGCCCAGGGGACAGCAAACTCCGGCCTGCTGGCCAGATGCTGTTTTGGTAAATAAAGATTTACAGGAGCACAGCTGCACCCCTTTGTGTATTTATTATCTGTGGCTGCTTTGGCGCTATAGTGGCAAGGTTAGAGTATTAGGACAGATGGTATGGACCACAAAGCCTAAAATATTTGCTTTCTAGAGAAACTTTGCCCACCCCAGTGACGCTACGGAAAGGCTTTACTGCAGAGCACGGTGCACAGGCGCTCCATAAATGGCAATTTCCTCTGGGTAGGAAGAACATTCTGAAATCATATCACATGGGTCACTGATGCCCCTGCCCATTCACAACAGGCAACGGAGGCCACAATCCTGGCTGAATATTCATCTGCACTTCGGCAAGTGGAAGAGTGACAAGCATCCTTTGCAGAAACAAAACGATGTATTATTCATTTTGCAGAGCATTTCCTGGAGTGCAAGCAGCAGGAAAACCCCAGCTGGGTTGGAAGCAGCCTGGGATTGGGAGCCTCATCTCGGTGCCAGGACCAGTGAGCTGGACTACAAGGACTGATGCTTCAGTGCTACAGATACAGGACAATTATGTGTCCTGACAGCTGTTGCCTTACCAGATAAAAGAAGACCCTTATTTTCTCTTTCAGAATGTGTTTAAAATCTCAAAAACTGAAATGAGTCTTGAAACACTTCAAGTTAACTGCTTGTCTGCATCCTTATTATCTTTTTGTCAAGGACTACTTTTCATCGTGCATTCCTTGGTTTCCACTGGCTAGCGGTAGGGGTGGCCCGGGGTTGCTGTCGACAATATCAGATGGCCAGGCTGCACAGATACTGCTTCCAGTTCCAGTCCAGGAAGCCATTAAATGCAGCCTCCCAGTTTCTCCATGAATTCTACCTTCTTTAATTTGGGGAAGTGGGGGGTCTTACATTTGTGGACCATTTTCTCTGGGAGCTATATTTCCCATTCTACGGATACACACGTACTGGGATCTAATACTTTCTCCTGGATGACTTAGAAGGTCTTAACTTCTTAATAGGTCACACATAATTATATATTCCCCATCGTGCCTCTTCTAACTCTCAGTAAGATCTAGTCTCTGTGAGGTTGGTAGAGTGATGGAGATTGGAATTAATATGAAATTAACCCTATTGTCTTAGCCTAGCTTCCCCAGAAACCAGCAACAGCATAATTCCAGGGAGCAGAAGTGAGCGCATGGGGGAGTGGGGCAGGAAGGAGGAGCGGTGAGGTGACAATGGGCTGTAGCGCCTGCCTCCTCTAAGTCACTTCATCTCGTGAGGCTATTTTATAAGAAGAGGTATAAACTGGGACAGTCGACCCCGAGGGGAGAGATGGGGAAGAATTTATCCCCCAGCTTCTGTCTTCCCCACCAGCACCTGCCTAAAAGGTTTACTCCGTGGGTTCTTAGTGCTCCTGTGCTTCCTGGCTGCATGCGTGGGCCCTGAGTGGGGTCTTGAGAAGTCCCAGGGTTTCTGGTCATAGATGCAGCCACTTGATCAGGCCCTTCCATGCCCCTCAGTGCTCCCAGTTTTCCTACACACCCTGGCTTTCTAGGCGAGCACCACCTGTAGCTCCCATTTTCTCTGGTTGAGGAGTAGGCCCCGCCCACACATCAGGGAGTTAATATCCCAGAGACCCTGAGAGTCGGTGGCTAAATACGCTAGCGTCCTTGTCTTTGTGTGAACCAGGGATGAAGACTGTGTTGCATCTTATTGCAGAGGCTTCCAGTGGTCGAGCCTCAGTTACCACTGCAACCACAGTAACCACTGCTCATTACCACACCCTTTACCGGTTCTCTTCTCATCCCATGTCACTCCCCCACTCCCCTCTCAGTGTTTCAAGGAGCAGCTCTATATCCTTATCTCAGAGTCAGCTTCTGGAAGAACCCAGCCAAAGACCACAGTGAAACCCCTGAGGAGGTGAGAGGCCCAGGGCATGGGCGGGTACTGCTCTACTGTACCTGGGCGAGTGCTCCAGCTGCAGCGACAGCTGGGGCGGGAGTCAGGGGGAGGCCGTGAGCATCTGAGGTGGTGCAACAGATGTCTGATGGGCGCGTGAGCCACCTGGCAAGAAGGGTTACAGTTCATTGATTTGAAGCAGGCTCTGAGAAGCATTTACCACGTGCAGAGACCACGCTGAGCACTGCCTGGGGATAAATGCATTTAAGGCTCACCATTGGGAAGCAGGCACTATTATCATTGCCCACATTTTATGAATGAGAAAGCAAGCTCAGAAGGATGAAGTAATCTGCCTAAGGTAACACAGCAAGAAAAGGGCAAAGGCAGGACTTAAACGCAGGGCAATCTGCATCCCAAGCCTGTGCATGTGAGTTCACGGTTAAGGATGATGCATCTTAACCATTACTATTTGCGGGCTTACCATGATCCGATGTAATTTTAGGGGACAGAGCCATTCAGGCATCCTGTTCCACTGATATCCTAGCAGACTCAGTTCCTTAGTTGAGTGTGTGAGTGTGTGTGTGTATGCATTGGGTGGTGCGAGCACGGGAGCTGAGGGTTAAAATGTAGGGACCGCATTCCCCACAGTGTTACCCAAAGAAATAACCTCCCACTCTTCGCAATCAAAGCAGAAGCTGGTCTGAGTCTTGTTGTCTGGGTTTGGGTCCTTTTCCAGGACCAGAGCCTGTTTCTGAATTAGACTCTGACTTGCCAGCAAATAGCACAAAACAAAACAACTTTTTTGGTGACTTAAGTGTAAATGAGTCAGAGACAGAGAGATTAAAATTTCCCTCAAATACACAGGGGTTAAAAAAATTACAGTCTCCAGAGAGGCTGGCTCCTTGAGGACTGAGCTTTTGCCAAGTCAGCACTCTCAAGAGAGAGTTTGTTACCCTCTGCCAAACCCCAAGCGCCACTGGCTTGCTTGCCTCAGCTGCTTACCGAACCCGGGAGAAGTCCATCCTCCTAAATCCTCGCTGTCTGTCAGAACTGAGAGCCCATTTCTGTGCAAATGATTCATTGTTATAATTTGTGCCACCTCCTCACAGACTCAGGGACTTTTCATTTTTTACATCAATTCCTATGTAGTATTTCAACAAGTCTCTTTTTCTCCCCTGCCTCCCTCCTGCCCTTGCAGCATCTCTCTGCCAACAGATTCAAAACAGGAGTTTGCGACAGGGCTTTCTTTGAGTCTAACCCTGAATCTCACTCTGCCTTTGGCAGTAAATTTCTGACAGGTGCACAGCAGGCAGGAGAAATAACAGCATCATGAAGAATGCAAGCAAATATAGTACTGTGTATCATCATTTCTTCCGCTAGTGTCCCTTTGGGTTACAGCGAAATCACCTATTGGGACAATTTTTTTTCTTTTACTTAAACAGAGAAGTCAGCGTGGACATCATTCATCCCCCAATTCCATGTTTAAGAACGCAACTATTAGAAAAGGATTAGAATGATTTTGACTACCTAGATTCCTCCCATTCCAAGGTTTGGGGTAACCGTGTGTCTCCCATTGTAGCATGGCAATAGAAGTGACAGGGCAGGAGGCCTATGGAGGTGTCCCTGAATATTGGTGGCAGAGGGTAGCGAGACTGCTTTTAGAAGGAGCATATCAGCTAATTGCTGTGAATACAGCACAAATGGACCAACTTGCCTCAATTTGCTCAATTGCAGGCAATTCTAGTTCCAAGGTAGGTGAAATGAACAACCCAGAGCCAGGAAAATAAACCTCTTCTCTTTGCATTTTAAAACCAATGAATATGGTTTCCAAACCTGAGCCACTGGTCCTTGCCAATTCCTTTGTGTTTGGCTTGGGTTTTAATGGGCACCAAGTGTGTAGTTGTCTCTGACAAGCTTTTTGCAGAGTATCCAGATGACGCCTCAGGAGAACTCTACTTGTAAAACCTATGGCATCCCCACCTGCAACATTCCAGAGAGCTTGTCCACTCAGACACTCTTTGTTCAGTGGCTCCTGGAAGGCTGTTAGATCTGAGTGTGGAACAAATGTCATGGAACGTGTGCACCAACTGGTCAAATGTTCGGCTGGGTTGGTGGCATACGCTGGTGTAGAATTGTGCCCATTTAACGGCCAGCGTGCAGCTCAGGAAAGGACTCTGAAGTGCAGGCTGCTCTGACACTGAGCCATTCACGTGGAAGCCATGGTAAAGTTGAACAGCAGATGGAAAACTCCACCGAACTTTTTATTGGCCATATGTCCCTTTTGAGCGTTGGCCAACAATCTAAATTTGCAGCTAATATATAGTGATTTAAACAGCAAAAAGAGCAGCTGCACTTTGATTTTTGATGCCTTTCCTCCAGGGTTTCCTAGCTCGCTGGAGATTCTTGAGCTACTTTTCTGAACCCTGCATGCTCGTTCTCAATTGTCACCAGGTGGCACCATCTTCGGAGCTACGCTGTTGGCTGCATCCAGCTTAGTCAGTCTATCTCTCTGTTCTTTCTTCCTCGCAAGCAGTTTTCTAACGTCTTTGTGATGATGATTATTTTTTAATTTCGTAAGAAAATGCTACACAGCACAAGACTCAAGTATTTTTATACTTCTGCCTGCTTGGCTGTTTCTCTTCTTTTTTTCAATTCCCTCTGGTTACAGAGCCCCTTGCGTTCTCTTTTGGGGTGCCTTGACTGGTCATCAGCTGAGCCTGCAGGGCTAGTCCTTGCAGTGGACTGTG
Organism: Hippopotamus amphibius kiboko; assembly: GCF_030028045.1. Lineage (NCBI taxonomy): Eukaryota > Metazoa > Chordata > Mammalia > Artiodactyla > Hippopotamidae > Hippopotamus > Hippopotamus amphibius. The sequence goes on along the minus strand of NC_080187.1, from coordinate 190,836,339 downwards.
GGAGGGCAGCTCATTCTGATTTATGAGGACATGACCTGGGATGGAGCTTCTCTGGAAAAAAATCAGCTCTCTTACTGTCAGAATCATCTAGAAGGAAATGATTGATGTCAGGAATAAGGAGAACAGCCCACCTCTTGGCTCGTCTATCCTAAGTAGTTGAAGTGCCAAGTCTCTACTCCCAGCCACGGACATGCTAAGCTGACTTAGTACATGAAGCCTCATGAAAGAAGAGGATTCTTGTTATAAATTGAGGGTTATACAGTTGTTTCTGGGGTCAGTGTGCTGGAAACTGCCAGGAAAGGAGTGGAAGAACAATACCAATTTAAACTTGCATGCCTGCCAACCACTAACCCAATAACTCAATTTAGGAATATAAGATTGCTGAAACTGTACACCCATAAAATGGCTCTATAGCTGTCACTCCGATGAACTCCAACTCAGGTCTCTGTGTACCAACTCCTGCAAAACTCAGCCACCTCCCTAATGTTATTCAAAAGACTTTGAACAGCACGGTGAATAAAAATTATAACAGACTACATCAAACTCAATGATTTCTATAACATCTGGAGCAAAGCACATTAAATAGGGAGTGAAATGCACATTCATCATGGGTGTTTGGGTTTGTTTTCTATTTTTACAAAGAGAGGAAGTAAGAAATATCTTTCCTATAGGGATTTTTAGTTATCTGTTCCTGTGCTAAACTGGACACCTCACAGAAGAATTATAGCCTTGGTTTCTGTGTTTATAGGTTGATTCTCTTTTTAGGTCTGATTAAGACTTTGTTCTGTAGAAACTTCACTTTGGGGAATTTATCCAGAGAAAGAACTGCTGTGTGAAACAATATGTGTACATGGTTAACCATCCTAGCATTATTTATGGAAGCAGGAGATTGGAAACAACCCAAAAGTTCATCAGTGGAGAAGAGATTAAATTATAATATATCCACACACTGGAATGCAGCTGTATAAAAGAACAAAGATATTCTGTATATACAGAGATGGAAAGAGCTCCAGGACACTTGTTGGGATAAGTCAGATATAGAACATAGTGTACAAAATGCACTGCATTTTAATCCATGTAATATTTGTATAAGCATAAAGAAAGTTTAGAAGGATACATAAGAAAGTAGGCTACTGGGAGAGCAAGAACAGAGCCCATAGGAGGGAATAAACCACTCATTAATTTATTTTTATTAAATATACTTGACATATAACATTGTAAAGGTTTAAAGTGTACATGTTGTCTTGATACATTTATGTATCATAATATGATTGCCATTGTATGGACATTTATCACAATACATAATTACAGGACAATATTGTTGTCCTTATTCATTCTACTGTACATTAGATCACTATGGCTTATCTACTACTCCTTGCAAGTTTGTAGCCTTAAACAACATCAGTTTTATCCCCCCACTCTCCAGTAATCACCATTTTACTCTCTGTTTCTCATGAGTTTGACTTTATTAGATTTTACATATAAGTGATATCTTACAGTACTTGTCTTTCTCTAACTCACCTCACTTAGCATAATGTGCTCAGGGTCCAAATGGAAGGATATCCTCCTCTCTCATGGCTTAATAAATATGGAATGGAATTATATATATATATATATACATATATCTCACATACATTTTATATATATATCACATATATTCTTTATATATATATCACATATATATCACATCTTTTTAATACATTCATATATATATATCACATCTTTTAATACATTCATCTATTGCTAAGCATTTAGGTTGTTTCCATATCTTGGCTATTGTGAAAAATGTTGCAATAAACATGAAAGATGAAAGTGCATACATCTCTTCGAAATCCTATTTTCATTTCTTCTGGGTATATAACCAGTAGCCACGCACTTCTTAGTCTGTTGGAATCTGGCTTTTGTTTCCACTGTTCTGAAGGAAATTTTCCTTACTGACTCCCCTATAATGTCCTAAATGCCAAACTCTCAACCTCCTTGATGTCACTGCCCACTGTTGACCATACACTCTTCCAGAATGAGGTAATTCCAGTGCACTGGAATCAGAGATTCTGCTGTTCCTTAGCTCTGTGTGCATGGGAATGCCACTTAAGCTTTAAGAACCTCAGCAGATATAGAGAGGAAAGGAGCGAGCTTGCATTTCCGAGCGCTGGCTATCTTCTAAAAGGAGTATCTCTCTTTAATCATTACAATGGCATAATGAGGTAAGCATATTTATCTCCACTTCACAGATAAGGAAATTGAGGCTCAGAGAGCTTAACTGACTTGCCTCAAGCCACATAACTCCTGGGTGATGGAGTCAAGATTTGAACCTCAGGTGACTCATCTCTAACACGAGCTTGAAAGCATTTTGTGAAGGCAAGTACAGCAGTGCTTTCCTTCACCACTGTCTGCTCCTCTCTCTGACTATCCACTGGACTGCTTCTTTCACTCCTTCAGCTGCTGCTCGTTTCCTGATTCCTTTGCTGGCTCTTCTTTCTTCTTCTCCTCAAACAAGATTGTCTCTAAGGACCTGCCCTCATTTTCCTCTCTAGCTAATCCTACTTCCCAGAAGAGTTTGACTCTCACCCTATGGGCTCACCTTCCAGACATTTATTTCCGTTTGCTGGATGGATGTTTCCACCTGGATGTCTTGCTGGACCCCCAAGGGCCAGTATTTCCCAAACCATATATATCATCTTTCTGTTCACAATCTGAGTCTTCTCCTTCTTACCCTTTTCTGCTACTACTACCCCAAACCCCCATCATTCCTTAAGCTCAAAACCTTAGAGAAGGCTTTATTTTTTTTCTCCCTGGCTTGCAGTTTCTAATAAGGAAAAAATTCTGCTGTTTTGACTTCAACTGCCTTCATATGACTCAATCATGCACTAAATCTTGCCTGGAGAGTGCTCTCTTACCTGACCATCTCACCTCCAGCTTTGTTCCTCTCCTAACTATCTAACTATCTGACAAATAATCTTCATATAGTATGACACCCAAAAGATCTATGTGAGGAAAACTTTCAAATGCTAATGAGAGATACACACAAAGACTTCATAAATGGAAAGTCCAGGAGCACAAATTATTATAAAGCTGCCAATTCTCCCCAAATTAATCTATAAATTTAATGGGGAATCAATAAAAATACCAATAGGGCTTTTGCATATTTTTCTGTAACCAGACACACTGATCTGAGAGGTCTTATGGAAAAATAAGTATGCTAGAATACTCCAAGCCAATTCTGAAACGGAGAAATAAAAAATAATCCCAAAAGATATTAAAATTAAAGTGATGGTAGTTAATATAGTTAAACCTGTGTGTGAATAAACAAGCAGAACAATAGAATAGAATCAGAAATTGACCCCAAAGCTTTCATAAGAATTTAGAATTTGATCAAGTTTGCATATCTTAATTGGTGGGAAAAATTTATAATTCAGTAAATGGTGCTGGGACAATTGGGTAGCCATCTGGAAAATAATAAAGCTGTATTTCTCCTAAGTTTTTATACCAAAATAAGTGCCAGATGGACTACCAACATGAAAATTAAACTATCAAGCTTCTAGGGAGAAAATGGAAAAAAATTAGTAATCTTGGAATAGAGAAGAACTTTCTGAGCATGATAAAATTCAGGAGACATAAAAGAAAATATTGATAAGTTTGGCTCTAAAGATCAAACATTTCTGCATGGTAGGAAACTCTACAAAGCAAGTTAAAATATAAATCATAAACAGGGAAAAATATTTGTAACAAAACTGTCAGACAAAGCGCTAAATTTGTTAAAAATATAAAGAACTTCTACAACCAATAAGAAAAAGACCAATACTATAAAAAAAAATTGGCAAATGACATGAACAAATTTATCACAAAAGGAAATACAAATGGTACTAAGATAGTTGAAAAGATACCTATGTTCCAATGCAATAAGCAAATATAAGCTAAAACTGTATTTTTCACTCAATATACAAAGTTTTTTTAAAATATATATTTTCCAATTTTTTATAAATTTATTTATTTATTTATTGGCTGCATTGGGTGTTCGTTGCGGTGCTCAGGTTTTGTCTAGTTGCAGAGAGCAGGGGCTACTCTTCTTTGCGATGCGTGGGCTTCTCATTGCCGTGGCTTCTCTTGTTGTAGAGCACGGGCTCTAGGTGTGAGAGCTTCAGTAGTTGTGGCTCGCAGCCTCTAGAGCACAGGCTCAGCAGTTGTGGCACATGGACTTGGTTGCTCCACAGCTCGTGGTATCTTCCCAGACCAGGGCTCAAACCTGTGTCCCCTGCACTGGCAGGTGGATTCTTAACCACTGTACCACCAGGGAAGTCCCCAAATCCAAAGTTTCTTAAAATGTATTTTTGACAACCTATTTTTTACAAGTGTGTAGGAAAATAGACATTTATACATTTTTGAGGTGTATAAATTGATACAACCTCTAAAGAGGGCAATCTCAGAATATTTATCAACATTTAAAACGTGCATACCCTTTCACACATCAATTCCGTGTTTGGGAACTTCTACAATTACATTTAAGTTTGTGCCTGGAGAAATATATAAGGATATTCACTGCAGCACTGAGCATAACAGCATATTTTACCATCTCAAAAAATAAATGAAAACACAGTAAAGCATGGAACCTGCCGTGTTTACCCTCTACTTTAATCTCCAGACTGTTTTCCGTTAGCTACTGAAATTCTTGTGATCTGGCCCCAGCCTACCTTTTCTCTCTTGTATCTTGCTTCTCTCCACGCCCCTTACACTCAGCCAAATGAGCAAGCACACTGTTTGCCCTGCACACTCCCATCTCCACACCTCTCTTTGTGCTGATCCTGACTCCTGCTGCCAGACAGGCACTCTTCCCATCCTCTCCCCTCTTAGACCTCATTGATGTGAATCCTAATTATCCTTTATAACCTCACTCACATGCTATCTTTTCCTGCAGATGGCCTTGGACCTTGGATCCTCTACAATTACTTATCCGTAGTTGAAAATTTCTACCTGCTCTGACATTTATACATTTATTTATTTATTTATTTATTTTTGGCTTCTCTTATTTATTTATTTATTTATTTATTTATTTTTGACTTCCCTATGATGTAACTGTTTTAATCTGGGGATATACTTTGATACAACCTACATAAGACACTATTAAATGAAAATATCTTCTCTGTTTCTGATTATATAACATTTATTTAGATCTCAAACAAACCAAAGCAGAGAGGAGAGGTGACGTCAAGTTCATCTGTCCACTCGCGAGCTGGGACCCCAGATCTCTGGCTCCAGCCAGCGGGAGCTGCAGACACCGCCAGGGTCCGTGGCCCCCAGGCACCCCCTCCACCCTGAGCCCGCGCCCAGCTCGCACGGGGCCCCCGGGACACGATGGCGGGCAGGGCGAGGCCTCGCCCCCAAGCAGAGGAGACAGCCCCGGGCGCGCGCGACCAGGGAATCTGCCCGGGCCTGCAGCCCACACCTACCCAATGCCGTCGCCGGGCGGCAGGAGCTCCCGAGAGCCCACGCAGTCCGGCCAACCGAGGTGAAATTTGTAAGCCTATTGGTGGGGACGCGGTGTCAGGACTCCCCGTGGTGGCCCGAGTCGTCCCCGTCGTCCCCGCCGCAGCTGTGGGCCTTGGCCTGGGCCTCGCCGTCCTGTAGTCGTGATTGTCGAAGGCGTCCGAGCACCAGGCCTGGGTCCGAGCACTGCGCCAGCGCGGTGGGACCTTCCCGCCGTCCCGCTCTGCGTCCGCCCTGCTCCCCAGGCACCTGCCTCCGGTTGCGGTTGGTGTCCGCGTGCTCCGGTCCTGCCTTCGCTCTCTTCCCGCTTTTTCTGCATCACGGAGGCCTCAGCGTGGGCAGGTGAGACGGTGTTGGGAGGGAGGTGACGCTCAGGAGGATGGTCCTATGGTCTGGGTGGTTTCCACCGCTCCGAGGGCGGCTCCCCGCTCAGGGGGTCTTCGAGAGGGGCATGGAGGATGGAGATGCACATGTTCCCAGCCTCGTAGACGTGGGGGCTCCGCAGTCAGGAACCGAAAGGCTGGCGGGGAGTAACGGTAGTCGATGGTGCTGTCCTTTGAGTAGGTGCTGGGGGCCCGAAGATGGCCATCCCCAAGGCAGGTCACCCTCATCCACCAGAGTCACCTGAAGCCCTCCACCGGGTCCTTCTGCAGCACCTTGAGCTCCAGCAGCAATGCCTTCGGTGAGCTGGGCGCCAGCGGGTGGTGGTGGGATGGATGGACGCCTTATTCCTCTGCGCCCCTAGGTGCTCCCCTGCTCTGACTTTTGACATGTAACCCTTTTGTCACAGCAGTTTGGAGCCGGCTCTGGAACTGGAATGACAGTGATATTTTGATGTCCTCCCTTTGATGCAACTGTTTTAATCTGGGGATATACTTTGATACAACCTACATAAGACACTATTAAATGAAAATATCTTCTCTGTTTCTGATTATATAACATGCACATACTGTTGACCCTTGACCAACATGGGTTTGAACTGCATGGGTCCACTTGTACATTTTTTTTTTTTTTTTTACGGTGGTAAATATCACAGTACCATGGGAGTTGTAATTGGTTGAATCCAATAATTCCGAACCAGGCATAGAGAAACCCCGAATATGGAGGAACCACGTATACAAAGTATATAGAGTGCCTTATACAGAGCGCCTAGTGGGTTCTCTGCACAGAGGGCCCACACCCTTAACCGCTCCCCCTCCCCCCCTCCAGACTGTTCTAGGGTCAGCTGTACTTAGAAGTATGTCAAACCTTAGGACTCACTCCCATGTGTGCTGTGCTCCGTGTGTGTGGAACATGGAATAAAAGAAAAATAAATTTCTCGAAATAAATTCCTGAGTTAAAGAATATACATGTTTAAAATGTTAACATATATTCTCAAATTGATTTTCAGAAAGATTCATGATTCATTCAACATTTATTGAGACCCTAGCACGTGCCAAGTACTGTGTACTATTTAGGGTACAACGGTGAGCCAGGTGTGGTCCCTGACCTTGTGGAGTCTGTGAAAGTATTACTAAGAGAAGACACATATACTGTTAAAAAGTACAGTAGTGCAAATTCCTCCTAGTTGGGGAGTTCACGGATGACTTCCTGGAGGAAGTGACATTTCAGATAAGGCCTGAAGCTTAAGTAGGAGTTAACTAGACTAATAGGGGAGATAAGAGAGTTTCAGCCTCAGCCTGTGCAAATGTGGCTGCTGGGGAAGTTGGAGCAGGCTTGTGTGGCTGGAGTGGAAAGAGAAGAAAGAGGGGAAGCACCAGGCAAAATAAGGCTGGAAATACAGGTAGGGAGCATGCCACAGGTGACTTCATAGGTCTTGATAAAGATTTTATTGTTATTCCAACAGCAAGGAGAGGTATAAGCAGCGATTGGGGATCATATTTGTGTTTTAAAAAGATAACTTTGGCTAAGTAGAAAGAACTGATAAACAGAGGCAAGAATGAACACAGGTTGACAAGTTAGGAGGGTATTATAGTCATCCAAGTGATAGGTGATAACACCTTAAACTAGTCTGCAGCATAGACAATAATAAGAAATCAAGGCAGAAATATAGGAAAATGGATGCATTTATGATTTTACCAGTTAATATCACTATTAGAATGGATATCATTGATCTTTTTTTTGTCTTTGCCAATCCAAGGGGTGTGTGTAGAGTATAAATTACATACAATATGGATTATATATACAATTTATAGTATTGATTATGTATACAATTTCCTTTGATTATTATTAAGGTTGGATTTCTTTTCCTTTCCATTGGCTATATTCATTTTTAATCATTTCTTCTTTTGTATTATCTGAGCATATACTTTGTCCATTTTCTTCTTCTGTTCCAGGATCCAGTCCAGAATCCTACATTGCACTTAGTTATCATTTCACCCTTGTCTCCTCTGGTCAATGACAGTTTCTCAGCTGTATATTTTTATTAATCATTTGAATAAACCATTGTTATACTGATGCAGGGAAGAGCGTGTTAAGAATCTAAGCGCATAAGAAGGCAAACAAACCAACTTAAAAGAAAGCAGATGACAACCTGTGATATATGTTGCATATATTTTCCCAGTTTTTTTTTAACTTGGTTTGTGTATATGTCTGTTTATGTGTGATATCATAGTCAAATCAATCAGTTGTTTCCTTTGTTATTTCTGGCTTTGGTATAACACTTAAAAGTCCCTCCATCCCAACAGATAGAATTATTTATGAGTTATCTTTTGTTACTTTTAAACCATATATTGTCAAGTTATATCAAATAAGATGCAAAACAGACATGTTCACCCTGTTCCTTATTCTCTCCACCCTCAACTTCACCAGATGGGGCAATAAAAATCAGTGCCGAGGTGACACTTATGACGTAAAATCAGCAATGTCAAAATGACGATGTCATAATGTCTTGCTCTGCTCTGAATTTCTTTGACTTTGCACCTAACTTGGGTCTCAACCATAGTCTTACATGTATCGATGCTATTCTTTTTTTTAAATTAATTAATTAATTAATTGGTTGTGCTGGGTCTTTGTTGCTGCACATGGGCTTTCTCTAGTTGTGGAGAGCAGAAGCTACACTTCTTTGCAGCGCATGGGCTTCTCATTGCAGTGGTTTCTCTTGTTGCGGAGCACAGGATTCAGTATTTGTGGCACATGGGCTCGATAGTTGTGGCTCATGGGCTCTAGAGCACAGGCTCAGCAGCTGTGGCGCATGGGCTTAGTTGCTCCGTGGCATGTGGGATCTTCCCAGACCAGGGCTCACACCTGTGTCCCCTGCATTGGCAGGCGGATTCTTATTTATTTATTTAAGCTCTTTATTGGAATATAATTGCTTTACACTCTTGTACCAGCTTATGAGGTACACCAAAGTGAATCAGCTATATTTATACACATATCCCCATATCCCCTCCCTCCCACAACTTCCCCCCACCCTCCCTGTCCCGGCCCTCCAGGGCATCACCCCTCATCGAGTTGATCTCCCTTTGTTATACAGCAACTTCCCACTGGCTATCTATTTTACAGTTGGTAGTATACATATGTCTATGCTACTCTCTTTCCGTCCCAGCTTCCCCTTCACCCCCCGCTCCCCCAACCCTGTGCCCTCCAGTCATTCTCTGCATCTGGCAGGCGGATTCTTAACCACTGTTCCGCCAGGGAAGTCCTTGCTGCTATTCTTTAATTGTCTTACCAGTCCTACCAGGCCATGGATTCCTTAAGGGCAGGAACCACATTTACCTCATTTTGTATAATCCACCTGTGACTGGGCCCTCCGCAGCAGACTCTGCCAACATAGCATTGTAATGCATCTATTCCCATGAAGAAAACAGAAACTTGAAACACAGTGATGAAAATGTAGATTTTCCCAGCAGTTTTGTGAGGCATGTATTGGAAGTAAGAGCCCGTCATAAATCATAGAGCAGGACAATCAGACTTCTACATCAGGCAGCATTTCTCTCCCCTTTCTTTTCCCCTCCACTCTGCAACCTCTCTCCAGTGAGAGTAAAAAGTCTAGTCAGCAAAATAAAACTCTCCAAGTTAGCCTAGTAAGGATCACATTATTTTTCTTCAAACTTCCCTTAGGCGTTTCAGTTCGTCTTATCATGGCTGTGTCCCTTGATTTTTTTTTTTTCCAATCAGAAAAATTGGGGCATGGCAGAGAGTCAGTCACTACTTGTGGGAATCAATGAACTGGGCCACATTGCTGCTCTGATACTGGGCTTATGCAGTAACTTCTAGGAGATAAAAAAGACTATTTACTTTTCTAATTCCTCCTTGTTTTCATTTTATGGAGAGAACTAGGACTCTATTGGAAACCCACCATAATTTTACAGGCTACCAGGTCAAGTTAATTATAATAAGGATCCATCTTAAATTCCCACCAAAGGGCTTAGTTACTGGAGCCGCATTTTCTTAAATGGTCCCTTAGCACAGACCCAGAGGACAGTGTTATTGAAAAGTGAGCAGATGGTCTGGATGAGCTGAGAATATGGATATCACCTCTCTGCCCTGGGTGGCCAGCCAGATGCAAATCCATTTGGGATAAAGCCTTTGGGCTGGAAGCCAACAGCCCCCAAATGGAATGTTTTGTCTCTTCCCTGAAGAGAGGGAAGAGAGGAGTTGAGAAGCTAGAGCAACACTGGACAAAACAGGCGTAAACCATCTTAGTCACAAGGAGCAAGCCACGTGCACACAGGTGAGCTGATGAGATTAGAGGTGGCTGGGAAGGTAGCTGCTTAGCTTCAGGTCGCCTGCTGCCTCACTCAGAGTTGGATTAGGAGTGAAGCCACGGAATATTTGAGCATCAACTGAGCACCAGGACACAACGTAGGGTCAAGTTCAGTTTATTAGAAGGCTAATGTCCTGGCACCTAAATTCTGGCTTAATGATGGGTGGTGTCAGTTCCCCTCTTTTCCTCCCCCCTTTCATTTCCTAATGGCCTCACCCTGCTTCCTGGGCCCTGCTCAGCTTTAATTTACCTATTACAAGCTCCCCTTATATGAGTTGATCTCTTGGTGATAATGTGACCTCTAGAAAAGTCATTTTCTCTCTCTTAGCCTCAGTTTCCTCATCTGAAAAATATAAGGAAAATAACGAAAGATAATGTGGGTAGAGCAACCAGCACAGTACCAGGCACCTAGTAGGTGCTCCTGTGGTTCCTCTAGGAGAAGCTAAGGCTGTTTCCAGCTGTCAGGACACCTGAGGCTTCACATTCTCTCAGGCCATTGGCGGAAGATGCCTTGAGCAGCAGGGACAGCAGGAGCCTCGCCTTTCCTGATTCTTTGCAGCATCAAAGTTCTCAGCACTTGGATTTCTTGCCTCTTTTGATGCCCAGATGATGGCTGCCCGGTATCTCTTTGAATGCCTCAGCCCGTAAGTCATCGCTTCTGCTGACCTCTCTGCAGGGTAGGACAATGGGCTAGCGACAGCTGCGAGAGCCATGGTAAAAAGCCTGCAGAATCAAAGCTGCCACTGGGTTAATGACGCTGTGGCGTTGGGGTGGCTGTCTTGAGGACTGTAAAAAAAGGAAGAAAAGGAAGAAAAGAAATCCCAAGCCCCAAAACAAAGACAGATGTTGTGACTGAGGAAAAGAGCATAAAGGGATAGCAGTTTAGAAATTTGTCTTCCTGACAGCGAGTAGATACTTGTGTTAAAATAAATTGAAAGACATTTTATGTTTACATTGAAGTTAACCAAAAAAGGCAGATAAATGAAAATCTAGGTTTTTTTACTCCCCCCATTTCTCCCTTTCTTTCTTCATTTTCCTCTCTTCCTCCGAACCAATAAAACGTTCCTCCTCTTAATTATTCCGCAGGGCTCAGGTAGGCTGGGCTCCGTGCTATGGGAGATGTAATCCGTAAATGCGAATCTTAGAAATTTCACCTTCCCCCAACTTCTGCTGCTAAGTGTACTTGAATCTGACTGAGGCAGAATCCTCTGTTAGTATAAATGTGAGTTTAATGTGCTAAACTCACAGTTAGAAGTCCATTCTGGGGACAAGTTGCGTTTGAAATCCAGTTTCTGCTCCCCTTGCCAAGACTCTGCCTGCCCAGAGAGGGTGACTTGAGGCCCTGAGCAAAGGCCCTCCTGGAATTGGGGCAGAGAAGAGGAAAAGGGGAAACATTTTTGAGAGACGGGGACCTGAAAGCTCCATGGTGTGACTATGCTTGCAGGATGGTCAAGAGTGCCCCAAAGACAGGAGAAGTTCTCAGGAGCCAATACAGTTTAGGAGAGTAGAGAGGAGGCTGAGAGTCTAGTGGGGAGAGGAATCCAGGGAGAAGTCTGCAGAAGGCCGGGGAGGAGCCCTCCTCCGAACGTCAGGGTGACTCGGAGCGCAGCCTGGCAATGATAAGACTCAGAGAAGCCAGACGGGAGGATGGTGCATCCCCACCAGCCACACAGTGATGACAGATGTTATGTTTTGGCTGGGGTGGAGTGGAGGGCCGGGCTACGGGGCTGGGGGCAGGGAACAGGCGGCAAGAGGGTGGGGATAAGAGCAGAACGTGAGAATGAAACAGACTCCCAGCCTTTTAGGTCCTGGAGAGCTGTGATTTATCTACTTTTATGTAGTTGAATAGAGTGTGTCCTTTAGAGCGTCTACACCCTGTAGTAAAGTGGATTTGCTTTGTGCCTCACTGAGCCTGACTGACTGGCCTCAGGTTGTGTTTCAAGGTCCTAAGGTGGAGAGGTGCTGAGCAGAAGTGATGGGGAAAGTGGAAGGCCCACGGTGGTGTTCAAAATAAGAAAGACCTTCTACTTGGAATACCCTGGACCTGCTTTGTCTGAGAGGGTGAGATGGATTATGGTCTGCAAAACCAGGGCAGGAAGCATGAAAAAAAATTTTTTTAAGTGACTGCTGAAAGTGAGGCTGCAAAGCGGGGTAAATCCTAGACTGACTAAGAGTCTTTCAAAGGGGAAAAGAAGAGTAACGACGTTCCTGGGTGTCTGAGGAGAAGCTTGGGGGGGAAGTGAAAAAGAAACGAAGAAAAGAAACTGCTTCCTCAAATGCATTCAGATGTGTAGGACGCGGGAAAAGTGGGAGAGATTCTGTCTGGAAAATCCAGCGCAGCAGGTGGGTAGCTTAGCGTGAAAATACCATGGAGATGACGTTTTTGACCTGGGACTGGGAACGTTGTCTGTGACACTGTCTGTACTCAGAGCTCAGCCAGAAAGGCACGTTTTAGTTACATGGGACACAAGGAGCAGCCAGTGAAATGGGGTCGCCGTACAAACTGCGCTCCTCCCGAGGCTGAGCCAAGCATGGTGTGGGACTTGGTGACACCCCTGTTGTGGCCGTCAGTCCAGAGCTTGCAACCTGGACTCTCCCAATATGTGCTGAGGGGGTTTTTGTGTGAGCTCTGTGAGCTGAGGGCCCACGTGGGGCTTACGTTATCTGAGAAGGATGAAGAGCTGGGCAGCAACCCTGTTTTTACCACCTGATTTGGAGGCTGAGGAAGACAAGGGGAAAGATGTGAGGAGTTTGGTCTTGGAGTGAGAACACACTGGGTTGGATGGGTTGGATGGCGGGTGCGAGCCCCTCCACAGGCAGCTGATCTTGTTTACTCAATGGGTCCCTTGGTTTTGGAGATTCTTTTTAGCTCTCTGAGGCTGAGACAGACCTCACCCTCACTCTCCTTTGCTTAATACCCTCAGCCCAGTCTTCCTGAAAGGCCAGAGGCTGGTGCATCTTAGTGTCACCCCTGCAGAGGTGCCCCAGTCACCCTGCATGGAAAGCCAGTCTCCAGACGTCAGGGCCTGATGCACCAGCCCTGTGTGTCGGCCCCACACGCCACAGAATTCCCTGTTGTCATGGCCACTGCTATTGGTCTTGGCACACACTACCCAGAATCCTGACATCATTTTCTCATTTAGCAGATGAGAAATTTAGAGTTCGGGAACAGTAAGTGGCCTGCCCAAGGTCACAGAGCTGGGGGCCAACCCAGACTGTGTTTTTCCTACTATACCTTATTTCCCCAAATTAAGTCCTTCTCCACCTTAGTCCTTAAATTGCCTTCATTTCCTCAAGCTCCCCAATTGTCATTTCACAAAACAGCATTCTCTTCTTCATAGCTAACTCTAGTACCTTCACAGAAATACTGGTCACTGAAGCAGACACACTCACAAAAACTCACCCTTGGCACACATTGTCAGATTAAGATTTAGGCCAGAAAAGAAAATCAGACAAAATTATATTCTTATGTTTCTTTAAATCGACCATAAAACCAAAAACCTCCAGTGAACCAGAAAATCTTTCCACAAAAATCATTAAGTTAAAAATAAAGTTTAAAAATTGACTGGCAGTCAACAAGAGTAATAGAAAATGTAAACCCTTCAGACTAAAGCAGTAATTATCTTATTGATTTGAAGGATTAAGGGGAAGAGAGGGAATTTGGGGATAGGCTATGACTAATGATTGCTGCCCTTTGGCTGGAAACTTCGAGGCATGATGGGTGGTTAAGTTTTAGGATCCCAGGAGGAGGCCACTCTCTCCCCCATCTCTACCACGAAGAAATTTGTTTAACAGACTGTACCCAAAAGCAGTTTTGCTAGCAATTCTAACAGGGCCATACGATCAAATCAAAGTGCTTTGTAAACTGTGATAGGCGTTACGAAGGCAGGTGGCCCTTTGGAATGCAATTTGTAATAAATAGAGAAAATAATCAACATAGAGAATTGGTGGTTGGTGGTGGGGGGATCACGGAGAGAATGAAAAATTTCCCCAAGACTTGCCTTTGCCATAACAAGAATTTACCCTGTAGGGCTTTCACCCTGTTCTGTTGCCTGATGATGTACACAGCTCTTTCTCAGTCGCTTGAATTCTCCCTTTGTCTTTCCCTCTTCCCACCCCTTCCTTGAAGTGGAGAAGCAGACAACCCAAACACAAAGGGAACAATGCCCCCAAACTACAAAACATTAATGGAATAGCCGCTCCAAATGAGGTGTTTTGAAGAGGCACTTTAAATGCAGCAGAGACCTAAGCACTCACATCAGTGTTCCTGTAAGCAGAAAATAAAATCTACAAAGAAAGTTTTAGTGGAAGGTGTATCATTTTATTTCATTAATATTCATATCCTGAACTCATATGCGCAATGACAGAGACCTGCATGAGATAATTTTGCTCCTAGGAAACAAAGAACGCACCCAGGCCAGCCTGATGAAGATTCAAAACTGCATCCACCCCAGGCACAGGGGTTCTCCAGGTGCCGCCTACACGGATGCTTCGTGGGCTAGGGCTCCAAGCCGCGTCATCGCTGGTGCTCTGGCTTTGCATCCCACATGCTGCTGGGAGGAGATGGGCCGATTTATTCTGCCTCTGTGTTGGAGGGGACAGGGTCCCCAGGATCCTCCTAGTAACAGATGTCTTCTGGCTTCCCATATTTGTGGTCAGAATGACACTTCTCCCAGCCCCCCCTGACCCGTCAAGGACAGGCTAACTCTGAAGAAAGGTGTTTGAGAGGCTCCTGGCCTCTGACTCACAGTGGAGCCCTGCGGACGCCTTTAAACCTGGACTCCAGGGACTTGTGGAGGTACAAGGTCACTGGTACCTCGGTGCAGGGAGCAGGTGATGAGATAAAGCACATACCCCGCCCAGAACCAGGAGAGTTTGATTTTTTGATAAATTGACCTGCCTTGGAGAGGATCTACTGGACTATAGGAAATGACGGTCTTTGCTGCTTATAAAGAAGGGATATACTCCCTGCATTATTCAGCCTTCACAGTGGTGTTCCCATTTTGCCCCCAAGGAATCCAGAAGTGACTTTTCCACGTTACAGGATCCCAACACTGGGCTTTTGTTCCCAAGTCCAGTGTTGCTCTCTTCATGCCACAGCTGCTCTAAAGATAAACTGAGAAGCATTGTGAATTCCCGAGGGATTTACGTCCACATTAAAATTCCTTACAGTCATGTGGGAAGGAAGGCTAACAGAAGAGAACATTCAAATTACAGATGCAGAGAAGAAACCTGGGAAAACCAAGGATTTCAGCAGAATGCATCTGAATGAGAAGGGATCGTAAAGACACCCCAGGGGAGAACCACACAAATTGCAGCGGAGAAGCCTGGAGAAGTGTCTGACCCAGATAAGTAAGGTTTGGTTTAATCTCCAGATTCTGGTTGCTTAATTCCCAGACTGTTTGCTGTCAGGTCTGCACAATTAATTGGCCTAAGGAGATAAGGGACCTGTCTAGATTAACATCAGGAAGGAAAAAAATAGCACATTCTCTGGTGGAGCTGTCAGTTTTTCTTAGCTGACAGTCTGGCAAGGTAGAACAAAGGGGAGATTCCGGACAGTTCCATCACATTCCACCTAAGTGGACAAACCCCTGACTTCTCCGAGGCTGTGTTCCCTCCCCTCTCACCACCGTGTTGGGTGGGAGTGAGGAGGAGCGAGCTGAGGTGAAGAAAGTGCCGTGAAGCCAGAAGGCACTGCAAGGAGAGGGCATAAGCTCCCTGTAGGCCAGAGGACTCAGCTCCACCTGCAGGAGCAGAGCACCAGAGTGGTTCAGCGTACTGGCATCTGAGACATTTCCTGGGGTCACATCGGATGCTGCTGCTCAACCTTGGGCAAGGGCCTTAACCTCCCTGTGCCTCAGCTTCCTTTCCTGTAAAATGGGAGGAATAAAGCTGAGGTGCCTGCTATCAAACAAGCAGCCTTTGTTTACAACCGCGCTTGGCGCATAGTAAGTGTCGTGGTTATTATTACGATTCAGCTACTGCTATATTTTCTGTGACAGCCTCCAACCAGGTTTCATTTCTCCAGACTCTTCTGTTTCAATAGCTTCTGTCTGTCTATGGTTCTTGGATCCAATTGCCCACCTACAGAATCAAAATCTCTCGTGGTAGGAGCCTGGGAATCTGTATTTCAATAAATGTCCCAAGCAAGTCTGGAAAATACTGGTCTGCTGAGCAAATTCCCCATCTGGTCCCCAATTTGGGACCAAGCTTCCATCACTTAGGCCCACTTTGCCTCTCCTCAGCTACTCTGCCCATTGGCCGTGTCTTCCTCTGGGACCATGAAGCATTCTATCTTCTCATCTTTGTGTGAGAAATTGCTATTCTCCTCCAAGTACGTGTGGGCGTTCCTGAATCCTGAATCCTGAATCCTGGCTGTGTCCTGCTATCCCTACTGCCTGAAAAGCTCCCATTGCCAAGCCCTCCTCAATTGCCACATCCTGGCGTTCGGCATTTTTTCTCCTTCTCTGCCTCTTCCGCTGGTCCAGCAGAAGTCCTCAAGCAGCAGAGGCAGAGGTGGTTCTCTCCTCCACAGACCTGTCTTCCAGCTCACCCACAATCCGCTCTAAGCTGGAAACTGGATTCTAATCATGAGAAACTAAGGAGCTGTGACCTCTGTGTCACCAGCTGGTGGCTGTTCACCCGGTGACGTGGGTGAGATGATCTTCGCTCAGGAATCAAATCCTGTGCTTTCTCTCACACTCGCTGGTGCTGGGCCTGCACCACCTGGCAGACCCTTGGTCCCTCCACACCCTGGTTAAGCCCTTTCCCTTGTGCTTGGCCTCGTTTCCCAGAACTGCTCTGTTGCCACTTTGCTCTCTCCACCATCACTGCCCACACAGGATGCGGGTGCCCTCCCCACGGCCGTCGCTCAGGGTTTGAAACAGCCTGACCAAACCACCACCTCGGTCTGGCCTGCCCTGATCTGGACTGCTGAGGGCAGCCCTCCTCTCCGGGCACCGTGGCCTCGCTGCCCGTGGGAGAGAATTCTGAGTCCTAGGTTGTGACATCCACCGTGATAAGGAGGTCGGAGAGGAGGCTTGGGACTGCAGCCCAGCCCCACATGGCAGACCTCCCTGGAGATACAGGAGCCGGCCAAGGGGCAGTCGAGAGGCAGACATTCCTGGTGTTTCGGCTGCTGCCTTTGCCACCCTCTGGGGCTCACCACGCGTTCTTTTAGGTCTGTTGTTTGACCTGCCTTGTTATCAGATCCTGTTCCCCCCCTCCCAGCCCTCCCTTTACTCGGTCCTCTGCCACAAAGAGGGTGAGAGTGGAGAAGCTGACAGTGGGTGGGGAGAGGTGCACTTCGGCGTGTGAGCTTCAGCACTCCCTCATGGTGCAGGGTAGCCCTCGAGGCTTAGAGCCACAGCTGGGGAAGGCTCTCTGTCTTCCCACATTGTCACTTCTCTGAGGGCAGTGAGAAGGCACAAGGGGTGGTGCTATACCCCAGGACTATGTAACTCCTTTCTGTACAGATTCTATTCCTTCGATAATCAAAGCTGACTGTTTGCAAGCACAGATATATGACTTAATGCTTTAATTTCTTCTTTAGTTCAGCAGATATTCACTGAGAACTCACTGCCTGGGCCCTTGGGGTGGAGGCGTGGGAAGGAGGCTTGAGGAGGAGGTGAGACAAGCCTGTGGCTGACATAGTGCCTGGGGTTAAGTAGCCTCAGAGAATGGCTCTCAGGCGGAATCAGGCAACTCTGGTGAAGGTGCTATAAATAAAATATGAAAAGCTCGGAAGATCTTTCTCAGCTGCAGTGCCTGGGAGGTGTCAGGTAGGGGTAGCACTTGGATTGGCCTTGAAGGACGGTGAGTATGTGTAACCAGGCAGGTGAGGTGGGCAGCCCAGGTGGGTGAATCGGCCTGAGTAGATACAGGGAGATGGAAAGCTTCTGGTATATTTGGGAAGTGAATAATGTTTAGTTTGGCAAAAACCTCAGGTTTCTTAAGGGAAATAGTGAGAGAAAAGTTTGGAAGAGTTGGCCAAATCAAGCCTATGGACGACGTTAGACCCAAGACCAGGGGTCCTGTCTTGATTTGGTCAGATATATAATCATTGGAGGCTGTTCTCTCACAGGTAAATGAATGACTATGACAACAAACTTGGCTTTAAGAGGCTGAATCTTGCCTTCTAGACCAGGAAAACCATCAGCAAAACAGCTTGGGAGGAAATGTGGCAATGTGAATAAAAAGGAAAAGAGGATGGGACTTCCCTGGTGGCACAGCAGTTAAGAATCCACCTGCCAATGCAGGGGACACGGGTTCGAGCCCGGGTCTGGGAAGATCCCACGTTGCGGAGCGACTAAGCCCGTGCGCCACAACTACTTAGTCTGTGCTCTAGAGCCTGCAAGCCACAACTACTGAGCCCATGCTCCACAACTACTGAAGCCTGCGCGCCTAGAGCCCGTGCTCCACAAGAGAAGCCCCTGAAATAAGAAGCCTGCGCGCCGCAACGAAGAATGGCCCCTGCTCTCCACAACCACAGAAAGCCGGCACTCAACAACGAAGACCCAACACAGCCAATAAATAAAAGTAAATAAATAAATCAAAAAAAAAAAAGAAAAGAAAAGAAAGGAAAAGAGGAGATACTGAGAGCGATCCTGAGGGAGACTGAACAGGATTTGGCAATTTGATGGGGATCAAAGATAGCTGAGTGAATCAGGAAACCATCTTGTGCTTCTACATAGATTCCTGTTGGCCAGAAAGCTTCTCAGTTCAGTATTCACAAACATTTGCTAGTGCTTACCATGTGTCTTGTATGAGAATAAGCAATATAGGAACAATGAAAGTGAAGAAAATGTAGTCCTTACTCCAATTGAAAAGAGGACTTAGAGGAGAGTCCAGGCCAACTCATACTATTCTCTTTGGGAAGAAAGTCAGAGATGATTGAATGTTTTCTTTAGTATCCCCCATGAAGTGTGGATGAGGGAAAAGGGATCCAGGTCCTCTAACTCCCTGGATAGTTCAATGATTGTGTTTGGCTTTGTTTCATTCAGTAGCTATTTCCTTTGACTCTAAGATGGGATATTTATGAGTCACAAAGCTGAGACCTTCCCCAGGGTCTCCTAGCTTTGGAGGATGATCAGAGGGCTGCAGTAAGGGAGAGGACACAAGCAATTAGTGCGGGATGGAAAGGCAGGTCTTATGCCTCAGTTAGGGAGAGGAGCTGAGCGGGATCTTTGTAGGAGAAGTGACATTTAAACCAGACTTTGGACGGAGTAGGAATTCAGTAGGCAGACATAGGGGAAATGAGAGTGGCATTCCTGGCGAGAGACACATAGAGAGCAAGGGCAAGGAGACAGAGAACATGGGCATGTTTGGGGAATGTTATATTGTCTTGTACAAAGAGCTTATAGGCTGAACATAGCCTTGTTTATACCAGGATTTTATTTTGTTTTGTTTTGATAATGAAGTCAAGAATAACAATTGGAAATCCAATTAAGTGGTTTAGAAGTTGTGGTTTAGTTGTTTCCAGTTATACGATGTTCTGGGTTTCTTGTTGGTCCTAGAAGACATCCTTGTTTGTTGGCCAGCTGTCAAGAGTTCTTTGATTAGGTGATTTCTCCATTCCAGCCCGGAGTGTGTCTGTGGAGCTTTTATTTTTGGAACTAATGTATCTTTGAGAAGGACGCTTTGATTACTCACTATCCATGGGGAGAAAATCATGCCGCTTTCAAGTCTGTTTAGTGTGGGTGACAGGACATATATGGAAATCACCAAGTTGCGTAAACATATTCAGGGAAACTCAAATGCTCAAGGCCAGGACCAGGCTGAACTTGGTCTTTAAGACTCTCTTACTTCATCACTTTGGATCTTCCTTCTCTCTCAAGGTTGTTGATTCATCAAAGAGCAACTGGAAATATTATGACAGCAGTATCTTTCTCATTCTAAATAAGAGGACAAGAAGGACCACCCAAGGGTAAGAGGCATAATTAACCAACTTAATAATCAGCAACAAATTGTCAGTGATTCTTAACTATGTTCTTTTGGTAACATCATGTCCTAATGTGACTAAAGTAAATGCAAGAGTAGATTTTTTTGTCTTTTTGGCAGGGCATGGTGGGGGGCCAGTGGTTGGAGTTGGGGAGTTGCTTGTCAAAACAGAAAGGATTCTAATAAATCCATGAGAACCAAATCCTAGACATGTCTTCAAACATGAAGTGTTGAACATGGTACCTGATTGTATTGCTTTCCTAGCGCTGACGTGCCCGAAACAACAGAAATTAATATTCTCATAGTTTTGGAAACCAAACGTTTGAAATCAAGGTGTTTCCAGGGCAACATTTCCTCTGAAGTCTGTCAGGGAGAACACTTCCTTGCCTCTTCCAGCTTCTGGTGGCTCCAGGTGTTCCACAGCTTGATGCTGCAAACTCTAATCTCTGCCTCCGGCTTCACATGGCCTTCTTCTCTGTGTGTCATTTTGTCTGAAATATCACTCTGTGTTTCTCTTATAAGGCCATCTATCATTGGACTTAGGGCCCACCCTAAATCTAGGATGATCTCTGAGATCCTTAGCTTAATTCCACCTGCAAAGACCGTTTCCCAAATAAGGCCACATTCACAGGCTCCAGGGATTAAGACAGAGATATATCTCTTTGGGGACCATCTTTCAACCTATGACACTGGAAATGCATTCTCTGCTGGTACAAGAATGTGCCCCTGGATGTTCAACAAATCCCTGTTGATGGCCATGGTTATGACAGCAGAGCAGAGTTGGACTGGATTCAGGCGCAGGAAGACTGGAAGTTGTAGCAAGTCTAAGTAAGCTGCACTTGGAACAAAAGGAGTTATGTAATTTACTGGACATAGATTATAAATTCATTTTACTAATCACAGTGTATTCGGGAACCATATCAACTTTCCTGATAGACTGCAAGGCGGAGGATTAGAGATCCCCAAAGAAAGTCATTTACATGGTACATATTGTAGTTCAGAAGATACTTTGTTGTTTCTTGATTTTTTTCCCTCTCTCCTAAAAATAGAAAAATTTGAGTTGATCCAGTTGGACATCTCAAACTCCGAGAGCTCTGAAATACTGAAATGTTATGGAATAAGAAAGTACATTTTAAAGAAAGTTTCCCGTAAATAAATGGAAGACAGCCCAGTAATTATTATACATCTAAGAAAT
Organism: Hippopotamus amphibius kiboko; assembly: GCF_030028045.1. NCBI lineage: Eukaryota > Metazoa > Chordata > Mammalia > Artiodactyla > Hippopotamidae > Hippopotamus > Hippopotamus amphibius. The sequence continues at coordinate 190,815,016 of NC_080187.1, read as the reverse complement.
TTCCAAGTATAATTAATGGTACCCCATAAGGGTCAGAGTTCCTTGTTTTTCATATGGACCTGTTAAGATGTAGAGAAGCCAGGACCATAAATGCAAAGTCAGCTCCCTAAACAATAACTGCAAAGTTCCTTTTCTCTTCTAGCTGAGAAACATAGCCATGCACATGTGTCTGCCACTGTCCTCCAGTGCTTTGCAATGGTCCTGGAAGATTGCGGGGAGAGCCCTGGCTCGCTGGAAAGGTTCTCCTTTCTAAAGTAACCAGCAAGAATGAAATCTTGTCAGCACCATTTACCAATCTTGTTTTTAATTGGTTAATATGCCTTTGATCGCTGAAGGGGAGTGAGTGAATGAGGGCTAGCTCAAGCCTAAGGACCAGCGATATTACCTTGTATGTTCCTTTAGATCATTTCCCACCCTCCACCTGAGATGCAGTTATTTATTAGCAGAATATGGATGCAGATCTATCCACAGGGCTTAAAGATGGCAGTTGAAACTCTGTGATGCTTTAGCTGAAAGTTACTGGGACATTCATAAAGCTGTCAGAATTACAAGAGAAACCACATTAAGGAAACGCCAGCAATAGTTGCTATTAAGTGGATATTCAAACAGCGTCAGCACTGTTATCCACAGCGGGCTGGCCTCATTTATGAGCTCCTTTACAAGGGGATAATGGTGGCTGCAAGTTCAAAGGAAAGTGGATCATAGGAATAATATAAGGCAGAGCCATCGCGTGTTTTAACACATAAATCAGGACATAGGACCAAAGGCTTTTCCCTGATTTGTTGATTTATTTACATCTTTAAAAAAGTACTCTCCGTAATAAATCACATTTATAGAAAACAATAAAATAAACTGAAAAGGCACAAACTCAACTTTTATTCATTCAACAAATAGTTATTGAGTGCCATTTGTATGCTGGGCCCAGTTTTAGGTGCTGGATATGATGTAGATTAAACACACAAAATACTGTCTATAGATAGTACTCAGTCATTCTGTCCACAGAGGTTTCTTGAATGGCTGCTGCATGCCAGGCATGTGCGATGGTTGGTATTCTGTCAGTTCACAATCATATACATTTGTTATCGTATGTACTTGGGAAATGAAGTGCTACTGATTCCCTGACCCTGAGAATTCCTAGGAGTACCTAGGTGTCTCCTGTGAGTCGGCTGGGTACTCTTAACCATTGCCTACTGAGCTACCAGCCAAGTTAGAACTTTGTAGACTTGGGCCTCAATGTACAGAGTAGCTCTTGTGAGCTGAAGTTTCACTCCCATTTCTGTGGCTGCCTTCATGTCTGTAGCCTCAGTGGTGGTGGAGCTGGAAATCTGGGTGTGATGTTGGTGCCCCTGGAACCGAGCCACGTGCCCTGGGGCTGGTGATCTTGTCATGACTGTGAATGTGCTCCTTCTCCAGCACACTGAGCTCAGGTTACTTGAAGCCTCAAGTGTTGCAGTGTTTAGCCAGGCAGTTCTTTCAATGATCTTTCCCAAGCAGAGACTCTGTTGAAATCTTGCATCCCATCTGACTCGTCTACATCCATTTCCTCAGCCCCACATAAATCTAGGATGTTAGTGTGTCCAAGGAGCATGGAGCACCTCCTTCCACTCATTGTGAGCCCTTGAAACCTGGACCCTGCGAGGCCAAGACATCTCATTACACACACTTGCATCTTTGAAAATAAGACGGTTGGAAAAAATCTTGGGCAGATGGCCTTAAGGAATAGGTCCACAAGGCCAAAAGTGCATGACATAGACAAAAGTGCATGACTTAGGGGAGAGTATGGAGGTAAAGATATATCCAAGGATACTCTTAGAGCCCTGAGGAGGGGATTATGAAGAGGCACAATTTTCAATTTCCTTAAGATCAGTAGAAAAAATGTATACCCAACCAAAGAGAATTTTAGATTTTTTTTTTGCTAGTACTTAAACAAGGAGCCAAAGGAATAACAACAACAAAATTATTATATTTACAGCTTAACTATTCTTTTTTTAACTTATTTTATTAGTAGTAGTAACAATATTTCAGCTTCGTCTTAATACCAGTTTATACACACAGGTATATATTTTGCTTTATTACCAGTTGTCTTATACATATTATTAAAACATTATTTGTTCAAGAGTTGCTGCATAGAATGGAGTTTAAAAACATAAAGATTCTTTAATTTTTAAGTAGTCTGAAAGCAGTGGTCTGGAGCAGCTTGGCAGGGCTGGGTCTCTGCACATGGTCCAAATAGCAAGTCTCCCAGCTCGGCCTGAGAAAGGGCCTATGCTCCGAGTGATGCTTTTTATTGGATTGGTCTTCCTAGGATGGGAGGGGTGAACCTTCATGCTAGCAGGACAGGGGTGTACCAATCATGGCAGTTAGCTGTGCATGGCTGATCTCAGAGGCATTTTTACCACCCATATCTGACCCAGGAGAGCTGAGCAGAAAAAAAACAGACCTTGGGCTTTTGATTCCCATTTTACTCTCTCACTTTTGGCTTCCTCTGGTGACAGAGTAAGCGCATGCTCTAATGGCAAGTGGTCAAGGACACAGGCCAATAGTCCACATTGCCTTACTGAGGGGCAGCACAGCGTTGGTTGTGGGGTTCGGATGCCTGGATTTGAATCCTGGTTCTGCCATTTAGCAGCTTTGTGGCTTTGGGAAATTCACTTAGCTTCCATGCTTCAGTGCTTTTTAAATGAAGAAAAGAATAGCAGCTATCTCCTAGGATTACTGAGGATTAAATAAACTCACCAATGAAAGCCGTCTAGAACAATGCCTGGCGCATGGGTGAGTCCTTCATGTCTGCCGTGATGATGATGATGACGACGCCGACGGTGACCATTACTAGGACTTCACTCTCTTGCAGGGACCCCTTCAGAGTTAACCCTTAATGCTGTTTTTGGCTCCTAAAATTTTTCCTGGCGCTCCATCTGCATATGGGGAATCTTTGTCTCTTTCTGTTGCTCTCTCTGCTCCCTGAGGTCCTCGCCCTGGATTCTGACCGATTCCATCATCTGTTCTCTTTTTGTCTTACTTCAGTCATGTTAATCCTGACTACAGCAATCCAGCATATATGCCCAGGTGCAAACTTGTATTATCCCCGTGAAGGGGAGCCCAGTGGAGTGATTAAATACTCCAGAGCAATGCCATTGATGATCCGCTTTCTGTTTTAGAGCATCAGTCATTTCCTTCGCAGCAGAAACGGTGACCACTACATAGTTATTGGACTGAACTGAATTCTGTTCTTGCTCTGACAGTGATAAAGACCCCATTCTCAAATTTTAATGCTGCTTTAAATAAGCCTAGAGCTTGAGAACTGGACAGGTATCCATTTATTTATATTAATCTACCTGATGTCTTCTGCCTGACTGTTTTGCTCTGGAAAGCAGAGTTTGGAATCTCTGGCTGCTCATTTATTCAGGATATGTGTTATGATTCTTTAGGCAGGTGATCCTTATCCACAATTTCCTGGGTGTCTTGCTTTAATTGTATCCTTACTAGGCTCCTTATCTGTTGCCAACTAATTTGCTACTGAATCAGCTTCCTCCCTTTCCTGGCACTTAGCTGCTCACCTCTGAGTTTCAGAGATGCTTGCAAAGGGCTGATTTAGGATTGTAACAGGCTGAGTGAGTGTTCTGGTTATCTATTTCTAGGTAAGAAATGACCTCCAAACTTAGCAGCTTGAAACAACAAACGTTTATTATCTCACAGTTTCGGGGGCCGGGAAGCTCGGAGTGACTTAGCTGGATGTTATGGCTCAGGGTCACTCATGATGCTGCAGTCAAGGTGTCAGTCAGAACGTGACGGTGTTGAAGGATCCACCTTCAAGATCATGAACATGGCTATTGGCTGGGGGCTTCAGTTCTTTGCCATATTGGCCTCTCCACAACGCTGCTCATACAGAATAGAAACTGGCTCCTCCAGAGGGAGTGAGCCACGTGCATGAGCAAAAGAATGCCTCAGATGGAAGCCACGGCTTTTATAACCTAACGTTGGTGGCATATGAATTGTTTTCTGTGTAGCATTGTACATACGGATCAACACTGGTATAACGTAGGAGGGATCTACACGAGAGTCTTAAGAGCAGAATGTGGGTTTCTTGCGGGCCATCTGGGAGGTTGAGCACCATATTCTGAACCTCTGGCCCCTAATGATGCACGTCCTTCCCCCATGCAGTGCACAGTCATTCCCACACAAGATCCCCCCTGTATCTCATTACAGCATCAGCTTGAAATCTAAAATCTTGTTATTGAAATCAGGTCCAGGAGAGGAGAAGTCTCCTCAGGTGTAGGTCCTTAAAGGCGACTCCTCAAGTTCAGTTCCTCTTTATTTATTTTTTCATTTATTTATTTACTTGGCTGCGCCGGGTCTCCGTTGCAACACACGGAATTTTTAGTTGCGGCATGTGGGATCTTTTGAGCCTGAATGCTGCAACTAAAAGATCCCACATTTTGCAACTGAAGTTCAGTTCCTCTTCATTTATGAAGCTAAAGAAACAACTTCTCTGCTCCCCACAGCCGACATACAATGGGGAGACAGCATAGGGTGACTGCTGTGGATGTTCCTGCTCAAAAAGGGGGGAATTGGATGGCACAAAAAGTCACTAGTATTTCAGAAATAGCAATTCTGGAATCCCACTGGTCAAATGTCAGCTATTCCTTGATTCAGTAGCAAGGCCTGGGAATAATTCTCCATGGCTTTCAGGTCTGCCTTCTGGGCTTTTGGTTCCTTCTTCTGAGTCATCCTTCCTTTTTTTTTTTTGAAATAAACTTTTAATTTTAGAATAGTTCTGGATTTACAGAAATGTGGGCAAGGTACTCATCCTTTCCAAGCTTCAGTTTCATCATCTTGCTTGCTTCATTTGGAATGTCCTCTAATATTTTTCACCCACTTGCTTTTCCAAACTAGAAAACTCTTAATTAATTTTCCAGTCATTTTTTTTTCCAGGGTACATTCCTTGCCCAAATCATGCTCAGTGTGGAGTTAGAGTCTCCTGCCACACATTCCCTCAGCATCCTGTCATCCAAATGAACACAGTGTATTGGAATTATTTATGTTCCAGTCTCTTGTCTGTTGTTTTTCAGCACCTTGAGGGCTGGAATCCAAATCAGTGTCTGGAAGAGAGAAGGCACTTAAATATTTCCTGAATAAATTGAATACATTAAGAAATTAATTTTCAAATGAACATATGGTAAATGTGTGGATTCATGTGACTATCATCAAAATCAGGATACAAAACAGTTTCACCATCCCATCAAACTTCCTTGTGCTATCCCTTCTTCCACCCCCAAACCCTGGCAACCACCATTGTATTCTCTGTCCCTACAGTTTTGCCTTTCCTGATGTCATATAAATGGAATGGCACAGTATGTGACCTTTTGAGATGGGTTTCTTTTGCTCAGCGTGATGCCTTTGAGATTTATCAGAATTGTTGTGTATTTCAATAGTTCATGACATTTTATTGCTGAGTAGTATTCCATTATATGAATGTACCCCAGTTTGTTTATCCATTCACCCATTGGAAAGCACTGAGTTATTTTGTTGGAGAAGGTAATCAAGAGGATGTGACCACCAGTTAACCCAAGAGCTGGACCTACGTAATCAGCAGCTTCTCACCCCCTCCTCTGTCCTTGGAATGTATATTTTGCCAGCCATTCTCACCATGGTAGCTATTGAGACCATCTGGACAGTATATGTGACTGAATCCAGGAAAGGCCTCTGTATAAACTTTTAAGATGCTGGCAGGTAGGTATGGAGATCTACTTGTCGTGTGGCCACCCAAGACAAGACTCGTATTTGAGTTTCCTTACTTATTAAACCTGTCACCTACCAGTCTGGAGTGATCTGCCTCTTTCTTTGGCCTCTCCCTGCCCTCTGTGTATAAGGCCAGTTTGCAAACCAACATAAAACTGTTTTTCAGTGATTATGAGTAGAACTGTGATAAAAATTCATTTAAACAGGTTTTTGGATAAACATAAGTTTTCATTTCTCTAGGCTCAATAAGAGTGGTATTTCTGCGTTATATGGTGTATATCTGTTTAACTTTATAAAGAACAGCAAATTGTTTTCCAAAGTACCATATCATTTTACATTCCCACAGTAATACATCAGAATTTTAGTTCCTGTGAATCTTTTCCATCACTTGGTATTGTCAGTATTTTTTTGGAACCATTTTAATAGATGTCTAAGTGTATCTCATATGGTTTTAATTTGCTTTTCCCTAATGGTTAATGGTTTTGAACATGTTTTCATGTTGCTTATTTGTTATCCATATGTTCTCTTTGTTGAAGTGTCTATTCAGTTCTTTTGCCCATTTTTAAATTGTCTTGTTTATGTTATTACTGTTGAGTTTTGAGAATTCTTCATTTATTTTGGATACAAGTCCTTTGATGTTTATATATTACAAATATTTTCTCCAGTCTGTAACTTGTCCTTCCATATTTTAACAGTGTCTTTTGTAGAGCAAAATTTAAAAATTTTGATGAAGCCCAGTTTATCTTTTTTTTTCTCCTAATGGATACTGCTTTTGGAGTAATATCAATGAAATTTTTGCCTAAAGATTTTTTTCCTATGTTTCCTTCTAAAGGCTATATAGTTTTACATTTTGCATTTGTATCTTTGATCCATTTTGAGTTATTTTTATATAAGGTGTGAGGGGTAGGTGAAAATCCAATTGTTCTGGCTTTTAAAGTCATACAAAATAAATGTAATTTCTTCTATGAGAGTGTCTGGGTTTGCAAATTCATTTTCCACCACAGAGAGGGAAAAAATACTAGATCTCACTAATATCAATGGCAAATACAAAAAAAGGCCCTATTTGGTAATATTTATCAAAAGCTTTGACCCAATAATGCTAATGATTGGAATTTATCTTAAGGAAACTTGAAAAAATATACATTTTATATATATATATATATATATATATATATACTTTTACTTTGGTGATGTAAGGATAATAAGAGTTTGTTTAAAAAAAAAATATATATATATATATTTCAACTACTGTACTATAGTGTCATTAATGATGATGATGCCTATCTAAATTAGCCTAGAAAGTTGTTACGGATTTTTATTGAGTGAAAAAAGGTAAGTATAGTGTCACATTTTTGTAAATATAGCTATAGATTTAATAATCTGGGTAGATAAATCTAGAATGTTAGCAATACTTATCTTTAGGTAGTAGGATCATGGAGGATTTTTCTCTTTTTGCCTATCTTTATATTCTTATTTCCCTACTATAAATGTGTATGTCTTGTGTAATATAAATTTTGGTACTTGATGTCAAAGTTTGGAGTAGATTTGCTTAAATCTGAAGTTTTGAAAATAGAAAACAACAGTCATATTCCTTGCTGGACGTTTAAAATTTCTATAAAATGTGTTTCAACTTGCTTCGTTTTTTTTTGATTCATTTTTAAAATTTCAAGTTTTAAAATTTCAAGTTGGATCTGTACCTAGAAAACTTGCCCTTTCATTTGGTAAGTAAAGCCGTCAGAGAACAAAGCTACCAATGTAATCCGAGTAGGTGTGGATCAGAATGAATTAGGCTGCAGGAAATGGTTTGGGACTGTTTTTTAAGACCTTTACTTTTTTTTTTTAGTCTTTTGTATTCAGGGAAGATTGAAAGCCCAAGTGGGAGAGGAAGGCTTTCAGGTTCTCAGGTTTTTTAAAATGCAGGTCTCGAAGGCTTGAGACTGAGTTTCCTCAGCATGATAGGAACAGAATTTGGTGGAAAAAGCAAGCAAATCACCTTGGCCGAGATATTATCCCTGTGGTCCCTCCATCTCCCCAAGTGTTCTGGGCTTTCTGTGCTCTTCTCTGTCAAATACCCCTCTGCCTTTTCTCTGCTTCTTTTTCCTCCAAGCTCCCTAAACTGCCAGTGTCCTTGAATATGGACATCTTCCCAAAGAAAGTAGAATCGCCTAGGGAAGTGAAGAGAGAAAATGAGAATTTATTTTCCAGTTTTCAGGGGCTGTTTTTAGTGAGACAGATAGCTCAAGGCCTGTGCCAAGTTTGTGTATGTGTGTGGTACTTTGTTTTGTCTTTGTGCATACATGCATTGCCCTAATGCCATATCTCTTTTACATCTGTCACCTACCACCCTGCTGCCAAACTGTCTACACACTCTTCTCATCCCCACAAGATTCCTAATTGGGTAGCAGTTGCAACAAAGAGGAGGGAAAAATGAGATACATGCAGTAGTGTCATGAACACTGGGTGCAAAAGTGGGTGGGAGATTGTCTGAATATCTGTGTTCTGTTGGGATGTCAAGATACCTATAGATATTCCTGTTCTCTTCTGATTCACTCATTCGTTCGTTCATTCTTTTGTTTATTCATCCATTCTCTAAACGTGAATGTAATTCCTATATATGTCAGACACTCCACCAGGCCAATGGGATAGATGGATAAGCCTACTTCTAGCCCTCAGGTAGTCCACAGTCTAGAACAAAGATTCCCAAATCTGTATGCTCAAAATCACTTGAAGACTTTTGTAGGAACACAGATCTCTAGACCCTATCTCAGACCTTCTGAATCTAAATTCTCAAGGGAAAGTTTCGGAAATTGATGTTTTAAACAACTTTCCCAGATAATTCTGTTCTATTAGCACTGGCCTGAGAACCAAAGTTAGGAAACTGCTAGTAAGAGTTCATTTCATTTTTCAAGGCAGAAAAAGCTGAATTGCAGTGTAATTGTCCGTCCAGCCAGCTCTTCCTTTATCCTCAGCTTCCTACCATTTCTCCTGTGAGCATCTAAGTCAAGGATGGCTTTTTGGTTTTCTATTGCTGTGTAATAAGCTGCCCCCCAAACTTAGTGCCTTACAACGACAACAATTTCTTATTTTTCACAATTCTTTGGATTGACTGAGATCAGCTAGGTGGTTCTTCTGTTCCACATGGTGTAGCTGAGGTCACTCAGGGGGCTGCACTCAGCTGGGAGCTCCGCTGAGGCCAGAATGTCCAGGATGGTGTCTCATCCTCTGAGAGTCCCTCTCCACGTGGTCTCTCATGATTCAGTAATCTAGCCCAGTCCTTTTTACCACTTTTGCAGCTGACTTCCGAAAGAGAAAAGCTGACACTGACAGTTCTTTTAAGGCCTGGGCTCAGAAGTTTCAGAGCGTTTCTTCTGCATCATTCCATGAATTTTATGGTCAAAGCAAGACACAGGGCCAAAGCAGGTTCAAGGAGAGAGAAATAGTCTCACCTTTCATTGAGAAGAGCAGGGAAAAATTTGTGGTCATCTTTCATCCACCATAAATTTTGAAAAGTCCATGGAAAGTTTTTTGCTGATTTATAGGGCCTATATACCCACTGGCTGCACAGATGACTTCAGGCTAGGGGTTTCAGATGCAGTTTTAGAAATCAGTCAGCTTAGACCAAGACCTTGGCTAGTTGTACAAGTGACCATAAATGAACAATAAAATTTAATAAGGACAAGCTGTAAATACAAGATGGGTCACCCCATTGTGACTACATAAAAAAAAAAAAAAAAAAAAGCACCAAAGATAAATAGTGGACAAACAAGGCATGGGAATGTAATCTAGCCAAATCTTTTTGTCAGAAAGGCTAACATGATATTGGGTATATCTAGAAATTCTAAAGCATGGTAAAACCTTGACTAGAATATCATCTTCAGTTTTGGCCTTTATGATGAAGTGTCAGAGTTTTTCAGGCTAGGAATAGAAATGATTCTTTTCTTTCTGTATCATGTCCTGCCCCCTGGACTTGATTAGGGAATCCAGGCTAGCCTGTGCCCTGGGCAAGGAGAAGTTTGGATGAAAGGAGAAAGAGGCAGTGGAATGCCAGGCCATCAGCCACCTGCTGACTCTGTGCAGCCAGAACTTAGGATGAAATTTAGGCCATGTGCTTTCTCTGTTCACCCTCCTTTGGCTAATACAGTTACTCAGAGTAAAGCCAGAGTCCTCACAAGAGCCTATAAGGTTCCTCCTAGTAGGGCCTCCACATCTGACTTCATCCTTTACAGACAGTCTCCTTTCTCATTCCACTCCCATCCGAGTAGCCTTTGTGCTCTGTCTTCGAAGTGCCAGCACACACCACCTCTAGGCCTTTGCACTCAGTCTTCTCTCTTGCCTGGGATGTCCCACCTGCAGATCTCTGCATAACTCACAGCCTCCCTCCTCTCAGCTCCTGCCTGTATTCAGGCCATCACCCTACAGAAGGCAGTCAGCTCCCCCCGTCCCCCTCATGCCCCCTATCCACACTACCATGCTTTGTTTTACTCCCTGTACTTATGGGCATCTGACATGCATTTACTTCATTGTTTATATGTTTGTTGTCTTACTTCCCCCATTAGCATGTGAGCTTCAGGAAAGCAGCAGCCCTGTTTCTGTCTCCTGTTATAGCTTCAGTGGCCCTAGCAGTGCCTGGCAACTTCTAGCTACTCTGAAAGGGTTTCTTAAATAAATGAATGAATCTCCTTGTGAGCCTTAGGGAACTGAATGCAAGGCCTGGGTCACAGTGGCGCTTCCATGAATACTTATTGGATTGACTTGTTGGCCGTTTAAACCCAGCAGACCTAGGTTTAAGTTTCTGTTCTTCTTTGTGATTTTGGGCAAGTGTTGAGCCTCTTCATGTCCATGTCTCATCAGACATCTCCTTTATAAAACTCCAAGGGGAAGGAGAAGCTGGGACAAAGTGAAAGAATAGTATTGACATTTATACACTAGCAAATGTAAAACAGATAGCTAGTGGGAAGCAACTGCATAAAACAGGAAGATCAACTCGATGATTGCTGATGACCTAGAGGGGTGGGATAGGGAAGGTGGGAGGGAGGCAAGAGGGAGGGGATATGTGGATATATGTATAAATACAGCTGATTCACCTTGTAGTATAGCGGAAACTGGCACAACAGTGTAAAGCTATTATACTCCAATAAAGATGGAAAGAAAAAAAAAAAGGAAAGAAAATCCAGTCCTCATACTTCTCTGAATGTGGACGCAGGGATGTAACCAATACATCTACTGAATTTCTAATATTGAAATTAAATATTACAGCTGTAAAAAAAAACACCCCAAAACCTCCAAGTTTAAAAGAGTCCTGGATGGGGAAATGTTTTGCAAGGAAAATTACCAATGGACCTGTATTATTCTTTGAGGGTCTTGCCTGCTGCTCAAGGCAAGAGAATTGCAGCCCATTCCCTCAGCTCAATTCCTCTGTGTCTTGCTGGTCGGAAGGGTCACTATCAACCCAGCTTACTGCTAATGCACGAGGAGGTGAGGGCAGTGCTGGGATTCTCAGCCGGGAGGGGAGGATGGGGGGTAGAGATGGCAATGTCCCAGACACAGGAAGACATGGGTTGTATCACTGTCAGAGTGGGTTGAAACGCATGTCAGGAATTCTTGGACAGGGATTTATTAGGGTTTTGAATTCCTATTCTACTAGAAATGGAGGTTATTTTCTAAAATGCTCATGAACATAGCAGGGGCATGGGCTTAGGTGTCAGATTACCTAGGTTTGAATTTCATTTCACCACTTTTAAACTATGAAACCACAGGCAAATTACTTAATCTTTTAAAATCTCAGTTTCACTTCTGTATTCTTTGCCGGGCCATTATGAAGATTAGATGAATTATTTCATGCCAAGTGGCTGGAACGTATACATTTATTAGTATTATCAGCGTTGTTACTGTCATCAGGAATAGCAGTACAGTAGGAATAGTAATCTCACAGCTACCACTTAGTAACTTAAAGCCTCTGAGTCTCATTTTCCATTCAATAAAATGGGATGGTAATCCACATTACATGGCTGTTATTGCACCTTGCTTTGGAGATCAAATGATGGTGTATGTCAAAGAATTTTGCTTTGGAAATCCAATGATGGTGTATGTCAAAGCTTTATCCAGATGTTCATTATTACTGAATGTTACTATTCAGCTATGGTCACCAGCCCCAGGGACCCAGCTCCATCTCCCCTCCTGTATGGAACACATTCAATGTTTCCTCAGCTCTGGCTTTGGCCTCACAGTCTCCAGTCCTTCCAGCTGCAGAGTCAGATAATCCTCTGGACCTGCAGGGACCAAGAACCTCAGTCGCAAATGCAGGATAAATACAGGGCTTTCTCTTGTCAAGTTTCCATGAGGGACCCTAGAGGCCATGATGGAGGGACATACTTTAAGAGCTACCACTGCAGACCTATCTGAGGGTTGTCAAAACTGTCAATAAAGAAGGTTGTTCAGCTTCTCTCCCTGAGGTTTTTAAATATAAGAGTTTTGCCTGAAGATGGAGTCTGAATTATATGACCTCTCAAGATCACATCTCATTAATATTCCATGTCACTTCCCAAGTTTGTATAGCCTCTCTTTTGGAAAGTAAGGTCCTTCAGTAATTAAACATCTGAAGGAACTGGGCATTCATTATCTGAGCATTAATTCTGAAGGCAGATCAGGGGATTCTGCAATTTCAAATCATTTTTGTAAATGGTCATTTGATTATTATCCAACTGATGGAATTATAAAGAGATCTTTGAACATCTTTGTTCACATCCCTGTTCTTAGGGTTTCTGTGTATAAAGGTCTTTGATTAACTTGCTGTAAGGATGCTCTGTTCAATTTTCTTTGTTGACATATCTGTTCCCCCTGTAATATAGCGAGCTCCTTAGGGGCTAGGAATCTGTCTTGTCATTGTTATGTGTCTCACTGCTTGTCACCACACAGGGTATCAGTAGTACAAAGTAAATGTTTTGTTTTCTTTTTAATAAACAAATGAATAAAACCACAGAGGAATTAGTCGATTGTGGCTAAATTTAGGATTGCTACTAAAATATTTCATCATACTTCTTAGATTTACTTTGTGGTTATCTGTTATCTGAAAACAAAATAATTGAACATTTTCAAGTAGACTTTTCTTTTAAATTTTTATTTATTTATTTATTTTATTGGCTGTGTTGGGTCTTTTTTTGCTGTGAGCGGGGGCTACTCTTTAGTTGCAGTGAGTGGGGGCTACTCTTTGTTGTGGTGCGTGGGCTCCTCATTGCCGTGGCTTCTCTTGTTGTGGGGCACGGGCTCTAGGCACATGGACTTCAGTAGTTGCAGCACATGGGCTCAATAGTTGTGGCTCACGGGCTCTAGAGCGCAGGCTCAATAGTTGTGGTGCACGGGCATAGTTGCTCCGCGGCATGCATGTGGGATCTTCCTGGGCCAGGGCTTGAACCCACGTCCCCTGCATTGGCAGGCAGATTCTCAACCAGTGTGCCACCTAGTAAGCCCCTCAAGTAGACTTTTCTGATAATTCTGAATTAATTTTAATGACATTAAGTACATTTCTGGAGTTTGCAGAAGTCATTTCAGCATGTGGGTTTTATCCAAAGAGGACAGACTAAGATTGTCTTTCTAGCCCACTCAGAAAATGGGACAGAAGAAGGTCCCCAGTCATGTTAGCAATGAAAGTACAGGTAAATTCATGTTCCAGACCCTTGTTTGGTGCTGCGTCACCTGGTTAAAATGAAAATATCTGGCAAAAAAATGATGATAAGTATAGGTCCGTTTTTAGATTAAAGTCACAGGATTTGAATTTTGAGTCTGACTTTAACACCATGGACCTCAGTTTCTGTGTGGGTATAATGGGGGTGGAGTGGAGAGGGGAAGCTCTAATGTTCTATGACTCAGTGCCTGGTTTCTTGTAACCCACCCACCAGAGAGTGGAAAGAGCAGGAACTTTATGGCTCTGACTGAATGCCTTGAGGCCAGAGTGTCTCGAAGCACCTAACATGTGAGAAGTGGCAAGGGGTGTTTATTGCTTCAGGGGTTCCTGGCTGAGAGTCATGGTGGTTTTGGGCACTGGCTTTGAAGAGAGGTTGAACTGAGTTCTTTCCTCAGACCTGCTGCTGTTAGGCTTATCTCTCTATGTACGTGAACATTTCTAAGTCGTTGTAAAAATCTTAATATTTTCATTTCGTTGAAAAATGGGAATAAAAATAGTACCCACAGTATAGGGTTGTCGAAAGGACTGAAATAATGAGCTATGAAAGATGATGTAAAAAGCACCTGATACACAGTAAGGGCTAAAGAAAATAGTTGCTAATGTAGTGGTGATGGATAGAGGTGATGAGAGCCATGATGGTTAACTGAAGGAAACAAGGATGTCAGTTTCCTTACTGGCCCCTTAGACCGCCAAGAGGATGAAATGACAATGTTTGTAAAGGAGTTAGCAGAATACCTGGTACACTGTAGTAGCTAGTAAAGTGTTAATGTTTTAAAGAAAAATACATGTTTCTCACACTCTCCAATATAGATCAAGCTTCCACTGCACAAAGCTGGCAGAGAAGGAAGGCATTTGCTGCCATTGAGACATTTTCTGGGCAATGTCGTTCAGTTTCATGATTAAGAAAGAATAGCTCATTCCCTCCTGGATGCGCTATTGCCTGTAAAGAGAAGAGGGGCCCTGCCGGAGTATACCAAACACTTTTTTCTTTTTCCTCATCCTCACGCTCCCCCTCCTTTTGTGTTCTTTTTTTTTTTCTCTCTTTTTGGTTCATATTCAAGTAACTGTCCCTCTGCTGTGATCTTCCCCCTCACATCTGCTCGTATCCCTCCTTTGCTGCTAAGCCACATGAGTCATGAGGACCGCTCCGACAGAGGTGCAACTGTTCTTTGGCAATCAAAGAGCTTCTCATGCCCTGCTCCAAGTCACACGGTAATGCTGCAAATGCCAGCTCAAATGCCAGTGCAAAGCCGGACCCCCTTTCATCTCTCCCTTTTGAAGAGCCTCTTTGTGGGGGTCTCCTCATGAATACTATCTTGAGATAGAGTGCATTTTCACCCATTTGTTTTGCTTTTCTTTCTCATTCCTGTGGAAGGAGTGGGAAGTTGCACAGTGAGAGGAAACTCCTGCTACAGCAGAGGGAGCCTCCCATGAAAGTGCACCACTAACTTGGATTAGAAATGAGGTGATTTCCCTGAAGGGCGGTTTTGTCAACCCACCGTTTCATTCAGAAGACCTCATGGACTCAGATTTCATTTGCACCTTACAGATAACTCATGTGACCCCCCACCCTCCAAAGATTATGGACTTGTCTTTAAAATTGATGGATTTTCTTATGTGAAATTTGTGAATCTGAATTAGGTTTATCACATCAGGTTTTTTGTGTTTTAAATGTTTTAAACTGGTTTGCTGTGAACCACAATGAATACCCCCGGCTCAAACTTATGTAGAGAGCATGTTGGATTCAGGGAATAATCCCAGCAGCTAGTCCTTCTGTCAGAGCTTTCGTAAAGAGCTTTTTTTTGTCATGTAAGTAAACACTCGAAAATGAGATTAAGATTCCTTCTAAGCCCAGCATTTAACGAATCATCTTTCGTTACTTGCTGTTTACACTCAGTCTAAAAGGCCTAACATAGATACAGTAATATGGGAGAAATTAACTGTCTTCATTCCAGAACTGAGCTGATACCTTCTCAAAATGCTATCCTCTTGAAATGGTCTCAGGATAAGTAGGAAGAGCCTGAAGGATGGTTGGTTTGGTCTTTAGTCGTATTCTAGTTATTGCAAGCTTCATTCCTTGTCCAGGTATAGGTGTGTCAGCAGCCACTGGAGGAGCCATAAATCATTTCTGCTTCTCTACGTCTGACCCCCAACCTGGACTGAGGACTGGTGTTGAGCATCTACTGCATGTATGCACATCACATACACTACCTCTAACCTTTCTGAGAACTCTGTGAAGTGTTAGTATCCTAAGTCTGCAGGTAAAGACACGGAGGCTCAAAAGAATCAAATAACTTAACCAAGCATGCAGACTCTTGTCCAGCAGTATTTCCTTGTCCAGACACGGCTTGTCCAGAATCTTGCCACTCCCCCATCCCGAGGGGAAGTCCATTGTCTCTCCCCTTCAAACCTGTAGACCCTTATGATTGCCTCAACAAGTAGAATGTTGTAGAAATGGTGCTGTATGACTTCTCAGCTTGGGCCCGTGAAAGGCGACGTTGTTTATCTGTCTAGCTCTGTCTCTCTCTTTAGGAATACCCACCTATCATGTTGTGAGAGAGCACAGGCCACATGGAGAGGACGCATGTAGATGTCCCAGCAAATAGCCTTGGCTGAGGTCCCAGCCAACAGCAGCACCCGCTGCCAAGCCTCCTAATGATTCCAGCCCCCAGCCTGCAACCACCCCAGCTTCTGCCTAATGGAGCAGAGATAACTGACCCTGCCAACTCCTGCCCCAATGGCAGACCCATGAGCAAAATAAACATGGTTGTACTAAGATACTAAGTGTCAGGGTGGTATGCGACACAGCGATAAAACCAAAATACTAGGCTTGTAGAGCTACCCTGTGGATGATCCAGGATTTGAACTCAAACCTGTATGACTTTACACCACTGTAGGCTGGTTCCGCTGTCCTAGATCCTATGTTCCCAAACCTCACTCCTCAAGTAACTCTTCTCCTCCACACTCCTCTTCCAGCCTGGGCCCCGGGGACCCTCCTTCTGCCTCTGCTTGCTGTAGGTGTGCTTATTGCTATTTGGCCCCTAATTAACATCTGGTCATTAACATACAGACGCCTGAACATTTATATCCACACCCCAGATAGATACCTGCCTTATGCACTCACGGGGAGGCTTTCCACGTTAGAGTGGAAATGTCATCCATGTTTCCTAAGGGTGTAATAATAAGTCTTCACAACAGCTGGTGTAGTATAGTAGGGAAAGGACAGGCTCTAAAACCTGAATGTCTTGGTTCAAATTCTACCTTCTCCATTTACCAACTGTTTGGCTGCAGGCATTTGTTTAACTTCTCTACGTCCTAGTTTTCACATCTATAAAATGGGGCTAATAACAGTCCCTTCGTCATAGAATTGCTATGGATTCATGAATCAAGGGATTAAGTCTTTAGAGCAGTGGTTGCCATATAGCTCTCAGTATTTGATCATATATCTCTTTTTTTCCTACTCAGGTCATTGGACAGGAAAAATGTTACTTTCTCCTGTTGGCTGTTTTTCTCTGTGGTCTTGTATAACCCACTTTTACTTTCGGTGGAAGGTGGGGCAAATTCTTTCGGGCACGCATCTCCCAGTGGGGAGCACCCCCTTCCAGGGCGCCCAGAGACTGTGGTATCCAAGGTTCAGCCTTGCTTTCATCTTAGCCACATCAGCTGTTCTGCCAAATGAGAACTCTTGGTTCCACTGTTAATTGTTTGCATGTGTGTGAATAGATGTGTGAACTGAAATTTATTTTGGAAGGCACTTGAGAAAATTGGGTCTCTCTCCAGAAGGACTCAGGGGAGCCAATGGACAGACAGCATAAGAAGCTGGGGAAATCTTTCTGCCTTAACAACAGATGAGAGAGAAATGCAAACAGTTGGCTGGGAAGGGGTAGAGGCTGACACAGCATCAGTGACTACGCAGGGCAGAACTGCAGAGGGTGTTAGTCCAGCCTCCTCACTTACAGGTAAAGTCGCAGGGTAAAGCACCTGTCCTGAGATGCTACCACTGGCATGGATTTTAAGAACCTGTGGCTTGATCACCTTGTGTCCTTGGTCATCTGTTAATTAATTTAGATTGTTCCAATAAAATGACTTAAATTTTCTATCTTCACAATTAACTTTCTGTTCAGTTTTTTTTTGCTTGAAGAAAAAATGAGGTAGACAGGTAGCTCTGACAAAGCAATGTATATTTAGAAGTGCCATTTGCTGAAACTAGCTGAGTGTCAGAAATTGTAGGAAACATATAATTATCTTGTCTGTCTCATGGCTGCGGAGCCCTATTGGTGTGACGGCTAAATTAGTTTTATGATATTATTTTTGGCTTCAGTTCAGCTGAATCGAGGGACCCCAGGAAGCACACAAACTCTCTGCCAGGTCTGTTTTCGGGACCTATCCTTGCTATGTGGACACAAATGTAATATCAACATGAAATATGAATTGAAAAGCTTCCCTTGGCCCTTTGTGTACTGCCCAGCTTTTTCTATCAGTTACTTGATTTCTGTCACTTGTCTGCCATGCTTTTGAAGTCTTTGCTGTCTCGGTGTGCTGTTTAGATGCTTAATGTCTCCTCTGTTGAAGCCTGTTCCCTCGGAGCTGGTGTTAATGAGGTCCCAAGAAGTAACACTACCTTTTGCAGCACAATTTCCGTTGCCCAGAGAGATGGATGATATGAAACAGGCAAAAGGGATCCCTCAAGTCGGCTTGGAGAAGAGGACCACCAGGAGCCCTGAGTGGAATTCAATCAGGTGGTGCGGTGGAGTAAGGGAGCCGAGAGTGATCCCTTTGACAGGAAGACAAATTGAAAGGGAAAGAAAATCAGAAGACAAATGCCAGTTTTCAAAAAGGGGGCTGGGAAGCGAGGGGCACGACATTTGATCAAGTTGAGGCTCCACGCTGCAATGGTTTTCTAATATTCCGGGGGAGATTTCTATCTGACATTGGACAGGATCCTGATTTTAAGGTCTCTCATGAGGAAACAAACTTCCCTCTGTGGCTTTTGGGTGTCAGGATTAATCTCAGTTCTGGTGATAGCCCTGTTTGGGTGGTTAAAAAAAAACGCATAGAGAGCTGGTGATTATGCTTCCTTCCTTCTCCTGTCAGCTTGCATTATGTGGCAGCTCTCTGCAGATAAAAATTTGGGAATAGTAGTTCACTGTGTGTGCGGGTGCAAACACACACACACAGAAACCCGAGCCCTGGAGGAAGTTTTAGATGAAGGTGTCCTTGTTATTTTCTTAAAAGTAAAAATTGCACTGTCTAAATGATACACAGCACATCTGAGGGCTCTTTGAAACATTTTGCCTCTCTGCCTCCATGTTCTATGCATTTCTAAGCAGGGAGACTTTAGGCAACTGTAGGAAAAAGGGAAATCTACCACAGACTTTTAAGGGTTAGCCAACGAAGTGACATTCTTCTCCTTGGGCACTTCTGAAGTCAGTCATTCTCCATTTGATTCAACTACAGCCTAACGATTGGGGAATGTAGACAAACTGGTATAAATTCTGGCTGCTGCATTCACTCAGCATTTGGGACCTTAGGTATTTTAATTAACATTTTGGAGGTTCAGTTTCAGCAACTGAAAGATGGAGATATTGAACATTGTTGTGACGGTGTTGTAAGGACTAAGGAGATGATGTATACGACTGAGGTAGTGCTTGCTCGGTAACAAATGCCCAATAATTGTTACTAATTTATAACAATAATAACAACATCAACAGCCTGAAGTACTGGCCATGGTGGCACACATGAGGAAGCAGTTTGGGAGATAAAACCTGGGATTCTGCACTATTAGCAAGAAAAGGGCATTAAAGAATGAGCTTCACCCCAAGCAACCTGATTTGGAATATAAGGCTAAGTTCTTATGGAACAGTATTTCACAGATGGGTTTATATTAATGCACTTAACTTTTATAATATACGATGTGACCGATTGTATTCGATAACTTATCTTTTCAAAATGCCTATAAAGGGAAGGTGGGCAGTGGATGGGGTGGGGATTATTGTTTCTTTATTGTAAATGAGGACCTGAGAGAGAGAAGGTGCATCCTGCACATGGCTCTTGGACCTGAAGCAGAATTGTGTGTGCTGAAGTGGGGCTGGTGCAGGACACCCAGCCTCCCTTGCTGTCGGCTTGTCACACAGAGTGGTACACTTGTAACAACAGATGTGCCTATATTGACACATCATTATCATCCAGAGCCCATGGTCTATCCTAGGGATCACTCTCGGTATTTTGCTTTCCAGGGGTTTGGACAGATGTGATGACATATATCTGCTTTTCCACTTTTATAGAATCATGCAGAATAATTTCGCTGCCCTAATAATCTTCTGTGTTCTGTTTCTTCATCCGTCCTTTCACCCTAACCCTGGAAACTGCTGATCTTTTTACAGTTTCTGTAGTTTTGCCTACCTAGAAAGTCATATAGTTGGAATCATGCAGTATGTAGCCCTTTCAGATTGGCTGCTTACACTTAGTAATATGCATTTAAGGTTCCCCCATGCTTTTTATGTTTCGATAGCTCATTTCTTTTTTTTTTCCTTTAAGAACTTTTATTGAGATACAATTGACATACAATAAACTGCATATACTTAAAGCACACAATTTGATATTTTTTTCTCATTAGTAATATATGTATGGCAATCCCAATCTCCCAATTCATCCTATCCCAACCCCCCCTGCTTTCCCCACGTGGTGTCCATATGTTTGTTCTCTACACCTCTGTCTCTATTTCTGCCTTGCAAACCGATTGATTTGTACCATTTTTCTATATTCCATGATAGCTCATTTCTTTTTTAGCGCTGAATAATATCCCATTGCCTGGATGTACCACAGTTTATTTATCCATTTGCTTACTGAAGGACCTCTTGGTTGCTTCCAAGTTTTGGCAGTTATGAATAGAGCTGCTATAAACAATTGTGTGCAGGTTTTTGTGTGCACATAAGTTTTCAACTCATTGAAGTAAATACCAAGAAGCACGATTGCTGTAACATATGGTAAAAATATGCATAGGTTTGTAAGAAGTTGCCAAACTATCTTCCAAAATGGTTGTACCATTTTGTATTCCCACAAGCAATGAATGAGAGTTCCTGGTGCTCTACATCCTTGCCAGTATTTAGTGTTGTCAGTGTTCTAGATTTTGGTGTGTAGTGGTATCTTATTGTTGTTTTAATTTGCATTTCCCTGATGACATATGATGTGAAACATCTTCTCATATGCTTATATGCCATCTCTATATCTTCTTTGGGGAGGTGTCTATTAGAACTTTTGCCTATTTTTAAATTGGATTGTTTGTTATTGTTGAGTTTTAAGGGTTCTTTTTATATTTTGGATAACAGTCTTTTATCAGATGTATCTTTTGCAAATATTTTCTCCCAGTCTGTGGCTTGTCTTCTCATTCTCTTGTCAGTGTCTGTTGCAGAGCAGAAGTTTTTAATTTTAATGAGTCCAGCTTATCAATTATTTCTTTCGTGGATTGTGCTTTTGGTGTTGTATCTAAAAGGTCATTGCCATACCCAAGATTGTCTAGATTTTTTCATGTGTCTTCTAGGAGTTTTATAGTTTTGCATTTTACATCTAGGTCTGTGGTCTATTTTGAGTTAATTTTTGTGAATGATGTAAAGTCTGTGTCTAGATTCATTTTTTTGCATGATGTTTACATTTTACTTTTGGTATGAATATTATCATTAAAAAAGACAAATGCAGAGGTTTACGAAGGTTCTTTGTGGTTTCATTTTACAATGTTTACTTTTATTGCTTATCAAACCAACCAATAATCACATTTGTTTCAAACTACTGTAAAAATCTGAGTAGGTTTAGTGTTTCTCTGTTCTCCACTCCGCCCCCTCCCCACCCCTACCCCAGGTACCACTTTTGACACATTAGATTAAATGTCAGCCCTGGGCCAATCTGTCAAAGAAACAGGAAATGTCTCTTGCTGTGACATATTTCCAAGTGGCTGAGATTTGAAACCAGGTTGGTATTAGTTCTTACACAGAAGCAATTTCTCTCCATCGAAGAGGCTGAATCACTGGATTGCCCAGCCCAAACCTTTGCTTTGTATAGATGAATCTCTTTGATAGGAAAAAAAATCTTTTAATAAATATGCTTAACAACTTGCAGAATTCTTGAGAAACTTAAGGAAATGAAGAAGACAATAATTTTCTGCTTGGCAAGGAAAATCACATCCAAATATAGCTGTACTTTCATCAATGTCGAAATTGTATGGGGATGATTTTAATACGGTTATCAACACCCTAAATAGACAGTATGCGACTGGGGACAGAGTGATAAGAGAAGGGGAAAAGCCAGTTTCTCTGAGAGCCTCATCGCACACTCATTAGCACAGCTATCTCTAACCAGAGGTGAGTCCCAGGCTCAGTTTCTCCTCGCACATGAAAGATGAGGAGTGGCTCAAGCTGCTTTGACTCATTGCGCTGAGCCCGGGGTGGGGGAAGGGAACCCACCTCTCTCTCTTTCATGCTCTCATGCCTTTGCTATTCAGCTGAAGGAAAAATCAATATCTAACACAGAGAACAAATCCAGCAGCACCAAGAGGCAGTGTTTCCCTCATGCCTGCCTAAAGAAGATATCTTTTGCAAGCTCTGGCCAAGAACTGTAATGGCTGCCACCGGCTTGTGGATTTTCTATGCAGAGGGGATCATTTTTGTAGTAGGGTCCATACTAGGTACCTCCCCTTTCCTCCTCCCCACTTGTCATGTTCCCACCTTTTTCTTGAACCAGAACCCCTTCCCAGTGGATCACCTTAGAACTCATTCCAAATCAGCATAGAGATCCAGGTTGAAGCCCAGAGTGGTGGCAGGTGTCCCGTGTTTTAAAAGCCAACATTCCCTCTTGGCTGTCATGTTATGGTGAATCACCCAATCACAGACACCCAAGACAGGCTGCTCAAGGTGTGATGGGAAGTGATATATTCTGCCTTGAGGTTTTAAGGCACTTTTTTCTAACAGAAGCTTAGAAAGTTCTCTGAGCAAGAAAGCAGTGTGGAAGTTAGCAGGAGCTACAGCCATCAATAACCACCAAAAAAGCTGTCGTTTCCTGGGGCAACTACTCTTTTCTTTGCTATGTTAATCACTGAATCCCTTTCCATTAAAAAAAATGTTTTTTTAAGTTACTTTCAGCTTACTATATTGATTAATATCTGATGCCGCACATACACGTTAAATTTCAAACGTAACTAGGGAAGGTTTCATAGCTTTGCATAGTAGTCAATGAAGTGATGACCTTCAAGGATGTGTCAATGAAGGTTTAAGCACTTGTCCCCTTAGGACTAATAATAATGACAGTGCTCGTAATCATACTAGGTATGGTAAGAAAAACAGTCATCACTGTACGTTCTACATCGAGGTGCAGTGCTTAGTGCTTTACGCACTTTTTATTATTTCATTCTTACAGTTCTGAGTAAGCGATTTCTACAGGTGTCAGAAAATACAAACAAAAAACACAACAAAAAGACCTTAAATTTACCACCTGCTTTTGTTTTGTTTTGTTTCTAGTCATTTCCTTTATTATCCAATGCTTTTGGAACATGGTATAGGATCTGTAGTTTATGAAATCAACCTGAAGATGGTTTGCCTATTTAAAGTGGTATTTGTAGGTTTTATTATAAAGGTTAATATTAACAAGAACAATAAGAAGAAGAACCTTCTATTGAGCACCTAAAGTTCACCAGGCACTGTTTTAACTGCATGGCAGTTAGTTCACTTCAACCCTTTGAGATGGGCATTTTTGTGTCCATTTGCAGGTGAGGAAACTGAGGTTTAGAAAGGATAGATAGCTGACTTGATTGAGGCAGGAGATGGATGGGCTCCAGGCTAGGCATTTACAACTGGCCTCCTGTTTACTTTTCTTGGGGTGAGAAAAAGTGGGCTTCAGGTGGACACTTGCAACTAGCTTCCTGTTTGCATTTCCTGAGACAGGAGATAGGTGGGCTCCAAGTTAGGCATTTACAGTGGGCCTCCTACTTGCTCTCTGAAGTGGGAGTAACGATAGAAACAGGGTAAATAGCCAGGCTTTGTCTCTTGTGGACACCTTAAGATAACAGTCATGGCAGGAACGAAAAGGGGCTAAACCTTGTCTGAGTAAGGGATCAGGAGATCACCTAGTCCCCCTCCTTGGGGCAAGGGAGACATTACATATGCGCAGAAAGTCTCCTTCGGGGTCAAACGTTCCTCCCAGATGCCTTTGTGTTGAAATCCATCTTGGCCAAGGGGTGTGTGCCCACCTAGGGGAAGGTCTTGAGACAAATTAGCCAGGGGGACAAAACAAGACAATTGGCCAGAGGGAAGACAAAGACCCGGAAAACTGCCCCCTTATAAAGGATTTAACATCCAAAGGTGAGACTCTCTCTCTGAGTTCACCCATGTGTCTTTCCCCATATACTCTGCTTTTCCAATAAGCATTTTGCTTTACCTTCCGCCTCCTCATCAGAATTGTTTCTTGTCAAAGCGGGCAAGGACTAGAGATTTAGGCCCTAGCCGCTGGCCTCTGTGGTTTAGCGGTTAGGACTCCTGGTCAGGGAATTAAGGTTTCGCTTCCAGCTACTGTTCACTGCTGCTGCTTCCTGCAAGCTGCCGTCTGCTGTGTGCATCCAAAATCACGAAGAGCCTCAGCTGGTAAGTGATGAAACCAATGTCAGAAGCAGATTGGCCTGACCTCAAAATGCTGTGCAACTCAGGCTGTCTACAAAGAGCTGTGTGCAGCAGGGTGTGAGCCTGTCAAGGAATAACTGCATGCTAGGCATGCGGGGAGCTGACAGAATTGGGGAAGGATACCTTGGTGGAACAGTAGTGACTGGACTCTGTGGCTGAAGTCTTTCTCTCCTGGATGAAGCCCCCTGCATCCGCTGGTAGCAGTGGCTTCTAAGCCATTGTATGTATAATGTGAGGAAGGAGCTCTATCTGCAGGGAGAAAGAGTTGAAATACAAAAGTTTGGTTGGAGGCCAAGCAAGTTTTACACACTAATAGAGCTGTTTGCTTAGTTTTTGCTTTTTTTTGTTTGTTTGTTTAGTAAGTATTAAAAGATACTGCACCCACTTTTGTGGCAAGCAGTCTTTTTTTTTAAAGCTGAAATATAGTTAATTTACAATGTTGTCTTAGTTTCAGGTCTACAGCAAAGTGATTCAGTTGTATGTGTGTATATATATACTTTTTTCAGATTCTTTCCAGAAACTATCTCTCTACTCCACTGACTCCCATATAACCAGGTTATATGACGTGGTCTTGATCTGCTGGTCACAGCTGATTAGTCCAGGGTTGGGCCCCTTAGACAAGCTGGGTTGGTCATGGTTCCTTCCCTGAAAATTTGCAATTAGGACTCAGAGATTCCAGCCTCAGTAGGAGCTGTAGGTGACCTGGGAAGCTGAGAAAGCTGGTTGGCGGTGAGAAAGAGTGATGTGGATATATTTAAAAGCATGGAGAGGAACAACTCAGAGAAGCAGCCACAAAGGCGTTCCAGTTACAAGTTTTGGTCTTGTTGTTGTGAACCTGAGGCCCTGCTGTGTCTCTGCTCTGGAGTTTGGTGAGGCCATATATGAAAAATGAAATACAGCATGGCAAATTTCTATTTTGGTTTAAATCAATTAAGAGGATTTCTGTCATTGGCAGAAAAAGGGGTCTTAGTTTGGAGTGTTAAGGCTCAGCCCCAGGTTAGACAGCCCTGGATTGGTAGGGGAGGAGGTGTGGGTGGCTGTAATAAACAAGAAGCCAAAGAAAACAACTGCATCCCTAGAGGCTCTGTCAAATCCTGAAAAACTGAGGATGCAGGGCAGTGATATTTATAGTCCAATAATGGAATTCCCCATGGGTGGGGAGAGGAACGCTCCCCCACTGCTTTCTCCGCAGTGACTGCTGCAGCAGAATGGAAGAGGGGGTGGCGATAGGCAGGCGGGATAGAGTAGCAGTGGAGCAGTAGCTCCTGCTGCCAGGGAGCCCACAGTTGGAACCTTGGAGGAGATGGGGGCCTTCAAGAGGGCCATACCCCGTGGGAAACCTGCAGGGAAGGAATTTGGAGGGATTTGGGGTTTCTCTGATCTGTGGGAGGGCCTGTGGAGGATGTGCTATGATGTTACTGCTGCTGAGATGCTACAGCACCCCTAGGGCTGATGTGTCAAGTAATGAAACGTACATGAGCTGGGAAGGGCAGGAATGAATCTGGCTCAAAAGCCATCTTTTCCAGATTTGAATCTGGAATGTAAAGCATTGTCTTTCTGCTTGTAGCTTCTCTCTACTGAGACCAGAGACAGGAGACCAGGGGGAAGAACTGTGGTCCACACTGAAACAGACATACCCTGTCTTGTCTAAATCTCCCTTTACCCTTCTTCCAGGCTGACTCACCCTGACACTTTCTGAGTCAGCCCCTGGGGCCACATGCTTCCCCTCTGCTGCATGAATTCTAACTCTATAATTGAAGTAAAGAAAAATCCAGGAACAGAATGAGGTGGACTTCTTACAAGATCGCACCCTGTTTTACTACATTACCTTTCCTTCTTTAGAAAAAGAGGAATGTATTATCTTTGCAAGGAGAAGTGCCTGAGAAATGCTATGCTAGACTGACACAAGGGGAAAATCTAGCTTTAGGTGTTTTTCTAAATAAGAATATTTAGATGCTTCTTATACTTTTCTTCTTCCTAGGAACTCCTTGGTCTTTCTGGTAAAAAGTCCTATGATTCGTGAGCAGAGTATCTCCCACATTTGTGGTACTAGGTCATCTTGGTGATGATATGCTTTTGATTGTGTTCATGAGAAATTTGCCGTTTATGTCACTGCACAATTTTATACCTGAATAAAAGAGAAATATGCATGGATGTCATTGTGCTTGATTGAATCCTTATGCGTGACGATCTGAAAGTGCTTATGCGAGGCATTACGAACAATTAATGACTTACTCATTTCTGACTTCTAGCATTCTGTCATATATTACCTGTGGCTGATGAAAGACACCATAGAAGTGCAAAATGTTATTAGTTTTTAGGGAAGGGATGATAAGATTTGAAGCATAACCTAGCCCTAGTGAAATACTCATTCTCAGATAAGTTGCTTGCAGTTCAAATTGCAGGAGCAAAGAAGATTTTGGTCCCCATTCACGTTAATCTTTTAAGCAGAAATGATGCCTCAAAACTCATACATCTCCAAATGAAGGGGTTCCTGGGACGTATACCATAAGCATCTTAAGAATCACAGTGGGGATCAAATCTGGAGCTGCACCCACCGGCTTCTCTGGGTGACCTTTGGCTCAGGGGCTGAGTGTTGTGGATGGAGGATGGAGTGAGGCTGGTCCGAAGTCTTTGTTTGGCTCCAGGAGGCACCTCATCAGGAAAGGATGAGACATGCATCTCTGACTGATGGGCTGTTAGAGGTTTAAAATGTTTACCTTGGGTGACCTTAGGGAAAAACATCATCCTCTCTGGCTTAATGTGAATTAAATTTTTCGATTACTCCAGAGGAAGCAAAGGCAGCAGCTCCAAGCATGCTTATTTGTGGAAAGTAAAATGAAATTAAACACTCCAGCAGAAGGGATCTTAGCAGCTCACTGATCCCAGGGCACTGCCCCCTGCCACTCAGCGGCAGTGAAAATTTGATTTGAGGGTAATGGATATTTTAAATGGAGTATCCTGAATCCATCTAAACACATTTCTATTCTGAGAGAATAACGATACTAATTTATATATCCTGGGAAAGAAATGCAGCATTTTAATATTTTTTTATTCCTTCAAGTAGAATGTTGTAGGTCTCTTGAGTAGTGGAAGGAGAATCAATATAGGGATGTGTGGTCCTCCTGGCAGCTGGTATTTTGTGGTTTGCCATATACATGCATGTAGAGGATCGATCTCCTTTTGGTCATGGGATGCTCAGATAAAAACTAGGAATCCTGGGAATGGAAGAAAGTCTTGATGTTGTTATAAAAGTGAAAACCTGGGTGACCCTTTCTTTCTGTTTGAAAGAAGATAGAAGTGTGTGTGCGTGTGTGTTTCATTAGAATGTGGGCAAGCACTCGTGATTATACATCAGGAAGCCCATGATATTGTATGCATGTAGGTGTATTTAACATCTGGAAAAAAGAGTGGTAAAATTATTGTATCATCATCCTTGGGGGTTCCTATGAATATGCCAGATCCCTCTGAGGTTGGAGTGATTGGACTTTGTTATTCTTGGTTAGAGCAGGAGAGTGTAGAATGTCTGTGCGGCGGGGGAAGGCATTGAACTGTGCTTATGAATACTCCTTATAGCCTTTGTGTGAGGATTGCATGAGGAAGCAAACTAAAAGGATGAGGGAAGACAGGAAAAACAAAAAGATATTTCATAATATCTTGATTTTTTAAAGTGCGCTGATAATAGGGACAAAGGTTTCCATTTCTGGTTAAGACTGGAACACGCAGGGTGGAGCTGCTCTGGTGGGCAGACTTGAATTTTCAGTTACGAAGTAAGACTTTCCAAAAGGAGAAAGCACACACAACCCTCCAGCCCATGTGCCACGTATGCACCCGGCGCCATCTTACGTCTCCCTGACTTCCTCTGTGGCTGCTGCACCATACATACTGCTAATAACGGATAGTAGTTGTTCTGAAAAAATAAAACTTAGAATATAGAGGAATTACGTTAGTACTGATTCGCTTATAAGAACTAGGTGATGGGGAAGGAGAAAGAATGAAGAAAGGAAAAGGAAGAGGAAGAGAAAGAAAACAAGGAGAGGGGAGGATGATAAAGGAGGAGGAGAAGAGGAAAATGACAATGATGTCATGTTACGGACATACTTACACTAAAAAGTTATTCATTGTTCATCAGAAGTTCAATATAACTGGGTGCCCTGTGTTTTATATGGCAATCTCAACAATGTTCCAGGCAAAAGGCTAAGCATTTCCATGCATAATCTCATTTAAGCTGTACAAAATCCTATCAAGTAAGGACTACTTTGTGTTTTTATTTTTATTTTTAGTTTTTGACATATTTGGTTTTTTTCATATTTCTATTAGTTATCTGTTTTATATATATTAGTGTAAATATGTCAATCCCAATCCTTTGTGTTTTTAGATGAGAAGCTGAGACTCAGGTGAAAAAACTTCCCCAGGGTCACACAGCTGGTGAGTGATGGAGCCAGGCTAAGAACCCAGGCAGGACCTACACACTGGAGCCTTAGAAAAAGGAAAAAATAAAGCAAAGAAAGCAATTCCACCTTGGGATATTTTGAAACAATTTAACAGAAGCTTTAGTGCAAGGAAAGAGAAGGCAATTAGCAAGACTCATGCTTTCTGAAGATTGTCACCAACTACTTCATTGTTGCCAAGTAACTTCCTTCAGGGAGTTCCCTGTAAATTGTAATCCCAGATGTGTGATAAAGGAGACACCCTTTCTCTCCCCTGTTGGTGGAGTAAATTAAAAATCTTCATATATTCTGAATAGAGAAATGAAACCTTTGTGGTAAATCTCATAAAAATGTTCCCTGGAGATGAAAAATTGCATTCAGACCTCAGCCATCTATATTAATTATGAGAAAGGACAGTGCGAATAGGGAAAAATACGAATTATGAAATATTTCTAGGTGCTGCGTGTTGAGAGAGACACTGATAAACCAGAATGTATTTGAGGTTGTGTGACCAGGCTGCTGGTGAGGCGCTGCTGCTGGCGGTGGGAAGAGGGTGTGCTTAGTGTGGGCTGGAGGCGCCTGAAAATAATTTGAGGGAAATAAGGGACTGGAAGGGTTTAGCCTGGATATAGACAAGCAACGGGAACTACAACAGCTACCTGAATTATGCAAAAGGCCATCAGTTCTAATTTATAGCGACTAGAATTCTGTTATTACAAAAGACAGAACTAGACCAAAATGTAAAGTTTTATAAAGGTAGGTTTCTACTCATCATAGAAGATCATTTTCTAGAAACCAGAGTGGTCTGATGGTAGGATGGCTGACCTCTGGAAATAGTTGTATCATCTTATACTGCAGGCCTTCAAACTGCACCTGGATGCCAGGCCATTTGGGATGCTGTGCAGAAGATTTCTGAATCAAGGGAAGAGCCTGGCCAGGCACATGCGTGTGTGTGCACATGCGTGCTCATGCATGCAAGTGTATATATTGAAGAAATTGTACTTTAATGACAAATGAAACTTGGAAGGACAGTGTCTCTCCATTCTGTCGCTTCGGTCTGTCCCTACTGCGCCCTATGTCTGGGCCCTTCCTCTCCTCCCTGGATTACTGTCCAAACCTCCCCCTTGGTCTTCCTGATTCCAGCCTCTCCTCTCCAGAATCTCTTTTTCACAGAACTTCTAGTGTATTCTTTTCTCATTTCAAGTATATTAATTTCATTCCCTTGCTTAGAAACCTCTTCCTACCTTGATAAATATTCCCTCATCATGACAATACCAAATATGTATAAAGCTCTGTGTTTTTAATGACTGAAAGTCAGCAAAATACCAAAGATGGCTGAATTTAATTATTAATGCACATGTCTGAGAGCTCTCTATCTTGATGAGTTGGTGACATTTGCATGAGAATAAAATGAAGACATACATAATTCATAAATTATCATATATTTGTTCCATTAAATCTATTCTCTTCCCTTAACTTCAGCAAAAATCCCTAATTAGGTGATTTTCACATAATTTGGGTTCTATTCCTAGTGATCACTTAAAGGATTAAAATTGTAATCGTATTCAAGATATACAAAATTTAAACATATTTTCATAAAAAGATAAATTAACTTCAAAGTCAAAATATAAAATTAAAATTATGTTTCACATGTATTTTCAAAAATTTAAAATAACATCACTTAAATAAAGCTAACATTTTTAAATCTAATTTTTTAAAAGATCCATAAACCTTATTAGGTGTTTTGTAAAATGAAACTATTTGCCTCTCTAGCGTTCAACATCCAAGTGCTGTTGTAAAAGCTCAGTCTCATACTTCATGCAAGATATATATATTTAAGTGCAATATGAGTTATTTAATATTACAGTACTCCTCAGCTGTGACACGCACCTGTTGTGAGTACCTTGGCAGTTCACAGGTCCGCGTGGAGCTATGCACAGGACTATGAAGAGAGGCCGGCACCAGGACTCTCGGCCTCCTGGCAAATGGCCGTTACGCACTTTCCACTGCATTCGTGCCACCTGAGAGAGAGGATTTGACCTGTTAGTCTTTTCTCTTACGTAAGCACAGACCTTTCCGCCCCCAGGATCTAGGTCTGCCTCCAGTGTTAGGCAAGTGGCAAAATTCTCAAAGCTTCATGGCATTCGGGTAGAGTCACCCTCTGTTTCTGTGTTTCTATATATTTGACATGTATAATTGACATCTAGCATATTAATTTCAAGTGTGCAACATAAGGATTTGATATTTGCACATATTGCAAAATGATCACCACAGTTAGTCTAGTTATCATTCAGTTACCCTGTTTTGAGGACTTAGGGCAAGAGATGCAAAGTGGTGTTGGCCTGGGACCTGAACAGTGTTAGTTAGAGCAGATGTTGAAAGTTCTGGGTCAGGCTGTGTCAGTGCTAAGAGCCGGATCTTGAGTGACAAAGGTGCCCATGTGCTCTTTAACATATTGTTATTATTACCATTTTTTGCATGTTCTCTAATCCAAACAGGGCCCTCTGTAAAGTATAAGGTACAGGGCACAGGCCTCTTTTGCCTCAGCCTAAAGGGTGTACTGATAAAATCTGTCGTTTCTGTGGGTGCATTTAAAATAGTTTGATCTCTTTCATACTTAAGATATTATTTGCAAACTTCTTTGTTACTTCAAATTCATAGCCTAAAGGCCTAAAGGCCTAAAGGCCTTGCAGTAAGAGCACTGAGGTGAAGATAAAGAGATCTGGCTTTGAACTCTAGCTTTGGCACTAATTGACTATGAATACGGGCAAATCTGAGTCTGTTTTCTCATCTGAAAAAAAGTGGGAAAATGTGGGTAGTTGTTATGATTGAACAAAGTAAAGTAAGTGGAATTTCTTTGTAACTAAGAAGCAGTTCATAAATTAAGGGATTCCTTTGGTATAGCCTTGTATTCATTTTCTAGGCCTATCATAACAAATACCACAGACTTAAACAACAGAGATTTATTTCCTCATGATCTGGAGGTTGAAAGCCCAAGGTCAAGGTGTCAACAGGGTTGGTTTCTTCTGAGGCCCCTCTTCTCAGCTTGTAGATGGCTGTCTTCTTCCAGTGTCTTCATATGATCTTTCCTGTGTGTCCGTCTGTCTTTACCTCCTCTTCTTATAAGGATGCCAATTACAGAGGATTGCGGCTCGCCCTAATAACCTAATTCAAGCTTAATTACCTCTTTAAAGTCCCTGTCTCCAAATACAGTCACAGTCTGAAATACTGAGGGTTAGAATTTCAACATTTCAGCCCATAACAAGCTTTATCTGCTTTAAGTGAATTTCAGATTCTATTCGAATTATCCTAATTCCATGGTAACAATCCCACTTAATGGCAAATTACTGTGCTTATTTAGAAAAAAGTTCCAGTTGAAGATGGCTATAGGAAATACTAGAAAGACGTGCACTGCACTTCACTGCAACAGCAGTTTATTTGAAAAGCCACACACCGCTTCCTGTAGTAAATAAGCTGTCTGAACATGACAGAATGTTAGACCTGGTGGGATTCGCAATGTGTTCCCTTTGCTTCTGGGGAGCTCAGAAGGTGTCGGGGAAGAGCTTTGGCTCCTGACGGTGGGGAGAGCTTGCGGGGAAGGTCTTCCTGTCCTGCAGCCCGCATGACTGTGGAGACAGCTCGTGGGTGAGTGGGATTAAGTGTTTAGGGCCTCTGAGCCCTGGCAGGGTTGCTCCTGGGCTGGGCGAAGCGGCCTTGGGAGCGGCAGATACGGTCTGCTCTGTGGCCCTCTGCACCCAGTTCTCTCACGCCACTTTCAAAGCAGTGAAGGGCAGTCTTAGAGTCAGCAGAGTTCTTGGTTACTGGGGAGTAATTTTATTTTTCAGCTGATTTTAAATCCTATCTGTAGAAAGCTGAGAACATCTCCCCTCAGCGCCTGAGAATCTAGGGGTGTAAATAGGGATGCTTTTCTACTTTTTATGGACATCAGAGGAAAACAGGAAATATTCTAATGTAACATTTCTCAACCGTGTGCAAAAGGAAAAACATTTCCAAGACCCTATTATTACGAACATAAATTATTATGTTTCATCATAAAGTTAAGTGTAAATCCTTGTGCCTCCATACCTCTTTTACAGCTATGGAATCAAAACAAATTTACAAATTGAATTCAAACAAATCTGTAAAACCCTCCACATTCACATAAACATAATTTAATATGAATAAAATGTTTTACTATGATAAAAAGATGAAACGTGTATTTAGTGTTTCTTGAACTGACCTTGATTTTGAGGATGAGGCTGTTCTCACTTGGGTCACGATCATGATAATTTTTAACAATGACTAAATTTTATTTGTGAGTTTGATGGACCGATCAATTTAATAGTGCACCTCAAAATAAAATTTAAAAGTACACCTTTTACAAAAAACAATTATCACCTACATTTTATAGTTGACTCCATTAATGGCTCCCAAGGCATTACACAGCCAAGACCTGAGTGTGCACTCTACCAGTGTGGACAGTGCCTGTAGCTCTGAGCAGGCGCTTCGGGTTGGGTGTGCTGGTCCCACCACGTGCCTTGTGAGGGTTGAGACAGCTCTCCTTCCTCTCTATCGTCTTTCACAAAAGCTTTGTTTCTGCAGCACGAGGAGACATCGTTATGCCACAGATGCAGGTACTTAAATTATGGGGCAGTACTTAGTTATGGGCAACTGCCTGATTCACGGTGGGCTCTAAATTTTGTTTAGCATGTCATCAAATGAGGAGACCAGCTTAAAATAAATTCTTGAAGACGTCTCGAGCCCCCTGAGAATACTTGCATAGATCCCCAGTAGAGAATGAGACTTCTAAAGGCAGTTTTAAAACTATCTGTTGTAGCACATTTTTATCCCTAAAACTCAATATATTTTGACAACTTTATTGAAATATAATTCATATACTATACAATTAATGCACTTAATATGTACAATTCAACAGTTCACAGACTTTTGCAACCGCCACAATCTAATTTTAGAACATTTTTATTACCCCAAGAAGAAACCTTATACCCATTAGCCGTCACTCCCCATACCTCCACCCTCACATCCCTTCTTCTCTAAGGAAACCTGTAGTCTATTTTCTGTCTCTATGGATTTGCCTGTTCTGGACATTTCATTTAATGGTATCATATAATATGTGGTCTTTTATGTCTGGATTCTTTCACTTAGTGTAATGTTTTCAAGGTTCATCCATGTTGTAGCATATATCAGTGCTTCACTCCTTCTGTGGCTTAGTAATATTCCATTGTATGAATATACCACATTTACTTATCTACTCACCTATTGATGGATATTTCTGTTGTCTCCAGTTTGGGCTATAAGGAATAATATTGCTATAAACAATTGTGTACAAGTTTGTACATGTACAAACATGTGGAAAACGTGAAAGCATGTTTTCATTTCTCTTATGTATACACCTAGGCATGGAATTGTTGTGTCAAATGGAAACTCAACGTTTAAAATTTTGAGGAACTGCCAAACTATTTCAGAAAGCGGCTGCATAATTTTACATTCCCACCAGAAAAGAAGGAGGGTTCTAATTTCTCCACATCCTTATCAACACTTGTTATTGTATGTCTTTTTTGTCTATAGCCATCCCAGTGGTGTGAAGTTGTATTTCATAGTGCTTTTGATTTGCATTTCCCTGGTGACGAATGATGTTGGGCATATTTTCAAAGTGCTTATTGGCCATTTTTGTATCATCCTTGGAGAAATGTTTATTTGGAGTCTTCTATATTTAAAAATTTGGTTATTCACTCAATCTATTTTTAAATGGGCATTTTATGGAAATGAGAAAGTGAGATGGCAACGTAATAGGTTTCTAAGAGCTCAGGATCTGACCTACCAGCTCTGTATCTTAGATAAGATTTTAACATCTCGGAGTTTCTGCTTCGTCGCATGTAGGGTGGGATTGATATCTACTAGAGCTGTGGTGAGGAGTAACTAAAACGATATGCAGACAGCTCTTGACACAGCCCCTGGCACATGGTGAGTGCTTAATAAGTAGTGATAAACTTCCCATAGTATTTCACAGTCTAAGTGGACTTGGAGTACGAGAGCGAACTGGGAAATGTCATGGTGCCAGCGGCATGAGAGTGGGGTTGTAAAGACCAGGTGGTTTTGAACATGCAGATATGCGGGGGAAGAATGCTTGGGGTAGAGAGAATGAAATGAGTAAAGGCACAGAAGTAGGAAGGCTCAGCCCACAGCTCTGTGGAGCTTGTTCTGCTTCTTGGTGAGTCTGCTGTAGGATCGGAGGCAAGAGATTAGTGAAAGGTTTTCACAGGCTGTCTGGAAGAGCAACTAGCAGGACGACTGGAAGCTGAAGAAAGATGCACTGTAGGGCCTGGTCTCTCACGGCCCTCCAGGAAGTCTGAAGATGCAGCCTCCTGCCTGTGGTCTCCAGACGTAGTCATCACTCACGCAGGTTTTCTAGGCCCATGGCTAAGGGCAAGGACAGATGTTTGTCATTGTTGTTTCTGCTGTCTTAAGTAGCTGGAGAGTCACTGCTTCTCTATCTGCTCAGCTGGGCTGGAGGCTGCTTGGCCTCAGTGGTGGAGTGATTTACCTGCATGACTTACTTCACTCTCTCTTGCTCATAGGATTTTGTGAACTTTTCCATCTTAAACCAAGACTCAGAGCAGTAACCTTACCCATCCGAGATCACTCAGAAAGTCAGCAGGGACACTGGGAATTGATTCATTCATTCTCCAAGCCTGTGCTTTTTTCAAGACAAACTGACCTCTCTTCTATTATAAAGAATTAGTAGGCATTAATTTATAGTCACTTTATTTCCTATCAAATGACTGTTAGATGTAATAAAAGGCCTAGATAAAAGCCATCCAAGAAACTCCTAAATTGGAGATGTCTGTGACCAATTGTCTTCAGACTTTTAAATCCCATTTAGCAGCTGGTAACCATTCCCTTGCACAGTGTTAGATGCACCCAAATCTTCCTGTGCTTCCGAGCATTGCAAAAGAATATATAGTTTTCAAAAACGTAAGGGAAAAGGTGCCATGTAGTAAACTTCCAGAGCGTGTGTGAACACACAGGGCTGAGCTGTGAGAGAATTCCCCGTGCAGACTTCCAGCCTCTGCTCTCCCCACTCATTGCAGGGCTCCATCTCTTAGGGCACAGTGTGTCCTCTGAAAAGTCACGCAGCTGTTGGCAGCGGGAGGTGCTCTTCCAGCAGTGTGGGCTCCTCCCTCACTCCTCCAGGCTGGCTCACCTTGCTGGCAGAGTCCTTGGGCCTTGAGGACAAGGACAAGAAAGCACTAATGAGGAAGAACACGCTGGAGGGGAATTATATTCCGCAAGGCTTAGAGGCACTGACTCCAGCCGACAAGATCACAGGCAGTGCCTTCAGTCGGAGCCTGAAAACGTATCAAGGGCCCCTTTTGCTCGCTGTTTCTGTGTTCATTTTTTTCCCATCGCTGTAGGTGCTTGTGTTCAGGCAAACATCTTGCTGCTTCTGCATCAGAGAGGCCATTGGGGAGGAGAGTTAGGGTTTAGAAAAGTTTCTTAAGGCAAGGAAGGACTACGGAGCGCATACAAGGTGGAAATAGCTTGGATTGAGGACTAAAGAGATTGAAAAATATTAAGAAAAGCAATGTGTGTAAGTGAAAAGGGAAGCAGAAAGAGTGCAGGAGAGTTAGGACAGGTCAGACACCTAGAGATTTGGTCAATATCGGACGGTAGGAGAGGAGTGAGGAGTTTAATCCATGGTTGACCTCATGGATACTGCTCAGGGGGTAGCTGGAAGGAATCCTGGGCTCAGGGTCTAATCCTGTTTCTTGCTCTATTTCCTAGTTGTGTAAACATAGGTAAATCATGTAGCATCCTTGAATTTCAATTGCCTTAAGTATAAACACTCACTAATAATATCCAACAACGATATTCTTGTAGGGATCAAAGGAGGTGTGCGTGTGAAAGCATTTTGTAAACTATAGGCACTATTTGATATGGGATATTATTGCATACCAACTGACTCATTATTCACATGGAGCAGACCAGAGGCTGGTCAGCTATTACACTGTTCTTAAAGGAGTGAGCTTTAATGACTTCCCACTTCATGGTAACTTGGACTACATCAATAAGCTGGCTTAGTGGAAGACCTTGGGATCTCCTGTTGTGGTGTGGTGGTAGATATTGGAAGGCTTGGTTTAAAAAAATGTGAATCTTCATGCTTTATACATTCTTACGATGCTTCCTAACCTAGTCCTTGCTCTGTACAGGGTAGAGGTACGAATATTCTGGTAACCATTCAGGAAGGAGTCCTAGTTAACACCCTACCAATTCACTCCACCTGGAAAAATTGGTTTCACTCTTTGTCATCCTTTTGGAGAATAGAGGTCACCCAAGTGGAAATGCATTTCTGTACTCTGTGGTTTTGAGAAGGTAATAAATGAGGTCGTGCAATGAAAAGGGCTTGTGAATTATAAAGTGCTAAAGACAAGTGCTATATGTGCCTTATTATTGTAGTTCACAGAGGCAGCTTGTGGTAGTGGAAGCAAAAGGAATCTCAGGTAAGAAGCGTTGAGCTCAAGTTCCGACTCTGTCACTGTCTATTTGTGTGGAAGATCTCCGCCTCACCGCTGCCCAGGAAGTGGGGAAGACAAAATGCATGACAATGGAGCTGAGAATGCTGAGCAGATGCCCCTGTCTGAGTGTAAAGCATGTGAGCCCCCTATTTTCTCTCCTGTTGTCCACACCTGTCCCTCAGGGCAAGCCTGACCTGTCTTTCTGCACAGGGTCTGCATCTAGGTTATATGTGTACACCCCCCTCTGAGTTCTACTTGCTGATTCAATAGTCAGACCCTTTCAAGTCTGCAATGGCTTTTTAGACCAAGTGACCACGAAGAGATCAGAAGTGAGATATCCCACGATGGATCCCAAGGTCTGGGCTGTACTTCTCGTGAAGGTGATCCCTTGTAGTCTTTGGTTTTGAATACCTCCATTGTGCGCTTTCCATCATGTTTATGATGAGAAAGGTGTCATCTGTGTAGCATCTGCAGGGCTACTGTTGAGAAGTGAGTTGGCTTAAAGCATTTCATTTCAGATGACTCATAAAGATTTCTGGGGCACTGTTCCTTCATTCCACCAGGTAGTCAGTTTTTTTCACGACCACAATAGCAGAAGTGTCATCTTTTGAGCCTAAATACTACAGTTTAAAAGTCCCCTGAACCAGAACAAAAACATTTATTTTCTTTAAAGTGTGAGCTTTTCTCCAGCCTGGCCTAAATTCCTTTTATGTCTGTTTTGAAATGCAGCTTCTGTGAGCCAGTCACAAGATATGCTTCCTCTCCTTCTGCTTCTTCCTTAGGACCTATCATGGTTCTTTATTAGTTCAAGTACACAAGGCAGGTGCAGGCTCAATTTGACTGACAGCTTATAGGAACTCCTGGCCCAGCATTTTAAGTGAGATGGAGTTGGGATTTAGTGTGGTGTCGCACTATCTGGAGAAAATCTGCCCTTCTATGGTCAGAAGTTTTCACTCACCAGGGAAACACTGACACCTTTCAATACTTACAATGCATTGCTGACACGTTTTCTTCTTTTTTGGGTGGTGCCAACTGGCAAACATTTCAACAGGTGGGACATGACTCATGCTTTTGCTTTGCAGGAGAGTAGCTACTGAGACACATGGATGTAATTTTTCTTAATGCTAAGACTTTAGGGCATTGGTTACAAATATACAAATCAGGCCTTAATTTAATAATATTAATGAGATGAATATGATTCTCTCCTGCTGAGAAACAGTGTTGTATTGATAGTAAGAGTTCCAGTTCAGACATGAGAATATCTGGGCTTGAATCCTGGCTATTCTACTAATTAGCTAGATGACCTTGGGTAAGACATTGGACCTTTGTAAGTCTTAATTTCTTGCTTTGTGAAGTGGGGGATAATAAAGATTGTTGAGATTTCAAATGAGCTAATGAACATGATTGTAGAGTTATAGGTAAGTGAAAGATTATCATCATGGAATCTTTATCCTTATAACTGTTAGGAGTTAGAAGGTACATTTTGATTTTCTTGGGTTTGGTCAATAGATTTCACATGACCCCTGCTCTTCTAATTTCAGAGGAAGGTGCAAATTCTCAGTGCTTCACACCAACTTTTTCAATGGTGCCATTGTTTGATAAGAAAGAGGAGGAAGAGAAGGATTCCTGGAGGAAGAAATTTACACTCAGCTGGATGAAGACTTTCTAAAAATCCCTCCAATCCTACAATCTTATAATGATAATATTCTAGCACTAACAATTGCTGTAAACCTAAGGAACCACAAACTCAGACATTGTCTCATTCATTCACATCACAGAGAGAGAGAGAGAACAGTTAGGAAACAGGTGACACCACCCCCAGGGTTTGACAAGTAACAGTTGCTTGGTTGTTTCAGTTGACTAAGGATCATTCCATCCTCTCCTTAGGTCTTTTGTGTCAATCTAGCTGAACAGATACTGAGATAAGTGGAAGCCTAGGTGCTATGCAAGATACGAAAATTATAGAACTCATCCATCTCTGTCCTCAGGAGTTAGCCATCTTGTCAGCCCCTGCTTTGGTGCTGCCTCTCTGTTATCTACATCTATCAATTTCTAAATCGGTATCTTGTTTAAGCCCACCCTGGAAGGGGATTGTGTCTATGAGCTCCTTTAGGACAGAGTTCCACTGCTTCCAGTATCTGACCCACCAGGAAACAGGTCTGGCCGCCCAAAGGCTGGACCTGCAAAGGATTGAGATCCGTAGCTGGTACATTCAGGACAAATGATAAAATTTGCTGGGTTAATTGACTTAGGGGTGATGGGTGGAAAGTGGGACAGTTTTGGGATCAGGGGTCACTCTTGTGTGAAGGTGTATGTAGTCATGGGCTCCAGCCTCAACAGCTGCTGGCAGATGGGGGACCACCTCCTCTCCTTCCTCTTGGCCTCTGACACCACCATGTAAGGAAAGGTCAGACTCAGCTCCTGATGAGGCTGTAGTAACAGCTGCTATTGCCACAGGCCCGTGGATGCTTTCAGCTTGCTCATTCAGTCATTCACTCATTCATTCGTTCAACAAATGTTTACTGAATGTCTACTATGGGACTGTTCAAAATACTGGTGGCCACATGGTGAGCAAAACTACACATCTTGGTTTTCATGGAGTTTACAGTTTGTGAAAGAAAGACATGGAAGAAAGTTATCCCTGCAGTGAGCATATACACCTGTGATAGATGATAAGCGAGGGAGAGGAGCTTAGCCTAAGAAGGAGAGGTCAGGGAAGAGCTGAAGGAGTGG
The DNA here is from genome assembly GCF_030028045.1 of Hippopotamus amphibius kiboko. Taxonomy (NCBI): domain Eukaryota; kingdom Metazoa; phylum Chordata; class Mammalia; order Artiodactyla; family Hippopotamidae; genus Hippopotamus; species Hippopotamus amphibius. Next base: position 190,775,235 of record NC_080187.1, on the reverse strand, counting down.
AGGGTAACAAGCACATGGGCTCGGAGAGCTTTCCAGGCAGAGGAAATAGGACACACCAAGGCCTCCCTCTCTGCAGATGTGAAAGCAGCCAGTGTCTGGAGTACTGAGAGTGAGAAGCAAAGGTGAGATATGACTGAGGAGGGGAGGAAGGGCCTTTGTAGGGAGGTCAGGGTTTTAGATGTTCAGCCTATCAGTGAGGAAAAGACAAAAGGGTTTTGGGCAAGCAGGTGACAGGGACAGATTTGCATTGTGAAGCCTAGTCTTGCTGCTTGTTGGTGAAGGATTTCAGGGGGACCTGAGACTAGGTTCAGGAACTCCAGATGGGTTATCGTCTTCATCTAGGAGAGGGCGGGTAGCAGCCTTGGACGAGGGTGGTGGCCATGGAGGTTGGGAGGTGGAGATACTGAGAGACGTTGAGACATCGAGGCCTTGGAAAAGGTTTGCTTACGAGGGGAAGAGAGAAAAGGGAAGGCATCAAGCAGAGCAACACCCAGGTGGGCCAGGGAGGCCAGAAATGAAAGCAAGAGTCAGGGTTCAGGGAGGCAGCGTTGGCAGGTGGCAGGGAGAGCATGGCAGGATGGCGTTTGCTTGATTTTCTTCCTTCTGCTTATGAACACTGCTCGAAGCCTCATTTTGTCCAGTCTCGTTTCCACTTTAAGCAATTTTGCTTTGGAGGTTACCTGTGAGGGGTCTTTCACGTCCTGGGTTCCGTTTTTGGTTGGTTTTCCAGGTCTGCGTGTTTGTGAGTGTTTGTGAGTGGGGGTGTGAGAGGGGACGTGGATGTTTGGTCCTGCAGCTCAGAGGCCCCTCCACCCCCACCTTCGCCTCTGGAATGTGGCTTTCCTGGCCCTGGGCCGTCTCCCCGCTCCACCCCGGCCTTTCTCCTCGCTAACTTTCACTGATGACTGAGCAAGTTTAGTGAGCCTGAGTTTGCGTAAAGCTTTTCTGGTTCTTGTTTTCAGCTTAGTGGCCATTCTCCCCTCAGGCGATGTTCCTGGCCGGATGGTCTCACCTGACCCTGCCTTGCTTCAGGGATGGCAAGGGTGGGGAGCGGACTGAAGGCAGCTTTCATTTTTTTTTAATCCAACTGCTGCTGTGACAGAGTCCCACCTTATCCCAGCCCATGAAAGTTTCAGATGATCATTTAGTGCCAAGTGGCCTACAATGACAGTACATGTTACTCTTCTTATAGTTCAGAGGGGTTGGTATGAGAGGGATAATGATATCTCGCCATTAGGGGGAATTTGGTATAAAGAAACATTTTTTTTAAATAAACCTCTCTGCTCCTAACGTGTATGTCCATTTATCTATCCAGTTAGCCAACACGTACACATTTATTGAGCCATTTCTGCAGTGCCAGAAATCGTGCTGAAGATGAAAAATGGGGGAATGTTTGTGGTGAATACAGCCAACCTTGGCAGTGCTTCTCACACTTTTCCTTGAAGTATTCCACGGGTGAAGGAGACTGAAGGAGGATGGAGATGTCAGTTTTGGCTTAGGATCCTGTTGCTGGTGGTTGGGGCAGCATAACTTGAACCATCTTGCCATTGCCTCCCTTGAAATTTGTTTGAGGGCTTTTGTTTTAGTTTGAAATTTTGTGCACATTTTGCATTTGGCTCTATAATGTATCCATGTTTAATGTTAGAAATGTCTCCCAACCTAAAAAGAAAATTGTTGCCCCAGTTCTGTGCATCCTGCCTATCCCGAGCCCCTTGACATATACCTGCTCACCCCAGGACCTGAGTGTCACCAGAAAGATGAGTAAGAGCACTCCACGCCCAGTGGGAGGCACAATACCACGGAGAAGAGAGGCAACCATGGAAGCAGGTGTTAAAACGTCATCGTGAAGAAAGGATTATGTATTGTTGAGAGGTAGGGGATCCATTCAAGGAAATGAGAGTTGCTTATGTAAGTGTGCATAGATTTGAAATAAAATGACTTGTTTAGGGAACAAGTTGCAAGATAGTTTGTGGAGAAGGAAGGCACTACGAGAGTAGATTGCAAAGGGCATTGAGTGTTACACTAAGAGTCTGAACCAAATCCAGAGTCATTGATTCTACAGGCAAGGAGAAGTATTTTGTCTTCCTCAAGTGGATTGGTGACCTAGAAACATCATGGAGTAGGACTCAACCATGCGTGGACCGAGAGAGAGGAGGATGGTTCAGAGGGCATGGGTGCCAGGATTCCCGTCGCTCTCCGACCATCTGAGACGTGGGGGTGGGGGTCGGGCAGCCCACCCATGTCTCATTCTGATCAGGTCTGGGTTGGGGCCTGGCAATCTGTACGTGCAAATATTTCATTTTAAATCTGAAAGCGCTTAGCCAGGTTTGAGACTGGCTGATCTTCTGTGATCTGATCGTGGTGCACAGGAAAGAGATGGAGGCCTAGAGAGGTGAAGCCATTTCCCCAATGTCACCTGCTAATTAAATTGGCAGAATGGGGACTCAAACACAGTCTTTCTGCTCTCCAGTCATGAGCTGCCCCCCACCACCCCAGGATGGGAGTTTTGACCTCCATCAGTGTTTCTCTGTTCCCCTCTCCCTTGTGTATTTCTCCATAACCGAAGGCATGTGGGAGGCCAGAGTTGTTTTGCAGGGCTCTGGAAGTTTTGTGTCCCGGCCAAGGTCAGTTTAGCACTCTTATTAACATACTGTAGATAATGGATGTCTAAAAGTCCAAGGGCATAAATATTTTAGTGTAACCATACTGTGTCGCTGTTTCTTTCAGACCTGCACTTCAATTTTTATTTACTTTTATATGTTGCTGGCTTAGGGCCACAAGGTTTTCCATCAACAGAAATGGCTGCGGATGGAAGCGATTTGCTTTCTCCCCCCAGCGCCGAAGAGAGAGACCCATTCTCCAAAGCAGGTGTTTTTAGATCAAGATGGGCTATTGGATGACACAGTGGGGAATACACTTAGTAAAGCAATGTCATAAATTGGGCTGGTGTCGGCTTCCTGATTTAATGCTTTGCTCTATTTGGTCATGAATTATATATTCTTTTTCGGATTGATCATTTATCCCACTGATAAAGGGACAGTGTTCTACCCAGTGGGTTTGGCTCCTGACCTGAGAAATATACTGAGGCATCGAAATTCCCTGAGCTGACAGCTGGGATGAACTCTGGAGACTGTAAACCTGCCAAGGCAGGGAGGGGCAGGCAGATCTTTGTGCTAGGGCTCTCCCCTCACTTAGTATGCATCGACTACCATGATGGCTGAGCAATGCCTGGTCTGCGTTTTACCCAATGTAATTTGCAAATTGATTGTTCTTCCTTGGAAGTCTTTCTTAATTAAATTGTACCTGCAGTTATTACCCTCTGACAAAGGGGGTATTTTAGTGTCTTGGCAGAGGATAGCCTTAGCTCAGTGGATTTACTTTTGTTGAAGTGCCCACCATGAACTATTGTGTGCAGAACTCTACTGGATGTGCCCTTCTAGAAGAATGAGATGGCACTTCTTGTCCACAAAGAGCTAGAATTAGGTGAGTTAATAATAATGCCCGATAACAAAATGTGTGTGGAATGCCTTTGCTTTTCAATGCACATATTGCAGACATTCCATTCCACTTTCACACAGTGTATGGCAAACCGCTGCAGGCTCCATCTGTCAGATGAGAAAACTCAGGGAGAGAGAACTTAGGGGTTTGTCCAAGCTCACAGAGAAAAGTGAGAAACAGGACTAGAATGTAGGTGAGCTGCATCCTATATTAATCTGTCTGCTCCCCATGTTGAGTTATGCCCAAATGTGTTCACTCAACACCTATTTAAATGTGGCAGTTATGATTGGGCCCTATGGGGACAGATAGAATAGCTATGAGGGAACAGGTATCTTCAGTGGACGTCAGCCTTCCAGCCATAGCAGTGGTTCTGAATTCTCGGCAGGTATCAGCAACATCTGGGAAGCTCATTTAAAAGCATAGTTGCCTACACAGCACTGTAAAGTAACTATACACCAATAAAAAATTAATTAAAAAAAAAGCACCGTTGCCCGGGCCACAGCCTGGGGTCTTCCTAAGTCTGGGATATGCCCCAGCATGCACACTTTCAAAAGTTTCTATGGTGAATCAGATGACCAGTCAGAGTGTAAGCCAGAGAAATAGGGCTTTATCTCACTCAAGATTGTACAAAGAAAGGTGAGGTAGAACTAGGAGACCCAACATTGGAACCCAGTCAGCCTGGAGATTTGTAGGGGAACAAGTGTCACCACCAGGGGTGCCTCAGAGTCCTTAGAGAGTCAGGCACAGTCTCCGCTCCAAGGAAACATACCAGTGTCTCCTGGATGAAGCTCTCCTGGCTTAAGCCAGGTCAACCTAACAGGCTGGAAACAGAAAGCCTGTCCCCTTTACCCACACTGGATCTTTCTCTCCTACTTTTCTTCTCTTCATTGCTGCCTCTCTTCCTTATCCATACTCAAAATTCCCTTCCTCCATCAGACCCTACTCATCCTCCAAGGCCCAGCTCACCTGCAACCTTTCCCCTGACATCTTCGATTTCCCCTCTCAGAGGGGCTCTCTCCTTCCTCTGTGCCCTGCAGCACTTGGTACCTCTACGGTGTTTACTTAGCCATCGTATGCAGGGCCTGATTCTGCCTTGGGGATCGACCCTGTCCTCATCTTTGTCCCTCCCAGTAGCCAGCACAGAACCCGGCACATTGGAGGTGACCGGTATCTGCTGGTTGAGTTAAATTGACTTACTGAACTGCTACTACTTCTGAGCCTGCTCAAAAGGAATTAATGAACGTATCAGTTCAAACTTAGAACACACATCCCCACCAACAACTTCTATACCTTGACAGTTCAAACCAGTTTTTTTAAAAAAAGAAAAGCAAAACATATTTAACTCAAAATACTTGGAGAGAATAATTGCTGGTTTCAATGGCGAGCCCACACTGGCCACTGTAAGCGAACTCGGATCACAGGTGTAATGAAATGTTAGAGTATCTGTGGGTGATTTGCTGCACCACACAGCTGCCCTTTGACTGCCAAGGCAGCCCTGCATGCTGCTGTCCCTGGACCCTGGGGCTCACCTTGGCCGAGCTTCCTCCACATCAGGAGGAGAAACCTATTCCTGATGATCTCCTTCCCTACCCCGCCCCTTCTCGTCCTTCTCTCTTGTCCTTGGGCCTGCATAGGCTGGCCCTGTCCAGGAAAGGGGTAGACAGAGCATGTGGCTGAGGTGCAGACTGGAGGTGGTTGCTCTGGGTGGGTGTGCACCCTGGGCTGGAAAGGCTGAAGGTCAGGCCTGGTGTTAGCAGAGCCCTCTCTTCTCTCCTTTGTCTCTCCCTCCTTTCTGCCCCCCGGAGTCGGGTTTGAAGACCTGCATCTGGCTGGCTAATTCTTCCTGCACAGCTTTTCTAGCCAAGTTTTTCAGGCCAGGGCCAGGAACACTGGTCAATTGTAGCCAGGGTTCATTTTCCACACAAGCATGACGATGATATCCCTACAAAGCTAATTCCGTCCACCCAGAAAAGCGCCGCAGGGAACAGCCTCGTGATTTTGTCTGCACCTCCGGAAGTGATGATGGGCACATGTGTCTCCATGGGCATCATCTCACACTTGGTGGGATGCCTTGGCTTTCAGCATGACACTGAATCTGGGGGAGAGGCAAACAAGAAGTATTCGGGATTGGGAGAATCCCAAAGCTCTCTGTTGGAGAAACACTGAAGGATTTGGAGAAGAGAAAATCAGCAAGGCCAGCAAAGCTGTCCTCATACCCTTTGGAGGGTCTTCCTTAGGAAAGAGAACTGAACTTGCCCTATGAGATCCTTATGGGTAGAACCAGGCTGAGTCATAAATCCAATTCCTAAATCACCTTCCTTGTTTAGGCTCTGGCCATGCTGAATGGCCTCTGGTTCTATATGCATGCAGTTCCCTTTGCTGGAACACTCTCCCTGGATAACCTTGACTCCTCCTTTTGGAAACAGCTTACATTTCATTTCCCCAGAGCAAGGGACCTTCCTTAAATCCTCTAGATCAGGTTTCTCTGAGTGGCACTGTGTGGGGTGGGATACTTCTTGGTTGTGGGGCTTCCCTGTGCATTGCAGGATGTTTGGCAGCATCCCTGGCCTCTCCCCACTGGATGCTGGTAGTATCCTTGCAGTTGTGACCATCAAAAACATCTCCAGATATTGCCAGTTGTCCCTCAGGGCTTAAAATCACCCTCTCAGGCTTCCTAGGTGGCGCAGTGGTTGAGAATCCGCCTGCCAATGCAGGGGACACGGGTTCGAGCCCTGCTCCAGGAAGATCCCACATGCCGCGGAGCCACTAAGCCCGTGCGCCACAACTATTGAGCCTGCGCTTTAGAGACCGTGAGCCACAACTATTGAGCCCACGTGCTGCAGCTACTGAAGCCCACGTGCCTAGAGCCCATGCTCCACAAGAGAAACCACGGCAATGAGGAGCCTGCGCACCACAACGAAGAGTAGCCCCCGCTCGCTGCAACTAAAAAGAAAGCCCGCGCACAGCAAAAAAGACCCAACACAGCCAACAAAATAAATAAATAAATAAATTTATTAAAAAAAAAAAAAAAAAATCACCCTCTCCTCCCCCAACCCAGCTGAGAGCCAGCGCTCTAGGCCAGTGTGCCCACAGCGCCCTGCACTTTCACTCCTGCGACACCCATCATGTTGCTCACACTTGCAGAGTTCTCCATGCTTGTCTGACATCTGTCCCCTCCCAGCTCAGCTCCCTGATGGCAGGAGTGGATTCTAATGTTCTTTGCTGGTCCGAATCGTTCAGCTATAAAAAATTCAGTGAAGAGATGAATGATTTAAACAAGAACTTTGCAGCTCTCAGAGCTGTCCACAGACAGCATAGTTTTCCCCCACATTTATTTAATTTCCTATCACTGGGTGAGTCCAAACCAGGCAAACGGCTACTTGCTGAGGATTCTGTAGAGACGATGTAAGCCCTGAATGGGTGATCTTGAAGTTCCCTTCCAGTTACAAGACTGTATGGAATGTGGGCTTTTGGCCAGCCACCCTCTGGGTAACTAATTAAATCACAAGGAAGAGGCCAACCACTCCCTCAAGAGTCAGGTGCTAAGTGTTCCCAGGAAGGGGTGATGCAGCTTGGGGAGTGACCTTTAAGCGGGTCAAGAGTCACATGAATATGGAATGCCTTTCCCTTCCCTTTCTCCTCTCCTCAGAGGTCATTTGACCCATATCCTCAGGGGTAGGATCATGCTTGAGAGATTTAGAAAACACCCCTTCCCCCCTAAGTGCCACTCTTCATGGCACACAGAGCTGGGCAGCTTTGTGGTGTGTGAGATGGGTGAGAAAGGAAGGCCAGCACGCGTCCCTGGATGGCGTACCAGTTGCCTAGGGCAGTGTTCGTCAGACTTTGAAGGTTACAGCATGTATGATTTATTGCTCTATTTCTTTCCCTATAACCCCCTTTCCAATGGGGCAAAGAACAGTAAACAGAGACAAATGGTTGCTCTCTGGGCCCACACTTGATTCCAAGGGCTGTGGGAGAACCTGCTTTGTCTGCCACTGACCGCCTCCCCATGTGCACTGCCCTGGGCTCTTCCACGTGCACAGTCTCCTTTACTCTTTGTAATCCAAGGAGGGAGGTACAATTACATCTGTTTTCCAAAGAAGCAACTGAAGGGGTCAGCGACAAGCCCAACATCACAGAGCTAGCTAGGAGACTGGGCTGGCGGCAGAATCCGTGCACATCTGCTGGCCCCCTGCATGTCCTGTCACAAGCAGGATGTGAAAGCCCTCTACCCCGAGTGGCTGTTTCAGAAAGTCCTGTAAGTTGGCATTGTCATGATGAAAACTATCCTTGAACTCAAATTCCTGCTGCTTTAGTGACTGCTGCTTAAGATCTTGCCATGATTGACTTGATTATGCTTTTGCAAATCTCTCCTTATCTGCAGCTGAAACTTCTTCAATCATTATACTTCTGATGTAACATGGCGCATTGCACACACATGTTTATTTCTCTTTAAAAACAAAATAAAAGCAGAGAAGTAAAGAAGTATAAACTTACAAGGACAAAGAAAGGGAGAGTGAGGATCTCAAACAAAATTCGGAAGATGGAAACTAGATGGATGAAAGATCAATGTACTGGCATACCGGAGAAATCTGAGACCCAAACGTCCGGGGACGGGGTAGGGTGGGGTGGGAGTAGAGTGGGATGTGGGGATGGCAGGGGGAAGATGTGAGACCACCTAGATTCTTTCCACCTCCCAGCTCACCTATGTGCCCCCTCCTCTCTGACCTCAGCCAACTATTGGAATACAGTATACTCTGGAGCCCTGGAGTCAGACATCCCAGGTACAGTGAGAGCCTGGGGAGAGACTGGTGGAATCAGGGGCTCAAAGTCTGCATACTGAATGGGATTCCACCAACCCCATTCTCCTGATTGGCTCCTGGGTTTCTGGAAGCTAGGCCTCTGCCCAACACCCCAGGTAGGAGATTGGAAAATTCTCAAGGGAAACTGACCTTAGAGATAAACCTAAATATTTGGATATTTGGGGTATTTTTCAGTGGAAGATCAGATCGGCGTTGTGCTGTAGGGTGGCCTGTGGTGGATAAGCTCTACTCATGCACACACACCATCCATTCAGTGGTAAAGCACCTCACCCTAGGAAGCCTTAAGCCATGGTATTGCTGAAACAGAATCTTTCTTCATTATCGAACAAGCAACTTTTTTTTTAATTAAAGAATTTTAAGAGTTTCTTTGTGCAAACTTGGATTCATATTGGACAGCATCAAACTGGAAGTGGTTAGGAGTGCTTTACCAATAGGAGGTGGGGAAAAGACTCTAACGGAGAAGACACGAAGTATAGAAAAGAAAGAATTTGATTGGCTATAGCTTAAGCGGTCAAACAAGCAACTTGATTGCTATTGAGACATCATTGCAAACTTCATATTTGAATTTGATGACCTTCTAATTGCAAAAGCCTTAGTCCTTATTCCTTTAAAAATTTTGACCTCCTCCTTTACAAAGCTGGCCCTCTTCTTCCTCCATACCCCTCCCCACTCTCCACCCAGTCTTCCAAGTGTGGGGTAGGTTCCTTTGATTTTATTCTGACATAGATTAAAGTTTGGATCCACTTCATGGGGGCTGACAGCTAATTCCCATTGAATGTTGTTTGCCTCTAGTTTAGCTATTTTGCTGGTTATTTTTCCTGTGTTGGTGTCTTTTGTGTTTCTTGTGTTTTATGTCATTTTTCTCCACCTTCCTCTTTGAATGCTCTGAAGCTGATCCTGGTTTCCTGGGAATAAATAACAAGTACTTTAAAGCTTTTTGTACTCTTGCCAGGTGCCATTATCTAGAAATATGTTGGCATCTCATATAAACATATGTTTAGATTTCTATAACTAAATGTATCCTTATGTATGACATTATTATAACAGAATTCATCTATAAAGATATAACTCTATTTACAGGTGAGATCTATTATAAGCTTCTACATTTCTATTCAGTTGGTACATGTGCCCAACAAAGAATATGTTATTTTTCCTTAGGAATAAAATCATGTTATTTGTAAAGAGTAAGGAGAACTTAAATGAGTATAAGCAGTATTTACCTTAAGTAGATACTTTCAGCATTTACCATTTAAAAGTCCCATGCTCAAGGATGATGTTCTGAGACATTTCAAGGTGACCTGTAGCTCTAGAGCTAAAACAAATGAGAAAATGTGGTAAAGCACTGCTATCTGTGGATGTTCTACAAAGGAAAACAGCGTGGTGGAGTGGAAATGGCAGGAGGTTTGAAGCCAGTTACCTAGAGGGCTCAAGCTCTCCATTTATTGACTGTGTGATCTTGGGGGAGCCACTTCACATAACTGTGGGACCCAGATGAAATGGGAATTGTTTTCATCACTTCACAGTTTATTGTGTGTTAAGTTAACGTATATGAAAGCATGACTGTAAATCGTTAGGCGTATTTAATTTGCTGCCTATCCAAGCCTGTTTCTTCACCTTGTTGCTCACAGTGCCTTGGGCAGAGTACTCATTCAATCAACATTTGTTGGATAACAAGTTAATGAATGAATTTGTGAGTCTGGGTTTTCAAAATGTTTTTGCACCCCTCTGAGTCATTTATAGACATTTATAAAATCAAGATTTTATAAGTTGCTCCTATATAATCAGATCTCTTGATTCAGAGGTAAAAGATAACTGGTCGGGTCAAGCCTTTCTTGCATATGGGACAGTAACTGGCAGGGCTGATGATGAGAACTTACCTTCATCCTTCTTGAATATAAGATCACAGATTGGGAGAAACTTAGAGATAATCATTTTCTTCTCAAATGTGAGGAAATTGAAGCCCAGAGTCTCTTTGAAGTCAGTGACTTTATATAACTTTTCCCTTCTATAGCTCTAGGGCTATAGTAGAAGATGTACAACGAATACATTTTTAAAATGTAGTTTTCAAGGATTGAGCTAAGCACTGGGGAATAAATATCAACAAGATAATCCCCACCCCATCTTCACTCCATCTCCCCCTGCCTCCCCACTTTGAGGAACTCAGTCTAGACAGCTATGGAAACCAGTAGGTATGCTATTAGTCATACTAATACTGCGGTGGGATTACAGAGGCAGAAGAGAACTGCCAAGGAAAATTTTGAAAAGAGATGGTGTTTACCTTGTGTCTTAGCTTGGGTTCCTCAGACAGAGACCTGAGGAGACTGGGCAAGTGATTTATTAAAAAAGTGCTCCTGGAAAAACCTGGAAAGGGAGTGTAGATAGGAAGAGAGGGTCAGGAGAAGACAAAAGCAAGGATGAGATTACCGGTCAGGTCCCATGGAGAGTAGGTTAACTGCACCCTGTTGGGGGAAATAACGTGCTCCTCAGAGTTTGCTCCTGGCTTCCAGACAAAGGAACTGGGCTCTCATAATCTCACATTAGCTGGTCGCTGGCTAAGGGTCATGGTGGGTGAGGTGGGAGAGTATGTTGACCCTCAGAGTCAACTTTTAGACTTCTGGTCCTAGGACGTATGGGCAGACTGGCTCCAGTAGCCAGAGGCTGGGCCTCTGAAGGTTGTTGCAGGTGTGGGTGATTAGAAACAAAAGCACGAAGTCGGAGGTCAGGTGCAGAGAAAAATGATAGGAATCTGGGTGAAGCACCAGCAGCAGTGTCCACTCTACCTGAGGTCTATGAGGATGATTTGAAGTAGGTGGGAAGGGCATTCCAGGAATAAATTATAACCTGAGCAAAGGCCCTGAAACATTATGACATAGGATGTGTTTAGAGATGAGAAGGTGGTGTGGCTGTATTGCCTTATATCTGGTAAGAAGTAAGAAGCTGAGAGATAAGTTTGGAAATGTAGGCTGGAATCAGATGCACTTAAAAAAATTGGTTGAAGGAAAAGAGATCACTTGGGGTATTTCAGATAAAAAATGGCTTATTGTAAGGATACATGTGCTCAGGAACCTGGAAAAAGCCTGGCCACAGGAAGAGCAGGTCTCAAGAAACTAGCACTCCAGAACAAGCAGGGACTTTTGCCCTGGCCACGGCTTCACGTGCTGCTCTAATCCACCCCACTCCCACCACCGAAAGGCTTATCTTTCCCCCGTGCACACTGTAGACCTTTTTTTCTATCTTGCTTTCTGCTAACTCATGTCTCTACCTCCTTGTAACTCTCATTTGCCTTAGCTCTCGTGGCCTTTTCTATAACCCAAGATTTTCTCTATCTTCTCTTTTAACTTCTGCTTCCATTTCTACCCACCTCCTTCTCTCAGCATGTCTGATTTCAGATTCTCAGGATGAGCTGAGGGTGATGAGGAAATTGAAACTTCCATGCTTGTAATTGCTTACTCTCCTCTATCTTGCAAAGGCCTGCTCGCCACTCTCAGTTAAACAGTAAAATGAATTACTAAGAGTGATCAGATAAGGAAAGAATATCTGGCTCTCAGGCACCCACCCCAAGCCTTTGAGACCCTTTGCTGCACATAGACTTGTTAAGTGACCATTAACTTCAACCTGCAACCAATGTGAGAATGCAAATTGGGACCTTAGTCCTGATAGGAATGGAATGTCCAGCTCCTACAAGTTCCTGTTAGGACCCCCTACTATGTGTGTAACCCATGGCAACTCCCGTGCTTTGTAACTGCCCGTGACCTATAGTAATTTGTAGCCAATCAGTTTGTACCAATTATAGCTGTATGTTTTATCCTATATAAGGAGAAGACTCCCCTGAAACGGGGCCCCAGAATTTTGGAGCGTTAGCTCGTCTGGGTCCGCTGGCTTAATAAACCTGAGTTCTCCAACTCTCCGAGTGTTGTGCTTGGTTTCTCGTGGGATCAGTTTTTTTTCTGCAACAAGGGGACCAGAAGATGTTTCCTGATGGGCCATCACATCATAGATTGCATTGCTGTCCAGCATATGAAGTGTATTGCTGTTCTAGACTGAGGGACACACTACTTGTCTGATTGGCTGTGCCTTGGGGAAGGAGCAGAGTCGCACAAGAGTATGAGAATGAGTCAAAATTTACCTGCACTCCAATTATATTAAAACTTCTGTAAATTCTACAGCCAAAGTGCGGGTAATTTTTGACTCACCCTTATATTATATAATCACAGTAGCTAAAGTTATTGAGCACTTTTTTGAGCATTTCTCATATGTCATTTTACTGAATCATCACTTTTATTTAATCAATGTTCATTTAATTCATATTCACATTTATTTAATCCACCCATGAGGTGGTTCTGGGATTGCCTTGATTTTACAGTCTTAGAGGTTTACATAATATGTGGTGAACTTCCTCCCACCAAAAGCTGAGTTGCTCAGCTTTCCTTAGGAGATGTAGACAGGGCAGAACCCAGGACTGACAGTAGCCTTGCTTCTGCGTGAAGGAATTTGGAATGTATCTGATGATAGTAAGGTACGTGTCAGTAAAGGTGGAATGAAATCTTAGGTGTGATCTGGTGTCAGGCTTGTGGTGATTAAATACTCTAGTGCTAAAAAATATCCCAAGACTTTTATATTTGTTTCATTCCTGCATGATTTTCTCTACCAGCATCAGTTTCAACATGTTAAGCTACTTGGGGTAAAAAGCAAGGGTTTCTAGTAGCTGAGCAGCAAACTCAGGAAGTCCACAAACGGGGGCAATGGTTTCCATGCACAAAGTCTCCACTTGCAGAGAAGCCTTGCCATGGTTCCAGGCTAACTGATATGTGGGTCCGCCCTGGTCACGAGGCGCAGGCCAGCTGGATGCGTGAAACGGAAAGTACCATGGGCTCCTGCTTGGGTGAAACAAAAGGTTTAAGAGACTCTGCGGGCATGGTAAATCTGCTTCATCTCAACAATCTGGAAACAGGGAGGTGGGTTATTATCTACCGAGGCTTTTCCTTAAAAGGTTGGAATTGAATGCTGTTATGTCTTGTTAAGAGGGGGAACCACAGGGAGAGGAGACTATCTTGGCCTAATTTCCACGCGCTCAGGCTCACGCTGGCTGGTGCAGCATTAAAAGGACCCGAGAGAGGCTGGTGGGGAGGCAGCGAGAAGGTAAATGTGGACCCTGTGGCTGGCCGCTTGCTGTGCTTCCTTGTCAGTGACTTAATGCAAATGACTTTCCTGCCAGACACCGAAAGATATTCTATGAGCACCTGAGTCTGGGGCCAAGCTAACTGTCCACCATCAGACCTTACTTTTTACTGCATCACAGGGAAAAAGATAAGATATGCTCAGTGAAGAGAAAAAAACCCATCCTGAAAACAGAGGGGCGAATTTGTTAAAATCCCATCTTGTTTTACAGTCTCCCTGGGACGGAGTGGCAGTGACTTGTTAGGAAAGAGTCCTGGGCTGGAGGACCTGGCTTCCTCTCATCTCTTGTCAGACTCTGCGACAGCTCTGTGTCTGTTTCCTCGTTCACACAATGAGGCTTCTGGTCTCAGTCTCCAAGGTCCCTGTCAGCTCTCATACCCAGTGAATGCAGAGGGCCTGGGCAACACCAACTCCCCAAAGACAAATTCAAGGCCCATGAGGGAAGAAAAGAAGCACTGCTAAGGTTAAGTCTAGCATTAGGTATATTGAAATTTAGACTTTGGGTGGTTATTGCAGAAAGTTGTTGAAATTAAAGTTATATGGCTTTGTCACTTCGTATTGGAGCTGCCACAGAGACTGTCTTGGGGTTATACCCAGGATCCCCTTTTCAGGCCACACTGGTTCCCACCACCCTCCTTCCTTTCTCATAGAATGTTCTAGTATGTACATACATCCATACACACATAATACATACAAGTCTGGCTGAAACATGGGAGGCCATTTCTTATGTGGAGAGGAGAGAAAAGAGCAAACTTATAGAACTTGCAGAGGTCCTTTCAAGGTTCTTGCGGTCACTGTTCTAGAGTCTCCGGCTTCCTCCTGAGATGTAATTGGAAACACAGTTGGCCTCTGTCTTCTGTTCACTGATCCCCTTCTCCATGCAGCCTCTGCTTAGCCAAAGGGCACGTGGTCCCTTCCTCCCGGAGGAGCGGGGAGACAATTCAGACAAATCAACATATGCCTTTATGTGACCTCCATTTTACCGGGCTTTTTCCTAAGGCAGGAATTTTCTTATGCTTCCTCTCCTCATTATTTTTTTGACCTGTGGCTACTTCTCTTTTGTAATCAGCAAATGAGAGGGCTTATATGCTTTCTTCAGAAAGGTGGGAGAGACAGAAAAACTGTGTAGAGTTGCTTGTTGCATGGTAAACCAAAGAGTCATTAAACTCTGCGGTGGGGAAGGAAAAGAGCAGAGGGTGTGAATGGGTGGTCCAACCCCCAAGTCGTGCAAAGGAACCATCCTTGAGTCATCTCCAGGGTCTAGAGGTGGTTCCAGGTAAGTAAGCAGCATCAGGAGGCTTCCTCTGGAGCTTCTTAGCCACAGTAGCTTCTTTCCCTCATCGTGAACAACGTCTGACAAGAATTCTACCGCTAGTTCATCTTCTTGACATAGAAACACAGAGAGAGGAAGACAGTGACGCAAATGACCATTGCCTCGTGCTCGGGCTGTCCTCACCTGAGGTCTCAAGTGCTTCTTGAGTGGATCTGGAAGAGGCAAATGTTAGTTTACACATCCTTCTCCCCTGCCGCTCTGGGACATCATTAAACTGGAGAACACGGGTGGCGTGTGCTCGTGGGGACATAAACAGAGCCTCACCTAAGGTTCCTTTTACTGGTGACCACTAGCATTTCCAGTTCTCCTCTTCTTTCTGGAGATTATGAACATGGAATATTGTTTCAGGACTGCCTCTGTAGGCAAGTTCCCTTCTTCCGACACAGTGTATCCTCCCTTGAGCCTTCTGTTGAAAGGAAGGTGCCACAAGATCAGTAGAGCCTGGGTCCCTGAGTCACCACATGGGACCACCCACCAGAGAGTTACTCATTCCCACAGCAGACGGTGCGAGTGAGGCTTTACCTTTCTTGCATGGCGCTTGGCACGGAGATTTTGGTGTGGTTTGCTGCTGCAGCGTGACGAGCCCACTCTGACACACAGATTCAGTCTTCCGCGTGCATCAAAACCACCAGAAGTGCTTTACAACTCATCCCAAGGCTTCTGATCCTGTAGATCAGAGATGAGGCCCAGGAATCTGCATTTTAATTGTATGTCAAATGACCCCCAGACATTCCTGTCCAACTTATCTGTGAATCTGCTGTTTCCTGAGGCGCACACATGGAGAGACACTTGAAGGTCAGTTGAAGAGGTTAATGTAAATTGCTTGCTGTCGAGATTGTGTTTTTCTCTCATTTTGAAGGCCTCGGTTCCTTTCTTAGCCACCAGAAGAACAGAAGAGGAAGAGGTGAGTTTACCATCAGAGAAGTGCTCGTGCTAACCGAGATCACAGACACAGGAGGGATGCCTTCCTCCGAAGCTTCTCCTGGGGGTTCAGGGAGATAACTCAACAGGACACATAGGTCATTGAGTCCCTGGTCTGTAACAAGGAAGGTGATCAATAAATGTAATTTCTTTGTAAAGGAGAAAGAAAAGCTATGTTTCAGGAATGATTTCATTTCAATAAAAATGAACAATTACAGATTACCTTCCTAGTTCAAGCCCAGTTAGAGACAGGGAGCTACACCTGTCCCAGCTATCAGAGTGGAGTCTGGTAGGGGGCTGAGCTCTGTGTGTGCTGCGTGTGTGTCACACCACAAAGCGCTGCCTGGTGAGGGCCATGAGAATTGTAAACCCGAAGTACTGAGGGAGTTCAGAGAAGGGAGAGATTTCAGTTTTCTTTGAATATTGACTTGCTACTGCATAGTCATTGTAATATCGTCTAAGAATGACGGTCAGGCATTTCTCACAAGGGCTAATGAATCACTCCATTTAGCTGTGACAACAACAAGGCAAAGAAATATCTTCAAGGGCCCAGATGTTATTTTTCCGGCCTTGTCCCGGGGATATAATGTGCTTAGAAGTTATGACAAATTAGCCGCTTGTGGCAAATCTACATTGAACCCTTTTATAAAAAATGGAAGTTTGGGCCTGAGTTAATGGGTTTTTATTGGCGAGGGAAATAAGCTTGGATAAGGAGGGTGGGTCCTAGCTAGGAAGGACTTTGAAAAGCAGCAGGAGAGTTTAAACTTGACTCAGGAAGCCCAGGGATGAGTACCTGTGTGAAAGGCATGGATCAAACCTCCACTTAGTCACAGGTCATTGCTGTACTTCAGAGTGCCAACAGTCAGTTAACACATGAAAGCGGAGGGTACAGGGTGATGGAAAGGAAGTCAAAGAGAAGTAATTAGAAAAAAACAGAAAAACTATAGATGGGAGGGGAATGCAATTATTTTTTAACTGTGCTAATTTTTTTTTCTTACCATTATTGTTTTCCTAAGAGCAAGCATCTCAGTTTCACACTGCCATGTGTATGCTTCCAGGTGCCTGAGCTACATTCAGAAAGACCAACTTTTGGGTTCTGTCTATGCTTTGGGAGGAAGAAGGCATCCTTGAAGTCCGAGTGCTTAAGAAGCAGAGCTTTGTGTTGGCGGAGATGTATGTCCCTGTGTTCAGGTAGGCTGTTTAGGTCAAAAGAACATGGCCGACCTCAAGCAACCTCATGTCCGGAGTGCTGTGTGGTCAGCTGCTGGGCCGTGGAGACCGCAGGGGAGCAAGCAGCCTGGCAGAGGAGGAGCAAGACAGGAAGGCCTCCAACAGAAGGTGGCTATGGGCCTCATTGCAGTCCTGGGGTCCCCATTCTAATCACCCTCATTAATGGGGCCCCCGGCCTTCCCAGTGCTTCCTCTCTCCTCTCTCCACCTCGTGCCCCCTTGGCCCTACTGCTCTGCACACTCAAAAATGTCTGCCTCCTCATGACTGGGCATCCTTGTAGGCCGCAGTGGCCCCGTTCCTATCTTATAGCTTTTCAGCTTTGTTTTTTATTGCAAACTGCCTGCTTGTATCTGTTTTATTTTTTCCAACTGCAGCTCCCAAAAGAGAAAATCTGACTCCATCAGCTCATTTTATTTTGTACCATGCCATTTTAATTTAAAGAAAAAAACTTTATTAAGGTATAATTGATATACGAAGAATTATATATATTTAATGTGGACAATTTAATGAGCTTGGACATATGCCAACACCCAAGATACCATCAGCACAATAAAATGTGGGTCACTGGTGACTCAATGGATTGGCACCCGTGGGTTATGTGCCTCCGAATCACCGCTGTGGTCCCTGTGGGAGAGGAGAAGGGACTCGGGCCCGTGTGGGTAACAGGCGGTGGCAGGGCAGGCATTGTGAGGGGCACATTTCGCCAGCTTCTCTCACTCAGTAGTCTCCCCAGGCTCTCTGCTGGGTGGGAGAGGGGGTGCTCTGCGGGTCCCGGTACTAGGGCTCGTGGCCATGGGAGGCCCTGGCGTCTTCCTGCCCATCCTGCAGTGGTCATAGCGTAGACCTGTGCCCCAGCTCACAGCGGTCTCCCCATCCTAGGTCGGGGCATGACAGCTCACTGTAAATGAACATGTCACTGAAAATGATAAAGCAAAAGAGAAGTCAAGGTTTGTCTCCCACGGGCCTCCCTCTGTTGCTCCGTTTCTGAGGTGTGAGTGCTGCAGGTGGCCGGGGCTGCTCCTCCTGTTGATGAGGCGCGGGGTTTAAAGCATGTAGTGTGCTTAGCAGTGAAGCCGAAACCCAACCCTGGCTGATTTCACTCAGAAGAAGGTACCATCAGACAGTAGCAGGAACCGCTGAGATCCTCCTGGAAGGTCTGGAAGCTGTGTCACCAGGGAAAACCTGCATGGTCATGGAAGACACCTCTCTTCCTCTCACTGGGCACCCAGGCTCGGCTTGCTTGGTGGCACCACAGTCCTGGACTCTGCTGCTAAAAGTGCAGCCACCCTTGCCTCTGGAGAGCAGGCAGAGCTACCAGCAGCCTTGGCCAGAATGAGCTCTCCAAGGCCCAGCACCTGCATTTGGGGGTGGAGAATAAGCTGAGACAGGTAGACCAATAAGCACATGGACGGATGCGCGGGCAGACAGGTCCATCCAGAGCACAGGAGGTGGCATCGTCCAGTTGTGGAAGAGTGTGCCCGCCCTGGAGCCTGAAAACTGCATTCTGCCACTAGGTTACTTGCTAACTATGGAAACCTAGGTAGGTTAATTCACCTCTAAGTGTCAAACTTGTCTCCTGTAAAAAGGGGGAGATGATAAGACCCATAGTATACAGTGAGAACTAGAAGAGCTGACGCACAAGGAACTCTCAGCAGAGTGCCGCTCCAAACCAGGCTGCCCTGGAACGCTAGGAGCTAGCGGTGATGTTCGGACGTGAGGTCGTGAGGGCTGGGCTGTGTGGTAGGCATGGGAGGGAGGGAGGGAGAGTGAACTTGAGAGAGATGTGAAAGGCAGGACAACAAGACATTGTGACAGATGGGGTAAAGGGGACGGGGGTGGGGGGGTGGCAGGGGATGAGGGGTCCAAGCAGGCTCCATAAATTATTGATAAATCATCTTTCTCATCTAGTTCTTAGCATTGGGCTATTTGGGTGTGAGCTGGCGTTTTTTTTTTCAGATAAAATAACAGAAAGAGAACAATTGAGAATTGGAGCGGATACAGTGAATTTTCTGAGAAGTAAAAGCACGGCTGAGAGCATACAGATGCGGAAGCCAGGGAAAAGCGCAGCTTCCACCCCTCCCCCCCCCCCCACCCCCCGCCGCCCCCAGCTCCTCTTTCTTTATAAAAAGAGGGCAATTGAAAACACAGGGGACAATTTTACACCTGACTTTACTGGTCAGATAGCCTGAGCCTTAGTCAGATCTCCTTACTTTAAATCCATTTTAGAAGGAGATAGGATATAAATTGCAAATAAATAAATCATCAGGTCAACTCATCCACCTTAGGGATTGATTCTTTCCTCAGCAAATGGAGGTCAGAGCCATACAAGGGGAATGATGAGAACTGGTCCTAACTCCAAAATTTCACCTCAGTGGCCAGTCCCTGGACTGGAGTCCCCTACTGTGTCATTCCCTGAGGGGGTCCTCGAAATCCTACACATTCTAGCACGTTATTACCAGGAGAGGAAGTGGTTAAGTTCACATGCTAACAGTAGTAGATATAATTTTCCATTAGCCTCTAGTCTCACCTAACAGAAGGGTCACTAGAGAATGAAAGGTAGGATTTATACATAATCTTAAGAAGCCTCAACTTATTTCCTGCCCTGCTGCCAAGAGCATAGTCTGGAAACCAGAAGTATTGGCATCCCTCGGAAGCTTTGTAGAAATGCAGAGAACCAGGCCTCGCTAACTCAGACCTACTAAATCAGAATCTGCATTTTAATAAGATCCCCAGGTAATCTGAGTGATCATTACATTTTCAGAGGTGCTGGCTGAAGGCAGGAGAGGGAAAGAGAGAGGGAGAGAGACCAGTTTTATGGGCAGGAAAAAGCTGAGGCCCTGAGAAGGTAGAAGAATAATGAAAGCCTAACTTATAATTTTACCTAAAGCTGACTTTTGAATGGTGTTTGGAAAGTGACTCATGACAAAATCCCTTGCAAGGTAGAGGCAGCAGTAGCAGTCTTCACAAAGTTCTCCGAAGCCCGTAAGCATCACGTCAGCTCAGCTCCAGGTGCAGAGCTGCCTGTCGACGACAGTTTTATTGAGCTCAGTGCGTGCAGAGCACTTGCCCTCTTCTTTTAAATTGGAAACAGATTGCAGCGCTGTAGGCAGTGTCATTGAGAAGGTGGCAAATGTCTTGTTCCATCTCCAAAGTCACCCAGAGTGAAAGTGGGCTCTAATAACCAGGGCCTCTCTGGTTGGACTTTCAGGCCCTCATAGAGAAACTTTCTAAGTAAGCCCTCTTCTTCAGTTTTTTTTTTTTTTTTTTTTTAATTCCCTATATTAGTGGTTCTCAAAGCATGATGCCCAAACCAGTAG
Organism: Hippopotamus amphibius kiboko; assembly: GCF_030028045.1. Classification (NCBI taxonomy): domain Eukaryota; kingdom Metazoa; phylum Chordata; class Mammalia; order Artiodactyla; family Hippopotamidae; genus Hippopotamus; species Hippopotamus amphibius. The sequence goes on along the minus strand of NC_080187.1, from coordinate 190,754,935 downwards.
CCTCAGTATCTGGGAACTTGTTAGAAATGTGAAATTCTCTGGTCCCACCCCAGACCTACTGAATCAGAAACTCTGTGGGTGGGTTCCAGCGATCAGAAACAAGCCCCTAGGAATTTCTGATGTCGGCTGAAGTTTGAGACTCAATGCCTTTTGTCATTTTAAAAACCTTAAATGGAAATGAAACAAATTTCCTTTGGCCAGTTTTCTAGGTGATGGAAATGTAGATTTTCTTCTGAACAGCCATTGTATTTCTGTACTACCACCAATAAGGAAAAAACGTCAGTTCTCTGTATTTTAAAGAGCACCTTTGCAAGCAGTGGTCCCTGTCCTCTCTCACACACACACCTCTTTGTGAAGCAGATGGGGCAGGTGTCCAAGCCCCATCCCCCATCCTAATAGACAAGGAGACTGTCCCCAACCAGGCAGATGTTTGATCCCCAAGAGCCAGGCTGATCTGGGTTTTGTATTTTCAGGAAACATCTGATGCAGACATTCTGTAAAATCTCCTCAAGGAAGAGACATGTCCCCATTGATGAGGCTATTTTCTTTCATGCAATCTAAGGTTCTACAGTCTTTTTGGAGGCTTGTTGCAATGACTGAAGATGTGGTAAATCTTGGACTAGTTTTTCCTTTATTTGTAAAGTTCCTTTTAAATATGGCTCAGTGGAGCTAGTGAATCTCCAGTTCCTTCCAATGAAGGGGTTCAGCAACCTGAATCTGCTTTCTCATTTGCCTTTGATTGAAATTTTAGAGGCTCCATGAGGCCCTGGGCGTTGGAGTTAGGGGCTGGGCGCTCTGTTTTAAGAGGAGGACTACCAGCCCTTTGAGGACATTAGTGTGTCTTGGCTACTGCCATGGTAGTCACCATGTCCTGCCAAGTTAATGTCCTGCCCCCATGTCTGGACCCCTAAGAGTGGACTGTGATAAGGGTATATTTGACCAGAAGTGGAGAGCAGACATGGCCAAGAGTGGGCAGGAAGGTGTGGCCACTCTCACCAGACCATGGGGCCATGTGGCTTCTGGTTCTAGGTTGTATCTGAGAGGCAGGCTCTGAGAAGCTGCCTCCTGGTGGAGGATGAACCTTTCACTAAGATGCAAAGATAAGAGTTCTGGTCCCAGATCTCCTGATTCATTTACCAAGTAAGTTTGGGTAAGTCACTGAAGCTCTTGCACTTCATTTCCCTCATCTATTAAATAGAAGTATTAACACCTGCCCTGCATGTTTCCTGGAGGTGTTGCAAGACTTACACGAAATCTGTCTCTGAAGGTAACCTGAACCTGGGAAGTGCTGTGCAAAGGTGGGGGCTGGCATCCTGCAAGATCTCTGCAACTGTGTGGTCCCCCTGCTTGTGCCCTTGGGGAGAAGTCTGCTACGCCCCTCCCACATGGGAGCACAGAGGATGTCTTTCAAGGGGACCACATAAGCTTCTTGCAACAGGGCAGTGATTCTTTAGCAATGCTTTTGTACGCCTGGACTCAGAGCCACCCAGAGGAGCCACGCGAGGGTCCCTCACCCCTCTGCACCCACGAGGCTCTGCTTCCAGTGCCCTCTTCCACCCAAAGCATAGAATCCGATCCCATGAAGACAGTCTCTGTTCTGCCCTCCACGAAGTTGAATAGAGTCCATTCTCCTTCTTCTGCACCTTTTATCTCAAAGGATTCCAGAGCACACAATACACTTCACAGCCTGGTCCTCTGCCACTAGACAATAAAGGGTCTTTCACTGACTGGCTCTGTTGAAATACCACCACCTCTGCTGTGCAGCTGCCAGACAGCTGTTCTGGGCTGAGCAGAAAACATCTCTCAATTCTAGGTCATTTAGAATGTCATACACTGAGAGTTGAGGAGGACAGCACTGAGGCCTACAAGTTATGGAGAATGTCTGGATTTCTGTAAAAATGCACACAACAAACCCAAACCAGTCTCCCAACCAATCCTAGGAAAACTAGACTGACACGATTAAAATGATGCTGGTTTGTTTTGCAATGAAGATCCAAACTTTGACCCTGTCCATTTTTGTCCTATTTAAAGTGGCCTCTTTACTATAAACGATTAGGCCTCTTAAAATGGGAGTTGTATAAATAAAATTTGAAAGTGGTAGAGTAAACTTTACTTGGTCTTGTCCCAAAATAGCTATGGATATATTAGTATGTTTTTGCCTGATTCAATTTAACAAATGGTTTGTTGCGTGACAGCACTGGGAGGCTAACGTGAGCTAGACAGTTTCTGGCCTCAGAGTCAAGCACATTCAGATGTCTACATTCCCTACATAAAAGGAAAGGGCTTGGGGTAATTTCGGACCCCTGACTCTTTTTTCTTTACAACAGATGGGCCTCTCTTAGCAGAGCACCCAACTAGAACAGCTCTAACAGCCAAAGGCCATCTCAGCTTGTCCTCAGTTTCCTTCTTACTATTGAAAAGAAATCCAGAACAAATTCATGGAGGTTTTCAGTAATTATTTGCATAAATGACCTTATAGTCACAATATCAGTAATTACGACTGATATTTGGGTTTCTTTTCAAGAGCTAACTGTATCTGAGCACAACTTTCCTCAAGGTCTCTTCAAAAGGATGATTTAGATTTTTATTCAGTATGGTTTAGATTTTATTTTTTTAACTGCCCAAGTAAATGCCCCATAACAAAAGAAGTTTGAGTTGTGATTATTCTAGTGATCTATACATGTGGGTCTAAGTTAATGCTTAGAAACCCTCACCCTTTAATTTAAGCTGCTTTTGGTGGGTTTTAGCTAGTTTTGAAGTCATCATAACCCTTTTGCAGAGTTTTTCATGGGCACAATGAAGGAAGGAGGGGGAAAATTGTGATGACTTAAAATCTATTTGAAGACTCAAATCTGTATTTTCAGAGAACCATACAAAACCCATCACCAACAAATTGTTAAAACACCAGTTTGTGCCAGAGCTATGCTGGGAACTTGCCAGAAGCACAGGGATAAGTATATGAACAACAGAAGCAAAAATCCTTGGGGAGATCTGGCAGCAAGGTAAGATAATCACGAGAAGCAATGTGAGAATCCTCCAGGATGGTAGGTCATTAGGTACTAAACTTTCTGCTATAGACTTCAGGGGTCAAAGGGATTCAGGGTAATAGAAAAATACGGATGTATTGCTATTTACGAAAGTCTTTATGAAGGAAGAAAGAACACCTGGAACTTGAAGGATTACGTTGATAGTTGGAGTTCAGCCAGGGGAGAGGTATTTGTTTAGACAAAGTCAGGCAGAGCAGAGTGATGGCCTGGTATATTTTTGTGTTGATGAACGAAGGTGAAAAGCTTTTTTAGTTTTTAGACATCCAGCTGACCATTGAGATGGTCCATTGATGGCCACATGTCCACTCAGTAGAGGGGTGAACCTGCTTCTTCAGTTCCCGCTTTTCCTCAATTGCCCTCTCCTCCCCCAAGGTTAATCTTCCCAGGGATCCGGTTCCTCCACAGACAGGTGTTTCAACTGCAGGTAACGTTGATATAGTGATGTGGAATAGCGTATTTATCAGATATTTCTGATCATCTAACCCAGTGATTCTCCCATTTTTGTGCACATTACAATCACTTGGAGGGCTTGTTAAATCCCAAATTTCTGTGTCCTACCTAAAGGGTTTTCAATTCAATAGGTCAGGGGTCTGGGACAGGGCCCAGGGAAAAATTTGAATGTTTAACAAATCCAATGATGCTGGTGATGCTGGTCCAGGGACCACACTTTGAGAACCCCCAATGTAATCCATTATCTCAGTTTACAAATGAAGAACTTGAGACCCAGAAAGTTCTGCGTTGAAAGACTGCTTATGAAGGCAATTACCCACCACCCCTTCCCTGCTCACCCTGTGCCAAGTCCAGCCTAATTCCCAATTCCTACAGGGCAAGTCAGACTTAGAGTTTAATTATCTGAGAGCTGAGCTTCTTTAATCTCAGTGAAAATTCCTGCATATTTAGGAACAGATCTGCCCAAAGGCAAGAGGATAAACTAGCTAACTTTGAGGCTTTTAGGGCTATGAAAATGTTACATTAATAATTTTTTTCTACAAATTAATTTATTACATCCTTGATTTTACAACCTGTAGGTGGCAGTGCCTTCCTTCTCTAGACACAGCAAGATGCCTGAGCCGACTCACTTCCTGAGGAGCTGGGAAGGCTGCCGTGCATACAGTGTTAGAGATGAGGCCATCTACCCAGGCCCAGGACAGCTCCTCCAGGGACAGCAGAACGAGATAACAGGATTTAGCATTCTGAAAACTGTACTGTCCCTGATCAACATGTGAGGTTTTATTAATTTCTAGTGTTTTAATTTTCTCATTTTCTTGTTTAACTAGTTACATTCTTATTCTTGCCCAAGGTTCTAAAACTTAAGACCTGCGAAAAGCCAGAAACCAGACACGTAGCGAAGTGGACCTATTGAAATGCTATGAATTTACTGTAAGAGAGCATTCTTCACTGGAGAGAGTTATTGCCACCAAAGCACTCTTTTACTGGTGAAAGTTGGGGGCAAAAAGGAAGAAAAAGAAAAGTATGATTCTAGGAACCACATTGCAGAAATGCCAGAGGAAGATTCAAACAAGTAAGTGATTGTTCATTAGCTGCTGTCAATGATTAAACATGAATTCCCCATTTACATATGACCTAGGACTTGCAGATGACCTTCTAATACATGATTTCCATTTCTTCTTTTATATCTTTGTGTCAGCAGTCACTGACATGAAGGTATAAAATTCACTCTATGTTCAATCTTAAGATGAAATGATACTATAAGAGGCTGAGAGGTGCACTTGCAAACATCTAGCACTGTATACATACTTGTTCAGTCTGCCTCCCAAAGACGCCAAGGCTCGTCCCTTTCCCAACTTCACTGCCTTTTGAAAAGGCACTGAACTGTCTCAGCAGCCGCCGGGCAGAGAAGAACTCTGATCTGATGGCTTTTGACCATTCCCTCCTTTCTCTCTCCGCCTAGAGAACCGTGATTTCCTGATGCTGTCTTCTCTCTTTTAAGCCATACAGAGATCAATTAATTCAATCTCAGTTAATTTCATGGGTCGTTCCAACATTCTATTACCAATTGAAGTTGTTGTCTCCACGTTACCTACGGAATTGAGTTTAAACCCCCTGCCGGCGTTTAAGAATATAGGGTTAGTTTCCCGCCTTAATTCTTCAGCCTCGTCTCTCTCCACTTCCTACTCTTCTCCCTGCACTTACTCTGAACATCGCATCATTTCCAACATGCTTTTATGCCTGGGCTTTTGTACGTTCTGTTCCTTCTGAAAAATTCTTATTCATTTTTGAAGATTAACTGTCATTTAGGGGAAGCGTTTCCAGACTCCCACAAACAGCACCTTGCTCCTCCTTTAACACAGCTTTTAGCACATTATGGTGTAATTTATATGTTTATGTGTCAGTTCTTACTCCTAGGCCCCCTGCCTTATTTTGTTCTACCACCCACTGCAATAGGTTGATACCAAGATGGTAGCAACTATCTTATTTTTCTTTGTTATATCCCTAAGACCTAGCATAGAGCTGGGCAGATTGAGGGTGCTGAATAAACATGTGTGGGGTTTTAATCAATGAATCCTATTCAAGATGCTTCTTTCTTTTGTTTATTCAGGAAAGCCCCTCTTTTCTTAGTTTCAACCTTTCCCCTTTCAATTCTCTATTATTTCATTGTGAACCAACCAATAACTTGAGTTCTACAAGTGGTAGGGTTGTATCAATGAAAAGACAGAAATGTTGAAGTGAAAAGCTTGCATAATGATAGTTCTTCTCCTCCCCTTCCCCCTCCTCTCTCCCTTCTTCTTCTCCTTCTCCTTCCACTACTACTATTGCTATAAAAAGCAGCCTCATCAGCGTCTACAAATCTTTCAAAGTTGCCTGAACTCCCCTTCAGAATATTCACAGAAGTTTTCATCTACCTTTTTGTCTGCTAGATGAGTTACCCTTTCCTCAATCACCAGAATTCAAATAAGTAAAAAGGATTTATCTGCAACTGTTGGGCAGTTATATTTTATTATCAGTTGTGAAACAATGTTGTGTTCTACTTATTTTCACTGCAATCGTATGCCGTTTCTGATACTTTGTTAGATAGAGTACTGGGGCCAAGTCCCTGGTCAGCACCAACACTGCAAACATTGTTTTTTAGAAGAAAATGCATTTCACATTTCAGCAACTGACCGAGAAATGAACTTTTTTGAACATGCCCTATGTTTTGATGTGAGAAATCTGGCTCTGCATATGCATTTGGCATCAATTTGTAAGAGTCGGCAATTCTTTCATTACATAACACGAATAGGGCAGAACACGGGGCTGAAAACAGGTAGACCCGAGATTATGCTGGAAAATCTCTTATGATCCCCAGAAACACATCCTTGATAATCTCCAGTGACATGTCCTTGTGTTTTCTGTGATAATGGGGACAAAATGGGAGAAAACTGGAGTAAACAGGAGGCAGTGCTTTAGGAAAGAGCTGTCCAGCTCCATGTCAGGAATGCTGGGAAGCTGTCGAGTATGGGTGAGGCGTGGTGATCCAACTTAGAGAATCAGTGACAATGCCTGACAGAGCCTGACATCCCCTCACTGTGGTTAGTCCATCTGGACGCATAGAAATAAGTACTGTAAGAGCAAAAGATTATCTTTAGAGAAGGAGCCCATTGCTCTGGTATTTAGCATGCAAGCAGATATCCCACTTGTTTGGGAAATCAGGAGATTAATTTCTCCTAAAATTTCCAGATGGAGCTTATAAGGGAGTGGCAAACACCGCGAGGCAGCCTGCAGGACTTGTCAGGCTGGAAGATGAGCATTCGGACCAGAGAAAGAGGGCAGGAGGCGATCTCAGGGAGAGACCCTGGACCCATGGACATGATTTCTCCTAGTAAGTTCCATTTGGAGTAGGAATTAAAATATTAAACAGCACAAGCCCCGTGAGAAAGCAAGTGGACAGGTTTTATCCACAGCTGCTGCAGCCAGGTGGTATATTTGATAGTGTTACACGAGAAATCACTATAAAGAACTTCACAGTGTGCAGCAAGAGCTTTCCAGATAGCACTCATGTTAGAAATTATTTTCTTTTCATCCAAAAGTTAAGATAATTTATAACACCTTCCCACCAGAGCAAGGCAGAAGAGGAGGCATTTTAGAGCAATTATTTTGCAGAAACATTTTCATATTGGAGTAAAATAAACCTGGAGAATTTCAGCTTTGCATATCTATGAAGTAGCAAATAGTAACCAAAATACCTATAGCAAGAGAAACACATTCAAAACAAACCGACAAATAACCCCCACATTTTTGAAGGCTGACGTCAAAGCATTGGTCAGCTTTATTGTGATATATATATATAGAAACAAATATTTGTTATAATATATATAGACAGAGAGGCTCATAAATTATATATGATATATAATTTGGTTTTGTTATATTTAATAAATGGGAATGTTCCCATTTATTGTTATTAAGCATGACAAAACAAAATTATGTGTGTGTGTATATATATATGTTATATATAGTGTAAAGTTTAAAGAGTAATAATGAAATGAACACCAATGGATCCACCAACAAGCTTAAGATACATCTAAGGCCCCTGTGTGTTTATCCTGCTCTGATCCCTCTGCCTGCCTCCTAGAGCGAAGCACTATTTGAATTATTTTTCTTATTCTCTTGCTTTTCTTTATTGTTTACCAAATTTATATCCCTAAATTGCTTAGTTTTAAACTTTATACAAGTGGAAGATAATACTGTATATGGTCTCCTGAAACATTCCCCCCCCTCATCTTCATGCTTTTAGAATTCTGTTTTACTGCCGTGTGGTATCTCTTGTAAGAATACACCGCAGTTTATTTATCCAGATCATTGTCAATGGACATTTAGGCTCTGTCTAGGTATTACAACTCCCCCAAATGCTTATATGTACATTCTTGTCCATGTTTTCTGGAGCACATGTGCAAGTGTCTCCCAAGATCCAAATAGTGGTGTAATATCTTCCATTTGATTGGGTAATGATAAATTGTTTTCCTACCAGCGTGGTTTACACTCAGCCAGCAGTATATAGGAACTCTGATTGTTCTACATTCTCTTCAACACTTGCTATTGCCAGACGTCTATATTTTCGCCAGTCTGGTGGGAGCAAAATAGTTGTGGTTTTAATTTATATTCTCCCTTTTGATGAGGTTGAACATATTTTCCTGTGCTTTCTGGCCATAAGTCTTTCTTCTTTCCTGAAATGCTCAATTTTAATGGGATTGTTAATTTTACAGAGTATTTAAATATCCAGTATCGAATCCTTTGTCAATTATGTGTGGCAAATGTCTTCTACTCATTGTGAGTTAAACTTTAATTTCTTCATAAAATTATGCTAATATTTTCACCATTTGTTACATGCATATGCAGAGTTAGCTCTATTTGCATGGAAAAAGTAGATTTCCATTGCAGTATAACAAAGCTATTTTACATGCTAATGTCTGGCTTGTAGTAACAGTGTTTTCTACATTTGGTTATAATAGAATCTGAATGGCTAAGGCTTTGTCTGCATCATGCACACCCTACCTAAAGGAAACACTTGCTTGGTGCTGTTGGTTGTTCTGAAAGACAATCAAGAAAATCAAGCAAGCCACTGGTCATTCTCATTTTGCTGGTGCGTAGCAGTTCTCTCTCAATTCTTGACTCTTTTTGTTTCCACTTCAACATCCTTACATTCTCCCAAAGACAGAAAATAAAAGATAGAGACCTAATATCTGCAAGATTGAAACAAATGATGATGAGTAATACATTCATATCTACCTTCTACACGTGCTTAACAGCCTATAATTCTCCCTGATATCACTTCCCACATTAAGCACATTACTTACCACTATTTCAACATTTGATGATAGTTTGTTTAATGTCTGTTTACCCCATTCCACCCCAGTCTATAAATTTCCATGAGTGCAGGGGTTTGTCTTCATTTGTCATAGTGCCCTCAGCACCTAGCAAGGTGCCTAGCACCGAGTTGTCCTCAAAAAACAAAAAACAAACAAACAAAAAAACACTTGTTATGTAGATGAAATAGCACATCTATTTTACTCACCCTGCTTCTTTCTGTTCTCTGTGTTTGTTATCTATTTTTGCTGTTTGAAAGGACGAGACTTCTCTACATTTTCTCGGATGATCACCTCTACTTTTTCAATTTAAAGAAAGATTTCTCATCTCTATGGTTGAGATATATGTGCTTTGATTTTCTGTTATGTTCAACTTGTTTACAAGAAAATCAATGGCTTGGACAATGGTATTGATAATATCCTGATCAAATATGCATACGCATAAAGGTTGGAGGGATGGGGATTATGATTGGCTGAATCTATCAATATAGGATCTAATAAACACAAATGTAAAACTCTTCAAGAAAGAAACAGCTGTGCAAATAGCAGAGAGAAGATTGTGCTTCAGTGGCAAACTGTGCATTATTTAGGACACACTATTCGGAATTATCTAATTCTGAATCTATGGAGATTCTGCATCTTTCATGGCCTCTGAGCTATTTTACAGTCATGTGAATTGTAGATAACCTATAGTAGTTTGAAATAATTCTTGTCTATAGACTTACAAATAAATTTTGTCTAGTAGAATTTCAATTGACACTGTGGATTTGCCAGTTTTGCATCTATTTACAAATTAATTTCAATATTCCTAATCTATAAATGTGTCTATTCTTTGGATTCTCCTTTGAATGAAAAGTAACATCTGCTTAGATAGTGAGTTAAATAAAATCTTTAACATGTTTATTTTATATTAATATGAGAATCATGGTTTTACCTTATTTTGAAAGTTATTCTTTAATGAATTAGAGGACAAGAAAAAAACTTGGGTAGATAATACAATACGTGCAAAAGATTTGAAATCTTAGCTGACAATGAATTCAAAATGTCATTAGTGTAGTATGGTTGTTACTTTGGTTATTTGGATATTAAGTACCTAGTTTAGAATCACTATTCTGAGATTCTAAACACTGGTCATCTTTTCTTCTATTTAACAACAACTGATCGTTTTGATAATTGTTGCTATAAATCATGTTTTAAAATCTTGTATAGCAAGCCATTGTAATTATTCTTTTTAAAAGAACACTTCAATATTCCTGATAGTTTATTCTTCTAGATGAATTACACTGTGAGTTTGTCAGAGTCTATAATGTGTTCATTTGGGATCTTGGTTTTGCATAAAATCTATAAATATTTGCTTAGGACTTATTGTCATCACTACCGTATTTGGTCTTTCCAATAAGGAGCAATATATATCTCTCCAATTATTCCTCTCATCTTTTATTTCTCCCACTATGAGGTTTAATTTTTATTTGAATAATTAAATCATTTATGTCTTGAGTTAAATATGCATTTAATGGTTTCAGTTGTAACATAATCCTTTTTTTATTTTGTCTCTAGCTATTTGTAATGGGTCTAAAGAATGCATTTGATTGTTATGTTTATTTTTTCTAAAAATTTATTATCAACCTTTTGGGAAATTTTGTTGTATTTTTCTCAAATAAATATCACCAGCATTTCTAGAGCTATGTCTTAAAAAGTTGGTTAGTGAAAGGACATCCTTGTTTTGAAAATAGTCTCCATCCATCCTGGAAAAAAACAAAATGAGAAAAATTTTATGTTTTCCTTTTCCTTCCTAAACAATGCCTTGAATAAAAGATATTTTGCTTTTTAGGTAAGGTTATTTTGGGGCAAGGCAGTTAGAAACACCAACAATGGTTATAAGTCTTTCTAGTCCAATGCTTGACCAAAAATAATTTGAATATGACATGAGTTCAGTAGTTCGTGTGTGTAGTCCAGGGCCCAGGAGTTTATCTACTAAAGGTGTATTAGGAGATTTCATACCATCTCTTCAGAGTTCTTTTGAGTGTATCATGCAAAGGAGATTAAAAGTTTGAAATTAAGATTAAAGGATAAACCAGAGTAAAAGTTTTCTTAGATGTTAATGTTTTCTATTTATTTCCAAATTGTTCTTTCTTCCTTTTTGGTAGTCACCATCTGTCTTTAATTATCACTTTACTCAATTTCCTTTAAAAGTCCTTGGTATTTTCTAAATTTCAGTTGTTTGACCGTAAGAAATTCTGAAGTGCTTCTTAGCCTCCATTTCCTTATTTATAAAATGGGAATGAAAAATTGTTTTGCCTGTCTCCCTGGGTGGTTGTTTGAATCAGATAAGATGGTGAGGGCATCTTTTCCTTTGTAAGAGTGGTTGGCCATTAAGGACCATTTCAACTAAGTTCAATAAGAATATGTTCAATCTATTTCATGGCTGCCATGGTTCCATGTAATTATGGAGGGATGTGAATTCAAATGAAATACAGAATAAGGTCCCTGTCTCCTAGAGAAACGCCTCTCAGACCTTAACGTGCACACACATCTCCCAGGGTCTTGTTAAATGGCAGTTTCTGATTCAGTGTGTCTAGGATGAAGCCTGAGATTTTGCTTTTCTTTTCTTTTAAGTTAGCATTATAGCACTTGTTTATTGAAACTACTTCTCTGATTCAAGTTGTCATTAATTAGGTACTCTGGTCTTTGAGGAGAAAAAACACACAAATTCTGTTGATTAGGTTACCCACAGAAATCCAGACCTGGTAAACAATCAGAACACTTGGAATCAAGAGGATTTAAGTCCACTCCCAACCAGAAGCACCGTGAACATGTAGTCATTTGGGTTTAGTCAGGGAAACAGGGCCGTTGCAAGCATGAGGGGAATATGCGGCGCAAGTTAGGAACTGGGGCATCCATGGGTGTGGACAAGAGTGAAGGCTGGAACACTGCAGTGGGCAGATCAGAGCACTGGAGAACTGGAGCACTGGAGCAGGAAGAGGAAATGACTCTAGGGCAAAAGTGCACAGAGACCTTTCCAAGGCAGGCATTCTGCATTTCCAACACCCTGCTAAGTGATGCTGATGTTACAGGTGACAAGATCCCTATAGAAAAGTCACATATATTAGAGGCAGAGATCAGGAAAAACTAGATATCATTAAGCATCCAAATATATGGAAAATTGGAAAGATCAGTGTGGACCGGAGCATGGGAGAAGATTTCGTGGCCAGAAAAGATGGACAGGATACAGCTTGAGATTCCTTTCCACTGTTGGTAAGGAGACAAAGCAGGCTCAGGCATGCCACAGTCTCTCACTGGAGGAAAAAAGTGGCTTGATTCATCAACTTAAAATGCTTGAAATGGCTTCTGAAAAAAAATGTGTGAAGGTGCTTAACCAACAGACAATGGTTTTAAGTTGCTGTTGGAGTGCAATATTATGTATGCACATACATTTGGAAGTTAAGATCGCTCCTGCATCCTTGGAACATGTATATATGCACGTGCCCTCTTACATTTGATCTTATTACCAATCAGGATATTTTCTGTGCTTCTCTGTAGACAAGTCACATGCTTTGTGTTTGTAGTATTGTTAGAGGCAGCATTTAGGCTTCACTAAGAACCAATTAGGCTCCCAAGACAGTCAAGCAATTCCTTCCTCCATGCTGATCAGCTTGCTCTAGAATGAGTGAGGTACTGGATTCTCGTCCCAGGGGTGGTCTGCAGCAAAGCTACAAAATTGCAGAAATTTATCTTCAGCGCTCACCGCCTCTTTTGGTGCCCTTCTCTTGGGGACCCAGTGCCCATGTGCTTCTCCCTAATGTTCCTGATCACCCTCACTGTAGTTTCCAGGCTCACACCCCTTCCTGCTATCAAATGTGTTTCATTCTATCTCTATCCCTTCAGAATGGAGCTATCACAATAAACTTACCTCCACATAGGCCCCACATGAACCCCAGACTTCAGCCAGAGGTGTTTATCCGTTGTTCCCTGACCGCAGCTTCAGCTTTCTACTCTATGCTTTCACTTTCTCCTGGACTGCCCTTTCTCTTCCATTCTTTCTAGCCAGGCAGGTCCTACCCATGTTGAGCTCAGCTCAGATCTTGCGGGCTTTGTAAAGCCTTCCAGATCTTCCCTACCGTGAATCCCTCAGTAGATTGTTGTTTCTGCTCTGCATTGGCAATTAATCATTTGCTGCTTTATTACTGTTTTTGTGTTGCTGTCTTCCATCATCATTTGGCACTTATATTCAGTTCTTTAAAACTTGACATTCTGGTTCCTCTGCTACAAAAGCTCCATGAATTTAGAGTTTGGATCTTATATGTTTTTGTGTATTATACAGAGAGTCTCATGCAAGTAGAAATGTTTTTTTTGAATGTTCTTTTTATTTGATGAACCAATTCTAAAATTTCCAGCATGGTCATAGTGAATGTCGAAGGCCATGCAGGGGCTTCCACTGGCTTAATTGAAGAGAAACATAATTTAAAAACCTGGATAGGATCAATGGATGTCTTTTCTGATTCCCTCCCAAACATACCCCAACGCTCTGGAGCCTGCCCCTCCTGTGGGGCTGGCTCTGTTGCCATGGGAACTCTGCCCTCAGCTGCAGTCCAGCTTTCAAGCTGCCAAATAAGAAAGGACAGAGAGGAGGACATTTCTTATGGTTCCTTGGCTGGCCTCATTTCAGTCCTGTTCTCCACCCAAGTGGAGGTGTGGTATCTCTCCAAGGAGAAGCACATGCTGAAGCTGGGAAATGAAGTGCACCTGAAGGCACTGGTGAAAACCCTGCATGGGCACTGGAAGAGGTGATCTTCCTGCATGGAGTCAAGGTCTGTGATGTATTCATCACACATACCCAGCCTCCGTCCTCAGAAACCTCTGGCCTGTGACAGAACACGACGTTGGGCTCTGTCTCCCATCCTTCTTTGCTGATCCTGGCCTGGAGGGTAGCTCTGGACAGCCGTGCCTGGTTCTCTGTTTCCCTGAGAGAGTAAATACCAATACTCTGTGTGGCTGAGGTAGGGCAGGCAGGCCCCCGGCCTGGAGAGGCAGCCAAGCTTCTACACATATGGGCTCCCTCCCAGGCAGCAAGTAAGGACCTCAGCTTCAGGGGTCCAATGCTGGCTTCGGGTCACCCTTTTCTCCTTCCTCCCACCCCAAAGCCTTCTATCATACCCCAAACCTAGTTACATCACTGAAAAAGACAAGGCTTTAAATAGCTACCTCTGATCACTGATGTTTGACATACTTTCAGCTCTGAGAAATCACAACTGCCACCCAGGAAAATGACTGGGGAGAAGCCAGCTTTCTCCTCTGTTTTGTTCTCTGCTGGCAGCCACAAGACCAGCAGCAGCCATCTTGCCCCGATGAAGTCAGAGCTGGGCTTTCATCCTTGCAGTCACATCCTGGTTACTTGACCCATGGGCTTAGCTGTTCTTTCCTCTGCCTGCTCTCTTAACTGAGCCTCGGAGGCTATTCCTAGAAAGAGAAACTCTCATAAATGCACCAACTTCTTCAAGAGGGAGGGAGGGTATCAGGGAGTGAACTCAAAGGAGCAAAGAAAGTGTAAGGAATTGAGACAAGAGATTGAGGCAGGTGGGTCTGGAGTCGTGTTCTCGTTTGGTCATCAGTTCCCTGACCCCTCCACTAGTCAAGAGGGCAAACCAAGGGGATAGAGGACTAGGTAAGAGGAGCTGGAGGGCGGAAAGAGAAGAGGGAGTTTCTGTCTTTGGGGAGCTTATGCTTCCATGGACACAGGATATATTTGTCTATTACGTATTTAGGATCCCCATGTGCTTGCCTGAACCAAACCAGCATCCTCTAGACCCTCACTCTATAGAGTCTCTACTTTGGGATATCACAACTCAGATGTCTCATTCTCCTTTATGATGCTTGATCTTAAATGCAATAATGATGAAGTGACTGTCCAACCTTAGGAACCTTATTTAGAGCTTGCTTGCAATGATCTGAGAGATGCTGAGAAATTTTCCCTGCCCACCTCCTTCTGTCCCCTTCAAAACATGAAATCTAACCTACCACTATTTCACCCACCACAATTTCAGAACCTGAAATTGCATGGTAGGTCTTTTGAGGATATCTCAAAGATATCTTGTTTCCTAAAGTCTTTTGTTAAAAGGCAGTGTCTTATACACAAGACAAAAAAAAAAAAAAAAAAAAAAGATTATTCAGAATTTATTTAGATATTTGGAAAATAATTCTCCCTTAGTAACTCTATAAACAAAAAACCAAAATAATTCCCACTTTAGTGTAATACTTAAATGTAAAAAGATAAAAAATGCAAATCCTTAAAATGCAAGAAGAATGTAAATAAATATTTACTTATTCCAGGCTAGAAAGGCCTCTCTACATCAATGGAAGAAAATATGAAGGAAAAAAGTAGATTTGACTACGTAATAATTTAAGAATTCAGTGTGTCAGAATAGATTATAAACACTATTAATGATAAATGTCAAATTGGGGGAACTTGCAATAAATATGGCAAGAGACTGATATCACAAATGTATAAAGAGCTTTTCCAAATCAATGTAAAGATCTCCAAGACCTCCATTTGAAAATTGGTCAAAAAATGAAGATAATGCACACATGAATAAACATTCAATTTCACTAGCAATCAAAGAAAATTCAAAATAAGATGATAAGAAAATACTATTTTCATGTAAGAAACTGACATTAAAAAAACCAACTGAATGAAACGCAAGTGACAGTGAAACCTCCAGCTTGATGTCCCCTCCCTCCCAACAGAGCCTCCTGACTGGCTCCTCTCTCTTCCCCACCAGGGATTGAACGTATCTTTCTGCATTTCTGGGTCTTCCACTCCTCTGAAGGCTCTTGTCTTTCTTTCAGTGTTTATCTACATCCAGAGCAGTGCTGAAAAAGGGGACAGAGCATGGATGGGAAGTCTGGAATAACTGTCATATTTCTAGAGAAGTTCTTTTACTCAGAATATCTCACACCTACTACAGGCCAAATAAACTTTTGGTTCTCACTGCCAAATTTAATAGACACTTAATAGAGAATGACATACTATAACTTGAAAGCCATTAACTCTAGCCTTAATAAATGGATAAAGATTACTCTCTGGGCCCATAATTGGTGCATTAGCCTGTGCCTAGCTTCCTTTGATTCCTTACCTGGCTGGGCCTCCATATTTGATATCTTTAATGTTATCCTCATCACTACTCTAGAATCTTGTCATCTTAGTTTTCTTTTCTATCACTTTGCTTTGCCTCCCATCCTCAGGGACAAATTCCTACTTTCTGTACTCCTTGCTTCTGTTCCTTGCTCGCTGAAAAAGGACACAGGACCACACTGACTATGCCCATTGCAACTCATGTGCTACACAATATCAATATCCTATTGATTTTCCTGGCCACTTCCTGTAATGGCTGGTCCAAACATGTTCTAATATCCACAAGGCTCCTCCTCCTCTGATGATAATAATAATAATAATAATAATAACAGCAACAATAACAATAATAAAAACAATAATAATAGCAAATACTACTATAGTACTTAATCTATTTCAGGCTATTCTGTAAGTCTTTAACAATTATTAAATCATTGAATACTCCTAGTAACTGTATAAGAGAGGTAGGTATTATTATATTTCCCATTTAACTGAGGCACAAGGAGCTTAAGGAGCTTCCCCAGGACCATCCACGGGATCAGTGATGGTGCCAGAATTTGACACTGGGTGATCTAGAGTCTTTTCCTTGACCACTTTGCTGGATCACATCTTTACATTCCCATCCCCTCTCTCTCAGGTGACAATTTTGCTTCCTACATCACTGAGAAAGTCCACATTTTCTTACACATTTTCTCCTTTTATGTTTTTTGTTTGTTTAAACAATAGAAGTTAATTTCCTCACAGATCTGGAGGTGAGAAGTCTGAGAGAAGAGTCTCAACATAGTTGGATTCTGGTGAGGACTTTTTCTGGCTTGCAGATGGCTGTCTTCTCACTGTGTGCTCACATGACCTCTTTTTTGTGCATACATAGGGAGAGAGAGTAAGCTCTCTGTCTTCTCTTCTTAGAAGGGCACTCATCCCATCAGAACAGGGCCCCACCCTCATGACCTCATCTAATTGTAATTACCTCCCAAAGACCTTGTTTCCAAATACCATCACTTTGGGGGTTAGGGCTTCAACATATGAATTTTGGGGAGGCACATTCAGGCCATAGCACTTGGTATCCAGTTGTGCATATTATGTTTTTTGGGGTCTCCAAAACTGTTCTCTCCCCCTTATTTTAGACTCAGAATGTAGCATATACCTATCACAGGAGGCAGACCCCCTGCTGTGTCCTTGGTCCCACATCTTTCTAAGGACTCAGGTTTTGCTCTCCTCCATTCACAGCTCCTTGCCAGGATCTTCAGCTCCTCCTCCTCAGTGGATCTTTCCTTCCAACGACTTCAAATATGCTCTGGTCTCCCTCACCCTGAGAGAGCTTTCAGCCATCCTGTATAGTGAACCTAGAAGGCATTACCTGCTTCTGTCTACTTCTTGAAATCATATTGTTTCTTCAGGTGCTCACTGGGATATCCTCAGTTTCCATCTCTGAGCACTATGGCTTGTCCTGCATCTCATGACTCTGGGCTCCCAGGACCCCTGTGCCAAATCCAGTCCTGTTTGCATTCAGGGACCTACTGTCCAAGCATGCTGATTACTTATTCCTGCCTCATCCTCTAGAGATTATGGCCCCTTAGGAACAGAGCTCCATTGATTAGTTAATTAATGCTTTCATTAAAGCTGTTTATCGAGTGCCTACTGTATGTCAGGCACTGTGCTGAGAATTAAGAATACAAAACAAATATGGCAACCTTGGAAACTGAGAATTGCACAGATGAAAAGTAGAAAGCTGCTAATTGTAATATAATAATATTTTGGTGGAATGCTCGTGTGTAATAGGTACTTTGCAAAAACCCATTCTTATATCATTTAAACTTCATGTGAAGGAGGCATTATTCACAATTTAAAGATGAGGCAACTGAAACATAGAAATAGGGTAGGTAACTCACCGAAGATTATACAGCTATATGCAAGAACAGGAGCTCCAAGCCCATTTTCCTTTTTAATTCTGCTATGCTAACCACTGCAGACATCTCTCTAAGATGAAATGGGAATCCAGAGGCCAGAGGAACCAAATCTCTGGGAGGTGGGGGCCATTTTGCAAAGGCTTCACAATGATGCTAACACTTGATTTGTGTCTTGAAGGAGAAACAGACATTTGTCCAGTAAACTGAAGGGTGAGCAGAAACAGCAGGACATAAAATGGTGAAAAAAAAAAAAAAAACATGATTAGATTAAGAACTGCAAAAAGACTTCTAAGCCTGGAATGTAGGCTATATGGGGGGACACCTGGAGATGTGTTTCAAAGCTCCTTAGAAAGTTGCTATATCAGCACAGGGAGATCAGCTCAGTGCTTGGTGATGACCTAGAGGGGTGTGATAGGGAGGGTGGGAGGGAGACCCAAGAGGGAGGGGATATGAGAATATATGTATAAATACAGCTGATTTATTTGTTGTGCAGCAGAAACTGGCACAACAGTGTAAAGCGATTATACTCCAATAAAGATTTAGAAAAAAAAATAGAAAGTGGCTATATCTTAAAGAGTCTTATACAATAAATGAAAAAGTTTTAATTTTACATTTTAACATCCCAATAGTTGGTAGTATATATATGTCTATGCTACTCTCTCACTTCATCTCAGCTTCCCCTTCACCCCCTGCCCCCCGCAAACCTCGAGTTCTCCAGTCCATTCTCTGCATCTGCGTCCTTGTTCTTGACTTGTCACTGAGTTCGTCAGTACCATTTTTAGATTCCGTATATATGAGTTAGCATACAATATTTGTCTTTCTCTTTCTGCCTTACTTCAGGGAATACGGGGATATGTGTATAAATACAGATGAATTGAACTTGGTGTACCTCAAAAAAAAAATAAAAAAAATTAAAAAAAAAAGATCCCAATAGTGTCTAGCAAAATGATAACACTTCTGAGATGTTCACTCTTTCTCGAACTGAAACTACTTTACAAGTATATGGAATGTGAGTCAGGAAGTTCCTGAATCCGTGCCTTTCTGATGAGCTCACTGTTTTAGCAGCCAGAGTATTTTAGCACCTTTCTTGACCTATTATTACATAGTTTCTGTGTCTTCCATCTTTTCAGAAAACAATACTGCCATTTTTTTGTCTAGCCTGAGCCTTTCCCTCCCTGCTAAAAGGGAAGATGACGTAATGCAAGTAACTGCTTGTTCTGTTTGGAAATAATGCCAGAGACACCAACGTCTCAAGCAGTTCTTTTTCTCCTGATTTCTTGTGCATCCAACTGGGTGTGTGCTTAATGGCTTTGAAGATCTAAATAGTTATCATCTTGGGTGGGGAGAGGGCGGCATGAAGCCAGGGGCCCATGCACTGACCCTGGACCTCTGTAGCTCAGCACCCACCGTGTTACTCACGAGCAGTAGACCTGACAGCATTGGCAGGTTCAGCTTTGGGCTACAAAACCCTTTAGGCAGAGGGTGAAAATAAAGGCTTCCTGCTCTAGGGGTTGTTGCTGGTCTGTTCCCTCCTTGTAAGCAGTGACTTACCCAGTCTTATCTCTGTCCTCAGCACACACGTCATGGAAAAGTTCTGTCTTTCTTCACCTTGAATTGGTCAGATCTTTCATCAGATCAGATCTTTCCAAAAGGTTTTGGGAAAGGCTGCTCAATGCTATTATGGGCATTTAGTAACAAGGCATTTATTTACTTAGCATGCAGGAGAATGAGCTATTGCACAGCTATGAATTTTCTGGATAACTGAAAATTAACTTTTGTTTTGTATTGTTTTCCTTTTTAAGATCCTCCCCCTCCTTTTTAAATTGAAGTGTAGTTGCTGTATAATATTATATGTTATGGGTGTACAATATAGTGATTCACGACTTTTGAAGGTTATACTCCATTTATAGTTAGTATAAAATATTTGCTGTATTCCCCATGTTGTACAATATATCCTTGTAGCTTCTTTTATACCTAATAGCTGGTACTTTTTAATCCCCTACCCCTCCTGTGTCCCTCTCCCCTTCCTTCTCCCTACTGGTAACTACTGTTTTGTTCTCTATATCTGTGAGTCTGCTTCTTTTTTGTTATATTCACTAATTTTTTGTATTTTTAAGGTTTCTCATATGAGATCATACGGTATTTGTCTTTCTCTGACTGACTTATTTCACTAAGCATAAGTCCATCCATGTTGCTGCAAATGGCAAAATTTCATTCTTTTTTATGGCTGTTAACTCTGTTTTCAATATCATTTGGGCAACAGTATTTCTGGAACATATTGCATATGTAAAGGCATAACATTTTGAGATATTCACTATGTTTTCCCCTCTCTGCCTTTCTCTCTTTCCCTTTCCCCCATCCAAGCAGGGTCAGCTTTCTTTGGTTCATTGTCTCAGAGAAGGAATATGATGAGACGGAAGGCAGAAGCAGATTGTACATCTGTCTGGCTTTTGTGTTTCAAAGGCCCAGGTTCTCAGAACAACTTAGTGGATTTTCAGAGGGGGAGACAGAAAGAGGACTTGGGGTGTGGAAACATGCATGAAGCAGGATAATCCTCCAGACTAAAAATAAATGCACCCCAGGGCAGAAGGAGGAGAAGGGAGAACTCCAGAGAAAGGAGGGGGACAGGGAGAACATGGAGAATGGCAGGGCAGAAGTGGGGAGAGGTAGAGAGACAGAGTTGCAGACCTCCTGAGCCTAGTCAGGAATGCGTGAGTGGTGCCTCCAGGGAGAAGAGCCAGGCAGAGCTTTGCAGGAGGATCTTTACTCTCCAGGACTGGATGAGGAGCAGCAGTGAGCCAAGGCTGGGGTGAGGAATAGGAGTGCTGAGGGCAACAGCAAGCTCGCCTGTGTGCACAGGTGACTTGGGGACCCAGTGCCCAGCTCACCAGTGTTTCAGCATTATTGGCATCTCTTGGAACCTTTGATGTAACCTCAGAGTTATGGAGGCTACAGGTGGAGAGGTGCTATGAAAGCTTGAGGTTTGAATTCCTAATCCACTCAGTGGGATAGGGACTCTCAATGGAAATGATTGTGAATGAAAGCGTGTTAAATTTCTTGCAAACCTTGCTTTTGTGACGCATCAGGCAATCTTTTCCATGGCTGGGACTGGCTCACAGCTAAGGTCCTGAGGGTCTGTTGAGAAGGGAGCACTTTTACCCCCATGCCAGTGTTGCAGGCTCTGGTGATTTTTCAGTTTTTGTGTCCGGTTTTTATATAGTTTCCCTGTCCCCAGCCCAGCTTTCACTTCTTGATACTCATCATGGGTATACATAACTCTCACTCTCCATTTTCCTCTCCAAATTTGCTCTCCTTAATGTGCTTTGGCCAGGAAGCCAGATAACGAACCTTAGAATTATATATAAAGGGAGAGGAAATCAGATCTGAGAGTCAGCTCATTTTCCTCATCTACAAAATGAGGGAGTTGTAATAGATCATTGCTAAAGTCCAGACCAGCTCTAACATTTTATGATTCCTCTGAATAAAGTATGTGAGCTTTTGTGCACTGTTTTGGGAACATATACTTTTCCCATTTCCTGATTCTCAGCCATGTTCTCAAGGGATGAGGCTGCTCTGCTTGTGACATCTTGAAGAGTGACATTATTTAACTTGGCACTTAGTGCTCAATTTACAATTTATCCACTCATTAAAAAAATTGTCGTGCATCCACTGTGTGCCCAGTGCTGTAGTGTACGGTTGGAATACAAAGATTAATACACAGTGACTCCCTCAAGGAGTTTAGAAAATTGATTCTCAGTCTCTTCTGCAGTCATGGAACCCTTCAGGAATCTGATGGAAGCCCATTATGTTAGAAGCTCTTATTTATTGAGCACTTACTACATGCCAGGTTCTGTTACAAATGCTTCAAAAGTAGCACATCTTATCCTCAAATATCTGTGAGGCAGTTGTTGTCACCTGCACAAACAGGTGATGAAAACAGAGGCACAAGCACAAGGGCACGTGACTAATATGTGGTGAGAACCAGCATTTAGTCCCAGGCAGTGCGATTGTAGGGCCCAGGTTCCTCATCTGAGACTGCTGTGTTTCTGAAATCAACCACAACAAGAACAACGTGATAACAACAGCAACCGTTTCTGAGAATCAGTGCCATGCACCAGGCAGTGTGTCAAGCCCTCTACAGTAATTCTCTCATTTAGTACTAACCCCAACATCATGAGTGGGTACTTTTCTTATCTACATTTCAGTGGGGAACCTCTTGGCTTAAAATGGTTAAATAATTTTCCCCAAGGTACACATCTAATAGTGAGGGGAGATGAGGTACAAAGTGTATTTTTGGTATAGTTTTAGATGGTTCATGAACTTCTTGTCCTCTGACCAAGAGGAAGAGACAGATAAAAAGTATATTGATTTGCGGTAAGTGCAGTGAGAAGTTCTGTGGGAACAGCGTAAATCATTCTGCAGGATCAGGGAAAGCTTCCCAGAAGAAGTCATACTTGAGCAGAGTTTAAAGGATAAATGGCAGCATAGACTTACAGCAGTGGGGAGAAGGGCATTGAGGGGAGAAGGAAGAGCATGTGCAAAGGCAGGAACCAGAGAAGACGGCACAATCTGGCGAACCACAGAGTTGAGTGTCACTGGGATTTGCTCTGTGTGAGGGCAAGACAGGAAATAAGTGAGGCTGAGAAGTCAGGCAGGAGGCAGGTCACATAGGCCCCTGGGTGTGAAGCAAAGGTGTTCCAACTCTACCTGCTCTGTGAAGAGCCACTGAGGGCTTTAACTGTGGGAGTGGCTTGTTGGAATGAGCATTGTGAAAAGTAGGGTGCAGGGAAAGCTAGAAGCGGGGGCCCCTGGACCAGAATAAAGAGGAAAGTAAGTTAGGTTATCATTGTGATGAGAGCCTGAGTTAAGACACTGGTGGCAGAGATTGATTTGAGAGCGATTTAAGGGATAAAATCAAAGCATAGTACAAGTAAATAGGAGAGCCTAGGAGACTCCCGGGCAAAGCCTGGCTTGTCAGCTGCCTGGGAGCCAATCTAGAAAGGTCAGTGAAACAACACAGAAGATGAAATGAGGTAGTAAAAATCATAGTGACCAATTTCACTCAAGGAGATTCTTGACTGTAGCTGATGGTTTGTGATCTCAACGTGCTACATGAGGTGGTTGAAGTGGGCCTGGGAGGTTGAGATTCCCCGGTAACCAGCACCACATATTGTGGGTTGAATTGTGTCCCCCTAAAATCCCTATGTTGAGGTCCTAATCCCCAATACTTCAGAATGTGACCTAATTTGGAAACAGGATCATTGCAGATGTAATTAGTTAAATTAGGATAAGGTATACTGGAGTAGGGTGGGTCTTTATTCCAATATGAGTGGTGTCCTTCTGTAAAGGGAAAATTTAGCCACAGGCACATGCACAGGGACAAAGCCACGTGAAGATGAAGGCAGGGATCACGGTGTTGTCTCTACAAGCTGAAGAATGCGAAGGATTGCAACAGAGCACTGGAAGCTATGGGAGAGATACGGAACAGATTCTTCCTCACAGCCCCCAAAAGGAACCAGCCCTGCCAACATCTTGACTTTGGACTCCCAGTTTCCAGAACTATAAGGCAATACATTTCTGTTGTAGCAGCCGCCTAGCTGATGGTACTTTGTTACAGAAGCCCGAGGGAGCTAGTGCAGCAAGTAACCACCGATGGTCTCTATACTGCCTTCTAAGGAGAGAGAGAGCAAACAGCTGTCCAGATTTGCCCAGGACTGGGGTGGCCCCCAAGACACAGGGTTTTCAGGGATAAAGTCAAGGAAGTACTGGGTAAATTGGGATGAACCGATCACCCTCAGAGAGCGGGTATGCTTAAGAGCAGCTTGTAGGTGTGAGGTTAGAGCTGAACTACTTAGGACAGGAGGAGGCAGTGAGCACAGCCACCAGTGGGGCTCATTCTTCCCACAGGCAGCTTGTACAGTCTCCTTTAAACATGTCAGATCAATATTTAACAAATGCTGCTTTGGAGGGCCATCGGCGTTGTTCTGTCTTGGTCACTCTAGTTCTCTGGGTGGCTGTTGGTACCATTTTCTGAGATGGGAAATACCAGGAGTGGGAAAGGCCTGGCAGGAAAGATGGTTCTATTTAAGGTGTGCTGAGTTTAAGATAACTGGTAAATCCAGGGTGGAACGTTAGTCATAACAGCCAGATGGAACCAGAAAGGAAGTATATCTGGAAGTATACATGGGTCTTCAAAGGGAGAGAAGTTGGGAGAAGCTGCTGAAGTTCCAGGAGAAGGATGCCTAGGATACAGGGCCCAGGACCACTCCAAGTCATTGGTAATGAAGAAACTGTAGTGAGAAGGAAAGGAGGGGCAGGGGTGGAAGTATGTCTGGACAGGCAGGAGGAGACTGAAAAGTACCCTGACTTATTCAATAAGGTGAGAGAGGGTGAAAGAGTCAGGCATATGGAGCGCCTGTGTATATTCAGACAAACACATGGATGCTATTATGCTGTCCTGCTGTGAATGACATTCATTCTCACTGCCTCTTGCAGCCCATGAAATAGCTCCCCTGGTCATATTAAATTGTACCTGGCTACCCCTGAGCTTCAGGAAATGGGAGTTGCCATGTGATACTAGCATTAGGTTTGCAGATCCATTCTAACGTTTTCCTCTTTCCTCCATTTCCTGACCCAGAAGAGAGTCTTAGTTTATTGACTTATAATTCAAGGATGAATGAATGAAAAAAAAAAGGCCCTTTTCTGATGGAGTGGGTTTAGGGCAGACTTAAAGCCTGTCTGTCGTTTCTTGGTAATTTTGTGGTTGTTCACTTTCGGTAGAAACATGTGTGTTAAATGATAATAACAACAAGATAATATCTTACATTTACAGAGGGCTTTACACTTTATCAGGTGCTTTCACATGCATTATCTCATGATCCTGGTACACTATTGATGTGAATTCTGGCATGAATTTATACAATTCTGTCACTGCCATAGGTAAGAAGTTAATTTATTGACTTAGTAATATTTGAAGATTCCATTCTGTGATCTTCACAGACACTCTTTGCAGGCCCAAAGGGAGCTTTTATTCTCACACAATAGGAAAAAAAAACTTTCAGGAAATTAAGAGATAATTATTTATCCCATAATTAGAGTAAAACATTGGCCTGAAATGAACATTGTGGGAAGATGCAACGAGACATTACATGGAGCCTCTGCCCTCGAAGAGCTGAAGATTTGGTTAAGAAGACAAGACACACAAAGGGATGACTCAGTAAAAGGATCTTGTAGGCCAAATGTGTAAGGTAGACACAAATTGGAAGGAGGGTGGTTGCTTTGAAATGTTCAGCTGAAGGGTTCATTGAGAAGGTAGGGCTGAAAGGCCCTTGTACTGTGGGGGGAGAATGGGGAAGCTTCCAGAAGGGGATGCACTGCTTATTCAGAGACTTTGATGATGGAACTTGTAAAGCTTTGGTTTGCTTGTTGGAAAGAGCAGAAGGGTTGCTGCCAGCTGGCACATGTGTGTGTGCCTGAGAACACAGGAATGGCATTTCCTTGTAGAGCTTTAGAAGATAATTTTTTGCAGAGCCTAGATGTGTCTTGGAGGAGATGAAATACTAGGTGCCGGCAGTGGCTTACTGCATGAGAAATGGGAAGATTTTCCAAAGAGGTGGTTAGGAAACTACAGCTGACTTAAGGGTCAGCCCCATAAAACAAACAAACAAGCAAACAAACCACTCCAGCTTAGTTAGCTATGTTTGATCTACAGTGAGTCCCCTATTCATGAATGGAATTTGGTCCAAAATTCAGTTTGGTCTTGCTATTCAAAGTGTGGTCCATGGACTGGTCAAATTATCACCTGGGAGCTTGTAGAAATGCAGAATCTCTGACCCGACTGCAGATCTACTGAATTTAAATCTGTCTTTTAGTAACATCCCCAGTAGACACAATAAGCAAAATCAGTTATTAGGAACTCAGAGCATATTTTTATAGTCAAACAACTGGGCTGAAAAAGTTATTCAACACGTGATCATTGTAGTCATCACAGGGCAAACCTCAATTTATATCATCATTTATAAACATCAATTTATATCATTTATAGACATTAATTTATATCATTATTTCTCTGCATGAATGTATTCTGAGGTGTAGCTTGCAACCCTAGGAGTAACCATTCTCCCCCTTCACCATCCTCTACATGGCAGCAGAAGCCCAGTCCTCAGACCCTGGGTTAGTTTCTGGGGAAAGTGTTATAGATTCTGCTGAGTAGGGGCTGGGCTTCGGGTGTACAGAGGAAAAGGCATGAGCTCTGTGGACAGATGTGGATTCAAATTTAACTTACGTCTCAGAACCCGTATCCTTCTTTATAAAATAGGGCCATAAAAAGGTGAGATGACCTACCATACACGTTTGTGAGGTTGGAAAAGATAGATTATGCAAAGCATCTAGACAGATGCCTGGCACGTGGAGAGTATTCCCCCTCCAAAAGCAAAAGTAACGTACGTTTCCACCCCTCCTCCCCACACGTAACTTGCTGTCTCGCCTTCAATATATCATTCAACCGCTTTGAGACTCAGCTTTCACTTGTATATAATGAATCAGGTACTAGATGATCCCTAAGATCCTTCCCAGGGTGTGGCTGTTAAATGCCCCTGCGTGCAAGCAGAGTGCCCACAGGAATGGGTGCTGCCTCACTGCCTGCACCCTCAGCCCATCCCGCCCCCATGATTCTCAGACCGCTACTCACAGCCCTCTGCCACCTGTCCCTAAAACCAAGACCTGGCAGTCTAGAGGAGTTCTAGTACCATGCCTTGAAGGACCAATTTCTGCAGGCAATTGCCAAGCTGAGTGAATTCCACATCCATTAGAAGTACGAACACACCCAGGATGCCAGATATGAGGAGAGGGCTCCACGGGGCATCCTTGGCTGCTAATATAGAGAGCCCGGCTGGGCCACACCCCTTTCCCGAGACATGATAATACTATATAGAGATGATGGAGGGAGCCCAGGGCTTGTGTTGCACACACAGGTGTCCAGCAACAAGTCTCTCTTCATACCGCAAGTGAAGTGAAACCTTTTAGTCACTGGGTCCAAATGGGAGAAGTCACGGTAACTTGCAAATTATCGAATTAGGAGGTTTAAAAAAAATCATGTTAACTCAAGTTCCACTTGGCAAAGTTGGCTAAGCAATTTTGGTTTTGGCTGGGATTTCTCAAAACAAGAGAGGGTGCTTGCTCTGTGGTTGGGAGCCGCTGAGGGAAACACTGCCAAGGTGGTTAATCTGGGTTTTGTCTTTCCTGCTGACATAAAAGTTTCACCTGAGCCACTGTATTTTTGTGGTCCTTTCCAAGGCACAAAAGCAAAACAAAAAGAAAGCCCGAAGTAAACAAAAACCAACTGTTTATTTCTTGAAGATTTAAGTTTGGAGGGAACACAAGAATTGCCTGTTGCTTTGCTTGAGTGCATTTGCTTCTTCTGAGACTTGTGGCCCTGAGCTCTGCTCTGCGCTGCTCTTTTCTGTCTTACTTGGTCACCATTCCTCCCGTGCCACCCCTCCAAGCTTTCTCCTTCCTTTGAACCGTGTTCTCATCACCATTTCATGATGAGGGAACCATCATATGGTAGCCAACTACAGCACATCTCTAGCAGGATGCTTCTCCAGTGCCCAAAAGGCCGTTGTTGTCCTTTACACTTCCACCTGAAAGGTTTGATTTCAACTCCTTGTAGCTGCTCTGAATTTTGAAGAAACAATGAATCAATTTGTCAATAAATATTTATCAAGCATTTACTCCCTTCCATCCTGTCATGGAAGTGTAAGAGCAGAGCTTCTCAAACACAAACACAAGAACCCTTAAAGCAGAAGCATGTGGACTTAGATTCCAGGAAGAGCTTGGTGCAGGCTTGGAGAAGGGGATGGTTGTTGGCACAGCCTGACAGGCCTGCTGTGAAGATAAAATGTCATTCAAATCAAGTTTTATCTTAGAGAATAGTGTAAATTTCCCACTCTACTCTTTGAAATATCTGTTTGTGTTCATGTATAAATAATGTTTCGATTATTTACCACGGAATAAAATCAATGCTCCTAGAAGATTTTTTTCTATGGATTTATTTAAAAGACTTTTTTTTTTTTTTAAAAAGAGGATTTTACATTCACAGCAAAATGAAGAGGAAGATAATGAGATTTCCGATATATCTCTGTTCCCACACATGCAGAGCCTCCCTTATTATCAATATCCCTAACCAAGGTGGTACCTTTGTTACAATTCATGAATCTGCATTGACACAACATAATCACCCAAAGTCCAGAGTTTACCTTAGGGCTCACTCTTGATCATTCTATGGGTTTGGGCAAATGTATAAGGATATGTTTTATAAGAATGTGCCAAACTGTCTTCCAAAGTGGCTGTACCATTTTGCATTCCCACCAGCAATGAATGAAAATTCCTGTTGCTTCACATCCTGGCTAGCATTTGGTATTATCAATGTTCTAGATTTTGATGAGTAATGGTATCTTTTTGTTGCATTTCTCTCATTAAATAGGACATAGAGATTTTTATATGATTATCATCTGTAGCTCTTCTTTGGTGAGGTGTCTGTTAAGGTCTTTTACTATTTTTTATTCAGATGGTTTGTTTTCTTATTGTTGTGTTTTTAAGGTTTTTTGTATGTTTTGGATAACAGTCCTTTATCAGATAGATGTTTTGCAAATATTTTCTACTAGTTGTGGCTTGTCTTCTCATTTTCTTCACAGTGCCTTTTGCAGAGCAGACATTTTTAATTTTAATGAAGTCCAGCTTATCAGTTGTTTCTTTCATGAATTATGTCTTTGTTGTTATATCTAAAATGTCATTGCCATAACCAAGGTTATCTAGTTTTCTCCTTTGTCATTATCTTCTAAGCAGTTTATAGTTTTGCATTTTACATTTAGGTCTATGATACATTTTGAGTTAATTTTTGTGAAGAGTTAATTTTGTCTGTGTCTAAATTCATTTTTTTGCATATGCATGTCCAATTATTCCAACATCACTTGTTATAAAGACTATCTTTGCTGCCTTTGCTCCTTTGCCAAAGATCAGTTAATTGATTATATTCATGTAAGTCTATTTCTGAGTTCTCTATTCAGTTCCATTGATCTATTTTTTCACCAATACTACACTATCTTGATTATTATAGCTTTATAGTGAGTCTTAACATCAAGTAGTATCAGTCCTGCAACTTTGTTCTTCTCTCTTGAATATTGTGTTGGTTATTTGAGGTCTATTGCCTTTCTACATAAACTTTAGAATCAGTTTATCAATATCCACAAAATAACTTGCGGGATTTTGATTGGGATTGCACTGAATTTATAGATCGAGTTGGAAAGAATTGACATCATGACAATATTTTCTTCTTATCCATGAAGATGAAATATCTCTTTATTTACTTAGTTCTCCTTTGATTTTGTTCATCAAAGTTTTGTAGCTTCCCTCATATAGATCTTCTACGTATCATATTAGATTTACCCCTAAGTATTTAATTTGGGGGTGCCAATGTAAATGGTATTGTGGTTTGAATTTCAAACTTCACTTGTTCATTTCTGGTATATAAGAAAATGATTATATCCAGTTGATTAATACTGTTGTCCAGTTCAACTATGTCCTTACTAATTTTCTGCGTGCTGGATTTATCCATTTCTAATAGAGGGGTGTTGAAGTCTCCAACCATGAGAGTAGATCCATCCATTTCTCCTTGCAGTTTTAGCAGTTTTTGCCTCATATACTTTGATGCTCTGTTGTTAGGTACATACCTGTTTAGGATTGTTATGTCTTCTTGGAGAATTGACCCCTTTATGATTATGTAATGCCCTACTTTATCTCTGATAACTTTCTTTGCTTTGACATTTGCTCTGTCTGAAATGAATGTAGCTACTCCCACTTTCTTTTGATGGTTAGCATGGTATATTTTTCTCCATCCATTTAGTTTTAATCTATATATATCTTTATATTTAAAGTAGGTTTCCTGTAGACAACATACAGTTGAGTCTTGGTTTTTGATCCACTCTGACAATCTCTGTCTTTTAATTGGTGCATTTAGACCATTGGCATTCACATTGATTACTGATATAGTTGGATTATATGAGAGTGAGTCAAAAATTATCCACACTTTGGCTGTAGAATTTATTTTAATTAACTTTTAGAAAAGACAAATACATCATTTTTTGACATAATCTCCTTGCTTTTCAATATACTTTGTCCACCTGTCAACAAGCTTTCATATTACCCCATTAAAGAATGTTTTAGGCTGAGCTGTGGGCCACGAATGCTCCACTGTCTTCATTTCTTCACCAGAAGTGAATCTTTGTCCTTGTAGGACTGCTTTCAGGGGACCAAACAGGTGAAAGTCCAATGGAGCAAGACCAGAACTATAGGGAGGATGCTTTAAACCTCAAAATGAATATATACTACCAACTGTAAAATAGATAGCCAGTGGGAAGTTGCTGTATAACAAAGGAAGTTCAACTTGAGGATGGATGATGCCTTAGAGGACTGGGATGGGGAGGGTGGGGGGGGAGTCGAGGGAGGGAGGGAATACGGGAAAAAAAAAAAGATTTTCATTAGTTGACTGTAGCATGGAGGAATAGATATTGTGAGTCAACTAACAATTTGGTGCATTGATTTTTAAAAACAAAAACAAGAATCACACTAAGTTACTTCCCTGCTTAAAACATTCTGTGGGACTTCCTAGGTGGCACAGTGGGTGAGAATCTGCCTGTCAATGCAGGGGACATGTGTTCGAGCCCTGCCCCAGGAAGATACCACATGCCACGGAGCAACTAAGCCCATGTGCCACAACTATTGAGCCTGCGTTCTAGAGCCCGTGAGCCACAGCTATTGAGCCCATGTGCCGCAACTACCGAAGCCCACGCACCTAGAGCCCATGCCCTACAACAAGAAAGGCCATCGCAGTGAGA
The DNA here is from genome assembly GCF_030028045.1 of Hippopotamus amphibius kiboko. Classification (NCBI taxonomy): domain Eukaryota; kingdom Metazoa; phylum Chordata; class Mammalia; order Artiodactyla; family Hippopotamidae; genus Hippopotamus; species Hippopotamus amphibius. The sequence goes on along the minus strand of NC_080187.1, from coordinate 190,724,161 downwards.
AGCACCACAACGAAGAGTAGACCCCTCTCACCGCAACTAGAGAAAGCCCGTGTGCAGCAACAAAGACCCAACACAGCCAATAAAATAAATAAATAAATAAATAAATTTATTAAAAAAAAAATCCTCAAAACGAAGTAATCCATGACAGACTTAGGTTTTGAAAAGTTTGTGCAAGATGGGTACTGAAACAGCTCACGGAAGAGCATAAACAGAAGTGTTTGGATATCTGCAAACAAAATTTGGACCAATACTCTAAGGAGGTGAAAGTTTCTTAAAGAGAATCATTACTGGTGATGGGACATGGAATCATCACTACAAGCCTGAGAGTAAACAACAGAGTATGGAATGGAAACATCCTCAATCACTGACCAAGAAAAAGTTCAAAAGTTAACCATTGGCTGGAAAATTGATGCTTACAGGGATTCTCAAGGGCCAGCTTTGGAACATTATCAGGGAAAGCATTCAACAATCAACAGTGCTCGTTACAGTGTGATGCTTATTGAAGAGCTGAAGCCTAAACTTGGGATTAAACGCAGAGGACTGCTATCCAAGGGCGTTGTGATCTTGCATGACAATGCCTGTCCGCACACTTCTGCCCACACTGTCGACACTTTGCAAAAACTTCGTTTTGAGGTGCCAGAGCATCTTCCCTATAGTCCTGATCTTGCTCCATTGGACTTTTACCCGTTTGGTCCCCTGAAAGCAGCCCTACAAGGACAAAGATTCACTTCTGATGAAGAAATGAAGACAGTGGTGCATTCGTGGCCCGCAGCTCAGCCTAAAACATTCTTTAATGAGGGAATATGAAAGCTTGTTGACAGATGGACAAAGTATATTGAAAAGCAAGGAGATTATGTCAAAAAATGATGTATTTGTCTTTTCTAAAAGTTAATTAAAATAAATTCTACAGCCAGAGTGTGCATAATTTTTGACTCACCCTTGTTGCTACCATATGTGCTACTGTTTTCTACTTGTTACCCTTGTTCTTTATTCCTATTGTCTCCCACTATTTTTCTGCCTTTTGTAGTTTTAATTATGGCTTGATTTAATTTAATTTTATATGATTCCACTTTCTTAGCATATGTCGTATACTTTTTTTTTCACTTTTTAAAGTAGTTGTCCTAGAATTTGCAATACCCATGTATAGCTAATCCAAGTCCACTTTTGAAGAATACTATACCACTTCACGTGTAGTATGAGTACCTTGTAATGACCAAATAATCCTAATTCCTCCCATCCCTTGTATCGTTGCTCTATTTCATTTCATCTCTATATAAGCATACATAAGTATATACATATATATGCATAGGTAATCAAATACATTGTTGCTATTATTATTTTGACAAATCTTTTTGATTAATTAAGAATAAGAAAAATAAATGTTTCTATTTTACCTTCACTTACTCATTCTTGATACTTTTCCTTTCTTTATGTAGATCCAAGTTTCTAACCTATACCATTTTCTTTCTTTCTAAATGTCAAACTTCTCTTAACGTTTCTTGCAAGACAAATATGCTAGCAAAAATTTTCTTCAAGTTTTGTTCGTCTGAAAAAGTCCTTATTTTTCCTTTACTTTTGAAGAATAATTTAATACGGTACAAAATTCTGGGTTGGTGGGTTTTTTTTTCCTCTATACCTTAAATATTTTACTCCACTATCTTCTTGCTTTCACGATTTCTGAGAAAAAGTCATTTTCTGCAGTTTGAAAGTGATATGCCTAGGTGTAATTCTCAGGGGGCTTTATCCTGCTTGGCTTTGAGCTTCCTGGTGTTTGGTGTCTGACATTGATTTGGGGAAATTCTCAGTCATTATTGTTTCAAATATTTCTTTTGTTGCTTTCTCTCTTTCTCCTCCTTCTAGTGTTCCCATTAAACATGTTATACGTTTTGTAGTTGTCCCATAGTCCTTGAATAGTCTGTTCTGCTTTTTCTTTTTCTTCAGTCCTTGTTCTTTTTGCTTTTCATTTTTGGAGGTTTTTATTGATATATCCTCGAGATCAGAGATTCTTTCTTCAGCCATGTCTAGTCTACTAATAAGCCCATCAAAGGCATTCTTCATTTGTACTACACTCTTTTTGATCACTAATGTTTCTTTTTGGTTCTTTCTTGGGATTTCCATCTCTCCACCTATATTGCCCATCTGTTCTAGTACGCTGTCTACTTTAGGCATTTATAGCCCTTAGCATATTAATCACAGATGTTTTAAATTCCCAGTCTGATAATTCCAACATCCCTGCTATGTTTGGTTCTGATGTTTCCTCTGTCTCTTCAAATTGTGTTAATCGCCTTTTAGTATGCTGTATAATTTCTTCTTGATAGCCAGACATGAAGTACCCATAAAAGGAACTGCTATACACAGACCTTCAATAATGTGGTGGTCAAGGGGAGAAGGGAGGAGCAAAGTTCTATTGTGTATGATTAGACCTAATTCTTTTAGTGAATCTTTGGATTGTGAATTTCACAAGCATTTCTCAATTTTTTTTTCTCCTCCCTTAGGTGGGACAGGATGGCTAGAGTGGACCACAGTTGATTATTTCACTTCTCTCACATGGAAGGCTAGCTGACTGGAATTAGGTACTTTCCTCCCCACCAGGTCAGTCAAACTCTGATAACACCCCAGCAGGTTAGGCTCTAGTTAACTAGTTTCTCCTGAGGGCAGGCCTTGTTAAGAAGAAAAGGATGCTCTAGCATATTTCAAAATCATTCCTTTTCCTCTTGCCCTTCCTGAAACAGGAGGGAGTTTTTCTCCAATATTTACTGTGAGAAATTTCTTGGGCTCCTGGGCATAAAACCCACAAAAGACTGGGTCTCTTTGGAGTTTTTACCTCTCAGAGTTGTTCACACTGAACCTTCAGCAGCTGGTCAATTGCAGTTCCGATTTTTCCACCCCAGCCCTGGCTCCCATAGTGGTTTCTGCTCGAGTCTCTGCTCCGGTCAACTTTGACTCCTTGTTTTTGCCTGTCTGTCACTCCAATCTTGGGGGCAGTGGTTTATCCTATGTCCTCCTCTCTGTTCCAGATTCAAGAAGAATTGTTAATTTTTCAGTCTGTTCAGGCTGTTAATTGTTGTTAGAATGGATTGGTGACTTCTAAGCTCCCTACATGTGGAACTGGAATTAGAAATTCCTGGAGGTATTTTTTTAGATGCTTGGCATCCTGCCAACAGGCTGTTATAGGCCTCGACAGCGTGCTGGCTCCAGTGTGAGAATATGACCCCAGGAAACACGAGCATGGTGACTACATGGATGTTCAAAGACAGCTCAAATTTAGACTATTCTGTCCTGTTATTCTCAGACATGAACTTGTACTTGTAGACCCATATGAACTGAATTTTAATTTAGGAAATAAGATCCCTATCAGCTTTTGTGACTTGCATGGTATTTGTCCTGGCTTTGCAGAGTTCCTAATCTGGAGAAATGAGATTATCACATGTGAAACAAAGGACAATATGAAACATTAAATAATACCCTGAATTATTCCCCCAAAGGATTTGAGATGATGAATAAGGCCATTTTAAATTGTTTATTAGTGAGTAGTGGATTCTGAGTGCTGAAGCAGCTCAGGGAAAAGAAAGATAAGGGCAGAGTAGAGACCAAGGAACAGGGGGCTATGCTTGAGAGGAGAGGAGAAGGGAGCTGGTTTTGACTTTCAGAATTGCTATGATAATGGTAGTTGCCAATGAGGAAGCTGAAGGTTTGAGAAGAAGGGCTTCTTATCTCTTCCCCTGGGAGCAAAGAGGCTTGGAGTCAATAAGTTCCTGCCTGTGGTTTGTTATAAGCTCAAGCATTCCCCGAGTGGGCCACTCACCAAAGAAAGGAGCTCTCACATGGTTTGTGGAGTAACTGTATTCCATCCTATTCCACCTCCATTTAGTCTCACAAAGGCCTCTTCTTCCTGCATTGTTAGCACCCTTTTGACTTTGTGAAATGGTTCCTGCTCTTATCCTGGAGAATACCCTCAAGGGCTCCATCCAGCTCAGTTGTCCTTCATTTATTTTATGGGCCAGTTTTGTGAGGTACCAGGGAAGCTTTGTATTAGTGGCTACCCCTACTTTAGGAAGAAAGTCACTTTATGGGAGTGGAGTCACTCTCAAGTCATAGATGGCCACTTAGATTACTCTGAACTGAAGGTAAACGTGAAGAAGAAAGGACCAGCCAGTAACAAAATGGAATATCTACAGTAATATTGGGCAAACACTTAGATTATCTACCACTTAGTGGGTTTTACAGGCAGAGATGCTTCCAAGCAAAATAGGAAAGTAGGTGGCATATACTTCTGGGGTCTCATGTCTGGGCTTTGCCCCCCACTGAGAGGCTTCCTTCCACTTAACACTTTAGTACCACAAAGTACTTGCCTTTGTGGCTCTGTCACAGAAGAATTTTTTTCATAGAAAATTCACATGTACTAGTAAATTTAAGGAAAAAAACAGCTTTATTGGAATATAATTCACATATCATATAATTTCACCCATTTAAAGTGCACAATTCAATGATTTTTAGTATATTCACTGAGTTGTGCATCCATTACCACCAACAATCCTAGAATGTTTTATTACCTCCAAAAGAAAATTCATTTCCATTAGCAGAAACTCTCCAATTTTACCTCCCACTAGCTCCAGGCAACCATTAATCTACTTTTGTTTTTAAAGAACTTTTATTGAGATATAATGGACATACAATTAACTGCATGTATTTAAAGTGTACAATTTGAATTTTTTTTCTTATTAGCCATGTATATATGACAATCCCAGTCTCCCAATTCATCCCACCACAACCCCTGTACTGGTAAATTATTATCACAACCTCAAGAATGAATTTCTTGGGATACCTCACATTTTAATAGAAACCAACATCTTACAGAAGGAAGGGAAGGATGAGGTTCCTGTCTCCAGTATGTCGGCCTGGCTGTAATTCCAAGCAAGAAAAGGGTCAAGGGCAGCTCTGGGACCCTGGGAAAGAAGTTCTAATTAGATCTGGTACCTGGCACAAGCACAGAGAGGAGGGAGGGTGTTCCTCCTTTCAGTGTATGGATTTCTTAGTCACGCTTGCTTGGGCAGCCCTGCTAGACATCATTTATTTCTCCTTTTTAGTCCTCTCCTCAGTATCTAGGCTCTTGGCAGAGGATGCCACCTCTCGTAGCACTTGAATAATAAAATAAACCTCATGGAAACAGAAAGAACCTCCCTCAGAGCAATGAGTGAGGCCTGGAAACGCCCTTGTGCCCAGTCCCTGTTCACTGCTATTTGTAGCCATGGGGAGAAGGCTTTGTCAAGTGTCACCCAACCTACATACCCCTACTTGACCACACTCTTTGAGGAACCCCCAAAATGACTGTGACCACTTGAATATTCAGATAAACCAGTTTAAAAAGTACTACATGGGGTGGGGGGGGAACCCTTGTCAACCTCCTGTCTGCATCAGAATGCCTGAGTTGCGATATGTGTTTTTGTTTTGTGTATTTATTTCCCTCTCCCCTCTGCTGTAAGGTCTTTTAGGGCAGCAGCAAGGTAGACTATACTCCCTGTCTTATCCGTAATGCCTAATACCTCATCTTGTATATAGAAGGAACATAAGCGTCTTTTGGACAGATGGATGAATTGATAGAGTATCCTGTTTTAGAACCATTATGTTTTTATGAAAGGGCATTATTCAAAAAATGCAATTCTTCTATGGTATAACACAATCCCTGAACAAATGATGGACTGGCACTCTTGAAGTCTGCGAAAGAGAGGTCTGGATAGGATTACATAAAATTTGTCTACTTTGTGAGATACTGTGGATTTTCTCATTTGAGAGAGAAAAATTACTCCCCACATTATCTCTAGAATTCCTGCTGATATTAACATCTTTGACTCTAAGTGATAATGTTGTCTGTGAGAACATTACTGTGCTTGCTATTTTGGGAGGAGCTAAGTGGTGTTGGCGATAATCCGGGGCCCTATTCTGAAAGAGCTACTGTGGACCTGAGGGAGAAAGAGCAGAGAGATGGAGCAACCCACAAGTCACGTGAATGCCTAAGCAGTCATGGACCACAATTCCTGTGACCCCCCCACCACACACAAACAGACACATATAGGTCTGGCGCCTCACCCCTACTTACTGGACCGTGAGAGAAAAGAACGGTGCAATGACAGAGAAGTGAAAAAAGAGAAAAAAAGAACAAGAAGAAAGATTAGAAAGTGTGGAACTTAAGAGTTGTCCATGTTATAGCCCTTAATGGACACTTGCTGAATTAAGACAGGAGAGAGGAGAGGGTCACCGCTGGCTGAGATGTGACCACAAAAAGTTGGGATGCAAGGAGACAAATGAAAGGGCTGTGTAGGAGTGATGGGAGTGGCAAGGGATGCTACAGATGGGGCACAGGTGAGCAAGAAGCAGAGCATACCTGGGAGGTGGGGGGGTGCGGCACAGAGCCAGAGCTGATGTCACTGTGATCAATGAAGACCACTAAAACGTGTAGAGGGGAGCCCCTGTTCCCAGTAATGAAAGTGTAGGTCTAATCAGCACAGAGCAACACTGTGAAGTGAGGGCACTGAGTTGAGAATTCCAAGATGAAGACAAGTCACACAGAACATGTCCTAAGTAGCCATTCTAACGGCAAAAAGACTACAGATAATACAAAGCAATGACGTATCCAAATGACATTGTAATTTTACAGATTTTATCTTATGAATGTATTTTCCCATCCCATTATGAACAAAAACTCCTCTTATAATCTTTATTATCTTCCTTTTTTCCAATATAGAATAGTAAACATATCTTTAAGAGGGAGATAAAAGGTGAAGACTCTGGGCTTTGGGAATTACTGAGCTCTGAAAATGAAGTTTCTAGCTCTGCCAGTTTTTAGTGGTATGACTTAGGGCACATTACTCAGTGTCTGTCTCTAAGTTCCAGTTTCCCTATCTATAAAATGGGGACAATAATATATACCTCCTATGATTGTAAGAAATAACATTAAAATGTACTCAGTGTATCACACAGGGCTTGATCTCCAGAAAGATCTCAAGCTCAATCAGTGGTAGCCTTTATTACCCACCGTCAGTGTCACTGCTGGGAGGCAGTTGTTGCTGGTAAATGTATTTGTCAGAGACTGAGGAAGGAGGCTGCGAGAAGATGTAGTTTCCTATTAACTTTGTCACTGATTGTTGGATAACTTTGGACCAAATGCTATTCTTTAATGAACGGGGGTGCAAAATATATTATAAGTAATGACTGTCACAGCTGGTAGCCAGATGTTTACATAATTCCCTCTGTTTTAGAGCAAACATATCAGAGAAAAGGGGTTGAATGATATAGAATTAGGCAAACAAGTATGGTATTTTGGGAATGTATTTTGATTAGGCTAATATTAAAATTTAACATCCATAAACCAGTAATCTAAATGAGGCAGTTTTGGGACACAGTGACTGGCAGAGGGAACCCAGCATAGGAGTACATGTGTCCAGCAAAACCTCCATCAATTACATCCTCCCCTGCAGAACAGAGAGAGTTAAATGTGTCTTTATTAGCCTCTAGTATAAAAGGGCAAATCATTTCTTTTAATTGAGAAAGGATAAAATGTTTTTGCTCTACACATGTATTTATGTTCTATTTTAGCATCATAATTATTTTTGCAGCTGTCAGAATTTCACACAACCTAAAAGGAAAATAAATCTGAGTCCAGACTGGCTCAGTACTTTCCAGAGGAGTCCAGTAAATAAAAACTCCACAGTGACTGACTGACCTCATTCAAGTCAGAATTCCTGAGCCCAAACCCTGGAGTGAATGGGAAAGAGGTTAATTAGTTAGGAAAAATTCATGGGATTTTTTTCAAGGAACATCCTGAATCAAGGTGATTAAAACAACACAAACAGATAAAGGGTAGAACTGTAAGAGGACAAGGTTTGCATGACTGATTATCTTGATTATGTGGGGAAGATAAGAAAGAAATCTTGCCTGTTCTCATCTCAAACTACTAAATCCTGAAAAGGCCAAGAGGCAGAGTCACCAAAGTTGGTAGTGAAGCTGGAAGAATGACTGAGGTGTCCATAAATGGCATGCATGGTCTCTGAAGGGTTTTTATCAGTCATGTGGGTGAGAGGTGAGAGGCGCTAGTAATTACATTTATTTTTAGGATTTATAGTTAAGTCAGGAAGCTGAATTCATTCATTTGGTACATATTTATTTATAGGCACTTGTTAGCACTGCACGTGCCCTCAGAGAGCTGCTAACCTAAAGCTGCAAAAGGGTGATCAAATAGGGAAGCTGTGGTAGATAGAATGATGGCCCCTCCAAAGACGCCCACATCTTAATCCCCAGAACCTACATATATATGTGTGATGTTGTATGGCAAAGGGGAGATTGAGGTCTGCAAATGAAACTTAGGTTGCTGATCAGGGGACCTTAAAATAGGCATATTAAGCTGAATTATCTGGGTGGGCTCAATGTAATCACCACAGTTCCTAAAAGATGGAAAAGGGAGGCAAAAGAGCCAAAGTCAGAGTGATGCCAAATGAGAAGACTCAACTGACCACTGCTGGCTTTGACAATGACAGAGGGTGTGAGCCAAACAATACAAGTGACCTCTAGAACCTGGAAAAGGCAAAGAAATGGATTCTCCCATAGATCCTCTAGAAGGATTACCGTTCTCTTGACACCTTGATTTTTAGCCCAGTGAGATATCTCACCTCCAGAACTGCAAGATAATAAGTCTGTGTTATTTTAAGCCACTAAGTTTGTAGCAATATGTTGTGGCAGTCATCGGAAACTAATACAGATCCCAAGGCAGTGGGACAGGAAGGCACCCCAAAATCATAGAAACGAGAGGAACTGAAAATGTCCTAGGACAAGCCTATGTTTCTCCTGAAAAGGAAAGTTCACTGGCAGCTTCCATTTGAATTTCTTAAGAAAATTTTGTTCTCTCGTAGTCATCAGTCCTAAGGGGACAGATTCCAGAGCTGATTGCTTCTATAACCTTTCCTTTTATAAAGGAAGCTCAGGTCATTTTCTTGACACTGATTTAAGGCATAAGATTGTGGGTAGGAAACAATGTAGAGTCGGGAGGACAATTGTCTCCTCACATAACCCAGGCACCTTGCCTCCAAACTTATCTTTCTGCTCTTTCCAAACCAGAGCTTTCATACCTACAGACTTCATGGGGGCTAAGCTAGAACAAGAGTTGTGCTACGGACTACTGTTCCTATTGTAATTTTGTGTTCCACTGAGCCCTCCCTACTTCACCACTGTCCAGGACCACCCACTGGGCAGATTCTCTGCAACTCAACAGGAAATGCCCAATGCCCATCTTGGAGGTGACATTCTGCCAACACTGATTGTGGGAATGCCGTTTCTTCCTTGCCCTTTCAATACTCTTAGGCCACTCCTGCAATCACTGCCAATCTGTAGAAAAGTACAGGATAAGTTTTTGTGAAGGACTGAATTTGCATAACTTGGTTTTTGTTGTTTGTTGTTGAGGGAGGGAGTGGGAAGGAGGGATTCTGCCTTTTATACACAATTTGTGTGCATTTTGTTGGAGATTACTGGGTTAGATTCATCCCACTCATTCACTATCCTGGCATTGCTATGCATGTGCTGTCGGGGCTTAGCATTAAACGATTTTCTTTGTTCCGATTTGGATTGCTGTCTCTGCCTGCAAATTATTTTTCACAATGAATCCCCCACTCCTCTCCTCTCCTCTCCTCTTCTCTCCTCTCTTGTTCTGCCTTTCCCTCCCCTCTCCTCCCCTGCCTTCCCCTCCCCTCCCTTCTCTTCTCTCTCTCTCTCTCTCTCACACACACACACACACACAGATGAGATTAAACACATTTTTCCATTGCTGAGTTCAAGACCCGTTTATACCTTTGCCAAGTTCAGGGCTTGGAAAGTGCAGAGATACGTCTTCTTCATTTTGGTTCCTGATCATCACCCAGCCCTTGAGTTCTGCTAAACAAAATAAATTACTAGAGGAGGAGCCCAGGTCTATGTTTTAATAGAGCATGATTTCTCCAATTTAGTTCTAGTGACATTTTGGGCTGATTATTTGTTCTGTGGGGGCGCTCCTGACAATTATAGGATGTTTAGCAGCATCCCCAGCCTCTACCCTCTGATGCCAGTAGCATCACCTCCCCAAGTAATGGCAATAAAAAATGTCTTCAGATAGTGCCAAACATGCCCTGATGGGCGAAAATCAGTCCAGGGTGAGAACCAATTGGAGAAGAGAGATCAACACACCCAACTTCAAGCAACGTGTTAAGACAGCCTCAAAAATAGTGAACAGGCTCAGCTGTTCACCCAGCTGTGTGGACCACCTGTGGCCAATTACTTTGAGAAGATTATTGAGTTACAGGCTTGGGCATGTGGCCCCGGCTCCAGGCAACTGTATGCGCTCTGTGGGTTGGCGCCACTGGTGGCATTGGGTTACACACAGTCCACCTCGCTCTGCTCTTCAGCTGCTGGAAGGCAGCTCAGTTACTTGCTAACTGATAGTGATGACAGTTCAAACCAACCGTATGACCCCAACACAGTTAAGTGTACTAGTAGAAATAACCATAGCTACTTTTTGCGCAAACTATTATTGTTGGTGGTGAAGTTGTTGTTATTATTTATAAAGGAAAAAAGTTCCCAAACTTGGGAAATGACACAGATTTCATTGACTTCTCCTTTAACAACTATAGATCTGCCTTTTCACTGGCTGCTACGTGTCCTGACAGTATGTTCAATAGAACACGTTCAAGTCCAAGTTCCTCATCATTCACCTCCCACACAGTGTTTTTAAAATCTTTCCAATTTTTATTCTTTCTATTACCTCACCTTGCAACAGCATGCACGAGGCACCTAATTCAATTATCTTCCTTCAAGTCCTCCAAAATACAATTACCAAATTACTTTTCCTAAATCAAAGTTTGAGTTAAAAACTCTGTTCAAAAACATGAAATGGCTTCATTACCTATTGAGTTAAAATTTTATAGCCCAGCATTTAGCATTTTCCAATATTTACCTTCATAGCCTATATGTTTTTCTTCTTTCTTTGTCCTTCCTTCCTTCCACCTATTTCTCCAATGTTATCTTCTACTCAAGTATTTCTCAAAATGTGGTCCATGGATCACTTGAAAAAGAACTAACAAAGATACTGTTTAAAATGCAGATTTCTAGGTCTAACCCCAGAATTTCTAAGGATAGGAACTGATTATTTCAGAAAATTGGAATCTCTTAAGACATTGGAGGAGGAGGAAGAGGAGGAGAAAAAGGTGATGGGGAAGGAGATGAGGGTGAGGCTGGCTACAATTTTCATACTGGGGACTGTGCTAGGCACTTTACATTGACTGTTTCATTAAATCTTTGCACTATCATTATTCACTTTAGAGATGTGGAAACTGCGGCTCAGAAAGCTTTATTTACCTGCCGATGATGACTTTTACTACATAGGGGAGCTTTTCACTCCAAAGTTCACAGAGTCAACACTGGCCTTGCTCAGAGTTCATTCTGCTGTTTGTACACTTGTCTTATGTCTTTTACTGAGTAAACTATTGTATATAAGGCCTTGATAAAATGGCTCCGTGGAAAGAACATTGGACTTAGATTCAAACCAGTATCTGCTTGAATCCTGGCCTTGGCCCTTTGGGGTTTCTTCTTAGCCATATCTAAGGTATGGCCATCTGCCTTGCGTTGAGAACACAGCCAGACAATGAAGGAGGGATGGAGCCAAAAGTTGCACAGTGCAAGGCTCTGCTGTCTTTTAAGGAAAATACCTGGAAACTTCCAGGTCTCTTCTCTGACCACATTTACTTGTAGGAGTCACAAATATGAAAAAATAGGCCATATAGCCTGAGATGTCTTTTAGGAATCTTTTTAAGACTTTGAAAAGAAACCAAATAGGAAAGATCTCCCCAGGCTGTCAGGCTGCATCCATATGTGAGAGTAGAACCATTCCCAAATAGTTTCCAACTAAAATTTTATTTTCACTAATCATCTGTTGCCTGCCTTCCTGGTGATGAAATGCAGTGAGGGCACCATTTCAGTGTAACCAGATTGTGTCATCATGTAGATGGACAGTTCCTGCTCAGGTCTACTGGAAGGGACAGGGGAAACATTTCTGCAACGGGTCCTTCAGTGGAGCAAAATATGAAAGTAATTCAAGCATTGGTTACTTATATCCATTTTGCTTCCAAAACAGATTTGAGTAAGCTTTCAGTAAAAGGCTCAAGTGCAACACATCTGTTAGAACAAAGAAAAAGGAACAAGTGCCATAGAATGAAGGGTGATTATATCTACTAATTAGAAACATTTTAAATAATAGCTACATTTATGGAAGCATATCATGCATGTGGTTAAGTGCACTGTTCTTAGCACTTGTGTCATTTCACTGAATTCTCACAACTCTGTGATGGTAGGTCTTCTAATTATTTGCAGTTTATGGTAAGGAACTGAGTATATAGAGGTTTAGTGACCAGCTCGTAGTCATACATCAGTAATATATACACACAACATAGCTGAGCTAGGATTTGAACCAGACAGTCTAATCCAGGACATGGGTTAGGCAGAGAAGTCCATCAAACAGGATTTGAATCCCTGCTCTTCCACTTACTAGACAATGAGCTTAGCAAGTCACTTCACTTCCTTAAACTTTGGTCTATTCATCTGTAAAATGGGGATAATGGTATTTGCTTGTTGAGTTTGTGGTGAAGACATTGTGTAAAGATGTGTGGTAATGTGACTGGCACAATGGAAGTGTGGGAGACACTGTGCTACACTCTACGTGTAACACTTTGTTATCTCCTTTCAGTAACATTCTAATAATGTTCACATAACCTAATAGTAAGCAAATGTTTGCATCATTTGCAAAGGACATCATCTATCTCTCCCCATTTTATTCTGTGATATAGTGCTAAGGTTGTATCCTTGTAGGAATGACAAAACTTTAAAAATTAAGATGAATATTCCAGAGGCTCAAACTGGACAAAAGAGAGGCAGTAATAGGATGTGAAATAATAACATAGAGCAGACTGAGTGTCTGTCAATTTTCCTTACTGAGTATGCAAATCCTCAATAAAGCGCATCAAATACAAAAGCAGGATTTAGCTGGTAAGGCCCAGCGCCTCTTCACTGTGTGCTTTTGAAATGAGCTCTTCTTTTTGTTAAACAAATAAATAACAAACTCCCCAAGTGTCCTCAGAACCATAAGAAAGAGTGCCATTGTCATTCAGGGCTGCTGATACAAGGAAAGGATGGGGCACCAAAGCCAACCAGCCAGTGATTATGTGGAGGGCTGGTCCTGTTACAGAAATCATTGGGCAGATGTCACCCTGGCCTGAAAACACTGGTATGTTATTGTGCTACAGAAAGACACAATGATGTGTAAGATGCCTCTGCTTAATTATTTGAAAAGCCTTAAATCCAAGCATGGTGCGCATGTGTGTGTTTGTGTGCATGTACACATGCATGTGCGTGTCTGTAAATTAAACTCAGTGGGCACAAAAAATGTCATACACCTTCCAGATGAAATTCTGTTTCTGCAAACCTGGGTTGTGAGCTGTCCACTTGGTGCTGTTCTGGGAGTTGCTGAACAGGTCAAGGGTCAAGCAGGAGCAGATGGACTCAGGATATAGAGCACACTTCACCTTACTTGTTGGGAACTAGATCTTAATTAGACTAGTACAGGCAGGCCCCAAGCTCAGATTACTAGTTAATCTAATAGAGGGCCTTTCCTTAGGGAAAAAGTAAAAATAATTTGCAGGGAAACCCTTGACTTGATGCTTCTACCAAAGGGAGGAGGCAGTGTCACTGGGAACCTCCTTGAGCCTTGCAGGACCTTGCTCAGTTCAGGGTGTTAAATGGGTGTTTCATTTCCCTTTTTCCTCTCCTGCTTCTCTCATCTGCTTCTTTTCCCTCTTCCAGACTTTCTTCATTTCATCTTTTCCTCTATCTCTTTCTTCCTTCTCTTCTTTCTCCTTCCTTCATTTTAATATTCCTTTTTTTTCTTTCTCATTTTCCTAACTTTCGAAAATTCCCCTAATATGTACTATGTATCCAGGGGAAGCAACTGAGAAGTTGGGGGGGGTGGGTGGGAAACTCAAGTGCTATGATCTGAATGTTTGTGTTCTTCCCCCAAAGTTCATACGTTGAAAACCTAATGCCCAGAGTGATGGGGTTAGGAGGTGGCACCTATGGGGAGGTGATTAGATCCTGAGAGTAGAGCCCTCATGAATGGGATTAGTGTCCATAGAGGCTCCAGAAAACTAGCTCATCTGTCTTCCCCCATGTGAGGATACAGCAAATAAAGGACGTCTGCAACCCGGAAGGGGGCTCTCACCCAACCATGCTGGCACCCTGATCTTGAACTTCTAGCCTTCGGAAGTTTGAGGAATAAATTTATGTTGTTTCTAAGCTACTCAGTTTGTGGTATTTTTTAATAGTAACCTGAATAGGCTGGGACATCAAGCCAACTTGAGATCCAGACCATTGTAACCACTTAGGTTTGCATTAAAAACAGACTCTATTCAAGCTCATTCCATTACTTAGGCACATCATGCCATGTCCCTCAAGGTCAGCGTTCATTGTGACAAAATAAAACGCAGTGTGGTATGATTTTATTACATCCGGTGACACACATGAATGACTCGGAGAAAATCAAAGAGCTCTTCTTTCTTTAAAAGCTTCCCAGTTCCTAGAATTAATAGAAATTTATTACAGCTGGTGGGTGCAACGCCTTTGTTTTACAGTTCCTATAATTCAAAATATCTAAAGTTGTGTGTTTGTTAGCAGAGGTAGACTTAACCGTGAGCCAAAGGCAGAACACTCATGTCAAAAATTATGTTTTAGTAAAAGGCCTAGATGTAACTTGCCTTTTCACAAGTTACAATTCACGCGCGCGCACACACACACACACACACACAATTATAGAAAGAACATGGTGCTTTCACAAGCTGTAATCACTCTAAACATCTACTCAGTTCTCCCAGGTATCACCAGCCTCTGCCTCAGGCTTGACATGGTTCTGTTAGTAAGAGGTAGTCCCCTGGGACTGCCTGCAGCTGAGTGAGGGATGATTTTTCCCTCCAGCATGGCAAGCTACTGAAAGGGCTGCTTAGCTACTGTGAGGGTTTGGAGAGGTATTTGGGGAGAAAGTAACGTTTTAAAAGGGTTGACTAGTCTTCTGAGGTTGCACGGGCTGCCCGGAAAGCTACACCACCTCATCTGTTACGGGGGAGTCATCAAGAAGATGTGACTGCCTGCTGGCTTGACTCAAAAGCTAGACCCGAGCAGTCAAAGGCGCCTCACCCCTTCCCCTGTTTTTGGAATGTGCATTCGCTTGCCTTCCCTGCTCTTTGCTCCCAGAAGCTTCCCAAGGACACAGCCTTGAGTTAACAACGTGGTGATGAGACTATCTGAACTGTGTACGTGACTGAACCCAGTTAAGGCTTCTGTATAGATTTTTGAGGTTCTGGCAGGCAGGTGTGGAAATCTACTTGTCTTGCGGCCACCCAAGACACGCGTCTAGAGTAAGTTCCCTTGCTTCTTAAACCTTCCACCTACCAATCTGGAGTACTTTGCTTCTTTCTTAAGTCTTACCCTGCCCTCCACCTGCTGGTTGGGGGTCTGGGTTTCAGATTACACCCAGGAGGTTCCCGAGGAAGTTTGAGGACTAACATCATCTTAAAAATAATATTTTGATCCCAGACCATACCATGTTTCTGGCTAAATGGCACACTTGACAAGCTGTACCCAAATTACCATACACAGTCGCATACTGTTTGCAGCTGATTCCATTTTTAGCAATGTCAAAGGGAAGAAGGAATCTCAGGACGGTGAGTACATTTGATACACCTAATACTACTCTCAGAAGGTCAACTCCATGCTTGCCCTTCCCACAGGCCGGCATTCCCCAGCTCTCTTCAAACAGCTCCCTCCTGCATGAAAACCCTTTAGGCTCTGCCAAGCTTCCCCTCCCAGTGCCTGAGCCCTCTCCTCCTTCAGGTCTAGAAGGAAATCTAGATGGTCAGCATTTTGGCTGGCTCTGTTCCCCATGGTGCCCCCTTCCATCCGTTGCCAGTCTCAGAACTGGAGCTAGAGAAAGGGAAAGAAGGGTGGCAATTGCGGCTGCAATCTGCGTATGTGTGTGTGTACCTTTGTAGAACTGAGTAAGTGTGTGTGTTCCCAGCCACAGACTTTATGGAATTACTTTTGCATAAAGCCACAGGGTAAGATGAATTCTAGGCTTGGGGAAGAAATAGGGCCTGAGCATCAACTGTCATAGCTTATATTGGAAACCTTTCCTATGCTAACTGGAATCTTCACTTTTTTCTTTTGTTGTTTGCAGTTTTACTGTGAAATATTACATACAAAAGAATGAACATAATGACTATTAATATGTGAATAAGCGTAACAGATATTTATCTATACATATAGAAATATGTATATGTGTCTACATATGGGTATATAATGTCTATATATGGTGTACATAATATATAGCCAAAAAATAAAAATAAAGACCCATGTACATAGCATGCAGCTTAAGAAATAAAAGGGAAAAAAAAGATTCTCTATTAACATGGCTCCAGTTGAATTCTTTCTTTCTTTCTTTCTTTCTTTCTTTCTTTCTTTCTTTCTTTCTTTCTTTCTTTCTTTTTTTAAATTTATTGGCTGCGTTGGGTCTTCATTGCTGTGTGCGGACTTTCTCTAGTTGCGGCGAGCAGGGACTGCTCTTCATTGCGTTGTATGGCCTTCTCATTGTGGTGGCTTCTCTTGCTGCGGAGCTTGGGCTCTAGGCACGTGGGCTTCAGTAGTTGCTGCACGTGGGCTCAGTAGTTGTGGCGCATGGGCTCTAGAGCACAGGCTCAGTCATTGTGGTGCATGTGCTTAGTTGCTCCATGGCATGTGGGATCTTCCCAGACCAAGGCTCTAACCTGTGTCCCCTGCATTAGCAGGCGGATTCTTAACCACTGCGCCACCAGGGAAGCCCCTTTCTTCTTAATGTTTATAATTCTCTTTCATTTTGTCGGACTTTGTTACATATGTAAGTGTCCCTAAACAAGTATTGTTATATTTATGGTTTCAGAATTTATGTGAATAGGATATACAATGTGGTTGTCTACAACTTGCTTTTTCCACTCAATCGGATTTTTTGAGATTGATCCATGCTAATCTATGTAGTATATATTATGAATGTAGTTGAATGCAGTATGAATGAGTGAATGTGATTCATTCATTCTCGCCACTGTAGGGAATTTTATGTTATGATTGTCTCCCAATATATGACCCGTTCTGCTCACTATGGGCATTGAGCTCTTTCTGGTTCCTTTGCTAACAGGAGCAGTGCTTCTGGGAACATTCTCTTGCCTGACTCCTGGTGTACACATGTAAACGTTTCTCCAGGGCACAAAATATGTGTGAAAGAGCAGGGTCATAGGGTAGGTTTACCATCAATTTTACTGCCTAATGCCAAATTGCTTTGGCGTTGTACAAATGTACATTCCCACCAGGCAAATATGAAAGCTCAGGCTGTCCTACATCCTTGCCAACATACGGTGTCATCAGACTTTAGAATATGTGCCAATCTGATGTGTATGAAATAGGACATCATTAGAATTTTAATTCATGCTTCTCTGAATACTAACAAGCCTGAACACCTTTTCATATGTTTATTGGCCATTCATACTTCCTATTTTGAATTCATGTCTTTTGGCTGTTTCTCTTCTTTTTTTTTTTTTTTTATTGATTTTGTTGATATATAATATTTTAAAAAAAAGTATGTTCCAGATACTAACACCTTGTTTTTACATGTGATAAATGCCCTTTACTTTCTTTATGAAGCCCTTTGATAAACAGGAGTTCTAGATTTTAATGCAGTCAAAATTACCAATATTTTTTTATAGTTACATTTTTCATCTTGTTTAAGGAATTATGTCTGACATCAAGATCATAAAGATATTGTATTTTGTCTCCTAAATAGAATATCTTCAAGTTTTGTTTTCACATTTGTCTTTAATACATGTAACTGGTTTTCATACTTGGCATGGGAAAGAATCCATTTTCTTTTTTCAAATGGATAACCAAGTGTGTTACCACATTACTATTTATTGCATAGTCTATATACCAGCCCCCTATCATATGTCAGGTCTCCATCTCTGTGGGGTTCCATATTATATACCATGGATCTGTCTGCTACACATGCCAAGATCATTTTCTTAACTATTAAAGCTTTGCAATAAGTCTTGATTTTTGTAGTCTCCTTGTCTTCTTATACTTTTCAAGGAGTATAGTAACCATTTTTAACCTTTTGTTCCTCTACATAAATTTTAGAATCAACTTGTCAGGTTTCACTTGGAACCCTATAGAAATTTATACTAGAATTTTATTGAATGTATAAATCACTTTGGAGAGCATAGATGTATTTACAATATTCAGTTTTAGATCCTTGAACATAATTGCTTCCTCTCTCCTTTCCTCACTTCCTCCCTTCCTTCCTCCCTTCCTTCCTTCCTCCCTTCCTTCCTTCCTTCCTCCCTTCCTTCCTTCCTTCCTTCCTCCCTTCCTCACCCATCCCTGCCTCCCCTGTTTTCCTCTTCATAGGCAAACATTCTAATTAGTTCGATATGAATCTTTTGGTCTGTGTTTTTGTCACATATGCTTTTGCATGTATTTTAATTTCTGTAAATGCTATTGGGTAATATCATTTATTACCCTTTTCTTCTCAGTCCTGTTTTTCAGATACATTTAAGTGCTTATATGCCTAGCTAGACAGTTCTTGCTAATGGCTGCATAGAATGCCAACATGTGAAGCTACCTTATTTTACCTATCCTCTCCCCCAGTTTTGGGTAACCAGATGAACTTTAACTCATCCTGCCCTTCTTATATACACACAAATAATAGTTCCATGAACAACCTGGTACAGGTGTGTGTAGGTAAATTTCTTTGGGGGCCATTCACTTAGAGAAATGCTGTGTCATATGCTTATGCTTAACATGACTACGTTTTGACAGATTTCTCTCCAGAATGGCTGCAGTGTGTAATTCCCAGTCCCTGGCTTTCTGCTGCATTATCTAACTTTCTAATCTTATAGGTATAAGAGAATATAAGTTTATTCAACATTTATTTTCCTAATTACTAATGACTTTGAGAGTCTCTTGACATGCTGTTTTGCCTTTTGGCTTTTCTTTTCTGTCATTTTTCCTGAGATGTGTTGTGATGTGATGTGATGATGTGATGTGATGAACATTTTCCCATCAGGACTGCTGGGTTTTTTCTTGTTGATTTAAGAGACATTTTTATATATTCTAGATATTAATCCCTTTTCTGTTTTAGACACTGCAAATATCTTTTCTTTATATTGTATACCTATTACCTTTTTCTGCAGTATCTTTTGCTGAACAGAAGCCCTTTATTTTTAAAAGTTCTTTATTATTTCCAGTTTTATTGAAATATAATGGACATGAAACATTCTGTTAGTTTAAGATGTAGAATAAAATGATTTAACATGCGTATATATTGTAAAATGATTACCAGAAGTTTAGTTAATATTAATCACCTCACATAGTTACAGATTTTTTTCTTATGATGAAAACTTTTAAGATCTACTCTCCTAGCAACTTTCCAGTATATGATACAATGTTGTCAACTACAGTCACCATGCTATACACTATATTCCTAGAACCTATTTATCTTATAACTGGAAATCTGTACCCTTTGACCACCTTTACCCTTTTCTCCCAGTCCCCATCTTTCACCTCTGGCAACCACCAATCTATTCTGTGTTTCATGAGTTCGGTTTTCTTATTCCACCTTATAAGTGAGATCACACAGTATTTGTCTTTTCTTGGTCTGACCAATCTCACTTTACATAATGCCCTCAAGATCCATCCATGTTGTTGCAAATGTCAGGATCTTCTTTTTTATAGCTGAGTGATATTACATTAAAGAATATTACATTTTCTTTACCCATTAATCCATCAATGGACACTTAAGTTGTTTCCATGTTTTGGCTATTGTGAATACTGCTGCAGTGAACATGAGGGTTAGATATCTCTTTGGGATAATCCTTTTGCTTCTTTCAAATATGTATTCAGAAGTGGAATTGCTGGGTCATATGGCAGTTCTATTTTTAATTTTTTGAGGAACCTCCATACTGTTTTCCATAGTGGCGGCACCAATTTACATTTTTACCAAATAGCTACTAGGTTCCTTTTTCTCCACATTCTTGCCAACACCTGTTATTTGTTGTGTTTTTGATGATAACTATTCTAACAGGTGTGAAGTGATAGCTCTTGTTGTTTTAATTTGCATTTCCCTGTTGATTAGTGGTTGAGCACTTTTTCATGTATCTGTTGGCCATTTGTATGTCCCCTTTTGAAAAATGTCTATTTAGTCCCTCTGCCCATTTTTTAGTTGAACTTTTTTGAATATTGAGTTGTATGAGTTATTTGTATATTTTAGATATTAGCCCTGTTTAAAAAAAAAAAAAAATGGAGACCAACCTTGAAAATTTCCTGAGTAGACAAAACCAGTTTAGTTATACAAGCAAAGCTTAATTTAGCTCACTTTGCAAGACTAACTTGACCTGGGTCATTTCTTGCTTATGTCTCTGGAAATTAGAAACAATATTTAAACTCTTTCCCAAGGCTGATATGAGGTAACCATTAACCAATTCCCCATCACTTAAGAAAATTCTAATATAATCACCAATCATTATAAAGAATAAAAGTCAATGCTTTCTCACTATATAACTATTTAATAACAATATACCCCCAAACCTCATTCCATGTTTTGGTTGGAGTGCTCCTGGTTTGCAAACTGTCTTATTTGGTGTGTGCATAATAAACTTTTACTAGTTATTACTTCAGTGATTCATTGGTTTGACTTCTGTCATTTCTGAACTTTTGACAGCTCACCAGATACCAAATTTGAAAATATTTTTTCCCGTTACATAGCCTGTCTTTTAATTTTGTTGTTAGCTTCCTTTGCTATACAGAAGTGTTTAGTTTGATATAGTTCCACTTGCTTATTTTTGCTTTTGTTGCCTTTCTGTTTGATGCCAAATCCAAGAAATCCTTGACAGGAGCTTACCTCCTATGTTTTCTTTTAGGAGTTTTATGGTTACAGGTCTTAAGTTCAAGTATTTAATTCATTTTGAGTTGATTTTTTGTGTATGATGTGAGATAGTGGTCCAGTTTCATCTTTTTGCATGTGGCTGTTCAGTTTTCCCAACAACGTTAATAAAGAGATTATTTTTTCTCCATTGTATATTCTTGGCTCCCTTGTCGAAAACTAATTGACTATATATGTGTGGGTTTATTCTGTTCCATTTGTCTAAATGTCTGTTTTATACAAATACCATAGTGTTTTACTATAGTTTTATAATATAGTTTGAAATCAGGAAGTGTGATACCTCTAGTTTTGTTCTTCTTTCTCAAGATTGCTGTAGCTATTTGGGGTCTTTTGTGGTGTGTTTCATAATTTTAGGATTATTTGTTCTATTTCTGTGAAAAATGCCATTGGAATTTTGATAGGGATTTTATTGAATCTATAGATAACTCTGGGTAGCATGGACATTTTAACAATATTAATTCTTCCAGTCCATGAGCATGGAATATCTTTCCACTTATTTGTGTCTTCTGCAGTTACTTTCAGAAGTTCTTTATTTTGATGTAATCAAATCAATCTTTTTTTTTCTTATGATATGACTTTTTGAAATATTTCCCAGGAAGTCCTTTCCTGTTCCTAAGTATGGTAGGCAGAATAACGGCCCCCAAAGATGTCTGTATCCTAATCCCTGGAAGGTATGAGTATATAACGTTACATAGAAAAAGAGGCTTTGCAGGCATGATTAAGTTAAGGATCTTGAGATGGGAAGATTATCCTTAATTATCTGGGTGGGTCCAATGTAATCATGAGGATCCTTATAAGGAAAGCAGGGAGCAGGAGAGTGAGAGTTAAAGAAGTAGATGTAATGATAGAAGCAGAGGTCAGAAAGAGATAGAGATTTGAAGATGCTATGCTGCTGGCTTTGATGATGGAAGAAGGGGAGGGACACAGACCAAGGAATGCAGGTGGCCTCTAGAAGCTGGGAAAGATAAGAAAAGGGATTCTTCCCTAGAGAATCCAGAAGGAACACAACCCTACAGGCACCTTATTTTTAAAACTTCTGACAACAAATCTGTATTGTTTAAGCCACTGAGTTTGTGGTTTTTTTTTTAGCACCAATAGGAAATCAGTATACTAAGTTACAAAATTATTTTCCTGTGTTTCTTTTTAAGAATTTTATAATGTAACTCTCACAGTTAGATTTTTAATTCATCCATATAGTTCACTTTTGCAAGCAGTGTTATAGAGAGGTCCACATTTATTTTTCTCCTAAAGTAAGTCAGTTTTCCCAGCACCATCTATTAAGTTATATGTTCTTTCCCCATTAATTTATGGTACCACTTTGTCATACAGTATATGTAAAGCTGTCTTATATACTGGGCTCTCTACTCTGTGTAGTTGGTCTATTTTTCTTCTCTCCATTTATTTAGGTCTTCATTAATGTTGTTTAATAAAGTTTTCTAATTTTCCCTATGAATACTTACACATACTTGCTAAGATTTATTCTTAGGTATTTTATGGTTTTTTAATTGCTATTGTAAATTTTATATTTCAAAATATTTATTGCCAATATGTTTCTGGTGGAAAAAATGTGACTGATTTTGTACATTAATCCCATTTCAGCCATTTTGCTAATCACAGTTATTAACAATATTGTTTCTGTAGATCCATTTTGGTTTCCTATGCAGAAAATCAATCATTGCAGATGTTTTGATATCTTCTTGCTACAGACTGAATTGTTGCCCTCACCCTCATCCCCCAAATTCTTATGTTGAAGCCCTGACTCCCAATGTGATGGTATTTGAAAATGGGGCTTTTGAGAAGTAGGTAGGTTTAGATTAGATTATGAGGATGGGGTCCTCATGATGGGAAAAATAACCTTATAAGAAGACATCAGGAGATTGCTCTCTCTCTCTCTGCCATGTGAGGACACAGTAAGAAGCTGGCCCTTTGCAAACCAGGAAGCAAGACTGCAGCAGGAACCGAATTAGCCGGAACCTTGGTCTGTTGTTTAAACCACCCAGCTTATAGTATCTTGTTATACCAGCCCAAGCAGGCTACTACCCTTCCTTTCCTTATATTTACATCTTCTTTTGTCTTGCCTTACTGCTCCAGCTAGGTCTCTAGAATGTTGTTGAATCAAAGTAGTAATAGTAAGTATCCTTACTGTATTCCTGAGTTTAATCGGAATGATTCTAATTTTTCACCATGACCACAATGCTTGCTATGTATTTTTGGTAGACACATTTTATCAAGTTAAGGAAAATTCCTTCAATTCTTTTTTTGCTAAGATTGTTGAATTTTATCAGTTGTCTTATCTGCATCTATTAAGATGACTATATGATTTTTATTCTTGAAATATTAATTTTGAAAATTTTGTCAAGTAGGTTTATAATGTTCTAACCTTTTATTTCTTGGATAAATATATATTTTATACATATTCCTATATTATATATTTTTTGTTTTGATGGATTTTTTTTTTCTAAGTTTCGGTTTAGGTAAGACACCAAATCTACATTTCTTAGCCAGATTAACCTGAAGTTTTAGCTTCTCATATTCTTCTTGCTGGTTCTGACACCAAGTTATACTCATCTTGCAACATGAGTTGAATGAGCAGTACCTCTTTCTCTGTTCTCTAGATTGAATAAGATGGGTGTTATCTGTTCCCTAAAACTTTGGTATGACTCATTTATAAAATTATCTGGACCTCTTACGAGAAGATTGGAAACTACTATTTCAATTTCTTTAATGGTTATGGGACTGTTCTAACTTTATGTTTCTTCCCAAGCTTGGTAATTTATAATTTTTTTCTAGAAATATACCTATTTGGTCTAAGTTTCCAAATTTATTGGCATTAAGTATTAACAATATTGTCTTATTAAATTTAACCTATGCTGTATCTGCAGTTATATCCCTCTTTCATTTCTAGAGTTTCTTCTGTGTTCTTGCTCTATTTTTTCTTGATTAATTTCCCCATAGGTTTGGTTATTTTATTAATCTTTTTCCAAGAACAGTCTTTTGGATTTGTTGATTCTCTGTATTAGATCTCTTTTTTTTCTATTTCATCATCCTCAGTATACTATTAGAGATTTTATGATGAATTAAAAAATGCCTAACAGTTTTTATGAGATTGACATTGGCCAGGTACCATATCAAAATGCTCACATACATATTTTAAACATTATCATATTTTGTCCTCAGGATAGCTTTAGGAGGAAGATACTATTATATCTATTTTACAAATCAGGAAAATGTTAAAGTTATAGAGTCACTAAGTCACAAAACTGGGATTCAAATCCAAGCCACTGTACTATACTATTTCTCTATTTTCTTTCAAATAGAACTCAAAGAATAAAGACAATGTTTAACTCCAGGGAATAAGTTAGTAATGTTGGGATTTTAGTATGGTATGAAGCAATAGAACATTTTTGTTGAGTTTAGAGTTGAAAGTCATTTCATGGCTGCTACCTTCAGCAGTACTTCTGTGCTAAAGATGGTAGAATTGATGGTAGTAAAGAAAGGGCCTAATTAACATCTTAGTCCTAGCCAGGTTTTTTACTTCTAGATATGTCTGAGCTAAAAAATAATTGTTGGATATATAATGGAGTGCTTCCTGCAAATTATCAAATTGTCTTGTAATGAATGATAATATTTTTTTGAATGTCATTTTTGAAATAGCTCCTTTGGAATGAGTGTTCAAAGCATTTTCAAGTGCTACATCTAGTTCTCACACTTCTTACTTCAGTGGCTATAGGTAGACAGGACCATTATTATTCCCACTCTACAGATGCAAATATGAGAAGTTAAATAACTTGCTCAAGGTTACGTACATAGTGAGAGGCAGAATGATTCTTAAATGCAGACTTTCTGATTCCCAGCTTATTCGTTGCTTTTTTTACTCATACATTCCACATATATTTATTTAAGATCCACTATATTTAAGGTATAGTTTGGGGCACTATAGTGTGATAGAAAGTTGTATATGTCATAGATGTAAGACATTCACAAAAATAATTGTGATAAAATGTTACAGGAGAGATTCAAGTAAATAATTATGGGAAATTCAGAGGAGGGAGAGAATTTATTTCTGAGTGGAAGGAAGAGGAAGATTCTGATATTTTTCTAGTAAGCTCTAAATCAATCTTAAGAATTAATCAACATCAAAAACCCAGAGGAATTTTTTTTTTTTGGATACTTGACAATATAATATTACATTACATGCAATAGAATAAACAGACCAGACTATCAAAGAAAACTCTGGACAAACTGGAGCAAAGTGGGTAGTTTAATATACTGTAATACTACCCTCAGCTGGAGTTAAGGAACTTTCCAGATTTCTATAGGCCTATGGTAAGACCACCACTCTCACCATCAGACGGACTACTTGTCCCCTATTATAACAAAGAAAAAGGCTGTAATGCAATCAATGACCTGCCTTCTCCTGAAAAACCAACAAGACTAATGCCATTATGCATCATTTATCTCTACCTCTTCCAGAAGTCCAAGAACCAGGTCATCAGAGAACACACAGGAATATCTCCACATATAGAGATCTGCATCCCCTAATGATCTAAATCCTTCCACTCTGCTTTTTGTCACTTATGTTCTTCCTTAGGCATCATCTTCCAAATCCCTGGTCTCTCCTCTGAACATTCATGTCTTTATCTTACTATCTATCTAAAACCTGATTCCACCCTTTATCTTATGATCTACCTAAAAAAGTCAAAGAAAGTAGTTGAAGCCATCTCAAGTGGTACCTGCTTTTTCTCACCCAGTCTCCATGCTGTGGACCCAAGAGATGATGATGGGTGCCCTCCTTATTTGGCATTATTTTCCCAGATATTTTTTCTCTTCTCTTTTTCCCCAAACCCCAAAGTAGACAAAACTACTTTCCACCCTTCCTTCCTGCAGTCATTCCCTGATCTTTCAGTCATATGACTCATTGAAGCTTTTAGCACTTGGCTCAGAGTTTCTCTCTGTCGCGATTTCTGACATGGTCTTGGTGACTTCAACAGTTATGTAGATGGTCCATTCTACAACCTGCCCTCTCAGAGCCTTGACCTCTTTACTTGGAATGATGTCTTTAACCAATCCACCTCAGTCACTTACTCTCAGAGTTAAACTCTAGACCTTGTCACTGCCTTTAACATCTTCATATTTCTTTTCAAGTACTCTATTCTTTAACAATCACTCCTAGCTTTCCAACATATTCATCGCAATAGTCTAATCACAACATTTCTTTGACCCCATTGGGAACTTCAGTTCATTGCCCTTGCCCTTTCCTTTATATTGTGCCACTCTTATCATTTCTATTCTCTTCAACTAGACTAAATTCCATGCTTCATCACTCCCTTGCATACAGCCTAGACACCCTTTCCCTTTCTCTCTCTAAGAGTCACCTGGCAAAACCACAGCCCTGGTTAAATAAAGCTCTCTGCCTCCTCTTTTCCTGAATCTGAGCAGTGTGGCCAAGGGAGAAATAATCTATTACCACACTGTAAGAACTTTCTCTGAGTTTACAACCACAAAACACAAGTGGACCCACAGCACTGCTCAGCGAATCTTCATCTTTCTAGTCAATTTCCTTTCCCACTCTTTGAGAAGATTATTTCACACCGTCTGTCTTTTTGAACCTGTTCTCCTCTTTTCACTCATCCTGATGATCTCACTTCCTATTTCACTGAGAAATAAGAACAATCAGAAGAGAGAAATGCATTTTCCAACACCAAATTTGTCAATCAAACTATTGATATATCTGTACCCTTATCTTCTGTCTTCTCTCCTGATAAATGGGATAAACTTCCCTAGTTCCTATCAAATGCTTGTATACTAGATTTCATCTCCCATAAGCTACTCAAGAAATCTGGTCTTCTTCTCTCCTGAGTCTTCAGTTTCCCCCTTTCTGTCAGTAAGCAGACATGGTGGGAAACCTCTTGTTAGGAAAGAACTCCTCATTCATCCTCCAGGGAAGGAGGAAATGATCTGATTGGTGAATAGAGGAGCTCAGCTCAGCTCCTTCTTCTCTCTTTATTCTTTGGGCTCCACCTGCCTAAAGAAAGCCTACATTTTACTTCTTTCCTTAAAATTATGTTTTACAAGGGCAGACCCTGATGGGGAAGGTCTACAATATTCAGGGCTGCCAAGAACTAGGCAGGTAATTCTGCCAAATTCTATGTAAAATATTATCAATCGCATTAGTCTAATTGATTTAATTCACCTACCCCAACAGTTTTGTCAGTAATGAAAGTAGTATTCTGATCTTTGACTGCTGTTTCCTATCTTTCATAGATTCAGAACTTTGGCAGATATAAAAGCCATGTTTTCTATTGGGCGCTCTCAAACTCCAACATCTCCCATCTTAAAAAATATTCCCTAGAGCTTGTCTTTCTCCATCTCTCACCTGCTTATAAGAAATGCCCTCCATTAAAGCCAAACGCCCCAAGAAATTTGCTCTAACTCACTGTCAACTTGTCCTTACCTACTCTTACCTCTTCGGACTTTCAACCCCAACACGCCCTGAAAACTATTCTGTCAAGACCTCTAGCAGCTTACATCTTGCCAAATCCAATGGTCAGTTCTCAGCAGTGAATTACTCAACCTCTCAGCCTTGTTTGCCATAGTTGATTACAATTTCTTAAAATGCTTTTACCCTACCTCTTGGCTTCCTGAGTACCAGACTTTGTTCTTGAAAACCACTGAGGTAGGTTTTCATCCTACTTACCTAGTTAGCTCAGTGGCCAGTTCCTCTTTGGTTTTCATTTTCCCTCTCCCACCATCATCACTTTCAAACTATTATTCCTTTATTGTTCTTAACCCTCCTCCACTGCATGTTCCCCACCGTCAGCAAGCAAGTCACTCTGTGACTTCAGCCATGGCCTTTCCTATTCTTTTTCTCTTTTTTCAGAGATTCACTGTCAGTGTTGTCACAGGAGACTCCTTTTTCTTTGAGCCCTAACTTGAATCCGGCTCTCCTCTGAATATATCAATATATCTGTAGCTCTTTTTCCACAACCTGTGTACTTCAGGATGGAGAGGGAGTAACTGGCATTCTTTTCCTTTGCGCTTGCTGCTTTCAAACCACAGCCTTTCCATTCATATGTAAAATGTCCCCCTCCTTTGACTCTTCTTCTGTCTGGCCTCACCACTCTCATTGTTATTTTCTATCCTCCTCCAGGCCTCTCAGTTGGCACCAAACTCTCCTTTGAGGGATCATCTTGCTTATTTTCCAATACACTAGCATAACTGCCTCAGGGCCTTTGCTCCTGTGGTTCTCTTTCCCTGAATCACTCTCTACCCAGATTTCCACATGGCTGTCAGTTAACTTCCATCTGCTCAGTGAGGCCTTCCATGACATCCTTTTTAAAATTATAAGCCTCCCAAGTAAGCACTGCTTTATGTTTTTTCAAAGCTCTTCTTCCATCTGACATAGCACAACTTTTACCTATTCATTTGCCTATTGTCTATTCCCACCATTAGAATATAAATAAGCTCCAGGAAGACAGTAATTTTTGTGTTTTGTTTCTTTGAAACAGTACCTAGCTTATGGTAAGCCCTCCTGTATTTGTTGAACAGACAGACAAATGAGTGAATAATCAAATCTTCCGGGGTGAATTCAGCTTCCATCTAGCTGGCCCATCCCTGGCTTTGCCTGGGTCTCTTGAACTCCATGGCTGTCACCTGACTCAGCTTCAGCCACCATCTGCCAACTTGCTCCATCTAGGAGTCCGTGACCTCATATTCTCCCAGTTTTGTATGTTGTTAGAGCCTCATCTCTTACCAGACACGTAACCTTTTGGGAGAGCATTTTGGCAACATATATAAAGAGAACTAAAAATATTTTTTGAAAAAATTTTAATACACTTTATTTATAAAATTCTGTTTATAAAATATATCTTAAGGGGAGAATCTGAGGAAAAAATATATGCAGAGACATCCATAGCAATCAATTTTAATTTGAAACAAATCTAAATATTTGTTAATTGGAGGGTATATAAATTATATATATTTATATATACACTCAAAAACATGATCAGATAAATAGTTACTGACATGGAAAAAGGTGTTATTTCAAGAAACATAAAAAAAATCCCAGGTTATAAGATAGTAGGTATATTATTATCCCACTTTTACTGTTTATGAAATAATACATATTAAATAGCACATACATATAAATCAATATATAGAGAAGTAATGGTCTCAAAACATGATATCATTTCCTTCCTTCTTCCCTGTTGGACTCAGATTGGTGGAAGGAGGAGAAGTAGGGGTGCTGGGTAAGACTTTCTCCCATCCAAGTACTAACCAGGCCCGACCCTGCTTAGCTTCCGAGATCAGATGATATCGGGCGTGTTCAGGGTGGTATGGCCGTAGACAAGACTTTCTAAGTTCAGAAATAAGAACACAGATCAGAAAAAACAAGGTTGATCAGGTTGATTATATAATAACTTCTTTATGTTCATATAGATAGAAGTTTCATATATATGTATATGAAGCTGTGAAACACTTCTGGTAAATATGACATGATTATATAAATACATCATTCAAATTGATAAGAAAATTGCTAAGCCAAAACTAAGTAACACATATGACTAGCCAATTTTTAAAGAAGAAATATAACTGGCAAAAATTGTAAAAGATTATTCAAGCTTGCTAGAAATCAAATGTGAGTTAAAATTGCACTGATGTAATCTCCCCGTTAAAATAGTAATTTAGTAGCATACACGTGTAACCATTTATATAGAGAGACATGTATGTATGTATGTATGTACCTGTATACATATAGGCATGTATATACACATGTATGTCCTCTCCCTCTCTCTCTCTCTCTCTCTCTCTCTCTCTGCTCTGTTAGGTTATAAAAGTTCTATGAGGGATAAAGCTACTTTGTGTGATTTAGTACATTATCCCAAGCACTCAGCTCATTGATTTTAACTTAGTATTTAATATCTGTTGACTGTACAAATACCAATGAAATTGTGGTGAAAATGGTGTACATTTTTTATAATTGTATCTTGCCAGTTTATAAAGCCTTTTCAGAATTATTAGTATTTTATGTCTTTTTAACTTTTCTGGTTTCTGAACATAATCAAGTGTGTAGATTGATGCAGTCTTTTAAAAAATTGTTTCTGTTTCTAGTTTTTTAAAATACGTTTTTTCTGTTCTTTATTTAGCAATGGAATCTACTTATTTACATCATATTTTAGTGCAACTTACAAGAAAAATAATAAGCCAGAGAAAATTGCATTGTAAATATAAAAATGTAAATCAAATAAAAATCCCATTGCGAGTCTCTGGTGAAGCTACCTCTAACATCAATTACAGGGCAAAATATAGACAAAACAACCACTGCCTTGTTATGCAGACTATAAAATGCACTTTAAAAAAAACTGCAAAAGGTCAAGGTCTTTTTCTTTCTCTTTTTCCAATCATGTTGGGTAAATAACAGGGCATTAGAATGAAACACTATTAAGATTATGCTCTTTACTCTGGGATTGAAAGCTATGAAATATTGACAACACATATAACTCTAAAAGTGCTAGCTTTTCATTTCAGCATTGATATTGGAGTGATTTTGGTTGAAAATATGCATAGATATATTATAGTTCATTTGAGAATTGAAAGACAGCAGATTTTAGAGAGAAAGCTACAAAATGGGCACCTGGGTATTGTGACCCGAGGGGCCCCACTCAGGACAACAGTAGAAATGCATGCCTTTGGGCAAATAAGCATCCATCTTTGAAATCCTATGAGAAAGCAAATCTGGAGAAATACTCCCAAAATGTGGCTTCTTGGACGTTTTTTTCATCATAAACTTTCCACTGCTCTCCCTCTTCCTCCTTCACACTAAGGATGTAGAAAGGTGCTTCTTAATTCCCAACAGCATTTAAGAATACTGGCCTTTCTACCCATTGCCTTTGAAAAGCACACTAGTCTAAGGGAGAGAACCATTGGACCAGGATTTAGGAAAATAGTGTCCAAATCCCAGCTCTCTCATATATCAATGCAGACAAGCCCATTAAATTGTTCTAAACCTTAAGTCTAAATTATTAAACCTCAAATTACTCATCTATGTAACAAATTTAATAACATCAGTTCCATCTGCCTCCCAAAGTGGTGATGTCAGTTCTGGTAGCCTGCACATTGTTTTTCTTTCTGCACCTTTGTTTACCTTTATCCATGGGATTTTAGATTTGACCTCAAAGGTAAGTTTTCCTTAACAAGCTAGCAATCCATCATTTACCCTTTGGTTAAAAGTAACATAGACATCTTAAGAGTCATATTCTTCTTAAGAGTATGTTGAGATTATGGCATGGAAGGATTGAAAGTGATTGAAAGGTTTAATTGATAGGAGAGGTAGAGAGAAGTAATCTTGAAATATAAGGTGTTACCCAAAGTAAGACTCAAAGGCCCTCCGTGGTTGATTTTCTGTTTCCTTCATGCATCTCTCAACAAGGTATTCATGATTCTCTAACTGATGTCTACAGCCTGGCCCTCTCCTGAGCTTTGGACTTCAACTCATCTGGCCATCTTGTAGGCACCTCTACAGGTCCCCATCTGAGCTCATCAGTTCCTATGTGCATTTCCACCAAACTGGTCTCAGTCCATGGACATATCACTCTAGCCTCTGCCCAAATCAGAAAACTCAGTTATCTTGCATTCTGGTCTCTCTCAACACTCATATTTCATGATCAACCAATCCTGTTAATTCTTCCTGAACTGTCTCTCCAAGCATCCCCTTTACTCTCTTCTCTTCACTGCCACTTCCCTACTTCAAATTTTCATCATCCCATGCCCAATCTATAGCCACCTAACCAGATTTCTCCTCCTACTATTCATTTTCCATCCTGCTATCATGGTGCTTTTTCTTAAAAGCACCATTCTCCTGCTTTAAAGTAATCAGAGACCTGCCACTGTCTAGAAAGCTCAAACTTTTAATGTGGCCTTCAAAACATTCAACCCGCCCCCAGTTTGGTTTCCTCCTGGCCACTCTGCCCCGTCCCAGTCTCATTTATCCCGTGCTTTAAACTTCCCAGCTGCCTTCGGTCTCCCTGGTGTGCCTTGTACACTGTGCTCACCCTAGACCTTTGCTCATGCTGTTCCTCGGGTCTGTTCCCTGATGGAAATGTCATCTCTTCTGAAAAGACCTGCCTGGACTCTATACCCCCAACCCTAAGCTTTATCTCTCAAACTTTGGTTCGCCTTCCTTATGGTCCCCACAGCATACCTACACCTTTATTCTTGGATTTACAGCCTGGCACACTTTTCTTTTCCTCTATGTTTGTCTCTGCACAAGACTCTGAGTTCCCAAGTGGTGTGGGTTGCTTCTTATTCAGCTCTATATATCTAGTGATTGGCCAAAATGCTTGGATTCTATGAAGTATTCAACATAAGTATGAATGACAAATGAGGGAACAATACATAAAGAGTACGATACATAGAGAGTTCCTGGGCGTCCAAGCCAGCATGGGAGTTCCAGGTGATGTGGACAGTACCAGAGAGGGAGACAAAAGGAGAAATTAGGAAAATACAGATGGCAAACTTGCCTTGAAATTTGTGGAAGAAGCCAAGTACAAATTCAGAGAGAAGGTGTCAAAACAGCCCTCTCCCTTTCGTGACTCCCTATGCAAAGTTAATCCCACAGCAGGTCTTCTCAGCAAGGCACCCTCAATATTTGCCTCTCTAATAGATAATGATACCTGGACGCTACAAACAGGATTCCTGGGGAGAGACCTGGACCTCTCCCTGCCTGGGAGCTTGCCCTAGGATGAACCATATGACTGCCAGGTAAAAATAGAAGAATCTCAGCTTCTGTGTTTTCTCACTCTCTTCACAGATCTCCTAGGGCCTGTCTCTTTTCATCTTTGCACAGCTTGACACCTCCATTTGGCAAACCACTGCTAGGCATCAGCATCAGACTCCACTGGAGTAACACCGTAGTTGCAAAAGCTTAAATGAATTTCTTTGCACTCCCTGTCTCTAGGGCAAACATTCTAATTCCCTTTGATTTATGGAGAAAGCAGGGAGATTATTGAGGTGCCTGATCATAGAGATAGAGGACCGTTATAAATTCTCATCTAAGTATGCTGAAAACAAAGCCAGGTAAGAGCTGAAGGTAGGTGTATTTCTGCTCATAGATCTTAAGTTCTGCTTCCCTCTTTCTGGGGTGTAAGACTCTGTGAAAGGAGAGTTGGTAAGGTCCTCTCAAAAGGGCATTGCTCAAGGGCATAGAGCGTTTTCTTCTTTTCTTATTATAACCAGAAGACTAAAAAGTCTTGGCTTCAATGCTCCCATCAGGAAAAAATTGTTTCCAGCTTATAGACAAGGCCCCTCATGTGGCCTGGGAAAGGCAACCCAAGCAGCTCTGAGCATCATCACACACCCGGTTCGCTCAAGGCCCCTTCCTGTCCTGCTAACACACTGCTGGCTGAAAGTGATCATTTATACAGCTTCTGGGCGCCATCCCAGTTGTGTTGCACAAGAAAGCTCACCACTTTCTCTGTGATGTTGGGTTTCAGAATTCCAGAAAACTTCACCATCACTTCTACTTTTCATCATGTATCTCCTATTGTTCAAAGATGCCCCCAAACCAAAGAGGCCAAAGAAATATTGATATTGGCCACCAAAGTCTCCTAGAGAAAAGGCAAACCACATGGACCCAGCCTTTATACTGATTCAGGTTAAACTTGTGAGCAACCTCTCTCTCTCTCTCTCTCCCCCCACCCCCGTCTCTCCTCTGGGTCAGACAATTGAGCCTTAGCACTGGCCTTTGCTAAAATTATTTGTTCTTTTCTATAGGGTTCCAAGCTCAACCCTCAACTCCAGCCAAATTCGCTCTCTTAGCAACCACTGGGGCCTTGTTAAACTAGTGTACGGTTCCTTGGATTACTTCCCAGGACCTTTTGAACACACTTTTTTCCCTAGGCCCCCTCAATCTCTCAAGTCCCTCTTCAGTACTTTCTCTCGTCTCCTCTCTCTTGGCCACACTTAAACGCCAGCTGCTGACTTCCTGGCCACCCACCATAGCTCATTTTCCTGCGTTTATCTCATCATTTCCCTGATCCTTTCTTTTAAGCATCTCTCCCACTTCAGGGACTCACTACCCAGAGTGTATCTGATTGCTATTTCCTCTCTTATTGTCCTCTTGTCTCAATCATTGATGACACATTATATCTATTATCATGCCTAAAACCTTTATAGTCAACTGTTTCTATCTACCCAGAGAATCAGAGTATATTTGCAACGAATATAGAATTGGAAAAGATGGCAATTTTCATTATAATGTTTTTTTTTTTAAAGTTTATATTGTACTATTTGATCCTTTTCTGAGATGGTTTAGGAGGATGTGGGACTAGGGGGCTTACTTAGACTGAGAATTATAATGCAGGAAAATCTGTTTTCCATTATATACAGACATTATTTAATGGATGATTATTAAGTGTTAAATAGGAACAGAACATAGAATTCCTTACAATGTTCATACACCATAAGAAAATTTGATGAACCCCATAATGGAATAGGGTTCTGATTTTATTTTGCATGTATTATTTTTTTACCTTTTTTATTGTTTCATGACTTTTTTTTCACTCAAGTTTTGTGTTTCCTGGTTCATTGTCTTTCCTCTCTTGTTTTCTTCTTGGCAGATATGAAGGTTGAGAGAACATTATGAATGGATTGCATGACTTACATTATATCTCTTATGGTTTTTGTGACAGGATAGGCACTCAGAATGGAGAAATACTTTAAAAATTCCACAAATTTTCTTTCTATATAAATGTATAATGAAGGAAGAGCAATAGAGAGACTCACACACAAAGAAAACTGTGTACCCAGAGTGCATCTAAGACATTTCCTTAGAGCTTAATATACAATATCACATGCCTTTCAGTGCATTGTTTTTAAGAAACTTCCTCTTGAAATAGGGCTTAAATTGGTGTTATGAGGATAAAGAAAAAAAAATAAAATGAAACCAAGCATAGTTCAATAGTGTGTCCTGGAGACATTCAAGGGATAGACAACTTGTGATGATTTAAAGCATATGTTTTTTCATGAGAAAACTAATACATGCTTATTGCAGAAAATATTGAGATGACAGAAAGAAAGAGAGAAGAAAGAAAGAAAGAAAGAAGGAAAGAAAGAAAGAAAGAAGAAAGAAAGAAAGAGAAAGAAAGAAAGAAAGCAAGCATCTGTGCATAAATCTGTATCCAAAATTTTAAACTATTTTTCTTAGGATCGATTCCTGACGGTGTGTAAATTGAGCCAAAGTGCTGGAACACCTGTAAGACTCTTGACGTATTTTGACAAATTGCTTTTCTGAGGGGTGGTATCAATTTACACTCCCACAAGGAGTGTATGACTGTATCTCACCTCACCTTTGCCAGAATTGACTAAGATAATTTTCAAAATCTTTGTTAATTGGATAAGTAAGGAATAGCATTCCTTCTTGGTTATCCTTTGTATTACTTTATTTCTAGAGAAGTTGAAGGCTTTTCATTTTTATCAGCTCATTAGAAAATAAGAATTTTTAAAAAAGAAAATCATGTGCAAATTGAGACTCTTGTTAACCTCTCTTATTGTTTTGCAAATGTTGATAATAGCTTCAATGGATGATACAAAGGTCCTCCAAATAGAAATGGTAACTGTTAAAGAAGCCCATGCTGGTAGTAGAGGCATTAGCAGTATGTATGCTCACACAATGCCCTATTTGGAAGGGAACTAAAAGAGTGGATTCAGTCTCTCCAAATGTCTTTGGTTGGATTCTTCAGAATTAGCCCTTGAGTGTTCATGTGAAATGATTTATTAAAAAGTATTTCCAACTAAAGAAAGCAAGGCAGCAGGGAAGTGGGCCTCGGAAAGAAAAGAGGCCAAACAAATGTGAGATATCAAGCAAAGTTGAATGGAAGTTTGATGCAGGAACAAGAGTGGGGTGCAAGAGGATGATCACGTCCCAGGTCACGTCTAAGTCCCTGTGACGGCTGCAGAGTGTGGGTTCTTGGCTTCTCACAGGAAAGAATTCAAGAGCAAGGCATAGTAAAGAGAAAGAAGGTTTATTCAGGGAGAAACACACTCCATAGACAGAGTGTGGGCCATGGCAGAAGGTGAGAGAGGCACCAGGGTATGGGGTTGTCAGTTTTTATAGGGGTGGATAATTTCATAGGCTAATGAGTGGGAGGAGTATTCCACCTGTTTGGGGAAGGGGTGGGGGTTTCCAGGAACTGGGCCACCACCTACTTTTGACCTTAACATAGTCAGCCTTCGAACTGTCATAGTCCTTCTTGGACCTAGTTGGTTCTAATCAATTATGTCATGTCCTTGGGCTATGTCATTCTTTTAAAGGTTGAGCCCTGCCCCCTTCCTGTCTCAAGGTAAC
Source organism: Hippopotamus amphibius kiboko (assembly GCF_030028045.1). NCBI lineage: Eukaryota > Metazoa > Chordata > Mammalia > Artiodactyla > Hippopotamidae > Hippopotamus > Hippopotamus amphibius. The sequence goes on along the minus strand of NC_080187.1, from coordinate 190,687,742 downwards.
TATGGTGTAGATGGGCTTGCTCTGGAGCCATACCTCACAGCTGCCCAATCAGGGGCCTAAGGAACTGGAGTATATATTTATCCCCCCCCCCCACCCCGCCCCAATCCTCAGTCATTGTTTAAGATGCTCAGGGAAAGAACATGGACTTTTCCAGGCACTGCTGACTCTCCACACTCCATGCCTGAAGGCAATGTGAGTTCCAGCAGCCTGAGGGAAGCCCTCTGGCAAAGAGATGCAGCAAAGAGATGCTGGCTAGCAGAAGTGAAAATACACTGGAAGGCAGTGATGCGCAAAATGGTAGAGGGATTTGAGGGTATCAGGGAGGAGCACTGATAGCATCCTCAACCCCAAGCATCCTGGGACTAAATACTGCTATGGGTAATAACTCACTTGATTGCCTTAGGCAAAGTCAATTACGGTTTGTTAAACTTAAATGGACCTATTTTTTGTGCCAATGGTGAGTCATAAAATGTGGAGAAGTAACCATAAAGTAAAATTTTGTTCATGTTTGTGTGTATTGCGGATGAGTGGGTGGGTAACTTGAAAATGTAAGAAAAAACCAGTGGAGGAAGAGTCGACAAGGATGGAGGGAATATTTGAAAGCAAAAGAAAACTGACGGTAAAAAAAGAAGTGGGATCTGAAGGCTGCTGGTTGGGAGGTGAATTAGGAGGCTGGGTGGCCAGAAGCAAACCTGGAATAGGAGCCGAATAAAGAGTGGGCACAGCCTGTATCCCAGGGGCCATGGCAGAGCTTGGAGTTTCTTGATAATATTTTCTGTTTGACTTTAAAATAAAATATAGATATTGACTTAAGAAATTAAATAATGTATATATTTGGAACATTCACAAAAAGAGTTGAATATTTTGTGTATTAAAATGTTAATATTTCATTAGATTTATGCCAAACGTAGATCCCCTAACATGATAAATAAGTGGATATAATAAGGGAGAGGGTAGTTCCTGGAACTGGTCACTCAATCTCCATTGTTCTCTCCTTCTATTTGAATAGATTGGAAATCTGAAAAGCAAACAAACTCTAAGGAACAGAACAAAATACATTTATGTGAACCAAAACCATCTACTGAAACTTTTCAAGCTAGAGCCCCAGATAAATTAGTTTCCTCCAATGAGACACACTTGTGTGACTTAGCAAACAGAAGTAAGAAAGACAGGATCAGCTTCAGGTTGCTGCCATTGGTTAGGAAGGTTGTAGTTTACCTGCGGCAACTTCTGGAATTTATTCTCCAGCTTCCTGGATGTTGAGAAACAGTGGTCGTAGCAGCAACTCTCTTGCTTTGACTCGCTGATACATGGATAACATTTTTAGGTGTCCTTCCAAGTTTTTAAGGTGCCTAGACACTGCTGTGGAAGGGGTTGCTGCTCTGGGCTCCAACTAGCATGACCCAACAGCAGCCGCAGGCCTGCATTTTTCCAGAAATCAGTCCCAAAGGCTCAGATTAGAATCTGCTGCTGCATCCTCCAATGAACCTCTAAGCATCCAATTACCTAAAGTAAATACCTACTGTTTAAAATACCTGGAGTGGTTTGCATTTTACACTGAGCACTGACTGACCCAGGAGTGTACACAACCCCCTCCAAGCTCCCACCCCTGGCCTTTTGGTTCTCTTCCTGTTTCCCTCCCTTCCCCTTGCTCTTTTCTCTCTGCCTCCTGCCTTCACATCCCTTCTCTTTCTAAACAGTTCAGTCCAAAAGCCATTATGTGGGTGGAGTACGAGCATCCATGGGGTAGGAGGAGTCTTGGTGTGGCATTGTAGCTCATGTAGGGTGAGGAGGGCGTGGGAGGGTGGTGGCAGCGGTGGTCTGGCATAGGCCGTCAAAGCCACGGCAGGATAGGGAGTTGCCTGTGCAGAAGTATCAGAGGCTCAGTGAGGTGAGGAAGTCATGCTTTTGTGGGGGTGTGGTGCAGTATGGCAGAGCCTGAGAAGAGTGAAGACACTGTCCCTGTGTGTGCAGGGCTGGCACAGACGGAGCCGGTGCTGGTGGTTGGACAGAATGAGAAGAGCATCACGCAGGGTGGCAGCATCGGTGGTGGCCTGATGTCGGGTCGTTGGAGCCAGAGGCAGATGAAGAGGACATCTGTGTGACTGAGGGGTATGTGAGGGGAAAGAAGGAGGTACAGTCCAGCATGTGGAGTCAGAGCCTGAATGGGATAAAGAGCGTATCCATGCAGCAGAGGGGAATTAATCCAGCAGCAACAGGATGTTGGATACAGACTGGGGGATTGAGCAAAATACTAAATATTTTAAAGATGATAGGAACAATGTTTCTCATTGTCAGAGAAGGTAGTTGCAAACATGAAAAGGGAAAAAAATTAGAATGAACCCTGTGGTGTTAAACTGAAATTGGAGATATTGATGCAAAATCATAGTTTTTTATAGATATATAAACAAATTGGGTGTAAATGTGTGACATGCATATATTCTCTGGCTCTATTCACAAAGAGAGTCTGAGAACAGTGACATCCCAATATCAATAAACACATCAAATGTCTAGATCTTGGAAACTAAATGCCATTCTCCACTCAAGAGGATCCCTGAAGAAGCCCCAGAAATGGGGCAGAGAAGGGGTAAGTAATCCTGGAACACTGCCTTGTGCCAGAAGGTAGTGATGTGCCCGAAGAATGATGGGGACATGTCAAAGGACACAGAACATAACCGGAGGGGCTCCCATTGCACAAAGCTGGGACAATTTAAACATCAAAATAAATTGTGATTATGATGGAATATAAACCACTGAATAGAAGAGGCATTTATGAGTCCATGCTGATATCAATAAGCAAATGAATATGTTGGAAGTTTGATGAAGAGTAGAATATCAAGGCTCAAAGTATCTTCCTACAAAACACTTATTGAATTTAAAGGAAAAAAGGTAAATTTACAACGGAGAAGCTGGCAGACACCAGAACTGGCAGACAACTGATCAGCTGATTATCACTTGACCATCAATAATGTGATGTTAAATCATGTTGCCATCTAATTGAAATCATGTGCCACCTAATAGGATGCAGTGAAAAGAACACAGCATCACTTTAGTGTCATTCCCACCAAAACCAAAGATGTGTAATCAGAATCTAATCATGCAGAATCACCTGACAACCCAAAATTGAGGGCCAGGCTACAAAATAACTGGTCTGAAATTTTTAAATGTCCAGGTTATGAAAGACTGAACAGATTTTTCTAATTAAAGAACACTAAAGAGACATGATAACTGACATGATAACATCCCAGTACATCGGAGAAGAGCTCCCCCTTTCTTGTCACCTTGGGCAGTGCCACTTGCAATGCATACCCCACAGAGTCCACTTTCAATTTTGGCTCATGGCGGGCAATGCAAGTCCAACACCTGCTGAGAAGGAACGCCCATCATTCTTATTTTACTCCTTTCTTTGCTCATGACCTTCACTGCAAAATATTTTGTCTTGTTCTAGTTCACATTCTACCTCATCCCTATGGCTCTGGACCTCTTGCCACTCCTGCCTGCAGCCTTAGTCTCTGTCTTTGCTGTATATCTGTTTCTGGCTGCTCTAGGAACAAACCTGGTTATCAGTCACATGCTAGGCAAAGACATCAGCCTTCCTCTGAGAGTGTATCTTCCTGTTGAGGGAAACAGAGCAAGTGTCTCTGCTGGAAGGGGTCCAAGAGATCCGTTAGCACAATTCCATCATTTCACAGATGAGGAGACTGAGGCCTAGAGGGGCTACCTGATATGCCGGTGGTAACAGAGCCAGGAGTGAAGCCCAGATTTTCAGTCTCTTGGGTCAGGGTATAGATTACAGGCTATATTGGGATGGAGATGGTGGTGGCAGAATTTGAAAAATATAAGTGGAAAAATAGAAAGGGCCATCTTAAAGGAGGCAGAGAATTCAAGTCCAAAGCTTATCAATTTGATCTAGAAATGAATAAGGAGTCACTATAGAGAAATGATGTATTTGAGATGGATTATGGTATTGATTTAACACAGGGTTTCTCAACAGTGGGACTACTGTTATCTGAGACTGGATAATTCTTTGTTGTGGGGGCTGCCTGGTGCATTGTAGGATGTTTAGCAGCCTCCCTGGCCTCTTTCCACAAGATACAGTAGCACCTCCCCAATCTTGACTATCAAAAATGTCTCCAACATTGCCAAATGTCTGCTGGGGTAAAAAATTGCCCCTAGTTGAGAACCCCTTGTTTAATATGTGGATTGGAACCAAAATGCACTGGAGAAAGGAAGCCAGCAGGAGGCTTTGAGAGTTTCCATTCGCTGAGGCAGTGCAACCAATGGTTTAAGATGTCTGGCTCGGGAGGCAGACTGCCTGTTTTGAATCAAGACTAAATCACCTACCAGCTATGTGGCTGCCCCTGGGTTCTCTACCATGGGAGTGATATTAACACCTATGATATTCATACCTATCTTTTAGGGTTGTCATGAAAGTAGATCTAAAAAACCCCTGATAGCGGGGCTGGCAAAAATGTAGATGTTTGAGGTGTGAAGAGAAATGGAGGGAAAACGAGTAAGCTTTGACTGAGCACGTGGCAGATAAGCCAAGCCCTGCAGTGATGGCAGTGATGTACACCCCTCCTCCCCCCAACCAAGCACTGCACCAGGTGCTGGGAGCAAAATATCTCGACCATTCCAAGTGGTCTATTGACTACTGTATTTGCTCTATAAGGATTTGATGATTGGTGAATTAGACTCGTGGGCGTTTTAGAGTTCCCACTGAAAGGCTGAGCCAGGTCAGGTTTTAGTAGATTTCATGTTGTATGGAAATAGGTGGATCAAAGGAAAGAAATCAAGTCAGATGCCTCATCGTTGTTTCAAACACAAAAGCAGGTATGGTGTACGTCTTTGTTTTGAGTGAAAGAGAAATAGCAACAAATACCTGGAGCCCTGGCGATTCAGGGCCCATTCTTCTGTGATCTCTTCAGGCAGTTTGCCAGAAACGCTTACACAGAAATGGTTCCTAGTGCCCCCCCGCCTTCCACTCGCCACCTGGAACACTCTGCAACTCAGGCAACATCCCGTGTGCACGGGGGCCTTGAAGCCTCAGCTTTCCTAACCCGTACTAAATCCACCACTAATTACAGTATGCAAATCCCAGATGATGTGCAATAATGTTATGATAGCACTCTGTGCCCTTGTTCTGGGTCTTCTGGAAATACTTTGTGGGAATGAAAAAATCCCCCGGTGATAACCACAGCATGGCTGAGCTCCAGTGGCCTGTAACATCCAACTGGTGCACATGAAAACACTCCAGCGACGGATGTGTGAACGGGTTTTACTTGGCTGTTGTTTGCTTTCCACATTTGTATTGTTTCCTCTGCCAGAGGTATGCACTTATTTTATTTTCCCAGCCTGAGGATTTGTGATTCTCACACCAAGAGGCCTCTCTCCTTCTCGCAGCGTTCTTTTAAATAATAATAGTAATAATCCCCTACATTTATAATAATTTATATTTCCAATGCAGGTGCACACACATTAACCCACTTGTAGCATTATTTTTGCCTCAGAAATGGCTATCAGCCTTGTATAGAATTTCTAATTTCATTTCAAAACCCTGCGATCCTTTCATTTTGCTCTTTTAACAATGTTATAAGTTGTTCAGTTCTCAAGGTTCAGTCTTAATTAAACCAAGTTCGGGATCCAAGCGGAAATGACTAGCAGTGAGGGGCAGATTACTAACACCCGATGGCACATTCACACTAAATTTAGATGCTACCCTTAGAGTCTTCCAAATCGAATCACAACCTTATAATTAATATTTCCTGTCCTTCCTCCCTGCGTGAGATTGTCAGTCCCAGTGGCATTTCACGGTATTTGCAAGTATTTATTCTTTACAGAGTTTATGTTACCAAATTTGAACTGAGAATAGCAAGACCACGCTTTTCATTTTTCCCAGAGACAATTAAAAACTAAAATCCAAACGATTTTGTATAATTGTATGTACATATATGGATTCCCTCCCCAAAGTCCCTAGTTTAAAAAAAATCTTATTTTTAAAGTTAAAATATGTTGATGTGTGTGAATCCAAATTCTAGTATAGCAATATGTGTGCAGAGGAACACACACATTGTGTGTAGAATGAAGTTTTAAAGCACCGTGCATTCTGTAGATCAGTACGCAAGGTAATGTCCATTTGGTTTGGCAACAATATATTAACACGCATGAAGACCTAATACCAGAATAAAATGTATTAACAATTTGTAGCTTTTCCACGTTTTCTCTGACCAGATTCAAAGACACAGAAGAAAAAAACCTCAATTAAAAAAAAATCGAGGTTCAATGTCAGGTGCCAGGAATTCCATATTCTGCTGTGTGACAAATATCTAATGGATGTGAGAGCAGAGGGAGGTGAAGGGAAGTGAAGGATGGGGAGAGAAAAAGACAGCAACCATTGAGGCTGAAGATGGGCAATGCTGCTTAAGGCTGGTGTGCATGTTCTCATGTGTGACCCTAATAACAGTGTGTTTATAGCTGACTTCAGTGGTATAATTAAGTGCTCAGATGTGCTCATCCATATTTGCCAATCGAAGGTATATTTGATAATTGGCTTTAATAATAAGGTTGCATAATAGTAACCAAGAGAAGAATTTGGCTAGCTGTGGATTTTTTTCCCTGTGAGAACCACGTTTTGGATGAACTAACAACAGCTGAAATTGTGATGAATCTAGAGCTCTAGCAGAAGCCAAAAGCTGACTCAATCCATTTGTAGTTAAATTATCTAATTCCCAGTCAATAGCAGGCGACATGAAGCCATCATTAAACGAACCACATATCTGAATATCATACTTGGAGAGGTTTATGGTCATTTGAGACAAGACAGCCACCTCTGTGACTGGCTTGTCTCCAACTACCTATGCATCAAAGACTTATGCATACCTATCCCAGTCATTTGCTTTGAGAGCCTGGCTATGCCTTACAGAATTATGAACATCTGTAGCCCTCTCATGTTAGGTCAGTACACATCACCTGCTGGTTAATAGCTTCCCAAAGAGGTTCTTGTTGTCCCTGGAGACTAGCAGTGCTGTCATCTTTGGGAGGCTTGTTGGAAATGCAGTCTTAAACCCCCTCAGAACTCCTGCATCAGAATGTGCATTTTAACAAGATTCCCAGGTGATTCAAATGCACTTTAACATTTGAGAACCATTGCTTTACACAGTCTTTCATACCATCCTTTGGCCATTATCATTTAACTCTGTATCAAGGCAAAAGCCTCTGAACTGATCCTCCTGTCACCACTCTTACCCCACTTCATTAATGTCTTCATACAGCTGCCAATTACATTTCTAAGGCACAATTCAACTCGGATGATACAGGAAGTGCGCTTCCAATCTCCCGATCTCTGTGGCTTTCAGAATTAAGCCCCGACTACTCAGCCCTTTCTGGTCTATTCCCCATCTACATTTCCAGCTGCACTTCTTAACATTTCCATGGGATATAAGAGTGACTTGGGCAGGGATAGGGGTGGCTACTCTAAATTAAAACATCTGAGAAGTCTTCTAGAGGAGGCAATGGTTGAACAAGAGCTTACTAGGCCCAGAACCTGCCTCCTTCTTTTTGCACAATCCATTTGCTGCACCTGGAGAAAATGAGGTTATCTTACTCTGCTTCCTGCCTCAATTTTATATTCATTCTCCCAGATTCAACTGAAATGTCATTCCTTCCCGGAGAGTCTTTTCTGAACAAGCCTGGTTCACGTTTGGGTTAGTTCTCTTGCTTTGGACTGACATGTTCCCTATATGTCAGGCTAAAATGGCACCATGAGGGTTTGAGTTGCTGGAAGCAGACACTGACACAGAGTTTGGGTTACGAGGTATTTATTCAGGGTCAACATTTGTGAAGAGAAGATGGAGGAAGCAGGACTGGTCTGTCAACACAATTTGAGGAGCCTGGAGTTATGGTAATGGAGGAAATATGGACTGAAGTCATGTAGACTTGGGGCCAAGCAAAATCTCATACAAGCTGAAAGTCTGGGGAAGCAGAGAAGCCTCTCAGTCTGCAAAAAAAAGACTAGAGAAGTCAAAGTGCATGGTGTCCACTTAGAGACAAACAAGCAGCCTCAGTTCTTGACCTTCATCTTTTCATCCCTGGGAGCAGCTGCTGTCAATGAAATTGCCTGCTTGTCTTAGCCTATGTTGAGTGGAGTTCTGTTTGGTGTAATGAAAGGATTCCTGATTAAGATATTAGATGACATGAATATACCCCAGCAAAAAAGCAGATCTAGCGTGAATTTCTAAGCCTCTTCCATCCACAGCCGGCCACCAAGGTCCAGCTACAAGTGATCCAGCTGTGGAATGCCTCCAGAAGACAAGAGTCAAAGTATTGTTAGCCTGGAAATACACTTGGGTCTGTTTCTCTTTTATAAAACTACCAGGGGATTGTGAAACTCCAAGTCTTAGTGTACACTTGCATATGGGAACATCCTGATTCATTTTGCATGTTTTGGAGAGAGAATCAAGGTTGTAAGTTTGAAGGGTAACAAGAGAGTAGCAGCCCAGTTGTCTTCTTCAAATTATGTTACAAGGCTTGTGAGTGCTTGCTGTGTATTGTATAAAAGAGGGATTTCCATGCCAGCAGATCTGGCCAAGCCTGATGTCATTGGCTAACAAGCATGACCAATGCTGCTGCAAAAAAAGATGATGAAAATGTGACTGCTGGTATTAGCTGGGATTTTCCCAGCCAAAGTCAAGATGAATCCACCTAGAATTGCCTGGATCAGGGAAATTGGGCTATTCTTTGGCATATCTACTCTACTTCTAAGTTTTTATAGACTTTTTGTTCACTGATATAAGTATTCACCTTGTCTTCACATATGTGGGTGTTTGGTGTTTGTTGATGAGCATTTAAGATGATGTTTATATATTCTGGTTTTGCACAGATGTGTCTAGGGATTTGAAACATGGGGATTTCATTATGCCTCTCTTAATGACTAGATATTTATTGACTAGATTAATCAACACATTGTCTATTCTTAGGCACAAACACCTCCATTGTCAGTGATTTAGTAGTTTCCTGGGAGACGCTGGAGTCATTCATGAGGGTCCATCATCACCCTTCTGGAACACAAAAATGATTCTAAACTCTTATCCCTGGAAAACCACACTAAATTAGAGCACATACATAAAAAGACTTAGGGGGAAAGAAATCATGAATAGTTCATTTCTGTGTAATTCTTAAAATCTTAGCAGCATGCATGGAGGGTGATGATATTGGCTAATGCAAAGCCCTCACCTCTGACTGTAATGGAACATGTCAATAAAACTGTACTTTAGGAGGTGAAAAAAACCCCAGAAACCATTAGGACCATAATTATGGGCATCAGCAAAAGAGAGATCCAGCTGGACTTTAACAACAGATTTCAACTCGTACCCCATTTAATTTCCATCTGAATTCATTATGCATCAAATGCAGTCTCCTCCGCATCTCATAAAATTCTCAAATCTTGCCCTTGGAGAGCGGAAGCCAATATCATTTCTGACCTATTGACTGACAGATATCCACCCCAGGCTGACCATAGTTCATTAAAAACTATATGTGTGTTTTTCTTTATGTCATCACTTTATTGAACCCCACATGTTCATTGCTATTTCTGAGGCTAAAAGGTTAAATTGCTGATATTGCAGAAGTTATCTAACTTTTCTGAAAGTTATTCTTCATGACCTCGGGTTTGGCTCTTTGAGGTAAACCTCAGACCTGGGCATTTTTAGCACATTCCGCTTCTGAGAAGCAGGCTGCTAAAACTGTGGCTCGAAAAACATCACACTCAGAGTGCTGACCACCGCCCCCACGTCAGCGGTTGCCAATAGGCAGGTTTTAATGTGTCAGCTCACAAAGCTCTCAGGAAGCTGCTGTCACTTTTCATTTTTGTCCCTGTGAAGTTAGTGGATGTGCTCAGCGTCGTCTGCCCTTTGTGGTGTGGGCCGTGAACTTTACATAAGCTAGCGTGATACATGTGGGCAAACTGTCTGAGCAATTTGGGGAATTAAAACTATGCATGTGTATACCACAGATGGGCCTTACCCAGGGGCTCCCATTCTCCTGATTCCCACCCTAGATCAGGGCCTTGAATCTTCTCCCCTCTGCGTGTTCCTTCAGGCTCAGGTTGATGCATGGGCCCGATGACACAGCCTCCAAGAAAAAGGTGATGATTTCTGCTCAAAGATGCACTAAACGTTTTCTAAACCTCATTATGTAAATGTATTACCCTAATACACTGATTCTTCTCTTGTTCAACAGAGCCCTTAGACAGTAGACCGTCCACAACAAACGCGGAATATTAACAAGAATTCTTTTATCCATCTACTCATTAGCAAGCATTTTGGAGTTCCTACTGTGTGACTGCTATACCAAGATCTAGCTAAGGCCATTTCAGAGATTCGGGTCCAAGGCAAATTATATTGTGTTCCCTTCCAATATTTTTGTTTAAGCAATATTAGGCTTAAATTAACTTCAAGCTTGAAATGTAAAAAGAGTAGCATACAGACAATGAACAGACAAAGCAAATGTGCAGGTGGGGGAGGAGGGACTCACATTACCCAACCTGTTGCTTTAGGTTTTATGGGGAACAAAGAAAGGGAGGTCCCAGCAGGACTGATAAAACTCAAGAGTGTTTGGCATCAGCTGTGGAACGTCCTGCTCTTCCCTCCCCTGCACCCTCTCTAAGTCACTGCCAGGTACTCAGCAGGACTCCCGGAAGAAGGGGCGGAGCAAGTAAGGGCAGCACAGAACGTGTGTGGAGTCTCGGGTTGGCCTGGAAAGCAACTGAAGTTCATCTTAGTGGAGAGGAGTGGAGAGGTGACTCTTGTCCAGAGGGATCACAACACATGGGGCTCAGAGGGTCACAAGGGTCTGAGTGGAGACTGGAAGTCGGGGGCATAGGTGACAAGGGAGGCTGGGCTGGTGGTGCTGCCGCCATCTTGTTTCCTCTGCCTCTGGGCCCCTATTTTCTCACGGCCGGACCACCGATCCCCCCACTTGTAGTCTCCATCTTGGTCCTGTTCTTTGCCAGCTGAAGGAGACTGAGAGTGTGCCACAGCCATACCCTCTTTCTCTGCCAGGAGCGGCACACTCCGATTTACGTCACCATGACAGTCCGGGCCCAGCCACACCCGCAGGACTGCTAACATTGCTCTCGGCCACTAATCAGATGCAGACGAACGGGTGCCCCTGGAGCCGCGCCTGGAATCAGATTTCCCCAAATGACAGCTTACTTCCTGCCCAGCTCCGGCCCCTCTAGGACTAGAGTCCTGCTATTTCCATGCCCCAGGGCTTGGGGCTTTCTGGCTCTGCCTTACTCTTTTTTTTTCCTAAATGGTGTTATTCTTTTTCTTTTTTTTTTTTTTAAGCTCTTCATTGGAATATAGTTGCTTTACACTCTTGTACCAGCTTTTGAGGTACACCAAAGTCAATCAGCTGTATTTATACATATATCCCCATATCCCCTCCCTCCCACGACTCCCTCCCGCTCTCCCTGTCCTGGCCTTCTAAGGTATCACCCATCATTGAGTTGATCTCCCTTTGTTATACAGCAACTTCCCACTAGCTATATATTTTACAGTTGGTAGTGTATATATGTCTATGCTACTCTCTCACTTCGTCCCAGCTTCCACTTCACCCCCCGCCCCCCAACCCCCTGTCCTCCACTCCTTTCTCTGCATCTGTATCCTTCTTCTTGCCCTGTCACTGGGTTCATCAGTACCACTTTTTTCTTTTTTTTTTTTTTTAGATTGCATATATATGAGTTAGCATACGATATTTGTTTTTCTCTTTCTGGCTGACTTCACTCTGTATGACAGACTCTAGGTCTGTCCACCTCATTACATATAGCTCCATCTCATCCCTTTTTATAGCTGAGTAATATTCCATTGTATGTATATGCCACATCTTCTGTATCCATTCATCTGTTGATGGGCATTTAGGTTGGTTCCATGTCCTGGCTATTGTAAATAGTGCTGCAATAAACATTATGGTACATGTTTCTTTTGGGATTATGGTTTTCTTTGGGTAAATGCCCAGTAGTAGGATTACTGGATCATATGGTAGTTCTATTTTTAGTTTTTTAAGGAACCTCCAAACTGTTTTCCATAGTGGCTGTACCAACTTACATTCCCACCAACAGTGCAGGAGAGTTCCCTTTTCTCCACACCCTCTCCAACGTTTATTGTTTCTAGATTTTTTGATGATGGCCGTTCTGACCAGTGTGAGGTGATACCCCATCGTGTCTGCCTTACACTTGATGATCTTTCCTCCTATGTGGGATGGGAAGTTTTACCCCGGACCCCAGCCTAGTTGTCAAGATTTTACTGCCCCAGGAAGAGGTTTTCAGGATGATTATCTGTCTCCCTAGTGCTCTGCTTTCTGGATTTTGGACCAACGTTTCTTGCTGGCCTGATTGGGAGCCCCAGATGGAAGCCAACTGCCATTTGAATCATGACTAAGATTGATGTTGATTTAAACACTGTTTAAAAGAGCTTAGCACTGTTCTTTACCTGTTCTTCCCAGCCCAGAAGTCAGCCTCTGCATCCCCATCATTTTCCTACCACACGTTCTCACCTGGTGGCTTGTTATCTTGCTTCTTGGAGAAACACCATGAATTGTACTTAAATATGATTTAATCTATTATCAAGACATGCTGTATACATAGGAACAACACTGGTGGACAGTCTCAACTGATAACCTCTGATGTTATGATCAGGTTTTTTTATGTAACACTAATAACAGTAACAACAGTTAATGCTAGTATAATACAATCCTTTAGATATATACTCATTTGGTCCTCATAATAACCCCATGGTGAGTACTACTGTAATCTCCATTTTATAAGGAGGGAAACCGAGTCACAGAGAGGGTAACTGATTTGTTCAAGGTTACACAGCTGGTGAGCAGTATGACTGAGATTGAATCCCAGACATACTGACCCCTGGGCCCGCATTCTTCACCATCATGCCATGCTGCCTCTCTGAAACAGGAGGCTGCTTTAGGTTCACAATATAATCAGTGGTCAACTTTCGGGATAATTTTGGAATTGCTTACATAAAACATTTCTGTTAAAAGAGAATTACCGCTAACTAAAGCTAATTTAGGCTTGCACTCTGCCAACATATGCATACACACACACACACAATCTGACACAGACAAGCACCTCTCAGTGCACAAAGGATCAACTTGGGCAAGAGTTTTGGAGTAAAAATCAGACATAAAATTATCACAGTGCCTGGTGCATTGTAAACATTTGATAATGTTATTTTGTAATTATTATTAATAAAGCATGTCAGTATTATGAATTAATATGCAGTCTCTCCATACTGCGATCGTAGATACCACAGCTTACTGTAAGAAGAAACAGGAGAAATGTAAAGTGCTGCTTCTCCCACTGTGCTCCCTTGCCTTTAGATATTCCTCTAAAATGCTTTACTTGACAATTTCTCTATATGTAAAATGGATGCTAAAATTTTGTCTCTTTCAACATAACAATAATGCTGGGAGGTAAAATAAAATAATTTGCAAAGTAAAGCCCTGAAATAGACTATTTTAATGAAACACTTGGAGAGTTACTTAAAAATCAGATTATATTTTATACTATTACCCCTATACACTCCCTGTACATACACCATTTTGAAGTAGCTTTTATTCACAAGAAATAGCATGTCCAATAAAGGACATGAAATTATTTTTAAGTACATAAGAATGGAAGCTTTCTCTCTCTCTCCCTCCCTCTCTCGTCTGTGTATCTACCCAGGGACAACTTGATGATGGACTTGTGTGATCACACAGAGTCTCACACTTGGAAGATCTCTGCTCTTGCTCTGCAGTTACTGTTTTGAAATTCTTAATAATTTGAGAACCAAGGACCATGCATTTTTCACTATGCTCTAGAAATTTGCGCTGCAAATTACGTAGCACCTATCAGTAGTCTGTAATGGGACCTCCTGACAAGGTAGACTTGATTCACTTGGGGAGCAACTTCTCAGGATCTAGTAACTCCCCACAGGGGATTAAGCTAAACTTAGAACAGAGGAGAATTAATAGCATTTTTCCAATGAAGTTTATTTCCTTTACTGTTACCACATTAGACACTTACATCCTGGCAAAGTGACTTAGTGAAAATCTAAGTGAAGTTCATTATGTGGAAAAAAAAAAGTGATCTGTGTCAGAAATACCTGCCCCCATCAGGGAGGAGAGAATTAATGCTGAGATGGCCCCCATTTCTAGGATCTTGGATACTAAGAAGCATCTCCCACACTCAGCTGCCCATGCTGGGGCCTGTAAGATGAAAGCGGATCACCATGGGGGCTGCGTCTTTCCGTATCTCTTGTCCTGGGCAGGGGCAACACACCCTCCTTCAGCTGACTTTCACCTCAAATGTAGAGCTGCTCTTGTTTCAGATTTAGTCATTTCCTAAAACAACTTTATTGTGATATAATTCGTATACTCTAAAATTTAACATCTACAATTCAGTGCTTCTTTTTTTTTAAGTATATTCACAGACTTGTACAATCATCACCATAGTCACTTTTTCAACATCCCTGAAAGAAATCCCATACCCATTAGCTGTCATTCTCTACTCCTCCCTCACCCCTCACTCAGCCCCTGGCAACCACTGATCTACTTTCTGTCTCTATGGATTTCTCTGTTATAGATATTTCACGTAAATGGAATCATACAGTATTTGTCCTTTAGTGTCTGGCTTATTTTACTTAGCATAATGTTTTTAAGGGTCATCCACTTCATAGCATGCATCAGGACTTCATTTCTTTTTATGGCTAAATAACATTCCATTGGATGGACATACCTCATTTATTTATCCATTCATCAGTTGATGGACATTTGGGTTGTGTTCATTTGGGGGCTATTAGGAATAACGCCACTATGAACATTTAAGCATTTTTCTTGGATATATACCTAGGAGTGGAATTGCTGGGTCATATGGTAAAGCCCGTCATTTTTCTACATATCTGCAAAAGGAAGACCCTGCTCTCAGTATCACTAAAACCAAACTAGATATTGAATATGAAAATCCCTAAGGCTCCAAATTAGATAGCAGTGAAATCTTTTATGTTTGGGTTCAAAACTTAGAGTCATATTTGCTGAAACAGGGATGGCATAAATGGCTCTATAATTAAGTAAACAGGACCCCGAAAAGGTTAACATGCCTCTGCCCTCCAGCGCAGAGTGGATAATCCAGGATTTTTGCTCTACCTCTGCCAAAAATTGCATTTGGCATCTATTCAACATCGCACTCTCTCCTGAGGCATTTTGGGAGGTCTGGCCTAGGAGATAGTGGTAGAAAAATATGCCCCAAATCAGCTGTGTCTCTCTGTGTGTGCCTAGGACAGATTTAGGAGGGAGAGCTTTGGGAGGTGCTGTGGTCTAAGTGTATTCCTACCCTCTATTCATGTGTTGAAATGTACTGCAAGGTGGTAGTATTAGTAGGTGGGGCCTTTGGGAGGTGATTATGTCGTGAAGACAGAGTCCTCATGAATGGAATTAGGGTTCTCACAAAAGATGCTCTAGAAAGCTGGCTGGCCCCTCTTTCACCATGTGGGGATACAAGGAGGTCTGTGACCTAGAACAGGACCCCCACCCAACCCTGCAGCACCTGATTTAGATTTCTACCCTGCAGAATTGTGAGAAATAAATGTCTGCTTTTTAATGAACTACCTGGTCTGTGGTATTTGGTTATAGTATCCTGAGCAGACTCAGACAGGAAGGGGGTCAATTTGAGGGAAGAAGTTATAAAAAATAATGTGACTACTGCCATGGCCGTGTTGTCAGACTTTGAAGTGCACATAAATGGCTCTGGTGTCTGATTCTGATTTAGTAGGTCTAAGAAAGAGGCTTCCAGGCTGCATTTCTAACAGGTTCCTTGGTGCTGCCAGTGCTGCCTGTCTGTTGACTCACACATTGAGTAACAAGGCTCCGTGGGACCCCCCATGGCAGCAGCAGGATGGACTCAGTGATGTGGCTCACTAGACACTGAGCACTTCATGGACCCCAATTTGCTGCCCCAAATTTGACTCCTGTGTGGTTTTCTAGGTGAAAGCAAGCTTGTTAAAACCAAATATTCCACACCTAATAACCTGAGGGGAGAGAGGGGAAGATAAGAGCACCATAAGCCTGGTTCTCCTCCTAGAGAATCAGGGAATCACCTCTGGTTTTTCATTTCAATGAAGCTCAGCAAACTTGATTAAGTAGCAACTTATTTGAAAGCCCAGCAGCTTCATGGTGCAGAGAAAAGGCCAGGGTCAGACCAGAAATGAAGAATAATTGAAAGTGAAATTCAAAGTTGTACTGTATTCTCCTAAAAAACATTAAAGGGGGAAATAATTTAAAAGCCACAGAGGGAGGAAAAAAACATTAAAATGCTACTTTCCCAACCACGTTCTCAGTCCCCAAGATACATTCCAAGGTCTTAAAGATCTTTGTTCTCACAGTTCTCACAACCCTGTCTTTCAGTCTTGCCCATAGAGACTTTCTTTTTCCTCTCTCTTCCATTCCTTCTAGGTTGGGTTTTAATTGGATAGACACTGCCTCTCAGACTTTAAAGTACACCTGGGTCACCTGGGATCTTGTTTAACAGATCTTGACATATTAGATCAGGAGCAGCCCAAGAATCTGCATTTCTAACAAGTGTCTAGGTGATGTCTTGCCTGAGGAGCAAGGGTATAGATTCGCTTAACCTCTTTGCTTCTTTCATTTCTCCTCTTATTTCTCCTCCTCCTTAAAATTAATAGGTAATAAATGCTGATCGAATAGACTAAATGATCCTTTCTGATTCTTAGTTTTATCATCTGTAATAGAGATGACAGTGAAGGCTACTTTTCCCAAGTCAGGTTGAAAATTAAGTTTAATATCAATAGTAATATATGGAAGACCTAGCACAGTGCCTGACACACAGTAGATGCTAAGTAAATATTAGTTTAGTTCATTCCACCTTCCTAGGTTCTATATGGAGTGCTAGGCAGGCAACTTTTGTAAGTGCAGGGGGTAAACAAGCATTATTAATTGATACCAGCAGATATCCATAAACCAGACACTTCCCCATTAAAAAATGCATTGTTTATTGAAATAGAAGTGAACTATACAACTAATCGCTGTGAAAGAGTATAATTATACTGACTTAGAAACTATACGAATTGCAGGGTGACATTCTTTTGAATCCAGACCACCTAAAGTAAGATCAAGATTTCAGAGAAACCCAAAGGCAAAGGGCCTCACCCGTCTCTATTCCCCATCAAAGATTATGCTATCAACGACTAAGGTAAGAAAAGTCAGATATCACCACACAGCTCCTAGCCTCTGCCTGAAGGCAGGTTCTTCAATCATCAGAATGAGTCTGAGCCCAGGCTGACTTGGCTCTCTCTGTGGTGGGTGAATAGGCAACAGATGGGTGCCTGGCTCTCTGGTGGGGAAGAGGGGGATCCTGCAGGCCTGAAGAACTTCCTTTCCAAAGGAGGAGGTGTTCTGACCTTTGTTTTATGCTTCCTCCAGGCAGAAAACCGAGAGACCCTGGTGACACCCGATCTCGAGTCTAATTTCATCACAGACACTGAGGATCGAGATTCTTACATTATCTAGCAGAACACAGAAAGTCAAGCTAGCATGACTTTCAAACAAAGAGGGACTTTTAACAAGGACGTCGCAGACATTACACATTCTCATTCCTCGTTGTACTCTGCTGTCCATCTTCTGGGAAAGAGGCATACAGACCATGGCGAAACTTGCTTAGAACAATAGACAATTGTCACAGTCTATTAATTCCATCTGCTTCTGACGGGAAGGAAAAATGGTTACATGGTGAAGTCAGAGGGTCTCAGGCACAGATGGGGATTTTCCTGAGGGTCTCCCACAAGTACTGATGTATAATTGGAAGCATGATGTAAGGAAGAGACCTCGAGACATTCTTGGCCTCTGGGTTATCAAGGTCTCAGTCCCACCACTGCTTCTGTGATCTGAGCCCATTCTCTTATTAAAAATTTTTTTTTCCAGTGGAGAGCTGGGCTTGGAGCTGCAGTATTAATATGGATAGTGAGAAAGTGAAGGAAAGCAGGGAGGGACTTTTTTGAGTGAGAGTCTATTACCTGCTGTAGAGTGGAGGATCTCTACCTGATCTGTCTTACCCATCATCCAGCTACTTCTAAACCAGAGAGAAGAACAGTGCCTAAATATTCTTAGGTTTCTGGATAATTCCTAAATTACTCTGTTTCTTATTATTTTAAAAATTCATATAATTTGAGAATGTCATTTATTCAACCTTACCCTTCATTGGATCATCCCAGAAAGTAGCCCTGAGAGGGAGCCAGGATCCCTGACTCTTCAACTAAGTGCTTGTGTGATCTTAGGTAAATAGTTTAAACTTTCTATGTTGTTATTCATAAGACATAGATTAGTCTCCATCGGTGTTTTCCAATGTACATTGTGTGGAACAAGTGTTAGGCAAAAACAGGATTCATTGATCAAATAAATATGGATAATGCTGAATTAGGGTTAGTTTTCTTTGTTGTAGGACTTCTCAATGTCCTTAATAGGCTAATAATACACTGGGACTCTCCAAAAAGAGGCTAGTATATACTGTTTCCAGAAAAAATTTGATCACAGACCCCCTCTCCTTTAACCCTACCCCCATTTTAGTAACATTTCGTGGGACTTGTATGAGATTGAACACATTATAAAAAATGATGGTCCAAATAATATCTAAATTTTAGCTAATAGTTATTTTGCAATCCTTTTGAAAGGATATTGGATTCTACTTATCAAGTTGCCAACCTGGAGAACATTGTCAGAAACTTCCCATATGCATTAAAAATTCCATTTCTCTCAGCTTTTTCATTGACGTAATATGAATTTGATGTCGATCATAAAAGCATGAATGAGTCCAATACCTTCATGTACTGCATCTGAAACGAATTATTCAGGCCTTTGGGACTGCTCTATTAATTCGCTGAGCAGGGGAATGTTTATGTGATTTAAACATTAGCTCGATCCAATGTTTTAGGCTGTTTTAAGAACACATCAGATTGATTTTATGGCCAAATTGATTGCTCAAAAACTTCTTTTTGAAAATGGTCCAGGGAAAAAGAATAGACTTCACACTGTTTGATTCAAGGGACATATACAGAATATGCTAAAGTTCATTATAAACCACCATTTTGGTGGATTACAAGGGTATAGAAGCGTCCATCAAGGGTAATTTCCAGTGAAAGAAATGATGAGTTATCAATGATCTTTAGAACTTGGGTATTCGTCCTCCGAGGTGATATCATTATCTATGCAGAAAGAAGTCCTAGTCACAAACAGGCTATTACAGTAATCCAAGCAGTGATGACTAACCATCTATTCATTTTAATTTCTTGGGTAATTGGTTCCATCTATTAGCAATCAGCCACATATTTAAAAGACTTTTCTCCATAAAAATCTTTCCTCTTGGGCGTGATGGTCAGCTAAGCCGGTAAGCATAGTAGATTTTGCCAGCATCTTATATCTGTGATTTCAGACACACTAGGGATTGGCCATAAATACCTCCCCAAACAAGATCTACCCAGTGATTCCTACTATTTTCTGACACAAATAATCCCAGGATGGTGTACATTTTGCAATTAGTTTTCTTTTATTTTGTAGCACAGATTTCTATCATTTCCTTTGCTGTACTCATGATATCCTTAGAACATTGTAGGTGTCAGTTTAATATGCCATCTCAGAAGGACTAGAGTAGCTGAATCTATTTTACAATTTGCAATAAAAGAGGTCCTTTCTGAGATGAGAGCACAGTACTGATTTTTATGTGCCTTTCACATTTCAAACTTGGATTTAGTTGGACTACAAAATATTTACATTTTTCACAACCAAACAAGTTCCCTTTGTGACAGACTGATTGTAAAGAGACCCCCAACTCTTTTTCAGTTTTCAAAAATGTTCAGATTCCTGGCTTTTCTCTTACCACCACCATTGCCATCTAATAGTCTTCATTTTGGGAAAACAAACCAACGTGTTCCATTTATAAGCTGAGGCGAAAATGTGCTATCATGTTATCGTGGCGGGAGAATGATTTAATTCATATCATTCCCGCAGGGACAATACAAATCTGTCCTAATTTGAATCTTGGATGAGAGGGGCTGAAAATGCTGTTCCTAAAATAGTGAATCATGTTATTGTTATATCTCCTGATTTTGGTAATTATACTGAAAATAAATTACTGACCCTCTTTGTTCTTGGAAAAAAATTGTTTTGAAATCTGTCCTAAACTGACAAAAAGCACCACCTTGTAGCTCTCTGTTGCTGGAATTATACCGCATTCATTTGAAAGGTGTGTGATTCACGCAAAACGCACTTTATGGATCCAAACACCTATCACCTGAGACCATCCTCTGCACATGTAAAACATTGTTGAAGGGAGAAAAAGAGGACGGATGTATTGTCTACAAGATCAGAGCAAGGGAACAAAATTTATTTCCTCCCTTGAAGGTTAAATTTTCATGTCAATGAATTTAACAGACTGTAAGAATTTTTTGTTTCAAATTAAAAAAATAATTTTGAAAGATGTCAAACCCAGGAAATAATACAATGGTATCTATGTATAAATTATGAAGACTAAACTTATGTTAACATTTTCTATATTTCTTCTGACATGCTTTTTAAAAGAAGCACTATGTTACAGGTACACTCGTGTCCTCCCATTTGTCCCCCTCCTTTCCTTTACAACAGCAATCTCTAGCTTGAATTTGATGTGCATCACTGCAGTGCCTATTTTGATGCTTTACTGTGTATGTATATATGTCCCAAAACAACATCTACTTTTGTTTTCATACTTATCTAAATGTTATACTAGTTTTCATCTTTTTTCAAACAAATTTATTGAGATATAATTCACATAACACAGAATTCATCCATTTACAGTGTACAATTTAATGGTTTTTAGTATAGGCATAGATACTTGCAACCATCACCACAGTCAATTTTATAACATCTTAATCACCTCAAAAAAAAATCCTGTATCTTTAGCTAACATCCCTCATTCTTTCATCAATCCTCCCCCAGCCCCAGTTGTAAGCAGCCACTAATCTCATTTCTGTCTCTTGTGGATTTGCCTATTCTAGGCATTTTATGTAAACGGAACCATATCATTTGTGGTCTTTTGTAAATGGCTACTCTCACTTAGCACAATGTTTTCAAGGTTTGTCCATGTTGTAATATGCCATTATATGGACATACCACAATTTGTTTATCTGTTCATCAGTTGATGGACGTGGGGGTTGTTTCCATGTTTTGGCTATTGTGAACTATGTTCCTATAAACATTCACGTACATGTTGTTGCATGGACAGATGTTTTCCTTTCCCTTCAGCAAGTTCCCAGGACACAGCATTGGTTTCTGATACACATAGATCTAATTCATTGTATGGTACTGCATTGTGATACAAAGCCTCATTTGATTTCTCTCTCCTGCTAATGGACAAATTGGTGGTTTGTTCTTTTTGTCTTCTGCTCACTGTGCTGCAGCGGTGTCCTTATATGTACTTCCATATGTGTAAACAGGGACTTTCCAAAGGACGACCTTCACAAGTGGAGGGTGAAGGAACTTTCTAGTTTTTGCCAAACTTCTTGCCAACATTGCTGCAAATATGTTCACATTTTAGCAGCAAGATATAAACATTTTTATTTCTCTACATTTTCCCAAAACTCTGTGTTATCTGACAACACAGAGTTTTGGGAAAATGTAGGGTTTTTTTGCAGGGTGATGGCTCTGACTTGGTGTTTCATTAGCTCACTTCTATATTCATTTCTCTGCTTCGTGGTAAGTTGAGCCAATTCTCATCTTTATTGATCACTTTCATTTCCTCTGCAGTGAATTTCTTGCTTAATTTTTGTTTTCTATTGGGTTATACAGTTTTTCTCTTATTAATTTGTAAGATACCTTTTAGATACTCATTTTCTGTCTGTTTAAAAGAGATTGCAAAGAGATGAAACTATCATTTTCTGGTCAAAAGTGTTTTTCCCAAATTAAAAAAGAAATAATTTTTTCCAGATTTATTGAAACGTAATTGATATTAACATTGTGTAAGTTTAAGATGCACAACGTGATGATTTGATATACTAATACATCGCAAAATAATTAAAACGGGGTTAGTTAACACACCCATCACTTCACATAATTTTCTTTTTCTTTTTTTGTGGTGAGAATGTTTAAGATCTACTCTCCTGGCAACTTATAAATATATAGTACAATTTAACTATAATCACCATGCTGTGCATTAGCTCCCCAAACTTATTCATCTTATAGCTGGAAGTTTGTATCCTTTGACTGACATCTCCGTCTCCCCGTGTCCTCCAACCCCCAACCCCTAGTAATCACTGTTCATCTCTCTATTTCTATGTTAGGCTTTTCAGGTCTCACGTACAGTATTCGTCTTTTACTGTGTGACTTATTTCACTTATCCTAATGCCCTCAAGGTCCATCACATTGTTGCAAATGTTTCCCAACTTTTAAAATGCTTTTTATCATACATTGGTTTTAGTTTTTAATATAAAATTTATCAGTTTTCCTTTATAACCTATACATTTTGTGTTTTCGTTTTAAAATTCTCTCATCATAATCTTTTGCGTTTCTGTATTTCTTCTGAAATGCTAGGTTTTGCTTTTTTCAGATTTAAGTCTATAATTCATTCAGATTGTGTGTGTTTGTGTTTTCATGGAATGAGTTGAAAATCTAATTTCTCCTTTCTCTATAAAATTCTCTAATATTCTCCTTAAGATATCTAATTGTCTTAGGATCTTTTATTAAACAGACTATCCTTTCTTCATTGTCTTGAAATGCCACTTTTGTTATATACCCTATTACGTATGTGCATGTGTGTGCATGTGTGTGGGAAGTGTGTGAGAGAGAGAGAGAGAACATGAAAGAGGGAGCAAGCAGGGGGAGGGAGGAGGAGGGAGAGAGAAAGAAAGGAAGAGGGCAAGGGAAAGGTTATTTCTGGGCTCTCTGTTCTGCCCTGTTTGTCCATCACTGTGCTAATTCCTCTTCATTTACTTTAGCTTTCTAACAAGTCTTGTTATCTGAGAAGGTGAATCCTTCCGCTTTCCCCTCTTTTCTTCTTCATCTTCAAAATTATCTAGGCTATTCATGGTCTTTTGCTGTTCCATATATATTTTAGAATCATATCACAATTGTTAATGCACACTTGCTAATTAAAAAAAAAAAAAAAAAAAAAAGCCCTGCTGGTGTTTTTCTTGTAACTATGCTGAATTTAAATTAATCTGGAGAAATGGAACATATAACTTCCAAACCAGTACAAAGAAAAAAGGAAATAAAAAAGTCTGGTAAATTGACATCTTTACAACCATCTAGTATCTTTTTACATGTTACTGTGTTTACTATTTTACTAGCACCTTTATTTTACATACACTACAAATCATTATTAGAATGCAGTTAATGAGAAAAAAAGACGCAACGAAAAATATGGCAAATTAGAAGAACAAATGTTAGAAGAGAAACAAAGTCAGTTATACCAGTAACCATAATGATTGTAAATGAACTAAACTCACCAAAATGGATACCCTCAGACTGGACATTTGAAAGTCCAGCTACAAACTGTTTACAGCTGATACATTCCAAATTATAGGAAAAATTAAAAGCAAAGGGAAGACATCAAAAATACGAGTCCAGTGCTAACTGTGGCAGTCATGAGAACACCCCTCTCAGATCTCCGATGGAGGGAGCATAGAGGACCAAGAAAGCCAGCCACTGTGCTCTCTGGATCCAAGCTTCCTCTGGGCTGTTCCCACCACTGGCTCCATGTGGCAGGTATGCAGGTTCCTGAGAGACTTGGGATTCCTCTGAGAGAGGACTCTGGCTTGAGGACTCTCTAATGACCTCACTGAACTTCTTTTAGGCTGGACTGCAATCTAAGCTGCTTCCACCCTACTTTCCACCCTCTCTTCCCTCCCTCCCTCCCTTCCCTCCCTTCTCTCTCTTTCACTCAGGGTCAGGCTTGCACTGTGGTCTGAGCTCTTAGTCTCTCCCAGTTCTTTCAACATTTTCCCTGCAAAAATAAATTTCTTGCATGTTTACTGCCATCTTGGAGGCACTGAAGGGCCTAGACTTGTACATTACCTGCCCCCCAAGGCAAACATTAGAAAAATCGAACAAAAGAACCCAAACCTATAATAGCTATATTAATATTAGCAAAAAGACTGCAAGGCACAAAGTAGTACTAAGACTAAAGAAAAGCACAATTTAATGACAAAAGGAAATATTTCCCAGGACTGCACTTACCAGGAGTAATATATGTGTTATGTATAATAATTAATTTGTAATCCCAACATGGCATCAAAATATACAAAAGAAAATTAACAGAATTACAACGAGAAAATGACAAATAGAAAACCATATTTTTTCTTTTTCAAATCTTCCTGTGCTTTTCCTTAGTACCTAGTGGTTTTGTTAGGGTATGCACTTACACATTTAGTGTTTTGTTTTTTTTTTAACATTCTCACTGTATTGTGCCTTCCATGTTCCTGTTGTGTTATTCCAGGTTCTGGAGCTTTAATCCTGCTCTATCTGCTGACTCCTGCACATGGTGGGTTGAATCCTCATGTATTTATGATGATTTTCATTTTAGGATCATTTTTAACAGACACTTTTCCCCAGCTTTTAATCCATCCCAGGGCAGTGAGACCTAACAGGATTTGAATTTGCTTCTGTCAAGTACCTCAGAGGTATCACCAACTTTGAGACCATATTTGGTTAACTTTTTGGTGTGAGAGTTCCTGAAGATAGGCTAGTGTGAATTTTGATGCCTGCACTATACAAGGTGCAGTGTGGGTGACCAGCTGCCCTTGTTTGCCTAAGCCTGAGGGTGTTCCCAGGATCCAGGACTCTCAGACTTAAAACCAGGACAGTCTTGGGCAAAGTGTGGCCACTGATCACCCTAAGTGCAGGCCTGCTTTCATTTATTTTCCCTCAGAGAAAATTGTTTTCCCACCCAAGTCTCAGGCAGAGATGGACAAGCTTCTGTTTTGTGCCCCAGAAAAGAATAATATTTTCAAGTCCACCTTTCTAATGAGGCTACCACCCTTGGGAGCTCCAGGCCTTACTCCAGAATCTTGCTTCCTACTCCCCTCTCACTTGGTTCAAAGGTCCTGTCTCCATTCCCCACACAGAGTATTAGGATGCCCACATACCAACCCCAGTCTGACACTTCTTATCCATTAGCTCATGTGCTTTCAAGTCGTTTTAATTCTACCTTTGTTTCAGGCAACTTGGGTGTTCCTCTTCTTTCCTGTGAGTTCATTGTGCATTTAAACATTTTATTTTATTTTTGCAGCATTTTCTAAGTCTTTATAGCTGGAAGATTGTCATGTTATCTCATCTTCCATCTTGCCAAGACCAGAACTCCTCCCATAACAAGTTTTTACCAGCCTGCCTGGCTCTGCAGCAACATCACCTATAAAATCCATAAAATACAGCAAGTTCTAAATGATTCAAGCTGATGGAACACATAGTTTGCCAAACAACAGACACCAGATAATTTTTGTGTATTAGTTAGGGTTCACCAGAGAAGTAGAACCACTAGTATATATAGAGATATATTCAAGAGGAGATTTATTATAGGAGTTGGCTCACACAATTATGGAGGCCAAGAAGTCCCACGATCTGACATCTGTGAGCTGGAGATCCAGGAAAACCCGTGGTGTAATTCAGTCCAAGTGAGAAGGCCTGAGAATCAGGGACCAATGGTATAAGTGCTGGTCAGAGTCCAAAGACTCAAGAACCTGTCTGAGCAGGAGAAGATGGATGGTTCAGCTCAAGCAAAGAGAGCAAATTTACCCTTCCTCTGCCTTTCTGTTCTATTCAGGCCCTCAAGAGACTGGATGCTGCCTACCCACATTGGTGACAGCAGTCTTTTAAACTCGGTCTACCAATTCAAATGTTAATCTCTTCTGGAAACACCCTCATAGACACACTCAGAAATGATGTTTTATCAGCTATCTGGGCATCCCTTTACCCAGTCAACTGGACACATAAAATTAACCATCACCATGCGATTCAATATTTCTATAAATTATTTCTAAAACTATGCTGTGCAGTAGAAAATATAATTACTGTTTAGTGAAACAGACACAAGACATTCTTCTTTATGACCTCTGTAGGAAAAAAAAAGTCCTGACAGTTTGGTACGGGATAGAGAAACTATGGGATTTTTTTGGTAAAAACACTGATATTTACAACGTTGTAAATCAACTATACTTCACTTAAAAAAAAAAAGAATAAAAGAATGAGCAAGAAACAGAATAAATAAATAATAAAAACACTGATATTGATCAGCTCTCCAGACCCAAGTTTATTTTGTCTCCCATCTCTGTGAGAATTGGCCGTGGCTGTGCCAGTGCTGTGCCCCATCCTGAATTGTTGGAAAGGAAAGGTGGATGTGGAGTCTACAACCTTAATAGTGTGGAAAAGTCCCTCTGCTGGGCAGCATCCACACATCCTAGGCGAGAATGAATTGGAGGCTCCCGTTCACATAGTAACCAGTTATTCAATGAAAAAAGGAGCACATTGCTTTTCTAAAAATTTTGTAGAAAGGAAAAACAAAATCTTGAGAATAAGATAATCTCACTAAAATAATGTCTCTGAAACCCCAAATGTTTCAGCATGAAAAAAATTAACCTGGAGAAATAAAGTATGTATATATTTTTGTTCCGGTCTTAATGATCTTACATATTCTGATACCTTGAGCTTTTGAGCACTAGCACCGGGAAATGTCAATAAGTGAGCATTTCTTACTTTTATCCCTATTATTGGCAGGGGGACTTTACTCCTAAAAGATGACAGAATACTGGATAAATAGCATTCATTTATCACTTTTAAAACTGGGCCAGGTATGTTGGTTTCATACCCAACAACCATTTACTCTTCTTTGCTCACAAATCCCTGATTTCACTTGAGGTTTCTGCCTTTTCTCCACCTGGCTTTGGTGAAAATCCTGATTCATCTTCATCACTGCAATTCCAATTTCCTAGCCTGCAACTGGGTATGGGAGTGGGCATGAAAGCCAAAAAGAATTGGGAGGAGATCTGGTGGGCATTTTCTGGCAAAGAAATTCTTCTTTAAAAAAGGCAAAGGATAATAAGCAATTTGTCTCTCATTTGATTGCACATCTATGTTAGCAGCTGATGTCTGCAGTGTGGGAGGTCATCTCATGATTTTGAGGGGCGCTTGCTAAGGATAAGGCCAATTTGCTGAGGTTGGCATAGTGGAAAGAACAAACCAAGGTCATGATGTCCTTGAGCTGTGTCACGGAGCCACCCTAGAGCCACCCTGTGCTAGGAAGTACTGTCACCTAAGTTTTAATTGCCCTTGCTGTTTATGCCACGTGAGGTAGGATGGTCTGTTATTTACAGCCCAAGTCATCCTACTTGATTCAATAGCAGTCCTTAAAGGGCTTGGCTTAAACACCATTCAGCTGGCCCTTGTAAGCTTTGGAGGCTGGGGCAGAAAGGATTTGAGAGATCCAACTTCCCAGACAGCCTCGTGGGGGAAGGGATGATAGATGTGAAATGAGGAGGCCATGGGGTGTGACATCAAGGCTATTTCTAGAAATCTCTCTGAGGCGCAAAATCCCCATTACACATTTTGACAGAACCTTCTAACGCTGCTGGAGGTACCTACTGGCTGATGATTCGATGTTCAGGCTGCTGTGGTTTAATTAGTAATGGGGCTCTTGCCTGCATCAAAAGTACAAAATGCACTGTTTTTCTCTTTTCTCCTGAGGTACAAACACTGTCCAAGATGCTTGACACTGCAGGGAGGAAGGAGGGATGCGGAAAATCTGTGTATTTGGCACTTTCACCCTGTGGCAATATTGGAGTCTCAGAGGTTGAACTGCTTGCTTCGCAATTAAAAAAGGGCAGGAGACTTTCTATAATTTTCCTGAGTGAATACAACAGTTCTAAGCAGCTGATACCTGCCAAATAAAGTACACGATCTTTTGTTTTGTTTTGTGTGCTTGTTTGTTATTTTCTCTTAATATTGGAAATAGCTGGTGGCCAAGGAGAGCTCTGAGGTTTCCAACTGTGAGGCTGTGCTGGACACACCAAGGTAGGTCTTGGGGCTGCCATGAATTCCAGTGCAGCGGGGGAGATGTCTACACGAGACAGAAGTACTCGCTCCAGAATTTCCTTCCTAGGAAGGCCATGCTCTGCAATAGAAAAATACCCAGAGCAACAGATACACATCCTTCCTTCCCGCTCCCTACTCCATCCAACCAGTCTCATAACAACTAGGGAAGATTGATGGCAAGTTGGATCCCAATGTGCACTGTCATCACCACTCTACTGCATCTAGTTTTTCAAAGACATGAAGACACGTCTCAATTTTTTGGTGAGGGGAGGGGTAGTGGGGAAGAAACATTCTAGAACCTAGCAGTATGTTTCAGATGGTGCCCAGGAATCATTTGCTGAGATTCAGAAAATGTAGTGTTCCCTTACTAGCCCTGCTGTCTCCTCCCTTCCCACGGGTGCTCACATCTGCAGCTGGGTTGCTGAGTCTCCAAGACTCCCTAGGTCCTTGGACTAGAGCAAGCCAGGAGGGAGAGAGGCTAGTTTCTCACCTGTTATGATTTTCCTCTGTCGATAATTGAGATGGACTCTGATGGGGAGGAAAGTGTGAAAAGGGTCTTGGACTCCTCCTCTGTTTCCAGCTTTCCTTTGTGTCTGCATTAATCAACAGCCCGACGCTTCAGTCACGACTTGCTGGAGTCCAGTGAAATACTTGGGATTTAGAAATCAAACAAAAAGATAATCACCCAGAAATCAGATTTAAATCTGCAGCGACTAAAGTTGCTTTGTTAGAGAAATGAAAGTGGTAAGAAGCTTTTTCTTCTCAGGCTACTGAACAGTTGTAGCTGGCACAAACAGGTTTGGGGCTGTTTGCATTGAGTGATGTGAAACCCACCTTGCATGTGGAAACAGGCTGTATTTACTTTGATTTTAAAGCTCTTGCAATCACACAGATATTGGGAGAACAATTCCTTGCTCTGATTTGGAAGAACTGATGCTTTCCTTATTGTCAAGGCTCAAAATAATACAAACTTGCTTTTGATTGGATCCCAAATGCCACCCCCACATCAGGAAAATAAGAAGAAAAATATGACATGGGAGCCTGGTGTAGGCAAAAATTACAATGCGCGTCACACTGTCATTTTACAAAGTGACTTTTAAAAATAGCAAATAAATAAATAAAGCCAGAAAAACCCCACAGAGACATGTTAATGCCTCAACCTGGAACAATAAAACTCCGTTAGAAACACTTGCCATTAGCCACCATCTGTTGTCAGCAATTGGGGGTAATCTTTATGTCCTCTTGACGGCTTTGCCTCATTCCCCCTTGATGAAGCAAAGACTCCACGGTGGACAAAACATTCAGGGGGTAAAGATCCCTCAGCTCTGCAGCTTTTCAGAGCTCCGAGCTTGGTGGCCAAGAGTCAATTGTCTGTTCAGTGTGTTTAGGGTTGCATATTGAAGTAGAGAAAATTTGCTAACTGTATTTCTTTCCCCACACATACTGCTCTGTTCCTATATGTGCAAATCAGAAGTAAGGTGGGCTCCTTGCCCTTGATATAGTTGGGGATTTAGGAAAGTAAGAAAACGGCTTTCTTGCTCAGCTCTGATAAATGAGGGAAGCTGTGCACCATAGCAAGATTCTCTTGATCAGAATTCCTCCGGTGTACCTGCATTTTTCTCCCATTTGAACTTGTACTTTTAGACTATTTAGTAAATATAATTCTTGTTCACACCAAAAGTAAACTTATTTCCTCCTCTTAGGGCTGTGGGTTAAGAAAACTTAAAAACCGTAAGCAAGATAGATGACAGAGTCCTGTGCTCCCTGACAATTTGGCAAAGAACACTTGTGCAGAAAGAGGTGCAAAGACGCTATTAGTATTCTGAATGCATTGAGACCACTGTTTTCCATCTTTCAGATATAATCTTACTGCGTACGAGGAATATGACTAGAGAAGGGAACACAATGCAGGTAGAATATCTGAACGACACTCGCCTGTCGTCTTTTTTCCACTGTGGGATTTTTCCCTATCCAGCTCTCTGTGACGGCGCAAACCCATATAATGCACTGGATGTTCTAGAATGCTCCTTCTCCAGTCTTTGGACTACACGGACTTCTTTGAAACAAAGTTCCTGCATTCTTTTGTGAACCTGCTTGTTACAGTAAAGGAAACGGGCTGAGGCCGTAGACACAGTCACAGGCGGGGCAGGCCATTTCTTCAATCGTCTTCCATCCCAAGGGTAGTGCCCTCTGATCCACTCCAGTCACGGTTATTGAGGTCATGCCCTGAGACTTGGTTTTTGGCTTGTGCCTCCGGGTGGTACATGGAGAGGGAAAATGGGATTGGGGGAGGGGGCAATGCAGGATGGGAAGGAAATATAAGGTGGGCCCAGGCCAGCCGATCAGATATACTTTCTTTCACCCACACTGTCTCATTCTCCTTACACCTAACCAAGAACAGTATTCCTTGTATTAATCTCAAGACCTCATGGTGTACTTTCTGTTTAAACAAGTAATAGTAGCAACGACATCATTTTGAATCCATCCCAAGCACTCATGCTGTACTGGTAAAAACTTGCTCTAAACACACAAAGTATCCTTTCCTTTCCTTTTCTTTTTATTCCCTCTTTTTTTGGGTCACATTTTTAAAATTTATTCTTTATTCTTTTTTAAACCTTATACTGGCTGTGGACTTCACTCAGACCAAAAGTGCCACACTGTACTGGTCTGCAGTCATCTGGAAGACTCCAGAAGACCAGTAGATGTTATTCTTAAGGGCAAGAATCACCACTCGAGAAATCGCTGTTCTCTCGAAAGATTCCAATAATGAGTATTTCGCATAGATATATGATTCACTGGTCAGAACTTCCCTTCATCTAGTTGTATCGTGTATGGTGTTTCAGGCAGCATGGGGGCATAAACCCAGAATAACTTTAATAATGGGGATTTGTTGTAATCGCTGTGGCATGTCACTTGGCCTCATGGAAAATAAGAATGGCAGCTCCCCGCTGCTTGAAATATTGTTCAAACTCAAGGAAGGAATTGCCTCAGTGCAAATCAGTAATCATAATTCCCAGGAGAGAGGATATGAGGAGGTTAGTTTTCACCATTCGGTATCAAACACCCCGCTTGATCAGAGGTTCACCTCATGGTCAGGTGGCCTTGCTCACGTCTAGACCAGTCATCACTTTCATCAATTTTATCATCGTTATCACCCCCGACACTTACACAGGCCCTGTTCTAAGCATTTGATGAACATAAACTCAATTTAATTGTATCAACAACCCCATGAAGTACATACTATCATTATACCTCATTTTATAGATAAGGCAGCTAGGCCCAGAAAGGTTAAGCTCCTTGCCCAAGGTCACCCAGCTAGTAATTGGAGAAGCCAGAATGCTGGCTCAGGGTCCATGCTATAAATTGACTGCACATTCAAACATGCATGTTGGCCAAGGCTTATCGGCGATCCTGGATTCAGGGGCGGGTGGGGGGGCTGATTAAGGTGATAAGGCTCCACTGGGTCCTGGAGGCCCCTTTGCTCTGCTCATTAAATTTCCTTCATTGCTGGGTCCTTGGGGAGGTTCCCGGATCCTCATGGAAGAGCTGGGGCAGCCACTCCAGGGCTTGGGGGAGAGGCTGCTTTCCACTCAGTAAGGAGGAAGTATTCTGGTATTTTAATTACAGGCTGTCCCGTGGCACGTACAGCCCTCTGGACATGCATGCGGACTTACAGGACGCAAATACAGCCTCATTCTCCTTAACTGAAAATCCCTTTTTCTCTAGCCAAAAACAAAGGCACCAGTGATACCAGCTTCCCTCTAGCATATACATACCTTCTGCCATTTCAGTAACCAGCACTGAACAATTTTGTACAATTTATTTCAGAATTAAACAATGTCTACATGAGTAATTTTGGACTCTGTATCTGAAATTAGGTCATATATTAGTTCAGATGAAATTAGATCAAATGAGATTAGTTCATATAGCAAAGTTTACATGTATACATCCTTTTCAAAGATTATTATTATTGTAAAGGAAAACTATGTTCTGCGGACCAGACAGCATCTCTTTTTGCATTTAAAAGGTACAGGTCTGGTTTAACAATTCAATAGGGCTTCCCTGGTGGTGCAGTGGTTAAGAATCTGCCCACCAATGCAGGGGACACGGGTTCGATCCCTGCTCTAGGAAGATACCACACGCCGCAGAGCAATGAAGCACATGTGCCACAACTACTGAGCCTGCGCTCTAGAGCCCTCGGGCCACAACTATTGAGCCTCTGTGCCACAACTATGGAAGCCTGCGCCTCTAGAGCCGTGCTCCACAACAAGCCACCGCAATGAGAAGCCTGCGCACAGCAACGAAGAGTAGCCCCTGCTCCCCACAGCTAGAGAAAGCCCGCGCACAGCAATGAAGACCCAATGCAGCCAATAAATAAATTAAATTAAATAATTAAAAAAAATTCAATAGTGTCTAGCTATACTCTAAGTTGAGCCCGAGTGAAATTAGGTAAGAGTCAAATATAGAACTCATTTACAAAAAGAGTTCATTTAATGAGATTAGCAATTCTCGGAAGAATGAAGGTGGCATATACTGGTGTAAAGCTAAAATTACCACCCAGTACTTTAAACTCTTGTGCTGACTTAAATATGTTACTGAATGCAAACAACCCACCCTAACAGGAAAACTAACTGTTTTAGGAGTAACACTCATTGAAAACAAATTCTGATCTCAAGCCCAATGCTGTAATCATCTTTCACCCACAAGGTTCATATTATGCTAGTCGGGCAATAGACTTACTTCACCAGATGTAAGCCAAAAACAGCATTCCCCTCCCCCACCCCAAATTCTGAGTGAGCTATTATAATTTGGATAAGGTAAAACACCTCCTTTTTACACTTGTAAGTTTCACTAGTAGGCAGTTCAAGAGTTAAAAAAAACAAAAACAACTGTCACAACGATTCAGGGCAAAGTGGTTTTCAGTTGCTTTCCTTTCACCTATCAGAAAAGATGTATTAAGGAGATTCTATGAGGTCCTGAAGGAGGCATGAATCTGGGTTAGTTCCAAGTGTCTCATAGGCGACTCTTCTGGAATTATTTCTAACTCAGAAAGACAACTTTAAGGAAGGAAGGAAGCAAATCTCTTGGACATTCTATCACCTGGAGAAGCTTCAGAGCCTCACCCTCACTTAAAAGACAAACAAACAAACAA
This sequence comes from Hippopotamus amphibius kiboko, assembly GCF_030028045.1. Classification (NCBI taxonomy): domain Eukaryota; kingdom Metazoa; phylum Chordata; class Mammalia; order Artiodactyla; family Hippopotamidae; genus Hippopotamus; species Hippopotamus amphibius. Next base: position 190,654,477 of record NC_080187.1, on the reverse strand, counting down.
AAGCCTGTAATGAACAGGCTGAATGGACTACCTTGAAATTGCGTTGGAGAATCAAACTCCAGTGTGATGAAAGGTAGATTTTCTTATTAAAGTGGTCCCAAGCTTGAGGCATTTAATCTGGAAAGTCTGTTTTTGTTTGCTTGTCTCCAGTTCTTTATGAACAGGGGACCAGCAGCCACTGATTGTCAAAAAGTTGCCACGGGAGACAGGATTGAACCCATCTGACGTAGCAGCTCTTCTCACATCCCAAGCCTTGACATTTTCCACGTTGTGCCTGAATTATATGCCCAGGAGGATTTAAGTCCTCTTCTCTGAGAGCCTTGTAGCTTACACCAACTCTGAGTTTTAGAAGAAATAAGGAAAATTTACAGTGTTGAAAATGGCCCCTTTGTGACAATAGTATTGCTGAGTTCGATACCTACTCAGGTTGAGAGCATTCCCTTAACGTCATGCCAGTCCTTCATAAACCATTTCTCCTCTATGGGATGGGAGTGTGGTCTAGTCCGACACTCTAATCCCATTTACTATAATTACAGGGTTCCTGAGCTTCAGGTTAAGACATTTCCTTGACTTTAAAGGACAAAGGTCACTCTGGTTTGACATATTCCACCCTGGGGGGTGGGGGGCATTTGCTTCTCTCTTTATTAGAACTGCAGTGTTTTAAATGAGGACAACAGTGAGTAATGACCAGGGATAAAGGTAGAATTGAGGTCAAAGAAAAATCTAATCATAATTTCTGAACCTTCTACCACCATCCTAGTGCAATTTGAAATATAATTTCTATCCTAGGACAGGTGATAAGACTGTCTTGGATTGCCATAAATAATTATTTGTTATGGATTATTCGCCATAATCCAATCAATCATAGGGGATTTTCTTCCCATCACCTGCTAAAAATCACTCAGTGAAAGAATCTGAGAAACGCTACTGGTGGGATATTTGTACTGCAGTACTGGGTTGGCCAAAAAGATTTGTTCATTTTTTTCCTTAAGATGGCTCTAGTAGAGCTTAATTGTCTTTGACTTCATTTGAAACAATTTTGTTATATTGTATTGTGATAGCTGTCATATCAGCGTGCATTGAAAAAAAACTTATCAAAATTGGTGAATTTTTGTATAGCCATTTTAATATCAAAGATGGAAGATAAAAGCAACATTTTTAGCTTTATTATGCTTTATTATTTCAAGGAAGGTAAAAATGCAATTGAAACACAAAAGAAGACTTGTGCTGTGTATGGAGAAAGCGCTGTGACTGGTCGAATGTGTCAAAAGTGGTTTTCGAAGTTTTGTGTTGGAGATTTCTTGCTGGACAATGCTTCATGGTTGGGTAGACCAGTTGAAGTTGATAGGGATCAAATCAAGACATTAATTGAGAATAATCAATGTTACACCACCCTGGAGACAGCCGACATACTCAAAATATCCAAAGCAAGCTTGCACCAGCTTGGTTATGTTCATTGCTTGGATGTTTGGGTTCCACATAAGTTAAGAGAAAAAAAAAACCTTCTTGACTATGTTTCCTCATGCAATTCTCTACTTAAATGTAATGAAAACATTCCATTTTTAAAACAAATTGTGACAAGCAATGAAAAGTGGATACTATACTTTGTGAAATGGAAGAGATCGTGGGGCAAGCGAAATGAACCACCACCAACCACACTAAAGGCTGGTCTTCATCCAAAGAAGGTGATGTATATATGGTGGGACTGGAAGGGAATCCTCTATTATGAGCTCCTTCCAGAAAACCAAACGATTAATTTCAACAAGTACTGTTCCCAATTAGACCAACTGAAAGCAAACCTCGACGAAAAGTGTTCAGAATTAGTCAATGGAAAACACATAGTCTTCCATTAGGATACTGCTAGACCACATGTTTCTTTGATGACCAGGCAAAAACTGTTACAGCTTGGTTGGGAAGTTCTGATTCATCCACCGTATTCACCAGACATTGCACTTTCGGATTTCCATTTATTTCGGTCTTTACAAAATTCCCTTAATGGAAAAAAATTTCCATTCCCTGGAAGACTATAAAAGACACCTGGAACAGTTCTTTGCTCAAAAAGATAAAAAATTTTGGAAAGATGGAATTATGAAGTTTCCTGAAAAATGGCAGTAGGTAGTAGAACAAAATGGTGAATACATTATTCAATAAAGTTATTGGTGAAAATGAAAAAGGTCTTTTATTTTCACTTAAAAACCAAAGGCACTTTTTTACCAACCCAATATATCTAACTTTGTCAAACTCTTGCCTATTTATTTGTGTTGATTCTTGACTCCTTAAGAGGTGGTCCAGGTCAACTGGTTCATTCTAAAGAAGAAACTGAGGCCTCTGAGGGAGGAAGTGATCTACCTAAGATTCCAGTGTAAGAGAGTAGAAAACCTGAGATTAGATGTCAACATTCTCAATACTTATTTGAGTTCATTATCACCCCATGCCTGGTGATGCAATTCACCACTTAAATAAAAATCAAGTTATAGTAGCAGCTTCACTCCACAGAATGGGAAAAAGATTTGGCAGATGAATATCCATGCAAGAGAAAGGAGAAGAATCTAGGGGGGAAAATGTTCAATCTAACTTTGTTCCCCAAGCTCACAAGATACTTTTCTCAAATAATTTATTTTTATATACCAGGTACAATTTTACATTCAACATGAGATGGAAGTAGAGTATTTCCAATTGAAGGTTAACCCAAGATAGGTCACAGGTAGAATTTTATTGGGAAGGGAATTGAAAACGTGTTTGAATTTACCTACAATACACTCACTTCTCGTTTCAGATGCCTCATGTCTCAAGTCCGTTCATGATCCAGGACTCTCTAAGCCATGGACATAGCCATCAGTCCTTAAGAATAAAATCTGAAGCCTAATTTATTTTTCTATAGAAGCTCAGTAGATTGTTTCCCAATTTAAAAAAATGTATAAATCAGATCTTTTAAGAACATCTATGTACTAGGGGAATTTAATGTCTTAACTTTGAATGAAGGTAAAATCTACATGCAGAACAGTGCACGTAAGTGTTTCTTTTGCTGAATCATCACAAACTGAACACATTCACATGAGCAACACCTAGATCAAGAAGCAGCACATTACTAGCACCGCCGCTGCCCCCCTTTCAGTCATTAACAACCCCCCCAGAGTAACCACGCCCATGCCTTCTAACCACACACTAGTATCTCCTGTTTTGTACTTATAAACGGAATGATGGAGTGTGTACTTTCTGGGGTGTGACTTCTTTTGCTCAGTCTTGTGTTTGTGAGAATCACCCATAGTGTTGCATGTATTTCTAATTGCTCATCCACAGTGCAACTATATTACAGTTTACTTAACCATTCTACTCTTGTTGGGTGTTTGGGTATTCATCCTAAAGATTTTTTTTTATTGTGTTGAATTGTCTGTAGAAAACATTATCTCAAAGGAAATAAACTCACCTTTTAGCAGAGTGGCATATTCCACTGAAGGAAAATACTAGCTCACGCTAGGGAATTATTTTCCAAAATCTAGTTTTTTTCCCCTGCACGTGTGTGTGCATTTTAATTTACTGTCCTCCCAAGCAACAGTTTCCATTGGGCCTTTCAGAGGCCAGAACCTCAGGCTGCAGTAAGGAGCCTCTCCAGTCAAAAGGAATGGCTAAATTATTGTGACATTAGTAAACAGGTAATTCATTTCCCATGTCATTGCTCCTCACCTCGAGCTGGTTAGCCAACTCTTTTCAAAACCCCCAACTTGTTTGACCTGCTACCAGTTACAGTCCATTTCAAGTCCTTCGGTATAAAATGCAATCTTATCAAAGTGAAGACACCTGCTCCCGGCAGGAGGGTTACTCACCAACTGCTGAGTCCTTTGTTATGGTGTCTAGAAACAAAATGATCTTTCCATCTGGAATGTGTCTACCACCCTGACTGCTGGCCTTGGGTTGACTGCCAACCTCTGGTAGCAGAATGAGGCAGAGAAACATGGGAGGAGGGCACAGAGAAATGGATTTTGATGAGTTCTTGATATTGTGATTTTAAAGTTAATTTTCCCTGAGGGAAGAGTATTTATTTCCTGGGTGATCTCAGCAAAATGCACTTATCTCTAAGTGTGGTTTCTCCTTCTGTGACTCCAATTCCAGCGTATTTACTCCTTCTGGGCCTTTTTGAATTTTTGAAAAACTTTTCATTAATTTTCATTTTTCTCTAAGATAATCTCCTGTATGGAAGACAAACTCCTGGTAGGGTTCCCAGGCTTTCTTCAAGGCAGGAGAAGCCAGTGGACCGCTGCGCTGCTTCGCCCCCCTCCGTGACAGCATGGGATGCGGGAATCCTCCAATGGCCTCCATCAGGAAGACAGCTCTGTCACGCTGACACTCATGGGTCAGCCCTGTGGCCATCTGGGACAATTGCAGGAGGCTCTTCTTTCTAGTTGTTATTTAACCCTGTGGGTTGAGTCCATTTGATGTTTCATGGATGCATTTTCTAGTACCAATCCACTTATTTCTGACTGAAAATTATCAGTGTCCCCACAATTTCCAACTGCCAGTTCCTCCAAGTCATAAGGAAGTAGAGGGCTTCTGAAAAGTTTGGCTTTATTTCTGTCTCCATGGAGTTGTGCCCAGAATATAGCCAGATATAGTTTTCAGGTGGCAGATTTTTCTTTAAATTGCATGATGGAAAGTGTGCACTAAAATAAAGAGAGCATTTAAAAAATTTTAATATTTTTCAAGATTACCATTCTCTATTGAAACTCATTTCAAAGAACTTTAAGATTTCAGCTAGGGAGTATTATTTGATATAATCGCTGTGGAAGGAATAGAGGCCACCCAGTTTGATGGTTTAAGACAGAGTACTCAGAAAAATTTAACTATCTCAAGGCATTCTGTAAATTGGAAAGCCCAGCACAAATGTGAAGTATTGTTATTTCAATTGACTCTGAGGAATTATATGTTTAACAATTGTGTAAATGTCCTTGGTCTTCACATTGAGTGAAATCTTGAAAAACAGTGATCACCAAACTGCAAAACAAAACCTGCTCTCATTGTAGAAGCCCAGTAGTAATCTCTCTCCCTAAATTTATTTCTGCCAAAGGTAAATAACCTCCCATGGGCTCCATTTCTGTTTCTTATTTAATTAAAACAACACTAATCACCAACTAATCTAGCTTGCTCTTAACAAACTAATGTACTCGAACAAGTCTGGTTTTGTTTATTTCTTTTTCCTTCTCCAGGGAGAAAAAAAGGATGGAAAAAGGTAGGTATTGTTCTGAGGTCGGCAAGGAGATTTATGTAAGAAAACTAAAATACCAGGGGAATCAACTCCATTTAGCCATAAAGCATTTCTCCCTGCAAACTCAGGAAGGATTTCCAATTATTTACAAACAGATAACATTGTGTAGCTCCCTCAGTATTATAGATGTCACCAGAAAACAACTAGTTTGACAAAATTGTCCAGCAGCCCATTAACTGCACAGCTCTGCTAAATATCCACCAGGGGCATCCCTCTGTGGAATTTGCTAAGAAGACAGAATGGAGTGAGTTTCCCACCAGACGTTTGGAAATCATGAAAGAAGTAGCAGGAAATGGCTTATACCACTGATATACCATCATCAGTTGAAGTACTGGTTATCATGTCTGGGGATGTGTGTGTGTGTGTGTATGTGTGTGTGTATGCCTGTGACTGAGAGAAAGGGGGAGGGGGGAGAGAGAGAGAGAGAGAGGGCGTATAAATAAATGGTAAACATCCGGTAAGTGTTCTGAATCTTCCAACTGTGAATGAATGTTTTATTATAATCTGTCCATGGATAGCTCAGCTTAATGGTGGCTAGAGAAAGGTTTTTTTCTGGTTCAGCTTTTGGGAGTGAAAAGTTATTTTCTTCATCTTAATGTAGATAAATTCTTATTGTACTATGGTACAATTGGGAAGGAATTCAGCCATGCTAAGCCTGAGACTCTGAGACAAAATAAATGATTCTAGTTCAGGGGTGCATATTTAAAATCCTAGCAAGCAACGTTTTATCTTTTATTTTCTACTCTCCTAAGATGCCTTCTCTCCAGAGACATTGAGAGAGGTCCAGGTCAATTCTATGTTTGGGAGTAGGGTGGGGTGGGGTGGGGCTCTTGGTACATTATAAAATAAAAATAAGTGCCCAAATAAAAATTACAAAAGCTTATACAATTTAAATATTTGCATTTAAGATATTCTCACTTTCAATACAAAAAGTACAACTTAATAAAATTGTGCCATCCAAAACGTATCTGGAGGATTTATATTAAAATTTAAATTATATCACCTATAAGTATTATAATCTGGTAATGGGACAAAAGTTTAAAATTATTTGAGGAACGATATCTTCTTCCAATCCTGTTGGTTCAGTTCTGTAATTAAATATATAAATAACTTCATTTGGATGTAAGGTCAGAAATCTAAAATTTAGGCAGTAATTGAATGGAAGACCCTGACCACAAGGACCTTTGGCCCTTTCACTCTCACTTCATTTCTAGCTGTTCATGATGGTAAGTTTTGGGAGTGGGGAGTGATGTGAGGAAAGAACTGATTCGTGCTGTTGGTATTCACAGGGAAGTCCATGGACTGTCCCCCCCTTTTGAGAATCATCTGGGCTTTCCATTAGAAATTTAGATTCTTGGTCCTCACTTGGAAACTTTTGAGTCAGTATTTTGTGGTGAGTCTTAGGAATTTGCACTTATTACAATGGCTAGGTGATTTGGGAGAACAGAAATGTGTGAGAACCACTAAGCTATGGGGTCGGAATTAAAGGTAATAAGGCCTGATTTTAGATGTGATTAAAGCTGCCACCCAGAAACACCACTCTGCTCACATTCTGGGTGGAGATAACATCTTGTGACAGCCATGTGTTTATTGCTTACCTCCTATCATTGGGGCCACCTAAATCTCCCCAGTGGATTGGGAACCACTGGGAATATTTTGAGCTGGCTAGTCTTAAAATCTTATTTTTTTTTTTACCAACCTAGTTCCGTTCTTGTGATGAAATACGAGAAGAAGACACTCTGGGCTCAAAGAGCTCCTACAGTATTCTTACTAGTGTCATCTTACAGACAGCACCATGAAGGTTCTAGAGAACCATGAAAAATGCTTGTATACTGCCATGCCTCACCCATTACCCCAGGACAAGAGTCACCAAAGAGGTGAAGGAGCATTGGCAGGGTAGTACCATACCATCCTAGGGTGGCCCTACCTTACACAGTCTGCCTACTGCTCAACTCAGAGAATTCATAGGCTAACATCCTTCCCCGGGAGTGAGATGGAAACTCAGAGATTCATGGCCAATAAGAATAGGTTGTTCCTAAGAGCCCTCCCCACTCCATCCCTACTTTCACACTGTATTTTACTTGAATAAAAAATGAATATGTTCAATGGGTAAAAAAAAAAATGCCTACGCCTTCCCATGGAAAAGGACCTGAAAGAGTCCAAAGAACAGAACTGAACTAGCACGGGGGACTGTTTACAAGGAGGTGAGCCCTTGCCCGGCATTGCAACCCACACTCTTCCGTGTAACATAACCAGAGGGCAGGGTGCTCTGGTCACAAACAACTCCAGTAAGTTCTGAGGTAGCTATCCTGGCTTGGGAGAGTCTTGGCTAGAATGCATCCCTGACTGAGAAAAAGGGAGTGAAAGCTATAGGTAAACTATAAAGCAGTACATGTGTTCGTTGTAACTCATCATTTAACAGCAATCAGCAAGTTACAAGGTGACGTCATTTGCTAATTAATCATCTCTTTTGATGGAGGCACTCAGCATGCTGAAACAAAGCTTTTTTAACCCAGAAAAGTTATACATTGTACTGGCATTTGTTTTGATTCTGAAGGTTACATTTTATGTTATAAAGGAAGATTTGGGGTACTGCAGAGAAGTACCGAATTCCTTGCATTTCCTTCCTCCCCACTGAAATCCTTCTAAATCCAGTGCAAATGTCACCTTTATAAAGTATTCTGATGGCCCTCTCTCCAGCCAAAATCAACAGCTCATTCCTCTGCATTTTGGATCCTTGTAATTTGTACCTCCTTTTAGCATTGCTGTCTCTCTGCCTTATATGATAACCATTTCACGTCTCCTCACTAGACAATGACCTTTCAGAGAGCAGGGGTCATGCCACCTGTGCTTACCCACAAGCTTCTATCACAATTTACGGATAGCAAGTGCTCATGAAATAGCCACCAAATTAAAGTTTGTAGTCCTACAACAGAAGTCACAAATTGGCAGGTCATAGGCCAGAAATATCTTTAAAATTTTGACGTAATGGCCTATGGACAACATAAAACTTTGGATGTCTGGCATTTCCCAGGGCTATAATCAGCTTGAACAAAGCGGCAGCTGCCACTTTAAAGGGGGTATACTGCCGTTGCATTTCAATCATTTGATCATTTATATCAACTGCCTGTCCCCTGCAGGCACCCTACTCACAGACACCATTCCCTTACCTCCTTTTACCTTAGTCAAAACTAACTGCCTCCATTGATGGATGCATGACTATGCTTACGGTGGAGGCAATTCAGAACCAAACACTGTATACTTGCCTGGATCAATCATTTATAGGTAATGATCAATTGATAGAAATCAATTGGTTTGCTGTGCTCTATGATCTAATTTAGTTTTTAAGGTGGCAAAATGTAATCTGATCATATATTGGTTAATTGTTTAACACTTAATGGCCTTAAAACTAAACAAACTTCAACCTGAAGCCAGGACAGATAAAATTAGTATATATTAACACCTAGTTCTCATTGGTCTGAGGTTCCACCAGTGTGATGCTTGTATAGTCTCTCTCCTTAATTATTTCTAGGAATCCACCCAGGGGCTTACAAATTGACAAGGCTTCTTCTACCTGAGATCTCTATTTCCCCATGTCCCACTTTTTCCTTGACCTACTCCAGGCTGGTCTCTGATCCCATTGTGCTGGAGAACAGTTCTGATAATCCTTCCAGGTCACCAAATGCAATGGTTACTTTTTCAGTGCTCTTTGTATCCAGTCTCTTGGCCATCCTTGCACTATTTGCCATGCTCCCTTTTTCTTTTCTCTTTTTTAAAAAAATTAATTAATTAATTAATTTTTGTGGCTGCCTTGGGTCTTTTTTTTTTTAAGAACTTTTATTGAGATACAGTTAACATACAATACACTGCATATATTTAGAGTGTACAATTTGGTATCCAAATCTCCCAATTCATTTCCCCCCAACCCTCCCCGCTTTCCCCACTTGGTGTCCATATGCTTGTTCTCTACATCTGTGGCTCTATTTCTGCCTTGCAAACTGATTGATTTGTACCATTTTTCTATATTCCGCATATATGTGTTAATATACGATATTTGTTTTTCTCTTTCTGACTCACTTCACTCTGTATGACAGTCTCTAGGTCCTTCCATATCTCTAGAAATGTCCCAGTTTCATTGCTTTTTACAGCTGAGTAATATTCCATTGGATATATGTACCACATCTTCTTTATCCATTCATCTGTTGATGGACATTTAGGTTGCTTCCATGACCTGGCTATTGTAAATAGTGCTGCAATGAACATTGGAGTGCATGTATGTTTTTGAATTATGGTGTTCTCTGGGTATATACCCAGCAGTGGGATTGCTGGGTCATATGGTAGCTCTATTTCTAGTTTTGCAAGGAATCTCCATACTGTTCTCCATAGTGGCTGTATCAATTTACATTCCCACCAACAGTGCAAGAGTGTTCCCTTTTCTCCACACCCTCTCCAGCATTTACTGTTTGTCGATTTTCTGATGATGCCCATTCTAACTGGTGTGAGGTGATACCTCATTGTAGTTTTGATTTTCATTTCTCTAATAATTAGTGATGTTGCGCAGCTTTGCATGTGCCTCTTGGCCATCCATATGTTTTCTTTGGAGAAATGCCTATTTAGGTCTTCTGCCCATTTTTGGATTGACCTGGATGAACTGTTTATATATTTTGTCTGTTGATTTGTTTGCAAATATTTTCTCCCATTCTGAGGGTTGTCTCTTCGTCATGCTTATAGTTTCCTTTGCTGTGCAGAAGATTTGAAGTTTCATTAGGTCCCACTTATTTATTTTTTGCTTTATTTCCATTACTCTAGGGGGTGGATCAAAAAAGATCTTGCTGTTATTTACGTCAATGAGTGTTCTTCCTATGTTTTCCTCTAGGAGTTTTACAGTGTCTGGCCTTACATTTAGGTCTTTTATCCATTTTGAGTTTATTTTTGTGTATGGTGTTAAGGAGTGTTCTAATATCATTCTTTTACATGTAGCTGTCCAGTTTTCCCAGCTCCACTTATTGAAGAGGCTGCCTTTTCTCTATTGTATATCCTTGGCTCCTTTGTCATAGATTAGTTGACCATAGTTTATCTCTGGGCTTTCAATCCTGTTCCATTGATCTATATTTCTGTTTTCGTGCCAGTACCATACTGTCTTGATCACTGTAGCCTTGTACATAACCTGAAGTCAGGAAGCCTGATTCCACCAACTCTGTCTTTCCTTCTCAAGATTGCTTTGGCTATTTGGGGTCTTTTGCATTTCCATACAAATCGTAAAATTTCTTGTTCTAGTTCTGTGAAAAATGCCATTGGTAATTTGATTGGGATTGCATTGAATCTGTAAATTGCTTTGGGTAGTATAGTCATTTTCACAATGTTGATTCTTCCAATCCAAGAATATGGTATGTCCCTCCATCTGTTTGTGTCGTCTTTGATTCTTTCATTAGTGTCTTATAAATTTCTGAGTACAGGTCTTTTACCTCCTTGGTTAGGTTTATTCCTAGGTATTTTATTCTTTTTGTTGCAATGGTGAATGGGATTGTTTCCTTAATTTCTCTTTCCGATCTTTCATTTTTAGTGTATCAAAATGCAAGAGATTTCTGTGTGTTAACTTTGTATCCTGCAGCTTTACTAAATTCATTGATTAGCTCAAGTAGTTTTCTGGTGGCATCTTTAGGATTTTCTATGTATAGTATCATGTCATCTGCAAACAGTGACAATTTTACTTCTTCTTTTCCAATTTGGATCCCTTTCATTTCTTTTTCTTCTCTGATTGCTGTGGCAAGGACTTCCAAGACTATGTTGAATAGTAGTGGTGAGAGTGGACATCCTTGCCTTGTTCCTGATCTTAGAGGGAATGCTTTCGGCTTTTTCCCCATTGAGAATGATGTTTGCTGTGGGCTTGTTGTATATGGCCTTTATTATGTTGAGGTAGGTTTCCTCTACGTTCACCTTCTGGAGAGTTTTTATCATAAATGGGTGTTGAATTTTGTCAAAAGCTTTTTCTGCATCTATTGAGATGATCATGTGGTTTTTATTCTTCAATTTGTTAATATGGTGTATCACATTGATTGATTTGCATATATTGAAGAATTCTTGGATTCCAGGGACAAACCCCACATGATCATGGTGTATGATCCTTTTAATGTATTGTTGGATTCTGTTGGCTAGTATTTTGTTGAGGATTTTTGCATCTAAGTTCATCAGTGATATTGGTCTGTCATTTTCTTTTTTTGTAGTATCTTTGTCTGTTTTTGGTATCAGGGTGATGATGGCCTCATAAAATGAGTTTGGGAGTGGTCCCTCCTCTGCAGTTTTTTGGAAGAGCTTGAGAAGGATGGGTGTTAGCTCTTCTCTAAATGTTTGATAAAATTCACCTGTGAATCCATCTGGTCCTGGACTTTTGTTTGTTGGGAGATTTTTAATCACAATTTCAATTTCATTACTTGTGATTGGTCTGTTCATATTTCCTATTTCTTTCTGATTCAGTCTTGGAATGTTATACCTTTCTAAGAATCTGCCCATTTCATCCAGGTTGTCCCTTTTATTGCATATAGTTGCTTGTAGTAGTCTCTTATGGTGCTTTTTATTTCTGTGGTGTCCATTGCAACTTCTGTTTCATTTCTAATTTTATTGATTTGAGTCCTCTCCCTCTTTTTCTTGATGAGTCTTGCTAGAGGTTTATCAATTTTATTTATCTTCTCAAAGAACTAGCTTTTAGTTTTATTGATTTTTGCTGTTGTTTTCTTTGTTTCTATTTCATTTATTTCTGCTTTGATCTTCATGATTTCTCTCCGTCTACTAACTTTGGGTTTTGTTTGCTCTTCTTTCTCTAGTTTCTTTAGGTATAAGGTTAGATTGTTTATTTAGGATTTTTCTTGTTTCTTGAGGTAGGATTGTATTGCTATAAACTTGCCTGTTAGAACTGCCTTTGCTGCATCCCATAGGTTTTGGATCGTTGTGTTTTCATTGTCATTTATCTCTAGGTATTTTTTTATTTCCTTTTTGATTTCTTCAGTGATCTCTTGGTTATTTAGTAGTGTATTGCTTAGCCTCCATGTGTTTGTGTTTTTTACAGTTTTTTTCCTGTAATTGATTTCTAATCTCATAGTGTTGTGGTTGGAAAAGATGCTTGATATGATTTCAATTTTCTTGAATTTACCAAGGCTTGATTTATGACCCAAGATGTGATCTATCCTGGAGAATGTTCCATGTGCACTTGAGAAGAACATGTAATCTGCTATTTTTGGATGTAATGTCCTATAGATATCTATTAAATCAAGCTGATTTACTGTGTCATTTAAAGCTTCTGTTTCCTTATCAATTTTCTGTGTGGATGATCTGTCCATTGGTGTAAGTGGGGTGTTAAAGTCCCCCACGATTATTGTGTTACTGTCAATTTCCTCTTTTATAGTTGTTAGCATCTGCCTTATGTATTGAGGAGCTCCTACATTGGGTGCATATATATTTATAATTGTTATCTCTTCTTCTTGGATTGATCCCTTGATCTTTATGTAGTAACCTTTCTTGTCTCTTGTAACATTTTGTATTTTAAAGTCTATTTTATCTGATATGAGTATCACTACTCCAGCTTTCTTTTGATTTTCATTTGCATGGAATATCTTTTTCCATCCCCTCACTGTCAGTCTGTATGTGTCCCTAGGTCTGAAGTGGGTCTCTTGTAGACAGCATATATACAGGTCTTCTTTTTGTATCCATTCAGCCAGTCTGTGTCTTTTGGTTGGAGTATTGAGTCCATTTACATTCAAGGTAATTATTGATATGTATGTTCCATTACCATTTTCTTAATTATTTTGTTTTTGTTTCTGTAGGTCCTTTTCTTCTCTTGTGCTTCCCACTTAGAGAAGTTCCTTTGGCATTTGTTGTAGGGCTGGTTTGGTGGTGCTGAATTCTCTTAGCTGTTGCTTGTCTGTAAAGCTTTTGATTTCTCCATCGAATTTGAATGAGATCCTTGCTGGGTAGAGTATTCTTGGTGTAGGTTCTTCCCTTTCATCACTTTAAATATATCATGCTACTCCGTTCTGGCTTACAGAGTTTCTGCTGAGAAATCAGCTGTTAACCTGATGGGAGTTCCCTTGCATGTTATTTGTCGTTTTTCCCTTATTGCTTTTAATAACATTTCTCTGTCTTTAGTTTTTGTCAGCTTGACTACTATATATTTTGGCATGTTCCTCCTTGGGTTTATCCTGCCTGGGACTCTCTGTGCTTCCTGGACTTGGGTAGCTATTTCCTTTCCCATTAGGCAAGTTTTCAACTATAATCTCTTCCAATATTTCCTCGGGTCCTTTCTCTCTCTCTTCTCCTTCTGGGACCTCTATAATGTGAATGTTGGTGCATTCAACATTGTCCCAGAGGTCTCTTAGGCTGTCTTCAGTTCTGTTCATTCTTTATTCTTTTCCACATCAGTGATTATCACCATTTTGTCTTCCAGCTCTCTTATTCGCCCTTCTGCCTCAGTTAATCTGCTATTGGTTCCTTCTAGTATATTTTTCATTTCAGTTATTGTGTTGCATATCTCTGTTTGTTTGTTCTTTAATTCTTCTAGGTCTTTGGTAAACTTTTCTTGCAACTTTTCGATCTTTGCATTGTCTTTATTCAAAGTCCTGGATCATCTTCACCATCATTACTCTGAATTCTTTTTCTGGAAGGGTGCCTATCTCCTCTTCATTTAGTTGTTTTTCTGGGGTTTTATCTTGTCCTTTCATCTGGTACAAAGTCTTTTGCCTTTTCATTTTCTTTATCTTTCTGTGGCTGTGATTTTCAGTTCCACAAGAGGAAATACTGCTGATACTGCTTGATACTGCTGTCTACCCTCTTGTGGAGGAAGCTATCTAGGAGGCTTGTGTGTACTTCCTGATGGGACGGACTGATGGTGGGTTGGGCTGGGTGGGCAGAGCTCAGTAAAACTTTAATCTGCTTGTCTGCTAATGGGTGGGGCTGTGTTCCCAACTTATTGGTTGTTTGGCCTGAGGCTACCCAGCCCTGGAGCTTACAGGCTCTTTGGTGGGGCTAATGGCAGACTCTGGGAGGGCTCAAGCCAATGAGCACTTCCCAGAAAACCTGCTGCCAGTGCCCTTGTCTCCTTGGTGAGCTGCCCCTCACCTCTGCAGGCAACCCTCCAACACCAGCAGGTAGGTCTGGTTCAGTCTCCTATGTAGTCACTACTCCTTCCCCCTGGGTCCTGGTGAGCACACTTTTTTGTGTTCCCTCCAAGAGTGGAGTCTCTGTTTCCCCCAGTCCTGTGGAGGTCCTGCAATCAAATCCCGCTGGCTTTCAAAGTCTGATTCTCTGGGCATTCCTCCTCCCATTGCTGGACCCCCAGGTTGGGAAGCCTGATGTGGGGCTCAGAACTCTCACTTTAGTAGGTGGACTTCTGTGGTATAACTGTTCTCCAGTTTGTGAGTCACCCACCCAGCATTTATGAGATTTGATTCCGTTTCATTGTGGCTTCTCCTTTGTCTCTGGATGTGGGGTGTCTTTTTTTGTGAGTTCCAGTGTCTTTCTGTCAATGATTGTTCAGCAGTTGTAATTCTGGTGCTCTTATAAGAGGGAGTGAGTGCACATCCTCCTACTCCACCATCTAGATCTGCCTTGGGTCTTCATTGCTGCGTGTGGGCTTTTTTTTTTCTAGTTGCAGCAAGTGGGGGCTGCTCTTCATTGTGGTGCATGGGCTTCTCATTGCAGTGGCTTCTTTTGTTGCGGAGCATGGGCTCTAGGAGCTTGGGCTTCAATAGTTGTGGTGTAAAGGCTCAGTAGTTGTGGCTCTCTAGAGCACAGGATCAGTAGTTGTGGCACACGGGCTTAGTTGCTCCTTGGCATGTGGGATCTTCCTGGACCAGGGATTGAACCCGTGTCCCTGGCAGTGGCAGGCAGATTTTTAGCCCCTGTGCCACCAGGGAAGTCCTGCTCCCTTTTTCTTGAAGTTCTCTTATTCTTTGGTCACTGCGATACCACACTCTTCATATTCTACTGGCTACCTGGCTTCTCTTCGTCCAAAGCCTTCCCTGGAATATTTCTCTCCACCTGATGATTAATATTTGAGTTCTTCAAGGCTGAGTCCTGGTCCTCTTTTCTTCTTCTATATATTCTTCCTAAGAAACATATTCATGTCCTCTACTTTAACTACTACCCATATGCCAGTGATATCAAAATATAGATTTATAGTCTGTATTTTTTCTTTGTGTTCTAGACCAGGTAAGCCATTGTCTACATGATATATTTGCTTGGATGTCTCAAGAGCATCTCAAGTTTAATTTATACAAAAAAAATTCGTATCTCCCTTCCAGATTGGTCCTCTTCCAGGGTTATCTAGCTAGTAAATATTATAACCATTCTGTTAAGCAAGTGAGAAAACTGGAAATCATCTGCCTCACTCACCTCCCTACCAAATAATAACCATCACCAAACTTGAACATTCTTCCTCCCAAATGCCTTGAATCTGTCCACTTGTTTCCATCTATGTCATCCCCTACTGGTTCCAGTTACCATTATTTATCACCTGGACAACTTAAATGTTTTGTTAACGGGCTTCCTCCAGTTCTTTCCTATATTGAGCCAGAGAAATCCAAATGCAAATGTGACATGTTTTTAAAGGACCCTTTTAGTGGCTTCCCATTGCTCTTAAGGACCAGAATCCTTGAAAAGGCTGTGCATGAGCTGGCTTCTTCCCAGCTCTTTTACCCCACTCACAAATACCCTCCCAGGAATCTGCAAGCCAACCAACTTCTTTAGATGTCAACTCAAACATCACTACCCCAGAAGGTCCTTCTTGACCCCCTTTAGGGTGTTCTTTCTGTAATGGCCTTAATTATATTTGTAATAAATTCATTTTTGTGACTTTGATTAATGTGTTTCCACACTGTGTTTTTGCTCATTATTCCCCTAGGAGTCTCCCTATCCCCTGTGTAATTCAGGAAATAGATATAATATATATATTTTAGGGGGTAAAGGTATTATTTACCAAATTATTGATCAGCAATATTTGAGTCCTAAGTCCAACCTAGCTAAACACCCTGTTATACTTCATCAAGTCACTTCCCATTTCAAAGCAATACTATCTGTAAATTGTCTATAGAACAAAGTTAATAGAAATGCTTTAATTGAAAATAAGAACAGATTTCTATGTATGTGGCTCCATACATATATACCCACATCCTAAATTTAGAATTCTTTCCTAGTTTCAGAAAGGAAGTTGTCAAAGATGTATGGCTAATGGCAGAATATTTAAATTGCTTCAGTAAAACCACTAAAGGGAAACTGAAACAATATTTTGATTGATTCAGCACAACAAACAAATTTCACTGATATGCTTCTAAATTGCTACTATCATGATCTTTAGCAATTGTATAGTGTAAATCATTAGTCAATCAAGCACTCAATACACCGTGTGAGCTCTAACAAAAATAGGCTTGATATGATAATTAAGTGAGAGTGTGATCATTACGTGAAAATGAACATGAGGCTTCTGTCAATTTTGTGGTTATGTATGGCCATTTTCATCCTTGTATATTGCACTAATAATTATTCCATCACTTTAAGATTACTTCTAAAGTATTAATACATACTTGAATTCACAATGAATTTCTACATCTGAGCCATAAAAAATATTCTGAGTTGGGTTTAGATTAAAAAAAATAATAACAACATAGTCTTACGAGTTTCAATTTCCAATCACTGCTTTTCTAATTGAAAATTTCCTGATATGGTTGCAGAGAATCACGAAACTATCTTTGCGGGATTCTTCTTAGTTTGTTGGTAGGCAGACTTTAGGAAAAGACATACTGTATAACTGTGAAGCAAGTGATTATAGCTAATATTTAAAAGTTGGAGAGTTGGATTCTCTAGGCTCTGAAATATTTTTAAGGCAAACATATTCACAAAGACAAGTGCCTTTAAGCACTCTAACCGCAAGTTCCACTAGGTTTTTCCATTTGGTTTCTGAAATACCGGTTTTCAGTGACACCAACTCATCTGAATGTAAAGTGGAAAATGTCACATGCTCTGTACACTTGGCACCTGTCATCTGGCTAGTTCCCAAATCAGAATAGACCTTCAGTGAACACAAAGCAAGAGCTAGTCTTTGGTTAAAGCAGGACACAATTTGAGTCACCTTTTCAGCAAGTATTCTGATTAAACTCTGGAGTTTGTTTCTGTTTGAAAGCTGATCGATCACGGATCTGAACTGTGACGTCGAATGGAGTTAGTGCTGCGCTATACTTCTGAGCAGTGGGGATCATTCGGAAATCGAATCTCCTAACAGAATCAATGCCCATCATTAATCTTCCTAAGACAATTTGACTTATGAGATCCTCTCATTTTCCTCTAGTCTGACTTTCAACCATGCTTCTTATTAGATAGAGGAGAAACACAGAACTCTTCTTTGCTTTCCATACAATTAACATCAAAGGGAAACAAGTGACTCACGGTCACAGATAAAAAAACTAGCCAATTATATACTGAAACTGGGACAAACAATTATTTCAATAAAATCGACTGGCACACGATGCTAGACCTGTAAAACCAGGACATTGGACAGAACGTAAGACTTCCAGTCTCTGCAGAATCTCACTCTCCTTCCAGTCTGTCACCCACTAGCAAAACCGGACAAATGGACAATGGATAATGGAGACGTGGAAAAAAAGTCATGGCTCTGGAGGGGGTCATTTAGGGCCAATTTATTCAGCAGGACTGTATGAGTCTGTCAAATGGACCACAAGCACTTCCCTTTTTCCCCCTAAGCAAAGCTTCACATAAAGGCATTAACTTAGCAGCCCTTGGGACAGATGAACATTATTTTTCAGACATAATTCTTTTTCCCTGGCATATAATTTGGAGGGGAAAAGAGCCATTGGTTTAAAAATTCAAATACTTAAATCTTTAAACACTGTTTGCCAGACATGAAGAATGAATGGCTTGATTCAAGGTCATGCCTCTATGCAGTGAAATGACCAGCCTGAAGCATCACTGAGCCAGCCGCCATGCCATCTTAACAGGGCATCACTCTCTGAGCGATCAGGGCACACGCAGCACATCCATCCAGACTGAGGAGACAGGCCATGGTGATCCAAAGTGATGGGTTGCATTGCTCCATGTTCTTTTTGTTCCAGTTGATTAGACGCAGCTTCAGTTTTGACTAGTTTACAGATGGAGATGCTCGACGCATTCCAATTTGCAGTGAGATGATTATGGGGCTAGAAAGTGAGCTCTCGTTGGTTATCTGAAGCTTGTGTGATACAGATAATAAGCAAAAACCCCATTATTCCATGTGTCTGAATCCCTCCTCAATAGAAAGATAGGTGCTTAGAGAGGTCTAGTATCTATTTAAGGCCACTTAGAATACCATTTAATGCATCATTGCTATAGTAATGCACTCTTACCCCTGCAAGGGAGAAAAATGGCCATTTCTGTAGGAGATGGAGACATGCCACTTTGCCTTGACCTCTGACATCCTCCTAACCATCATCAGTCATGCCATTTCCAGGGGATGGGCCTATGTGTTTTTGTCAGTTGTAGGGCAGGGGAGGGGGGCTTGAACATTGCTAAGATATAAAGTTGGTCTCTTACGTATTTTTTAAAGGCCCAAATGCTGACAGTAAATTTCTAATACCCAAAAAAACAGTTTAGACATAGTATCTGAAAGCATCACTTGTTATTTTTGCTTGTCAATGGGTCTATTTCTTTCCCTTTAGGACCAGAATTACATTGGCAATCAAATACACTTAATCTGTCACAGGAAGAGAGATATGGAAGTGGGACCATGCCCCTTGTCCTGTGTCTTTTCAGATCAGACTAAATGTTTCCTTGCGTTGTCCAGAGGACCAACCATAGAGCATGGGGGATGGGGTAGGTAATAGCCAGGAGTCAGCCCAGTGCTCACTGCTGCCAACTGGACATGAAGAATGAACCATGCCTTGCAAAATCCATGTGGAGGTCTGGTGGCCAGACAGAGAGGCTGACGTTGGAGCTGAATAGAAAAGTCTTTGAAATTTTAATTTGTATTATGTAACAGATTCCTGACCCCATTCACAAAGCATCAAAGTTAAGACTCAGATTTCACTATTCTTAAAGACAACGGGCCTCTATTCCATGAGTCAAACAAGAAAATCCCAAGATCAGCTAACTTGAAATCCTCAGCAATTTCCTTTTCAAAATTTTCCCCCTTTTTACCACTAACCTTCAAGCTTAAGTCCACTGTGACTTTACGGAACTCTCCTGCTTGTAAGTAATTTCAAGAATAACCAAAAGATAACAGTAGGGAGGTGGGTCATCTTTTTCAAAGGTGTTTCTTGGGCTGACAGGGGTCTTATGGAGTCTTTTTATCAGTCTTGTACAGAACTTGGATAGCAGTAAACATGGTGGCCATGGCTGAATTTGTCCAGCATGTCTGACAAGTGTTATCACAGCAGACACACTGGGTCTAAGCAGTGCCAGACAGAATAGAAGGAAGAATAATTCCAGAGATGTGGCCTGAGAGAGGGTCCTAAGTATTACATTACTCAGATTGTCAGCTTCTCAGCAGCCCTTTCAGTGAATACTGACTACGGGTGTATGTGTGTATGGAGGGGAGAAAGTGTGTGGAGAATGCTTTCTGCCATTCTATTTTTTCCCCCACTTTTAAAGTGTATTAATAGATTTTAGTTTCTTAGAGCAGTTCTAGATTTACAGAAAAATCACGGAAAGAATAAAGAGTTCCCATATATGCCCTCGCTTTCTCCCCCCATTTTTCTCTATTATTAACATCTTGCATTAGTGTAGTGTATTTGCTACAATCAATGAGCCAATATTGATGCATTATTCTGAATTAAAGTCCATAGTTGACCTTAAGGTTATGCATTCTGTGGGTTTGGACAAATGTACAGCAACGACATGTATCCACCACTGTAGTACCACACAGAATAGTTTCACTGCCCTAAATATCTTCCACACATTCACCCCTTCCTCCCTTCAACCTCTGGCAACCACTGATCTTTTTACTGTCTCCATAGTTTTGCCTTTTCCAGAATGTATTATACTTGGAATCACAGGATGTAGCCTTTTCAGATTGGTTCTTTCGGTTAATAATATGCATTTCAGTTTCCTTCATGTCCTTTCATATTTTGATAGCTCATTTCTTTCTATTGCCGAATAATATTCCACTGCATGGATTTTCCAGGTTGTATATCCATTCATCTAATAAAGGACATCTGGGCTGCTTCCAAGTTTGGACCATTATGAACAAATTACTATAAACATTTGTGTGCAGGTTTTTGTGTCGACCCAAATTTTCTGCCTTTCTATTTTTTAGTATGAAACTTTGAAAATTTGGGATAGATACAACCTCAGCCCAAATTCGTGTACTCTGCAGGTCAAGGAATAAAGACAAGCATAATAACCCCACATCCCAGATGTCGCACAGTGATGGGCAATTGTAATTGTTTGATAAATATTGGTTAAGTGAACAAGCAAATGACCCAATAAATAGGCTCCTTTGGGGTTGATAGACTGAATTTTGTCCTCCCCAAAGTCATATGTCGAAGCCTTAACCCCCAACGTGATTGTATTTGGAGATAGGGTCTTTAAGGATGTAAAGTTAAGAGGGGGGCCATAAAGATTGGTTCCTAAGCTGGTAGGACTAGTGTCCTTATAAGAAGAGGAAAGCTAGAGGTTTCTCTTTCTCTTCGCACTCACACATAGAGGAAATTTCATGTGAGGACATGGTAAGAAGGTTGCCCACTGCAATCCAGGAAGAGGGTTCTCACCAGAGACCAAATCTGGCACCTTGATCTTGGACTTCCAGCCTCTACAACTATGAGAAAATAAATTTTTGTTCTTAAAGTCAGTCCGTCCTTAGTAGTTTGTCATGGCAGCCCGAGCAGGGTGGGGGCGGGGGCGGGTGTGTGTGTTTGTGTGTGTCTCTCTCTTCAATGATTTTGTTGGGGAAGTTAAGGTAAGGAGATGAAGAGGAGTTTCATCTCTCTTGGGCACCCCTGTGGGTTTGCACAGGCAAGAACCCATTTATCCCCAGGCTCAGATGTGACTTCCGCCTGTAGTGGGTGCCAAAAAGGGCTCTAATGATGCATATCTGGTTGTTTCCTTGGAATTAATTTCTAGATGTAGAATTCCTAAAGCAGACATTTCCAGGTTAAAGAGCATATTCAGTTTTAAAGGTTGCTATGTGTTGTTCCGTTACCAACTATAACCATTTACACTTCTACCAAGAGTTTTAAAAAATATTCATTTTACCAATGCTGACTATTATTATTATAAAAAACAGAAGTAAAGCAAAACTTGTTAACTTCATAAACAGAGCACATCTGGCAGCTTTTACAATTTGTATTCATTTGTAAATTATTGAGATAGGGTATTTTTGTATTTTTTATCATCATTCATAATTCTGTGACTTGCAATTCACATCCTTTGTTCCTTTTACTATGTGCTTATATTTTTCTTTTTAAATTGAAACAAACCTTTATATATTGAGAAGAATAACTCTATTGGCCATATGAATTGCACATTTTTTCCATGACTTTCTTTTGACGTTCAATTGTGTGTGGGTATTATTGGTGTGCCATTCTTTTAATTTCTATGTTACTATTACCATATATTATTCTATTCACTTTTGGTTTCTGCCTTCAGCATCATGTTCAGAAATTCTCACCCATAGCAAAGTTAAATACATATTTTTATATATTTTTATCTAGTATTTTATTGTTTGGATTTTTGCAATTAAATCTTTAATCATCCTATAATTATTTGTGTATAAAGTGTGCAGTAGGAATCTGATTCTTTTTAAAGAAGTATGAACCAACTTCCTTCTCTCTCTGACTCTGTCTTCTATTTCTACTGACTTTTTGAGAAAATCTGAACTTGAGTTAGGTCTCCCATCAATAGAGGTCAAGAAAAAGAGAGCTAGAGAGGGAAGAGAGAAAAAGGGAGATCCATGGGGAAATTTTGGTTTAAAAACCCAAGTAGAAAAGCCATTTTAGTTTCTCCATCTTCTAAATGAGCAGGTTGAACAGGATAATCCGTGGAGCTCTGTTCCAGCTCAACTTTATAGGATCTGAGGATTCTGAGGGCAAAACACATCTTCACCCAGGTTTTCTAAAATGAGACTAGTGCACACTAAACCACTCTCAGCTGAAATGACTTTTAAACTCAGGAAATACTGGAACCCACCTAAAAGGATCTTTGAGCACTTTTAACCTCAATCAAATCATTTTGCTGATAAGGACACTGAGTCCCAGGGAGGTTAATGGATCTACCCAAGGTCCCACTACTGGTCAGCAGCAGAGTCGGCCCAGGGCTCAGGCCCCGAGATTCACATGCCTCCCATCCAGGTCTCTAGTGATCTCTTCACTTCCTCTTACCTGCCTTTTCTTGTCACCTCTTTCAGTACAAAATTCATTTCACTCTAATCATGATTGCCCTGTCCACAGGATGTGACACTGTTTGACAGTGAAAGCTGAGAAATAAGGTGGCTTGCACCGGGAAAAATGTAACGGGGAGTCTCTCTCTTAGGAAATTCTCGCTTTACGGCAAGTGTGTGTGTGCTTTAGCTCCCCTCAGGCACTTTAAAATATTTTCCTCTGGGAGCCCACAGATCTTTTCACTTCTCTTCCGAGAATCCGATTGCGGCCAAAGCAACAGACGCTCCCATTTTTGCCTAAAAGCAATGAAATGATTACCTATATCGTTAATTTAAATTCCCACTGACAGCTCAGATACTGTTGCAGCTGGAGGGGGCGAGCTGACCTTCACATCTATTGTCAGCGTGGAGACAGAGGGGAATTTTATTGACCACAGAGGATAATATGCATTAGGGAAGCCAAGCAAGGATGCTCTGACCTATTGGAATACAGTGTGGGGTCAAAGGGCACGGGATTAGCGCTGCACAGCATCTTAGCGTAAATGCCAGTTGTGTCCCTTTGTGTGCTCTGCTGCAGCCCCCGCCTGTCTGTACCTTGGGGACTGGCAAGAGAGTCTCTTTCAGCTGCTCTTTGCTTATCTCTGGCATTGAGAAGAGCTCTGCTGCCAGCTCCCTCGGGGCTGCCTTCTGAAAAAAAGGGAAAACAACCGATTGCAACATTGCGAATCCCAGAAATTCCATCTGCATATTTTCGGAGCCTCTGGTACACTGGGTCACTCCTTAGGGGGACAGTTTACTGTATTTGCCTTTAGAAATGAATCCTCAGAAATCACTTAAGTGAATGCCCATGAAGAATTCCGCTTTCTTCTTCCCATTCCCCCACCCTGCCCCCACTAAGTGTCTCTGGAAAAGCTCCTCTCTAGGGACACTTGTTCCTGGTAATATCAAGCTCCAGTAATGCATGAGACTCTGGATATTTTTGCTGTTTACTTCTTTCCTCACTTCCCATGTATAGGAGGAGAAGGGCAGGCTTTGGGGCCCATTATGAGTTCATCAGATATCCTGGGAACCAGCTGTCTCCCTACTGCTGGGTTACAGTGCTTACCTGTCTAAGCACTGATCTGTGTGCTTGATATATATTTTCTCCTAAAATTAAGCAGGTATTACTAGTATCCCCATTTGACAAATGAAGAAACTGTGGCACAAAAAAGTTAAGTAACTTCCAAGGTGGTACAGCAAATAAGTACAGGACCTGTGATGTGAACCCAGGCATTTTGATTCTAAAGCCCATGCCCTTAATTACATTCCCTCTTTCTCTCTCCCATTCTCTCTCTCTCTCTCTCTCTCTCTCTGAAGCAGAGACTTCTGGTGTCCCACCAAGATCCCCTTTATCAGGCAGTGCCCCATCCAGAAACGACTATCAGTGTTAACCCTTACCAGTCCATGACCTTCTCATGTGCCCAGCTGTTATAACCCTCTATGTACCTCTTCATTCCAGGAGCACCTTCTCAGTTCTTATGCAGAAGATAAGAGAGCAGCCAGGACAGGGCAGCATTCATCTGGTCGAGGAGCAGTGGCGGCAGGAAGCCTGGAGGAGATGGAGAGTACTCATCAGGCCCTGTGAATGCCCAGTGGACAAGACTGGTAAACCACAGAGGCTGGGTGGGGGGTGGGGGGGTGGGCTGGGGGGAGAAGCCAGCAAAAGGCACCTGAGACTCTTCTGGAGCCTCCAAGACAATTTGGCAGGTGTTAGAGGGGCTGTGTGAACAGGTGGGTGCAAGAGGAACACAACTGGTTCATTGAAGTGAATACAATTTCTTTTGAATCCATAGCCTAGGGCCAAGCTTTTGCTGAGTAACACATCATCCTAAAATTTAGTGGCATAAAAAGATCACTTTACTTTGCCTATATATTCCATGGGTCCGGAATTCAGAGACAGCTTGCCCCTGCTCCATGATGTCTGGGGCCTCAGCTGGGAAGAGTCAAAGGTTGATGGTGACCTGGTGCACGGGGCTAAAGTCATCCGGAAGTGCCTTCACTCATGTGTCTGGCTGTCAATGTTGGTTGTCTTAAAAAAGGACAAAACGACCCAGATGATCATGCATCTGCAGAACACACACACGGGTGGCAGAGTGGGCCAAAGGGAGCTAAGGACCTTGTTTGCGGAGAGCACCAAACAGAGGGCAGCTTGGTAGGATGGACGATTGAATCCAGACTCCAAATGGCTTTGAAAGGCTGCATCTTGTACCAAAACCTGACAGATCAGGTTTCTTGTTCCTCTTTCTTGGGTTCTCATCTTTTCTCAGGTCTACTTGGTAGCAGCTTCCAATTTAAGCAGGACATGATCTGAATGCTTTGGAAATTGTGAGAATGGATATGAAATCATAGTCACTAGATCAAAGTATGTTATTGCTGGGAAGAATCTTGGAAACTATCTAAATCAGTAATTTTTAATAATTAAAAATAAAACTTTTTCAAACAAAACACAAGGTTCAAGCCCACTGTTTAGAAGAGATAAAGCACAGCTGACTGAAGTAGGAGTAGGGAGTCCATGTGTACTTACTCAAGCTCCCACTGGACACCTGTGTGCAGCCCTGGGGATCTTTTTGATGAGGAGGACTTTGAGTCCCAGAGAGATGAAATGACTTACCCAAAGCCACCCAACTAGTTTTTGATGGAGATGGAAATGGGACTCTGGATTCTGACTCTCAGATTAGGGCTATCTCTACTTTTTAAATTAACATTTTTCATTTAGATCACATAAGTAGCATACTCATTGTAGAAAATCTAAAAAATACAGACATGTACAAGAAAATAAAAATCATCTTTAATTTCCTGAGCAAGGAATAACCATTTTTAACATTTTGATGTATATCACTTCAGTCTTATATCTTTGTGTATATACACAGTAACCTAAAATAAACATTGTTTTATAGGCTTTTTTTCTGTTTATAGTTTCATGCAAAGATTTCCCATGTCATTAATTTTTTATTACATAATCTTAATGGTTGCCTAGCATTCAATCATAAAGAAGTGCCATGATTTATTTAATGGATCTTGTGTTATTTTTTGTCTATTTCTTTTCATTTTTCCCCTTTGCAACTATAAACTAAATTGTGATAAACATCCTTGTAGATATATCTTCATGCACATCTGGGTTAATTTGATTATGAATTTTTAATTTATAGGAGTGCAGTAAATCCCCTACGTACAAATAGTTCCATTCCGAGAGCAAGTACATAAGTCCAACTTGTTTGTAAGTCTGACAAAGTTAGCCTAAGTATCAAACTAAAAAAATCGGCTATATAGTACTGTATTGTAATAGGTTTATAATACTTTTCACACAAATAATACATAAAAAACAAATACAAAAAATGAAGAAAGCATTTTTAATTTTACTATACAGTACCTAGAAAAGTACAGTAGTACAGTTCAACAGCTGGCATACTGGCTGGGATTCAGTGAACAGGCAAGAAGAGTTACTGATTGAGGAGGGAGAGGAGGTGGGAGATGGTAGAGCTGAAGGACTGTCAGCAATAGGAGACCAAGGGCAAACTGCAACTTCACTCATGCCTGATGTTGACAGCACAGTTTCTGGTCCCTTTCTGGATTCAATTCTATCTATCCTCTTGCTTCCAGACATCCTGGGCTTGAAATAAAGATACCGTACTACTGTACTCTATATAGTACTGTACAGTAATGTACACAAAAGCACAACCACTTGTAGAGGATGCATGTAGGTGACAATGTATGTCAGATATGTGAATGCATGTTTGCATCTTTGAAAGTTCACAATTTGAAGATTTGTATGTAGGGGACTTACTGTACATTCCTAGGAGCACATTTTTGGGTGAAAATGTATATGTGTTTATCAAAGTCTTTTGATACCTTCTGCCAAATTGGCTAGGATTCCTTCTCAAAAACACCACAGTGCCTCTTCCTAGAAGACCACTCTGCATTGCATGGTAGTGATATTCACCCTTGGGAAGAGTAATATTCATTGTTTTGAGTTCTCTTTATAAGATAAAAACATAGCAACATTGACTTGGAAAGAACTTCAGAAGCTGCATGGACCATCTCTCTCCCTATTACTAATACAATCTGACCTGGGAGTGAGTGAAGCAAAGAGAAAAGTAGCGACAGGAAAATTTCAAAATGCTACCATTCCAGGGTCATTTACAAAAGTGATATGACTAACTTATAAAGAAGTGAGATTTAGGATTTCTTGCCTTAGCCTAAACTTGGATTTAAGTATATTTGGTTATATTCAGAGAACTGGTAGGGTGTGTGTACCAAGGATATCTTAATAAGAGGAACCTAAGAAAACATAGGTGACCATAGGTGACTCAAGAACTTTGGAAGGAATGGAAGATTCTGAGTACAGGGATGATCCTCACCAGGCTTGTATTCTTTTTTGTTTGTTTGTTTGTTTGTTTTTCTGCTGTAGCAAATTACCACAAACTTAGGGGCCTAAAGCAACAGAATTGTACTCTTACATTTCTGGAGACCAGAAATCTGAAATTAGTCTTATGGGGCTAAAATCAAGATGTAGATAGGGCTAGTTCCTTCTAGAGTTTCCAGGGAAAATTCATTTTTTCATCTTTCAGCTTTTGGTGGATGCCAGCATTCCTTGGTTTGTGGCCACATCACTCCAATGGCTGCTTCCATTGTCACATCACCTTCTCTTCTCCTGTTATCAACTCTCCCTCTGCACCACATTCTCCCTCCTCCCCCAGTCTTACAAGGACACTTGTGATTACATTTAGGGTCTGCGAAAACCAACCAGAATAATTTCCCCATCTCAAAATTCTTAATCATATCTTCAAAGTCTCTTTTACCACACATGGTAACTTCACAGGATCTGGGAATTAGGGTCTGGGGTTATCTTGGCAGGGGGCGGGGGGGGTCATTATTTGATCTACAACAAGGCCCAGTTGAAAGAATACATGCCTAAACCTTAGGTTAAGGAAGCTGTGATAAGATTGTCAAGGGGAAAGTACACTGAAAAAATATATTTCATCCAAGTCTAGATGGCCACAGATGAGCAACCAAGAGCAAAGGCACAGCAGCAGCAACAGCAGGCCCTCAGTGTCATTCACTGGAGTCACTGATGCCCACAACATAAGTACTGTTGGCTCAAATATCAGTGCCCTTGGCCTTGGACTCATTACCTGAGCTGGGAGGACAGTAGTAGAACTATATGCCTTTATGGTAGTCCCTTGGCTTGGCCTAGCTGCTGTCTTTGTTATCACCAAAGAAATCTTGAGCAGAAAAGACAAGAACTTTTGGAAATGTAGCACAAAGACTAACATTCAGAACTGACAAAGGTTATAGCTATAAGAACCATCTGAGGATTTGAAGGGCGACAAATTTCACACAGAATAAGTGTGGTGAGGTCGAGCCAGGAGAATCCTGTGTTGAGTTTCTAACTGTCAGCCATTCACATCTGGTGACTGGTGGGCCTGAGAAAGTGGGTCATACAAGCATGCCAGAGCTTGTGTGTCTATGGGGATGGCTCAAAGTAGACATCTGCAGGACTGCTGATGGCCCAGATGCAGCCACAGCTGAACACTTTGGCCACTCCTTCTTGGGAGCGTCTTCCAGATCTTTGGCTCTTCCTTTGCAATATTACCTTTGATGACAAATGTTCATGACTCCTTAAGAGAGGAATTGATTTATTTTAAAACATCTAAAAATCCTACGAAAACGAGTTTACTGAATAGAGCATTTGATCACTCTTTTTCTTTTTCTTTTTGGTTAAAAGGAACTGTGGCTTTAAAGCAGGTGTAGGAAAACTGTGTCCCATGGGCCAAATTTGACCTGCTGCTTTTATAAATAAAGTTTTATTGGTACATAGCCAAGCTCATTCATTTACGTATTATGTATGGCTGCTTTCAGCTAGTACAGCAGAGTTGAGTAGTTGCCACAGCCACTGTATGGCCTGTAGAGCTTAGAATATTTCCATTACTGGAAATTACAGGAGAACCTCTAATGTAGGTGGGGGTTGATGCAGAGGTGTGCAACTTCATGCCCAGGGGCTTCATATCGCTGTGCTTCTCTCAGCTCTGACTCTTCAGTGGGTGGGCTTTGTCCCCACGTGGCTCCATTTGTTGCAGCAGAAATGCACGATTCCAACCACCACATCCTTGTACCACATCTTCCAAAGAAAACTCTTCCAGTAGTTTTATTGGAGAGTGAAAAAGCTTCTTTATTAACAGCTCCCTGCAAACATCTCACATCCCATTGGCTTATATTGGGTGACATGCCCATCTATGAACCAATAACCGTAGTCCAGAAATAGGCTTCTCTTGCTATCTTAAGCTCATTTCACCTAAATATTATAGCGTATGGGAGAGGACTGGTTTTCACAGTGGAAATATAGACCCTTGCTATGCAAGCAGTGGTCTGTGGAGCAGGAACATCAGCACCACCAAGGAGCAGCACAGTCTCGGGGCCCACCCTACACCTACAGGCTTGGGATCCGTGTTTACACAAGACCGGCCCCCAGACGATTCATCTGCACATTCAAGTCTGAGAAGCACTGACTACCCCACCAAGAAAGGAGAACGGAAGCTGAGCAGTAGCAACAGGTGACTACTACACAAATTTCCTTGCGATGGCGTTGAATTGATTCTGACAGCATTTTCCATCGAGGAGATTACAAAATGAGTTGAGCCGTTATCATTTATCAGTTTGAATGTTTTCAGTGACAAATAAGAAACCTCCAACTCAACAGGCTTAAAGAATAAGCGAAAAAATATTATCTTCTATAACAAAATGTTACAAAGTAGGATAGCTCTTGGACTCGTTGGTTCTTTTTAAAACCTTTCCTTGAAAACTCCCGATGGGCAGTCCCTCACATTTCATTGACCAGGACTAGCGTCCATGCCCACCCCTAAACCAAGAAAAATGGTCTCGTCATCACTGGCCTGGGCAATTCAGGAGGTATCTGTGACTCACAGGGGGACGGAGTGAATGCCAGAACCAAATCAGGTCCCTGGCAGCAAGGAAGAAAGGTCATTGATACCCAGGGATTAGCGACAGCGTCTTTGATGTATTTGTGAAACTTCCTAGGATTGCTGCTATTGATGCCAGTACTTACGTCAGTATGCTCCATTTCTTTTTAATCAGTTGTTGTTTTAAAGCTCTATCTTAAAATAATTAACTGTATTTGTTCATACATCTTGTTTTTTAAAACTAAGTGAGGAAAATTTTTAGTAAGAAAAGAACCAAGAACAACAGGAAAGAATTTTCACATTCAGACTTCTGATTGAGGGTGACAAAAGGCAAGATAAATAAAAAAGACACTTGACAGAATCCTTTATATATTCAAAAGAAAAAAAAAGGTCTTATTTATTTTGTGTTTAGGCAGCACAGCTTTCCTTTCCAAAGCCTGCAGCTGGGGGTCACACTGTCTGTATCAACCAGAATCACCAGAATTTCTGGCCGTGTGATACTTAAGCCCTGGGGCACACGTTTAAATTGTCACATTTGCTCTGTCTCACAGCGACAGTCTTCGGCAAGAAAAGAAAAATAGAGTGTGTAGTTGGTGTGAAGGAGTAAAACCAGATACACGTGCTAGTCTCACAAGAAAGCTGGAGGTTTTTTCACACTTAGCCTTGTTTTCCTTCATTAAGTCAAAATACCGAATTCATTCTCAGTTTCCTAAGAACAAGGACCAGCCCTGGCGTCAATCAGAAGGCAGTGAATTACGCCCAGTGCTGTGTCAATCCTCTGTTGATGCTGCGAGCGTTTGTTAGGAAAGAACAGACAATCCTGAGCCCCCCGGGGGCTACAGCCAGTGAACGGCGACCCTCTCTTCCAGGCCCCGTGTAATAAGGGGGCTCTCCAGCTGCCCTTGGCTCCC
Organism: Hippopotamus amphibius kiboko; assembly: GCF_030028045.1. NCBI lineage: Eukaryota > Metazoa > Chordata > Mammalia > Artiodactyla > Hippopotamidae > Hippopotamus > Hippopotamus amphibius. Next base: position 190,624,000 of record NC_080187.1, on the reverse strand, counting down.
CGCCTTGTGGCCCACCAGTCTGTTGTGCTGAGGGGACAGTGGGTGGTTTTGCACTGGCTTTATTTGGTTACTGAATGGATGGTTCCCACATGATTTCTTTTGTTCCCATTTTATTAGCAATCTTCCCGGGCAGAGAAGTTTTGGGTGAATGTGGATGCTGGAAGGAGGTCGTATTACAGATTTCACAGGCTTCCGCATGGCCATGCTGGCACTTCACCAGTCTCCAGTAGATTTTACTCTTCAAGCCTGGCTGTTTTTGAACATTCTTCTTGGATATTACAACAGAAAGAGCATTTACCACAATTGAGGGTCCTATAGCAGCCAAGACCTATATTGGGCCCTTTAAACGCAATGGCTCATTTAATGTTCTCAGTCTCCCTTCACAATGTGTAATGTTGGCTCCATTTAAAATATGAGCAACTGATGCTCGGAGAGAGAGGTTGTGACTCGTTTCTGGTCACACAGCAAGTAGGTGGGAAATCCAGAGTTATAAACCCAGCTTTAATTTACACGGAAGTCTATGCCCTTTACTGCCCAAGACTCTACCCTGTTCTTTGGTTTCATTTATGATGTGTTTGTGTCCTCCTAAGGAAGGAAGGCTTTGGAGAGAGAGGGAACCCAGGCACAGAAGCTAAAGGCGTGGAAATGGCAGGCTCATAGCTTGCCCTTTGGGTGGCTGTCCAAGCAGCAAACCAGGAAACAGACCTCACTTCTGTGCTTGAGCTCCCACATTAGCATTAGGGGTGTGTTCATGCTCCTCCAGGATGGAGACATTTATTTATTCATCACTGTATTCCCGGAACCAAATAGTGTCTAACACAGACCAAAAAAGCCCCAAATGCATTGAATGGATGCAGAGGAGGTGGGGGATCACAGCAAAGGATCAGGCCCCACGTTTTTTTTAAGTAGCCACAGCATATTATTTTCAGCTTGAACCTCAAATTTTAAATTGTTGCTGTGTGTCTTTGGGCAAGATACTAAACATCTCTGAGTTTTAAAAATAATAGTATCAACCATGTAGGTTTGTTTAGAGGATTACATAAAATGAGACAAGGAATATAGAGAGTTTAGCTTGGTCTCTGGGTGGGGCAGGGTTTTGATAAATGGTGGCTCTCATCACCATCATCACCATCATCATCACCATCACCATCATCATCATCATCACCATCATCACCATCATCATCACCATCATCACTATCATCACCATCATCATCACGGTATTTTGCCACTGTTGGGAGTACTAATCTCTGTCAGGTCTGTTTCTAATTGAGTGAGGCTCTTGGCTGCCTGGCTGCAGGAAATTTGGTCTGTTTTCTTTGTTTGTTTATTTAACAGTAGGTCCTTGTTGGTTATCTATTTTAAATATAGCAGTGTGTACATGTTAATCCCAAACTCCCAATTTATCCCCCCTTCTTCCTCCCCCACCGCCCTGGTATTGGTCTGTTTTCTTAAGGCAAGAATATTTGTGTTTCATGACTCCCAAGAAAAGAGATTCTTGTCACTCGGCCACATTGCTCTTCAGGGAGCAGGCCTGGAATTCTGACTGTGGCAGACAGGGCTTCCATGGATTTCTATTTTCCACGCCAATTGCCTCTTTCACATCTCGGTTACCTGGGGGTTGACTGCTCTCCCGTTCTTGACCTACCAAAGCACCATCATTTCAAGAAACAAACATTGGAATATTTGCCTCCTAGGTAATATAGAGACCAACTAGTGTTTTCCCCAATGAGTATTTTAAAACTAGAGATTTGTATGTCTCATTCTGAGCCATTTTACCAGAAGAGGCAGCCGCAGGGAAAATGACTTAAAAGGACATGTGAAAGATGGACTCAACCTGTCTTCGTGGTAACAGAAATATTGCTGTTATTAATATCATGCACTTAGAGAGTTCTGCTTTCCCAAGGAGCTCAAAGCATTGCACATATATTATCTTATTTCTCCTTGCCACATGCAAAGGAGGTAAAAGACAGGAATAGGCAATCTTCAGGGAAGAAACACTATTTATTGAAGTGCATTTGGGTAGAACTAGAACTAGACCAAATCATCTCTGTCTGGTGGGAAGAGAGCTAATGAGTCATATTCCCAGGAGCACCAAAGTTCCTGTTGCACCTTGCAGAATGCGGGGTGGGGAGGTAAGAGCTCCATCTGAGTGAGACACCTGCACCCACACCTCAGAAGAAAGACAGTGCACTGAGTCTCTGGGCCACTCGGCGGCCTTCAGCACCCACAGCTGACCTGGAGGCACCCCTTCCCCTTGGAGCTGTGCAGCCTCCTGGGTGAGCAGTTGAGTCCAGTGCCTGTCCCTTGGCATCTTGTTGATCTTAGCTGTTGACCTTCTCCAAGGGTGTTTGTGGAATTCTGTAGGTAGAGTCAGGAATGTTTCCCATTACCCAGGACCTCTCCCTCTGAGGAATATGGGATACATTTAGGACTAGGCCGCCAAAGATGCACTAGATTGAAGTCTCCCATAGTCCCCTAGCCATGGGAAATTCTCTGCAGAGTTGTTTGCCTAAGAAGTTGTCTGCAAGTTCAGGCATTTATTTTATGCTCTACACCCTCAGCCTCAGTTCTAATCCAGAGCATATCAGACTTCAGTTCATCCTAACTGAAATTTGACTCAATAAAAAACTAGCAGTAAAGGGCTACAGGCCCACATTTAGATCGATGTTGTACTGCATCTGAACTGGAGATTCATGGAGATATGATTCTAGACTTTGTAGGTGATGGGAGCTTCGAATAAAGTTAGAGGCACTTGGGGACCAGTAGAACCACTCAAAGCTACCTCAGTGCTATGCAGTTGCGATATCTTTAGATGGCAGGTTCTGACAGACTGGAATTTCTAATTCCAGATCCACATGTACTTATCCATACGATCTTGGAAAGTTCTCTCATCTTTCCAAACCTCAGTTTCCCCTTCTGTAAAATAAAAATCACAACATGGATGGAGAGGGGTGGTTATGAGGCATTAAAGTCACACCACACTCTCTCCCTCATGAAGGGGACCTCGGGGTAAGGCTGTGGGAAACTTTATCTCCCTGTTTTGCTCAGGGGCAGGTAACTTGGAGATCTTGGTGTTTCTAGGAAATGGTAAAATTTGGTGTATCCCTGTAGGAAACTCCAGGAAAATGCTAGCATTTCATAACCATTTATTATAAGAACTTTTTTTTCCATTTGTTTATTCAGTCAGTGAAAGAACAAGCATTTAATAAACTTTGGACACTGGGCTAAATACTACAGACACCATGATGGAAAAGGACTAAATCCCTGCCCTCAGGGAGTAGCAGCTGTTGTGTTTGGTTGATTTTCCCCCTCAGTTGGTGATATAAAAAACCCCAGGTGGCCTGAGTTGGGTTGCTGTCTGTAGAGCAGTGAAAGGAAACAGCAAACACGCCTCTGAGTTGACGTAGCCTAGGGATTCGCCGATTCCAACCACACCAATTACAGCATTTTCTGTCAGGGATGACCTTTGAGGAGATTGCCTCAATTATAAAAGGTCAACATCTCCTAGTTCTGGCACAAGCAAGTGAGCTAGGTGGTAAAATATAGCCAAATACCCCCATGGAGGGTCTTTGCTTCTGCCACTCAGCAGTGATTCAGGGCTCTCAGATACCTTTGGAACATAATGGTTAAATAGCTCTGACACACAAGGCATGTGTTGGAAAATTAGCACTTACATCCTAATATAAGTAAGTTGTGTGGGCTTCTTTATTAGCAATTCAAAATGGGTTGTCATAGCTGGTTAGTGGTTACTCCTAAATGAATCAGTTCTAAGCATCATGTATCAATATTTCTCCATGCAAAAGTTAAGGTATATTAGGGCAATGTTAGGTAGCTTTTAGAGAACTTGTTCCTCCGGTAGAAGGGAAAATGGGTAAGGATGTTCTGTAACAAGTTCCTATTTTTCATCTTGCTGCCTTGACACAAACTCCAATAAGAGAATTCCATTCCCTGACATTACTGTAAGAATAACAGTGACTCAGGACCTAGATACAATTCCCTGTCGTGAAGCTCCATCTTTGTGGATTGTAAGAGTCCATCCCCCTGCACCCAAGGAGAAGACGGATCAGGTTAAACGTTCTCTTCAGAGGGACAAGACGAAGGAGAAGGTTCAGAGCAGGGGTCAGACCCACAGCGATTCTGTGGAATCGGCTTCCCACCTGCACGGCTTCTTCTCTGAACCAGATCCAGCCCTGTATTCACACCAGTTCCAGAGAGATGTCCTGTGTCTCACTGGACAGGATAACTGGTTTATTCTCAGGCCAGAGGCACAAAATCAGGCTGGAAACTAATTTTGAAGCACATTTTTCACATAGCTTAGATTTCCTTGTCAGGGAGGGGTCTGGAATTTCTAACTCTTGTGCCTTAGACCTTTGGTTTGTTTTTCAAGTCTGGTTGTCAGCAGAAAATCTTTTGATAGAGTGCTATCATCAGAATTCTTTACTCACTTGTCTCAGAGTAATGCTGGTAGAAGAACCCTTTCTGACATAGTTAAATATTTGTGTTGCCTGTTGGATAGTCTTCCAATTTATAAAACTTGGACATTACAGAACCATAGAAAAGGGTGTTTAATTCTGGGTCACAAGGTCTGTGAATGGGTTGAAATCCTGATAATTATATGCAAGCAATTTTGGATATGTACATTTTCTCTCGTGGAAAGAGCTGACACTTTTCATCGGAGTCTCAAAGCAGTCAGTGACGTAGAATATGTTAAAAACCACCAATCTAGACAAAGTTTCCTTAACTCTGGTAGCTGATAGGTGACCAATAGAGATTAAAGGTCAGTTGTAACTGGAGAGAGAAGCAGTAAGGGAAGATCTAGCAACAATAAGAGAAGGTGATTCTCAATCCTTTGGAACTATGAGCATTATAACCACGGGCCTGGTGCCTGGCCCAGAAGGAATGTATTTTGGTTTTGTGCTTGTGTTCTGACTTTACAATAGGCTTCATATCACCATTTTGTGTTGAGTTTCTTATGAAAAAAAATCTGTCCAGAGAGTATCTCACTTCAATCACATATAAATTGTAATTTTACAGTCTTCTCATGGCTAGCAAGTAGGAGAGGCTTGCAAATTTCAATTATTTTGTATCCTGGCAAGACATGGTTTTCTTTTCACTATATCAGAGGAATATCATTCCTGCTACCTGATCTTCTGTGTAACTAGTAATAGACAGCTAAAAAGTATGAAGAAAATAAAGAAAACTACCAGAACTCAAATAATCCAACAAAAGGCTATGGAGCAAAGAAATGATTTGTAAAATGAAAGAGAACTGCTTAAAGTCTCCCTAAATAATAAACTCAGAGAGATTAGAAAATATACTTATAAAACAAGACTTGAATGCTATGGAAAAGAAACACTCATAGAACGGGAAAAGAGTCCCCTATTAATTAAAACAGAATTGCCAAAAGTTAAAACAAAATCAAAAAGAGGATTAGATCTAAGAAATTTCTCAGAAAATAAGGGAAAAGGGCAGAGATGGGGGAAATGGAAAAAAAAAAAAATAAGAGACACAGGGAAAGGAAATGTATAGGGAGTTCATATTATATTAATAAACTTCCTAGAAAGAAAAAAATTGAAAAAACAAAGGGAAGTAAATAATCAGTAAGAAAAGAACTTTTTTCCCAGAGCCAAAATACTGTGATCTTCCAACTGAAAGTGCACACCAAGTGTTGACTCCAAATAATGCATAGAAACCCTCATCTAGACATAGGCTTGAGAATTCAGAACACCAGGAATGAAGAGGAGACCTCCAAACCTTTCAGAAATTATTATTTTTCTAAACCTACAAAGGAAAAAGAATACACCTGACATCAACCTTCTCAAGAGCAACTTAGGATGCTAGTAGACAATGGAGCAAGTAATTTTAAAGCTTTGAGGAAAATAATGTTCGACCTAGAATTTTCGCTCACTCAAGTGGGAGGTCAGAATAGAAACATTTTAGATATCAAAGACTCAGAAAATGTACATCTCATGACTGGCAAGTATCAGATTGAGAAAGCAGGCAAGAAGGCATGGCTGAACAGCAACCAGAGAGTTGCCAAATTAGGTCACAACTTCGTCAACCATTCCCACCTCCATAGGGTAGCGACCACATACCCTGTGTCACTGCTGCTGCTGGCCCTGGACGCTGGACTCTCACACTGCTGTCTTGGGGTCCACAGAAACTCAACACCCTGGCTGATGCCACTAACACCACCATCCCAACCAAAGCAAATACTCCATGGTCCTTGTTTCTTTGAGTCACTAGTTCTCAATTCAAAGCCCTAAGTAGGGAAATCTGATGGGCAAACCCTAGGTAAATTGTTCATGGCCATGGATGCAAAAGAGATTAAGAAAGAGGATTGTAGGAATTTTGAGATTCCAACAGAGGAACTTGGGTTTTGACCTCCCCAAAGACTCATCAGGAGAAAATTCCCCATACAGAAAAAGAGAGTTTAGGTTCTGAGTAGAAAAGTTTACAAATGTCTTCATAAGATAAGTTGGGCATGCTTGGTGATATCATAACAGCTAAGATGCAAACTAAAATGAGAAATAAAATTAGAAGCGGCAAGGAAAATAAACAAAAGAAAAGAGGCAGAATGGTCCCACTACGAAGTAGAGTAGGATGTTGTCTGAGTTTATGTAACTGATTGAGTATAATGGTATGAAGTGTTTTTAAACTCTGATGCTAGAAATTTTCCTACCAATGACTGAGGGATCATGAGGTGAGAACTGCAAAGAAAGAAACGCAGTCCTGGCATGCTGCTCAATACAGCAATGAACACAATTTACACAGTCCTAACAATGTAAACAGGTTTTGTTGTTTTATTAGATGTTTACTATCAATTTGTGAACTAAATACATTTGCTTGTAGTTGCGGGAATGAATGCAGCTGTAAAGCATGCCGGCCGTGCCAATGTGTAAGTGATGGAAGGGGGTCGTAGGGAGGAGGTGAAAAGGGAGCGGGAGAAGTAGGACACAAATATCTTCATTTTACAAATAGGATATCAAGAAATGTACTGAAGGTCAATGGGACAAGAAATAGAATAGCATATTTAAAGCTACAAAGAGAAACATTAGACCTTTAACTATCAAATGCTGGAAGCAGAAGAGGAAAAGAGGGCAACGTAAGTGACCCAGATCGTCATCTTTCATTTTTGAAAGTCAATAGAAAACCTCCTAAATTTAACAAATCAAGACCTGGTGCTACAAGCATCTCTCAAGAAGCATAGTGATAACTTCAGAACAACTGAAAACTGGCTAGAGTGGAGATTGCTTTTGAGGAGGGGAACTAGAGTAGATGAAAGATTTCCATGATTTCCTCTTGAGTTGTTATTATGCATATATATAACTTTGATAAACATTAAATTAAAAGTAAATAAGTAAGCATCTTTGAATGAAAAATAACCAAAATGCACTTATTTGTTTCCTTTGTTACATGAATGGAAGAAAAAGTGGACTTGTGATATTAAAAACAGATTAGGAACCAGGATTATTTAAAAATTAGTTTGTTACATCTTGCATCTTTATTTTTGTCATGCACACAACTAAAGAGCAATGATTTAATTTAACTTAAATAATTCCGATAAGGATGTTTATGAAACATTTGAAATGTGTGGTATATGTGAGCTCAATGTGGCATATATAACAGGTTTTCAAATTCATTTTGGCAAGTCTCGATTTACATAGAGCTGTTTTCTTTTTCTTTTTTTTGGTGTTGTTCCTTCCTGAATTTCAATTTTAGAAATCATCAGCAGCAAAGATCTGCAACAGAAAACTATATTTTCAAACTAAGTCCCTTACTTTGATGGAAGTTGCTGCGTTCTGCAATTAATCCCCGTCTGTAGATCAATGGGTTGCATACGTGGCAGATCAACCTTGACAAGAGGGAACAAATACAATCATTAGTGAAATCCTAATGATACAGAACAACTGACTGTGAATTTAGGTCAGTTTGTCTGCTTTGAAACACTTTTCCTCTGTACTATTTCATACTTGACTGGTCCTTATTGTGTCTTGACACGTTTTGTAATTGTTCATAGGCAATTTGGAATCTTCATGTATAAAAAAGATATTTACTTAAGAGATGTGAATGTGCAGAGCATGGATAGCATTCTTAACCTGAAGTGTTAACACAGTGCAGGAAACGCAACAGCTTACGTATTCTGAGATTTTGGGATAATACCTATGGCCAGAATATGCGGTAGGTGGCAGGAGGAGGGTGTGCAAAGGGGAGCAAGTCTGCTGAAAGTATGGGGGTGGAGCAGCATTCTGTCTGCAGAAGACATGAAAATCTGGGTTTGCGGTTAGTATCTCACTGAAGAATTTTATGAAGGACAAAAGCAGAGAGGAACCAAAGTGATGTGTTGGGGCACCTTTGCAATAAGAACTTCCAATGTGGCAGGCAACGTAATGGGCCCACAAAGGGGGCCTCCTTATGCATGCTGGGTGGACTGGCTTTTCAATCCTCAAAGGTCCTCTATGGACCACCAACTGATTGGGTTCTTGTGCTACTTCCTTCTTCCCACGGATTGTTTTCTGTGGCTCTGAGAAAGACGCAACAGGTTTAGATATTTTATTTCCCGGCAAGTTAGTAGGCGTGTTCTGTTTACATGAAGCCTCTTTTATGGACTACAGCGTGAGAGATTTAGGAAGTGCTCTAAGTCTGTCTGGGCAGGGATTTACTCTTCTTACCAACTAGAAAGCACAAAATAACCCAGTTTTTAGAAGCTTCCCAGGAGGTTCACGCTGATGAGTAAGATGCTTTCTAGTATTCTCACTTTTACCTAGTGCTTCCTCTTCAATATTATGTTCAGAATCCTTAACCATTTTTATAAACAGCTGAGAAGAAGCTCTGCAGGCAAATTCAAAGCTTGCTGGAAGGTCTCGGTGCCTCCAGGCTTAATCCTGTTACACACAGTTGACCACACGTTCCCTTGGTCATAAAGTAGGCAGTCTGCCTCGCAACTGCAGGATTGGTGCAGAAGAGCGCTCATTCTTGTCTGTGCGGAGGGTCAAGACAGTTACTAGCTACTCCTCACGTTCCCTTGACCTCTGTCCCATCCCCAACACTTTTTCACCATAGTGGGCACAACTGGCTAAACACTTGCTAAATGTAATCTTTGACTTTCTCCCCACTGCTCCTTTGTTTGCCTTCCACTCGGTGAACAAATCTTCCTCTTTCCAAGTGCTGAAGCCAGAAACCATGAGCAATCCTTGATCCCTCTTTTTTTCATCATGCGCTCTAGCCAAGTTCTACAGATTTTATTTTGAGTTCATCTACTGTCTCTGCCCCCATTCCCTGAAGTTTAAACATTCATATCTCTTTCCTGGACAACAATAGTCTCACTAGTCTTCCTGCTTCTTTTCTTGGACCCTGGCAGTGCCTTCTATGCGTGGCTGTTAGAATGATCTTAAAAAACAAAACCCCAAAACAAAAGATTTCATCATGTCACTGGTGAGCTTAAAATCCTTCAATTGGCGGTCAGTGTACTTAAAGTCCAAATTTCTTAAGACAATTTACAGGATTCTTTCATGTGGCCCCTGACTCCTTTTCCAAACTCATCTTGGCCCATTCTCCTCCCGATTCCCAGAATTCGATTACATTGCTTTTTTTCATTTAGTCAAATGTGGCCAAGCTGTTTCTCACCTTGAGGCTTTCACACAGCTGAAAAGTTCTTTCTCCCAGTCTTCACCTGGATGACTCTTTTCTACCTTCCAGAGCTTTCCTTTAATATCACTTCCTTAAAGACACTCTCTATTACTCTCTATAAACTCACATATGCGGCTGACTCTGTATTTTTATAGGACAGCATTGCTCTAAGGGCAAGTAGCTACTTACAGATGTGACAAATGCAAGGCTAGCCTGGCCCATGCTTTATCTTTCCCTACTTCTGCCTTTCCCCAATTCTAGCAGCCCATGTCCCTTGCTGTGTGCATTTTGTAGCATGTCTTGGCCCTATCTTCTCTAATGTCCAACAAAATCGCCACCTTTTATATGGCTCCTCAGTTGAATATGCAGAACTCAGAACCACCTGAGGACTCTTTAATGATGCAGAAATTGGTGCTTGAAATGGTAAGCACCATTCATTCAAAGAGTCAACAAAATTTTTTATAGCTACTATGTGCTAGGTACAGTGCTGAGTATTGGGAGTCAAAAGGGAGTGAGGTGAAATGCCTTCCTGACTGGAGCTCATACTTGACTAAAGAGACAGATGTTAGGCAAATACACACACACACACACACACACACACACACACACTCTTATACACCTCCTCCCCTGACACACGTGCACATACCTTAACATTGGTACAAGTTGTGATCAATTCTATGGTGAAAATAGTATGACTGGACGATCTATGATTTTAGAATTTCTAGTAGCTATATTTAAAAAGGTTAAAATGGCAAAATTAATTTTAATAAAAATGTTTTTATTTATCCAGTATATCTAAAAGATTACTTTTCAACATGTAATCCATATAGAAAGTTAGTGAGATTTATTTACATTCTTACAAGTCTTCAGACTCTGCTGTGTACTTTATACATATAACATAGCCACATTTCAAGTGCTCAATAATCACGTCACTAATGGCTACCGTATTGGACAGACAAACCTTATAGGTTCCTAAAGGCTTATTGGTGCTGACCCTGAACTTGTCCTAATTTTCTCACAATGGGATATGATCAGTGGGATGTGACTCCTTATGTGACACACTCCTGACAACTTTAATTCCACTCGAGGCTGACATTGGGGGATAAAGCTGACATGTAAAAGAGGAAGCTTTTGTGTAGCTCCAGTATGCAGAACTGGAACTGAATTTCAAGGAGGCAGATTGTATTCAGAACTTTTAAACAATGAGAACTTTCAGGAAGCAAATGAGATGCCCCCTCTTGCACTTCTTGTGATTAGAAGAGCCAGTGGAGGCTGATGCCCACTTGGGCTAGGATTCAGTAATTCAGTGAAGGCTCCTATCAGATGATCTCTCAAATTCCTTTGAATCATGAGATTCTGTAATTGAATTAAACTTGAAACATTCTTCCAACAAAATATAGTATGTTTTGTCTTTCTTTTGGCTTTCATTTAGCTTTAGAAAATGCTTCTGAATGCATTTTATTTTCAGCAAAAACAAGTTTTCCTCTATAGCAATGCATACAGAGAGAATTTGAAAATTTCGGGAACTACTTGAATAATTTTGGAGAAAACAAACGTGAAAATCTTTTTGGAGGGGAAAAGAAGAAATAATCTCTTTTACCCTTATTTCTTGACCAGTTTTGTTAGAATAAATTAGGCCTAAATGAATTTTTACCCTACATAGCATGTTGGACTCATCTACAGTCTAATTTGACTGAATGATGTATGTTAATGATAGCAGCCCATTTTTTAAAATGAAATTCTAACTACATTTGTGTATATGAAATTAAATAATATTTACGTAATAGACAGGTTTTCTATACTATGGAACTCAGTAGGCCTGGGAAATGCTGACTTACAGGCATTTCTCTCAAAATTCAGATCAATACATTATGCTTCCTGTTTGTTGCCAGGAATGGCCTTAGTGACACCTGGGCAGAGCTGGGGCTGAACACTGGCCTCCCTAATGCCGGGAAGACAGAACTCAGCCCAGACTGCTAGGGATTCTCCCTGCTTTTAACTTGGAAGACAAAAAAAAAAAAAAAAAAAAAAAAAAAAATTAGCTTTTTTAATGGAAGAAAAAGTAAAAGGAGATAAAGTGTTTTGTAGTAATAAACATTCTTTTTTATTAAAAATGACCAAGGTTAAGATTGTTTCTAGAAATCTGCAATTTTTCTTTAATTTTGGTACTTTCATTGTGATTATTTTCATTATGAAAGTGCTTTCCATATTTGTGGATAGTTTGTTATCGACGGTACTCAAATATAGTGTCCGTGTGCTGCACATCCCTCACTCATGCCCTTCCTCCTCCTCCTCCTCCAGAGACACACAGTGGCCTCACACATGCATGTGTGACCTCACATGCCTTCGTATGTGAGCGCGCGCGCACACACACACACACAGCAACAGAGGAGTCTACTCTGTGGAGGCAGCCCGTTTGCTCTCTATGCTCCCAGGTGAGGAAACTGTGCCTCTGGTTCTCTGAATTTCTTCCCAGCCTCTTTGTGTACTGTCAGTTACCAGATTCCCTAAGACTAAGTTCAAAGCCTTTAGTTCTATGCTCCAAGAGTAGGTTAGGCTGCAGAACAGTCTACAGAGTCCTAGATGGTATTCTTGTCCTGTCTAGAAAGGACTTCACTCAGGTAAAAATGGAGAGCTCTTTCCTCATTTTACTGTTTACTTCACTTATCCATTTATTCATTTATCCAGTCAGTCATTCATTTAGTAAACATTATTTCTGAACACCTACTTCATGCCAACCACTGTACAGGGAGAGTAAATCCATTCCATACCCTTACTTAGGTTGCAAGTAAGCAGGGGCCACATTCATCAACACACTGCCTTTCCTACAGCAGAACAGATCAGATAGTGGGCAAGGGAGCGAAGTTTTGTGTCATGGGCCTGCTGGGGAGGGAGGGACAGGGCTCCACCTGCCTCTCTAAAGAGATGGGATTTGGACCAGGCTTACAAGAATTCTGTGCACTTCTGGCACTTGGCAGAGGGTGGGCGCCTGCAGCCTGGGCAGAGTGAACAAATCAGGAAAGCCCAGGGCATGTGTGGGGGCAACAGGTGGTGTGAAGGGACTGAGCCGTTGGAGTCAAGGCTACAAAAGCCAAGAGTGGGCAGGTTGTGAAGAGCATAAGCGCTGGATCTGCCCTGGGAACTTTCATACTTTTGACCTCCAGAGTATTTTAAAATTCTAAGTCTGAAGATGGAGGCTAGAGAGTCTTTTAGAATGCTGCATTGGAAAATATGAGAAATAATCAGGCAACATTTTGGTGGTGGTGGCCTTGGTGGGGCTGCTGCTTCTTCTTCCTCCTCCTCCTCCTCCTGCTGCCCCCTCCCTCCTCTTCCTCCCCTTTCCCCTACAAAATAGCAAGAATGCATCTTTTTGTAATAATTTTGCAAACAATAGTGCATAGAAGGCCTAGACATGGGGAAATTCGGGTGCCACTCTGTACTAGTTTTCTATTCAAAAACAAAATCCCGTTATCTCATAGGCATAAAATGTTAATGAGCTGAGCCTCTGTGCCCACTGGGAACCACCCATGGGCCAGCTCTGCCATGGAGAGCTCTGGTCATCGCTGAGTAGAATGTCAGAATTCAAGTGACCTCAAAGCCCTATTGTGACCAAGTGTCCTCTGGCATGAATGGAGATGTTCACACTCAGGCCTGTGACCACAGGAAAAGGAGCTGACCCACCAACCCTAGATGATTATGGAGTCTTTGCAAACTACCATGGTCATGGGCTTGTTTTCTCCTGAACTGAGGCTATGATCCCACGGGGAAGAAGGAAAATCTAATGTGAAATCTGTGCCCTGCACGAGTTGCGATATCTGAAAAGCCCCCTCAATGGAAAATGACTGATGAAACTTATCGATTCTTTTTTTTTTAATAAATTTATTTATTTATTTAGTTAGTTATTGGCTGTGTTGGGTCTTCGTTGCTGCATGCGGGCTTTCTCTAGTTGCAGAGAGCAGGGGCTACTCATCGTTGTGGTGCACGGGCTTCTCGTGGTGGCTTCTCTTGTTGTGGAGCACGGGCTCTAGGTGCATGGGCTTCAGTATTTGTGGCACATGGGCTCAAGAGTTGTGACTCGTGGGCTTTAGAGCACAGGCTCAATAGTTGTGGGGCATGGGCTTAATTGCTCTGTGGCATGTGGGATCTTCCTGGACCAGGGCTCAAACACATGTCCCCTGCATTGGTAGGTGGATTCTTAACCACTGTGCCACCAGGGAAGCCCGAATTCTGTTGACTCTGACCATCTGGTTCTCAAGTCTTAAGTGCCAAAACCATGTTAGTATGCCAGTTAGGCTAGACTAATCAGAGTGGCCAAGCTATTTTGTGCACCCAGACACAGTCTGGACCCCCACAATAAATAGTCTCTTGGCCTGACTTTTGATGGAGCACTGCCTTGTACACAGGGTTAATTCTAAAATGTTGTTGCCAACCGAAGCACCCTGTTTCCAGCTTTTAAAAGACCAAGGTAGCAGGCATCCAGACTTTTGCAAGCTCACAGCCATAAACATTTTTCTGAGCTGACATAGGCCCATCCCAGAATCACCTTCAAGCATTTCGGAAGGGGATGCAAGAGATCAATGAATTGAATTTTGGCAAACTTAAGCTTCTTATACTTAAACTAATTTCTTCAAAACTCCCAAATCTGTCTCCACGTTTCTCCATCTATGATCTATATCAGATCTCCCATCATCGATCCCTACCCTGCCCCCACCAGTTGCCCACAAAGTTTGTTCTTTTCTATTTGCCCAATCTGTTCTCCCTTTCTTAAAGAGTCGACCTCTTTTTCTCTTACCTAAATCTTTATCCCTCTTGCTCTTGTGGCTTTGGCTTCTTTTTCATATCATCTAGAACTCTTTCCCTAACAATCTCTAGAAAACACAAATAATCCCTCTTCTTTCATTTTCGTTTTCATAAATATTTATCAAGAGTCTACTTTATGTCAGTATTATGTGTTGTGAAGAATATAAAGGTAGGTTGGGGCCCTTGTCCTAAAGAGCTTACAGTATAAAGAAGAAGTTAGTGAAATAGACAAGTATACCAAAAAGGTATGGTGAATTAAGTGCTGAATCAAGGTTGAAACCCTGTGCTTTGGGAACCCTAAGGAAAATGGGGCGGACAGTGACTAGAAAGATGAGACTGAAGAGTTTGCATTTGAACTAAGCCTTGGTGAATGTGGATGATCTTTGATTTCTGATGGTTTTCAGTGCTTGGTATATCTTGCACTACAGCATTTAATTAAGCACAATGTGACAGTCTTTTAAGATATATGATTTGTTTCATGCCCAATTTTGTCAACCATGGTGTTGTGTTGGGGGTGGGGGGCGGTCTGGTTTCCCTGACAGAGAATAAACTCCTTTAGTGCAAGCCTTGTCATCTTTTTCTCTCATGTTCCTCAGATACACAGCAGGTGCTCAGTTAACCCTGGCTGGGTCATGGGCACCTCCTCCTCATCATCATGAGTATCCACAGATTTGGTTCCTTCAAACAATCTCAAGCTGAAGAACCCAAGACCTCCTTTAAAACAGGGCGTGTTGTTTAGAATCATAATAGGTAATGTGATGCATTTCAAAATACTGTTATTCTCTTTAAAGCTATTGACCCACTAGAGTCTGCCTAACGCCCCCCAAGGACTCTCTACAGAGGCCTCTTTAGAGACATTGAGATCTTGGAACCTCAATGCAGAACCAAGGTAGTGATGTTGGTGGCCACAAACCAGCCTCTTCCGGGGCACAGCTAAACTCTGCCCTGTGGTCTCATGTAGTCAAAGGGGAGGATCCTTCAGAGCAAGTGGGCAAAGCCCACATGGGAAATACCAGCAGTCCCTGCTGCCTCCAATTCCAGACGGAAGCTTCTGTGTGTTATCACAGAAGCATTCTTTTCTATTCCATGAACTTGGTATTCAGCTGATGCTTGTTCTGTTACATGGTAAGCTGTTCGTGACCTCAGGAAACTCTGGCCTCTTGACTGATGATTTTTCCTAGGAGTTGTCATAGCCTCTCTTCTAGCTTGATGGAATTGTTGGAAAGGATGAATGAACCATTCACGGGCAATCCCAGGCAGGAGGTAGTCAGTACTGAAGTCACCTCGCACTAGAGTATCAGGGCCTTACTAATCTCCAGCTCGATGAGGTTTTCTTCTCAGGTGGCTCCTTCCCTGTGTCACTCCCCTCAATCTTTTTAGAAGTCAGCAGACCCCAGATCCTGGTTTATTAGGCATCAGCATTTCATGATTCTTTCTGTCTCCCACCTTGCACAATGGGCCAGAATTGAGGGCTGGCCACTGGAATGTCTCCTCATCACACTGGTTCCAAGATTCAGCTGTTATTGTCATGCAGCAATGCCCTTTGGTTCAGGAAAGCCTCACTGTCTAAGGACTTGCTTTTCTGGGCTGCTAGCTTGTGTTCAAGGATGTTCGCTTTGGAGCGTGGCACTAAGCAGTTTTAGGAAATGCTGATACAACCGTAGCAATTTTCCCCAATTTGTTCTTGACAAAGAACTCTTTTCAAAATTGAGTTGGCTTCTTTTCTTCTTTTTTAAAAAATGCTGGTAAACACAATTAGCCTCATTAACCTCAGTTTCTGTTTCATAACTGAAAATTAGCCGACAATCACTGGTGTACTGGAAAGCACAGTTATAATTAGTCTTTTACTTACTGATATGAAAAATCTGCCTCTTCTTTAATTTCTCTGACATCTCAGTGCGTATGAAAACATGTCTGAACTCTCCCACACTGACACAGGGGACAGGAATAAAAATAAATCGAGTATTTAAATCAAGCATCTCAAGCTGAAACATGAAAACCAGTATTCCTGCACATGGAAATTGGAGATGAGGACACATTTGTTGAAGGGGCAATGATGAGAAGGTAGACTCTATGAAGTCTATTCCCAACGCTGCTAAGGTGTCCAGAGACGGTGCTAGTATGCTGATGACTCTGCCATTCATAGGCAAAGTCAAATGATTATTTACAAAAAAGATTGGGGGAAAAGTAGCTGCTCCCTTGGCACAGATGAAGAATCACTGTCTCAGCCCTTTAAATCCATTTGTTGACCAGCTTTTCCATACCTTTCTGTGGGCAAGAGAAGTCACATTTCATGATCAGTCTTGGCACTTGTGCCTTTTTCAGGCTAGCACCTGAAGACTAGACTTGCAGGCCTTGTGATCAGACAGTTGGGATGATGATCTCATGGAGAAACTCTATGGCCCTCATTCCTCCAGCGGCTGGCAGCCTAGAGAAAGTATCCAATCCAGGAGGATGAGAATGTTCATTTCCTTTTTATCAACAGGCAATCTGAGGAGATAAAGGGAAGGTAATTTGAAGTAGTTCAACCAGGTCTTTGGGTCTTAGCTTAACATAGTGTGGTCTGAGGAGCTAGACCATGATGGACATCCATTTGATGGAGCCCATCGATCTGGATTCATCACTGAGGTGGCAAATCAAGCACATACTAGGTTGTTGGCCATGGGGACAGCAGGATAGAGATGACTATCTCAGTGCTCAGAAATCCTTGTGTGGGGTGGGTGTGAAGGGCAGGTCCTTAGGCTGAAATCTGGATGACTCCAGATAAAGCTCATGGTGTAGTGGTACCCAGAATGGGGAGGTGGAGATCTATATGTGGCAAACATCTTTTCTTTTATTGGTCTCAGTTTCCCCTTGGTGGGATCAGTAGTTTGGAGGTTATAATCCCTGAGACCCGTCTAGCTCTGGCGCTCTTTGAGTGGATACTAAGCAAAGCCATACTCTCCAGCCTGAACAAACAAGTATTGGATCTCTTAACATGGACATAATTCCTGCCTTCATCCTCTTTACCTCCTCCCCACACTACTTTGTTCTGTGAACTCCCACTACAGATTCTTAATTTCCAAGTTGTCTCTCTATAGACCTAAACAATGCCCCCTGACAAACACGTGCTCAAGGACTCTGAGTTGTTTTCCTGCCGGTGTGGACTCTGGCTCAAGGGCTGTGAAGTGGAGTTGATCCGTTCTGTCTCAGTGCCCAAACTGCAAATGAGAAATCTTATAATTCAAATTGAAGTTCTCCTGTGTCACTCCCTGCGCCTCTTATTAAGCCCCATTATAGTGAAATAAAAGAGTCACTAAGTCAGGAAATTATCCAGGGCAGTAAAGTAGCTTTTATTAGGCACCCAAGGCATCAGATGCAAATAAAGTGATGAGAAAGGAAATTAGTATTATTTTCTCTGTACTCGTTGGAGAAAGTGGCATGTGACACTTGACTGAGTAGCAATATCTCTTCAGCATTGTTTATGCGAGAGGCTCTGTCTATGCAACGGCCAGGTTGGAAATGATCATGTGGTTGGGCAAGATAACTGGATCTAAGGACTGAAAGCTCCCTGATAGAACTGTCTGAGTTGACGATTCTGTTTGAAGAATTTCCAAGAATGGACCACTTAGGAACCATTGTATTCCCAAGAACGACACTGAGACTCTTCCTTGCAGAGACATGATTTTGCTTAGCTATTCCCCACCCGAATCCACCTTCTCTGCCTCCCTGCAATATGCTTTGTCCATTTTATTTTCTGTTCATTTCAAACAAGCCTCACATATCCCACAGAAAGAGAAAAGAGCTTGAAGGTGGTTATTTTGGCAAGACACTCAGGAATAGGGACCTCCTTCTTCCTCTGGCATTCATTTCTTGCATGTTTCTTTTGGGTAGTTAAACACACAAAGGTCACCTAGCATCCTGGCAATCATAGGAGTGGGAGGGGAGGAACATAAAGTAAAAGCAAACAATCAACATGAGGAAGTCGACACTGTGTTTTTGTTTTTCTTCCAGTTTCTCTAGAAAGGGATTAATTATTTATTGATTATTCACATGCCACCAACTTCCCCAAAGATTTTTGAGGCAGTCCAACGTGATAGCATCTCAGTAACACCTGCATGCTCCTAAACTGAGTTTTTTGGCAAAATCACAACAACAAGCCAATAAAAAAAATCTGACTTGAGTGCTTCTGAGTTCCGGTGAAATAAAAAATGTGTCTCAGCAAAAACATCTGTATTCACTTGTTCCAGCTCCCTGTTCCACCACCCAGTCATGTTATCTTTATTTCAGGAAATTTATTTGCTTCTTTGCCCTGCTCAGATGCGTGTGTTAAAACAGGTGCAACTACAAGGGTTGATTCTTTCCATGTCTTGCACCTCTTTGGCTCAGCCCAGTGAGGAGTGCAAACTGTGTTCCACAGCCCCAGCGTCTAAGAAGCCTCGTGTCAGTATGAACCCTATTTCAATAGGGCTGCTTGTCTAGAGAACAACCACCCTTCCAGATCCGTTCTTGGAGCTGGTATCATGAGAGGGGTCATTTTGAAACTCTGAGCCTTTTTCACTGAGCTGCGTTATTGCCATTCTGTGACTATATCTTGGGTGTTCTCACTCCATGGTTTAATTCACGCTACTCCTTTGGCCTGAAATCCTCCCTGTTTACACTGCCCATCACAATTCTCCTCACCCTTCATGGCTTTGTCAAAAGATTACTACCACATGAAACCTTTGTATCAGTTATGAATTGCCACAGTGAAGCTGAGTAACAAATAGTCAAACTGTGATAGGTAGCAAACTACAGAAACATTTATTTGTCCTCACAGGTCTGCAGGAATCAGCTGGGTTTACCCACATATCTGCAGACAGCTCTGTGATGGCACAGAGGTCTGCCCATCTTGGCTGGGCTCTCTCGCATGTGTGGAGGTTGGCTGGCTGTGAGGTAGCCCAGGATGGCCTTAGCCGAGACAACTGCACTTTCCTTCACGTGGTCTCTCATCCTCCAGCAGGTTAGCTCAGGTTTGGTCTCGTGGTAGTTGCAGGGTTCTGAGAGAAAGAGGCAGTGCACAAGACCCCTTGAGGCTTAGGCTCGGAATCAGCACACTATCTCTTCTGCTCCTTTGAAAATCACAAGAACAGCTCAGTTTCAAGATTGGGAAACTAGACTCAACCCCTTATGAAAGGAACTGCAAAATATCATTTTATTGGGTGTGGATAGGAAGAATGAAGAATTGGGGAAATTTTTGCAGTCAACCACAACCTTTTTGATTGCCTGGTTTGAAATGGTTTTGCTTGTGGTTTAATTTTATTGTTTTGATAGAAATTTAAAAACAGGATATAATTTGAACACTTGCTTTATCTCTTTTTTACGAATGCCTTAAGATTGGAGGCCATGTCTCCTTTATTCTTTGGGCCTCAAGTTGTTTAATTCAGTGGCCTGCCCCTTTAAAGCATTAGGCGTGTTTAAGACTAGAAACAGTGTACAAATAAGGCGAGATAGAAAGCATAAGCACTCATGATTTAAAATCTGGAATGATCTCAAAAGTTAATTCCATCATCCTGTCCTATAGTAGTATGTAAGTTGTTCAAAATAGAAAGCCAATAGAACAATTGTCTCCAAATGTACAGAAGTTCCTCCCTCAATGAATGCCTGTTGCAAACGATGCACCATCCTTGCATCCTAACACTTAGCTTCAATTTGCCAACTTCTTAGCCGACAGAGAATAGCCATTTCCCATTTTCGTCTTAGCCTTCACTGTCTGCCTTCCTCTTCTCACTATGATTCAATTACTCCTTTCCATTGGTGACAATGACTTCTGTTTAGCATCCTCAGTAGGGAACAGAGCCTGTGCTAAGAACAGTGCTTTGCACATAATAGGTGCTCAGTTTTGCTTGTTGAACACATAGATGTAGGAGATTCCTTCCACCTGAGTGTCTCCAGGTCCTACCTAATTGAGGGTTTTCTGGCTTCTCTGATGTCTTTCTTGTCTTCCTTCCCTAAACATTTCTTTGGAGGAAGTCCAACCACCTCAGGCCATCAGTGGAAACTAAGTTCCCATCTACTAGGCATCTTCCACTCAGGTTTTTGGCCAGAGTTGTATTTTAGGAAGACAAAGCCAATCTAGTGGGAGAAGAGGAGAGAGGGGTAAGTTCTGCTCTAAAGAGAAGAAGATTGATTCTCTATTGATTTATTCTTCTCAAAGGATCTTCACTCTGCAGAATGCAATTTAATTACTATTTCAGGTTTTTAATGATACTTCTTACATGGCTTTTGCTGTCACCATTTATTTGAATTCTAGATTTGTAGAACTCAGTATTAAAGAAGGTCTTTGAAATTGATATGTACATACTGCTATATTTAAAAAGGATAACCAACAAGGACCTACTGTATAGCACAGAAAACTCTGCTCAATGTTACGTAACAACCTAAATGGGAAAAGAATTTGAAAAAGAATAGATACACGTATATAAAATAAAGAAGGGAGGGGAAGAAGGTCTTTTATAATCAGTATATGTCCTTGTGGTTCTCCCAGCTTGGTTGAATTCCTCAGCCACATCACTGAGAAAGAGGAGCCTGTTTTTCCTTTCACTCAAAGAACAGTTTTAAAGAAGACATTTAATCTGTAATTCTGTGCTCTTTACTGTTAGACATAGGCTAGTACGTTTTTAATCTGTTTACAACACAGATTCTCCCTGAATTATTTTTTTAGTTAGCCCCTGCAACGGTTAATTTTATGTGTCAACTTGACTGGACCAATGGGTGCCCAGATATTTGGCTAAAAATTATTTCTAGGTGGGCCTGTGAGAGTGTTTCCAGATGAGATTAGCACTGGATCTGTAGACCAAGTAAAGCAGATTGTCCTCTTCAATTGTGGACATCATCCAATCCTTTGGGGGCTTGAACAGAACAAAAAAGTGAAAGAAAGGAGAATACCACCCCCTCTCTGCCTGACTACTTGAGCTGAGCACTGGTCCTCTGTCCTTAGACTGGGTCTTACACCATTGGTGCTCCTGGTCCCCAGAACCTTTGGACTAAGAATGGAATTTCTACCCCTGGCTTCCTATACCTCCAGCTTCCAGAGAGCAGACTGTGGGAATTCCCAGCTTCCAAAGTTGTGTGAGCCAATTCCTTACAATAAATTTCTTCGTACATAGCCAATTGGTTCTATTTCTCTGGAGAACTCTCATACAGTCACTTATCGTGATTTGATTTTAGGCTTTGTGACTTTAGGACAACTTGATATCTGGTCCCTTCTGGCTGTTTATTCTCAACGGCCAGCATTTCTCTGCCAGCAGAGGTCAACAGAAGTCATGAAGTCGATAGCCCTGCCTGCCTTCTTACCTTTCAGGATGGTCTACTGTTCTCTATGACTTTCAAGATTCTATCTTTCCTGAATTTGAGTTTTCCTCGAGGTTTAGTCTTTCCTATCAGAAGAGGACAATTTTCCACTTTGCCTTTTAAAATAGGAAGAAAATTCTCCCTCTCCAAAAACATTCATTTTCTTTTCCGTAGTCAGGGTCTATTTGAAATTTTACATTGTACTCTTAAGACGGGCTAGAAATGATTACTAAACCCACTATTTAGAGTGATACATTACTGGCTAACATCTTCACAAGGGTTTGTTTCAAAATGTTTGAAAATGAAATCTAGAAGGTAGCCTTAATGTAAATTTTTATACACAATTATTTATTCCTAATAATACAGACCTCTCCATTTTTCATTTGCCTTTATCATTTGAGACAAACATTTATTCTTGAAACAGTTAACATAACACTTATTGAGCCAGTGCTAGGTGACTGGCACTTGCCTCAGGTACTGAGGGTCCAAAGGTGAACACCCTCAGGCTGTGCAAGGGACGTTTGTGTGTCTTCCCCCCGGTCACATCAACAGCCTGGGGTTCCCGACTGGGAATGCTGGGTGAGACTTTCCCTCTTTCCCTCTGCTCCCTCTGATTCCACAATGATGTTCTGAGCACTGGATGTCCAGGTAATTACTGAGTAAGGTATCGAACAGGTTTCTTTCTTGCTACTACAATGTGATTTTAAAGGGAATTATCACTATTTTTTCCCCTGCCACTTTTGAATACTAGGCTGTGGTGGTTCCCAACATCCTTTATCACAATCCAGATAGTACAATCTTTATACCGTCCCCTATGTATGCACCCTTACTGTTTTCTGGTCATGCTTTTTTCCCTCATGCAATTTATATCTTCTATTTCCCGTCTGCCAGCCTTTCCATGAACTCTCAGGCACAGAATTTATTTCAATTTTCTGTAATCTCGCTTTCTAGCACCAATAAATAATCCAGCTATCTCTATGAGGCCCTGCTGACCTTTGCTTCTTATCAACTTGACATATTTTTATTTTTTGTCTTCAGTTTTTATATATCTTTGCTTCATTTCTCTGGTCTGGCTTCTTTTCGACCAACATTATACCCTGGCCACCTAATTTTGGCTTCTCAGCCCTCTGCCTTCTCCTTTTCCTTGGCAGAGGCTCCTCCACCCCCAAGCTCATCTTTGCAGCTCACCGCTCCTGCCTTTCTCACCAGGGTCTGCTGCCTGCCTAGCTGCCGGGGTCCCAGCTCCTCTGGGGCTTGTTCATTACCTCTGGGCCCTCCTCCTCCTCCTCCTCTTGCCTGTTCTCCCCAGACTCCTCTTCTCTGACCTGACTATGCAAAGCAGAATTTCCAGAAGCTGGAAAGCCTGTTTAGCCACACCACCCCATCATCAGTCCCTGTGGCCCACTCACTGCAGTGAGGCATTGGGAATCTACAAGAGGCTGATTTTGTTGGACAAGACTGAGAAATATCGGTGATGCCTCTGTCAGGGACAGTGTCCCCTCTCCGTTCCCTGCTCCCACCCTCTCTTTATCAGCTACTATTGTGCCATGGAAAGAGGTTTGTGTAATATTTTATTTTGACAGTTCTACCTTACGGAAAAGTCATGAGAATGGTAGAAAAACCTCCTATATAACCTCGACCCAGAACCCCATTCAAATTTTGCTAAATGTCTCTGCAACATCCCTTGTAGAAGAATGTCTACATGGGATGAACCATTGAGTCTGTTGTTAGTCTCTCTGGTCTTTCAACCTGTGCTAGTTCCATAGTCTTCTCTAACCTCCATGACCTTGACATTTTTGAAGATTGTCAACCAGTAATTTTGTGGAAGTTTCCTCAGCTTGGGGTTTCCAGTGCTTCCTCACGATTAGGCTCTAATTATATATTTTGTGGAGGGAATATCACAGATACTAGAGTTCTTTTCAATACACCCTATCTAGTGGTACGTGCTGTCTATTTGTTCTGTAACTGGTATTAATTTTGAATACGTGATTGAAATGATGCCTGCCAGGTCTTTCCTTTGCAAGGTAATTTTTTTTTCTTTCTAATTAATAAATAAACTATGGGTGATATTTTTAGACTATGTAAAATCTTATTCCTTATCCAATTTTTACCCACAATTTTAGCACCCTTCAGGATGTTTCTTGCCTAGCTTAATTACTACTATGATGGAAATGGTGATTTTCCTAATACCATGGTTTTTTCTACATTTGTTAATTGGTTTCCTATCCTAAGAAAGAGCTTTCTCTTTCCCCTCATTAATTTATTTATGCATTTATTTATATCAGTGTAGACCCATGGCTTCCTATTTTATTCAACCTGTTGTAATTTATTCTTGGATTATTATTTATTTTGATGCTCACATTGTCCAAGTTTAGCCAATGGAAGCCCTTATATATGTGAACTTTTGGCATGTCCCCATTATTGTTTGACCATTTCCTTACTGTCACAAAAAGGTGTTCTAGACTCATTTTGTTCTTTATTTGACCCAGTCCTGGGGAATCAGTCATTTATATATATATGTATATGTGTATGTATGTATATATATGTGTGTGTGTGTGCACGTGTGTGTATACATGTGTGTGTATATATACATGCACACGTGTATACACACACACGTATATCCTATATTTATTTTCTATCTTTCTAACTAGATTAAAAACCATGAGTGGCCACTGATACTTCCTATTCTCATCAAGCATTACAGGTTTATTCTAGCTTCCTCCTTTCTACATGTATACTTTCCTTCTCTGAATGTGAGAAACCTGGCTCCCAGCATCTCCAGTCTCCTGACCTGGCTGCTATACCCTGGTTACCCTTGGGCCTTCCTCCTTCAGATCACCTACATATTTGGTTCCACCTTAATGCCTTTTTGATAAAGGAAGGAAAGAATACAATAGTTTTTAAAGAAGGGAAGAGAAGGAGCAAAAGAGCGATGCTAACAGTTTTGCTAAAACTCTATTCGTTATTTCTTCCTTTGAATTTAGATAATTACTTATTTACCATTTATGAAATTATTCTAAATAATTTTAAAATACATCTTTGACTATATTGTTGTAATATTTTTATCTTGTTGACATTATGTGTTGTTTCTACAAACAGTCACTATTCAATAGTCTTTAAAAATGGATAGGAAAATGAGATACCCAGTTTACTGCTGTGAAAAATAACTTCTGATTTGATCAACGTCTGTTAAGTTAAACTGTACAAACATCCAGCAAATCTCAGCGACTTAACACATTGAAAGTTTAGTTCTTGTTCATGCTACATGCCCAAAGCAGATGAAAAGATGGGATCTCAGAGACCTAGATTTATGCACGCTTCATTTTTAAATGTGTTCCCAGGATTTCTGTAGATTTCCCGTTCTCTGGAAAAGACAATAACTAACTTTTAAAGTTTCTACCAGGAAGTTAAACACATCATTTCTGCTCATATTTCTTTAGCCAAAGAAAATCACATGACCATACTTCCCAGGAGGTGGAGAAGTGCATTGCTACCATGTGTCTTAAAAGAGGAAAGTATGAAGCAGTCGGAGAGCCCCCCGCAGTGTCCTTTGACAAGAGGCATCAAGGCCATTGCTCTGACATTGGCTCTGCCTTTTGCTACCAGCCTGATCTTGTGTTATTTCTATTTCTTTATCTGCAGAGCAGAAAAACCTAGATCATGTGGTTCTTATTTAAAAAATATTAAAAGTCCTTTACAAAATACACTACTATAAGGAACATGAGAGCATCATAACTATCATTTCTAAAAGCAATGTCCATACATGGCAGATAATCTTCTTGTGAGCTGTGTAAGTCGGTGGAGTCCATATTTCCGGTGATGATGAGAACATTCTTTTCTTCTGATTGTAGAAGCAATAGATGCTTAGTAATAGATGCTCAATATTTTCCTGTATTTTTACTTAACTTTAAACTTTAAATATTTTCATACACTTATAAATTCTTTTTAATATCTTTTTTTCAAAGCCCACATACTGTTTTCTAGTTAATTAAACATTTATCCATCCCTGGGCATTTAGGTGGTTTTCACACACAATACTCATGGTTATTTAACTCTGCTGAAGAGGTGAGAAGAATTCTTTGCTTTCGCTATACCAGTCCTAGGACTCAAATTTATTCATCCTTCCTCTGATTTGCTCTGTATGACAGGTCCCAGGGTCAGCTGGCTGCTGGCTGAATTCACCTAGTGGAGGTACTACTAACAGGAGATTACAGGACAGGGGAAGGAAAAAGCCCAGCTGTTTCTCCCTTTCCACTCTCCCTTGGATGCTTTCTTAGCAGAAGCCAGGCCTCCTCCTCAGCTCCAGCTTTCTCCAGACAGGTTCCCCCAACATGATCCGAACCCTTGGCTCCAGTAACACCCTCCTGCTTCTGTCTCTCTTGCCCCCGTGTGACAGTGGCTTCCTGCAGTTGCAAATCTCTGGGTTACCGCAGCATCTCCAGATTGGAGCTCAGCCTCTCCATCACTTGGTTACTAATTCCAGGCATTAAATTCTCTGTATTGGAAATACTTGAAGAGGTTTGTGTTATCCTGTCGAGACTCTCATTTATTCACACATTGGGACATTACAGTTACTATCTCATTTTCTTTCTGTACAATCCCAGCTTGTCTTTAGGGAATACTTAGCTCAAGAAACAAACCTATTCAAACTAGTTCAAACAAACAAACTAAAAGGAGGTAGCCATTGGGAGAACAAACGAGCAGCACACATTACCCATAAGCAAGAATTACAACCGGGAATCACAAGGAAGTACAGTTCAAAACTGCCCTCCTTCGTTTTTTCTCTCTGCAGACAGAGTAAACAGAGTACCTCAGAGAAAGTGGTACCCACAGCCCCAGTTCTACCTATCTTCTGAAACCCAGTGGTCAGCATGAACTAAGTAGATCCCTGTTTCTCGATTTCTTTTATCAAGCCTTGCTTGTTTCAGCTGTCCAAACCTCACGTGGACAAGGTCACGCCCTCCACTGCTTATAGTGCTGGGGTAGGGGAGCACGGATTCTCTGAGAAAGGCCATGATAGGGGCTGGCCCCTTGACTAGCCTGTCCTCAGGCCTATTACCTAGTGATGCTAAAAGCCATATGGACTTTCTGTTTCTGGTGATGTGGCACGTCAGTTCTGTTTCTGGTGATGTGGCATGTCAATTTATCCTGCAGAAATGTCTCCTAACACAGGAAACCTAAAACCGCAGGATAAATTATAAAGCAACATCTTTTTATTTCCTGGCTGATCCAACAGTAAAGTTAGCAAAATGGGATATGAAATGAAGAAAAATTTCCTCTATGGATGAGGGGAGTGAGGGAAATGGCTCAAGGGATGTACAGGTATGGGCATTGGTGACATTTTATTATATAAGCTTGGTGGTGAGTATAAGTGCATTCATTTTATTACTATTATTTAAACTAAGTTACATAGGTATGTTTGTATGTATGATGTATCTAATGAAGTAAATAAAACATAAAATTATATACATATAAACTGGAAATACTTCTAAATCTCAGCTCATAATTGGCCAAAGCTTAATTTTGAAAGAATAAAGCTTTTAAAATGTGTTTTCCTTGCCCTATTTCTGTTATTGCTACTACGGAAAACAACGCACAACTTCAAATCTCCAGGTTTTTTCTACTCCAATATGCAAATTCTTCGTAGAATGATTGCTATGAAATGCCTCCTTCTGCTTACTGCTATGATAGGAGGTTACTATAAATTTTTTGATGAAAAGAAAGTCATCTGGGAAATTCCCTGGCGGTCCAGTGGTTAGGACTCTGCACTTTCACTGCCGTGAGCGCAGGTTCAATCTCTGGTCGGGGACTAAGATCCCGCAAGCCGCGCAGCGCGGACCCCCAAAAAGGAATAAAAGAAAAAAGAAAGAAAGTCATCTGTGAGACTCTTTCTTATGACTTGAAGGTCTTGGTTCCATGTCTACTTGCTGGGCCAAATCGTCAAGCACACCACTTGGCCACAGCAGCTGTGGATAAAAGGTGCCCATTTACCATCTCACTGGGCTTTTGCTGTTTAATGTTTAATTCCTATTCCAAGTGAATTCACCAGGCAAGATGTGTCCATGGGTCCTGGGTCTCTCCATGAATCACTCCACTTTGGTTTCTATTCTGCTCCCTTTGTTTATAATCTAAATGTCCATTCTCCAGCCCTACGAGGTCCTCTAACCTCCCATCCAGTCTCCTTTCGTATTTTCAGGAGGAAGTTGCCTCTTTCTCTCCCCAATAATTGGAATATCACAGAGTCTCTGCTTTTACTCTAATTTGTCAGAACAGTGGGTTTCCCATTTTCAGTGTTTATTTTTTAACTCTCTCATCACTCATCATAACATCTTATGGAAAAACTCGAACAAACTTTTTGGCCAACCCAATATTATCCACAGTAGGAAGTCAAGTCAGGCTGTTCTAAGTCATGGTCATTGACTCTCCAATTTGGGTCACCAAATGTCCCTCAAAACATGGCATCATTATACTGTCCTTGGGATCAGCCTTCCTCCAAGGGTTTACCTCTTGCCACTTGTTTTCACCTGGCATTTGTAATTGTGTACTGGAGGGAATCATAATAGCTAGTGAGAGCCGATTGTTAAATATTCAGGAATTTTGTAATCCAGTTATTAAACCATTGGCAGCTTGAAATTAGTCGTGGTGGGAGTATTTATACCAGGGAGATTGATGAATACTGTAAACCAGGGTTTCCCTTGCCTCCCAGAAAGCCAGTTTACCAGCACTACACTGCATTGGGGTAATTAAAATGAAAATAAAGAAATGTTTTTTGTGAACATGGATAATCAGGAAATTTTTATTCCTGAGAACACTTAGAAAATGTTCTTTCAAAAGTTTCAGCCAAAAGTCACCCAAACACAGAAATTTTTTCTCATGGAAACCAAAAAATTGCTAAATATAAAGGAAAAGAGTTGATAAACTAGACTAACAAAATTTAAAACTTCTTATTAAAAAATACTGTTAAGAAAATGAAAAGAGATGCCACAGACTACAGCACATATTCACGATATGCCAAAGAGCTTGTATCTAGAATATGTAAAAACTTCTACAAATAAATGAATTAAAAAAGACAACTCAATAATGAAATGTGGAAAATATTTGAATAACATTTCTCAAAAAAAGATATGCAAATGGCCGATAATCACATGAAGAGAGGCTCAACATCATTTTCATCAGGGAAATGAAAATTAAAACCACAATGAAATGCCATTTCACATAGTAGAAAAGCTGAAATCCAAGAATGTGTCCAGAATGTGGAACAACCAGAGCTCTCGTACTGCTGATGGATGAAAAATGTTGTAATCATTTTAGAAAACTATTTGGCAGTTCCACGCAATGTTAAACATACACCTACCTTTTGATCTTGCCATTCTAATGCTACACAGGAGAAATTAAAACATACCCGCAAAAAGGCTTACACAAGAACTTTTATAGCAGCTTTATTCACAAGAGCTCCAACTGGAAACTATCCAAATGTCCATCAACAGGAGAAGGAATACACAAATCGTGGTATGTTTCTATAATGGAGTACAACTCAGCAATAAAAATGAACACATCATTTATGCATGTAGCGACTTGTTGAGCCAAAGAATCAGACAGCAAAAGACTAAGTACAGTATATTTCTATTTATATGAAGTTCAAGAACAGACAAAACTACCTTTTGAAATCAGAACAGTGGTTACCTTTCAGGGGATAGAGGTAGTTGGGAGTCACTGGAAAAGGACAGAAGGCAACTTTCTGGAATGATGGAGATGTTCTACGTCTTGATTAGGGAAGTGGTTACGCAGGTATACACATTTATAAAAACTCATTATCTGTATGTAAATTAGCTCAATAACAATACATAAAAAGAACAGAAAAAATCCTCTCCCAAAATAATAACTCAGAGAATGCAACCAAAATGAAGCAATTTCATCAAGTCTCAGGACGACATAGAAATAACATTTTACCTGGTTTAATGATGAAAAACACATATCATCAGATGATATCACACAGAGCATCAGACCTTAAGACAGAAAGAACAGAGAGAAGAAAGCAATTTAACCGTATACCATTACGCATTTAGCATGATGGTACACTAGAGCTTTCCACCAATCATTCTATTTTCGCTTAAACGTACCTTAGGAGTAGTAGTTCAATTCCTGGCTTTAAAAAAAAAAAGTAGCCTGGCCTATTTACTCATATTGGTGGAAATAATAAATCTAATAAATCATCGCAGCCTCCCACGCTGCCTGGCTGGCGTTAGGCTGCTGGCTGACGGGGTGGCTGCCAGGCTTGGCAGGCCCTGCACCACCAGGCCTGC
This sequence comes from Hippopotamus amphibius kiboko, assembly GCF_030028045.1. NCBI lineage: Eukaryota > Metazoa > Chordata > Mammalia > Artiodactyla > Hippopotamidae > Hippopotamus > Hippopotamus amphibius. The sequence continues at coordinate 190,593,956 of NC_080187.1, read as the reverse complement.
TAATTGCTGCACAGCCAAGGAGGTTTGAAGAGCAGATTAGAGGAGAGGAGTTAGGGAGTTGAGGAAGTCTGCCTAGAAATTACAGGGCCGACAGAGGCAGCTAAATCAGCATTTCTGGAACTAGACATGGTCAGTCCGCACTGCCATGCCCCCACCAGCAGAAGCAAAACTCAGTGGTCATGAGATATGGTATCCTCCAGCTCTGGACTTCCGGGTTAGCTATGGTTTCACTGTTAAAGTAGGATAGCTCCAGACTCTTGGCTGCAGTCTGCCTGGTTCTGAGCTCTCTCTTCAGAACCCACTCATAGGGAGAGGGATAGCAGCTCAGATCCACACTGGCTGTGGGACAGCAGAGTGCTGAACACTTGGTGTTGGCCTCCCCATCACCAGGCATCCTTTCATAGAGCCCTCTCCCCAGGCTTGGCTTCCTCCTCTTATCTCTAGGACCTAGGCTCACCTTATTGAATCCCTGCCCCACCCCCACCTCTCCTCCCTCCACCTCACTTCATGTGAGAACAAGCTCTCAGTCTCAGAATTGCCTTTCTGTGTTCATACCTCAAGTTCTTTTGTCGTGACAACCCCATTCCAGGCCACGTTCCGGCCTCCCTAACCAATGGCCCTTTAAATAATAAAGCAGCACCTGCCTGCCCACACTCATGACTTCTGCGCAGTCACCCCTACCCATTAGGCTGAAAAGCTGCCTTTGGTTTCATACAATGGTATTTTTTTTTTCTTCCCTTTCATTCATTTATTATAAACCTTGAATTGGTTTTCCTAATGCTGGTGTCATTTGGGCTAGATGTTTGTGGAAGCCTAGCATTCTGTAGAGCATCTGCATCCCTGGGTTAGATGGACAGAGAGGAGAGGATAGCATACAGCTCGTGCATTACTGCCTGCGTGTCCTGCCTGGCTCTGAAGCTACTCTTTGCCTTCTTTTTTTCAGGTCTGACTTTAATTTCTCTATTTTATGAGCAACGAGATTAGATGAGCTAGTGCCTGCCTCTGGCACTCAGGGCCTTTCTTCCAGGCCAGCAGGGCCCGTGCCTATGAACACAGCCAAGGGCCAGCAGCTCTGGGCCACTGAGGTGCCACCACTCAGCAGCCCACGAGGAGCCCACACGTTTGTATTCAGTGCTTTGCAGCTGGCCTATTGTTTTCACACCGGCTCTCCTGTCCCATCCTATGTCAGGGGCCTGGTGGAAGAATCAGGATTCTCCTTAACTGCTGAGTTCAGCTTCATCGAATGGTTCCTGACCACTGTTTTCTGAACCCTGGTTTCCCAAAGCAGGTTTGGAATGAGCTTTGCCAATTTTTTTCGTGTTAAGTAAGAAAACACCAAGGCCAGTTTGCTCTTAGCTCCAGCTTCAGCTGCCCTTGTTTACACTGTGGCATGTTCATCCTCCCCAAGGCTTGTGACGTGCCTAGGTGAGGCTGGGACAGGGAACGGGCCACTCGTGGCTGCCTGGCTTGGCCGGCCTGCAAGCTTACAGGCTGAGGCCAACCATAAACAAACCTGGATTAGCATTTTTAAACAGGCTTAACAAAAAGAATAATTGTTTGTGATAGAAGAAAATAGTACTGATTGGAGCAGACCTCTTTTAGACATTCTTCCATGCCTTTGTCTTCCATTCCTGAGCCCTATTACAATATCACAGATACACTGGGCATGAGCACGGGCCTGTGAAATTTCCAGGTTTACTAGCCTACTATCTTTCTTTCTTCCACTGCAAGGAATTAAGAAACTGGAACTGAAGATGAAAATGTTCACTAGCATTTTCTACACCAGTGCATCAGAGGAGACAGCAATGACTTTTCCCCCACTTTTTTTTCCCCCTAAACAAATAGTGCTAAGAATTGCAGACATCCAGCTCAGCTTGGGGCAACTTTAAAAGCCCACCACTAGATCCCCATCAAGATAAGCAGCCCCCACACTGAGACACTCCACAGTCAGATACAAGAGATGACTGGGGCTGATGATAGGAAAAGAGGAGAGATGCTTTTACAAAAATAACATAATTTGGCTTCCTGAGAAAAGGAAAGGCAAAACGCAGGTACTGTTCCATCTTCTCTCCCTTTCTTTCATCCTGGGTGGAATCATTAATAGGCTTAGTGCTTATTAAGGTGAAATCAAAAAGAGAGAAGGACAGAGGACCTGTATGAATAAGATTACTAGAGAGTCAAAGTTTGAGAGTTTCCAGCTGGCTCATTTATTTCAAGAAGAAAATTCAGGGAGTACTGGAGCCCCTTTCCACCTTCATTCAGCTTTAAAAGGAAGAAAGGCAAGAAATACACAGTTAGTGTAGAAGGTATGATCCAAAATGATGGAAACTATTCCATCTTTTCACTTCAACAAGCATTTATCAGATGCTTATTACATGCCCATCAATATGCTTAAAATAGGAATCATTAAAGATACTTAATCAATGGAATATTAATCAGCCATAAAAAAGAATGAAATAATGCCATTTGCAGCAACATGGATGGACCTAGAGATTGTCATACTAAGAGAAGAAAGTCAGATAAAGAAGGAAAAAATATCATATGATATCACTTATGTGTGGAATCTAAAAAAAGATACAAATGAACTTATTTACAAAACAGAAATAGACCCACAGACGTAGAAGACAAACTATGGTTACCAAAGGGGAAACGGGGGTTGAGGGATAAAGCAGGAGTTTGAGATTAAATTATATACACTACTATATATAAAATAGATAATCAACAAGGACCTACTGTATAGCCTGGGGAACTATACTCAATATCTTGCAATAACCTATCATGGAAAAGAATCTAAAAAAGATATATATATATATATATATATATATAATCACTTTGCTGTACACCTGATGCTAACACAACATTGTAAATAAACTACATACAATCTACATTTCAATAAAAATTAAAAAAACAAAGAGACAATCATAGATTCTGCATTTAACTTCTTTATAACTTAATCTCTGTAAAGATGAACCAGAGTTCCTTGTGAAAGAAGTCCTTCCACTTTCTGGATTGCTGAGACAGTCTGGGATGATTCACATGGATCAGACCCTAGCAGCACTTAAAATGTCCTTTTGTGGGTCATTTCAGATCTCTGCAGTGGGGTAGCAGGGATTTTAGAATCAAGTTGACCCACTCTAATTTTGGAGTTGTTTATCTTTGCCTTTTTTCCCTGACATCCTACTTCTGAATTGTTTGCACCACACTGACATCACTTATGTGAAACTCTAACCAAATTTGTTTCCCACATTCAACCTCAGTTTCTCCATACGTGTTGTTATAAGATCATCTGGTTCTAAGTCACTCAGACTCTCTTGGCAGAGGCTCAGGGTAATTGAAAGCTAGTACGTGCGTGTTTCAAGTCCTTCTGGTTCAGGACTCCCTGTTTGTTAGCCAAGGGTATCTGCTTAGTATCTCTATATGTTATATCTCTAAAGATGCCTTGTTGAAAAAAAAAAATAATCCCTGGATATACTCACCAGCATAGTTGTCAGTCTCTTCCAGTTATTTGGCTTTGTTTTATGTTGAACAAATACAAAGATTTCAGAAATAGTGTGCCTTTTTAATTCAAGTTCAGGACAGACTGATGTTGGAAAGATCTGCTGGAATTCTTCCCTTTGAAGAAGAATCTGGCTATGTGATACTACAAACAGTCATAGATGGCCATGTTATCTACAATGTAGTTTTTAAGTGTGTGTGTGTGTATGTTGGGGTTGGAAAGTTGGAACGGAAGTGAAACTAGACATTTTTGCAGAAATTAAGCAATTACTATTTGCTGATATAATGTCAATTCATAAATGACCTCTTAACAGCATCAAAGCACATCACTTGGAAATTAAAAAATAACCACCTCACTGAGCAAGCAGATGTATTTATTTAGGTGAAGTATCCGAGAGTTCTGTGACCCTTCCAGCTAACCCAGACTGCCAAAGACAGGGCCCCATGTGTCCATCAGCCCGAGGAGGGACTCAGAAAACTCCATCACCTACAGCCCATGGGTTCTGACAGCAAAGTGAATCACTTCTGGGGAAGACAATGACTTGTTTACTTTTCACTGAATTGAAAATTGAAGATATTTCATAATAGGATCTGGGAAAATTTGCCAGATGTTTCATTCTACTGTGTTCTTCTGGCAGGTCTACAAGGTATAATGCTGAGAAAGGCTAATAAATCAAGATAGGTATGAAAAGCTTAGGGATGAAATTCATAAAAACTTGAACTGCGGGAGGCCACCTTTTCCCTAGCTGCTTGAATATGAAATTTCCTTATTTTCTGATGCTTCCAGAGGAGCTAATACAAACTATAGATCTCACTTTTACTCATTTCTCCTCTCCTCTTCTTCTCCTCCTTCTCTCCTTCCTTTCTGCTCCAATGTTGCCAATCTAAGAATGTCTAAACCTAGAATAGGAAAATGTATTATCTAAGTTACTCAGAAAGGGTGATCACATGAATACACAACCATAACTTTGAATGTAGCTTCAAATTGAGGTCTTGTTCCCTTGGCCCGAGGTAAGGTATGCAGGAACAAAGTTTGGGATGCTTTAAAATAACAAATTCGTTTTTCTGGGGACCAGCACTGAATGGAAAGCTTTTGGTTTATTTTCCTTTTCTCCTCCCAAGATTTTTGAGGTGCTAATGAACTGTGGCATTGAGTAGAGGAACATTGGTGCAGATTTCGTATTAGTGATCTGTTACTTTGGGCCACTGTCATTATCACAGCGACTGTAATCCCAGTTGTCATCATTATCTGCTGCTGCATATCATCACCCCAAAATGCAGCGGCTTAAAACAACAAACACACTTATCTCACAATTTCTGCTGGTCAGGAATTTGGGCGTGGCTTAGCCGGGTGGTCTGGCCCAGGACCTCTTGGGAGGTGGCAGTCAGGATGGGAACTGTGGCTGCGGACAGTGAAGCTCTGACTGGGACTGGGGATCTGCTTCCAAGATGGTGCGCCCACGTGGCTGCTGGCAGGAGGCCTTGCTTCCTTACTCTGCAGAATTCTCCATGGGCTGCCTGACAGTCCTCAGGCCATGGCAGCTGGCTCCCCCCAGAATGAAAGCTTCAAGTGAGAGGGTGAAAGAGAGCAAGCATGGAGACTAGAGTATAGAGAGCCTGTGACTTCAAAGTCACATACCATGTGCTTTATTTGCTAGAAACAAGTAACAGAGTCCAGCCCACACTTCAGGGGAATTAGTCTCTGTTTCTAAAAGGGTGGAGTAGCAAAGAATTTGTGGACTTACCTTAAAATCTTCACTGATTGAGTAGAATTTCTAATTTGTGCAGTTGATAGGGAGATGTCCACAAATACCATGCATTAAAAAGAAGAAAAGGAAGAAAGAAAAAGAAAAGCATAACTCTATTTCTGTTGCTCTTTTTTTTAAATTAATTTTTATTGGGGTACAGTTGCATTACAATGTTATGTTAGTTTCTTGCTGTACAGCAAAGTGAATCAGTTGTATGTATACTTATATCCACTCTTTTTTAGTTTTCCTTACCGTTTAGATCACCACAGAGCACTGAGTAGAGCTCCCTGTGCTATACAGTATGTTCTCATTAGTTATCTATTTTATACATAATAGTATATATATGTCAGTCCCAATCTCCCAAATCATCCCACCTCCCCTTCACCCCTTGGTATCCATACGTTTGTCTCTACATATTCCTGTCACTCTTTATCCTGTTCCACTCACCTCCATCCTAAGCCCCATCCCCATCCCTTAAGCCATTCTGACACTGCTCATGGCTTTACTAACTTCTTCCTAACCCCAATTGTTGATCTTACAATTGTTGAGATCTTACAACATCCTAACTCCTTAGGAAAAAGGACCCAACACAGGCAGAACCCCAGGTACCCTTGATGCCTGGAGTCATAAGAGAGCTGCAAATCTATGAATTCAGAGGACAGGGTAATGTGATACGTGAGGAGGAGAGAAATTCTCCGATTCTCCGCATTTGTGATCTTCTTTTACCTGATGTCTGCTAGTGTTCTGGGAGGCATTGCTAAGGCCTCCCAGAGGATTCCCTTGGTTCCTTCTAATGACAAGAGCAGGCAGTCTCCCCTCTGTGGGGCCAGCATATCTACTTTCTCACTCCTCACTCCCTCTGCAGTTCCTCTGAGCTTCCTGGGCACAACGCTTGCAGCCTCTGTTGAGGAATAATCATGGCACTAAATCAGTCTTTGCCCATTATTATCCAGACTGCCCATGGACATCTTTACATCCCACCAGGAAGTCTGTTCTGATCAGCTATTCACTGACTTCCTTTCATACTTACAACTGGCAAGAAAAGCGGCTTCAGGGACCAGCAGCTCACACAGCTCCGTCAGTCCTAATGGCCTTATCACTCGGCTACCTGCTCCTTCATCCCAAAGGGAACAGCAGTTAGTGTATGTGAGCCAGAGAGTCTGGCTGAACCATCCTATTACTGTTTTATATAAAGCACTTACCGAATTCCCAGAGGGAAGAGGAGTCTCCAAGGGGGACTTGTCTCATTAAACTTCTGCTTGCTTTCCAAGCAGCCAGAGAGGCTCTGAGAGGTGGTGAGCAGAGAGGCAAGACCTTTGGGGGGCTTGGTGATGCTAATGGGCTAAGCTGTGGCCATGTGGGCCATGTAAAGAGGAATAACCACAGAGGGGAAAACAAGAAATGTGCTTTTCTCTTTTGCCCCCTTTAATAAGGTTGAAGAAGAAACAAAGACATTTTTATCAAGTGATAAAATACACCCAGAATCAAAGTTTCTTGGTTCCTGTAACTAAAAACTCTTTATGGTTTGTTCCTTCCTTTTTTCTTTTTTTGTTAAATAAAGAAAATTCTTCTGTCTCTGCGCTATAGAATTCTCTACTTAGCCCCAGATAGATAAAGAAAATGGCTTCTGAAAATGTGGTCTTTTAAAAGCCTGGAGAAGAAAGAACAGAAATTTCTTTAAAAGGTTTCTGGCCATGATGTCTTTCAACTCTGGTTTATAGGAACCATTCACAGGAACTCTCTGGAAAATGGCTTTTTGCTAAGACAGCACCATAGAAAACAAGCCAGCTCCCAGGCTGACAGGATACTATCTGCAGAGAACTTGGGGATTGCATTTGCAGAGCTTTCCAGAGCAGACTGATGCATCTGGATGCAATGTACACCGGGTGTCAAATTGTTAGGGACTTCATTCTACTGCCAAGGCTAAGTCTGCAAAAAGAGAAGGAAGCCCTCAACGCCACAGAGGACAGTTGGGGTACAGTGATTTCTGAATATTATTCTGCCCCAGAATGGGGTTGGCAAGCTTCTACTTCTCACCCCCCTACCCCAAGCTGCTTAACACAGAGGGGGGAGTCCAATTCTCCTTTCTCTAATATGGGGGGTTTAAGTAAACATTTACATCAGGCAATCTGGGGAGGGGTGTGTGTGTGTGTGTGGCAGTAGGTTGTGCCCATGTGGTAGCACCACCTTCCAATATCTGAGAACTCCAGGTTATCTAAGACCTCAGAAAGGGCAGGCTGCACTTGGAACAAACTGCTTTGCTAACCTTCCTTTCCCAGGATGTACTTTCTTCCTTTAGTGATGATGCATAGAAACACAATAATTAGGGCTGAAGAACCGTAGTCCTTGGGGCTGAAAGCAGATATTTACTTGCTTCTTTAAGGCATTTGGTGGAACTCTTTTGCCCCACTCACTTTGAAATGAGCTGTAGCCATCTGATTTGCTTTGCTCACTAAAATATGGGTGGAAATAATTGTACCATCTCAAAATTGTTGAAGTTTTAAGAGTTATTACCTAATTCACCATCTCTTCTTTTACCTGCCCAGGTGACTGGCAATGGTCAGGTGATGGTGGCTTCCAAAATGGAGATGACTTGGTGCAGAGCCCCTGCCAACCACTGATGGACATGTAAGGAAAGCAACAAGCAAGTGTCTACTGTCCTAAGATACTAAGATAATTGCCTTGCTTGTTAATACAGCACAGCCTACACTGTTATACTGGACTTTCACAATCCCTTCTGGGAAGGGGGGAGCTTCTAGCTGCCAATGGAAAGAATCTGTGTTTGTAGTTTATAGAAACATCTCTCTAGATAAGAGTTTGAAAAAGTCCTTCTCACTTCCAGTTCAGGGAAATATATATTATCTAGGACGTAGGAAAGAACAAATTTTCCATAAAAATTTAGCTATATATGATTTTATTGTGGAAGAATAGAGAATTAACCAATTTTTTTCAATGCTTTCTTAAAGTTTATGATGAAATGATCTCCCTCTCTTCCTAGGACTGTGTGCAACCTATAATCTCTATTATATATGTACATATGCTATTCCCACTATTACCATTTTTTTATCTGAATACATTTGGGTTGGAAGATTATGAGCTAATCATGCTTCAACAGTGATGAAACCTGGCAGCATTCTTGCCTAGAGCATAATTATTTTCTTAATGATCTCTCACATCTGTCCTCTCCAGGAGAGTCTTTGAAAAAGATCTTACCTTAAGACCCTTAAGAGGAGACAAAGGGTTGTAGACAATGGCCTATCACAACTTTATTCTCATCCAATGGGAGGTAGGAAGTACTGTGTGTGAAGAGTCTATATATTAATAAGGGTCAGTATACAAAAGCTATGATCATGATTGTTTTAAAGACAGGGAAAATCCCTTGGATATGCATGGTATTAACAGCCTAGGTTTCATAGAACAGAGCTTAAGACAGGGTTTAAATGCTAAAGCTTCATTGGGTGATACAATTCCAGGGCATAGAGAGTAAGGCAAGGGAAGCAGACAAAGCAAGACAAAGTCAGTGGTGTCTGAGGTGACCACAGCTCCACAAGAAAGTACAGCGGGTTGCTCCAAGGGTTCTGGAGATGGTGTGAGGAGCCAGTGTACCTCAGAACATTCTGTCAAAGTGAGAACAGGAGCAGTGTTTTCCTGTTCCTTTCTTTCTGCTTCCTGCCTCTTACTGGTCAGGTGTTGTCTCTCTGGGTATTAATCTATCCCTCCCCCCCCCCCCCTCAAACACACACCGCCAGGCTGTGCCACTCAGCCCTTCTGGGAGATGCCAGTTCCCAGCCTCGTGCCCTGGAGTTTCATTCATGCCCCAGGATGTGGAGGACCTGAGCCTTTATACCTCTAACAAGGTCTGTATAGGGCCTGAGCTCCTGCCAGTGGTGATAGAAAGTAGGGAGGCAGCAAGGGCTCTCCACTGAGCAAAATCCAAGTGGGACAGAGTGATCTGGGGAGATGCACAAGCTGGGTCCATGACCGATACTTCTTATTTAATTGAAAGAAGTATGATATGTCTATGTGGAGACCATGATGAGAGTCCTTGAAATTTTATTATATGCCAGCAGTTGAATCCTTGTGATTATAGATAATTGTCAACTTGTTTTGGAGGGCTGTGGATCTTTTCAGCAGAAAGCAGCTTGGATAACGTTTAAGATTAAGATATTACAAGCTGAGTCAGAACTAGTATACTTCGAATGTCCAGACTGCTAGAAATCTTGAGGCCCAGTTAGCCTACTGAAAACTTTGAGAAGGTAAGATCTGAGTCAGTTCTGCAAGAGTGGTCAGTAAGTCCTCAGTGGCAAACTTCAAAGGCAAAGGGTCAGAGGTGGTGCTCCTCATACTGTAACCAAGTGGGGCTTGCCAGCACACAAGCACGTACACACTCAAATAAACACACAAAACCAAGGCATTAGGTTGCTGGGCACTGAAATAATTTGAATAGTAGGTAATGCTTACTTGAATCAGAAACCATCCAAATATCCAAACTGTGGGTATCATATACACCAGCAAGTATGACTTCTTACAGTGCTTTCCAAAATGCAAGATGATCTGGAAGTAAAGGTCTGTACAGTCAAGTACGTTTGGAACTGCTACATGATTGCCTTGTCTTGGAACACTTAAGCAGCATGAAGGCTCCAAGATGTCTTATGGCAAAGCAGCCTGCTTAACCTAGCCTTTCCCATACTTATTTCATCATGGACCACTCCTTTTTGTATAACAATGATCCATCTTCCAAGAAACTCAAAATCCTTTGAGAACACTGTCTTAAACTCTTTAAAGAAAGGCAGTGCGATTTGGTAGGAATTCAGGTGGCTGAGAGCCTGAGAACTATGCCTTAGGACTGCTTTTGACATTAATGCACTGTGACAAGAAAATCAAGTCACATAACCACACCCTCCCTGGGTTTCCTTGCTTTTCAAATAGAGGTATGTTACAAGGTAACAAGTAGTAACAAGGCAGGATGTTACAAAGTCAGCAGGGAGACCAGATGAAGGAATGGATGTTGAAGGCATTTTGGAAAATCAAAAGGAAAGAGCAAACAAGTGAATTCTACTATACAAATGAAAGTTGTGGTCTACGATGGATTCAATAAGCAACCTCCTTTTTTACAAATGAGTCCTATGCTGATCTGAGCAGTTTTCGCCTTTTGCAACAGACTCTTATATAGTTCTGTGAATGCAGAGCCAAGAAGAGCAGATGTTGAGTGGTTGCCAGAGTGAAATGACGCAGCCCCGCTGCCAGCTTCCCCCCAAAAAGTACGTTCTTAAAACACGCTATTCAAAACCAGTTCTTTGAATGCACTAAGTGCTGAATAAATATCATGAAAATATGTATGTAGATTCTCCGCTTTGGAGCTGGGAAATGAATAATTGAGTTTAGGGTCCGCCCCATGCACATATCTCTTTCTGCATATGCATACCTTCCTGCATGTTCCTTCCAAGTAGAAATGGAAAGAAGAGTGTGAGTCATAAACCCCCAGAATGGCAGAACAGGAGGGGGCTTTCGGGCTCATCTTTTCCTCCCTCCACTTGGTAGAGCAGTGAATTGAGACCCAAGATCCTTGGTCAAGATGACTGCTGGGAGTGGAGCTGGACTCATTTCCCTTCATCTCAAGCCAGTCCTCCTCCACAACACCACGAGCCTCATTTCCTCTTCCCCAATGATCTGAAAACGTTACTGCTGGAGACCCACTAGCCTTTTAAATATAAACGAACAACAGACCACATTTGTTAGGATTGCATAAAACCTCCAAAGAGCAGCCATGCAGCAAAGCAGACTACCTACCATTTAAACTGGCTTCTCTAGAAGAGAGTTACATACAGAAAGTCCGAGGAGAGATGGGCTGAATCACACTGGGTTCCTTAGAAGCGGAGCCTAACACAGGGCAGGGCAGGCAGAGCAGCTTAGCAGGGGTGTGGTGTGGTCTGCTCTACAGGAGTAATGTTCTGGAGCACAGGCCACACAGAACAATTGTCCTCTGTTAGGCAAGGAGGTCGGCCTTCTACCTGCCTGTGTATGTCAGGCACCGGCTGCGGGCCTCTAGGGAGTGTGCGTATCTTCCTGGGCAAGGCAGCTCCTGTCTTCTGAGGGTGGTTTCCTGGAAAAGAGGGCAGCTGTGAGTCATTAGCACAAGTGTGGTCAGGGAACCAGTTAAGGGGATCTGGGCCCAGTTCTCCACCCCGCCCCCGCCACCCGCCCCCGGTAGCATCTACTGCAGGAGCACAGTGTGGGTGCAGGAGAGAAAAGAAGTTTAACAGTATGCAGAGAGAAAAAGTCAGGTCTATTGATATTCCCTTGTACATGGGCATTTGCTCAGACCCTTCGAGGCTGGACAGAACAGGCAACCAAGTGAAACCATCAGAGGAATGTGTTTGTTTCTTTCTGTGGCCATGGTCAGAGAGCTAGGTCCCTATCAGCTTCATATTTCCTTCAGGGTTTTGCCTGCATTTCGATTGTAATAATCTAAGCAAAGTCAACAAGGAGAAGGACAGGTGTGATGATATCTCTTGATGCCTTGGCAGCTGTCCTTGACCCTTGTGATCCCCAGAGAAGCCATCCAGAACTTTCCCATTCTGCGGAGTGACAGGACAACAATGGCTAGTACTCATGGAATAAAAATGTACCACTCCCACTCTGATACATTGAAAGTGTTTTTTCTCGTGTCCCATCTCAGTTCTCTTTGGTATGTGAACGAGACAGTGGAGATGGCGATGTTAATTTATTTGTGCAAATGTATCAAAAGTTCTCTAAAAAACAACCCTGTTCTTATCATACTGTGAAGAAAGTATTAATTCTTTGTTTTGAGGAGCTTGGTCCATGATGCTATGGCATAGCGTTTTGTTAATGGGAAAAGATGTAAGATTATTCTTGCCCAACCTCTTCATTTTAAAGTGAGGAAACTGAGGCCCAGAGAAATGTAAACTTAACCAAGAGCACAGAGTTAGTTCACTGTAAGTAGCATTTTAAAAAAACAAACAGACAACAACAACAAACCAACGAGGCTTCTGTTGGGCACCAAAATGCCAAAGCTTGTGCTGGGAGCCAAACACACCAAGTTGATGAGGACCCAGTGGCTGTCTCCAGGAAGGCACAAGGCACTAAACATTTTATAGCATGTGCTCCATTTGAAGTTCCCACAGGGTCCAGGGGATCCTGGGAGTCAGGTACCATGACATCGACCCAGGGAATTTAGGGCATGTCTCTGCAGAGGAGGGGATATTTATGTTGGAACTTAGAGGCTGAATCAGATTTTGAAATTCAGGAAAGGGAGCAAGAAGAAGGGTAAAGAAGACACCCCCACCATATGCACAGCCTGAATGAAGGCAGAGAGAGGGGAAGGAATGTCACTTTTCAGGGAAAGACACAAGTGAATCTGAATAGTTGCACAGAAGCGTTGGAAGGGACTCCAGAGGAGAAATGATGTGGGAGCCATGGGTTCGGGAACAGCCTGGAAGGGGAGGTAGGAGAGAAAGGAATGAAGACTGAACACCCAAAGCAGACTTGCCCTATGAGCAGTGATCTGAAGAGCAAATGCTGGGGACTCTTAAGCACAAAATCGCTCTCTGATCCTATCCAGCACCCTTTTTAGCCATGATGCTTAAAAGTCATGGTTTAGGGTGCATTCCCTTGGCTATTGAAGATGTCTTTGCCTTAAGAAAGCCCTATTAAAGTGTCATGCCCCTGAACGAGATAATAATAATCCATTAGGTAATACCTCCAGAAATTTGTTGACAACTAAATGACAGCTAGCTGAAAGCAAGACCTGGAGGAAAGGAAAAAGAGGAGGCACGTGCTGGGAGGGAGTTGGGTGCTGAGAGAGGGGAAGATGCTGAGAAGGGAGGGATTCAAAATCGTGCCTGTGGCTGGCCCTGCCTGAGAACAGTATGTGCAGGCCAGATACGGGGTCCAAGTGAACTTTATCTGGCCTTGAGACTGAAGGGTGTTGCCCAGAACCTCAGTTCTGAAGGGAAAGTAACCTGTGTAGACAGGAAAGCGCCCCTTCAGCCAGTGGCTTAGGAAATGAGAGTGCAGCTTCTAAAGATGCCCACCTGATTTGGTTTCGGGGTTGGGGTGGATGTTTTGGCTCACAGAAGACTATAGTTTCCCTTCTGCTTAAAGGGAAACATGATGCACATAACTCCAAATCTGAATATTCTTAGACTCTGTTGGGAATCTGCAGACTGGTACAGGCTTGACATTAAAGTTGCTTCAATCATCTCCAGGATATGCATTGCACTTATCTCCAAAGTTGGATGATATTGCCTGCCCATTCTATAGTAACAAAATGTCACATGGCTACTAAGTGGCAGAGCAAATCTCTGAAGCCATTTCTGTTATTAAACCATGAGTAATGTCTGCCAATGGTAGCCAACCCCAAGATGGCCCCAGTATTCATACCTTTGTTAGTGACTGCTCCCACATGGAATAGGACTGACTTATGTAACCAATAAGATGCTGCAGAAAGGATGGAGTGTGATTTCTGAGGCTGGGTCATTAAAGAGGGTGTGGTTTCCAGCTTGTGTTCGTGGATCACTGGCACTGTGGGAAGCCAGCTGTCATATCATGAGGATGCAGGTAACCAATGGCCAGACCTATGTGGTTAAGACCTAAAGTCTCCTGCCAGCAACCATGTGAGTGAATCATCTTGGTAGTGGATCCTCTGGCTCCATCAAGCCTTCAAATGAATGCAGTCCCAGCAGATACCTTGACTGCAACCTCATGAGAGACCCTTAGCCACTCTCAAATTCCTGACCCCAAAATACTATGGATAATAAATGTTTACTGTTTTAAGCCTCTAAGTTTGAGGGTAATTTGTTACACAGCAGCAGACATCTAATATACTGCCTAATACAATGAAATTTGGGATAAATTGTAGGAGGACACTGAGAACCCATACATATTACTTCAGACTTTAGGAGGGATATGGATTTCCTTAAATTTGTCACAATCCTAAAAGGTTTATCCAATGATCTAGGGGCATAGGTGGGCCACCAAAATAGTAGAGGAATGTCTTTGTAGATTTATCCCTTATCAAAATGACATATAGATATAAAGCAAAACCTGTTCATACAGGCACTGTAGGTCTAATATGCAACGAAGACTAGCAGAGGTACACCCAGATGAAAAAAGAAGGGAAGCAATAGTCCCATGGAGAGTCTAGAGACCTAAGTGGTATTACTGTGAACCTGACTGACTCCTTGCTTTCCCAGAAAATGGAAAATGAAATGAAAACTGGGGGGTGAATTACCCCTAGGGAGATGTATCAGGTTTAGTGAGAGCATAATTAAGATAGCACACCCTAACTAAAACCATGAACTTGGCCAATCTACTCCTCCTGCTCCTCTAGGTAGTATTCCAGCTGGCCACAATAGAGACAGCTCCATTTAAAGAGGGTTCCTAAACAGAAGATAAACAGCAGAGACCTCGTGCATTGATGCTTAGGGTGCAAAAGGGGGGAAGCAACACAAGCAAAGGCACATGATCATCATTCCTTCTAAATTTAATAAGAGCACCCATTTGGGGCGGGAGGCAGGATTAACTCACTCTCATTTCATGTGCTCTGGTGTGATTACCAACCACTCCCTTTCACTTTTCCTGCCAGAGATATGTGATCCAAATCTGGCCAGTCCAAATAAACATTTATGAGACAGGACTGATAGCTTCAAGGACGGACATGTGGGGTAGAATCTGGACCAATCGGAGTCTTCCCTGGAACTTCTCTGCCAGCGCTCTGAGAAAAAATTGCTCTTTTCTTAGCTGTGTTGCTAAACAGCAGAATATGTCTTGAGTTGGCAGCAGCTGTCATTGGCAATCACTTGTAGGGAGCTTAACCAATAGATGGAGACTTGAAGGCATCAATTGAAATCCTAGAGGTTCCTGAAACTACATTGCTTTTGGAATTTTCAGTGATATGAACAAATAAATTCACTTTTACGCTAAGCTAGTTTGAGTCGAGTGTCTATTATTTGCAACTGGTAAGTACAAATCAATTCATTACTACACAAAACAGAATAGTTCACAAAATAGTCTCTTAGAGTTTTAGAGAAATATAAGGTGGCATTTTCCAGTTCTTCTGGAAGAAAAAGAAAAACTGCAGAAAAGGAAGATCAAAGATAAGATGGTAAGACAGCTGAAAAGTTTAAAAGTGACCTGGCGGAGCACAGAAAAGAAATGGAAGAGAAAGTCAAACTATTGCAAAGAAGAAAGTCACATAAGGAAAATACAAGCAGTGAAAGGAAATCAAATGCAAACGCTGTTAGAGACATGGATAACAGGTCTGAAGGGGATTATCACTTTAGAATCACAATATAATTTTAAAAAATAAGCTGTTATCAATAAAATGAAAAATCTGAAAGGCAAACAAAAGGTAACCACATATATGTGTATAAATATACATGCATATATATATAGATAGATAGCTGTTTATTATATTTATATTACATATATATGGCTATTGTTCATGAATAGGAATAATAACTAACATTTATACAGTGCTTACTAAATGTCAGGCATTTTCTAAGGCTTTTATTAACTCCTTTAATCTTCTAAAAAGCTGTATAAAGTAGGTCTGCATTTCATGGGTGTTATGGACTGAACACTTGTGGCCACCCCCGACCCCCCGAATTTATATGCTGAAGCCCTACCCCCACCCCCACCCTAGTGTGGCTGTATTTGAAGATGAATCCTCTAAGGGGTTAATTAAGGTTAAATGGGGTCATGAGGGTGAAGCCCTGATCTAATAAGATTACTTCCATTAAGAAGAGACCCCAGAGAGCTCTCTCTCTCTTTCCCCACCATGTGAGCACACAGTGAGAAGACAGGTGTCTGCAAGCAGCAGGAAGAGGGTGCTTGTGAGAACCCAACCTCACTGGCACTCTCATCTCAGACTTGCAGTCTCCAGAACTGTAAGTTTCTGTAGTGCAAGCCACCTAGTCTATGGTATTTTGTGATGGCAGCCCAAACAGACTAACACAATAGGTGAAGAAAACAAGGCACAAAGAGGGTAAGTAACTTATCCAAGGTCACTTGGTAGGTGGCAGAGCTGAGATTTGAAACCTGCCGCCTCAAATGTTACGATATGCCCTTGTCTATGATATTTCTCAGTTGCTATGCTATACAGCCTCTCATATGTGATACAAAACAAATGGAGTCTTAAAATATTCAGAGATATAATAAAAGAAAATTTTATCAAAATGTTAGTAGGAATAGTAAAATATGGCATTTACTGTGTGTCGGGCTGTACAAAATAGCATACTGTGTCAGCAGAAAAACTGATATGAAGTGATCTACGTCAAAGTAACTAATGATACAGTTTAAAAAAAAAATCTTATGACATCCAAGCAAATCGCAATTACAAGAAAAAAATATCTAAGTGACCTTAAACTTCTCCATAACAGCATTTAATGATAAACTGCAATTAAGCACTTGTGAAAAATCCATATGAAAAATAATTTTGATTGCTTTACTTTATGTTTACCTTAATTTACACTTTTGGTCCAAACATATTCATGTATTATATGAAACTACATTTTATGTTTAATTCTTTGTCTCACTACTGTCAATATAAATCAACTTATATGAAAACCTTAACTACATAAACATAAGTGATTGACCTAAGTACAAAAAATATATACATAATATTTTGTAAGTTACATGTCTTTTATTACTCACTTATACATCAAAACACATCAGTAGGCACAAAAATAATTACATTCACTTGTCTATGATATTTCCCAAAATTTGGTCATATAAAAAACTATAGTTTTACATAATTTTCAATCTGGTATTATGAAGATATATTTGTCAGGGTAGGAAGATAAATAGAATTTCATTTAACAGCATTTATAACAAATGTTTAGGCACAGGGTAAGTGAGATTTTGTTTTACTCTTGCCACAGACCTCACAAACGTTAGGGCCAGGCTGAATAGCATAATAATAATAATCATGAGATGGAGAAAAAGAGTAGGATGCTTATTTCCTTATATTTGATAATAAAACATCAATAAACAAAGTTTAAAGTCAAAATAGGCCATTTTTTCCCTTTTAAATGATTTTCAGTCTCTTAATGTTATCCATAATCTTCTCTTTCAAATTTTAGGCATCTTTTAGAAATGTTAAAAAATTTTATCTGAAGATCAATATATTTTGTTTTATTATATTTGGTTATATTCTGTTAACATTTATATAAATTAAACTTAAAAACATTTAATAAAAATAGCTTGTATAGTAACTGTATTTTTGTGAAACTTGTCTCCCAACCTTCTTTCTTCTATCTGTACGTGAATTACTGGAATGATGGTCCCTAAAGTTCCTTAATGCCTCTATTAGAGGCTATATCTCCTGGGACGCCTTCACGTGCTTTTCTTACTTAGCTCTTTGTACTCTGTATTGCTTGGCTTATTTTTCCACCACCAGCAGCTATCATTTTCCCCCAAACAAATAAATAAATAAACGGCATGTGTATAAATGTGTTTAGAGAAAACAAAGACAATCAGATTAGCTTCACCTGCCAGGGCACAGTAATTATTTGGTGATTGGTTGACCTGGGGTTTGCTGGCTTGATGCGATCAGCCTGCGTCACCTCGTTTAGATTCTGCTTGAGGTGCCGTGCATCACGCTTGCTGATGCGCATAGCGCCGTGTGCTGCCCATAGCGCCGTGCGCTGCCCATAGCGCCCAGACTGATACCTTTGCACGGTATGAAATAATTCCTTTTGACAGGAAAACCACTATTACAGCAGGTAGGCCAAACTGAGGGAAAAGTGTAATCAAGTTAAGGAAGCAGTGATTAGGCAATTAGGTTTACCCCACCACCCAGTGCTGGCACTGAGCTGGTCAGGATATCTAGAGAGCACTTGGTCGGGAACGGCCTGAGGGCCACTTAGAACATTACTGCATGTGAATGTGAGACCTCCTAAAGGTTGTGTTCATAAGTTGTTAGTCCCTATTGGTGGCATTCAGTCCTGAGTTTTGTCATAGTTTGAAAAGTGAACATGTCAGTCCATGCCTCAAAACCCAAAGGTATAGCCCCAGGACCAAGGAGGCAACTACAAATTGGCTTTTCCGTTTAGCCTCGTGGCCTCATGCATTAGTTTATTAACCACATGTTTAAGTTTTAGCGTCACAGGTTAATGTTTAATTATCTGGCAGAAAGATACAGTTGCATACTCTGGAATATAATGTTCAGATGACCCTTCCTATCCTCTCCCCCTGCCTCCTCCTCCGTCTCCCTTCTGTGCCCAAGCCAGTTCAGTAAGCTGCAGAGTGAGGACATGATTTATAGTTATCTCATAGAGATTCCGCTCAAGTGGGCTGACCACAAGGCACTAGGAATGGCTTTACATTCAGAAGCCTCACCCTTTTCCTTGATCAGCAAGAAGCACGTGACTCCTACATTTCCTAGAAAACCACTGCTTTTCCCCCTTCCCCGGTGTGTGCTCCTGAACACACCTGAGACCCCAAGCCAAGCTGAAGTGCCTGAGATGAAAATTCACTCCGGAGATGACGGGATTCCAGAGGTCAGAGTTCCATGGGACAATCCTTCTGGGGGAAACTTGTGTTTTGTTTTTGTTTTTTAATTTGTTTTGTTGGAGTATAGTTGATTTACATGTTGTGTTACTTTCTGCTTTACAGCAAAGTGATTCAGTTACACACACACACACATTTGTATTCTTTTTCATATTCTTTTCCATTATGGTTTATCAGGGGATATTGAATACAGTTCCCTCTGCTATACAGTAGGACCTTGTTGTTTATCCATCCTACATGTAATAGTTTGCATCTGCTTCTGTTCTTAAGGATCTTGAACAAATCTGAAGGAGGCCACATTGGCTGGAATGCTTTTTAATGTCTCCTGAAGTTAGCAGGAAAAAAAAATCAGAGTGTAATTGTGGGGTCTGATGGCTTTTTTATAACCTAGGTCTTTAGGAACAGTCAATTAAGGTTTACCTGCTAGAGCATTTTGCAAAACAAATCAATATCTCATTTATTAATAATTAAGAACCCATAAGCTTCTAGTACATGGGTGAGAAAGCAAGGAAGCAACATAGCCATGAAGGCTTGGGGGACTAGGAAAAAAACAAAACAAAACACACCTTTATGATTCTGAATATAACACAAAGTTCAGGGTGTTGTCACACTGCACTGCATGGCATCAGCATAATCAAGTTTCCTTACTTTTATTTTACGAGCTGCAGACCACAGTTAGGTTTGATTTGCATTCTGTTTCCTCTAAATCACAGGCTCTAGCCCCAAAAGTGGGAGAGTAAAGAAGGAACTCACAGAAACTGGAGCAAATAAGCAGGCTACTTGTTTTCTTTGACACGGAATAGGAAACAGAAAACGTAACCAAGTGGAGACTTTCCTTATTGACCTTCCCGTTTGTGGATTTTGAGTGGGTTTATCCAGCCCAGTTCCTCTTCCCCTCCCTATCCTGTAACTGTAAGAACAACCACCTGCTGGCATTCCACAAATGCTCAGGGCTGCCCATTCCACAGCCATGTCACTGATTGGCTCATCATGTCAGTACCTTTAGACACAGGCTCTCAAACTTACCTGGGCATTTGAATCACCTGGACAGTTTTTTAAAAACACTGATGCCTTGGTCCCACCCCACCCCACAGAATTCTGATATAATTGGTATGGGGTGCACTGGGATTCTTAAAACCCCCATGTGATTCTGATGTGCAGCCAAGTTTGAGAACCACTGCCGTAAGTCAGCGGTTCTCAAAGTGCAGTCCTCAAACCAGCAGCATCAGGCCCCCTTGGGAGCTGGTTAGAAAGGCAAACTCTCTGGCCTCACCTCAGTCAGAATGATTCAGAAACTGGGGGTGAGCCCAGCAACTTGTGTTTTCACAAGATCTATAGGAGATTCTGATGCCTGCTAAAGTTTGAGAGCAATTGCCTTAAGTAAAGAAATTCTTTAGAAACGCACAAACTGTGTTGACACCATGTATGGAGCAACATTAACAGCTCACAAATTGCCTTTTTCAGGAAGCAGCAAGATAGGATGGAAAACCTATGGGCTTTGGAGTCTGGCCAGACCTGGGTTTGTGTCTCAACCCCATCCTTTGTGAGCTGTGTGAACTTCGACAAACGTGCAATTTAACCTCTCTGAGCTTTAGTCTACTCAATTCTGAAACAGTGGAAATTTTATCTAACCAGTAATGTTATTGTGAAAGTTAAATAGGATAACAACATCTAGAACTGATTCATAGAATGCTTTTAATTAGATCTGAATTCCCCGAGCTTCTTCCCTTCCACTTCCAAAGTTTAACAAGCAGTAGGAAAATGTGATGAAACCTCTCTGTGAGCTGGGAGTCTTCACTCTCTCACCAGTGCCTAAATATTCTTTCCTACCCTCTTCTAACTGCATCATTTATTTTCACCTGAACCAGAGGCACAGCACAGGACTTCACCATCAGGCAAGTCTCACGAACCGGGCTCCAGCTATTAGGCTAAGGAAGGAGAGTCTTCTTGTGGCCTCATTGGTTGATGAAAGGCAAAAGTATGGCCAGGTCACTCAAACCCAGGCAGACCCTTCCCCAGAGCCCCCAAGGGCATAGGTATTTATTGTCAGAGGCACTCCGAGTCCTTAGAAGTAGTTTCCTCTTTGACTTTGGTAAATTGCTTAGTTTATTCCAATAATTCCCCTATTCTGATGGGTTTTTAGAATTCTTATTTTAACAGAAGGGATTAAATTTCCCATTGCTACCCAAGGAAAAGGCACCTAAGTGTACTCCAGGACACCTGGGTCCGTGCAGTATAATCACTGATAAGAGCAGTATCGACAATTAACATCTGAATAGATAATTTTTAAAATTAATTATTTTATTGGCTGTGTTGGGTCATCGTTGCTGCACACGGGCTTTCTCTAGTTGCGGTGAGCGGGGGCTACTCTTTGTTGTGGTGCGCGGGCTGCTCATTGCGGTGGCCTCTCATTGCAGAGCACGGGTTCTAGGTGCATGGGCTTCGGTAGTTGCAGCACATGGGCTCAGTAGTTGTGGCTCACGGGCTCTACAGCGCAGGTTCAGTAGTTGTGGCTCAGGGGCTTAGTTGCTCCGCAGCATGTGGGATCTTCCTGGGGCAGGGATCAAACCCGCGTCCCCTACATTGGCAGGTGGATTCCTACCCACTGCACCACCTAAGAAGTCCTATATCATTATTTTTTAACCTCATAATCACTTTAACTCCAGTTCATTCTCACAAGTCAGTGAGAGAGGCATAATTATTATTGCCATTTTACAGATGAAAAAATTGAAGCTCAGAGAGGGTAAGAGACTTCTCCAAGATCATGCAAATAGCAAACAGGGGAGCTATTTTTCTGCACCAGCCCCCATGTTCTCTTAATTACCGTGCTGCTGTAATAATGATAATAAATAATAACAACAATCTAAAAACACAGAGCACCTGAGAGATACGTAGACTTGGCAACTAGAAGACGGGTGCCCTAATATTTATGTACAAACTGCTAGATCCAGAATAACTTGGTGACACTCTACCCTCCACCTACCACTCCCTCCACTATCAGTCCCCTCCCCTCATTGATTCCAATATTTTTAGTCCCTAGAATAATGAGATAGATTTCATGGGAATACCTAATCATATTTTCCAATTTTAAATGCACTTGCTTAAAAGCAGAGAGGAACTGCATTGAAATTACCATGTGCCCCAGAGCCATGCTTGTGGGAGCCTGGGCAGTAGCAGCAGCTTCCCCGGAAGGAGCGCAGGATCTCAGGGCTCACCCCACACCTACAGAATCAGAGCTCAGTTGAACCAGACCTCCGGGTGATTTGTCCTTAGTCTGCAGCTGCAAACCAGCCCCCAGGTGACGCCAATTCCTCTGGTCTGTGGACTCTGCTTTGGTAGCTGGGTCCTAGCATGTGTGTCTTTCCACTCCTCATTCCAGCACCCTCTGCCCCCAGGCTCAGTGAGGTGGATGACACTGATTTCTACCCTATGCCTGATACCCACTGATACCCGCTGCTCCTGCCAGCTCCCAACCTGAGCAGAATCGGGAGCACAGGGGAGGCTCATTAAGTCCCACCAGGCAGCAGCCCTACAGAGAGGCACCTGGTGTTTACAGCTGCAAAAGGGGGTGCACTAAGTTTCACAGTGGGAGTCCCTTAGCCCCCCTGCACATGGCATGGAAAAAGCTACCTATGAAGCTGGTTTAGGTGTGTCTCTTGTACCCACAGCTGGGATAAGCTCCAGCTCTAGTGCATCTTATGTCATTCAGGGCGATGGTCCTAAAGCCACATCAGGTGACTGTGGGATATTTTATGGAAGGTTTTGTAAAATGTTCTCACCACACACACAAAAATGGTAATTATGTGAGGTGCTGGATGTGTTAACCAACCTTATTGTGGTAATCATTTCACAATATATACATGTATCATGCTGTACACCTCAAACTTACACAATGTTATATGACAATTCTATCTCAATAAAGGTGGAAAATTTATTTAATGATTTAGGGATAGTCTGTATAGTTCAACTTCTATCTACACAATGACTCATAGTTTTCTATTTTCTTTTCGAAAGATGGATTAATTTTCATCATGTTATCTGAGGGATTTAGTCTCATAGGTGGTTCAATTGGTTATTAATATTTTTCTTTCATATAAAAATATGTATACACATGCATTATATATGGATAGACACACCTACACACATTCGCAGTTTGGCAACATGTCCTCTCCTATGTTGGAACATCTTGTCAATAAGATCATTTCTTTAAGGTCACTTTTAATTTAAACAATTTATTCTCTTCTCAGTGCTATAGTTGTCCTTAAATAGTAGATCTAAATATTAGAGATTATTTTTACCTTTATGAAAAAAATCATCTTAAAAAGGAGGAAGGAAAGCAAAGAAAAAATTAAGCACAGTGTTGCTTTAAACACATTGGAATCCACAACTATTAGTAAAACTTTTCACCTCATTAAGGGATGCTGTTACACTACAATTCAAACCGAAATTTAAACAAGATCATCCAATAGCTTCCCTTTCTTTAATAATGTCTTCCCTTTTTAGTAGCACCATTAATGGTGTAACATATTCACATTTCTGAGAATTAAAAGCTAAAGGAAGGAACTAACACAAGGTGATTACAAATGATGCTTCCATTAAGGATGCCCATGCCTCTCAACTTTCAGGTTTACAGTTTAAGCACTTATAACCCAAGGGAAAAAAAATCAGGATGCTCAGCCCCAGTTTCCAGCCTGAAGCAGGACCGTTTCGTGGATGCCCCAAGGACCCCTGCAAAAGCCTGTAACTGGAGCTCAGGAGTACGTACTACTTACCTCTACCCTCGGGGACTGAAATACAAACTGTGTAAGTGGAGAAGGAAGGTAGATGGAGCAGAATAAAGAAGAGTATTTTGCATCAGTCTTCCATTGTTCTCACCCTTCCTTTTGCTAAGTCGGCTGTCAGTAGCTAGCTGATATTTTATTTTAACTGTTTCTTCATTAAAAAAAAATCCCATCTATGTAATGTGTCCATCTTAGGCTTCACCAGCCAATAAACACAAATGGAGTTTTTTTTCTAAAGAATTTTTTTTTGATGTGGACCATTTTTAAAGTCTTTAATGAATTTGCTACAATATTGCTTCTGTTTATGTTTTGTGTTTTTCTTTTCTTTTTTTTTTTTTTTTTGGCCGTGAGGCATATGGGATCTTAAATCCCCAACCAGGGATCGAACCTGCACCCCCTGCATTGGAAGGTGAAGTCTTAACCACTGGACTGCCAGGGAAGTCCCCAGATTGAGTTTTAATACCCAAATCTTAATGGCTCCAAGCCCCTTACATACCACATGCCACCCCATCCCCAGGGTAATTGGTCTTGTTATGACTCATCACTACTGCTTTCTAAACTTCTGCTCCGTTATTTCACGGACACTCTGCAATCCTGCCTTGATGTTTCTGGGGAAAGACCATTCTCATTCTAGAATACAGCTACTGTCTCTGTTGCTGTTGCCTGAATCCTGCAGGAATTGAAAATCAACTGTTCTCCATGTCAGGGAAAGTGGAACGCTACCTCCTGACTGGGTGCCAGAGATCCTTATCACCACTCCTGCAAAGTCAGAAGCTGAGGGTGGGGCTGGGAAAGTTGAGGGTGGAAGACAGAGTTTCCTGCAGAAATTCAGCTTGAGACTCAAAATAACCACAGCAATTAGTGATCCAGCTCTTTCCTCCTCCTGGGGTGGTTGGTATGAGCCTAGATCAATAGCCCCCAGGCTAGCAGTTCCTCAGAGACACAGCTCTGAAGGTGGAAATCTGCTGTCATCCCTACAGTAGTAAGTACTGCCTTCACCTGACTGAGGTTGAAGTGGGTGCCAGACATGCTCAGGGCAACACTTTTGAAGTCAAGCGTCAAAAATGACCTCATTTTCAGTTTGAGAGGGGGTAAGGTTCCCAGAGCAAGATTACATGAGCAACCCTCAAGTACTTAGAGGTAGATTCTTTCAGTGCATAAACACACTCACACACACACACACATACTTCTATGACAAAATTGAGATGGGGGCAAATTCTTTGACAGACTTCCCAAGGAAAGGTGGGACCTACTTGTCCTCCTTCCACCCCTCCCCATGACTCTGGCTGACCTGTGTTTGACTAGAAGAATGAGTAGCATGGAAGTGAATCTATGCTGATCTGGCCCTGGCTTTTAAGAGGCTGGCAGCCTCTGCCTTGACCTCTTGGAGCCTGGCTCCACCGCATAAGAAATCTGAGTACCTTGCCTGAGAAACTATGTGCAGAGGCCCTAAGACTCCATAGAAAAGGCAAGGGTCCTGCTGAGTCCAGCCTTTCAGCCATGACTGCCAGGGCCCTAGATGTGCAGCGGAAGCCTCTGGCCCCTCCAGGTGAAGCCAGTCACCAGCTGAATGCCATGAGGCCACCCCAGTCAACTAGACATGCGGCAGAGGAATCAACCAATTCCTGACCTGCATAAAACAGTCATTGTTTTTAAGGTGGGGAATATTCCGTTACACAGCAATTAGATTCCTGCATCCCTAGATAAGGACAAATTCTCAAGGATCCTCCTAGCCATGTTCAGAACTCCATTCCCTTTTAAGACCTCAGCCCTGTCCCTTGTCTGTGCCTCCTCACTAGACTCCTTTCCACTGGCCGCAGACCTCCTGGGGCCCTCAGATACAGAGTCATCATGGCACCAACCAAGGCCATTAGACGAGTTTCACCTTTTCTCCTACTAGTCACAACTGCTACATGCAAAGAGAGACCCTCAAAGTATTGGCGATCCATCCTCTGTCCAGCCAGGATACCCTCTTACACTTATTATACTAGTTGCCATGATTGCTATTTTAAATTTTATTTTGTTTTGTTTTTTTAATGGAGGTAAACATGAAACTGGAGAAAAAAAGTAAATATTTTCAAAATTTCTCTTCTTAGTAGTTGAGTGGAAAGAAAATACTCAAGGATGTACGAATAATTTGGGTGCTTGAATCTTTCCTTATTTTTACTTTGTAATCATTATGTTTTCTCTTCCCCAAACCTCAAGTCCTGAGGCCTGTGCTGCATTTCAGGATATAAATCCAAACGTTCCCAATTATTATTCTCTGTTAGAGCGATTTTCTCCTCATTTTCTCTTTCTCTTCCCCTGCTAAAATTAGCATTCGTAGCTGGAATCTGTAGCTCACTCAGTATGTTGCTCTGGCTCTGAGTCAGATGCCAAGAACACCTTTGCAATCTGGTTCCCAGGGTGTCGGCAATGATGTGCTGTGCCAGGGCATCAATGTGATGTTCAGCGATGCGTAGTTCTTTCTATTCTAAGGGGCTACATTTGACTGTTTATAAAGCAGCAAGACACAGCCTAATCTTTACCTGCTGACAAAATGAATGTGGGGGAGATGCTCCTAGATGCATGGCACCAATGCTCACGATCAGCGATGAGCTGAGTGTGGATGCGGCTGACAGCAGCGGTAACTGACTGCATCCTGGATCTCCACATGGCCTTTTCATTCAATTTGGGCACAAAGAGACCTTTCCTTAGCTGGCGAAAAGCAAGGAGGGTTCAGGAATTTGATGTGTCAAAGTTACCATGTCCCATTTAACAGGGGATCTTTATTTTCTGATCGTCTGACATCAAGTTGTGGAGTATTTGTGAAAAGTACAAAAAGAAATCAAGTCTGAGGAAGCACTGAATGGGTTAGTTAGGACTTGTTGTTTCAAGTTACAGAAAAGCTAGGGTGACCGTATGATTTATTATCCAAACTAGGACACTTTGAGAGTGAAAGGAGGCACTGATAATAATTAGTCCAGGACAACAGGTATAAATTTGGGCCACCTTTCCACCCTTAAAACACACCAACTTGAGTTGTCTTGAGCAATAAAAGGGATTCACTGGTCACATAAGAACTCCAGAGGTCGGGTGGGCTTTGAAGCAGACCAATCCATTTCTTCTAATGTCTCCACTCTGCCTTGTGGGTGGTAACTTTATCTTAAGGCTGGTTCTTCCATGGGCATAGGTGCTAGGAGCAATTGGAGCTCCATGCTACTGCTTTCACATCTGGCAACAAGGAGAGTACTCCTGTTCCAGGCTGACAAGCAAGGATTTCGAGGTTCAGACACTTAGGTCACGTGCCCACCACTTATAAATGACATGGCCCAGGAAATGGAATGCCTTGATTGGTTTCCACCAGCAGAGGCCCACCATTGGAGCTGTGAGTGGGTCAGTTTCTCACATGTACTAAGGCCTTTTGGGGATGAGTGGTTTTTTTGTTTTTCATTAAAATCTGGGTGGTATTAAGAAAGGAGAGGTGGATGCATACTGGGATATGGCAGTAAACGTCAGCTCTATTGGAAATAAACCTGACATTTAATAAAGTGACTTCTTTTAGGCTGTGGGTAGTTAAGAGGGAGACTTCATAGGTGTAAACCCAGATTTTATGACTTACTAGCCATATAAGTAACTTGGACAAGTTGTTTAACTTAAACCTCATTTCCCCAATTTGGAAAAAGACATTATAATAGTATCTGACTTTTATGGTTGTTATGGGATTAAATGAGATAATATAAACAAAGTGCTATGACATTGTCTGGCACATAGTAAGTGCTTAATAAAGATTAGCTTCCATTGTAATGGTCATTTAAGTGACTCTTAAGAGGGATGTTCATGGGAACTTGTAAAGAAATGCTAAGGTATCAACAAGAAAGAAGTCCATTTACTTGGCCCAGGAAGAAATAATGAAAGCAGAAATAGGAGCTGGAGGAAGTAGCAGAGTGAGGGCTGCAATGTGGGAGAGGGGAAGCATGACACCAAATAAGCAGAAGTATAAAGTCGGGTTTTAGAAAATTTTAACTGGTTCCCATCCTAGGTGAGTCCGTCATCCTTAGACATTACAACAGACTCTTATAAAAAGACTTTTCTAATGTTTCATGGTCAAGAAATTCTCCCTTATATTTAAGATAAATCCCTCCAGTTGTCACATAAGCCCGTTTTATGTCATCACACAGGATAAAACATGGGTAAAGATTTAACAGACATGGAGAGCTAGGATGGAGCATTAGAGATGTTGTAGAGAATAGTGACAAGGCTTAGTGACATCCATTTTTCAGTGACACGGAGAAAAGGGTAGTGTCAGATGCAGGCCTGTGATAGTGAGCATGAAAGACGAGGGAGACAAAGGCATCTGTGACAAAGAAGGAGCGGGGAGAGGTTGGTCTGCTAGGTAAGGGCTTGGATCTATAAATATAAGGTTGTGGTATTACCAGGGCTTTGATAGTAAAATCAAAATGGTGCCAGAATAGTAAAGAAGGCATTTTCTTTTCTTCTCTGTTCCTTGCTAGGTAAATAGGTAGTTAGAAAGAGAGGAGAGGGGAAAATATTGTCAACAATGAGAACTTTTAGCAATCTGTACTCATCCTGGCAAGGTTTATGAATTAGAAATCATCAAAAATGGATATTATCAAGTCCTACTTTTTGGTGTGGGAGGAGTGCGGTTGGGGGTTGATGGCTTTTCTTTGCTTCTCAGGGACTTTGATAACAAAAGTGGTACTTTTTTGTACCAGTTGACAATCAAGTGAGACTTCTGCCTTATAAATTCCATCTGAATTGTTGACCACAACGACATATGTGCAGTCATTTTAGATTTTGTTTCCCTGTGAGTTTCCTGGGATGTGAGTCTTTTGTATTTAAAAAAAGTTATATTTCTTTATGAATGGTCTCAATGAAAGACAAACTAGGTTATCCAAATTTTGGTTATTAAAGTAATTGCATTAAATGTAATTTCTCACAAAAATTAAATATATTTTCATTATAAAAAGTTACCTGAGGTTTTATAAGTACTTAGTTTAACTTGCTATGCACATAGCATTTGGTCATCATTTTGCCTGAAAAATAATAAAGAATAAGGACCTGCCCCTGAAGTTTGTACTTTAACTTGGAAGTAGAATTATAGTCATATAATTGGTAGAAAATTGGAATTCCGAGGATTATGTCCCATGAAAAGGAGGGAATATGAAAATAATTTGTTTTTTCTTCTGTCTTTGCTCTCCCAGCATGCTTTGCTTTTGTCATAAACTGTGGATTTTTCGTATATACCCATCTTATCTCCATTATCAAACTAATGGCAAACAATGTGCTTTTTTTACAAACTGTAGTTGCTCAAAAAAAAAATGATTGCAAATGAATGAATGAATGAATTTATCATACTTGAAAAAATCAATTCAGAATCCTTAAGTTTTTAATGAGAAGCACTGAAATATTATGTGTATTGATGCAAACTTATGGACACAGTGAAGTTGCATTTTATACTTTAAAATAGATCTGGTCCAAATTTATTAATAGCTTTAAGAATTTAATTCTTACTAAGCCACCTGACCTACTACTGTCCACTAGTCTCAATTATTTAACAACTTAAACTGACACTTAATAAGTATGTAAATGGAAAGCACCCTAATGTAATGCAGGTATCTTCCTAAGTGCCAATTATATGCCTCAACATTCCCTTCAATTTGAATGTGTTAGTAAGAATCTAATTACACTGGTTTATAGCTGATGGAATTACAGAAGAAGATTTCTCTCCTACATACTTATTAGACCTCAATACGTGTTCCTTTGCAATCTGTTGCTATTCAATTACCAAGTAATAACTGTCTTAATGAATCGAATTGAAAATGCTTATTTCAGACTCCTAACACACACAAAGAAGGAGGCCTCACTTGGAATGCTTCCCCTGGATGGGGTCTGACTTGTTTATCCAGAAAGAAGTGACTTCATTGGGAAGAGGTTCACAGGGCCAAAGCCTTTGCATAGTTTCAAGGGCATTCACTTCGCCATCATTCATATATCATGAAACTTGAGCCCCTCCTCAAAACCTCCCTACTTGGCAGTTGAAAAAAGATGGCAGAGGATTAAGACATGGAGATCACCTTCCTCCCCACAAATATATCAAGAATACATCTACGTGTGGAAAAGCTCCTAGGGGACACCTTCCGAATGCTGGCACGGGACCTCGGACTTCCAGAAAGGCAAGAAAATTCCCACATAACTGGGTAGCACAAAAGAAAAAAGGGAAAAAAAAGAGATAAAGGAATCCCGAGGAGATGTGCCCCTCTGGAAGGGAACTGTGAAGGGGGAAATCTTCCACACCCTGGGAAGTCCCCTCGCTGGTGGGGACAGACAGGGGGAGCTTCGGAGCCCCCAGAGGAGAGAGCAACAGCAGGTGCGCGGAGGGCAGAGCGGAAAGATTCCCACACCGAGGATTCAGGCGGCACTCCGGACACACTTGTCTGCTCACCTGCAGCGGTGGGAGGGGCTGGGCGCTGAGGCTTGGGCTTCAGAGAACAGATACCAGGGAGAGAACGGGGGCTGGCTACGAGTAAACAGCCTGGGGGAAAGTGCACCACAGCTAGCTGGGCGGGAGTTTGGGGGAAAGCCTGGGCCTGAGGGAGAGGCGGGAGACCTTTGTTTTGGGGTGCTCCAGATGAGCTTCCTACTCTGCGAACTCACAGGCTACAGAGCGGGGTCTATGCGAGCACCACCCGTGACCTGTGGCTGCTAGATTGAAACACAGAGACTGTCGCCACCACCAAGCCCGCCGCTGTGCCTGCCGACGTCGCTGCCAAGGGTCCGGTGTGTAGGACAGGTCATTGGCTGCATCCACCCAGTGGGCAGGTGCAGCCCACCAGAGCCGGGGGTCCTGCGTTCTGGACCAGCTTCGCTGGGAGAGTGCACAGCACACCTCAGGCTCATGCCGGCCTCTGCTGCTGCAAGCACTCCTGCAAATTTCAGTTAGACTGCCCTAGCCCTCCCACCCCCAGACCTGAATTTGCAAGTGAGCCCCAATCACCCTCTTTCACCCCCTCTTGCCTGCCTGGGGAACCGACTCCTGAGAGCAGCCCACTTGCAAAGAAGTGACCAAAACCAAAACTGATCCCTGAAGACTGTAGGACCAAAGAAGGGAAACGGAAACAGCCACAGGAGGAGCAGATTTAATACCCACAATAGACTTGATAGATTCTGCATCTGTGAATCACCTGAATAGGTGAGTGTTTCTACAATAGAGGCTGTAGACTTAGGGGGTAACTGTGGACTGTGGGGGCAAATACATGCAGGACTAATACCAGATTACAGTCTGAGCTCTCCACAGTCCTCCCCACAGCAGAGGCAGAGACCTACCTAAAAGTACTGGAGGACTTCCTGTGCAAGTGTGCACATCTCCTTGTGTGATTTTGACTGTTTAGAGTTGTTTTTACCGCTTGTCTTGGGGATTTGTCTGTCCTTTCCCTTTCTTCCTTTTTTTCTTCTTTTTTTTCTTTTCTCTCCTTCTACCTCCTTTTTCTCCATGCTGTGCAGCTTCAAGGGGCTTGGTGCCCCGACCAGGGATCAGACCTGGACCTCTGAGGCAGCAGAGCTGAGTCCAGGACATTGGACCACCAGAGAACTCTCAGCCCCATGGAATATTAATCAGCAAGTGCTCTCCCAAAGGTCACATCCTCAACTCTAAGATCCAAATCAAACCAAAGGCCACCAAGCTCCAGTGCTGGATACCTCAAGCAAAACAACTAGCAAGACAGGAACATAACCCCACACATTAGTAGACAGACAGCTTGCAGTCATACTAAGCCCACAGATACACCCAAACACACCAACAGACATGGCCCTGCACATCAGAAGGATAAGATCCAGCTCCACACACAAGCATACAGGTACTCGTCTGCCCGCCCCCCCCCCCCCCCCCCGCCCAAAGAAGCCTACACAACCCACTGGACCAACCTCCCCACTGGGGACAGACAACAGAGTTAAAAAGAATTACAACCCTGCAGCCTAAGGAAAGAGGACACCAACACAGTATGTTAAACAAAATGAGAAAACAGAAAAAGATGCAGCTGATGAGGGAATAAGGTGAAACCCAACAAGACCAGGCAAGTGAAGATGAGATAGCCAGTATACCTGAAAAAGAATTCAGAATAATGATGGTAAAGATGATACAAGATTTCAGAAATAGTATTGAGGCACAGATGGAGCAAATGAAAGAAATGTTTAACGAGGAGTTGGAAAACTAAAGACAAACAAACAGTGATGAACAACACAATAACTGAATTTAAAAATGCTCTAGAAGGAATGCAGAGCAAGAATAACTGAGACAGAAGAACGAATAAGTTACCTGGAACATAAAATGGTAGAAATAACTCACACGGAGCAAACTAAAGAAAAAAGAATGAAAAGAATTGAGAACAGTCTCAGAGACCTTTGGGACAATATTAAACATACCAACATTCGAATTATAGGGGTCCCAGCAGAAGAAGAGAAAAAGAAAGGTTCTGAGAAAATATTTGAGGAGATTATAGTGGAAAAATTCCCCAACATGAGAAAGGAAATAGTAAATCAAGCCCAAGAAGTGCAGAGAGTCCCATACAGGATAAACCTAAGGAGAAACACACCAAGTCACATATTAATCAAACTAACAAAAATTAAACACACAAAAAAGATATTAAAAGCAGCAAGAGAAAAGCAACAAATAACATACAAGGGAAAACCCATAATGATAACAGCTGATCTCTCTGCAGAAACTCTGCAGGCCAGAAGGGAATGGCAGGATATACTGAAAATCTTGAAAGAGAAAAACCTACAGCCAAGAATACTCTACCCAGCAAGAATCTCATTCAGATTTGACAGAGAAGTCAAAAGCTTTACAGACAAGCAAAAGTTAAGAGAATTCAGTACCACCAAACCAGCCTTACAACAATTGTTAAAGGAACTTCTCTAGGCAGGAAACACAAGAGAAGGAAAAGACCTACAAAAAACAAACCCAAAACAATTAACAAAATGGTAATAGGAACATACATGTCAATAATTACTTTAAATGTAAATGGATTAAATGCTCCAACCAAAAGACACAGACTGGCTGAATGGTTACAAAAACAAGACCCTTCTATATGCTGCCTACAAGAAACCCACTTCAGACCTAGGGACACATACAGACTGAAAGTAAAGGGATGGAAAAAGATATTCCATGCAAATGGAAATCAAAAGAAAGCTGGAGTAGCAATACTCATATCAGACAAATTAGACTTTAAAGTAAAGACTATTACAGGAGACAAGGAAGGACACTACATAATGATCAAGGGAACCTTCCAAGAAGAACATAAAACAATTGTAAATATCTATGCACCCAACATAGGAGCACCTCAATACATAAGGCAGAAGCTAAGAGTCATAAAAGGGGAAATTGACAATAACAAAATAATAAACTTTAACACTCCACTTACACCAATGGACAGATCATCCAAACAGAAAATAAATAAGGAAACACAAGCTTTAAATGACATATTAGACCATCTCGACTTAATTGATATTTATAGGATATTCCATCCAAAAACTATAGAATACTTTTTCTTCTCAAGTGCACATGGAACATTCTCCAGGATAGATCACATCTTGGGTCACAAATCAAGCCTTGGTAAATTCAAGAAAATTGAAATTGTATCAAGCATTTTCTCCCACCACAACGCCATGAGACTAGATATCAATTACATGAAAAAAACTGTAAAAAATTTACCTAGGAGTAAACCTGCCTAAAGAGGCAAAAGACCCATATGCATAAAATTATAAGACACTGATGAAAGAAATCAGAGACAATACAAACAGATGGAGGGACATACCATATTCTTGGATTGGAAGAATCAACATTGTGAAAATGACTATACTACCCAAAGCAATTTACAGATGCAACACAATCCCTATCAAATTACCAAAGGCATTTTTCACAGAACTAGAACAAGAAATTTTATGATTTTTATGGAAAGCCAAAAGATCCCAAATAGCCAAAGCAATCTTGAGAAGGAAAGATGGAGCTGGAGGAATCAGGCTCCCTGACTTCAAACTATACTACAAGGCCACAGTGATCAAGACATTATGGTACTGGCACAAAAACAGAAATATAGGTCAATGGAACAGAATAGAGAGCCCAGAGATAAATCCACACACAAATGGGCACCTTATCTTTGACAAAGGAGGCAAGAATATATAATGGAAAAAAGACAACCTCTTTAATAAGTGGTGCTGAGAAAATTGGACAGCTACATGTAAAAGAATGAAACTAGAACAATTTCTAACACCACACACAAAAATAAACTCAAAATGGATTAAAGAGCTCCAGGCCAGACACTATAAAACTCTTAGAGAAAAACATAGGCAGAACACTCTATGACATACATCAAAGCAAGATCATTTTTGACCCTCCTTCTAGAATAATGGAAATAAAATCAAGAATGAACAAATGGGACCTAATGAGACAAAAGCTTTTGCACAGCAAAAGAAACCATAAACAAGACAAGAAGACAACCCACAGAATGTGAGAAAATATTTGCCAATGAAGCAACTGACAAAAGATTAATCTCCAAAATATACAAGCAGCTCGTGCAGCTTAATACCAAAAAAGCAAATAACCCAATCCACAAATGGGCTGAAAACCTAAATAGACATTTCTCCAAAGAAGACATACAGATGGCCAACAAACACATGAAACGATGCTCAACATCACTAATCATTAGAGAAATGCAAGTCAAAGCCGCAATGAGGTTTCATCTCACACCATTCAGAATGGCCATCATCACAAAATCTAGAAACACTAAATGCTGGGGAGGGTGCAAAGAAGAGGGAACCCTCCTGCACTGTTGCTGGGAATGTAATTTGGTACGGCTACTATGGAAAACAGTATGGAATTTCCTTAAAAAACTAAAAATAGAACTACCATATGAGCCAGCAATCCCACTACTGGGCATATACCCTGAGAAAACCATAATCCAAAAAGAAATATGTACCACAATGTTCATTGCAGCACTATTTACAATAGCCAGGACATGGAAGCAACCTAAATGCCCATCAACAGATGAATGGATAAAGAAGTTGTGGCATATACAATGGAATATTACTCAGCTATAGAAAGGAGTGAAATTGAGTTATTTGTAGTGAGGTGAAGGGACCTAGAGTCTGTCATACAGAGCGAAGTAAGCCAGAAAGAGAAAAACAAATACAGTATACTAACTCATATATATGGAATTTAAAAAAATGGTACTGATGAACCCAGTGACAGGGCAGGAATAAAGATGCAGATGTAGAGAATGGACTTGAGGACATGGGGTGGGGGGTGAAGGGGAAGCTGGGACGAAGTGAGAGAGTAGCATTGACATATAAACACTATCAGATGTAAAATAGAAAGCTGGTGGGAAGCTGCTGCATAACACAGGGAGATCAACTCAAGGATAGGTGATGACTTATAGGGGTGGGATAGGGAGGGTGGGAGGGAGTCAAGGGATAGAGGGGATATGGGGATATATGTATAAATATAGCTGATTCACTTTGTTGTATAGCAAAAACTGGCACAACAGTGTGAAGCAATCAAAATCCAATAAAAAGCTAAAAAAAAACCTTGCTACTCAAGCCCATGCCTATATGAATCTTCACACAATCTTCAGCTTGCATTTTCTGCTTACAATGAGAAATGTTGGTTTAGCATTTCTCAGGGAAGACAGAATTATTTTATTATTTCATTATTATAAAAATGTAAATATCAATAGCTAATATGCATAGGGTACTTCCTAGTACCAGAGCTGCCTAAAGACTTTACATATAGAGACTCTAACCTCCACAAATTCCCTAAGAGGGACATATACTGTTATTGTACATACTTAACAAATGAGGAAACCAAGAGAAGGGCAAATTCGCACAGCTTATAGGCAGAGATTGCAGAGCAACCTTGGGTCAACGGGCTCCACTGCATAAACTCACAAAAGTAAGACTTGAATGTTAGAGCTTAGTTGATGCAACTTCTTGTTACCCAGGAAATTAAGGGTTCAGGCTTACACATTAGAGAAGGGTCTAGATCCTGACCTCCAGTCCTATGCACTCCAACCTAAACTATGCTGCATTGTTTGAAAACAACAAAATAGTTACAAAACCAGAACAACAACAAAACCTGAGTTAGATGTTCTTTGTAACACTCCCTCCAGCCTCCCTTCACCTTTTTGTAATTTTTGTTTAGATCAGCAACTGGGTGTTAAAACTCATTTATCTCAAGGCGATGATAGAATTTGTTTGGAAGAACGTATTAGAGCACAGCCCAAAACATACCATTGTGTTTATTTTTCTTAAAGAAGAAATTTAAATTGTATTAGCCCAAGCAGGAATGTAAGGTTGATTCAGGGAATTGCAGA
Organism: Hippopotamus amphibius kiboko; assembly: GCF_030028045.1. Classification (NCBI taxonomy): domain Eukaryota; kingdom Metazoa; phylum Chordata; class Mammalia; order Artiodactyla; family Hippopotamidae; genus Hippopotamus; species Hippopotamus amphibius. The sequence continues at coordinate 190,558,034 of NC_080187.1, read as the reverse complement.
TCACTGATAATTCACAATTTCTATGCAGATTCTGTGAGACTGCCCCACTGAAAACCACCCTTGGAGAACTGGCTTGGTTACAGAGCTGCTGACACACATATGCTACATCCAGAGACTCACTGAAAGTCAAGTTAACCTCAGCAGGATGTGGTCTTTTTCAGGTTGTGTCCTCATAGTCATGGTGATGGGTAGTTATTACATCAGGGTCCAGCTCTGGGACATGGATTTTCTTCTCCAAAACTGATAGTGTTTTCAGGAGATACCACAGTGATTGTAAGGATTTCTACTGTGACAATGTTTCTATGGAATTTACAAGGATTTTAGATACACACACACACACACACACACACACACACACACACACAAGCACAAACTGTCTGACAAGAATAACAACAACACTTTATATAAATTATCTAGGTTTGCTGAAGCATCACTTTACACACAGGTGTGGTTTTTCTTCTTCACCTGCGGTCCACCTCAGTGGTGATTGATGTCATTGCTCTAGTTATCAACAGCCAGAAACCGGACTGCTCCGGCCTGTTCCTGACCCACTTGGTCATCCGTGCAGTTCTCTTCTCATTTAATCTGTGATGTTTTCCTCCAGACATCTATGCTTGTCCATGCTGATTCCAGGGGCTTGCTTTAAGGCTCCTTTTGCATTCACTCAGGAACTGTTTGTAAGGAGCAAGGGTCCTCATATCTACTCAGTGAACATAACACCAAAATTATGGAGACTTCTAACAGAGCAATAGCTTCTTTTCTATGGAGAGAAAACAACAGGAAAAGAATAAGATATTTACCCTCTCGAGGAAGCCCTGAGTTCCCCTAGTCAGCCAACGGAATCACTTTTGAGCTCCATCAATGTGCCAAACACTGTAATAGGCTCCCTGACTCAAGACCTTATAGCCTAGAGAACCACAGCCTATAGTGTTCGGGAAGCTCCTAGGAATGTCCTTACAAAGATGTCCATGGGAAATTAGTAGTGGGGAACAGGGAACACACAATGGAGAAATGAGGGTTTTATTTAATCCTGTCCTACCTGAACAGAAAAAATCTGGAACAAGTCTTCATATAGACCTCCAGCAGGCAAAGACCAGTTCCGTGTGTTTTATGAAACAAATTTAAAGAATTGCCAGGAATTTAAGTCCAAAATTGATTTTTTTAAGGTAAATAGCTACTTATAGGTATAGAAGGATCAAATGAATTTGAAATCTTTTCATTTGAAATTTTAAAATATTTTAAATGTGAAATTGTGTAGGTGCATACTATAGTTACAAGCAGTGAATTTAGTAGAGTATGTGGAATTTTTTTTTTTTACACAAGGGAATATGTTGTATAGTATTTATAGAACATACACTACAATCTGTATTCTTATACAATTTTTTCAAGATAGTGGGCTGTTTGGTTTTGAACCTTTACAAGAGTTGTTTATTAAATGTGACTATTTTTACTTTGTTGTTGCTTTAGAGTACACGGTGTCAACAATCTTTGAACTATTCACACTATTTTGAGAGTTGCCAGAGGACACCAATCTTAAATGCCATCTAGGGAGTGATTCACCAGGTTTGCATGTGCTGCTGGGCTGCTCCTTTATTAGTGGCTCCAAGCAGCTCTTAGTGAAGCTTCCTCTCTGAAGAATTTCACTGTGTCTCTTCCCATTCTCTCTCTCTCTCTCTGCCTTACTCTCTGTGTCTCTCTGTGTGTGTCTCTCTCTATCTCTGCCTTCCTCTCTGTGTCTCTCTGTGTCTCTCACTCTGTCTCTCCTTTTGCTTCTTCTTGGCTCTTTAATTTCTTCATAAAAACATCAAAATCAATTTTGAGACTCCCTACTTTTGGTCCAAAGAGTTGATATGGATAGCATTTAATGATCTAAACTCTAGATTTGAAGATCTTGATACAAATGGAAAGGAAATAATCCAAGGCTATTAGGAGAGACACACAGTGTAAAGGGAGCATGGACTGAAGAAGGAGAATTTCTCTCATTCATTCAGCACATATTTACTCAGTATCAAGCCTGTTCTGAGGGTAAAGCCGTGAATGAAACAAAGTCCTGTCTCTGTAGAGCACACATTCTGGCTGGATAAGACAATCACATAAAACACCAGCAAATAAGGAAATTCTGGTGGTGATGAGTGTTATGAAGGGGATAAAAAGTGCCAATAGGGCTTGGGAGGAAAGGGTTATTTCAAGTAGGTAAGGCTTCCTGTGAGAAGGTAACACTTGAACTGAGACCTTACAATTTGTGCAACTTTAGATAAATTACTTAACATCCTTGAATCTCTCAAGAATAAAATTATATTTAAAAAACTCAGCTCTTAGTTTACTATAAGGACAGAGGAGAGGAGAATATATATAAAGTGGTCCAACAAATAGTAGCTGTTATTGTTATTGACAAAATACTGTGTCAATTATGGTCCGAGCAAGAAACTGACAACACACTCAAATTAAGATTACTCGAGTAGAGTTTAACAGAAAAAGAATTCATAAATTCTTTTGTAGAGAAATGAGTGCAATATCAGGGGTCTAGTAAAAGCAGACAGCATTTCTTCTCTCTCATCCCAAAGAGAGAACAGAGTGAGGTTACTGGCACTTGGAGGCAGGGAGAGCCTTGTGGAGCAGGCAACCAGGCTGAGCTCAAACCTTTGGTTTCGTGGTTTTGAGACATTTGAGAATCTATTATGTGCAGAGTTGGGTAGGCACTGTCGGGGATTACAAAGATGTGCTAGATATGGAGCCTGCCACCAACAGGTTTACCATCAAGAGTGGGAAATGACCTGTATACCTGGGAAATGACCTGTATACCTGCACTTTGTTTGCAACATAGAAAACAATGAGGGCCATAAAGGGAGTTCAGAAAAAGACTAAGGAGTCCTCAGGGTGAGGTTACTTCCAGCCAACAGATCAGGGGAAATACCATGGCGGAGGTGGCTGTGTTAGCCCTGGACCTTAAAGGAGGCACAGCATTCACACGTGCACTAGTGAATGGTGGTGGGAAAACCCTGCACGTGCAGAAACTAGGACGTTTAGTTCGACTGGAGCCTCTGGTACACAAAAGGGATTTAGATTTTGTCATGTTTGTGAATCTGTCCTCTTGCTGTTCTTTCTTCTTTCAAGCTATACTCCCCTTCCCTCTTTCATTGACTTTCTCATGTTGCTTTCCCCATTATCCTCTTTTACGAGAGGAGGATTTGGATGGAAGGGCAAATGGGAGTGAAGGGGGGCTCTGCGAGGTATCAGAAAAGGGTGCTCAGCCTAGGTTTCCCAGCCTCTAACTCAGCCTATTCCAGAGATCACGTGACAGGATGGGAAATGACGGGGAAACAGAAACAAAATGGCCCCAGAGCAAAGGCTATTTACTTTATCCCTTACACCCAATTTTTCTGCTCTCTCCTCATCTTCCAAGAACCAAAAGCAGAAAACATGGGAAACAGAAGGGAGATAGATTTTTAGAGAGCGTTAGCGTGGCCTTTGTCCTTCAGTCTGCCACTACCAGTTTCCACGAAAACCTGATTCATTTCACACCCCTGCCAATGTGTACCCTCTGCCCTGTACTTGACTCAGGTACTTCTCATTGTCTGCAGGGCAGCAGTACTTTCCAACGTGCTGTATAATTTCCCAGACGAGAGGCTCTTCTTCTGCACAGGACAGCACTGCTTAGGCAACGATGGATAAACTGTCCTGCACCTTTTTGTGTGTTTGTTTATTGTTTCTTCATGCACTATGGAAGCCCACTTAAAGCAGAAAATTTGAAGCTCAGTGCCTTCCTACCAGTTTCTCTAGATGTTTTCATATTGCTCAGCAGTAGAGGCTCACTTAAATTAAATGTCCATTGAACGAATGAATGTTTGCAAATGGGCACCTGGGTTGGAGAACTATCATAATGATCACACCGTTTGCTCTCTAATTGCCATTTAAAATTTTATTCCTGGCCCCAAGTAAGCCTAGAATCCATTGGCAAGGAGCGGGGGAGGGAGGGACAATACTTTGTTCGTATTCGAATCTCCAGCAACTGGAAGACTATATATGGTCCATAACAGGCCCTCAATGAATTCTTGTTTGAATGAATGAATAACTAAAGTACTGAAAGAACAGCACTGGCTTCTAAGTATGACTTAGGGGAATGATAGGCGATGATGAGGACCCAGCATTGAAGCCATGTTGGGGAAAGGCCTGTGTACAAGAATAAGAAGTTGGGATTCATTACTTGTTCTTTTTGTTGTAGGAAATGACTGAAACTTTTTCAGCAATCAGGGAGTAATTTAGCAACCAGAAGCTGTTTTAGAACGATCATGCTGGTGGTCGTGCAGAAGATCTGCTGGGGGTTGCAAAGTCTGATGTGCACCTAAGCGTTTGTGGCTTTCAAAAAGTGATGATGAACATGTTGATGACCAAAGGGCTTTTTAGTCCACACACAGATGTGACTGCCTTAAATCTGTTTCCTGTTAACAGAAATAAATATACTTTACTGACCTTACACAGTCTAAGAGTGTTTTATAGTTTTAGAAGACGAGTCCTCATGAAATTAGTGTAAACACATTTAATGTGTTCAATTATCTCTCATTTCAGTAAATATAAAGCCATAAGGAATTTCCAGATCCTTAATGGCCGCCAAGACTATCCTCAAACTAAGAACAAGAAATGTTCCCCTTCGGACACTTAAACATCACTTTGGGAGAGAGGGTTCTTTGATTCCTATGGCCATTTATACTGCTGGACATCGAGTTGCATGATTTTGTAGCCACTCTAAGATTTGAAAGGTTGGACTCGTAGAAGCAGATTGTTTTGTTTCTTTCTGCCATCTGAGTAGTGGGCCTCTGATGGTCACAACTTAACATAGAGTTTTGGTCAACCATTTGGGATTTTCTCTGGCAGAGGTAACTGATATGGGTTGGCCTATAGCTGAGGATACCTCAGGTCCATCTGCTTGTGCTTTTTGCACCTCTAAAACATCCAAACACCTCTTTGTTAACATATCATCATAAATATTGCTTGCTTGCTATGGCATATTATATATGTGGCTATAAATTTTTTACAGCTCCTTCCATCAAGCAGTGGAGTCTTTTCTCCCCTCCTCCTGGATCTGGGCTGGCCCTGTGACTTGCTCTCACCAAAGGAAGCCGCAGACGTGATTCTGTGTGATTTCCAAGCCTCTGCTTAAAGCGGCCTTGGAGTTTCCACTCTCACGCTCTTGAGATTCTACACCTTGAAGCACACCTACCATAGCCTCTTTGAGGGAGAGACAGGGAGAAAGACAGAGAGGGATCCTGTTACAATAGAGGTCCAGTCATCCCAGACATCCCAGCTGAGGCTCAAGGTATGTGAGGCCATCAAAGACCAGCTAGCTTCACAGCCAGCTCTACCAGCTGATGGCCTGCAGATGCATGAGAAAGCCCAGCCAAGACTATGTGGAGCAGAGGTGAGCTGTCCCAATTGAGCGCTCCCCGAATTGCTAACCTACAGAACTGTGGAAAATAATCACTGTCGTCAACCATTAAATTTGGGATGTTGTGGTAGAGAGAATTTTAAAGATGCCCCCCACCCCCAATTCTCATTCCCTTCTTATTCAAATCCTAATAAAGGTACCGCTGTGAAGGGATTTTGCAAATATAATTAAAACCCCAAGTCAGTTGACCTTGTGATAGGGGCCCAATGCAATCATTTAAAGTGCTGAAGTGAGCACTTTAAAAGCAGTGCATTTTCTCCATTTTTTCTTAAAGGTAGAGGGGGCCACATGACAAGGAATACGGACAGCCTCTGGAAGTTAACAGCAGTTCCAGCTGACAGCCAGCAAGAGAGCTGGGACCTCACTGTACAACCAAGACTGAATTCTGCCAATAGCCTGAAGGAGTTGGAAGCAAGTTCTTTCCTAGAGCCTCCAGGTAAGAGCCCAACTCAGCCAAGACCTTCTTACAGCCTTGTGAGACCCTGAGGAGAGAAACCAGTCCAGCCTCCCCACAACACTAACCATGTGCTAATAAATGCCTAGTTTGTGCTAATTTGTTATGCAGCAATAGAAAATTAATACAAGTAATTTATTTCAGATGAAGAGTACACATACTAACAATTTTATGACACACAGGAAAGATACAACATAGAGCAGGCAATTTTAATTCTGTCTAAACATCGGAATCTTGTGGAGAGCACTTTGAAAATAACCAATGCCTGGGCCCACCCCAGAGATGCTGACTTAATTGATTTAATTGTTCTGGGATGTGGCCCAAACATTGGTATTTTGGAAAAGCTCCCCAGGTGATTCTAATATGCAGCCAGAATTGAAAACCACTAATATAAAACAAATTATGTATGGGCAAGTAGATGAGAGACATTTCCACCCCATCGCCCCTCCACTGTGAGATAGCTACTTTAAGCATACTGGTGACTATCAGTTAGGGTGCTTTCAACTGGAAGAAACAATAATCCATCAGCAATGTGGCAACAAGAACATTAATTTCTCCCTCAATACAGACCAAGATATGAGGGGCTTCAATGTTGGTGAGTTCAGTAGCTCTACACAATCACGTGCCACCTTCAGCACGTGTGCTTTTCTCCCAGTTTACTTCATGGTACCAAGATAGTAGCTGCTGAGTCATACACCATATATCACTTGCCACCATCCAAAGGAAAGGAGCTTCTCCTCATGTATTCCCTTCTATTAGGGAAGGACAATTTCCCCAAAGTCTTTCCAGACTTTTGCTAAGGTTCTGCTGGCCAGAATTGGGTTACATTTCCATGTCCTCACTGTCAGAGAGACTGGAAAAGAAGAACTTGGCATGTTCAGCCTCTGTAGTGGGAGGTGGGCTCTCCTAGCAAGTTCACAGCAAGAGAAGATGGGTGGAAGCTTACTGGGTAGACTACCAACCACATCGGTTCTTGCATGCACCTCCTTATGCTCATATAAAGATACATATTTATGTATCTCTATATACATGTACACACATGAATAGAATTACATCATAGATGGTAGTCTTTACTGTGGTTATTCTCCCTCTCATATTCTATTATTTTTATTATGATAGTTTTAACTTATTGCATTTTAGTCCAATATCAAATGTTCACACCTCGTGTTTATCCTTTAGTAATTTTCTCAGTGCTTACATAAATCATCAAAAATGCATGTACTGAGCCACTATGGAAAACAATTTGGAGGTTCCTTAAAAAACTACAAATAGAACTACCATATGATCCAGTCATCCCACTCCTGGGCATATACCCAAAGAAAACCATAATCCCAAAAGAAACTTGTACCATAATGTTTATTGCAGCACTCTTTACAATAGCCAGGACATGGAAGCAACCTAAATGCCCATCAACAAATGAATGGATACAGAAGGTGTGGCATATATATACAATGGAATATTACTCAGCTATAAAAAGGGATGAGATGGAGCTATATGTAATGAGGTGGATAGAACTACAATCTGTCATACAGAGTGAAGTAAGTCAGAAAGAGAAAGACAAATATTGTATGCTAACTCACATATACGGAATCTAAAAATGGTACTGATGAACTCAGTGACAAGAACAGGGAAGCAGATACAGGGAATGGACTGGAGAACTCGAGGTATGGGAGGGGGCGGGGGATGAAGGGGAAACTGAGAAGAAGCGGGAGAGTAGTACAGACATATATATACTACCAACTGTAAAATAGTCAGTGGGAAGTTGTTGTATAACAAAGGGAGTCCAACTCGAGGATGGAAGATGCCTTAGAGGACTGGGGCAGGGAGGGTGGGGGGGAATCGGGGGGGGGCGTCAAGGAAGGGAGGGAATATGGGGATATGTGTATAAAAACAGTTGATTGAACCTGGTGTACCCCCCAAAAATAAAAATAAAATAAAATAATAATAAAAATGCATGTACTGGACTTACCTGGTGGTGCAGTAGTTAAGAATCTTCCTGCCAATGCAAGGGACATGTGTTCGATTCCTGGTCTGGGAAGATTCCCACATGCCATGGAGCAACTAAGCCTGTGTGCCACAACTACTGAGCCCATGCCACAACTACTAAAGCCCATGCACCTAGAGCCCATGCTCTGCAATAAGAGAAGCCACCACAATGAGAAGCCTGCACACTGCAATGAACAGTAGCCCCCACTCGCTGCAACTAGAGAAAGCTCATGTGCAGCAAGAAAGACTCAACACAGTCAATAAATAAAGAAATTTATTTATTTATTTAAAAAAATGCATATACTTATGTGTTGGGGAGGGGGGGTTGTCACGATTTATTTACCAAAAGAGGATGATGTTGTATATTACAACAATTCTCTCATGTCAAATGCATACAAACACAAATATTTCTCTTACTAATCTTTAAACATTATCCATTACTGCCCAACTTTTCTCAGTTTTCCCTCTCATTCAACCCTCTTTCCACTCCTTCAACTTTTATCTAGGAGGCCAATTAAAACTGAGTACAGAGTAGCCTGCCTCATACTTTGTTGTTTGGGATGTCAGGGCAGCATAATTTTGAAGCAAAATATTTTCTAACTACTCCTCTATCTTTCAATTAGTTGCCTGCACTTAGGAAAGTTTTCTGGGTCTCCCGATATTCCCATGTAGCTTTTAAGATCCTTTATTCTCTTTCCACTGTCCCAATGAAAACCTGTAATTACTGTTGTCCCTCCTAAGTTTCTGGAAGATGCATTCTCTCCTAGAGGAACGTAAGACCTTGGGATGATGTTTTGCATTTCCAAAGATGCCATATAGCCCCATGATTTTGCTACCCAAGTGGTAGAAATTCCCTATTGCAGGATAGAGAGGAATTCATTCTTTCCAGACTCCCTTCTTTTCCCATGTCTATTCCAACATGGAAGGAGTTTCTTCACAAAGCTCTAAAATACAACCAGTCTGCCAAAGAGCTTTGTTTTGTTATGTCGTTGTTTGTTTTTAGGAGCTATGACCTTTTCTGTTATCTCTTAATCAGATGTGAATAAAACCATAAAACCGTTGTTAAACAAATTTATATACATAGTAAACCTGAATCCTTTCTGTACTTCTTCTAAACAGCTCCCTAAATATACTGATGTTTGAGTAAAGAAGAGAAGAAAAGAAGCAAGAGATCTGATCATTGGAAAAGACATAAAACCATTTTAAAAAGATTACAACAGAACTGTGACTGCTTCAATTCAGGCACAGGGCAACAACTTTGTCAGACCGGGGCCTGATCAGATTCTAATAAAATGTGAATAATGCCTAGAGCAGCCAGGGTCTCAAAAAGTTGTAGACAATGTGTTTTCAGTATGCCCAGGCCTCCCATTTTAGGTACTAGAGACTTAGAAATTGAAATTATTCAATTGAGGTGACTTCATATGTAAAGATGAGAAAAGCACTCTTCCTCTACAGATAGCTCTTCATTCCTTGGCAGTAGGTGACCAACCTAAAACCCAAAGACACTAAGTCCAGTTATGTGATTAATTTAAATTTTTCAACAATGGGGGTAATTTTCTCTTTGATGGTTCCATTCTCCCTTTTGCATCCTAAGCTTATTTTCAGAGAACAAGAACTTCCCATTGAATTGTTTTGTCTATTGACACTGTATAGGTTAGAACAGCAGAAACACCAATGAAAAAATATGATGACATACAGTTAAGCACTTAAATGCCAATTTAGAGATTGAACTCGTTTTTAGCTGGCTACGCTGGTTGAGCTTACCCCCAAACCTTTTTTAATCCCTTTAAGATGGTCCACATTACAATGGCGGTGGGGGGGGGGGGGCAAAGTCACTTCTTCAAAGGGAGAACTTGTTAAATTCAGAAAATTCACTTTAAGAAAGGGAGGGGATCGGTGCGAGGGGAGAGGGGAGGAACCATAGGGAATTTTGGAAAGGGGTGTGGCTTTCCTGACAGCCTTAACTGGCATGCTGTCACAGAGGAGAGGATTTTGCTCTACTGATTATTTTGTATTTTCACAAGTTGTCATGACAGTAACAATCTCATTGTCTCAGAGCTCCCTGTTCTCTGTTCATGTGCTTCCTAGCTTTCTGATATTCTGGAATTCAGGGAAGAGAAGACAAAGGAGAAAATAGGTCTTTCCAGGCTTCTGTGTCCGTGCCATTTGAGAAGGAGAAGACCAAGGCTGACGCAGCATCTCCATTCTGAGGTCCTGCTCTGGACTCTCAGCATCTACTCACACCCCTCTCAGCTGCTGCCCGGGCTGCTCTGCCTGGGTCCTAGCTCTTCCACTGGAAGCTTCTTTTCTGCCTTTCGGGATTTTCACAATTTTCATATTTCATCACACCAGTCCTAGGATCTCCAGCTAAAAACGAAATACACTCTTCAGGCCCTTTAGAAACCAAAGGACACCAAGGTCGATAACCATCGGGACATCTCCCTCTCAGCTAAATCAAACCTTCCCGGAGTGTGTTTCCAGCAGTAGACACACATCACCTTTTCTTGAGACCAGATAACTAATCAAAGTCAGGGGTTGTCTCTGGATTTTTTTTTTTTTTCCTTTTTTAAAACAAACTTAGAAGAATCTAAATTAAAGATACTTCTCCAAAATATATGTTTGAATGAAGCACATTTCAAAATATATTAGTTTTAATGATTACAAACAGTTGTTAGTATTTTGTGTGTTTCTTTCTAGACTCCCTTCTATATGCATATTTGCATTTAAAATAATTTGAATTCCATTGCTTTCTTCAGTTAAATATTTTACTATTTTCATTACATAAATTTATAATAAATGCTTATGTAAATTAAGTCAACATCGAGAGTTCAACTGTTTCTACCTCTCTGAAGATGGGTTGCATAGGTAATTGGAAATAATAGCTTTAGTAAGTACCGGAATTCAGATGGGCTTATTCAGGGGGCAGCCTTCACCTGGGCAGTCTCAAGAGGCTGTCATCAAGTCAGATTGAATTTTAAGGTTTGATTTCAATTTTATGATTTGCTGCAGGTTCGAAACTAACCAACAAACATTCAGATTACCTAGTCCAGCCAATGGTTCTGTCTCTCAACCTGAGATGTCCTTGAATTGTAGAGCCTAACTCAAATTCCAAATGCCCAGAAACACCTGAGGTTTTCAAGTTTCCAAAGTACCCAAGGGTTCTGTTTCTTTTTTACACTTTCTAAAGCTCTCCCAAACCTAACATTCTCCATTCAGAATGTTAAAGCATTCTCTAATCCTCTTATTTGGATACCTGATTTGCAGATGCTAAGTGGGATATGTTTCTGCTATACTTATTAGCATTAATGTTTGCAAATGTCTGGCCAGGCCCTGCCACATGGCTTAGAATAAAACCCTGAGGCAGTCATCAAATTTGCTCCTTCAACAGACATCTTCTACATGCTTATTCCAGGACTCACAGAAATTTAGGCAGCTCAGATCATCAGAAAACATTCTCCTTTAAGATAAAGTCTCACTCCTATAGCTCTCCCAACCATAGGGAAAAGTGGAAAAATTATAACCGTGTTTAACTCCCAAGATACAACTCCAGCTCAATATGAAGAAATTCCAAAATAAGAAATAAAGTGAATTCTCCCCAAAGACTCTCTGACAGTCCACAGATGTAGCTCTGGCAGGATGCCTAGAAACTTAGATGGGTACAATTTGGACACATCAGGGTAGTTTCTTTCAACATCTCTAAGTTCATCCTCTTTGTTTGCCGTCAACCTACAGAACTGCATCAACTCAACCCAGGGATTTTTTCCCAAATAATTGATTTGGCATGTTCATTATGATGGCCAAGCATGTGACCGATTCACTAAATGTTTCATTTTTCAGTCTATGTTTGGCACATACCCCTGGATACTGTAATTATTCTACCCTTTTTGTCTCTCCTCATTATACATGAAATGCTGGAAAGAGGCCATCCTTTCTGATTGAACACTGATAGTCTCTTTCAGCCCTTTCATGGAGTGTGTTGGTTCGTGCACAGGGCCTGAGTGTGAGAATATGTGAATTAGCTCTGATTTGTGAATTGGCTGTCATCTATATTTCCATAGTTGTCACGGCCCCGCTGATCTCAATTTCTGTACCTTGAAAATGGGAATGACAAATGTTATTCCTTTCCAACAAAAATCATGTTGAGAATTAACTCACAGAGCTGAAAAGCACTAGGAAAATGTAAGAGGAAACTGTTCACCCAAGCCAAGTGCTGACCCTCTCTCAGGTACCAATGGATGTGCTCATCATAGTTTCTAATCAAGAAAACAAACAACCCAAAGACCCTCAAACTAGAACTGTGTTTGATTGGGTGATCAATTGTAAGCCCAGCTGTCTACGAGGCACAAGGGTAGATATAAAAAATGTACAAGGCAGGTCTCATCCTCTAATGAGTCAAGTGTCCCTTGGAATTGTTACATTCAGAGCAGCAGTCTGACCGCTGACAGTTGCAGCAGCAGCAATAATGGCTTACCATCAGTGCTGTCCATGTAGTACTTCGGTGGCACTGGCTACATATTGACTGCTCAGAATCCATATATGTTAGTGGCTACCATGTTGGACAGCACAGATACACAGTGTCTCCACCAGCATAGAAACTTCCACTGGACAGGGCTGTCTGACACTGACAAATCTTCCCTCTTACAATTTCTCTAACTGGCCCTAAGTCAATCTTTATAGGAGCATCAGGTGAGTCCATCTCACACAAATGAGCAACAGTCTGAAGGAACAGTGCCTGTGTAACAAGTGCCATGTTTTCATACTTTCCTTCACCCAAACCCAGCACAAGGGGCTAAGATAAGCCAAAATGCATGCTACAAAGAGATTTATCAACCAATAATCAACACGCAATTCTAAAAACGATTATATCATGGGACAGGGTCTAGAAATATTCTATTTTCCTTAATATGTGAGTCCCAATTGATTCATGGTCTAAATATCCAGGATTTGACTGCCTTTCCTCATCCTCTCACCCCCTGATTCCTCTGTGAATTAAAGATTGATTTTATTATCTGTCCATTTCCTCCTTGTTTATGGTATCACATCTATTTGATAAAGAATGCAACGTTAGCAGAAATTTAAGTGTTTTGTATGCTATATATGCAAAAAAGGGTAAACATCAAATATAGACACAAGCTAAATGGCTTAAAATGCATTGTTTTCATGCCTTATTGTATTGCCGATCTCAAATATATCTCACATCTAACAGGGCTCACACATCCATAAAAAGCCTACAAACCAAGCTATTGAAAGAGTAATATTTAAGCACAGCATTCATAAAATAGCTAATGGTATTATAGAGTTGACAGATACCATAGGACTGTCAGAGAAATGAATGTTGAACCATCTCCTTTCAAAAATGAGAAAACAAATCAAGACCGGGAATCCTCCTACACTGTTGGTGGGAATGTAAATTCGTAGAGCCACTGTAGAAAAGAGTATGGAGGGTCCCTGAAAAACTAAAAATAGAACTACCATATAATCCTTCAATCCCTCTCCTGGGCATATATCCAGAGAAAAACATGGTCCAAAGGGATACATGCACCCCAATGTTCATTGCAGCACTGTTTACAACAGCTGAGACATGGAAGCAACTTAAATGTCTATTGACAGAGGAATGGATAAAGATGTGGTACATATATACAATGGAATATTACTCAGCAATAGAAAAGAAATAGTACCATTTGCAGCAACATGGATGGACCTGAAGGTTATCATACTAAGTGAAGTCAGACAAAAAACAAACATCATATCACTCATATGTGTAATCTAAAAATTGACACAAATGAGCTTATTTACAAAACAGAAACAGACTCACAGACTTAGAGAATGAACTTATGGTTATAGAAGGCGGGAAGGGTGGAGGGATAGTTAGGGAGTTTGGGATTGATACGTACACACTGCTATATTTTAAATGGATAACCAACAAGGACCGACTATATAGCACAGGGAACTCTACTCAATATTATGTAACAACCTAAATGGGAAAAGAATTTGGAAAAGAATAGATACATGTATATGTGTAACTGAATCACTTTGCTGTACACCTAAAATTAACACAACACATTGTTAACTATACTCTGATGTAAAATAAAAAGTTTAAAAAAGAAGGAGAGAGGTATATAGTTCTGCAGTTACTTGATGCATAGTGGAATCGGGATTTGAACCCAGCTCCCAGACCTGGACCCACCCAGGGTTATTTTGGACACCTTGTTCTTTGCCCTCCTCTGACAAGGAGGATAAAGGAGATGAGCTGGGAGGAGAGGAGAAGGGAGAAAGTTGGCTTCTCTCCATGGCAAGAAGACGAGTCCTCCTGGCACCTGGACAGCATGTAGGCCATGCAAGGCCCACTACCTTACATTTGAGACACCCTTTCTTCTTAGCCTGAACCAGCATCTCATGTGTTGCCATTCCCAGAGTAACCTAAATGCCAACCAACGGGATTTCTGGAACCAGAGTACAGGTGGTATGTCTTGGTTAACTCATTTTCTTTGCTTCTTTACAATGCTTTCCTCATGAAAAGCTCCAAGTTCGCTAACCCATTTCTCTCAAATGGCATCTAAGCATTTATCTTGAGGCTACGTAGATGTGGTTTTAGGGGTCTGTAAATCCCCTGGAAAGGAAAATGAAATTCAGCTATCAGTCCATACCATTCATTAAATTATCAATGATGTCCACAATTGAAAAAGGCTAAAATTTTTATAAAGGGAGAAGAGATTTACTTTTTAGAAGAAAATCACTGAAGCCAGGAAAACTTGTATAATGGCAAGAAGGTATAATAAACACCAACTTAATAGAAATAGACAATAGAAATGAAAGAGAATTCAATGCTCCAGAAGCCCAGGCAGAAATAAGGCCAAAGATACGTTTCCCTTGTCTCTTCCTTCATTCATTTGTCTCAACCTAATGACATGCCACTAACTCATGCCATGCTAAGGGAAAAACCAAGTGGAATCATAACCTTACCTTTCATTTCTATATTTGAGGAACATATCTCTTAATACATTCTTATTCAGTTGAAACAATGGAATTGAGAAATGCCCTATACCAAATAGCAAGAAATGTTCACAGGAATCTGATTTACCAGCTATAGTTTTAGATTAAAATGATATTAAAAATTTCATGTGAGAATACAAATCATGAATTTTAAAAATGCCTGTAGAACTAGTGATACATGAACAAGGTGAGCCACTTGGATGTTGGCCTGAAGCATTTGACTGTTGTCACAGGAGTTCATCTGGTTTTCTCAATTGTATGTTTTTCAGGGGCTCTGCCCATCTGTATCAGCCTTCCAAGAAGAGAACGGTGGTGTAACCACCTGGTGGCAAGTATTCCAAGTAAGACTATTTTAGTATATTTTAAAAGAAGCTCTCACTGATGCTGATTGACTTAAAAACATCTTAAAAACATGACATCTTATAAACCTCTTCAAATCAAGAGGCGGGATATAATGATTTGTATATTTTATTTTGACTTTACATGCGGTGTTAAAAACCCAAATTACATATTATTTACACATCCACAATACAAGTTTACAAGGTATCTATACATGTTAAAGTACTCTATAAAACAGTATAGAGCCACTTCACTTTAGGGTTACTTTTTATGCCGTACCATTAAAAAAGATACAATCTGTGTTTACCTTTGCACAAATGGATAAAGCATTTAAAAATTAAATTAACAGGATAGACACTAGATTTTATGTTAGAAATTTCAACATAAATACTGATAGAACTCACATTACAAACTACAAGGCAGCACAATGTTACAAAATGTTATCCGGGTTCACACAGAGTTACTGTTCCATTTTCCGCACGCCGGGATTAATATTGGTAAGGTGAATTCAAACAGGTTTGTCGGCGGTGGACTGAGTAGTGTTTATCGTTGGTTGGTTTAATTTATTATTAATCGGTAATATTTTAGTTTCAAAGCTGAAGTGTTTCAAGAACAAGAAGTTTTAGCTTTTGAGCTTCCAGAGATCTCAGGGAATCATGTTCTTTATAAAACAGTATTCTCAAAGGAAAAGAGTAACTGCATCCGTATTCTACATTCTGTATAAAAACGCTCTGGTCTTCTGCAACCCATCCTCCCCCAAGTAATAGATATCATCACATGAAATCAGTTGAACTTATTTGTCTGACTAAGTCAGGAGCATTCCTCTGCCTTGATACTTTCTAGATGAGATTCAATAAACCATGGTGTGCAGCATATTAACTGAAACAGTCATCAGGGTTGCACATCATCAACTGTAAGTGGCTTCTGCAAAGCTACGAATAAATGACTCTATATGGTTTCTGCAGGTGTCACATTACCTGGGAAACCTCATTTGACTTCACATTATCACTGTTTCATCCTTAGGAAAGCAGGAGTGGAATGTTTATCATGGCAAAGGATGTAATGCGGCTATTTGGAGGATTGTTTTACAATTAATTGTTCTAGGTTGTTGTTATGAATTTTTAAAAGTCTTTTCAGGTGCTGGTTGAAAAACATTTACAACTGGCACTCAGTAAATGATGTGCTATACTGGAAACACTTGACATATTTGAGTACTATCATTCTCATGAATAAGGCACAAAATGCACAGATTCAGGTAAACTCACATGTAATATTTACAGTATACTGTCATTACCTGCATGACTTAGGAGAAAATTCTCACA
This sequence comes from Hippopotamus amphibius kiboko, assembly GCF_030028045.1. Taxonomy (NCBI): domain Eukaryota; kingdom Metazoa; phylum Chordata; class Mammalia; order Artiodactyla; family Hippopotamidae; genus Hippopotamus; species Hippopotamus amphibius. Next base: position 190,541,497 of record NC_080187.1, on the reverse strand, counting down.
TCACACAACACAGACAACATGATTGCACCACTGTTAGGTTTTCATAGACTGTTTCTGTTAAGCCAGTTACAATCCTCTCACATCCCCTTCTTTTGTCTTCTGTTTTGTATGTGTGTATGGTGTTTTTTGTGTTTTTTTTGTTTGTTTTTATCTTGGGGTTAGGGGGAGTTAAAAGAAGAGGAATTTCACTACATGGGAGAAACCAAACACAATCAAGATAAAACCTTGTTAGTGTGCCCAAGGTTAAATAGAGTGACTCGGGCTTGGATTCACAGTGGACAGGTAAAGTTTACTACCAAATACTGGTGGATAAATCAAGGATACCTTCTCACATCTCTATCTCCTTAAGCTGGCAAGACTGTAATAGAAGTTTTAGTGAATAGCAGCACAAAATTACTTAGAACTTTTACATTCTGACATTGGGTAACACGTAAATCAAGTTAATCATTTTGACGGTCAAAATCGGCCTCAGTTTTCTTTCTTTTTCAAAGCTGAACCCAATGCACTGCTGTGGGAAGAAGTTATTGTCTCTTGTTGAGTCATGCGCGATGTAAACAACTCCATAGCACGAAAAGATGCAATGGGCACCTAAACAAATCTTAGTGGGGACAGAACACACACACACACACACACTCACTCACACGCACACACACGTACACGCAACACAGTTCCTTGGTGGCATGAAAAAAAATGCCACACATGAAAAAAAATGCTACAGTTTGGGTCAAAGAATTTTTTAGCAAATTTTTAGCAAATTGGTAATCTACAAGTTCATTTCTTTGAGACATTACCATTGTTTTTTGACATTTGTGCAAGAGGCAAGGTGAATGCATACATATTAAAATGTTCACATTTAATGGGAAGACCACACAGAAGGGCAGTCTAAATTGAACCCATTTTCAAGTATTTGCTCACGGACAGATTCTTCTGAGCACTGTATCAGCTCTTTATATTGATTACAGGTAGCCCCTTAGAGCCACATATCTCTTTAGCTTCAAACAAAAGAAATGGAATGACCAGCACCTTCCTTTGTTTTCAGGCAAGTACACAGAAGCCTTGCTGCAGTAGCTACATATGGCAAGTTCTGATGTTGCCAAAGTTAGGAAGAGTTTCTTTGGCCACTTGGTTCTCTTAAAATACAAGCTAGTCTCTTGTCTTAAGGTACCCTTACAACATCATCCTCTCAACAATGCGGACAGGATAAAGCCACACAGGGAAGAGCACACATGAGGCTTAATAAGTGTATTTGTTCAGTGGTCTGACAGGTGTGGTCTGGGGAACAAATGAAGGCTTTGGTGGCACGTCAGGTTTTAAGGACGGTGTCCTCTTTAGTCCCGTCCTGGGAAGGGTGCCATTACTGGTGTAGCTGCTCTGTCTGGAGAGGGAAGGCTGCAGATGAACACTCACCGGTGTTCCCTGAATATAGTCCACCTTTGCTCCGGCGGGGGTGGGCATGTACCCTCCACGGTTCATACTAGGCTGTCTAGATAACAAAACACCATTTGGTGAGCTTAAGTTTTTAGGCATAGCAGATATAGAGTGCCTCTGGGAGGAATTTTTATGATAACCCCTTTGTCTTTCCAGAGAAGTCATCGGGACTCCAGGAGTGGTGGGGACGTCCACTCGCTTGGTTGGGCTATTTCTGGGGAGAGTTGAGGGAGGAGAATAGAGTGATGCCTCTCGATTAGGGACCTTGGGCGGGACCTCAGACATAGGTCCCACGGGATCCAGCATTAGAGCCTGGTGGGCCATTTGAATGTCTCCCATGATGGCTTTGGGGTTACTATTTGGGTCATTTAGATGCTTCAGGAGATCGTTGAGGGTGTTTCTGGAATCCACAGAACGCCGGTGATCTCTTTTGCTGGATGACTTTGTAAGAGGGTGGTCAATGTTTTGAAGCTTCTTTTCAGCTTTGTGAGCATTGGAGTTGGAGAAAGATGTGTTGTAGTCATGGGTAGCATTAGGAAGAACAATGGCACTGGGGATATGCCCATGACTTAGTGGGGAATGGGGTGGAGGACTAGAAGGAAAAAACTGGGGGGTTTCTTTCCTTGAAGTCCCATGGCCGTGGGCCTTGTCTGAGTGGCTCTTCATGGCCTGCAGGGTCTTCTGGTGAAGCACAGGTGTAGACTCAGGTGTGGGCAGAGCAGCCAGCTCGGGAGGTTGGCCTCGATGGTCCATGACCATGGACTTCGTATCTCCATTGGGTGGCAGCTCTTTCCGACTGGTCAACAGGTTACTATACAATTTGGGAGAATCAATATTTTGTTGATATTCCTTGACTGGGCTGTCAAAGAGACCATTCAGCTTGGCAAAACTTCCACTGGAGTCTGTGCATGACTGGGCAGATTCTGCATCTTTATGCATCTTTCTGTTTTTCCGAACAAACATGTCACGATAGCAGTATACTGCCACGCCTGCAATGAATGCACCCAAAACAAAAGCTGCAAAGACACAGGTGATGAGGACATTCATGTGGACCATCTGGTTGGACTCTCCAGATTGGACTTCCCATCGTACACCTGCAACAGACACACAGGAAAAGAGTCTGAGTGAGGAGCTTCTTTAAAACATTAGCCAGCAAATGGCTCCCATTGAACCAACACTACCTTCACATGGTCCATATGCTTAGCTTGGAGGGTGAGGTGGACTCCAAAACTCCATATTTTTTTCTTTAATCACAATAAGCTCCCCAGAGACATTCATGATGGCTACAAATACTAGGAGAACTCTAATCGTCCATAGATCTGTATTTCTTTTCTCCTCCAATCCCTCTTAAATAGTTGTTAAATAACATTCAAAATTTTAAGAGTTTCTATCTAAAAATTAGAGCTAGAATGTATGTATTTTCTAAATGGCCCATTTTAAACTCACAAAATGTTTTTTCCCGTAATTTTCCCTTAATTCATAAATCAGGATTAAAGGGCAGCTACTGGGATTAGGGAAATGTATGAATTGGCAAAAATATATGTTTTGCTAAAATAATTATGCTAATACAAATACGCTATCTTAATTAGCATTGTATGTAAGTACATAATTTGTTCACAAACTAAAAGCATCCGCTGGTCACTGTTAGCTACAAATATAGCCTTTCATGTTTGCTTTGATTTTTTTTTTTTTCTTTCCATCTTGGATTGAAGCACTCTTGAATTGCCTGCTATGAAAGAAATCCAGACAGTCTAAGAAAATATACTATGTATTAGAGTTAAGTAATATTATCCAATTGTCTTGAGATATTTAAGAAATATTTAAATTAGGCTAGAAGAAGAAGAGTGAATTAGTTTGTAATTATTGGGATTTTTAATGCAACCACAGACATCTAGATATGTTAGTTTAAGAGGTATCCAAGTCTGTTACATGCTATAAACACAGCTATCCCAGAATAAGGTAAGTTAGAGTGATTTGAAGATTCTGTTGCTCTAGGTTAGTACTAAGGCCTTCAAACATTAGTTGTTTTTAATCAATGTTGAGGGCTATGGAATTCAGTGGCATTGTGAAAGACAAAGAAAGAAATGCAGAGAGAAATGAAATTACTAAAGAAAATAAAAGAGAAAGAATGAGTATAAAATTGTTTACAATGAAAACATATAAAACCAAAATCAACAGATGTAAATCATAAATGACAATGCACTGCTATAAAAACTGATTGGAAACCTGATACCACAGTTTAGTAAGCACTAAACAGATTTTTTTCCCCCAGAGTAATACATCTGATAAGGTGACTCAACAGGCAGCTATCTGATAACTGCTTCTATTATGGGCCAAAAATGATAGTTACAGACAAGCACTCTATTACGTATTATCGCTTGTGGTATTCAAACAACTTAGCACCTCACATACACTTTTCTGATTGCATTGTGAATTGCAGCTAAACAAAAGGCTGGGAAAGGCTCTTAAAACACCCAATATCAGGATATTTGCAATTAACGAGTTTTGTTTTTGGATGTTGCTGGGGCGACCCTTGGAATTCTCTGATATCCAGTGGAGTCCAGCTTCTTCAGACAGAAGCCAACACAGACTAGATTGTCTGAGAAGCTGTTTCACCAACCCCTTCTTTAACAGCTTTCCACCTTTTCGTCTGTTAAGGAACATAGCCCGTGTAATCACAGAACACCAGAGTGACTACAGCCAGTGGAGGCAGTGGTAACAACGGAGGCAGCTCCGTGCGGGTTCACCTCCACGCGCTTCTCAGAGATATTAGGAATCAGGTTTCCACTCAGTGAGAGATGAGTTTCCTGGTGAGGCCTTACCCTTTGGGATACCTGATAAAGAATCAGTAAAATCAGAAGTGTTTGGGTCATCTTGAACTACAAATTTCCGGGAGCTGGTCAGTTTAGGTCTCCAGGTATCAATCACTTTAGGTGTAATTTCTGGGATACTTGCCATTGTGGTAACAGAAGATGAAGATACCTCCATGTCTGTGGTGGCAAACAGATTTTTATTAACGTGGGAAGTGTCAGCAGATTGTTTCTGATGGGTCTGTTATATTTTCAAGTAAAGTCTAAGCAAATTTTATGAGAAAGCCTGTTCTAGGATTTCATAAAAACCCAGCCTAGGAGATTACACCAAATCCCTTTCTTGCAAGGGAAAAATAAAAACTAAAAATTAACAATAAGACATAGTAAGCAGATTTCGAAATTGAAGACACTCAAAATACTCCTCTACAAAGCCTCTGTGGTGATTGACACCCATGGAAAAGGTTCTGTGAATCCCAAAGACTAATTGCTATTTTCTGATCCTTTTGTGAGACAACATCATTTCATTTCTTTTTGTGTATACTTTTAAAAGAATTTTCATAGATGGTTAGAAACTGTATTTCCTTCACTGGGGAACTGACAGGGTAGCTTCATCAGAAAACACCTGGTTGGGTCTGTATAAACATTGGATTACAAAGAGGCTGTCCTGCTTTACCACAGACCTCCCGGCCATCTGTAGATTACTGACTGCACTGAGGGCTCACCGTCCGTGGTAAAGCACTGAAGCAGGGATGAACCTTGTCCGTGCCTTCCAAAATGCCCGGGGAGTTTCTTCCAAAGAGTTAGCAGCAACTCATGCAAAAGAAATGGCATTTACAAGCTGAATAAGGATGTTTTGATACATAAGATCTGCCATCCTTTTCTCCCCTCTGAGCAATGAAACTGCAGGTGAGTTTTAGTACCAGCAACAGGACTGGGAGTAACTGAACCTCTTAGCATGTCTATTACTGATTTCTGCCAAGTAGATTTTCCCTCAAAATGTAAGCATATGATTTTAGGCTAAAACTCTAGAGACCCCAATTCAGACTGGTGCAACGGTCACAGATGAAGACTCCAAAACAGATGCAGACAACAGGGGCACAGAGAGCCCAGGGAACATCTTAATACATCAGAAACCAGCTTCATTCGACGGGAACCTTTTTCACACCGAGACCACAACATTCAAAGGTTCCCGGGATTACTGCAAACCATTCGAAAAAGATCTCTCAAAGTTATAAATACACATTTTGGGGAAATGTGTATTTGTCTACTAGGTCTTGGGAAAGATGAGGAGAGAAGGGGAAGATAATGAAAGTCTGCCATCCATTAAGTATAGATGGCCGGAGGGAACATTCACGATGCACAGGGGTGAGAGAGAAGAAAGCTTGGTGGACGGGCGTGCAGCTGGGATGCAGCCTATGTTAATCCGCTGGATTTTTCTTAAAGGATGTGCCTTGGTCAATGATGGACTGTTAACATGCTACACAGGGTGAAGTGCCGAGTAAGAAAAAGTCTTTTGGACCATATCGGGGGTTATGAGTCAAAGCACAAAAATGAAGGGCTGCCAAACTGCGCAAAAGGAGGGGGAGAAGGGGCTGAAAATGCTGAACTGAAGGAAAGAAAAGGTCGTTAATTCAAAAAAATGAAAAAAACTAACCAGATGTTGGACCGCCAAATATTTTGTAATCTGGTGTAGTTGAAGTAGGCAAAATTTCTAAAAGAATTAAAGGAACAAGTAATCAGTAAAAAGTAACCAAAAGAAAGCAAAAATTTACGAATTCCAATTAACTCAAAAAGTCAAAAGAAAGGACTATAAATTAAAAGACTAACCTACTGGTTAGATTACCTTTCTCTAGATTTCCTACAAAATTGTAAATGGTGAAGGAAAAAAAAAGTAAGATTCTTCTCTAATGTATCCCCATGACCAAACAGCTCAGCTTTTGCGAAGTTTAAGTTAAATGCTAGGTGGCATGTGTCCTGAGTCATTATAAAAGGCTGATTGTAAAATAATGTTCATGTGCAAATGTGGTCAAAAAGAAGCACGAGGAGGGAAAGGAAGATTCGGTCTTACCATCGCAGTCCCCTAGGTGGGCCGTGTTGCCATATTCCGTGTCCTGTTCAAATCCTCCAGCACTGTGGTTATGGAAAGCAAAGAAGTCTTCAGTTAACAGCCTTCATAGGAACACAAGTGACAACCAGAGCAGAACCAAGAACACAGACAGATTAGTAAGAATGAGCAGACAGAAAAAAATGGACATTTCAACATAGCTCGCTAAAATGAGTATTTCTGTTAAACATTTGGTAACTAGAATGTTTAAGAGAGAAGAAGGGAATTGTTTCTTTCTCTCCATCCATCTCCCTTAGGTATTATACTGTCTACAATCTCCTTTCCCTCTCTTAGTTTCAGATTTTCTTTTCTTTTCCCTTCCCCCATACCAAACAAACAAACAGAAAAGAGGAAAGAAAGCAAGCAAAAAAGAAAAGCAGTGTTATTGGAAGTTTTCTAAACTTTCTAGCTTTAGAGTCCCTGCAAAGATAGAAGCACATCTGGAGAAGATCTCAGCTAATGTGATAAAGTATACTTACAGCATCCCTGGGGTCACTCGTCCACAGGTCCCTTGGCTTAACCAGCCACAGTACGGGTCTCGAGATGCAATACAAGACCTGAATAAAACCAAACAGAACGTAACTTGAATTTTCTCATCATCACAGGTCATGATGCTGTAAGACCCAGGATAAGGAAAGAAACATCAGCCTACTTTTTACATGATCCATAGCGCTCACAGCGACTGAGGGGGATGCGGACCACACAGCTAGAGAATGCCACGTACAAAGCATGATGATCTTTATCCAGCTGTAACGAGATGACCCTTCTGTCCTCCTCATTCTCAGCATTGCACCTATATTGTGGGAGACATTTTAAAGATATATGTTTAGTAAGTCAAAAGCTACAGGAACTATATGAGGCAAGTGAGGTTTGCTTTTTGCAATTACTGAGAGCTGGGGAGGTGTTAAGGAATATTCTTGGTAGCAAACCAGGCAAATACGTAGTTTAGGAAGTAATACTTATGTGATTCATCTTCTACTGCTCTGCATGGCTGGTTAAATTTCAGGCTGGACAAAGAGTTTTTTAAAGATTTGCTTCCTGTTCCGATGATCAAAGGGAATTGCATTTGTGAAGAGCATGTTAGACTATAGGGAAGTAACAGGATAATGTTTTAATGCACTTAAATCTTTCTGTGCTAGGTATTTCTGAATCTCTCCTTAGCCTTCCTGGCCCCTTTTCTCTCACCTATTTCTTATTTGTTTTAATGGTTCACGTAATTTTTTATATCAGTGGTTGGAAGAATTATGGTGTGTGTGTGTGTGTGTATGTATGTGTGTTTGCAACCAACTGTCTGCTCCCTGTAGCATCTTGAAATATATCTGCAAGGTAAGAGGGGTGGTGGTAAAATATTCTCATTTTCCGTCGGTGACAAACAAGGGTTGAATTATTTTTAGCTCATCACTGTCCACTCTTCAAGCTCTAGTGGACTCAGGAAAACAACAAACCGCGGTTTTATTTCAGTGATTAAAAAACAACAACAACACTGAAACATTCATATGCCAAACTACTGCTAATTAAGAGAGCTGAAAGGAAATGACTAGGTGAAACACACATTGGAAGTACTGAAAAGTGTTCTCGTAAAATACACCTACTTTGCATGGTTGTATGCTTCGATCTCTTCCAATAACACGCTGTCATTCAATGAGAAAAGACTGGTCTTTGCCAAAACTTTAAGTACCACGCCAGCTTCCGAGCCAACAAAGATGACTGTGTAGTTCTGGTGGGGTCCGGCAGAATGGTCGACGGCAATGGCTGTCAGTCTGTACCTGTGCCAGCAGAGGTGAGCCATTTCAGAGGGGGGCCAACAGGAGGGGAAGCTGGATGGGAGAGAGTCCCTTCTTCTGCACAGCCTTACCTGATCCGCGTCTTTGTGAACCAGGGCTCGTCGGCAATGGGCGGGACTGCAGAGTCCATCAGGGGGTGGGACTTGATGAACGACAGGGTTTCATCCGGGAAATCGATGGAGGTTTTATAAGCTTCGGCAAGCCCATGCTTTGCACAACAGCCAGGCCTGAAAGGAAAATAGTGTGTTTTCTCCTCCCGCTCACAATTTGTATCTAGGGACTAAGTGTCCATTCTGGAAGCAGAGGTCAAGAGAGAAAGGAGAGTGAGCCGAGCCAGAGGAGCAATGCCATTTCCCTGGGCTCTGCGGGCGCTCCACATTCAGGCTCTGAGAGTCATATCCGCTGACTCTCGGTTGGCAATGCTGCACAGGGACCCCTTCCTGGAGTGGGAGGTTGGCCCTGCTGCTCTCTGAGGATGGATGCTTCCAGTGACCAGAGGGTTTTGGTAAAGACAAAAATCCTTTCGGTTTTTTTTCCTACCTCGGCTTTGGTACTTTGTCTTCAGGGACTGGTGTCCAAACAGAATCCGGAGTTTTCTGTTCTTTAAACCGTCCTTTGAATACTTTTTCAATGTCATCCATGCTAAATGCACAGACTGCAGATCCGGGAATGCTGGAAAAGAGGAACAGCATCAGGTGACACCCGGCCTGTTCTCGGTTCCCACAGGCGAGACACAGAACGCCTTGTGAAGTGCCAGGGACCTGTTCTCACCTGTTGAGCTGTGTGGTAAACACCCCGACCACAGTGGGGATGCCATTGATTTGTATTATGTCCGTAATAGACTGTAGAACATCAAAGTAGAAAAATGAATCTCCGGGGACAGAACAGTTAAGCCGAGCCTTCAGAAATGAAGTCCAGTGTTTCTCCAGGACCCGCTGGGAGCCACCCATGTCGTTTTTACATATGCGGGCCACACGGGAATATACAGCCTGCCCATGGGACAAAAGCAAAGCAACGGGGTTATGAGCATGGAGGAAGAACAGGAACAAAAAGCTGCCTTATCTGGGAGATGAAACATGCTAAAGATATATGTAGTTCAAAAGACTCCGGCAGCCTTCTCTCTAGGGATCTGTATAGTAAGAATGTAAACTAGATTTATCTGTGAGAAAAAAGGGCTATTTCCCTGCTCTGCCAAGCAAGCTCCCTAAGAAGTGAGCTATCGAACTGCCTGGCTGAATGAAAACCATTCCTGTACTTTGTCCCCCACTTAGCTCCTCATACGGTTAACGAAACACATCATCCTTAAACCTGGCATAGAAGGGGCTGCAATATTTTACAATCATATGGGCTTGTACTGAAGTACTCGACATTGAACAGGGACCCTTACTTTCCATCCCGCCTTCTGATGCTGAGAAAGAATAGCTATCAATAGATTTCTAAAGAGTTAAAGAAGCATCCATAGCTCAAGGGTGCCTGCAGAACATTCTCTGTAGTAACAGGGGAAAAAAAAAAAGAAATCTTCTCAAGGCCCAAGGCTGCTGTTCCCACTCTGGCCGTTGTTCAGGTATTTCACAACAATTACTCCCCTAATAAGCAACTCACCTCTCTGCACTTGGCCCCAAATGCACTGAGTGCTGGAAAACATGCAAAGACTCTACCAAAGTGGGCTCAATTCCATGCAGCATGGGTGCACAATCATATACTTGCCTTGCCTAAGTTATTATGTTCTACAGCAATTTCTCGAAAGAAGAAATAGACATAGTTTCCATATTCTATGGCATGAAGAAAGTGTGGCTCTGAAAGAGAAATTGAAAACAAACTGGTTCCTAAAGGATAATTCAATTAGTATCAGACCCTGACTGCTAGGCATGACTGACACATGTTGCACTGCTACATTCAAGCCAAGGAGAACTCCGATGCGCCCGCGAGTTTGTGGAGTCCCAGCATGGATGTGTCGAAGCTTCAGGGAACCCAGAGTCTTTAATGTTAGCTAATGGGCTAGAAAAAGCCTACAGGGAGCTGCACTACAGCAAAGGTCTTTGTTTCAACAGATTTATTCATTAACCTATTTAACTAGGGAAGGAAACTTCTTACATTGAAAGTAAAAAATCTTGATTTCCAGACTCCGAAGAACAAAATAACTCTGAAGGTATGAACCAATGATTCCCATGGTTAACTTTCCAGAACAGGTAGATGGACATTGGCGAGGAGTATTACGTGCACTTAGAGCTAGGCAAATGGCACACAGAATTGAGATTTTTTTTTTTTGAGGTCACCTAGAATAAAAATCTACCGGTCTCTTCGTTCCCCATTAATGCTCCCTTTCAAGCTGCCAAGTACAACCAAGGCAGCTTGTACTTGGCTCTAAATAAAGGATATGAAGTCAGGCACTGAACTTCCTGATACCCAGGGCTCCTGTTCCCACTCAGCCGTCCTACTACTACCCTTGGTGATCTCACAACCCTGTTCTTCAAAGATACCTTTGATCCACTTGGAATCATATTTTATAGTACGAAGGGCAGATCCATCGCCCATGCTTCGATAAATAACAGCATCACTGGCCAAGAAGTCAGCCACTGTGGCAGAATACAGCTTCCCATCTGCAACCAAAGTTATAATTTAGGTAAAATAGCCATAATTATAATAATAAGTCTGTTATCCTATGTAGTGTGTTTTATATCCTTTGCAGTGACTTCACCTACATTATTGCCCTATATACAAATAAATCTAAATCAGATGCTCATAATCAACCTGTGACAGGCTGACCCACGGTATTATCTAAGTTTACAGATGAGGGGTTGAAGCATGAAAAGTTCAGCAACTTATTCAGGGTCACTGGCCTAGTTCACAACAGAGAGTGTCAGAAGTCCTATGTTCATTTTTAATTCCTGTTTTTTGGAAATTTGTTCATAGCTTTTCATCTTTGAAACCCCCATGTCAAGGTAGCTATCCTAGTTATGAGCTGTTTTCTTCCTTTAAATTCCTTTTGCACCTTCAATGTCCTTAATCATTTATATTCATTACACTATAAAGAATCTTACCAGCAAAAAGGGCAACATTGGTTTGTCTGGCATCAAATGGGCATCTTGCCAAGCCACTAATTTCTTCCCCATCATACTCTAAGGTATTCAACTACAAAAGAAAAATAAATAGCTAGTGTCACATCTGTTCAATGTACATGTTTGAAGGCAATACTGCTTTATTTGTACTGGAATTCTATGGGAAGAATTCTGTCTTTATTCTTCCATAGCATTAGAGATAAAACAAATTACTGGGTTATAGGAGAAAGGATTCGAAGCTAACGGCATACCAATAAAAGAAGAAAAGTTGATTTTAAAAAAAGCACATTGCTTAAAATATACTTACCCTATAGTATCTACACATGGGATTAAACGCATTGGTGCCACAAACGAAAACCATCTCATCGTTTCTTGGAACAAATACTTTAATAAAGTTGTGGCATTCATCCTAAAGGAAGTAACAATCACATCAGCGTTAGACATTCCATATACTTACACTGTGGGCTCAAGGCCCCATAAAGACACAAGCTAGCAGGCACCTGTTCATTTCACTTACTTTATGCTTGCCTTTCATAGCACAGTTTTCTCGATCCTGTTGTCTTGACCGCCATGTCAGTTTCTGTATCAATCAAGCAAAACCAAAGTTCAATATTTTAAATACTGAGGGGAGAGGGTACATTACCCAAGTTCTGAGGGAATGCAAATAAATTTGCCAACTCCACTTGCTCACCTTGTTTGGTATTACTTCTGTTTTGGGGATTTCATTTAAGTTTACTGTATAAACTTGATCCCTGTTGGAAACAAGGCAGTAAGTCATATCATGTGAATACATAAAAATGTTAAGCTGATTCTTATTTTATTGTTACAGATCTGCTTTCATTGTGTTTTAGAGATCATTTGGCTTTTCTCTGTCTCCAACAAAGTCAACAAAGACTACTTTTTCATTAGTGAGATGCTTTTATATATCACTGTGGTTAGGGAGCAAAGAAAGCTCCTCTCTTCAGGCTTGGGTCAAAATGCTACTTGGTATTAGCATAAACATACTTCTAATATTTGCTTGAATAATTCCAAGTTAAAAAAGAATAAGGAAAGATTTTTTTCTCTTGCTGCTTTAGGAATAAAGAATGGTGTATGATTTCTTGATGGCAGTAATAAAATAGGACCGCTGAAGGCTTTTGAGGTATTTTGTTCCTGGTACACAACACTGACGCGTCTTGGTGAATATTTTTGGCTACTTGCAATTTTTGATCACAATCACATATTAGTTTTTCATGAACTAGACACATTAATGCAAGCGCCACAAGAGAAAAGAATTTTAATCTAATAAACCAATGAGAGGAAAATTACCTGCCAGCAATATAAAGTGTGTCTCGAATTTTCAACATCAGCTGAAAGTCCAGCCTGTGCTGTGATTCATTGCCTGAAGGGCGTCCTCTAAAAACCGGATATTGCCTTGAATCTGCAAGTAAAAATGGTCTAAACCATCAGTCAGGATTATGGAGCTGAAGAATCGATATACAGCATTGATTAGCTGTATACACTAGTTGTAGAAGGGTTTTAACTAAATTCCTCTCTTAAGGTCTTGAATATGAATGAATAAAAGACAGTGAATGTCAGCAAATGGTCTTTTTTCTTTTAACTAAAAACATATAACCTATATATGGGTCTTTAGAAAAGCACCTACCTGAACTGTCCCATTTTTTCCAGACACTAGGAAATGATTATGGATAAACTAGTATGTAAAACATTTTATAGACATAAAATTCTCTCTTTCTAAAAACGAATATGCTTAGAAAATCAAAAGCAAAAAAGCTTCCTTCTTAGAAAAGGAGAACGTTCTTTAGATTACTTACAGTGATAGTCAACAGTATTAAGGGGTTCATCATCTTCAGGAAAGCTGACTGCCCTCAGCTGGGAAATCATCAAAAGCAGCATATAGGCACAGAGCAGGAAGAACCTCATGATGGGCTGAGATGAAATCAGAGCAGCCCCTCCTCAGAAATCCCACTTCACTACCTGGAAAACAGACATAGTTTGGAAAGATCTCTAGGCTGTGATGAAACTGTTCTGTCATTTGTAATCAGCTCAGTTTTCACTATCCGCTCTCTCCAAGGCCCCCCTCCCATCAGAAAGATGGCAGTGGTGGAGGAGGTATCTGAACACACAGGCCAAAGACGGCATCGTGCCACGTCTGATGAAAGCATCTGGTGAGCACACGGAAGTTTGAAGCCAATTTGCAAGAGTTTTTGAGGTAACTAACGTATGTCATCACAGCAAAATCACCAGAACCACAAACAGAAATGCTGGCTGCTGACTTGGCAAGAAGATGGGCAAAGGTGGGATTAGAATTTTAATTAAACTCCAATCTGCTTCCCTTCCCCCATCCCTGAAATAAATCCAGTACAGCCTGTCTCTGCCCCCTCCCCGCTAAAATGCCCAAGCTGCCTCCAGAGTATCCAAGGAGCTGATGGTCCTGCTGCCCCTCACAGCCCCTTAAGGCATTGCCAAATTCCCAGCGTTATTTAAGCCCCACCCCTAAATTCTTAAATAGAACAGTTCCCTAAGCTTAGAAAGAACAACATGAAAGTAATGACATGAATGACCTTGAATCAGGGTGAAAGAGAATTAAAAGAAATGAAATGATTTCATGATCAATCAATCAAGCAAAGCGGGGCAGGGATGAAGCAGCACAGCTGACACCAGACCACTGGGGAAGCCTATATTTTTACATAAAACCATTTGGACACAAACCAATACCCTAAGTATGCCTGTCCTCTTAGCTTTATTAAGCTTTAGAGTCATACAGGGCCTTAGGGACCATCTAGTTCAACCCCCTCATTTTTCAGATAAGAAAACCAAGACCTGGAGAAATTAAGGGACTCGCTGAATTTCATGGAGCTATTTAGAGCAAGATCAGAGTCCAGACCCACTTCACCTGAGTCCCTAACCAGGCCTTTTTCATCAAATTAGATAATGAAATTAAATGGCTGGGGTTTTTTCCTTAGAAAATATAGCACTCCAAAAAAACTTTGGAGTGTAATGAATATACTCATTATGCTTACTGAAGTGATGTTTCATAGGTGTAGGCATATGTTAAATTTTAACAAGTTGCACAATTACACATGTGCAGTATATTGCATGTCAGTATCTCAATAAAGCTGATAGCATTAATTATACAATATTAGCTGTAAAAATCTTTGTGTTATTAATTTATTAGAAAAATAAATTAAGGCCCTCCTGGGCCAATGGATATTTTTGTGAAACTGTAAAAGCTCTGCTTCGCCACACTGTCACTCCTTCTTCAACCCAAACTGTCACTTATAGCTACTATACTGAACAGTAAAACATTTAGCTTTAGCATGAGTCTCATACATCTAAGAACTTTAGGAGAGATCATGAGAATCACTTCAAATTCTGGGCAAGTCCAACCACTCAGCTGAGTACTTACTATACCTCTTCTATCTTCTTAACGTCAAAACCACAGATGCACACATGGGCAGTCTATGCAACACTCTCAGTATTCGTCTTTCTAACCAGAGTAGAAGCCAAGGATGTACATGTGGAATTTAGAATCCTAGTTTTTCAAACACAGAGAAAAATATCGCAATATGATTTTTCTCTATGGACAGCTAATCCAGCAGTCAGTTAACATATTTAAAATATGATATTGCTTATATGTGGACTCTGAAAAAATGGTGCAAATGAACCTATTTACAAAACAGACATAGAGTCACAGATGTAGAAAACAAACATGGTTACCAAGGGGGAAGGGGGGGTGAAAAATTGAGAGACTGGGATTGACATGTACACACTACTATATAGAAAATAGATCACTAATAAGGACCTACCGTATAGCACAGGGAAGTCTACTCAATACTCCATAATGACCTATATGGGAAAAGAATCTAAAAAAGAGTGGATACATGTATACGTATAACTGACTCACTTTGCTGTACAGCAGAAACTAACACAACACTGAAAATCAACTAAACTCCAATAAAAATTAATTAAAAAATAAAATAAAATGTGCTGCAAAAAAAGCCTGGAGGACTGGGCCCTGCGGCAGCATCGTTCCATACTCTAATTGAAGGAGTGTGGACTTTGGCAGCAATGGGACTTGGGCTTGAATGGAACTCCACCACTTACTGGGTAATTGACCTTGGAAAGGTCCTTCAACCCCTCTTAGCATTTGTTTCTCAAAGAACTAAATGCCTGGCACCTGCAGCTTCTGAGCAAAGTTAATTCATTTTGCGCACTTCCTATAGGACACCATGTATATGACCAAGTTGACCTTAAAAATATGAGCAAAGTCTGGGAAAAAGATATCCTGAAATATTAAAGCTATTTGGCCAGTTTTTCCCCACAAGTGGATAGTTAATTTAAAATACTAAACGGTTGTTTTTAGAATAAACTTTACAACTTGAGCATATTTATCAAACCTAGAAAAAAATAAAAAGGAATCACCAACAATCCTACCATCTCAACCCAACAACCGTGATGATTTCATTCTCATCTTCTTGCCACACACACATATTTTCAATCATGACAAGATGACCTCTTTCAATCTACCACTTTTCCTGAAGCAGAATCTTCCTGTCTTGCTTTTCCACAGTATTTTGCCATTTATAAAGACCCTAAAGAAAATGTGGTACATATATACATATACCACATATATATGTGGACAATGGAATATTACTCAGCCATAGAAAAGAATGAAATAATGCCATTTGCAGCAACATGGATGGACCTAGAGATTATCATACTAAGTGAAGTAAATCAGAGAGAGAAAAACAAATATCATATGACATCGCTTATATGTGAAATCTATTAAAAAAAGATACAAAGGAACTTATTTACAAAATAGAAATAGACTTATAGTTATAGAAAACAAACTATGGTTACCAGAGGGGAAAGGAGGATAGGGATAAATTAGGAGTTTGGGATTAACATACACACACTACTATATACAAAACAGACAAACAATGAGGACCTACTATATAGCACAGGAAACTACACTCAATATTTTGTAATAACCTATAAGGGAAAAGAATCTGAAAAGTAATGTATAGATAGATAGATAGATATATCTGAATTACTTTGCTATAGACCTGAAACTAACACAACAGTATAAATCAACTATACTTCAGTAATAATAAAAAAGGACCTAGATGCTGAAGCAGTATAAAAATATGAAATGTTGCCCTAGGAATTAAATTCTCCTCTGACATCAATCCCAAGCTGGATGTTTCTGCTGGGTATCAGAGGAAAAAAATCAGAAACACCAATGAATCCTAAAGAAACATAGAAATATCTGCATGAATCCAAGAAAGTAGTTCTGTGAATCTTTCTACACTGGGACAGGTAACTGAATGGCTCAGATTATGCGGGCAGAGCCTCCATGCCCCAGACAGCAAGACAGGGAGGGGCCCTCCCCAGGAAGTGTCTTTCACAGCTGTGATTCCAGCATTGAGACTGAGGATGGAATCACTGCTGACTCACTGGCAAGCACCAAGCTGCTGGCTGAGCCATCATTTCCTATAACTCATTCATCTGATACTGCAGAAAGCAATTTCTCCCTATGCCCCGCCCCCCACCAATCTCATCCTCCAGAAATAAAACCCCACCACTAATCACTTCCTGTCCCTGCAAAAAGCTTTATTTAAAGAATTACTTTCAGATTTGCCATAGAAATTATAAATGGAAGTATTTAATGTAAAATATATATCAAAGCAAAGCTGAGTAGGGGAGGTAAGACTCTGGATACCCAAGAAAAATGTACCAGGAAGGAGATTTATTTGCATGTAAACTCCTCAGACTACTTCATTCTCACCTTATTTACGGAAGTCTCTCAGGATTCTAGGCTCAGTGAAATCATCAAACCGGTTACATGGAATGAAGTCAAGACCAACGGAAAAGGTGTTGGAAAAGAATCTAGACCTTGAGGTCAGAAAGATCTGAGTACAAACTTGCTTGGCCATTTTCCTTCCTGGCTCTGGGACCTTGTTTAAGGTGACTTAACCCTTTAAGCCTTAGTTTCCTCATGTGTAAAACAGGAATAATTACCTTTACTACCTTGTAGTTTCTTCTGGGAATTAAATGAGATAATCTATACGAAATGCCTAACACAGAATCTGGTCCACAGTAAGTTGCTAGCAAATCTCATTGAATATTATCATGACTATTATTGTTAGATCTTATTGGGCAAAAGAGCAAAAAAAAGGGGGGGATATGTTTACTTTTTCATTTTGTACAACTATTTATGTAGAACTGTTTATGTACATCATCATAACAATAACAGAGGTATTCTTAGAGGATAAGGTAGAGCTTCACAGTCATAGATGCCTCCAAGAAGGAGGAGGGCACCACCTTCCTTACGTGTAAGCTCATAGTAAAGAGCATACCTATATGAGATTATTCCTTTCAATGAGAGAGCAGGGGTACCTGAGTAGTATATTTTTTTTTTTTGTATGGATTTTTTTTTGTATGGGCTTCCCTTGTCCTTCCTCATTTTAAACCTAAATATAACGAGGATAGCTCTTTAAAGGAGTTCAGAGTGGCCAAGACAGCCAGGGCTTGAGTGACAGAGACTATAATTTTTTTACAAAGAAAGGTTAACATTCAAGCAGCAGTTACTAGACATTCTAAGAACTAAGGCTGAGAGAAAAAAAGACAACAGAAAATAGGACCACCGGTAATCCAGGTATTAGAATTCTCAGATACAGTTTTAAAAAGTAACTATTTTGTCCAAGAAAAAAGATGACAAGATGGAGAATTTCACCAGATACCTAGAATCTATTAAAAAAGAATTAAATGTAAATTCTACATCTAAAAAGCACAGAAGTAAAGCTTCTTAACAGATGTGTTTAGCAACGTATTTCTTATAGCTGAAGAAAAGATTAGTGAACTAAAAGAAAATATCAGACAGAAACATGGACAGCAAAAAGGCTGGAAAAAACAGACTAGAGAGTAAAAGACACATAGCATCTTGTGAAAAGATGTCACACATGGGAGTCCCTTAGAGTGATGAGAGAGAGAAATATGGACAGAAGCAATATTTAACAAGATAATGGTTGCAAAACTGATGAAGACCATAAGGCACTCATTAAAAGAACTGTAAGAACTTCTAAATACAAAGAAAAAACACACTTAAATATATCACAGTCAAGATGCTAAAAATAAAAATTTTTTAATTGTTAAAAGCTAAGATATTTTACCTTCAAAGGAGCAAGAATACTGACAGCTGACTTATCAATAGAAATGACGGAATCCAGTAGACCACACAATGACATTTTTAAAGTGCTGAAAGAAAATATATTTCAAGCCTAGAATTCTATAATCAGTGAAAATATTCTTAAAAAATTAAGCAAGATAAGATGTTTAAGATAAGTAAAAACTGACAGACTTACTGTTAGACCCAAACTAAAAGAAATACTGAAAGGAAGTTCTGTAAGCAAGAGAATTTACAGGGTTGGCTAATACAAGTTCTTTTTGTGGTTACAGCATAGTGGCCAAATTTGAAATTAATGAATCCAAGATAGAGAAATTGATCTATAGTCTGTCTCCCTTAAAGCTATATTAGTTCAAAGGAAATGAGAATTCAGAAATGGAGTAGGCTTACTTAATTTTCTCCCCAGTCCAAAGAACCCAGAAAGAACCAAACTGATTTTAAATCCCTGGCTCTCTTCTGGAAATGCTACTTCTCAAAGGGGAGCTGTTTAGACTCCCATACTCACACCACCTCAGGGAGATCTGAAAGTGCAGTTGCTTCTTCTCAGTTTCCCAGTACCTCCTCTAGACCTTGGGCCTCCTGTCCTCTCACAAAAAATTCTTGTGCCCTTCTTCCTTACTTTTATCTGGTAACTTCCCAGTCACTTTCTCTAAGAAAAACATTTCAAAGACTTTAGCAGTCCTGGTCCATGGTTCCACTCTCAGACTTTTTATTAGCTATAGCTTCTTCACCTCAAAAATCATGAAATCCAGCACTGCATGTTTTGATCCCAAACTTCTGTCCTCCCACCTAGTCTGTGTGACTGCTTTCATCATGACTCCTCTTCTCATCAGGGCCTTCAGTCTACTCACTGCTCTCCTTTCTTCTAATTCTTCATTCATCCCCAATCTTGACATACCATTTTATCCATCTTATATGTAATATTCAGCAGTCAATCACTTAAGTCATACTTTGGCCTGTACTCTGGACTCCCTCATCCTTTGTTTCTGTGTTAGACTTTCTCTCAAAGTTTCTACCTTGGATGCACTCAGCCTTCTGCACCTGCCCCAGAGCAGCTGAGCACCAGTGAAGCCAACCACAGTCTGAGGCAATTTGGTACCAATGTCACAGAATTCTTGACCACCAACTATAGTTCACACTATAAAGCTGTGGGGATCCTATGTTTCTCTACTAGATCAAATCAGTAAGATTAAACTTTCCCCATTCTCCCCAAAGCCCTCATCCCTTCTCCCTCCTCACTCTATTAAATTCTTCCCTCCTACCTCACAGCTACTTCACACAGAAAACAAAGCTAGGAACTTCCTCAAGCCCTCTCCCTTGCCATTACCAAGAACATCAACCTATATGCTTCTTCATCAAGTTTTTCCTCCCTCTCTCCTGTTTTAAGAGGATTTCACTCCCCAACTCCTCTCCATGTGCTTTAAATCCAACCCCTTCTGTTTTTCCTGGAATAGAAAAAAACATGAATTATATTTTCTCATCTGGCATATTCTATAAATTTTTGTTGCTTAAATACTATCCATAGCATTTAAACTTGCCCAAACCCTCTCATCTCAAAAAAAAGGTGAAAAAGCTGCTGTCACCCCAGATCCTCCTCCACACAGCACCTATCTCTTCCCTTCCATTCAGACACTGACAAAAAGTTTTTCGTTCTCACTGTTGTCATCTCCTCACCTCCCACTCAGTCTCCTACTTCCTCTGTTTTAGCTCCTCTCTCAATAGCACCTTTCAGTAAAAACACTGATGACCTCCAGGTAGCTCAATGCGATGGATACTTTCCAGTCCTGTTTCATGTGATCCCTCTGCAGCTTTAGACACAGTTGACTGTTCGGAGCTTTTTAAAGCACAGTGGTTCCTTGCCTTCTCTTCTACCATATTCTTCTGACCTTTTACTTACCATTCTGTCTGCCCCTTGTTTGTCTCCCATTCATTCTGTAGATGAAGCAAGAATGAGCTTTTTTAGAATAGAAACCCCAGCATAGAATCTCATAATCCTCCAGGAACTTCCTATTACTCTTAGGAGAATGCCCAGATCTTTGCAATGAGGCTTTAAGGCTTTTCCTGTTCTGAGTCCCAGCTCCCAGTCAGTCTTATCTTGAGCCTCTCTCCCTCTTTACTTGTGCTTCCACCACCCTTGGCTCTGGTTCCAGCCCTGGAATGTGTCATATGCTACCTACTTCCACCAAGCCTTTGCTCCTCCTTCCCTCCGATGGCCCTTCTTGCCTCCCATCCTTGGCCTAGTTAAGTCCTCCTGATTTTTCAGAGCCTGAAGAAGAGTCTCCTCAGTCCCTTGGCACAAGCATGTCTCACAGTTGTCAATACTTGACACAACTGTGAATAAACCGTAAATGAAGGAAGGAAATGAAAGAACTAATCATGTGCCCTGAATACCACAAGCTCTGCTAAATCTCTCAGGGCAAGATTAGCATTTTGGATTCCTGTCTGATTTAGATTTATTTAATACTGTTAAACAAAACAACAACGACAACAGAGAGTAGCAGACCCAGGGAGGATGGGCACCCTAGGTTCCGCTTCCAAATAGCATTTATTCTTTGATGGGAGTGTGCTATGAACAGCGTGTGGAGGGGGAGGGGCCTGCAGCTGCAGCAAAGGGCACCCACCATTCACTCCACAGTCTATGAAATTCCAGAGGGCACTGTCCACATTGAAGTCGATGAGAAAGACAGCCCGTGGAGTTACAGGAATTCCAGGTCTACGGCCTGACAGCCCCACATGACAAAACGGAAAAGGAGCAACGGGTTTAAGTAGATTGAAACAAAGAGAAGGAAGTTAATTGCTATTCCTTGGAGCCTACCAACACACAGAGGGTTGTAATTGAAGGTCAATTACAAAAAAGAAGTTTATGTGTATAGAGCACTCACATTTCTAGATTCTACGCAGAGTGTTCTGTGTAGGGCAATGGATTTTAATCCGTGCTCAACATCAGTATTTAACAAGAATGGTATGATAACCAGGCTGACAGCATAACCTCTGGAGTATAAGAAGATGAGAAGAAGGGGATGATGATACAGATTCCAGAAGACCTCTAAGCAGAACTGGACAAGTACTCTGGGCCCTTCTCAGCAGTGTGGGTAGCTACTTACATCCAGGCTCACCAAGTGATTCTTGACTGATGGAATCTCTCGGGAGAGCATCAGCTCTCTCACTTAAGGAAGCTCTACTGCCACCCCTACCACCACCTCCCCCACCATCCAATCCTCTTCTGCAGAGGGCTTGAGGACCAGGTCCATGTATGAGCAAATATATCCTCCCTGATCCTGGGCCAGGAAAAGGTGTCTGAAAGGCCCTTGACTTCGAGACCCTTCCTCCCTCTGGAAACTTGGGTGCCTAGGTGAGAGGAAGAAGCTTCCCACACTGTTCTGTTAATGACAGTGTATAATTAACAACTTAAAGCATTGCCCTCTGGCATGTTGAGGAAATGACAAAGCAGCTCTCTGACTCGCCCCCCACACAGCTGAAGCCCTGTGACGCACCAGGACCTGGAAGGATGTGCATTCTGATGGAGCAGGGAATAGTCAGTCTGGAGGATTGGGAGCTTGAAACCATAAGGAACCATAAGGTCTTCTTCTTCTTCCACTGACACTGGCAGCAGGAGAGGAGAGGGACCAGGCACCAGGAGATCTGGGGTCATGGACTTGCTGTATGACCACCGACAGACCACCTCACTTTTTGGGCTTGAGCTTCTCCATGTAATAAAAGGGAGGTAAATTGACAGCGTAGGGGCAGTTTTTCTCAGAGCCCATGAGCTCCTTTCGAGGGTTGGAGGGCAGATTCTGACTTCCCTGCCTGCTCAGATAAACGTCCTGGTGTAATACCCACTGCTCCACACATTCATTGCCCTCCACATACCAGCATCTCAAGTGGCTCCCGCCACAAACAGCATCCCCCGATCCCAAGGCTGCCTCCGTTATCTCCGTCTTTCACCCCCTTCTCCAGCCAAACTGTTTTGAAGAGGTCTGAACCCACTGTCTCCATTTTCTCCCTTTCTATTAAATTTTTAACCCACTTCAGTCTAATGTTAACTCTTGCCCATCAACTGCCTTACAGTCAAATTCAACTCAATCCCATTTCTTTTTTTTCGGCCGAGCCGCGTGGCAGGCCGTATCTTCATTTCCTGACCAGGGCTCCCCTGTGGTGCCCCCTGTGGTGGAAGCGCAGAGTCCTAACCACTGGACCGCTAGGGAAGTCCCTCGCTCCTCATTTTAAATCTTCTTTCCTCTCCCTGCAGCATTCAGTCATGTGGATCCGATCCCTGCGTCTGACCTTGATGCAGGGATCTACCTTTGGCTTTCATGGTTATCTCCTCACCGCTCCAGCTAACTCCTTTTCAGCAACCTTCCCAAACTTGTCCGAACATGCCCACTCTCAGATGTGGTACTTCATGGTTCCATCCAGGCTCCTTGGAGATTCACCCACATTACACCCACCTTCTTTACTACCACCACTAAATTGATGAATCCCCTCTCCACGTGCCCAGAACAGACCACACTCCTCTGCTCCAGATCCAGCTGTGCAGCTCTCCTGCTACATATTCTGGCTCATAAAATATAGGCAACTTAAATTTGGAAGGTGCAAATCTGCACTTCAGACACTCTGCCTTGACTTGTACTCCTGCTAAATTCCCTATAGAGGGCAGGTTCTGAGCTCGAAATGCTCGGGTTCAAATTCATGCACTATCATTCACCAGCCATGTGACCCTGGGTGTGCTACTTCCCCTCTCAAAGCCTCAACTTTTCATGCCTCAAATGAAGATAATTTAGCACTAATATTACGAGTCCATGAAATAATCTATGTGATGCACGTGGCCAAACCCTTTGTATCTGGTAAGAATCCAACAATTACAACTATTATTATTGTTGTTGTTATATATTTTTTATATCCTACTCAGTCACTGAAGCCTAAAGCAATTTTATGGCTCCCGGTGTCCTATATGATAACGTCCAAATTCATTTCCGAGATCTACAAGGTCCTCAACCATCTGATTCTTGCCAGCTTCTCTGCTTCAGCTACGGATGCTTTCCAAACTTGATCCCAAAGCAGAGTCTTCTGCACACACTATGCTCTCTCAGAAACCCTTACAGGAATTTGTCTACTTACCAGCTCAAGATGTCCCTGGCCTTTGCCCCTTTCCCATTCTTCCCACTACTCCAAATCTTTCTCCCGTGGCCCCTCTGCTCCCCCCAGGATGACTCATCATGCTATGATACCCTGTAAATACTTCCGTTACAGAACTCACCACCTCATCATAATGTTAGTTATTTTCACATTTTCCCTACTAAACTGGGCTGCTCGAGAAAGAGAGTACATCGCATGCGTCCTCTTTATCCTTCGCATCAGGCACAGGGCCTGGCATGAAGGAGGTCCTCAGTCAGTACGTAATGGATAGAGGAAAAAATAAATAGATGGAGGTCGTAGATGACTGACTCAGCCGTGGTGGCATAGGTGCCACGACTTGAGCACCTACCCCCACCCTCGCCCCAAACACCTAGAGTCTTGGGTCTACCATTTTCCTCTGACACCATTAGCACGCAGCCCTCATCGGCCCAGGCATGTCCAGGTGCTCCAAAACCAAGAGGTTCTTATGAATGGCAACAGATGCCTCCTTTCACACCTTCCCACCCTTAACAAACAGCTCTTTGATCCAGGAGGGATGGGCAGCACAGCCCACAAGAGTGATTTCTATCACCCCCATTGAAACGCCTCCTCATTTTGCAGCTCTCCCAGAACAAGGAAAGGAAAGCAGAGCGGTTCCTGAGATAAAAGAGCGGGGTATATGGAACTGGCAGAGAAGGAAGTCTACTCGACTCCCCACTACCCAACAAACGAGAAAAAATAAAAATTAGCCTGCTTCATGGCTGGCTGTTGCTGGAGATTCTGCAATGGGAAATTCTGTTCTTTGGCTGACGGCCTTTTTTCCAGTTATGAAGTATGTAGTGCTGGAGCGTAACATAAGCCAGAAACCAGTATGAATACATTTATAAGATCTTTCCTTGGGGCTAGATTCTGATAGAAGAGAAAAGAAAAAAAAGGTGGCAGTAGACACCATGGAAGGCAGAAAAGGGCACACTGCAGGGTATGGAAGCCTGTTGTGTTCTTTATTAATGCCTTGCTTTTATAATCAATGTCTTCCTAAAAGTTGGGTCAGTTTTGTTTACTTTAATTATATTTTACATGCATGAGGAAAGCTGGCTATTTAAAGAAGTTTTCTGAAAATTAAAGCAGCTCTTATGTAAGGTTTTCATTTTAAGTCTAGATTTTCTTAAAGCAAAGCATACCAATATCTCCATCAGTAATGCTTCTGGTCAAATATTAATAATTCAAAAAGGAATTGCACTTAAAAGGAATTGAGCAGGAAGGGACAGAAAACAGGATCTAACCTGTCTCTGCCAAATTCTAAGCAAATCTGAACAGGAATCCCAGAATTTGACCTCTGATCAGAACCATGGCTCTGAGGAGCTTATTTCTAGTGACAACTTGCCTACAAGACCTTGCCTGTCTGTCCTAACTCAAATCGAGTAACATTTTAAAGCTGAACTGTCCTAGAAACAATCTTCATTTAAAGTGAAAAGAAAAGAAAAGAAACTAATGAGAGGATGAGCCCCATGTCTAAGCAGAGAGAATCTGCTATCCAGGCAGGTGACAAAACACATCAACTTCATAAGAGATCAAGATGAGGACGAGCTTTGTGAAAATATAAAACATAGGAACTGTCTACAATTGAAAGAGAGAGACAGAGGGAGAAAGCAGAAGGTTGCTGTGGTAGAAATGAACACAATGGTGTGTCCTTTTTTCAGGGAGGCTTTCATGGCTAACTAGTGACAAGAGACATTCAAAGCTTTCCCTTTGTTATCTCCTCCACCCACGTGGTCCCAGCCAGGCTCAGCTGTTCCCCTTTGGCCCCCAGGAAAGGAACCATTCTAGACAAAGAAGGGCTCGGGGTTCCAAGGGATGACTGAGATGCCAAAGGACTCAGCCGGCCTTTGGAACATTGGCGTATTCTACCAGATGACCTGCTGGGGCTGCCATATGGCCTGTGCATGACATTCTGTTCAGGATAATAGGGCCTGAGTGCGTGCCTGGTTCTGCCCTCCAGGCTGGGATAACAAAAGTAGAGCATATTTGTTCTGATTCTACTGACTTATCTGATGCTGCCACTACGGAGTCATAGCTTTCAATATCCTCCACGGTGCCTTTTTTAGGTTTTCAAACAACATGAACAAGACCCAGGCAAGGAAGGACTGAGGATGGGCTGCTGCTGCTGTCCCTAGCAGAGAATGAGGAGATAAATTAAGGGACTTAAGTCCAGGGGTGATGTGGCTCGTGCAGAACCCAGGTGTCACGAGAGTCTATTGATCTATGTTTCTCATACCTGCCCACGACAGGAATTCACTCGACATGAAGAAGCTCATGTCTTGTTTCATCTTCCACAAACCACCTCACCAGAGGTTCCCAGGTGATGTCATGATTTAAAATAGTTGTTGGAGGATTTACAGAAGGGTTAAACTTAACAACCCAGAGAAAGAAAAGTGGACTTTAAAAAAATTTGTAGAGCCAAAATTCCTGGTCTTAGCACTATGGTTTCCAGTTGCCAAATCTAGGGCCTTCGTATTTGCCCTCTGTACTTGAAAACAGAGTCACAGTTACTTGTCTATGGCAAATGTGGTGAACGATTACAGAGTGTTCAGAAGGATCTAAAATAAAGTACCACCATTATCTGCATTCCATTAGAGAAGTCAGTTCTGACTTGTTTTTAAAAGTCCACTTCCGGGGTGAAGAGTACACGAGACTCTACTATTGTTGCAACTTCCTGTTAGTTTATAATCATTTCAAAATAACTTCTAAGAAATGTTACTTTGTTCTACTGATGGTGAGGGTTCAGCCAACAGTCCTGGATTAATAAATGGCCCACGTGAAATTTTATGGCCAGGAAAAGCTCTGTGAGGGCCCAGCCTGGGCCTGAGTCAGTTCACCTGTGACTCACCTGGAGCCCTTTGTCTGGGCTCCGAATCTATCACATCTATGAGCTTTTGAAACCTCTGCATCCACAAAGCCAACATGGGAGTCTAAGCAAATTGATACCAATTGCTGATTTTTACCAAATCGACTCAACACCCAGAGGGTATGATAAAAGTTGGGCCCTGGGCTTCCTAGGTGGCGCAGTGGTTAAGAATCCGCCTGCCAATGCAGAGGTCACGGGTTCGATCCCAGCTCCAGGAAGATCCCACATGCCGTGGAGCAACTAAGCCCGTGTGCCACAAAAAAAAAAAAAAAAAAAAAAAAAAAAAAAAGATTAAATTCCACCCTTAAAAAAAAAAAAAAAAAAAAGTTGGGCCCTTCTTCCTCTGGGGTGTAGTGAGTGAGTGCTGAGCAGTGCAGTGCTGGAACTGCAAACATGAACTCTGGAGCCAGAATGCCTAAGGAGGAGACCAAGCTTTGTCACTTAACCAGCCTCGGGCAAGCTGCTTAACTTCTCTGTACTTCAGTTTCCCTGTGAAGCGGGGATAACTAGCAGCTCCTCTCAGAAAGATGCTGTGAGGACTGAGTGAGTTACCTAAAGAGCAGTCCCTGAGCTTCTGAGATCATGTTCTGTGATCAGGTGAGTACCAGGAAGCCAGTGCAAGGCTCAACCTTGAGGAAGGGCTGTGTGGTTCACGCTATTGCTGGAGAGTATTATGCCTCAAATGTTATCTTACCCTTATCTACATTTATTCTTGCCTCTCCTCCTGAGTCACCTCAGGGGACATTAATTTCACCTCAGACATCAGACATATCAAACCCACCTAGAGATAACAGGAGATTGAGAAATCTAGATTCTACTCTAGGAGCCCAGAGGCTGTACCTTCTCTAGCTTCAGTTTCCTCATCTATAAATGAAGGGTTGGGCTAGAACATCAACAATCTCTAAGGAGGCCGTCTAAGCCATTAGATCATATTGATTCTGAGTTTGGTGCCTGGGTTGAAAGAGGCTCTTCACCAAAAGTAACAGAATTCCCGATTCACACTTCTAAATTTTTCCTATAGCACTGGTGTTGCCTAGGATACAAAATGCATGTGGTCCCTCTGAACCCTGAGACAGGAGAGCTGTGATCACTGCCTCTGATCTGTAACACCAAACCACAAAACGGGCTTTGCAGTACAAACCAACCGATGCACTGAACGTGGAATGTGTCCCCACTGGCACTCATGAGTGTGGGTTTGGGATTCTGACTCTGTGCCAGATGGAATGGCAAAGGGTGCATTCTTCCTCCTCCCCACAGTCACGTGGCCTTGGAAATACGGCCTTTAGGCGCTGCCCTCTAGCTTCCCTGGACCCAGGGGTTAGGTGGCAGCAGGCCCTCCCACTGGTCAACAAATCATTTCCAATTTCTTCTTTAAACTGAGTGATATGCTTGTGGGAAGCTCAGGTCACATACACCAGGAACCACGAGGTTTCTCAGCCCCTCTCCGCATTCCCAAATGTACTTTGTAGCTGATCTGATTGAGGTATTCCACTTTCGTGTGTGAGGGTGAGATCAGGAACTCCCAGCTCTTAGCAATAGTCATCCCAGACCAGAGATTGGGCCATGAGCTGTTCACTTTTACAGCGTCTTGCACTTTTTAAAGCAAATATACCTTATCTATTTTGGTCCTTAAAGGTTTAGGACAGAAATTACTATCTCCACTGAACTCCATGTCAGCTTCACGAGGACAGAAGTTAGGTCTGTTCTGTTCTCTGCTTTATCTTTATAACCCACCATGGAGTCTGGTACACGCTATCTACTTACAGAATGTTTGTTGAGTTAGTGAGTGAATCTCCACTGTATAGACGAGGAGTTAAAGAACTGCTCGAGGTCAGGCTGTTAATAAAAGGCTTCTGGATCATCTGTTTCCAGGTCCACTGCTCTTTCTATCACCTCAGTGGCTAATCTCAGAGAGGCTCAAAGTGGCTTTGCATAGAGAAAGAAAAACCAGGTTCCACAGTGGCATTCAGTGGTGAGCTTACAAATATGAGGCCCAAGAGGGACCAGAGGTCAGCATTAGGATGTCACTTCTCTTAGATGACACCTCTTTTAGCACCCCAGATTCTGGCTGTATAAATTCACTGAGTTCTAACAGCAAACCTGCTTCTCTTGCCTCTTGGCCTTTGCATGTGCTGTGCCCACCCCCTTGAGTGCCCTTCTTGTCCTTTCCTCTTCCTTTATGTGGCCAATTCCTAATCAGAAACCACTTCCCACCAGGATTTCCCTCTTTTCCTCCTCCTGTCACCAAAACCTGGGCTTAGCTTTAGCAGAGCACATAGCACACAGTATTGTATTTCCTTGGTTTCTCAACATCCTCTCCCCTCCCCAGCCCCACACTGTGAGTTTCTTGAGTGTAAAGACTGTGTCCTTTACGTCCATAAATACATTCCTTAAAAAGTGGTTTGTACATAGGTTTTTAACAGTTGTTGGTTAAATGAACTGATACACATGACTGTATCTTCTGAAGAAAAAAAACTTAAAAAAATCTCCAAAGAGCACCTCTTCCACTCTTGGTGAACGGCTAGCAGCAGGTCACCCCGGGTTACCAGTAACAAACACAGACTCACATTAGCATGGAATGATGCTGCAGTATGTAGGGAAGGTGTTCTCTCTTACAGCTGCTGATCTGACCACAGTAAGACTTGGGCTTCCACTGATTTTGCTATCGCTGGGCCGGATATATAGGACTTACAATAATGCTCCAATGATATTTTCTGTCCCGTTTCCTACAATGACCAGTGCCTTGGACCTGGGGTCCCAAATTCTATCCCTGTTACAGGCAGCATCCTGGGGAGGTATAGAAAAAAGCGTTGCTTTACACATGCAAACAGGCTGAACATTGTTCAAAGTAGCCTGATTACCTTTGGAGGGAAAAGTGTGGCTGGCTTTCCTTTTCACCACCTACCCTTATTACAGACTCACAGCTTCTTGATAAAAAAGAAAGATTATAAAGCCAGGGGAGATGGAGGGTTTGAGGTCTCTTGTATAAAGGATACAGGGACAAAAGTGGGGTTACAACCAGATTCAGTAGAGAACCCTACCAGGACTTGGAGAAAAAAGATAGGAGGGACATCCGGGTTTCCTCCGAAATGGTCGTGTCTATACCA
Source organism: Hippopotamus amphibius kiboko (assembly GCF_030028045.1). NCBI lineage: Eukaryota > Metazoa > Chordata > Mammalia > Artiodactyla > Hippopotamidae > Hippopotamus > Hippopotamus amphibius. The sequence continues at coordinate 190,511,996 of NC_080187.1, read as the reverse complement.
AGCTAGGGAGAGACGGAGAGCTGCCTCTTTCACATTGTATTGCACATGCTAAGGTCCCAGAGAGCCCTCAGGGCGGTGGGAACTCAAGTAGAGGCAGCCACTAACAGGCATGACCCTCAACCCATTGGAGGTGGGGGTACTCCTTTCAGAGGTGCTCTAATCAAAAGTTCCCAGGCCCTAAGCTCTGTCTCAAGTGATCGTTTACACCTGCTCTGCTTACTGTGTCTTTGGCAGCATCCAACCTGCCCAAGAGAGAAGAGATGGAGGCCACTGTGAAGGAGCAGAGGGCTCCCGCAGCAAGGGTACCACCCGCATGTGTGGGATTCTGTGGCCTCCCACGCTCCCAGGCCGGCCCTGTGCCTCTTTGCAGGTGAGATAAGGGAGCATCGCTGCTGACTAACGCACCATGGTTTTTTAAAGGGACAAGTGAGAAAATGTGAGTAAAAATACTTTGTAAATTGTAAAGGTGCTATACAAGTGTGAAGAAGTAGTATTATTATCAGTGCTTTATTTAGTCGCAGTTTGCAACAGCACGGTACACTGACATGGCTTCTGCTTCTGCTTCGATAAATATTAACATTCCTAGTTCCCTGGTTGCAGCTACTCTGTAAGTCGAGGGCCCTGCTGGGCCTCCTGCTCTGGGCTCCTGCTGTTCTCTGGACCAAGAACACCTGCTATGGTGTCTCCAACTGACAAGTTCCTACTCTTCCCTTAGGACCCTTCACCAGTGTGAGCCCTTTTCCGTTCCTCTCCTTTCACAGCACTCCATGCATTCTGACTATGGGATGACCATGGGGAGTAGCACTGGCCATCTACATGCTTGTAGTTCTGATTAGACTGAGTTCCTGGAAGGCGGGATCTATGACTTCTTAGTGGAAATAAGTTCACGGGCCACTACATGAAATATTTCCCACGTCGGCTCCACGAAGAGAGCAAGGTTTGCCAGGTTAACAGACTCCTTTGGCTTTCATGGAGTTATGTGTAATACGAACATGCTGGAAAGCGGAAAAGTAGAGATGATGCCGATCAGAACAAGCTGTGGCTGAATGCTAAGGAAGCCCTAGGCACTGTGCTAAGCCCTCCCTAGGAGGCTGGTGCTATCCTTCTACATGTGCAGATAAGGAAATAAGGAGGTAACCTATCTCCAGTCACAAAACACAGTAGCGGGGCTTTAGCCAGTTTGACTCCGATGTCTGTGGTCTCGTCACATCACCACACCACAGAAAAATAATGCATAAGAGGTGAAAAGGAGAGGAGAAAGAGGTCTTTGTAATTTATTAAGAAAAGCATACTGTCATATTTTAGCTTAATTTATTACTGTCATGTTAAGATATGACCAGCACTCATCTCTTCTTCTAGTCTAATGACCTAGCGGGTAACTGCAGCAGACAAATAAATAAAAGAGTCTATGAGACAAAACAAAAAAACTCATGAGAGAGGAGTTTCATGCAGGAAGTAAGCGAAGATCCTGTCTCCCTAAGTCTTGGGAGTTGGCTTCCACCTCTTCTTCCTACCTCCACCTTTGAAGCGGTCAGGGGCCTCTTCCTTACCATCCTTGGCCCAACATTAAAGCCTTCAAGTTGTTTCTGGGGGCGACAGGGCAGGGTTGCAATGGGGACCCACCCCCAAAGTCAGGAAACCTCCTCGTTCAGGTGCTTCTGTGTGGGCGGAAAGCCCACCAGGCTCCTCTGGCTCCTCAATCCCTCAGAGTTAAAGAAAGGCTCCCTTGGGAATCTCGTCCTTTAAATGTCTGGCAGGCCAGGCAGAGTGGATGTGGGGGGGAGCAGGTAAGAAGGAAAGTCTCCACCTCTGAACTTGTCTACTTTTTACTTTCTGTCTCCAATGACCAATAAGAAAACAGGAAAGAGGAAACATCCACACGCCACCTCAACCCTCAGAAACGGCTGAAAAGGGGGGTCAACGTGGAAACCCGCGGACGGGGCCACGAGATGCTGGCCCATCTTCTCACCACACCTGAGAATAAACACCCTCATGCAAAATCCCATGAGGCAACAGGCTTTAAGAATATTCTAGTTCCACGACCCATTAGCTGGGTGATCTTGGAAAAACTACTTCACCTTGCCTCTGTAAAAAATAGAAAATAATTGGACTATCTTAAAGGATTGTTTTAAAGGCTATAGGCTTAATATTCAGAAAACCTTGAAAGCTGTGCCAGGCAAATAAGTGCAGTAAGGAGCAGCTATTACTATGGTTATTGCTGTTAGTATCCTTATTAGCTTAACTCTGTTTCTGTGTCCCCTGCCCTGTGATAATCTAATCTTTCCCGAAGACCACCTCTGGTGATTTCAGTGTCTTCTTCCATGTTTCCAATTCTCTCTTGGAATATTCTTTGGAAGACTGGACAAAGAAACTGCTTTCCCCTTTGCCTGGCACTAGTGATAGAAACCCCTAGATAAACCACTCAGCAATCAGGTGAGATTCTCATACATACAACTGTCAGCACACTAGATGATAAACGTTCTGCTGGTATAAACGCACCAAATATACTTAATGTCATTATTCTTTTTGAGATGCATCACATATGCAGGCCCACCTCTAATATCTATCTTAAAAGAAAAGAGCCATGACACAGATGATTAAAAGCCCTGATACCTGACTTCCTGGGGAAGGCTGGGGTGTAGAAGGAACACTGCTAGATTTCCACAGTGGAAAAGTCAGTCAAGAGACACCAAACTGAATGACTGAATTCCTTGTTGTGGGAAGGGTGAGTTAGGTAAATGGACAACTCATTCTGGAGTATTCTAGAAAGCAAGTGTAGAGGTCAGTGCTATAATACTCCCCAGTCCACAGTGTTTCAAGTATCTAGATTCTTAGCCTCTCAAAGGGCTAGAATATGGTATGGCAGTTTAAAAACATGGTCCCCAGATATTTTCATACTGCTCCCATTTAGAAGTGGGTGTATAGGTTCTTCCTTTGAATCTGGGATATGATTGCATGAATAACAGAATATGGTGGAAGTGATGTTATGTCACCTTCTGGGCCCAGAAAGGGCAGCTTCCACTTTCTGTTTCTTCAGATACTTTTTGAATCCAGTCACCATATTATGAAGAAGCCCAAGCTGCTTGTGAAGCCATCATGAGGAGGCCCACGTAGAACGGGACTAGGGCTGTGTCTCCCGCCCTAGGTGATCTCCAGCTGAGGCAACACTCATGTGCTTCCCACACGAGTGGGCCAGCTTAGAAATGGATCCTCCAGCCCCTAGTGGAGCCACCTGAGTTGAAACAAAGTGGAACAGAAATGAGTCTCTCTGCTGAACTCTGCCCAAATCATAGATTCATGAATCAAATGAATGATTGCTGTTATTTTAAATACTCAATTTGGGGACGGTTTCCAATGAAGCTAGATAATTGATATACTCCATGTTTTGGGGAGAATCCTTTCCTGGATCCTTTAAGGTACTCGCTGTGGCCTGAAATATTGCTTTTTTTTGCTTTTTCTTCTTAGTCCAGCTGAAGACTGAAATTAGCTGTCAGAGCTGGATATATTGCAGAGACACAGGAAGCCGCTGGTCAGAATGTAGATGCTGTGACAACTCCCGGTCTTCAGATTGTCTTTCTATGTGTCAAGCAGAACGAAACTTGTCCCTAAAATGTCTTGCCTCGGTTTCTTAAAAAATCAGGCTTCTTGTTATTAATCAGAAATCCAAATTACATCAACAAGGTACAATTTTACAACAGGCAAATACCTTTTGTTGTTTTCTTAAGGATAACATTTAATACTACTAAATTGGGATGAAATCAATATATTGCACATGGCAGGGTAAATCAGTACAACCATTTAGAAAACAATCTGACAGTGTGTACACTCATGCTGCCATCCATGCATGCTAACAATACTGACCCTGACTCAGTAATTTTTACTTCTAATACTTTACCCTAAGCAAATGATCTAAAGTAAGAAGAACAAAGAAGATGCTTATTTATGATGGTGAAAAGATTGGAAACAAGTTAATTTTCTAAACTTGGAGAAGTAGTTAAAATAAAAGTATATGACACCAGTCTCACGGAATATCATGTAACCATTAAGGTGATAAAAATGAAGACCAGAAATCCTCAGTTTATGATGTAACACCAAGTGGGAACAATCAGAATATAAAATTGTATGTCCACTGATTACAACTCTATAAAAACAGATACATATAGACAAATATTAAAAGGCAATAAAGACTAAGTTATTTTAGGATGCTTCTCCTATAGAAACATCTTTTGTATTTTTTAACATTATAAAAGGAGAGCTGGAGAGATGATCCATTAAAAATATAAAATCACCCTCCAACCCAAATAAGCTGAGCATTTTCTTGATGAAGACAGCTATTGTGTCCCTTGAAATATAACTTTATGTGGTAACTTCCTAGAGAATAAGTCCTCTATAATATTCTATATCCTATTTATACTGTGGATGTTCAGTAAAAGAAAATGGAGGTAATTCAGAGATTTCAGTTAAATTAGCATATCATAATTTTGGCTTCACTCTTCTCCCCTTCTAACCTCCTACTTTTTCCTTCCTAGGCTTCCAAAATATAAAGTGCTAAAACAAAACCAGCAACAACAATTTCTATTTTTAAAGTGAACTTTAAACTGATTTTCACAAAGATCCATGCTAATTCAAAATCACTGCTGTACTCTTGGTGCTGGTAATATGGTGATTGTCTTTTGCATTAAAAATTAGGAATTCTAGTCACACAGGAGAAAGAAAACCTGGCATAGACTGCTCAGTGGTCAAGTGCACGCCAGCAAAAGCAAAAGGAGAACTGATTGCAATTGTGTCCTTGGATATTGAAAGCCAAAACCATTTTTACCCTGGTTGTTTAAATATTGGCATTAAGGTCTCCTTCCTCTGTTTCAAAAACACGTACAGGAAAATGGAGAAGAAAGACCTGGCTCACTCCTCTTAAAGCCGGGTGAGCAGAGTGGCAAGAAGAAAGGATGCTTTCTTTACCAGCCTCCTTGCTGGTATCATCACCTTACTTCCCCACAAGCCACCTAAGTGACATTCTAGGCATTAAGTATACTTTTATTTCTATGTGTAGCAAAACATTAAATACACATGTTCCTAAGCTAATTTCCAAGCAGGACCATTTACATTTTACCTTAAAGATAAATGGCTGCTGAAACACTGAATCCATTTCAGAATTTCGGTCACATTGAGCCATTTTTCTTAGTCATAAAATAAATACCATAGCAGATAAAGATAATTCTGCAATTCTGCCTCTAGGTGTTAGGGCAACAGCAAGTCAGACTTCAGCTCCTTCTGTGGCGCTTTTCGAATCAGCCCACTCAGCGCTAATACAATACAAATGTAAACACATCAGTCAGCCAACCATTAGGGGCTGGAGCAATATCCTGGGAGCTAAAATATAAACTCCCATTTGGTTCCAAGGCTCTAAGCTAAGCATCTTACTACACACTGTAAAATAGGCAGAAGGCAAGATGTTCTCGACCAAGATACACTAAAATTAAATGAGGTTAAATTAAATTAAAATAAGTGAATAAACAACCCCTAAACTGAGTAACTTTTAGGAGACCCAAAGAGATACTTCCAGCTCTTAAAAGTAGAAAAAAATTACCATTCTCTCTCTCTCTCTCACATACACACACCCTAAATTGAGTTGTTTAAAAGAATCTACATTAACATCTCTTGATCAGTGTCAAAGTAAAAACTGCTTAATATTTAAGTGATGAAATCTGTAGCACTAAGCATCAAGGCTTTGATTTTAATTGGTTCCTGCTACTGTGACTTACATTGGAGTTGTTTGTGGGCTTTTAACATTACAGAACTGCTTCCTATCTCTTTGCTCAAACAGGCCAATGACATGCTTGTAAAGTGGAAAAGGTCCACTTAATGATGCAAATGTTTAGGTGGGTGATTAGAGTCACTCTGAGCATCAAATTCTCTTGTGATCTAAAATTTGCTCAAGTGGAAGGTGGCTGCAGGTAGAATTGAAGGCCTGTCTAAAAATGATGATTGCTACATCTCAATTAAAGTTGGTTTTCTTTGATATGTCTTTACTTATTTCAGTTTGCTGGTGACCTCAACTTGATAAAAAGCATGAGTATACCTGAAGTCTGTGCTTGCCATTAAACAGCTACAAGTTTTAACGCAGAATTTGCAACAGTGCTCATAATGGCTGAATCAGAAAAGATCTTGGTTCTCACACAGGGTAAGTGCAGATTCATTGGTGCTACCTCTTTCTTGCACCTTGGAGAGACTGGGTCTACAGTGGCACCTTTTCTAAAAGTTAAAGTTGAAGTTTAAGACTACACAGAATATGCCCAGAGCCAGCATTCACTCTGCACCACACTGTGGGGTCTGTTTGAATTGGTCAGTTGCCCACACCAGTGGACTGGCTAAATAGTTTGATTATCACCTTGTAATGTACAAAACTAAGATTGTAAATTAGAGAACTCTCAAGGATGCCAATATTTGTATGTTAGAGTTTCAAAGTCTCAGATATAGATTTTTTTCTAAGTGTAGCAAAAGTGCTGGAGTGAGTTACGTCTCCTCTGGGATATTAGCATAAAATCTATAGAGAGGAAAGGACAGATCCAAATGAAATGAGCAGAAAAATTCCACTGCTCAATCAATTTGATTTTATGTTGTAAAATCACCAAACAGCATGGAGGCCTAGTCTAGCGGTCAAAAGTTTCAGCTATACGGCTCAACTTCTCAAGAAGAGTCCTGACTTCAACTTTTTTTTTCTTTTAGTCCCATAATCCCCATATCCTAATTTTGAATTTTGAGAGTGTGGTCACCCCAGTTACAATCCAAACCCAGGCCGGACATCATTTGACACTCATGTCATACTCTCCTGAAGTGTGCAGATTACCAACAGTGACCCTGGAGACCAGGTCTATCCTGCCTCAGTTTACAACTGAGAGAACCAATGCCCAGGGAAATTAGGCAGTTGGCCTGAGCGTGTAATGCAGTGAGAACTCAGACCCTGTCTACTCAGATGCTACAGAACAAAAGGCATTGGGGAAAAGGCGCATCTGGCCAGGGGCCAGTTCAAAATGAAACTGTGGGGCTCCTCATTCAAAAATAATTGAGAATTTCAAGATGGCTAAATCAGCACATTCTAGGCATGGGGCACAGTGTAACCGCACAGGTAACACATCCATGAAACTGATCCTGGCTGCAGTTATTTCATTATTTACTAAACTTTGACTCTTTGAAGGCCAAGGGGGAAGAAAAGCTCGTTGAACACTGAATATGCTCAATAAATTATCTATTGTGTGAATGAATGTATACGTGAATGGGTGAAGGACTGTACCTAGAAAATTACAGCTCAGACCAAGGGTCAGGTTGAGTTAATACAGTGAAGTCACCGTGAATACCTGATCCATTATTTAAGGGACACATTTCATAACCTGAAAATACTTCACAACATAATAAATTTTCCCAGCCCCAACATAAATAAGTTGCCAGAACCATGTTCAAAATGTGAGCAGCAATGTGTATCTGTGATAGCTTTCATGTGCTCAAGAAATGCCAACTTCTCAGCAGAACTGGTCTTGCGGTTTTTTTTTTTTTTTTCTGTCTCTTTGTGTATTTAGAAGTAGCCATCCAGATATATTTTATGGAACCTATCCATGTGCAAAATCTACAAAATACTTCAGATATGAATATTTCATACATTGCCAAGCATCCTTGATTTGCAAACAACAGTAATAATAACAAAACTATAATGTATTGAGTTTTTATGTCAGATACCATGCTCAGTGCTTTGCATATATTTCCTCCTGAAAAAAGACCTCATAACATCTCTGTGAAGTAGGTATATTATCCTGATTTTCCAGTGAGGAAAACAAGGCTCCAAGAGGTTGAGTGGCAGCATTAGAATTGACCTTAGGACCATTTGGACTCCTGGAGACTAACAGTTCTTCCGAAGGTTGGATGTACACACAAGGGCTACTGTCTGCCTTTGAGGAACGAGACTTTTATCTGATAAGGCCTGAGTGAAGTTTCACTTTGGTGAACAAAAATACAGCCATAAAACAGTGAAAGTAGAAGTTTCCAATATTGCAAATCTAGGTGGTTAATTTTATAGCTTATTGCAAAGTTGTACAAAGACAGGTAAAGGAGGACCTTCTCATCCATATTTTATGGGGCCTTAGGTCTGATTTACTGCTTTACCATACCAGGAAAAGAGGGTGAACAGCACAGAGTAAAGGAAGACTTAGCCAGGCTAAGATTTCCATGCAAGCAGTCTGCAATGTATATCACTAGGGACTAGAGAGACAAACATGTGGGTAACTTTCATGATTATAAATTCACGTTTGTCTCAGAGTTGAAGAGAGTTAGTGTTTCTGTCTCTACCTCTCAAGAGATAAAAGTGGCTTCATAATTACGGCTTGTACTTATGATGTTTCAAAGTGTTCATCTGGCAGGGGTATCTTACTTCTCATTTAAAACAAGTCATGGGGGAAAAAAAGAAAAAAATATGGGAGCAAATTCATTTTATATATTCTGTCCACTTTTTTGCAGCATTGTCCTCCAATGTCATATCTTTTATATTTTTTAACTGCCTAATTAAATGAAAATGCTGCTCTAAGGATATAAACTTTTCGAATAATGGCAGAAAAATATTTCTGGCCAAACACCAAAGTTTTATATAGCTTGAAAGCACTCATGAACGTGTTTATGTAATGCACACTGTGTGTACATAATATGCATATAGATCAAAGTATAAATACAAATAGTTTGTAACAAAATGCTGATTTTGTTCATGTATCTACTGGTAAGCCAGTCCTCCTTCATATAAATTGACTGTGGTGGTCCCATTCTCCTGCCCAAGACTGCTTTAGGCTACAGGTGTGAGCAGGTGTCATGATTCTATCCATGGAGACCAGAAGAGGTGTCTGTTCTTAGGGAGACTTGGTCTCTTGATCTGCTGGACTCTCACCTGGAATGTGCCAGTTTTATTGGGAACATGAAAAGAGCTAGCCAAGGAGAGGCTGACAGGCTGAGAATGGCACAGAATACAAACAGCACCTGAGTCTTTGATGACATTGTTGAACCAAAGAATTAGTCAACCCTAGAGCACAGGACTTACTATTATTGACTTAATGTTACATTTCCTTATTGTTCAAGCAATTTTGAGTTGGATTTTCTGTTACCTGTAGCCAAACCCAACATGACTGAACACCTATTGTGTTCTAGGACCTAGCTGGTCAATTTCCACGCATTACCTCTAATTGATTTCATATCTCTTAAGGGACATTTTCTCCACTTAACAGAAAAGTAAACTAAGACTTGGAGAAGCTAGTGATATGCCCAATGTCTCACATCTAGTTAGCAGATAGGCAAGGATTCCAAGCTAAATCTGTCTGACTGAAAGTTACTTAAAACCTCTGTATGTGTTTGTGTATAAATGTGATGTTCTATTTTTATGTATGTCCACACTTATATACCTATGGTGAAGGTGTTATCTGTACTAGCACAACCATTCACTGAATTTTTGAGTCTTTGATAAAATAGTTAAAAATGTTAAAGATATTCCCTCATACTTGAGGGAATAGCAGCAAAATAAAGCAAATGACAAGAACTGGCAAACGTAAATCATTACCAAGTTTCATTATCCATTAGGAGTTACTTATTTTCCTTCTCATGGGTCAGATAATTCAAGCTCAGTTCTGAGACATCATGCCAGCTGACATCTGCATTAAATACTCATCAGTCTGTACAGAGATCATTAATGAGTATGAGTGTTTTAAGGGAGACAGGTGTCTCCAAAGAAAATACTGAATCAAAGATGGCAAATTTGCTGTAGAGGGGCTACCATGCACTCTCCCTTTTTCATAGAAGACCCTGCAAATCAATCAAAGTATCCTTTTTCTCCCTGACCTCAGATGTAGCCCCATAAATTTCTACAACACAAGATGCAACAGCTACTACCAATCAGGTTTGGCTCTCTACTTCGAAACTCATTTGCCCTGTCTGTCCTACGCATTGCATGGGGAATGGCTCTTTAGGGATGTGACTGAAAATTACAGGGAAATTGTGCAGTGGAAGCGTATCAACCCTTGAGAGCTGAATGAGGTGCAATTACTGCTAACTGAAAATATTATCTATGTATTTCTGAAAATTGAGTCTAAAAACTATATTAGCAGCGATGAAGTTTAAGTGACATCTAAAGAAAAGAGCAAAGTGTTGTAAAATGTACGTGGCAATAATAAATTTGAGAAGTTGGACTATTTGTGTGTCTGTCTCTTTGCACAGACAGCTATATGCACATTCATGAAGTGGATTCGTCTTTTTTTAAATCACCATTAGATTTGATCCTACAAGGCAATTAAAATATGAAGATAAATATAACATTAAGGAATCCTACTACTAGAAAGAAACTTGGAAATCATTTGGACTCTCTCTGATGCCCATCCTGACCTCACTTTGTTCTAATGAGAGCACTAGGGCCTGTGAGGCCAGAGCCTTGTCCAGAGATATCTGGTTGGCTAACAGTGGAGCCAGGCCAGGTTTTCAGACTCCCAGCTCTGTCCTCTTATTCCTTTCTCAAAGTACTCTCATAGTCTGTTCAGTGATGGGTATACATTTTGAACTTTAACATATTAAGCCTCGTTAATTAGCTATGTGTGTGGCAAAGAGAAGAAATAGAGAAGAAAAGTAAGAGAGTGGGGAAGAGATCTCTGATAACTTTCTACAGTTCTTTATTTAATAGTTTTTTTTGATGTGGACCATTTTAAAAATCTTTATTGAATTTATTATTATAATAAATAATGAATTTATTATAATAAATAATAAATTCATTATTTATTATTGCTTCTGTTTTATGTTTTGGTTTTTTGGATGCAAGTCATATGGGATCTTAGCTCCTTGACCAGGGATCAAACCTGCACCCACTGAACTGGAAGGTGAAGTCCCAACCACTGGACCGCCAGGGAAGGCCCTACAGTTCTTAGGAAAACACAGGCTCTCGATTTTCTGATTGACCTCTGAGGACATCAAGCCTCATAAGTTGGAGATGGTCTTGGCTATCAGTGGATGGGGTAAGTGTTGCCTGAGGAACCACATCGCACCGGCCACGGGACAGTGCCAGAGCCAGCCAACGATGGTCTGGTTATACCCATCACCTTTTGTCAACCATCCTTTGCTGAACCAGCAGCTCCATTAAAACACCTTTGTATAGTCCTCCAAAATGGTCCCCTGGCCCCCCAAATGATCCTTCTTTATTTAGTCACCCCATGAAAGACAACTTGATTCAGGGACCTGTCAGTTATTAGGTAAATAATATTCAACCTCACAAGAAAGAACTGAATGACTATATATAGAATGCTTAGTACAAAGTAGGACATGAAGATCAATAAGGTTAACTTTTGAGCTGTTGCTACTATAATGATTATATTTAAAAGCCCCCGATTGATTATTCTAAAAGTAACATGGCCCTCCTCACTACTTATGTTCTATGAGTTTCTTTCACTGACTGAATCAAGGAGATTTTATAGTGAGTGGTTGAGATCATGGGCTTTGAAGCCAGACAGGCTTGGGTATGAATTGTGACTCTGCCACTGGGTGCTCCTAGCAGGTACTTAACTGTGGTAGACAGAATAATGTCCCCACCCATCCCCAAAGATGTCTATGCCCTATCCCTAGAACCTGTGAATATGCTCTTATATACAGAAAGAGGGCCTCTGCATATGAGAATAAATAAGGGATCTTAAAATAGGGGGATTTTCCTGGATTAGCTGGGTGGACCGAATGTAATCACAAGGGTCCTTAAAAAGTGGAAGAGGGAGGCAGAAGAATCCAAGAAGGAGATGTGACTATGGAAGTAGAAGACGGAGTTATAGGATGGCTGACTTTGAATCTGGAGAAAGGAGCCACAAGCAAAGAAATGCAGGTGGCCTCTAGAAGCTGGAAAAGGGAAGAAAATGGATTCTCCCCTTGAGCCTCCAGAAGGAACACAGCCCTGCTGACATCTCAGCTTTAGCTCAGTGAAACCCATTTGGGACTTCAAACCTCTAGAGCTGTCTAGTAATAAATCTGTGTTGTTTAGACATCTAAGTTTGTAATTTGTTACAACAGCAACAGGAAACTAACCAATGCTCCTTGAGCATCTGTGCCTTCATCTATAAAATGGGAATAAAAAAAGTATGTGCCCCAAAGGAATAACATGAGGATTAAATAAGAGACTGTAAATAAAACTCTTTAGTGCTTGGCTGAGATGAACAACTCAATAAATGTTCACTGTCATTATGCATGATATCACTCTATAGAGAAGGGATTTATATATTGTGATTATAATAAATGGTGATTCCATAAAGTATAATTCATTGTATCATAATAATCCCTTACATTCGAATGGCACTTATCTGGTTCTTACAGAGCCCTTTTATCAACACTATCTTCTTTGATGCTCATTATAATTGTGAGTCCACAAATGAGGAGACAGAGCCTCTGAGGGGACAGTGCTTTCCTTAGGTCACTCAGAGAGCCCACTGTTGGACAAAGCTGGAGTCTAGGTCATCTGATTCCAGACAGAGTAGGCTGCCAATTTCATCGTGTGGTTTATAGAAATATACTCACAGGGTATGTAGAATCTTAGTATGAAACAGAAATGATACAGCTGAATGATGATGGGGCTGTTCACCCCACCCAGGACCATTTCCCTTGTGATCTCACCCGGCGGTGTCTTTCGCCAGGGCCTCCTGCCCCTGCTCCCGCAAGCGCAGCCCGCGGGCCCTCTCTAATGCATCCAGTCAATTGTGCAAAGCACAGGGGAAAAGATTCCATCCTGACCACAGCAGGCAATCACCTGATGCCCTGAAGCATGAAGTTTGATTACCCTTATCTCAGTTTATCATTAAATCAAAAACTGTTGCTATGAATACTGGCCCAGGACTCCATTTACGAAATGATATAGGCCAGTCAGCAGAAATAAGTGAGTTCTCTTTTTCTTTCTTAATTTCTGCTTACTGTGAAGATCTTTTACAAACTAGGAGGAAAAGAGTCTCTTTAGCTTCGAGCAGATTTTATTACTTTCTTCGCTCTTTCATATGCTGGCCAGGATGCCTTCGGCTCATAACCATTCTCCCTGTGCTGTAGGCAAGAGGTTTGAGATCTACTACCTAGTGGCCTGCGAACACGAGCCTTGAAGTCTAGCACCTTGCTTGGATAGGAATCTGAATTTTAGCTAGATGCCGGGCAATTTGCAGGCACGCTGATGTCTGGCTATACCAGAGCATTGTTTCTCAAATCACGGTCAAGGGACCATGGGATGTGAATCACTTGAGGAGTTTGTTGAAAATGCTGACTCCGGGGCCCCATTCGAGAGCAGCAACACAGACCCACTGGTGCTGGAGCCCTGGGAATGTGCATTTTAGCCCTATGTGATTCCAGTACATTTTAAAGTCTGAGGACCACTGGCTGAGATCAAAGATGTGGGCGATGACAGGAATGGTTAGGAGCGGGCCTAATTTCCATGGTGTTATTCAGGCTTGAATCAGCAGGGAGCACATACCCATCACCTATAGTTTGCCCTTCAGCCCAACCGGCAGTGGAGCCAGATTTCTGACATCATGAATCTGAAATGGCTGATATCTGGGTCAGGGCTAGGCAACTGGCCGTCAAGGTCTGGGGTAACTCTCTAGGCCCCTGGAGCGCTCCTGCCAAATTCCCCTTTCCAGTCTGACTGAACCTGTGGCAAGTGTAGGGGGTGGCGGTGGAGGAGAGCTGGCTGTAACACTGGCTTCAAGGTCTATGTATCAGTCAAAGCTATGTGATAAAATCACATGTGAAAAGACTGCATAGTAGAAGGGCTAAAAGCATGGGCCTTGGAGTCAGACTGCATTTACTTTTACTTAACAGACACTGAGATAAACATAGCACTCACTGCAGGCCAAGCAGTATTCTAAGCGCTGTTCAAATATTAATTCATTTATGTCTTACAACACCCTGCCAGATGGGTACTACCATCATCATCCACCTTTTATGTCATGAAACTGAGGCTCAGAGAGGCTAAGTAATTTGCTCAAGATCACACAGCGTATCGATCACACAGCCAGGACTTATACCCCAACAGGCTGGCTCCAGAGTTCATGTTCTTAACCACCCTACTAAGTCACTTCTCATGGACCCAAGTCCCCTGGTTCCACTACTTATGAGCTGTTTTACCCTGGTAAAATTACTTATCTCCCATCCTTCAGTTTTTCCCCTGTGTAAAATCAGGATATTATTAATAATAGTACCACCTCAAAGAATTCTGATCAGAAGATTTAATATATACTCTTAAAAGAGTATCAGGCATACAGTAAGCACTTAATAAATAACTCTGAGTTAGCTATCAGTCTCACACTCTCGGGGTGGCGTGAGGATTAAATTAGATAACGTATTTAAAGTACCAGGCACAGTGCCACGGCACCCGGTAAGCACCCGGTGAGGGCTAGCTGTTATTATTAGTAGAGTGGAGCCAGGCCAGTTTATTTTAGGTTTTGTCTGGAAAGCAACTGTGCTCTATGCAGCGGGAGGCAGCATGCCCTTCACTTCAAAAAAGTAACTGGGTAGGAGCCAGTCTAATTATTAGATCCAACAGGTTCTCTGCTTTATGTCACTGGAATATTCCTGAAAAGTTCCCAATATTGAATTTGTATAGGCTTAACCCTTTTTCCCCACTGACCTATTTTACAATTTGTGATTGATCTTTCATTGGCAGTGATTCTTCAGACTTAAGAATCTTCCCTCAGACTGTCTGTCATGTACCCATTAACTTCTAAAAGACTTAAACATACCAAGAAAAATTGAACCACTGGAGCAATTCTTGGCAATGCAATTGGCTTAATCATTCCCTAATGTAATTGTTTTCATTTTAATTTTCCTTTATTATGTGTTCATGTGCTTATACTGCAGAGAACTTTCGGTCTTTCCTCCCAGAAAGCTTATCACCTCCACTATTAAATTTAAACGTGGATTGATTACAATTTACGCTAACTCAAGGGGTTAATGATGGCCTGCAAACTTTCATACCCAAACAGCCTTCCTGGAGTAGGGATGGGCAGGGGTGGCGGGGAGGAGAAAGTTGAAGGTGAGGGAGTTGGGAAGGTAGGGTCCTGGGGAGCCACTGATGGGGAGTGAGTTTATCCTGAAAGCTCAGACCCAGAAAGCGATGCTTAGATGCCCAGGGTCTCTCAAGGATGGGGTTTTCCAAAAGGAAGTATTAGTAGCTCCAAGTTGTTTACTGCTACTTTTTCATTTGTTCTGGTAGGAAAAGGCTGCCATGGCTCCAACCCCATTGCTTGCACAGTTTACCAGGCATGATAGGCTGTAACTACAATTGAATAAAAAGTTAGACTCAATTAACACGTTTACTAAAGTATTTGCACTACCATATGTTACTCACTCTGCTAAGTTACAGCGGGGAACAGGCAGTCTAACCTCCTGAGGCCTGCAGTCTAAGGAGAACCTAGATTCCAAAGCATGCTTTTGTCACGGTTTCAACAAGTTGCTACTCTCTCTTCCACTTCCTATTTCCACGTCCTCCCCAAACCCCCATCTATGTATGTAACTTATTCTTTGTTATAGAGTCTATGTGTAGAGTCTTTTCAAGTTAAAGCAAAAAGATGAAGCCCATAAAGCAGCAACCTTCTAGTTTGATTCTGCTAAAGCCCTCGGTGGGGGGAACCAGCTTGCAGGGTGATTCCAGGCAAATCACGTGATCCCTTGCAATATTCCTGTGTAACACTGAACCAGTTGGCAGTTGATGTGGGGGTTTTAGCTCTGATCATGGAGCAAACTCCTGAATCGTCACAAGATTGATCCCATTCATCCTGATGGCTTAAGCCGCAGGGCCATCTGCTGATCGGCTAAGTACAGTAGACCAGAGACACTCAATAAATATTTGTGGATCGCATGGCAAACTGTTTCTTCACACCTGAAACGCAAGTCTAGGCCAGGACTCAAACGTGGACAAGTGATCTAGACTCCCAATGCCATCCCCGGGCCTTTGCCTAAGCTGTTCTCTATGCTTGGAATGCCCTCCCTCTGACCACCTCCTCTACTGCCCCTCACTGTCCACCTGTCCAAATCCTACCTAGTTCAAGGACCAGCTCAAATATCAGCGGCTCCACAAAGCCTTCCCTGACCACCCTAGCCAGAAATAACTTCTCACTCCTCTCAGTTTTCACAGGTCCGTGTGTGCTTTCTGGCACTTAAGACACTCGCCACTTTATTTTGGCTCTGTGTTTACCTCGTCTCTTCCACACCACTCAGAAGGAGCCTTGAGCTCTGGACCCATGTCAGTTCCTCTTTAAACCATTTTCCCACTCTGGCACCTCCCTGTACAGAGCAGACATTTGGTAACAGATAGCTGAATGAACAAATGGTTACCCCAGAAATGACAAAAACGGAAGCAACTGCAATATTCTTTATCCCTCCTTTTTCTGTCTCTCCTCCTCCTTCTTCTAATACAGCTTTAAAAAATATATTTATTTGATCCACCAATTACCCAGGGAAGGTTTGGGGACTTACTGATAAATGTAGACAATTCTGCAGACAAGAAAGTTTCCAGAGAGCCTTATAATGACAAGGGAGGCCTAGGCCAGGGTAGGCGCTGGGGATGTCTGAGTCCTTGGTCTGCTGACAGCCGGCTCCTGGGAATGGAAGTGTTATTTTCTCAAAGAGCTTCATCTGCTCTGGTTCGTGTGTGCCAGTTCCTCGGCTGAGTAGAAACTCCTGACTTTATTTTTAAATACAGACTCCAATAATAGGCTGAGTAATTGCAGATCTTCCTGAGGCCTCATTATACATATACCAACATATTGGACTTTTAAAAACCCATATTTCCTTTCCATAAATATATGTTGAAAACCTTAAACTTCAGCATTACATATAGTGGTAATGTGTTTGCTTTTTTGCCTCCCATAGGAATCCTGAATTAAAAAGAACAACCAAAAAAATGGTGATGCATGGGTGACAATTTCTCAACAACACATCTGATTACTCACAGAGGTAAAAGGATTCTCCCTCAACTATAACTAAGAGAAAGATATATTTCAATATAATACATCGTCAAACTTCAGTAACACACTTCCCATCCTCGTGCCACTAATGTTTGAACAGCTGCAGCTCTCACTGTCTTTGCTGATGGGGCCCATAAATACTCCTGGGAAATGGGACAAAGATACATAATGGATCTTCACCTGCCAAGATCAGGGAAATGAATGTCATTCGCACCCTGATGCAGAAGCACTTTTTGGTGGAGAGTGATGAATATTGCCATTTGTCCTATGCCACGTAATCTTGGACAGGAAAACCTCACATGGAGAAAAATGATGGGAGAAGATGCTGTTCTAGGACACTTGAAAAGGAGAGCATGTCATAATTATTTGGCCAACAGGAATAAAAATGAAAGAAGAGTATGCCAATACGATGCGGTTTAGAGAAAGGTTAAAACCTAAGAGCATACCTATTCTGAACATATCATTTCATTCAATGCAAAGATGTCCCTCAAAATATGACTCTTTCATTGAAAACCAATGTCAGACATATCAGGGAGTCAGAAAACTGCAGGGTGGTCCATGTTCCTGGAAACAATTCAGTACAGTGATGACACGGTGGGCTGAGATGTCAGGCAAATCTGAGTTCAAATCCTGACTCCAGTTCCTGCTCTATGACCTTGGGAAAATGACTGGACTTCTCAGGTGCTTGAGTTTTGTTTTTGTTTTTTTTGTTTTTTTGTTTTTTTTGATAAAGCAGCAATGGTAACAGAACCTGCCTCACTCACCCCAGCTGTTTGAGTGTTACATGACATAATTAAAATAAAGATCTTAGTGAGGTACCTGGAAATTAGTAAGCAGACTAACAAGAAGTGATAGTTATTGTGGTTGCTGCTTTCTCCTCTTCCTCCTCCTCCATCATCATCATCAACATCATCACATCCTCCCAGCTGTTTTGTGGCTGACTTCATTAGTAAACAATAGGAAAAGAGGCGAAAAGACCACCTACCACCAAAATGTGAGGCAGTCTCCCCTTTGCACATCAAACTCCAAAAGCAGTACTTCTAATTATGAAAGTCTTTTTTTTTAAAGCTTGTCAACCTAACCTAACCAACATGTCCACCTAATTCATGCCATTCTTGCTTTAACAAGCAATGACTACTGCAACAGATATCTTATTGAATAAAATGAAGAAAACAAACCAAAAAAAAAAAAATGTGATAGAAAGCACTGGGTTCCAGATTTAGGTACATCACACGTTCTTTGTGAAAAGAGATGAAGCAATGATACGTTCAGTTCTCCAAAGAACGAGACAGGGTCTTTTTCTGTTTTCAGTTATTTGGGATCACAGGCTAAAGGCTACTTCATTACTTTCTTCCCTTTTTCAATAGACTGGGTTCTTAAGTTCTAGGATGAGTGGTGTCTGAATGACTCCTTCTAATTCTGGTGGTTTAATCGTATCAAGTCTAAAGAGGCTTTCCTGTGGGTCATGTAAGGTCAAGGCGAGTTCCCTCTTGAGTGGAACACGCCACTGCAAGCCAACAGGGCCTTTCTGCAGGTGTGCCCCCCGAAGTGGATGAGGGGCCCAGCACAGGTTGGCAAACAATGGAAACTTGCTGTTCTGGGTGTTAACTTTAGTTACCACAGCCAGACAATGCTGCCAGTGGTGTGGAAGAAAAAATTGCTGTAGCCAGCTGTGTTGTTCACAGTCGGATGGATTCTGTGTAGCTCCAAATGGTGATGGAGCCAGCAGCCTGTTGTAGCCAAGGACAGGATGATGGATGATCTACATACTGTGTCCAAGTAGAGAGAATGGCAGAAGTTCACTTCAGGGTTGTTAAAATGCTAATCTGGATGACTTAACAAAAGCTTCATAGAAAAGAAAAGTTTGAGAAATAAGTATACCTCATGTGGTATCTACGTGGGCCACTGATTTGATCGCTCTTGGTTACGTAAACGGTTGCTTTTCAAAGTAAGAATGTTTCCTAGTTTTCCTGTTGGGACAAATGGAAGCAGCTTTGCTTATCAGCTGCACTGCCACTGCTGTCAGGGTCTCAGGAGGAAAAGTCAGCCCGACAATAGCCACCTTAACTGAAAAGTGTTATGATATGCTTCATATAGTTATATGATTTTCATTCTCTCCACGTGTCATGGGAATAAATCAAAACACTTTTTTCCCCCAACTGGAAGTTGGCAGCTGTTCACAAAATAAGCTGCAACCTAAGACACTGGCTTTGGTAGATTTTAATGCTAAGTCTCCATTCACATGAGCCACTGAAAGTGAGATCTGCTCCAATGACAGTTTCAACAGTGAATTACACTAATAGTACACTGCATTATGAGTGTTAAAGGCAGGAAGATTGGCCCCTTATAAATATTTGGTATGGATAATCTCATCTTAAATGCTTTAGGATGAACTAACATGCTTCAAAAAAAAGATGCAGATTTACATTTCTTGCCAAATGATCTGGTTTCGCCATTCTCTATTTCTTTGGATTCTTACTTAAGTTGAACATAGAAAAATATGTCTGCCTCACCTGAGGTTGGAACATTGGCTAGCATAGTTCCTTGCAAACGACAGGGACTCAATAAATACTGACTGGCTGGCATCCCCCAAGTGCCTCTTGCTTCCTTTAGAAATGAATCTAGAATGGGCAGGCTTAAAGTCTATTAACTGAAATAAAAGGTAATATTTTATCTTGCAATATGCTAAGAAAGGAGTCCACCTCCTATGGTTACACCAGCAATGGTTAGGCATTCAGCCAGGCTCTTAACTCTGCATAAAATGCATCAGAAGGGTGAAAAATGACCCTATTTCAGATTCATTTTTCACTCTTTGTATCTTAGTGAAACTCAAATGCAAGAACAATGACTAAGCTAATCACCAAGGTTTATTATGATGGAGCAGCAAGAAGTGAAGAACTTCTCCAGTTTCAATAAGTCCTTAACAATTACGGACATCTTTGCGAGTCAAAGCTCTGATTCCTGCTTACTTTGCTTGTGTGCCTTTCAAGCACCAGAAACCACCACACAGGATTCAGGGGCCTACTTACCCGGAGCACAGTTACTGGACATATCCTTCCTGTTTAGCAAGCAGCCAGTGAACTGACGTCCACTGGATTTCTAAGCAAGTTACCCTCACTCTAAGGACTAATAGGGTTACGTCACAACCATCTTTCAAATCCATCAAACGAGGGGAGACAAGACCAGATGGTACTATTAGAGGGCTCCTAAATAAATAAATAAATAAAGCAGAATGCTCACACACCTAAATCAAATTGAAGTTAACTAGCTATTTGGTGAAGGAGAAGCCACGACATTCCTGGCACACTGTCCTGCATCATAAAAGTGTTCCTCAAAAATGTTACTTATGTAGCATCCCTAACAGAAACAAGGACAGGTAACAACCAGAATCCAGTAAGAAATAACAGGGGGCTATTAATCTCACCAAATGTACCACTGGAAGAAAACAGTCTGCTAAACAACACATTTTGGAAATCTCAGAGCTATTTATTTAACTGTCTTTCTGAGAGCACCATCTAGGGACCTAAATCAAAGCATAGACAGTAACTATAAAAAACAAAACTCAGCTATGGCTGGGCTGTAGTTTATTTACCTACAGATATTTAAGTTCATGGTAATATAGAACCAAATCTCAGAGCTTATTTGACAATTTCTATTTATTTAAGCCAGGGTAAATGTTTGTGTAATATTTGCCAGCCTGACAGAATATGCCTGTCACTCACCACATTAAACGTGACTACACACAACTTAATTTCCTGAGTTAGATATCAAAGAGAGCAAAAGGATTTTTTTAACAATATGAATAAACCAGCACCAAAACCTATTGTTAAGCCACCAAAAGAAGAGTAAAATCCTCACCTTGAGCTGTCTGGGATAAGATTTCTCAATTCTACAAGGAAGAAACCTTGAAAAATTTCTCCAAACAAGTATTTCTCCAATTCTGAGGCACGGAGACCAAACCAGACTAGAAAAATGTTAAACCTTTCCCTAGGACTTCAGCCTTGAAATAAAAGAATCCACTTTACTGCCCCAAATATCAAGTAGAGGGAAGGACAACCCTTAAAGAGCAACTAAACATTTTAATGCAGACAAATTCTTAGGAGCCAGAAGTTCTTGGAAAAACTGCCCTAGACATTTCTTCTCCCAAGTAACTGGTAACACTACCGTTATTTTTAAGGGAAAGTAGTGGCCCATAATGATGGACATAAGGTCCAATGACTGTTTACAAAGTCTGTATATCTATAATAATGACCTACTGTTCCTGCTGTGTGAATCTCCCAGCTGAACGCGGTGAACGGTTGGGATGCTGGAACTTGGGTTACTGACTGGTCACCTCGGAACGGGGAGTACTACTCTGAGCTCCTCTAATACTGCTACTTCACTCCCCTCTACCTCCGTGACATTTAGCTCTTTACAAGTTTGGGATTTAAAGAATCACCTGACAGCAGTGGTCCTAAGAGTCGATTTAGCAAAAGAATTTCAAACCCAGCTCTCATCCACACCTTCAAGTCTTTTACGACCTTTTATTTCAATCCAGAGTTAATACACGATAGAGGAAGCTTTAAGCCCTTCCAAATTGCCCAAGGCGGCTGCTGTATCAGTTTCTGCAGACCGGGAACAAACATCATCGCTGTCAAGACGGGAAATAAAAGTTTCCCTACCTTCCTCCTCACCATCCCCCTGCCAGCGGCTGCCGACGCGAGTGGCGGCTCCCTCCCGGCTGCAGGACGCCTCTCACCGCCGGAGAAGAGGCTCATGCAAAATTGACTCTTCCTTATTTGTTTCCATCCATAATTGATGGGTAGATGAGAACGTAACACATCTCTGCGCTGGACTCTTGCCGCCTGGCGGAGACCCTGTCCAAGACGCTTCCGTAAATCATTTCCAGCCGGAGAACAAAGCACGGAAAGTTGCGGGGGAGAGTGGCCTGGAGGAGACACCGGGGCGCTGGGAGGGAGGCGGGGGTGGGCGGTGGGCAACTCCGGGCTCCGGAGCCCGCCCGCGCCGCGCTCGGCCGGCAGGGGGAGAAGGAGGGTGGGAAGTGGCCGCCCTCCGGGCAGAAGCCCGGGCTGGAGCCTGGGGGGCTGGGGGAAGGCCGGGTCCCCCGAGCCCCCGCCCCTCGCCAGCAGGCGCTGCCGGTGGGCCGTCCGACCCCCGAGGCGCACTGACAGGTAGCCGGCGTCCGCCCTGAGCTGCTCGGGTGTCGGCGGCTGCGCTTCTGGCGCGGGCGAGTGCTCGGCCGTCCACTGCTAGCCTGGCCCGGCGGTCCCAGAGTCGGCTCCGGGGCGGGCGGAGGCGGCGGAGCCCGCAGTCGGCTCCTTCAGCCTTGGCTCGGCGGTCGCGCGGGCTGGAGACGTGATGCCCGGCACCGCAGCAGCCCGGGTTCCCCCTGATAAGGTGCGGGGGAGTGAGGAGCTAGCGCTACCTGGCAAGAAACTTTTGCTGGCTCCCTCCTTGCGCTTTTCTTTTTTTTCCCGGGGAGGGGGTGCACTGTGTTGGGGGGCCCCTCCCCCCAAGCCGCCAGCAATGCCAGTTTTGACGCGTCTGCCAAACCTCTCCAGTCTTTTGCGCGTCCCTTGCACGGCAGGCGGAGAGAGCTGCTTGGAAAGGAAATCAACTCTCCAGTGCCAACACACACGCAAACGCACACGTACACATACACCAGAAGCAATTCAGGCTCTGAGGAGCTGGGTCCGATCCCCACCAGGCGCCTAGAGCATTCGCAAATTTTCATACGGCTGTCTTACCTCATGGGGGGAGGCTGGTTTAAAAAAAAATGCTTGTCACTCTCAAGGAGAAAAGAAAACAAAAAATAAAGATTTTAGAAATATATAGATATATATATCCCTGTGTCTCTTTAGGTTTTGGCTTCTTCGATATGATCCTGAAACTCGCCACCACCAGTCCTTGCAGCAGCGGCAGCGACTGCAGCAGCGGGACGGAGCGGGAGCAAAACAAATCGAGGCACGGCGAATGGTGTAATTCGATCCATCTCCAAGTCAATCCTTCAGGCGAGCCGGAGCCTCGTTCCCTCCCCGCACTCGGCGGCTCGCGGCGCGGGGCCCACCCCCGGGCGCGGACGGCAGGAGGCGCGGGCGGCCCGGCGCGCTCGCCCTCGCCGGAGCGCCGCGGCCAGCGCCGCCTGGAGGCCCCCAGCCCGGCGCCGCGGCCCGCCTGACCCCTCGGTGGCCTCCGCGTCCCTCCTCCCTGGCGCTCCGCTGCGCGCCCTCCCTCTTGCCACCGCTGAAGACCCGCTCCTTCCAGCAACTCCCAGCGCCTCAGTCATCCAGCTCGCGGTGGCTGCTGCAGCCTGAGAAGCAGCCGTTTCGCTTTCCTCCCTCTTTTTCTCGCTCCCTCACTTCTTTGGGGCTTTCCTCCAGACAGACCATTGCAGCCCAGAGGAGCTGCAGGCACAGTTGCTCGGTAAAGTTATGCCTCAGTTTCCTAATCTTAAGATTTATTTTTTCAGCACATCCTTACAAGACCGCCCCCATATTACCTTTGTCACCCGCCCCGCCCCCCCGCCCCCCCCCCCCCCATTTCTCTTTATAACCACTAAACACAACAGCTGGGAAGAAGCAAACATTGTTTTATCTTTTTAAAATACAGAAATTACCTACTAAAAATCCCATTTCTACTTAGAATGAAAGCCATTCAGTACAGTATAATTTTGCAGGCTAATGAGCCGATTTTACAGGCAAGAATTTCGTGTAATATGTTGTGGGAGAAATGAAAATGTCCTTGAAGTGACATCATTTAAAATTGACTGTCACAAAGGAAAGGGAAAAAGTCACATTTAAAAACAAGAGGATTTTAATCCAAACTTCATATCCAAGAATGGGCTGTGTTTTATTAAAATTTCCAGTTGAATTATGAATCACTGAGGGCTCTAAATGGCTGGAATGAACCATGATGCCCTCATTTAAAGAAAAAGAAAGACGAGAGCTTTTCCGCCGAACTTTTAATTTTCATTTGAGTATGGTTAATTACCGTGAAAGAGAGGAGAAGGGGCAGAGAAAGGATTTGCCTTTCCTCAATGGATCCTGCTTTCTCCTCAGCAGTTACATGTTTACATTTAGGAAAAATACCCTGTTCTCAGTTATTTCTCAAACTTCCACTGACAGCCTTGAAAAGCAGCTGAAAAAAGACACCCCAAGGCACTGCTGCAGGACTCATCCGGAGAACTGTTTCCTCACTAGCTAACACTTTGTTACCAAAGGGAAGAAAGAGGGAGGACGAGGGGTGGTCTTTTAGAATATAAACTCTCTTCCTGCTGTTCTTCCTATTAGAAGAAAGGGGTAGGGGGCGGAAAGAACAGCTTTGGCAACACAGCTTTGTGATTTTTCTGTTGTTGTTAAGGCTTTTGTTGGCTGGCTGGCTGGTGTTTTCGGGTTGTGCAGGGCTCTGACATCATTGCAAGTTACTTGGCAGTCAGGGCCCTTCTCCAGCCAACTTCTGACCCAGAAAGCTGTGCCTGTTTTACTGGTATCCAGTCATTCCAGTATTTTCTCCATCAAGGGGGCAAGCCCCACTGCAGGCAGAGGACTCTGTGCACTGAATGAAGATGCAAGGGGGTGACCAGTGGCTGATGAGGAATCATATCGCCACCCCCCGGAGGCAGAAAGCTTATGAACTGTCTTCTGTCTGCAGTAGCAGCAAAGAAAAAAAAATTCAATTCTCCAAATTCTTGATTTCTTTGTTGAAATTCTGTGATGGCCAACTGTACAGAGTGCCACCCCAGAAAGTGCAGTTTACCTTAGACAGTTCTCAAATTCAGGAATAAAACAAACAAACAAACAAACAAAAAAACAAAACCTTTTAGGTTGTAGAAGAATATTTTGATAGGTCATTTCCAGCCAAGGATTAGACACGTTTTTCAGTCTAAATATCAGTCTAGACCTCAGAGCCAATCCCCACGTTTGGTCCAATAGTGAAAGAGAGGTAGGGAAGTGGACAGGCTACTGACATCAAATGAATGGTATCCTCTATCTTTTGGTCAGATCAAAATATTACTCATAAAGATTTATCATTTTCCTGGTTCCCAGAATCTTGAAAGTCAAGAAAATGACACTCTTTTTATTTGGGTTTTAGTGGAGAGAAATCTAAGGAAACTGCTTACTCTATGCACTTTATTAGCATTTGGTCCTTTCAGTTGATTTTATACACGTAACCTTTTAGCCCTGTTTACTCCTCCAGTCAGATTTTCCCCCCTCCCTTTGGAATGCTTTAGGCTCTAGCACTGCCCTGCTACTTGCAGTTCCCCACTGTGTCACACTGTTTCCCGTCTCCATGTCTTCACTTGTGTCTCTGCTTCCTGGGGTACTCTTCCTCCACCACTGCATATACTTTAATTTCTGCTTTTCTTGACTTAATTTCATTTCGGTGTCAGAATTTCCCTCATCCCACTAGCCCCCAGGATGGGTTTAAGCACCTCTCTTCTATGTTCTCCTAGCACGTTCACTTATGTAACTTACCAAATGGAAGGGAAAATAACTGTTTAGGATGTCTTCCTTACTGGGTGCTTCTTAACTGCAAGGATCTTGTCTTCTTTTCCTGGACAGCTCCACTGCCTAGCACAGTGCCTGTCATTTAATGGACACTCAATAAATACTTGTTAAACAGATCTGGCAAGGAAACTCACAACTTTCTCACAGTCTTTTATGTGCCAAACCGGACAGTATAGTCATCTCTCGATTGTATGTTCCTCCAGAGTGGGGATTTATTCATTTGTGTCCCCAGGGCAAGCATAGAATCTGTGTAAGGATATTCATTGAATGAGTGAAGAACGAATGAGTGAAGAAGGAAAGAAGGAAGGGAGGGAGAGAGGGAGGGAAGAAGGAAGATATTTGGCTCTTTTCACACCCAGAAAAAATAAAGTGGTCAGTGCTTTAGATGATTAGTAATTATACTTTTGCGTTATCTGCATATATCTCCCAGCAGTGATAAGCAGTAACACTTAGATTTACAATCTATTTTTTGTTTGTTTACTTTAGGAAAAGTTCAGAATTTTATTTCTATTTTTCATTTCCAATCTAGTTTTAAGAACAAAATATATATGAAAATTATAGAAAACCTGTGTGTAACAGTCAATAAAAGTTAATCATCAGAGAGCAGCAGTCCTTAGCTATTATAGTTATTAAACAAAGCATTAGTGCTTACTGTGCGTCAACTTCTTTTAAGCATTTTGTAAATACTAATGCTCACAACAATTCTATGAGTTAAGTACTATTCTTATCTTCATTTTGTAGAAGAGGACACTGAGGCTTAGAGAGTTTAAGTGACTTGCCTAAGGCCACACAGGTAGTAACTGTGTAGGATCTGAACCTCTTACTTAGTTGTAATAGTGGTTAGTTGTGAGGTCACAGTTAATAGCAGTAGTAAATAGTGAAGACTTTGGAAACAGACAACTTGGATTCAAATCCAGACTTCCCCCTCTCTTGGGATAATTAACTACACTGTGCATCAGTCCTCTCACCTGTGAAACAGGAGTCATAACAATACTTCAGATGGATTTTATGAAGACTGAATGTGATAATGCATGTAAAGTGTTTAGCATCTTACCTGAACACAGCAAGCACTGAATAAATATTAGCCAGTGTTGTTATTGTACATGCGCTGTAGACAGAGCAATCTTGGAATCCTGCAGAATTGGATTAGAAAGTTAATCCAACCTCACACTAAATGTGAGACTTAGGGTAAAAGCACATGGTACACAGTAGGTTTGCAATAAATTTTTGTTCCATTCCATCTCCATCATTCCCTCATCTATGTATACCTGTCTATTAATTCAGATATACACTACTTACTATCTAGTTGATATGAAATAACATGTATGAATTTTAATGAATCATACAGTTTAGAATGTAGAATTTCATGTTTCAAGGTAAAAAGATAGAGGTATTGAAATTTCAAAGGTAGCTACAGCTTCTGTGATTACTTTAACTTGGAATGCACATATATTCTGGCATTATTATTATAGTATTCCTTGCATTCACACATTATGGAAAGTGCTTTTGTGGCAAGGATTGCTTTCAAAACTAATCTAAGCTCTCCATGACATGATAAATCATTAATAGTATAGACCCAAATCTCAGCATCTGCATAGGCACAGCTGGTCTCCTTGTGTCAACAGTCTGCATATGAAAGTGACTCTGCCAAGATATTTCACTTTAATGAAAAATATTTATCATGGTAAATCTTAAACCTCAAGATTTTACTGACATAATTTATTTTTATTATTATGTATTATGATAGTATACCAGCACAGCTATGCTTATGTTTGGAATGATAAAAATTTGCTTTTTTAGTCTTTGTGATTACTCTATCGTAACATGAATAATTTTGCTGTGCACTCTAAGGGGAATGCATTGTGCATTTATGGAAATAATAAATCAGTTACTTCTCTAGTTTTGCTAATGACTCCTCAGGTGCCACTGTGTGGAAGGACACTGAGTGCTCAAGCCAAATGAAAAGAATCAGGCTTTTTTTTTTTTCCCATCAAAAAAGATGAACAGCAAACAAGCTTTACCAATACTAGCTCTTTTGAAAACAGACAAGAGGCAGGAATGCTATCAACATCTTATCAAAGATCTTTTGAACAAACAGAAGCAAAATAAACTTTTTGGAGGAAGGGTCAAATAGAAAGATGTTAACTCAGTTTGAGTTGCTTGATTTTACTTGTATGTACTTTGGGAAGGAATACTTAGGATACAGAGAGGTCAGCTTATATCCTGGCAGATGTAGGGAAGCTGAGACTCTGTAAGTCCCTGACAGCCTTCTCTCTGCAAATTTACAGTGACCAAGCCTCTGACCTTGAAGAATTGGGGCTGAATAACATCTATTAAATGTTAGAATGTCTTAACCAAGGAGAAAGATAGTGAATAATCAAAAGTGGCAGAGAATTAGAACATTTTATGTTTTTAAAAATATATAAATTTTACTTTGTAAAAATAGACTTCCTTGCCTAATATTATTACTACTATTATTATTTTTTTTTGCTTGAGCCAATTCAAATCAACAGAGGGAGAAGAAACTGTGGCTAGCAAGTATCTGGCTAGCCACAATAATATCATTAAGTCTTACCACAGTTCTTGCAGACAGGCATCATCTAGGAACAAAGAAACCCATCCTTGTTTAAGTTAACCATCTTGTCAGGATTTTTAGCCCTTGTAGATGATGGAGGCTAGAGTCTAATACAGGTCTGTTTGGCTCTCAAGCCTAATTTTCTTTCTAGGACACTATACTCTGGAAAATGGAAAGAGCATAGGTTTAAAAAATATGTCTGGAATAATAAAGGAAACAAAACATTAGAAAACCCACAAATAGATACTCAGAGCTAGGTTACAATGTGTGCTTCAATTTCTAATTCTTTGATAGTTTTTGCTTGTCACATATAAACTAGTGTCAGGAACTCTTCGACGGCGTTTATAGCATAGTTTAAACCTCTGTATGTTATATGAATTCTATTACCCATGTAACGCCCCTGGATCGCTTATAAATAAAGAGATAAAAGACCTATTTAGCAGCATGTGAATTTATATTAAAATCAACCTTATCGGTTAAGCTACAAATATTTTAAGTAATGGTTAGGGCTATATGATCATACCTTTGGCAAAATAATACTAATACTAATACTTAGTAGTAATAACTGAATGCTCTAAGTACAAGAACTTCTATATGTTAGAGCTACAGAGCCAATTCTTTGCCAGAAACCACTAGGCCACCTATTGGTGAAAAAAAAAAACAAAAAACAAAAAACTAGGATTCTAGGTAATTCCTGTCTTTTCAAATAAAGGCATACAAAGGATACACTTTTTCTTTCCTTTTGCTTTCTCAGATAAGATGCTTACTATTATGGACATTTTATTAATATTGAATATATGAGTCATTTTAAAAATTACACTGCTAGTGTGCAAGGGAGTGAGGATCGTATGTGTACAGGGGACAGGAAGCAGTTGACATGCTGGGATAAAAATCAATAGCAAACACTGTTAGCGTTCCACTGTAATTATAGGAGTTGTCTAAAAATCCCCAATGCCCTATTAAACTGTGATGAAGTGGCAAGGCCCAGCAGCACATGGGAGGTACATCTGGCTAACAAGTGTTTAAATCCAGGTCTGGGATATGGTGTCACTGAGTCAGCAATGGCACAAATTAGGTGTCAGGAGGTAATGCTCGCTCCACCAGCCCCAGTTACAGGGGTTTCATTTACATCCTAGAAGGAGGCTTGGGAGAAACCTACAACTTATCTAGCCTTTGGTTTGCTCCACAGAGTATTATGCACTCATGTTCTCCTTGTCCCCAGATTTCTCTGGCCTTTGAACCTAGAACCTACCACTTGTTGACAGTCTGCAAGTAAAAACAATAATGCCTATTCTATTTTTATAACAGAGTTTCTTACTTGGCCTAGTAACCAAGTTGGATTTAAACATGATCTGATTCACTTGGCTATAGGCCAGGATGGGCTCCTGCATGCTTGTCTCCTACAAGCTTGAATTGTGATGGATGCTGAAAAATCACTTCAAACTTTTATTACTAAGGAAAGCTTTAAAAAGGAGCCTCACAGTTCACTATTGTCTGAATTTGTATTTCAATTACGAAGCTAAAAGAAGGAACTGTTGGCTAAGAGCCTTTCTGGAAAATCCAGAAAGGTCCAGAAGGACTGTTTAGTGATTTTTAATAGTATCACATACCCATTAAGTTAGAGTATTTCCATGTTATAGTTATAGTTGACAGTTGACTTTTCAAATACTACTGCATCTGTGCGCACACGCACTGTGTAGGGTGTGTGTGTGTTTGAATGTGTGCATTTTTCCCCCAAGAGTCCCTATTTAAAGGCTTCGTGAGTTCTGTTACTATATTAAAATTTGGGGAATTGTGCTCATAATCTATCCGAATATGTTCTGAATTTCTGGGTCATAATTACAGAATAAACAGATTCATTTCTCATCACAAATTTTAATTAAGAATTCCAGTTATACAATTATTTGCTAATGAATAATATCCATTCAGTACCAAAGCATACCATTAAATGTGTTTACTCAAAATTATATTTTCTAAAGATAGTTTCCATAGGTCAGTTTCTTTCCATAGGTCAGTTTCTCATTTTTAAGTCATCAACCTAATGTTAAAATATGAGGAAAATGCTTATCTCTTATTTTATTGAGATACATAGGGATTCAGGAGAAAAGGATAGTCTATAATTGCTGGAAATTAATTTAATATTAAGGTCTAATTAGTCACGATCTCAGCTCTTCATAAATGTCAAGATACTGGATTCTATGATTTATCTTTGTTTAGATGATTTGCTGAAGATACCCGATTGTCCATTCACTGGCTAGGCTTTTGCCTAGAAAAGGGGTCAGTGGAGGCAATTATTTGCCCCATATTTATTTATTGCG
The DNA here is from genome assembly GCF_030028045.1 of Hippopotamus amphibius kiboko. Lineage (NCBI taxonomy): Eukaryota > Metazoa > Chordata > Mammalia > Artiodactyla > Hippopotamidae > Hippopotamus > Hippopotamus amphibius. The sequence goes on along the minus strand of NC_080187.1, from coordinate 190,481,608 downwards.
CTTTTGAAAAAACTACCCCAATCTGGGTTTCTGATTCCTTAAATATGCTCTTGGTTCCCATGTGATAGGAGAACAATCAATTTGTTTGCTTTTGACTTATTTGCCAGCTTTCATGTGGATGAACAAAAAATACAAATAAATACCAATAAGTAATCCATTTTGATATCAGGTAAGTGTGCAGCCTATTGAAGGGGGATATTTCTAGAAATTTCAAACAAAGTTAACCCTTCCAAGTTAAACCACTAGAAACTTACAAAGCCTGAGACAGACTCTCTACAGAAATGTTTCTCCTAAGAGACAGTGAGTTTCAAGGGAACAGAAGTGAAATCAAGGCATTACAGAATCCAATCAGGGTGACAAGGCACTGTTCCCCAGAGAAGAACATAAGTGACGTGGAAGAGGGCAGGGTCATTCACTCATTCACCCTTGCATGCGTTCACTTTACCATTTGTTATTAATAGCAGCGATCTGCTTTGTGTAAAGCACAGTGCAGAGATAAATGAGAAATATCTTGCATTTAGACAGCACCTTCACGTTTGAAAAACAGTTTTCTCAGTCAAGAGTCCCGGCAGGGAACAGGTGGCACATTCGACTTGGGTAATTTGAGGAACCTTTAATAAAGAGATTATTTGTAAAGGTGTGGGTAGAGTGCAAGGAACTCACAAGGGAGAGCTACCCTGGGATCTGACTACCCCTAGCACCTAAGCGGCCAGAGGAGGGAACAATTAGCAGAACCTGGAGACATAGCAGTGATGTGGAGAAGACCCCCTTGCTTAGAGGTCAACTTCCAGAGGCAGAGAGTAGAGAAAAAGGACAGAGAGCTAATCTGGTGGAGCAAATGGAAAATCACTATTTAATTTTATTTTGAGCCTCAAAGAAACACTAAGTGGTAGAGATCTTAATTTTGCAAATGAGAAAACTGAAACAAGATTTGTTTTTCATAACTTGGTTACATTAGCAGAGTCAGACCTTGAACCTGAGTCTTCTGAATCTTAGGCTGGTGCTTGTCACACTGTCTCTCTATTGCCTGCCCTTTGGACTTCCTTATTATACTTCTTTCACCATATCACATTATTTACATGTTTTATCACTTGCTAGATTGAACTTGTTAAGAGAGAGAAGTAGGTCTTTGTATCACTATTTTCTAGAATAGTGGCTGGGACTGGAATCCTGGAGTCATTTGACAGATGGAATAATGAACGTGAGAGTGTGCATCCTAACTGGAGACAAAATGTGCAAGAAGAACATCATACGTGGCAGAATGCTGGACATGATAAATCCAGAAGTAGAGAAAGAGTGCTGTAGACAGACAGAAAAGGGGGAGTGAATAATAGTGTGGTTGTAAAAGCCATCATGATGTGGGATCATATGAGCCGAGCCAAGTGCTCTGAAAGGCAAGTGTCAAATGTAGAGCACTATAGCCAAGATATTGTGGACTTCAGGTATAGCAAAGGCGGGAGAGGGTGGCCAGGGGCATGGTGGAGTTGGGGCATAACTGCCGTTCCTGGAGGCAAAGGAGTAGATGTGACTGGAAGGACAGTATAGCATCATTGTATGGAACTTCTGAATTGGCACTTGCTGGAGTTTGAAGTTTTTCTCAGGGTGTTTAGAAGATGTAGATTTTTGAGGAAAAGATCCTCCTAAGCTAAGCTGTGCTTTTGAGAGACAGCACTCAAGGCAGAGGGAAGCACAGCCTGGAGAAACAGGCTTCAGAAATAAGGATGCCAGTGTAGGTGTCAGGACAGAAGATGACTTCAGTGGCAGAATCAGTAGAAAAGTAGGATTATATGCCAGTGACGTAGCAGAGCGGGCTGATCTTTGAATGTCAGTGGTGGAGATGTGGGAGATTTTTCCAGGTTTCTCTGTCTGGCTAAATTTAGGAAAAGCTGAATTACTATAAGCGATGGAGACACAGAAGTGGAGCAGGCTTGCAGGGGGGATAATTGAGTTTGGTTTTGGTTAACTGGAGCTTAAAATGCTGGTTTGGTGTTCCTGAGGGGATACCCGGCAGCAAATTACAAATTGTTATTATAATTACAGTTAGCGGACACCAAAATCTAAATAAGCCAAACGCTTACAAGAAAGTAAGAGGAAATCATCGAATGACTAGGTTAGCCTATATACTCTCCAAAGTTGCATGTGCTCAGAAACATTGAGGTGAGAAAATTTTACCCTTCCCATTTCTGGACTGTTTCCTTTAACATGGAGACCATACAGTGGAGAATTATGGAGTTATTCTCATTCCTCACTCATGTTTTACAAACATAGAAAAAGTAGACCTGGCAATTCATCATATTTTATCTAATACCTTTTTGAGCTGACTGTTTGCTGGTATCTTTTCAGCCTGACACTTCTACAAAAAATGCTGATGGATACTTTTAAAACTTTTTGTGAAACTATCAAAAATCATCATGTTAGATTTTCTAAGGGAACTTTTGTCTTTCTTAGTGTGGTGTAGATGAGGAAAATGTCCAAAAATTAGTTTACTTAAACCATTATCACTCCATGTAAAATTAGGCATCCTTAGGCTCTGATTATCAATGCTTGCTGCTAAAGTCTAAATGAACTTAGAGAAATACAGTTCAATGGCTTCTTCTCTCAATTATCTTGGACAACAAGAACATCACCATTTTACTTGATTTGAAATGTTAACATGAAATATAATAGAGAGTAGATCATGTCAGAGTAAGAAATCACATCTCGACAGCCAGATGATGAAATGCTATAATGATAAAGATTATATCACTTCAAATTCTCTTTACAAAAAGTTCTAGAAAAACTGGAATATGACTTTAATTCCTCAAGGACAGTTTTCCTTTTATTTAAGAAAAGAAAGGTTATGAAAAGTGAACGTAGGAGCCATGATCATCATGATAGTTTGTAATGGTCAGGGTGAGCTTTGAAGTTAAAGTATTTTCAAGAAAATTTATAATGTAATAGTTAGAGGATTAGAAAAATGGCCACTTTATTTTTTCTTATGGTGATTAGTTTGCATTTATATTATGTAGGTTATTTAAAAATATATAGTTTTTTTCCCTGATATTTTGCATGGAGAGAGAGGAGGGGGAAAAGGGAGGGGGGGGGGCAGAAAAGAGTGAAAGAGAAGGAAGACAAATAAGAAATCTAATTAAATTTAATGACACATTTCCAAAGTAAAGATAAGGTCTTTAGCAACATCTGCAGTTTCAATTTCCAAACTTTAGGTACTTACATAGGCAGGAACTTACTTTTTTCTTTTTGTTTTATTATTTGCCATTAATAGAAGAAATAAAACAGGTATAAATATTTGTTAATTTCATGCAAACCATTTCAAATTACACAGAATGTCACAGAATACATGCTTAATTACATAAGCAACCTTTGTATCAAAAAATCACTTTATTGTCCTCTATAGACATTTTATGAATCCATTTAGTTTATGGTTAAATTAAGAGGAAATGAAAGGCAGGGATAAACTACAAAGGATTCTTTCCTTATCTTTTAAACTGACTTCATTAAAACTGTAATTTAGTGAGACGTATATCTGAGCAATCCAAGAGTAGAGATGGGACAAAGCTACACTTGTATTAGTCAGTCAAATGTTGAAAAAGTAGTGTTTGGCTTTTGATGAATATTTAATATGCCAGAGAGCTCTCAAGATTCCACTTTAGCTGTGAGATCCGGAGCAGTTTTCAGCAGGGACTAAACTGCTGATCTGGCCTTCTGAGCTCCCTCTACCACTTTTCTCCCTCTACCACTTTTTTCCCTCTGATATTTCTTAAGTTGCAGAAAGGTAGAAAAATACAACATCCTGTTGCCCAAAGAGTCTCTTACGTGTGCTCCGTAAATGGAGAAAATTAGGAAAAGGACTCAGGGACTGAGGCAGTCCCCACTCTGGGGAAGGAGCAGGTTCCCCTCGGTTTGAGGAGTATGGCTACCCAGCAAATGTTTCTGACTTCCTAGTAATGACCTTAAGCCTTGAGGGCTTGATGGAAAGCCAACATTTTTTTCATACTACAGCAGAGAATTTGGCCCTGATTGGAGCACCTCCTCCCTTGCCTCTTGGTCAGTACAAGTCAATGTAGGACAAGAACACAGGACTTTCACAGAGGACTGGTCTTAGGGATTCCTACAATTCAGAGGGACTGGGAAAAGCAATGATTGGGAAGACCTGGTGTAACTAACAAGCGATTGTCGGCTTGAAGTGGGAAATGGGGATCTTTGGGGTAACAAATCACGGAAAAATGAATTCTAAAACCCTATGCCAAAGATTATGGAAATTATTAAACTATATATTACTTTAGTTATTTTATTAGGGTGAGTGCAAAGAGCACAGATTTTGGTTTTTTGCTTGGCTTTGGTATCCCAACAGTTCCAAGTTTCAGTTTCCTCTTCTGTAATGTTGATTAATGTGTAACATGAAGTTATCGTTAGGAGTAAAGTAATTAATTTTGTGAGAACATATGTAAGCTTTATAGAGTAAAACTGTAAAGCCCTATATTAAGGTTAGCTATTTCTAAAGTCCAGTGACCAACATGGTGGCCGATAGCACCATGGGATGCTTTGTTGACTGCTATGTACCACACCCGCCTCCCTTCCTTCTGCATTAATGACCTGTCCCTCTAGTATTCTTCTCTCCTCTCTCATGAGCACCATTGCTTCAGTGATCTGCTGTTATATTGTGTTTCGTGAGTTCTCCAGAGCAATAAAGAGGGTAAAAGAAATTGCCTCCAACAGTGAGTGCTAGAAAGCAGGGGACATATTTGTATTCCTAGTGCTTAGCTCAGTATTTAGCTAAATACCTATTTATTGAAAGGACAATTTGAGTGATAACACAGAGATTATTACCAGAAAGGTGAATGTATTTCAACTACTACAGTACATGTGCTGAAAATTTGAAATACATCTTGAGTACAGCTCTGAAACAAAACTAGAATAGGATAATTCTTTAACATGATCAAAATGTAAACTGCTCAAATCAAAATCCAACTGAGTTTTTAGCGGTAAAATCCAAGAATTCCTCTTAAAGAAAAAAAAGCCATGCATATCAGTCATCGATTGCTACTATTATATACTATGATTTTGAATGTGCTGCCCAAAACAATGTCAAGAAAGTGAAATATAATCATAAATACTAGAAAGAAGGAGGCAAACACGGTAAAATTTTTAGAAGAATAAGAGAATTCAGCAAGATTAATAGTTCATAAAATAATGCAAAAATCACGAGCTTTCCTGTAAGCCAAATACCACACAGATATTGCAATGTTTAATGGGAAAATATTCCATTCACAAAAGCAAGTTACAAATAGATTACCTGAGGATAAACTTGGAAAGAAATGTGCTGGATGTATATGAAGAAAACTATAATGTTCTTCTGAAGAACATGATAGGAGATGGGTAAATGAAGAATGAAATTTAATTCCTATATAAGAAGTCTCCATGTGATAAACATATCCATGATCTCCAAATTAATCCCTAAATACAGTGTAATTGGAATTAAATTCCCAATGCTTTTTTTTTTAGTGTGGGGGTACTGAAGGCTACTTTAAAGAACATTTAGAATTATAATATATGGCTAGTTTGGATAGCCCTGGACAAAGAAGATAACTCTTGCCTACTCATGTTATAACATGTATTTTGAAGCTACAACAACTAAAACAGTGATGCAGGAAGAAGCATCCAACTCAATGGACCAGAGTAGAGTATAGGGATAGCCACATTTTAATATACAAATGAAATTCATCCTAATATGCAAATTAAATATAAATATGGTAGCATTTCAAGCAACAACAAAAGGATCAATTATTAAATACCCCAGCTGAAACAACTGGCTATCCATTTTGGAAAAAAAAAAGCTGGAATCTTATTTCATCTTTGATTGCCTACCCAAAAATAAATATCTAATGGATCTAATATCTACATCTTAAAAAGAGATTATAACAAAGTTTAAGTAATTATCACAAACCTAAAGTAGGGATGGAGTTTCTATAATAAATCATAGAGAAAAAGACTGATATTTTTACTATAAAAATACAAAAGTTTATATAATATGAAAAACACAATAAAACTTGAAAATACCAGCTAGAAACTGTTTGCAAGAACAAAAGTATTATCATTTTTTTAAAATAGCAGCTGTATTGAGATATAATTCACATGCTAAAAAATTCATTCTTAAAAGTATATAGTTCAGTGGTTTTTAGCATATTGGTAGAATTGTGCATTCCTCATCACACTCTAATTCCATCTCATCACCCCTAAAAGAAACCCTGTATCCCTAAGCAGTCACTCCACATCCCTCCTTCCCCTGTCCCTGGTAACCATGAATCTACTTTCCATCTCTAGATTTGCCTATTTTGGACATTTCATACAAATGGAATCATACAGTATGTGGCCTTTTGTGTCTGGCTCCTTTCACTTAGCACAAAATTTTCAAGGTTCATGGTTCATTCCTGCTGTATTACATATCAGTACTTTATTATTTTTATGGCTGAATAATATTCTTTTGTATGGGTATACCACATTTTGTTTATCCATTCATCAGTTGACGGACGTTTGGGTTGTTTCTGCTTTTTGGCTATTATGAATAATATTGCTATGAACATTTATATACAAGATTTTGCATGGATATGTGCTTTCATTTCTCTTGGGTATATACCTAAGAGTTGAATTGCTAAGATAAGCTTTTGTTTCATTTTTTGAGGAAGTGCCAAACTGTTTTTCACATGGGCTTCATAATATTATATCCCTACTAGCAATGTATGAGGGTTCTAATTTCTCTATGTACTCACCAACATGTGTTATTGTCTGTCTTTTTGATCATAGCATCTTAGTGGGTGTGAAAGAGAATCTCATGGTATTGCTTTGCATTCTTTTAATGACTAAAGATGTGGAATATCTTTTCATGTGTTTATTGGCCATTTATATACTTTCTTTGGAGAAATTATTCAAGTTCTTTTGTCCACCTACAAATTGGATTATTAGCCTTTTAAATTAATGAGTCATAAGAGGTCTTTATATATTATGGATAAAAGTCCCTTACAAGCTATAAGGGACTTATGCAAACGCTTTCTCTCATTCCGTGGGTTGTCTTTGCACTTTCTTGATGTTATCTTTTGAAGCACAAGTGTTTAAAATTTCAATGAAGTCCACCTTACCTATTTTGTATTTTTTTGCTTGTGCTTTTGTGTCATATCTAAGAAACCCCTGCCTAATCAAAGGTCACAAGGCATTACTTGTTATGTTTTCTTCTAAGAGTATGATAGTTTTATCTTTTACATGTAGGGCTATGATTCATTTTTGAATTAATTCTATATGGTGTGATGTAGGAGGTCTGTGTTCATTCTTTTGCAAGTGAAAGGACTAATAGTCTTAATATATTAAGTGCACTTCAATAATAAGAAATACCAATATGCCAATAACAAAAAGGCAAATGATATTGAACCGGTAATTTCAACTAACTGACCTATAAAAAGGTAACAATTTCACTAGTAATCAAAATGCAAATTAAAACGAGTTATTTATATTCAATAAGGTTGGCATGAATTATAAAGAATGATAAAATCCAGTGTTGAGTATGTATGGGAACATGAGCATCCTTGTATGTATTGGTGGGAGCAATTTGACACTATGTATTTGAATGTAAGATGTGCTTATCCTTTTAACCAGAAGGTCCATCTTTGTGAATCACTTCTTCTAAAGAGAACTAGGCAACTGCCCATAAATGCATGTATACTTAAGTCTATTTATGATAGCAATAAATTTCAAACAACATAAAATATCTATTAATAGAAGAATATTTAAATTATGGCCTATTCAGTCACTGGAATACCATACAACTATTTAAAGTGATAAGACATGTTAATATTTTGTGCCTAGAAATACATCTACTAATACATAAAGATAAGCTGTCGAATCTCTTATTTCATATGTTTTCATTTTTGAAAAAACAAAACGAAAATGAGGAGGGTGTGTGTCTGTGTATAAATCAAAATGTTAAAGTCCCTAAGTTTTTGGGACCTCCCTGGTGGCACGTTGGTCAGGAATCTGCCTGCCAATGCAGGGGACACGGGGTCAATCCCTGGTCCAGGAAGATCCCACGTGCCGCGGAGCAACTAAGCCCGTGCACCACAACTACTGAGCCTGCGCTCTAGAGTCTGCAAGCCACAACTACTGAGCCTGGAGTGCTGCAACTACTGAAGCCCACATGAGTGCCCTAAAGCTCGTGCTCTGCAACAAGAGAAGCCAACTTACTAAGCAGCCCACGCACGGCAATGAAGAGTAGCCCCTGCTCCCTGCAACTAGAGAAAGCCTGCATGCAGCAACAAAGAGCCAATGCAGCCAAAAATAAATAAATAAACATAAATAAATAATTAAATAATATTAAAAAAATAAAATAAGATAAAATCCCTAAGTTTCTAAAGCAGGTAATTTTCTTTCTTCCACACACTTCCATGTACTATCATAAATTTTCTTCTTTCATTTAGTAGGGATTAACTTTATTAGCAGCAAAAACTTAATCTTGATTAAGAAACTCTAAAACCTTGTAAAACTTTTCAATATGTTCCCACATAGTGATGCACACATAAACCTACCCCATCTTCCCTCCTCTCCAAAAAAAGAGAAAAAGAAAACTGGGCCATTATTTAGTGTTGGACCTAAATGCTATTCTTATCTCTATTATTGATTTGGATATTTCAGGGAAGGCTTTTTTATTTTGCCAGATTTATCTAGATTATTGTCTTAATCTTCTATTTTCCTTTATGAAAATATAAGTTCAAAGAGTAAGAGCCATCTTACAGGCATCATTTTTCCCTCCAGGAAGTTTCTGGAAGTTGTCAGAACGTGAGTTGTTTCATGATGAGTTCTTTTCTCTTTTTCCATAAAAATAGTGACATATGAACATTTACATAGTGGATCAAAAATGTGTCGTTATTGATTATGACATAAATAACAGTTGTAGACAATGTCAAATTCAAATATGTAAATGTGCACCTTTATACTTTAAATAGCAAAATTATATTTCAGGTCCTATAAAATAGCATGAAAATATTTTTATTGATTACAAAAAAGGCCCTAAAGTGCTATAAAATGAATGTATAGCCTATAAAAATACAATCCATCAGGCCATAAATTACAGTTAGCTAAAGCTAATGGGCTAGCTAGAGTAAACATTAAACACCTGATTAACAATTGTACACCTGCTTTAGAATTTAGAAATTCTTCTGGAGGATTATTGCAATAGATTGTGTCTTTTTTAAAAAAAGTTGTACAAGGAAATATGAAATAAGAACTTTTTGCTCTTAATAAATTCATGGAGATGTATTCAAAATCTTTCCATCTGTCCTTTTCATTAAACACATACACACATTGCATCATAGTCATTTTGGGGAAGCACTGACAAACATTCTGCTGTAAGAGGGGGATTAGAAACTAGGAATATTTTGAACTGGGTTTTCTGGCTTTTCCTCTGTTTTCTTTTCTCCCCTAAATGTTTCCTTTTCTTTCCTGCTGAACTGATTCTAAAGGTAAGAGGGCAACGTAAGCTACATGTGTAGGCATGGCTTGGAGGGACAGCCGCTACTCCCCGTTGCTGGTAACTTATGGTTCCAGGATTCCCTTTGCTGATATGTTAATAAAAAGAGTGCCAAATATCTAAGGTCTTTTTAGAAGTAATTTGGTATAGTGGAAAGAGCACTGCATAGAGACAAATAAAGCTGGGTTTATATCTCAATTCCTTGGAAAAGTCTGTTCTTAGAAACATTACGTTGATGAGTTTTAATGTTCTCACGTGTAAAATAAGAACAGTGCCAATGCTCACTAGGTTGTTAAAGACAATGACATAGCATTGGCCAAGCACTTAGCACAGTGCTTGGCACACGGTAGGCTTGCAATAATTACTAGGTCTCATGTTCTTTTACCTAAATCCTATTGAGGTAGGAGATCGATGGGGCCCTGGACTAAACAGCTGGTGTTTGTCAAGTGGAGTAAAGTTGAAGCTTTGTTTCCCCCAAACACTCCAAGGACAAAGCTAGTGGCAGAAGCTGAGTTCTGCTGAAGTAAAGAGATAACTGCTCACTCCTGAGGTCAAGGAAAACTTCCTGGTCTGCACATGTGCAGGAAGGTTCCTTGGGAGTCAAAAAGGGAGGAGGGTACCATCCCATAATAAGTGTGGACACACCCCCAAAGGTCTCTGCGGTGGGATCCATCTTAGCAAAAAGTTGCTCACCCATGTTGGGGAGGGTCCTAGAACAGGTCAGGTGCGGGAAAAGAAACGAGATAGTTGGCCAAAGGTAAACAAAGACCCAGAAGGACTGTCCTACATAAGTGATTTAAATCACCTCTTTACTGTGCTCCTCATTAGGAAGGACGCCCATACCCTTTCTCTCTGGGTGTGTGTTTCTGCCTAGCTTCAGTCTTAAATAAATAGTTTCTCTGTGCGCTCTCCCATATGTTGTGCTGTGTCTCTAATAATAAACTTTGTACCTATTTTTACAGTGTTTGCCTCCTTGAAACATTTTTGCTTTCAAATGGGGTAAGAACCAGGGAACTTTGTTTCTAGCCTCTAGCCCCTGGTGGACTAGGTTCAGTTCCTGGGCAGGGAACTAAGATCTCTTTTCAGGACTGCTCACCGCTGTCTCTGTGAGACCATTATGATTATATAGAGATTAGTTTCAGAGATGAAATATAAGGACTCATTGAATAGTATTGAATAAAAGGAGAAGTGAAATGAAGGCCTTTGAAAGGCTGGCATAGGCTTACTCTTCTCATCGTCTCTGGTCTGGGTACAGAGTAGATGTTCCATAAATTACATAATTAGCAAAAAAAAAAAAAGCAATTTAGTAATTACTCTTTTTTCATGTTCTCCCTCCTTCATAATCATAGTCACTTCCTTTGTGCCTGCCTTTGCTCTCACAGTCATTTTTAAACTTTATTAAATGATAGAAAGGACAATGTCACAGCTACTACTCTGGGGGTGGTGATGGGCCTGGAAAACCATATGTTAGGGACCTAGTTAGTCTCTAGTTCATGGGAGGCAAGTAAGTGTTATGTATTATGCCAACTCTGATAGTGACTACATGGGATGCTGCACTGGCAAAGATGCTATGGCTGCAGAAGCAAGCATGGGGAAAGAGTACATGATTGATTAGTTATGCCTGCCATGGGTACAGCAAGAAGGACTAGATGCCTGTGTTCCATGTGTTTCTATTTCACATGTGTGAATCAGCTAAACCAGAGGAAAAAATGGAGGAAGGGAAAAAGTAACAGGTGATTTACAGACAGGAAGGGAATAATCAAGTTTATAAATGTTTTTCATTTAGTAGATTCACATTTTTAGGTCCCATCCACATCAAAAAAAAATTCATTTCCCTCTTGAGAAGTTTTCCTTGGTAGGAAGATTTTAATAGCCATGCCTTAAAGAAGTCTTAAGAAAGTTTTACTTTTATTGCTAGAGGTTTTACAGTAGAAGCAAAAAGCATTTATAAATTTTTGTTTTTGCCATTGGAGAGTCTGATCATTTTGTCTGTTAAATAACACCTTAGCTTACACTGGCCATCTTTTTCTCACTTTCTCATCTCTTCCATTGGTTACATAGAGGCAGAACATCTTATATAGCTTGCATTTAAATGTTTACTGATCATCCTCCCACTTCATCATGAGTACTGTCCAAATATTAAATTTCACAGATTATGCAAAAAAAATATAATCCCAAAAGGATCTCACCAAACCCCTAGTTTAATAAGAAGTAGCTATTTTGAGGGGAAATGAAAAAGTGCACATAGTTTCTACCTGTATATGTTAAAGGTCAAGTGATTTTTGACTGAATAGACTAAAACCTGAATGGATTCTAAAGATCATCTATGACCAAGTCTTCTATTTTACTGATGGGAAAAGTGAGGCTCAGGGAAGTTAATGATCCTTTGGTCTTAGTGAGGTAAGCATCATGTTGAAATGGAATCCAAGTTACTTAGCACTCAGTCATAGCATTTGCTACCAAATGTTACTGCCCCTGAAAAGAGCTGTATCAGAAATAAGATAAGTATACATAGTAAGATCCTAGGAGGCTTATCTAAGGGAAAGGGGTAGGTAGCTTGAGGTGGAAAAATAAGGAAGGTTTAATCACTGTTACACATAAAATTAGATTAATTAGAACTAATCTCAAGTCAGCAGAGCTTCTCAATATAGGAAGAAAGATTTTGAAAGAGACTGAGGGACATTTGCAAAACAATGGGCTAAAGGGATTTTAGATCTAATGAATGTATTTTATTGGATTATTATCTGAAAATATGTAAAAACAGGATCAATTTTGGAATCCACTGAGTGTTAACCAGTAATCAACCAATGGGAAAAGAACTGCCACAACCTTTGTTAGTGGGAGAGAAGAGGCCAGAGGTTAACTAGGGCAACAAGCCATCACTGTGGGCACTGTGGTGTCCTGAGAAGTTCTTATGGGGAGCTCGGAGAGGAAGGCAAGGCAGGATTTGCTCTTTTTAGGAGAGGAGAACTGCTAGCCTTCAGTATGCGTACCAGGACACCTCTGTGAAGAGTCATGGCCTTCCTGTGCTTCTCTGCTCTGGCAGGGAGGACAGACACTCAGGTCCCTACATCCTGTTTTCTTGTCTCCAGCAAATTCACAACCATGCATTGCCCTTGCCTTTCCTGCACAAGGGAAGTGCTGCTGACACACCCTGGCGTGTTCTTTAAAACCTGGGCCTGGTGTGAGAGTGAAGAGGAGCAGTAAATACATCCTTTTCCTATCTGATAATTAGATATTTTGATAAAATGTATTAGACACGTATGAAGTGACAACCACATCGTCACAGTAATAGGGGCCTGGGCAGGAGTAACAAGGTGATAATGATGGTTAAGATGATGAGAAGAACAGCAGTTTCCATGTATTCAGTCCCCATTGTGTCAAGTACTTAAATAGATACTTTACAAATGTTAATCTTTATAAAAAATCCATTAGAGAGGCATTGTTACCATCAGTATTGTATGTATATCCATGAAATGTGCAGGCAGTCCCTACAGCAGTGGTTCTAATGCCAGGTCTATCACTACCCGGGTGACTTAGAGAAAATAACTGAACTTTGCAGTTTCTTACGTGCAAAATGGGAGTATTAATTCGCATGTGGTAAGGTTGTGGGTGAAGTGCCTTTCACAGCACTTGGCCTCCAAGAAGCTGCAGAGCAGATGTCAGATCCTTACCATGGCTCCATCCTTTCTCTTCATCTTGGCAGCAAGAGAAGTCACTAGGAGCTTCTGCCAAGTTTTCTCACCACAGAGAACCCCTCTCACTTCCCCCTCCTTCCCCTACTTCTAAAATTAGCTGCTGAGAGTTGCTGTCCCTGAGAGCAACGTCTACAGTGTGTTGTTCAGGCTGAGACAAACCCCTAGAAGTCCCTCCACCCTCCTGGACTTAATCAGCAAGGGGTCTCATCACTCAGGAGACTTTCAAATTTCAGTATCAGGTCAGGCAACTTTGACTCTGGAGATGGGTGGAGATCGAAGAACTTCCAACCAACACCTGGAAGAGATAATATAACCTGGTGGATTTGAAGGCTGAGTCATCGAAAGAGACTTTGGATTGAAAACAAGTTTTTAAGTCCTTAATAAAAGCCTGGAGTTCAGATCACCCTCTTAACCCATCATCAACTGACCTCAAGGAAGCAACTGGAGGTGAGTGAAGTGAAGACTTCTCTTGTGCTAAGGAAAAATATATTTCCTAGTGGGTAGAGGCAAAAATTAAATATTGTAGATAAGCATGCACACTTGTAAATATGTATATGTTCTTTCCTGCAACAAATGTTTGCAAATATGTGCTAAAACTATCAATGACCTGATCTTAACAATACATTACTGAAACATGCTTACTGGATGCACTGATGGCTCACTGGTTACAAAAATGTCAGTTTACTTTATCACAGATCAATAACTCATTACATGTTCCAGAATATACAAAAATCCAATATGAATCAACTTGCTGTCACATTCAGGCATTCAAATCCCACACCAATATGGACCTTCACTCATGTGACTTCATTTTTTCCTTCCTCTACTAGCTTTGGGGATTAAAATACATTTTATATTTTGTTAGATAGAAAAATAATAAATGTTACATTTCGATTTCATTTGGAAATTTTGACAGTTGAAGGGAAGGCATCAGATGATGGTAAGAATTAAGTACTTCATTTAACAAGACCTATAAATTTGTGTGTGTGTGTGTGTGTATGTGTACGTTGTGCACACAACTCCTCTCTTACTGGGTAGAAGTTACCAGAGCTCCCATAATTCAAATTAGCAAATCTCTTCCAGCTGATATTTGCTCAGACCATTCTTGGCACCTCGCAAGGGAATGAAGATGCCCAAACTGTCCCTACATTTTTAAATCCCATAACATATTAGGGCCTGAAATAGAGCTTCACTGAAGGGAACATAATCTACATGGCTATACTAGCAAATTTCTTAAAGGCAAACAGGAAAAGGAACACATTACTTTTTTTTTTTTTGAGCTCTTTATTGGAATATAATTGCTTTACATTCTTATACCAGCTTTTGAGGTACACCAAATTGAATCAGCTGCACTTATACATACATCCCCATATCCCCACCCTCCTGCAACTCCCTCCCGCTCTCCCTGTCCTGGCCCTCTAAGGCATCACCCATCAGCGAGTTGATCTCCCTTTGTTATACAGCAACTTCCCACTAGCTATCTAATTTACATTTGGTAGTGTATATATGTCTATGCTACTCTCTCACTTCGTCCCACATCCCCCGCCAACCCTGTGTCCTCTAGTCCATTCTCTGCATCTGCATCCTTATTCTTGCCCTGTCACTGGGTTCATCAGTACTAAATATATATATATTTTTAGATTCTGTATATATGAGTTAGCATACAGTATTTGTTTTTCTCTTTCTGGCTTACTTCACTGTGTATGACAGACTCTAGGTCTATCCACTTCATTACATACGGCTCCATTTCATTCTTTTTAAGGCTGAGTAATATTCCATTGTATGTACATGCCACATTTTCTTTATCCATTCATCTGCTAATGGGCATTTAGGTTGCTTCCATGTCCTGGCCATTGTAAACAGTGCTGCAATAAACATTATGGTACATGTTTCTTTTTGGATTATGGTTTTCTCTGGGTATATGCCCAGGAGTGGGATTACTGGATCATATGGTAGTTCCATTTTTAGTTTTTTAAGGAACCTCCAAACTGTTTTCCATAGTGACTGTACCAGCTTACATTCTCACCAACACTGCAGGAGAGTTCCCTTTTCTCCACACCCTCTCCAACATTTGTTCTTTCCAGATTTTGTGATGATGGCCATTCTGAGCGGTGTGAGGTGATACCTCATTGTGGCTTTGACATGCATTTCTCCAATGATTAGTGATGTTGATCATCTTTTCATGTGTTTGTTGGCCATCTGTATGTCTTCTTTGGAGAAATGTCTATTTAGGTCTTCTGCCCATCTGTGGATTGGGTTATTTGCTTTTTTGGTATTAAGCTGCATGAGCTGCTTGTATATTTTGGAGATTAATGCTTTGTCTGTTGCTTTGTTAGCAAGTATTTTCTCCCATTCTGAGGGTTGTCTTCTTGTCTTGTTTAGGGTTTCTTTTGCTGTGCAAAAGCTTTTAAGTTTCATTAGGTCCCATTTGTTTATTCTTGATGTTATTTCTTTTATTCTAGGAGGTGGGTCCAAAAGGGTCTTGCTTTGATATATGTCATAGAGTGTTCTGCGTATGTTTTCCTCCAGGAGTTTTATAGTGTCTGGCCTTACATTTAGATCTTTCATCCATTTTGAGTTTATTTTTGTGTATTGTGTTAGGAAGTGTTCTAGTTTCATTCTTTTACATGTTGTTGTCCAATTTTCCCAGCACCACTTCTTGAAGAGGCTGTCTTCTTTCTGTTGTATATTCTTGCCTTCTTTGTCAAAGATAAGGTGCCCATATGTGCTTGGATTTACCTTTGAGTTCTCTATTCTGTTCCATTGATTTTCCTTTCTATTTTTGTGCCAGTACCATACTGTCTTGATCACTGTGGCCTTGTAGTATAGTTTGAAGTCAGGAAGACTGATTCCACCAACTCCATCTTTCCTTCTCAAGATTGCTTTGGCTATTCGGGGTCTTTTGCATTTCCATACAAATCGTAAGATTTCTTGTTCTAGTTCTGCGAAAAATGCTGTTGGTAATTTGATAGGGATTGCACCGAATCTGTAAATTGCTTTGGGTAAGATAGTCATTGTCACAATATTGATTCTTCCAATCCAAGAATGTGGTATGTCTCTCCATCTGTTTGTATCGTCTTTGATTTCTTTCATCAGTGTCTTATAGGTTTCTGCACACAGGTCTTTTGCCTCCTGAGGCAGGTTTATTCCTAGGTATTTTATTCTTTTTGTTGCAGTGGTAAATGGGAGAGTTTCCTTAATTCCTCTTTCTGCTTTTTTGTTGTTAGTGTATAGGAATGCAAGAGATTTCTGAGCTTTAATTTTATATCCTGCTACTTTACTAAATTCATCAATTAGTGCTAGCAAGTTTCTGGTAGAGTCTTTAGGGTTTTCTATGTATAATATCATGTCATCTGCAAAGAGTGACAATTTCACTTTTTCTTTTCCAATTTGGATTCCTTTTATTTCATTTTCTTCTCTGATTGCTATGGCTAAAACTTCCAGAACTATGTTGAATAATAATGGTGAGCGTGGGCACCCTTGTCTTGTTCCTTTTCTTAGAGGGAATTCTTTCAGTTTTTCCCCATTTAGAACAATGTTGGCTTTTGGTTTCTCATATATGGCTTTTATTATGTTGAGGTCATTTCCTTCTATGCCCATTTTCTGGACAGTTTTTATCATAAATGGATTTTGAATTTTGTCAAAAGCTTTTTCCACATCTATTGAGATTATCGTATGGATTTTATCCTTCAATTTGTTGATATGATGTATCTCATTGATTGATTTGCATATAATGAAGAATCCTTGCATCCCAGGGATAAACCCCACTTGATCATGGTGTATGATCTTTTTAATATGCTGTTGGATTCTGTTAGCTAGTATATTGTTGAGGATTTTTGCGTCTATATTCATCAGTGATATTGGCCTGAAATTTTCTTTTTTTGTGACATCTTTGCCTGGTTTCGGTATCAGGTTGATGGTGGCGTCATAGAATGAGTTTGGGAGTGTTCCTCCTTCTGCTATATTTTGGAAGAGTTGGAGAAGGGAAGGTGTTAGCTCTTCTCTAAATGTTTGATAGAATTCGCCTGTGAATCCATCTGGCCCTGGGCTTTTGTTTGTCGGGAGATTTTTTTTATCACAGTCTCAATTTCCATACTTGTGATTGGTCTGTTCATAGTTTCTATTTCTTCCTGGTTCAGTCTTGGAAGATTGTATTTTTCTAAGAATTTATCCATTTCTTCCAGGTTATCCAATTTATTGGCATATAATTGCTTGTAGTAGTGTCTCATGATCTTTTGTATTTCTGCAGTGTCCGTTGTTACTTCTCCTTTTCCATTTCTAATCCTGTTGATTTGCGTCTCCTCCCTTTTTTTCCTGATGAGTCTGGCTAATGGTTTATCAATTTTGTTTATCTTCTCAAAGAACCAGCTTTCAGTTTCATTGATCTTTGCTATTGTTTCCTTCCTTTCTTTTTCATTTATTTCTGATCTGATCTTTATGATTTCTTTCCTTCTGCTCACTTTGGGGTTTCTTTGTTCTTCTTTCTCTAATTGTTTTCAGTGTAAAGTTAGGTGGTTCACTTGAGATTTTTCTTGTTTCTTGAGGTAGGACTGTATTGCTATAAACTTCCCTCTTAGAACTGCTTTTGCTGCATCCCATAGGTTTTGGGTTGTTGTGTTTTCATTGTCATTTGTTTCTAGATATTTTTTGATTACTTCTTTGATTTCTTTAGTGGTTTCTTGGTTGTTTAATAGTGTATTGTTTAGTCTCCATGTGTTTGTATTTTTTACAGTTTTTTCCATGTAATTGATATCTAGATGTATGGTGTTGTGGACAGAGAAGATGCTTGATATGATTTCAATTTTCTTGAATTTACCGAGGCTTGATTTGTGACCCAAGATGTGATCTATCCTGGAAAATGTTCCATGTGCACTTGAGATGAAAGTGTATTCTGTTGTTTTTGGATGGAATGTCCTATAAATATCAATTAAGTCAAGATGGTCTAATGTGTCATTTAAAGCTTGTGTGTCCTTATTTATTTTCTGTGTGGATGATCTGTCCATTGATGTCAGTGGGGTGTTAAAGTCTCCCACTATTATTGTGTTACTACTGATTTCCCCTTTTATGGCTGTTAGCATTTGCCTTCTGTATTGAGGTGCTCCTATGTTGGGTGCATAGATATTTACAATTGCTATATGTTCTTCTTGGAAGGTTCCCTTGATCATTATGTAGTGTCCTTCCTTGTCTCTTGTAATAGTCTTTAAAGTCCAATTTGTCTGATATGAGTATTGCTACTCCAGCTTTCTTTTGATTTCCATTTGCATGGAATATCTTTTTCCATCCCTTTACTTTCAGTCTATATGAGTCCCTGGTCTGAAGTGGGTTTCTTGTAGGCAGCATATAGAAGGGTCTTGTTTTTGTATCCATTCAGCCAGTCTGTGTCTTTTGGTTGGAGCATTTAATCCATTTACATTTAAGGTGATTATTGACAGGTATGTTCTGATTACCAGTTTCTTAATTGTTTTGGGTTTGTTTTTGTAGGTCTTTTCCTTCTCTTGTGTTTCCTACTTAGAAAAGTTCCTTTATCAATTGTTGTAAGGCTGGTTTGGTGGTGCTGAATTCTCTTAACTCTTGCTTGTCTGTAAAGCTGTTGATTTCTCCATTGAATCTGAATGAGATTCTTGCTGGGTAGAGTATTCTTGGCTGTAGGTTTTTCTCTTTCAGGACTGTCAGTATATCCTGCCATTCCCTTCTGGCCTGCAGAGTTTCTGCAGAAAGATCAGCTGTTATCCTTATGGGTTTTCCCTTATATGCTATTTGTTGCTTTTCTCTTGCTGTTTTTAATATCTTTTTGTGTGTTTAATTTTTGTTAGTTTGATTAATATGTGTCTTGGTTTATTTCTCCTTGGGTTTATTCTGTATGGGACTCTCTGTGCTTCTTGGACTTGATTATTTCCTTTCCCATGTTGGGGAAGTTTTCCACTATAACCTCTTCAAATATTTTCTCAGACTCTTTCTTTTGTTCTTCTTCTTCTGGGATGCCTGTGATTCGAATGTTGGTATGCTTAATGTTGTCACCAAGGTCTCTGAGACTGTCTTCATTCTTTTTATTCTTTTTTCTCTTTCCTGCTCTGTGGCAGTTATTTCCTCCATTCTGTCTTCCAACTCACTTATTCATTCTTCTGCCTCAGTTATTCTGCTGTTTATACCATCTGGAGTATTTTTAATTTGGTTATTTTGTTGTCCATTGCTGTTTGTTTGCTCTTTAGTTCTTCTGAGTCCTTGTTAACTGTTTCTTGTATTTTCTGTATTTTGTTATCAAGATTTTGGATCATCTTTACTATCATTACTCTGAATTCTTTTTCAGGCAATTTTCCTATTTGTTCTTCATTTATTTGGTCTTGTGAGTTTTTTTCCTGATCCTTTTCCTGCATGGTGTTCCTTTGTTTTCTCATTTTGTCTAATTTATAGGATTTGCTGTCTCCTTTCCCTAGGCTGCCTAGTAGTAATTCCTCTTGTTTCTGCCCTTTGTCCCCTGTCATGGGGTTTGTCCAGTGTCTTGAGTAGTTTTCGTGGTGGTGGGGTCTGATGTCTGCTTTCCAGTGTGTGGCTCTGTGTCTTTTCTCTCTGATGAGAAGGGCCCTGTCAGGTGGTGTGTTTTAGGGTATCTGTGAGGTTAATATGGCTTTAGGTAGTCTGTGTGCTGATGGTGGGTTTGTTTTCCTGTCTTGTTTGTAGTTTGGTGTGAGGTTTCCAGCACTGGCAGTTGCAGACAGTAGGACGAAGCTGAGTCTTAGACTCTTATTCAGGACTGTGTGAGAGTTCTCTGCAGTTAATCTTCCCTGTGTCTGAGGACTCCCTAGTAGTCTATCATCCTGGATTCAGTGCTCCCTCCCCAGAGCCTCCTACTTGACTTCTGATGGAGTAGTCCAGACTTCAAAGGTTGCTTGTCCCAGCAATAAAGGGGTTTAAAGATGACTGTCCAAGCCCCAGACTAATGGCAGAGTGTTGAGTCAAACAAATACTAAGTCAAGGAAACACATACATGTATGAAACACACAAATACTGAATCCAATGGAACATAAGTCACTAGAAACACTTGACAGAAGAATCCCACTATGTCATCAGACAATCAAAGAGAAAACCAACATAAATTCAAAGCAAACCAAACCAAACCAAACCAAACAAACAAAAGAACCACACACACACAAACACAAATCAAGGGAGATTTTGAAACCTAGGATCAAATATAATAAAGAGCGAGTGTACCACCAGACAGACTGAAGATTCTCAGAATGAAATCAGACAAGTATACTTAGAACTAAGATAAAGAGAAAACCTAATAATGAAAACCAAAGCAGTGTGTCATCTGGAGAATAAAGCAAGGAAACAGAGCAGACCGATAATATGGCTTATAAGTATATTAAGATAAAATAAACTAAAAAAGGATAGAAGACAGGGCAACTGAAGAGCGTAGTGTGACTGGAAATATGAAAAGAAAAAGAAAGAAATAGAAATGTACAAAAGATAGAGATGAAAAGAAGGTAGGAGAGATACAGTTTGCACTACAAAAAACTTAGCTAGAAACAGAAATATATAAAAAGGCTAAAAATAAAAATAGAATAAAAAATAGAATAAAAAATGTTATAAAACATGTAGATCCCTTAGGACTAAGATCGTAATTAATACAATTAAAAACAAACAAACAAACCTAGAACTGACCCCAGAATGGACCAGATCAATAGAATTAATAATAATATTTCTGTTTCCTTGGGGTCTCAGCTGTAAGTGTTTTTCTACCTGCCTTGGGCTTTTTGTATTACTTTGTGACCAGCAGAGCTTCCTTTATTGTTCATCTGTAAGCGCTGGTGTGTGGGGAGAGAGAGGGTACAATAGTGGCTCCTTCCCTTGGGAGTGAGTGAGCAGTGGAGCCCTGCCTTGGTCACAGTGGCTTGGGCAGCTCAGGCTGAGAGAGCAAGAACTACTGCGGCTCCTTCTCCCTGCTAAGAGTCTGCCGGGGGTGTCCTGTCTGGGTCACAGCAGCTCAGTCAGCCATGACAGTGCCTGTTGAAGAGGGATGCCAGTGGCTCAGGTTTAAACAGAATGTCTCCAGAGCTGGGCCACTCTGCAGGCTTTTGGCTTTTGCCTGCAAGCACTCTAGGCCAGCCCCACCTGGGGGCCTTTGTTATCCCTGAACGCGTTAACCAGGCCCACAGGGGTCCTTCCTTTGCCTGTCACAGGCACTGAGTGAGAAGCTACACCTGCAGCTCCTCCCCCCTGCTTGTGAGTCAGCAATATCAAGCCAATGCCATGGCCACCCAGCTTTCCATGGTAGGCACTCTCCACTGCGGATTTCTTCTCTCATGTCCTCTCAGTCCATCTTCCCACTGCCAACAATGTTTCTCACCCTGAACCAGTTCTCCTGTTCCCACGTTCCAGATCCCAGACCCCCTGTTCAGCTGTGAATCGATGTCTCAGTCTGGACACACTGAGCCATGGTGCAGACCCTCCATGTGTTTCTCACTCTTTCCTGTTTGCCACAGCTCAGCCGCTTCACCCTCTTTGAACAGTCCCAAATGCCTCCCTTCTGAGCCAGGGAAATTCCCCATTGGAGAAGGGGTTTCCCCATCAGATAAGGGACATTTCCCCGAATTCAGCAATATCCCCTCTGTTTCAGATCACCCCACCCCAGGGTGTGGGACTCATCCCTTTCCTTTCTTCTCCTCCTGTTTCTCCTTTTTTTTTTTCCCTCTGTCCTACCCAGTTATGTTGGGATCTTTGCATTCCTTTCTGGTGTCCAAGGTCGTTTGCTGGTTTTCAGCTGGTTCTCTGTGGGAATTATTGTGTCTTTTGGTATATTCCTGATGCATCTGTGGAGCAGGATGCATTCCACATCCTTCTACTTCGCCACCATCTTTCTTCTCCCACATTACTTTCTTTTTTTTTTCTTTTCTCGATTTGAAAAAGTAGAATTTAGGTTTGGCATTGGTATTACAAATCAGCTTGAGTCCACAGATGTTTGATTTATATTTGGACTCAGATGAGGAACTTCATTGAGAATAGCCACCAAACAAGCATCGACCACCAGTGACTAGGCAATTTGCTTGTCTGCGTAACTTAGGTTTTAAGCCCTGGGAGCGTGTGTCAGGTATTGCCATTTAATGAATAAATAATCTCCATCAATATTAACTTAATTTTTGCCTAAGGCAATGCCAGGCTAAAAAGCCTATCATCTTTGGGGCTCTGGATCCTCTCCCCGTAACTGGCATACATCACTATCTCAGTAACTGCAACACAGACTATAATTGGACACAGATGCATTTCAATTACCAATCTTCTCTGCCATGACTTTTCATCTTTGTCACTTTCATATAAAAATGATTCTGATTTGAGAAAAGCTGCTGTATTCTTCCTGTGCCCTGCTGCAAACAATAACTTGCAGTTGACTGGCTACAACGGACACATGCGTTGATCTTTTCACAGCTGGGTTGTTTGTATTCATGTTAGCCTAGGAAAAATATTGCCATTTGTATCAGGTGAGTGAATGCACAGCTTAACCACAGACCTGGAAACCTCAGTATGGAGACTGATGGCCAGAAGGAGACTTAGGTTTCTTCCAAGCAGCCCTTGACTTAGCTGGAGAGGGCCATGTGAGGGGGGCAGGGGAGAAGGCTTTTTCTTAGAAGTCTGTTTATTTTGCAATTAAGAAAGAACAAAAAGCTCTCTTCTAAATTTATGGTTTGGTTGGTTGGAGGTAGAGAGAAGTCTCAAGTTCTTAAACTGGGATCTTTTGATCCTGAGACGTCCATGGAACAGACAGGTAGACCATGCACTCTCTGAAATTAAACACAAAATTTTGTGCATGTATACATTTTTGTTGGTGGAAAAGGCCCATAATTTTTCATATTCTCATGAGCTGCCATCAGGTAAAGCATCAATGTACTAGACCAGTTATTTTCAAATGTAAGCATGCATCAGCATCACCTGGAGGGCTCGTTCAAACACTGATTCCTGAAACTCAACCCCAAGAATTTCTGATTCAGTAGGTCTAGTGTGGAGCCTAAGAATTGGCATTTCTAATAATTTCCCAAGTGACTCTAATGCTGCTGGCCTGGGGGCCACACTGTGAGGACCACTGCATTAAACTAACGCAAGCTTTCCAAACCTACCTGCACATAGGGATCATGTTCAAAAAATACCAGATCCCAGGCTCTGCTCCCAGACATTTTATTGCAGTTGGCCTGGGCTGCCCAGACAGTCAGAGTTTCTTCCAGAGCTCTCCAGGTGATTCTAATAATGTTCAGGCATAGCTGAGAGTCAACTGTGGTAGAGCAACAGGAGAGTCATGGTGATAGCGGGGGTAGGGAACGTATTGAGATAGAAGACCTCTTCCACTTTCAATGATTTATCCATCTCATTTTTTCTTCTATCCCAGGTGGTAAACAACTGCATTAGTTTGCTAGGGCTGCTGTAACAAAGTACTACAGACTGTGGGGCTTAAACAACAGCAAATTATTATCTCACGATTCTGGAGGCCAGAAGTCCAAAATCAAGATGGCAGCAGGGCTGGTTCCTTC
This sequence comes from Hippopotamus amphibius kiboko, assembly GCF_030028045.1. NCBI lineage: Eukaryota > Metazoa > Chordata > Mammalia > Artiodactyla > Hippopotamidae > Hippopotamus > Hippopotamus amphibius. The sequence continues at coordinate 190,457,882 of NC_080187.1, read as the reverse complement.
CGAGGGCTGTGAGAGAAGGGTCAGTTCCAGATCTCTCTCCCTGGCTTGTAGGTGGCAGTCTTCTTATGTCTAATCACACTGCCTTCCCTCTGTGCACTTCTGTGTCCAAATTTCCCTTTTTCATAAGGACGCCAGTTGTATCGGATTAGGGCCCACCCAAAATGACCTCATTGTAACTTGATTACCTCTGTAAAGATCCTATCTCTATATAGGTCACATTCCGAGGTACTGGGGGGTTAGGACTTCAACATATGAATTTGGTAGGAGTCTGAACACAATTCAATCCATAGCACTAATATTTTTTATAAGACAGCAAATATCCCTGGGAGGGAGACTCTTTTGGCAGATTTTCCATTCAAACCAAAGCCTTTTATAATTGTAGAAAACCAATCTTTTGTAAATATTGTCTTCTTTGCCTATGATTGCAGATTCCACTTTTCATAAGATGTTTTTGAGGCAGAGCAGTGAGATACCAGAATGAGGTCCCAGGGTCATTGCTACACAACTAGAAAATAGATGGTCATTGGTATGCATTGCAATGGTCACATCTGCAACCCAAGAAAACCTGAACACCCTTTCCAGTTCAGCCAGCCAAGAATTTTCCGACAGGTTTACATGACTCTGCTTTCCTCTGAGCATTGGAGAGTCAGGTATAATGTGTTTTTAATGTAACGTGACAATATTTGAGGTGCTAGACAACCTTGTTTTCAAAGCTTAACTCTCTGTGCTGAAGGTATGCTATGTTTGCAGCATGCCTAGGGATTTTTTAAGCAGATAAATCTGTGTAATCAGCAAGTGGACCTTAGCAAGATCATTACCAGGGCAGCAGAATGGTGGTTAGCATGGAAGATGTGGCAAAGCAAAGATGGTAAGTGGGTGTACATTCAATATTCTGCTATGTTCACAGTAGAGGAGGGAAAACTCTGCAGAATAAATAACACTTTCAACTATGAGCATAATTAAGGTAAGGCTTGGGGTAGGGTGAGAATTGCATTTCTAACACCACGCATGACTTAGATAAATGCCTAAAGCTGAGCAGAAATCTAGATGGTCATTAACTAAGAGGAAAAACAAATATGTGAATAAGCTTTCTGAAGTGTTTGGCTACAGTACAGTTGGCTCTTCTTTTTTTTTTTTAATTTTATTATTTATTTATGTATTTTATTTTTGGCTGCACTGGGTCTTTGTTGCTGCACACGGGCTTTCTCTAGTTATGGTAAGTGGGAACTACTCTTCATTGCAGTGTGTGGTTTTCTCATTGTGGTGGCTTCTCTTGTTGCGGAGCACAGGTGCATGGGCTTCAGTAGTTGTGGTACATGGGCTTAGCTGCTCTGCAGCATGTGGGATCTTCCCAGAACTGGGTTCGAACCCATGTCCCCTGCATTGGCAGGCAGATTCCTAACCACTGTGCCACCAGGTAAGCCCCCAGTACAGTTAGCTCTTAAATTCCTCACCATGTTCCAGTCACTCTGGCCACCTTCCTTTTTCCTCAAACATCTCAAGAATCTTAGGGTTTTTGCCTTTTATGTTCCTTCTGCTAGAAATGCTTTTCCTCTGGCTCTCTGCACAGAGTGATCCTTGACATTCTTTGTGTTCCATGGTAAATGTCAACTCTTGAATGAAGTTTTCCTTTACTATTTCATCAACATATGTTCCCTCTTTCATTTTTCTTTTATAAGTGTTTCACCTTTTATATGTTTTCCATTTACTTACTGGCTTTTCTTTCACTAGAGAGTAAATTCCACGAAGGCAAGTACTATATGACCAGAACCTGGCCTCTGGTGGGCCTCAATATAGATTTTTGAATGAATGAATGAGTGAATGAATGAACAAACTAGGCTAATAAAAGTTTCACAAATACAGACAGCTGACCAACACTGGAATGGAACAAAGACACCTATCCTGTCTCCCATCAGACATGGTTAATACTTTTTATTAAGTACTTACTATGGGCCCAGCCCTAAAAGGGAAACTTATGTTTATAAAGTCTGATATTCAAATCAATCCTGCAAGACAGATACTATTATCACTATGTTGTAGAAGAGAAGGTTAATAACTTCTCCAAGACCACAGACCTATGACTCAAACTGAGGATGGTCTGACATATCATTCTCATTCTATCAAGAGATTAACGACTGTTCCTTAATGCAATGTATTACCCTGCAACTGTAGACTAAAGTACCAAGTGACGGTGACAAAGGTGCAAGAAGTGTTGACACTACCTATCAGCTTCAGGAAATATAGATACAGATAAGAAAAAGCATGGTTCAGTTTCTCTGCCTTCCCTTTGTTTCAAGCACCCTGAGGTGTACAGTGGTTACTATGATGGGCTATACAGGCTTTTGAGTATCATCCTGGAATTCTAGCTTTTAAAAAATAATGGTTCAAAGAGAGAAACAGTGACGTTTACAGTGGAGAAACTTGAGAGACACCACTTTAACCAAGAGATCAAGGTTAACATCATCATAATAAAGACATTTACATCAAGTACAGTATCTTCTGATACAATGTTCTGAGATGGGCTCAATATTGCTTCTTTGAAATTTTTGAAAAAAATGCGTAACCTCATTTTAATTATGAGACAACATAGATAACTCTAAACAGCTGCATTCTAACAAATAACTAGCCAGTACTCTTCAAAACTGTTCCATGGTCAGTAGGAACAATCTCAGACTATGGGAGATGAGGGAGGATCAAGGTAGACCCTGGGTTGCCTCCTGAACCAGAAGAAGGAAGTCACTGGGATAGCTGGGGAAATTCAAATAAAGTCTACAGAGTAGTTACTAGTAGTATTGTATCAATGCTGATTTGGGGATTTGGATTATTGTTCTATGGTTATGTAACATGAAGAGGGAAGTTGGGTGAAAGGTATAATAGAACTCTGTGTGTATTTTTGTAACTTTTTAAAGTTCAAAATTATTACAAAATGAAATGTTAAGAAACAGCAGTCTCAAAAAAAAAATAGATGTTCTAATTTCTAAAAACTAACACTGAAACAAAAACCTACAGAAGGAGTTTAGAACACAGTTTGCTTGTAATTTGGGAATTCTAGCTGCCACTGGGACCCACTATGTAGTGCCGAAGACTGTTTTGTGGATTCTGAAGGTACAGTGTGGTAATACTTTGTTATTACTATGTCTCCTAGAGGAGGAATCAAGAAAAATAACTTGTGGAGGGTCTACAGGATATCTCTACACATGTGAATGGAAATAGACAGTCTTTGATTCCCCTCCCCCACCACCACCATTCTTGGGAAATTGAGGAATTCCTTGTGGAGAATGCGGATAAAGTCTGGAATCACTATAGGAAGTGGATACTAATTGTCTATGTAACAACTATAACATCTAAGATTTGTGGTTCCTCTTTTCTCCATCAATCACGAAAGACTAATTCAAATGCTACCCTTTCCCTATCTTTACCATACACAGCACACTTGAAACAGACCAGGGAAAGGTTCACAATCATTTAACTATGAGCCAGCCTCTGGGAACGGTGACTTCTCAAAGCCACGAGGGAGAATCACCTAGGTTTTGAGGCTTCTGAGCTTTGCGGTGGATGCAAGTTGTTTCCTACTGTAGCTGGCCTATAACTCACAGCCGGGCAAAATGCCATGCGTGCAGATGGGCAGCACAGGGTGTAACTGATGGAGAGAGCCAGCGCCTCTGTCTATATGACAGTAACACTCCACTTAATAGAGGAATGGAGGCATATGGCCATGGAGAAGCTTTTAACAGCAGAACCAGCCTGCCCAGGCAGTATGTTTCAGGGAAACACTTTGCTCTAAATCCTTGCTTTCCCCGCCCCATAGCAAATCTCCTGCTGCCCAGGAAACCCCCGAGGAGCTGTGAATAGAAAAGAGAGGCTGATGAGCAGATTCACGCATACAGAAAAGCTATGTGCCCCAGCGAGCTCATTTCATCAGACTACTGCAGAAGCTGAGGCTTTAAGGAGAGGCATGCCAAGGAGAAGGGGCAGGAATGGAGTCAGGACCTTGCTCTGAAATATGCACTCAGCCCATTTCCCAAATAAGTTGGCAGTGTGGCTGCGGGTTGGTGGCAGGGCTAGAGAAAATTGGGCTTCTTAGAGGCCAAATCTCCCCCTTTGCTAGAGATTTTAGGATGACGGGGATTCTTCATTGAAGGCTCTTCGTTTTATCCAATGCCCAGGGCAAGCCTTTACACTGTGGTATTAGGGAGAAGATACTGCAGAAAGCAATCCAGGGGTCTGCTTATCTTCAAATGTTCTTCCCAATCACCTCATTGAACTAAACGCTGACTTTACAAGGCCAGGACCCCTACTCTAAGATATAACCAACTGGCTAAGCCTGACAAAATTCTCTGGGAGTTGCCATCTGATTGGTATATGTGCTCATTCGGGAAGGAACCAAACCAATTTTTTACTATGGAATTCAGCTACATGCTGTCTCAGACTGCCTTCCCAGAGCAACATTCAGGAGTTCAGCCTTTACTGAACAGATCAGCAGGGCCTAGAGACGTTCCAACTATCCACATAAAAATGAAATTCAAAGGGGTGACTAAAATTAGAAGCATACTTTTTAAAAAATCTGAATATAAGTGTAACTGTTGAGCGTGACGAATGTGAGCAAGTATCACCGATACAGGTTTGCAATGTAGTGTCTAAGCTGATATCCGCCACCAGGATGGAGCCCCTCCTTTCCCTGGGTGGGTCTTTGAGCAATATTAAATCCATTAAAATATCTGAATCACTGTCATGATTCAAAACAGCTTATCTATGACTCAATTGCTTTACACCGTTTTTGCCAAGGTACACAATTAGCCAAGACTGTTTTCCTTTGCCTCCCCAGAAGTCCTCTTTTTTTTTTTTAAAGTCCTTCCATCCAACCAAAACATGTGTGTGATAAATCTGCATAATTGAAGTATACTGGTTACATGTGGATAGAAAGTGTAGCCAGAAATATTAGCAAAACCTTCACAGAATTTAAGGACCTTAGCAAACATTTTGTCAATCTCTCATATTTCAATGAGGAAACTGAAGCACAGTCTGCTGAGATTGCCAGGTTACACTATTAAATGGTCAACTCAAAATGAGAAAATAAGTCTTCTTCCAGGATGTCCACTAAAATTACGATGCCTCTATATGTCTCTTTGTCATTCCCAGTCAGCGTAAATCATCTCAAGGTTGGAAAGTACATTAAAGGTTTGTTAACCTACCCATCCATCTGATCTTGTCATTCTACCCAAAAAATTCTTACCAGGTCTTCACCGAGCCAATGCTTAAATGCCCCCAGTGACAAGGAATGCACTACCTCCATGACTTTAATGAATAATTGTGAAATGCATGAATACCTTTATTATTAGTATTTTTATCATTAAAACAATTTTAATCCAGCTTCTATATGATTGCCTTTTTAATATTTGAAAAAGAATCATCTTTTATTTAGGCTGAACATTCATGCTTACTTCAGTAACTCTTAGGTTTCATCTCGGTTTTCAGTCTCTTCATCACCACCCTCTCTTCTGCATCTGCTTCTGGTGTGGTACCCAACAGTTAACATGATGCTCAGCGTGGTCTGATCAGGCTCAAGAAGAACAGAACTCTCCACTGTCTTATTTTGGAGCCAAATACTGTATTCCTGCATCCTGTCACTATTTCACATTTGGTAGCCACATTGTGTTGTTGACTCTGTGAACTTAGTGTATGTATAGTCAAGCCCTATTTCCTACATATTCTATCTCTAATACTCTGGCCTCATTTAATCCCATGGCTTTAGTCATCACCTATGTGTTGACTCCCAAATACGTAACTCAGTCAATGAGCTTAGACCTCATTCACAAGTTCCAGATTCTTATGCCTAACTGTACTTTGGTCACTTGTATTTATGGCCCATAAGAACATCAAATTCCATACGACTCAAATTTCAGTCATTATTTTCTCTCGTTAAACTGCTGTTCCCCCCCAATATTTTCATCTCACTGAATGGCATAATCATATATACTCAGGCTGGAGATGTCAGAATCATCAATGAGTTTCCACATCCCCTCACATCTCATATTCAGTAACTCAGCAAGCCATCCAATGGCTTCCACCTCATACATGTCTTCTCTCCATTCCTACTGTTACTGGTTATCAGACTTTTCTGCCTGAATTTCTCCTACATATGCCTATTTTTCACATGCTTCCAGGTTGATACTTTCAAGACTCATCTCTGACCATATTACGTTTTTGCTTAAAACTGTTCAGTGTGCTTCTATTGCTTTTATAGCAAAACCGAATCACTTACTATGGCTTAAGAGGACTTTCATGATCTGACTTTTGCTACACTTTCCAATTCTTTGAATAACCACACCACATACTATTCTGAAACTCTACAGCTCTGCCTTACCTACTAATTCCCAATCTTTCTTTAGATTCCAGCCTAAATGTCACTTCTTGGGGCTTGGAAGACATCCACCAGATAAGTTAGGTATCCCAACTCTGTTTCTACTATTATAGCATTAAGCCACACATCTTAATTCTGCTAGCTAACGGACCTTCCTTCCCTGCTTAGAGTCGCTGCTGGATTGTAAGAGCTTTGAGGGCAGGGAAGCATTCAGTCTTGCCCACCACTGTATCTACAGGCCCAGATGCAGTGTCAGGCATATAGCAGATGGTCAAAATTATAAATTGTAGAAGTTTGACAGTGTAGGAGCTTCCACTTTATCTCTGTAAAAACTTCATTTTTCTAGATCTGTTCCATTGCTAAGACTTTCAAATTACTTCTGGGTATTCTGTCTGTCATAATTATCACTACTTTAGTTTTAAGTCATCTATGGTTAAGACAATCTTTTGTGTGTTCATTCAAGAAATTTGACACACATACTGAAATAACGATGAGCTCATACGCTGAGAGACAGCTGTGATTGGAGAGTTGGAGGGCCTGGGAGGATGGCTGACCAGAAGGATGAAAAGAATAACAGTGGAGCTACCCTGAGGCCTCACCATATTTGGCAACAGTGAATTTGTGTGACACTTTGTCTTTCTTTTATTTGTCCATAATGGTAGCAACCTATGTAAACGCATTATTATTAAGAATGTCCTAAACCTCTGAGACAGATTTTTTTGCAGAATATCATACCATGTAATCATGTGTATCTTTCCTCTAAACATTTTTTGAAGTTGGTCTAACTATGGTTAGATACCTAACCCTTCACATCTAGGGTGAAACTGTCACTGAAGCACTTTAAGAAAGTTTCAGAAGGCTGGAACTTAGGTAAAAGTCTCATAAAACATGTAAACGCGGAAAGTTGGTTTTTTTTTTTTTTTTTTTTTTGCCCCTATTTCATGACTTAATTTTAATTTTATTTGTGAACCATTGCAAATGATTTTATAATATGACATCTCTTGGGAACAAGGTAGATTATAAATGACCGAAGTCCTCTTAATAATATGTCTGCAGGAATGCATCATCTACTTCTTACATCTGGACAGTAGCTGAGAGTGAATATCCACATTTTCATTTAAATAAGCAATATCCAATATTTGTATTTCTATTCCTCTCTGCAAATTCAGACCCACCTGCTCTCCAGTGGGCTCTGTGGCAGTAATTACATCCTTCTCCTTGGCCCATTCTTAGATATGCTTCTTTTAATCAGGCTGTGTTTTCTCTTTGGTTACTAGTTCTCCCAAAGGTGTTGAGTGGAGTCTAAAGGACACGCACAGCCGTAACAGGAATATGGCACATCTCCCTGAGGTCAGTCTTACTCACGAGTTGTATTAGGCTCCTCATACGGTCAGCCTCATATCCTCTGGGCCTCACCTGTCTCCAGGATCCTAAGTCACATGTCCTACCTTAGCTGTTCTGGTCTGGGGCTCCCACTGGTGATCTCTGGAGCCTCCCCTACTTCTAGACTCCAATAAAGAACTACTTCACCTATGGGAGACATGGCTTTCTCCATGGTTTCTTAAAGGGACTATGTGGTTCAATCCAGAATGCAGGGGAGTTAACTCCCTGTGGGACAAATTTTGATAAATATGGAAAGGAACCAGTAGACAAATTCCTCCTATCCCCTCCCCCACCCTTTCCAATGAACTTTTCTGCAACATGGTAGTCCCCATATTGCCTTTAAAAAGACTTCCGGTCAGACCAGGAAATCAGCTTTGTTTGCTACAAGTGATGGCTAACTTGGTGATGTCCCCCCATCTTTACTCTCTCTTCTCTGCTTCATCCCCTTTCTCCTTCCCTCCTGCCTCCCTGGGATTGCACTCACCAATGAAGGGCATGAGAGAATCTGCCTCAGGCTCTGTTTTCTAGGGATTCCGAAAAAACTTATTGGATGATATTGCACAAAAATGTCATGAATTTTATGATAAAACATGGCTTGCCGAAAATAGTTAATGCTTTCAATGGGCCCTTCATGATATACTGCCAGACCCCTTGGAGAGACAGATTCCTTCTCATGTGATTTTAGGGATTCTTCAGTAGAAACATTTGAGAAGGACTGGAATAAGGTTGTGAGTCTTTCAAAACATTATTTAATCTTAATTAATATCACGGGAATGAATAATTTTAGGAATTGATCATTGAAACTGATTATGATTGTGATAAATCTGCAAACAAATTTTTAAAAACAGAATCTCATATTAAACGGTCTTACAATTTGCTAAACATTCAACTTTCAATTATAATTGGATGCTTGTTGGCATAGTAACCTTAGACAAGCTATATTCATTCATTCATTTCTTCAACAAAGAATTACTGAGACACTGGTATGTGCCAGTCATTATAATAGACTCTAGGAAACAGCAGCAAACTAGTCAAAAACACCTGCATTTGTGGAGCTTACATTCAGTTTCATGCCTATGTGTTTCGATGCTGGTTGTAAAATGGGTATAATCCCTAGCTCAACCTTTTTAAAAGAAAAAGTGATAATACATGATATGGTCATAAATGTATATATGGTCATTAAATATATATATATATATATCCCCGATTTTTAAGACAGTACCAAACATATAGTCAACACAATAAATGCTAGTAGCTGTTATTGTTGTTGTTGTTTTTATTATTAGGCTGGGAATACTCCACAAAATTGCATAGCCCACATGACGCTAATGCAAGCATGGCTATCCTCTTAGTGCAGGCAGTATTTGATGTGGCTGTAGGAAGGTATCAGCATCTTTTAGGGAGAGGGGAATGGGGCCTATAATGCATTTCTTTTTGCTAAAACTGCTTAGGTGTGAAGATCGTTGAGTCTGTCGTCCTGAAGATGACTCCATATCAATTGATACAAAACATATCCATCCCTTTAAAGAATTCTGCCTCTTTATCATTTGTCCTCAGCTTCTCTTGGATTTTGCTATCATTAGGTATTAATAGGAGGGTCACCAAATGCACGTATCTAGAAAAAAGTAAGATTAGTTACACATTATCAGAACTGAACTCAATGAAGACACAATGCCTTTCTTCTGTGCAGTCAATATTTCACTCAGCCATGGCCCCACTGCCTTGACTCACGGAGAAGAATGAATCATTCATGTGCTAGCACAGCCATACTAATACTGCTGTGATGCTAACACTAGTAATACTTTAGATGTATGATGTCTGTTTATAAAAACAAAGCAAATATCAATACAAATCAAATAAAATGCTCAAGGTCGATTTTTTCTGAAAAGAATAAAGAGAAGATATACAACTAATATCGCCTTCAGCAGGTACTAAACACCAAAGTGCTGCGCTTTCCAAATGCAGAGTCTATAATACAATGCAAATTTAAGAATTTTGAAAATTTTATGAACTACTAGCTTTTCTATTTTCAGAAGTTAGACATCACCGATTTCAGGGGGAGATCTTGACATAGAAATATGTGCACAGACTAATCACTTCTCTTCACGGTCTGCTGTTTGGAGTCTCAATGCAGCCGTGGGAATTAAACTTGAGTGTGTTCACTGTGTTCAGGAAATCAATCCACAGCATTTACATGCTTAGCATTAGTGCTGAGCATGATATTTTACTGGGGAAATAGCTCCACCTCCTCTCAAAGGGTGTTTGTGTAGTGTCTAGAGTTTCCAGCTTCATTTCTCTCAGTGGACATTTGTGAGGAGAGTTTTGTGCACTGCTCAGGCCATATGAACTCACATCAAAAATGATTTAATTTTCAGTTTAGGATATTATTACGTGGCAGAGATGTATTGTTCTTAGAGTATAATGCCAATTGATCTGTAATAGTTTTATTGGTCTTTTGCTTGAATAGGATGATATGTTTAAGCCACCATGGTAAAGAATCATCCAAGATTTGGTATGAGGGGTAAGTAAACCAAGTCCTGGAAATGGGGGAATAAAAAGGGAATCAAGTCACTGGGGTCACCAATTCTTCATATATTTTCTTTTGTGATTCAAATATATGATTTAGAATGATGTGAATATTGCAGACAGAACTGACACAAAAATGGCACCATTTGGGTCAGGCTGTGGCACCTTTGTCTCCTGACATATTAACTGGTTGAGAAGAAACCTAAGAGCTAACTTTACCCTTTTAGGGTGTATATATGTCCCCTAAATCATGCCTTACTCAGTGACATTTAGTAAGATTAATGTGATGGAGCTAAAACTTGGCTTCTATAAAAATTGAATATTATTTGAAACAAGTAGACCATTAGACCTAAAAGCTTTTTCTTAGAGAATATTTTTTTATGATAAATACTTTTATTACAAATTACACTTGAAAAACTTTGCCAACATCAACCACATCCCCATCATGATCTCTTCTTCAGGTGGAGACATACTAATACAATCGATGATAACAGTAATAAACCCACCTTTCATTTTATAATCCTTTACGATTAATAATCATTTCATTTCAATCTCACATCGCCACTTTTTAAAATTTAATTTTATTTTGTTATTGAAGTATAGTTTTTCTAATATGTTGTGCTAATTTCTGCTCTGCAGCAAAGTGACTCAGTTTTACACATATACACATTCTTTTTTAATATTCTTTTCCATGATGGTTTGTCCCAGGAGACTGGATGCAGTTCCCTGTGCTATACAGGAGGACCTTATTGCTTATCCAGTTTGTATCTACCAACCCCAAACTCCCAGTCCATCTCTTTCCCTCCCCCCACCCCCTTGGCAACCACAAGTCTGATCTCTATCACACCACTTTTTAAGAGATATGACTATCTAAGGATTGGAGAGGTTAAATATCACGTCCAATGTCATACAGTGATTGAGTGACAAAGGCTGGTCTGAAGCAGGCATTCATTCATCCATTTACTCATTTCTTCAAATGTTTTTCTTTTTTCATTGTTTATAAATAACACATAACAGGAGATCTACCCTCTCAACAAATCTTTAAGTATAGTACTGTTAACTATAAGCACAATGTTGTGTAGCAGATCTTCAGAACTTTTTCATCTTGCATGACTGAAACTCCACCCATTGATCTGCAACTGCCTGTTTTCCCCTCCCCCCAGCCCCTGACAACCACCATTCTACTTTCTGTTTCTATGAGTTTGGTGGCTTTCGATACTTCATATAAGTGGTGTCATGCAGAATTTATCCTTCTGTGACAGGCAATGTCCTCAAAGTTCATCCATGTTGTAGCATGTCAGATTTTCCTTCCCCCCTTTTTTTTTTAATTTATTTTTTATTGGCTGTGTTGGGTCTTTGTTGCTGTGTGAGGGCTTCCTCTAGTTGTGGCGAGCGGGGGCTACTCTTCGTTGCAGTGCGCGGGCTTCTCATTGCAGTGGCTTCTCTGGTTGAGGAGCACAGGCTCTAGGCACGTGGGCTTTAGTAGTTGTGGTATGAGGGCTTAATAGTTGTGGCTCACGGGCTCTAGAGCGAAGGCTCAGTAGTTGTGGCGCACAGGCTTAGTTGCTCCCAGGCATGTGGGATCTTCCTGGATCAGGGCCCGTGTCCCCTGCATTGGCAGGCGGATTCTTAACCACTGCACCACCAGGGAAGTCCCAGATTTTCTTTCCCTTTTAAGGCCGAATACTATTTCATTGTATGTATATACCACATTTTTTTTAGCCATTCATCTGTCAATGGGCATTTAGGTTGTTTTCACCTCTCAGCGAGGTGAGTAATGCTGCAATAAAGATGGGAATGCAAATATCTCTACTACCTGACTTCAATTTTTTTAGATAAATACCCAGAAGTAGGATTGCTGGATCATATGATTGCTCTATTTTTAATTTTTTTTCAGGAACTTCCATACTATTTTCCATAGATGCCATACCATTTTGCATTCCCACCAACAGTGTACAAGGATTCTAGTTCTCCATATTCTTGCCAACATTTGTTTCCTGTTTTCGCTTTGTTTTCTTTTTGCTCTGATAATGGCCATCCTAACAGATGTGAGGTAATATCTACTTGTGGTTTTGGTTTGCACTTCCCTGATGATTAGTGATGCTGAGAAACTTTTTTTCATGTATTTGTTGGCCATTTGTATATCTTCTTTGCAGAAATGTCTATTCAAGTTCTCTGCCCATTTTAAAATCAGGTTATTTGTTTTTATGCTACTGAGTCATAGGAGTTCCTTATATACTTTAGATGTTGACCCCTTGTCAGATGTATGTTTTGCACAGATTTTCTCTTTCTACTATACCATCTAGCAACTGTCTATATTGAGTCATTTGAGCAAGTGGGCAAGGCTCCATCTTGCTAATAAACATCTAACTTTTGATGTGTCCAGGTAATAACTGTATTTATGCCACTGACCTCATTTCTTTAAGAGGAACGACAGAAAACCTATACAAGACACACAATTATGTGTAAGATTAAATAAAATATTAAAAATAAAGTCTAATACAGCACCCAACACATAGAAAAGACTTAGTAAACCTTAGCCATTAGAAAAATGATTATGACTAAGGGGAAACAGAAAGTGGGCTGGAATAGAAATCGGTACTTCACTCCCACCTGCAACACTTCGCTGGTTATTAGCTATGTGGTTTCAGCAAGTCTCTTCACTTTCAAGAGCTCCATTTCCCTCAGATGTAAAATGTGGACAACAGTTTTTAGCAGTATCATAGTTGGTGTAAGGATCAAATACAGTAATTTAGATTATTGTAGCACTTTCTGATATATAACATATCCGTAAGAAAGGATTCAGAAAGACAAGAAGGATGGAAGAAGGAAAGAAGGAAGAGAGGGAGGGAAGGAGGAGAAGAAGGTGGAAAGAGGTAGGGCAGGAAGGAGAAGAAAGGAAGGAAGGATATGAAAACATCTGAAAATCATAAAGCAGTTTTTAAATGTCAGGGGCTAAGAAAGGGACCTCTGCTCATCTGTAGCTGGAAAGTTGGGAACTTTAACTTCTTGCCACAGCTCAGCTACTGACTCATTGTTTGATGCTGAGGAAATCATGTAATCTCTAGATTACGGACTCAGTATGTGTATATAATTTGTACTCTTCTGCCCTGTATCACTGCACTGGAAAAGATGACCTTGAGGTCCCCTTCAGCTCTAATTTTCTATGATAAAATTACATTCTTTGTGCCAGTGGTGCCTCTCCAATAAAAAGAAAATAGTAAAACCTTAGGCTAGTGAATGTGTCAAATGCTTTGAGATTTGCAGGAGAAAATTAATGTTCACAGGGTGGCTCTCGTCGAGAAAGGATACTCCCCATTTTCACACTCCCTTTTTCTACTGAAGCTTTTAATTTAGTAGAATTATAATGCTTCTTTGCTGCTCTACAGCTTTCAAACACGGTGTGCTTTTGTGTAAAGTCTTTAATCATCTAATTTCTTACATTCTCTGTCTAAAAGCTACATTATGAGAATTGCTGGCAATTCAAGCTTTTCCTTTTATACTATTTCTTGGTTTTCAGAGAGATACAGATGTCGTTCTTCACAAGGAGCCAAACGCTGGATGTCTTTAGTGTGAATAAACTGTAAAAAGTATCTTGTTCAATTCTCTCATATAAGAATTGAAGCTCCTGGGGCTCAGAGAGGGACGGCATCTAAACCAAAGTCACACAGGAATGGACACCAAACTCCTGGTTCTTAATAACTATGACAAATAGCATTTTCTAAAGATGGTTATAACATTATTACCCATTCCCACGTTTGTCTGCAGTGTGATTTTTGTCACTTTCCCATTAAGATACGGAGATTAATTCTTCTCCCCTCGAATCTGCTTGACCAGTAGAATGTAGCAGTGATGTGGGAAAACTGCAAGGCTAGGTTCTGAGGGACCTTAGCAGCTTCTGCCTGGCCTCTGGGGATGCTCTAGTGGGCCTCTAGGACCCAGCTTTAGTGTTAGGAGGAGCCCAAGCCACATGCAGAGGCTATGCATGGGCAACACAGTCAACAGCCCCAGCTCAGCTCCCAGCCCATAACCAGCACCTACTCCTAGCCAAGAGTGTGAGTTTTCTTGGACGTCCAGCTCCGCAAAACTTCGCAAGACTGAAACCCCAGTTACCATCTATGACTCCATTAAGACAGCCTAAGAGAGAAACTTCCCATCTGGGTCCACCCTACCCGCATATGAATATTTGTTTCAAGATAAAAGTTTTGGGGAGGTTTGTAATAGAGCAATTGAAACTGTAACGCTGCAAAATGTAATTCAGATAATCTGACTAGTGCTCTACCCTTCACTGGTTCTCAGATTCCACACTAACAGTTTGTTTGAGAGCAGCTATTTGGGATGAGCGGGGCAATCTAATCAGCCCTCCAGCGTTGCACAGAATTGAAGGTGAGAGCCAATAAGAGTTTGACTGCAGGAACAACTTCATGTCAGAATTCCTGAAGTTGCACAAATCGTAACTTCCCATCTTTTGCTTGTATGGAAAACTTGCCAATATTGGGCTATCTGTCCCTAAAATTATCAGACCTCATAGAGTTTAAGAAGAAAGGAATCAAGTCTGGCGATGCTGAAGTACGTTTTAAAGATGAAAAAAAAAAAACAAACAGCAGTGGCAGAAACAGCTGTTTGCCACCCAATCTCAATTTTCCCCATTTATTTTGGTAACAGAACCCTAATTTATTCAGAGTGTAAGCGGAATCCGTTAATAGTACATTTCTCAGCTTCTCTGGCTGCGAGAAGTAGTCATGTGACTCAATTCTGGCCAATAATACACAGGCAGAAATGTGTACGATTTTCAGAAAGGTTGCTTAAAAGAGCTAAGGCAAGAGGTAAGATCTTTTCATTCTTCCTCAATTTCCTCCTTCTTCTATCCTAGAACTGGACATGATGGGTAGAGCTCCAGCAGTTAGTTTGGACAATGAGGTGATATTAAGGATGAAAGTTGCTTTAGGTAGAGTCTAACCAGGAAAACAAAACCACACTTTGTATTTAACACTAATTGAATTCAAAGCAGGGCATTGCTTGAACAGTACTGGCAAAGCTGAGAAGCTAAACAGAATGGTGAGAAGATCTAGAGATTAGCATGAGTAGGTAGTCACTACAAATGCCACAATGGAAGGCAAAGGAAGGAGGCAGTGTTGCTGGAGCCCAGAGTGCAGAGTCACCCCATACAAACTGTAACATAGTGGACCTGTCCTTCTGGAGCTGGAGCCCCAGAGAGACACAGCTGCTCCAGAGGGGCAGCCCAATGCAGAAATGCTTCTTCCTTCCTCTTGCGCTCCAAACTTTAGCCAATGCTTCCCATTGGCTAAATGCAGCCAGAAGCCAATGATCCCAGCAACCAAGCAAATACAGGCTGCAGGGGCCAGCTTCCCTGCAGCATAGAGAAGATCAGGGAAAGGGTTAGGAACGGCTCTGAGAGCAAATGAGCCCAGAACTACCACAGAAGCCAGTGCTGGGTCCGGGACCAGAAACATAGAAGGAGGCTGAGCCTTGATGATCATGGAATTGCCACACAAGATAAAGACTGATTGCCTGTAAGCTGTTATTCTGGAATTTTTCTTATATACAGCAAAACACAATGCTAAGTGATATTAATTCCTCTTAGGTAGGCGAGTGTATTAGTTTTCTAGGGCTACCATAATAAAATACTACAAACTGGGGGGCTTAAACAACAGAAATTTATTTTCCCAGAGTTCTGGAGGCTGGAGTCCAAGATCAAGGTGTTGGCAGGTTTGGTTTCTTCTGAGGTCTCTCTCCTGGGCTTATAGATGGTTGCCTTCCCAGCATGTAGTCTTTTCTCTGTGTCTGCACGCCCTAGTGTCTATATGCCCTAATTTTCTCTTCTTATAAGGACACCAGTCCTATTGGATTAGGGCCCATCTGAATGACCTCATTTTAACTTAATTACCTCTTTAAAGGACCTCCTCCAAAGGGAGTCACATTCTGAGGTATTGGAGGTTAGGGCTTCAATGTATAAATTTTTAGGGGGATACAATTCAGCCAATGATGGGGGTAAGGAGAAGAATCAGAAAATTGGAGAGTTAAGTCAATTAAATTATATATGCTACTAGGAAATAATAGTGTTGATAATACCAAAAAGCAAATAATCTAAGAAACATTTTTACATGGCTTTATAATACTGTGGTCGCTCCTTGACTAGACATCTCTTAATCCTGCTGTGTATTTTGCACTGTTTATACGCTGTTAGTACTAAGCCTGTTTTACTTACTTATGTGCAGGCCCACCATTAGTTTTTCACTTAGATCTCTGAGCCAGGAGATCTTCCAAGAGACCTAGAATTTGGCAGGTGCTAATTACTTGCTAACCCCGCAACTGATAGGAATTCCTGCTTCTGCTGAGGAAGGGATACAGATGCCCTGTGATTCTTCAATAAAGGGGCAGCTGCAAAATGGTGTTGCTTCCATAGTTTGCTCCTATAATTAGCTCCACCTCAATCCTCATGTACACAGTTCCTTCTGAGACTACAAAAGCCCCAAACTTGTCCAGCTGCCATCCCTCCCTTTTAAGCTCGCTTTTGGCTGAACCGTGTTACTTCTGAAGATGTAATTTCGTGTCCTGGTTTAAAAGGTAAAGTCTAATAAGTGATCTTGAGTGGCGATAAACAGAATGCTCATCCTTCCAACCACCATGGCTACAAACAGGGTGAGAGAAAGCTGAGGCAGTCAAAGCATCGGTGAAGGGGGTTAAAGTGACCCAGTGGGTGGGAATTTCAAGTTATCCTCTTCATCAAACAATGGGTAATTGATGAGGTTTTCATCATGAATCAAGCTTTCTCAGAACTGTGCTTTATTCAAGTAGAATCACACGGGTTTAACATGGCTCCAGTGATTTCTGATGACATGATGATGGTGACCAAGGAATCAGATGCGTTTTCTGCAACCTACTTCTTTCCTTCCAACCCTTCCTTGTCACTCTCCCTTCTACCAGGAGAAAAAGCCAGGCTTGAGGATATTTCAGAGATTTGAAAATTACCCTAAAACTGATTTTTGAAGTAGACACTGAGTAATTATTTAGAAATGATTCTGCTAACAACAGCATATATTCCCTATTTCACTTAATAGGGGTTCAAGCCAATGGGCCTCGGGCATACTTTGCCCAGGATGGGGTCCCGCGAGCCAGAGCTGGTTTGGTGTGGAGGTGGGGCTGTCCCATAGGCTGCACAGTATGATGGGAGAGCTACAGAGAGTGTCCGGGGACAAAGTTAGATAAAACTGCCAAAAGGAGAGGATGCAAAAGACTGACCCGGGTGAGAGACAGAGGCATTACAAGAACACCAGCTTGAGAAAGCACCTCACAGAGGGCACAGACTGAAGATGTATCCAAAGGGATGGAAGCACTGCGTTACTTCTCCCACGGAGACCTTTAAATGATATGCCTGCCAGTTTTCCTTGTGGGCAGAAGGGCATTTCTGCAGGCATCAGGCTAGCTGGGAAATTAGAAATTAACTCCTCAGTTTCTTTTCATTATCTTTCTTCTCCCAATTATCCTGATGCGAATCCCCCCACCCCCAACATCTCCACCTGACAGGTCTCCTTCTTCCTTTTCCTACCTCATGCAAGTTTCTGAGCAGAGCTGGCTTTGCCCCATAGACTGGGCTGGTTTTCAGGGGATTATGAAGTTTACAGTGTCGCCACTGCATCAAAACAGCAAACTTTCCTGCAAACCTCATCCCTGGATTGAATGTGACATCTCCTGCTGAATGCTTTCTGGACCAGCCCAGTCGTTGTGTGACAGGAGTGTAGGCAGCATTCCCAGATGTGGATTCTGGTAGACAGCCATTTCAAAGCAGGGGTTAAGCTGCAGAAGGAAAAGGGGAGGGGGGAGTGTTCTCAGCTCCTGTTGATTTCTGTCAGATTTCAGCTAAGGTTTGTGAAGAGATAATTGTGTTCTATTTTCTCATCCTTCATAGCCTAGTGGTTCCTGTATAATTAAATATGCCCGAGCTTAATATTATTTCAGAAAGAAGAAAAGTATACAACAGATTTTTAGCCTCAGGCTTCTTATTATTGGGTACAGATTTTACTCTTGCAAATAGTTCTTTTTTCCCTTCGCAAAGAGTAATTGTGGGGATGTGGCTCAAATGGATATCTGGCCATTGGGGGATTTTCTAGGGGTAGGGGAGATTGCCAGGCTAGGAGCATATGCTGTTCAGGACCCGATGCAACACACAGAAGTGGTCCTCCTGTGTTCTCAACAGCAACCAGGGAGATAACGGATCTTTCCATCTCTGGCATCAAAAGCTAAAGGAGTTGGCTTGCAATACAAATCCCATTTGAAAAAGTTCTTTGTCTTTCTGATAACCCAACTGATTTGTTAAAATCGTAGGAACATTTCTGAATGTAATTTAATTTTGCCACTTATATTATTAATGTGATTAAATATTATTAGGTTGTATTTATTATTCTGCACTGAATTATTCTGATAATTATTAATACATTGCCTAGAGTGGAAAAATAAAAAGAAGCAACTCAGGTTGATAGAAAATTTCATATTGACGTTATATAAGTATCATTATTTAACCAGAAAGAGAAGCTGATGTAATTAGGAAAATAAAACCTAGTTGAAACGTTTTTATTGATATCATTGATACATGTATTCAGGACTGCCAATAAACATTTTAATAAAACTTAGTGATAGAATAAATTACATCAGTAATGTAATTATTTCAAGTTAATTAAAATATTACTGGCATATATTTTTCTTAAAACTCAGGATTTAACCCTATGTTCCTCACTATTTCCACTACTTTCAGGGGGGTTTCATGTTGACTTTTACATATGTCTTTGGTTTTGCCTTCTATCATAATTGTTTGGGATCGATAGTCAATAGAGTAGCGGGCATTCCCCCAATACTGCACTTTCTAAGAGTCAGGTTTTGATATGTAAAATGGGAATGATCAAGAAAGCCATTTCTCACTGTTGTTGGGCTCTGTGATTAGTTAAGGCTTGTAAAATGCTTAGCAGCATAGCAGAGTGGTGAAGGGTTCAGACTCTGGAGTCAGGCTACCTGGTTTTGAGCCCTGGCTTTGTGTGTGACCTCTGGCAAGTCACTTAACTTCTCTGTGCTTTGGTTCCTTCCTTCAGAAAAGGGAGAGAAAAATATCCTGTATAAACACTATAAGAATTATACGTGATGATACTATCACATAGGGATTTAAAAGTCTTCTATGTGCTCATGTAGGTAGTGTTTTTAGAACCATGTCTGGCACATAGGACTCCAGCGTAAATGTTTGCTATATTAGCAGCAGACTACCTGGCATGCAGTAAATGCTCAAATAATAGTAGTAGTTGTTATTTTTACAAACATACCCACAAATGCTTGTCCTCGAAGCAGGACGTCTCAACTCCCTACTCCACTGTAAGCATTGCTATCATATTCCTCTCTGCCACTCAAGTTCTTTCTCTCTGGCTTGCCCTTATGTTGACCCAGTTACCAAGCTGCAGTTTCTTCTTTCACATCTCTTTGATTCCATCTTATTGCTACCATCACCAGATCCTCAAACTTGAAATATTGTAATAGCCTCTGAATAGCTATGCCTCCCTCCAATCTTCTCCCATTATAATCCATCCTTTGTGGTAGTAGAAGACATGTTTTTTCCTGCTCACTTACTACTTGGATCCCCACTGTCCAGATTCCTTACTTTGTCAACCCAAGCTTTCCATCTCTGAGCCTCAGATATGTTCTCCCTTCCATTACCCAGTACTCCAACAGGGCTGATTTATTCCTAGTGCTCCCAAATGCTACGGTCATGATCACTTTTCTTTTGTCCAAAGTCCCCCTACCTACCTGTTCAAACCTTACCTGCTTTCCTGTTTAAGTTTCTTTTCCTAGTGCCCAAATGTTTTTCATGATACCACTTCCTGTGGATTTCATCTATACCTTTTATACACTTGCCATAGGAACAAATACTGTATTGCATTATTTTATAATTTGACCTGTGTCCACATCTGTATATACTGTACCCTTGAGATCATGGGCCGCTACTGTCTTATATACCCTACATCGCCTAGTATACTGACAAGCCAAATGATAGGTATTTTTAAAATTCTTGGAACAGCCGTCATATCTAGCCAAAACTACTCAGTTTCATTTTTCAACTCAATTCAGCAGCATTTTCTAGTTCTTATGCACTGTGTATAATGAGATTTGCTTTGAGTTATCAACACTGCAGGGAAATGTTTAAATTAGAAGAGAAAAACCCACCACCAATCTCTTTGAAAATGGAATAAAAACACAAAGATATTTTTTCTATATTCTATTATCAAAATATAATCCAAATCCAAAGCTATCATCTTGACAATACCATTGTTTTCTCAGGGATGCTAACTTGGTTTACAAAATGTACTCATTGAAAGTAATTAAATGGAAACCAAAATCCTTATAAAATACTACTGTGTAATATTTTTCACAACAAAAAAAATAGGATTGGCTAATGCTGGGTAACTAACACAACAGGAGGACAAAGCACATACCCACAAGAAAAGCACTGGACATGAGAATTTAATAGCATCCCTTTAAAAATGAGTGAGAAAAGAAGGAGGTGAGTGGTTTCCTAAGTGTTGAAGTGTGTGTGTACAGATAGGAAGGAGGCACTGGAAATTCCTTTTGTTCTTCAAACCTCAATTCCTTAACTATTTTCATCCCTCAGAAGATTTTTCTTGTGCTCATCATGGAAACAGAAAACTTCCTAAACATTATTTCAAGAGAGTCTACAATGATAGGAAGACATCACTGAAGCACGGCTTCCCCGCGTCTCACTGGCTTTCTGCTGTGCACTGGCCAAGACTCCCTGGCAGCCTTCACCTTGGTTCTTCAGTCAAGCACATCGCTAAACAAGCAAGGACTGACACCCAGAAACCGTACCCTTCTCACTCAAGATACTTTGTAAAATATAATTGTTTCCAAGATAACATACCACGTTCCTGGTATGTTAGGGGTTAGCACACGCATGTAAGACAAACGAAGACACTACAGCTCACAGAATAGTGAGCGTGACAGACCCTCAACAGGTGTTCACAATGCAACATAAGAGTATTTTGTAAAGGTGTTTATGGAAGGTTAAGAGAGCATAGAGAAGGGATTGGCTAATTCTGGGTTTTGTTCCTGAGTCTTCAAGAGGAGGGGGGTTATACTCCAGGAATGCTTCGTAGCAAGTGTGCTATTTGAACAAGATCTTGAAAGATGAGAGAATTTCTCCAGGCAGAGAAGTGCTGGGGACATTTCAGGCAGGGGTGACATGCTCAAAGGTGCAGAATGAAGGAAAGCACTCCATGTGCTTTGGGGAAGGACGGAGACTAATGCAAACTGACTGGAAAGCGAGCGTACTCCAGGTAGTTTTTTCACAAAACTTACTGAAACTTACAATTACCTATGGTAACAACATAATTCCCATATTCTGGAAAAAGAGAGGCTGGAAACAGCTGCAAAATGTTAGAGCTAGGATTCAAGTCCAGGTCAGACCCCGAGGCAGCTTTTTCTACACCACATAGAACAGGATGTGATGAAGCGCAGATGCAAGTGTTGCGCAGCAAAGGAAGAAAGATGTTTCTCTCTCCAAAATAACTGAGAAGGAAAGGACAGATACAGGCATGGAGGAGAAGGGCATTGAGGGGAGAATTGACAGATATGCGTGAAGTGACAGAAGCAACGGTGGGCAAGACACTGATAAGAATTCTGAATAGTAGCCCTGGCAAATGAGAAAGGCTGTCTCCGGATTGTCAAGACAGGCATGGCTGATGCCCAAGGGGATGACGGGCTTTGGAGTTCTGGGACAGGAAACCAAGAGAGGGCTATCCTCGTTCATCCATTCATTTATTTGGCTAACAGTGAATAAACATGTACCATATGCCAGGCATTGGGCCAGGCACTGATGATACTGAGAATAATAAGAAAAGGAGCCCTGCCCTTAGGAGTTTACAGCTGATTAAGAAGATACAGCCTTTTAAACAACTCTATCAAGTACGAGTTACAGATGCTAAAATCAAGGTGCATATGTGAGAATGGGGAGGGGAGGCTCAAAAGCTGAGGTGAGGATTCCATTTGTGTGGAGGGAAAGGGTGTCAGGAAGGACGTCAAAAGATGGTGCTTTAAAAACGTCCTTGTTTTGAGCAGCTCTGTGCCCAAATAGTCAAATAAAATGGCCTGACTGCTCTGCCCAACTTGCTTTTAAACCATTCAGAAAAGGGGAAGAAAAGACAGAAAGATGTAGATGAAATCAACACAACATTATAAATCAACAATACTTTAATAGAATTTTAAAAAAAAGATGAAGATGAGGCCTAAGGCAGTAAAATAACAGTTGGTGAACCTATATGGATGTCCATTGTAATATTTTCTAACTTTTCTGTATGTTTGAATGTTTTTTTAAATAAAAAGGAGTTACCCTACACTGAGAATGGAACTAGTTACCTTACAATGAGAACAGAACTGTAATTCATGTACTGCGAGTAGGCGAGGGCTGAGGGTGGAGGGACAGCCGGAAGAGGGGAGGGTACTCCAGCAGAGGAACAGCTTGGAGGCAAGACTCGGCCTGGGTCAGAACTGAAGGAACAGCTTTCAGAAAGGGTAGCACCTCACTGCGAGGTGGGGAGATGGGGAGAGATGAAGCTGCAGCAGCAGAGAGAGGCCAGCTGTGGTAAAAAAAGGGGAAACTATTCATTAGGTCAAGGAACAATGATATTAAGGTATTGGAAGAGACTGTTGCTTACCAATCTGCAAGAGGGTCTCACTCTGCAGGTTCAAATAAGCTTTTGGTTTTTTGAAGTGAAGTGTGCAGAGAGAGGTAGATGGGAGGCAGGGAGGCATTTATCTCATTGATTTTGTAATTTCTGAGATGTATGAAACCAGAGCAAGCAGCTAGGAGCAGAATAGAGCCCATATATTATCCAGTTCTTTATACATAAGCTGTTGGAACAGAGTATATGTTATAAACAGCAGAGTGGGAATTAGTTGGCCAAGATCAGGCTGGAATAGGTCTGACTTCATTTTAGTCTAATGCTTTCCAGTGTTAGATCAACAAGATGTTTATAGTGTGACACAGAACAAACTGACCCAAGTTATTTCAGAGCCATTAATACTGTGCATTGTTTTAGATTATTCTTTTTACAGAATATATTCTAGGCTACAAGGTGTATTAAAGGGGAAATAAAGTCAGTGGAGTTCAGCATCGTGCGTAAGCTTGGAGATACAGAAATATTCCACAGTAGTAATACTAAGGCTTTAATCTTTACAAAAAAATTTCATGAACATTTTGATTAATCGTATTTGCTTAAAAAGATTTTTAAGCAGAGAATTAAAACTTTAAAAAATGTCAGAACAGAAACAGAGACTACGTATATGGGAATAAAAAGAGAAGGAAAAACTTTCCTGTTTTGGAGTCTGCCCAACTGGGTACCCAGAACCCTGGACACCTCCCTCAGTGTCACAGTTATGGGACTATCTAGGTTCTCATGGGAAACACCCAATCTGATCTTCATGTAGCTTTCTATGAAGCATGAGGCCTGATGTTCTGCAGAATGTTTATAGCTCCACACAAAATTTGATTACATTGTGCTTTAAGAGTGTTTAAAAAAAAAACCAAACAACCCAGTGCTCTGTACACCATTTAGGGCTTCAGAAAATCAAAGCTTCAGAATGACAAGTTCATTAATGATGATGATGGTGATTGTTCCAGTTATTCTTGGTTTTAACAAACCACCCCAAGCTATAGTCCCATAATACAACTTTTTGATTATGCTCGCAGATTCTATGGTTCAGGAGTTTGGAGAGGGCACAATGGCGATGGCTTGGCTGTGCTCCAGGATTTTTGGTGCTTCAGTTGGAAAGACCTGAAGGCTGGGGGTGACTGAACAGCTGGTGCTGAAATCATCTGGAGGCTTCTGCACTCCCACGTTGGATGGCCAGGCTGCAATGACTCCAAAGCTGAGCTCCATTGGGACTGCTGATTGGAGTGGCTAGGAGAGGCCTCTCCATGTGGCTTGGGCTCTCTCCCAGCATGGCAGCCGCAGGGTAGCTGGGCACCCTACCCTCGCATGGCAGCTTGTTTAGGGCCATTTAAGACCATGTAAGGGACATGATGATGATGGTAATAATTTAGAAGTTTCTTTTCAAACACTTAAAATGCATTCACATTGAAAAGCTTCATTTGCTGTTCATGTGCTGTGCACACATTCCCTAACTGTAGAGACTAGGAAACAAGAAGAAAAAGAGCAGGGGAGGGACTTCCCTGGTGGCATGGTGGTTAAGACTCCATGCTCCCAGTGCAGGGAGCGCGGGTTCGATCCCTGGTCAGGGAACTAGATCTCACATGCATGCCGCAGCTAAGAGTTCACATGCCGCAACTAAGGAGCCCATGTGCTGTAACTAAGGAGCCAGCGAGCTGCAACTAAGGAGCCTGCTTCCTGCAACCAAATAAAATAAATAAATAAATATTTTTTAAAAAACCAACCCCCAACTACATTTATTAAAAAAAAAAAAAGAAAAAAAGCAGGGAATCCTTACAAGTGGGTCATAGTGGGAGTAACTTAGCTGCATTTTGATAACTGTAAGAAAAGAAAATTCTGTAAGAGAAGAAAAAATTACCCCTGTACTCTGCATACTAAGGGGTGTAAATACTTATGATCCTTGCCTCTGTCTTGCTCCCCCTACACAGTTCTGGTTTTGGAAAGATGCCACAAATCCACAGTATTTGCTTGTTTGAAAGTATTCTCTTATGTGCAGCCTCCCCAGTTCTCCTAAGTGAAAATAAAGGAGTTGGTGACTAAGCATGGGATTATCCCTTAAATGTCATAAATTTACCCCAGCCAGGCTGGTGCTAAATATAATTCCTAGTACAATTACTCAACAGGGGTAAAATAGGGATTTTTCTTAGGGCACTGGCCTTGCCATTACACATAGAGACATGCCTGGGCCCAACTTTCTGAAGCAGGATGACAGTTCTGTTTCTTGTTTTCTTTCACAGCACTCTCATGATGCAGTGAGGATGCAAACACTGTTACAGCAGAACATTCGAGTAGGAATTGGTAAACAAAAGCATTTTTCTAAGTTCAGAAAAAGGTGTCATATAAAATTTCTTTTCACTGCTGGCTCAAAATTTTACTATAAATGTTTCAGAAATCTGAATTCTCATGCTGCTGGGAACATCCAAGTATTAGTGACAATCACCTAATTTTAAGACAACAATATTTTACACGCTAAGAACCAGGACACATGATCCAACAATAGGAAGAACCCTGGAACTCTGAATTTATTCTGGATACTCTTGGCTGTACTGTTGCCAAACTTAACTCCCTAAGGCTATTTCTTCATCTGTAAAAATGTGAGTGCTAGAACTGATCTAATGCTGACTAGTTCTTCTAGGCTTGTCACTAAGGGTAAACATTTCTTACAAAAGGGACTGAATATATTTACTCTAGGCAAAGTCTGCCCACACCCTCTCTCTAATTTGATCTTTTACTCTTTGCCCACCTGTTGTTCGGTATTCCTGAAAAGTTGAGAGGATGGGAGAAAGACTAGGCGTAAAATAAAAGACAAAACAAGAATAAGATAGGCATGGGAAGAAAAGACAGAAAGGATGGAAAGGGAAGATGGAAAACAGCAGTTTATAACACAAGAGTTGAGGAGATGGTCTAAAGCTGCATATGGAGTGGAGAATAGTTTTCCTTTCACCCTCCCTTCTTTCTACTCAAGGGCTAAGAATACCAAGAATCATTCATAAACATGATTTTAAATTAAAAAGTTAAATAACAAACCCCACCAAGTCAATTCACATTTGCCATGGCTGGTGGGCGGGGGGGTGGTATTTGACAGAGAAAGACATTAACTTATGAAACAAAGTGCTTCTGAGAAAAGATAGGATCTTCTAGGTGACGCTCCGCCTGGGAAATCTCTTTACTTCCCCCACCCCCAGTTAAAGCCGGGGAGGTGGATGCAGTCCTCCATGGCAATACCAGTTCTATAGTAGCCATGGTTGCTGAAGTTGTCCACTGAGCCTGTCAAGCACTTGCAGCTATCTGTCCAATTTGTGCAATGCTGTTAACAGCCTAAAGAGTTGATTGATAAAACCCAACTCTAGAGATGAGCTTTGAACAACCACAAAGAAAATGCTGGGAACCTTTGCAATTAGATGTTCAATTCTGATCCTAGGAAGTGGCTAATCGCTATAGCTTGGTAAGGTTCAAGTGACGAGGACAGGAGAGGTGTACACTGGACACAGAAGAAAGGGAAACAAAAAGCAGGACCAAGAAAGGGATCTCATTCCTCCTGAGGAAGTGACTTCTCAGAGATGCTAAAAGATCTGCCTAGGTTCACCTCCCACTAAGGACAGACTGTCAGACACCCAGAACAAATTATAGATACACCGGTATGCTATTTGTTTTTGAATATTTTATAGCTGTAATACATGACAAGTGGTTCAGTTCATGTCATAGTACAGATTTGGGTCCAAATAACTATTTTATTGCCTTTTTTAAGTTAAGAAGACTTCTTAATTGGAATCACTGCTCCCTAGAATTTTGCCTGGCACATGTAGTAGGAGCTCACTACATAGTCTATAAACAGAACTCAGCTATACACATATATAGGAATCATCAAAAGGAACTCAATCAGAGAAAATTCCTCTGTAGTTGTGCCTGCATTTGTAAAGCATAAGGCAGGTGCTTTATAAATGTAAAATGAGTGTCATCATTTTGTGTGTGTGTATAAGTGAGTATAAATGTATGTTAGTTGAGCAGGACTAACTATAAATAAGTAATATCTGCTGTAGATATAATACCTTGAGTTGAAAATTTTTTTGCTTTGAGGCTCTATTAATGTATCCAGTGTCATTTGTCTTCAGATTTGTTCTAATACTGATTTCTAGATTTTTTTATTCATAAGAAAAATATCCAGTCAGCCAAGATGAAGAAGTCTGACAGTAAAATACGAACAGACTCAGAAGTCTGAGGACTCAGGTTCTGACCCCATGTTGCTCCTTAGAATCTGGGGTCCATGGGCAACCAATATGCATTTGTGGAGCTGCATTTCTGCATCTCCAAACAAGAGAGCTGGATTAGATGAGTTTCAGCATCATGTCCGTGTGCCTAGATTTTCTGAAGGACAGCTGTAGTTTTAAACTTTTCTTCTCTCCTCCCGTCTACCGCTAGCATATATGCGAAAATCCAGCAGTTTAGTTTTCAAATTACATTTCACAAGCTGCCTTCAATTCAAAGAAGCACAGAGATCTTTTGATAGATTTTGTTTTAGAATTTTGGTGAAGAACTATGATCACTATTTTCCAGGTGCTCCCTTCCTGTGATACTACTTTTCACAGGTTTTTATTTCTGGACACCAGAGGGTCTAGCACCAGTTTACCTACAAATGTCTCTTCAAAGCTCCCAACCCCATTACTACTGTAGGAACGAAACGAAGCAAAATCCTGAATCTGGTGCTTCAGACATCAATCCAAGATTAATTCAGGATCAGGAAATAAGGTAATTCAGTTTTAGTGACACTGTATTGAGTCAGAATAAACAGTTTACCGGCTAGAGGAGTGAAAGATTTCAAGTGCCTTACTAGTTGGAATAAAGTAATTTTCCCTTGCAGAACATGTTTGGCCTTTTCCACAGTGAACGATGTTCTTGCAGTACTCCTTCTGGAAATCTGTGTAATCTCTAAAAGCTCCAAACACCCACAAAATTAAAGGAGCTGACGTTTGTTGGGCACCCACATTGTATCAAGCGCTACCAAATGCCTTATGTATGTTACTTCATTTGATCATAAAAATTGCTTTAAAATATATTACAAGTACTTTACTCTGATCTTAGAGGACTTCTGGAGTATGGTCTCAATTTACTTTTTGAGCCTGCTTCTCCCTAATATGTAGTATAGGGTTTTTCATCCCAACTGAACTATTGGCCATTCCCAAAATACACATCCTTGACTTTCCATATCTATAACTGTTGTCATTCTATATGAGTCAGTGCATGTCTGTGTGTGAACAATATCCACTTACTTTGAGCCTCTTCTTCTCTCCCACAACCTAACCTCTGGATCTAGGTGAAATACCATCTGCTTAAAACAACATTTTTGTATTCTACTCAACTCAAGGTTGTGTCCTATTCAATTCAAAATACATAGAGTTGAATTGAAGTCATATATTGTTTGTTTAAAATACAAGCTTAAAAGAAATTAACTCCTAAGAAGGGATGTAAATATGTAAACATAGAGAATGCCTATTGGGGCAGGCTATTGCTGACATGTATTTAGACACATTTAGGGTTCATATAGAGACAGAGGAAGATAAATTCTAACAAGAATGCACAAAGAGTGATGAGCTAGTAACAAAATTTTCTAGCATTTCTCATTTTACAACACTGTCATTAGCAGTTAAAACAGAGATGAGTGCTATTTTATAAAGACGTGGCTAATTATAGGTTTCAGTGGTTCATTCAAAGAGAGTGGCAGAATCACAGAGATGACTTGCCACTGTCATTCTGCTGCTACTAGTCTTGCTGCTCTTGGAGACAGTACTTAAGGATTATGAAGACACAACACAATCACAGGTACATGACTCTGAATGCCTGCTGGGGGGAGATGGGGGGGCAATACTGTGGCTCCAACACGGCATCTATTTAGAATGCATGGCATTGGAAACATCGCAACCTGTCACCTTCCCAAACACCTAGACATACACTGATATACTCTAACCTACAACCCCACTAGCTCTCCTCGTGCTTCCAAGGCGAGGCAAATCAGATACATATCTGGGATTCGCATACCACATTTGAAGTCTGTAGTGACCAGCTAGGAAGGGGCCTCAGGTCAATTCATTGCTCGTGTTAGTAATATCAAATAATGACGTGCAGAAGCAACTGAGCACTTTTAACCGTGATTTGTGCAAGACTCCTGGGATGCTTGTCCAATTGGGACCAGAAATGTGTTTGAATAACAAAGTTCTGTATTAGCATCATTTAAAAATGCTTTTACTTTATTTTAGGGATGTGGGTTCTAACTCTACTCCTGCCTGAACTTCTGACATTTAGAGCAAAATCTCTCTGTAACTAGGCAACGTGGTTTTGCTTTGAACAAAAGGACTCCAGCATCACCTTCTCAGGACACAAGCTGATCATTATTCTTCTTGGACGCACAAGCATTATTACCTTCAAAGTCTCCATTTTCCCACAGAGCCAGAGCTTCAGTTCCTCTGTTCACTTCCTGGAATGGGCTTTTCACTAATACTGCTTTTCTCTCTGAGTTCCTCCCTTCAGGAGAGAATGTAAGAAGCCAGCTCTTCATGCAGTTTCCATAGCTTCACCCCTCACCCAGAAAATCTTAAGGATTGTAGATTTAACAGGGCAGTGCCAAGGTGTCAACGCCAAAATGGATTTAGAAAATCTTAATTTAGTCTGATAGGCAGAGATTACATCATCAATATTTTCATCACCACCAACTTTGATTTCATTTTTGTTTAAGTAGGAAAAAAAAGATGTCAAAGAATCTAAAAAGAAGGCATTTAAAACAGGCCATCTCAAAAACAGAGTCAAGTTCAATCTCCTTATGCATCTCTTATGAAACAGTTTCCCAGGGGAAGAGTATATTGGAAATTTCCTGGAAGATGGGGGAGGGATGGGGCCTGTCAGGTAAATGTTCCTTAAAGAACTATGCAAGGATGAAAGTGGTACCCAAAGTTGGTTAAGAAAGAAAATCTACTTTTCTTTTACTTGGCTTCCTAAGAACATTAAGTAAATATGAAAAAGAACTGATATTTTTCACTGAGAGCCCAAAACTGACGACTCTCTCCTTTGCTCTAAGAAGACACTTGGCAAATGTTACTGTTTTTCTTTATCCAATACCTAACTTTAATAACAGATGAAAGCAGCAGACTATGATTGCTTTTCAAATCATCTAAATTTGCATTTGAAAATATGAGTTCCTGTACACTGTCCAAACAAGTGTAAAGAAACATAGTGAAAAATCAACTCTTAAAGATCTTCAGGAAGCTTGTGAGACATTGTATACAGAAAAATATCACTTGTAACATCAAAACTAGTTTTTAAATAAACTAAATATTTTAATTGAAAAAGCAATACATTTGGTAGTGTATGTATGTCAATGCTACTCTCTCACTACGTCCCAGCCTCCCCTTCCCCCGCTGTGTCCACAACCTACAGGGGTGGAATAGGGAGGGTGGGAGGGAGCCTCAAGACGGAGGGGACATGGGGATATATGTATACATATAGGTGATTCACTTTGTTGTATAGCAGAAACTAACACAACATTGTAAAGCAATTATACTCCAATAAGAATCTATATTAAAAAAAGCAATACATGTATATGGCAAAAATTCAAATATTACAAAAAACTATCCCCCCGAAAGTAATTTTTCTCCATTCCCTGGTCACTGGGTCCACTTTCTCAGAGCATGTCCTGTGATTAGTTACTTCTGTATCTGTCCAGAACTAGGCAAAGAGATCATATGCAAGCTTGGGAGTCTACATACATCTACATGTTATTCTGGCCCACATACACAGTTTTCTATATCATACACAGTTTTCTGTATCTTTCTACTCTTATTTTTTAAGCCTAGAACATATAATAGGTCACTTTATATATTTACATATAGATCTATCCCATTTAAAAAAACCCCACAAATTATCATATTGCATCATTATCCATAATTTATTTAACTTGGCCTCCTATTCATACACATTTAGATCATTCCAGGCATTTACTACAACTTTTCAAGAAATATCTTATGTCCCTCACAAGAAGCATGACCTCAGGCAAGTTAGTCTATGTCTCAGTTTCCTTATTTGTTAACTGAGTGTAACAATAGCACTTATCACAGACACTTCCGATTGCCTACCCAACAACTATTTCCTCCTTCTTTTTTTAAGTTTTAGAACCCTAACTTTACCTTGGTGGCTACACAATATACTCAGGCAAGTTGGGCCCCTCCCCTAGTTCTAGAGGATAATCAATGATTGGTTTTAGCAGGATTGGCAATGACAATGCCCTTTGTCAGTGATCAGTTTAAGCAGAGGCACAAGTCTGGTTAAAAGTGTGACTGTGAAGTCAGAAGCTTGGGTCCAGCATTTATTAGCTGTGTAACTTGGATAAGTTACTTAAACTTTTTGCATGTAAGAGATTAAAAAAAATGTTGCGAAGATTAAATGAATGAATGGATGTAAAGAACTTATAGCAGAGTCAGGTCACTTAAGTGCTCAATAAATGTTGCAATTAATATTATCTGGCCAGTGAAATGTAAGTGGAAGTGTGTGCTAGGTGAGGCTTCTAGAAAGACTTTTGTTCCTGATCAAAAGAGATGGACTAAGGGAGGCACTGGCTTGCTACCTGCTCCTGATGCTACCAGCTGACACATGAGCCTGCGGTGATCAGAGCTGCTGCAGCCTCCCTGCCACCATGAGAAGGCCAAGAGAACCACGAAGGCATCAACCAGAGCCCAGACGGCTATACCACAGATCTGCACATAGGATCACTTACTTCTAAACTTCTTGTTTAATTAGATAGCACACTTCTAAATTGGGTATTTGGTTACTTGCAGCTAATAGCACTCCTAATCGATGCATTATTTATAGGATGTTTGAATGGATTAAATAAATTGGTATTATATGTAAAGCACTTTGAATAATGCATGGTCTATAACAAATGCTCGATAAGTGATAGTTATCATTATTACTATTATTATTGTATTTGGGAACATGTACAATTACATATTTTATGTAAATTCCTAAAAAAGCAACTCTGGGTTACAGAGTATGTGCAAGTCAAACTTTAATATGTATCACCAAGTCACCTTTTACAGAAGTTACACCAAATTAAAATGAGAGTATCAGTTTCCACACACCCTTGCCAACATGTATACTCAAACTTTCTTAATGTTTAGGTATAAACTTTATTGTGATTTTAATTTATGTATTTTTAATTTTAAGTGGGTTAACCATCTTCTTAAATTGATAAGCCATTTGCATTTCTTTTCTGTAATCTGTGTGTTCATGATCTTCACCCTTCCTTTTACTGAATTTTAAGAACTTTGCATATATAAAGGAAATCATCCCTTTGTTATGGCATACAAATATAAATTTGTCATTTAAAAACTACATTTGCCATGTGAGGACTTTTAATTTGTGTAATCAAATTTATCACTCATCATTTTTGTGCTTATGAAAACCTTTCCCACTCCCAAGTTTGTAAAGAACAACACAAAAATTATGATCCCATGTATTCTTGTAACATTTTAATTTTTTAAAAGTATTTGACTGGTGGATCCATTTGTATTTGGTAACAGATGTAGCTTTATTCTTTTGCCGATGGCTGGCCACTTTCCCATTACCATTTTATCGGACAACTCCTGTTTCTCCGTTGATTTTAACATTAGACTTATCATATACCAAGTTTTCTACACATACTTGGAACTGTACCCTATCCTATTCTATTGTTCTGTTTGTATATAATGTGCTACTACCAAATTACTTAATGTGGAAATACGTTTATACAGTAATTGAGTTACACCTCACTTATTTCTATTTTTCTGAACTTTTCTGGTTATTCCCATGCATTCATTTTGCTATGAGGACTTTAGAATCTGTTTTTCTAATTTAAAATGTTCCATTGGTATTTTAATTTGGATTCTATCGAATTCACTAATTTGAAAACTGACATCTTAATAATACTAAGACCTCCTGTTCAAGGATAAGGTATGCCCTTTTAGCTCCTCAATAGTTTTTTCTGACAAATCATGTTGATTTCTTGTTAAGCTTATTCCTAATAATTTTTTGCTGTTATTTAAAATGATATCGTTTCTTCTTTTCATATTCTAAACAGTTTTATATTCCAAACTGCTGTGTGTTTGTGTGCTCCTGTGTGTGTGTATGTGTGTGTGTGCTTGTGTGTATCTAGGGAAGTTGAATGATAGTCTCCTATGTTTTCTTACACAGAATGCACCGAATATAATTTTTTTTCTTTTAACACAAATTGCCACTATTGTATAGACTATTATGACTAATGTGATAACCTATGGTACAAAAGATATCCTAATAGATTCTAGAAGATGATGGACTAAATCTTTTTTTAAAAATAATTAATTATTGATTGATTGGTTGGCTGCATTGGGTCTTCAATGCTGCACATGGACTTTCTCTAGTTGCAGTGAGTGGGGGCTATTCTTCATCGTGGTGCACAGGCTCCTCATTGTGGTGGCTTCTTTTGTTGTGGAGCACGGGCTCTAGGTGCGTGGGCTTCAGTAGTTGTGGCACACAGGCTTAACAGATGTAGCTCACAGGCTCTAGAGCGCAGACTCAATAGTTGTGGTGCATGGGCTTAGTTGCTCCGCATCATGTGGAATTTTCCTGGAGCAGGGATTGATCCCGTGTCCCCTGCATTGGCAGGCGGATTCTTAACCACTGCACCACCTAGGAAATCCTGGACTAAATCTTTAGAAGTGTGTGTGTGGGGAAAGATTGCATAGTCCAATCCCAAATTGAACAGATAGCTTTGTTTGCTGTCATTTCTGAATTTTGTTGCTAAAGTAAAAATTAACCTTTGAAATTTAAATTCAGAAGTCTTCTATTTCATTTCTTTAATTCTAAGCTATACATTTTTTCACACTTTAATGTTTTTGAAATTGAGAAGCACCTTATAACCCATATGTATATTTTACATAGTAATATTTCTTTTTCTCTTTGGAAGATTCTTTACCGTAATAATGGATGGCATCTAAGAACTGAGAAAATACTATAATTCATTATAACTATGAAGGCTCCCTCCTTTCCCTCCAGGAAAGCAATGATGGTTTAGTATATTTATTAGTATGATTAATTACATTTGTTGTTCAAAGGATAAAATGTGTGAATTTTATTGAGAAATTTATTGAGAGATGTTGAAAATTTTGGGTAAAATTTAAAGTCTTCTAATTTTTTTAAAAAGTCAATAACATATTAGGTAAAGACTAATACTTCATTAGCATCATAAAGATATCTACCTCAGACCACCACCATTATTTTTATAAAAGACAAAGGTTACATCCAAGTCAGAATGAAGAAATTAAATCCTTCTGTCACTGCATGGAATAAATTTTTCTATAAATTCTAGCTTTAAGTTTTGTTGGATCAAAAAAAAAGGTATAAATGTTGCAAAGGAGGAGAACATGCACTGTTTTTAGATATATTCTTTTTCTTTTTGAATTAAATTTTAAAGTAAATTTAATAAAAATAGTTAAATCATTAACTTCCAAGTATACTTGTAACTATACTTTTGAACTTCTAGTTCAAAATTAAAGTGGAAAAAATACTGTTTGTGACAATAGTAACAATGTTACAAACCTAGGAAAACACTAAGAACGAGTAGGCTGGAGTTGCAGAAAACCATCAAACTCTACTAAAGGACATAAAAGCAACTTCAACACATGCGGAATCATACTGCTTCTCTATACAGAAATCCGAAATGTGTCACTGCGTACAGTTTTAAGGCACTGAGAACCTACAAATATTTAATAGCTTTTCATTCTTAATTCTGATATTAGAGCTTAAAAGCTTACTACTCAGTTACTTCTTACCATTCATTTATGCTCACCCATTTTTGTCTATAGATGTTATCAGTATTACTTTTTTGCTTGCATCTTTTGCCTTTCACTAGAGGATGACAAATCAAACCGCACTTTTTTTTTTTTTCCAGAGCTCTGATCTACTGCAGAGATTGCACACATCCTATTGTTCAGAGTAGCACAGCATTTAGAGTCGTTCTGGCATTCAATACAGTGGGTGACCGAGAGAGAACTTTGCTGGATGACGTTTTCAAGATGGCAGCTTGATACTCTCTAGGGTTACAGGCATTACACAGGGCATTCTTTGTGCCCTAACAGTTCTGTTCTCTTTTTTCTCTTTTGTCACTCATTATTTTCCACTGGCAGAGTGTCTACTGGTTCCCATGCCTGTCTGTGCTGTCTGTGCTTCTAATTGATGTCACCATCCACTGACCACCATCCCTCTCTGCATGTTTTGTAGCTGTTTGCAGGCTTAATATTTCATCAAGGGGCTCTTCCCATTCATGCAGCAGCTTTTATCAGCTGCATTTGGTGCTGGGATGCTTCTTTGCTGCTAAAAAGATTCTTCTATTTTTCTAGTTATTTTTGAGTTTGAAAACTTTCTTGAAGTCTCACTGTTATAGAAGGCTCAATACTGGACAGCAGAAGCTCACATGGAATTGTCCTTACAGATAAGGATCCTATTACAAATAGAATCAATGTGTCCATTGATATCTGGACCTAATTTTAAAATAATTTTAAGATGAAAATTCCTACTAGTGTATGAGAAGGGCACAGAAACTAACATTTTTTAGCAAGAATTATGTTCCAGGCATCATGCTAGACACTTTATACAGTCAATTCCTGTTATTCACGGTAGTTATACTCTATAAAGTCACCGCAAACATTGAAGTAGAGAATATTGAACCATTGCTCCTTGGGGAAACATAGGGTTAGGTTCCTGTGAGCCTCTGTCACAACATTTATGTCAACGGATCAATATATAACCTTGTTTTATGTGTGTATTTTTGTTCAAAGGCACCTTATTTACTATATATTGTTCATTTTTCATGGATTCATTAACATTAAGCTCATGGCCAACAGCATAACTCATGCCTGAGTGAAGCTTATCTAACACATGCGTTTTCTCTGTAATGTACATCACAACCTTCTTGCACTTGGGAACACTAGACAGCACTTCAGCACTGTACTTGGGGGCCATTTTGTGAAACAGTGACATTACTGACAAAAAGCAAAAAAAAAAAAAAAAAGTAAAAATCATGGCACTAAATAGGCCATGAAAGGACAACTGTTTCTAATGTGAAGGCTGAAAAAAAAGGCAGGGTGTAGCCTTGTCTGACTTGAGCTGGCAATGTGTTAAGCAACTCAAAATTTTCATCACTCTGCATGTTCACCAATAACCAGGCAAACACCACAAGTATTGATTTTGGAGTTACAAATAAATTTTGGCAAGTAGGCTAATTCACAATTACTCAATCTGTGAATCTGTGAATTGTGAGGATCAATTGTATTTGAATATTCGTTTAGTGTTTAAAATAGCTCTCAAAGATAAACCTCGGTATCCCTAACTTATAGATGAGAAAGCTGAGATATAGAGAATCTTTGAAATAGAGAAATTTTAAGAACACATTAATAACTTGTAGGCCCTTGTTTGTTTAATCCTAAGACCTCTGTCCCTCCCACAATGGTTTTCCAAATATTTGTAATATTTAAAATAACGTTCATGGTTATTTTAAAACAATATGATATTGATCCAAGTAATTTTCCTGGACTTCTTATAATCCTATTTAAGATATTTGTATTTACGGAAACAACAGATGTGCACATACTATTCCCAGTTAGGTTCCTGACTTTCTATTCAGAAAGATTTAAGAATATAATTATGAACAGACAGGAATTATGACAGTAGTTCTCAACCCTAGCTTCACAACAGAATCACCTAGGAAGTTAAATAAGAAAATATGAATGCCCAAATCCCACCCTGGGCCAATTAATTAGAATCTCTGTGGGTGAGGACTAGGCATCTGTAATGTATTTAAAAGCATCCCAAGTTATCTGAATGTGGAGCCAGGTTGAGATCCATTGAATTGCAAGGGATGTGTAACCACTGAAGCTCATTCACTCCATCCTTTTCAATAAGGGGGTCATGCAAGGTATGGAAAGAAGAGTAAAGATCCACCATATAATTAAAAACTGGCTGAACAGTGGTGTAAATGATAATCTAACACCATTGACTTCAACTGAAAAAGGACGAGTCTCCCAATTGGGAGTGGGAAGGCAATCATCATCCCTTCTTTCTTCCTCATCTGAGGTTAAGACAACACCAATCTTGGGACTTTGGTAGAAGATTTATAATCACATCAGTATGGGAGATAAGATTCCAAGTCATTATAAATGCCCAAAGGCAAGTGCCCTATTTTGTTCACCACTGAATTTCCAGAGCGCAGTTACTATGCCTGGAACAATGTAAGTAAGTCTTATTAAGTATGTGTTGAACGTATCAATAATGCCTTACATTGATTTAGGAACAGATGAGGCATTCTTTTATCCTTGATTAATTCTCCATTTATTCATGGATAAGCATGCCTTCTGTGTACATGCATGCCTTCCACGTGGCTGTTTACTATGCACCATACAAAACAATTTTTTAACCACCAAGGAACTTACAATATTGTTGCATGGACAAGGCATATGAAATACTAGTAATCCACATTAAATAATTGTTTTAAGTGCACCTCATTGAATCATAAAGATAATAACTACTGTTGTTGGGAGAGTGGGCAAAGCTTTGCAGAGGCATTGGCTCTCTAAGTAGCTGCTGGAGAACCTTCAGGCTCTGTATAGAAAAGAGCAAGTCAGTCAAAGGAACATTCAGCACATGAAGGAGACACGGGTGGCATCAGCTCTATTCTCATCAGGCTTTGCTGTGAAGAAGCTGGCATTTTTTCTGGGTTTGGGAAGAGCGCACAGGTTCTAGGGAATAAGAATCAGCAGTCGATTTTCTCTGCTTTTTGTGATTTTTTATTTTCATCGCATATTTGAAAGTGTCTATTATTTCCTGCAGAGTCAAGTTTCTTTTTATGTGCAGATTCCATCGCACACTAAGAATGCTTACATGTGACTAGCTTCAGGTTACAGTTCTATTTAAAGATTTTCTATGTAAAGCCTTGATTTAAGAAAATTTCTCATTATCTTGCATTTTCCTTGTAAACTGATCTTCCCTTGATTATACCTTGCCAGGTGTGTGGGCATGTTTATCTGCTAAGAAGTCAAGTATTTTTATCATGCCTTTTCCTAGCCAAGGAGAACTGGGAGTATTAAGTATGCACGGAGGGTAAGTCTATCAAGGTTCTTGAGTTTGGGGCACCACAAACTCTGTGTACAAGGACTACTAGGCTCCTGTATGTTTCCATATTTAAATAATTCTGGTGCTGTCACTGAACGATGATTTGATTTAAAATCAGCTTTACTATAACTGGACTGTAGGCCCCTCAAAAATACCTCAACTCACTGCAGGGGAAACAGCATTATGGTGAATATTTAACTCTCAGGCAAATCAGAGACCAAAATAATCACTTCCTTTAATAAATGAGACACCAGTGAGCCAATTACAGCACTGAGCCAGTCTTGGAATCTTTGTTTGGACCTTGCTTTCTTTGGAGATGTGCGGGACACAAGCAACATGTAAAGTCGTTCATTATTATGAT
The DNA here is from genome assembly GCF_030028045.1 of Hippopotamus amphibius kiboko. Lineage (NCBI taxonomy): Eukaryota > Metazoa > Chordata > Mammalia > Artiodactyla > Hippopotamidae > Hippopotamus > Hippopotamus amphibius. The sequence continues at coordinate 190,419,346 of NC_080187.1, read as the reverse complement.
TATTATTGTTTTAAAATGCATTCCATAGGAGCACAGCCTACACTTGGGGTGGACCAAAGAATGCCCAGTAAGGACTTTTGTGTAAATATGACTCAAAAAGTACTCTAGCTACATAATTCCACAGTTGCATTTTTAACACTCCCTGGAAAGTGGAGGGGGTGGGGATTTGGAAGAAGAGAGTAGCTGGGGGTGGAGAGGGGGACTGGGGAATTCCAGAGACTAGCACAGACTTCAAAGTCCTATTCCTGCTAATCTCATAATGTCCTTGAGCTCCCCACAAACAGCTGCAGTTAGTAAAACTTTTCTTAACTCTTCACATACTAGTCCCCTGCAAGCTCAAAAAACCACACAAAGACCTGGTGGCATATCTTTGGAAAATAATAGATTTTGTTTTTTGTTTTTCTTTCTCATTTTTTTATATCTTACAAGCATTCATTTACTTAATATTAACTGAGTGGAGCTCCTATGTGCAAAGCACTCTTGAAAAAGAGTAGAGAATTCCAAATAAAAGAATTATTTCCTGCCCGCCAGGAGTTACAATTTCCTAGTGAAGGTAGAGTAGAATATGATTTGGGGGGCAAAAAAAGGATTCAGAAAACAAGGTTGTGAATAGTTAGAGTAGGAGGGGATCACCACCAACTTGGGAAGTTAGGGAAGTGCTCCAGTATTTAAGCAGGCCATTCCTGAAGGCACACTGACTTATCATCATCCAAGGTATGTCCGGGCACAGGCAAGATGCAGTGGCGCAAAGCACAAGGGAGTGACTGGTACCACCGGGCTGAAGGAAGGTTCACACAGGGTGGCAGTGGTTGATAAAGCTGAGCAGAGAGGTGAGGCTGGGGCCTAACTGTGTAGCCTGATGAAGTCCTTCTCATTAAGAAGTACATAACCAAGGGGATGCTTTAGGAAAATGATTGCCTTGTTGGCGTGAGGTATTGTCTGGAGACAGGAAAATAGGGGCACACAGTGCAGACTGGGGGTTAAGAATGATAATCTTATACATGTATTTAGAAATTTACCTTTTATGAAATGCTTCCACATTTACCTCATTTAAAACAAGCGGGGGAAACTGGGACTCCGAGAATTTCACAACTCTCTTGGCAAAAACCAGAACTTAAATACTACTCTGTGATGCCAAGTTAGGGTCCAGGGATTTCTCCCAAGTCACCGTAGTCCCAACTGTTCTATTAGGGCTCAAATCCTTGAACTGAGATGGTGGCAGTGGCAAAAAGAAGGAGGGGGTGGAAAGAAAAGTGATGGTAAAGAACAGATCCCCGGGGCTTAGTGACCGACCTGCAGAGGGTGGCACTGGCGGCAAAAGAACAATCTAGACTCAGTTCAACTCCTGACTTCCATGAGACTTTTACGGATGATCTTTCACTTTTCTGAATTCCTAGAACACATTGTCCAAAGCATGTAACCATTCAGTTTATCCCTTATTGATATGCTCTCTAATTGTTTCTTGAGTGTTAGTCTTTTAGCTCCAAGTCTTTAAGTGCCTAAACATGAGACATTAGTTTATTTTCACCGTATTCCTTATATCAACTACACCAGTACTAGGAAAGTACACATAGATGTGTTACATAATCCTCTATCATGCACTTGAAATGTAATTTCTTTAGCTAATAGTTTAGCAAAACATGTATATCTTGGAAGAGAGGAGGAGAATACAAAATAATAACACATTAATAGATTAGTAAAATGTTGACATATGATTTTTCCAGATCTAAAAGGAACTAATATTGGGGCACTACTCATTCATTTATCAGCATCTCACAGTTTCCTTTCCTAGAGGTATTAATGGTGAAGATTAGCTTTTTTTTTTTGTTATACAAAACTTGTGTTGTAATGTTTTTTGGATTATCGTCATTTATTCATTTAACAAACATTAATGGGTGTCTCCTATGATATAGGTACTGTCCTATGGAAATGAACTCGCACTTTGAAACCCTAGCCCTTCATGGAGGTAGAGGGGTGGGTTTCCTTGGGACCAGATACCAAGGCAAGGAGTCCTAAAACTGAAACAATTGGAACTGGCACTGTCAACAGCATATCAGAAACTGTGTATTTGTTTTTTGGGTTTTTGTGGTCAGATCTTGCTAAGTAACTATTTATTTGCACTCAATACATTTGGGAAAGGCTGCTACATAGCTAAGGTCACTGTGACCACAGAACAGCAGATGAAAAGGATAAAGCACTGAACAGCAAGAAAAACGCATCTCACCCTCATAAAAATGTAAGTGAAAAATTGAAGATAAACATATAAAGCCTTCACCTTTTACAAATATGATTCCTCTGCAATATCTCCCTAATTTAAACACTTTGGAGTGTTCACATTGATATATTCGGGAAGGAACAGTATCATCAGTACATATGAAAGACCTCTGAAGAAAGAATAAAGCTAAAAACAATGTCTAATTCTCAGTACGTTTCAGTGTGGTGTAATAATGATGTTATACTACAGTGATGGCAGAGAGGCTCTGATAGTACCCATCTGCATTCCGCATGAAAAAACAAACCCAAGATCACTTTTAAAAAATTCTACAAGCCACTTACTAAAAAAAAATATATATATTTTTAAACAGGAATACTTTATACCACAATTTAACACAACTGTTATATGAACTGCAAATGAAGATTTAAAAGGTTTAGCTGCTACTAAACACTCTCAGTATTGTTAATAGTATATCAGAAAATGTGTAGGACACAGAAGTTGCAATGTTACTGAGATGAACATCGGAAAGCATGCAAAATCCAGTTGGTAACATGAAAAGAATATATAGTAGAATCGGGAGGTTGGACCTAGAAGATCTACTGAGAACAAATTAGGATTAAAAATAGGGGCAGGGCATGGGAAGATCCTGAGTGCTTACTCTAGAACATTCCTTACTTGTCAAGATTTATAATGTGAGGGTGGATTAACTCTGGTTTAAAGACCTCAACCAGATCAGTCATGAGTGGATTGGGAATCAGACTAATTTCCACTGGTAGAAACTCTTTGAGGGCAGGATTTGTGTATTTTGTGTTTGTGTTTGTGCCCCATTAATGGAAGCTTACTAACTTTTTGATGGCTTATAGGTTACATACACTAAAGGAAAAGCAAAATGGACCTTTACCCCTTCATGTCATGTAAAACTTTTTCTGAAAGTTATTAATAAGATCAGAAATAAGAAAACAGCATAAAGACGATTACAAACATTCACTAGCAAGCAGTAAACAAAGAACAGATACAAACATTGATTGTTCTAATAAATCAGTGACACAGTATGATCAGTATTAATCTCCACATACTTAAAGTTCCTTCTTAGAACATGTCAGCAAATTTGAATTCCATTTTCCTGTTTCTCAGGGAAGTACGATCTGAGCAGACTTGAGATGCAACAGAGTAAGAGAAATACCAATCTGGACTCACGCCTCAGGTAGGTGTGGTACCAGCCTTGTGGTTTTTGGAGAATTACCTAATCCCTTTGAGCCTCATTTCCCTGACCTGTATATTGGAGACAACAATGATTGTTTTACCTATGTTTCAATGTTATTATAAAGATAAAATGAGTTAATAAATGTGGGTTTTTGAAATGAAAGCTACCTGTGATACAAACTACTATACAAACACATGATACCTTGATCTACCGAGAGGGAAATAAGCAAATAATAGCAATTAGTTACTGAGTTGGGATCAGCTGTATGTAGTGTGTGTATACACACACATATATGTGTACATATATATCACAATATGTTAGTATTTATACTGAGTATCTCTTATGTCCTAGGCAGCACATCTTCAAAGTTGAATTAAGCAAAAATCACGCAGCTGTGAGTTTCCAAGAAGCCAGAGTTGCTTCTTGGATGAGATGCTGCTATGCTTTTTGCATCATGAGCCCCTCTCCAGGCGACTTTGGCATCACCTGTGGGCTGTGCACGGACACACTGGATGAGGCTGTGCAGCACAGCGGTTCTGGGCTAGGTCTCTTGAGTAAGATAAACCTGGGTCTCCTTCTGAACCCTGCATTCAACTAGCAACTTAACTTTGTGTAAGTCCGTTAATTCGATGCTACAATCAGCTTCCAAGATTTCTGGGAGGACATGCCTCCAAGTGCGTGGCAATGTTACTGGCACGTCACAGGTGCTCAGTGTACACTATCTGTGTTGGTGATGGTGGTTGAGAAGGGCCACCAAGGACCGATAATCTGGCTTCCAGCCTCTGTTTTATTACCTGGGATGGTAAGCAGCTTTATTCAGATGACATACTTTCAGTGCAGCCTATACTTTTTCCTGTAACGTTTCTTCAGCAGAGATGGTGAGCTGGTGGAGGAGGAAGTTTTAAGAGTACACTATCAGCCCTCACTCTTTCATTATGGAAACTGCTTACAGGAGCTATTTTGTGGCAATATCTTTGAGAAGTTGTAGGGATTTGGCTTCTATGAATGTGAACTGCCATCTGTTGGTCCTGCAGGCATTTGCACAAGGAAGAGTAGTAGCCCTTTCTTTTGATGACTTCTGGCTAGTACGCTTTTTTCCCTCTATTTTTGTGACGGTCTCTGAAGGAAGCCCCTTCCTGTGCAGGCTGCTTTGATTGGTGTTGGATAGTTACTCTCTTGTCTGCTGATGATGTTCTGATGCCTCAGTGCAGTTCAGCTTTGAATGAGTCAGTGTCATCTGTGTCAGGCATTTATTTTTAGTACATTTTGCCTCACAGATACATCTCTGAGATGTGTCTCTTCCATCTGTCTATCCGACTCTATGCTTCTGTTTAAGTGACACATAAAGCCTTGTATCCAATTCTTTATACCTGAGCCCTTCCATAGCCTTTCTCTTCCTTATGCCATCGAGACAGCCACACAGAACTACAGGGATGACCCTTTATTCCTATTATTAAATGCGTTCCTCATGGTTATGATGTCAATATTGTAAATATATATTAAACTAGGCCCATTCAAAGTACACACACGTACACACATTTACATGCAGATATATATACACAGTCATACATAAATACACATGTGGATATATTTTATATATATATTATATCATTGATATTATATTGACATGTTAAAACAGGCACCAAAAAACATACATATTTACATTTATGTATATATAAATATACAGGTGGATGTGTATTACACGTAGCTATATTATATGTTTTGTGTCATCGAGTAGGTTTACATTCTTCTTTTGTTATCTGTTGGGTTTTATATCCCCCAATTGTGCAGAATATGAGCACGAGTGTGTGGAAGGGAGTATTTCAGCTACCATCCCTCTGTCCTGCTTTGGGATGGAATATGAAGTCTCCATTCCAGTATTAGGGAGTGTTCCACTGCTTCTGAGCTGTGCGAGGTAATAAACTATCACCAGCATCTTACAATCTATAGAAGACATTCAGGCTGTTTAAATCCACTGCATCGTTTGCCTCCATGAAGGCTGTCAGTGCCGACTTCCTTTGTCCACTATTGGGTGGGCTCAGTGTGAATTCTGATCTAGGAAAAGTCCATTCAGTAGAACTTTAAAGGTTCAAAATGTGTGAAATTAATCTCATTTGCACTTGAGCAGACTGATCTAAGAATGAATGCATTCCTATTTTCTCCTGTTTTTTTTAATGTATGTGTTTTGTCATTAAAACATCAATATGTTTGTGTTAATTTGGAAATAGATATGCACATGCACATTTGCACAAGCAAAAAATACTCAATATTTCTTAAGTGTACCCCCCATAACTTAGCAGTCACTGCATTTGCCAGGCTGAAAAATAAAGACTTTCAATTGATACAATTCTAATCATGTAATCTTATTAGCTCAAAGTGAGCTTCAATAGCCCTTCACAGACCCCAGGAACTAGCTCAGTGCATGGAAACAAACCACACAGTTCTGTTTTTAAGTATATGTTGGTACTTGTTGACATACTATTAAATTGTTTCAATAGGACCTACTTAGAAAGGTGTATATCTTGGTAGTTAAAACCCTCTACATTGTAAAATACACGAAGTATACTTTACATCTAAAATATTGCTCTCATAGGAAAATTGTAATTACGACATTTAGACTACACAGCCAAACTATGTTGCTTTGTCTTGTCTTTGGAAAACCCATACTAAGTTAAATTGTACCTATCATTGAATTGGCAGTGATGAGAAAAACAAAAAGATCACCTGGGTATTTAGTGGAATACGGAGGGTGTAGGTTGCACACAATTAACCACGGTTCTGCTTGATTATTTTTGGTCACAGCTTCAATCTGGGTGGAACCAGGTGCCGACCTTTTCCGTCTCTGAGACTCCTGTTCTTTCATGAAATGTCTTTACCATAGTTTTCTCTCAGAGTAGATGGTGGATAGTGATACATTTTTCAGCGAGTGACATATTTTGCCTACGGAGACATGCTTCCCTGGTGAATAAGTAAATCCAGTCCTATTCATACAAGCAGTCACTTCCTTTCACTCTTATCCTGAAGTTGAACAACTTCCTGCTGCTTTTGTCCTCACACCTGAGAGAGTGAGCGCCTCGCCCTAAGCATGAGTATGGATTCAGCATATACTTAGCCCGGCAGGCTTCGAGAGAAGACAGTGGTTCACAATCACACTGCCCACAGGACATGTCCAGTTTAGCTACAGCAATTTGATTTTCTTCTTTCCACTCTAAAAATCTTGAAAATACCATCGGGAGAGTTTTTTCCTTCCCCTCAAATGATTCCACTAATGTATCCTTCTTTAGGAGTGTTTTCTTCTTTTTTAAAAATGGAGAGACTGCCAAATGTTTCCAGTCAGTTCTCATGTCTACGTAGGCATCGTGACCTCAAATGTCCTTCCTCAGTCTGGCTGGCACACATCTCACACCCATTCTGTGACCACCTACGAGGAAGTTAGTCTATGTAAAGAGAAGACTGGGGGAGAAGGCCAGGGGGTGGGCTAGACAAGGAGCAAGTGTGGAAGGTTTCATTGTTTCCCGGATGTTTTGTGAATTACACATGGCGGCATATGCTGGCGCCTTTGGAGAGGAAGAAATGGCCCCCTCAGTTGCAAACTGTTATAGTGGTGAGGACAGCAATAACACAATAGATGAGAAGAGGAAGAAGGAGATGAAAGGAAGATGCTCATTATCTACAACTTGACTGTTTTCTTAAAGATGTTTCCAATAAGGGGCTAAAGCATCACATAATCTGGCCAAGCTTCCCTTTCCCTTCTTCTTTGGATTACCAAAGCTGCCAGAATGAAACAGGTTTGGAACCCAACCAGCTCTCAGATAGAGTCCCGGCACCCACATGCCGACGTCACTGTGACAGGCTGATCTCAACATCTTCACCAGAGTAGATATTCTTTTGTCATCCTGGAAGCAAATGTGTTTGCCCTTTTAGAGACACACAGATCACGTTGTATCCCTGAAAAATCTCCAATAAGCTAATTTTAGTCCTTCTCCTAATGTTAGTAAGCTTCATTAGGCCTTCAAAAGGAAATACCTACAGCTGGTAGGAACAGGACAGGCCAAAGGAGGCATTTCAGTTGTTTCCATGACCCCCGTACAGACTATTTGACAATGGAAAAGCCCTCCTTACTGTAAGTGAGAGGAACATTAGAATTAATTCCATCGAAGTGTATAGTTTATGCAATCCAATTCTATCATAAAGTTTGACTTAAATGATGTGACATTATCCATGACACAATGATTTTTAATGCTATGTAACTGCATATGCACTTAACATCTGTATGTCAATTTCACTCATTTATCAACTGTGTATTGAGAATCCACCATATGTCAGAGACTGATTTTTTTAAAAGTATATGATATTTGAAGGAGTAAATACTAAGTAGAAGAATAAAGAATGGTACACGTATTTTTATCTTCGAATGATTTTCAATACTTCACAGCAAATAAAACAGAAAGGCTAGGGTGAGCTCTGGCACAGGTTTTTTTAAAAGCCCCCGAAGTGTACCTGGGGACAGGGGTCACTAATCTAGACCACAGGGGATTAACTGACCGTCCTCAGAGACATGCTTTACAATCTCGCCTGTAACCGGTATCAGCGTCCCTTGGACGTTTGTCGTGAACGCAGAATGCCAAGCCCTAGGATAGACCCACTCAGTCAGAATTTGCATTTTAATAATGTCCCCCGGTGGTGAGCACATACATAAAAGTTTGAGAAGACCTGCTCTCTACCAAGTCAGACACGACAGCTAGGTTATATATTTGAAACCTATTGTTAAGCCTTGCACCTGCCTCCTTCAAACCTGCATATGAACCCTTGCTGGAGGCACTGAGACGTTGCACTGTGCAGGCAAGACACATGTTCCCCTCTGTTTGTCAGGTCTTCCAAAGCAATGAGCATGCAGGCCCTGGAAGCTTATGTGGCACAGAGAGCCAAGTCCATTCATGGCAATTAGTCCAAAATACGTTCTTCATCAGAGAAGAAGCAGTCACAGGTGCAAAGTAACAGATTTAAGCCTCTGTACTAACTGCGTGTGGTGTATCCATCGTGAACTGTCCTCTTGTCAATACAAGTGTGGCGACCACAGAAAAAAACATCTCACATATATGACTGAGTAGAGATTTGCACAGTTCTAACCTCTTTTTTTTCTTGTGCACTTGGGGAATCCTTCCTAGGAGTGAGACTTCCTATCTCTATCCCAATTTCTGCCTCTCTCACTTTATTTCTATCTCCACCTCTACCTCTATCTGACTCTCCATCTCTATTCCTATTCCTGCCTCCACCTCTATCTCTCTCTCTCAGTATATATAGTTACTCTGCCATTTTCTAAAACACTATTCAAAGTGGTTCACAGTAAAATCACAGGATAAAATCATACATCATCCTAACCCCTCCTCCTTACTGCCCTGTCCTTGCTTCTCCACCATTATTGCATACTCAGCCCCATCCTCTTGGGGGTCATGGTCCGCTCTCTTTCCGCTCTACTACCTTGTCTCCTTTGCTCTCTCTCCCAGATCCTGGCTGGACCACTCCAGGCCTTCCGATGCCTTGTGGCTCCCCTTGGATGGCTGGATTGCTCTTATCTAGAGGTGTGCATGCCCTGCCTGTCCAACCAGACAGAGAAGCCTTCGAGGGTAAGGTCTGTGACTTCGGGTGCTCCAAAAGCCATGCTCCCTGTTGTATGCACAGTGGGTGCTCAGCAGGTATTTACTGAGTGTATGTGTGCTTATCTGTTTCTATCACAGGGTGAAGAATAGTAGAAAGAGCACCGAGATCTGAGTCAAAAAATTACAGCGTTCCCTGAATGACCTTCACAAGATATTTAAATTCTGCACCTCAGTTTACTCATCTGTAGAAAGAGAGGGTTGAACTAGTCATCTCTGTTTCTCCCAGCTCAGACTTGCTCTACTTCTTTCAGTGCTCACAGCTAAAGCCTCTACTGGCACTGGCTGCTCTCAAATCCACCTTAATAGGCATATGACGTATCTTTGTACAGAACAATCATGTTCATCAATTGATCTCTAAAATACAGAAAGATCTGATCCTTTTATCATCACCAAGTTAGGTAGGTCGCCTATATGGGGATATATGTACACATATAGCTGAGTCACTTCGTTGTAGAGCAGAAACTAGCACAGCATTATAAAACAATTATACTCCAATAAAGATGTATTAAAAATTTAAATTTAAATTAAAAAAAAAAGAAGACTGAGGAAACAGATCATGATTCCCTGCGCAAACATTTGTTGAGTAGCTATCATGTGTCAGACACTGCGCTGAGCTCTGGCCACACAGCCCTCAAGGCTAGAGGGGAGGCAGACATAGAAACCAGCCGTAGCACCGTGGGCTCTGTTCTCCCTTAGCCGCGCATGCAGAGCACCGTCAGGGTGCTAGGGGTTATCAAACAGTCCGCAGCGCCAGTGGGCAGAGTCGGGGAGCACAGCGTTTCATGGCAGAGGGAGCGGTGGATACAGACAGGAGATTTATGGGAACTGAGAACAGTTCAGTGTGGCTGGAGAGCTAAAAGGTGTGAAGGCAGATAGGACTCGAGAGAAGCAGGGAGCAACGGTCCTGCCAAGCCGGATGCCTGGCTAAGGAATGGGAGTCTAGGTGCCACAAGCCAGGGAAATTGCCTCTTCCTCACAGAAGGGGCCATATTTCCCACAAATTCTTGGCCAAGGGCTCTTTGGAAGAGCTCAGCCAAGCCTGGATCCAAGCCTCGCCAAGATGCAGATTCTCTAACCTTCACAGAGCTCCAGGCACTACCCCAGGTACTTTCAGCAACATGAGGCAGGAAGGAATTAGGAATTAGGAATTAGGAATTTGGGGAATGGCATAGAGAGAGAGAGAGAGACAAAGAGAGGCAGGAAAAGAGAAATGGAGAGACAGACATTCCCAAGGCTACACAAACAGCAAATAACACACCCAGGATTCACAGCTAGACCCTCTGCCAACAAACCCAGTTCTCACTCTCTTAGTCCTACATCTTGAGGAGTTTCCACATGCTTTAAAAATCTGCTTAAGGCCATGCTATTTCTGTAAGCTATTCATGTTTCCTGCTGTCCTTGCCCCTCACCACAGCCACTCATTATTTCACCCTGGTCCCCAAGCTGCATAAACATGTGGGAAGGGATAAAGGAAGGACCCTCAGGGCCAGAAGAAGCTGCGGGGATCTGGAGCAAAGCCTTCCCCCCTCCCACTCTGCTCCATTTAACTTGGCTTTGAAAAGACAGGCCATTGGGGACCTGGTTTTTATCACTAGTGACTTCCTTTCCCAAGAAATGTGAGCCCTGTGGATTTGAAGAATAATTGGTGAAGTGCTTTGAGGTTTCTTGAATATAAAGGACTGTGTAGGTGTGTAAAATTATTATTACCACTTTCTGTTCAAGAAGTGATCTTTGAAAAAAAAAAAAAAAAAAGAAAGAAAAAGGTATGTAATTTTCAGCTTTTCTCCCAGATCGGCCTATGGCCACATTTAACATTAATATCATATTCCTTTGGGTGCACGTAATCAGGATGTTTTTTGCGACTAGTTAACTCTTGACTTGAGAAGTTTTTATGTAACATCATCTTTGCTCCATTACTAAGTAGTAAGGAGTCAGGCAACCCTGATGGCACTCAGTTCATAAAAGAGAGAAGGAAGCAACTCCAATGCATCATCTGAGGCTGTTAAGACAGAATATTTTAAAAGATATCCTAGATGTATAAAATTCATTGTAATTAATTAATAAGCAACTTCCTTTATGGTGATCCCTTAAGTGCACTGGAAGCTTTTTCAGGGGTACTGATCTCCTATTTGTGAGAGAATCACCAATTTCACTAGAGTATGAGACATGATTTTGAGCTCCCTCCAGGCTCAGATAATTTCACAAGTTCACTCTAAGGTGAAGTTAGGCAGGATTGCAAGGGTGGCTCTAAAACCACAGCAAGCTTTTTTTGAAGATAATAGACACATACTTGTATCTTAAAAGGCAGGTCCAGTTCTTTATAATTCTCTTCCTGGGACACCTTGGTTCATCCATCTGCAGGGCTTTCCCTGCAGATGGTGAGATGACTCGTACATGGGAATCTCGCCTCGGTTCCAGCCTGCTTTTTCCTCACACTATAAATTATCCCTGGTGCCCAATAGTTCTTGAAAAAGAATCACACATACTTTTTAAAAAGTAGACTTTATTTTTAGAACAGTTTTAGATACACAGAAAAATGTATAAGATAGCTACAGAGACTTCCCACATGTCCTCACACCCAGTGTTCCCTATTAATAGCTCATGTTACTATGATACATTTGTTACATTAACGAACCAATTTTGATACATTATATTAACTAAGGTCCATAGTTTATTTAGATGTCCTTAGTTTTTTTTAATTAATTAATTAATTAACTTTATTTATTGGTTGCATTGGGTCTGCGTTGCTGCACACGGGCTTTCTCTAGTTGTGGTGAGTGGGGGCTACTGGCTCTCGGGCTCTACAGTGCAGGCTCAGTAGTTGCGGCTCATGGGCTTAACTGCTCCATGGCATGTGGGATCTTCCCAGACCAGGGCTCAAAACTGTGTCCCCTGCATTGGCAGGTGGATTCTTAACTACTGCGCTACCAGGGAAGCCCAAGATGTCCTTAGTTTTTACCAAATATCCTTTTTCTGCTTCAAGACCCCACCCAGGATACCACACTACATTTAGTTAGGTCTCCTTAGGCTCCTCTTGGTTGTGGCAGTTTCTCAGGCTGTTTCTGATGATGTTGACAGTTCTGGGGAGTGTTCATCGGGTAGTTTGAAGAATGTCCCCCTACTGGGATTTATAGGATGTTTTTCTCATGATAAGATTGGAGCTATGGGTTTTACTGGGAAGAAGACCACACAGGTAATAAAGTGCTATTTTCATCACATCATATCAAAGGTACAAACTAGCTACATGATTTAGAATTGTTGATGTCAGTGTTGATCACCTGGCTGAGGTTGGATCTGTCAGGCTTTTCCACTGGAAAGTTACTCACTCTTTGCACCCCCCCCACCCCTTCCCACTCTGTCCTCTTTGGAAGGAAGTTACTATGTGCAGCCCACACCTTAAGGATTGGGGAGTTATGTTCCCCTCCCTGAGGGTTAGGTACCTCCATAAATTACTTGGAGTCTTCTGCATGGGAGGGTTTGGCTCTTAGTCCCCATTTATTAATACAGTTAATCATTTACTTATAATGGCATATATTCATGGATATTTACTTTATACTTTGAGTTGTAAGTCAATACTACTTTGTTACTTTGTTCCTCCAATTATTCCAGCTTTGGCCATTGGGAGCCTTCCATTGGCTTCTGTGCCCCTTTCCCATATCCCTATAAATATATCGGCGTAATTATTTTCTTTTTATTGTTTTAAAAGCAGGCCCTCACTTTCTGGGACTACAAGGTGCTCCCGGCTCATCTTATACACATGCTTTTCATTGGTGGTCAGCAGTGCTTGTCCCTTTAAAGAGATTTGTCCTCATCCTTTGAATGAGCCTGAGAATGGATGTAGTTTAAAACCCCACACTGATTGGTACCTGGTGGGAGCACAGTCATGTCCTCCCGGTTGAGAAAGTAGCCAGGCTCCTGGGGCCTCTGTGCACGGATGTGAGGGAGGACATCACAGATGTGCAGGTGACTGGACAGAGGAACGTCAGAGGGTTGCAGCTGGGACTTCCCTGCTGGTCCAATGGTAAAGAATCCGCCTTTCCAATGCAGGGGAAATGAGTTTGATCCCTGGTTAGGGAACTAAGATCCCACATGCCGCAGGGCAACTAAACCTGCGTGCCGCAACTATTGAGCTCGCATGCCTCAACTAGAGAGCCTGTGGGCCCTGAAGCCTGAACACAGCTACTAGAGAGAGAAAACCTGCACGCCACAACTAGAGAGAAGGCCGCGTGCTGCAACAAAAGATCCCGCATGCCTCAACAATGATCCTGCGTGATGCAACTAAGACCTGACACGGCCAAAAAAATAATAAAATAAAGAAAATAAATAAATATAAAAAAAGAAAAAAGAAAAAGAAATGTATTAAAAAAAAAAAAAACAAAAAAGGTTGCAACTGAGGGCCAGTCCCCTTCCTGAGACCAAGTCCTACTTTCTCAGGCTCAGGGAACGGATCCTTTGCTTCTGAGAACAGCCAGCCAGCCAGCCAACCTGATCCATCTGCTGAAAGAACATTTGCGTTGAGGCAGCCAGTTTTTAAAGACATTTGGGGGAATCTTTGGTGCAGACAGGAGAGAGAAATAGGGAGGGATAGCAGAGAGAGAAGCATCTCTTTGGTGTCATGTGCCAACCCAAATTAACAACTAATGAAAGCAGATTGTATTTAGCAGATTTTAATATAAATGAGGTTAATGGTGACACATTTGAAAGAGTACACTGAAAAATCCGTCTGTAATAACAAGCTAACAGATGTTGGCATTTTTATTATTAATTATACATTTCATTATCATCTGATGATTGTCAAACATCATTTCATAGAAAAAAAATTGTATAAATGATTCATACACATTTGTTACGTTTTTAAGGGTGCTAGTGTCTGTTTTATTAATGGAGTGACTTGAGTAATCTGATATCATTCTAAAAATCTCAAGTTTAATCACGACTATTGAGCTCGACACAATGTCTAACAATAATCCTTAATTTAACTGTGCTTATCATCGCAGGATCTCAAAGAATTTCACATCCTGACTTGTCTTACTCACACTTTTATCCTCTTTAGTGCAAGGCCTCCAGAGAGGACGTGCACTTTCTCAGGGAATATTACTTAACAGATATAGTGGCATCATCACATATCATGTCATCATTTCTCAAAAGGATTCCCAGAAAGATGCCTTAGAGGACTGGGGCAGGGAGGGTGGGGGGGACTCGAGGGGGGGCGTCAAGGAAGGGAGGGAATATGGGGATATGTGTATAAAAACAGTTGATTGAACCTGGTGTACCCCCTCAAAAAAAATAATTAAAAAAAAAAAAAAAAAAAGGATTCCCAGAGAGAAACTGTTATGAATTTGTTGTTCTGGAGTCTGGGGAGCTGAGAAATTGGGGCTTTCTCTTATATAAGCAAAATGACATTAAGAAACGAGCAGCACAGATAACCAGTCACCAGACCAATGCAATTTTAAATGAGTTTTTTCCTCTCAAATTCTTAGTCAAATCTGCTAATACAACACATGCGCTGCAGATAATCTGTGCCGGCAGCATAACCTTTCTACTCAGATGTTATTCTGGTTATGGTCTGTTGAATACTCCATCTAGGTCTTTCATCAAGTTCAACCTGCCCTCCTTGGCTGGAGTATACTCTCAGGGGTCCCCACCTCTGCCATTACTCAGACCCCATGTGATGCCTTCTGGCCAGTCCTCTTTTACTGTTTCCTTCCATGATTCCATGACTCCTAACAGCAAAACTATCTCATGGCCAAGACAAGATGCTCTTTTTGATCCCAGTGTAGTTTTACTGGTTCTCCTAAGCAGCTCTGTACCAGGGTCAAAGGGAATAAACCAGTATACTGGATTCTGTTCTGTTGAAAAGGAGAGAGAGGGAGAGGGAGAAGGAGAGAGAGAGGGAGAAGGAGAGAGTCTTGCAAACAGCCTGCACTTCTCTCACAGTTCTGCCCATGCTTGGCTTTAACAAGAGCTGTACCAGGGACAAAGAGGTGTATTCTTGTTCCCTTTGGGTGTTATTCTGGTTCATCCATGATCAACATTAATTTTTAAGAATATAATTCAAGTTTGAAAAACTGCTCAGTATGCTTTTAAAATTTATCTTGTTAGTATTTTTATAATTGAATGATTTTTAATAAATTTATAAAGGTGTGCATCCATCACCACAGTCCAGTTTTAGAACATTTCCATCATCCCTGAAAGATTTCTTGTGCCTGTCTGCAGTCAGTCCCGTTTCATCTGCATCGGTTTTGAGAGCAAAAGTGATATACACATGTTGAATATTCAAGATTACCTCTGTGAAAACAATGTGTGCTTGAGGCCCCTAAATAAAATGACCCTCCTTAGTAATGAGATTTGTTTACCATTTAAGTTTCGTAAATTTTAATTTTTTTGGTCAAGGGCAGTCTTTATTGATACTGACAACCAGGACAGAATTCCTGACTCTCAGCCTGTATTTAGTTTAAAACATGCATAACATCTGTCACGTGTACCTGTTGACATGGCTGCCTGCCTGCCAAAAATAAGACCCTCAATTTTGGCTGCATATGTTGATGCCCTGGTGTAGGGTGTTTGCTGACACCAACAACCAATTCTCTGACTTCCCAGACACCAACTGTGTGTTCAACAATTCAATTCAGTTCTGACACCAACTACCCAGAGCTCAAAGCTTAAGGTCTCAGTCCCACGAGGCTGCCGCCCAGCCCCACCCCGCCCCTTCAGATGCTAGCCACGAGTCCCGAACTCCTGTGTTTTTGACTGACTGGCTATGAATTGAGGGTTCCCGTGACCCTCTCCTCAGGTTCAATAATTTGCTAGAACACTTCAGAGAATCCAGGAACACACCTTACTTACTTTTACTAGTTCATTATAATGGGTATTATAAAGGATACAAATCAACAACCAGATGCAGAGGTACACAGGGTGAGGTGCAAAAGGGTCCCCAAGTGCAGGAGCTTCTGTTCCGTGGAGCTGGGGGGCACCACCCTCCCAGCACACGGAGGCATTTACCCACCTGGAAGCTCTCTGAACCTCATGATTTGGAGGGTTTTTTTGTTTGTTTGTTTGTTTTGTTTTTTTAATAAAGGTCCCATTGCATAGACAAGGTTAATTAAATCACCTGCCACTGGTGATTAACTCCATCTCCAGCCCCTCTTCTCTCTCTAGAGGTTGGGGGTGAGGCTGAAAGGTCCACGCTTCTAATCATGGCTTGATTTTTCTGGTGACCAGCTTCCATCCTGAAGCTATATAGGGACTGCCAAGAGGTGCCTTATTAGAACAAAAGATGCTCCTATCAACTTTATCGCTCTGGGAATTCCAAGAATTTTAGAAGCTCTGTGTCAGAAATTGGGGATAAAGATCATACCTGGGGACCATTTGAAAAAGTCCCAGTTCCTGGGCTCTATCTCTAGTTTCTGATCTAGTTGATCTTGGTAGGGTCTCTATGGATAATTTAAAAAGTGCTCTAGGTGAGTCTAAAGTATAGCTGACGCTGATAATCACTGTAAAATATCTGTTGGTTACCTTCTATATGCTTAGCAGAGGCTATACTGGACTTTGTGGCAATTACAATGGAAAATAAAACTTACTTCATTTCCTCAAGGGAATATAATAGGGTCTAGGATCAGACAAATGGGTGCATATATTATAAAACAAAGAAATTGATAAGAAGATATACTATTATTCTACTAAGATACAATAAAGAAGAAGTTGTTTTTGGCTGGAGGGATTGAAGAAGGTGGGGCCCTTCAAAGGTGGGGCCTATGGGCTGGATTTTGAAACATGAGTCAAACTGTTGTAGGTAGAGAATGTGAAATAGGCATGGCAGTCCCAGTATATTACTTATCCTCAAATTTCATAGATAAATCTGCTGTCTTGCAATATTACCCTGGAAGGAAAAATAACTGTTCCATTGAAAAATCCAGTTATACATGTATATGTTTAACAAATATTCTTTATTCCTCACTTACTCTACAAAGAAGTTTGGATAGGCAAATAATTCAAGGAATTTATTCAAAAATCATTGAGGACCAAAATAAACATATCCCATGTTCTGGTATTCACCACTCTGGTATATGACGTGTATTTAGTATACATTTGTACAATAAAGCTTGACCCATTTCATGTGAACTGCCAATCCAAGGTCTGGGAAAGAGAGTGTGATAAGATAGATTTGTGGAATAACACCTAACTTGATGTCAGTGGAGGGTGTTTGGATCTTAAACCAAGTCTGAGCCTTCTAAATCTGCCATGAAATGGTATAATTATATCCTAAAGGAAAGTAAAGGTTTATCACATCTGGTCTCCATTAGAGAGTCATAGAGAAAACACAGTCCATGTGAGGCTTGTCATGGAAGTGCGGAGAACAATGCTTAAAGGTTGTGGCACTAAGATGACCAGATGGGGCAGCTCAAGGTAGCTCCATGTTATCAACAGTTCTTGTGTTCACTGTCCCATTTACAGAGTTGGTGTCATTCCGTCCATTCATTTGTTGCTTATTTCTGTGATTCTAATGACCAGAATATGTCACCCTCACTGATAAGAATTTCTGTAAAGTGAGAAGTGAAAATCACATATGAAAATACATCTCTCTAATGGAATCTTCCAATTGAAGGGATTTCACTTAAAATATGTTTCACTTAATATATGTATGACGTCTTTGAAGTCTCACCTTCTGGTGGGAATTACAATCTAAATTTGGCAATTACTATTAGAGATTTTTGTTCTGAACAAGTCACATAGAGAATATTGAAATCAAAAGGGAATTTCTGGTTCAGCCAAGATGAAGTAGCCCTGTTAACTTGGGGCTTCCTATAAGAACAAGTAAAGAAGGCTCTGAATTATGAAGAAGGCAGACTGCATATGGATGTTGGGACTTGAGGAATGACAAAGTGGTGAGTTCCCTGAATTTCTTTATTGTCTCCTATGTATCCTTTACAGGGGGATTCAGAAGCCAATAGGGATTGACTAAAAAAGCTCCCAAGAAGGCCTGATGTCCTAGACAAAAAAACAAAACAAAACAAAACAAAACAGGAAATGAGTGGCCAAAAAAAGAAAATCTTTTTGGCAATATATGCCATACTCCTGTCAAACACAAGGGAAAAACCTGCACCATCACCCGCTATGAGGTTTCAGTAGGTCAAGTAGAAACTTGACCCTGCATCCCATACCCCAGTGTTGGAGAAGCAGGCAGTGCTCTGATTCCTCTGCCTGGTGGTGTTGATGGGTAGGAAGTTGAGCTTCTATTCCGCACCTGGCAAAAAACAGGCAGTGCTCCAATTTCCCCTACCAGTAGTGTCAGCAGTGAGCTGGGCCTCCATACCTGTCCAGCAACAATGGTACTGAACAAGGCTAGTTGATATTCTTGTTCTCCCCACCTGTGATGTATCATGGAGTGCAGTAGGTAACTGAGTCTGCACCTCCACCTAGATTCAATGAGGGTTTGAGGGAGGAGTAGTGGCACTCTGTGTCCTCCCCTCTTCTCCCAAGGTGGCAGTGGGCCCATGGTGGTGGTGATCTTCCATCCAACTCAAGATAATGAGGCAGTGAAAACTGGTGCCCCACTTTTGCCAGCACCTAGGAGAGAGCTGAATACCCACCTCACCCATTTACAACTGGACATTATGAGTAAGTGCCCCACTGTTGCTGGTGTTGTATTGGTGGGGCCCAGCATGAAACTTAACATACACACCTACCTGGCCTTCACTATATACTCCAATGGGGGCACTGCACTACCTGACAAAAATGAAAATTAAATAGGACCCAGAGTCTGGAAAATATAACATCCAAAATATTTCAGAGGCAATAGAAAATCACTAATCATACCAAGAACCATGAAAATCACAACATGAATGAGAAAAGACAATCTAAATACACCAAAACCAAGATGAATGAGATGTTGGAATTATCTGACAAGGACTTTGAAGCATCCATCATAAACATATTTTGACAAGTAATTATGAGTTATCTTGAAACAAATAAAAAAAAGAAAATAACCAAAGAGATAGAAATCATAAAAAAGAACCAAATGGAAATTACAAAACTGAAAATGTAAGAACCAAAATAAAAGTTTGCTGGATGGGTTCAGTAATAGGGTGGAGATGACAGAGAACAGAATCAATGAGCCTGATGACATGTTAATAGAATTTATCTATTCTGAACAACAGAAAGAAAATAAAATGAAAAAATTAACTAAATCTTGGGGGACCTGTGGGACAATAACAAAGGAGGTAGCATTTATCTTCAGGTCTTGGAAAGAAAGGACAGAGAGCATCTTACTGAAAAAATATTCAATTAAGTAACTGAAAATTCCACAGATTTGAAAATGACGTACACCTACAGATTTAAGAAGTTGAATGAATCCTAAATTGGATAAGCCTAATGATATCCATGCCAAGATACAGAGTTCAAGTTTCAAAAACTAAAGACAAGGGAAAAATTGTGAAAGCAGCCATAGAGAAATGACATATAGTTCCCAGAAATGGGAACACCAACTGAATGACAGCAGATTTCTTTTCTGAAACCATGAAAGCCAGAAGAAGTGGCACATCATTTTCAAGTATTAAAAGAACTGTCAACTGTGATTTCTATATCCAGTGAAACTATCCTTTGACATGAAACGGAAATAAAGACATTCTCAGACAAAAGAAAACTAGGAGAATCTGTTGCTAGGAAACCTACCCTTAAAGAATGGCTAAGGAGGTAATATTGATAAAGAAAGGAAATAAGAACAGAAGGTTTTGGAAATTCAGAAAGAAAAGAACATTGAAATGGGTAAAAATAAGGGTAAATATAATTGAATATCTTCTCATGAGTTTCTTAACTCATATTTAATTGCTGAAACAAAAATTATAACACCATCTGGTATGGTGCTCAATATAGATAGAGGATATACTTAAAACAATTATGCTTTAAAAGTGAAGAGGGTAAAGGAACCTAAATGGAAGTAGGGTTTCTGTTCTTCACTTGAAGTAGTAAAATAATGATACTAGTAGACTGTGATAATGATATCTCTATATTGTAATAATTGAAGCAACCATTAAGAAAACTATAGAAAGTGATATACTCACAAGCACCGTAAATAAATCAAGATGTAATCCTAAAAATATTCAAATAACCCACAATAAGATACAAAAAAAGAAACAGAGGAGTGAGAGACACATGAAGCAGAAAACAAATAGTAAAATGACAGACTTCAGCCCTAATATATCAATAATTATCTTAAATGTAAATGGTCTAAGTACACCTGCCAGAAGGTAAAGATTGGCAGAGAGAGTAAAGGAAAAAAAAAAAAAGACAACTATATGCTGTCTACAAGAAACTCACTTCAAATTCAATGATATAGAAAGGCTGAAAATAAAATGATGGAAAAGATACACCATGTAAATAGGTACTTAAAAAAAAAAACCTGGAAGTGGCTATATTAATATTAAATAAAATATAATTCACAGTAAAGAAAAACTTCTAGAGACAAAGAGGAAGCAGTCCACTGGAAGATATAATGATCCTAAATGTGTACATATCAAACAAAAGATCTTCACAATATATGAAACCCAAACTGATAGTGTTGAAAGGAGAAACAGACCAATGCACAATTATAGCTGAAGACTTTAACACCCCTTTCTCAGCAACTGATAGGATGACTAGACAGAATATCAGCAAAGCTATACAAAATCTGAACAATACAATCAGTTAACAGGATCTAATCAAAACGTGTAGAACCTTCTACCACAAAACAGCAGAATATACTTTTAAAAACAGTGGCAATGGTACACACCCCAAGAAAGACCATATCCTGTGCCAAAAAACAAACCTCAATAAATTTTTAAAAATTTAAATCATACAGAGTTTGTTCTTTGACCATAATGGAATCAAACTAGAAATCAAAAACAGAAAGACAAAAAAAACCAAAACATTTTAAAATTAAACACTGCACTTCTAAATAAGCCATGGTCAAAGAACAAATCTCAAAGGACATTTAAAAAAATATAAAACTGAATAAAAATGGAAATACAACATATCAAAATAGGTGGGAAGCAGCTAAAGCCATTGGTTAGAGGAAATGTTATAGCACCAGATGCTTACATCAGAAATAAGGATATGTCTAAAATCGATAACCTAACTTCTCACCTCAACAAACTAGGAAAAGGAGAGCAAAATAAGTCCAAAGTAAGCAAATGAAAGCAAATAATAAATGTAAGAGAATAAATCACTGAAATTGAAAATAGAAAAGTGATAGAAAAAATCAATGTAACAACAATCTGGTTATTTGGAAAAAAATCAATAAAATCGATAATCTTCAGCAAGACAGACACAGGTAAAAAGAAGACATACATCATCAATATCAGGAATGAAATAGGGTATCTCTACAGACCTTGCACTATTAAAAGAGTAATAAAGAAGTATGTATTAGTTTCCTGTGGCTGCTATAACAAATTACCACAAATTGGTGGTTTAAAACAATGCACATTTATTCTCTCATAGTGCTGGAGATCAAAAGTCCAAAATCAGTTTCACTAGGCCTCTCTCTGGATGTTCTAGGGAAGGATCTATCTCTTTGCCTTTTTCAGCTTCTAGTTCTTCACTCTTTGCCCTCCTTGGCTCATGGCATTTGCCTTCTTCTCCTTCCTTTGGCCAAATTTCTCTCAGCCTCCATTTTATAAGGGATTTGTGATTGTATTTATGGCCTACCTGTATAATCCAGGATAATCTTCCCATTTCAAGATACTTAGTCACATCTGCAAAGCCTCTTTTTTGCCATATAAGGTTAATATTTACAGATGCCAAGAGTCAGAACCTGGATATCTCTGGAGGCCATTATTCAGCCTACCACAGAATATAACAAGTTTCTGTTCATAAACTATACAAGTTAGAATAAATGAATTTCAAAAATCATAAACTGCCAAAACTTAACTAAAGTGAAATACACAAATTGAATAGTTTTATATCATTAAAGAAATTGAATGCTTAATTGAAAAGCTCCTAAAAAAGAAATTCTCAGGCCCAAATAGTATCATTATAGAATTATATCAAACATTTAAAGAAGAATTAACACCAATTTTATATAATTTCTTACAGATAATAATAGATGAAGAGGGAACACATCACGCTTATTTATGAGGCTAATATTATCCTGATACCAAAATGGATAAAAACAGTACAAAAAAGAAAATTACAGACCAATATTTTATATGCAAAATCCTCGAAAAATCAGCAAATCAAATCCAACAGTGTATAAAAAGTATTATATATGCAATGACCAGGTGAGATTTAATCCAGGTATGGAAGTCTGGTTAAAAATTCAAAAATCGATCAATGTAATGCACTATACCAAGAGGCTAAAGAAGGAAAAAAAAAATCACATGATTGTATCCATTAATACAGAAAAAACACTTGCCAAAGTCTAACGCCCATTCAAAGCAAGGATGTCCACTCTTATTACTCTTATTTAAGATAGTACTGAGAGTCCTACTCACTGCAATAGTCAAGGAAAATAAGTAAAGGGCAAATCAACTGTAAAGGAAGAAATAAACCTGTTCCTATTTACAGATGATACAATTATCAGAATAGAAAATTTCAAAGCATCTGCCTTAAAAACTCATAGTATTAATGAGTCCAGCAAGGTCACAGGATACAAAATCAATATCTCATTTCTACATAACTAACAGTGAACATGTGGAAACTGAAATTAAGAACACAATATCATTAAAATCACTCCTAAGAAAATAAAATATTTAGATAAACTTAATAAAATATGTAGAGGATCTGTTTAATGAAAATTTTAAATGCTGATAAAAGAAATTAAAGTAACATAAATAAATCATGAGATATACCATGTTCAGGAAATGGAAGTTTCAACATAGTAAAAACATAAACTGTCTCTAAATTCATCTACTAGTTTGTCGCAATTCTTATCCAGCTCCCAGCAATGTATTTATAATAAGACAAGCTTACTATAAAATTTTATGGAGTAGCACGGGTTTTAGACTAGCTAAAACAATCTTGAAAAAAAATAAAAGTGGAAGGAACCCTTCTTTCCAAAATTAGAGCCTAGTATATAGTGGAAGAAATAGCCTATCCAATTTTATGATTTATTATACAGCTGCAATAACCAAGAGTGTGTGGTATTAGTGACGGGATAAACATATAGACCAACGGCACAGAAGAGAGAACCTAGAAACAGATCTAAACAAATATGCCCAATGATATTTTTTCTCAGTTTATTTTTGACAAATGTGTTAAAATAGTTCAATGGACGAAGGACAGCCTTTTCAAAAATGATGCAGGAGCCAAAAAAAAAAAAAAAAAGAAAATCTTGATCTAAATCTCAAAACCTATTAAAAATTGGCTCAAAAAATGAATCACAGACTTAAATATAAAATGTAAGATTATAAACTTTTTTAGGAAAAAAAGGAGAATGTGTTCAGGATCTAGGACTACGCAAAGAATTCATAGACTTGACACTAAAAGTACAATCCATAAAAGAAAAAAAAATCAGACCTCTTCAAAATTAAAAATGTTTGCTTTGCAAAAGACTACATTAAGAAGATGAAAAGACAAGACATGGACTGGAAGAAAATATTTACAAACCACATATTTGATGAAA
This sequence comes from Hippopotamus amphibius kiboko, assembly GCF_030028045.1. Taxonomy (NCBI): domain Eukaryota; kingdom Metazoa; phylum Chordata; class Mammalia; order Artiodactyla; family Hippopotamidae; genus Hippopotamus; species Hippopotamus amphibius. Next base: position 190,395,671 of record NC_080187.1, on the reverse strand, counting down.
AATAGGATCTAGAATATATTAAAATCTGTCAAAACTAAATAGTAAAAATCAAATAACCCAATTAGAAAATGAGGAGAATTCACTGAAGAGGATACATAGATGACAAATAAGCACACAAAGAAATACTCAACATCGTTAGTCATTATGGAAATACAAGTTAAAACCACAAGGAGATACCACTACACATCTATCAAAATGGCTAAAATAAAAAATAGTGACAACACCAAATACTGATGAGAATGCAAAGAAACTGGATCATACACATTGTTGGTGGGAATGTAAAATGGTACAGTTACTCTGGAAAACAGTTTGGCAGTTTCTTAAAAAACTAAATGTGCATGCTCACTTCGGCAGCACATGTACTGCAAAACTAAATGTGCAACTACCATATAACCTGGCAACTGCAATGTTGGGCATTTAACTCTGAGAGATGAAAACTTATGTTCACACTAAAAACCTGTGTACAAATATTCAGAATCGTTTTATTTTATACTAATAATATTTTTATAATAATAGTTTATTATATAATTATAGTATAATAAATAGTTTAACTATTTATAATAATAGTTTTATAATAATAGTTTTATTTTATGATAATAGTTTTATAATAATAGTTTTATTTGTAATAGCCCCAAACTGGAAACAACCCAGATGTCTTTCAATAGGTGAGTGGTTAAATAAACTGGTATATCCATTGCATGTCGTTAAAAGTGTGTGATATTTGTGGATGGGTAGATTAATAGGACAGGATAGCATGTGATACTATTCAGTAAAAAAAAAGGGAAACAAATTATTGATATAAGCAACAATGTAGATGAACCTTTAGGAAGTTATTATTCTGGATGAAAAAAGCCAATCCCAACAGGTTCCATACTGTATAATTCCTTTTATATAACATTCTTGAAATGATGGAAATGGAGAACAGGTGAGTGATTGCCAGGAGTCAGGGGCCAAGCGAGATGGAGAGGGTTGTGTGTGGCTATAAAAGGGCAAGAAGAGGGATCCTTGTGGTGATGGAGCTGTGCTCTATCTTGGCTATACCAATGTTGATATCCTGGTTGTGATAATGTATCATAGTTTTGTAAGATATTACCATTGGAGGAAACTGGTAATAGAGAATTACTGGTATAGAAAATCTGGTATAAAGAATCTCTCTATATTATCTCTTACAACTGTGAATCTACAATTATCTCAAATTAAAATATTTAATTAAAAATAATCAAATGGAGGGCTTCCTAGATGGCGCAGTGGTTGGGAATCTGCCTGCCAATGCAGAGGACATGAGTTCGATCCCTACTCCAGGAAGATCCCACATGCCGCGGAGCAACTAAGCCCGTGTGCCAAAAAAAAAAAAAAAATAATCAAATGGAAGTGGGAGAAGGGTTAGCATTTATTGAGCACCTACTATGTGGCAGCCACTTAACTGAACACTTTTCACATATTATAGCATAGACCCTCACAATATCTCTTTGAGCCATGTATGACTGTCCTAATTTACAGGTAGGAAATAGTAACGGCTTAGAGATGAGAATCAAATTGAATGAGGAAAGATAATTGATAGATGCAGAGCTAAAATTTTAACCCTGGTAAACTGAAAAAAGCTGGAAGACAGACCAATGTGATCAAGGAATTATTTCATTTACTTAATTCCATATCATGCTGATTTTTGCTTATTGAGTATTTTAAATACTCTCAGTGGTGTTCCTTTAAGATCTAGCGTCATCTCAAAGCAGAATTTGCTATAAATGGGTCTGAGAATAACCATGTCAAAGACAAAGATGAACTTATTCTTGCTTCTTTACACCTTCTCTCCCTCTTCCCAACTCCAACCTGCATCACCAGGGCACGAGGAGGCGGGCAGTAATTGCTAAGCAAGTCAGTGCCACCACCTGAGACAGCTGTCCACTCATCTTTCTAAACAAGGAGAGCTTGCCGTGGTGCGAAGCTGAATTCTCTTTCTGCCACCAGCTTGCTTTTGTAGAATTAAACTTTTTTGGTAAAAAATTCTTTCTCTTTCTTGTTTCAGATGACGTCCCGACTGTTAGTGTTCCTCTGTGCCTCCTGTTCTGTCAAATGATTTTAAATATCATGAAATTAAATTCTAAACACCCCTTAAACATAGAATGGCAAGCATTTTGGAACATCTCCATCAGCCAAAGCAACGAATTTTTTTCGTAGATAATTCAAGGTTGACTCCCATTTACTTGTTTAACACTCAACCCTCTTGAACAAGAGGACTTGTTATGCATTTCCAAAATTAACAGAGTATAAAATGGACAAGGAAAAGTCCAGGAAAGGTGTGCGTAGAAGGGCAGTTGAAGAAAACATAACAACAATAGCAGCAGCCACAGCAACAATAAAGCTACTGTTTCAGGGCCCTCTTTATTTCATCTTTCTTGGTTTCTCGGTCAAGCAAAAATATTGAGATTCTTATTGTTTTCTTTAAAGATGACAAATGTAGGCTTTTATTGCATCACCTCAGTTTCTCCAGGTCTTTGGGAAGCTGATGACAACAGTCATGCAGAAAGTCCACACAGTTTACTGGACGCTTTTATTAAGAAGAGCACTTTGTAGTTGGAGTATCAGTGACATGTTCCTTGGAGGGCAGCCACACTCAGAGAACTCACACTGTTTTATGTCATAGCCCACAACATCAGTACACCCAGGGGACTTCATGCCTGCTCTTCTGTCCCTAGGGTTGTTAGGGAAGCAGCCTTCGACAGAACCCTGATTTTAGATGGAACCAGTACTTTCTGCCATCCCCTCACAACTCCTGAGGTGAGCAGTGCATATGCATTCCCAGGGGCCAACTCTTATCAGACAGCCTGACTGGAGGAGCCGTCTGGCTTAGGAACTCTGCCTGGAAAGCTGATGATCTAGGCACAAGTTATACCTTTAAGAAGCCTGCTAATACTCTCTCTCTATCCTCTCTGTCTCTGTCTCTGTGTCTGTCTGTCTCCCTCTCCCCTCCCTCCTTCTCTTTCTCTGTCCTCATCTACCTCCTGGCTTTTCATAATCCCTTGCCTTTTCAAGCCCTGAAAAATCTTCAGCTAGTGGATATCTACATTAGTGGTCTCCAAAGTGAGATGCGGTTACCTCAGGGCTATGGAAGTCACTATACTGGGAGGACAGGAAGAAAATACATGAAGGTGTTTTCTGTCTGTAGTTCCTATTTGTCTGTAGTTCATCACATATTTTTAAGTTCCTTTTTTGTAAATGTTGTGTAAAGTTTAGTAGTACATAATCATGCATATAATTTATACATAAACACTCATATTTTTGTATGTATTCTCAATAGACATTTTATTAATCAAGAGGCAAACACCAAAAATGTGGGGGTCCACCCATCTAAACCATGCTTGGCAGATGACTGCATATCTTCTTAAGGAGAAAGATTTTTACCACTTTCAGTATTGACATCTAAATATTCTATCACTGTCTGCGACTATGCATGCATTCACTTCAATCACTTAAAAATTATTGTAGCACATAACCATTAGGCTATCAGCTAGGTAAATGGCTTTGGCTTGGAACTGTTTTTCTACCCTGTGAGCAAGCTTTTTCCCCAAAAGGATCTTTGGGAGAAAAATGATTTGTCTACCAGAACCTTAAGCTCATGTGTTCTTTCCTGAACACAAAAGAACAATTCAACCTTTCCTTAAAAAAAAAAAAAAATCCTTGAAATGGTGACAATAATATTTAACCTGCAAGGCTGAATGAGATAACGTTCATTAATGCAGCATGTTATTAATTGGAACAGTTCTTAAAAATCTAGACATTGTTTGAGTCTCAGAAGCAGTAATTCCCTTCTTCAGTCTATGCTAAATAACCCCATTTTCTTCAATATTTCCTCAAAATACATTTTATTAGTTTATGACTCGGGGACTGAAAATGGATGCTCCACTCTGATGAAGCCACAGTGGAGGTAAAATCCCTTCCCAGCCAAATACATCAAACCTCATTTAACGCATCTGGGAAATATGAATTTGTCCTGCATTTTCTTTCTGTAATGGCATTTCATTGCTGACACATTTATCTCATGGTTAGTTATGCATCCTAAGTGTTTTCCACTATATTTATGCTTAGCCAGCCCATATTTGTGTTCTTTGGGGATGACCTGGCGTTTGCCATATCACATTTCAGCTTTGTTGATGAAATCATTTTCTAATCTTTCAAGAACACTTTCTATTTTTCTCATCTCTAGAATTCCAGTAACCCCATCTTATTTAATATTATGTACAAATTTGATGAATATATTTGTAAGTTTTTCATAGAGGTGATAAAAAATGACACGTTCCCTACCAGAAAGTGTTTGATAGAGCTTCCCAGGGCAATGCCATTAATAACTCCTTTTATCTTCTTTCCTTAGGCTAAAAGAAATCTGCAAAGCAGTGAATAAGCGCAACAATATGGGTAAATGCCTGGAACTATGGAAGCATGCAGGTATGATTCTTAACAGTCTTGGGAGATCAAGGAAGTCTTCCAAGAACATGTAACATCTATAGTGAGACAGGTAAAAAGAGGCAAGACAATAGGTAGAAAGATCTGAAGATGAGAGACTGATCATATTTCTTCCAGATATTGAAAGCAGTTCTGCCTGACAGAAGGGACTTAGGATATTGGTGAGAGATGAAGTTGGAGAGATTGGCAGGTCTAGTTCATGAGAAACCTTGTCAGACTCCACAGTAAGGAGTCTGGACGTTGAGGTCACCAGAGAGACACTAAAGGATTTTTAAAGCAGAATCCTGACCCCCACGGTTGTTTTGTAGAAAAATTAAACATGAATCTCCTTTCAGTGTGAAGAATGGGTTATAGAGATGGCAGGCTTAGAAGCAGGGGGATATTACAACTATCTGTATGGACGTCTTATCTTCCCTTCTGGGTTACAAGTACTCTGAAACGGGACATAGTTCTAATTCTTGTATCCCTTCCACCACCTGGCATAAGCCCTTGGAAATATTTTACTGAGCACAGGAAAGAAGATACATCACATCTGTACCTTCTCCCTTGTTGATCATGGCTGCCACTCTATTATAGGAGAAAATTAAACTACATGCTCTTCATAAGAGACTGTTGGTATCAAAGTAGCTTCCATTTTCTAAGTCATTGCTAATTATTCACTTGATGGTGCACTCTAGTCTCTTCCTAAGAATAGCTGTTCTATTGGCTGGCATATCAGTTAGGGTATACTGGTTATCAGAAAACATTATTTTGCTTTGGGTGCTTTATCTGCAAAATAAGGTTGATAATTTTACCTATGTAATGGGATAATTGTGAGGATTAAATTAATGTGAGTAAAGTGCATAAACTAGTGCCTAGCAGAAAGAAGCACTCAGTAAATGCTAAGTATCGTGTTGCGGTTATTATAATTATTGTAGCTACAGAAAACAGAAGATTCAACCAACACATAAAGCTGAGCCTGGGCCAGGCGACAGATAAGCCTTAAGAGTTTGGTCCGCCCAGGTCAGGGAGGGCTCATATGCTATGATATAGAGCTTGGACAAAACCCTATAAGCAAAGCTACTGATGCCATTCAAACAGACAGAAACATGACTTGACATAACTCACCTTTTGACTTGAAAACAGCTGTTAGAAAGGGGAGAAAGCAAGACAAGGGTAGTTTTGGAGCAAAGAGTTGACACTAGAGTGGGTAGTGGACTTTGATTGAGCCCTGTCCAGATCCCCTTGGGTCCCTTCTACTGTTACCATGCACCCTTTCCCCAGCTTTTATGTTCTTTAACTTCTAAAAGCCTGCTGCTCTTTTTGGAGGGCTGTCCAAGGGCTACTTGGGGCCCTGGGCCTGCACTTGCAAAGCACCAGAAGTGCCCGAGAGTTCACAGCTTCCAGGAGGCTTTCCCAATGGCCGACTGTAGACTGTACAGACCTAAGAAAGCCCGGCTTCAGAGCCTTCAGTGGAACAAACCCTAAGGTGTCATTCATGCTCAGAGATCCCCACGGGTTCAGGCTGGGGCTGGGACTCAGCCTGAACTCACACACTTGCTTGACTTCTCCTTCCCTGTCCTGCTTTCCTTCTCCTTTACTGGTTTCTCCCAGAACCCTTCCATAGTAAATCACCCACTCTCAAGTTCTTATTTCAGGGTCTGCTTCTGCAGAACCTCCTAGATGGGTGCTGGGAGCAAGGAGATGGAGAGCTGGAGAGAGAAGTTCAAAGGCCAATGGTGCTAAAGACAACCTCAGCTCCTCCAGTCCTGGGCTGACTCTCTAGCAGTTTCTGGGCTGGTTGCTTTGGATAGGCTGAATTTCCCAGCTCTAATACATTCCTCTTTCATGTTCAGGACAGAAGCAACATAGAAGAAACCTCATGGAAAGCAAGCAGAATTTCAGCCTTGTTTGGAGACAAGGAAGTTGAACTTTGGTTACTCTTATTCTCAACTTTTGAGATTCCTTGTGAATGAGGGTAGATCAATTAGCTATCCCTCCTATATTTTCAATGGCTGGGTTTGACCTGCATAGATTCAAGAGGATCACTGGTTAAACCACAAAATGTTTTGATCAGGAAGTCATTTATAATCTCAACCACCAGTACTCTACCTTGATGATTCCTGGGTGAGTTTTTGGTCCTGTTGAATCAGCACTCTCAGCGGTGCCACTAGGAACTTCTACCTCATTAACAGAACCCTCCAGGTTACTACCCTTCCTGTCAAGGAGCAGCAGCTCCAGCTTTCATAGTCTGGAAATCAGGGGTGGGGTGGGTGGGGTTGAAGACTAATAATTTCTTAGTTTTCATAAGCTTTTCATGCTGCAATGTGCTTCCATATGTGCTACCTTGGTAGCTCTTTATAATAATATCATGATGATGGCAAAATACATTGAATTGTGTCCATTTAACAGGTGAGAAAACTGAGGCAAGGAGAGGTCAAGTGAGGTCCTGAGAGCTACAGAAAGGGAAGATGTGGCGGTCAGAATCATATGGAACCAGGATTTCAATATTGTGTGTTCTGTGCGGAGGGGGTGGGGCTGGGGAGTGTGGGATGCGACCTTAACCACTTCTCCATTCTCCAGGGCACTGGGCAACCAAGCTCAGCATGTGGAAGTGAGATAAATTATGGTTGTGAGCTCAGACACTCTTGGGCTTCTAGAAATTGCCCACAGCCCCAAACTGGCTCTACCTGACCCAGCTGTTTTCTTTGCACGGGTCTAGACTTCCTTGCCAAGAAAGATTTAAAGTGACTCATTACTGTTGATTCACTGGGCTTAGGTATGTAGCTAATTCAGCTAAAATGAAGATTCTGTTCTGGGAGAAGAGTTTGGACATGTAGAGCTTATAATTCCCACATTTCTATTTCTGATTGTGACTGTGCTTTATGACATTTGGTGATCCTTTTGTTCTATTTTTCAAAAAGTTAGAGGCAAGTATCTATGATGCCAGTGAATATTGCAGATTTTAGCTTGTGGGGTTCTCACCTGTTGGTACTGGTTGCACAAGGGTTCACTCAGGGGAGGTTTGAGAAAATGCTACCAATCTAGACTGGAACAGGCTAGGTTAGTTCCAGGATATTTTCTCACCACTGACTGTAAACTAACAAGGGTATATGATCCCACCTATGTGAGTTAATACCCCATTGTGTGTACCACACAGGTGTCTTTTCATACAACCCTTTGCGACTGAGTGTCCTTCTGCGCCTTCCATTAGGTCCCTCCTGTTATACACACTTGGGATCCAGGTTGTCAAGAGCTGGCACACAGGACGGCACACAGCAGGGTACTCAGGCTGGGCAGCTCTTTCCAGCAATGGCCATCAGTCACCCAGCTGGGGCTCAGCTTAGAGCCTGGTCTGCCCCAGCTTCCCCTTGCCACATTGGAGAGGTACATAGCTAAGATATATTCCCCCGAACCCCTCCAATTCTGAGGTTAAAAACACACCCACAATGAAATAATATTTGCACAAATATACTTAAAAAAAGAGGCAAGCACAACTGCTCAACCACAACAACCACTCCTAATTTATTGCCTTTAGTACCCACTCGATCATGGTGCGCTGACAGCATGATTAAGTAGGGAAGATGAACACACCGAGTGTCAGCACAGCTGGCTGATTTGCTCTTTAAAAATAACCCAGGAATTCATCAATAAGTAACCAGAGGCTGCATGTTCATCTTAATTTCTAAACTTTAAATAGTAGTTATTCATTCCGCTGTGCCCTGAAATTATAAGGAGTCTCCACTGCCTCGATATTGAGAACAAAATGAGCTGAGCGCTGATGCACTGAAGTGGATGCTCTCTCCCCAGCCCACACCTGTCCCCGCCCCTCAGGGATCTTCTTTCCCCGGCACCCTCACACAAGGTGGTGAGAAGCCTTGCAAAAGAACATGCCCATTTAAAGAGTTCTAAAACACCCGCTGCAGAGGCCCAGGGTGGGTGCACACTAGGGACCAACCTTGTGAGATTGCTCTTTGGGAAGTGAGTGCAGTCTTAGGTTGAATTCACAGATGCTTAAGGTCCAGGTAAAGGAGATGAGGTCACTGGGCTGTGACCTGCTAGAATCATGTCTCAAGAGCTGAGTTCAGATCTGGGTGCCATATTTTAAGCTTGTAGTTTCACTGTCACCCCTTGTCTAAGACATGTTGTTCCCTCACTCACATCCTGTTTTGATCAACAGTTGTATCATGAACTGGGAGATAAAATAAATTAAAATAAAATCTGAGCACTGGAAGGTCTTTGACCTTTGGATTTCCCAGGCCAACCAAAATGACATAGGGTTGCTAATCTTATATTTTTCCTAGTAAGGATATTATAATAAACACAGACAAAAACTCCATTTACTTCTATCATCATTTCATTAAAAAAAAAAAAGGCCTTTAAATGCTCTGAATTCAGACTAAAGAGCAGTCCTTCAAGCCAGAGTTTCTCAGACTTTAGAGCATCTGAGTCACCAGGACAGCATGTTAAAAACAGACTCCTGGGCCTTACCCCCAGAAATGCTGATTTATGAAGTCTAGGGGCCTGAATTCTACACTTCTAACAAGTTCCCAGGTCATGCTGATTCTGCTGGTCTGTGGGAACGCTGCTGTCAAGAAAGTAGAATTAGTTTGGTTGGAACTCAGCACCTTGTACTTATTTTGTCCAGAGTCAAGAAACACTTCCTCATTCATGGGTTCAGGTCTGCAGACCCACTGACCAAGTATAACTTTTCACCAGATGCCACACCCTTTCTACTTGCATATCAAAGCATATGTCACCTATGGGTTTGAACAATCCCATCCTCTGTTGCATGGCTTTAGTTAAAGGTTTGAAACTGGATATAATGGTCTCTTTTACCACTCACCCAATGTACTCATTGAGTTAGTAGTTTAATTCCCTCCAAAGAGGAGAAGTGGGGATAAGGAGGGAAGGCTCTAGAGACAGGGTAGCAGTGTTTGTCTAGACTAAATGGTGACTAACAAAGGTCTTCCTTTAGTGGTTTGGCTGTTTCTGCCAGAGTTTTATTGCCTTGGAAACCACCTGCTCTGCAGAACTGCCTGTGGCTGAGTCCTGCAGCAAGTGCTGTTATCCGCTGAGTTCTTTCTTGATCCACCTTTACTCAAAAGGGCACCAGCTCACAACTCTTCTGGCCCAGGTCCAACTCTAGAAACGCCACCTCTACTTCCATTCAGGAAGAGACCCAAAGGAACAGAGAGAGTTATTTCTATTCTATCAGACCATCTTATTTATAAAGCATGCTCACACACATCTTCAAACCAACCCTAGGAAGAAGTTTTTATTAGCTCCATTTTTTCAGATGAAGAAACTGATATTTACACTCAGCAAACTTCAATGTTACCCAGAAAGTCTTCTGTGTCACAGCAGTCATTCCACTCCGGCTGCACCATACACTTATTTTTGAGATTATTCTCATTCAGTTATATTCCTCTTCCTATCCTTTCCAACACAGAGAGGTGGCAAAGGTCAAACGTGAAGCTAAATACAGAGAGGAGATTAACACTACTATTTCTATAATAGGAAAACACCCCAAATCCCTATAGCGACATCACAGCAAAGCAACCCAATTAATTCAGTGAGGAGATCAGCCACATTGATCGGCTGAAGAGTCAAGTGGACAATACAGCTCATTGATTGAATGTTTTATTTTTCAGAGGCTTGTGTAGACATAGCCACAGGCAAGTCTCTTCTGAGTGTTACCATGGCAGCAGCCAATTGGTTTGCTTGTTCAGAGTCCTCTGGTTCCTTAGGCAGTCCTTTTAGAGACTCGGTCAGAGGTCTGCTTGCCTAGGTCAGGATCTTGAGCACCTCTCCTTCGAATGGATCACTCTTCTAACAAATGGGCTTGTCTTTCAGGACAGTCTTATTTCAATTACTAAGTACCTATTGATCTTTTACATTTACAAATTACTATGCTCTTTTTTTTTGTTAGCAATCCAAGCACTGGAAAAGGACCAATAGAGTTATCACCATCTTACAGACTGACAGGGTATTAAAGCCCAGAGAGGGTTAGGTCACCCAGCAAGCTAGATTGGGGCCAAAATTATTTCTCCCAGTTTGAATATTCTCTGAACTGTCTTCTGCATTCACAGGGATAAATCAATGACGATGCATTAACCTTGAGAATCAACTCAATTAAGAAAGAGCAGAGAGGAACTAGAAGAGACATCTTATCAGGACCATACCAAATGGGTGCCTAGTGAAATCTCAATTGGAGGAAATGAACTCAAATGAGAGGGAGATGTTAAGAGTGCCTGATTGTTATATTGCCCCTAGCCTTTACCTTGTGCCAGGCACTGTTCTAAGTGTTCACATAGATTAACTCAGTTAATCCCTAGTTCAGCCCTAAGAGTCAGGTACCATCCCATTTTGCAGGTGAAAAACTGAGTCTTGCCCAGGGTAATTTTACCTTAGGGCAGCAGATCTGGGATCTAAACCAAGTACTTTAACTCTGCAGGGTATGCTTAGGTGCTGTGCTAATTGTTTCTTAAAAGAATGTTCGAAAATATTTCTTTATGTTTTAAAGTAGAATAAAAAATACAGAGAAACCAAACCAAACCAAATGTATACACCTGGCTATTTTCTCCTTTCCTCGAAGTCTATTTTTGTTACAGTGTAAGAGTCAAAGCAAATAAAAATTTGTCTACTGCAGCTCTGAAAAATAATATAAAAATTTACTGATTCCTCTTAAAGAGACAACAAAGAGGGTGTCTTTCATCACACAATACATAGTAAAAATCTGTCCTATTAGCGACTGTTCATCATGGTCCCATTAGAGCCTTTCGTTTTCATTGTCCCGTAATCAACTACTAACAACTGTGATTTTCTCAGTCAGTTTCTTATAAGCCTTCAAGCAACATACTGGAGTCTGATGAATTCTTCTTATTCTCTGCCACAGACTCTAGGTAACCTTGGAGGAGACACTGGAGAAACAGTAATGAGGCTCCAGCTTCTGAGAGAAATCCTGAACTCAACTAACAAAGAGATCAAGGTGGAGTGATGACTTTGGCAGGCAACTCACTGTTGAGCTCACTGAAAGTAATAGTTCATGCCTACTAATCTTCACGCCTGGGAGCTAAGTTTGCTGCTGCAAGTCTTGGCCCTGGGCTAATATGTGACTAGAAATTCAGGTGTAAAAAAGCATGTGTGCCAAAATCAGCTGTTTCTTAGCAGTTGAGTTGAAGCAGCTGAGGGAATCTAAAATACTTCTCAACAGATGTGTAGCGCTGTCTAAAAGGCACAGAACTGTTGAGAGAAGATGGGAAGGGTGGGGCTTGAATTCCAAAGAGGGGGAAGGGAGTGAGGAGCTAAGGAAGAAAAGTGTACAGTCTTTCACTTTTGATATCTACTTTTCCATCTCAAACACCAGGAGTTTCAGCATGCAAAAAGCACACATCCAAGCCCTGTCTTACCCAAACCTTTCATGCATGCATCATTTACTCACATAAATACCTACACAATTAAATTACACCCTGTCCAGGCTCATCTACAGTTTTGTCTTCAGCTGCTGAGCTCTTTAGAGAGCAATGGCATGAAGTCCACAATTCACATGCTCTCCTTTTTTTAAAGCATCCACGTTGTGCCACAGCCAAGCAGAGCACTGGAAATATATGTTTTTGTCAAAAAGAAGACCACAGTTGAAAGAGAGTGAGAGATCAGTAAATGACTAATTCAAATATGACATACTCATATTTGAGTGTGCACAGAGGAATAAAGGAACCCCCAAGTAGATATAGCTAATCTACAGGAAGGCTTCAGGGAGGAGGTGATATATGTGAATATCTGAGCTGGGCCTTAAAATGTGTTAGGAGTTTACTAGACATTGAGGAGAAAAATGCACTTGTTAGTAATTGGCCATTGCATGACACTGTATGTATTTTTATTTAAAATGCAAAACTTGTGTATGTCCCAGATTAAATTTTAACATCCCATGTGAAGTGGTTTTCATCTTCTCGCTTTATTAATGCAAATGCTTTCACAAGAGAAATTTTCTGTCCAGGCCTTCCTGAGTGTTAAATAAAATAAATTCCCTTCTTATGTATGTATGACACACTTCCTTTTCCTTTTATTATCATCGTTTGGATTGATGTGGTAATAAAAGATTCTGAAACCAAGTACTCAAATATATTAGAATTCATATCCATGGGGTCTTATTTGTTTTCTTTGATAACGATGTTTTTTTGAATAGGTGGGAAAAAAAGCTAAAATTTCCTCATTTTGCAAAATAAACACGAGAAGCTTTTTTTAAACACTGAGTTTGGGTGTGTATAAATGAAGGTTAATTTTTACAGTCATAACCATGAGGAAGCTGTCCTACAGCAGCGTTATGAAAGCTGGCATGTTATGGATTCAAGAAACTTCCTAGAATGATCCTGAGATTCATCCGGAGTTCAAATCATTTCAGGTTTGTTCTTTAATAAGTTGTAGTTGCCACATACCAGGACACTGAATAAAGTATTTGTTCAATAGATTGAGCAAATATTAATTAAAATCAGTGGCCAGATACTGGCAAACATGGTGGTATTATCTCACTTATCATTAAATCAAACCCCTAAGATAGATACTGTTATTAATCCCATTTTATACATGAGAAGACCTTCACGACCTTCATGAATACATGAAGGATTCAGTAAATTGTTAAGGTCACACATCCTACATGGCAGAGTCTAAATTCAAACACGGGGTGGTCTGATTCCTCAACCTTGTACTTCAGTTACCATATGTCTTACCCTGTTCTAGATCCTGGACCCACACAGACTGTAGGGTGGGAACTCTTGGGAGCTCGCATTGTACCAGGGAGATGATATGTGCACAGAAGTACTCAGCACCATCGAAGGCTATGAAGACAGGTGTGTAAAAGACAGTGGGGCAGGGAGGAGGGACTTGTTCGTGGGCTACTTAGGTCTTCTGGCTCATGCAGTGTCCAAGTAACTTTACATAGGAGGCTCTGCTCTCTCAGAGGAAATTCAGAGGCTGGAGGGGAAAACGGATTTGAGCTGCAAAGAATTAAACCAGGGTTGTCAACTTAGGGAAGGCGTTTGGCACTTGGTAGGACAAACCGTAGCAATGCTGACTCACCCGGACCATCTGAATTGTTACATGTTGCCTGCCATGACTGCAGCGAGGTGAACACTCACAGCTCTACTGCATGAGGTGCTCACAAAGATGCACCACTTCTTTATCATCCAAAGGCACCAAGGAAGTGATCTGGGACACAATTTGTAGTCATGTTATGAAGCAGGATTTTTTGTGTTTTTTCTCTTTCCCCTAATTCAATCTTTGTTTATTTGCTTACGTTTCTACAAAGGGGTCTTTCAGGCCTCTACCTTTGAACCAACTGAAATTTTTAAAGGAATTAAAATGGGAAATAAAAAGTCTTAATTGCTGTATGGTACTAATTGTATTAAGGTGTATTAATTTCAGGTATTCCGCCAAATAATAACATTCATTTAAAAAAAGAGGGGACTTTTAATGGTCCAGATATATTGCATTCATAAGCATCTTCTTTCTTTACAATGTATCCTGTAAGCACCAGGATGGTAGAGACCAAGTGTTACCCATCTTAGTATCTCCCTGCAAACTGAGCACTACCTAGCATTTTCACATTATGAATGTACTTTTTTTTTTCCCACTGTCTTCTCCCAACAGATTTAAGCTCCTGAGAGAAGAGACCTTGTCTGTCTTGTTCACTGCTGTATCCCAACACCTGGAGGGGTGCCTGACACATAGAAGAGCTCAATAAATATTTGATGATGAATGAATGACATATTAATTAAAACAGTGCTAGGAATATTGTAGAAATCTAAAACATTTCCTAATGAATGAATAAATGAGGTTCAAAGACCTGCTTCCACCCCAACAACTAAAGGAGTAGGACAGAGCCAGATGAGATGAAATCTGCTTATTATGCAAGCGTGTGTGCTGGTGGGGATGTGGGGTGGGGGTGGGAAAGGTCTCCCTCAGTGCTATGCTTTATAGCCAGTTACCTAGCTCCATTTTACATAAATGTACATTTTTTATGTTCCTTAGATTTTAGAATAGTCAGTGGCATTCCTTCTCCCTAAAATAATGGAAAAAGAAATAATCTGTAGTTTTAGGCTCCATATAGCTTACAAGTCACTGCCATGAAATGACGTTATCTATGTGTCTCGTAAACACATTTACATCGGCTCTAAAATGTGTTTTACATTGTACACTCTGTGTTAGCATTTTGAGGTTTTTATAACTCCAAGTTCCAGAAAAGAACTTGCAGAAGTTCCAGATTTGTAGCAAGTTGCCGAGAGAACAATGATTTGAATATCACTTCACTTACAAGAAGCCACGTCGATTTCAATTATCCAGAATAAAAGAAAAAAGTAAAAAATAAACAAAAAGCCTCTGTGTTGTCAAAACAGTCTCTATAAAAGTCTGAGTGCTAAAGCACATGCCTTTTACCCACAATAGCTCCCGGACCCACGCTCTCTGACACAATGCTAACCAGCAGTTTCCAAACCAGGCACAACGCAAAGCGCAAATGAGGAGGGCTTGGGGGCTGCTAAAGACAGTGAGAAAGGGCAGCAGAGAGCCAGAAAACTAGAGAAAAGAAGCAGTGGCCATGGAAAGGAATACAAGGCGTCCGCAAGCTTAGCCTTCCTGGAATGATCCTGGACAAGAGCTTTTTATACCACACCAACCTTTAAAGGCATTACTCTCCAATGCAAAAGTTTATTTGTTAACTTTGCCCCAAAGGAAGAAATACATTGAATTTCTTCTGTTTAGGTAGGCAAGGCACTGATGATTGCATTGATTATGTATTTTAATTTCACAAATGCTTATTTTCTCAGTAGAAAGTCTGTCAGTCACCGTGAGCCTTGAGGTTTGGTCACCATAATTCAATTCATTTTCAATTTTTAGAGGAGCCTATTACCAATCCAAACATGCAAGAGGACAATGGTACAGCCACAAGGACAGCATAAAGGGAAGGGTTTTGCTATAAAATCTGTATGCAGTACAACATTCTCTCAAGAACATTCCATTCCGATGCTTAACAGTGGGCTTCAACTCTCAGCCAGCTAGTTCCAGGTCCACAGACAAGATTACCTAAACCCAGGACAACGCTAAGGGCAGAAACTCCCATCCCTCCTTCCTGTTCCCGCTCCTCTTCTCTTTGTTGCCTCGCACGCTGGTCTCATGATGTCTTTATTCCTGCTCCCTTCCCTCCTGACACTAACTAGCAAGCAGCACTTACACATATGCCCCTTCTTGCTGTGGCTCCCCTGAAAGGTGGCTACTTTACTTCGGCTTAATCCACACCACAGCCTTTTCTGAAAACATAACTTTTTGACTATTGATTTCTCAACTGTCACCTTAGTAGCTCTTATCAGATGAAACTTTCTTCCTTAGAAACTAGTTAATGCTTTTTCTAGCACTCCAGGACTGTGGCTTTTGCAATAACCTGTGCATCTTAACTATTTGTAAACGTTATTCTACTGTAAGATTTAGTTTCCCACGTAGTGTCCCATTTTGCCTTTATCTAATATATACTCATTACAGAAGATACAGACCATACAGGAAAGATATAGTTAAA
This sequence comes from Hippopotamus amphibius kiboko, assembly GCF_030028045.1. Taxonomy (NCBI): domain Eukaryota; kingdom Metazoa; phylum Chordata; class Mammalia; order Artiodactyla; family Hippopotamidae; genus Hippopotamus; species Hippopotamus amphibius. The sequence goes on along the minus strand of NC_080187.1, from coordinate 190,379,665 downwards.
AATTTTCCTGCAATTATATCAGCCTAATGATAAGCATATCATGTATTTCATATGTATAAATAGGCACACACACACGTTTGTTATATTGTATATAAAGTTTTGTAATCTGTTCTTTCACTCAATGTTTTACCTTGAATATTTTCCCATATCATTAAAAACGTATTAATGGTAAACTTATTTAACACATATAATTTTGTCATAAAAATATATCATTGTCATTGTGGCATTCTTCTTTTACCATTAGATATTTAGGATGTAATAAAGGCACGTTATCTTGCAGCTGTAACACAGAGTAGTGCAAAGACTGTGGTATCTTAAATTCTAAAGCAAAGTTCTGGACTCGTGTGTGTGTGTGTGTGTGTGTGTGTGTGTGTGTGTGTGTGTGTAGGAAGGTTAGGGTGGGTAGGTGAATCAATGATGTGCAACCTTGACACAGCTAACTTTGCTGTTGCTTCCATTATGATGGGCTTTCATATGCTTTCACTCAGGTACCACATACATAAGGAATGAAGACAGAACCTCAGTCATCTGTGTGCCATTTGCCATATAAGAACATATGTTCTGAACACATCTAACTGTTTTAAAATCTTTTTAGCTGCCACATAACATAAAGTCATTCCTTAAATAACTTAATCCACTTTGAAGTGAGCTATATGAGTATCGGTTTCCTTTCCCCTCATTCTGCACCCTACATTGGAAACAATCATATCAGGCATTTCTGTAGTTTATTAACTATATTCTTTAGCAGTAAAAAAATAAGCAAGTGCTGAAAAAATTTCCTTTTAATATTTCAGCACATGAAATTGCTATTAAGAGTTTGAAAGAAAAACTGTACCAAGAATAAATTATTGTACTATGGATAAGATAAGAAGTCTAGGAAGGAAGCAGATTACGAAAATTCTTCAAAAGAGTAAAAAACTATAAATGCACATTGTGGAGGGGATGTAGCTTGAGCCTCAGCCTGTTACTCCCCACTGCTAAGGTTCAGACATGTCTGCAAATCTTTATCACGCTGGTAGTGAAGATACAAGAAAAATTTGCTCATGTGGAACCCAAAGTTTTTCTTGGGATGGGGGATGTGGTTACAGGTGAACCCACTGCTGGAATGTGTGCTGAACTTATATGGTGGCCCAGTAGAAGTCTAGTAGGGGTAGGCTGGCAGTGACACTAAATATTTTCCTGGGAAGAACCCACCCCAATGGAGGAGGGACTCAGCTGAGACGCTCTTTCTCACGTAAAAGTCTTGGGAGTTGGTGAGAAGCAGAGAGCCTGCCCATGGCCTGGTGCCTATGACCCCAATCAGTCTCAGACCTAGAATCTTGGCAACACAGCCAGGTCCTGCGGGAAGCAGGGACTGGAAGCTAAAATCGAAAGAACCTAAAGTAACTCACTGGGGTTCAAGCCATACTTCTTTAGGACCTCTCTCTCTCTCTTTAAAAAATATTTATTTATTTAGCTGTGCCTGGAGTTAGCTGTGGCATGCAGTGTCTTCGTTGTGGCATGCAGGATCTTTAGTTGAGGCAGGTGGACTCTTAGTTGCAGCATGTGGGATCTAGTTCCTTGACCAGGGATGGAACCCGGGCCACCTGCATTGGGAGTGTGGCGTCTCAGCCACTGGACCGCTAGGGAAGTCCCAGGACCTCTCTTAACTACAGAAGAAGTCCATTCTCCTTACTCAATTGTGGGCTACGGGACAGTCTGGATATTTTCAAAGCAGCCACCAGGAGACAAGGACCAGGTCAGATAGGGCAGCAAGGAGGAGAAGGATGTTAGGCAGAGCACAGCATATGTACAATGTCCAGCGGGTTTTGTAAAAGGCAGTGGGGCCGTGAAAGCAGCAGGGGCAGCAGCAGGTAGTGGGAGGTGGTGCCTCCCTGGTGGAGCCTCACGTAAGTACATGTGCTATGAAAGTTGCTCCTGAGCCCATATGGGGCACCACCTGGGAACTCCCAGGAGGGCTTGGGAAGGGGGAAATTTACAGCATACCAGAGTTCCTGCATGAACCTGTAGGGGGCTGACCCAGGGTAATGGGGTTATAGGTGTTAAGATTTACTAAGTCCTATGATTTACATATCACGTACATATGCCATTTTAGTGCAGAAAGACTTCAATTTTAAATAGGTTTCAGAAGCAGTGAACTTCAACGACCTCCTTTGGGGTCAATTAAGACCTGCATATGTACCTTCAAATATTTAAAGGAGTCCTTCTTCAACGCAGGGGCAGCTATGCTAATGCATACTCAAATAGGAAGAGACTGATAAAGTGGCACTGAAAAGGGCTTCTGTGTTTTTTTTTTAAACTGGTGAATCTACATTTGTACTTTATATCAAGTTCTGTATATACATATACAATATGATGGTAACAATAAACTAGTGAGTTATGCCCCAGATAGGTATTTCAATATGGTTTTTACTGTTGGACTATGGTATACACTCACCCTCCCTCCCTCTATGCTTTTTATTGTGTTTATTTAAAGTTTTATTTATTAAGCTCTATGTGATGGACTGTGCAGATAATAGAGATGCATAAGGGACAGTCACTAATCTTATGGCTACTCGGTTCTTCTCTTTATTACACAATCCGAACCAGCAGAACAACTACTGCAGGCACTTAAACATTTCAAGTCTGATGTCAGTGAAAATTCACAACACAATTTTAAAACTATTTCTTTTAGTGTTTACGTGCCTTTATTAACTATAAGAACATATCAGATCCTTAACTATTTGCCTAATTTTCTTTTGAAAGTGTGAAACAAAATCAATATATGAGTACAGACTAAACAAAAGCAGAATGCTTTGTAATAATTCTAGGAGTAAATGTATTTATCATTGTTTTCATCAATTTATAGTTTTTCCTTTAGGAAATTATTAGGGATTACCATGGATTTCAAAGGGAAAAAAAATTCGACATACAAATGTTCATTTAGTTGCACCGGAAACACACAAGGTGCCCAAAGGACAGTTTAAATATATATACCTCAGAAAAGTGAAATATTGATTTTGGCAAGATAGATTTTGTTGAATGTGAATCCAGAAAAAATCTTATACAAGAGTTACACATGCCTGCTTTGTAAATAATATACTTTTATAGGTAATAATAATATATATGTTCATACCAAAACATGGGAGGTTATTTGATGCTTTTAAGTTCTTGAGACACTGTTATTTAATTATGGGAAAATAAACTATGAAGAGAATAATGGAGAAAAACCAAAAAGGTGGCCTTCTTCCTTCTAGACAATGGCTGGTAACTTTGCAATTTTAATGGAAATCTAGCAAATGAGGTATTGTAGAACTGTTTTCTCTTTCCAAAAGAGGTAAGGAAAAAGTTCACATTCCATTGCTGAAATCTGCAGTTGAAAATTCCTCTACAAGTAAAACCAACCCTAATACATATAATTAGTCTAGTTCTTGGTCATTATCAGGTTATTTAGGTTAATCTAGGAAAGATAATGCTAGCGATAAAGCATAAGGAAGAGAAGTTTATAAATCAATAACCTATGGATTAAAGACTGACATCTTTTAAATCATCTAAGTAAATTGCCATAATGCCCCTTTAAAGAAATGGCTGAGAATCCAAGTCTACTTTCATCTGGCACACAAACGAGCCATTCCATAATAATACTATCTCGACTGCAAAAATATAACAGAAACTTTGTTTACATGTAAGTTGGAAACTTTTAAATAATAATCTTGAGAACTAAGCGTATACTACACTCTCTGAGGCCAAATTATGACCTCAGTTACATCAAAGACAGTGCAAAGAGTCCTGGAAAGGGATAAGAAAGGGACAAAGAGAAGAGACAGGAAAACAAAGTGGCCAGAGAAAGGCTTGGCAGAAGCCCAGCATAAGCCTGGCTTCTCCCCCAGGCCTTCTGCCCGTCTGCATACACTCCTCATCCAGGACCAGCTTCTCTCCTCAAAGAAATGCCAGCGAACCCCTGCCAGTGCTTCATCAATACCAAAGATGTCAAGATAAATAGACGATAAGGCCATATTGCAGCATTCTCCAAAGAAACTGCTTCTCATAAGAATAAGATTTCTCACTTGCAAGATTTACAAAATTGGGAACTACATCTTAATTAAGTCTGTACTGTTCAATGAAAAAATTTTTTAAACACATTGGCGCCTTCCCCTTGAAACCAATAATGCTCTACTTCTTGACGTGTGTTTGTTTATTTTAAATAAAAGATACACAGATATTTACTTATGGTAATTGAGGAAAAATACACCAACTGCTTGGTATAGTTAATAGGTAGAAAGGGACAAGGATTCAGGAGTTCTCTACTGCAATCTGCTGCTGCCAATATCCTGCTTTGTAGCTTTAGGGCAGTGTCTTAACCTTTCTGGGCCTCAGCTTCCAGAGCTATAAATTGAGATTGCAGGATGTGTATAAGATTGTTAGTTCGATGATCTGTGATCCATCTACATCAACCAATTCCAAAATGTCATGCCAGATATACCATTTAGAGGGTCAGTTAGAGTACGTGATTGACTGACTGGGGGAGTCATATATGATTTTTTTTCTTTTTACTTAATAACTCAATTCAAACTTTATTCCAGCATCCAGTCATTAGTTTTCATTAATCAGCTTTTCCCCACTCCATGTCATCTTAGGATTGTGAATGAAACAGATATTTTTAGAAAACTATTTTTTCTTTTAAAGAAGGCGAAGTGGCATATAATTTAGACACTCTCCTACCCTTTCCCTGTGACATGTAATGATGATATAGAAGCTTTAACCTGTTTACAGCATAAATACTGTATTAAGTACCATCTTATCGTCCTTTTTTTTTAATTTTTTAAATTAAAAAAAATTTAAGCTCTTTATTGGAATATAATTGCTTTTTAACATACTTTTAGAAAAAGAAATATAAGCTCTTATTCCCCCAAAATCAACTAAACATATTTCAAGGCCCTTGACCTCATCTGATGCAATCCTTATCACTTGATTCAAGTAGTTTTCTTTGAGCTTTCTTGGAAATGCATACATTTTAGCACTAGATGGTGCAATGTAGGTCATCTCCCTTGACTCGCAGATTTTAGAGATGGGAAAACTGAGGTCATGGCACAACTCAATAGCAAGAATAGTACCAGAGCCCGGATCCCAAGCTTTTTGCCTAGTGATCTTTCCATTGCCAGATGCTACCCTCAGAAGTTTGAGCTGGACACAGGGCCTATTGTTAGGCCTTGAGAATTCCAGTGAGGATCAGGAGCAGACTTGTTTCAAGGAGCTCCCATGTTCAAGGGCCAGGAAGAGGTTAATAAAATGAATGGATACTGTATCATCATCTAACTAAGAAATCACATTCTTGATAGAATTCAAACCACAGTCAAGGGGACACTAGATTTCCTTGATATATATGTAGCTATAGCAAGAAAAATCACAGCAGATGTGAAGTTAGTCTCCAGCACAGCCTCCAAAGCCCTGCTTCTTGGTAGCCATGTCCTTGTGTAGTTCCCTGCACACCGTATCAGAGTTGGTGTGAGTGGCCAATAGAAAACAGCAGAAGTGATGGTATGTTACTTCTGAAGCTACGTCATAAAAGGTCTTTGGTTTGTGTCCCCAGTTCTTGGCACAAAGTTTCTAAAACTCTTAGAATTTCCTGAGTGATAAGGGTGGTTGAAGTGCCTTTTGTTCCAGTGAGATGACTCCGGAAGACCCCAGACAGCTTCAGGATGGGGGCTGGTCATCAGAAAGAACAAGCCTTCATTACAAGCTTCGAACTTTCAGCCCCAAGCCCAAACCTCCAGGAGAGAGGGGATGGAGATTAAGTTAATTACCAATGATTAAGTTAATCAATTATGGCTATGAAATGAAATCTCCATAAAACCTCATAAACGATGGGGTTTGTGAGTATACTGAAGCGCTTCAAGGGTGGTACTCCTGGAAAGGGCGTGAAGTTCCATATCCTGCCACCCTCTCCGAGAATATTTTCTCCTAATGCATCTTTTCTGCTTGGCTCTTCCTGAGTTGTATCCTTTATAAGAAACCCATAATAGTAAGTAAAGCATCTTTCTGAGTTCTGTGAGTCATTCTAGCAAATTACTGAACCTGAGGGGGACCATGGGAACCCTTGAATTTACAGCTGGATGGGCAGAAATATGGGTAGCCTGGCGTCTGAAGCGGGGGCAGTCTTGTGGGACTCAGCCCTAAAATTATGTAGCTTCCACTAACTCCAGGAGTTGGTAATGGAATTGAATTGAATTTTGGATACGCAGTTGAAAAAATACCTCTCATGCTTCTTGCTTTCTTTAGTTTTCTCTCACTTTCTCTCTCTCCCAGATCACTTACTCTGGGGGAAATCAATCGCAAAGTCTTGAGGATACTCAAGTAATATATGGAGAGTCCTACTGGTGAGGGATTGAGGCCTCCTGCCAACAGCCATGTTAATAAGCCATTGTGGAAGTGACTGCAGGATTGACACTTTGATTTCAGCCTTGCGAGACCTTGATCTAAGCCATTTCTAGACTCCCAGCCCTCAGAAACTATGTGAGATAATATATACTTGTTGCAAGCTGCTAGGTTTCAGGGTAATGTGTTACACAGCAGTAGGTGACTATTACAGTACATGACTCCTTATATCTATTCCATTTTAATGTCCTTGTCATAAAATCCACCAAGGATGGATCCTAGAGTTTGAAAAAAAGAAAGAACTCAACAAATTACCCTCAGATTTTCAAATAAAACATACATTCTAAGTTTAATATATACTTTCTGTTAGCAGAAATCACAAATATTCACAACAGCTAATTCATTCTCACCAAATTTCAAGTTTCAGTAGATCTCCTAGACTATTTTCTTCTATTTTTTTCACTGAAATTGTTAGCATTCTTGTTTAGTTATCTTTAAACAAGCAGTGTTTAAAGAACTGCTAAGAAATTTCTACTCCTAAGAAATTAAGTAGATCAAGATTTTCTAGGCTCTATTTTTTTCTCAATGCTTTACTTTTTTGCCAGCCAGATGGGTTCTAGAATCTTTTTAGAAATTACATTCTTTAATAACAATTATATGTTAAGCAGTTCTTTATATAAAGCTTTAGTCCACAAACTCAGATGTGCAAGAAATATCCTTTCTTCATTTTAAAAAAATCAAGTTAATTTGGTTCCTGATTTCTATTTCCAGACAGATAAAAAATCTAATCTCAGTTAGTAAAGAGGCTTCTTCCTCTAGATCTCCCAGTATCTGGCCATGGTCTTATCACTGCAAAGCATCAGGGAAGGCCTCTGGCCTTCAGTTCCAACCCCAGCCCTTTATATGCTCATTTTGGTACTGTAGCATGTTTTCCCTCAGCCCAAGCTGGGTGATATGCTTGCAGTGGTGGGAGGAAAACTAAGGAGAGAACAAACTCTACATAATCCCTCAACAAATCATCCTATGGCAGGGAGTCAGAGAACAAATTAAATGAAAGAAAAGAAGCAAGCAATAAGGTACCAGCCTTCAGATTCCTTAAACACTCAACAGGAAACAGGAAATGCAGAAACAACATACTAAGGGATAAAAACAGGTTATTGTAAGAAGTACCATTTAAATTGCAAGAGCTGGGGGAACCCACAGAAGAAAATTATGGGAATGGAGTGGGCTTAATAACGGCAAATATATGCATATACAATCTCTCACATATATACAGAATTTTATATATTATGAGGAAATTTTTCCACATTTATAATTTTGTTTGAGATACTCTTTACAATGAGGTTAAGAGGATACAAGTTAACAACTTCATTTTACAGATGAGGAAACTGGGCCTCAGTTAGCTTTGGTGACTTATTCAGTATCACAGGGCTAGTTAGGAGTGAGCCCAACTACCCTTCTATCAAGTCCTTTCTTTGCCCCCTCCTCCACTTCTGGGTGAACTGGTTCTCTGAGAGAGGTTAAGTTCTAAAGCAGGATTGGAAGCATCTACATGGATAAAGATAAGAAGCATTCAAGTGTGATAAGGAGTGTGGGTAGCTGTTGGAGAACTTGAAAAATACAGGAGAAGGATACAATCAAGGCAAGTGGAGTTTTCCAGATATAGAAGATAAAAGCCATGGTGTGGAAAAGTGAGGGAGGGTGGGGGGGGGAGTCAAGGGAGGGAGGGAATACGGGGATATGTGTATAAAAACAGATGATTGAGCTTGGTGTACCCCCCCAAAAATAATAAATAAATAAATAAAATTAAAAAAAAAAAAAAGAAAGAATGCTGAATGGTGACTAAGGGAGCCATTGATATTAGATAGCAAATCCCCCCCGCCCCGCCCTTAACTCAGAAGTTTATCTCCTACATCTCTTCATACTTAAATAACCACCAAGAAAACACCAATATCTTCACCTAGTAGTACATCATCCAATCCAGGCGTATACGATCCCTCTTTGGGCCCTTTCTACATCTTAGACACAGCGAGTGACATCATTCTCATTTCTTGTCCTCTAAATCATATATCCCAGGCTCATATAGGCATACCGTGGAGATATTGCCAGTTCAGATCCAGACCACTGCAATCAAGTGGATGTCACAATAGAGTGCGTCACATGAATTTTTTGGTTTCCCAGTGATATAACAGTTGTGTTTATACTATACTGTAGTCTCTTAAGTGTGCAATAGTGTTATGTCTAAAAAAAAAAATGTATATACCATCATTAAAAAATACTTTATTGTTAAAAAATCCTATCATCTGGGCCTTCAGTGAGTCATAATCTTTTTGCTGGTTGAAGGTCTTGGCCTCAATGTTAATGGCTGCTGACTGATCAGGGTGGTGGTTGCTGAAGGTTGGGGTGGCTGAAGCAATTTCTTAAATTAAGAAGATGAAGTTTATAGCATCAATCAACTCTTCCTTTCATGAACAATTTCTCTGTTGCACGCAATGCTGTCTCATAGAATTTTACCCACTGTAGAACTTCCAAAATTGGAGTCAATCCTCTCAAACCCTGTCACTGCTGTATTAACTAAGTTTATGTAATACTCTAAATCCTTTGTTGTCATTTCAACAGTCTTCACAGAATCTTCACTAGGGCTGGACTCCATCTCAAGAAACCACTTTATTTGTTCACCCATAAAAAGCAACTCCTCATCTATTACAGTTTTATCATGAGATTGCAACAATTCATTTACAGGTTCAGGCTCTACTTCTAATGCTAGTTCTCTTGGCATTTCCACCACATCTGTAGTTACTTCCTCCACTGAAGTCTTGAACCCCTCAAAGTCATCCACTCAGGTTGGAATCAATTTCTTCCCAACTCCTATTAATATGGATATTCTGACCTCTTCCCAGGAATCACTACTGTTCTTAATGTCATCTAGGATAGTGAATCCTTTCCAGGAGTTTTTCAATTTATTTTGCCCAGATTCATCAGAGGAATCACTATCTCTGGCAATTATTGCCTTACAAAATGCATTTCTTAAAGAATAAGACTTGAAAGTCAAAATGGCTTCTTTATCCATGTGCTGCAGAATGGATGTTGTGTTAGCAGGCATGAGAACAACATGAATCTCATTGTACAGCTCCGTTAGAGCTTCTGGGTGACTGGGTGTACTGTCAGTGAGCAGTAATATTTTAAAAGTAGTCTTTTCTGATGATCAGTAGTCTCAACAGTGGGCCTAAGGTATTCAGTAAACATGTAAACCATGTAAATAAATGTACTTTTACCTAGGTTTTGTTCCATTTACAGAGCATAGGCAGAGCAGATTTACTATAATTCTTAAGGGCCCTAGGACTTTTGGAATGGTAAATGAGCTTTGACTTCAACATAAAGTCACCAGCTGCATTAGCCCCTAACAAGAGAGTCAGCCTGTCTTTTGAAGCTTTGAAGCCAAGCATTGACTTCTCCTCTCTAGCTATGAACATACCAGATGGCATCTTTTTCCAAAATAAGGATGTTTCACCTACATTGAAAGTTGGGTGCTTAGTGTAGCCGCCTTCACTAATGATCTTAGCTAGACCTTCTGGATGACTTGCTGCAGCTTCTACATCAGCACTGCTGCTTCACCTTGTTTGAATGTTATGAAGATGGCTTCTTCCCTTAAACCTCATGAGCCAATCTCTGCTAGCTTCAAACTTCTTCTTCAGCTTCTTCACCTCTCTCAGCCTTCACAGAATTGAAGAGAGTTAGGGCCTTGCTCTAGATTAGGCTTCAGTTTAAGGGAATGCTGTGGCTGATTTGATCATCTACCTAGAACACCAAAACTTTCTCGATATTAGCAATGAGGCCATTTCACTTTCTTATCATTCACTGGAGTAGCACTTTTAATTTCCTTCAAGAACTTTTCCTTTGCATTAATAACTTGGCTAACTGTTTGGTATAAGAGGCCTCGCTTCTGGCCTGGCTCTGCTTTTGACACGCTTTCCTTTCTAAGCTTAATCATTTCTAGCTTTTGATTTAAGGTGAAAGATGTGCAACTCTTCCTTTCACTTGAACACCTAGAGGCCGTTGTAGGGTTATTAACTGGCCTAATTTCAACATGTGTGTCTCAGGGAATAGGAAGGCCCAAGCAGAGGGAGTGAGACTGGGGTGAGCCCGTCAGTGGGGCAGTCAGAACATACACAACATTTATTGATTAAGTTTGTGGCTTAAACGGACCCCCAAACAATTTCAGTAATAACATCCAAGATCACTGGTCACAGATTATTATAACAAATATAGCAATAATGAAAAAGTTTGAAATGTGAGAATCACCAAAATGTGACACAAAGATATGAAATGAGCAAATGCTGTTGGAAAAATGGCAGTGATAGACTTGTTAGACGTAGGGTTGCCATAAACCTTCAATTTGTAAAAAATGCAGTATCTATGAAGTGCAAAAAAGCAAAGTACAATATACCTATATTCTGACCTGGACCACACAGATAGGTGAAGTTTTTAAGATGTGCATCATCTTCACCTGCCACTATGCCTCTCTAATTCTTACTGATACACCATATTACCACCCACCTGACCCCACATAAACCAGAGCTTCTAGGAGGCTTTACTCAAGCTGACTTCCTCCCATGGAATGCAAAGACAGGAAATGGTGCATTGTATCTTTAAGTGGAACAAGACAGAAGGTCTCTGAAGAAATAATGAGATGGAGGGCCAATTTAGAATGAGATGCCAGATGGGTACAGAGGACATTATGATGTTGTAATGCTTTGTTAACCTTTCCATAAAGATCTTATGTGGCCTAAAGCCCTGATGTTGAGAATCCACACTGATTTATGTGTTTAGAAATACGAAATTTATTAGTAAATGGGAAAAAAAATTCTACTCATATTCAATCTCTCCCCACTATACCCCTCTCTCAACATTGTTACCTATTTTCAAAGGCATCAGTTTTTCGCAAATAAAAATTTTCAAAATCCTCCATCACACCCATATCCCAAAGCCTGGCCTTAGTTAGAAAGCTTTGTGGCTCTGACTCAGTAGAGCTGGTTATCCTCTTTAACTGGATTGATGGCGACAATTGTAATTACCTTGGGTGAGATTGCCTATAATGTAATTATATTTCCTTCATCAGTGTGAGCTGGACTTGTGGAATACATACAGAAGATGCCTCCAATTACTGAGAGGTTAAGGAGCGCATCGTATTGCCTCACAAATCATGTTTGTTACTGTATAGGATTCTAAAAACTATCTATGAAGCTGAAGGAATTATGCCTCTAAAGCAGCTTTTCTGGTCCCAAAACATTTCTATGTAGAGCTATACTATACAGTGAGTTGGCTACATTCCAGAGCTCTATTTTTTATTTAAATAAAAAAAAATATTTTAAGGACTCAACAGAGAGTACCAATAGCAAGTCTGTATTTTCTCATTTAGTTACTGCTTATTGTTTATTAATAGTGATTACATTTAAAAATATCTTTTAAAAGCATTCAATACACAGTAAAGTTTCACTTGATTTTTCTCTATGATTTGAAAACTTACTGTTTCTGAAAGTAACAAAATAAATAACAGGAGATAAATTTAAAATAGTCTTTACGATAGAACCATAATTAATACTAAGAAGCCAGCTGCTTTGCTACAATAATGCCTCTATTTTCCAATTAACACATAAAGAACTTAAAATTTTTCAATTGGAAGCCCATCCTCTAAACAGGACAAGTCTGCCGAACGTACTACAAACACATGTAGCAGTTTAGCAGAAATGGCACATCCTGGAAACCCACCCCCATCTTATTAGCTTTAGCATTGCTCTCATTAAACATAGAGCTTCTTATGAGTTTTTCCTTCCCAAGCATATGAAACATAGAACTTGGAAATGTGCCCTTTTGAAAAACTTATTCCTGTATTCACAAACCAGATGGTGCACATCAAATGCATCCTGATTTTCTAATGAAAGAAAAAAGGGTTCCCATTGTGTTCTTTAACAAGATGGATGCATCCTCAATTGCTGGTTTTGAAAGATACCCCGGGAAAGTTGAACAGCCTGGCGAATGCTGTCCTGTTGCACCTGGACAGGAAGGTTTCACCCAAGTAAAGAGCTGGGACCAAGCTCAGGGAAGCTCTGCTTTTTAATTCTTCCAAAGTAGGTACTAGGAGAGGTGCAGGCCCTGCCACAGCTGCTCACAAAGAAACCTCCTGTCTTTGAACATCAGAGACAGAGACGAAGAATCTGCTGTCTGCATAAGAGGGCTAACCAAGCAAGAAAAAGAACTTTTCTGTCTCTCCCTCTTTCTCTGTCTGTGGTCCACTGTTTAGTCGAGCCATCAAGCCATTTGTGTAGGATGCTTTCATTACTAACACCACCAATAAAAACCGAATTCTGGGCACCACTTGAATGTCACACTCATGACTTTCAGACACAATACAGTAAAAATGTATTCAAAGCCAATAAAATTATGCTGGATTTTTCCAACAAATTACAGAAAAATATAATCTTGTTTACCTTGGAGAAGGTTGGTTTGTATGGCCGAAAACCTGAAAAAAGAAAAAAGAAAAAGATTAATTTCCTGTTACTTCTGACGTTGCCACCATGATACGGCATTGAACACAACTGTGGTATGTCTACTAATTTAGTAAATCCATATGTCCTTTTTCTCTTGCTGGAAGTAATAGAATGGTTTAAGCCAAGCTGGATTCTAACCTGAGTCCAATTTCTCTATTTAATTCCACGATTAAGTCAGGAATACGTTCAGCTGAGGAAAAGCATCCACCAGCATATCTGAAGAAAAAACTGTGGCAGGCTACACATTGTAGTTTGAAACTTTTTTTTAACTTTCAACAACCTGAAGACCTCTGGTCGGCTAGGTCTTATTTTATCTTACTTCACAGATGAGAAAAAATTTTCTTTGTGCTGAGACACTATTTCATGAAATTCAACATTGTATCTCATTTTTCTTCATGAACTACTCTAATTTAACAGTTAGGCTAGAAGAGAACACACTACCAATAGGTTCAGCCATTTAACACCCCGAACCTGGAAACAGCAAGTTGAAAGTTTCACAGCCTACACAATAAATCAGTTAATCCACCAACTCTAAGCCTATGAGTCTGAAAATGGAAGGAAGGTATTTTGACCAGCACTGTGCAAAAGCTATTCCTGACTTAGGTGCTCAGTTAAGCTGAACACCGTCTTGTTCTCAGTTTGCTTTGCAGAAACATTTATTGTACATTTTAAATATATGTATCTTCCAACTTGGGCTAGAAAGACTTACCACCAAGTTATATTAAGGTTAAGCAATACTCCAGATTTGAAAAATTTTCCCCAAATGTCACACAATTCCCTGAGACCTGGGAGTTTTCTCTCCTTAAGGTGTGAGATGGCTTTTCCTCTTGGTGTTGTGCCATTAAAAAAACAAAACAAAACTTATTTAGCAAACAGGTACCAAATCAATCAGAAGGTTAGCATTCTTTTTATTTTAGTGCTCTTTCTTAATGGGAAAAAATTGACTGATTAGTTCACCTAGAACATTCTTAGCCTTAGGGCAGGAACAGCACTTTGTACACAATAGTGGACTGGATTTAAACAAGAAAAAGAAAATCAACATTCAAGAATATAGTGAACTGCAAAAATGGAAGAAAACAGACAAAGCAAGGTCTGAAAGCATACTGAAACTTCTATATACTTAAAATCTTATGTTTTAAGTTGAATTGTCATGTGTGTACTGGTGCTTTATCTTAGTTGGAAAGGTACTTACATGATGACATCTAAATTCAACTGTATAGTTTATACTATCACCTTAGTTTCCCTAAACTATATATACTTCCTGAGGAAAAAAAAATTAAGGTACTTCCTTAATAAATCCACAACCTCTACCGCTTCCCTCCACCCCCACCTCCATACTGACTCCAAAACTACTTTCAGGAAGAGGCTTCTCTAAGTGGAAGGTTTGTTGACCTTTCAGAAAAGACAGGGGTTGAAAGACAGAAGCAGCTAATTCTTTGCCACTGGCTAGAATAAGAACTACTAGAACCCAGTCTCATGAATCCTCTTTTACTCTGATCCTGTTCTACTATTTATTGTTTGGGCATCTGGAAGTCCCATGCCCCCAACACAATAATTTATATTGTAGGGGAAATGGTTTTTAAACTTAAGTGTACATGAGTGTCCTTCAGGGGAGCTTATTAAAAATGCAGATTCCTGAGCTCTAGCCCAGCTCTATTAAACCTGAATCTCTAAAGGGTTCGTGCCCAGGAATGTTTATTTCCAATAACATTCCCAGTGACTTTGATCAGATGGTCATTTTGAGAAACAGAGACTTTTTGGAAGATAGAAAAAGACCTTTTTTTTTTTATTTTGCACATGGGCTTAGTTGCTCCGTGGCATGTGGGATCTTCCTGGAGCTGGGATCGAACCCGTGACCTCTACATTGGCAGGTGGCTTCTTAACCACTGCGCCACCTAGGAAGCCCAGAAGATAGAAAAAGAGATCTCAGGCTGTGCCAAGTGCCAAGTCTTGGGTCGGTAGGCCTATTATACTGATATCCCATCTCAGAATGCATACTCAATAAATATTTAAGTTTGAAAAATAGTATTTAAGTATAATGAGTTCTTTACTTGCAAATGTTTTTTCTTCTCCTTTATGATTTCCAAATAGATAACTAACCTGCCTTAAGCATTATTTTGCTTTGGTAACCTATAAGTCACTGAAAAAGGAGAAAGTTTAGGTAACATAGATTCTAATCAACGTGGCTTATGTATTGTTTAACTCCAGTTAAGTCACAGAATCCTTGAAATTTACAGCTGGAAGGATTTCAGAAAAAAAAATTAGTCCAGTCCTTTCATTTTTCTAGGTAAAGCAGCTTTCATGCAGAGAGATTAACTAACTTTAGGATTATTTCATAAATGGGGGTGATCTGAAAGATTAATGGAAAACTTTAGCTATGATCTTGAATAATTGCCAGGTATCTGCTTAATTTTTACCCCTTCTCAGTTCAGATGGAAATATCCACAAAAAGAACTATATAAGTAAATACAATTAATCATAATCAATCATGTATTGTCTTGGATTTGCCTAGAACCAAATTACTGAAACGGACACATGGCATCCTGCTGGTTCTAATTTTCCAGCAATTCATTAAACATTTCATGTTTTGCTTGTGACAGCACAAACCTTTCAACTTCCTATTCTAACTAATGTCATGAAAAGCACCAAAGTGCCCAAATACATGTCATGAAGTTCTTGAGTGTGGGATGGCCATTTCCAATACATACAGAGTTTGCATACATTATAATAAACATATTGTTACCATTTTCTTTGTATCAGCCTCAGGATTTCACTTTCTTCATCTACAAATGTTGGGCTTGGACTAGATGATATCTCAGAATCTAACAGTATGATGCAATTAAGCTAAAACAAAAGGTTGGATATAAAGATGCCAACTTTTAATTTAAAACATATAAAAATATTTGAGAAATGATCATCTCTTCCACCACCATCATTTCACTGAAAAGGACAATTTTAACCCCAAAAGCATAGGAAGCACATAATTTCAAAATAAAGATAACCTTTAACTTGAAAAAAAAAATTAACTTTGTAAAGTACTACATTATCCTTATATTTTCCCTATTGCTATAGAGTCATAATAACTCTGTCATGGACGCAGTGTCAATCAGTGATCTGCTCTTTGGGAGCCACTGCTGTAAAGTTCTTCTATAAAGAACTTAGAGGCAGCATTTCCCTGCATTTATCTGACACAACCCTCACCCCCTGAGATGCTTCTAAATAAAGGGTTTCCTGGTTTTAGAACAAAAGGGTGTGGTGGTGTTGGTAGGTGCCTCACAGTATAATCTCCTTTTAGAGATTCTTAGTGAATAATATATACAGAGTTCTCTTAAAATAAAGAAAATGTTAACCTTATTTCATCTATCATTTTAAAAATACTATTTATCCCAGGAAATATTTTTTGCACATAGTACCTATTCACATTCTGCAAAACTAGCATTCTGCATAGCACATTCTCAGAGAATGGTCTATAATTTTCCCTAAATCAGCTCCACATCCTGACCTGCCAATTACAGTTAATAGGCCCACCCTTCTCCCACTCCCCAGTGGTAACTTTGGAGGAAGTTTTGACCTACACTCAAGAAATATTAGTCAAGTGGACTGGAGGTGAGCCCAAGACGGCAGGCAGCAGGCTACCCAGGTCAGTTCAAAATAAAGCCCTGTGGGGAGGAAGGCTTGGTCTTCGTGAGGGAGAGGGTGTCCTTCCATGCACGTCAGAGAAACTCATGTCTCCTAGGCCCTCTCTCTTTCTGATCACTTCGGCAGGTTCAGCTGTGTGTGAGGACACCAAAATAACAGTGGCATAAACAAGATAACTTTGATTTTTCTCCCATATACATAATCACTCACATAATACATAACAGTCCCGAGCAGTGGTTCTCAAGGTGCAGCTCTGGGGGAACAGTATCAGCATCACCTAGGAGCCTGTTAGAAATGCAAATTCTTTTCCTTAAGCTCTTTATTGGAGTATAAGTGCTTTACACTGTTGTGCCAGTTTCTGCTGTACCACAAAGTGAATCAGCTGTATGTATACATATATCCCCTCCCTCCCACGACTCCCTCCGACCTTCCCTATCCCAGCCCTCTTAAGTCATCACCCACCCTAGAGTTGATCTCCCTGTGTTATGCAGCAGCTTGCCACTAGCTATCTATTTCATATTTGGTAGTGTATATATGTCAATGCTACTCTCTCGCTTCGTCCCAGCTTTCCCTCCACCCCTCCATGTCCTCAAGTCCGTTCCCTTCATCTGGATCTTTGCTAACGCATATATATGGAATCTAAAAAAATGGTACTGGTGAACCCAGTGGCAGGGCAAGAATAAAGAACAAATTATTTTTTTTAATATTTAAAAATTAATTTTTATTGGAGCATAGTTGATTTACAATGTTGTGTTAGTTTCAGGTGTACAGCAAAGTGAATCAGTTATACATACACATATATCCACTCTTTTTTAGATTCTTTTCCCACATAGGCCATTACAGAGTACTGAGTAGAGTTCCCTGTGCTATACAGTAGGTCCTTATTAGTTATCTATTTCATATATAGTAGTGTGTATATGTCAATCCCAATCTCCCAATTTAGCCCTGTCCCCTTCTTTCCCCCTTGGTAATCATAAATTTTTCTACATTTGTGACTCTATTTCTGTTTTGTAAATAAGTTCATTTGTGCCATTTTTTAGATTCCACGTATAAGCGATATCATATGGTATCTGTCTTTCTCTTTTTGACCTACTTCACTTAGTATGACAATCTTTTGGTCCATCTGTGTCGCTGCAAATGGCATTATTTCATTTTTTTTTAAATAACTGCAAGTCCTTGAGACTCTCCTCACATCTACTGAATCAGAGGCTCACCTACCTAGCCCTCCAGATGCTGTGAGAACTTCCAGTTTCTAAACTTTCAGAACCACTGCTCAGATGTAGCTGGTCCAAGGCTGGAATGGGGACTCTGCTCCAAGGGGTCTTTTAGGAACCCAGGCTCCTTCTCTCTTGATACTTCACTCACTATACCCTAGGATGTTTCTCTTACACTCATGATCCCAAGCGACTCGCTACCACATGTGTTCAGTCACAACCCCTGCACACTGTTCCTCAGGAAACATTTCTAAACCAGCCTCCTCCTCTGAGTTCTTCAGCCATTGGCCTGATTCAGGCCCTCATCAGCTCTACCTGAACAGCTAACCATCTTCTAAAGGCCTCTGTCATGCCCACTGATTCTCTTCAACTTAGTTTATCCCACCTAATTAGCAAAGCTATCTCTTTTCAAATATGATTTGTTGTCTCTTACTAGACCATCATCTGATTCCCCAGTGGCAAAGTCCAAGCTCTGCAATGAAGGTCACAGAGTCTTTCAATTTCTGGCATCTATCTTTCTTCTTAATTACCCCTCACCTTCTCACCTGGACATCTTCTGGATTCCAGCTGCAGTAAACACTGTTTTCAGAATTTACCACACCACTTCCACCCCCATGCTTTTACACATGCTGTTTCCCTTGCTTGGAATGTCTGTGTTCACACTCCTCTACACACACACTCACACACATGCCCTCAGACACAATCTTCTTTTTCACCTGAGAAACACCTGCTCCTCTTTCAAAAGCTAATCTACACTCCACTTCTGCGGGGCCTTTCTCCACTTCCCCATGCTTGGTTACTCACTTCCTTGCGCTCCCACTGTAGCTACCCTAGAATACTTATCACATTGCATTTTAATTTTCTGTACAAATCCGCCTCCCAGATTAGATGGGGAGTTTCTTGGAAGCAGGCACTGTGACTTATTCAATAAACATTAAATGCCCACTTTGTCTCTAAAAGTTCACATCCTCAGGCCTAGGGCCTAGCACAGTGTCAGTGTCTGATGGGTACCCAATAATGGCTAATTTAAAGCATGAATGCATGAATGTTTTCTGTGAATTCTCTCAGGATATAATGATTGTAACATACCTGTGGGTGTTCCTGAGAAACACACATGGAAGCATCACTGTTGTTAGTAATGTACTGAATCTGCTAAATTCAGAATAAGTATTGGCTTTTAAAGAGCTAAAGAAGGAGGAGGGAAATGAGAAAAAACCCTGGGATCAGGGCAGAAGGTGTGAAATTTCTATGCTCAAAGCAAGGAATGTGTTTGTACCTGGGGAAATTGTGCAAAGCAAGTCCTGTAACAGAGATTTCGGCTCTACGAAGAAACAAACATTACCCTTCCAAGTTTGTGAGACTTAACGGCACCATCCCTCTTGCTGAGCAGGAGATGGCCAATTATGTTGTCTGTGCACTGACGAATTTAAATTCCCACAGGCAGGGACTATGATGCCACTTCACCCTGAAATCTTTCCTTTCAATTTTTTGAAAGATGGTAGAATGTCCTGATGTGTGAAGCTTTTCTTCTGATTATTTAAAAAAAAAGTCTTTCCAGGCAATTGTCCAAACCCAAGAGCTTAAATTAAAATGCTCATTTTGAGCATTTCTCATGTAATTCCCTGTTTGGATTGAAGGTAGAGGTCTTTTCTTGCCTAATCATGGGACAAAGAGTAATGAATGCTTCTGAAATTCCAGACTGAGTTAGAATCAAGGACACTTAGCAGAGACAAGTGGTACTGTTGTGGCTCTCAGGAAGAGGCAGAAGGGCAAGCCAATCTTTTTATGGTCTGTCCTGTGCCAAGACCTAGCTTTGTTTATTTGATCAGTGAATCCATTCTGGAAGGTTATGTTCATTATGGTACTTTGTCACTAATCAGATAAGAGAAACAATTAATGTGATTGCCAATATTGTTACTTTCAGAATGAACCAAGCAATATATATGTCGTTAGGATGAAAAATTGTTGGATGTAAAATATTATGGACTATAGTTACAATTTGTTTGTCAATGATGGAGATACTATACAATGCAAATAAAAAATTCCACAATCTTTTCATAATTTTCATGAAGGGCCCTATTCTAGATGCAAATTTTTATTTATGTAATTTTCATAGGATGTAATTTGACATAGTCTCTGTCTCCTAAGCAAGAGGTTTGTTGTAAACACTCTATTCAGCTTGCAATTACCATACAGTTAAATGACTAATCACAGAAACTCACTCCATGGTCATTGACAAAAATGGCCACACTTACAGCTGAAATTAACACTGAGAAAAATGAATCTGCCTCTTACCCACACCCAGGAAGTCAATCACAGAAAAATGCCCCAAACATGACTACAATTTTGTGATGAGATACAGTTAATCTGTGCTGTCTGAGCCAGAAAATTTCATGTCTTAGGTCCTGATTTCCCACTCCAAGTACAGCTGAATACAAGGCAGAAGGATGGGGAGAATTCACTCACAACAACAGGGTAAGACATTCGCTAAGTATGTTTGGATGAGATGCTTGAAATCTATTTCACAACATTTTTCTTCCCCACTAACCCTTCTCTTATGGCCTAAACAAATAAAGAGACACTGATTTTTAATGAAACATACCTATGAAACAATGACCATATCTTTTTAGCTCCCATTACCTTGATTTCAGAAATAACATCTAGTTCATGTTAGAGACTTCAGTTAGGGCTGGAAAACTCAGAAAATGCCACCAAGAATGCCACAAATGACAGGAAACAATTGCTCCCCACTGGATTTCACTCCTGCCTGTGCAAAGTTTACCATTTCATACTGAAATGGCGTGGGGGTCTCTGGCGTGTGCTGATCATAGTCAGCTCTCTTTCCCCTTCTCCACTGAGTCTCTTTCAAAATGTCACTCTCCCCAAGTTCTCTCTCCCACCACATGTCTTATCAGTGTCAGCAGATAACCTTGCTTCTCCAGACTCAGAGAAACTAGAAGCCAATACACAGGAATTCTCCCAACATGCTGAAACTTCTGTTCCCACCTCCACATTCCTTTCTTCATCTGCACATTTGCTGTGTCTTCATCCATCCTCACCTGCTTCTCTCCTGATACAATGAAAGAGGTGTTTCTCCCACGGTCTGAAGCTGAACCCTCTAACTAAATCCTGAGTCCTATCCTCTCGTGGCTCTTCTCTCCTATATTTTTGACTTTTAGTACCTCTTTCCCATCAATATGTCAAATCAAAAAGAAAATGAAAACTTTCCCTCAACCCTTCTACTCCTTAGAAGTCAAACTTCCTTAAAGAATTGCTTCCAACTTGTGTGCTGTTGGCCAGTTCACAAAAATGACCCTACAAGGAACTGTTCCTCCTGGTTTTCAGGTCCTTGTTTCAGGTCCTTGTTTCATGTCCTCTCTAAAGCTGAGCTGGACGTATGACTCACTTTTTGGGCAAAAGGATGCAGCAAAGGGACACTGTGTGACCTCTGAGGTCAGGTCAAAAGAGGTCTTGCACTTTCCACCTGGGTATCCTGGAACACTTGCTCTCGGGGAAGCCAGTCGCCGCGTATGAGTAAAAAGACCAACTAGCCTGAGATTGCTGTGCTGTTAGGAAACCCAAACTGGCTATGTGGAGAGGTGGCCTGGAGAGAGAGAACGATGCCCATCCAGCTCCCAGAAATTCCTATCAACCCTGGTAAGTACCTGCCATGTGGGTGAGAAGCCCTCTTGGACATTCAGCCCAATAGAATCTTCAGTTGGTTCCGGCTTCAGTCAAGATCTGACTGCAACCATATAAGAGACACTGCATTAGTTCTGGAGGGCTGCTGTAACAAAGCACCACAAACTGAGTAGCTTAAAACACCGGACGTTTATTCTCTCATAGTTCTGGAGGCTGGAAGTATGAAATGGTGTCACCAGGGCCATGCTCTCTCTGAAACTCTGGGAAGAATCCTTGTTTGCCTTTTCCTAGCTTCTGGTGGAGGCTGCATGGGCACTGATCATGCCTCGATACCCCTTGAATTGCAGCTGCATTGCTCCAACCCCTACCTCTGAAATCACATGGCGTTCTCCCTGTGTGTTCTATGTGGACACCAGTCATCATGAATTAACAGCCCACTCTACCCCAGGAGGACCTCGTCTTAACTAATTATATCTATAAAGACCCTATTTCTAAATAAGGTCACATTCGAGGTACTGGGGGTTAGGACTTCAACATATATTTTGGGAGGACAAAATTCAGCTCATAACAGACCCCAGTCTAGAACCACTCAGGGGAACCTAGTCAACCCGCAAAATGGGAGAAATAATAATAAAACCCTTAAAAAAAAATAGGATCTGCAAAGTGCAATAAAGCAAAACACAATACAAAAGGTATGCCTATACATCTACCTTCCTTTCTCACTGAAGTCCATCAAAATGACCAAAGAAATGTGTATGCAAGAATAAATTCATCAAATCCCCCCCAAAACAAAGAGTGATATCAGCAGACCAGTAACTTGAAGTGTTTCTTAAAGATGCAAGGCAGATAGAATTAGATGGAAAGAGGAAGCAAATAAACAGCCAGAGACCCCAGGAGGAGGCTGAGAGGAGAACCTCTGAAACAGTGCTACCTGCAGGAAAGAGCCCGGGCTCGGAGTCAGCAGGATCAGGAGACTCTGCGAGGGTCAGAGCCAGTCTCCCCTCCCCACGTCTCCCTTTACACGCAGATGAGCTGGGCAAGATCTGCTCCCTCATTAATAGATGTTACAAAAATAAAGTGGGGCCTTTGCATGGGGGCTCCTCCCTTGTGTACTGGAGCCAGAGGGGTAGAAGAGCAACGTCCTTGATAAAAGCAAGGCTCCACAGACAGGAAGGAAACAAATCAAGGAGGGACACACAGCTCAGTGCCGGGGCAGGAGCCGTGAAGTTGCCTCCCACTCACCCTCTTCTGCCTCACATCCCAGGTGGGCGTGATGCCCACCCCCACATCCTGAAGGAAGCCTGCCCACAGAGGACCCTCGTGTGACTACCCAGCCTATCCACTCACGATGTCATTTCACCCCTGACAGTGCAGAGTGTTCTGAACGAGAGACACCTCTAATTCAGAATTTCTCAACATTGGCACTATTGACGTTTGGGGTCAGACAGATCTTTGTTATGGGAGTCTGTCCTGTGTATTGTAGGATGTAGGACAAGCAACACCCTGTCCTCTACCCACAAGATGCCATAAGTATGCCCCCCTGCCCAGGGTTGTGACAGCTAAAAAGTGTTTCAAGACCTTGCCAAATCACCCCCTGTTGGGAACCATTACTTTTAATCCACAGCTGACAAGTGCCTTCGTTGGCTCTTTGCTTATTATTAGGAGGCTATAAAACTCTGTTCTCTAGGAAATGCTGGTCATGTCTAATTGTACCTGCCTGCTTAGCCCCTACTCCCACGCTCTGCATTCTTCCAGGGACCCTACTCTCCTTCCCAGGCAGAGCCACCACGGAGGCGCAGGCTCTCAGACAGCATCCAGATGTGGGTCTTCACACCACACTTACAGATGCCGGCAAGGGAGGCTCTCTGCCGTCTCTAACGTGATTTGTGAGTTCAGAAACGTGCAGTTCCTGTGCTAACTCAAAACTTCTCTCCAGCGATGACTGTTTATACCAAGCCCCAGAAGCATGGCTTACAAAAGAGGAAAAGCAGGAGTGGAGCAGGCCGTTGAGAGGCTGATACCAAGGATCTGACTCCCCTGAAGTCAGTGGAGAGAGCAAACTATTCCATGAAGGACTGGGCTAGAAAAGAGAACTGGTGGAAATCCTGCCCCCTGGATAGCTGGCTTTGCTGCAGTTTCATCGGAGTTCATTGCTCCTCTCTGAAAAGGAGATGTCCCCAGGAAAGACAAGCCTCACCTGCTTCTGGGAGGAAGCTCCATCTCCTCAGATGCCCTGCTGATCGAAGGTCAGGTGGAAGGAAATCTTGGAGAGTGAAAGAAGAGACCTGATTGGGGTCATGGCTGGAGTCCTTTGCGGGATCCTTCGAGCAGGCCAACCCCCACCCAAAGGACTGTGTGTTAAGGGAGGGGCGGGAGGGAGAGAAGAGGTCCCTTTAGCTCAGTCTTTCCACAGGCGGCAGGGGAATGTCTTCGTTAGTCAGGCATCCAGTTCTCTTTCTTCAGGGCTTTCCTGTGGAAGTAGATGCATGCACGCAACCTCCCAACCGCTCTTTTCAGAGGGAACACATCTGTCTGAGTAGATCAGCTTTGCCAGTTCAGCTCTCATTTAGCTACTAACAGCAAGCTCACTCCAGTGGGAACGGAGGAGGGGGAGGAGATCCAGGCATTCTATAATTCACCAAGATGCCCAAGTGCTGCCTCATTTAAAAAAGGGGTTACGGCTCCAGAGCAGTGGGCAGCAAACTCTGAGCCCACCACCTATTGTTGTAAATAAAGTGTTAACAGAACACAGCCTCACTCACATTGTCTATAACTGCTTGCAGTGATGGAAGAGATTAGTTGTGACAGAGACCATATGACCTGCAAAGTCTAAAATGTTTACTAATTTGCGTTTTGCATAAAAAGTTTGCCAACCCAGCTCCAGAGCACTGAAGGCAGAATTTTTTTAAATACCATTCAGTAGCCTGCTTTTCTTCTCCGTGCTTTGGCTATACTCAAAGTGTGAGGCTCACAGCATAAGACTGACAGTTTTTGTAGACGATATATTTAGATCTCTTCATTTTCCAACAAACGGTACTTTTCAGAAGTCTGGAACGCTGCCAGCAGGGTCTAGTGTGGACCCTCAAGTCTGCAGGGGTGTAAGGTAGACAGAGGAAAGATGAGACCAGAAATGTGTGGATAGAAGGAGTGAAGACCAGGTGATGCGTCTACTTTAAAAACCCAGGATGGGGAATTCCCTGGCGGTCCAGTGGTTAGGATTCTGCGCTTCCACTGTAGTGAGCACGAGGGGGCATGGTTCAATCCCAGGTCGGTGAACGAAGATCCCAAGGGCCACGTAGTGCAGCCAAAATAAAAAAACAAAAAAAGCAAACCCTGGACAGAGCCGGGTGAGTGGTGGGTGAGGCAGGGCAGAGGGAGACCTGTCTCCAGGGTCCTTCCTCCACTCCCGGCCATCCTGCCTTCTTGTCTCTGCTCCTCCACCTGTAGGAAGGGGCTTCCTCCCATGGTCGCCCATCCAGAAATACCAAAGCCCCTTCTCCTGTCTGCTGCTCCTATATTACCACTGCCTTCTGCTCTTCCTGCCCTCAAACCCAGATCCCCCAGAGATTTCCATCCCAAGCCTACCCCTCTGGCAGCTTTCCTGACCCACTAGAAGCACCCTGGGGAGAAAAGAGTAGACAGACAGACAGACACACACACACACACACACACACACACACACACATGGGCAGGGCTTGTAAAAAAAAAACTGTCAAATATCATTTTGAGAACTTCGACCTGCACTTAAATACAGTCCTAGCACAAAACAAGTAGCAGAACAGAGTTTTCTTTACAAACTGATAGCTACAGAGTTCGGGGGCTTGTGAATGCATCTAGTCTGTAGGATTTTTCATTGAAAAAATTCATTTAATTCAGCAAAGAACTGTTGCTATGAGCCAGCTGCTGGGGCGTGCAGGAAGCTTTGTTCGTAGAACTCCAACTTAAGATGGTATTAGTTTTAAAGTGGTTTTATCTTCCCAAAGTAAAATCTTGTTGATACAATGACTGGACATCAGAACATCTGGATAATACGACTGCTTTGTACTTATTTGCACTTGTGTAATATTTCACAACTGATAAAGCATTTTCACAGAGATGGTTATGTTTGGTTTCCCCAGCCAGTGTGGGAGGTAGGTAAAATGCTATTCCTTTGGCAAAATAAGTAAATTAGGCTCACTGAAGTTATCTGCCTTGTTAACCTTGGCTGTACCAGGTTAGTACACTAATCAAGACTTTGATTTCTAAATTCTTGGAATTTCTCTAGCATTCCTGTTGTTTCTCCTAAATTAGAATGCTAGTTTTTATCTCAAAATGGACCCCTATCGTTTCATGCCAGAGGCACCTGAATTATTATGCTGACTAAATACTGTCTATGTACTAAATAAAGGATACATCACAAACATCCAAAGAAGCCATGATAAATAGAATATAATTAACTCATTTAAAACGAACCTTTTGTTATTTTTGTAATCAACAAATATTGAGTAAATATTTTTAAAAGGCTGAGAAACAGTAAAATAATAGGCTAAGTATTACAAGATTTGGGAGAACCATAGGGGCCTTGGGTAGGAATATAATCCTGAACAAAGGGTTCCCTCTTGGCCCCATCATTCCTTCAAAAGTCAATCAATCAATCATAATAACTCCATGAAGAGAGGTTGGTGTGTCTGTGGTTAGGGCTGCAGGCTGGAACCAGATAGACCCTGAGCAGGTTTCTAAACTTTTCTCAACCTAAGCTTCTGCACCTATGAAATAGTACCTATTTACTAGGTTGTCGTAGGGATTGAATAGGATAGTTCATTTTTATAAACGACTGAATACTTAGCATAATGCATAACACATGGCAATAGATGGACAAATTTTTGTTACTGTTATCAATAGCATTACTGATATAAACAATATATATTTTGGCCTCTTCCCTACCTCAGTCAGAAGTCGCTAAATTTCTGTAAAAAGATACTGCATGGTTGAAGTGTTGGATGCTTGCAGAAACCTGTTATAGGAAAGGTGGTCTGTCTTTCTCCGATTTCTTGCTACACAATGTTCTTGCCTCTATTAAGCTAGCAACAAACCCCAGGCAATATTACCTTTTCAAGATGAGGACAGGCTCCCACATTGGGGCTGTCAGAGAGAATTTGGGGCGTGTGAACCATTTAAATGAATCAGACATGACAAATCCGATTTGCAGATTAAAATAATGTTGTGATATTTACCAAAAGTATATATATAGCAAGTTAAGACACCTCCGACAGGCAGACATTGATTGCCTATTTTAATCAGCTGGTATAATTTAGCTACCACCAGAAGCAAAATGCTTAGGAAAGGTAAATCTGATCATAAATAATTCCCGTTTTGATGCATTTAAAAATCAAGTAAGACCTTTGTTCAGGGTTTGCTACAAGGTGACACATCTACTACATTATGTGAGGGCACATCAGCTTTCATTTGGATGTTAGGAGAAGATCTGATTTGACATAAACAGATGCCAAACAAAGCCTTTAAAGCAATTTTACCAGGTGCTGGTATATTTAGAGAAATGACAGAAACCTACTGCCCGCATATATTCACTAAATCTCTGATGCTTGTGGGACTTTATCAATATTACTTAATCAATATCCCCAACAATTCTGAGCAGAATCGAGAATCATAGCATTGAAAGAGACCTCAAGGAGTTACTTT
Organism: Hippopotamus amphibius kiboko; assembly: GCF_030028045.1. Classification (NCBI taxonomy): domain Eukaryota; kingdom Metazoa; phylum Chordata; class Mammalia; order Artiodactyla; family Hippopotamidae; genus Hippopotamus; species Hippopotamus amphibius. The sequence goes on along the minus strand of NC_080187.1, from coordinate 190,352,589 downwards.
GTCTAGAAACCCTGGAGCAAGGTTATTGCTTAGGAGAAGCATGGTCTGGCTTTCAAAACTTATTTGTTGAATGAACGGAAAAAATTCTCTTCACCTCCCACCCCCAGAAGGGTGCTTTGCCCGGGGGGTATGAGAGGGACTGAAAAGTCTGGAGCGGCCTCAGGGGTTTAAAGCCCTATCCACTTATTTATTATTTATATCCTGCCTTCTTCTAAAAAAGATTTGAGGCAGCTTACAACAAAAGATACCGACAATAAAGAGCCTTATCCTCAGTCATCCCTTGCAGGGTTTCATTATCACTTTCATGATCATCAAAAACAAGTATTAAACGGCTATTTGCATGGGATGCTGTGCCGGGGGCCAGAGCCAGCTCTGGCCTCCTGTAAATTTCCACCCCTTCAAGTTTGCGTTCATTCATTCTTTTGACAAATATTCATTCAGCACATTCCACATGCAAGTGCTGTTAGGCGGTGTGGGGGAAAAGAGAATCACATGTGGACACTACCCGGCCCTCGAGAAGTTTATAGACACGTGTAGGGGGCCGAGGGCAAGGGTATGGGATACTGATGTTTGTGTGTGTGGATAAGACACAAACCTAAATGCCTCCAAGCCGGGCAGAAGGGATCAGTGCTGTGGGTGAGTTGCAGAGAATCACAGTGGAAGAAGGTCAGGGGGCATTGCATCTGCTCACTGTGTCTTAAAGAGAAACCAGCTGAAGTAGATCAGGCTGCAGGCAAAGTTGTGAAAGGAGAACTCAGCCTTCCCAGGCACCTCTTTGCCCTCCTGGCCCTCCCTGCCTCCTCTTCCCCCTCCTCCTCTTCTCATTTGGTCACCTGAAGCCCTCCTGCTGTCACAGCTGCCTAGTTTCACCTTTCCCAAAAGACTGGTGTGCCACTTGGTGACCAGTCCTGGGACACACGCCTGTTTGGACATGCTCTCTGCTGGCGATCATCAGCAACAGGGATGTGGAGCTCTTATCTACACCAAGGTTGAAATAACTAGCCATTGTTTGCTGCCATGCCATGCCTAGGAGTATCTGATTTTAAAAGAGGACCAGGTCTAGAAACAAAGGAAGTAATCTTGACAAAACACATGGTTCCTGGAGGCCTATGGCTGGTGTAAGAGCTTTCTGGGCACCCTCAAATCCAGGACCCAAATAACTTCTAGCCCTATGTACCTAGAAGGCAAGAAGTCCCCAGAGAAAACATCCTTGAATGGTCTCAATAGAAGATCTCCTCTCCAGCCAAACTGTAAGGAGGAGAAAGAAATTCTTCGGCTACAGTTCTTCATTCTTTGGAGCAGCAGTTCTTTAACTTCAGTTTATATAAGAATCTCAGGGCAGCTTGAAAAAGTACAGATTCTAAGGCATCCTCCCTGGAAACTCTGTTTCTTCAGGAAGTCTGGAGTGGGTCTTGGAATTCACAATTTTTTTTTTTTAACAAGTATCACAACAGCCTCTGAGAAGGTGGTCTTTGGCTCACCCTTGAGATATATTGCCAAAGGGATGCACATTCTGGTAGGAGGTCCAGAGAGCAGGACAGATGTACGTGTTGTTCACAGATGAACTCCTAGCACCTAGAACAGTGCATAGCTCAGATTAAACACTCAGTAAATACGTTGATTTAATTAATGCCTGGGGACTTGCCCTGCCTCCTGGCACCCTGGGAGTAGAGGCCTTGGTAATATTTTTTGGTAAATGAAACCTTGGGGAAAGTATAAAGGTATAGCAGTGTCTGCAGAAAGGACTCTGGATTATGTCGACGTGGAATGAGGTGGTGGAGAACTGGTCTAGTTGAGAGTAGGAATCACAGGGGGATCCTGCCCTGTCCTCAAGAAGTTGATGGGCTGAGGGTCATTGTGGGGAGAAATGCTTTGAAGTTTAGCTCAAGGGTCATAGATCTGCTTAGCATCTCATCACTCACCCTCCCCTCCATAGGCTTCTAGAGGAGAGAAGATCTGAAAGAGAGGCAGAGACTGGAGACAGAAGGCAGGGCTGCAGGGGAGCAGCCAGTGCAGGGAGCTCAAGGCCACGGTGCACACTGGGGCTATCTGCTTTGACCTCCAAGGGATACTGAGCAGCTCTTGCCACCACACCCCCAGATGCAGCTGCCTCTTCTGCTTAGCACAGAGCAAAACCCCAAATGGGCTGCTTTTGGCCAAGGATTTACCCTGTGGCATTTAGCCTATTGTCAGGTTAAATTTATTCTTTTGCCTTCTGACTGGCTTTGATAAAAAAAAGTGTCCATCCATCTAAGAAGAGAAATCCTACAACTTCTTACAGTGACTCATTGCTGGGCCTTGTAATCCCGTCAGGAAATTCTCATGGCTTGCGTCTGATGGCAGTTAGCAGGAAAACAGAGCAGTCCCAATGTCCACTCGCTGTGTCCTCAGAGTTCCTAAGAGCACCACTCAGTGTGGGTAGATCTGGGCTCAGGCAGTTCCTCTAAGCAAGACTGGCTGCCTTACAAATCTTGCTGTCATCTAGAATGGCTTAGTTGACATTTTGTCTGGTCTATTTTCCTTTCACCAGTGGAATGAAACAGGACACTGGATACAAATCTGGTTAAACTGGACTTCTTCCCAATATCAGCATTGAGGAAGCAATGAATGGATCCAGAATCTGTTTGGGGGCAATATGGGAAAATTTCCCAATCAATATCTTCTTCCTCAGAGTTCAAATGAAGGACTCATCTAGGGATGGCTCCACATGTACGTGTATTCCCATACCAAAAGACGTGAGGCCTAGGTTCTAGCTGTTAATGTAACTCTGCATAGGAAGTGTAAACTCTCCAAACCTCATATTCGTCTGTAAACGAAGTGGGTTCTTCTATCAGTAGTGAAAAATCCCCTAAGGAAAATTGCAGTGACTTACAATATCCTACCATGTCTCGGTGATTTGGGGTCGGGCTACTGTCCCTGTCTCTCTATTTAATGCTCTGGTTCTCTTTGTTCCTCTAACTCTCCAAGTTTACTCCTGCTTTGGGACCTTTGCATAAATTCCCTCCTGCAAACTCTCTGCCCTGGACCCAGATCCTCACACCTCTTCACAGGGAATGCTCTTACCCCAGATTTTTTTTTTTTTCGCATGAAAAAATAACTGACTTCTTCATGTTATTCAAGTGTTAGTTTGAATGTGACCGTCCCAGAGACGTTTCCATGGCCATCAATCCAATGAAGTACCTCCCCATTTCATCCCAACACTCTCAACCACATTCCTTGATTGAATTTTTTCAAAGCACTTAGCATTACCTGTAATTATCTTATTTAACAGTTTGCTTGTTTACAAATAGTTCTGCTATGCTGTGACATATGCATTCCTAAAATCACTGTGTTATATGAAATTACATACTATAAACCACGGAGCTATGGAAAAAATAGGGTTGGGAGCCCAACACTCAAAAACTTCATTAGTAACATAGTTGAAAAAAAAAATGGAAACAATAAAAATGGCAGCATAGTTTTATATATGTTTACTGGTCAAGATATACATAAATACGGGGACTTCCTAGGTGGCGCAGTGGATAAGAATCCACCTGCCAATGCAGGGGACATCGGTTCGATCCCTGTCCCAGGGAGATACCACATGCCCTGGAGCAACGAAGCCCATGTGACACAACTACTGAGCCTGTGTTCAAGGGCCCGTGAGTCACAACTATTGAGCCCAAGTGCCGCAACTACTGAAGCTCATGCACCTAGAGCCCGTGCTCCACAACAAGAGAAGCCACTGTAATGAGAAGCCCACGCACTGCAACAAAGAGTAGCCCCCGCTCACCGCAACTAGAGAAAGCCCATGTGCAGCAATGAAGACAGCCAATAAATAAATAAATAAATAAATAAATAAATAAATAAAAAGACATACATAAATACTACAATAAATTTGTCACTTTATCTTGAAAAAGCCCTGAAGTTTGCTTGTAGAAGTGGGGATGGAGTGGGTTGCAGCTTGTGAGTTACTGTGAAGTGGTGGAAGGAGGGTTATGGACAGCTGTTAACACCAGATGTGGCTCATAACATACTCAGAGAGTTGAGGGAGCTGGTAGATGTTTGAGTTGCATGCACATGTCCATTTTACATATTCCTATGTGGCTTGATTCAGCTTGGTGTACCTTTCTGCATTCTAGTGTTTCTGACAGATGAAATCATGCATAAGAAAACAGGAAATTCAAGCTGTGCTTGAATTACTCCCTAATATATCAATCAGGTTGGAATATATTATCATTTTCAAAATGAGCATTATAGGAGATCTGATAGCATTTGTGTGTTCCACTCACTAGAATTTAAGCTCCGTAAGATCAGGGAACTTTTCTGTTTGATTCACTGCTATATTTCCAACATCTAAACAGCCTGGAACATACTAGGCTTTCAGTTAATATTTGTTGAATGAGTGAATGAACGAATGAATCTTTCTTCAACTTTCTTCTCTCTCCACATACTAGGGATACCCTTTCAAGGGTTACAATGGTCCACATTGGTGTGGTGGTGAGGAGGTAATAGTAGGGTTTCAAAATTTCTGTGTTGGGGGTAGGGGGCATGTATTCTCTGAAGACAAACACAAAACTAGAAAGGAAAAAACCCTTAAAGCCTAAACTACTACAAATGATTATGATATCCACATAGGTCCCTCCACCTCTGTACTCATGAAAGATCTCTAAGGCTCCTTCTGTCACGACAAATACACAATCCTAATGACGGACTGTTTTGAAGAGTCAGTGCAGAACTATGGACCTAGAAGCACTACACAGATCCCTATGTTATGCAGAAAGCTTCCTGGAATTCATTCACTCATTTTCATAAATGAAAGAAGCCTCAACTCTACTTGTAAGCAGGCAAATTTACTGGGAAACTCTACCTTCTGTCCCTCCTCTCCAAATGTGTGTCTCGGACCTAAAATTTAATCACTCTTCTACTAAGTCAGAGAACAGATTTAGAAGTGGCTTTGAAAGGTCATCCTAGACAGGTAGGTTATGTCGTATTCCTAAAGGGTTTGAAAATTGTTCGGATTTCAGGGAAATTGTCTAGCACTACCAAGTAAAAGGTCAAATCAGAAAGCCCCAAAGAGCTAAGGAATGCTTCTTCTAAATTTTTCTGATTTAAATTCTGAACCTAAGAAAATGTGCCTGAAAATGCAAATGTTGTGGTTGAGCTACTTCAGTTTATCAGGAAAAACAGGGAATATTTTGTTATGATTCTTTACTTCCTCAGTAACTGCTCAATCTTATGGAGAGTTGAGTGGAGTGGCAAAGTAATTACATGGTGAGTACCATATATTTACGGTTATTTATGTTTTCTAGATTGGAGTACGGGGTAATTATTTTTGGTCTTATTAAGTGCAAATTACCAAGTAGTCTTCAGGAACATGTAATTACTATGTACTGCAGTCGCATGCCACTTACCAAGCAAAATGAATGCAGTGAAAATTTTATTTAATACAAGCAAAATGATGCATGTGGTTTTACGAAGTAAAGTACAGGGACCTGCCTTCCTGTCTTGGGAGAAGAAACAGAGCAGCCCTTCTTAACTTAGGGCATTTCCTCAATGAACAAGATTAACATTTCTCAAGGGTTGGTGCTCATTAAGAACACCGATGTCTGTATACACACTACTATGTATAAAATAGACAACTATTGAGAACCTACTGTATAGCACAGGGAACTCTACTCAATATTCTGTAATAACCTACAAGGGAAACAAATCTGAAAAAGAATGAATATATGTAATACACGTATAACTGAATCACTTTGCTGTAACCTGAAACTAACACAATATTGTAAATCAACTATACTCCAATAAAATTTTTTAAAATAAGACAGTTGGACGATGTCAGTGAAACTTGAATATGGTCTGGACCATATTCAAATGTTAAGGAAAATTACAGTTACTTTCGTTAATTATGAAAATAATGTTAGTTATGAAAAGCAAACAAACAAAAACAACAAAGAATGCAGATGCTGAGCCCCATCCCAGACCTAGAGAGTCCTACTCTCGGAGGTGAGGCTGTGGAGTCTGTGTCTTCAGCAATTTCCTGAGTGCTTCATATACGCACTATGGTGAGCAAGCATCTGCCCGAGAATCACAAAATACTCTGACCAGCAGGGTTACCTCTAAACACAAGAGGTGGGAAAAATTGGGTCCCAGGTGGCATACATTTTCCTGTTTTTCACTGACTTGTTTGTGTTCTTCTTTTTAGATTTTACATTGATAAGTAGCCTTGATCCCACTCTTGCAAAGATATAGAAGTCTCATTATATGTTAATTATTCCCTGTGATTTGTTTCCCATTATACATAGATCATGTACATGTAATTTAGATCTCTTAGATTTTCGTGAACACACACACACACACACACACACACACACACACACACACACAAACAATTTGAGGGATAGAAATACGTGGAAGAGCCAGAGGCTAAGGAGTGATTTGCCTTATGGTCGGAACAAGTGCAGATTTTATTCAACAGGTATTTCCTGTGCACTTACTTCATGCCATGTGTTCACTTTCTATACCCATTCATTCAATAAACTTTATTTTCTTAATTGAGATAGATCAACAGAATGGTTAAGGGCACAGGATCTGGAATCAGGAGACCGCGGTCCCACCATTTACTAGTTAGGAAACGATGGATGCTATGTCTTAATATTTGTGTCTCCTCAAAATTCTTAAGTTGAAATCCTACACCCCAAAGGTGATGGTATTAGCAGGTGGGGCCTTTGGGAGGCGATAAGGTCACGAGGGTAGTATCTTCACAAATGAGACTAGTGCTCTTATGAAAGAGACCCCAGAGAGCTCCCTCACTCCTTCCACCATGTGAGGATACAACTAGAAGTCTGTCACCCACTGGAGGACCCTCACCTGACCATGCTGGCACCCTGATCCCAAACATGCAGCCTCTAGAACAGTGCCAAATAAATCTCTATTGTATACAAGCCACCTAGGCTGTGGAGTTTTGATACAGCAGCCCGAACCGACTAAGATAATGGGCAAGTCACCTCTGTGCTCACTTTTTTCATTATAAATTAGGGATAATAATGCTTCTCTCAGAGAAAAATAATGTAATGTCTGCAAAGTGCTTAAAACACTGCTACCATGTATAAAAGTCTCAAAAAATTTAGCTATTATTGATGTATTAAACACAAAAATACTACATGCATATATTTGGCACTTGGGTTTTCTTCCTTACACCCATTCTGAAAAGAAAAATCAATAAGACAATTTTTACACATATCTTTCCTCTCACATTTTAAAAACTCCAACCGCACTGACAGGCAATAGTAGAACATGCTTTGTCCTTGCCAAGGCAGAGAAAAGGTTAACTTTTTGACTTCAAGAGAAGCCAGCTGGAGAAGCAGACTGTCTGCTAATGGTAAGGGAGGGAAAGCAAGAACTAATTTTAGCCATCATTCCTCAATCACTGTCCAGTTCCCTCTCACACTCCTCCCTGCCGGCCCCCACCCTCTCTGTACTGTGAGGCGTAAGACTGCTTCCCCAGGACACCTTCAATCCCAGGAGGGAGGGACATAATTCTATGACAACCCACTGCCTCTTCCAGTGAATTAGAGATGCTTCTGCCCCAGCTTCAAAAATATCCCAAACACCATAAATACCAGCTTTCTTTCACTTGCAAATTATCTTTGTCTTTTTCTCAGAAATACTCATGCAACCATGTGCCTTTCCTGCCCTTTTTGCTGAAAGTGACTTTTTCAGAAATGTAAAGCATTGCTGTAGAAAAATTTGAGGAAGTCCAGATACACTTTAACTCAGTCTTATAGTAAACAAAGATGAGGAAAGCAAAGATTAATGATGATTGCTAGGGTGAACCCATATGCTTGTATAACTTTCTTCACCCTGGCTGCTGAAGTGAAAATATCTGGGGAAAAGAAGAAAAAAGTATTCAAGTAAATATTATATTTTTCTTGAGTCTGACTTTCTGCTATAAAGATTGTGAAACACTATATATTTGTGAAATGCAAACATTTTCACTTACTAACGTTTATAATTAAGGCACAAATTCTCACTCAAACAAAAGTCCTAGCTTGGGGAATAGAAGCATAAACAGAAACACAATGAATGCTTGTGCTGACAGTGGGTTTCTTCTGTGGGGAAGAGCGAGCACTCCAAGTGTGGAGAAATACTGAGACGTACCTCTGTAAGTACACAAACATACATGCACATGAAATACGATTACAGGCAATGAGAGCTCAAAAACCAAAGGGGGCGTCTAACCTCAGAACTGAGACCCACACGAGCTCGTTTTGTTCTGGGTTGGTAAGCAATGCAGGAAAGGCTTGGATGACATAGTCTGGACACAGAGAGAATTTAAGAGGATTAGTCCTTTTTACCAAGCCAGAGAAAGCCTTGCCTGAAAATATTCTGCTGGTGTTAACCCAGGCCCAAGGAGTAAGCATTTGAATAAAAGAAGTCTTAGAATCACAGGACTGTAAGAGGCCTTAATAGTCCTCTAATTCAATCCTAGATTTGGCAGCAGAATGAATGCCCCTGTGACCTTGGCCCAGGAACAGGGTGATTCAATGCAGTCACGTAGCCTCTGAGCCTAGTAATGGGTGAGACAGACAAAGGGAGTCTTTACCTGGGGCCATATGTGGATGTCAGGAGGCCCAAGATCTGAGATAAACTCATTAAAAGCAGGGAGCTGCTTAGACCACCTCGTCCTACCTCTCACGGCACTCATCATCAACATCTTCATTTTTGTCTGAAGCTACATCTGTAGGCTTGCCTTGGAGCCTGGTCCTGCACCAACCCCTGTTTGCAGGTATTTGTCCCTTGGCCTCCTTAACCTGTGATGGGAAGATGTGCTGAGTTCAGCTGCATTTGGAATATGGTCTTAACAAATCATTTTAGTTTCTCTTTATTCCAGATCTATATCTCCATTACTCTGCCTTTTAAAGGGTAATTCCAAACTAGACTCTAAACATTACAAAAGGTGGGTTTCAGTCAGAGTTAAAATAAATACAGAAAATAAACTGCTGACTTTATAGTTTTTTTTTTCTTTTTTAATAAATCATGGTCAATTAGTAATGTTGGTAGAAGCTTGTAGTTTAAAGGAACATCATTGTGAATCATTTTGTCATTTAAAAAAATTGTGATGAAAATCTCTTCTTTGGGTAAGTCCAGAATTTTCTCTATCATGGCTCTTTATGGAACTAGACTGGAAAAGCTTTAAGGGAGAAAAGATGGTATGCGTTTATTTAAATAATACATAGAGTATCTACAACATGTTTCCTTCTGTTAATTTTTAAATCTGCATATCCCCCATCCAGCTTCTATACCTACAAAGGTGAGATACCACAATGTTTATTGATGTCTTTATGACATCTCCTGAATGTCACCTCAAAGCCCTTGGTGCAAGAGCGCCCACATCTTGTACCAGCCAGGCTCCATTCACCTGCACCTTCCCGTGCCTTCTAGCCTGGGTCCCTTTAGCCCACCCCATATCTAGGTTTTGCTGAAACTTCAGTTAAGACCGTCTCGACTCCCTTAATGACCTTATCTCCACCCACTGCCTGCCCAGCAGCTTTATAATACTCTCTATTTAAGAAAGGCTGCAAGTTAGAAGAAAGCTATGCATACTCTGATCCTCTTTCAGCACCCTCAAAAGAATTAAGAGATAGAGTGGAATAGATTACTACATAATTGATACAATTAATTTGTTTCAGTGAATATAATGACAATTGTGTCCGCGGTGCCCTTGTTTCCATCAGCTCAGTGATCTGATCACCAGATCTGGTTTCACTTCATAGGGGCAGCTTAGTAAACACCATTTGAAAGTCCTCTCATTCAATGAACAATCTGGTACCACATTTTTAACATTATGTTTGCTTGTCAAGAAGCTAAGAATTCTTTGGATTTTACAATCTGAACCAGGATTTAGCCAAACTAAAACTGATCTGTCATTTCCCAGGTAGATCAGAGTATTCAGATCCAAATAACACCAAACAAAACTACTTTTTGAATATCGATCATTCTTAATATTGTGGGGCAATTTGGAGATGCCAGAGCCCTGACAATGAGATCAATCTCTATCCAAAAGAACTTAGATATTGTTCAATAATTGTTTTATTGTGCATCAACCTGCAAGATCCATCAAGTGCTTGCTTAATAATTCAGATAATTAGCAGCTCTGGAGCTCTAATGCACCACACGACAGGCTTCGTGCCCATCATCTCACCAATTCACAGCAGCCCCACTGGGATACATACTATTACTCTTCCCATCTTTATCGATGATAAAAGTCAAGTGACTTCTCTAGAGTCAAACAATGTCATTGGTAGAACCAGAATTTAAACTCAGTTTGCTTGACACCAGAGCCAAGTTCTTGAGTGGTGGGTGTAGAAATCTAAGTCCTATGAGATGACAAGTCTCTTGAGAATGGTATAGTTCATGGGAAACAAAAATCTAGTGAAAAGGAAAGCCCAGTGCAGACTGGCTTTGTCACAGAAGACTTGATGGATTTGTGCTGGGTAGTCACAGTAGAGTACAGATGGCATCAGTGATGAGGGATACGGTGAAATCAAAAGCATGCAGTAGGAAATGGATAAAGTGGTTTGGGTGTCACTTAGATGTCAACGTTATAAGATTGAGGGTACATAGTTGGAAGCGTGGAAAATAGAGTTGGATATGTAGGGCTGATTCCTGAGGCAATTTAAAGCCAGGCTGAGTTCAGACTTGGTTTGTTAGGTATAAAGAGTACAGTTGATGTTGAGCCAGGACCATATTTTACCAGTGGTGTTTTGGGGAAGATTCAGTGCCATGCTAGCTACGAGAGATAGGAGAAGAGAAAACCAGCAGTGATACACCACAGTAATCTCGATGAGACTCAGGATGAGGGGCTTAAGACAAGGTTGTGGCAGAGGGAATGAACAAGGCAGGGTGTTTTCATGATACCTCAAAAGGAGAACTGGTAGGACTCAACTGACTAATGTAAGGGTCACTTTGAGGAATTACAAGAATCACATGCATTTCATTCAATGAAAGTCTGTCATGTTAAAATAATTACTATATACTGGAAGTTTCAAATAATTTCTTTAACATGCATTTTGTGACTATAGCTTGCCTGTTGTATTGTTTATTTTCAGTATTTTAGCTTATTTTCCTAACTTTGTTTTGTAGAATAAGAACTTTGTGAGTTGTCAGCTGTTTAACAAGAATCTTCTCATTAGTGAGTAATATTTTCTAAGTGTTTTGTATAGTTCAGCTATTGATTTTTTGTTACATTAAAATATTTTAATGTTTCTTTAACTTGCAAATTCACTTTTGTCCCCAATATTTTGTGATGGTTGTTTCTTCCTGAGTTTAACATACATTACATCTTATACTTCTTGATTTCTTTTTGTCACACACAATGCTTAACAAACTGTTGGGCACATAGAACATTTATTGATTCAATGATTAACTTGATTTAAAAAAACAAGGCTTTTTTCTCAACTGTCAAGAATTTTAAAATATTAATATTTAATGTTGCTTTTCAAATGTCCTGATTAGACTTATTTTTAGAATGTAACTCCATAAGGACAGAGTCTGCCATACGTGTCTTTGCATCTCCCTTGAAATCCAGCACAGTGTCTGGCCAAGGTTGAAGAAATATTCATTGAACAAACGGATGGTTTATTTACTTGAATAACTATTTCCTTATTAAAAAATAATGAGTCCAGGTCCCCAAGTACGTTAACACTTCCTGGAAAAGCAGTACACAGAACATATTCTGTGTTTGTGTTTTTCTTGTATTGGAAGAAACGGCTATGTGTGCTTATGGGTTTACACGCCAATGTGCATGAATGCATATGATTTGATTCTTAATGTGTCACTAGAGAAGTGCCTGTTTCTGAAAGGTGCTCCCAATACTACGGACAGCACTGGGAAGGCAGGAGAGAGGCTGGTAGGCATCTCCCACGCAGAGGTGGGCCCATAAAGGAAGGGCCAGTGTCTATCACAGCCTCTGTGCTCAATACAGAATTGCCATCTAAAATCAAATCTTTTGTTTCAAAACACTAACAACTTCAGTAAAACAATTTTAAAAGTATTTGTGCACTTTTCTGTATGTATATCACAATCACATGTTTAAAAAGTGACAAAAATAGTGGTACACAAATTATTTCCAAAAATAACTGAGGCTTAAAAAGTCTTTTTAAAATTAAAAATGACCTATAAACCTCATTTTATATACCTTTGGTCAGAGGAAACTAGCCACTACCGCAGACACATTTTAAAAAAAATTTTGGATCTAGTTATTCCCTGGAGATAACATCTAATCCTGAGATGATTGTACTACCCTGATGGCCTTTACTTTCAGAAACATGTACTGCCACATGATCAAGGAGCTGTTTCTTAAGCCAAAATTTTCAACTTCATCTGGAGTCAAAGTGATGCTATTCTAAACCTATGACAATGTGTAATTTGGCTTCTGTTTCTATAATACTTTGAGCTTAATATTGGATAGGGAGCTCAGCTCCAAGCAGAAAATAACAGGTTTTGTTTTTGAAGGACTTTTTACTAGAAGAAAAATCATCTTTCAGTTTCAGGTAAGGATGAACTAAAGGATGTACATGTACACACCACATACACACACATACACACAGAGACACACATTTGTATAATCTCAGATACCCAGTTTTCAAAACCCATATTTATTTTCATAATTTAACCAACACTTGAGCAATTTCCTATTCCTTACCAAAAAATGATCTTACAAAACTTTAATATTTGTGGTTCCTGTGAACATTACCCATTGAGGTCTACAGAACTCTAAATATGCCTAAACCACAGCTGTTAAGTAAAACTATTTAACAGAATATTTTCTGCAATGCTTCTTCAGGAAACCATCCCAGCCACAAAATAGTTCTCAGCATCAGATATTCAGCTTTCTTAAACCCAGATTAAAGACCAGTGATGATTCTAGGATGTTTTTAAATCACTCTGTAATTGCAAATGGTTAATCAAATTCATTAATCAGAATTTAAAGACCTACACTTTGACTTAATGTACTGCTCTGAACTCAGGAATTCTCTAATCAGACAGCAGAGCATCTGTAATTGGCACTCTCAAGGCCAATGGCCGTGGTGACCAATTCCAGGGACATTAGCCTCTGAAAATATCCTTTGTTTTATTTTCAAATAAAAATGAAAATGCTTTATTCCAAGTTGGGCTCTGAGATTTTAAGAGCTCTATTCCAGCTACGCTCTTAATATTGGCCTCAAATATATTTTAAATAAGTGGGCTGAAGAATGATTCTCCATGAGAAATGAACTTATGACCCTGTCAATTAAAAACAAACAAACAATCATAGTGAATGTGCAGATAAAGACTGAAGCACAGCTTGCAGACAGGCAAGAGGGGAGGAGGGATGGGAAGGAAATCAGATGAAGTTTGTTGTTTTGTACCATTTTGGATTGTTTGTGGTCTAAAACTTATGTCAGCTTTTGGATCTGTTCATAGAGTCTGCAACTCCCCAGTCCTAGACATATATTTCTTCAAGTACAAAAGCTTCTACACCTCGGCAGCTCTTTTCAGAGTAGCTGAAACATATTCAGCCTTTCTCACAGCATCAGGCCACTGCATCACTGTGACTCCCTGGCCTCTTCCCACCGGCTAAAGCAGTAGGTTGGACCTCGCTGTGTCTTCTGGCCACAACTTAATTATGTGGGACGGAATAGTTCAGGGAGAGCTGTAAGTACCCCAATTTGTCTTGCATCAAGGGACAGCCTCCTAGACTCAGAACTAAATAGAATGAGCCTTTGGAAGTGGAGGGAGAATGTCACTGACCAGATGAGGCCAGGGCTGCAGCCACAGGAGGGGTGAGGTGCTGGGGCTGACTAGCAAGGGAGGAGATGATTGAATTACAGGTGCACTCCTTCATGAAGCAGAGAGCCTTAGGGAAATCTCAGGAGTCAAGTGGTAACTTACTTCTTTATTTTTTTTCAGTCTAAGATATATTAAAATTGGAAAAAAGCCAAAGTGAGATTTCACCAATTATGGTGTATTTAAATATTTATATTTAAACAAAACAAAAAACACAACTTACCAAAAAATCCATATAATTGTACTGTTCACAAGGTAATTATAGGATTTATGATAAATGTATCATTGTAGAGTTCACCATAAGCAGTGTGATTGGTAATGGGTCACAACTTAAGTTGAAGTCTGGACTACTTACCTTAACCTGGCCGTATACCCCCTTACTGTATGCATGACCTCACTTGAAGATGACATCAAAAGTCTGGTCCAGGCGGGCAGTGGTCCTGTGGGCCACATGCATGGGGACAGGGAATGCAGTCTGGAGCCCGCTGAAAGGCCTTTATGAGTACACAGGTCTCCGCATTTCCAAAGTCAAGAGACACAAGTGAGTGCTGGGGCAGTGTGGGGAGATGGTTGAGCAGCAAAGGACTCTGAAATTTCTGATGTTAAAAAGAGACCTTGCACTAAAAAGAAACAAAACAAAATACAAGGAAACATTGCTCTGGGTTGGCAACTTTCAAATCTTTGTAAAAACATCCACTGCAAGATAATTTATGAAGATATTAATTTGCTAATTTGTGTGTATGTGTGTTTCCCTCATTGCATTTCCTTCCTCCATTCCAAGAAGGTGCTTTTGTCTTCCTATAAAAGTGGCAGTAGTTGCTTCTGGAGGGGGTGAAGCTCCAAAGCTAGAATAGGAATGTGCTTTGGGGTCCTTGAGTATCAAGGGCCTCTGCTTGGTGCCTACAGGGTGCCGTGCAGTCATGTCTGGGCCTCTGAGGGGAATTGTTGTGTGGTCCCCTCGGATGGCGAAACTCAAGCACCTGGTCTCCAGCTGCTGTAAATGTCCTGTGCTCCAGATCCTTCAGGATCCACCGAACCACTTCAGGGCTCATATCAGCTTGTATGAAAAGCTTATTGGCAACTACCACATGTATGGTAGGCCACAGAGTTCTCAAAATGTTCTGCTTTGCATAAGACCTCTAGAACCTTGCATGAGTCTAGGCAATAGAGGGCAGGGCAGAAAGGGAGAGCCACTGATAACAGATATTGAATATCTTATCAGCCAGGTGGAATGGAGTTGCAGAATCAGAACCAGAATCAGTTTTAATGTATTTTAAAAAATAACGTGACACTTCTTGCACCTTCCGTGTGATACTTGAAAATGTATAGTTACTACAAAGCTACGCATTTTCTCTTTAAAGGAAACCTTATTTGGAAGCCCAAAGTGGAAACAGATAAAAAAGTGAAGCTTTTCAGATTGAAATAGGTCACAAGGCCTGAAATCCTGTCTCCTTGTTTGCCGCAAACAGTGCCTAGGAGGCTTCATAGATGCCTCGGGATTCCATAAAAATCTCTTGAGTTCCATTGAGCACAGTTTTAAAGCTGCTGTTCTACTTAGTGACCATTAGTGAAGAATTGACAATGGTGACAATAACATAAATAATGAGAATAACATGTTGCTCTGTGTTTGAAAAGTGCTTTCATGTATGTTATCTCACTTACTCCCTATGAGAACTTGAAGGAGATAAAGTAGATATCCTAGTTCTTAGGATGAAGCAACTTGTTCTGGACACAGTGCCGGTAAGTTTGGTGCCTAATTTTGTAGACATTCTTTAATTTGAGAAAATAAAATAGTAAAAGAATACTGAGGGCATGTAACTATCACATGTTCTTATAACCTGAAGAATAAGTGTTAACATTTTGTCATATTTACTTGAGATGTAATCATTAAAAAATACAGAATTACAAATAAAAAATTCCCCTATGTTTTCTTCCCCAACCTCATTCTTTTTTTTTTTTTTTCTCCCCTCACAGGAACCAGTATAATTAATGTAATGTGGGCCAGGCTCTAGTTATATTTGTAAATGATATAGAGGATTGTTTTGTAAATTTTAATTTATAAAGATACACTCATGTCAAACTTGCATTGTCACTCAATTTTACATCATTTTTACTGCTATTTGCTAGTACTGTGTAATTCAATTATACTACAATTTATTTATCCTTTCTCCTACTGATGGGCATTTTGGTGGTTTCCTAGTATATCCTATTATAAACATCATCACAAAAATGAACACGAGCATCACTTAGTTTCTCTAGAGGAGATAGTGTTAGTTTACAGGGTCTGAGCATAATTTTAAGTTTTATTAGATATGGCCACTTTGGTCTCCAAGTTACATTCCTACCAGCAATGTATGAAAGTTTTGATACACCTATCTTCTCAAAATTGGAATTGGCCTGTTTTTAAATTTTAAAAATCTAATGGTGTTTAAATAATATTATTTTATTGTTGTAATTAGCATTTCTCTCATTGTTAGTGAAATTGGGCATTTTTTTTCATATGATTATTGGCCATGTGGGCTTCCTCATCTCTGCATCATGTGTTTAAAATTTTTGTTGATTTCTCAAGTTGGTTGTCTTTTTCTCAGTGATTTCTTCCATGCCACTCCACAGCCACTATAGATATTGGTGGCAGAATAATTCCAAACAGTGAGTTTCAGTTTCCAACAATGATCTCATCCTATTGAGTGCGGGGAAGCTGATATTTTTTACACCTTGTCCAAAAGAGCACAAGGTAAGGCCTGTTCCTTTTCCTTTCCCTGATGCACCACCTTGTTTTCTTCCCAAACATAAAACATCTTCCATCGTCCTTCAGAATGCAGATTTTTTTCAGGACTAAACCGCTAGCCTTTACTGAACACTCTCATGTGGCAGACACCATATGAAGCACTTTCCATGCTTTAGCTCATTGAATTCTCCTAATGGTCCTGGGAGAGGTATTTATTACCACCAGTTTCCAGATGTGGAAGCTCAGGTTCAGGGAGCTTAAATGACTTGCCCACACAGTTGTAAGCAGCACAGCCCAGACCTGAGCCAGGTGCTTCTGATCTCCAACAGGCACCCACTTAGCATGAGAGCAAAACGACCTGCCTGAGAAGCTCCTGAGAATGCCTTTGAGCTTTCCCCGCACTTGGAAAACCCCAGGGATACATTTCCAGTCCCTGCCCGTGTGGGAGGTGTCTTGCGCTCTGAATCCTTGATGCACGTACATTTTGTGATTAACATGCAGATGGTACAAAGCACACTCAGTTCAGGTGAACACACTCCAGTTTCACCACCTCATTGTCTCTTGCTCTTCCCCATCATCAGCCTCATACTCTTTCCATTCATTACTGCTGGCAAGAAGGCCTCAACACCACCCTCTCTGATTTCTGCCTCCAGTGGGGATTGAATTGCGCCCATCATGAGGCTGACAGAGCAGGTAGAGGCCCAAATGCTGGGATCCAAAAATGTTGGGAATGTCCTGTGTCTCTTGTGAACCCAGAAACTCACAGATTTTAGAGTTGGAAGTGACCTCAAGAGAGCACTTCATCCAGCCATCTGCCTTTGTCAGGTGTCAGCCATTATCGCAGTTTTGATGATGAGGTAACTGGGACTCTTTGAGATTACATGACCAACCCAAGGTCATGTGCTAAGCGTGTGACTGCTGAAGCCCCGGCATAATAATCTGCTTCTTTCATTACACTATTAGAGTATTTCTTTGTGGTTTTGAGATATTTTTCAAATATTTAAGCTTTTATAATTCAGTTGCAAACTAAGAAAAAAATATGTGTAGCCACAAGGTTGATAGCCAAGAGAGAAATACCAAAAGTGGAGAGAGTCTCAAAGGGAAGTGGAGGAATAAAGAAGACAAATTTTGCTGACTTCCTGCTTGGCACTGCATAAAACGCATTTTGCATCTCCAATGGTACTTTTCTGGAATTTTACAATGATGGAGGTAGGACAAAGAGGAAGGAAGACAGCAATGCACAGTACACTACACATTTTTTATCTTATTTAACCCCCGCCCCCCTTCAAAGAACCCAAGAAGTAGGAACAGGTACCCAATTCTTTATCTGAAACCCTTAAGGTTAGATGTCTCCCAGATTCAGAATTGTTCAGATTTTAGAAAAGCAACACAGTACATGTATCATAAATCACAAAACATTCTCAATAGCATCTGGGATAACATCCTGTAATCAAACACATTTGTATTTACTCAGCCAAAAATATGAATATTCTCATTAAGTGGGATTAAATGAAGACTATAAATAGCCTCGTATCAGTTCAAGTAAAGCTTTGCAGCCAACCAGGTTCAGATCAGGTCAAGTTTTGACATCAAACGAGTTATTTTTAAAAGAGCTCTGTTTTGAGAGATTTCTGGAATTTTAAATTGCAGATAAGGGATTGGGGATCTACATTAATATCCTGTATGACTATGATATCACAAATGAAGAAAGAAGCTTAGAGTTTAAGTAATTGCCTAAGTTCCCACAGTTCCAAGCCAGAGGTGGGAGTAGAAACCAAACACCAAAACACCACCCTCTTTTCTCATTTCTGCCTCCAGTGAGGAGGTTACTTCTCTCAAGGAGATGCAGGGCAAAATCACATGGACAGGCTGACATTTGTGTTTTGCATTTTTAATATATTTCAGGAGGGCTTGCACAGCATATGTGCATGGTACACAGACTAAAGGCCAATGAATGAGTGAATGCCAGGGTTTACAAAGGAGCACAACGGAGATGGTTTGGAGATGCTGTAGAGGTAGGCCGGGCTTCTTTGAGCTCATAACTAAGATGGTGGGCAGAATCTCTCAAAGAAAGTACGGCAGAGGAGAAGTGGGTCACCAGTTTAAACGCACTCACCTTTGTCAGGGAGGATGAAGGTTAGTTGGCATTCCATTTTTAGGATTCCTGATTAGAAGAGGACCTAAATGCCTATGTTTGTAATCTTCACCATGTAATTCCTAGTTATTTTCCTAATTCTTCAAATTTTTGTCTTGAATTTTTAACAGACTTCAAGACTTTGTGATTCAGTGTTTTTTAGTAAAGTTACAAAGTTGTGCAACCATTATCATAACTCAGTTTTAGAACATTTCCATCACCCAGTAAGATTTCCTTGAGCCCACTCACACCGAGTTCCTGCTCCCACCCCAGGCAACCACATATCTGCTGTTTTTCCTTTTCCGAAAAGAAGAAATACATGAAATGAAATAGATTAAATAAATGAAATCACACATCATGTGATCTTTCGCATCTGACATCTTTCACTTAAAGTTTTTGAGGTTCACTCATGTTGTTACGTGCGTCAGTAGTCTATTCTTCTCTTGTTGGAAAGTATTTCACTGCATGGATATCCCACATTGTGCTCACACAGTCATCAGATGATGGGCATTTGCATAGTTTCCAATTTTTGGCTAGTGGAAATAATGCCAAGAATATTCTCAAACAAGTTTCTGTTTGGATATATGTTTTAATTTCTCTTACAAAATTACTAAATCTACTAAAATTTCTGGATTTTATGGAAACTTTATATTTGAGTTTTTAAGAAACTGCCAAACTTTTTAAAGAGGATGTATCATTTTACATTCCTACCAACAAAGTATGAGGGTTTCCATTTCTCCACATCCCTTCCAACCCTTGGCATTATCTGTCTTTTTTACTGCAGGCATTCCAGTGTATAACTCGTGATTTGAATTTGCATTGCTGAATGATTAATGATATTGAGCACCTTCTCATGAGCTAATTGGCCATATGTATACTTTTTTGATATGTTTATACAACTCTTATCAAATATATGATTTGCAAATATTTTTCCCAGTCACTGGTTTGGCTTTTCATTTTCTTAAAGGTGTCTTTTAAAACACAAAAGTTATTAATTTTAATGAATCCAATTTATCATTGTTAATAGATCTTTCTTTTAATGCTGATTCTAAGAATTCCTTGATTCATGAAGATTTCCTCGTTTTCTTCTAGAAATTTTATAATTTAAGTTCTTCCATTTAGGTCTATTATGCCTTTTTGAGTAATTTTCTTAGTATGCTGTGAGGTGAGGGTTTGAGTTTATTTTAATTTTTTTGCAAATGGATATACCAAATTGTCCCAGGACTGATTGTTGAAAAGACTACGCCATCTCTTTTGAATTATCTTTATACCATTGATAAAAATCAGTCGATCATGTGTATGTGGGTATGTTTCTGGGCTCTCTACTTTGTCCCATTGACTGAGTTGTCTACCTTTATGCCAGTATCACTATAGCTGAATAAAATGACTTCAAATCAGGTTGTATATGTCCTCCAACTTTGTTGTTCGTGTTAGCCATTATAGGTCATTTGAACTTTAGAATCAGTTTGCCAATTTCTATAAAAAGGTCTTCTGGACTTGATAGGGAATCCATTGAATCTATAGATCAATGTGGGAAGAATTGGTATCATAAAAAAAATTGAATCTTCAGATCAATAGAAGTAAAATGTTTCTTCATTTATTTATATCTTTTAAAAATTACTCAGTAATTTTGTATAGTTTTTAGAGTATAAATCCTGTGCTTATTTTATTAAATTCATTAATTTTTTATTATTTTTGATGCTACTGTGAATGAAATTATTTTATTAATTTCATTTTCAGTTTTATCTTTGCTGGACTATAGATAAAATTATTTTTACATATTGATTTTGTATCCTGTGATCTTATGACACTCATTTACTCATTCTAGAAGGTTTTGTTCTTGTTATTTACTAATGCCACTGGTTAAAGCATCAAATACAATGTTGAATGGAAGTAGCATAAATGGACATCTTTGTCTTGTCCTTGATTTTAGGGGGAAAGCATTCAGTCTTTTAGCATTAAAGATGCTAGCCATATGTTTCCGTAGAAGTCATTTATCATACTGAGGAAGTTTTCTTCTATTCCTAGTTTGTTTAGAATTTTTATTATCAATGAGTATTGGATATTGTCAATGCTATTTCTGTGTCAACTGAAATCATCATATGTATTTTACCCTTTGGTTTATTAATATAATGTAGTATATTTATTTTTGGATGTTAACTAAACATACTTTCTTAGGATAAATTTAACTTGGTCATAATTTTTAAAAATATTTTACAGAATTCAATTAATATTGTTAAGGAATTTTACATATATGTATGTCCCTCTTTGTCTCTAGTAACATTTCTGATCTTAGATCTATTTTATCTGCTATTAATATAGCCACTCCAACATGTTTGCATGTTGTATCTTCTCCCATCCATCCTTCACTTTCAACCTATTTGCCTTTGAATCTAAAGTATGTCCCTTATAGACAGCATAAACTTTCTTTTTTTTTATCAAGTCTGATCATCTCTGCCTTTCAAGTGTGGTGTTTAGTCTATTCAGAATTGTGATTGTATTTACATTTGTCATTTTGCTGTTTTTATTTGTCTTATCGTTTTGTTCCTCCATTCTCCATTTACCTTCTTTTATGTTATCTAAATAAATTTTCATTTACTATTTTAATTGCTCTGTTGATATCTCTATCTATCTATCTATCTACCTACCTACCTACTTACCTACCTACCTACCATCTATCATGATTTCCTTAGTGGTTTCTCCAGGGATTATAATATGCATCTTAATTCATCACGGTATACTCCAGAAAAATACTAACTTAGTTCTGATAAAATATAGAAACTTTGTTCTAATGTATCTCCCCTCTTTTTTGCTGTTTTGTCACATATATCACATCTATACATGTTATAAACCCAACAACACAATATTGTAATTATTGCTTTTATAATCTTAACTATTTTAAAGATATTGAAAAAAAGAAAAATACATTTATAGAATCTTTTGTATTTGCCCACGTTTAACATTTGTTGTACTTTTCAATAGTACTCTGGATTCTTTTTACTCTCTAGTATCATTTCCTTTCAGACTGTATGACTGCCTTCAGTTTTCTTATAAGGCATGCCTTTTAGCAACAAATTCTTTTAGTCTTTGTTTACCTATAAATGTATTTATTTCACCTTCATTTTTCAAGATTTTTTTTTTTTTGGAGACAATATATGCTTGACAGGGTTTATTGCTTTCAGTTGAAGGTGTAATTCCACTGATTTCTGAACTCAGTTGTTTCTGATGATAAATTAGCTGTTACTCATCTGCTGTATGTGATAAGGCATTTTTCTCTTGCTGCTTTCAAAATTTTTCTTTTCCTTTGACTATAAACAATTAGCCTACAATGCATCTAGATGTGAATCTCCTTGGGTTTTTCTAAATGAGATTCATTGAGCTTCTTGGGCTTGTAGATTAATATTTTTATTAAAGTTGAGAAATGTTAAATCATTTCTTCAAATATTATTTTCTGCTCTGAATTAGTTTCCTGGAATGCTGTAACAGAATGCCACTCTAACTAGGTGGCTTAAAAAACAGAAATTTATTGTCTCTCAGTTCTGGAGGTGAGAAGTCTTAAATTAAGGTGTTAGCAGGGTTAGTTCCCTCTTAGGGATATGAAGGAGAATTTCACATGCCTCTCTTACAGCTTCTGGAAGCCTCAGGCGTTCCTTGCCTTCTCTGTGTCATCACATCTTCTTCCTTCTATGTAGGTCTTTCTGTGTCCAAATTTCCTCATATTGCACCAGAGTCCACCCTAATGACCTCATCTTAACTTGATCATCTTCAAATTCCCTGCTTCCAAATAATATCACATTCACAGGTACTGAGAGTTAGAATTTAACCATCTTTTTGGAAGACAAAATTCAATGCAGGACATATGCCTTTGGCTCTCTCCTTTTCTCTGGAACACCAATTACATATATGATGGCATGTTTCATGTTGTTCAACAGGTTCCTGAGGCTTGTTCATTTTAATTCAATCTTCTTCTCTCTGTTCTTTAAACTGGGTCATCTCTACTGCTTTATCTTTATGTCCACACTTCTTTTCCCCCTTCTTTCACTCAAATCTGCTCTTGAGCCTCTAGTGAAATTTTTAAATTTCAGATATTGTAATTTTCAACTCTATGGTTCCCTTTTGGTCCCATTTTATAATTTCTATATTTTTATTGAGATCATTTGTTCAGTTGTTGTCATCATGCTTTCCTTTTGCTGTTTAAACACAGATTCCTTTAGTTTGTTGAATTTATTAATAAAAGCTGTTTTGACGTCTTTGTCTGGTAAATCCAACATCTGGAGATAATCAGGAATAGGTTTTATCGACTGCCTTTCTTCCCCCCCGGCCCCAAATGCTGGCCACACTTCCTTGTTTCTCTATATGTTTTAGAAATTTTATCAAATACATTTTATGTAATATATTATAGTAATTCTTGATTTTTAACTTTTCTCCTATAAGGGATATTGTTTTTGCTGTTATTTTATTCTTTTGTTTAGTAATTTGCATGGACTAAATCTGCTGTCTTCTCTGCAAGTTACAGTGCTGATGACCCTACTCGGTGTTTTCATTTACTTTGGTTTTATTTTTAAGCCGGCTTCCTAGTATCATCCCTGTGTCTGCTCAACTTCGTGTTCAGGCAAAGATTGATCAGAAAGTTATGCTCAAACATTTTGAGCCAGTAAGGCTTCTAGTCTATGCTAATGGATCTGGGTATAGGCTAGGAAAGAAAGCATTAAAATTTCAGGCTTTGTCCTAAATTTTGCTTCCTTCTAGGTGCTTTCTTTTTTTTTTTTCCTCTGAGAATGTCTATATGCTCCATCAACCAGGGATGTTTGAATGGCTTGAGCCTGTCCCAGTCTTTCCCACACATCTGCCCAGTCCAGTCAATTTGGGACATGTGGAATGCTTATCAACTCTTCTGTGCCTAGCTCACCTTGCAAAACTTCTTGTTAAATCTCTGGCTTTTATGACAGTCTAGTCCCTTGCTTATCCCACCTGGGACTGTGACCTTGGGCTAATGAAGCCCCTGGATCTCCTGACTGGCTTGCTACTAAGCTGACCACTTTAACTGCCAATGCTCCAATACAGGTGAGCATTCTCCAGCATGGGTAGTGGATGCTCCTTTTCATGAGCTAATAGAGCTGGGAGAGGGGTGGGAGAAGTCACTGGCGAGAACACCACAGACTTACAGTGTTTTTTAGCCAAAATTCAGTATTTTTTCAAGAATAAATGCTTCTTAATTTGTTGTATGCCTTTGGTTGATTTCCAGAGCACTGAATGTTTGTTTCTGAGGTTTTCATCCAGTTGTATAGTTGCTTTTGAAAGATAGTTTGTTTACCTCCCCTTTCTGTTATGCTTGAAGAGAATGAGCGCTCTTTTTAATAGCTTTGTACCAGTCTTTTCTCTGATTTCTTCAGTATTGTGCATTGAGTCTGATGTGTCCTTACAATGATGTTTTCTTTGATGCCTTTGGTCCTAGTGACTTGGAGACAGACTAGACAAATTCTGGAGATGGCTGAGCCAAACAAAATGGATAGGAGCTTCATTTCTTATCTCTTACTCTATCTCTAGAAAATAACAAGTTTAGTCAAGCACCCATGAGTTTTCTCATGTACTAGCACTCTCTGGAATGTATCGCCTCCCCCTCTGCAAAACAGTTGCTGCTCTAAGACTTTGTTCAAGATTACCCTCTTTTATAAAGTCATTTCTAATTACTTCAATCCATTCCAACTCTTCTTTGAACTCTTTGGTTCTTATTTTTACCATTATTTTTGGAGATGATACAGATTCCATAATATATTCTTCTCCTAACTATTCTTTTTTATGCACTATTCTTTCTTATCTCCCCAGGGAGATCACATTTATTGAAGGTAGAAGTGAGACTATTATTATTTTGCATGACTCATAGATTTTATTGAAATCCTAGATATAACTAGTGCACAATTTAGAGTTAGCAGGTTGAATTGAATATGATCAAGTGAATGGTTGCTTGATTGGTGATCATGTCCTATACTTTTAGAAAAGTTCGAATTATAAAAGATGTTTTATACTCCTCTTCACATGGTACAAGTCCCTGCATGCTTAAATCACTTTACTTTTCAAAGTCTAGATAAAGTACCACCTTCATGAAGCTTTCCTGGTCCCCTCCTTCCTGAATTTGCAGTGCATCCTGTACTTTGCCTGTTGTGTTTATAACTTTCTATCCTGAATGACAGCTTTCTATACACGCCTTTTTCTGTTAGATATGAGCATCAGCTTCAGGCAAGGACTTAATCTCTGTAACCTCATAGGTAGAATGTTCTGGTATACAATGAACTTGTGGTACTTGTATACTAAATGAATGAATGAATGAATGAATGAAGGAGGCTTAATCTTGGCTTTGTAAGTTACACTCACTTTGTAGAATATGGTAGTTGAAAATAGTATGTCCTGTAAAGTTGAAGGAGATCAGCACTGGAAGGGAACTTACAGATGATCTGGAAGAGTTCCCTTTCAGGTGGGATCACTGAGGTCTTACTCCATGAAAGGACTTGACCCAGTGAACGAGGAGCCCCCTCTGGATGGCTGATGAAGCTGCCTTGCATGTTTTTCCTCCTTCTTTCCTCAGGGATGCAGACTGAAACACTGGCTTTGTATCTGTTACAAGCAACTATTGGCTTCACCAAGATTCCAAGTTTCATTCAGTGCTTCTCTTCATGTCCATGAATTTATATTCAAATCCTTTCACCACTAACAGTAAAGCTGACCTCACATTCACTGTAGAGTAATAAATTAATGGGCTCACTCTAATAGCAGTTACCAGGTCTAACAAGCAAAGCTTTTCCTTTGATAAGAAGATGTTAATAGACCCCAATGTATTGACTGGCCCTTAATAAGGAATTAAATTCAAAACCAAC
Organism: Hippopotamus amphibius kiboko; assembly: GCF_030028045.1. Classification (NCBI taxonomy): domain Eukaryota; kingdom Metazoa; phylum Chordata; class Mammalia; order Artiodactyla; family Hippopotamidae; genus Hippopotamus; species Hippopotamus amphibius. The sequence goes on along the minus strand of NC_080187.1, from coordinate 190,327,043 downwards.
AAGAAAATATAAACCTGATGTGATGTCCCTAGCCAAAACAGAGCGCAAATAGACCCCACTGTCTGTGAAGTGTACAGCTACTAAACTTTAATGACAGTATCAGTTCTGCTTGATGAGGGCAATAGTAACTCCTTGGTTCATCTGTTATAAAGATTGGAATTCAGGCTGATTTCACTGTACTTGGCAGGTGGCCGAGCATCAGCAAGCTAATGCGGGCCATATTCTAGCTATACTTAATGAAGGCAGTGCCCAAGACAGCAAATTCAAGCAAAAAGCTTATCTACATATCTGGTTCAGACTTAACTGTAGAACATTGTGTTTGCCACACTGTTGATGTTTAAGAGAATGTTAACCTCAAATTAAAGAAACAGTAAAGTCACAATTATAGATTCTTCAAACTGTTAGGTAACTAACTGTCAAATCTGTGCTTTCATTTTGATGAAGTGGGGTATTTGGGAAAGCGCACTAGTAGAGTGTGACAGGCACTCCCATAGATAAGACACTTCCCATCTGTCCCTTTAAAACAACCCATGTTTACATCTTATAATAAGCTACAGTAAAATTTGTCCTAGGCCCCCTTCTTCTTTACCCATTCTGCCCCTCTGCACCATCCTGACTCCTCCTGCAGCGTATGCGAATACTACCACTAGAGATGACTGCTTTCACTAACGTATTACACGCCAGGCTTTCTACTAGATGCCTTACATTGTCTCATTTAACCACGACAAGTCTTTTAAGTTAGGCATTGTTACATGCATTTTAAAGATGAGGCACACAAGACTCAGAGAGATTAACTGACATGCTCAGGGTCCCAAGCCAGAAAGGGGTAGGTAAGGACAGGTTTTGAACACCCGATCGCCTTTGCACTGACACCTTGGTTCTATATTTTCATCCTTGATTTTTTTTACTTTGGGCACCCCAAAGACATCACTCCCAGCTATCATTGTCCGTATTCTGTGTCCTAACATCAGGGGGAAGCAGCGTACAGCCAGACCCCTGTTATAGTCCCCTAGGGCTCTCCTTTTGGGGAAAGAGGTTCTACAATAGGGAAAAGCAATCTGGGAAAAGGGACTTTGCATAGTTTTTCTCCTTTGGTTCTGTATGCCCAAATAATTTTGGAAAGCCACCCATGGCTTATACTTCCATAACATGGTCTCTAGACCATAACAATAAAAATACAGGGAAAATCAAGAAAACTTTTACTGTTGTATTATACACACAATGCCAAGCATAGTGCCTCACACACAACAGGCGGGTAATATATACAAATTTGACATTTTCGATAAGGAAGTGTTCTTACAAAAATTCACTTCTTGGTTATTTCCTAGAATAATATTTGTCTATTAATTACACACAGTTATAATGTTAAGTGAAAAAAACAGAGAATAAAATCTTATCCATGCTATGATTACAAGGAAAAATTATGAGTGCATATGGAAAATAGTTGGAAGGGAGTGTAAAAATGGAAGTGTGGTGGGATTTGTGTGGTGGGATTGTGGGATGATTCATTTCTTTCATTTTGATTCCTATTAAACCCATTATAGTGTTGTTTTGTGCAATAAATAATTTTTAAAATGTAACAATGAATACCAATTAAAAATAAAACGTAAGGTGTGTGCCAGCACCATCAGGAAGCATAAATGTGACACTTCTATTTCTGCTGGAATTCTGGCTTCTAATAAGGTCTCTATTCTTACTGTCACAAAGTACATTCAATCCCCAATCAACCCTGTTAATGGAGGGAAGCGCTGATGAAGGTCATCTCAACAGGTGGATGCTGAGAGTTCCAGGGCATCCTACCAGCCACTCCACTGGAAACCTTTCTGTTGTCTGTGGGCCTGAGAGCCTCATAGGCAAGGTTCTTCAGATCATTTCTAAATAATTTACACTGACTACCATGAAAGCATCTATACTTTGGCTTCCTTAATAGATTGTGACCCAAATTTCAGTCATCACCTATTACATCATGTGATTTGATAATAACCAAAGGCACTACAAGCTCTGAACTTGTGGCTTCAAAAGTGTGGTCCCCAAGCAGCAACTTTGGGGTCTTGATAGAAATGCAAATACTGCGGCCCTTCAGTCTTTCTGAACCAGAAACTCTGGGGGGGGGGCACCCACAAACCTGGGTTTTAACAAGCCGCTTCCAGGTGATTTCAATGATGAGTAAATGGACTACACACAGCCCCACCTTGTCCCTGCGGTCCACTAGCCAAAGGCTCTAGTATTTTATTTCTCAGGATTGATCACTTAGTTCGTGTTACTCCCTCTACTATTTCAGGTTAAAACAATGAAAGTTATTTAAACGTGAATGTGTTGTATAAAACAGGTGATGTTTTAGGATGTTATGTGCCATGAATATGTTAGATTGAATTAATAGATCAGTTTGCTTTGAAAGAACAGGATTTGGGAGTTAAGAGTTTAAATGAGAAGATGAAGCCTGACTATGGGGTGGGAGAGGCCACCACAGAGGTAGTTGGGGGTGAGCAGCATTAGGACACTCTTGAAAGGGGCAGTCTGGGTCCTGGAAACAAGACTTACCTACCTCTCAAGACTGCCCAAACCAGAATGCTATGCATTCAACCCAGTTCAATGTCCTCCTTGGGAAATGGCTCCAGTCTACCTGCCTTTATTGTAAGTCAAAGGTGGCTGTATCCATTCTCTGAGCATACATCAGGCATTTAGTACCTAAAATGGATCTCCTTGGAAGCTCCAATTCTTGTCTAGAGAATACTGCCTTCTTATGAGATGCCAAGCTATTTTCAGAGCAAAAATAACGTGCAGCTCAAAGCTTGTCTTCACATATAATTATGAATCATTTATCCTGGATTGAGCCCTGCTGAGCATGGTCTCATCCTAGGATCACCATAATCCCCCTGAGAACACAGACCTCCTTGCTTTAGCACTTCCCCACTGAGTGCTTATTAGAGAAAGCACACAGATGCTACACGACCAAAACAAAACCTTTACCTGAGACTATCAAAGATGCTACCTACAGCAGCGACATGCAGCAGAGGACTTCAGGGGCTGCACACCCTTCACGTAACGCCACCGTTCATTATCTATGTGTCACTTTGGGTTTGGCTTTGCAGCCACATGTCTTGCTAAAAATGAGCAGCGGGATGATAAAAGAGTGAAAACATAAAGCTACTTTCTTGGGCGCTGAAAGAAAACTGAATGCTGAAATCACTAACGCTATTTCCTGTCTAACAGGGCCATGACCAACCCCAAGCACATTTATCTTCTTCTTCCACTGCTACACCCCTTTCTTCCCAAAGAGCATCTCCTTTTGCAAAGAGCCAACCATTTGTTCTGTAAAACTACACGGACTGACTCAGTTCCTCATATAGCTTGTATTCACACTTGTTCCTGCTATTCTCCGGGCTAAATATCTGTAGTCTTCTGACTCTTCTCATGACCAAGTAGGGAAGCTAGAGAGAATAACGTTTATGAATAAGGGCTCTTGAGCTGGAGTGTCTGGCTTCAAGTCCTGTCTCCACCAGCTAGTAGCTGTGTGGCCTTGGGCAAGTAATCCAACCCTCAGGTTTGTTAGCTTTCTCATCAATACTGCGGAGACACGAATAGCTACCTCACAGTGTGCTCAGAGAGGGTTAAATGAGACAACACATAGAGACCGCCTGGCACACAGTAGGTACTTATGTAGAAGGTAGTTTTCTTTCCCATGCTGTCCTATAGCCTGTTTCATCCTCATCTTCCTCCTCTGATCACACTCATCTGCCACCCTTCCTCCAAAAATGGGTTGCTAAGAGCACAGAGCACCCGGAATGCACTGCCCGGGGATAATTTTCTCCTGGACCTCATATTTCTCTAATAAGAAACACATCTTTAGAGTCAATCCACTTTTTATAAAAGAATTTGGGAAAGCCTCTCAGATACAATTTATACGTTGACAAATATTTTACAATTCTTTTGTCTTATCAAACTCTGAAAAGCCCTTCTTAAGATGGGAATAATATAGAAAAAAAGGCTTTGACTTCACACACAGCCGAACGAAGCCTGGTTTGCACCGCAAAGACAACTTCAACTTCATTTCTAATCATGATTTAAAATCCTTTTACCCCTCTGGTGCTCTCTCTTTCAAGTCCAATATTCACTGGTACAATACATTAGTAGCTTTAAAATGCCTCTTTCAGGCAGGAAATGTGAGCTATTAGCAGAGCTATAATATGCCAGCTAAAAGGAAAGGGTGATAGGCGTGGGTGTGGGCAAAAGGTGTTTTATGCAACCCCAGTGGGATATCATCACTTTAGAAAACAATTTTACAGCCATATAGTTAAATTAACTGGTTGTTACAGGCAATTATGTGATAAAGTAAAAATATTTATGTTCTTTAGAGCTCCAAAACTGTCATTTGAAGTGTGACAAATTTTTAAGTAATTTCACCTGCAACTTTTGAAAGATTAGTTCTATGACTAAGGGCATAAAATTGAAACAGGTTGCCACTGTGAAATAAAATCAAACCCATCTCCTCCTTGTCATTTCGCTTGAATTTAGTGCTCATCAAATGTCTCACTGTCATAGTTCTCATGCTCAAAAGTTTTATTTTCTAAACAACAACAACTTGGAATTTAAAATTTTTAAATGCCATCTTCCCCTGAGGAACATGAAACAAGTGCCTGTGCACATGAAGCCACTCATACGTGTACTTCCTGGTGCCTTGCTCTATAATTTTTTTTGCCATTTTTCTTGATGATAAGCATAATCTCATATTTTCCCCAAAATTCTTGTTTAAAAGTACACGGAAGCCATAAACCATAAAAAAGAAAGAAATCACCTACTACGATATCTTTTACAGACCTATTTTATGGTTATCCATCACCATTTTTGTCTCTGCTCACACACATTTACATTTTTACACAATTGCAACTAGAGTGTATACAATTTTGTATTTTTCCTCAGTATTTCATATTACACATTTTTAATGTTATGTAGTCTTCACGACCATCGTATTAACAAGCTACAAAATAGTCTTCTGAACGATTACACCATAATTTACTATTCTTCTACGGTTGGGCACTTAGATGGTTTCCAGTATTTCACTATTGTACATAGTGCTGTGATGGACATTTCTATGCTCATGGCTTTCTCTTTCTTTTACTCTATTTCCTTGGGCTAGAATCCCACAAGTGGGGTTACCAGGTTAAAACACATGTACTGTTTGCTTTGATAGTCCTTGATACCTAAGGTCGCGTTGCTTTTCAAAGTGTTTTATCAATTTAAATGACCTCTAGCAACATACAAGTTCATCTATACCTCTGTGTATTTCATAGAAACATGTTTATTTATATGGTTTTAACAATATTATACCTCATTCTAAGGAATTTACTATGTCTCGGAATCTTTGGCCTTGGTTAAGTTCTTTTATTCCTGCAGTTTTAACAGTGTTACTATCACAGCGTATAAATGCAAGTGCATGCATGGACACACACACACACACACACACACACACACACACACAGCCCGAGATGTTAGGCTTTGAATGCGGGGTGGCGGGGTGGGGTGGGGGATCAGTCAAATATGTGCCCTTCTATATTGGAAGCACTAGGATGCAAAAAAGAATGAAATGTAGTGTGTGGAGTTCAGATTACACACTTTCTCACGTTATCCTTATCTCTTCTTTCCATCAACTCACTGCTTCAATCCTAAACTTTAGCTTCTGCAGAGGTTGTACTCTCTCTTACCTGAGGCAGGACGCCAGCCTTTGGGCACTACTGTTGGTCCACCTGGCCTTTTCCCATAGTCTCACCGCCTCTGAAAGTCACAGTGAAAATATGTGTATATTCAGTCCATCCACTCCCCCAACCTTACAAACTGCTCGCAACCAAATAAACAAAGGATGGCCCGTGCAGCCGTGCAAGGAGCAGGTTGTGGACTGCAGGGCAGTACAGCGGGTAAGTGTGCTCCTGGCTGGCCAAGCAATGGGTAACCTCTCTGAGTTCCCACCAATACGGCTCATGAGCTGTGGTCATCCAATCGTGAGAGGCTGGATCAGAGCCCACAGCTCATTGCACATGGGTCACCCGGGAGCCTAAGACAGAAATAAGTGTGAATCAACACAATCAAAAGATGAAAACCTCCACATAACTTGAGGTGTAAGAAGCAAAGCTTATTGATATCTAGAGCTGTTCTAGCTCTCATAAAAAAATCATAGCTTTAACCTTTCATATATGATGGTTCTAATCTAACTTTTATTATAATGTCATGAATAATGTGTGTCTATTTTATAGCATACATACACTTTCAAAAATGCTAATGCCATATTTACTTTTACATTTTCTTCCACATAGAATTTTGCTCCCATTTTGGGAAATTTCTGCTTGGACAGCAATCATAAGAGTCAGCTCCTTGGGGTTTATGGGACATCAGTGTCTCAGCCACAAGAGAGTAACTCAGATAATAATACAGGTACCGCTCAGCTATGGAAGAATTCTTGCAAATGAGCTTTAAGGGTTACTTGAGCTTGAAAAAGGGACTGCTATATACTTTTGATGAATAGGATGTTCACTTGTCTACTGCAGCTTAGAATGGGCCCTGCATGGATAGGTGGGTGGGTTCCACTTAGCAGCCGGGTCAGCCATCCGTGGAGATGAATTCAATCAGAGATTCTCACGAGCGTGCTCCCAGATTCTTTTGCTATAGTGGTTTGATTCTCACATTGGGGAACATATTTTGTGTTCTATGAAAAAAAAAGGTGGTTTCTATCAAGACCTATATACAAAATTAACTGAAAGCAGGAGCAATTAACATGGAGTTATTTGTCTTTTAATGGAAAAAAGTGAGTGAGAAAATCATATCTTGTGTGACCCTCTTCTGTGATAATTCTGCCTCTCCTAACTCCCCTGCGGTGTTAGAGGAGTATTTGGGGGTGTTTGTTCATTTGTTTGTTGTTTTTGTTTGTTTGTTTTTTACTTTACATCATCAATATTCAAAACCGAACCCAGAAAAGATGACTGGCCATTCTTCCCCTTCATCAAAACTTCAAAACTTGGAAGGGAGGGAAACCGTAACTCAAAACTTTATTTTTTCAATCACTTGCTCACCCTCTTTCAATTTTAGCTTCTCATGATATAGTAAAACTAAAAGTCTCTTGAAAGGTTATAAAGGTAGGTAACAACATGCGCTTTATTCCCTAAAAGAAGCCAGCACGTGAGCAGCAACATCTCTCTTCCGTCTCCTCAATGAGAGCTTAGATTGCCCAGTGAGCACTTTTAGGAAGAAAGAAGGGAACACCCAGTGGGAGATCCAGATTTCAATGACCTTTGTCATATTGCCTGTGCAACTTTACGCTAACTCTGGCAATTTCAGGCAAGTTTAATAAAGAGTGAGACTCTCAAGGGTGAATGACACTTGCCTAGATCTACAGTGAAGAAAGGCCCACCTTCACACTTCTGGAATCCCTTTCATTTTCTTAAAATTAAAAAAGGTTAGGGTTAGGCTTAGGTTAAGATCTGGGGTAGAGGGGAGGGTTATCAAATCAGTACTACACATGTTTATAATCTTCATCTTAACTCAACAACTCTCAAGCTGTCTTTGGTTATGGTTATGCTATTTGGTAGCACACAAATGAATTTATTTCCTGTGCATAAAACCCACAGTGAAAAATTTGTTGATATTCTAGACCTTTAAATCATATTTAAAACATTTCTTTCATTCCCTATAAGATGGGATTAAGTGAGCTTGCCTTCAATAACAGCTCCATGACATGGAATAGCACTGTAGTCACAGAGAATGGGACACCAGCACAGAGTTGTCAGAGAGTGGCTTCACGCCCTAAGGGGAGCTTCACAGGAATCAACAGACTGTGCTGGGGAAAGAAAAGGACCCTCAAGGGTACCAAGACTTTGCTGCCAGAATTTGAGAAGCTTCTCTTTACATACACAGCTGGCACAAATTCCCCTAGGATTCCTCCAGCAAGGAAGCCTAGGTAGGGCCCCCATCCCCACTCCCACAGCTGACTGCAGGCCCTCCTGCCACAGCATCCTTTGCCAGTTGCTGGGGGAAATAAGTCCATGCTTGGCCCCATAGGGGCTGGGGAATAATACCCTGTGAGACACATAGTTAAGTGAATATGTGTTTTTTCAGCCCCAAGGGTTGAACAAGTTGATTCAGATCAAACTATAATGATCCAAGGCAGTATGTCCTTGTAACTCATGAGGTGACCTGGAAAACACGGATGCCATGCTTCATGCTCCATGCTCCATGGTTGGAACTGTTAATAATATTGATGATAATAATGACATTCTAATTAATAATAATAATGATAGTAATAGACAGGAAGTTCTCCCAGGGAAGTCCATTATAATTTTATGGGATCACACGTTCCTGTATTTTTCTAAACGTTTACAATAGGCACGTTATTTTAGATTCAGAAAAAATATACATGTATGTGTGGATGTGATGTTCTCCACATACATGTACACATACATGTATGTGTATGTGTGACATATATATCAATCATCACACTGAAGGGAATTCTCTTATCCTGTCAACCACTTTTTGAGAGCACAATGCGCTGTCCTAGGAGTGTTCATGCTGCTTTGAAGAACGTCCACATGGCAACTGGGGCGACTCAGGAGAGTTCTATGAAAGCTGCACTGAAAGGGCAATGGCGCTTTCCATATTTTTGAACATGTGCAAATTCCCTTGCCTGCACTTTGTATACTTCCCCACTTCTGCATTTGCTTCCAGAAGGGAGAGGGCCAAGAAAGAGCTGAACTTGTTCCAGAGGGAGGTGTTTCTGGCAGGTGTAAGGATTTTAAGATAATGAAACATGTAGCAACCAGCAGTCCCCTCAGCTGCCTCTCCACGCTGTCTACTGAAGCCTGCTTTGCAAGTGTTCTTGGCTTCAGAAACTAAGCGGAGCCACTTCTGTGTTTCCAACCATTTGATCTGCTTACCACTTAGTCCATAGCTGGGGATTCCCAACCTCTAAATTAAGAAAGTTTGAAAAGCTCTTCATTTCAACACTAGTTCCCATCAACTGTGGCAGGCAGAGAACACTGTTTTATGGTCAGCACATCATTTTCTTCAAACGGCCTGTGGCAAATAAAAGGACATAAGGATAAAACTGAAAGGGAGGAAGAATGTGTCAGCAGTTACATATTTTGGGGGAAAACAAGTTTTCACCACAGAGGTGGGAAATTCCAGAATCTTCTTTGTTTCTGGACTGAATTTAGTACAAATGAAGGTGAGAAAAAAATGGACTCTTCTTTTTTGTCTGGTTAATGTGGGTGAGAACCACAGTGAGCTGAAACTGACTTCATTTGGATTGCTTTCGTGACGGTAAGAGACTGATGATAATAATGTTTTAGACATACATTTTTATAAGGGTTTTAGAAGCCTTAGGCAAACATAGCTGGTTTTCTAAGATTTCCTTTATGCTGTTTGCACATTTTTGAGCTTCAAACTAAGATTCTATGAGCCTGTTATTTTCAAGTGCAGAGAACAACATGATTGAAACAAATCTCTATTGAAGAACAAAGATGGATGAACACATTTTCTTCCATTTTATTGGGACTTACCAAATTTTGAAAAAAAAAAAAAAAAAGTTGAAAACCAATATAGGATGAAACAGGAGCAGTGGCTAGACTATTTGATGTTTAAAACAAGAACAAAAGCAAAAATCCTATTCAAGATATTTCACAGACAGTAGTAATGAAGTTTGTAAACAAGTCATTTTGGTCTGCAGTAAGGCCTTTCTCAAGTTTTGGGCTATATAAAACTAAGCAGTGAATATTAATTTAGTCCCACAACAACTGTCCTGCGATTAGTGGTGATGGTGTTGCTGCCAATATTTCTGGAAGGAGATCAGGTGCTTGTGTGGTATTAGGATTTATAAACTGGTGGATATTGATATGGGCAGTGTATTTTCCTCATTTTCCCCCTGTCATGTACATCAGGATCCCCCAGAAATAAAAATAATCTCCTCAAGTATTTATGTATATGATAATTTGATTTGCATGTAAAAATAGTCATTTCACAAGTGCACATAAAGTCAGAGTTATTTGTGCGTGTGTATTTTTATAAGCAATAATTCCACCATTGACTCTTTGCAGAGTAGGCTAAGCTGAGAATAGGCTACTTCTGTCAGCTAGAATGTCTGGCTCTTGATGCACGAATACTAGACAGAACTGGGTTGGAACATGGAGTGATGGGGCCAAGGTCACAGGCTGGGTACCAATTAGCTTTGCACAGAGGATACAATTGTGGCCTAGGGGCATAGTTGCCCCCTGGTCATCTGACTGTGAGCTGCATGCGATAGATCTCAAGGGAAATTCCAGTGTGAATAGGCTGGCGTGATTGGCCAAGCCCACTGAGACACCAAATGCCCATGCCCCACCATGATGGGTTCCTCCTTCATGGCCACTAGGTGCTGGTCATGAGTTCTAAATGTAAAGGATTGGTTGGGGTTGGGAAGGAAGCTCTTCTGGGTTCCATGGCATTATTTTCTAGGCCATCCACATTGGAACTTTTAGGCCAAGGTTTGATTGTAATCTGAAACCATGTTCTGCACTGAGGGAGAATCTTATTTCAAAATACTTAAAGATGTAATACACTTACAGATACACACCTACATCTATCCAATATGAGTTTATTAGCTAGGTTTCATTCAGTTAGGAAGGCAAGATAGTTCAGTAAAAAGGAATGCAACTTTGGAGTTAACTTGAAATTAGAATCCCAACTCCATACTGCTTTCTAGTTGAATAACCTTGGGAAAGTTAAATAATTTACTGAGTCTCAGTTTCCCAAACCGTAACAATGAAAAGGGTTGATACCTGTCTTTTTCCCATTTGATGATACTCTGAACTCCTCCTTGTCCTTCCTCACACTATTTTCCAGCTCTTCTCACTTACATGGTTTCAGAGTTTTAAATTTCCTTAAAGGAAAACTCCCTATGCCCATTAATGACAACTTTGAAAACTCCCCTATCCCTCACAATAGGGTCAGTTCCAAACTCTCCAACTCCTAACCTCTACACAAATGTAGTGAGTGTGTGTGCATGTGTGATGTTTTGGGAACAGGAGCTTCAGGCAGTACTTATCCCCATGCCCCGACACTTTTCCACCTTGAGTCACCTGCAGCTTTCTACTTTCTGCTTCCGTCTGGAAGGGGCCTTTCACGTGGCCCAGAGCTGCTGCCATGTTAGAAGGGGAAGAAGAAAATGAGGGAGAAGTGCTAGGAAAAGGTGGTGTCACAACTAAGGACAGAAGACCACAGCTGAACTGGATAGGATGTCATTAGATGTTCATTCCAGGGCTCTTTCATTTGTTCTGTCCTCTGAATGGCAGAAGATATCTATTTTTTTCATCTCCTAGCTTGTTCATAAAATGTAAGAGGGATATTATGGATATATATTAAAACTTGATCATGTTTATTTAAATCTTAGAAGCTAGGTTTAGAGTAACCTATTCATGCACAAGCAAAGTAAAAGAAGACTCCGTAATTCATTTCAGAAATTAAAAAATTGGGAATACATCATTGCAGCACTATTTACAATAGCCAGGACATGGAAGCAACCTAAATGCCCATCAACAGATGAATGGATAAAGAAGATGTGGCACATATATACAATGGAATGTTACTCAGCCATCAAAAGAATGAAATTAAGTTATTTGTAATGAGGTGGATAGACCTAGAGTCTGTCATACAGAGTAAAGTAAACCAGAAAGAGAAAAACAAATACCGTATGCTAACTCATATATGTGGAATCTAAAAAAATGGTACTGATGAACCCAGTGACAGGGCAAGAATAAAGATGCAGATGTAGAGAGTGGACTTGAGGACATGGGGTGGGGGGCGGAAAAAGGGGAAGATGGGATGAAGTGAGAGAGTAGCACTGACATATATACATCACCAAATGTAAAATAGAGAGCTAGTGCGAAGTTGCTGCATAACATAGGGAGATAAACTCGATGATGGGTGATGACTTAGAGAGCCAGGATAGGGAGGGTGGGAGGGAGTTGTGGGAGGGAGGAGATATGGGGATATATGTATAAATACAGCTGATTCATTTTGGTGTACCTCAAAAACTGGCACAACAGTGTAAAGCAATTATATTCCAATAAAGAGCTTTTAAAAAAAAGAAATTAACAAATTGAGAATACATGTTGATACTCTGAGCTTATAGCTCTTAATATCAAGAAAATGTGACATCGTGCTACTTCCCTGTGGTAAGACTAATGTAGCATGAGGCAAATTCTAATCTGATGACGTATTATAGCCTAAGGAATGTGTCTTTCAGGACAGACCACCAACAACCTTAGTTATTGACCATGCAATCTAGCATAGGTATTGGTAGATAGAGAGCAAATCAATGTGTCCCCTGTACTCACCCAGTGATGAATAACTTAGCAGCCTATTTTAATTTACCTTAATTTGCAATTCAATTGGTAACACATTTTCCCCCAAAGTGTTAATCAATTTTCAATCAAAGCAGATTGAAGTGTCACCCTGCATCCCTTTCGAACACTAAAGTATTATTTATTTCAGAAATAAAGTCAACTCTTTGGTACACATCTACATTTTCCTGGCAAGTTCTGAACTAAGATTTGTCAGTTTACTGACCCACTTGTACAAATAAAGGTCACTTCCTCTTCCCCCATCTTGCAAAGAAACCAATTCACGTATAACAATTTCCTATTATGTTAGATAAATCTACAGTTTTAATGACAACTTGCCCTCCTCTCTCCAGGTTTAGATTTTTCCGTATAGTTATCTTTAAAAAGTGTCAGTCCACTTATTGATGGGCACGACCATTCAGGTCACTTAATGGATTGCTGATCTAAGTTTTTAACACAAAACATACTTCAGGCTATAGCTGTATTGAAGGCTGTCCAAAGGAAATACAAGTCCCCCCTGCCCATATGTTTTTCTCTCTGATTCTTCTGGAGCCCTTAAAACTGCTGTCTATGGAATCACATATAGGAACATCCTACCCTACTCTGTATTTCCAAGGTCCTTCATGTTCTAGACAGCTTCCTGGTTCCTTTTTTCTTTTTTCTTGTTTTAAAAAAATTATTTATTGGCTGCATTGGGTCTTCGTTGCTGTGGGTGGGCTTTCTCTAGTTGCGGTGAGTGGGGGTGTGCAGGCTTCTCACTGCGGTGGCTTCTCCTGTTGTGGAGAACGGGCTCTAGGCGCATGGGCTTCAGTAGTTGTGGCACACAGGCTTAAGTACTCTGTGGCATGTGGGATCTTCCCAGACCAGGGATCAAACCCGTGTCCCCTGCATTGGCAGGCAGATTCTTAACCACTGCACCACCAGGAAAGTCCCCTTGGTTCCCTTTTTTCATCAGACTTTTTTTTTTTTTTAATTCTATTTATTTATTTATTATTTTTTGGGGGGTACACCAAGTTCAATCAACTGTTTTTATACACATATCCCCATATTCCCTCCCTTCCTTGACTCCCCCCCACTCGAGTCCCCCCCACCCTCCCCACCCCAGTCCTCTAAGGCATCTTCCATCCTCAAGTTGGACTCCCCCATCAGACTTTAATCACCATGACTTCCATTTTACCAGGACTTCTTGGATGACAAGAACTAATCTGAATTATTTGACAGAAATAATGGGCTATGGTGACCTAAGGTAATAAATAATATGTCATTATTTTAAAATATAAGAATGGACCATGGTTTTATTTTAACTTACTTTTGAGTCCTAAGTTCCCAGCACAGTGCCTGGAAAATAGTTAAGTAGTAAATTTTGAGCCTATGATAATTAATAAAATTAATTTTACAAAAATAGATTTTTATAAAATACCTGGTTACATCCATTTAGCAGGAATTAAAATGTTCTAGTTGCTTTAAACCTAAAACCTTGAGCCCACATTCTTTAGTTTGGTTGATTCCAGTGATCAAAATTATCAAAATTATTTATTTACTATGTTATAGATGAATAGGGACCTTCTAATCAATAGTGGACTTCTGAATATACAAAACAAGTCTATCAACCTACTATGGTTTCTTTATTTGAATAACTCACTTCTTTTTCTGGCCTGGCAAGTTCTACATTTTGTGATCTCTCATATACATCATTTTTGTTTTACTTTTACTTGTTTAGAAGAGAGCCCACTGCCCCCAATTTGATACTGTAAAAGTATCCAGCATCAACTCTAGTAGGTTAACTTCTTATCATGGAATCATAGGTCTGAAATAACCCTCCAACCCTCACAGAATTCCAGACTTGGAAAGAAGCTATAGATCATTTAGTCCAAACCCTTTGGTGGAAAAGAAACAGATCTGATTTGGCTTAATAAGTTGCCCAGATTGACGCAGCAAGTTTAGACTAGAATTTAGGTTCATTAACTCCTATTTCAGAACTTTTCTGTAGTACAATGGTTCATCCATAGTCACAAAGTCATTAATTCATTCAAAAACCCTTTTTATTAAACATCTATAATGTGTCAGACACTGCTAAAGCCTTGGGATGCAGGGACACAAGACAGAGCTACGTTGATGATACCCTACTGCACTGCTCCTGCCCTCAAGGTGCTCACAGTCTAATATGTGTGACAGATGTTTACACAGATAACTCCCAGCAATATAAAAATACAGAGCATTGTGGAAACACCCAACAGGGAACCTAACTCAACCTGAGGTCAGAGAAGACACCTGAGCTGAGGCTTCTCTTCTAACCCCCAGGGCCAACCTAAGAGACATATGGCATCACTAATGAGAAGAACGTTTGACTTACTGGGCATGTTTCCCCCAAAGTCACACTAGTCCTCTTGTGACATTCTAGCGATCTACTCCATGTAGTATTAACTATAACGAGCAGAAAAGATTGACTTAAAGAAAACCTCAAACATCTCAGACAAAAGAGAATAACACTGCTTTAAGAAAAACAGTATTCTACATTTTTAGAATGGATAATAAGGAAGAGTAGGAATGCCAATGCCTCTAGCATGGTAAGATGTAAAGCCAAAATAGGTCGCATGTTCAATGTGCTGCTACTAGTGAATTGCACACAGGCTTGACCAATCACTGTAAATCACCAGGCAAAACAACCAGTTTCACAAGGGCTAGAGTCCAAGAATTGCATGAGTAGGATCAGGTAAAAGATGCATTTCTATGCTCAGCAGAAAGGAGGCACAGCTACAGCAGAAAGGAGATCCAAAGCGTGGTGACTTGATGCCAAGTTCAGGAAGCATATAAGTTCTCCAAGGTTTATATATTCCAGATGCCACAAGATTGCCTTTTAGTATAATCAGTTCCTCAACAAAAACACTCTTGTCAGACCACTGGGTTATTTCACTTTGGAGAGGAATATTTCTTGAATATTAAGGTGGAAGTCAGAGGAAAACAATATAATATTATTGGGATTTATGATTAGCTGATTATTATAACATATTCATAAACTGAGGTGCACCTGCAACTCAGTTTTGTGACTAGTCTTCATGAGGATTTCATTGACTGTCAATGTCTCCATTTTTCATGTTATAAGAGCAACCTCACTCATATATGCATATATAACAGTTTTTTAAGGGAATGTGAAACTGTTTCGAGGGGTCTTTTTAAAAATCAAATAAGCAGCTGCAAATGGGGAAATAACCATTCCGACTCTGTTTGGGAAACAGCTCTGATCACTCAGGGTATTCAGCAACTGCACAGGGAACTTATTTAGAACAGCTCTGAATATACCATGAAAACCAGCCCTAAGCTAATTCATCTGATTGTACTCTTGGCAGCTCTTTTTGGATTGCTAACACTTTGCAGCTGTAAAAATAAAACAAAAACACCCTTGAAATAAGTTAGGTGCATATATGAAAAGCACAGCTGGGCTACTCCCACAGATCATCTGTAGATATAGGATTCTGTTTTTAAATGCTATTTTGCAAAGGGGAAAGACCATGGCCATTTCTGAAGACAAGCCAAAATTGCAAAGAGAATTCATTCAGAGTTCTTTTTTTCCTCTTTACCTTTTCTCTCCTGCATCTCTGGAACCATTTTTCTGAGCTCCATAGAAACCGCTGTTAGAAACATCAGTTTCAGCTAAGTCTACACAAAACCAAGTAGAGATCAAGCAATTTTTTGGAGGCTCAGAATAACAGAGAATCTGGATAATTCTGTACATGAAAGTTCTTTATTTACTATAGGGATTCTTTCATCTCAGATTCTTTGGATAATTGTTTATGTTCACATGGTCTTCATAGGAATACTTTTAGAAGTTATGTGGGTCAAATTCCCTTGTTGACTTTTTAGCGTAGTGGAGTTAACATTATCTCTCCAGAAAATTTTCAGCCCATCTTTAGTCCACCAGATAACACTTAAAGAACCAAACACTTGAATATTTCTTCTTTGCAATTTTCTTATGTATGTTTGCACATGAATGCTTTATCATGTCCAAACTTCAGAAAGCTCCCTCAGAGAAGGGTCTATATCTCTTACATACAGTATCCTTGCCTACAGCTCATCACAAATGTGACCATGTCATCAAAATTCTTCCATGGCTCCCCTTTATTTTTGTTGTAAATCTTGTAATTTACATTTGATTGTACTTCCTTTTCAGTCTTATCTCCTGCACTCCACTCCAGCAGTTTTCTTCTCAGCCAATAATGAACATTTGTTTTTGCGACACTCTGCGTTAACTCACACTTCTCTCCTCTAAAAGCTTTTATCTCTGTCTGGAATATGCTCCCTATTTCTGCCTGGGATGCTCCATTTGTCCTTCCCATTCACTATGACCTTCCTTTTGAAGCCTTCTTTAACTTCCCCAGGGCAGCCCTACATGTCTTTTTCTCTGCTCTTCCTGAGGATAGTGTGAATTACTTCATTATAGGATTGATCATCTTGCCTTTCAATGAGATGGAACACTCCCTGGGGCCAGAGCCTTGCATTTTCACTTCTGTATTCAGAAGTGATATAGAGGCATTGACCAATTAGGACACCAGCCACATGTGCCTTGTTCATCTGTACTGGGGTGTGATGGCAGAGTGCAGGCTGCTTGTACCACCAGCACCAGCAGCTGCCGTACACTCACTCACTCACCATTTACTGAACAAACTGAGGGACTCAATGGATGAAAGAATGTGAATGGATAGATGAATGAATGAAAGAAGTCATGGAATAACTTACTAATTTGTCTGTTGGTGGCAAAGGGTGCTTTTGTAATTTTCAAATATAATCTCACATTTATCGATCACTCACCATAGAAACCTGGAAATAACATTTCCAGATGTTTTACTCAGATCCTACTTAAAGTGGATCTTTCTAAGCTACAGGCAAATCTCATTTATATGTGGGTAGATTATTTGAATTATGGTTTATTCACAATAAACCATGTTTTAAAGTTCTTATTAAGAACTAGCACCTACTATAAATTAAGTGTTCACAGTGTGGCTTCATTACACGGCTTGAAGTGTTGTGAATTCCCAGAGTACCAGACACATCCAGATTCAAATGTAAGTGCACAAAAAATTTAAAAAGCACATTACACAGCTAAACATAAAAGCTTTTGGGATCATGTTCCTACTCATCTCTTACATGAGCAGAGCCCTTCAGACTCTCCAAAGTGCCTTTTCATGCATTTTAGAAAATTAGGGAAGCTGGCATCCCTTTTTACAGATGAGAAAACTGGGACCAATAGGATCGATGCTTTGTCAGTGAAATGCAACTTGATAATGACCCACGTTGAAGGGCCCAGATCTACTGCCTCCTGGATGAGACCTGGACCCATGTCTTCTGTCTGTTATCTTTTTGGCTACACTCCTCTGCAGTTGTACCTGTGTTTTCAACAGTGCTAAGCACACATAATCAACAGATGTATTTCCTGTCTTTACTCCTGTTTATATGTTTAATTCCTTGGTATAAAACTGAGCCCAGTGTTACATGGTAAATGGCCTTTGCCTCAGAGGTGTTAAAAATTACATTATTATAATATCATTAATCTCTTGGTTATGTGAGCCCATTTCTTTCGAGAATAAATTTACAATGTTTTAATTGTCACTATGGTATGTGGTAGCTAGTGACATAGTTGTAAGCAGATGTTAGTAGAAATTTCAATGACAGTACCAGGTGATGACAAGCATATCACAATATAGGAAACAGTGAAATAAATTTTTTACATTCTAAATTATCTGGCTAGATCATAAAATGCAGCAAAGCAGGATATTTCTTGCAATACGCTTTCTAACACCTTGTCCAAGAAAGACATGGTTATCAATTTCCCTGAAGCTTAAGTCACAGCTTGAACATTTTCAGTAAGAAGAGAGTTTTTCAGGACTGTTAGCTTAATGTCCCATTTCTTAATTTTATCCTATGAGCTCTAAGTAGATCTTCTTGATACCATGGAAATTATTTCTTTTCTTCCTTTGGGTTTATATTGCCTGCATGGTTGTTAAAGGTGTGTCTGTGCTTTCGTTCTCTTTGAATGACTAAGTTTTCTAAACTTATTTTTTTGCTAATAGTTTGCTATACATCAGCACACTAACACCAAATAATAATTTTAGTAGATTTTATGGCAATTAGAAAATCCTGAAAAGGTTATTTGTTATTAAGCTCAATAAAAAAGGACTTCTTTATTAGAACATTAAAGTTTGCCTGACGTAAACCTATTCATTGCTGTTTCAAACAACCATCCTCCCATATATGATGATGTGTCATAGCTATTGTGCTCATT
The DNA here is from genome assembly GCF_030028045.1 of Hippopotamus amphibius kiboko. NCBI lineage: Eukaryota > Metazoa > Chordata > Mammalia > Artiodactyla > Hippopotamidae > Hippopotamus > Hippopotamus amphibius. The sequence continues at coordinate 190,308,407 of NC_080187.1, read as the reverse complement.
CCAAACACCAATCAACAGTTCAGTGGATTCTTATTAAGAATTCTGGTACAGACAATTAGTTTGTACAAGATATCTTTGCTAAGCTGTTGGCTTTCTTTCTTAAGGTTGATATAATTCAAGTTTACTACCAGGTCTTGGTTCGAATTTTTTTTTTTTTTTTTCAATTTATTTATTTATTTATTTTTTGGGGGGGTACACCAGGTTCAATCATCCGTTTTTATACACATATCCCCATCTTCCCTCCCTTCCTTGACGCCCCCCCCAAGCCCCCCCCACCCTCCCCGCCCCAGTCCTCAAAGGCATCTTCCATCCTCGAGTTGGACTCCCTTTGTTATACAACAACTTCCCACTGACTATTTTACAGTTGGTAGTATATATATGTCTGTGTTACTCTCTCGCTTCGTCTCAGTTTCCCCTTCACCCCCCGCCCCCTCCCATACCTCGAGTTCTCCAGTCCATTCTCTGTATCTGCATCCTCGTTCTGGTCACTGAGTCCAACAGTACCATTTTTAGATTCTGTATATGTGAGTTAGCATACAATATTTGTCCTTCTCTTTCTGACTTACTTCACTCTGTATGACAGACTGTAGTTCTATCCACCTCATTACATATAGCTCCATCTCATCCCTTTTTATAGCTGAGTAATATTCCATTGTATATATATGCCACATCTTCTGTATCCATTCATTTGTTGATGGGCATTTAGGTTGCTTCCATGTCCTGGCTATTGTAAAGAGTGCTGCAATAAACATTATGGTACAAGTTTCTTTTGGGATTATGGTTCTCTTTGGGTATATGCCCAGGAGTGGGATTACTGGATCATATGGTAGTTCTATTTGTAGTTTTTTAAGGAACCTCCAAATTGTTTTCCATAGTGGCTGTACCAATTTACAGTCCCACCAACAGTGCAGGAGAGTTCCTTTTTCTCCACACCCTCTCCAACATTTGGTGTTTCCAGACTTTGTGATGATGGCCATTCTGACTGGTGTGAGGTGATACCTCATTGTGGCTTTGACTTGCATTTCTCTGATGATGAGTGATGTGGAGCATCTTTTCATGTGTTTGTTGGCCATCTGTATGTCTTCTTTGGAGAAATGTCTATTTAGGTCTTCTGCCCATTTGTGGATTGGGTTATTTGCTTTTTTGGTATTAAGCTTCATGAGCTGCTTGTATATTTTGGAGGTTAATCCTTTGTCCGTTGTTTCATAGGCAATTATTTTTTCCCACTCTGAGGGTTGCCTTTTAGTCTTGTTTATGGTTTCTTTTGCTGTGCAAAAGCTTTTAAGTTTCATGAGGTCCCATTCATTTATTCTTGATTTTATTTCCATGATTCTAGGAGGTGGGTCAAAAAGGATGGCACTTTGATGGATGTCATAGAGTGTTCTGCCTATGTTTTCCTCTAGGAGTTTGATAGTGTCTGGCCTTACATGCAGGTCTTTAATCCATTTGGAGTTTACTTTTGTGTATGGTGTTAGGAAGTGTTCTCATTTCATTCTTTTGCATGTTGCTGCCCAGTTCTCCCAGCACCACTTATGGAAGAGGCTGTCTTTTTTCCATTGTATATTCTTGCCTCCTTTGTCAAAGATAAGGTGCCCATATGTGTTTGGGCTTACTTCTGAGTTCTCTATTCTATTCCATTGATCTTCCTTTCTATTTTTGTGCCAGTACCATACTGTCTTGATCACTATGGCCTTGTAGTATAGTTTGAAGTCAGGAAGCCTGATTCCACCAACTCCATTTTTCCTTCTCAAGATTGCTTTGGCTATTCGGGGTCTTTTGCATTTCCATACAAATCGTAAGATTTCTTGCTCTAGTTCTGTGAAAAATGCCATTGGTAATTTAATCGGGATTGCATTGAATCTGTAAATTGCTTTGGGTAGTACAGACATTTTCACGATGTTGATTCTTCCAATCCAGGAACATGGTATGTCCCTCCATCTGTTTGTGTCATCTTTGATTTCTTTCATCAATGTCTTAAAGTTTTCTGCATACAGATCTTTTGCCTCCTTAGGCAGGTTTATTCCTAGGTATTTGATTCTTTTGGTTGCAATGGTGAATGGGAGAGTTTCCTTAATTTCTCTTTCTGCTCTTCCGTTGTTAGTGTATAGGAATGCAAGAGATTTCTGTGCATTAATTTTGTATCCTGCTACTTTACTAAACTCATCAATTAGTGCTAGCAGTTTTCTGGTAGAGTCTTTAGGGTTTTCTATATATAATATCATGTCATCTGCAAAGAGTGACAATTTTCCTTCTTCTTTTCCAATTTGGATTCCTTTTATTTCTTTTTCTTCTCTGATTGCTGTGGCTAAAACTTCCAAAACTATGTTGAATAACAGTGGTGAGAGTGGACACCCTTGTCTTGTTCCTGTTTTTAGGGGGAATTCTTCCAGTTTTTCTCCATTGAGAACAATGTTGGCTTTTGGTTTTTCATATATGGCTTTTATTATGTTGAGGTAATTTCCTTCTATGCCCATTTTCTGGAGAGCTTTTATCATAAATGGATGTTGAACTTTGTCAAAAGCTTTTTCTGCATCTATTGAAATGATCATATGGTTTTTATCCTTCAATTTGTTGATATGATGTATCACGTTGATTGATTTGCGTATATTGAAGAATCCTTGCATCCCAGGGATAAACCCCACTTGATCATGGTGTATGATTTTTTTAATGCGCTGTTGCAGTCTGTTAGCTAGTATTTTGTTGAGGATTTTTGCATCTATATTCATCAGTGATATTGGTCTATAGTTTTCTTTTTTTGTGACATCTTTGCCTGGTTTTGGTATCAGGGTGATGGTAGCCTCGTAGAATGAGTTTGGGAGTGCTCCGCCTTCTGCAATATTTTGGAAGAGTTTGAGAAGGATAGGTGTTAACTCGTCTCGAAATGTTTGATAGAATTCGCCTGTGAACCCACCTGGTCCTGGGCTTTTGTGTGTTGGGAGATTTTTAATCACTGCCTCAATTTCCGTACTTGTGATTGGTCTGTTCATGGTTTCTATTTCTTCCTGGTTCAGTCTTGGAAGATTGTATTTTTCTAAGAATGTATCCATTTCTTCCAGGTTATCCAATTGATTGGCATATAGTTGCTTGTAGTAGTCTCTCATGATGTTTTGTATTTCTGAGGTGTCCGTTGTTACTTCTCCTTTTTCATTTCTAATTCTGTTGATTTGCATCTTCTCCCTTTTTTTCTTGATGAGTCTGGCTAATGGTTTATCAATTTTGTTAATCTTCTCAAAGAACCAGCTTTTAGTTTTATTTATTTTTCTTATGGTTTCTTTCCTTTCTTTTTCATTTATTTCTGCTCTGATCTTTATGATTTCTTTTCTTCTGCTCACTTTAGGGTTTCTTTGTTCTTCTTTCTCTAGTTGTTTTAGGTGTAAGGTTAGGTTGTTTATTCGATCATTTTCTTGTTTCTTAAGGTAGGACTGTATTGCTATAAACTTCCCCCTTAGAACTGCTTTTGCTGCATCCCATAGGTTTTGGGTTGTTGTGTTTTCGTTGTCATTTGTTTCTAGATATTTTTTGATTTCCTCTTTAATTTCTTTAGTGATTCCTTGGTTGTTTAGGAGTGAATTGTTTAGCCTCCATGTGTTTGTCTTTTTTGCAGTTTTTTTCCTGTAATTGATATCTAGTCTCATGGCGTTGTGGTCTGAGAAGATGCTTGATATGATTTCAATTTTCTTGAATTTGCTGAGGTTTGATTTGTGACCCAAGATGTGATCTATCCTGGAAAATGTTCCGTGTGCACTTGAGAAGAAAGTGTATTCTGTCGCTTTTGGATGGAATGTCCTATAAATATCAATTAAGTCGAGATGGTCTAATGTGTCATTTAAAGCTTGTGTGTCTTTATTTATTTTCTGTTTGGATGATCTGTCCATTGATGTCAGTGGGGTGTTCAAGTCTCCCACTATTATTGTGTTCCTGTCGATGTCCCCTTTTATAGCTGTTAGCATTTGCCTTATGTATTGAGGTGCTCCTATATTGGGGGCATAGATATTTACCATTGTGATATGTTCTTCTTGGATGGATCCCTTGATCATTATGTAGTGTCCTTCCTTGTCTCTTGTAATAGTCTTTACTTTCAAGTCTAATTTGTCTGAGTATTGCTACTCCAGCTTTCTTTTGACTTCCATTTGCATGGAATATCTTTTTCCATCCCTTAACTTTCAGTCTATATGTATCCCTTGGTCTGAAGTGGGTTTCTTGTAGGCAGCATATAGAAGGGTCTTGTTTTTGTATCCATTCAGCCAGTCTGTGTCTTTTGGTTGCAGCATTTAATCCATTTACATTTAAGGTGATTATTGACATGTGTGTTCCAATTACCATTTTCTTAATTGTTTTGAGTTTGTATTTGTAGGTGTTTTCCTTTTCTTGTGTTTCCTACTTAGAGAAGTTCCTTTAGCACTTGTTGTAAGGCTGGTTTGGTGGTGCTGAATTCTCTTGACTTTTGCTTGTCTGGAAAGCTTTTGATTTCTCCCTCAAATCTGAATGCGATTCTTGCTGGGTAGAGTATTCTTGGCTGTAGGTTTCTCTCTTTCAGGACTTTCAGGATATCCTGCCATTCCCTTCTGGCCTGCAGAGTTTCTGTGGAAAGGTCAGCTGTTATCCTGATGGGTTTTCCCTTATATGTTGTTTGTTGCTTTTCTCTTGCTGCTTTTAATATTTTTTCTTTGTGTTTAGTTGTCGTTAGTTTGATTAATATGTGTCTCGGTGTATTTCTCCTTGGGTTTATTCTGTATGGGACTCTCTGTGCTTCTTGGACTTGGTTAATTATTTCCTTTCCCATGTTGGGGAAGTTTTCCACTATAACCTCTTCAAATATTTTCTCAGACCCTTTCTTGTTTTCTTCTTCTTCTGGGATGCCTATAATTCGAATGTTGGTACGCTTAATGTTATCAGTGAGGTCTCTGAGACTGTCTTCTAATCTTTTTATTCTTTTTTCTTTTTCCTGCTCTGTGGCAGTTATTTCCCCCATTCTATCTTCCAACTCACTTATTCGTTCTTCTGCCTCAGTCATTCTGCTGGTTATAGCATCTAGAGTATTTTTAATTTCAGTTATTTTGTTGTCCATTGCTGTTTGTTTTTCTGAGTTCTTATGAACTGTTTCTTGTACTTTCTCTATTTTGTTATCGAGATTTTGTATCATTTTTACTATCATTACTCTAAATTCCTTTTCAGGCATTTTTCCTATTTCCTCCTCATTTATTTGGTCTTGTGGGTTTTTTTCTTGCTCCTTTGCCTGCATGGTGTTTCTTTGTTTCCTCATGGTTGTCCAAACTTTTGGGGTTGCTTGTCCTTGGGTTTTTTTGCGTTATTCTGTGACCAGCAGAGGTTCCTTTATTGTTCGTCTGTAAGCGTCGGTGTGTGGGGAGGGAGAGGGTACAACAGTGGCTCCTTCTCCTGGGAGGGAGTGAGCAGTGGCGCACTGATGTCTCAGTCAGGCTTCGAGGTGCCTGTTGCAGAGGGCGCCGGTGGCTCAGGCGTAAACAGAAAGTCTTAGAGTTGGGTCTCTCTCGAGGGTTTTTTTCTTTTCTTTTTTTTTTTTTTTTTCTCTCGGCAGCCTCCCTGCTGCTGGCGTTGCAAGGGGTTTTAATCTAGCCCCACCCGAGTGCCTGAGGGTACTTGTTATCCCTGAGCGCCTTAGGTGGCCCGCAGGGCGTCTCTCCACTGCCTGTTGCAGAGGCACCGAAAGAGAGGGAGAGGCTATGCGCGGGGCTCCTCCCAGCCGCCAGTGAGCCTGCAGCCTCCAGCCACCATCATGGCCAGGCAGCTCTCAGGAACGGGCACTCCTCTCCACGGGCCTCCTCCCTCCTGTCCTCTCGGTCCGGCAACAATGTTTCCCACACTGAACCAGCTCTCCTGCTCCCACACTCCCGCTCCTGGACCCTCCGTTCAGCCGCGGATCGATGTCTCGGTCCGGGAACGCTGAGCTGCGCTGCGGACCCTCCGAATGTTTCTCACTCCCTCCCGTCTGCCACAGCTCCGCCGCTTCACCCTCTTTGAGCCCTCGTAGATGCCTCCCTACCGGCTATGTCGGGCTCCCCGCAGTCCCATCCGGTGTCCGAGGCCGTCTGCTGGTGTTCAGCTGGTTCTCTGTGAGAATTACTGCGTCCTTCCGTGCATTCCTAATGCATCTGTGGGGAGGGATGCACTCCACATCTCTCTACTTCGCCGCCATCTTTTTCCTCCTTGGTTTGAATTTTTAACTTAAAAAGCTATAGAGAGCTTTTATCATAAATGGATGTTGAACTTTGTCAAAAGCTTTTTCTGCATCTATTGAGATGATCATATGGTTTTTATCCTTCAATTTGTTGATATGATGTATCACGTTGATTGATTTGCGTATATTGAAGAATCCTTGCATCCCAGGGATAAACCCCACTTGATCATGGTGTATGATTTTTTTAATGTGCTGTTGGAGTCTGTTAGCTAGTATTTTGTTGAGGAATTTTGCATCTATATTCATCAGTGATATTGGCCTGTAGTTTTCTTTTTTTGTGACATCTTTGCCTGGTTTTGGTATCAGGGTGATGGTAGCCTCGTAGAATGAGTTTGGGAGTGCTCCGCCTTCTGCAATATTTTGGAAGAGTTTGAGAAGGATAGGTGTTAGCTCTTCTTGAAATGTTTGATAGAATTTGCCCGTGAACCCATCTGGTCCTGGGCTTTTGTGTGTTGGGAGATTTTTAATCACTGCCTCAATTTCCGTACTTGTGATTGGTCTGTTCATGGTTTCTATTTCTTCCTGGTTCAGTCTTGGAAGATTGTATTTTTCTAAGAATGTATCCATTTCTTCCAGGTTATCCAATTGATTGGCATATAGTTGCTTGTAGTAGTCTCTCATGATGTTTTGTATTTCTGAGGTGTCCGTTGTGACTTCTCCTTTTTCATTTCTAATTCTGTTGATTTGCATCTTCTCCCTTTTTTTCTTGATGAGTCTGGCTAATGGTTTATCAATTTTGTTAATCTTCTCAGAGAACCAGCTTTTAATTTTATTTATTTTTGCTATGGTTTCCTTCCTTTCTTTTTCATTTATTTCTGCTGTGATCTTTATGATTTCTTTCCTTCTGCTCACTTTGGGGTTTCTTTGTTCTTCTTTCTCTAGTTGTTTTAGGTGTAAGGTTAGGTTGTTTATTCGATCATTTTCTTGTTTCTTAAGGTAGGACTGTATTGCTATAAACTTCCCTCTTAGAACTGCTTTTGCTGCGTCCCATAGGTTTTGGGCTGTTGTGTTTTCGTTTGTTTCTAGATATTTTTTGATTTCCTCTTTGATTTCTTTAGTGATTCCTTGGTTGTTTAAGAGTGAATTGTTTAGCCTCCATTTGTTTGTATTACTTGGTGTACCCCCAACAAAAAATAATAAAAATAAATAAATAAATAAATAAATAAAATCTCTGAAAACAAAACAAAACAAAACAAAAAGCTATAGAATACCTGGGGCTCTCCTAGTCCTCAACTTGCCTGATCTGCACCTGGCTCTCAAGGGAATTAGAGTGGAAGGTGAGACATAAGGCAAAAGCCTCTAACCCCATTGTTATAACTCCCAAGTTCTTCATACTTTTTTTCTGGTAAATATTTATAGGTCAGTCACTGTGTTAGATGTAGGAGACACATTATGAGCCTAGACATTCTCTGCCCCCAGGTATCTCAGGAGCAAATGGAAGAAACCATGATACTCAGATAATCATACTAAAAAAGTTTTCATCTGTAGCAGATGCTTCCAAGGAAAGAAATATGACTTGATGAAAGTACAGAACACATTTGATCTAAACAGGAAGTAACTAATAACAAATTTCTGTTAATCTATCGTATAGTAGAAAGCCAAGGAGGGTTAAAAAGACTCACATAAAGGGCTGAGGACTCAGGACAGGTGGGAAAATAACAGGTAATAGAGAGAAATATGGAAGAGCAGAAGAGGAAACCAAAGGAGAGGAAGAAAGGAAAGATGGGGGTAAGACACATAGAGTATGGTTGATAGAACTTCTCACAATGGACTTCAATCTCCAGACCATATGGGTTTTGTGGTGGGGAGGAGACAGGAGATGGTGACAGGTACAGGCTAGGATTCATAAAAGAGAAGGGACCAGAACAGAGATGGATAGCAAAAATAAGAATCAGAAGGGGTCTGGATGGAAAGAGAAATCAGGAAGTACAAGTTTGAACTATTGACTGTATTCAGAATGTTCTGGGTCTTGAGTAATGAGAAAATATATGGTTCTATCAAATTACTAGAATTTTTGAGAAAATATCTCATCATGCTTATCTTTTTACCTCTCTGACCACATCTTCTCAGTCTCCCTATGTGGGCCCCAACTTTGTATGTGTTCTCAGGCTTTGGTCATCCACCCCAGTTTCTTCCTGAATCACCCCCTTGAAGAGTACATTTCATGACCACGTCCATATCATTGACTTTCAAATCTACTCCTTCAATAACAACTGCTTTTCTGCACTACTTATAGCCGCATATTTTATTTTATTGGGTCTTTGTTGCTGCACACGGGCTTTCTCTAGTTGCAGCGAGCGGGGGGCTACTCTTCATTGTGGTGCACAGGCTCCTCATTGCTGTGGTTTCTCTTGTTGCGGAGCACAGGCTCTGGGCTCAGGGGCTTCAGTAGTTGCGGCACACGGGCTCAACAGTTGTGGCTCATGGGCTTAGTTGCTCCACGGCATGTGGGATCTTCCTGGACCAGGGATTGAACCCATGTCCCCTGCATTGGCAGGCAGATTCTTAACCACTGCGCCAACAGGGAAGCCCCACAGCCTCATAGTTTAAATGCGGATAATGTGCTGTGAACTCTAACTCTACACATCTAAATATAAACTACAAATTCTCCCCTCTCTCCAGGATCTCCAGCCCAGCAGACTCACTTCTGTTAATGGCCATACATTGTCCCAGACACAAAGGTAGAAACCCTTCAGGCATGTTTTGGTCATCCTTGACTGCTTCCATCCTTGCACTTCCATAGCCAGTCTGTCCCCAAGTCTCATGACTTTGAGATGGCCCTCAAGTTCACCCCATCTTCTCATTCCAACTGCCAACATCCTGGCCCAGGCCCACAAGGCCTCAAAACTGACACGTGGCAGAGCCTTTGGTCTGTTATCCCAGACTCCGGGGCTTTCTCCTCATCAATATACTCTAAAAACATGTGTTTAATATTCCATAAACTAAATTTTAAACATGACTTTCTCCTTCTTAAGAACTCAGAATGGCTCCCAATACCTTAAAGCATTTAGTCTAAATGCTTTGCCCAGCCTAGTTAAACAATCTCCCACTGCCTCTCTCCCATGCCGGACTAATTTCTACCTTCTACCTTGTACTTTGATTTGCCATGTTTCCTGGCCCAAGAACATCCTTTCCTATCCCCTTAACCCATACAAATTGTATTTTTTTCTTTAGGAGTACCTTCTTGTTTTATAATCTGTTTAAACCCATCCCTACTAGCCATGACATATTTCTCAAGCTTTACTCCCTATTATTTATATTATGAAAATAAGAATGTTTGTTTTTGTCCCTTTTGAAATACAAGATTAATTCATATTTATTGTGATTTTCTATATTATGTACCACTTCCACGAGACTGCGGTAACCAGCATTCTCTGTCACAGGCTATATTCTTATAAGATGCTTTTTACACAAATTGATCCTTTCTGACTTTTGTATCTAAATGCTTATAGATGCATCACTCTGATGTTTTCTTAATTAAATGCTTTCATGCACTGTTATTTAAATGTATCATGAAGACTCTTTAACTTAGACAATTTATAATGGCTTGAATTAGTTTTACTCTTTATAAGCAATGAAGATATTTGATAATGAAATCAAAATGGTTCCAAAGAATTTCCTGTTTAGATCTGGGGGATACAAAATGGATATATAACTATTAGAAAAAGTAAATATTTTCTAAAATAAAGTAATAGGAAGGTATTTTTTTAAGATTTTTTTTTTGATGTGGGCCATTTTTAAACTCTTTATTGAATTTGTTACAATATTGCTTCTGTTTTATGTTTTGGAATTTTTTTGTTTTTTTGGCTGCAAGGCATGTGGGATCTTACCTCCCCAACCAGGGATCAAACCCACACCCCCTGCATTGGAAAGTGAAGTCTTAACCACTGGACCACCAGGGAAGCCCCCAATAGGAAGTTTTTTTTGTTTGTTTGTTTTTTATACATTTTTTTTTAATTTATTATTTTTTGGGGGGGTACACCAAGTTCAATCATCTGTTTTTATACACATATCAAGTATTTTATTCAGTGCTTGTAAATGGGGAGATTATTCCCTAAGTATTCAGAGATGGCTCATCTGAGTTGGGTAACTTTCTTGGTTTTTCATCTTGCCAGGTTTCTCCATGACTTCTGCTTTGTAGAATACTATGGTCATTGGAAATTGTGACTTTTATTGTTAGTGGCCTAAATACATTCTGATTAGTCTAGTTATAATGGATGTGGAATAGCTGTTTTGTTTTTGACTACATTTTTTCTCAATATTCATAATTAATATTTTCTTGGAAAATACAAATTAGGACCAATAATGAGATGCACCCTCTGTGTGACAACATGGACATCATTACTGATTTGTGCATCCCTAGTAATTCTTCCAAATGTTCCTCAGTGATAGCATGTCATTTGGTCTGAGCTGGAAGCCAACTGTACAATCTGACAATTGGGACTGAGCTTAATTGGCTAAGAGAGACAGAACAGGCTCCACACAAGTTAATCCTGCACAAGCTTTCACTGTGCCTCTATCAGAATTCATACCCCTTTTCTCTTGGACTTCACAGAACTTTGAATATCCTGTAAGTAGCTCCTCAAAGTCAGTCAATATCTTTATTTCTATAGTCCACAAACCCACCACAAACCCATGTTCGGAGGAGGTTCTAGATAAATGATTGTTTCAGGGAATGGAACAAAAATGAACACTTTTATCCACCCTAGACACCAGAATTTTAAGTAGCCATGCCATTCTCAATAATGTATTAATCTTCAATAATGGATTAATCTTCAAAAATGGATTAATCCTCCCAAAGCGCAGCTGAAAATTTTTTCATAGTTCCCAACCAAATAAAATCCAAATACTTCTGTAAGACATTCAAGGTTCCTCATGGCCTGAACCTAATCCACCTTTCCTGCCTCACTGCCCACTCCTCCTCATGCAGACAACACAGGCTAACAAACTACCTGCTGTCCCCTGTATCCAACCCAATTTTTCCTGTGTTTTTTTCCCTTACCTGAATATTCATTCAACCTTCATGTTATCTAAGTCCAATTTACCTTCTAAACGTCCCCTTCATAAGACTTATCTTCACACCTTCTTCTCTCTACACACATCCCTTAACCCCTACTAATTAAACATTCACTGCTCTCTGTTGAGAATTCCCATACCATTTGTCAGTGTCTTCTTTTTTTAATTTACGTCACAGTCTACCTAGTAGTGCAGTGGTGATTATAGTTGTCTTAACTCCCTTTAGGGTGATGGCCTGATTTATTATTCACTCCCCCAAGGTACCTAGCATTTATGCATAGTAGGTGCTTAAAAAGCATTTGTTGAATTTTGGTAGAATGGTTTCCTAGAATCATTTAGATCCTCTGCTCATTTTCAGGACAAGGATTAGGGGCTGTGTAGTATAGTAGTTAATAGCATGAGCTTTGAAGCAAACTAACTCAGTCCATATCCCATCTCTGCTTCTTCCTAGCCAGTGACCTTCAGCAAGTTCCTTGACCTCTGTCTGCCTCTGTATTCTTATCTGTGGAATGGGGTAACACTCATAACTACTGCATGGGGCTTAGTATTTAATAAGTAATATATATAAATAACCTAAAATAGTACCTGGTGCTATGTAAGTATCACATACACATTACCTCAACCCCTCAGATAAGTTTTCTCAGGTTCTATTACTAATTTTCTGAAAGGTTGTTCCCCTTCATCTAGCTGGTTTCCTGTCACATATTTTCCTCTCATCCCTCTCAGTTGCCTGACTCTGAATTATATCGTATTGAATGATTTTCCCCCTTAGCTGTTCTTTTCCTTAACAAGTTTATTTCCAGTTTTCCTTGAGTTTAATATTACAAATAGCTACATTTACATTTATTATGCATAAGCTAATGTCCATATATAGAAGAAAGTGGTAGATCTGTAATATGCAAATGGAAAATGGGTTTTTTATTGGTACAGCTGGGGGAGATATGGAAGAAAGAGTACTGTGGTAGAAACAGTAATATAAAAGGAATTGTGTATGTGTTTGCAGCTAAGCAGGAATGTGATAGGGTAAAAATTCAAGCTGGGGGAAAACTAACCTTTCCACATGAGAAATTTCTTTAAGAATCAGAAATATTCAGAAACATTACATGGTTTCTTCAACAGTGGATATTGTCAGCCCAAACAACTGTTTATGACAGTCAACACATTAACATATACTTAATATAATTATATTACCTTAATAACACTCTATTTCTTTTTAATGAAAATTATATTATTAGGCTGCTTTAGTATTTAGCTTTAAGGAATAAATAGTTGTTGGTTTAGATGCATTTTTGCTAGTGATATTCTATAGGTGGGCACATGTTTAGCACATTTCCCCATTCTTCTCTCTCCCCTGCTCCCTTTGCAGGCAATAAGCACCCTGACAATCTCTGCCACAGATAACTACATAACTTTGGACTGATTTCATATGTGATGATTTAATATCAAATACACAGCTCTATGTCTTTGCACCTCAGTAAAAGTTAACAGCTCTGTAACATTTTCCGGTAAAACTTTTAAAAGCACTTATATTACTTGCAAATCTGACACAGTTCTCCCATTCTGAATTTTGAGTCTTTTATCCCATTAGAGCAATCGAAGGGCATTCAGTCTGAGTATCACAGGCCTATGTGACATCCCAGTTTCGGCTTCTATGTTAAACTCAGTAAGTAAGTTCCATCCATTCCCCATCTATTTAAAAAGCCAAAAACTTCTCTCTGTGTATTCTTTTTCCAATTGACTCCCTGTCCTCCCAGAAAATAATATAATGGTCAGGTGTGGGCAAAGTCAAAGGGTGCAGCTTTGGCAGCAGGAATAGCCCTCACCCCCTCAGGAAGCCATCCTTATAGCCATCTCAGCTCAGTGAACTGTCAGATCTCTGTGTCTTCACTTTCTGTACTTCCTACACACCCTTACAGAGAGCAAATCTACAGACTTTATTTTGAGCTTTAAAGAAAATGACCAATTGAAAACTTTCTGCTGACTATTATACTCTCCATATTTCCAAAGACGAAATAGCCATAAATAGTAATTTTTTTATAAATAGTAATTTAATAATGTCCATGATACATTTTACAAATAAATCCTGTGTTCAATTTACCGCCACCTATGTTTCCAGAATTTTTTAAAAGAAATACTTTAAAGGTCATTTTAACAATTTCTGGAAGAGAATCAGGCTCTCTTATGCCTTGCAATACTTTTTGGTTGGGTTTACTGGTTTATATTTACACCTCCTAAAGTAGATTCGAGTTTTCTTTCTGCAAATTTTCAACCAGGTGATCATTATAATTTCTTATCATCTATAGATCTACTAGGCAGATAGGGAAAGAAAATACAATATTATTTTAGGAATAAAAATTTTAGATACCAAGGGCTTCTCAATTTTATTACAGTCATTCTGTGGGTTACCTGTGGTAGCACATAAAATATTAGTGACATCTGAGGATATTTGTTTTATATTTTACTTGTGAATGTGACATAAAAGATGGGTCGATTCTTCCTCAGGCTTAGCAATCTCACCATTATCACCATCATCAGTATCATCAAGCAACTGTTATTAAATGATCAAATTGCGGTGTCATTGTGCTGAATGATATACACTTCACTTTGTACCCACACCAACTGAAATAAGCAATGAGAACACTGAAATGCACATAAATTTTCTGCTACCCAGGAATATTGAGATTTGAAATGTTCCGCTTAATAGAAGATTAGAGTGAAATCAAGATACTGAGTCAATTTGTCAGGCATATTCAACTTCCCCTTCTTGTTTAATCTGCCACAGATAATAGCCTTGAAGGGCACTTCTCCACAGGATCTCTGCCGACTCCTGCGGATTAGGTCAGGGGTGGACAAGAGACCCGGGAAGACTCAATCCACTCACTGACCAGCCCCCAATTAAACATTCTCTCTTAAGAATTTGAACTGAGAGAACCAGAATAACAAGGTAGGGTTAAACTCTGACATTTGATAAAGGTCTGGGGCCAGAATCAGTGCCATAACAACGCAGAGCTACATGAAAGCCAAACTGGTGAAGAGCTGGAACTAAGAGCCTTGGGGAAAAGTCAGCGTGCAGTGAGAAGAACAGAGCAAATGGACAACACAGGTGAGTGACGTGCAGAGCCACAGAAAGAGGCAGCGAGACAATCAGACTTCATGCAATTGGATTTTATGAGACTTAACTGTAGCCTTTTAATTAATGCCTTTATTCACTGACATTTTTTCCCCCATGGGTAGGTTTTTTTAAAAACTATTATGCTTGTCAAAAACACTAGTCAACTAAGACAGGCTAATTTTCAGACGATTAAAATATATTAATGCCCAATACAAGAAAACCTTTCTGGACCTTGATTTGATTTCACATATGATGCCTGAGAAAATTCTCTAGGATTTTGCCGGAGGTGGTGGGGATTAAGCGCTGGAAGTGGGGCTGGGGTGTATGGGGTGGAGAGGAGAGGATGGATGTCATTCTACCAGTCCACTGGGTGTTTCCCAGAACCTCACCCTCCCACCCCACGTGAACGCGCACACACACACACGCGTACACACACACACACACACACACACAACACTGCACGGCAACATGACATTCGATTGGTAGCTCATCTGGAATGTGAATAAGTAATGATGGTTGGGGAGGTGGGAGGAAAGGGAGGCAGGGTACAACCAGCCGGAGCCTTCCCTTGCATTGATTTCCAGCACTGCATTTTGTCCTGTCCCCCTGGAGAGGATGAGTATGTGCAGAGGCTAGTCCTGGTCCCATCTACCCTCATCAATCCCTGCTCTAATGAACATCCAGAGAGGAAGCACTGGCTCAACGGTTGGATTCATTTGGTGAAAAGGAGATCTTCACAAATGCATATGAACATATCCATAGTCCTTTTGCTGGAGAATATACACAATGATATAAAATGCTAGTTAAAATAGCATCTTCCCAATGTGCAGCTCCTTTCTAATACCTGATAATTTTGGTCAAAACTATGTTACAGAGTTCAGTGTGTGTGGCCACGTAGTGAAAGCCCAAATATAATTTGTCTATGCATATGGAGGCAAGGAGCAGAAATGAGGTTATCATGAAGATTTCCTATTGGAATCCTAGTTTTCTGTACACTTCAATTACAGTCTTAATGCCAGGCTTATATTTTGTGCATATAATTTTAAAGTGTCTATTTGCCATATGGGTATTTATAGCAATTTGACAATACACAGTTTTCTTCACCAGAGTTTAATTTGGTAGGAAACTTTTCAAATACATATAAACAGTACACATCTTTGACCTATTTTTATTTTCACTTAAATTGTGTTTTGCTTATATAAAAGCAAATTGGATAGACTGTCATGATTCATTTTTGCTATTTTTAATTTTTTGTGTAAGTTTGTTGTTACATATGAACTATATGAAGTAAAATAATTATACCAATACTAATGTACAATTACTGAATACTTACCTTGGCCAGATAGTGTGCTAAGTTCCTAACTTGAATTATTTAACTCTGTTAACAGTCATACGGAATAAGCATCATTCATTAACCCCACCTCATAGGTAAGGAATCCAAGGTTATGAGAGGTTCCATAACATCCTCCAAAATCATCCAGCTAATGAGTAGCAGTGGTGGGACTCAACTCAAGCTTGCCTGTCTTCCAACTTTACCATCATCACTACTGAGCCACATGATTTTCTCTCGATAGTGCCTGTGAAGGCAGATGATTTAAGCTCAAATTTATATTTTGGGAAAATGGATCTTATAAAATCACTTCTGATTTGTAACATTTAGAAGTGCCCTTAAGTACACAAGGTGTATTCAAAATCCATCTGAGGTCTCTTTAAATGTCTTGTGATCTTAATTGTATAAATTAACAATCTAACTGTATCAAAAATAATCCTAGAGAATATTTTTAAAGGAGCACAAAAGTTTGAGTTTAGGTGTACACTGGATATGACAACAGGCTTTCATACAAATGACCCAATTTAGGGGATCACTGGCTAATGATGAAGTGCCTAATTTTGTTGTTTTAAATTAAGGCATCTGGCATTCAGAATGAAACACGTTAATGCATTTGTTCAAGCCCCTCTGGATCACTCTGAAGTTAGATGTTCTGTCTAAAGGAATTTGTCATGACAAGGAAGAATGCTGAGAAGATTTTAAAAATATGAAGTCCATCTTTCCTAAAGGAGATTCTACTGAACTGGAATTGCCCTTCTTCTGGTCCTGGGGTGTGTGCTGTCACGGCAAACAGCTTCTCCTGTTTTGCCATGTGATTCAGGGCCTGAGAGGATCAAACAAGGAACATCTTCTTGGTCCAAACACATGGGAAGAAATCAAGATGTGTGATCCCTCTGCTTCTGTCCTGACAGCCTAGCAGGGCTGTGGAAACCGTCTCCTCCTCCCTACGGAGATTTGTAAGCTTGCAATCGATTCACCACTTGTAGTGGGAGCTGCATTTCAAACTGAGACTATCACCCAAAGAATGAAGACAAAATACGTGAGGCTTTAAATATCT
Organism: Hippopotamus amphibius kiboko; assembly: GCF_030028045.1. NCBI lineage: Eukaryota > Metazoa > Chordata > Mammalia > Artiodactyla > Hippopotamidae > Hippopotamus > Hippopotamus amphibius. The sequence goes on along the minus strand of NC_080187.1, from coordinate 190,291,675 downwards.
TCCTGGAACACCGTCTTCCAAACTCACAGCAAATTGATGGAGCAATCACCCCTTCACATGAAATAAAATAAAGATTAAGAAAAATATAGGCTTTGAAAAATAAACGTGATATTCTTCCCCAAACTCTACCACTTCCAAAGGCTTATACCAATGACTCTCATTTGTGGAAAAAAACCAAAACCAAAAAACCCTTCTTTTCAAATAAGGCTACTGCAGACACCATTAATTAAAGATTGAGAAAATAAGTTAAAAAAAGGAAAAAAAAATATGCCTCAAAGAAAGGCTTACCTTTTTTGATGCTAGAGAGACTTAAGGCTAAAATAGGGAAAGACCCAGAAGAATAGGAACTTCTTTTCTGAATGCAAATGAGTTAGCCTTAGATAAGTAGATGACAGCCTATTTTGAAGCCTACCTTCTCCTACCCTCCCACCTCCAAGTCTCCCTTGCCAATTCAAGTCTTGTTACCCAACATCTCCTTTTCCTTGTTGCATAAAATAGAATATTTATCTGGGCACATAGACACCCAGGAGACTACATTTGCCAGCCTCCCTTGCAGCTAGATGTTGCCTAGGTCTGGCCAATGGGATAAGAGAGGAAATGTACCTCAAACTCCTATACTGCAACCTTAGAGGAGGTCTTTCCCATCCTCCATCCTGCTACATGGTGGCTGGTCTTCTTGGACCATGCATATAAGAACAATGCCCTAGAGAGCAAAATATTCCTTCACTCCACAGTTATGGATGAGGTTTAAAATCAAACGTCTCCTAAAATGCTGTCCAACTGAGAGGGATGGAGGGGAATTAAATGATAAAGGTAAGACACAGTTAAATGGTTCCACAGACAACCTTTTCTATTTTCCAGCATTCTCCAAGTTGAACTCCTTTTACTCAAGTTTGAAGACTGTACTCTAAGTTACCTTAAGAGAAGGACTGGACAACCTAACCTTATGAGGCATGGAATGATGAGAAAGATTTAGATATGGGGGACTTTCCCCTTAGGAATTCTCTCCTTGGTTATTACCTAAGTAAAGACAAAACTAAAAATACATGGAAACTGGCTGTACATCTAATCTTTTATACAGTGAAAGAGTGTGGGCAGAGCTGAACATGCATTGCCTTTACTCAGCTGAAAATGAATGCAATGTCCACATTAAAGTTTAAAACAGAGACTCAGGATTACATCAGCTAGGTGCCTTCCATTTTTCTCGGCTTTGTTCTGGGTGCAGTCAAGCATGAGAGGGTGAAGTGCTGATTCCCCCCACCCAGAGTCTAGCTGGCAATAAAATGATAGTACCTTTTGTCTGCTAGGAAACAGTTACTCACACAGCACAGGAACTTTTCCTGTTGAAGTAACACTGGAAATCTGGTCTAAAAAAAATAATAATAAAGAACTGTGCTTTACTACACTGACATGCAATCTCTTGAAATCTGCAGGGGATTTTCCTACCTGCTGGGGGTTATTGAGTGTGAAAAAACAGCTGTTAGCAGTTTCAACAGTGGATTATTTTACAGAAATTTTCATGAAATAAATCCACATGCATTTTCCGGTAATTTTTCCCTTTCTTCAGGAAGCATCTAAAGAGGAATATAAATTTAGTTTCTTTCTTTTTTTCTCCCACTGTTCAAAATGCCCTAAAGGGAACAAACGTGGTGGGGAAATAAAGTAAGGCTATGAGTTTTATAAGATTGGCATACAAAATTGCCTTCCTCATTTTGTGCTGTGAACTCAATAAAACACTTTATTTTCTCTAGGAAAAGAAACGCAACACAAAAACACACCTATACAAGAAAACCTTTCATCAATTACTTTCACAGAAAACCTTTGAGAGTTTGGTTTTCTTGTTCTCCTTTGGAACTAGATCTATAACAAACTCCAGAAAATCTACATGTGGTAATTTTTTTGGCATTTCCATACAATTATTGGTCCAAATACCCTTTTGCCAAAATATGTATCCAATATACTCATACTTTTTTCCCATTTTTTGGCTCTGAACAGCTTGTGGGATCTTAGTTCCTCGACCAAGGATTGAACCCAGGGCCACAGCAGTGAAAGTGCGAGTCCTAACCACTGGACTGCCAGGGAATTCCCATTCATACATTTTAAAAACACTTGTATAATATAAGCAAAACATTTGTTCTTTATTCTTTTCAAAGTTTCTTCTTAGCAAATGTATATATATCGTGTGTCACTTGCCAGTTTGAAAATTAGAGCATGATTTTTGGGGAGGGGACTATTTTGTCTGTTTCTGCCTTTTTATTAGAAAAGCACAATTATCATGGTTCAAATCCCATTTGCACCCATTCGATCTGACAGGACTTTAAAGTACTTGGCAAACAGTCCTCTCTTGGGGATAATTTCTGACAGAAGCCAGCTATAGGCAAAGTCCTGAGACACTGAGTAAGTGAAGGACACTCCACTTAAGAATCACTAGTTCCAATTTGGTGCCAAACACCACTACCACCACCAAAAGCCCAAACCCCAAACAAACAAAGAACAACTCTAGCAGGCCAGAACAGCTGGTCACCCACTGCCATAGTGATGATACTATCTACTGAGGACAGGTTCGAAATTAAAATGCACATCACGTTCTAACGGGCATTGCTGAATATTGGCCATGTCTCCAGAGGGCTGGCTGGATGCTTTGATCTGAAGAAGAACGGTCCTCGAGGAGGATTCTTAGTAACAGCCAGGTGCCCAGCAGTGCTCCTCTAGCCACCGCCTACCTCACAGCCAGTCTGTTATGAAGTCACTTACATGGAACATTGTTAGAGATGCTGCTCTGGACTTTCAGCCCTCAAAGAGTCCCCGTCCCCCGCTCCAGCATTCTTTTTCTCAATTGTCTTACATGATTGAAAGTTTTGAGGTCTTTTTCAAGTTCCCTAATAAAAGGCAAACAGTTTTAAGAAGGGTGGCCATAGGCCCTTAGCAGTTCAGAATGAGGACCATGTACGTGGCAGCGGGTTGAGGGCGATGTCCTGTAGGAATGGCTGGTAGCAGGGAGGGAAGCAACAAGAACGGAAATAAAGAATTAAGGTACAGGTGTCGGAGGTAAAAAGATGCCAAAGACTGACGCGGGCGAAGGGCCCAAACTGTAGTTGAGAAGCACAGAACTTCCCTTTCTTCCTGCCGTGTTTTATCTGCGAGGCTTCCGCCACCCCCATACATGCGGAGAGCCTCTACAGTGGATGGTCTGCCTCCTCCCCTCCTGCCCCTCACTGGACTGTTTTGTTGGCGTTGCTGCTGTCCGTCTTTCAGAGACTACCTTAGATGACTGTAAGAGTCAATGACATAGGAAGCTGCCCATCTGATTGCAGGGGCTCTTTTGCCTCTGCTACTGTGTTGGAAGCTGAAACTGCACAGACAGAATTACAGGATTTTTCAGTGGGGTCAGATGTCTGACAGCATGTTACATCAGGCTCCAGCCAATTCAAGGCCTTTTCTTAACCTTCTCTAGCAGATGAGTAGTAGAAAGCAATTATTTTGGAAGCAAGGCTCCCTGTTAAAAGGATAATACTTCCTTGCAACTTCTGACCCCTACTCTTGGATGAGTTTTTAAAATCCACTCTGAAAAGCAAGAACTGATAAAAGAGAAAGGGGAAAGCATGAAGACATGGATAAAGCAAGGAAAGGGAAGGGCTACTTACTCAGGCGGCGAAAGAATTTGCAAAGTCCAAGAAGCTCTGAAGACTTTCTTCAGGTAACCAACTATGTAGCTGAGGTCCCTCCCTGGCTTGACGTGAAATCTTTGTAGCACTTTTTAAGACCTCATTTATGAAGCAGTTGTTTGCAAAAACACGAGGACCGTAGCTATCTTTACATAAAAGGGCCGTGGCGATTTGAGGCTGTGCTCAGACAAGTATAAATATCTTATTGCTGCTACCTTAGAGGCAATCATTTTTCACCTTCTCTATCTCTTTAAATCATCTGGTCTCATCGATCCATATCACCTAAGGGGGGAAGGGCAGGGAGAATTAGTGGCTAGAGGCAAAGCCACATGGAAGAATGACAGGTGAAGACACTGTCGTGGGCAGAGGGAGGGACACTCTGCAACCATGAAAAGAGAGGAGCTAAAGGGAGCCCATTTCTTACACAGCCAGCCCCCCTTTGAGAAGAGAACAGCCTGGAGAAATGCTCAAGTCACCACGACTGTTACTCAGTTTGGTCCGTTAACATTGTCGTGAGCAAATACCTTGTCAGCTGATTATGGTCCTCATGCTCTACCTGGCTCCTGGCCTTCTGTTATGGACTGCACGTTTATGTTCCCCCAAAGTCATCTTAGCAACACGAACACCAATGGGATGACATGAAGAAGTGGGGCCTTAGGGAGGTAACTAGGTTTGGAGGAGATCATGAAAGAGGAGCCTGCATGCTGGAATTAGAAGAGAAAGAGACTAGAGCTCTCTCTCTCCACTATGTGAGGACACAACAAGGAGGCAGTCACGTGAAAACCGGGAAGAGAGCTTTCACCAAGAATCTGACTGTGCTGGCACCCTGCTCTTGTTTTTCCAGCCTCCAGAACCATGAAAAATGAATGTCTGTTGTTTAAGCCACCCAGGCTATGGTATTCTCTTACAGCAGCCTGAAATGACTAAGACAGCTTCTGTGATCACCGGTCCCAGGAAAGGCCCTAACATTTGCTGCCTTGGCCGAGTCCAATAAAGCAATTATTAAGCAAAACAATTCAGTAGACTGAGCCCAATTCATCTACTCAGGAAGATAAATTTCCTTGTTTGCCATGGGGATAATGCTAAATATGAATGGAGAAGAGACTTCCTTGCATTAATGAAAATCTTGATACTGTAGTACTGTCTCCCTCTAACTAATTAGGTTTCAGAATGATCACACCCCTGAATCTTTGGGGTCTGACTTGGTATTAAGTCATTTATAATTAGGCATACACTACAGCAAGCTTTCTATTTGTCTATGATTTATCCATGGTATCAGGCATCTTTAGGAAAGTAAGCCCTTTATATATATATATATATATATATATATATATATATATATATATTTTATCGGCAGAAACCTCATTAATTTGTTATTTTGTTCCCTGATAAGGCTCAAATTATTACCAAGGTAATCTTCAAGTAAGTTTCAATCAGCAGCCTCACAAGGGGGAGTGGTGTGCAGGCAGGTGGAAACACAGGCCCCAGCCACCTGCATGAAAAGCTCTGTTCATCCTCCCGCACAATTCGCAGTCTCCCGGGGAGATGAGGATTAGGCTGAGCATGTTAATTCAGGATGGAATAAAATGGCTTAAATCTTCAGGCAGTTCCATCCATGCCTAGATACGGCAACATTTCACCATGCAGCAATCTTGTCAGCGAGGAGACATAATGCACAAAACTGTCACTAAATTATACGCTGAAGCCAGTTTGTATCGGTGGCAATAGATTTTATGATAGATCCTACGCTGCGCAGGGCACATAATTTATATCTATCCCACGTCTCTCGCTCTCCTTGATAAAAGTCAGGAGGAAGGCATATTTGTATTCTGCTGTCCTCTGCTGAGGGTGTTTAACATGCTTATAAGCCAAATGAAGCTGCTTTGTTTGTTATCTCCTGGCTTCCAGAAATAGTCGGCTCTGATAACGTGCCACTGGAGTTCTGAGTTACCACATCATGATGTAATGGCTTGGGGAGTACAGTGAAACCACAAATGTCCAAATAAATTGACACAATTTCCTGCAGAGGAAGCAATCTGAAAATAATAGGCAGAAATTCTGGCTCCTTTTACACATAGAGGAGATGACATTGCTCACCGAAGGGGTGTCTGGGAGTGTTCGGTTGGTCCACAAAAAGGAATGCTTGCAAAAATCAGGCTTTTCTAATCATGCAGTGAACCCATCAAGTCTTCTTTATCTCCCTCCTAAGAGCAAACTGGGAGTAGGCTTGTGGAGTAAATATCCAACACTAAGAACCAAGTCATCCTGTTTAGGTTTGGGCATCACTTCAGGAGCTGCACAAAGCATCGTGTTCTCTTTTACTTCCTGACTTTGCACCTTCCATCTCCTCCACTGGGAAAGCTGCCTTCCTTCCCAGCCTCTCCTTCTGTCTTCCCCTGCCCCACCCAGACCCCTTCCCAGCCTCAAGTCACAGCTTTACCTTGGCCTCCATTGGGAAATGTTCACTGAAGAAGCTTGAATTTGGGGGAGTCCTTTCTCAGCAACTTCATCACCTGGCTCCTCTTAAAGCACAGCTCTGTCCACTAGACTGGGAGCCCCCTGAAGGTAGGCACTGTGCTTTATCCATTCATTCTCTGTGCCCAGCAGCCCCCACATGCCTAGTACAGGGAGACAATCAGCATTTTCTGAAAGAATATTGAAAGACAGAATCCAAACTATGGGGCTTTGCTTTGTAGTTGAAATTTCTTGTTTGGGATTTTTCTCTTTAGGCCCAGAAAGATATTTACAAGATCTCTCCAGCAGACCTGCGGTCTTTGTCATGGCCCTCTATGCTGGATATTCCATTTGCCCTTCAAGATCTACCCTCTACTTTTCTGTACCCTGTTCCATGTCCTGGGAAACTGACCTCCCTGGCTCCCAGGCACCTGTGCCCTCAGGCTTTCAGGCGGATTCAACCAAGGAAGGGCAGCATTAGAAGATGGAAGGAGAGAGTGAGATGGGGATATTCACTCCCCCCACCAAATCCCCACACCCTTTCGGTGGGTTGGCTCTGTCCCTCTATTGGAAGGCCATGTCCTTTTGACAGCCTTTTCCTACAGCACTGTGACTCCATGACTCCTCTCATTGCTAGGCACAGATGGCCTCGTCATCTCTTAGAAGTTGCTCTTAACCTGCACATACCTTAGTAAGGGTACATTCATCACATTCTCCCTAATTACTTGGTTTGAGAGTTGTCATCCCTGATGCATGTGTCTTCTTCCCTAATTCTGTGCATGCTGAATAAAGGAGACCCTACAAAGTCATCATCACCGCTACCACCACCGCCCACTTGCCCTTGCCCTGGTGGGAGGGCTTCACCACCACTTGCTGGAGTCACTATTCACACCATCTAAAGACCCCTTTTGCTTCCTCTCCAAGAGGAGACATCATTAAAAACTTTTGGAAGGGTGCTGATCCACTTAACTTTTCATTTATTCATCACTTAACAAACACGTATTGAAACTCCATGCTTGCCCCTTGAGACAGAGTGTGAACAAGACAGGCAAGGTTCCTGACCACATGGAGCTTATAGACCCATCGGGGAAATCAGACAATAACAAGACTTGTAATTTACAACTGTGGAAAACGGTGCAAGGAAGAAATGCATGGTGTCAGGAGATTCCGGAGAGTGTCCTAAAGTTCATAGATGAAACTATTTCTTGTATGGGTTTCTGTATTTTAAAAAATCTAATAAATTTGATTTTGAAATATAATTACAAATGTTTTGCATTGTTCTTGAAAAGCACATGATATTCTGAGACTCCCTCTAAACTCCAAGTGCATGGCTTTCCCTGATTTCACATCGGCTCCATAGGATATGCTGTGTACAGTCAACCAGGTGCCCACAGAGCTGGGCCAGCCACCTGTGCTTTGGAGCCAAATTGGACAAGTGTAGTCATATTACTGGTAGATAAAAGATACAGTCCCACATTCCCGATAATGAATCTTTGTGATATATTTGTTTTCTAGGCCTGAGGAAGGATTTCTCTTAACCAAAGTAATTTATTTTTGCCCAGTGTTTTAAAGAGATTGTAATCTGGAGTAACAGTAAATTCAAAGAAAAGGAGACTCTTTCTAAACTGGTATCAAGCAATGACTGTGGAAGGAGTCATCCATCCACTCAACCAGCACTTGCTGGATGCTTGCTATGTGCCAGCTCTGCCCTAGGCACAGGGGAGGGAAAGGTAGACACAAAGCAAGCAGGTCCTTGACATTTTCACACTGTAGTTGAGGAGACTGCACAGGAGAAGAAGGAACCTTCAGAAAGGCAACTGCCCCAGATCTTGAGCAATACCAGGAGGGGGAAGGTCTCCTCTACAAGGATCTGGGGAAGGCTGAAGCTTCTGTAGAGCCCAGAGTACTCCCCCAACAACTGTCCCCCAGAACCTCACTCCTGACATCTCTTCCTCTTCCAAGGGCCCTCAAAGAGCACTGTAACCTCTGTCCAGCCAGGCTACGTGCATTAAAACTGAATGAGGGACTTCCCTGGTGGTCCAGTGGTTAAGAATCCACCTGCCAATGCAGGGCACATGGGTTTGATCCTTGGTCCGGGAAGATCCCACATGCCATGCAGCTAAGCCTGTGAGCCACAACTACTGAGCCTGCGCTCTAGAGCTCACGAGCCACAACTACTGAGCCCACGTGCCACACCTACTAAAGCCCACGCGCCTAGAGCCCATGCTCCACAACAAGAGAAGCCACTGCAATGAGAAGCCTGTGCACCACAACAAAGAGCAGCGCCTGCTTGCCACAACTAGAGGAAGCCCGTGTGCAGCAACGAAGACCCAATGCAGCCAATAAATAAATTAATTAATTAATTATTTTTTTAAAAAAAGAACAAACTGAATGAGCCCACATTGGCCTGCGCACTCACGAGGCGGCCCTATGAACAACACAAAGTTGCTCTTGTCAGTGGGGCACCTCTGAGCCAAAACCCACTAGAGGAGGTGGTTCTACACTGGTATGGTAACAGAAAAAAGGCAGCTTTTCCACTGTCCCAACCCTGATTCTGACCTCACTTACCCTGCCTGAAGCAGGATAATTAAAGCTCAAGAAACACAAAATCCAAGTTTTCTCTTCAGTCCTTGGAGATTCTTTTCTGCCTCAAAACCATAGCCAGCACAGAGAGCAGGCACATCTGCCTTTGCTAGGTACCTTCTTTCTGGTACCTTCCATTTCCCTTTGCTTTAGTTCCCAAAGCAAAAAAAAAAAAAAAAAAAAAAGCCTGGTATTTGATATTAGATTCTCCACTGTAATATCCCATTATTTGACCTTTGAACCCCTCAACCTCAACTCCTCTATTTCACACCATCGCCTCAAGGCCCTGCCATTTGTGGTTGAGATCACAAGTGTTCACGGGACACTTCTCAGAAATAACTATCTTCAAGCATTTTCTGAGACCAACACAAAATGCATATCTCTTTTCTGGATATTTTTTGTACTGTATTCTGACAGGTGGAATTGGAGGGAAATATTTTAGTATCAGCCTTCTGGTAGCTCAAATTATATTCTATAGGTCTTGCTCAAGATGTGAGTAAAAAAAGGTATTAAAGCACGTTATGTCCATCTCATGTGCTCTCAGATTGGGAACATATGACATGGTGAGAAAGTAAGGAGCACTAGTTAGTGTCCCAGGAAACCTGGTTTCCACTCTTCACTCTACCCCTGGCCGAGGTCCAGGGCCTTAGCTTCTTTGGGTCTCAATTTCCTTACAGCACTCTTTTACTATTAGGATTTGTTATGTGTGAAATAAATTCCCAGAGCATTATTCTCTAAAGTAAAATTTAAACTATATTTTAAAACCCAAGGAGAATTGATTTTGTATCGTCCACTGGTTTCTCCACTGCCCCACCTGGTGAGAACCGCCCTGGTTTCACGGGGACACAGAATCACGCGTGAACAGGCACAAGAAGATGTGGAATTCTGTTCACATTTTCCTAAAGGTCTTGTTTAAGGAGGAAACCCTTCTCCCTCTTTTCGAAGCTCCTTTAGGGAATCCTTGGAAGGTAGTAGCGGGGAGAAGGATTTACATTGGCTGAGAATCCAATGCAGAAAACAGGGTCTGCCCTAGCATGAAGCACAGCGTGGAAACACTTTCAAGTCTTTTGCCATGATGACAGCGACAATGCTTGTGTTTCTCCAAAGAAGCTCAAAGAATTTCACAGGTCTTGCACCAGTCATTCTTGCCACTTCCCCATGAGGACGGAAGAGGGCGGGCACTAATATGACATACGTGCCAGCAGCAGCTGAGCCATCACATTGAACTAGAGCCTTATATGTTGTTTGTGGCCCCTTGTAAGTGAACAGCAGCTACAGTGAAAGGCAGGGAGCGGGCTGGGCCCAGTCTCAGGCCAGAAGCTACATCCCCTTGGAGGTCTCCAGACAAGTCGGTGCACCCAATTCCTATAAATGGCACTTTGGACAACCATTTATCACTGATTAAGGCCTGTCGGGTCTCATATTTTGAAAGTCATTTTTGCCACCCTGCTGTTTTTTCTTACTGCGTAAAACCTGGTTTCCACAGACTAGTCATTATTGGATTTGCCCTTAACCCTCCGATTGTCATCTGTGTAAACAACTACTGATCACTCACACCCTGATTGCCGTCTGAGGTCTTGTTCTTGGGTTCTTTTTATCTAAAAAGAATGAGTGAAAGAGCTTCTTATGTTTAGTCAAAAGAAAAGAAAGCCTTCTCTCAAGGCTGTTCTAGCCTAAATATCTACTTCTCTACTTGGTTCTCTCACTCCCTCAATCCCTCTAAGTCTTCGTTATTTTCCCCTTATTATTAAAAATTAAATTCCTGTGCTCTAAATCATACCTTCCAAATTCACATGTAATTCTATTTTAAAAAATAAATAAATAGCCATATCTCTGGCAGTTGTAATTTCCCTCACCTCACTACCATTATCCACATTTAATGGGTCCTCGGAAGCTCAGAAAACAGTACTGGTCAAAGAGCGCTGACGCGCAGCGAGAGTCCTTCCCTCAGAGCAATGGCTTCTGGAAATGAGTTGGTATCGCCCAGCTTGGAAAACAAGCAGAAGGTCAGGGTGGGCTCAGTGAGGAAAATAAGCAGGAAGCCTAAGGAAGAGAAGGCTTCAAGACATTTCCAAAAGATTGAGAAAAGACAGCTCCCCCGACTTGCTGATGCTGAAAAAAGCAGTTTTATTAGTTGTTAGGGTAGAGATCAGTTGATGAGGGTTCAAGGAGGGTTCTGGTGAGGCCCCAGAGGCATTGGATATAGGTCACTCATTTTTCGTTTTTTTTTTTTTTTAAAGAGAAGGAAATACAACAGCTAAGGGTCATTCCAAGGTCAGGAGAAGAATCTCCTCCCAGATAAAAATTTCCTGGTGGGAGCTGGGGGGCAGGGTGGCTGGAGAGGGAAGAAAACAAATAAACAGCAAGAGTAGCAGAAACACAAAACCTCTCCATCTTATGTTATTTTAGGCTATATTTTGCTCCTAGTCTTAGTGTCCTGTGGTACCTCTAAAAAAGAAAAAGGAAAGCTCAAAATAGAATTCACTGCATTCCTTGTACCACAATATAGGTGTGTAATGAATGCATGGAAGGGAGCAAATAGGTTTTTCCAATAAAAAAAAAAAAAAACTCAGCTGTCAAGCCAGAATCCTTCAAGTAGGCGGATTTCAGAGTGAGACTGTCTGACCTCGAAGACATCCGCCTTCCAATCTGAGTCTATGATCTAATTTCTAACACACCCACTTTGAAAACTCCTGGTAAGCAATAACTGACAATGTGATCACAATGGAAAAATCAGGCAGCCAGGGAAGCGGGGGCAGCCATACAACTGCCTAGGACGGTGTCCTTCCCCTGAATAGGTACGGATAACAGATGACAGTCCATTCCTCATTCATTATAAAGCTAAAGACCTGAAAACTCTATGGACCAAGATATTACTTTTCCCAGAAGTGCAGCTGAAAGCTACAACGTTAGAGAGTAGCACTGGCTCTTGAAAAGAGTGGTTTTCTAGAAATCATCGCTGTGCACCCAAGTAGAATGCTTCAGTCCACAGCACATCCCTCGGCAAACCTTCATTCTTCTTGGGCACTTAAAGTTTATTTTTAAAAATTGTTTCTTCTTTAAAGAAATTAAACAAAATGCATTATTCAGAACAGCTGCCTCTGAGTGTGGACTCCTTGCCTCACTGACGACCCAACGCTCGGGGTCAGCTGCTAGGAGAATATTTTGGCACTTGGCAATTATTTTGCATGAGCAAGTCTTATGACTCATCAATACTTATCACTTTAATGATGCCCTCTTCTAATTTCTTCAAAGAAGTGAGGCGAGGCACCTCACTTATTAGCTTGGTAGAGCTGTAGCCGAGGGCACACTTCCAGGACACATACTAATTCACAGTGTCCCTACCGGGCAGGTGGACCTTCCTGTCCTCCAGCTGTCTGCCCATAAAAGAACAGTGAGGAGGAGTTCCAAACAGTTAATATGCTAGTCTTCCTCCTATTCCCTGGAAAGGTACAACAAATTGATGAGATAGTAAATTAGGTTTTTGGTAAATCGACTCAGTTTGACAGTAACAGTTAAATTCAAAACTAGGACATCAATAGCATTTGATAAGTCAGTCAGCTCTGTCACTTAGATGTGCTTGTGGCTGCTATAATCATCTGAAAGCAAGCAGACAATGCACACCATTCCATTCCACTCCAGCAGATCCTTTTGTAATTTCCTGTAAGTTTGTTGTGAGGCCTGAGTACTCATATTGTGGCCCTGAACTGAAGTACCAGGTGGCTCAGAGCGATGATGAGGTAAGTTCACATGAAGGTAACTGAGTGCCAATACCATCTACACCACTAGGAAATGAATCTGGCAGTCCCAAAATCAGGGTCTGTGAAGTCTCTATAAGTGATGGTGTCGCTCCCATACAAAAGCCATTCATTCCACATGGCTCAATGGAGGTTGCTGTGCAAGTAGAATCCAATACTGTAGCTCACAAGTCTAAAGTTCCCTTCTTCAGCCAACCTGTTGCCCACAATTGGAGGTGTGGTTTTCTGCTCTCCAAAAGGAACTGTCTCCCTCCATCTTCCTTTGCAGATCCACCCAAATTACAGCTCTGGCTGTGAAGAAGGGTTGGGAAGAATGACTGCATAGTAAAAAAAGGTATTTTTGAAAGGTAATTGCACTGTTTGCTGGTTCTGCTCCAAGTCTAGCCCACGGAGTCAAAATATATCAAAATGACACAAGAAAGCCTCATTGAAAAGTTGTCCTATGCATGGCTCATGCCTTTCACTAACTGAAGACATATGCTCCCAATAGCCCGTTGCAGACCATGTTCTATGGAGATGACGGCCTTGCTCCAACTCCTCAGGGATTCTCTGAGAGGAGAGGAAAATTCTCTGGGCAGACTCCACTTCTGCTGGGGCTCCCTCTAGGAGGGGTCCTATCTACTTCTTTCCACACTCAGACCTTTGTACTCCATCTTGGGATGAATCCCTACTATTATAGGAGGATTGTTGCAGAAGTTTATATCCATCTCCAAATCAGCAAGCAGCAGAATATCTCTACCACATTCATTAATTTATTCAACAAGTATTTATTGAGAGCCTGCTATGTGTCAGGGATAATTTGGGGCCTTTGATATATCAGTGAATCTACCTGTGAAGCTGATGTTCAGAATAGGGGCAGTGAGAAGATACATGATGAAAATAGACATAATATAAGTAAATCAGAGAATATGTTAGTAGGTGATAAGGGTTAAGGAAATAAAAGACAGAAGCCAGATAAGGGTGACTGAGAATTCTGGGAGAGGGACAGTTATCAGTTTTAGAGCAGGGTAATCTGTAGGCCTCTTTGAGAAGGTGATGTCTGGGCAAAGCCTTGAAGGAGGTGAAGGAGTTAGTGATATTGACGTCTGGAGGTAGATCATTTCGGGCAAAGGGAACACTCGGTGAGGAAGCCATAAGTCAGGAGCACACCACCATGTTTGAGAAAGTCTAAGAGGACCCTTCCAGTATGATTGCAGAGGGATGAGTGAGGGGTAGGAGATGAGGTCAAAGAGTAGTAGGAATCCAGATCATGTGGGATCTCGTAGAGCTGTGCTTATCAAGCTTCCAAGTGCAAATTAATCACCTGGGATCTTGTGAGAATGAACAGCCGTGTCTACTTGATGTGGGGTAGGGCCTGAGATGCTGCATCTCAAACAAGTTCCCTGTTGCCTCTGGTGCTGCTGCTGAATGGCCCACACTCTAAGTAGCAGGACTTCTTACCATTGTCAACCGACAGCTCTGAGTAAAATGGGACTCCACTGCAAGATTTTGAAATATTGGGAAAAGACTGGTGGAAGAAGAGGAGAAAAGAAGGGAGACCAGTTAGGAGGCTACTGTAGTAACACAGGCAAGAGATAATGATGATTGAATCAAGGAGGTCTCTGTGGAAGCAGTTAGATTCTGGACACGTTTTGAAGGTAGAGCTATAATAATTTTCTGATGGATTAGAACCTGTGTGTGAGACAGGGGAACCAAGCTGATGCTGAAGTGTTTGACCTGAACAACTGGGAAATGGGGTGACTGTCCACTTGAACTGGGGAATGCTGCAAATGGAACGTGTTAGCAGGTAGGTTAGGAGTTCAGCTTGCATGTGATGCATTTGGCGATGTTACAAAGACAGAGTGTGGAACTTGGAAGAGAGGGCTGGACTGGAGATGAATGCAGGACTGGCTGCCAGAAGATACATAAAGCCGTAACACTGGATGAGATCACTCAGAAAGCGGGTGTAGATAGGAAAGAATAGACCAGTAACATTCCTGCAGCTCTCATCTCCTGAAGTTACGTCAGGGATCTCCTGCCCCCAGGAGACAACACAGAGGAAGCCTGGAGACAGAATTCTCTCTCAGGGTTTCCTGGAAGCAGCCCCTGTGACCTGAGTGTCTAGAGTCCCCTCTCAAGTCTCCCACAGCTCAGTCATGCAGGTAACAAGGCCTTTAGGAATGACTCATGGACAAATGCAGAGAGGGTGAAAAGATGTACTTTCCCATCCTCCACAATCTCACTTTCTATGATGAAGCCACGTCCATCAGCATGAATTATTCCAATGGTCAACACCCTGAAGTCTCTATACAGTTTGTTGAAACAGGTGAAGAACAAACAACCATTTGAGGTATGAGCATAAATATTTACTTATTCATTCAACAACAAAGTGAGCAACACAGGGCGTGAGTGCTAACATAAACAAAATAGAAGCTGCAGAGAACACCACCTCTGGATCTTACTTATCTAATTGTTTCAGTACCCTTAACAGCTGAACTTGGCTTGAGAGGCTTCAAGAACAAACCACACACACACACACACACACACACACACACACACACACACACACACACACACATGCCTTCTATTGCCCCTGGGAATCTATCTTGGATCCACTTCTCAAACCTGCTCATTCTACCTGGCCAAGCTTCTGTTGCTTTTCTACCCTAGTTTCCTCTACCTGCCACCTTGTTAATGGAATTTTAGGTTCATGTGTTTTCCTGGATTATATATCTGGCTCAGTTTTACCCATGCCTAAAGGCCAGATGCAGTTCCCAAGACCCAAGGAAGGAGAAGCTGTAGGCCCTCTGCTCATTCAGGACTGGAGATGCTTAGGGACTCTCCTTAAGAAAATTATGTTGTAATAGAACTAGAGATTACCGTTGTGACTGCTTGATAAATGAGTCAGAGTATGTATGTGTGCTCATATATTTTGATGTATACACAGAAGTGAACTATTTGTAGCAGATACTATCATGTAACTCATGGCCCTTCGGTCCATTCTGCCTTGGGTTCCATCTCAGGCTGTGGCACCATTTTTTTTTTTTTTTCAGAGGGAGAAGATTGTCATCCCCTGATAGCCACTCAAAGGTTAAGTGTATGCCTTAAAACTTTGTGGTTTCTATTAATAACCCACACTCTGGGTCTCTCATCCATGAATTTATCTATATCTTTCCTGAAGCTATTGACATTTTAGAATGTACCACCTCCTGGGGGTAATGACATAGCATTTTATGCACCACTGGAAAATGACAACGGAGAAGAAATCTGTCAAGGCCTGCTTTGGGTCCTGCGCCCACAGCCTGCCTGTTCCTACTGCAGGGAACACGTTCCTCCCACCTATAGACTAAGCCCTGTCTCAGGCTCTAGCGCCAATCCTATCTTTAATCCCAATGATTTAAAGAGTTCTCCTTCAACGGGTGACTCAGAATCAAATCACCGTAGCTGCTAGTTCTGTTAGATCACATGACCCAGTTCTACAACTGAGCGTCTGTCTTATTCCTGAGATCAGCTTCCCACCTTGTACCCCAGTTCTGGGAGCATAATCTTTGTGTTTCTCCTTTGTATCAAAGTCCTCAACTTGGTCACCTTCGCAGTACTCTCAGCCTTCCAGGAACATCTCCTGTCTCTTCATCCCAGGGCCTCTGTTTGAGTGGTGGGAATCCTTCCCCCGAACCCTGGAATTGCCAGTGTCTCCTGATGCTGCCTGTTTGCACGTCTGCCTGCTTCATGATCCCACATTTCTGTGCTCTGCCCACCTGTCAGGACTGCACAGTGTCTGGCATCTGACCCTCCACACTCACGCCTGCTGGATCCACCTGTTGTTGCTGGACGTTGGGAGGGATGCATGGATGGTACTTGCTCTACCATGTGCACACACGCAAGAGAAACAAAGAGTATTAACTTGAGCCACGACTGACCGCCACGCACATTACATACTGCTCTGTCGCAGAGGGCACCGTATGCAGTGTCTGACATGTACAGCACATCGCAACATCAACGGTGCCCCCTGGAGTTGTACTGTGCAGCCACCCTGATACCCATGACGACTGCCTGATACCCTGGGGATACACCTCAGGGACTGCACTTACAGCAAGTGAAGTGATTATCCGCATAGGTATCAGTATTTAACATATTATCAGCATTCAAGTTTGGGAATGCTGACTCCAAGCTACATGAACGTTAGTTTTAGCCTAATAACAGGGTCAGTTTCAAAGGAGAAAAGTGAGGCAGTATGCCTAATCTCAAACATTTGATAATGTTAAATAATTAATAGAAAATAAGAATTAAAACTTTCATGATTGAGGCTGCTTGCCCAGAACAGGTGGCTTAATCCTAAATGACACAGTACATGTTTCAGACTGCAATGGTCCTCAGAGCCCATGTGCGGCCTGAGGTGTGGCCTGGGGGTGCCAAAGGTATTCTCGGTTTCAATCATCTCCTCCTCCCAGCTGCCATAGAGCATACCTCCTCAACATTAAAATCAGGTTTTAAGATTAGCTGAGTTGGAGCCCTACTTAATTCCCTCATTTTCCCCTTTAACCTCCTCCCCCAAAATTTTCTTGGAAACCTAATTAGGTATTTATCTTAACACAAGTCAGCATTATCGACTTAATGGCTCATATACAAGTTTCTGAAGTGACATGTCACAGGGCAGGTGGGTGGGAGGAAAGGAGACAATAATGTCAAAATATAGGGGCAACCTAATATATTTGGCGGGGGAGTGGAAATCGACCTGAGAGGCAGGAGATGTGTGATCCAGGAGAGGTTAGACTACTTACCAACTGTGCAGCTTTGGTGAAATCACGCTATGTCTCTGGGCATCTGCCCTTTCAACCGTAAAGGTGAGGGAGGTCGGTGAGATGACGTCTAAGGTATTTTCCATCACTAAAATTGCAGGCTATAAATCTGGAAGTTGAAGCATTTTTGGCATATAGTCCCATAGTGGTGATCTTTGGACAGCACAGGGACACAGACTAAACTGATGTTAAAGAAATCCCCAACGAGGGTGGAGGAATGCCCCAAACCGACACCACCTCCTCCACCATCCGCCCAAGGACACCTCTGAAGGGAGATGAATGCCTCATTACAAAGCAGGCGCTCACACAACAGCCATGTGTAATTGAAGAGGTGGTTTCATGGGTACCATTTAAAACCTAAGGAAATTGGAAGCGGTACACATTGGCATTCATTCAGAAGGTGGTATTGTGAATACCTATTATACACCCAGATTTTCCTCTCATAAATTAGATTATAATGTACTTGGTTAATTCTAGCAAGGTATTAATAGCACATTAATCTGAGTCATAAAAATAAAGTATTTATGGATCTGATTCAGCCCTCTAAGAACCACGTGCCATATGGAAAGTGGTGTCAGAGGATGGTGTGAGGTTCACGGGTGAGTCTCCCTGCTCCCGTTCAAGGAAATGCATCCTTATCTGTCTTAGTCCACTGACACCCTCCACCCTTTAGGCTGAGCCTGAGCTCCACTGCTCTGTGAGCAGCCTGCAGCAAGCCAGCCTGCAGTCTCCCCTCTTCCTGGGTTCCTGTGGCTCTTCCCGCCTGCAGTTCATGATGCAGCTCTGTGTTCTGATCACTTTATGTTTCTCTCTAATCACTGCATATATGTAAGCCTTGACATTCCAATCAGATTAACTCCTTCAGACCAAGATCCCATGATGAATTGCTCTTTTAGCTCTTCAAGGACCTGGCACTGGAGGCTGACATATGTTTAACACTCAAGAAATACGTTTTGGGCTTCCCTGGTGGCGCAGTGGTGAAGAATCCACCTGCCAATGCAGGGGACACAGGTTCGATTCGTGGTCAAGGAAAGTCCCACATGCCATGGAGCAACGAAGCCCACATGCCACAACTACTGAGCCTGCACTCTAGAGCCCGTGAGCCACAACTACTGAGCCCACACACCACAAATACTGAAGCCCACATGCTCTAGGGCCCGCATGCCACAATAACTGAGCACGTGTGCTGCAACTACTGAAGCCCACGAGCATAGAGCCTGTGCACCACAACAAAGAGTAGCCCCCGCTCACCACAACTAGAGAAAGTCGGCGTGCAGCAACAAAGACCCAACACAGCCAAAAAGAAAAAAGAGAAAGAAAAAAAGAAAAAGAAACAAGTTTTGAAGGGAGTTAATTTCATAGACTTGTGAAAGTCTAACATGGGCCAGGTTGGGAGCTATAGCAATAGATTAAAGAATCTCTGTCTTAAGTATTTATCAAGGGAAAGAAACGAGAGACATGTCTACAAGTAATCTCTAAGACACAAAGGTCACAAAAAGAGAAACGAACAAAGTGTTTTGCAATCAAAGAGGAGAACAATTCATTTCAAATGATTGGCTAAGGTGTGGATCTCAAACTTTAGCACGCACTGGAAGCACCTGGAGGGCACATCTTGCTGGGCCCCACTTCCAGAGTTTCTTATTCAGTTGGGAAATGGCCTGAACTTTTGCATTTCTCACTAGTCCCTAGGTGATGAACTAGTCCCTAATTCAGGGCAACACTGAGAACCACTGGGCTAAAGGACAGATAGGCCTGAAATAATGAAAAGCATCTCAGCAGCTACTTTTACCTGCTTTAAAGTAAACAGTATGACTAAAGGGGTAGAGATATGGAAGGACCTACAATGTTTAGGGATGTCAAATAGCTGTATGAGGAGCTAAGGCTACCAGAAGTCAAGGGCACTATTCTGGAAGGCTTCAATGTCAAGCCAGGAAACTTGAATTACTTATTGGGCAATAGAGAATACAGATTCCAATAAAAATTTTTTTTAATGTAAATAAGACAAAGAAAGAGAATACAGATTCCTAGAAGAGGCTGGCAACAGGAGGCAATAGAAGAATGGACAAGAGGACTTGATAATTAAGTCACTAAGCCAATCTGTCTTTATTAGGGGGATAGAACTGAGACAGGTGTTCTTCCAAAAGCCACTCCATATGTTTCTGGAGCTCATCTGAGTAAGTGGGACAAAGGTCTCCATTTGGCCATTGCCCAGGGTTTGGGGACTCGTTTTTGTTATCTTCACACACACAGAAACACACAGGTACACCAGAATTTAGAACACTCCTCCTCACACATGCACTAAAGGGTGTAGCTCCAAAGCTAGGATTTAGCCCCAGTGCTAAATGCATGGGTGTGGAAGCATTACCAAATACACAGGGGGAGACAGATTTCTTACTCAAGTCAGCAGCTGTCCAGGATGAAAACTTGGTCTACCAAGTAGAGCTAAAAAGGAGGAAAATGGTATTGTACCCTCTAATCAGGTCTGTTTGAAAGAAAAAAAAAAATAGGTTTGAGCTGTCTCCCAGAATAAAAATAACAGCCAATGCATATCAAAGTGTTCTAAATACAATACATATAGTATGTTATTTAATCCTCACACAAGAGATGACTATTATTTCTGTTTTACAGATGAGTAAACTAAAACTCCGAAACATCAAGAAATGTGACAAGGTCACACAGCCACTAAGAGGGGGATTCAGGATGTGAGCTCAGAAAGGCCAAGTATCAGTATCCAGGTGTTTAACCACTACATTAGGTTTGCACCCTCAGTTGGGTAAGATTCCTAAGATTACACACCAATTTGAAAACTAAAGTCTTGATTTGTCTCTCATTTCTTCCCTCCCTTCCTCTCTTTCTTCTTTCTTTCAAATTATTACCTATGGTTTGTGAAGCACTATGCACATAGATTGATGCTGCTTTTTAAAAGTTGAGCAAAGAAGCCATTCTAAGCAGAGAAGTAATTCTAGCAGTGAATTGCATACGTGGCCAGTAAACAGGGTCTTCCAAAAGATCAAACCACTCCATGGGGCTACTCTCTCAGAGTTCAGCTTTGGCTACACTTGCAACTTAATAAAATTCCAGGACCTCATCCCCAGCCTCATTTAGTTTCCTATCACAAACCATACCGAACCTTTTTGCAATGCCAAATAGGATTCGAAACCCCCTGAAAGAAGAGTGTAAAGAGGGCTTTTATATAGTTATGGGGGAAAAAATCTTAAAACACACTCATCTGAAGGCTTCTTTCAATTCTCTCATGGAATGCTAACCTTTATTTGCAGTTTGTGAGATTCATGTCAAAAGCTTGCTATAGCCTGAGGTTTAAACCAGAGAGATTTTGACTTGGTCCTGAGGCAGGTACCTTTGTAGCTTTCTAATCTCTCTCTCTGAAGTTCAGGGCTTTTAAGAGAAGTTGGTGATGTTCCCTGCAGAGGATTTTCTGTCATTTCATGGGCAGGAATGCACGGTTGAGATACTAAGAACTGAACTTTAAATCTCTTTACATTCTGCTTAATTGCCATTATTGGCCTAATTGCAGGTACAGGGCTCAAAGAGAGCGCATGTCACTTGCCATCTGTAGCCGGAAGATGCTTGAATCAAACTGAATCTGTTCAGGATGCAAAAGACACTTTAACATATGCAGATGCCTGAAATGGCTTTACAGACCCAAATCCTTTTAATAAGCTTAAGACAGGCCTGAATTTATTTAAATGTCTAATTCTAAATGTACGTATGCCTGGTAGTAATGTTTACCATCTGTCTGACACTGCCTGTTGAGGTAATTGTCAAGCTACAGTATGACATATGGTGCACATATTTGGACCTTAAATATAACAGCCTTGGCATGAAACAATTGGAAACCAAGATTTAATCTTTGGTATCATTCAAGTTGGAGTTGAACAAACAGACACTTCTGGGCTATTACTATTTTCTTCCTTTATGATAAATACTCCTCCGTAGACACACTCGAGAACAACACTGGAGGGGCAGGCCTGGCTTCAGCGCACTATCTTTTTCTTGCTCTGGCTCTGGCACTTAGAAACCTAGCTGGAATGGCAATTCTGCAGACCAGAAGCCAGTCTTGGGCCCAGGCAGCATTTGGTGTCAGCCAACGAATATAAGGAGGGTCCCACTTGAGAGCCCAGAAGAGCCAGCAGAAGAATACAAGACAATGGCGACAACTGCAATTACTCTATCTACTCTTTATTCTATTGCCTATCTTCTCTTTTCATCTCCATTCTATTTTATTTCCCTATTTAGTTTTCCCATCATCATTCTAACATGGTGGGGTTGGAGGAAAGAGGAAGAAAGGGTAGAGGCTGACAGCTCCAAGATCCCCCCTGACGCCCTGGGGAAATGCACATGGCTCCAGGAGATGAGAACAACACCCTTTTCAAGTTATTTTGGTTAAACGATAGAGACCCTAGAGTGACAAATATCTCCGGCACTGCTCCCTTTTTTCCTTAAATACTAGCTGCACTGTAGCATTAGATACAGCTGTGTAGATGCCTAAAGCCTGACTTGAAAGACCTACTTTATGCTTGGATTAGAGGATGAGTGTAGCTATTGTGGTTGCAGTCGCTGTCTGGATCTAAAGTGATGTAAATATGGCAACAGGAATAATGTAACTCTTGCAGTAATGTAACTGAGAATGTGGTCAGTGCCTCTTCTCAATGGGAATGGCATGTCATTATACAGGGCACTCCATACAATAATAGCTTCCAGTATAAAGTCAACATAGACACTCTTTCTCTAACCCTGCTTCTATCCCTGGGCTCCACTGCCTTTTCATTTAAAAAGGAGGTATGGGGAATTCTGGAGGCTGAGCAGGACAGTCAACAATGATCTGTGTGTGCGAGGGTGTGTGTGTGTGCGGATGCCCGCACAGCTTAGGAGGCCCTGGAGATGAGAATGACAATATATGAGGTTAGCCACTATGGTCATTCAGCCTTGGATTTTCCCCCAGCATGAAATGACGATTTGATTCCACATTTTGGTATTCTGCCAAGTTCTGTATTTAAGCCTGAAGCTTAACATGTCCTCTGTTCCTAATTAGCAACAAGGCTAAATTTAGCAAAGGTTTCTCTGGTACCATCACAGTCACAAAACGATTCTAAAATCTAACATGAAGGCGTGTTACCTGATGGATTTAGGAAAAGACAAAACAAACCCGAAGGTGCCTCTCTGGGATCTGATGGCATGAGATGCTAAGAAACTTTGAGGCAAAGGGATAAAAACTGGCCATTGTGTACATATTTAAATTTTGACATGGGAAAGTCCCCCCGTGAAGCTCAGAGTATACCATGGGGCTGCCCAGGGTTACACTCTCAGAGAGGGCTGGCCCCAGGAAACGGTGAGAAAAGGACAACATTCGCCTCTCACACCTCCCAGCTCCCCCTTAGAACCCTACTGCCCCTCATCTGAGTCCTTTTCTCTGACCCTTCTCCACACCTTGAGGCTCTGATCACCTGGCAATAACATCCCACATTACCTTTCCTCCAGATTGGCCCCTCGGATTTTTAGTGCTTCTTCCCCACTCTCCACAACTTAAAAAAAAAAAAGATCAAATCTAGAAAAACTGCAAGAATAAGATGATGAACAATGAACATGTGTATAACTTTTACCTCGAGTCACCAATTATTCGCATCTTGCCACATTTACTTTCTTTTTCTTTTTCTCTTTCCTTATGTGTGTGTGTGTGTGTGTGTGTGTGTGTGTGTGTGTACGTACGATATATGGAAAATTTTTGCTTTTGTTGCTGAACTATTGGAAAGTTAGATATCCTGACTTTTTACTCCTAAGTATTTCCACATGTATCTCCTAAGAACAAGGATACTACCTAGATTACATTATACTTGGGAAATTGAACCTTGATACTCTATGACTAGCTAATATACAGCCCACTGTTATATTTCCCCAACAGTCCCACAGTGTCTGTTATAGGTCTTTTACATATGGTATCAATGTTTATGGAAGGTCTGGGCCAGTGGTTTTGCAGAATGTGCCTACTGCTATAAATCTTATCATTTTTGCTACCTCATCAGTGTTCTAAACATCACTGGACATGGTTAAGACTTATATTCTTATTTCACTTAACAAGTAAAGAATGAAGATATTGGATGACCTGCTAAAGGGCAGATACCCAACTTGGGACCAACTGAGGAACAGGGGCAGAAGAGCACATGTATGGCCCTTTCTCATCCCTTCATCTTAGCTCTCCCACAACCATACCTCCAGCTTCTGCAAGGCCTGATTTCTTTTCTTATTCCTGGCCGACACCCACTTCTCATGCAAACAGCCACTCTGAGCCACTGTAATCCTGCACTCCATCCACGTGTCTGCCTGGTAGCTGTGTCTTCCCACGCTCAGATGACAGGAATGAGACAATTTCTGCTGATAGCACTTACTCCCCACTCCTCTTTTTTCCCAGAGAGGACAGGGGATTTCCACTCCCCTCTACAAAGAGAAAAGCTATGGGGAGACTCTACTGGACCCGGGGAGGCTCTGTGAAGTGACTAGTAAAACCGGAGGATAAATCTGAGCATGCTCAGGCAGGCCCTTCCTCTTGTTCTAAGCTGCCTGCCTGAGCAGACATACTTACATGCTCACAGCATTCTGTGTGTGTTTGTGTGTGTGGTGGGTGCTGTTATGGAGATACGTTCAATTTAGAGGGCAGAGTACGGTTCCTGTGGGGCGGCACATCAAAGCCCCATTACATCCTCTGATTAGCTTCATCGAAAATAAAGCTGCTGTTTTGATGTTTATCTGTCTGATGCCTACAATTCCATGTTGTTTTTCCATCTCAGGAGGGCAAAAGGGCCTTATTTATTAGCTCTCTGCATCAGCAACTTTTCTATCAGAGCATTAACCATAAGAGAGCAGCACAGGTTTCCCACCACCCTCACCATGGGGTGGAACAAACATGATGCTTGCACTGAGCTCCTCCCTCTTGAAGGAGACAGAGGGTGGCCTGGGCTCTGGGACAATGCGGACAACTCAGGGCCACTCCAGCAGGATGGGGGTGGTGAGGACAGAGGCAGCCAGCCAGCCTCTGCTGAGCCCCAGTCTGTGGTCTGCCGGGAGACTCCACGGAAGAATTCAGAAGGTGGGAGGAGAGGCCCGGGATTCTGATAAGCAGGTGCAGAGAAAACGAAAACGGACAGCAAAGTCTCCATTTTTAACTCTTTGATGAAAAGGCAAGTCTGGCTAGTAACTGCCAGCAATGCACTATTTCTGGAGTTGGGGCGGGAGGCTGCTGGACCGCAGCCGGAGGAGCCGTGGGCTTTGTGTCCAGCTGCCAAGGGCTGATGCATTTGCTATGGGAACTGAACCTTGGGGTTCCTACCAGACTCTCTGGAGACACTCAGGCTTCTTCACCAGGAGTGACGGGAGCTGTCCTTTCTAGAACAAAGACTTCTCCCCAGATTCAAAGAAAAATGGCCTGTTGTTAGTTGGGGCACAGGGGTGGGGTGAAGTTTAAGTGGCAGTAAATATAAGGATTGGGATCTTTCAGCCTTTTGCTTACATCACTAAGACTTTAAACTATGCTGAATGACGTTTGGTTTGTCTCTGAGTCTGAGAAGAAATGGAAGGAAAAGATGCCATCTTCAAGACACAGGTGGAACTGTGTAGGCCTTGAGCTGTACTCACAGGGTCTGATGTGTGCGTGCGTGCCCCCGGACACAAGCAAAGATGCTGATGTTCCCCCCAAGAAACAGGGAATTCAGTGTTCATGCCATCTCTACGTGTCTGCCAATACTTGAATAATTCAGCAGGTACCAGCACTTCCACCTCCACCACCACCACACACATATGCTTGTTTTCCTTCCCAAAGAGCATGAACAAAATGGCCCAAGTCCCTTGGTCTGATCCCCCAGTCCTGACTAGAATCACTGCCAGTGTGGGTGTGCTGGGCAGGTTTGGATAGACGCATTGGTTTCTCAAGTTAAACTTTTAAGACCCTGTAATCACAGGACTTAGCACAGTGCATGGCCCAAGGCAAGCATCTAGTAAAAGGGTAGACATGCTATGTCCTATTCTGTGAGTGTGAAACAGTAGGATGTGGAGGTTAGTGGCATGGGGTTTTAGACACAGTTCTGCACCTATTAACTTGGTGACATTGGATCAGTTCCTTAACTTCCTTGTCTCATTTTCCTCACTTATAACAATAAGGAATATCTTGTGCTACTGTTTGAGGATGTCATAATTCGGCTAAAGTGTGCAGCTGAATTCCTGGCAATAAGAAAAGCTCAATACAGAGTTGGTTGGAGCTGAAGGTAGTGCTTTATCAATAAATTGTTACACTGCAAAAAGCTTTACTGGGCCTCTGCACCTCATCTGCATAATTAACATGACTGGGTCAGATTTTTGAATTAACCAGAAACTATCTGTCATTGTTTTTTGTGTGAGTGTTTGTGGGTTGGTGGTGCCAGGGACATGGGTTATGGTAGGAAATCTTCATACAAGGCTTTTGAGGCTCTAATAACTTGGGAAATTTTCCAACAAAAACTCTCAATTTTATGTAATAACTTTATTAATTCGGAGTTAGAAAATTACCTTTCTGGACATTTAAAACTATTAAGGTAAGTTGAAAAAACAATCTGATACATGAACCTTTGACAGACATAATTCAACTCAAACATTATGCTCTCCTTCTGCTCATCAAATATTTTGAACCCAACAGAATGGACTAAAATCTTGCATTTCTATCATACTTGCATACATGATAAACTACAAAGGAAGCACAGCGATTCTGTGGCAATTTACAGGATTGCAAAACTCAAATGTGTAGTCTGTGACTAAATTAATGCATTTTTGCTGCCCAGTGGCATTATTCTAATTGTGGAACTTCTCCTAAGGTTAACATCATAAGGACAAGGAGGATTTCAGTTTGTTTTTAGAATAAGCAAAAACCATACACAGGTTCCACAGACATAGACTGTACATGTGCTGATGTGTGTGTGTGTGTGTGTGTGTGTGTATAAACATGATGGAAATGCGCAGATACAGCCAAATGCTGAACACTTTCAATTTCTTCTGCAACTGCCTTTTTTTTTTCCCCTGTGATGCTCCCATTTCATTCTTTATTTTATGGTCCCTGAAGACTCAGGTTTCCTCTCTTCCACAGGCAGTTAGCAGGGGATTCAAAGAAATAAAATGAACCAATGCTTAAAGCCCAGACTTTCTAGCTAGGATGAGAGGGATCTGATTTCTGCAAGATCATGTGAAAGAAAGCAGAGCACAGCATCATGAACTTTCCTCACTCCAAGTCCCACAGTCACACCCACATTCCTCTGATCTGATGCTAGGAATCAAAGCTAGAGTTATTTGGCTACAATACATTCATGAGCAGAATCAGGGCTCAATATGGAAAGCCATGCAGAGGAATGAGAAGACTCTCAGCAGTGACTCCCTCATACAGCCTTCTCTCCTTCTTACTGGCCAACAGACTTCTCTAGGAGTCTTCCTGTTTCATTTAGGTTATTCTCTCAGGATCTCCCCAATCCAGAGCTCCCTTGAGGTGCTCCTCAAAGTACACAGCTGTGAGCTCATGGCTTTGAATATAGGCAACTGATACATGAAAGAAAATGTGTCTGAAATCTGTGGCTCCTCCTCTTGAACTTGGGCAAGTTATTTAAACTCTTTAGAACTTATTTTCTTCATCTTAAAGTGCAACTATTGGTGTATATCCCTCAGCTTGCTATTAAGGTGAAATGAAATACATTTTGCATAACACCTATTATTCAATTGGTGCTTGAAATGTAAGCCTCTTTCTTCTTGGTGGCCATAATACTTACAAGAGGCATGGACAATGACTTTAGCTCTCAAAGCATGCCTGTCCACCAGTCAAGCTTTCCCACATGACAGCAGCAGCAACAACCATAGTTTGGAGAATGGCAGGGCCATGTGTTGGAGAAACTAAAATACTAAGAGTCAGGAGACTTGGGTTCTCATTCTAGCTCCTTCCTTTACTGGCCCCATACCTATGAACAAGTCTCCTGACCTCTCTGGGTCTGTTTTTGCCCATCTCTAAATGCTTTTCCTACCAAACTCACATGGTATTATAAAGAATAATAGAGATGCTAGCGTAACTGTGCCCCTTCAATGGCAATGCTCAGTATAAACACATCAGATCAACAATATCAAAGGCCAGCATTCAGGAGTCAGCTCCAGGGGCTCCTTGCTCAAGACTGCTACTCTGTAGGAAGCCTATCCTTCTTATCCCATCCTGTGGACACTTGTAAAAAGATAGCACAGACATGTCTCTGAAATAAAAAGTAGAACCGAGAGAGGCTCAAACTTCCCATATCTGGCCCAATGTCATCAGCTCCCAATGCAAAGGATATTCATATATCAGAATTTAGCTTCAGTCTGAAACAGATCTGTAAAGATGTACACTGTTAGGATACTTCTTGGTATCCTGGTCTGGCCAGGGGCCCCCAAATAATGAACAGCTAGCTCTTCATTAAGCAAGTCTTACACCCTAATGTTAATTTATTAAACATTTACTACATTCATTAACATTTAGCAAGTGGCAGGAATCAAGCAAAGATGACTTATTTTACCTTCACAAAGAGTCTACAAATATTATTTATTATCCCCATTTTAAGGATATAGGAACTTTAATTTGCCCAAGGCCATCTGGCTGGTGAGTGAAAGATCAGTTGGAATAATCAAAGTCCATCCTCTTTTGACTTCACCAGACTGACAACCTCACAATTTCTATGAGCAACAGATTTATAGGGATCTGGTGTGGTTCCACTCACTTTGTTTTTCATTCTTGAAAAAGAAGAGTTTACATTTGGAATGAAGATTCAATATGATGGATGGCATATACTCAGGTATATATCATTTCAAAGAAAATCAACATTCAAAAAAACATTTTTCCCCTAAATACGTGTATCAGCAGAAGGATATTAGAGTTTTATCTCAGAATTCATCACAAGATATCATTAAAGATCAAGTTTCCCTAAAATATCCAACATGTAATTTGAGTTCCAAAAATATGGTTAGTGCAGATTTTTGTATTATACTATTTGAACAAAGCAAGTATAAGAAAACGTATAGTCAATAAAATAGGCACCATTCAAGGCAGAAAAGAATTGTGTCAGCTCTAAAGGTATACGAATACAATCATAAATATAATTACTGATTTTACTGATATTCTGTATCGTGTCAAGACAAAAACACAAAAGATGGCTTGGTTTTAAAGAAAAATGAGGTTAGGTGGAGGGGTAGGAGGAGATCACAGTGAGCCCATCTTTTTCATTTCTATTTATCTCAGTTTTTATGGATAAATCATAGTGAGAATACACTTTGATGAAAATATTCCTCAAAATCAATGGATACATGTAGTGTCTTTGACCTAACAGTTTGGGTCACAGGACTCAGAAATGGCAGAAGGCTGGGACAGCATTAATACGTGGAAGTAGTGTCAGGAGACATCTGATGAACCAGTAAACATCCTTATGGTCTGAATGAACTTGAAAACTTGCTGCAAAAGATATTCCATTCATTTGGGTAGAAGGGACCCATCTTTCAAAGATGATGTGACATGCCCTTGTCATATTCAAGTGGTTTGGGTCACAGATTTTACTAATTACTGCATAGCCTTTAGATTTTTCATCTCATATCAATTTTCTTCCATTCACACCTCAGGCCAGAGGTGGGAGAATAGCATTTTTCTTTCTTTCCATGTGGCCTTATCGCAGGAAGCCCTCTCATTTGGGGGCAGGACAAGACAAAGGAGCATAGGCCGTGCAGCATGAATGTGCCAGGTTCCCAGAGAAGCCCACGTTCTGTAGTGTACTTTTAAATCACAGAATTTATTTATGTTCTCTCTCTCCTTTCCGTGGTCAATGACACGGGTCAAAGGCATTTAATCAAACCCTTGTAGAGAGATGGGTCCCATCACCATGCAGTGAGACGATCTAATTTGTCTTCTGTCAAAAAATGTATTTTTGGAACAGAGCTGAATATGATAAGTGTGATGTCTTTTTACAGTCACTGCTGAAATATGTGTTTGGCACAGATTTGCTAGGCTCATTATTTCATCTGTCTCTGGGTAAATATTGAAATTGTTGTTAGTGTGGATACTAAATACTGAGGAAAGAGGGGGACATGTTTTCTTTATTCCACTCTGAGTTCAGCTAGCTAAAGCCAAAATTACCTTCTGATCTCTGAACCAGAGTAACTGATGGCCAAGAAGGCAATGCAATGACAGGAGCATCTACTGCCAGATGCCTGATTGCTGTTGGAGAAATAATGATAGAAATGAAGCTTATAGTAAGAAAAACAAGAACAAAAACAAAAAACTCCTCCAGCCAGCAGGTGGTACCACAATTTATAATGTTTAGCTACTTTGGGTTTTATGTACAGCTTGCTAATTGCTTTGTCAATTAATTTAAGTGATGTAATTTAATTTCTTCTGCTGCATCACATAGTGGCTTTTCAAAGAACTCATATCCAGCTCCTTGGCCCTGGGTAATCAGCTCATTTGTTAAAGCTGTTAACAATTTCCAGGCACCCTCTGCTGACTACTCCATCCTCCTAACTCCCAGAGGAAGGGAGAAGCTTGATCTATATACTATCTACTAATCTATATACTATATACTAATCTAGTGCAGATATAGACCTAGTTTCTGAACCAGACCCTACATCTCAAACTTAAATCTGAACTTGTAAAGTAAGAAGACAGAATGATGTCCCATTCGCAAGATGTTGGAGAAAAATCTATCTTTGTCCTATGTAGGATCCTTTCCCCTAAGTCCCTTCCAAGTTATTCCCCTGGCCAGTCCTCGTGTATTCTCCTACATATAATTTCTTATACTTTCTTTGCAAAAGAAGTGGAGAACAAAGTAACACATGAGACAAGGAAGGGAAGTGAAAAACTAGCAAGAAACTTGATGGGAAGGGAAAGTTCCACCTCTGAAAAGAACTCTAAACAGTGATATATCTCCTAACACTTAGAGAGGTCCCTATTTAATTTCAAGCCTTGAATCCTGAAAGTAGATTTCCAATGCAAATTAAAGAACCAAGGAACTTGTATGAGCTGATGAGAGGGAAAAAAAATTTTGTTGTTGTCGGGATTTCCCATTTGCTCAGGTGCCAGAAGTTATTTCAGTTCTCTGCATTGCCCTTTTCTGAAAATACCCAGGCCAATACTTCCCTCTACTGCTTGGAAGCAAATTTTACAACATAAGTTAACCAGAATTATTTATACAAAATAGTATACCTGTTTCACAGGTGTAGAAACTGAGGCATAAGTGTTAAGTTGACTTCTGTCAAGTAAAGTGAAAAGGAAAGTTTAGTAATGGTTCGAGATTGTCTCACCTCTGTAGAACATCTATGTGTAAGTGTAGGCAAATTTACCGTTTTGAATGTAAATCTTAACCAACTGACTCTGTTATATGAAGAAGTGAAGCATGGCAAAAGGAAACCTTTGAACAAATTTATAAGAAGAGCAGAAATGACAAGTTTACTAAAATATGTATATACTCATGCCTGGGTTCCACTTCATATTGGTTACATCAGAACCTTTGTGAGTAGAACCTAGGCACTAAAATTCGCCAAGGAATTCTAATATCTACTAAACAACTAAAGTGTAATCCTAGTTAGTGGAATATTTGAAAGCAATGAAGAAGGGAATTAGAATAATATCTGTTTTATTAAATTCACATAAAGTTGTTTCAATTGCTTACTTGATATAAACATGGAATAAATTCATATGCATTGATTATACCATGGTCTCAATTATTTTAAATTGTAACAAATATATGTAATAATCGCAACTATTAAGCATAGAAACGCACAACTTAGGGATTGTCAGCAGATGTTGGTGTCTTTTTATTTTTACCACTTATACTTTAGCTGCCCAATTACATTTGGTTGCATTTGTTGAATAGCTACAAACAGAAGTACAGCGTGTGAGTATAATGAAGTACCGCGTGGCCACCAAGTACTTACTAAGAGAGCTCTCTCAAGGGCAGAGTGGCTTCTAACCAGTTAAAACCTCCCCTTCCCATTAGAGGGGTCATTCTACTAATGTCCCCTCTGACTAGTTATGAAAATGACTTCTCAAGGAACCAGAGATGGTGGTAGTACTGCAGCACCAAAAGGAATTCTGGCTGGGGAGGAAGGTTTGGCTTTATCATTGATGGGTTAAGAGCCACACCCTGAGCAACTGCCCTTCAAGTAGCCATGATGATGTCAAAAATTTCTGTGGGTAGGGACACTGGTGCTGCCTTTATTCACTGGAGAAAAAAGAAAGCTTGAACCATTGGGACAATCATTCACGTCACCATCTGTGAGCCTGCTGCTGTAGGGGGAAAACTATCAGGCTATAAACACATGATTTACCTGCAAAGCTTTAGAACTGCAATTTTAAGCCTTACAGACATAGCACTATCTTTTATTTAAACATCCTTTTGTTGCCATCTAAGAAAATATAAGCAATTTATAGACACAGTTGAACCCCAAGTTTCATCAGGCATATAATCTTGAGAAATATGTGACTTAAAATCATGTAACTAAAAGCTTTGACATTATCTTGAATTAGTCCTGAAAAATGATCTATTAATCATATTTTATGTATGAAGCAGAATATTTAAATACAAAATATCACAATGACATTAATAATCCCACTCAAATGTTTGCTATGAGTTATAATTTGATAAAGCTACACATTAATAAACTGCTAATTAATTTTTAATTTTACAAACGACACAAATATTTTATCTTGTGGCTGGTCTTATCTGGCTTTGCAGGTAAGTAGTGGAAAAAATACAGAACCTGGAAGAGGGAGGAAGGGGACAGATGAGCCTGAGAAGGGTGCAAAGCTGGAACAGAAATACTGTTTCTGGGGACAGATGAGAGGCTTATAGAAAGAAAGAGATCTTTAGTCTTGGACCTTGGTCTTGGTCCCATCATTTGTGCAACTTTGAATAAGTTTCTTAATTTTTATGACTGCTATGGTTTGAATGTTTGTGACCCCTTGATCCCAAATTCAAATGCTGAAATTCTAATACCCAATGTGACAGCTATTAGTAGGTGGGGCCTTTCGGAGGTGCTTACATTATGAAGGTGAAGCCCTCATGAATGAGATTAGCGTTCTTATAAAAGAGGCTCCAGAGAGATCCCTCACCCCACCCACCATGTGAGGACGAAGTAAGCAGATGCTGGCTATGAACCAGAAGGAGGGCCTCCACTAGAATCTGACCATGCTGGCACCTTGATCTTGGGCTTGCTAATCTCCAGAACTGAGAGTAAATTTCTGTTGTTTATAAACCACGAAGTCTGTGGTTTGTGTTCTAGCAGGCTGCATGGACTAAGACAATGACCTTCATTCTCCTCATCTGAAAGTAGTAAAAGATAATACTCATGTGAAATCGTTTTAAGAGCTAAATTAAAATGATGCATAGAAAGTGGTGAGCAAAGCAGACAGCAAGTACACAATAAATGGTAACAACAATAATTCATATAATTATGTGTACCTGGTCTTCACTGAGTTGACTGAGAGAATAATTAACTATCGTTCAAGAAATAAAGTTTGCCGCTACAAATGACAGTGCATAGTACAAACAGGTGACAGTGTAAAGAGCAGTGCAACTACAAATCTACCTAGAATATCGATCCTACAACTTTTAATTGCCAGCTCATATTTGAGGTCCCTGTCCTCTCTGTCTATATCATGACTGTTTTAGTCTGCAGTCATGAGGGCCTCTTGTACATCAGGTTGCTCTTTAGAAAAATAACATCAATTTCTTTGAGATGTTTCTCAGGTACCCCCAAAGTAAATCTTTCACACAGTTTATAATATATGCTTGATTCAGTCTTTGATAACAATAACTTCCAAATCTGGTGAAAATATGTCTATCCATTTTCATAATTTGTGGTAATATGGAGGCAAAAATGTACTTTTATTGGCCTTAATTGACAGTATTATTATCTCCTAAATAACTCTGGATACCTATAACCCAGAGCGACTCAATTTCCTAGGATTCCTCATTCTAAAATAAGATCCCAAAAAGGGCCTCCTTTTCCCATTCAAAGACTCCTATTTAGTAGCTTTTTAAGAGATAGGGATTTCACAGTTTGATGCAGTTATCAAGATTGGCTGGAGATACAGGAAGCGGGGTAAGAGATGCCAAATCAAACTTACCTACTTTTCAATTTTTTTTCTGGATGGTATGTAACTCTCAGTCCTTGTGATAGAGGGAGGTATTATTTTGGGAAGCATAGGATATATGTCTATGCCTCTCCATTGCTAAGTCTTGGGAATCTGGAATGATAACCTCATGATAGAAATCTATGTAATGATCAGATCATTCTACTGTTGTGTAAACACACGGTGCTAAAGTGTTACTGTGGGAGGTAAGGTTGTTAAAATAGATGGACCAAAGTACGAAGACAATGATTGCCACATTGGAATACAGTCTTAGTTTGATAGGCAGTGGGGAATCGATGAAGGTTTTAGTGGTACTGAAGTCATGCTTTAATAAAATAATCTGACAGCACTTTACAAAGAGAAAATCAGAGAGGAGATTTATTGTACAATGGTTCCTATGGGAAGCCTTGAAGTTCTGATGTAGTATTTGCATCGGAAGGAGAGAGTTAACTTCTGCAGAAGTAGAACCTACTGGTAACTGA
Source organism: Hippopotamus amphibius kiboko (assembly GCF_030028045.1). Lineage (NCBI taxonomy): Eukaryota > Metazoa > Chordata > Mammalia > Artiodactyla > Hippopotamidae > Hippopotamus > Hippopotamus amphibius. The sequence continues at coordinate 190,257,793 of NC_080187.1, read as the reverse complement.
CTAGAAGCCAAAGAGGACTAATGAAGCAAGCATGAGAAAGAGAGCAGGAAGATTAGGTTGACTGCAAGGCTTCACTAGAAGTTGACTGGGAATAAGGCGCGGCAATAAATAGAATTAAAAGATAGTAGTTACAGTGGAAAGTGGGCTTGATTTTACACATTTTACACAGCTGGTTGAGGTGATGAAGGCTGTTATAGAATTGATCAAGAAGCATGGGGAATGCAGCTCTGGAGCTGTGTAAGAAGGTTGAGGCTAAACAAATATACTTAAGAGTCATCTACTAGGGAGATACCTGCCATCAGGAAAACAGATTAATTTGCTGAAGGAGAGAGAGTGTATATTTACTGGAGAAAAGCAGTCAATGAAGAGAACCAGAAAACAATAAGGACAGGAAAGTAGAAATTTCAGAAAGGAACCAAATAGCAGTGTCACGGTTGTGAGGTCAGAGAAGATGATCACTGGAATAAAAGAGGACTGAAGAAGAGGAGCCAAGGGTAGAGATTTTGTTTGACACTGAAGAGAAGGAAGCAAAAAAAACAAGGCATCAGCTTGGGGAAGTAACAAGCTTGAAAAAAGCCTTTTTTCCTTTAATTTTTTTTAGTGTGGAGGAAGACAGTATCAAATTATGTTGAAAATGCCAGAATAAGGGAATGGCTTATGGAGTAACAGATTAACAGAGGCAGCAAGAAATGGAATCAGACACAGAGAAGAAAGGAATTCTAGCAATGAATAGGAACCCTCCATTTCACAGACAGAGACAGAAAAGACGGCAACTGAGTGATTACTTGTGAAGCACAGGGCAGAAAATTAAGGGAATTGCATCAGAGCTGAGTTTATCTATTGAAAGTGTAGAGAAAGAACTGAGACTGGGATTGTGAGACAACGGAGAGTGTTTAAATCATTGCCTAGAGTTTGGTTGATGCCAACTACTGGTGAATAAAGGGACTGCAATATAGCCATAATGGCCCAAGTGAGGAGAGACAGCAAAAAGGCTTTCTCAGTAGTTTTCAGTGGCCCAGAAGTCAAACCTTCCAAAGATCTTCTGGATTGGAAACCAGCAAGGTGGGAGGGTAGAAGGTCAAGTAGGTAAGACATCCTTGAATCATTCTGACTAGGATGCTGAATTTTCTGAAAGGGAATTCAGGCTAAGGAGAAAGTAGGAAAACATGGGGAAACAACCAAACAGAAAACAGGAAAGTGAGGACTCAAGTACCAGAAAGGCTGTTGAAGATAAACATCAGGTTTAGGCAAAGAGGAGGGACTTCCTATCAGAGGTGAACTCGGACCATTTCAAATATGATGAGCTCTAAGGTGTTGACTGAGTCTGGTATCTGAGATAGAATGAAAACGTGAGTTTCTGGAGCTGAAAAACAGAAGAGTAAATATTAAATTTAGGGAGAAGAGTGAGCTCCAAGTAGAGATAGTAACTAACAGTTAGGTTCTGAAGTCACTGAGGAGATTGGGGAAGTGTTGATGAACCTTCAATGAAATAATAGAGATGTTATAAATACATAAAGAGAAAACATTTAAAAAATGTTCCTACCTTCATTGAGTGAATCAGTGGTTGGATGGCCCCTGACAAGACAGTACCAACACTTTCAAAGACTACAAAATATGGCTCAGGTCTAATTATGGAAATCATACGATTAGTCTTTGACCACCTAGAGAAAATATTGAATATGAAAGTATATAATTTAGTTCCAGTGTTCCATTAGGATACATTAGCATCAGTAATCAGAAATCTAAAACAGAAGTTTAATGGAAAAATGGAGGAGAGTCCCTAGTGTTTTCATAATACTTCATTTCCTAGTGAACATTGTTTCTGTCTCCTTTGGAGACCAAGTGAAAAATGTCTCTATAAAAGAATTATTGATTAGTTTAACAATCTCATTAAATTTGATTAATCTTTTAAGAGCATTAGGTAGATCTTTAAACTATACCAAGCTGAGTGACACTTTTATGTTCAACGAAGGGCACCTTTTAAATACTTCAGAAATTTATAAGAACTGGGTACTTATAAGACTAAAATTAATATTTAGAATTTAAATGTGCCATTCTTTCTGTACCTTACTTATTTTTTTAAAGATTACTCAGTATTAAAAATAACTTGATAGCTGTTTAATTTTTTAAATTATTGATGAAGAGAATGATACACCACACTAAGGCTAAAGGAGAGACCAAAGGAAACAGAAAAGTTCAAAAGAGTCCTAGGACCTTCCTTCTCTTTGTTTTTTACCTTTTCCAAATTCTACATCCTCTCATTTATGATTCACAGATTCATGAACAAGACCTAGTAAGAAGGGTTCTAACATAAATAGTAATGGATCTAGTAGGGAAAGGACTAAAATCAACCCTTGAGATGCAATAGCTAACCCCTCCTCTCTATATCCTCAGTCAGGAAAGTAAGTTCTTAGGCATCAGTACAAAGTCTACTCAACATCATAAGTCTCAATTTACAACCAAGGCATGACACAGGCTTTGAGGGAGAACTCATTAGTAAATAGAAAATCAGGGAGTTTTTCTTCCCTTTACTTTTCTTTCCTAAAAAGATAATTTACAGTAAGGAACACTACCATGTCTCTGAATGGACAGTTGCAAAAATGGTTATTATTTGTACAATTCCTTTAATCATGCAGTCATAAGAATCACTTCCAGTTTTTCTATGTCCCATTTAGAGCATATTTTTAAAATAACAAATGGTAAAGCATTAGAAACGTAGTCCCTTATGTAGCTGACCTTTTAAAAATTCAGTATTTTTATTGACTGTCCATCGTATTTTCTTCCCCTGAGATACTGGTATGGTAATCAAAGCGTGGGAATAGTCAAACATTATTACAAAACCCCAAAGCCAAATGCTTTTTCCACAAGGAACTGCATTACTCTTCCAACAACTAACTGTGTTTATGGTCAAATGCAAATATAAATGCTAGCAATCAAACAATGGCCTTCTATCAGGCGAAGAAGGATTCATCGTTCAGTATAAAAATATAAAATCAGTCTATTATATATAACAGATTATATTTACATAATCTCCAGATTTTTTATTGCACTTTGGGGATAAGAATAAAAATAAGGGAACAGAATCCAAGTTTTTTTTTTTAAATTATAATAGAAGGTATTGCCAAATCCTTCAGCAGCTGTTTATAATGTAAAGTAAGTTACAGTAACTATCCATTGGTCATATAAATTGAAAATTCCTCAAATTATACATTAATAAATTATGTCCAAGATGCACAAAACTTAACACAAAAACTTTTGAAGGCTGATTTTCAGTACACAAAGACTTCTGACATGTTCCCTATATGTGACTTTAACACTGCTTAGAAATTTCTTCAGGGCATTTAAAACTCCTTTTGTGACTCTTCCTCAGCTGTTTTACAGACAGCAGCGATGTCTATAGTACACGTTTTCACTTTTTGCATGGTTGAAGGAGTTCATGTGCTATATCCAATTTTAAGGTAGAGTGCAAGATTACATTTCTAGAATACAGAAAGCCATAGCCATTGAAACTGCACCGTTGCTATTTATAGTAATTCCTACTGTTTACTGTTTGATGGACATTTGTGAATTGTAGAGAAGATAGTGCCAAGGTGATCATCAGGCTAGTGTAATAACTGGTGGTGCGTGTTGTCAGCTGCAGATAGGCCTGAACAAGCAAGAACTCAGGTACTCAAGAGACTTTGAAGTGAGCAGCTTCTCTGCTTTTTGAAATGGAACTGACTTTGAAGAATATGTTACAGAAATATATGAAATACTATTCTGGTTGACTTTCTTTGTCTTATTGAAGCCTCATGTTGCATAAGTTTGAGACTTGAACTTTCCATTGCAGATTTTGTTCAAGTTGAAGTTTTGCAAACTACTCTCCATTTCCAACACCTTACCGTGAATTTTACGAAGCACTCCAATGCACTTTCAAACAAAGTGTCTACAACAGGCAGAACAGTGGGATGATTGAGAATGAACTTTAGAGGAAGGTGACCTGGGATCAAATCTTAACTGCTCTAAGATAAATTACGTGGTTTCTCTGAGCACAGTTTTCTTAGCTTCAGTTTCCTCACCTTCAAAGTGGGATCATTGTGTTTTCTGCCTCCCAGGAATACATTGAGGAATAAATGAAATAATACACACAAAGCAGGTAATAGAGTCTCTGGCAAATATAAAACACTCAGAACTGTTACGTAGTATACTTATGAACTCACGTACATACATAGGCCTTTTCTGTAAACTATTGTTCAGCTTGTTGATTGATTCCCTATCAAGGGTCTCTGTGAATGTTGGGGTATGTTTGGCTCCAATGCCCAGCCTTGGTAACTGCTCGAGATATATTATAATGTAATTTTCTAGCTAAGATATTGTGCTAGTATGGCTTTTCCATTCTAAAGAGAAACCTCCACATCTGACCCTGATAATGCTTTTAGTTGCAAACCAGAAGACCACAAGATGAAAAGACCAACAGGTTGCTGTTGCTAACAAAGTCTCACATAGCTTGCTTCTCTGGCAGAGGTGCATTTTCAGGAAGCACAGTTTTCCCCACGTAAGTACCAAACTCTGAGAATGGGCCATTGTTGACCTGTGCCTTCTGTTGATGTGTCCGCCACCTGCATTACAGAATGCCAAGCGTGAGGGATGGGAACCTCTCACGGAGAATTTGGCTTCCGTGGATGTTCTGAGAGTTTGGTTGTGGTGGTTGATTCTCATATTACTTCAGTTCCTGTTCTGCAGCCAGGCATTTTTGATTTGAAATCTAAGTGTGTTTCTTTCCAAGCTCAGCCTTTAAGGTTGGATGCAGCAGTAAGTTCTTCGTTTCTCTTCTTGTTCCCCCTTCTCAAAGGACCTTGGTAATGGATATGGAAGAATTTAATACCCTGAGGACTCTTCAAAGAGCCTTACTTGGCAAAGATCTAAACCAAAGTTGGGAACAAGACAACCACAAAAAAATACATGTAAAACACTGACTCTTTTCTTCTCTTTAAATGTTCGTTGTGAACTTTTTGTAACATTGTGCTTTCCTACTCAAGGGACACCAATTAAAGTTATGCCAGTGTTTTTATCATAAAACCCTGGTACCCAAGCGTTGAAAGCCACCTACAAAAATATACATGGATATGAAGTATGATATTCCAAATCTCAAGATCTGAGTATATTTTTAAAATGCACTTAAAGTATTTCCAGAGTTTTTTAAAGCTTAAAAGAAACAAAGCCACATTCATGTCCTCAAGTAGTTTTTCAAAGCATCTTTATATATTGCTTGGAAAAGTATAAAAATACAGAGAGGACCGTGAAATAAATACATACATTTTAAAGTCTTGGCTAAAGATCAAATGTTCAGAGAGTTGCAATGAGTGAGCGTTTTGTACATTTGCCTCAGAAATGTGTACTTCCTTGCCTCGTGGACTGGAAGTGGGAGAGAACGTTTTAGGTATTAATCACAGGTTTATTTTTGCTCCCTTTGCCAGGAATTATAGAGATGATCCTATATTTCAATACTGTGGCTCTGTGGGATCTTATGGAAAACATCTGTGTTTTTTTTTTTTTTTTTTAACCTCTATCCTAATTTCGGTCAAATTTAGCTTACCTAGTTTTCCGTCTAATTTAGATTTTTCTCTTTCATTCTGGGTAACATCATGTAACAGTATTTGAACTGGACATTTCTAATTAGGGTCCTCTTACACTTCTGTAGCCAAAGTTACTCATGTATTTTCTTACATTAAGATGACCTGCCTTTACTGCAATCATAGACACTAATTGGAAAATTATCGTGTTCTTGAATTTCCACATCTTGCATATCGTGACAGAATCTAAAACTCTGAAGCCTAATACTCAGTATTTGTGATCAAGATCCATCCTTTTATAAAAGTGATAACTAAGTGTAATAGAAAGAATTAGAACCCAAATGCATGAATTTATGAATTAATTCAACCAGTGGGTTTACTTTTCTTAACTGCTTTCTGCTCCAGAAAGGGACAAACCACTACCATGTAAATGAGGAAAAATTAGAGCACTGACCAAAGAGAAGGTGAATTATATGGAATGAGATTCTTTGGCAGAAGTTAGCAACTAAGGTCATTTTGAAATGAATCACACATACACATGTATTTAGGTATTTATATACATACGTGTGTATATACATATGCATATACATGTATCTAAACCTCAAATGGACAGACTTAATTAGATCAATTCCAGCCTTTATTTATAAGATATTATTGGTTTCTGCATGGCCCCCTTTTATCTTACTCCAATTTAAAATATAATAAACTCACCACTGATTCAAGAACTAAAAACATTACCATTCACTTAGATCTATTAAGGAGCACCTCGTTATTCCTTCCCTCTCCTAAGAAGTAAATAATATCTTGAATTTTGTGTTTATGCAGTTTCCTTACCTTTTAAAGAATATAGTTTTGAAATCATGTATATGTCATATTGTATTGCTTAGTAGTATTGTATTGTAGGTTTGCCTAATTTTGAGTTTTGTGATAAGGGTATCATATAGCTTTCTGGGACTTGCTTTTTTCATTCCACATCATGTTACTAACAGTCATCTGTGTCATCTGTAACTCTAGGTTATATTTTGTTATTGCCATATAATATTACATCGTGAAAATATATCACAAGTTATTTATCCAGTCTCTTGTCAAAAGACATCTTGGTTGTTTCTAGTAATGGGGTTATTTGAGAAGGGGGGATGGTAGGAAGATTAAGGAAACTTTATTATTTTACTGCTGAAAAATTCTTGTATATGCCTCCTGATGGTGCATATGTGTAAATGTCACTCCTTTCATGTATGTATGTATGTATGTATGTATGTATGTATGTATGTATAACTGCTAGGTCATAGGGTATGTGAGTGTTTAACTTTATGAGATAATGCATAATGCCCAATTATTTCCAAAGTGGTTGCTTTGGTTTACATTTCCACTAGCAATTTTAAAGAGACTTCACTGAACCATATCTTCTCCAGAACATGATTTTGTCAGATTTCTCAGATTCTTTTCAAGTTGAAAGGGTGTAAAATGGTATTGCAAATTTGCATTTCTGATTACTAATTAGAGTATATCTTCATATGTTTATTGACCAAATATATTTATTCTTCTCCAAAATGCCTATTGAGGTTTTCTAAATCCATGTTTAATTGTTTCATTTGTTTTCCATATTTGCCTGATGAAGTATTTTATAAACTCTGAATACTAATACTTTAGTTAATTGTATGTTTTACAAAGATCACCTCAACAGTTTGTGGCTTTCCAATTCTAAGTGTCTTTTAGGGAATAGGAGTTTTTAATTTAACAAAGTCTGAATTATCAATCATTTCTCCTATGCATTAATTTTATAAATTAAATGCATACTGAGCACCTACTGTGAACACGGGGTATGGCAGGCCAGGGGGAGACAAAAACAAAAATAATCCTTTCCCTCAAGTATCTCAAAGTCTAGTGAGAAAAACAAACTGGTAAACAAAACAGTGTTGATACCTGCTATAACAGAGACATTAAAAACTTACTGAGGACAATTAGGGAAGCTTCATAGTAGCTGAGGAAATATTTAAGCTACTACTTAACAAACGTAGGAAAGAAAGTGTTTTATCAACATACGCAAAGGCCCAGTGACATAAGAACCCACGGTGAGAAACTGCAGGTAAAATCAAAGCCAGTATGGCAGTACATAAGATGAAGAAAAGACATGCATTGAAGACTGCAACCCCCATCGAGGTCCCACGCTAACAGACAACGTGTTGTAAGGGAATATAAGCTTACAAACACAGGAACTTTTCTGTGCGTTTCCTTATCACTGCTGTATCCCTGGGACTTCGAACAATTTTGATATATAATGAACACTTTCAATAGACATTTGTTGAATATCTGAGTGAATAAATAGAAATGCAAGCAATGCATGTCAGTGCCTGGGGCTGCCATAACAAAGTACCACAACTTGGGGGCTTAAAAAATTTTATTCTTTCACTGCTCAAGACTAGAAGTCTACAATCAAGATGTTGGCAGGATGGTGTGCCCTGCAAAGGCTAGACTCCAGCGGAGAACCTCTTCTCACCCCTTCCACCGTCTGGTGGCTGTGGGTCTTCCTTGGCTCGTGGCAGCATACCCTCAACTTCTGCCTCCATCTGCACATGCCCTCTATTCCCCTGCTTTCTTCTTCTTATGAGAACACTTGACTTTGGACTTAGGACCCACCCAAGTAATCCAGGATGATCCCATCCTGACATTCTTCATGCAATTACATCTGCAAGGACCTTTCTTTCAAATAAAGTCATATTCACAGCTACCTGGGGTTAGGACACAGACATATCTTTTTTTGGTCCACAACGGAACCCACTGAAGAACATCACTTCCACGCTTAAAATCTTTCCAGGACTACTGCTTTAGAGTCAAATATTAATTCTTTTCGATACCGTACAGGACTCTCGTCTATATCTCTGTCCTTACCTCACTTGCGTCCCTGCTTCACTTACCACGCTCCACATAAAGGCCTTCTAGAATTTCATCCGGGCCATGCTTTTTCAAGCTCAGGCTCTTTGCACATTGGTGCTTCTCCTGTGACTGCTTTTCCTTCTACTCTTTCTCTAGCTACCTCTGTCTCTTCCTCAGATCTCAGGCTTTCTTCTCTGATCCTCAAATAAAAAATATTCTGCTATGGCCCTACACAATTAAATACTGCAAAGCTGCATTAACTAAAACTATCTTTGGAAAAAGAAGAGTAGATAAATATCCCATAGTACGATGGAATCCTATGCAGTTGTTTAAAAAAATAATAAGGTCTGATTATGCACTAATATGAAAAGATCTCCAGGAGTGTTAAGTGACAAAAGCAAGTTAAAATCACATGTATAGCATGATTACATGATGATTCATAAAAAGAACAAAATCAGATGTCTATGTAGCTTCATGTATACATGGAAACACATAAGGAAACCAGAAGAATATCTCCCAATTGTTGACAGGAGGAAGGCAAGGGGAGTAATGAAAGGTGAAAAAAAAAAAAGAAGTCTTTCATGTTTCCTCTACATATTTCTGTACTCTTTCAACCATGTGCAAATAAAATACTCTGTATTACTTGTGTAACAATAATAGTAATGACAGAAACAAAAAGCAGTACAGACTAGTATGACTGACTGATGAGTGTACAGATAAATCAGTAGAACAGGATAGAAAGGCTAGAAACAGTTGCACACATATCAGAGATGTAGTATTTGGTAGATGTAGCCTCTCAAATCAGCCATGAAAGGATCAGCTCTTCAATAAATAGTACTGAGGCAAGTAACTGAAAATTCTGTGGTGGTGGCTTAGGGTAGGTAGATAATAGATTCCTGCCTCTAACTAGTCAGCAAAAGTCAGACGAAGGAAAGAGCTAAATATAAAAAGCAAAATTATGGGAAACATTAGAAAAATATACAAGTTTTTTGTGACATGTAAAAGTCTGCAATATATAATGCCAAATAAAGATAATTACAAAATAATACATATAATATAATCCAATGTATGTTTTTAAGGAAGTCATAAATATACACATACCTATATAGATATATGTATGTGTGTGTGCATATGTACACATGCATATACACACACACAAACAGGCACATGTATATGCACAGATGTGTGTATAAACTTATATATTTACATGTATTAGAAATGTGTGGACATAGGCTTAGAGAAACAAAAACTGACTTTTACAGCAGTGACCTCTTTATAGAAGTGGAGTTGGAGAGGTGAGCATTTATAGCTTTTACCTGATCAGTAATTATTTGCTCAACTTTCCTTTAGGGAACTATTCTTTCCCTTTTCTTCTAAGGTTCTTATGGGATGCAAATTACAGTACACATTCTCCTGCACAAGGAGTGGTAAAGATGGTCTTATGACTTAAGAGGACCCAATCAGGGTCCTGTCCTAAAATTTTATAAATGGACGGGGGAGAGGAAAGCATTCTCTTTTTTTTCTAGGGCTACTACCATTGTAAGCATGATTAACCTCCAGCTAGCTAAAGACCTGTTCCCAATCTCTGCCTTCCTAAATTAGGAGGAAATGAGAGGAGACAGGAGAGGAAAGGGGGAAAGAGAGAGAGGCTGATCCCTTGAGACTCTGCATCTAGTTGTTTACTGATTGCTTATGCTTTAAGGCCAGCACATCTCTGGATCTCCAGTTATGTAACCAATAAATTCCTTAACTTGATTTGCCTTTTTCACTCCTAACAGAAAGGTCTTGGCTAATCTAGACATCTATATTTTCACTCTATATATTTCTATAGTTTGTCTTTACAAAGAGAAGGTATTAATGTGTTACTTGTATAGAAATGTCACATTTTGATTTAAATATTTAACTGTATATTTGTTTAATATTGTTTTGCCTATTAGATTTGAGGGCAAGGACCACTGTGAAAACCGGGTCCATGACTGCCATATAGGAGTTGCTCAATGAATATTTAATTGAAAATAATGGTATGTTATAGGAATGTCAAATTGCATATATGACTTGACCATAGGATGCTTGGGAGATGGCAGGGCTAATAAGGGAGATAAACACACAGGGACAAATTATGAAGGGCATTCATAGTCATCAGTAGTATAGATTTAGCCTTGGTGTTATCAATTAAATTCCTTGTCTAAATTCTTCTCCTTATAAAATATACAAACTCAGTTATAGTTTTCCAATGCCAAGAATTCATTAAAACATAATTATACTCTCTCATGTCTTTGACCAGGTGGAGAAGCTGGTTTCAGCAGGGTGCACATGAGGGCAAGACAACAGATGTGATTCTTTGGTAGGCCTGTTTTCTTCATTGTAATGCATTTCCAGCTGTCTGGCAAACTTGCACTGGAGCTCATGATGGGAATGGGTGAGAGGGTGTTTCAGAGTTGGCACAGATCCACTAAAAAGAGCTCAAAACATTTTGGGTTCTTGGGGCATATCAGCATCTTCATCTTCCTTAATAGAAAACAACTCTACAAATAGGAGACCTTTTCCAACAATACTGTCTCACAAGCAGAATCAACATCAAAAGTGCAATCTTCATAAAATCTATGCAAGTTCTTTCATTGTCGTTCTTGCTTGTGGTGCACATCTGTTTATTTTCCTGACATCAGTTGCACATTACAAAATCACTCAGTACACGGATGGAAAATATTAGTGGGAACATTGACTGCAGCTGTCCTTTTCGTAGCCTGATATTGTTTGCAACTCGGCCTTGTATACTTTTTCTAATGCTTCAACTAAAAATGAGTTCTTAGCTTGGTCATTAAGTAACAACAATCCCATTTTCTCACTAGCCATAACGATGAACTTTAGCAGACTTTGGCTTTTATTAGATTCTTTGGATATTTAACTACCATTCTCTTACCTGGCCCTGCTGCCCTATTTTAGTTCATTACAAAGCAGCATTTCGGCAATCCTGTTCTTTCAGTATCTAAACAAACACAGTCCAATAATGTGGACTCACAATAAACAGTGTTGTTGGCCCTGTGGACTGAATTTTCTGGCTCCTTTTGGAAAACAATATTGCCTTCCATTACATTAACTGTGGCTGATGAAAGAGCTCATCACTGGGTGCACTGTAGAGAGCAGTGCCACATGTCTGGACTGTATGAAATATGGACCCAACAGCGATGCTACTGTGGCTCAGTGCTGCGCTTATCTGCCACTCTCAGGGCAGATTTACAGACTAGCCTGCTTGGGGTAGTCTACTTTGTTTCTCTCCATGTGACACCAGTTCTGGACAGTGGTCAAGCTAACTCAACTTAATGACATCATTCTAGAATAACAAAAGGATAGATAGCAAAATTGAGCCTGACAAAACTCTATTTGGGTTAAATATTGTATGACTCTCTTTGATACAGATTTAATTGTAATTAAACCAGAGTATTTTACTCTCTGTACAAAATGTTTTACTATATATTTGTTCCTGGTGACCTTCATTTTTTTTCTTGAGGGGTACAGTTATGTTTCTATCTAACTGTGGTCATTTTGTGTTTATTCCTTCTTCCAACGTATTAGTCCCTTCTCCAAAAACAGACCATACTAGATACCATAAGAAACATGGATGTGACCCCCAAAAATGCTGGTTGGTTTCATTCAGTGTGACTCATTACTTTAATGTGGATCTAGAAATATTGATCTCTCTTGTGCTTGTTTTGCAGGTCAGAGTGACTCAGATTTTGACCACACAGTTAATCACATTTAGTTCAGTCATGGTGATAAAGATATGGCATTTATATCATCTAAGAACATAATGAATCTGTATCTCCTCTAACATAAAAGCCATATCCATACAAATTCCAGGTTGGTGTGTTCTCTAGGTTGAATATTCACAGATAACTACATTATCCTAAGATTTGTGTATCTAGTGTGATATACTACAACCATCCCTGTAGTCTTTGAGGAATAAATGGAAAAAGCTTAAACAAGTTTTGTAATCAGAGTCAGGATTTATCCCATAGGAAATCACATGGCATTCTCTTCTCTCTTTCTCACAACTGTACAAGTTGAAACTGCTCTCTGAATTGACTACTCTCTTGACAACATAGGATTTAGGTTGTATTTTTATTTATTGTTGACTGTAAGGAATGAGGAATAGAATTTAAAAAATATAAGTAGTATAAGATAGATATAAATGGTATAGGTTTTGCTTCCTTCTTGAACTGTATTATGAATTCAGAGGTTACATGGGGCCTTAAACCTGATTGGATTCCATCATTTCCATGCCTGAATATCCATGGCTGGAATGACTCTGACAAGGGAATAAAATATTAGATTCATCAACTAACTGGTAGTAGTATTTTATATGCTTGTGGAAAACTCTAATGATGTCAGGAATGAAATAAACAATAAGGATCCTGAGTTGCTGTGTAGTCACTGCAACAAAGTATTTAATTAAAACCAAAAGTATCCATGCATCACCCCTCTCCATTCAAGGACTGTAATGATGTTACATAGGATGTGTCCCTAAAGTACCACAGAAGCATCCCTGCATTACTACTAATGGGGCAGGAATTTCAATAGTGCTACACACGAGAAATGTCCCTGAAGGGCTATTGATGGGGAAAGGATATTTAATAGTGCTACACAGGAAGTACCTCTGCACTGCTACTGCTGAGACAATGTCAAAGCACTGCACAATGGGGAATGTTTTCAGCTTGGTGCCAGGCAAAAGATGACTCTTACTGCCAAAAAGAGACTGAAAATACCCTTCCTGCTGCCAGAGTGTGCTTAGGATGCTACAAGATGCAGAGAAAATGCTGATTGTGCCAAAAAGAATGGAAAAAGGAGGGAGCCCTCCTACGTGAAAAGAGTTGCAGGGCCAAGCAAATAGACCAAAGCCATTTATGAGGCTAACATGTAAAGCAGGCAGCCAGCATTTTGGTGACCTAAACAAAAATCTCTGTAAAGGTTCAATGTGAAGTGAACTTTAAGCTTCTGCAGGTAGGAAGCCCGGGAACTATCAGTAAGGACCCTGAAATAAGAAACCCACATCCCTGTATAAGGAAATAAGGCAGGGCATTTGTAGCAAACCAAAGAGGCTCCAAAAAACAGGAACAACAAAAGAGGCGAAGAGTTCAAAGCAAGCCAGCATAGATATCATTCCTCTTTCATGAGAGTTGAGAGATTTTAACAAATCCTTACTGAGAAGGGCATGAAGATGGAAATCTCAACACCACTGTTACTGATGGCCATTCTATAGTAAAGGTAGTCTCACGGTAACTGAATAGTAAAGTACATTTAGTTCCCATTCAAAAGAGTAGATTTAATCCCTCAACAAATCCTTCCATGGTCCTCAAAAAGTCCTGAGTTTAAAATCTCCTCCAGGTATTGTAATTGATAGAAATTTGAATAGACTGTATTTAACTATTACAGTTAAGACTCTTATGGACAAAATCAGTCAATTTGCCCTTATCATCCTTTGGAACATAAATTTATCCACAAAAGCAACACGGACAATTAAATAGGCCAAATGTTTCACTCTATTCCATCACTAGAGGTTATGTGGACTTTTCTTTCCTTTCATGGTAGGCAACAAGATTAGTATGAGAATCACGATGTTGAATCTCCGGTCTCCTACAAAGCCCTAGCACACATTTCTGTAGCCTGAAGGGTCTCTGGCCAGTGAGTCTCTATGATCAGAGGTAAAAAAAAGGAATTGTTAACATCTCTTAAGTCATATGGAGTTGACTTAAATATTCTGACAGTAGGACAAACGGTGAGACTAAATGAATGACTCCTCATTCCCTCTGCGCCCTCTGAATTCCTGATCATTCTTACGCTGCCATACATTTTTTTCTTTTACTGTATTTATCATCTTCTAATAAATGACATGATTATTTATTGTACCTATTATGGTTTGTTTGTCTCCCCTTATTGTTGGAATTTATGCCCCAGGCTTGTTCACTGATGCATCCCTACACCCAAAAATACACCTGGTACAGAGTAATTGCTCAAAATATATTTATTAAAAGGGTTGAATGAAGTTATCAGCCTCAATATTACATCTCGTCCTCTTTGTAAGCCATTTCTATCTAGTTGATTACATTAACATGGGCACAAACTTAATGGATTAATAAATAACTCCTTTTCTTATCAAAACAAGAACTCTTCCCATATTTCTCTATTACATTCTTAGAACAACTCTTTGTAGTCCCTTAGGCTTCTATACATTCGTCCATTTCCTAGTCCTCATTTTTCCTGATCCTCTGTGTTCATGTCATCCTGTTAGCGTATCCTACACATTCTTGTTAGCATTCCTACATAATGGGCCCTGTTACGTCATTTCCACATATTATACCATAGTCAAAAATGCCTAGCATTTAGGCGTTGTCTAGCTTGCCAACTTAAATTGCTTGGTAGAGGCTTCTCAGAGAGCTGTGTTGAGAAGGATTCTGATGCCATTCTGAAATTGCTGGGCTTTGGAATATGGATATCTGTCATGGAACAGGTAACGACGACGTGTCATCCCTGGTCTAAGCTCTTATCAGCTCATACACACAATGTAGCAGCTCCTCCCTAGAGCCCAAGTTTTAGATCTTTCCTCTTTAATATCTTTACCATAAAAGTTTTACACCATCCTTCCTCAAAAATATTTTACCCTGTTTCTCTCCCCTCACTCAGTAACTTATAATGGCTCCCTGTTGTCATCAAGTCATATCATTAACTTAAATTCTAGACTTATCTAGAACCACCCCCCCCCCACCCCATTCTCAGAGATTAAATCATTTAAGACTTTCCTACCCAGAATCCTTGCTCTAACCAAAGGATCGGCCTGCTTCCTCGTACGTCTTTCCTGACACTGTCCACGTCTACTTACACCGCACTGCACACTGCACCTGAAATGGTGGTTCTCCCTTTTCTTACCAAGTACTTCCCTCCTCTAGCAGAAAAATGACTTCTTCTGGGAAGTTTTCTATAATTAACCATACGTGACGGGTCACACCTCTACCCTTCCTCAGGACTGCTACATTCAGCTTTACTTTTTGTTGGACGTGATTTTGTACACAAACACGTACCTATGTCTTAAACAGGCAGGGCTGAACTCTACATAAGCAGGCACCTATGTTCCTCCCCAGCACGAGGGTCAGGGTTTAGCACAGAGAGGGAAACAGTCCACAGTGATTACAGACTAAGCCATACCACTCTCCCCTCTTCTTTGGAGCACTACAGACACAGTAATGGAGCTCAACGGATTTGCCAGCTGGAAGTGACTGGGGTTGGCAGTGGCCCAACTTCAGGGCCAGATGTCTGAAAACTACAGTGGTTATGAGTTAAAAGAGACTTGTATCCATCAATCTCAGATTCTTGGAAATGGTCATAGCCAGGCTGAGAAAAAGAACCATGGGAAATGTCCCAGTACAAATAGTTGGAGCTCAGGTGTCTAAAAAAGCTTAAGAGTTTAAAACATTTGCTACTTTCTAGAATCCATCCAAACTCTTTTCAAATCTGCCAAAGGTACTTATCCTCTTCATGCACTTGAGTACAGAGTTACCTTGTAGCTGTAAATGAGGGCGGCTGTGGAGCTCAAGATGACAAAGCCCAAGCTGAACATAATTTTAGAACCTGAAAACTGGCAGTGTTTTGTGGCTATTCACCGCAAAAAGGGCTCTATACTCTTATCTAAACTACCCTCATCGACTGTTTCCAGCCTTATCAGGAAAGCTTCATGGATTTGAGCCCTGAAAGAATCATTTGGGAAGTACTGAGCACTTACAATATAGAAGCTATGATGCTCAAGGCTCAGGTAATTTAGTACCAGGTAATTCCTTACGGGGATTTTGAGTCTAATAGTGAAGACAGGCCTATAATTAGATAATTTCATTCTGATGATCTAGATCCAACATGAAAATATGAATAAAAGACAAAGAAAAAAACACAAAAAGGCACTTGTACAAGCCTTGAAGGTTTAAGAAGTACTTTCTGCAAGAGGTGTTTTCAAACTGGGTTTTCCTAACTAAGCAGAAATTCATTAGGTGAAGGAATATACCAGGGTTGGGGGAAGAGTGTTTATTTAGGTTATTAGGTTTTTATTATGAAGACACAATGAGAAGTAGGACAAAGGTCTACTTTGTCCTTCATAAGAATGTTAGTGTTATTATGGAGACGGTTGTATCCAGAAATAAACACAAGTTAAAATACTACAAATAAGAATTTAGGAGGCAGAAGCAGAGGGTGGGGAGGTAAATTAGGGTGAGGGTATGTCACTAGGGTGACATGTGAGGTAGGTCTTGAAATACAGACAGAATTTCAGAGTGGAAAAATAGCTGGGGTGGCATAAGCCAGGGAATGGAGGTGAGAAAGCTCAAGGAATGTATAGGACACATGAAAAGTGCTATTTAAATTGAAATATAGGATGTCTGAAGGAGGGTAACAGGGGATCAGCTACCAAAGGCAAGTTGTGCCCAGCTTGTGGGTAATAGTGACTGTGGTGATTGGACTTTGTCATGTAGACCCCGGAGAGCCACTAAAGGTGTCTGGGTGGGAGAGTAATATGATCAGTCACCCACTGGATAGGAGAAGCCCATTACACAGGAGAAGGACATCAGATGCATTGGAGACAGTGAGAGATGGAATCAAGGAATATACTTTGAAAGCACTGCTCTCCTCTAGGTGAGAAATAACCAAGAACACGGGCGGTGCAGTAACAATGATAAGAAAATAATGAATTCAAGAAATGTTGCAGTGTATGGTTTAACAGAATAGCAAACTGCTTGCATTTGTCTCTATATGGGCGTGTTAATTTAGGGAGGCAGGGGTCCTCTTCTTATTCCTGCACTCCTCTGACTGCAAGTGGCCCCTGGACCTACCATACAGCAGTTATTCAGTTAATAATAAAAGAGCTCCTAACTGACTCACCTCAAAGGTTGGTTTCCAAGTTGCTACTCTAAAATTTCAACTTATTTTATACAGACATAATAGAAATCAGATTCCCCCCACCTCTTGTAAGACAACCTCACAGAGTTGTTCCGATGAGATGAGAATACAGTGTGTAGTGCATAAAAGATAATTGATACATACACAGGTATTGGTATTGTTAGCGGAGTTCTTGTGTGTCGGTGGCTACGTACAGGATTCATAAAAAGGTCAGTTTCAGTAACTGAGATAGTGTTCTTCATCCTTAGTGTCATGCCTGCCCCTCACTGAACCGGGCACACAGGAAAAGATGGGGGAGGGGGTACGACGGACAGGCAAGTCAGGAGACTCCTACTCATCAAACGACACAGCTCTGCACTGAGCACGGCAGAACACGTGTAAGAGTCCTAAAATGAATGTTTTGTCCCCCAAGAGCTTATAACCCACTTGGCAATATGGAATCAATATATGCATGAAGTGGTTTTTGACCGAGACCAATCAGGACTGAAGAATGCGGTTCAGACTTTGAAGCACATAGATTGGTGGAGAAGAAAGTTCACCATTCTTTGTTTGCCATCTGCTGTAGTTAATCTTTGCCAAAGCTCTGATAAAGCCACCCTCATTCACAGTAACTGTTTTGGTTCTAGTTCCCTTCCTTCCGTCGCACACTACCCAACATACTACCCTTGGCCCTTGGCTTTTCCCGTACAGACTCCATGGTGGCTTCACAGAGGTCTAGTGTTAGCCCAATCCTCCTGGTTAACTTCACTCTTTCTTTATGATATTTGTGGGGCTTAAAGATGAACCAGACAGACAAGAACTTTAAACTCTGTTATTGCCCTTCCTTGACACTTCCAACAAGTTAATTGTCTGTTTGCCTCCCTGTAATTACTTTAATTACATGCCATTAGTGACCATTAGTAAATGCAAGTGTGTTTGATTTTCACAAATCTTATTTTTCTTACTCTCTGCACAACTCCATCAAAGCTTTCATATGTGGTCAAAATAGCAAGTGAGGCAACTAAGCATATTCACATTTAACCTTTGGGGCTAAAGTGAAAAATAAAGGATAATTCATGAATGGGCTAATTGTTTTTCCCTGCTTCTGACATTGGCCAGCATTCTTTCTATAGTAGTTACATAGAAATGCAGTGTGCTCATTTATAAGACAGCAAAAGTTAAAAGGGGTTGAGAAATAAAAGCTGCCTAATTGCTGCTATTATCTCAACTCAGGGAGAGAATTGCTGGGTGATATTATGAGGATCGAAAAACCATTGAAGATTTTATTGATGGAACACTTTTGCTCTAACTTCAAGCCACAGAAAATGAAGGTCATAATTTCAGTTTTATGAGCACCTGATTGGGCATTTACATAGAAAAAGCTGAACTATGAGGAGACTAAGACAATAGTCTCTCTGCCACAGTTTACTAGATTACATCACAATATCTAGTACAAAAACAATTTATCTAGTTTTGTCTTTTGGTCAGCTTTACCAATGAAGCCAAATGCAAGCTCGAGAAAAATGAAATGTATAGAAAATGGTTAGTTTAGATGCTCCTTACTGCATCATTCCACACACACATACAAAATCATTAGTAAAAACACTGAATTCTGTGGCTGTTTAGATACTTTCAGCATAATTCCCTTGCTTATTAAAGCATTAGATAGGCTAAATTTTTTTCATAACGATAGCAATATGCTCTTCTCCAAATATAAAATGATGAAGTTAATGCCTAATTACTGGAATTTCCGATTTGAGTGTTTTTCTTGTGGTGAAAACGGTCTATGCCAGGTCATTCATGATCTTTCCCTGCTGTAGAATAATGGCAGCACTTGAGAGGAAGCTGGCCAAGGCTGAGCCTGTGGGCTCTCTGTAGCTATGGAAAAGCAATTTAAATTTGTTATCCATCCAGGTGAACTCAAGAAGGTGGCATCATTAGCACCCAGGTGTTTCTTATTGGCTACTCTACCCAGGTTATTAGGACGGAACTGATAACATAATTTACAAGCTGCTTCCTGTAGGAGTTCATGTGCTATTTGAAAATGCATCTTTTCGGAAAATAAAAACCCAAATATTGTAATTAATTCCAGAAAATGATATATTTTCCTGAAATTTTGGGCATATCCATTCTGTGAATTGTCAATAAATTTTGGTTGAATGAATTAATATTCTAGGGAAAATAAAATATATTCCACATTATGAAACATCAGTTTTCTGATTCTTCTACATTGGTCTCACACCATGAACCTTTAATCATACAATATGACCTTTCTACAAGACTGCTCAGTATTACTGTTGCCTCCTTCTTCGAGTGCCAACATCTTTTTTGGATGAAAGATAGATTTGTACTTAAAGATATCATCTGCCCAAGGCCTCTTGGTAAAGGAGGGAAGTGAAAGTGTGTAAAGAAAATAAATCAACTGGAGTGAGGAAAAAAATCTAAGAAATGGAGCAGGAGTTGTCTTAGGATGAAGTAAATGAGATTAGTTCATGGGCAAAAAATTAAACAACTGACCGAATTAGGTCAGTCAGTTTCCTTGGGCACGTTAGTTCTAGTCTATATCCATGCTTCCTCCTTCCCTATTCCCAGAGTTTGTTTCTAAAACGACTTCAGGTTTGAGGGATTTGTTTTGTTTTGTTTTGTTTTGTTTTGTCTGTTTAGTTTTGGGGGAGACAGGCGCATGGGAGAGGTTGTAGATAGGGTAATAGGTGGAAGAAATAGCATCTAATTCAAACTGTTTCTAAGCTCCACCATTGATTTATATTTAATTGAACTTGAAAATAATGTATATCAAATTCTCAGATTCTTCACATACATAAAATGAATGCAATAATTAAGTCTATCTCCTTTCATCAAATAAAAGCTTATATTTTAAGGTTGTAAAGGTTGTTTAGAATTCTCTGTAAATGAAATAAGATAAACAAAGCCCCTCCCAACCTGATTTGAATAACTTTTACAGTTTATTTCTCTACCAATCCCTCTGTGAAAATATGTTTAAACTAATCACCAGTCTTGAGAGTAGAGCTAAATGAATGAATGAATAAAGTGTCAACATCTCAAACGTAGAATCTTTTTCTATCTGCCTTCGCTTAGAATGCTCTACCTACCTCCTCTGCTTGGAACAAGCCCATGTCTCCTTCGAGATCTGGGATAAATGTCACCTCCTCTGTGGTACAAGTCTTCCCCCCAACAATTCTCTTGGTTCTACCATACTCTGTATAACTCCCACTAGATCACTAGAGCCCCACCATTTATCAGCATCATTGTGAACAACTTGAGGGAAGTTCTCACTACTGGCTTGACATTTGTATTAGTCAAGACAAGTTCCATTATGCAAGTCACAAACTGACCCCAAATCTCAGTGACTTAAAATGGCAAAATCGCTTTTATTGCTCATATCTTATGTTCAATGTGGGGTCAGCAGAGATTCTAGCCACACAGTTACTCAGGGATCCAAGTTGATGGAGCCTCTATCATCCTTCAGCTATGTCACCTAGAACACATGCCTGCTTGATTACCATAAAGTCATACAATAAAATCATGGGCTTTCATTTCCTCAGTCTGGAAGTGACATACTCATGACTTCCACTCACATGTCAGAGTACAGGACTGGTCACAGCACCCTGCCTAATTGCAAAAGGATCAAGAAATATAGGGGAACAAAGGGAATATTTGCTGAACATTACTGTCTTTCCTCGATACTCTATTAAAGTATTGTTAAAATGGCCACACTCCCCAAAGCCATCTACAGGTTAAATGTTATTCCCATCAAAATCCCAATGCTGTTTTTTTACATAAATAAGAAAAACAATCCTAAAATTCATATAGAACCACAAAAGACCCAGAATCGCCAAAGCAATTTTCATAGAAAAGAATAAAACTGGAGGTATCACGTGTCCTGATTTAAAAATATATTACAAAGCTTTTGTATTTAAAACAGTATGGTATTGGTATAAAGACAGATATAAAGATCAATGGAACAGAACAGAGTCCAGAAATAAACCCACAAATATATGGTCAACTGATTTTTGACAAGGGTAACAAGAAAATAAAATGGGGAAAAATAGTCTCATCAATAAATTGTGTTGGAAAAACTGGATATCTGCATTCAAAAGAAAGAAATTGGACCCTTATATTACACTATACTTAAAAATAAACTCAAAATGGATTAGACTTAAATATATGATCTGAAACTACAAAACTTTTAGAATAAACATAGGAAAAAAGCTTCATGTCATTGGTCTTGGCAATGATTGTTTGGATATGACCAAAAGCATAGGCAACAAAAGCAAAAACAAACAAACATAAACTACATCAAACTGAAAAACTTCTACAAAAAAAGGTAACAATCAACAGAGTGTAAAGGCAACTTATGGAATGGGAAAAAATAATTTCAAGCCATATATCTGACAAAGGATTAATTTCCAAAATACATATGGAACTCCTACAACTCAATAGCAAACAAACAAACAAACAAACAAAAAAGCCAAAACAAACAAAATCGCCAAGTTAGGAAACGGGCAAAGGATATACACAGACATTTCTCCAAAGAAGACATACGAATGGCCAACCAGTATATGGAAAGGTTCTCAAGATTACTAATCATCAGATAAATGTACATCAAAAACACAATGAAATATCACCTCACACATGTTAGAATCGCTGTCATCAAATATAAATAAAAATAAACAAACAAGTACATGAACAAGTGTTGGTGAGGTTCTGAAGAAATTGGAACCCTTATTCACTTTTGGTGGGAATGAAAAATGGAGCAGCTGCTATGAAAAAACAGTATGGAGTTTCCTCAAAAAATTAACAATATAACTATCATATGACCCAGCAATCCCACATCTAGGTATACAACCAAAAGAATTGAAATCAAAATAGCAAAAAGATAATTTCACTCCTGTGCTCACTGCAACATTACTTATAATAGCCAAGATATGGGAGCAACCTAAATGTTCATCAGCAGATGAATGGATACAGAAAATGTGGTATATTCATACAAGGGAATATTATTAAGTCCTTAAAAAGAAAGAAATCCTACCATTTGCAATGCTGTGGATGGACCTGGAAGAGATTATGCTAAATGGAATAAGCCAGTAGCAGAGTGACAGATACTGCATGACTCCACTTACATGAGGTATTTATCATAGTCAGATTTATAGAAGAAGAAAATAGAATGGTGGTTGCCAGGGGACTGGGGGAGGAAATAGGGAATAGTTGTTCACTGGGTATAAATTTATAGTTATACAAGATGAACAAGTTCTAGAGAGCTGCTGTACGACACAGTGCCTATTGCTAGCAATACAGTATTGTACACTTGAAAATTTAAGAGGGTGGATTTCATGGTAAGTATTCTCACCACAAAACAAAAACAGAAACAATAAAAAACAAAGCCACACGAGAAAACTTTTGGAGGTGACAGATACTTTTATTACTTTGGTTGTGGTGATAGTATCACAAGTGCATGCATATGTTGCAAACCATCGAATTGTATGCATTAACAATATGCAGTTTTTTGCCTATCAGTTATATTTCGATAAAGCCGTAAATACTCTATTAAGCACTAGGGAAACAAATGTGATTAAGGCTTAGTGCCTTCTTGCATGTAGCATGTTGCACAGATATTGAATGGTTTTAATAATGCTGGTACCTACTAGAGTAATGTTGCATAAATAAGCATTTCATTGAGGTCACACAAGTCCCTTTGAAAAGAATCATATTTTAAGATGACTCTTTGGAGTCATGTAACAGTTGCCACAAAAAAATATATTCATAAGTTTAAGGCTTAATGCCATGTAGCCTTCAATACATGCAATTAGGTTAGGGATTCTTAGAAATAAAAGTGTTTGTAGTTTATGTTTATGGTAATTTCATGGGAAAATAGAAAAATCACAAAGTATTGAGCAAACATTCCGCTACTAATTAGGCCATTTACTCCTCAATCCACTTCTCCTCTAAACTAAAGGAGAGAGGCTTCTGGCTAAGAGATTCTGACCCCAGTGGCGACGGGGAGGGTCTCCCTTCCTCTAGGCTCAGCTGCAAGCCTGTCTCGGGCAGCCCTCGGGCTTCTTCCGGACTCAGTTCACTCCACAAGCCCACAAACAAGGCGACAAGCTGACAGGAACTAAGCCAGGATTCTTGGCCTTCTATTTTCCCTCATGTGCCAAAGAGAAAGGAGGCCACCTTCCAATATCCAGCCAGCTAGGAATTAAGCCTCCTCCTCCTCCCTTCTTCCTTTACCCTCGCCAGACAGCTTGTGGACAGCCTTCTCAGGCTTCCGGCTCCCCTGGCCAGCTGGGAAAGGAACGGCCTTTCCAGACCCCTGTGAGCTCGCCAATAAACCCTTTTTTTCTACTCAAGAGGCAGAACTGGGAGATTACAAAGCCACTGTCACAAAATGGTCACTAATAGCGGTTTTAAGAGGCCAAGGGAAAGAAAGAATTTCTGGGTCAAAGAAAAAGAAAGACAGTGGCGAGTTTCTAGCAGTGTAGTCATGGTTTTCTATAGTTTGCTCATAATCAGAGAAAACCTTTTCCTTCCAAGGGACCCCCAGCAGGCTGGAAGATGTATTTCTGAAATCTGCTCAAAGCCACATTTCATTAGTTTTATTTTATGAGAAGCTTTCTTTTTGAGTGTTAACCCCAATTCTCTAATGTGTGAAAAATTTAAGTTGATACTTTATGAAGAGACATAAACATTGGTACCAGATCTCTGTTTCAGAGATAGACTTCCTGGTGACTTGGTGAGAAAGCAGCCAGAGACACTTGCTCTTACAGACTGCATTCCTGATTGCCAGGGGACCCAAGCATGACTACTGAACTGAACCTGTGATGCAGATCTGCTCCAAGGTTAGCCTTGTGTCTCTTGGCCCAGGAACTTCCCTGGCCCAGTCACAGACCTCTCTCAAGTGGTGCTGACTCTCTGATTTGGCCTGATACTATCAGGGATCCATTGGGCTTTGCAAATCACAGATCTTCTCTAGGGCTGGTTTTGGACTGGCACCAAAGCTGCCCTTGAAGCAGCCACAGAGAAAGGCCCAGTGAGGCAGGTACTGTAGGGCTGTGAGGCTGGTGTGAGGCCACCATACCTTTCTATGGAGGACTGACTGTCTGGCTCCTCTTCTAACTTTTTTCCCCATTTTCAAGGCCATCGACAGGATTAGCAAAATATTTTTTCTTGAGCTGACCCTAGAGAAGAGGTACTATCTGAATCCCTTTTTCCAAGGAAGTTCCCATGATTCTTATGGGAACAGAGCACTATCTAACTCCATTTACTTACAGTTTCTAATGCTAGGTCCTAGACAAGGCAAAAATGTACTGTACTCTTAAGCTTGTCCTCCAGAAAAATGAATCTCTCATACTCTATGTCTACATAACTATTAGCCACCAGGCAAGCCATTCCTGCCAGAACAAAACCACGTTCAACCCTGAAAGTGAATGACCTTCTAACTTAGACTGCAGAAACCAGTTCCAATCATCAAATCAACATTTTCCAGAATCAACAATTTAAAATCCAGTCTTCACCCAGCACTCCTTTGCATATACACGTCTCATTTAATCTTCAATATAACTTTATTATATTGATGTTACTCATATTTTTTAGATGAGGAAGCTGAAACTCAAGGAGAAATCAAGTAACAAGATCAGTGTCACACAGATTATAAAAGTTGCAGGCAAGATTTGACTGCAGGTGTCTTTGGCCACAAAGCTCCTTTTCTTCTACTACATTTAGGCATTCACATTCCTCCAATACCGTCCTGGAGCCATTCTGGATGGAGCTGGATTGCATGATTGGGAAGCAGGTAAGACTCTATTCAAGCATTCTCTTTATCTCTTCCAAACTTACTTTACCTGCTTTATGTATTGGGTTTTTATAAAAGATTTTCCTTGAAGGTAAGAAAAGTTGGACCACAGAACAATACACCATCTGTCCTCTTATTTCAGGCTTCCTGCTTAGGAAAAAATAATAGCTAGAAGAGCAATATATGAGGTAACGTCTAAGGATAAGATTTCCGAGGGATCCTACGGCACATTAATCGATTACCATGCTAACTTCCTAGACAATCAGAGATGATACTCCATACTCCCTTGTGGCCCAAATTTTGTCTCATAGACCAAAATTTTAATTAAGGAAAATGAGAATAACTGAATTTCAGACTCTTTTAATGGGTTTCATGTTTGGGAGAAAATATTAAATTTCCCTAGCTCTTGTGATTTGGAAAGGATAGGCTATTGATAATTAGGACAAATAAACTTCTAAACCTAATACTGCCGGTAGTTAACTACGTGAATTTGGGCAAGACATGACACCTCCTGGGCTGCAGTTTTTGAAAATGCCATCCACCTATAACATTTTCTGATTTTTCTGTACAATAGCGGGTATCAGAATGCACAGGATGTTAGAACCCACCCTAGTGTCTAGTCTAGTGGCACTCTGGCCTCCTTAAGGAAGGAAGAGGCAATGCCAAGGTATCTGGCCTCAGAGCTGAGCTGTCATAAGTGGCTCCCCATCAGTCCTAATTGCCTTTTGGCTTCTTCCTGATCTCAGTTAACCTTACTTTCCAATGATGAAACATGTTTATCCTCCTCTCTTTTCTAGTCTCTTCTCTATTCTTCTCTCCCCTTCACTTTCTTTGTGAGTGCACACACACACGTGTGTGTGTGTGTGTGTGTGTGTGTGTGTGTGAGAGAGAGAGAGAGAGAGAGACAGAGAGAGAGACAGTCCAGCAGAACTCTGATCATCTGAGGTTGGTATATTTCAGGAATGATCTCCCTTTCTCCTGATTTCTCAACCTCAGATGTTACTATAAGGACTTTTCTTAACAGCTATGCCGAGCACCTTCTTCAGAGAGGCACTCTCAGATGAAAACAAAGAATAAAATCAAAAGCCGCTTACCTTGGTAGTCTAGCTCCTCCACGAGGCCCAGCCCCCGAAGTGGCCCCCAGACCAAGTAATCTAGGCCTGTCTGCCAGGCTGCTCTCTACTGCCATCTCATGGTGAGCCAGCCTTTTTCTGGGAATTAACCTTTCCTTTGGTATAGCGACTTGTAGACAAAGCTGACGTATATTAGGAAGGGTCCTGTCCACCAGAGCACCAGTCTTTATAATAGATTGTGTAGGACATGAAGGTTGGAAATAACTAGAGAATTATGTAATGGGTTGTAGTTTAAGCAAGGAGTATATCAGCACTGATTCAAGAGATAAGAAAAACTTACTTAGGAGAAAGGGGAATCCTGAATGTTCTGAGTCCCGTCTTTTTTTCATGGGAATGGGAACTTTAAAAATACTAGAATCTTGGAGGCCCGTGTATAGGGACTAACAGACTTAAAACTGTACCAAGAGTCAACAGTGGTTTCAACACCATCACTATAACCGTCTATCAGTGTCTCCTAGAGTCTGTACAGGCATTCACAGTTCCCATGATCCTCACTCAGTCGCTCTATAACACTGTTACAACACTGTCACGGTTTGAATAGAACTCCTTACCACCCTTATCCTGCTCCCCTCAAATAGTCATGAGGCCAAAGGGTCACACGTCCCAGTCCGTTAACAGTCTTTCTTTGGTCATAATTAGGAGCATTTCCCTCTACACACACCACCCAACTTGGTCTGCTCCATCAACTGCCTGCCAGACATGGCCCTTATATACATTTGGTTGTGAAAAGAATACACTTGACATTGATTTAAATTTGGAAACACGCTGTAAGGCATGTTCAGTGTATGGCATGCAGCAAACTGACCTAGATTATTATTCAAATGATGTGCTTTGAAGCAGTGCCTCTATTATTTATCTTTATTCTCCTCCTTTTGTGTTTTTCTGAATTGGCAATGCAGGTTTAAAAAATCATGATAAAACTTGAATTTTGATCTATACTAAAACAAGACTCCAACCTGAAGAGCTAACCCAACCTGACTACTTAGCGCTAGCCCAGCACTAGTGTTCTAGCACAAATCCAGATTAGATGATAGATATTTCCTTAAGAAGAATAAATCTTCCAAGTTCAAACTTAAATCAAATAATATTACACACATCTGGAAGAGTATAATTGCAAAAGACTGATGTCTTACTATTAGGAGTCTTGGTCTTCCTCAGGATTCCAGGTTGTCAATCTGTGGCCAAGAGATCCAGGGCTCTAAATTCTATAGGAAATAGAAAAGAAAAAAAAAAAAATGAAGAAAAAGACTTTGAAATAGCTACAAATGCAGTCCCTGAAATTTACTAAAGAAAGAGAAAATAAATTGGAATTAGGTCCATAATCCCAGTTTATCTA
Source organism: Hippopotamus amphibius kiboko (assembly GCF_030028045.1). Classification (NCBI taxonomy): domain Eukaryota; kingdom Metazoa; phylum Chordata; class Mammalia; order Artiodactyla; family Hippopotamidae; genus Hippopotamus; species Hippopotamus amphibius. The sequence continues at coordinate 190,230,178 of NC_080187.1, read as the reverse complement.
GGCAATTCAAGTCCTTCAACCAAAAAGATTTCTCCACACAGAAGCAATGCGTGAACCAATAGCCTTGCAACAAGGCCTTAGAAAGCATGCAGTGTGGTTACCATGGGTAATAAGACCATGTTAGGTAAAACAAGGATGTGGATGAAGTAACACCAAGGCACACATGACAATGTGAATTCCTTTTCAATAATTCTGGTGAGTTTAAGGAAAAAGTCTTACTTTGATTAAAGCATGTCTCTAGTTTTTCTAACCTTTCTTTTCACTAACATAGGTCTTGGCAGACCACAAGATTCAGCTAGTATTTATTAATCATGTTTGTTTCTATTTCATTTATATTGCTCACAAGCCATAGGAATTTTTATTCACCTACTTGCAGTAGATATAAAGTGATTCCTTTTAAGGTGGTTGTAAATGTAAGAATGAGTCAATTTTTTAAAAAAAACTTAAGTAAATAAGAGTGCTTTTGATATATCAATATAGGAAAAATCATAAAGGTAATAAGTAGGTGACTACGTTTGTGTACTATTAATATAAATAAGAGAGGTAAGCACACAGGGGAGGATCGGAAGCTACATTAAGACAGAGTCAAGTATTTCTTTGTTAACCTTATCTCCAATATCTAGCACAGTACATGGTATATAGTAGGTACTTGATAGAGAGTAGCATTGACACATACACACTACCAAATGTAAAATAGATGGCTAGTGGGAAGCTGTTGCAGAGCACAGGGAGATCAGCTTGATGCTTTGTGAAGACTTAAAGGGATGGGATATGGAGGTTGGGAGGGAGGCTCAAGAGGGAGGGGATATGGGGATATATGTATACATGTGGCTGATTCACTTTGTTGTACAGCAGAAACTGACACAATACTGTAAAGCAATATACTCCAATAAAAATAAAAAAATAAACATACAGACAAATAGCTTTTGGAGAATCTGCAATACATTTAGATATCTGAGCTGCTGATGGACACGGAACGGGGTTTGTCTATTAGTATTGTAATTATAATATCTAGTACAGGTACCCTTGTTGAACATATAATTGAATAGGTTTAAGTGTCTTGACTTAAGAAAGTTCTTCAGAAAGAAAAAAAACAGTGAACGCCATTCTGATGTCCCACTCCCTCCCCCACAAAAACAAACAAAAACAACTTTAGAGCAATAGTTCCAAAAGTTCCTGGGTCTAGACAATGGCATTCCAAGGTTCAGGCAATAAAAGGTGCACTGCTGTCAAGAATTTTAAAGCAATAATACATCCAACTAAAAGCATATCTGATTTTTATCATCACCATGCACTCACAATCCTCAACCATGTCACTGATAAAATACTCCTCCCCACCAGGCAGATCGCTCCCATTGGCCCCCACTTGGTATACCACTGGCTTCATAAAAGATGGGCTATTTACCTAAACCAAGTAAGATATTATGCTGATAAGGAATTTGACAGTGACAGACTTTCTGTACCCAGAGACCTCAAGAGTCCAAGGCTCAATGGTAAGAGAAATCTAGGAAAACTTTTCTATAGAGAATATTCCAAGGGATCCTGGACAGGGTGGAGCAGAAGGACTTTGTCTTAGTTATCATCCTGAATGGCTTCCCAGTGTGTTGTGACAGTAAGTGAACATAGCCCAGAGGCAGGACTACTTCTTGTTTGAGTATTACCAGTTGGGGACAATTTCATCTGTGCCACTCAAGCCTGGATGTTGGATACTGGCAATTGATCTGTGCTTTCTTGATTGCTGTAGAAGATAACCAAAAAAGAGTGTTGCTTTAATATCTGGACAGCCTATCAACAGTGATAATACAAACTAAGGTGATCAGTAGATGGTTTTATGGAAGGTCTTGAAACAGATGCTCTTGATAACTCGCTCTCTGCTCTGAAATTGCTTTCCATAATGTGGCTCACTTCATATTCAGTGTTTCCTCTTTCAGGATTATCACCTTGGCTGGCTGTGGGCCTTGCTGACTTGTCCTCCTTCTCAGATCCCAGCACTCATTCAATTAAACTAAGGTTATGAGTCAGATGATTCTTGCTTCTCACTGCTTGCCTCCTAGCTGAGCTAGTACTCAGGCTTGAAGCCACTTGTCTCTAGACCATTTATTCCCTGTTCAGTTACAACAGCTGAAGCAGTCTCAATTTCTACTAATGTTGTTAATTCAAGCCAAATCCACTATCATGTGAGAACTCCAATGATAGAAATCACTGTCAGCTGCACCTGATTTTTCAACAAGAAGAAACACAGATATGAATATATATATACACATGCATACACATACGTGTATAGATATTCATATATATCTGTATATAGCATCACATATTATTTAAATTAGAAAGGAGGTTGAAATTGCTGATTTCCTTGATTGTATTCTATTTCCAACCAGAAGGCGGTCAGGTGTAATGCAGCAAGCGACGAACAGTGGCACAAGCCTGTTATTTACATACCATGTATACAGGCCTATGCTTCACCAAGCACTGTTACATAAAGTGTCTCATCTGAACCTCAAAACAACCCTGTTGATATTATTATTTCCCAAACTACAGTTGAGAGAGAAAACTAAGGCCCACAGAAGCAAAGAAACTTTTTCCAGGTCACATTACCAGTAGAGGATGGGGTTCAAATGTGTCTTCTTTCTACTTGCTACTCTAGCAAGCACCTCTACTAAATGGCACCAATGCTGCTGGGGTAGGTCCTACAGAAACCCACGATGATAAAGGACTGTATCAGTTTTCCTTTAGCATCCTCTTAGAGAAAGCAAAGAGACAATACCCTCATCCCAAGCAAAATGCTATGATGTGTAAAAGGAATGCGATAAGGTAGAGAAACCATCCTATTTCCATTTCCCACATACCTAGATTGACTCTTACAAGTTTATCCCTAATTAAGTAGCCTTTTTAATTCCTCCATCCCTGCCTTTACTTCTAAATCTACCATTTAGGTAACATTTTCAAGTTGCTTTTTCCTACAAATTTGCTGGCCTTCTTGCATTTCCAGCCTTCAAACGTTTAATGAGTACACACTGGGTATAAGGCCCTGAGTCAACTCACCTTCTCTAGGCTGTATTTTCCAGCAAGCATTAGCATAAATACCAGCATGTTTACATCATAATTACTTTAATTCCCTTGGCCCCAATAGACCTGGAGTACGTCAATCCACAATGATTTCAGGGGTAGGGGATGATTACTGGTCCATGAAACATAAATTACAATAACTGCTTGGAAACTTGGAACACCACTTCTAAAAGGATCCCAACTTTGCATCAGGAGGGCACAAGGCTTTTTCACTGATGGGAGCAAATCATGATTTTCTAGGTCCTTGGGTTTTCATTTATAAAATGAGGATCAAAATTGTTATCTTTAAATTTTCTCTATGAAAATTACAAATATGAACATTTTGGCATCTGAAAAGCCAAAAGAAAAGCATGTCAGAAAAGTACGTTTCTCCCTGGAGAAAACCACTAAGTAAATATTACTGTACAACCGGTAAGACTCTTTCCTTTCTCTTTGCATAAAAGAGTTTAGCACCACTAGCAATGGTGCAAAACAAGTGTCTAAGAAGTAAGAATTTTAAATAGCATGTGGACAATTATTTACACACATATGAATGTACAGAGGTCTATATTTAGGGGCTTATTATTAATAACCAAACAACAGTGGTAGAGGCTAAAGTTAAAGGCTCAGTTTAAGTGATTACAGCTTTATTAGGGATATTTCCATTTTTTCATACAGTAAAGATCCATATATCACTAGTCAAAATATATTTGTTGATTATTTAACATGTGCAAAGCACTGGGGGTACAGGACATTCTTGCTCCCCTGCATTGGGAGTGTGGAGCCTTAGCCACTGGACCACCAGGAAAGTCCCTGAATGTATTTCTTAATAAGCACAAATAAGACACCTCTAGGGACACCATGCTACAGAGGCTGAATTTATTAAAATAGCCATGAGTGGTCCATCCACATTAATACTTTTATTATTTATCATTTATATGACTCTGAAAAACAAGTCTCCCATGGAAAATATATTTAACAGCTATGACAATGAAAGTTCATTATCTCTATCTTACTGATGAAGAACTATAACCCAAGGGTCCCCAGTACCCAGGCCATGGACTGATAAGGGTCCGTGACCTGTTAGGAACCACGCCACACAGCAGGAAGTGAGTGCCAAGTGAGCAAGCAAAGCTTCATCTGTATTTACAGCTGCTCCCAATTGCTCTCATTACAGCCTAGCTCCACCTCCTGTCAGCATTATGGTGAGTTGTATAATTATTTCATTATCTATTACAATGTAATAATAATAGGAATAAAGTGCACAATAAATGTAATGCACTTGAATCATCCTGAAACCATCCCTCCCACCCCTGTCCATGGAAAAATTGTCTTCCACAAAACTGGTCCCTGGTGTCAAAATTTTGGGGACCACTGCTAGGACCCTCCAAAATGAAATCTCTTGCTAGAGTCACCACGTAGGTTGAATGGTGGCCCCTAAAAAGATACATCCATGTCCTAACCTTGGAATCTGTGAATATTACTTTACATGGCAAAAGATGTGATTAAGTTTAGGATCTTGAGAGAAGGAATTTATTCTGGATTATTAGGTGGGTCCTAAATGCAATCACATGGACCCTTATGAGAGAGGCAGATGAGATGGACACACAGAGGACCAGACACACAGAGGAGAAGGCAATGTGACCACAGAGGTGAAAACTGGAGTGATGCAGTCACAAGCCTGGAGTCACCAGAAGCTGAAAGAGGCAAGGAACAGATTCTCCCTAAAACCTTCAGAGGAATTGAGGCTTTGCTGACACCTGGATTTCAGACTTCTAGCCACCTGAACTGTAAGAGAATACATTTCTGTTTTAAGCCACACAGTCTATGATAATTTGTTACAACAGCTACAGAAACACATAGTTACACAACTAACTAGCAAGAGGAAGAGAGATGTTTCAGATCTAAATTTGTCTAGTTTAAAATCTCTTTGGGCCCCCTGGGATGACTCACATATACCACCAGCAAATGTTGTGGCCATACAGTTCTTGGGCCTTTCAAGATACTTACTATCTACCTTAGTCAAAACCACTTTCTATTTGAAAATCACTAAAACTTGCTGTATATGCTACGATTAAAACAAAATGTGTATGTAGTAAAGGCTGCAGCAGTTGAGTCGAGAGAATGGGCAGAGATGATCAGGAAAGAGTGTATGAAGGAGAAGGTTTTCAATTATGAGGAAAAGGATGCATCTAATTGGATGATTGTGAAGGCCCAGGTAGAACATTGTGGGGTCTCTGAAGAACAGCTTGAACGGTATTTCAAGGAAAAAATGATAAGCCTCATTCAGAGTACACTGTGTAAGCCAGGTTTCAATTGAAAGCCTTGTACTAAAATGAAAAACTAATTAGGTTTAGATCCTGGTTGTTTCTGTTACTGCTATAGTGGATTGTTACAATCCCTTCCGGAATCTGAGATATTCTTACTTACTCACTGAAGATCCTCTTCTTAAAAAAAAAAAAATCCTTCCCACATCTAGGGTTATTATTGAATCCGTTTTATATCTACATCTCTTTATGATCAGACATTTTTTCTGTCTATGTGCCTCTTTCAATGCCATCTGTTTTGCTAAGGGATTTAGTGAATTACAAGCCAGGCCAGCAACATACAGGGCCACAAATACTGGATTCTTGAAAAACAAGTTTTAGCTTTATTTCAGACCTTGACCCTCTCCACTGGTGGTGAATTAAGTCAATTTCATGAGAGAGAAGATTACCTATATTCCTGCCTAAACCTAACAACAACAACAACAACAACAACAACAACAAAGGCCTTTTATCTATCTATTCATTGTAAACAGAGTAATCACAATTTGCCATGGCTCACAGAAACAGGAAAAAACAACAACAAACCACCACAACTAAAGTGTTTTTCATTTTCTCTGAGGATCTGAACAATTTGGTAGTCTTAACTCTAGTTCATTACAGCCAACGAATCTCTGATGGCAGAGCAGTAAGAAATACGTTTATGTCCAGGGTAAGATCAATACTCACAGATACTGTAGGAAACAGGTTCAGTTTTTGCAAAAACATCTATATGTTTCCCACTTGAGAAAAGCAATGCTGAAATGGGGCATTCAGGGTGTGGCTTTCACCCTCTAGAGCTTTTTGGTCAGGCAACATACCCTAGTGCTTTCCTGCTAAGGCAAAGTGTTGGGGAATGTGGGGAATAAAAAAGGTTTAAAGTGTCATCTCTGCCGTAAAATTCTAGTTAGAGAGATAAGGAACGATGTCTTACTATTTTAATAGCCCCAAACAATCAAAACAAAATGATCCTCAAATAAGAGTCCAAGACAATCAAAACAGCACAAGACAGGACACATTTAATTATCAATAATTGCTACAGGATGTCAGAAAAATGGAGAGAACATATACTGGAGTGGTCTGGAAAAACTCCATAGCAGTACTAAGATTCGAAATGAATTATGCTAGATGGATATAAATGGCCAAAAGTAATCAATATCTAGAATCACCACATGGTGCCTTTATGAATATTCAGTGTACTATGGTAATGCACAAGGACTGTCTTTCACATGCAGCAGGATCAAATCTGGTATGCACTGACTTCAACCACTGCACATCTGCAGCCTTTTTCTTCCAACACTGTATAAATGTGAATATGCAAATAGAAACATATTTTCTTTACCTATTATACAAATGTGTCTTGCAAGTTGAAGTTCTAATCTTATGGATTTTATCCCTTTGGGACTATTTGTGTGTTTGTCTTGACGTTAGTTCATCCTTCTTAAATTAACATAGGAGGACCAGATTTTGCATTCCAAATAGAATGACTCATCTAAGAACAGAAAGCAATGTAATTTCCAAGAAGAAGCCTCTTCCTAACATCCTATACACCTCACTTTATCAATAAGAATTTACTTAGAGATATTATTAGTAGCAGCATTAATATTAGTATTAGTACTACTAATTTTAATGATGGAAAGATCCTGGTCCCATGCCATCTATTATATTTTCATACAATTATCAAACCTGACAGACAAACCTCAGATTCTTGTTCTACCAGATTGAACTTAAACATTTATCTGACAAATATTACAGAATGCCTTCTTTATATTAAGTAATGTTTCAGGCACTGCAGACATAATGGTGGTGGTGGGGAAGGTACAAGGTCTGTGTGTTCATGGAGTTCGCACTCAAGTGTGTATGTGTGTTTGTGTGTTGGGGGGAGATGGACAACAAACACGTGGTACAGTGACTAAAGGTAATTCAGACTGTGAGGTATCTGCTATGTGGAAATAATGATGATGTGATGAGATGGAGAGTGATTGTTGGGGATGGCGGAAGTGGAAGTGCAGTCCCTTTAGATGGTGTGGTCACCAAAGGCCTCTCTGAGAAGGTCACATTCTAATTAATTACTGAATGAAGGTAATGATGCAAGGATCAAGAGAAGAGTGGTCCAGATAGAGAAAAGAGCAGGTACAAAGGCCCTAGGATGGAAGTGAGCTTGTTCAAGGATAAGCAAGAAGGACAGTAGGGCTAAAGCAGGGTGAAAGGGTGGGGGGTGTTAGGAAGAAGCAGGAAGAGGAAGCAGGCAGGAGGCAGACCATGTGGAACCTTGTGAGCCATGGAAAGGATTCAATATGTCTACGTAGGGCAAATATTGATAGTAATTTCATAAGATCAAGGCATATTTAGTTGAATTAATTTCTAAGTTATTATATCTGCTGTTGTATATTAAGATATTCATTGGTAACAAACATTTTAGATACTTATTTGAACATTTACTAAAAATATAACATTTGCTAAAATTGAGATTTGTTGTTTACCATAGCTTGATGATCCTATTTCAGCTTAAATAAAAATTATGGGATTTTTGCAATACATTTCAATGCTCCCCATCCCCACCTCACAAAATTATCTACATAAAAGGTTAGAAGCTAAGAAACAAAGCCCACAATCACATAATACTAACAAATCACCTATTTTCAGTTGTCTTTGCTCCTTCTTATACTCTGTCCTCAAGCATACACCATCAGGATGTAGTTTTAATCATAGCAGATATATGACTTTCCTCCAATGCTTTCAAATCACATTTAGAGTAGGGTACTTATTATTTTGTAAGATTTGGTCATTGGCAAGAAGATTTCTCAACAACACGAAATAAGCCTGGCTAACTGGACTTCATTGATCACTCCTTGCAATGATTTTCCCCTCTCTGTGACTCAGATCTTCACTTCTTATCAAAATTGTTCTTTCAGGGTAAAAAAGGACTTGAGATGAAAAGTAATTTCTGATAAGCAGTAATGAACCTGACTTCTACTTACTAGGCTCCCTGGGTATAAAAATTAGATTCTAAGTAATTTCTAAATAATTTCTGAGAATTCACAGGAGGAGAATTCCTCTCAGCTGAGTGTCATTTGTTTGCAAATGAGAAGACACAGCTGTGGGATGGCTAATTAGAGGACTTTAACCCCACCTAACTATGTCTTAACAAAACCTAGAAAATAGACATTTTTCTTAGTCTCCGTGTAAGATTTTTAAACTCTGTGACTTGGGGATTTAAATATAGGGATCTAGAGAGCTTAAAAGGTCAATGGAGGAGTTAGTGGAATTGATTTTTAGGAATGGATTTTATTTCATAAATTCATGTGTTATTTAGAAAATTGAAGTAGAAGGACCAAATACAGTATATTCTACACTACTCCACATTTTCCCCCAGATAGTTATCTCTGGTATTGCCACAAAGATAAAATCCTTTTCAATAGAATTTAAGAGAGTTTTCTCTATTGTTAATAAAGTCAAGTACTGGTTTAAGTAGAAGGCTGTAGGGAAAAATAAGAAAATCTATCATTTGTTTTGTGGTTATTTTACATTTTAATTTCCCTTTCAGGTATCACAGGCATCTCCAACTTAGTATAGTCAATAAAGACACCTTGATTCCCATACTCACTATGCCATCTATTACTCCGTGGTCTCTCCTTTAGTGTAGTATCTCACCATGAACCCAGTGCCAAATCAGGCTAAATCATTCTCCATTCTTCTCACACCCTCCTTCAACTCCATCCACATCCAACTCATCTGCAAGTCCCAGTAACTCAGTCCAAAAAATATATCACAGGGCTGCAATCAAGGAATTGCTGGGCTGTGTTCTTATCTGGGGACTCAACTGAAATGAATTTGATTCAAGCTCATTCAGGTTATTGGCAGAATTCATTTGCTTATTACAGCTGTTTGACTGAGGGGCCTGGCTTTTTGCTGGAGGTTGGCTAGACTATTTTCAGGTCACTGTGGCCAGCAGAAGTTCCTAGAGGCTGTCTATATGTCCTTTCTACATGGGTTTCTCCAACATAGCCACTTATTCCATCGAGCCTATGAGAAGAGTCTCTGGCTTGAGTCTGCTAAGACAGAGATCTACATAATGTAACATTATGATGAGAGTTACATCCTATCATCTTTGCCATATAACATAACCTAAGTACAGGAGTGATATACCATCACCTTTACCATATTTAATTGGTTAGAAACAAGTCACAGGTTCACCTACACTCATGGGGAGGAGATTACACAAAGGCTTGAACGTAAGAAGGTGGGAATCACTGGGCTTACCTTAAGGTCTTCCTGCCGGATTATAACTGATATTACTTATTAAGGTTTTTAAATTTTGTTGTTCTTGGCTCATATTCTTACTATTTCCTTTCTTTTGCTTACTTGGGTTTAAATTTCTTTTGTCCCTCCTAGTTTCTTTAGATGGAAGCGTAGGCCATTTATTTGAGATCATTCTTCTTTCCTAATAAAGATGTTTAGTGCTATAAATTGACCTCCAATAACTGTGAAACCAGCATTTTACACACTTTTGTCATGTTTTATTCATTCAGTTCAAAAAACATCCTGATTTCCTTTTTGATCTTTTCTTTGACACCCAAGTTGATTAGCAGCGTGTTAGTTAGTTTTCAAATACTTGGGCATTTTCTAGATCCCTTTCTGTTATTGATTTCTAACTTAATTCCCTTGTGGTCAGAGAATATACTTTAAATATCCAGAATTCTTTTTAAATTCAAGAGACATGTTTTATGGTCAGAATATGATCTATCTTGGTAAATGTTCCATGAGTACTTGAAAAACAATATGTATCCTTTTATTATTGAGTAGAGTCTTCCATAAATGTCAGTTGGGGCAAATTGGTTGGTAGTATTGTCTTCTATAGCTTTATTCAGTGTACATTTTCAATTGCTATTGAAAGAAGGTTATTGAAATCTCTAGCAAAGATTGTCGATTTGTCTAATTCTCCTTTTACCACTATCAGTTTTTGCTTCATGCATTTGGAAGCTTTAAGTGCATAAATATTTAGAATTGTTATGTTCTCTTGATGAGTTGTCCTCTTTGTCGTTATGAAATGATGCTCTTTATCCCTGGTCATGTTCTTTTTCTGTTATCCATATAGCCACTCAGCTTTCTTCTAAACAGTGTTATCATGGTATAATTTCTTGTATCATTTTACTTTTTTTTTCTGTCTCTTTATTTTTATTTATTTATTTATTTTTGGCTCTGTTGGGTCTTCATGGCTGCATAGTGGCTTTCTCCAGCTGCAGTGAGCGGGGGCTACTCTTCGTTGTGGTGCACAGGCTTCTCATTGTGGTGCCTTCTCTTGTTGTGGAGCATGGGCTCTAGGCCCATTGGCTTCAGTAGTTGTGGCACATGGGCTCAATAATTGTGACTTACAGGCTCTAGAGCACAGGCTCAGTAGTTGTGGCACATAGGCTTAGCTGCTCCGTGGCATGTGGGATCTTCTTGGAGCAGGGATCAAACCTGTGTCCCCTGCACTAGCAGGCAGATTTTTAACCACTGTGCCATCTAGGAAGTCCACCAATTGTTATATTTTACGTTAGTCTCTTGTGCAACATATCTTGGTCCTTAGTTTTTTATTCAGTCTGACAATCTCTCATTTTTAATTGGGTGTTTAAATCCTTTACATTTAATGCAATTATCGGCTTCACTGTATTTAAATCTACTGTGCTGCTCTTTGTCTTATACGTGTCCCATCTCTTCTTTACTCCCTTTCTCCCTTTGTTACAGATTGAATGTCCCCCCACCTCCACCCTCAGCATGCAGAAGTTGAAGCCTTAACCTACAATGTGATGGTATTTGTAGACGGGGCTTTTGCGAGGTAATTAGAGTTAGATTAAGTCATGGGGGGGGGGCTCTCATGAGGCGATTAGTGGCCTCCTAAGATGAAGAAGAGAGAGTGATCTCCCTCCCTCTCTCCACATGCATACACCAAGGAAAGGATATTTGAGAACATCTTCAAGTTAGGAGGAGAGCGCTCAACAGAAACTGAATCAGCTGGCACTTTGATTTTGAACTTCCCAGCTTCCAGAACTGTGAGAAGTAAATTTCTGTTGTTTAAGGCACCCAGTCTATGGTATTTTGTTATGGCATTCTGAGCAGACTAAGACATCCTTTTATTCCTGCTTTCTTTTGGATTAATGGAATGTCTTTTTAAATTATTCTACTTTACATCCTTTGTTGGCTAATTAGCTGTCTTTTTTTATATTTGTTGCTTTAGGGTTTATAGTGTATACATCTTTAAAACACTATCACTTACTTCAAGTAATATTATGTCACTTCATGTAGAGTATAAGACCATTACAACATATACATCCTTTTCTCCTCTCCTACTTTTGTGCTATTCTTGTCATATATTTTACTACTACATATATGATAAATCCCCTCAATATGCCAATATTATTTGCTTTAAATAATCAATTATATTTTAAAAATAAGAAAAAGTATTTTAATATACTCCACATGTTTATCATTTCCAGCGCTCTTCATTCATTTGTATAAATTTAGATTTCAGATTTTGTCTGTCTGAAAACATTTTTATTTTGGTTTTCATTTTTGAGAGAGATTTCTGCTGAGTATACATTCCAGGTTGACAATTTTGCTCTTTCAGTACTTTAAAGATGTTGCTCCTCTATCTTCCAGTTTGCATTGTTTTTAATGAGAAGTCTGTAATTGTTCTTATCTTTCTTCTCCTGAATTTACTTTGTCTTTTTTTCTTTGGCTCCTTTAAAATTTTTCTTTTTATTACCAGTTTTGGCAATTTGTTTATGATATGCCATGATGAAGTTTTCTTCATATTTTTAGCCTGGTATTTATTGAAAGTGTTTCTTGGGTCTCTAGGTTTATAGTTTTCATCAAACTTATAAATTTCTCACCATTTATTTTCTCAATCTTTTTTCTGCACCTCTCTCCCTTTTGAGGACTCCAATAACAAATATGTTACGTTGCCTGAAATTTCTCTAAACCTCACTGATGCTCTCTTCATTTTTTAACTTTTCAGTCTTTTTTTCTCTGTGTGTTTCATTATGATTATTTTCTATTGCCACATCTTCAAATTCACTATCCTTTCTTCTGTAGTGTCCAATCTCATTCTATGTATTTTAAAATCTCAGACACTTATTTTTTCATCTCTATGCATTTTGGGGTATTTTCAAATATCTTCCATGTCTCTCCTTAACATGCTCATGCTTTCTTTTTTACTTTTTTGAACATATGGAATATGCTTATATTATTTTAATAATCTTGTGTGCTAATTCTTTCAATGGTGTCAGTTGAGTCTTTTGTTTTGATTGATCTATTCTCCTAATAATGGGTGTATTTTACTTCTTTGCAGTAAATTTTTATTGGATGCTTGACACATGAATTTTACTTTTTTGCATGGTGGATATTTTCATATTTTTAAAATATGTTTGGGTTTTGTTCTGTGACTCAAGTAAATTACTTGGTAAGCTTTTCAAGGCTTGCTTCCAAGTATTTTTCTTTTTTTTTTTTATGGGGAGCAGCCTTTAGATTAAAGCTAATTTTTCAGTGCTACTAAAGCAATACAATTCTGAGTACTCTACCCAAAGCCCTGTGTATTATAAGGCTTTTCCACTCTGGCTGTTAAGAACAAAAATTATTACGAGTGTTGTGTGACCTCTTGGGACTGTTTCACCTATCCTTTATAAGTTATTTCTCCAGACATGTGGTTTCATTACATCCTTGTGCTGAGCAGAATCAAGCAGAAGACTTAAGGAGAAAATTCTAGAGATCTCAAAAGTCCTCTCTCTTTGCAGCTTTGTCCTCTCCGGTACTCTGTCCTACAAATTCTAACCTTTTTGGCCTCCCTGAATTTGCAACTCCATCTCTTCAATTCAGGGAGACTACTGGGATCTGTGTAAGGCCCCTTTCCTGGAAACTCTTGAGACAGTAAGCTGAAACAATCATAGGGCTTGCCTCATTTTTTTCCTTTACATAAGGTTTCATTGTCTTATACTGCCTATTACCCAAAACCTTAAAACTGTTATCTTACATATGTTGTCCATTTCTTGTTGTTGAAGGGAGGTGAATAAATGTGGTCTCTGGTCCCTCATCCTTACCAGAAGTGAAAGTGAGTGTGTATCCTTAATCTTTTCATTTTGTGCCATGACCTCTATTAGCAGTCTTGTGAAATCTATGCACTCTTCTCAGAAAATTGTTATTAAATTCATACAACTAAAGCATAGGATAATAAAATAAACCAATCGTACTGAAACACATTATCAAAATATTTTTTAAAATAATTGCATTACTGTAATATATGTGCTTCTACATTAAAACATTTAAAAATTCTAGCAGCTGGTCTAATAATTCCCAAAATTTGAAGCAGTGTTGAGCATAAATAATATTTCCAGATATCTGCAACAGCTGTATGTGCTATAAAAATATTTTTAATTTCTGTTGGTGACAAAAATCACAAGCACTGCTAATACTACCAAGGTTTGAATACTGCATTCATAATTGAAGGAATGTTAGAGTTCAGTTAGAGGTTAGTGAAAATAATGATGTATTTTTTTCTTTTCTAAGTTCATGGACTCCTGCATTGTCCATGAACATCATGAAAATATGGACCCCATGAAAAGAAATACTGCTGTAGAGAAACTTCCCTGAATCTTTGATCTTGGGGATTAAGTGATGGTTCATATAATTTGCCACCTCTAACACCTTGCTTTCTCAAACTTGCTGCTAGTTCTATATCCTCATTGTTAGTGAGGGCCTGAAGAACAGTAGTATTAAATGGGATAATAGGCCAAGCATTTACCATTGTATTTGGCAGCCGGTAAGCCCACATATAGCTAGTAATAATTTTCACCATCATTATCACGGGAGGATCATTTTTGTTGTGGGGGCAGACTGAAACATATAAGGGCTCTCTTTTAAGGAAAATCAATTAAATATTTTCCTTTTGCCAATTTTATGAAAACTTATGACTATAAGAACTTATCATTAGGGTCTTTCCCAGGGCCTCGAAGCCTCCTGGGCAAGGAAAGATTCCTGAAACTTAAACTTCATTACTTTCATATTAAGTCTACTTCCAATTGACATTCTCCTTTTCCTCATCTTCATAATTCTTATCAGTTATTCATGATGTCAGAGTAAGTTCTTTGTCCTTGTTAATGTAGAGGTAATGGTGTGGGGAAATGTGGAGGGCTGGTGAAGATAGGGGAGGACACCACTGGGCCTACCTCAAACTTTGGAGCCCTAGTCTTAGTGTTTGACTCCTGCAGGGATTTATTTTCCATGTTTCCAATGACAGGTGTATTAGAGTGGACCAGTGACACAGAACATAGGGAAGGGAGGGTCCTATCTTACTTCTTATTCTGTTGCCATCATCTAGCAAAGTAAGAGTGCATAGAGGATGTCCCATGTAAATGTATCAAAACAATGAGTAAATGTTGTTTTCTCTTCTAAGAATCTTTTGAAAATAAAAATGAAGTAGAAAGGGAGAAGGAAAGAAAATACTAAATCCAGATATTGCTACAAATTTTTAAATTCTAACCACCGAATCAAATATTTCTCATACTGGGATGTAGGGAAGTGAAGTGTATTGGGGTGAAGAGGGAAAGTGTTTAGTTTTTCTTTACTGCCTTTCCAGCTGCCCTGCCAACTGCTGTCACCCTTCCTCTAATTATGCCTTCCTAACCCTCTTTACTTCTAGTGTGTAATTTCTGTCAATCTCAGGTTCTAGTTGAGGTGTTTGTGGATAATTAATGATGATGAAGATGTTGATGGTAATAACCATAAACAGTAATGATACTCACATGTATTGAGTGCTAATATGTGCCAGGCTCTGGGCTGTTTTTTAACAGTATCATCTCAATCAACCCTTACAGAACCCCATAATACAGGTATTATCACCACTCCCATTTCACAGACTGGGACACTGATGCTCACAGGTAATGCATTCAATGTCACACAATTAGTCAGTAGTGGAGCCAAGATTCAAACTCAGGCATTCTGATTCCAGACATTGGGCTTAAAACCATTCTGTCCCCATCCCACCCTACCATAGTCGGGATCAAATTCAAGGGTGTTTCGACTCCCTCTTGCAAGAGCACCAGAATTACAACTAACTACTGAACAATCATCGACAGAAAGACACTGGAACTCACCAAAAAAGATACCCCACATCCAGAGACAAAGGAGAAGCCGCAATGAGATGGTAGGAGGGGCGCAATCGCGTTAAAATCAAATCCCATAAATGCTGGGTGGGTGACTCACAAGCTGGAGAACAGTTATACTGCAGAAGTCCACCTGCTAAAGTGAGGGTTCTGAGCCCCACATCAGGCTTCCCAATCTGGGAGTCCAGCAACGGGAGGAGGAATCCCCAGAGAATCAGACTCTGAAAGCCAGCAGGATTTGATAGCAGGACCTCCACAGGACTGGTGGAAACAGAGACTCCACTCCTGGAGGGCACACAAAAAAATGTGCTCACCAGGACCCAGGGGGAAGGATCAGTGACCCCATAGGAGACTGAACCAGACCTACCTGCTGGTGTTGGAGGGTTGCATGCAGAGGTGGGGGGGGGGCAGCTGTGGCTCACTGAGGAGGCAGGGGCACTGGCAGCAGGGGTTTTGGGAAGTGCTTATTGGTGTGAGCCCTCCCAGAGTCCGCCATTAGCCCCACCAAAGAGCCTGTGGGCTCCAGCACTAGGTGGCCTCAGGTCAAATAACCAACAAGGTGTGAACACAGCTCCACCCATTAGCAGACAAGCAGATTAAAGTTTTACTGAGCTCCACCCACCAAATTGGATTAAAGCTTTACTGAGCTCCACCCACCCAGCCCTACCCACCATCAGTCCCTCCCATCAGGAAGCACACAGGAGGCTCCTAGATAGCTTCCTCCACAAGAGGGTAGACAGCAGTATCAAGCAGTATCAGCAGTATTTTGTCTTGTGGAACTGAAAACCACAGCCACAGAAAGATAGAGAAAATGAAAAAGCAGAGGACTTTGTACCAGATGAAGGGACAGGATAAAAACCCAGAAAAACAACTAAATGAAGAGGAGATAGGCACCCTTCCAGAAAAAGAATTCAGAATTATGATAGTGAAGATGATCCAGGACTTTGAAAAAAGACTGGAGGCAAAGATTGAAAAGTTTACCAAAGACCTAGAAGAATTAAAGAGCAAACAAACAGAGATATGCAACACAATAACTGAAATGAACAATACACTAGAAGGAACCAATAGCAGATTCACTGAGGCAGAAGGGCGAATAAGTGACCTGGAAGACAGAATGGTGATCATCACTGATGCAGAAAAGAATAAAGAAAAAAGAATGAAAAGAACTGAAGACAGCCTAAGAGACCTCTGGGACAATGTTAAACGCACCAACATTCACATTATAGGGGTCCCAGAAGGAGAAAAGAGAGAGAAAGGACCTGAGAAAATACTGGAAGAGATTATAGTTGAAAACTTCCCTAACATGGGAATCGAAATAGCTACCCAAGTCCAGGAAGCGCAGAGAGTCCCAGGCAGAATAAATCCAAGGAGAAACACGCCAAGACATATAGTAGTGAAGTTGACAAAAATTAAAGACAGAGAAATGTTATTAAAAGCAACAAGGGAAAAACAACAAATAACATACAAGGGAACTCCCATAAGGGTAACAGCTGATTTCTCAGCAGAAACTCTGCAAGCCAGAAGGGAGTGGCATGATATATGTCAAGTGATGAAAGGGAAGAACCTACAACCAAGAATACTCTACCCAGCAAGGATCTCATTCAGATTCGATGGAGAAATCAAAAGCTTTACAGACAAGCAACAGCTAAGAGAATTCAGCACACCAAACCAGCCCTACAACAAATGCTAAAGGAACTTCTCTAAGCAGGAAACAGGAGAAGAAAAGGACCTACAAAAACAGCAACAAAACAATTAAGAAAATGGTAATAGGAATATACATATCGACAATTACCTTGAATGTAAATGGACTAAATGCACCAACCAAAAGACATAGACTGGCTGAATGGATACAAAAACAAGACCCATATATATGCTGTCTACAAGAGACCCACTTCAGACCAAGGCACACATACAGACGGAAAGTGAGGGGATGTATAAAATATTCCATGCAAATGAAAATCAAAAGAAAGCTGGAGTAGCAACAGTCACATCAGATAAAATAGACTTTAAAATAAAAAATGTTACAAGAGACAAGAAAGGACATTCCATAAAGATCAAGGGATCCATCCAAGAAGAGGAGATAACAATTATAAATATATATGCACCCAATATAGGAGCACCTCAATACATAAGGCAAACGCTAACAACTATGAAAGAGGAAATGTAAGGCAGAAATAGAGACACAGGTGTAGAGAACAAACATATGGACACCAAGTGGGGAAAGCGGGGAGGGTTGGGGGGGAATGAATGGGGAGATTGGGACACCAAATTGTATACTTTTAAATATATGCTGTTTATTGTCTGTTAACTGTATCTCAATAAAAGTTCTTAAAAAAAAAAATTCAAGGGTGTTTCACTCAGAGGGCATCTGCATTTCAGAAAGTGTAACTGTATAATGAAAAGCCTTCAACAATTAAAGAAATATAAATAGAAGGGTTGTATATTAAGTGGTGAGGTAAACAAAAATCATATCATATGGACATCATCATGTCCTATGTGTGAATAATAGAATAAATGCTGTGTGTGTGTGTGTGTGTGTGTGTGTGTGTGATGAGGCGGGCAGGGGTGGGGGGAATGCAGGAATGGTGAACTCTCTGAAGGCATGGCCCTCAAAGCCCCATCATTGCTTTCTTGCTGGTTAGTCTTCTCAGCACAACAGGCAGTCGTCACGGGCAGAGATCTATCTATTGCCCCCAAATTTGTTCAGCAAACATTAGTGGAATGAAGAAATTGTATCCTGGTAACAGAGAAATTAAACCAGAGAACATCAAAATGACAAGTGCAAAATTACCTTAGAAATTAAGTTACATTCAGGGAAAAAAAAAAAAAAAACTGCTTCACTCTAGGATCATTAATAGGCAAGAATTCAGTTACCAAAACGAGACCCTGAGTCTTTGAAGTGTATTATAAAACTCTTGGAAGGCAGGGATTCGTAGCCTGTGATTTATATTTGAATCTTACTAGCACAGTGGGTAGTATATAACCACCGGGCTCTCTATTTATGCTCACTAAGTGCACAAAAAAACTGCACTGTTTTAAACTATATGCTCTCCACCGACTGCAGCACAGGCCTTGTGTTACTCAGAACAGTAGTTGGGTAGCAGCATGCTTTTGTTCACTTGTTCTTTAGTCCTATGAAGCAATGGTTGCCATAATCACTGGGATGTCAGAAACTCATGGCCAAAGAAATCATCAATAGGGAATGAACTTTGTAAAGAGCATGGCTCTCTGGGCCTCATCTCAGGAGGGCTCCTGTTTCCAACAGGTGTTTGTTTGAGATCACTCTACCTTACAGCTTCATCTGCAATAGCTTTCAAACTTATGTGTCGCATGTTAGAAATTTTGGCCACAGGATGGGACTTACATGGGTTCTTGATCCCCCTCCTATGTAATCTTTTTGAAAAGAGTTCTTAGAAGTGGTTCCTGTGATAAAGCAAGATGTTTTGAAATAGATCAAACCAGTGACATTTGATTCTGTCTCTTTGTGGAATGGGGCTATTTGTTTTAGTTCATGGAATAAAACTGAAAACTTGCAGACGTGCAGTTACTACTTAAAATTGAACTCTTCTCGGAACATGAAATACAGATAGACCCTAAGTACCATTCCCAGATCTTCCTCTCAGTAGGATACAAAGCTTTTGTACACATAATGAACTCAGGCATTTTAATAGCTGATTTGTACCCATCAGGCCGCTGTTGTCATAACCTCTACTGACTCACTGTGGATTATTATGTGGGGCTTATCATTGTTGATTTACTTTTTTTCATATCTGTTCCTAAAGCAATAGATATTGTCATTTCCATTTAAAACACATTTGTTGAAATGGTGCTTTTTTCTAAAGGGCACTTAAGTCATTTTTATTTAAAATGAATTAAATTTATCTTCCTCATTTGCCTCTACATGACCTTTTGGGAACTTGGAAATTAAATTTTCTCCTAATATTTTACTTTCCAACTTGGCAAACATTGACGTTGTTTTAGATTCTGAACAAAGTTGAAAAAGCACAGATTTCTTTTCAAAAAACACTTCAACTTTGAAACAAGAAGTGATAATGATTCTGGAAATTTATTTGCTGTGGCATGAGCTTTACTTTTCCTTTTTAAATGAATTACAAAGGAGAGGGTAGTGTTTAAGAAATAATGAGATCATAAAAAAATCAACTAAAACAAACAAAAAGCACCCATGGGGGTGATTTCAACTGTAAATATTTTCATCTAAAAATATAAAAGAATTTATGTTGCTATTTAATAAATATTATTATTTGATGTTGATAAACATAATAAATCGCTGAACAGAAACGGAAATACATATTTTTTGAGTAGGCAGAATTAAAACATTACTTCATCAGTAAAGGACTTCCTCGGTGGTGCAGTGGTTAAGACTCCACCTGCCAATGCAGGGGACATGGGTTCGAGCCCTGCTCTGGGAAGATTCCACATGCCACGTAGCAGCTAAGCCCGTGTGCCACAACTATTGAGCCTGTGCTCTAGAGCCCGTGAGGCACAACTATTGAAGCCCATATGCCTAGAGCCCATGCTCCACAACAAGAGAAGCCACTACAATAAGGAACCCGCGCACTACAATGAAGAGTAGCCCCTGCTCTCAGCAACTAGAGAAAGCCCATGCGCAACAACAAAGACCCAATGTAGCAAATAAATAAAATAAATTAAAAAAAATAATAACACTAAGTAAAGATCTCCCAAATATGCCAAAATGAAGAAATAGATCAAACAGAATTTATTTGCTATTTATACTTTAAAATACTTTTTCATGCTTGATCACATAATCACATACTAAAAGTATTCCTATAGCTTTAAGAAATATTAAAAAAAAAAAAACTGCCCTGTTAAAGTTCAATAACAGAGATTCCTTTTCCTTAAAAATATCAATATTTTTAAATGAAAAAAGAAAAAAATATTATTATTAGTTGATTACACACTATAAAAACACTAATTGTATACAGCCTTATAATTTGTGGAGGTATCTCCATATGTATATCTTGAAAACGTAGATAAGACAAGTATTCCTTATTCCTACATTTAAAGATATGAAGGAGAGCTCAGAGAAATTAGGTAACTTGCTCAAAACATACAGATTAAGTGTCAACGCTGGGGCTTGACTGCAAGTCATCTGCCTTTGAATCCACTTTTTGGTTAATCAAGAAACACACCCTTCTTCAATTTCTGCAAAAGCAGTGAAGAGTTTTCTATGTGATCTAGTGACACTGAAGGGCTTCCTTCTTTCCTTGGTCTCGTCCTTCTCATCAGTTACAGGTGTTCCTCTCGTGGCGTGCTCACGGCTACAGCTACGGAGAACCCAGAAAAGAGGGAGAAGGGCAACCTGTGGGCGGGGCCCTAAGGAACTGAGAGGCTCATAGGGGAGCAAGTCAGGAAGGGAAGTAGTGACAGAAGATTTATGTATGTACAAAAGCAAAGGTAGCAATTCTAAGTGCCAGTGGCCTTCACAAACACAAGTGATCAGCTGGGAAATGAGGTGAACAAGAAACAATTCAATTTTTGGTTTTTGTCTTAAGTCAACTACACTGAGGTATAATTTGCATATAATAAAATGTATCCATTTTCAGTGTGCTGTTCAATGACCACCACAGTCAAGTCCGAGAACATTTTAAGCATCCCCAAAGTTCCCTCCAGCCTTTCTGCAGGCAATCCCTCCTCCCACCCTTGGCCTCATACAACCACTGATCTAGTAAGAGTTTTTAAATTTGGAAAGAGAAGAGGGTGAGGGAAACAATAAGAATAAAGGGAAGACTGAAATCAGATGAAATTTTCCAACTGTTGGAATTCCAGGTTAGGAAGTCTAAGTAAAATTTCTAGGCAAGGAGGGGAAAATGAGTTGGATTTGTGGGGAGGACAGCCACCTGCTCTCCCACGTAACCCTCCTCCTTTCTAACAGTCATTTCCTAGTTTCTCACTCCTTGTCCCATCATCAACCCCAGGCCCACCCATTGCTTATATTTATAGGATTAAAATGATACCTACAGAACCCTGCTGTATTGGGAAGTTGCAAACGGATACCTCCAATCACCATCCCACATGTCCACGAATCCTAACCAAGATTCTACTCAAGTACTTCTTAAACTTCGGGGGGGTCACAGACCTCTTTGAGGAAACTTTTGATCCTCACCCTAATAACATGCACCTCAAGAAACAATTCTGCATTCAATTTCAGGTGGCCCTCAGGGACCCCAGAATCCATCCCTAGTACACAAAAAGTGTCCTTGGTGTTCAGAGTAAAACCTGCCCATAACCTTGCATTTTTCGGCATCTTCCTGCACTGGGCATACCAGGGGAAAATATCTCACACTGTGCAAAAGGAACCAGGAAAGCCTCTGCATCACCACTTTTAAGTCCTACATTAGTACTTTCTCTGCAAAGCATTTTAGGAGCTTTTGTAATACCTTATCTTTCCTTGTGTTGGACGTGGAGACTTCCTACCACCTTACACAAGGAAATAAGATTCTGAAGAAAGATACACGGGGAAGGGAGTGATATGCCGAGAAGCAATGTAGCAAAGGGTGGAGAGAACACAAGACATCTTAGAGTTGCCCTCAGTTGAAAAAGTTACAAACCTCTTTAGTCAGCCCCAATATGCCCATCTTTCAAATGAGAAGGAACTGGATTGGAAAGTGCCTTTATGCTCAGTATTCTAGGATTTCATATCCCGTACCTCCTTCACCTAAGCCAAAGTACCCTTTCCTTTTTCTAATTAAAATAAAATAGTCTGGTCACTTGAGGTCACCATATAAGATATCCAGCATACACGTGCGAAACATCCAGACATTTGAAAAACCCATAAAACCGAGACGTTATCTGGAATGGCCAGGAGGAGGCAGTTTCTGAAACGAGAAGCCAATACCTTTAAGTTGTTCCCTCACAGATGACCCCTTCCTCAGGGTCTCACAGAAAAGCAGTGCCCTGCTTCAGGCATCAGCTGACTATAAACACACTAACAAGGTGACATGGACGAGCACAGTGACATCCATGACCATCACACTGGGCTGGGTGGTGGGTGCTGTGCCAAGGAGCCCCATACCCAATACCATCTAGCACATCCTAGAGAATCAATAAACAAACATGGCTTGCATACATGAAGAGAGGGAAATTCCGTTACACGATCTGGGAACAGAAGGCAGAACGGGGAATGAATGAGTTAGATATTTTGGATTATTTTAACTAGGATTATCTGATCTATTAAACGTGTATTTAAGGTAAGCGTGCCTTGGGAGGTTCTTAGCCTGTGCGATGGGCAGCAAATTTGTTCTATTTGCTTCATCTCTAATCCTATTTTTCAAAAGACAGTTAAAATGGTGCCAAATAGTCCCTTATGCACAAGAGGTCAGCCATTCTCAAAACAACTTTTTCTGGCTTCATAGTTGCGGAGACTGTGATGTGTCTCTGGGAGTTTCCCTAATTCTTTGTAACATTTTAAAATAAGTACTCTGGGACAGCTAAACATAGAACTTGTCATCTGAATATGCATTTAGAGGCTCCTAATACATATTATAAATATGTATTTAGGGATTTTCTTACAAGCAATAAAGAGCTTTATAATAACTCCTTTGGAAGGACTGTGCTCAATTGCATTATATGTGTTCAGTCTCTTAAAAAATTCATGATATTTTCCTGATAGACCAGGATGTCTGATAAGAGATGGTAATGAGACACTGTCAGTGAGGCATGGAGAATCTCAAATTCCACATATAATGCGAAGCCTCATTCTTCATAAAGACAAGGTATGCGGTGAGGAGCTCGGGATACTTTGTTTTTTCTTATAAATAATGCAAATACACTCGCTCACATGTCAGCCCATAAATGGGCAAACACAATCTACATGAACTGGGTCATCCAGGTTCAAGACAATTTGTGAGAGAAAGCCTTCCCACAATTCTAAGTGGGAGATGGAAGCTGCTTTTAGACGTAGACGGATGAATGCACCAAACTCCTACATGAGATCCTGCAGCCCCTTCCCCAGTCAGATCCTTTGGGTTCTGCACATGTATACCTTACCACTGTCTGGAACAATGAACACCAGCATTTTTGATCATACGCTCCATTAATAAATTTTTTTTTTGTATTTTACTCCAGTATGTGTATATTCCTCGACTCATAAACTGTATGTCTTGAATATGAGTAAAGCTTAATTTATGTTTTATTTTTAAGTAAAACATGAATACATGTGCTAATATTTTTCTCCACACTTCAATAAATCACGAGGTTCCTGGCTTTGGAGAAGCCAGCCCAGATTGGGAAGCATGCTCACTTACTATATTCATCCTAGGACATTTCTTGCTTCACAACGGTCTCCCAAACATGCACAGAAGGGAATCCAAGCCTGCAGTCACAGCAGCACACAGCAGCAACTGCCTGACGACAAGTGAAGGTATGAATGGGGCAGAGGGTGAGTCTTCATCTGTTTGTTTGCCAGAACGAGACTCTGGATGGACAAAGCACCATGAAAGATCTGGACAGGGTGGAAGGGGGAAGAGAATTTGTCACGCCCTCCCTGCTTGAGTCACTGACAGGCGCTGTCCCAGAAGAAAGGTGAAGACTCCATTCCTCTCATTGGAGGAAGGTGTCAACTTCGGTTGCTTCTACAAGCAGAACAGGTCCCTTCACCACAAGCATCCTCTTGTGAACAGAGCAAAATGCTAAAGCAGGGCTCTTCCTTCAGCCCTATTTGCTTCTTTCTATTCCCCTCTCTGATCACCATATGAAGTCCCCATGGCCCTCATTTCTTTCTCCAGTGAGGCTCTGCTACCAGGAAAACACAGTGATAAATAGATTCATCCATCCTTTCACGTGACAAATGTTATTGAGCTCCATCTGTGTGCCAGGTTGAGTAACAGGTAACTGACCAGGCATTATTCCTTGGAGGGCTGTCTACTTAAAGAATGTGCCCTACTTCTAATGGTTCAGGTGCCAATAACCAGACCTCCAAGCACTGCCAAGGCCATGCCACAGACCACTCAGGCCTCCCAGCACAGCCTCCATCCGCAGCCTGGCCCATCAGCTGAGTCCAGATCACACTCAGGTTATTCTCCTGGGAAATAGCCAGCTCTTCTCCATTTAGTTGCCACACAGACATGAACAATGCCCCTGGCCCAGGGCTCATGATACACTGGGATTTCTTCCTGGGTTGAGGATACGTAGAAAGGAGTGCAGAGCCATAGGAGGGGGCAGGTGTATGCAGAGCAGCACAGCAAGACAATATCAGCAAGGCGGGCTTCATGAAGCTAATGTTAGTACCTCTACGACAAGGGTAGCTTCTACATCCCTCAAAAGCACAGTGTAGTTGGATGGATTTCTTGGTTTCTCTGAAAGTGTCTTATAGTTTTACCCCCACCTCAAGAGGACAACTTAGAGAGGGTAGTGTGGGGTCATTCTAACTAAGTGGCCATTGGCTTTAAGATCCAGCTATGTTGCCAGGTCATTCATTCATTCATCAAACATTCATTAGGGGAGTCTATTAACCATGAACAGCACCAGAGGCCTGCAGCAAATAAGGCAAAGGCTCTGCTTACAAGAAGCTTGCAATAATTGACGGACGACAGAAGTTTAAATTCATAATAATAGAGAAGTGTGAAAGCAGATGCAGGCCATGTTCAGTACAGGTACATGCGAAAAAGGGGTCAATTCTGCTGGATGAGAAGGCTTCAAAAAGGAAAGGCTGACAGAGCTGAGAGGGTCTTGAAGGACGAATGGCAGGGCCAGCATGGGAAAGGAGGTGCGATATTCCAGTAGAGGAAACAAGCTGTCAAATTTCCTGGCAGAAATAGATCCCTGGGCATTGTTCAGTATGGTTGTAGCCTGGGATGTTTGTGGGGATATGGCTGGAGAAAGAGGCCGGGCATGTAGACAAGGAAAAGACCATGGAAGGCCTTGTGTGTCATGCTGAGATTTCTGAGCTTTATCCTGAATGTGAGTGGAAATTACTGAAGGATTTTAAGAAGGGTAATGTCATTTGTAGAGACATGGATGGATCTAGAGACTGTCATACAGAGTGAAGTGAGTCAGAAAGAGAAAAACAAATATCATATATTAACACATATATGCGGAATATAGGAAAATGGTACAAATCAACTGGTTTGCAAGGCAAAAATAGAGACAGATGCAGAGAACAAACATATGGACGCCAGTGGGGAAAGCGGGGAGAGTTGCACGGGAATGAATTGGGAGATTGGGATTGCCGTATATACATTACTAATAAGAAAAAAAAAACTAAATTGTACACTCTAAATATATGCAGTTTACTCTCTGTTAACTGTATCTCAATAAAAGTTCTTAAAAAAAAAAAAAGGGTAATGTGTTTTAGAATGGAGGAGGCCTGTTGAACTACTTATCACTTTGCTTAGTAATATTTCAAAACAGGAGTTCTCAAAATCACTACAACATACGTGACATGTGATACTCCCACCAGCAGTATGTTTCCATGGAACGTTGTTATAAGTAAAGCAGGGATGTCCTGTTTCATTCCGCACACTCCTGTAATTTCGTTGCCTTCTCTCTCTTTCAGAAGAGAGACTGTTGGATTTCAAGCAAAGGAAGGGAATTTACTTATAAAGATAATATTGAAAAGAAAAGTGAACCATGTGTGAAGTTCATTACTAAATGACTTATGAGTAACTAAACACCTGCTCTACAACAGACTGGGGCTTGCCAGTGAGTTATGGCAACGAGTGACAACCACTGTTTTAAACAGCTATTTGCTGTAGTAGTTCCTGTCTTAGAAAACACCCATTTCGTTAATTGAAGAATTGAAGTGTGTGCATAATTTACCTGTATCGTGCACACAGACAACTTAGCAATGCAATGACAGATGGTAAGAAGATGTACACTAGCACAAATACCCTCAGCTTCATCGCTGGGGCCCACAGCAGCGATGCAGCACACCCCCCGTGGTGCAGGCTGGCATCCCTCAAGGCCAGTGGCTCCTTCTCTCAGGTCACCCTCACAGAGGCCAAGGAGGAGTCCTTCCTCTCCGGGAAATGATTAGTGGCTCCCTGTTCCACCTAGCGGGGATTCATGGGGGGACAGGCCGTCAGGGAGAAGGAGACCAGCAAGGTTGCTCACCCAGAGGTAGGTGGAGAGTAGGAGGAGCAGAGGGTGGGTGAAGGATGGAGGAAATTTCCTATAGGAAAGAAAACAGTTGTACACAGCTATTTATTTTCTCTTGTGCAAGGATTACTTATGTTAGTTTGGCGGCGGGAAGAGGGAGGTGATCACTGTGCACTCTTTGTGAGTCCAAACTACTTTTATGTTTAAGGCTCATCTCCCAAGTCTGTATTATGTTGCCAGGTATTCTTGATGTAACTGGTGTCAGAGGTGAGCCATCTCACCCTTTGAATATAACCTTTGGAAACTGATATTTGTCATGAATATGAAGCTTGAATGGGGGAAATGAACATATGCTGAGGGGGAGGAGGACATGCCTTGACTTCTGAAATGCCATCTGTTTTGTTTTGTTTTTTTTAAGTTGTAAATTTGAATCAGAATAGTAAAATTTAAAAAGAGAAAAAATAACCCTCTTACTAAACTGGAAACAATTTAAGCATCCTACATTAGGGAAATGGCTCAACAATAGGTAACACATAGAAAGCAGGAATATTATGCAGCTACTAAATTAGTACTAAAGAAATTAGTACTAAGAGACTAAATACTATGCTAAATTAACATGTACAGAATACAAGAGGGTATATACCATAATTACCAATATGTAGAACACATGCAAGAATGGGTATGCCCTGAGCAGAGAAGGACATGGGAGAGTTGACATATAACTGTGGTGGGAAGATGAGTGAGTTTTACTTACTTTCTCTTTTTCCTATTTTCCACAAGTTTTCTTTGATGACAGTATTGAAACATAATGAAAATATGACCATAGCACAACATAAAAATTTAAATATTTGAAAAATCTGAATTATAGATATTTTTACAGTTACAAATAAGAATGCTGTCTGATGTATGGTAGTTTTGTACTTTTCCCAGTATACAAACTAGTCCACCTCATTCTGGAAGCAACTGAACAACTACCCCATTATCTCTGTGATGACATGTACTTCTGACACTTAACTCAAAGGACTGAGATTGCAGAGGTAGCCTTCCAAACTTGACAGCTTATCCTGGGGTCATGGGAATTATCTTAGTTTAGTTAAAAGAAATTAGCTAACCCTACACTCTCAGCTATTCTTCACTAACCAGCACTTTATTGAAGGCTTATATATTCCACCTCCACTGACAATCCATCCTTACTCATCCTTACTGAAACTTCTCCTTTTGAATATCTACAGCCTAACTATCAATATTACTTATTTGGGCATCATAATTTTTATTGGGGTGTGTGTGTGTGTGTATGTGTGTGTGTGTTTGTGCATTGATTATAAATTTCATAAGAGTTGTTATTCTCTTGCATATAGTAAATAGGCATGGAGGAAAGTTCTAAGATACAGTCATTGGTGAGCAAGACAGCACTATACTCAGTCACATCTCAGTCAGGTGCAGATCACATCCAGAATGGGGGTTGTGGATGACCTTAAAAGCTAAGTGAGCCTCTACTCTGTTCTCTGTATCTACGTGTTTGAGTTTGGTTTGGTTTGGTTTGCGGTGGTGGGGAGGGTAAATGGGTAAAGGGGATCAAAGGTATGGTGACAGATGGAAACAAAATTTTTGGTGGTCAGCACACTGTAGGGTATACAGAAGTAGAAATGTAACACTGTATATATAAAACCTATATACTTTATAAACCAATGCTACCTCAATAAAAAGTAAACTAAAATAAAGGTAAGTGAGCCTCCAATAAGGTTTGTCAACCTTATTTACTCTGTTTGCACTCACTTTGGTCTAGAAACTGTGGGCTATTAATAAAAATAATGTTCTTTATCCCGAGAAGACAAATTTCCAGGGCAGGTAGCCATAACTAATTAATTTCCTAAAACCAGCTGATGTGTGAATGTACCCCTTTAGTGTAGGACTTCCAAAGTTGCTAATGAAGTTTTCTTTAAGGTTTTACAAAAAATTACCATAAATGTTAATCTTTTTCCAGTGTCTTCTAGTTATTTATTACTGCAAAAATCACCCCAAAATTTAGATTTAAAAAAAAAATAATTTTATTATCTTGCATGGATTTGGGAAGGGCTCAGCTGGGTGGTTCAGCTGGGTCTCTTGTGAGGCTGCAGTCAGATGGTGACTGGAGCGGGGACCACAGGTGCTAGAGCAGCTAGAAGCTGGTGGGACATCTTTCTGTTTATGGAGTCTCAGGACCTCACCATATGGTCACTCCACATGGGCTAGTTTGGGCTTCCTCACAGCATGGCAGCTTTAGAGCCAGACTGTTTGAATGGTAGCCAAAGGCTTTAAAAGCATTACTTCCACTGAGCTAAGTGGAAGCTACATTGCTTTTTACAACTTGGCTTCAAAGGTCATTTTAATTCTTCTCTCTTGGCCAACACAGTAATGACAGGTTGCCAAGTTTTGGGGCAGGGGGGTGGGCACAACATAGACCCCACCTCTCAATGGGAGGAAGGTTGGGACACGAGAAATGGTTGTGATCATCTCTGGAAATACCATCTGCCACGAGGTGACATATCTGTCACTGCATTCTACGCAATTAGCAATCATTTTAATTTGCTGAATTGGAATGCAGTTTTCTACCATCACTGGCAGAAGAAAGCTAATTTTCTAGTCAGTAAACTCTTTTGTAAAAATTGTAAACACTACACCTAGTTAGAGTGGGATTAGCCTGCCTGTTTCAATTTTGGAGAATGCTATTCTATTTGGCACACACACAAAATGCTTAGAGGAAAGGGACAATAAATAATAACTCTAGTCCATTTGGAATTCTTAGAGATTTACAGGTTTTAGGTTCTGCTGTATAAAAGCAAGGTTTTCCCAATTTCATAACAAAGCTTTCTCTGTACAAAGAATCAACACCCCCAGAAAATGGGGCTCTGTCATGTTGCAACAGAGGATTCGGCAAATGCACTGCTAGTCTTGGCATTTCTGATCTAGCTGATAACAGTAATGTAGACTTACATAGCACTTTCTGCCTTGGAATCTAGCTAAACAATGTCAACTTGTAACATTTAACACTTTAAACTTTTCATAGCACTTCCACAGATTTCTTTATAATCTGTGGGCAGGTTTACTCTCATCTGAAAGATGAGAAACCAGAGAGGCACATGGGGATCAAGTGGCATAGGTCATATGGCTAACTGGTGGCAGAGAGCAGAAATATGAATTAGGGACCACCAAATGCAGGCCAAGGTTTCTTCCTGCTCAGGGTTGTGGGGGGTGGGACAGGTATAAAATGTTCTGTGGCTAAAGAGACATAGAGGAGATGACTGAGTCTCCCCTTTTCTGTACATCATAAAGGGTATCCTTTGAAAGTGTGGCTATAGACCACTCCTCTGATAGGAAGAGGAAGGGAAGGGGAAATCTTGGGGTTCTAAGTGTTTCAAAGAATGTCAAGAAGGTCACAAACCTTGGAAACATTGTAGATTCTCAGACTTTGATGTGTACCATATACAAAATGTTATTAATTGGTTGTAATAAAGTTCACTGGAAATATTGTCAATGTATTGTGAATACAAGGTTTGCTACTCATTCAGAACCTCTTTCCAAGCTGTTCGCTCCAATTATAACATACTGAATGAAATTAGGAGGAATTTTAGCTGCTTTCATAATGCTAGAAATTGTACATGATGAGAGAGGTGTGTAAACTTGCGAGAAAGTGCTCATAATTTATGAGTTAAAAACTCGGCTAATTATCTTATTTAGTTATACTAATATCAATAATAAATTAAGGAATTTGGGGTCATAAGTGATGTCTCAGTATAGAGATGTAGCAGTCCCACTCCTGTATTCCATCCCTCCCAACTGAAGGAACCAAACAGAAATCACCCTTAGACAAGCTACAAATGCTTTCTCTGCTTCATTCTTTGAATTGAAAGGTTTCGTATTAACAGATATTTGTAATATAGCATGGTTTGGAATATATTCAAATCATTCTTATTAAAAAATAATGTGTATTGGCTTTGCTTCCATAGAGCATTTCAGTATATGGACTCTTCTAAGACCAGTTTTGTTCAGTCAACTGGGATCTGCTGTTGCCAAAAACCATGCAACATCTAAGGTTGAAAACGCAGCTGTTCATTTTGAAACTCCTGCCCATAAACATTTAAAAGACAAATGGTGTACCAAGCTATTATACAAATGACATTGTGTCTGCATTCTTTTACAGTAATAAACATATCATTTATCTTGCTTGTCGCAACAAGAACATTCCATTTTGTCTTTGCATTGGTCATTTCTCACTATACTTTGTTCCCATCCTTCCCATCGGCATTACATTTTTTTTTTACTTCTGACTTTTGTCCACTCTAGTTTCTTTCCAGCATTATTTGCTTTGTATTTCCTTTCTGTGTTTAACTTGTCTTTCGCTTTCCAGATTATTATTTTTTCATTAAATGTCAATTACAGTGTAGGAAAAAAAGACATATTTTGGGGATTAGGAGTGATTGCCCAGGAAACAGAGACATTTGTTTTGAAGAGCATATGATCTACTTGGGTGACATCGCTCATTTATACATAAGAAAGACCAAAAGAGACTCATAAAGAGATACAAAATAGTATCATGTAAGGTGAATGTCTAAAAGCTAACAGGAGATTATTTATGATTAATCTCACAGGGCTGCGATGAAAAGGTAAGTGTCAAGCACAGTGTCAGAGGATGGTGGCATTTCAAAGACAAAAGGGAGAAGGAGCAAGTAACATACAAGATGACGAAAAATAGCCTGGTTGTCATGTTTGGTGGCCTAAAAGTCAAGAAAAGAATTATAAATGTGAGTGCCAGCAATAGGTTCTCCTGCAGGTTCCATAAAATTTTGTCACAACTCTCACTCTCTTTTTCTTTTTTCTTTTTATATACTAAGCCATCTGAACGCATATACTCTCTAAATTGCCTCCATGTCCTGACCACTAATGTCTTTCACCCCAGACAGTCGGGCTGCATTTCATTTTGCTTAACAAAAAGTCCACTGGGGTCACCAATGACCTGACCTATTTGCCTATTCTGTTTTTGAGTTCAGCCTCTCTTATCTTAAACATCATTCAACACCACCTCCTTGATTTTATCTTCAGAAACAGTGTACACTTGCTTTCCTTTCCAACTTGATGCCTGCCAAAGTCATTCTTAAAAGCGGTCCTTCCATCTCCCTCATGCATGAATGGCTGTTCTCTTCTGAAGTTTATTTGCAGACTTGTACCTTTTCCTCAGTGTTCAGTTCCTTTCCAGCCAACAATTCCCACAATCCCACCCAATACATGTTTGCATCTGACTCTCCCAATGCAATCCTCATCCCAATATTTCTTATTGGCTACAGTTTGTCATCACATGGATTTCTTGCCAATAACAAGTGAAATATAACCACAGCCAAGTTCGTTACAAAATCCCTATTCCCAGTTTACAGCAAACACTCACTTTCATGTCAATTTCTTTGGCTTCACTGGTGATGAGGATTATCTCTTGCCTCTTTGTGTCCTTACTCATGGGAGGCCATTTTTAAGTCCTATTTTCATTTCTCCATTCTGCCAAGTGTCTATATTTTTATCTCCCTCCTAGGTCTTAGACATGTTCCTTCCTCTATTTCTGAAACCACTGTCTTCATCCAATCTCTAACACATTCACAACTGTTCTAGCATATTGACCACTCCCCTGGTTTCCATCCCTCCTTTTGTTCTCCCAAGTTCAGCTTACTCACATCTGAGTAACTTGCTTTTATGTAACTCTCCAGATTGGTCATAAAATGTATGCTCAATAAATGTTGGAGGCTGAAATTTCCTGTCACTTGAGACTACATCTTGAATGCACTGTATTTTTTCCCTCTTTTTCATTAGTGCCTGGAATGCTTTTTTCAAATGAAACTACCATCCTCTTTGTATTGAAATTCCTCTTGGCAACTGTGATCTTTTGGGAAAAAAAAATTTAGTAGTATCTTGGTGAAGGATTTTTAGAGATTTAAGTGAGTCTTTTTTGAGACCTCAACAGTTACTTTTTATCTGATTTTTATTGTCTGCTTAACTTGGCCTCTAAACCCACAGGGCAGAAATTAGGTATAAAGTGTTCAGTCGTGTGAACAGCATCAGCACTTAGTCAATAATGCACTGTCTACTTTTAGCTCTGCCTTTGCAAAGTGAATGAGAAATCCCGCACAGAAAAGCCTGTAATGAAAAGATACACCATGGCCAAGAGGATATTGTGCAGATCGTATCATCACTTAGGTCACATGATAAATTCTCTCTGCAAAGGAGAGTTCACACATTCAGAGTAGAAAGTAGAGCCAAAATTGTAGTGTTGGCACAGCTCAGGTCCAATTCTATCAGTTGTTTCTAGTAACTATATAAACAGAAGCACAGAATCTTGAGCAGCTTATAATTAAAGACTTCTAAAGAAATGATCTGTATAAATACAGGGGCTGTAAGTGTTCAGTTTATATAGATTTTTTAAATAGAAGTGAGCTGACTCACAAACATTATTAAATATGTACACAAACTACTCACTTCTTGATACATAGCTATTATTTGATTACAAAAATAAAACATTGCTAATGCAATACTTTCCAAGTACATGCTCAAATTACTTGGCACAGTGCTCTAATTATAACATGCAAAGAATATAAGGTGATTCCCTTCTTTCACTGAACAGAAATCAGAAATTAAAAATTTGCAAAAGCTCCAGTTCTCAGGTGACTTTTCAGCTTCTCTCTTTAAAATGGTAGACTCAAGTGTTTTTATTCTCTCTCCTTCCACTCTTCCCTAAAACGTCACCCAACTGCTCCAACTGCTTACCTACTACAAGGTATTGCTGGGAGATAGTCCCATATCAGATGCATTCACTAAATATTAATGCACATCTACTGTGTTACAGAAAATGTTCTAGGCATTTGAGATACTACAGTGAGACAAATCAACAAAAATCCTCTCTCACGTGGAGTTTACACTCTAGAGGAGGAAAGCTAACAGTAAATGAAATGAAGGAGAAATTTAAGTGGATAAGCAGAATCAGGGAATCTCAGGGTGAGGACCGTGACAAATGATCACGGTAGTCCTCATGAAGGTCATATCTGAGCAGACCTGAAGGAGGTAAGGGACTTAGCCATCTAGGGAAAGAACATACCTGGTAGAAGAACAGCAAGTACAGAGGCCTGGGGGCAGGAGCATGTGAAGAAGGTTTCAGGAACAGGAAGGAGACCATTGTGGCTGGACCACCATGAGCAAGGAAGAAGATTTTATGAGAGGAGAGGAGAGACGTAAAAGAGAGTCAAATCCCGTAGGAACTCAGAGGCTGTTATAAGGATTTTGGCTTTTACTGTGTGTGAGATAAAAATCTATTACGGCATTTTGAGTAGAGGAGTGACAGGGGCTTTACATTTTAAAAGATCACTCTTCGCTGCTGTGTTTAGACAGGTTCTAAGAAATCATGAAAGGAAGCAGAGAGACCATTCAGGAGGCTACTGCAGTCCAGAGATGATGGAACCTTGTACCACAGTGGTAGCAATGAAGGTAGTGAGAAGGGGTAGGGTTAAGGATATGTTCTGAATATAGAGTCAACAGGAATTTCTGAAAGACTATATGTGAGATGTGAGAGAAGAGAGGAGCACAGGAAAACTCCAAGATGCTCTGGTCTGAGCAACTGATGTGGGGAAGACTGCAAGCTGAATGAATTTGGGGGGAAAGATTGGAGATTCACTTTAGGATATGTGATGTCGACAATTCATTCACACTATCCAAATTTGGTAGCAGTCATAAATTAGAAATCCCAAGAATGAGACAGCTTTTACAAGCCACCCCCTAACTCATCCCAGATTTTGGTAGAAGCTTAAGTCACAAGAAGTGCACAGAATGAGAAAGAGAATTACAGTAGGCTCACGAGTCAAAGAGATTGTTAGGGTGTTATTTTTGGTGCTTTCAAGGCAAACAGTAGAAAGAGTAGAAATGTAGTATATTTTGGGGGAAAAAAACAAAACAAGCAAAAACAGGCCCAAAGTTTTTATTTTGTCTCACCTCTAGGAAAAAAAGAAAATTTGTAACTATAGCGAATTGGCTGGATCATTTGCATTGGACTCTCTGACTCAGACGAATCAGTGCTGTACAGGCCTCTTGAAGGTAGCTCTCCTTTAGTCAAAGGGAATGAAAATGATTAAGAGCCAGCCAGCCAGAGAGGTTGGTATCCAAGGTGGGAGATCACTTCTTTTTCCACTTAAACTACTAGATACCACTTGGTTCCTTTGTTAATTTCAGACTGTGTGGGTGGGGAATAATTTAGAACGAAGAAATAGAATTAATATTACGTAGGCAAACGTGAAAAGGGAAGTTTATAAAAACTATTTTCAGTTAGGCTAGAACTGATTATTCAAAAACTTTTCTGACGTGCTTGTAGATAACTAATAATTTTGACACGTTGATTCTTTCAACGGTACATTTAATATTGCTCCCTAGGATCCTGGATTGTATTAGTGTTGGGAGTAAAAAGCATAGTAAGACACGACCTTGCCCTCAAGATCACTGTAGGTCTTCCAAGCCTGTAAGAAGGCTAGATGCTCCTTACGATAATCTGAACGAGCACAGAACACAATTTGGGATGGCCACAAGCTGGCAATTGGCTAACTAGGTGTTTGACTAAAGGAACCACTGAAAATTCCTCTTTTAGGGTGAGGAAAGGAATATTCTTTTAAGTGTCCGTGAGGGACAGACAACCAAACCATCCATTTTTTCTTTTAAGCTCTTTATTGGAGTAAAATTGCTTTACATTGTTGTGCCAGTTTCTGCTGTAGAACAAAGTGAATCAGCTGTATTTATACATATATCCCCATATCCCCTTCCTCTCGTGGCTCCTTCCCACCCTCCCTATCCCACGCCTCTAGGTCATCACCAATCATCAAGTTGATCTCCCTGTGTCATGCAGCAGCTTCCCAATAGCTATCTATTTTACATTTGGTAGTGTATATATGTCCAGGCTACTCTCTCACTTCGTCCCAGCTTCCCCTTCGCACCCCACCCTCCCTGTGTCCTCAAGTCCATTCTCTGCATCTGCATCTTTATTCTTGCCCTGCCACTGGGTTCATCAGTACCATTTTTTTAGATTCCATATATATATATGCATTAGCATACCAAACCATCCATTTTTTTTTAATTTATTAATTTATTTATTTTATTGGCTGTATTGGGCCTTTTTTGCTGTGTGTGGGCTTTCTTTTAGTTGCGCTAAGTGGGGGCTACACTTCGTTGTGGTGCATGGGCTCCTCATTGCCGTGGCTTCTCTTGTTGCAGAGCATGGGCTCTAGGCGCATGGGCTTCAGTAGTTGAAGCACATGGGCTCAACAGTTGTGGCTCACAGGCTCTAAAGCACAGGCTCAATAGTTGTGGCACACGGGCTTAGTTGCTCCGTGGCATGTGGGATCTTCCTGGCGCAGGGATCGAACCCGTGTCCCCTGCATTGGCAGGTGGATTCTCAACCACTGCGCCACCTAGGAAGCCCCCCAAACCATCCATTTTTAATGCTGGTTCCAAGCAACCATTTTCCCACAGCATTTTCCTACATCATAGGATTGAGAAGATTAAATTTCCACTTTAGATAAATATTTAAAATATATATTAATCATCTAGAGCCTATTAAAGCACCACACATGGTTATTATCTGTACTAGTCAGGTCAAGCTAACAATGATGTGGTAACAAATATCCCCCAAATCTCAGTGCCTTAACTGCACTGCTATTTAGGATGGTGGAGGCTCTCCTCTCTAGAGTTAATCAGAGACCAGAGTGCTGGAATACTCAGCCTCCTCAAGGAACGAGAGTCTGGTTAATTGAGCACAGGTTTCCTACTGCCTCAGCCTGGAAGTGACTCATGCCACTTCCCTTCACAGTCCTTAGGCCAAAGCCAGTCATATCATTCCTACTAAATTGCAAAGATACGTACTGGTAAATATAAGGATATTTGATGAGTTCTTTCTTTTCCATGCCATCTTTTCTTAAAAGTTGTTTGTTTCTATTATTATTATTATTAGCCGTGCCACACAGCTTGTGAGACCGTAGTTTCCCGACCAGGAATTGAACCCAGCCCTCGGCAATGAGAGCACAGAGTCCTAACCACGGGACCACCAGGGAACTCCCTCCATGCCATCTTTCTGTTTATTTGAAAAACCCAGAGCATGAGTCTTTTCTAAGGTGTATATAGAAGTCGGCTGAAAACCACTTAAAAAACGCTTCCAAAATTATTAATAAAAATCAGGTGAATGGATCAATTTATTCCAATCAGTAATGCTTCTATCCAGAAAGAGCCCAGGATGAGTTGTGCCTTTCTTGAGAGCCAGATCAGAACAAGGCACACTGAGCCAGAGCACTTTGAGGGTCCCGCAGACACCAGCCTCAGCACCTCCCTCAGCTAAAGTACTCAGAAGCAAATGAATCTGGCCCAGCTGAATAGGGAGCCACACATCTTCATACTTCCCATACGCAGTTCATTGTTTCTCATCAGGGTCTTTGACTGTGTATATTATAGGATGCAAGGTACATGTGGAAAACAGAGTTTCTACCATAAAGCCAAATTTTATCATGAAAGATAGAGACACAGTAGAGGGAGAACATAATCTATGTTACTAACGGCTTGAAGGATTATGGAATCAAAGACAGGGACTGATTGTTTATATAAACTAGGCTGCTTCTACTGTAGCAACCTCACAGAAATTTCAGACTGTTGTTTAGAATATCTTCTTCCTCATTCAGGAAAACAGTCTTTTCAAGTGTGACCTTCTAAGAAGCCCTGCTTCCCCATCACCTACAGCTAACCACAAAATCTATGAAGAATAAGGCTAAGTATAAAAAGGGACTGAAACTTGAACATTGTGTTTCCAACATAGTTAAGTTTAAAATCTAGCCATTCTCCACTAACTTGCAAGCCAGTGATTTATTTTTAACATTTATTATCTTTCTCTGGGATTAAGATAAAGCTGTCGAAGAACTGTAGTCTATGTGTGTTTGTGTGTGTGTGTGTTGTTTCTGATGACCAGCTGTGTTTAGTCCCTCTTAAAGGTCAAAGGAAGGCTCCTGTTTCTTCCCATCTGGCATATTTCTTACAAAGAACACACTGATATAAACGCACATATTCCTTTTGTGCACTAGGTCTTGCCCTTGGATTGATTCCGGGTTAGTCAATAGGTCCTCACATATGATTTCAGAGGGAGTTATGCCATGTGGGACCACACACTATCCATCTGTAGAATGAATTCTATATACCAGACACAATTTATGTGCTGTGTAGGATACAAAATTGGATCAAACACAGATTTGACTCATGAATTACCTTCAGTCCAATAGCCTGTCACCTGCCTTTAGTTAATCTTTCTGAAGACTGAGGAAAACAAAGTTATATTTCTATATCACTGCTCATGGAGACAATCAAAATAAAGAAAACAGCAGAAAACTGTCAGGATGGCATGTAGCAAGAAGAGGCAGAGGGACGGAAGACGGAAGAGGAAAAAAATACCTGCTTTGATTCAGATAGCTTATTCCTTTAGAGCCAGAACCTTTCTCCCTGGGCTTCTGTGCCACGTCTCTGCCAGCCAGGGGGGCGGTCCAGAGCACACGCATTTCAACAGGATTAAACCCCTATTCTCAAACTGCTTCCTCCAAACTTTCTTATTTTTGTCAGTCCTTTCAATATTCATCACCAGACTTGAAACAAGTTATCTTGTTTTTCCTTTTCTCTTTCAGCTCCCAAACCTAATTATTCTGCCCAAGATTCCCACACATTTCTTCCTTTCTCTTAACAATGGCAGCATCATAATTGAGGCCTCATCCTTGCAAGCCTAGACAGCTGTCACTGTTTCATACTTGGCTATCTCACATTTAGTCTGCCACCTCCACACCATCATTTATGATTTCAGCTGACTTTTTCTGGGATGTTGGAATTTATTGAGGTAATAATAACTTATGTCCTTGCTAAAAATCATAACATTCAGAATTATAATGTAGTTACTGAATGCCCATCTCAGAGTTTACATTTTCAAAAGCATTAGGGAGCTCTGGTCAGAATGTGACTATCACAGTACCAATGATTTCTTTCTCTTAATCTTTTCCACATCTTATAACTGAATTAATTTTGACATCTAAGCCATATTTTTTGTTTACTCCATTATGCTTTGGAAAGAGACTAAGAGTTAGCCATGGATTCCAAGGTTGTGAAGGTGTGCCTCTATCTCTGTAAATGAGGCTCCTCCCATACTCCACAACTTCAGGGAGTTCTTTTTCTAATTAATCACTAACCTCAACTAAAACTGAGTCCTAGAACATGTAATCCATGAAACATTGAACTGCAGTGTTTGACAGAAAAAATATCTGGCAAAAGAAAGCAAAAGATACATTAAATTCAGCAATCACACACACATCTATACAATGGGTCAATTTTCATTAAAATCTAAACCCTGGTATTTTGAGGCAAAAATCATTATTTATTTTAGCTGGAGAAATTGACTGGTTAATAAAAGCCACTGAAGTCTCCATTTTGCTCTTACTGCTGTTATTCTCTTTGACAAGCTGTTGTTAGGAAGGTACATTTTACAATGGTAAGGCACTTGGATATACGTCTCAGGATCAAGAAATGTATTACCTTTTATTAGTATTCCAGCAACGTAAATAACTCAAGGGACTGGCTCAAACTTACATTTACACTGTCCTTGAAAAGAGCTTAGCAAAAGAAATTGGGGTATAATTAAGATGGAAGTGATAATATCTAAAATACTAAAGAACAAATAGCATTTACCCCAAATGGTAATTATAGATCAGAGCTTGTTTATAGCTTATAAATAGTGCTTTGCCACTATATCTCAGCACTTAGCCCAGTGTCTGGTACAAAGACTCAGAAAATTTTTGTGGAATGGATGAATTTTTTTCAGCACCCTACAAACATTGGAAGAATCCATTCACAAGTAATAAATGAATCATTTTACCCACTCTTTAAAAATAGCTCATTAAGTTTTTGACAAATCACTGATGACCTAGTTTATTTCATGGTTTTTAAAATAATTTTTCACATCTTAAAAATCCATACTTCTCACCAAAGCAAAATAATGAGATTTTACATTTGATCATTCAGATTTTTAGTTTTTCTAAGCTGAATTGTCTTAATTTGGAAAACACAGTAGTTCTCACAAGGGATGCCCAGACCAACTCATCATTTGGAGCGGTTAGTTTTAGAGGTGCTTTTTCATCTCGTGTGATCACATGATCTCTTCAGCACATTTGCCTATTATGTTTCCTCTTGGACAAAGCCAAGTTATTTGGCCTCTTTTTTTATTTTTTATTTGGCTGATTACTTACTAATTCTGTGTGTGAATGTATACACATATTTACACATATGTGTATGTAGAAATATATGTATATATACATATACATTATGTATATGTATACATGTACATTATATATATACATTATACATGTGTGTGTGTGTGTGTGTGTGTGTGTGTATAAAAAAAGGAGGAAGGAGAGGGCTTCCTAGGTGGCGCAGTGGTTAAGAATCCGCCTGCCAATGAAGGGGACACAGGTTCGATCCCTGCTCCAGGAAGATCCCACATGCTGCGGAGCAACTAAGCCAGTGAGCCACAACTATTGACCCCATGTGCTGCAACTACTGAAGCCAATGTGCCTAGAGTCTGTGCTCCACAACAAGAGAAGCCACAGCAATGAGGAGCCCGTGCACCTCAATGAAGAGTAGCCCCCACTCACCACAACTAAAGAAAGCTCGCGCACAGCAAAAAAGACCCAATACAGCCAATAAAATAAATAAATTAATTATTTTTTAAAAAAAGACGGGGAAG
Organism: Hippopotamus amphibius kiboko; assembly: GCF_030028045.1. Lineage (NCBI taxonomy): Eukaryota > Metazoa > Chordata > Mammalia > Artiodactyla > Hippopotamidae > Hippopotamus > Hippopotamus amphibius. Next base: position 190,189,802 of record NC_080187.1, on the reverse strand, counting down.
GAGAGAATGAATCAGAAAACTGTCAGCTTTTAATAAGAAAAGATTCTCCCCGCTTCTAAAATTCACCAGCCTAAATATAAATTGCTCTTTGTTTCTATTGATCTATATTTATAAGCCACATTTATTCAGGGAAATATGCCTCTACCTTCTCTTCTTTTTTTTAATTTTTTTGGCTGCACCACACAGCTCCCGACCAGGGACTGAACTCATGCCCCCCTGCAGTGGAAGCGTGGAGTCCTAACCACTGGACTGCCATGGAATTCTCCCCACCCTCTCTTCTTATCTCTATGTTATAAAGATAGAGGATGTAAGAATCAAACCTATATAGTTTGATAGAGTGGACAGTGGCTCTTCTGCCAATTGTTTTCACTAGGGCGTCACCAGATCTGAAATTACTCTTGGCTCTTTTGGATTCCTTAATGATTTTGTGAATACACAGCTCTCTTCTTAAGGGAGAAAACATCTTTTGGGGCTCAACAGTTTCAGGCATTGCTCAATGCACTGGAAACTCACCCCAGTACAGCCATGTCTCATTGATGATGCTTGGGGTGAATATTTAAAAGAATAAAAAGGAGTCATTGATACTTTTAACACATTTCAAGCTTGACTCAATGAATACAAAGTCTTGTAAATACACAGATTTATGAAATAAATAAAATGCATATTTATAATTATTATCCTTGTTCCAACAGGAACACTAAGATATCTTTTTAGTCACATAAGACATGTCTTGATGTCAGAGGCATTTTCAACTGCACTGTATCTGAAGTCTAAACCGTTCAGTGCTTTAGTGCATGTGAATCAACAGAGGTTATTGAAGACATCATACAAGAAGCATTTTTGTGGGTGTCCTTGGAACTGAAGCCAGCATGATTCACTCACATTCACATGCTGGACCTTAAGGCACAATGACAAAACTATCCCTGCTGTCCACAGTGGCAATGCTGCCAGCCAGCCCTATGTCCAGCCCACAGCTCCATCCAGCCAACCAAGCTGTGCTTAGTGGGCAGTCTGGGATCACCATGGGAGGGGTAAGTTTGCTGAGCCTTGGGAAGAGGCGCAGAGAGAGAACTGTGTCCATAATGAGTAAAGAGCAGAGCGTGGAGACGTGGACTTGGAACCATTTAAGCTGTGGGCAATGTTAGAAGCGCAGGAGGACTGTGTCTCAGCTGGTATTATGCTCAAATTGTACTTTTAAAGGCTAATGTGAAGGGTATCCTTCTAAATAAAATTTTAATTTATTATTTATTTTCTTAATTTTAATTTAATATAATAAAGTAAATAATAATGATGATGATGATGATACCCTATATGGTAAAAGCCTCAGAAATCAAAGCTTCTAAAGAGAAGGCTTAAGACTCACGTCACAAAATGTCTTACATATTCACAGCCGTCCATCCTCAAAAGAGAGACCGAGAATGAGGTAGTGGAAAAAGTGATGTGCAAACGGCACAGCCACGGGTACCTCTTCAGACAGGAGAGTTATTATTGCCGGGCATTCACATCATGAACCCAGTATGTTTCATCTGTGTTCTTCAAGGAAAAAAAAAAAAAGTAAAAATCTGGTTCAACCAAGATGAGAAAAAAATCATATTGTGAGTCCTAAACAGAGTCTAATCTCTCTAGAGGTCATGGTTCTTTAATAGCTACAGAAACGACCATCATCTGTGATCCACAGAACTTGCCTGTGTAACTTGCTTCCCAAGGAGACTCATTGGCTGGGGCTCCTAACCAGGAGAGTTCGCCTGGCCTGACTTGGGCTTCCCAGGCAAGAGCACTCAGTCCTGCAATTCAGCAGCCTTGCCCCGACCCCATCCAGGAGTCCACATTGCTGAAATGGCAGAGGGATGCTGAAGAGTGAGGAAGGGTGGTTGCATTTGACAAGGTCTTGGTAGTCTTCTCAAGAGACAGCATCTACCACTTTTCTATGCTTTTCTTTCTTTCTTAAAAAACATTTGCATTTTCACAGACCACAAACAAATGTGTACGTAGCTGTCTTCATATCTTATCAATGTTCATCTGTACGTTGAGACATTACCTTGGGCTTTGTAGGAGGCTGGGGTGGGAACAGAGGCAGGGGAAGCAACTTATAACCTTGAAAGGAAACGTATGTTCTTTCTTTTCCAGCATTTTACATGTTTTCTCCGTATCTCTGCTCTACTTTAGCATTTCCAGGCACAGACACTGAACTCTTTGACCTGCCAAATGGGAGACCCAGCTCCCATTAGTCTCTTTATCCCAAGCCTTCTGCCCTCCCATCTGCCTCATTAAAAACTATACATATTTTATATTGAAATAGGCACAATTAACTTGCTTTTCCCAGACCAGCCCCTGGCCTGATGAGATGCCAAAGAGAGAAAAGTACTTCCTGCATGATCACAGACAACAAGCAAACAAACACATTCTGAGGAAGTGAAAGTTGGCAGTAATCCTGCAAGTAAAAACGGGCCCCCAGGCAAAGTGCTCCCCTCCTCCTTAGCCATAGGCTCCTAAACTAGCAAAAAGGAATTCTCTTTCTTTTTCTCTCTCTGTAACAGGGGAAATGGTTTGGCATACCAAGGAGGAGATTCTTTGGAGAAGGTGGTGAAGTGGGAAAGAAGGAGGAGTAAGAATTTAATGCTAAAATCAAAGAGTAGCTGGCACAGGCACACTGCACCTTCCTTACTTTCCCTCCCTGATTAAAGTCTGGCCCCTCCAGATACCCAGAAGAGTGGTTGTTGAATTAAGTCAGAAAGCACCTGCGCTCCCAAAGGAGCCTCTCACTGTCAGATACAGCTGTAATGGCCCCTGATAGCGACTGGCTCCAAACAAACATACAAGACGCTTTGGCTGTTATGTCATTTAAAGGTGCAAAAAAGTAAGCAAAACTTTTCACGGATATCTGCTCAGTTACCACTAGGTCCCCATACTGTAATTTTCTAATCATTGGGAAGGTCAACGGGTTTAGTCACAAAAATCTGAAAGCTTTAAAATTCCCAAAGATAAGAACAGACATCAAAAAAAATTATTTAAAGCCACTTTAGCTATTGATGGACCTTGATAAAACCAAGCATAGTGGTCTTGACAATAAAATACTCAGAAGAGTACCGTCTGCCCTATTGTATTCCTTCCTAGGCAGGTGTTTCTTGTAGAGCCAAGTACACAGTTTGTTAGTGTTCTATTGCCTTACCAAGAAATACAAAATAGAGTAACAGCACAGCACTCTCACAGATATTGCAAATCTATGTCAAATAAAATCCCTCAGAAATTCACACCAGATTTTTGGAGGATCGGCTAGATTGGGTATTTCATGACCTCTTGGAGTTTCTTCCATGCATAACAACAATACTATCTCATAGCTATCTAACATTTTACAAATGAACTTCCCATACCTTTATTTAATTCTTACAAAAACCCTGACAAGAAAGCACATGATTGTGTAAGAGAATACAGAAGATTTAAGAGACTCACCTGAGGTCACACAGGTAGGGAGTGGAAGAGCCAGGAATTGACAAGCTCACAACTTCTAATGATAATTTTGGTACTGTCTACAGTGTATCACAGCTACTTCCAGCTTGCCTGCTCCTGGGAGTTGGGCAGGCCATGGGCTTACATATCCTCTACAGGAGGCCTCACATACACCAGTACTTGCTCTATATCTTAGAGAACAGGAATGCCCTATTTTACTGGAACTGTTCTCCATCTGTCCCTCCCTTTTCCCTCTTTCCCTTCCTCTCTCTCTTTCTTCCTCCCATTCTCCTGTCTATTCACCCAATTATGTAACACATCTGTATTGGGTATCTGAGTACCTACAATACACAATATACACAGATACCAAAGTGATGAGGAGACAAAAATCATGACACCCATCTTACCCATTTTTAAGGGCCAACTTAAGCCCATATCTGTACCTGAAGACTTTTCTGCCTCTGTATTCTTAAAACTTTTGCTCTTGTAACTGAAGCATGCAGTTATAAATGGAAATATTTTGGTCTCCTGAAAAGCTGGGATTGATTGATCTCTATTTACACCGTGTGTTCATAATAGCTCCACTGTGCAGCTGTAAGATTTCTGATTAACATGCACACATCATACTATTCTTTAGACTCCCACAGTGATGAGCATTTTATATACATAATATGTGCTAAATAAATTATCAGTGGTTAATTTACTGTTGCTCTCTTTAAGTCTGTTGCAATATGCACAGGTCAGTGGGTCATTTTACATATAAATTTACCCATATATTGTAATGATTCGTAATGCTCAACTTCTCTATTTTTGTATATTTTTTTAGCTTAAGTTTCTTGCACAACCTGATAAAAACATCTGAATCTTGTACCTCTTCTGGGGAGCTAACGATTTCAAAGTAATTTATCTGAAAGCAATTTATTTGATCTTCCTGTTTCATATACCCCATTCCATTTCTCTCTTTCCCTAAGAAGAGTATACAATTTCCCTTAGCCTCCTCAGAGAGGATTGAGAAGAAAGTTTAGGGAATCAGAAAGGGCTCCAATAGGATAAGTAATAATTTCTTGACTAGTTCTGAGGCATAGATAGTAACAATGGTAGTAGCAGCTGTAGCAGTAGTAAGACCATAAATGAAAGCACTGCTACTTTTAGAATTTGGATCCAGTAGCCCCCTGTGAGTTAGAGATAGCAAGCTTAAATAATATTCCTAAGGTTATATATTTAGCAAAGAGCAGGCAAGAATCTATCACAGGTTTTCTAATGTCACATCCAGTGTCCTTTCTCATGTGTATATTTCTTCTCTTTTTAAAATAAATTCATTTATAATATGAAAAAGATAGTATTAGTGAGACCAATGTTTTCCAAAGTGTTTTCCATGGAACCAAAATTCCATGGGATGTTATAAGATGTGAGAGAAACAAAAGAAGTCCAATAAGTTTGGGAAACAATAGGTTAAAAATGTTAAACTGCAGTATTTCTCAGAGCATTTAACCTACCGCTGTGCATTGTGTGTTATGATTCTCCATGAGCTTGTAGCATTTCCCAGACCTTTTGGACTCTGGAACACTCTGCTGTACACAGCAGGTATGTGGGCAGTGTTTCTCAAACTTATATGACCAAAGGATCATTATATTGAGCAATATCTCCTGAGATTTGTGGCCCAGAACATATTCTTTGGGTAGTTCTGATCTCCATCAATGCCTCTTTTCTTCCAACTAAAGTGTTTCATATTGCGAATTCTTGCTATGTCATGTTTTTAAATTAAAGGAAATGATGCTATCACCAAAAAATGTATCTTACTTCAAAAAGATCACAAAAGAAAATGCAAATATGTCTTATTACACCCTACCGGCATTTGAAATTGCATTTGGTACCTCAGTTATTAATTTCTTTTTACAATAGTTTAACCCGTATAAAGAAGCATGTGATTTCCACCATTTAAACCCTATCAGTAAAATGATCATTATGTCTTTTTAACAGAAAATATTCTCTTCAGATTTATGAGCTGCATCTGGCAGAGAAAAACTGTGTAATTTATACAGTTCATTACCACATGGTAACAAGAATAAGAATCACAGCAGCCCTTAGGATATTACAAAACAAATCTGAAACTAGTCCTTGCTAGCGTTGGGCTCCACTTGGGCAAAAAAAGTTGGTATTATATATGTGTGTGGAAGAGAGAATTTGAGTTTCTATACCCTGTAGGAAGCACACATCAGAGATGTGCTTTTATATGTTAAAGAAAATGTTAATAAAAGACCAAAATCTATCTTCAAATATTTCCTTCTGTATCTCCATGCCTTTTAACTTGGGAAAAAGGATTTTACCAGCAATAGTCCTAAGGCCTTATCTTTCTCTATAAGGCCACATCCTCATGCATCCCACATGATAGGGTCAGAATGGAATTGGTTCAATTAATCCGAATACTTCCATAAAGGGTATTATCAAAACTGAATCCATTGTGTTCTCCTCTGCACCAGAAGCTCTTTAAGTTCTTGTGATAAAATGGGGAATTGCTAGACAACAATATCAAATAAAACAGAAAAAAATAACTATTAAAACTCTTTGTGCTAAGCTATCTCAGGTCTTAGGTAATAGAAAATCAGTCTGTATATGTTTCTGGAATTTGGGAACATAGCAAAAAATGGCAGAAAGGCTTTTAAGGGATGAGACAAGCAGACAAAGCAGCACTTATTAGTACATAATAACATAAACACAGAATCTCTTACAGGTTTTTTCCCCCCAATTATTATGGAACACCTGCCAATGGCCAATATACACACAAAAATCTCCAGCTGAGAATGAGTAAGAGTAATTAGAACAGGTGTTTATTGGGCTGGGAAATTAGAAGGGAAACTTCAGATTACACACTGAAGAGTAGCCTCCAAAAGTACCCTTGGATTCTGTGAAAACTTGGAAGTGGAAGAAAAGGTCCCCTTACTATTCAAGTCCAGTGAAACAAATTCCTGTAGCATTCAAGGAGAAGGTGAGGGATATCCAGCCACACCAGTACTATTCCAAGGGGTAAAAGGGCTAAAGCACAGAACAAGGAATAGCATTCCTTATTGTGAGGGGGACTCCATTAGCCCATTAGCCTTTTAGGCCAGCATAGAAGTTAAAAATAGAATTCATCCATCTTATTCAGAGTTACTCTGCCTATATCATAGAGCAACAATAACCAATTTTCCAAGGGAGGAGAAAGTTTAACATTGACTAACATTGTTGAAGGGCATCTCTCATATGCAAACACTTTTCTTAAACTGATGCCTGTGTATAAGAAGTCAGGTTACAGCTTACAGTAATCTTTCTACTTAGAAAATTCATCCCAGTAAGAATAAAGAAGGACTATCACTTCATATTGACCTCTTCTTACAAGATTTATTCATTTGTTGTTTAATGGTTTACAGTCTCCTCTCTCCCCAATTCAGGTGAGAGCAGTAGGATCCATCTCTGATTTTTATTTCAGATTTCTCAAGCTCTACCACTTGCCTTGCTCCAAAAAGTATACAGTACAAGGTCAGTGAATAAATGGATGAATAAAAAAAAAATTTCAAATAAACTGAGGACATAGTATCTCAGACATTTACTCTGAACAAATATCCTAAGTAATTATAAACTGACAGGCTCTGATTTAACCAAGATTTATGGTAGGTACAAATTTTATTCCATGGAAAGTTGTTTTACTTCATCATGAATGATCTCTAGAAGCAACTGAAAGTATTTTCAAATTTTCAAAATGAATTACTTTTTTATTACCTAGAATGTACACAATATTTTAAAGCTCCATATATTTTCTAAATTATTCTCTTTGTATTTCCATGGTAGACATCTATTTCTAATTCCCAGCAGGAATCAGAGGTATCAGCAAACACTCACTACACACTCTACTATGTATACATGGGATATATTAAGTGCACTTTCCTAGTTAGTTTATTTGCTCCCTGAACAAATACAATGAGTAACATAACAGTTGAATAATACTCTATGTGCCATGGACCATTTACTGCTTCAGATGCTGGTTGCTCTCTAGGCCTTCACTGATTTTCTATTTAAAATTCAGTAAAGTTGCAAAAGTCTGTGAATAAGAATCATTTTATGAGCTTGTTTTGTTATATTAGAACCTAGTAGAGATTGTGAGTTTCTTATCCGTCAATTATGGACAAACACCTTTTTCCTGCTCCCAATGATTGGTGTTATTTTTAAATGGTTTTAGTCTTATTTAGTATTCCAAGCAGCAAGAGAAGCTGGAAACAGTAATGGTAATGTCAAACACCAGTTATTCTTAGCCAACTCTCACCCTCAATGCACAAATACTAGTGTCCTGGCAAAGCAAGACTGTGAAGGAATAGAATGAGAGTTTGCATGCTGAATCCCTTAAGTCTGGGGGAAAATCCATACTCTAACTGGTTTACTGCAGTGGTGAATATTTCATATACATCAAGACACTATAGTATCTCACAAAAAGGAAGTATAATTTCTCACTTGAAAAAATTTGATTCCTTTATTCTGTGGATTTGTACTTGCTGTTTTCCTTTAGTTGTCATCTAAGGGTTTGATTGTAGTCATATATGTTTCTTGGATGAGGACTAGAAATTTCATTAGAAAAGGTCCCAGGTGAGCTATCAAGTATGTTATTAGATGTGTTTTGACTAAGAAAGCAAGAAGGCAGACTCAGAATGAGCATAAGCATTCAAATAATTCTTGTAACACGAAAGACTAATTATGAGTGATCTTTTTTGTTGTTTTAAGAATGCCTAAGAGGAGCTGGTGGTGAAGATCATTTATCAATGGAGTAAGTCTGCGTTCTAGGCCCCATGGCAACTATGTGTTCCTTAAATCTATAAACATACTTATGAGAACCTCCATCTTTGCTCTCCTTTAAAGTACATGCTGTTTGGGTGGTTCTCTTTTATCTGAGTGTTCTACCACTGAAAGCGAGTTAAATGTTCCCCAAGGAGAGAGGAGTGACCCATCATTCTATAATATATGCAGTACAACACACCCATTACAGTGACTCAGAGTCAATCAGAAGGAACAGGAACTCGGCTTATAGCTCTAATTTTAGCAAAAGGCCAATCCTCACCTTTCATTTATATATCTTGGTTAAAGGCTCTTTTAGCCCGAGGGTCTTTTCCTCTCACTCTTATCAATTTCCTTTGAGAGTTGGCTTTCCGTTTCAACTGACTTATTTGGATGATAATATTTCCTTTAAGATGATTATCTGTTTAAAGTTCAAGCTAATAAAAGTAACTTATCCTATTAAAAATATTCTGGGGAGCAGAACAACATTTTAGGATGTTAATTGCTCATGGTACCAGTCATCCATGAAACATATGCCAAAAATGCTCTAAAAGGTTCCAAAATGTCTCCTGCAGCTATAAATCTTTTACAGGTACAATTATGTGGGAACAGAAATAAGAAAAAGTGCATCCAACATCTGGAGTCAGATGGTTTACTGAAGTAAAATTACAAAATTAAATTTAAATGAACTTAATTAAAAAGGGGAGAGGGATCTAATTTAATATGGCCATTCATCATGTCCTCATTGAAGTTTCTTCTAGCACTGGAAAAATACAATAAAGCCAGAATACAAAAGTCAGATAAAGCCTCTAATGGAGTGTGAAAAGATGACCAAAGAGACACAGTCAGGCAGAATATATTCTCTTTTTCTCCCTCCTATTTTAAAGACACAGAATACCCAGTTGTTTTGAAAAGACAATATCAATCAAGAAAACTGAGCTTGGAAACTTATCTGTTTCAACTGTCTTTGCTGTTTAGAGTTTCATTGTACATATTTCGTCACTTAAGGATGGTGATTACTAGGTTTGGTTTTTAATTCAATGATACATGATTGAAGACTCAACAATATGCAGCCCAATTTTTTTTTAAAAGGTCCAAATAGGAAAGTGTTAATTGCAAATCACCTGCCTTTTCGTTTTCATTCTCAAAAAAAAAAAAAAAAAAGAAATGAATCAAAATACTGATCCCTTTATCACTGAGTTCTGGCTGCTGGTTGATCAGTTTCTGTCTTCTTAGTTCTTAAACATTCTTAAAGCGTCTTCTTAATTCTATGCTAAGTCTATGTGCTGAGAAAGACATATTAAGAAATAAAATTGCATGTCCTAAATTACCTATCCATAATTATCGGAAAATAGAAGAATTTTATTTTATTAAATTAACTGATTGACAGATTCTGGAAAATATAGTCAATGTTATTCAGCAAATGTTCACCCCTTGGTGGTTCCTACATACTATGGACATTGCTAGACATTTGGTTTATGAAAACTTTATACTATCAGCTGACACTCAGATTTCCATTGTCATCTTTCCTTCTTCCCCATAAATATTTAGTTTAGTCATACATGTCATTAGTACCTTACCTTCAGATTCTTCTTATCTAAAAGAGAGACTCTTAACATCTCCCTTTGCTAATAAACATCTCCCTTTGCTAATAAACATCTCCCTTTCCCATAAAGCTAATCTAATACAGTACAAACTCACCAGTTGAGCAGAAAGCAAAGACAAAAAATGCTTAAGCAGAAAAAAGGAGTAAACAGTTGAGGGAACCAGAAAAATGTAAAACAGCAAAACCAACCAAGCATCTGAGACTGAAACCAAGGAGCAGATGATAGATAAAGCATCATCAGTTCATATTTGTTGAGCACCTACTGTTTATAAGTAATGTGCTTAGCACTTTCAAATACACTACAGCTGTTAACATGGTAACCCTGCGATAAGAAAGCAGAGGATAATAGCACTTGTGTAACTTCCTCAACAGTGTACAGCTGGTAAGTAACAAAGCCAGAATTCAAATACCAGCCCTTTGATGCCGCATCCCATGCTCTTACCTCTATCACACTGCCTCAGAAACTGCAGGTGGTGGGAACCATATTAAGGGAGATTGAGGAATATAACAAGAAGATTGAATTTTGGAGTGAGGATTGAGAAATAACCAGAGGTACAGGTGAGAATGAATAATGAATAATTTTAACTGTTAAGAAAAGTTCATTCATCTAAATCATGTGTTCTGCACTGACTCATAGCATTTGCTTCCCCTAAAAAGTACAAAAATATTACAGTTTAAAATCCTTGCAATATCTCTACATTGTAGGAAAAGAAGAGAAATAGCAATTTTATAATTCGTAATAACCCCAATGGCACTGATCATCTGTGTCACTAAATGTGATCCCATTCTATTTATACCTATTTCATACGTATATACTTTATTTTTTCAAAGAACTGAATAGCTGCTCACAAACAGAAAGCAGCTTTGCTTTCCAAAGATATTAGGCCTAAGGCTTTAGATTTAATTACAACTTGTATTTTAGTCCCACAGAGTGGCTGAACATCTATAGTGACTCCAAAAACTGTATGACTATTACCACCCTTCCCAAAACAATGTTGGTTTTAGAAGTGTCTTAGATGGAAAGAGAAAACGTTGAGTCATTTATGATTCAGATGCAGTTCTCAAGTCACTTTTGCAAAGACAGAAGGTCAAGATGAAGGAGAGGGTCACTAGAACTTGCAAAGCACATACCTTCACTCAGTTCAGAATGCATGGCATCAAGGATGAGCAGAAGTGTGAGGTGACCAGTATTTTAGAAAATGTACAGAACGAGAGAATGCTGTACTTCTAAGGAAAAGTGGAAGACAGTCATGTGGACAGTTATTCATTCATTCTCTGCATCAAGGAATGGAACCGGTTGGGGGAGAAAAATGGGGAGGTGAGGAAGGGTTTATAAATAGGCTAGTAGGAAAAGGCTGGAGCAAAGATCACAAGAGACAGCCACTAAAGTGCAATAATGAGTTGCACAGTTGAGCCTGAATCTGATGGGCCAAATACTAAAATATTCTTCTGATAAGAGGAATTAAGGGGGTCTGCTGATTAAAGATGTATGAACCACTGGGTTCTGTAATGATGAATTCAGAGGGAACTATTCCACTCCAGGTAAGACCACCTCACTGAAGACCACAATTTGGCTCATTCAGAAGAGTATCTCTGTGTTTGTTCTGAGTCATCCCACTCTTCTGAAGGACAACTGTTTCCTCAGCAACAGTCAAGTGGGAACCTCAGGACTCTTCCTGTTCTTGGAAGGGTCTGTCTTGCCACCCTTGAATCTTGTACTCGACACTCCCCTTAGTGAGATCTTAGTGCCTGGCTCATGAGCACTCTCTCTAATTGTACTCCTATTCCATTTTCACTCATTTCCGAATCCAATGTGATGATCCTGCCACTATTCTGTCCTCTCAGTTCCTGCACTTCCTCGCTTCCAAAGATTTCATCAGCTGTCCTTCCTAAGCCACTCACTTCCACAGTCACACCCTTCACTTTATTGTTACCAATAGCTGCAACGACTGCAAAATCTCAATTTCAAATATTCCTTTCCCTGATTATGACTTCTTATCTTTCCTGCTCACTGCCTCTAACACCATCAATTCTACAGTTCTACAACCCCACCAGGACCTAAAACCCACACCCCCAGTGTTCCTGAGATATCTCGCCCATGATAGCCTCTCTTGCCTCCTTTCCAGTTTAAGTTCTGTAATCATTATAATTACATTTTAGCTCTTTCTCTGCTTTATTGAACTTTCCTGATGAAATCACTGGAAATCATTTCCTCACTGAAGTCTCTCAGGCAACGAGAGCACTTGCTCTCTTGTCTCAGAGCCTTTGCACTTAACTGTTCTCACTGCCTAGACAACTCTTCCCCCAGATATCAGTGTAGCTTGCTACCTCATTTCCTTTGTCTTGTTTCAAAAAGTCTACATAGAAAAGCTTTACTAGGCCTCTCTACCTATAATTCAAACCGCTCCCCCATCACCCAGTGACACTTCATATCTCCTTCTCTACTTAACTTCTTCTCTTTAGCACTCATCTGTATATATAATACACACAGGAGAATAAAACATATAAATGCCATATCTTTTAGATTTCTATCTTGCTTATTGCTCATCTCCTCTACTAGAAGGTGATCCATGAAGACGAGGGTTTTTATCTGTTGGATTCACTTCAGTATCCCCAGTACACAAAACAATGCCTCTTAAATACCTCCTTGGTGATCAGTAAGTATTTGTTCAATGAGTCGACAAATAAATGGATAGATGAATGACTAGGGAAAGAGTAAAAGAAAGTTATAAATGTTTTTCACGTGGAAAATGAATGTTTAGAGATGCCTATTTTTACTATGAGATCTCCTATTTGTGAAATCAGGATTTCAGCAGGATCCTAGGATACAGGAGTTGTCATGGTGGTACCATGACAATGTAACAATACAGTTCATTGCGCGATACAAAACGCCAAGAATTAAAGCAAATCCTGAACAGTTTGAAAAGTAGTGTGATTAATCTTAGCAATAATTGTCACCCCTTGAGGGAAGAGATATTTGGCAGACCTTGCCTTCAGGTAACCTACGGAAGTTTCACTTTTTTTTTTTTTTGGACGTTTCACTTTTGATGATATCTACTTTCTACTTGCGAAGTCATTTCTCCCTCTCCTTCCCCTTCCCTCACACACACACACATACACACACACACACACACACACACACACACACACAGAGCATATAAGCAGATAGAGTCTAAAAGCTGACATACATGACCAAAGGACGGGATGTCAGAGCATGTCTTCTTGCCTGATATGAGGATGCAATCATACTATGCTTGTACACGTATTTCTCAGCTCTCCTTGCCCTCTACGCTCCCAAAGAAAATTTATATATTTAAGCTTTGAAAATGTTTTCCAGGATCATATTTGTGCCTTTACAATGTATTTTTATAATGTATCTTTAGATAGTTAATTAGAATTTTTTACTAAAAAATTTGATGTTTGATAGGACACCAGAGAACATATTGTTGAAAATGATTTCTTTCCTCCCTCAATTCAGAATCCTTCACTGATAGAAAGATTGCCTTTTATCAGAGGCTCTCAATCTATTCCAATTTTCCATAAGTCATGTGCTCTAATGACACTTTGTCAAATGCAAAACTTGAAAATAAAAGGAGAAAATTCACTTTTGACTGTATTACAGCAAAAATGTCCAAGTGATAGATGGAACCATTGCAGTTATGGTGGTTGTCTGGTTCCTATCGTTAGTTGCGGGTTATTTTGATCAGCTGCAAAGTTTTAGTGGGTGACTGGAATAGAAAATATTTACCATCTTCTGGAGCTTCAGTGAAATGCTAATGGAAGTAGCTGAGATTTTAGAGACTCTACTTGAATTTCCATCAATTTCCATTGTTTCATGACCCCATTACTGAGAAGGGACCCAAGGATCCCTTTTTGCTGATTATATCTCACCTCCATTTTGACTCTGGGGAGGAGCAGAGGTCAACGACTGAAAAGAGAATTTAGTTGGGAACACTGGAAATAACAGTATCCAGATCAGCCAGATCGCAAGGAAATGAGTTTACGGAGTTGTTAGTTGTATGGTCTACTGTAATGAATAAAAACTATAATTTTCAGGCTAATTGCATTAGTTATAAACACGTGAGAATCTGGATAGAGCACCTTGAGGTAACTTTTCCCATCCTAATTCTCTTTGGTTATTTTCCCATATTAGTCACAGAATTTTGTGACCCAAAGAGAGTTGAAACTATGTTCTAACATGAGGACAGAATAGACCATACTCAGGCTTAAAGACACGGTTAGTTTTGTTTCCTTTGGAGAATAAATTGGTATGAATGAAGGTGGATTTAATAGTCAGAGAAGGTAAAAATGATGCTTCTATGTAGTTGGGGGATCTTGGAATCAGGGAAGAAAATGGTGCCGCACATTTGGCTAACTTTGGATGGTGTTCAAATTTTATCCACAAAAGAAATAAATGTATATTTATTGGTATTTTATATGTCAGCCAATTCCTCTGACCCACATCCATTATGTTAACGTTCTTTTCTAGCGCTCTGGATAAAAAACTTGGGCCACTATGTTTAACTTCATCCATTATTCATACTCCTTGATTGCTTTTAACATTAGTACATGAACTGGGAGCTCTGGAAGATTTTCTATAACATGATTGTAATTGTTGGAATTTCCTGTTTATTATCTAGGTGACATTTTCCAATAATTATGGTTTTATTTTTAAAGGACATGTGATCAACAATGCTTTTCAGGGGCAAAGACTATGATGTGTTCAAGCAAACTGTGTTTTTTGACCCAGGACATCCCCCCTCAGCCCCTCACCCCCAGTTCATATTGATTGTCTACAACATTTGTAATGAAACAGAGTCAGAGAGTAAACTCAGGGCTATGGGGGTATATTTGCCTTAGAGATCAAACACTTAAAGCAGGATTTATGGAAGCAGAGGGCTGTGGGTCAATAGCTAAAAAAAACAAACAAACCCTGGATTGTAAACAAGTAAAGGACTTTCTGAGGTGTGAAGGAGAGGAGAAAGGAGACAGGAGGGGGGTGGAGAGGAAGATAAGCAGAGTCTGGCTCAGTAAAAAGTATGCATCTGAAAAGAATTAGAGAGAGGGAGGTCTAAGAAAGGCTGATTCACCTCCAGGATCAACACCAGAGACCCCTTCCTCCCCAACTTGCTGACAGGGATTATATGGTAAACATTTCTTCCATTCTCTCCCATACTCTCCTTCTGAAGCGACTCTAGGACACTGAAATTTAAGATCAGTGCAGCTAAATACCAGAGACAGGTTCAGAAACAAATCAGACGGACACAAGTTACACAACTGCCTCTCGCTATCATAATTTAATAAGAAAAAAACACGTGGATTAGAGCTCAGAGCAACTGTTAGCTTTTGTGCAATGTAAAGACATCTGTGAAAATCTATGAAGATACTTTTTTAATATAACTTTCAAATCAGACAAATGCCATTAATAAGGAATCAACTTTCTGTGTAGTGATTTTAAGTTCTTCAAAGTGTTTCCTATTTATTATTTTATCTTTGGATAAATCTACAGAGGAGTAAGTACAGTTACTATTAATTTCATTTTATTGATTAAAATATAAGGCCCAATAGTTAAGTGACTATTTAAGATCTCAGAGGCAAAAGAAGAAAAAAACTTCTCTAGTTAAATCAGCTATGGTGTTAGGATTAGGATTTAGGCCCACTGATTCCTAAATCGTGGCTCTGTCTACCATGCCTCTCTACGTCAATGTATCTTTTCGCAAACAAGCCTATCTGGTTGACAAAGTATCTGCATATTGCAGGAGTGGCACAGGATTCAGTATCATCTGGTTCTCTATAGAGATTAGGAGCTTTAAGACTAGCTTCAAGAAAACCTTCCCACATCCCAAATGACACAAATCATTTTAGCATGATCTATTGGGTTTCTTCAGTAGTCTTTCACTCTTAATAACAGGAAGCATAATTTGATATATAGAACTCAGATGAAATGATGACTTCTGTGGTCCAAGGTGAGTTATTAGAGGGACCACTTCCACAGAGGTTTATGATTTCATTAAAGTCAATCACATGCATGCTGCTCTTACTTTTTTTTTTTTCTTTCCTCAAATTGCTCACCTTTGAGGATTTCAAAAAGCCCTGTTCTGTTTAACTCTGGCCTTTCCGATATCTGAGATTTAATGACTCTCTAATTAAGATGATATGTTGAATTCCATGTATACATGAGAAACCATGACTTATGTGTGGGAATCTGGGTTTGATGCCAGTTCCTAGAAAGCACATCTAAATCATGAAATAAAGCATTAAACTCAAGTGCAAAGTAATTTAATTTTTAAGAGGAATGTGTTATTCAGGTAAAAGAAACCATAATGGTATGATCATTAACTTTTATATGTATAAACGTGTGAAGCTCTACTGTCAGTTCCAGGTATCAGTTTAAGTAATGTATCTTCCAGGCTATTTCACAATCATTCTTCCATTGTTCCATAAATAGATTATGCAAATACAAGCTGTTAAACTAAAAGTTGTTGCAATAATATAACTGAATAAAGCCGCAGGGCAATTTGAGAGGAATATACTTAGAAGACTAAATATGAATGCTGAATTACCAAAATACATTCTTTGAAAATTCACAGATTTAAAGTATCTAGTACTAAAAAATGGACAAATAAGTTGGCTAAAAGTCAAATTTTTTTCAGTGTACCATGGACCTACTACAAGGCCACATGAAAACAGGGACCTGAACACTTGTAGAAAATATACTAGAATGGTAGCCCTCGGAGAATTAAGAGCGCTTTATATCAAAGGCATTCTATATGCCTATGAAGATCCAACTCAACTTGAAGATGGTAATGAAGTGAGTATTATTACTGAATTTAATCCATTAAATTCAACAAGTCAGGGTCCAAAGAATCTACCTCGGGCCTAGATGATCTTGTTTAACTCCAGTTAACCACACTGTGGTGCATTTTTTTACTTTATATTGGAAATGTGTCCAGAGACTCTGTTCTCTTCCATAAAAGATGGAATGCTTAATCATCACTTAAATCAATATTATATTTTGGTCTCATATCTAAGACTCCTCTTTTCAAAACAATCTTCTAATAACACATTTTGCTATCCATTTGCCAATTATTTTCACCATTATGCCTCTGTTTTTAAGAAACGTCCAGTTTGTACCTTTGATACCAACAAGCATCCAACACCATTAGCATCAGGCACTCTTCATTTTCAGGCAATCTCTTAACTGACTACAGATTTGGCTCTTTTAGAAATCTAGTCTCTGTACCCATGTTAAGGGTATGACTGCCCCTTGAGGTATTGAAAACAGAATTATTTACCTTTCTTTCTCCACATTGACATTAAACATTGTATACCTTTGTGCTCTGAGAATTACCTCTTCTGAACAGACACTGCTTCATTATTCAAAAAGGGAAATCATTTACCCTACTTGGTCCAAGTGTACAGAAATAAAGAAATCAGGTGTTACTTAGTTTCCCTATTGTCACCAATACCAATAATACAAAATTCAACTTTTATGGATTATAAATTCCTGCTGTTTTTACTGTCATTTTGCAAGGTAATTGAACAGAGACCTGTATGGGTCAAAAAATTACACCTAAACAACTTTAGTTTCATGTCTGGTGCAAACGGCCAGTACCCAGTAATATTTAATGTCCTTCATTGTTGTGTCTTTAAATCTTACCACTGCAAGCAAATGTGAAAATCCTTAAACTGCTGGCCTCAGTGTTCCCATGTCAACTGGCATATGTTCAGGTTGGAGATCCTGCCAAAAGTCAAAGGAAAACATTTATGAGACAGAGCCTGATAGACGATTATTTTAATCCTGCATGTCCAGCACTGCCGGCAAGCTTGGTTTATGAATGCCTGCTGCTGCTTTAATGATAAGACCTCTTCAACACAGCTGAATGCAGTACACCAATGGATTTTCTTTTTCTTCTCTCTCTTTTTTTTTCCTACCCTAACTAAGAGACTGATTATTGATCTCCACCTGGATGTTCCTATTGAGAAAAGGCCATTCATGAATACAAGCAGGAAGAATAATGGTGCACTGCATGGGTAGTTTTAATAAACTGCAATAGGGACACAGTCTTTGCGGGAAAAAAAAAGAACCAACCCAATCTTAATGAAGCATGTGCTTACATGACTAGAAAGTCTGTGGGCGTTCTACAGGCCAAGCGTCAGAGAGTCCAGGGCACCTGGGCTTTGACTGAGTGCCACGTCAGAGTGGGTATAAGACCCCAAGGACACCCTATACTCCTGCTCAAGGGAAGCTTCCAAGTTCTCTCTATTGCCCTTACAATAGAAGCTTTGAAGGCTGCAATGGATGGATTTGACCACACAACTGGAACAGAGGGAGCTGAACCCAGATGCAGCTATAGAGAAACACAAGGGATGTGAGCCCACTGGGAAACTAGAGAATCCAAAGCCTGAAGACAAGAGGGTGAAAGTAGCTGAAAAAAGAACTAATTAGTAGAGGCCACCTTCAGACCCAGTTAATGAGAAAAGCTTTTCTGTTTTAGCCAGCCCATTCTTGTGTTATCTGGCTACAGCTAACATAAGTCAAGCACTGAATTTAGCAGAAGTATATGTAAAAGAACAACAGCTGTGATATTTAAAAGGGGAAATGGCTTTTTAAAAATCAGAAACTGCCATCAACAAAGCAAGTGAGTAAGGTTTGTTTGGAGGACAGATATAAACCCAAACTTGTTCCAGTTGTATTGAGGTGCTTTCTGCACAAATGAAGTTATGAAACCAAAATATCCAAAGGCATGCTTTCCAACACATATAATTATGTTTCTTTTTAACATCTGATTCCAATATCTACTTTGAGTAATAAAGTGCAGCATAAAGGCTTTTAACCTGAAATCCAAGAACTCCTCCCCTTAAATAGTTTGCAAATTTTATGTGTTTTGTGTGTGAAGTATTTGCCCTCATCCCATCTCCCACTCCCAGAAGGTCCACAGCTTTCATCGGATTTTCAAGGTGGCCTCTGACACATAAAAGGTGAAGGACCTTTGGATTGGCAGTCTGAGGATGTTGGCTCTAATCTTAGCTCAGCTTCTAACTGGTTTTGTGGCCTTCAGAAAATGGCTTCACCTCTCCACACCTCAGTTTTCTCATCTGTGAAATGAAAAAGCTGAACTCGAGAAACCTAAGTATTCTTCCAGGTTGACAAATCTAGGAAATGCCCATAAAACTGGGAGGGTCAAACTGGAAGATATCTGGCCATGTCCACTGGCCTAATCTCCTTATTTATAGGGGAAAAAATAAAACCCAGAGAGGTTTTCATACAATACTTATGGTGAAGATCAAGGATTGAACCCAGTATTTCCGACTCATACATCAAGTCACTCTTCATTCTAACACACACAACGTTGTAAAACTCTCTTCCCAGCTCACAGTTTTACTCCTTGGCCAAGGGAACATTTCAGGCAGGCTTTCACTGTCTTGGCTGGGAGAGGGGTACAGTGTGTCCTTTGGGGTTCTCTCCCAGATTTTCTCAGGGAGAGCACATATGCTCAGGTCCCCAGAGAATTGTGCTCTCACACTCACAGCTGTACGACAAGCAAGAAAAAGCTGTCTACAAAAAAAAAAATAATAATCAGCATTTGCAAAAGTGCTCTGGGGTCTTCAGGAAGCGTTCCAGGAAAATTGCTATTATAAAAAGATCGCTAGGTTCTCTCCTC
The DNA here is from genome assembly GCF_030028045.1 of Hippopotamus amphibius kiboko. Taxonomy (NCBI): domain Eukaryota; kingdom Metazoa; phylum Chordata; class Mammalia; order Artiodactyla; family Hippopotamidae; genus Hippopotamus; species Hippopotamus amphibius. The sequence continues at coordinate 190,170,284 of NC_080187.1, read as the reverse complement.
CTGGATCCTATTCCACGCTCAGACATGAACATTTTAGGTGCATTGGTGATACTCATTTACTCATCCAAAGTTCAACAATTAGCAAGTACGCCTGGCAACAGCAGACTGAGTCCTTGCTTTCAAGCAGATTACTGTCCAGCAAGGAATGATGGCCTCCTGGAAGATCTGCTGTACTCCTGCCTGTGTGCACCGAGAGCCAGGGACAGGCACTGCCTCCCCCAAGAGATGGGCTCATGCTTCCTTTGAGTTGCCCTTTCTCAAATTTATAAACACTGCTCAAGAGAATCTCTATTACTTTAGTGTGAACCGCTTTATCCAAATACCTTTTATTAAACCCAATAAAGCATTAGACTCTGTATGTCTTTCCTCATTCTGTCAATACCTATTTGCTTATCAAAATCCTACTTATTCAAAAACACCTAGATCAAATTCTTCCTTCCCAATCTACCAGTATGTCTTTATTCCAGCTACCTAAGAATGTACAGAACAACTTCACTTATTCCTCTCTTCCAGCACTTTAGGTGTAGGAATTCTAGACCATCACGAGTACACAGGAATTACATAAATCATTGAGTTCATTTTATCCATAAGGAAAGAGTGGTCTAGAAAGACAAAGTCACCAAGTAATTGTTCATGACTTATTACAAGTCAAAGGAAAAGAACAGAGGAGCACTTTTGTGTTTAGCATTTGTTCTGCGTTATGTTCTTTGTAAGATATTTTAAATACATTATTTCATCTAATTCTCAGAAATATCTCGCTCAGTAGATATATTATTATCCCCATTTACAGATGCAGTAAGCAAGTCTCAGAGGGAATAAATAACTTAAACCAGGTCAAACAGCTGCAAGTGGAAGCTGACAGAGGTGGGTTCAAACTCAGCTCTGTCTGAGGATGCCAGATCACACCAAAGGCAGTTCTTGTCCCCCTGCCCTCTCCACTTCCACATGGGGGGATAAGAAGAGAAAGTGTTGACATTTACTAAGAAAAGGGATTCAGGCTGCCCCAGTGATAAACTGCACGTCCCTGACCACTTGGTCCAGGGCCCGATCTACTGCCTACTTCTGAGATCCATCCTCCCTTCCCTACAAAGTGGCAGTGAGGATGGAGAAAGGCATGAGAGCACCATCTTTGTGGGAAGGAAAACCATGAAGACTGCAGAATCTGCAAGCACCTGAGCTTCTGGCTGCTTATCAGTCAGATGGGCTTTGGCAATGTTCAATCTTTAAGCTCCAGGAATAACAGCTCAGTAGTTGTAAAATATAAAAAGCTGTAGGATTCCACCGTGTATACATCACTTTCAAAGGGAAGAGAGAATCTCCCGATCCTTATTTCCAAATACTACCTACCTTCTACACATCTGAGGGATTGGGTAGTTTTTCACACCAAAAGGTGGACAGGAATTGGGCTCCATGGGCGAGTGCAGCTATTTCTCTGAGGATTAGTAACATGAAGTATATCTACTTCAGGTGGACTTTCCCCAAATATTCTTGTAACTGTGACAGCCTAAGTGCCTCTAAAATTATGATGATGAGCACACTTTCTGGATATTTGGAATTTTTCACTTTACCAAGTATTTTTACATGCACTGTTATTTAATTTCCACAGACCCTATATAAAGTGAACAGGACAGTCATTATTAGTCCAACTTTAGAATAAGGAAGTTAAAGCTAAGCGAAATAATGTGTAATTATAGAATCAAGATAATGCAGAACAATGTAAAAACGCCAGAAGTTGTACATATTGAGGGCCTGCTGGGTGCCACACACCACTGCAAAGATTGTATAGAACTGCTCACTTAATCTTCATAACCACCCTGTCAGGGGAAACACTGACTGAAACCGCCCACCCTGGCCAGGCACCACCATAACCATTTGCATGAGTGATTTTACCACAGGAGGTCCTGGTAAGGAACACGGAACTAATGAGCCACCACCAACTGGAAGAATTCAGGAAAAGTCAAAAGGAGACACCACATATGTCCTACCCACCTCCCAGAATCCTTCTCACCAGAATCCATCTTGGCTGAGTGATGCACATGCCACCAGGAAGGACCCTGAGTCAGAATGAGTGGCCAGAGACAACCCAGAAACTAACCCCAGTATCATAAAACCTGAGACTGCAAGCCACAAGGCAAAGCAGTTCTCCTGGCTTCCCTAACCCTCCTGCTCTCCACCTGGGCACCCCTTCCCAATAAAGTCTCTTGCTTTGTCTGCATGTGTGTCTCCTTGAACAATTCATTTCTGAGTGTTAGAAAGAGCACCCTCTCGGGCCCTGGAAGGGGTCTCTGTTCCTGCAACAACGCCATGACATAGATATTATCATCTTCAGACAAAGGATTAAAGAAGGTAAAATGACTTGCCTAAGGTGATACAGCAAGTTAATACCAGAGCTAGGACTCAAATCCATATTTAAGTTAAAGCCCAGCATCTCAACCAAAATCTGACCGGGAGTCTAAATAAGGCAATCTAATTTCCAGAGATGTCCTTATTGCCTAAGTATCCAAATTCACCAGCTTTCTGTACCTTGTCTTTCTGTGACATTCTGTGGCCTCTGCGTCATACTTTAAAACATAGAAAAAGTCAAGTTATTGGAAACGTGCAGTCAGAATTCTTTAGTATTACTCTCCATAATCCAGGTAGTTGAAACAAAATGATCTATTTCAGAGTAGTCCAGCTCCCTAACTTTTTTCCCTTGCTATGTTCTTGTAGACTGAGCTTTGTTGCTTTTCTCACTTTCTCCTGTAGCTAACTCATGGTTACCTGCCTACATTTCTGCAAAGCTGTATATAACACATAATGAGAACACTCAGAAAACCTTTTCCTTGCATGGGTTCAGGAAAAAAAAAATTAAACGGATGACTTGTAGCAAGAATATAGAAAAGAAAGGATATGTGAAAGCACTTTCCTTTCAAAGTGCGGGTTGCCTCTGGGGTCCCCTTGCATATGGCGCCTGTGTGAGTGAAAACAAGGCAAGTACTTCAGAAACACTGCAGGGCATGTGTCTCTGCATGCATATGCATAATGTCCCTTTCACACTATGGAGTTACCAGATGCCCGGTTCTGCTTGGAAGGGGCTTGGTAACCACTTGAAATCATGAGGATTCATAATTCATTTATGCAAGCTGCAGAACCCCTCTAGATGACATCTCCCGCTCTAAAGAATGATTGAGAGAAAGATGTAATAGAGCCGAAAATGACAATGAAATATTAGCAGTGTGGCAGAGTTTATATGAGGCCCCCAGCTAGATGAGGGAATTATGCAAGTCAAAAGAAGAGCCTTCAGGCAACCTGAGAAGCAAAAACAAAGGAAGAATGTCTAGGTGTCAAGGACTAATGATGTTGCTATGGGGAAGGCCCTGAGGTATTGATTCATTTTAGAGGCAGGTATGCAGCCCTCTACCTTGAATTCTCCTAGTGCTGGGCAAAACCACTCCTCCACTTACACTTGACCTCTAAAACTACTTGATGCTCTGAAGAAGTGTTTGCAGGTGAAACTGGGTAGTTAGGATGGACCCAGGCTCTGCCTGAGGTGGGACTTTAGGCTCTGATCTTGTTTTCTCCTGGCACCATCCATCTCCAATCAAATCCTTCCCCACTGGCTCTCAAAATTTTTTCTGAAACACCAAGCTCTTGCCATTTCCCTCTGCTCCTTTACCTGCCCCCAACTCAGAGATGAGGCCTCTGCTCCTTAGAAGAGAATACAAAGCTCTTTAAAATCCTGCCCTACCTTTTCACCTTTTGCCACATGGAGCTTCTTGCATCTCCTAAAACACTGTCAGTTTACTGTGCTTTGGCCCTGCTGTCCCCTCCTCCTAGAATGCCTTTCTTACTTCTCCACTGGGCAAATTTCTGACTCATTGTCTAAGAATCAGCTGCCGCATAACTAGCTGGGTGAAGACTTTCTCAGCCTCTAGGAAGAAGCTAGTTATTCCCTCTGCTGTATTCTCATGACACCTGGCCCTCATCTCTACTTGGCCACTTAGCACTCCCCACTAGAATTATAGTTTACAAGGTTTAGGCTGCACAAAACTATGGATCTCTGGAGGGCAAGAGCAATGCCTATAAATATACCTTTTTATTTATTTATTTATTTATTTATTGGCTGTGTTGGGTCTTCGTTGCTGCACATGGGCCTTCTCTAGTGGCTGAGAGCGGGGGCTACTCTTCATTGTGGTGCGCGGGCTCCTCATTGTAGTGGCTTCCCTTGTTGTGGAGCACGGGCCCTAGGCGCGTGGGCTTCGATAGTTGCAGCACATGGGCTCAGTAGTTGTGGCTCACGGGCTCTAGAGCACAGGCTCAATAGTTGTGGTGCACGGGCTTAGTTGCTCCGTGGCATGTGGAATCTTCCCAGGGCAGAGCTCGAACCCGTGTCCCCTGCATTGGCAGGCAGATTCTTCACCACTGCGCCACCTAGGAAGTCCCTAAATATACCTTTTTATCCTTTATACAAAGTGCCTGAAATATATTTGCTTAATAAATACATATTGAGTGAAAAAAATGAAGCAATGGCTCCCTCATTTCCCTCCTATGTGATTTTAGCAATTCGGCATGTGATTCTTCATCATGCTTTGATACACTTCAGTAGTAATACTGGAGAATAAAAGCACCTGCAGAACGCAACCAATCACAGTACTGGCTTGGCATCTTTTTCTGAAGTCTATCTCCTTTGCCAATTTCCTCTTTTCTATAAATGATACCGCTTTATTATGATGCTAGGGTTTTCTCAGGTCACAGTATTAAAGCTCCTAGAGACAGTTGGTGCTGTATGTTGCAAAGAGCTAGAGTTTTGTGATCAGATGGTCCTTGGCTCAAATTCAGGCATGGTCTTCAGTAGTAATGGGAGCTGGAGCAAGGTTCAGAATCTAGCGGAATTTCAGGTCCCCCTTGGTTAAGTGAAGATGAATTCCTACCCTATAAGGCTATTGTGAAGATCAAATTAAATTGTAGCTGCCAAAAATAGGGCTCATTGTACACTCTTAATAAATGGTAACATTTTACATCTTCAGACTCTAGAATTAAGATTATCCCTTATGGGACAGTTAGAAAGTGGTTTATATACTAGAATCATCTGGGATGACCTTCCAAATTATCTCCCCACAATCCTTTCTAGAAACATTTCTGTGGAATACTATCACGACTACAGATTGAAGTTTGTTTTCTTTCTCAGGAGTTATCAGACAGAAAGGAGACTGAGAATCACTTCTCTAGAATATAGCTTGGAAAGGTTTGCTCTTTATTTTCACAGCTATAATTCTAACTGAGACCCTAAACCTCTTGCCCTGAAATTGTTATAACAGCTTCCTAGCTGACCTTTCTATTTAGACACTTTCCTCTCATCAATTCATCCTCTATGTAACAGCAAACTTCATCTCTCAAACTCTAGAAAGGCAGAGCAATCTTCTGATGAAATGGATACCTCAGTAGTCCCCACTGGGAGAGGTAGGCGCCTTTCCCCCTAACACCCCCTATATGCTCTTTCCTAACTTTGTCACTTTGCCTGTGCTCTTGCTTCCACCTAAAGGGTCCTTCCCTTCCCTTCCTAGTCTCTTCTCCCCCAAGTCACACAGCTAAAGAATTTCTACACACTGTTTAAGACACTCAAGTAGAGCTAACGGTCTCCTCCTTTGTGCCACCACAGGACCTAGCACACCTCTATTATTGCATTCATCACACTCTGTTATTAGTTATTAGTTCACAATTCTTTTTGCTGTACAAAATTGTGAATTCTTTAAAGGAAGAAACTATGTATTAATTACTCATGTATCTCATCATAAAGTAGATACTCACTAAATTTTTATTGAACTGAATTAAATTGAACTGAGATGAATCCCTGTTCATGCTCCATTTAAGCATTTAACTTGTCACTGCCAACTGTCAGGATGTATATATGTGTGCATGTATATATGCATTTCTGGGGTTTTCTCATCACTTTCATGTTTTTCCCCCAGGGGATTCTCAGACAAAGATTATGCAAAAAAAGAAGAGTTGCACATTTACTGGTCAAGTTCATTTCAGAATCCAGGGAGGCTGGGCAAGCTCTCCAGCCAACACGGGGATTGTGAAAAAAGGCTTTGTTAATAAAACATCTTGTTGCTTCCTCTTCATTAAATCCAAACTCCCTCAGGTGGGTAGTAAGATGGTACTGCCAACTCGACTGAAACTACACCCAATCTAACTGCCCAGACTGGCCTAGAATGCATAATTGTTTCTCTTTGTGATTGTCCTGCAAAGAGGACAGGATTCTGTTCTGACGTGTCTCCCTCTCTAGGGGGTGACACTGCTGCTGGCTCGTTTTCCTCTGTATTCATTCTTCTGTGATGGATGTGTTAGGCCTCTTGGAATCTCAGAATCAAGCTTATTCCTTGTTTCAGTGTTCATGCATTCATTCATCAAACATTTATTAACCCTCTTCCTTTTGTCACAAGCAATGGTAAGTCCTAGGGAAATAAAGATGCATAAGAAAAAGAGTCTGGCTCTCAATAAAGTCATCCAGGATGGAAAGAAGACAGAACATGAACAAATAATGACAGTAAAATAAGACAAATGGAAAATAGATACTTGTGCCTAATGCCAAAGGGGCCCAGTGAAAGTAGATAAAGACAGGCTGATGTCTTTTCGCACTTGTAAATTCTGCAAAGAACCTGAATGTACCCAACACAGACATCTTACTCAGTCCCTAAATATTCCCCACGAACCCAAAGACTGTGGGGAAGACTGCTAACCCTATCACAAAAATTCCCCCGTGGCTCTAAGAGCTCAAATTTCCCCTCTGAAGAGCTATTATCCCATCCTCAAAGGGCTAATAGAAGAGTGGTGCTGTATCATTGCAGCATCTTAAAATCTCTGCTCTCCAATATATGTAACTTCATGACTTTGACCAAGTATAAGATGCAGAATGTAACTAAGAAGGAAATACGGTTAAGGTGTATTTCAGAAGAAACTTCTAAATATTCCAGAAGAACCTTCAATAAAATCTTACTCCAGGTCTAACTGTGCTGTCTAGTACATTAGCCACTAGTCACATGTAGTTCTTTAAATTTAGATTACTTAAAACTAAATAAAATTAAAATTACAGTTCTGCAATTGCATCGGTCACATTTCATGATTTCAATAGGCACATGTGACTAGTAGCTACCATACCACACAGATATTGAACACTTTCATCGTCACAATTATTTTCTACCATAGCACTATTGGACAGTGCTGCTCTAGAAGATAATTTGAATTTTTTATTCATTGATTCATTTATTTTAAAATTTTATGACTTGCTTACATTTTATTTATTTATTTATTTATTTATTTTAAAGAACTTTTATTGAGATACAGTTAACAGACAATAAACTGCATATATTTAGAGTGTACAATTTGGTATCCCAATCTCCCAATTCATTCTCCCCCAATCCTCCCCGCTTTCCCCACTTGGTATCCATATGTTTGTTCTCTACAACTGAGTCTCTGTTTCTGCCTTGCAAACCAGTTGATTTGTACCATTTTTCTATAGTTCACATATATGTGTTAATATACAATATTTGTTTTCCTCTTTCTGACTCACTTCACTCTGTATGACAGTCTCAAGGTCCACCCATGTCTCTACAAATGTCCCAGTTTCATTGCTTTTTACAGCTCAATAACATTCCATTGTATACATGTACCACATCTTTTTTATCCATTCAACTGTTGATGGACATTTAGGTTGCTTCCATGTCCTGGCTATTGTAAATAGTGCTGCAATGAACATTGGAGTGCATATGTCTTTTTCAATTATGGTGTTCTCTGGGTATATGCCCAGCAGTGGGATTGCTGGGTCATATGGTAGTTCTATTTTTAGTTTTGCAAGGAACCTCCATACTGTTCTCCACAATGGCTGTATCAATTTACATTCCCACCAACAGTGCAAGAGTGTTCCCTTTTCTCCACACCCTCTTCAGCATGTACTGTTTGTAGATTTTCTGATGATGCCCATTCTCACCAGTGTGAGGTGATACCTCATTGCAGTTTTGATTTGCATTTCTCTAATAATTAGTGATGTTGAGCAGCTTTTCATGTGCCTCTTGACCATCTGTATGTCGTCTTTGGAGAAATGCCTATTTAGGTCTTCTGCCCATTTTTTGATTGGGTTGCTTATTTTTTCTGATATTGAGCTGGATGAACTGTTTATGTATTTTGGAGATTAATCCTTTGTCTGTTTTGTTTGCAAATATTTTCTCCCATTGTAAGGGTTGTCTTTTCGTCTTGCTTATAGTTTCCTTCGCTGTGCAGAAGCTTTGAAGTTTCATTAGGTCCCACTTATTTATCTTTGGTTTTATTTCCATTATTCTAGGGGGTGGATCAAAAAAGATCTTGCTGTTATTTATGTCGAAGATTGTTCTTCCTATGTTTTCCTCTAGGAGTTTTATAGTGTCTGGCCTTACATTTAGGTCTTTAATCCATCTTGAGTTTATTTTTGTGTATGGTGTTAAGGAGTGTTCTAATTTCATGCTTTTACAGGTAGCTGTCCAGTTTTCCCAGCACCACTTACTGAAGAGGCCGCCTTTTCTCCAATGTATATCCTTGGCTCCTTTGTCATAGATTAGTTGACCATAGTTTGTCTCTGGGCTTTCTATCCTGTTCCATTGATCTATATTTCTATTTTTGTGCCAGTACCATACTGTCTTAATCACTGTAGCCTTGTAGAATAGCCTGAAGCCAGGGAGCCTGATTCCACCAACTCCATCTTTCCTTCTCAAGATTGCTTTGGCTATTTTGTGTTTCCATACAAATCGTAAAATTTCTTGTTCTTGTTTAAAAGACTCAATTCTGAGTTCTGGAGGAGGCAAAGATAACTAAAAGTTTTCTATGGTTGAAAGCCTAACAGTTTGGTGGTAAAGACAAATATTTAATAGAAAGAAAACAAATTGGACATTGTGCAATGAGTGATATGAGGGCACGGAGACAAAACAGCCTAATCTTGCCTAAAGTAAGAGGAGACCTCAAAGAGAGGTGACAGGACATGATTCTCAGAGGATGACTAGTTACTTTCCTAATTTACAAAGTGGAAAGGGCACTGGAGATGATGAGAACAGTACATGCAGAGTCACGAGGCATGCAAGAGCTTAGCATGCTGCAGGCATTTAGTATTCCTGGAGTGAAGTGTAAACTTTCGGAAAGTTGGGTGAGAACAGGCTGCCACAGTGTGCTCAAAGGTATTGGGTGAGCAGGTGGTGGCAGGAAGGGAGGTTACAAACGATATAACACTGTGATTAGGAACACTGAATTTATATAAAGCCGGATTATACTCAAAATTTGCCACTTTTAGCTTTATTATCTTTGGCAAGTTTTAAAATCTCATTGAATGCCATCTTTCTGTAAAATGGTGTTAATAACACTGCCAACCTTTTATGATTATTGTGTGGATTAAATAAGACCATGTGCTTGTATGTGGTACATGTTAAATAATCAAAAATGAAGATTACTGTAATTTATTCTATAAGGAATTCAGAGTTACCAAAGCATCTGAGCAGAAAAATAAAACGATGATATTGTATGGAGAAATGACACAAGACAATCAGCGATGTCAATAATAATTTAAAATATTTTAAAATAATTTAGAATATTTTACTACATGTAAAGTGTAATTCCAAGTGCTTTAAATAAGCTAATTTATCCTCTCAACAACCCTATGAGGTAGGCTACCATTACTTGCTCCCTTTTATAGATGAAAAAACAAAGGCACAAGGATGCTAAATAACTTGTCACACAACTATTAAGTGACAGACCAGGATTCAAACCCAGACATCAGGCTCTTGAATCTATACATTCAGCTTCTGGGTTCTGCTTCTGTTAGAAATTCTTTGACAAAAGTCTGCCTGATTTTATATCAAATTATTTCCCACCACAGCATGGGCTCAATTTTATTTAAGTACAGATCTTTAAGAAAAACATTCTCACACCATGAAAGGCAGAAGCCAGTATATGTATTCTAGAAATACTCCATAGCAGGTCATCTGGATAGAAATGGGCAAATGCTTGATAAAGTGGATATCATTAGAAAGATAGGTTCAAAATCTCCTTGGAAAATCAAGACTTGACTCTCATTTAGAGCATCCTCATCAACAGTGAGCCTGTAACAACTTTACATAAAAGTCAGTTTCCTTTTTAGAATTTGGGGCTAATGTGTGTCTCAGAGGTTTGTAAGACATAAGACAATGTGTAGAAAGGATTTTCCACTGTGTGTGGCACACAGAAGTTGCTCGTTCAGAAGCAGCTTTCACTGCTACAATTTTTGTTCTTTTAACTAAAGTGTCATCTTCTAATACAAGGTTTGCTGAGTCTTGAAAAGCCTTTCCTAAGATTCACTTGAACTCTCTTAAATATCTTAAGGACGGACAGAAAGGTATCACAGATATGAAATTCTTCAAAACAAACACATCCCTGTCTATGGCCTAAATTTCAACTCTTCTCATTTAAAACTTTCTCTGATTCAATTTCAATAACACTTTTTAAAATGTCCCTGTTTTTACCCAAATCTGAGCCCAGGAGAGCCCCCCAAAATGATGTTTTCATTGACTGACCTCACCAAAAGCCTCATCTCTCCATAAAGTTCTTCCAAGTGTCTTTTCTTCTGATATTCTGTCCTTTAGTTTGACGTTCATCCTCACATAATTCCACTTTAATGAGTGAGATAATATAATTATCCTTCAAAGTAGTTCCACTCCTTTAGAGCCCAGCCTGTCCCCATGGGACCTTGTCTAGCATGACCATGCTTTTTCCCAGTATAAGACACTGGCCTAGGTCTCCGCACTGGCCAAGAGAGCATGTTCTTCCCTGTGGACGATGGCAAGTAATAATTGTTGGAAGCACATATCCTCAAATCACGGAAAGCAAATTGTTTTTTCTTTTGGCCTTACAAATTTGTTAGAATCAGAAAGCAGATGTAGGGCATCAGCCAGGAATTCAGAGGAGTTGAAAGCCAGGAGGCCAGGATTTGGGAAGAGAAGAGAAGAGGCTCAGGTGGCTGATTGATATATGGTTATCAAACCCTGAGTGGAGAGAAATTCTTGGAGAGATTCAGCAGAATGATGGCTGGTAAGAGAACCAGGAAGCTGAATGTTACTTTGGCACTTGATTAAAAGCAGATTGTTGGGAGCTGAGTTGTCATGGGAATCTCATTGGACTAGAAAGCTCACTGTGTGTTTGCAGCCTAGAATTACCAGCTATGCGACCTTGAGCAAATCACTGAACCTCTTTTATTCTCTGTTGTTTTTTCATCATGAAAATGCAGACAATAATTGAAAATAATAGAAACTGCAAGGAGGTTTTTTTTCTAACTGATAAAATGTATAACAGTTCATATTTTTTAAAGTGTCTATAAATGTACAAACTATTCGCATGTAAAGAATTTATGTGATTGTGTTTGGCAAGACTAGTGGCTCAAAAATGTTGACTAAAACATTTTCACACCGATCTTTCAGTGGTGTATCACAATGGCCATTTTTAAAGCACAGAGAGGTTTAGTATCTTGGTCAAGTTTAGCCACACAGTGTGGCTCCTGAGCCAGTGCCCCTGATCATTAGAGTGCAGTTCTTCCCTAGATGAGGGCCCTAAGTGACTGTGGCTTATCTGAGTTCCAAGGGCAAAGGCATAAGGTTGGTTCCTGAAAGGCTGATGACAGGTACTCAGAGCCCATCACCTGATGCCAGAACCCCTACAGCACTGGCCACAGCATCACCCAACAGCACTTTCTTGTTCTCACTTCCGAGTCGTCACACATGCCCTTTCCTGTGTCTAAAATTATGATGTCTTCCCCCTCTGTGCCAAGCTATATCTCTCCAGTCCTTTAAAATTTGAAACCATAATTTGAAAAGCTACATGCACCACAATGTTCATTGCAGCACTACTTACAATAGCCAGGGAAGCAACCTAAATGCCCATCAATAGAGGAATGGATAAAGAAGATGTGGTACATATATACAATGGAATATTACTCAGCCATAAAAAGGAATGAAATTGAGTTATTTGTAGTGAGGTGGGTGAACCTAGAGACTGTCATACTGAGTGAAGTAAGTCAGACACAGAAAGATAAATATCGTATGGTATCACTTATATATGGAATCTAAAAAAAGGGTACAAATGAACTTATTTACAAAACAGAAGTAGAGTCACAGATGTAGAAAACTAACTTATGGTTACCAGAATATAAGAGGGGAAGGATAAATTGAGAGATTGGGATTGACATATACACACTACTATATATAAGATAGATAACTAACAAGAACCTACTGTACAGCACAGGGAACTCTAATCAATACTCTGTAAGGGCCTATATGGGAGAAGAATCTAAAAAAAGAGTGGATATATTTATATGTATAACTAATTCACATTGCTATATACCTGAAACTAAGACAGCATTGTAAATCAACTATACTCTAATAAAAATTTTTTTTAATGTTAAGATTTTATGAAGTCAAATCTGTCAATGTCTTTTTTTGGTAGTTTCTGCATTTTTGTGTCTTAATAAAGGCTTTCTTGTTTAGGGACAAAATAACACTTTTATTTTCTTTTAATGATTTTAGTATTTTGTTTGTTTACAATGAGAACTATGATCCATCTGGAGTGTATTTTGAGTAAGATAAGTGGAAGGAATCTTTGCCTCCTTGGATAGTAAATTGATCCACCAACATTTCCTGAATTATTCAGACTTTTCTCCCCAGATTTATATTCCCTTTACCATGCACCAAAGAATGTTCTATTTTTATAAAGCTTTTATTTTTAAATACATATTTATTTTCAAACATATATATATATGTTTGAAAATAATGTGCATTCTAAAATTATAATTATAAATTTTAAAATTTGAGTATTGCATTTAAATAGTCCTTGTTCACACAGCTGAGTGGATTTTTAATAAATATGGCTGTTGACCATAGAAAATAAAACAAAATTCTCAGCTGAAACCTCATGGAAATGAGGAGTAGGAATTATAATGTTTTTCATCAGCATTTCATGATATTGAAAAAAACAAAAGCAAACAACAATAACAACAGCAAAAACCCTTGTTTATTTTATTGTCATAGACACAGACTCTAGGACCCTTGGTCCTATTCTGAAGACATATGAAAAACAAGCAGAAGTTCAGGGATTTATAGCATCAAAAGTGAGGCATCTGTGACTTTAGATGGTTTGAAAGGGTATCTTATTTGATAGCAGCCAACAAAGCAGGAGACAGTGCCAGATCAGATAAGAATAAAGAACATCTCCGGCCAGAATTAAAAAGACTATTTTGGGATATATCAAAAGGAGTAAAGCTAGATTGGAAATGACTGCAAAGGTGATTAAATAGGTAAGAACAAAGAGAACACTTCTTGAGTTCTGGCTAAGGAGAGGAAAATTCTTAATCATCTTTTAATTGTACTTTGTAATTAGCCAAGTCACAAATGCCATGTCTGGGATTAAAAAGATTTTTCATACAGCAGAAACTGTTATGGATTTTTGCTAGGGAAAGTGCTCAGGGTTGGGGGATAGAGTGAGTGCTAAAGCCTTTCAATTTGTGTAATGATTTGAGAAACCAGGTCCTACAAGCATATTTGTTCATAAAGCACATTTTGAAAGATACTGTTGTTCTATTTTTGCTTTTTCCCTTTTCCAAAGGAAATGAAAAACAGTGATGGAAATTTTTCCAGGGGAACAAAATCTCGACAAACAGTGAAGCAAACAGACACTGGAAATTGCTTATGAAGTTCCTAGAGAGAATGGATATATGATATCATAGTTATGTTACAATATATTGAATGACAAGTGGTAAAGAGTAAGAAAATGCTGAAGTTACATTTGAGTGAGTTATTCCATACTAAATATTCTTAATTAGTATCACAGAAGGCATGGAAAACAGGTTAATTACTTACAGAAATAAAACAATAAAATCACCTCTAACAAGCATGCGTATATCAATGTATAACTTCTGCTGGAAAAGCAAACCTCACCAAATTAGATGGAGTTAAGGCAAAGTCTGTGAGAAAAATAATAATACTTCTAGATAACTCATTGCCTGCATTTTTATTAATTCTTTGAGCGTTTACCTAATATCTGTAACATGTGAGACTCTTTGCTCATTGCCAGAATAGCACAAATTAAAGAACATGATCTGCTCTCGTGAAGCCTGCAGTCTAGGGAGAAAAACAAACATTTTTTTTTTCTCATCTATGCTTCCTGTTCTCTATCTCTCTATGTGATTTCATTTTTGCACTGTGAATAAACTCTACATGCAGACTAACCTGACTAACCTCTGAGGGATATCTCTAGCCTGATCTCTACTATGAGCTTGAGACCCACATACCCAACTAAACCTACGTAATCTCATTAGTTGTCTACACAGAGGCCTAAGAGGTCTGTCCAGATAAATGTGACCACATCAGAGCTGGCCATTTCCTCGTTCCTTCTTCAGTTCCTCACCAGCCTCTCCCAGTTGTTCAGGGCTAGCATTGATAAAAGCTGATTACGGCAGAGGAACGGGGCATAGGAACACCCAGAAAGGTCTAATGGTTTCATGCTCTCCTGCCACTGTCTTGAAATTCTTAATAATTTTATCTTTGAACTTGTGTTTTGTATGAGAAGTCAATGGGACAATGGAACATGTGTATCCGAAAAGTCCATACACAGATGAAAGGAAAACCTTGATATTTTTGTACCTTTAATGGCCCCTTTCCCCCTGCTTTTTGAACAAAGAGCCCCACATTTTCATTTTGCACAGGGCCTGTAAATTGAGTAGCCAATCCTGTGTACGAACATCACGCAAGTCAGATTCAGGCAGTGTGGTCATGTTTGTACTCTATCCCTGAAGTGCTAACCTGCCCTGTTTTGTTCCCCTCACTTCCTACTACGTGTTTTAAATTGATCTGAGCATTGGTATTTGGTCTTTCTCTTCCATGACCTCTCGGATAGCTTGCCTGACAATAGACTTGGATGCTACCATGGCATCAAGGCATTTCCCCACATGACAGCACTTGCCTCCTGGACAGGCCTTCTCTCTAGCCTGTGAGCGTTCTCCAGAGAAACAAGCAATGATACCAGAATGATTTCTCATTCTTTCAAAAGCATGTGTTCTTTTTAAATTATGTGACAATTAACATTCCATGGAAAGACTGAAAAATAAGATGTGTAGTGAACGTCTCATCACAGCTTTCTGGTCTGAAAACCAGAGTTTGCTCCACAGGATTTGACTACTGCATTTGATTTCTCCATTGACAAAGCCAGTGACAATTTTGCACCTTAAGTTTCACAACTTTCCAATGACATTTTAAAATTCTCACTCCCCCAAAGCAGAAATATTTTTAAAATCCCAGGGGTACTCTTTGAAGAAAACCTCTTCCCCCTCACAGTGCTGAGTGGAACAACGTCATATATTTTCCAAAGTACAGCTAATTGAAGCACTTTTTCTTAGTTTTCTGCATTTCAAAATACCTATTATGTATGTAATTTTATAAATCAGATATACTTTAATATCCTTCCTATATGTATTTGGGAATTTTATTATTTTTCAGGTTCTAAAAAATGTCAAGGAAAGCTACACATTTTGGGGGCACAGCATCTCAGAAAAATATATCTTTAAGACCACAACGATCTTACTGAGGTTTGCTTTGATATAAAATGGCAACAGGGAAGAAGTTTAAGTGAAGAAAAGGATTACTTTTTTCTTCACTTAAAAAAAACAGGCATCATAGGTTGCCACTTCACAGTAATGTCTTAATATTCTCTCATTTAACTATGTAAATCGTCCAAGAAGACTGCTGTTTATGGTAATTTACATGTGCAGAGATCTGCTTCCCAGGTAAGCTAATTTAAATCAAATTATAACTAAGGGAGATTTACCACTTGTTGACTTAGACAGACAATCGTTTATAACTCCACCAAAGGGCTAGTAAAGACTGCAGGATTTCAAAAGTGAGGTGAAACCGTCGTGATCCTGCTGTGAAAGGAATCAGCTGAAATGCTATGGAAGGACTTAGTATTTCCATTGATGTTTGTAAGAACCAAAGGCAGCCTCTTTTGTTAGGGAAGTGATTAGTGAATACCGTTGACCCTCACTACCTCCACATTCAAGCCTTCCTTTATACATGAAGTTAAAGGCTGTTCTCCCCAACTAATTCACCACTCTCTTTTGATACAAATCCAGCACTCTTCAGAATCCGCCTGCATTCTAGTTGAACAGTTGTACCAAGTGCTGAATGTAACTGAGAAAAGACCATTGTAAACCGCTCAAGTGTTCAGTGTCCCAAGATCCTTTCTTTTCTTTCTCTTTCTTTCTCTTCTTTCTCTTTTGACCATTTAAAGATACTCCATTTCAGCTTTGAGAAACTAAACATGTACAAATTCATTCTTTGTTTTAGGGGCACTTTTGTTACAGAGTGAATGCCCTCCTTAGCTGACAAAACTTCCACATGGGTCTCTGCAAGACCAAGAAAGGTGCACAAGTTTGCCTGGATGCAGACACAGGTGTCTGTAATAGTGGCAGGCAACAAGGAGGTTACAAGTACAGCAAACTGATTAAGAGAGTAGGCTTAAGAAGCAGAGATAGGTCCAAATACCCATCTTGACATTCACTTGCAAAAAAACCTTTAGGAAATTTTCTCAAACTCTTTGAATTCTGGTGTTCTTATGAAGAGATAGCATTCATTATACCCTCTTCATAAGGCTCATGTAATGACTTAATAAGCCAATGCATATAAAGCGCAAAGCTTTACGTAAATATGTTCATTCTCAAAAATACCAGCTAAGAATTACAGTAATGATGATGATCATGAAGTGTTATACGTGGAAAATGGACAATTTCCAACATATTTCTGCATAAAGAGTTAACAAAATCTTTTCCGTTCTTCATGAGAATCTGACCTTCACTTAACTTTCAAGTTTGTTAATTTCTTAAATGTAATATGTTGGCTGTTTTGCTAACCAATGTTGTTTATGGTAAGATGTGACCCACAATTAATAAATTTCATGGCAAGGCACATACATGAACTATAAATACCTGGTAGGAGGCCGTTCTTTGGGCTTTCCCAAGTGTGCTGAGTTTGTCACTGACATGTCCTTTGTGGAGACCCTGGAAATTATGCCTATAGTGTTGTTATTACAAGAGATATTTGCTCCTGGGGGTACAAGGCTTTGAAGCATCTGCCCAGTATAGACACTGCCTCCTTACAGCTGACTTGTGCTGCACAGAATTTTGTGAAGGCTCCCACAGAAGATAAACATCTGGGGCTGTCCCTGCTGGCATGCTAGGTTTCCCATCCAGATCCTTCTAAGTGAATATGATGTTGAACATCTTTATGGCAATCTTGTGGGTCTGAATGTTTAGCTGAGCCCAAGAAAACACACTGAAGATATTGCTGGATATTTCAACTTAGTTTTCTGACCACCAAAGCATATGCTTGAAGGCTAAGTGTATGATAATATTAGAGTAACATAGGTTCTGGATCAACTGTGAATGCTTATGGAATACCAGAATTCTCCCCTGCCTAGATGGGTTTTTCCATTTCCTTGAGGGAGACATTTCTGCTGCTGATGATTCTTTGGGACTGGTAAAGTCATCTGTGGAGGCCAGTCAAAGATTTCTTGGTTAGAATCAATTCATAAATGTAGTCTTCTCAATCTGCCATATGCAGACGGCCAAACAGAACCAAAACAGACCTGCCAGACAGGAATTTATCCCTAGAGGTACATTTGGTGGTTGGCTGAATGGCAAAGGCAACCAGAGATGTTCCTTATTTTCATTGGAAACCTTTGCTTACCCTAGTGGCAACCTTTCTCAACCGAGGTTCTTGGAGAGAATTAAGCCCTAATGCTCTTGCAGAATCTTTTAGTTTCCTATTGTTGCTGTAACAAATTACTATGAAATTAGTAGCTTAAAACAACATAAATTTATTATCTTACAGTTCTGGAAGTCAGAAATCTGAGATAGGACTCACTGAACTAAAATCAAAGTGTCTGTCAGCAGGGCTGTGTTCCTTCTGGTCGCTGCAGGGGGAATCCATTCCTTTATCTGTTCCAAATTCTAGAGGCTGCCTGCATTCCCTGGCTCATGGTCCCTTCCTCCATTTTCAAAGCCACCAGCATAACACCTTCTCATACGTTTCTAACTCTGACCCTCCTACCTCCTGCTTTGACTTACAGGGACCCTTGTGATTATATCAGGCTTCCCCAGGCAATCTAGGATAATCTCCTCATCTCAGGATGCTTAACATAATCACCTCTGCAAAGTTTCCTTTGTCATGTACAGTAACAGACTCACAAGTACCAGAGATTAGGAAGTGGACATCTCTGGGCTGGGGTCATTACTTTGCAACCTTTGTTTATAATAAATTAATTCATCTCTTATGCAACTAGGATGTCACTATTTATGTATCATCCTCAGAAGAATTGAGAAAACTGTCACTCAAGTCATTTTAGTGATTTAGATGAGGAACTTCCCCTGTGAAAGAGTGCTTGGTAGGAATAATGCCTTAAATGAACAGGCAGTGAGACATTTTTAGTAACAGTAGTTTTACAAATTCTTTTAAAATTTGGATAGAGAAGCAGGCAAAAAAGGTGGGCACTGAAAATTAAGTGTGAGCCCAGAAAGCATATGGTAGAGATTTTAAGATTCATTGTTGGGTAAATACATCTACCAAGAGAGGAATATTAGGGCAACAGGTGTGGGAGAAAATGTGAATATGAATGGTTGATGCCCCTAAATTCCATCTTTTCTAAAAATGTGCAAGTTATCAAAGTTATTTTTCTTTTTAAAAAATCTAGCCTTTATTCTAATGACCTTTGCATACTTCAGTGGATACTCCCACAAGAAACATTCAGCAAAAAATGCATGCGTATAGAAACCACACAATAGCTAGTTTCACTTCTCCCGCCAAAAAAAAAAAAAAAAAATCAGTAGTTGTTTGTCTCCAAATTTCATCTTGGGTCTCTCTGTGAAATGTTCAATTTAGTGTTGATAGATCATTCCAGTGAGTATGAGCTTATACACAATTCAGTATTAATTTCCAGCCAATTGTAAATCAAAGCACTTCAGCTAGGCAGAGTCACCTCTTCCAAGTCGGCTTGACATTATCTTTTAACCAGTAATAGGAGCCAGCGTCTGCTGGATTGATTCTTATGACCATCACATAAGGTCCAGTAGGAAGACTAGAAGACTCATTACTGTAAGTACTTATGTAGAGCTGAGCAAAGCCTTTGGTATAAACTTTAGGCTACCTAGTTAGCTTCTAGAATGTTTTCCATCATAAGAAAGAGTTCTGTAGTGGTAGACGAGAGTCCTGGTTGTAGTCCTGGCTTTGCCAGTCCCAGTGTGTATGTGACTAAAGAGCAGTTCAGATAGCAGAAAAGAAGCCAGTAGGCTGAGTACGGTTACTGATGCTTATTTGGGGGAAACTTTTATGAGTGGAAACAGGAGCTGCTGTCTAGTAGACGACTTAATGGTATCTCACGATTTAAGAGGAAATTCTTTCAGAAGAGAAAGCAAAGCAAAAGGGTTAACCTGTCAGACTGGTAAACTGAGAAAGCAAGGACCAAATTCAGGAAGAAAAGCTTTTAACAGAACCAAGAGTCCTCTTGAGAAGGAGGAGACTAAGAAAAAGAATTGGGCCATAGTAGAATTTGAGCTGTGTATGTCCTCTTTGAAACCCTAGACTGCTTCTGACTCATGTTCTCACCCCTACCTCTTGATTATTAATTACAAGCGGAAGCTAACACATCAGACAGTATAGAAAATGGAGGAAAAAACATCAGTTTAGTAGAGGAGACAGACCCCAAAGCCGGTAAAATGAAAACAAAATTAACAAATTTATATAAATGCTATCAAAGGAAAAGGGATACCTAGAGAATCACAGGCGGTTACCTCCTACTACTGTCTCCAGAAAAGACCTTTCTGAGGAATTGATATTTAAGCTAAAATTAGAAAGAACAGCCCGGTGAAGGCTTACAGAGCTTGACAGAAATGCATTTGCAAATGTCTTGGGGCAGGAAAGAGCTTGTCCTCTTTGAAGAACTGGGAAAAAACCAGTGAGGCTAGTTCAAGGTGAGTAATTGAGGTGAAGTTAGAAAGGCATATGTGGTAGATTACTTCACTTCCTCCCTCCTACCCACGTCCACGGATGAATATACTTACCTATTTCACTGTTGTTGGACCTGGCCATGTGACTTGCTTTGGCTGCATAGTGGATGGGTGAACTCTACTAACCCTTAACTTTGGCCTCAGCCACCGTCACTTCTTTGGTCAAGGGGACACTGCTGATACGATGCAAGAAGAGGTTTAAAATGTGCCTGCTCAGTTAAGCTTGCTCTGTTACACTTTTGTCACTGTGATGAAAGAACGTGTCCTAGATAGTCTGCTGACAGCAGGAGGGTGAGAGACATGTGTGGTAGACACGGATCCAACATGCAGCCTGGAGTCAAGACCAGCTGGGCCAGTCCCACCTAGATCAGCCAACCTCCAGCTGATCTGCAGATGCTTGAGTAAGATTAAATCATAGTTGTTTTAAGCCACCAAGTTTGGGGGTGGTTTGTTATGCAGCATTATTATGGGCATAACTGACAGAGTATAAAAGGACCATCTTACAGAGCTTATGGGAACATAACTGGAGAGTTTTAGGTCGAGAGTGATATGATGTGAATTATATTTATTGCAGCTCACTCTGGCTGCCGTGAGAGGCCAGTGAGGAGGAAGCAGTTAGAATAGTCCACTTGGAAAGACTGGTAGCAATGCAGTAAAAGGGAAATGAATATATTTTAAATAAATCTTGGGGGCAGAACCAACAGTACTGGCTAACTAGTTACATTCAGAGAGAAAGGAAAGTGAAGAACTAAAGAGCGACTTCCAGGTTTCCAGCCTGGACAGCTGGGTAAAGAGTAAAACACTTTTGGTTTTCTATATTACTATTTTTTCACAATAATAACGTAAATGGCTATACAGTCAGTTAGCATACCATAAATTACTTAATCATTACTTTATTTTGAATGTTGGTTTGTTTCCAGTTTTATTCTTTCACCAAAAACTCAGCACTTAACCTCTAAGTATATGTAATTTTCATATATTTTAGATGTGGGAGGGGGTGTAGATTCCTAGAAATGGGATAGTGGGCCAAAGCATTCCAGTGGTATCTTTTCTTTTTTTCCCAGAGAGTTCATTCCTTCCCATAGACAGGAAGTGAATGGGGAATGTGGAAGAAGCACATCCACAAAGAGCAATGAATTTCGCTTTGGTGAAATGTCACAGCCTCCTTGAGGCTTCTAAGAATAGCAACAGCAAACCTTTGTAAAATGTTCTGTATATGCCAGACACTGTTCTAGGCACTTTATATGTGCATTAACGGATCTAATCCTCACAACAAGTCTATGAAGTAGGCACTAATGTTATTCCCATTTTGCAAAGAGGGAATTCTGAGGCAGGGATGCTAAATAACTTGCCTCTAAGAGCATAAGCAACAATTGTGTAGAAATCACTGTCTCCGTGGTAAAGATGATCCTGAAAAATGGGTTATTTCACCACAGGTACCTTATTTGGACTTATAGAAGAAATTGCTTCTCACTTTCGTACCAAATAATCCTTGTGCTTATTCTAAAGAAATGATAAATTTTTAAAATTAATCTTTATTGGAGTATAGCTGATTTACAATGTTGTGTTAGTTTCTGCTGCACAGCAAAGTGAATCAGTTATACGAATACATATATCCATTCTTTTTTGAGGAATCTAAAAAAATGGAACAAATGACCCTATTTACAAAACAGAAATAGAGTCACAGATGTAGGAAACCAACTTATATATAGTTAGCAAGGGGGAAGGAGGGGCAGGGATAAATTGGGAAATTGGGACTGACATATTCACACTGCTATATATAAAATAGTTAACTAATAAGGACCTACTGTATAGTCAATACTCTGTAATGACCCATATGGGAATAGAATCTAAAAAAGGACATGACAATTTTTTTTTTTTTTGGTGGGATCTTCCTGGAGCAGGGATCGAACCCATGTCCCCTGCATTGGCAGGTGGATTCTCAACTACTGCACCACCTAGGAAGCCTTAGGACATGACAAATTTTTAACTGAAGAGTTTTGTACCAAATAATCATGTGTTTCTCTAAAGCAAACAGTAGGTTTTTACTGGACAGACTTCATAACTGATTAGATTTTACCTGGAAAACACTGGAGCCAAATGTCTAGCCCAGTTTTGGCAAGTTTCTAGAGCTTTATCATGTTTATTCCCATTCCTATATCCCTGCTATGCCTGCACCTATCATCTTTTCTCATTTACTTTTAATTTTAATTTATCCCATGATGGATTTTACATATCTTGTAAGCTTCCTTAAGCCCTTTTCGAAACAAAGAGAAATATAAACAATAAACAGACTCAGGCAAGCTTTAAAAAAGGAATGTCAATATATAATCAGCTCAAACTATGTCTATAAATTCTATACGGTCAATTTCACTAATATATATTTTATTGTTTGTTTGTTTGCTTTTAACCTTCTCTGGCAATTACAATTTTTTAAAGTGGTATTTTCAGTGAACTTGATCAGGAAATGCTGCTTGAAAGAGTCTCCCCTTTTCAACCCCTCCTCTGTTTTGTTCCCTGAGAGCCCTGGTGTAACCAAATAATAATAGCAATCCTTAAAATACTAATGCAAAATTTTAAATAATAATAATGATATTTATTAAGTGTTCACTACTGTTCTAAGCAATAGAACTTAGGCAGGCACTATTCTAAGCACTTTACAACAAATTATGCTATTTACTCCTCACGACAATCCCATGAGGACCTCACTGTCATTATACACAGACTACAGATGAGGAGGCAGGTTTTAGGAGGTGAAGTAACTTGACCAAAGCCACAGAGCTAGCAAATGGCAGATCTTTAGATTGAACCGAGGTCTGTTTAGCAACCAAACCTGTGTTATTAATTACACAATATTTACATATATTCCTGGGATAATAGGCTCCCAATTTTCCTCAAAATTATTTCTGATTTCTCCATTTAACACTGTCAGCCCTGACGTAACTTTTATCTGAATCAATCTGTCAATCAGTCCATCAGAGAAGACAAATGAGCATTTTTTCAATCCCTCTTACATGCTTGGTGTGGGATCAGGCACTCTAAACACTGTTCATCAATCCTCACAACAATTTTATGAGGTGGATATCACTGTTCACGTTAAAACTTAAACATACTAGGACTTCAAAGGTTTGTTACTCATTGAAGGTCACAAAATTAGTAAAGAGCAAAGCTAGAATTGAATCTGCATACCTTGAAATTCATGTTTTGTTTTGTTCTTTCCATGACTTTGGGAAAATTACATCTTTAATGCATCTCAACCTTCTCATCGGTAAAATGGAATAGTAAGGCTTGCCTTAAATTTCCTGGACAGTGTGCTTGAGGTTGACCACATATAACAATTAGGTAGGAAAATGCTTTGGAAATTACTTCCCACTGCACTTTCTGGGTTGCTATTAATGAAGGATTTTTGGTGTCCTAGAAGACTGTTTACCCCTTGGGATGTGGCCACAAGTCTAAGCTGCCCTGAATTAGTCTGATCAAGGGGAGCAACTGGGAGCAGGATGAGTCACCCAAACAGCAGGGCCGGTGGCCACGCAAGTAATGGATGGCCTCAAAGTGCATGTCTGCTCATAAGGACTGTCTGCAGGGGCAGTGCCACTGCTACTGCTTCCTTCCTTCCTTACAAATGCAACAGAGGTGGGAGTAAGAAAGTAAAAGATAGATATAAATGTGCCTGCCTCTACAGCAAAGCCCAGCTGGCCTATAAGATAGTTTAATTGTAGATAAAACAATTCATGATTTCTAGCCTTTATGCCATTGCTTATGAGATGGCCTAAGAACACATTTTACAGACCTCTAACTACCAGGAGCATGATTGACCAGGTTCCCAGCTGCTGCCCGCTGACACCCATCTCCAGGCCGGCCACAGGTCATGCTTCCCACAGGCTACTGCAGGGCTACTGAGACAGGTCCCAGCCTGGGAGACACAAGCTCCTCCAACAGTCAACTTGGGCTGCAGAAATCCCCATCTGAAGGTCTTGCTGCACCTTCACTAGACTACAAGATAATCTGGGACCTTCCTTTCCTCTCTCCTTCACTGGGGTCAGTCTTGGGTCAAGGTCTGAAGTTTCACCTAGACTCCTCAATACCTCTTCATTTTCACTCATAGGTGTTTCCCCTAATAAAAACCTCATACGTTTAATCCCCCATGGGCGAATGTTTCTCAAAGGACTCAGACTAACACAGTTGACAGTATTTTCTGCTGCTTAGTGTTCTCTTAATTCTACCCTTCAGACCTTTCCCATGGAGCATTCACTGATTCCCCCAAGCCCCTATTCCCAGCTGAAAGCTTTTCCTGCTACCACTTATCTTTACTTCTTTTAGGATGCATAAGTTATTTTACCATAAATTATGGTTATCTACATAGATATTTTATCTCCTCCACCAGATGTTGAACCCCTTGAAAGTAATAGCATCAAAATGTATTGACACATTATATCATTCTATGCCTGGCACTGTACTATTGGCTTTACATATACAACATATCTATTTAATCATCAACACACTTCAAGGTATATACTATCAATTTCATTTTACAGAGAAGAAAATTGAAGCCCAGAGAAATTAAATGACTTGTTCAGTGCTGCACGACTAGTCGGTAGTAGACCTTATTTTAAATTTGGGCTTTTAAACTAAATCTTGTGCTCAAATTATTATTCAATCCCTGTTAAAAGCCCTTGCTGATATAAAAAGCGCTAGATAACTAATCCTATTTCTTATCTTAACTCCTAGGAAGCAGAGGGCTAAATTTTATGCCCTGTTGGAGTAGATGTCCTTTGCTTTGGGGTTCATGTAGAGTTACTGTTGCCTAGCCTCAACCTTTATTGTTAGTTTTTTTTAAATTGCTGTATTTGTAATGTACATGAATATTTTTCGTTGGAGGAGTGGCAGGTATAAAAAGGAAGCAAGAACCTCTGGATATGAATGCTCTGGGTTCAGATACATAGGAATATAGAGATACAGCTCTCTGACAAAACCAAAACAGGCTATGAAAAATGACCTCAGAGAAAGTAGAGGCCAGGTGGTGCTTTTCTCTGCTAAAACAAAAAGAAATTATGTTTTATAAATTCACACAGCAATTTGCTTATGGAAATTAGAATGGAATTCAGTACTCCCAGTTCCCAGAGCAAAGGCCATGTTCATTGCCTTCACAGCAGAAAGGAACAGTGTAATGTCTACTGTGGCTACGCCAAAATGTATATTCATGTGTCTTGAGACAAAGTATTGGAAATGGAAACCAGGTCTATGAAGCCCCTTACTTGACTTAATGGCACTTATTCACTCTTGAATTCTTTATTGCAATGTTCTGTTTGTAGTACAAATTGCATTATTAAGTATTGATGAAAATTCCTAAAAATACCCCTCTATGTATCCAAAAGTTGGATGCAATATTTGCATGAGTTATGAAAACTGTTGTATATAATGAGTCAGAGCACTGCCTCATGAATTCTGCAGTAAAAAATTACAGTCCAGTTCCATGAATGTAATTATTCAGGCACCCAGTCTGATTTATCATCTTGATGAGAAACTAAGCCATGAAATATCCTCTGCTAGAAATCGGCCTTCGCTCATTTTGCAAATACACCGGAGAGAAGCAGGAGGGGAGAGAAAACAACAAATGATCTGCCAGAACCAGAAGAAACACATTTCTTTTTCTTACTTAAAAAAACAAACAAACAAAAAAAAACAAACAAAAAAACCAACTGTAGTAATCAAATGTTAATTTTGAAATAGATAAATGGAAAAAAAACTACACACTCCTGTATATGATTTTGGCAGTGTGAGCCTGACTCAGGGCTAGAGATGTTTGATTTCACACCACTTATCCAAGATCAAAACCTAGGGAGGGGAGGCCCAGAGGGAGGAGCTTCTGGACAGGAGGCTTGGAGGCGTGTGGAGCTCTCCACACAGACACCCTCATGCCACAGTTGGTAGCTGATTAGTCCTTTGCAGGCAGCAGTGTCTCTGCTGGCCTCTGTTCACTGCTCAGTGCACAAATTAGTGAAAATGAGTCACAGCGTGTGCAAGCAAGTGGGACTGACGAAATCTGCAGAGCTCAGCTTGCTGCGAAATCATTGAAAAGGAAAACAGGAACTTCCGACAGATGGAAGAGTTGGAAGCTGATAAAGATGTTTCAGGGGAAAGGCAAAGGTGAAGTGGGAAAAGAAGCATGCTTCCCAGATCTGAACAACAAGAGAACACTAGAAATGCAGCAAATATTTTAAACTTGCCCTTTATTCCAGATCTGTTTAAAAGCACCTTTTACGCATTGCTAAACATGCATATGATGTTTTGGCTTTTCTATTCTTTTGACACAACTGCTGTCACCTGGAGGAGGTGGGGTGGGCATGTGGAAGCTGCCAGTTGCCTATTCTGATATGTGGGAACACAAATCCTGCTACTTTGGACTTAAATCATTTTGTGAAGGTCCCTGGAATTCCTAACATTTAAGAAGCACTTAAAGGTCCAGCCAAAAATGAAATGGAGTATAAGCAATAACTGAGCCTATTATAAATGAGACAGTGGAAACAAACATCATGTGTGTGAGTGTGTATATGTGTGAGCACGTGTGTGTTTCAGAGAGTAGGAGCTTGAACTTGGGTCATGAGATACACAGAGACACTTCTGAAAACAAAGAATATATTATGAGAGACTGAATGTGTGTTAAAATTTTGTGGCCTGCCAGAGACCATTCAGTATAACTTGGTGGTTAAGAGTTCTGCCTCAGGAATCAGAAAGAGCAGAGTTCATGTACCAGTTTTACCCCTACATCTATTAACCTGGTCAATTGGCTAATCTCTCTGAGCCTCAGTTTTCATTATCTTATATATTTATGATATAAATACATAATATTAAACTCATAGGGTTCATGTGAAGTAATGCATTTAGCTCATTGTCTGACACACAGAAAGCACTCAATAAAATATTATTATAGTCTTGTGAGTTCCTAGCCTCTTGCCAGTGCCAGATAATAATGGAAGGCTGATCTCAAAGAGGAAGAGTATGCTCCCTTAAGGAACATCAGTGCTGGCAGCTTTAAAATTTGGCTAGGGGATAGGAGGAGTTAGAGATGCATTACAGTGCTGTTGTCCATTCCACTCTGCACGGGAGGCACTGTTACCTGACATCCTCCCACATTTTCCATGTGTGCCATCTGAGCTAATGAATCATCAAGATGAATCACAAACTCTGCTCGAAGTGAAGCCTTTGTCCACAACTCTTCCCAGATGAGCTGAGGCATAAATGAAGAGACTAGGATCTTGCCTGTGTGACCCCAAGGAATAATGATCCTCTACATCCCTGGAAGTATGGGATCGGCTTAAGACCATTTGGTTGCATCAGAGCTGTGGAATATCAGAAGGCTGAGAAAAAATACTGTCCTCCTGAGGACAAGCGCAGAGGGAAGTTCCTTGGATCATATTGAGAGATAAAAATTAGAACCATGAAAATGTCACCTGTCTCCACCAAAAGTACCATAAGATTAACAAGCAAGAATTCAGTACAATCGGTGGGCTGTCCTTCTGATCTCATGCTTTTCTTATTGTCCTACCTATTAGCTGATGGGCTCTCTGAGAACAGAAACCATGTTTTAGCCATGTCTGTATTCTACCAGCACACTTGAGCAACTCTATAAACCTTTGTTGACTTGGCTCCATTAGCACAAAAATGCCTCAGTTATCCCATTTTAAAAGGCTTGATTCATCATGTTATTGTTTATTTGTAAGATAGCTAATATAATGACACTATTCCTGTGTCTCTTTTGCTATCTTAATCTAGTAATGTTCTACCGAAAACAAGTAGCAGTGATTCGCAACTCTTCTCTCTTAATTTCATCAAATATTTCCTTACCAAGGAGAAAAGTAACGCAAAATATTCTCAGGGCATTTACAGGGTCTTATTCACTTTTGTTTCCTCTAAACCCACACACAGCCTCTGGCTCAAAGTAAACATTCAACACATCCTCATTGGAGGAATGAATGAAAGAGAGGGGCCAGGTAGGACAAAGATCATTTATACCCATGCATAAGAGGAGTTAGCTCATGTTTCCCACTGTCTCATTAGTCACGACTCAGAAAATCTGTTCACAGTGCCTATAAATTTATTGTAAAATTTGAGGTTTACAACTCATTTTTTCCCCTAATTTTACATTAATATCACATTACTTTGCATTGGTATACAATTGTATGCTTTTTTCTTTTTAAGTGTGGTCACAACTATTATTTTGTCTTACCTCTGCTAAAAAACATTTTTATTTATGTATAATAAACTCCCATGGCACCCTCTTTGACAGGTCACCTTGAAATCTTTAAGAAAGTCCCCAGGTCACCCCTAGTAGAGAAGGCTCACCTTCCCAATGCCTGTTATTGGAGTATCCCCAAGGTCGTAGGTGTGGCTAGTGTGCCCCTGAGTCTGGGGCATGGATTAGATTGGTTTCAGGAACTATTCTGTAGGTGTCACTCCAGACAGTGATCTGGGTAAAAAGACCTGCTATAGAATGAGGCCTTTTGGTCAGTCTACAAGGGCAATCCGTGGATGGGCTCTTGCTCAAAAAGAAAATTTGCACCTATTGGCTATTTTCAGTAATGAGTTAAAGCCACAAATAGAATACTACTTGTTTGATTGCCCAAGTTTTTGGTGGAACCTGTGGATTTGCTCTGAAATGGCTTATTTTAGAGATTATAAATCCACCATAATCCATTGTCATTTTCATCATGTAGACATAGTCTACTTCTCTACTACAATAGTATTGAACCAGATGTTCAAAGTGTAAAACCTATTAAAAGAATGGCGCTAAGCCCAGGAGTCTGGTAGCTTCGACCTGGCTTAATTCACAACTTTGCATTTCTGTTATGTTTCTGGGCCACAGATTTAACTTTTTTTTTTTTTAATTTATTTATTTATTGGCTGTGTTGGGTCTTTGCTGCTGCACAAGGGCTTTCTCTAGTTGTGGCGAGCAGGGGCTACTCTTCATTGTGGTGCACAGGCTTCTCATTGTGGTGGCTTCTCTTGTTGAGGAGCATGGGCTCTAGACGCGGCAGGCTTTAGTAGTTGTGGCTCACGGGCTCAGTAGTCATGGTGCACAAAGACTATTCACTGAATCTTTTGATTATCATGAAAATTCTTAGATTGGGAGAAAAGACTGGATTCATCTAAATTTCAGAAGATGTGCAAAGCACACTTCCCAATGAGAATACATCAAATAATTGGCCAAACATTTCCTCATGAAGATCCTTTGACCTTTAACATTGAAAACAGGGGTCTAATTTTAAAAAGGGAAGCAGAGAAAAAACAGCATTTCTTTCGAGCACAGTTTTTTTTGGTAGCCTCCCTAGCTGGGAATATTCTGCTTCTAGAGAAGAAAGAATTGTGCTTCTATTATCACCCTATCAAGATGCATACCAAGTATGTGTTTTTAAGCATTTCTCCCATTAAGGACATTTCCAGTTAATGAATTTAATTGAAAGTGACCAGGAGCCATAAACTTTCATCTATACACTTGAATATAAACATGTAGGAGTCTCAACAAGCAGGTAGGTTTCCCAAACAACAGTCTGGAAGTACAACACCCTCCCACCAAAAAGAAATTAAGAAGCAGTAGCTTTATGACTTGTCTCAGCCCCTCTCATCAGCCATAAACACCTTAATCGCCCCCTTAGACTCTTAGGGAAGAGGTTATTAGAGGACACCTATAAGACCTTAGGTGCCCTCAGTTCCTGTATTCCAGATAACTTGTCCAGTTCTATTCCCAGATATTTTACCACTTCAGACTCAGTTGCTCCTTCCCTGGCTTATTTTGGGATTGACTCCATACTAGTTACGACTATAGAATATCTGACAACTTCCGACCCTCCCACGATTAAGGAATGCTTTTTCATTTTATGAGAATGTATTATCCACATACCCTTTGCTACTTCCCTGCAAGGACTCAAAGTCTCTGATTCTTAGGTCTCTATAAAACAGCTCCCTCCCCACCCCACCCCCAAGCATTGCCCTCTATTTCTCATCCCTATAGCCCAAGAGGCACTCAGCAGCAGTGACAGACATAAGTTACTATTTCCATCTGTTTGCATTGCTAGGAATTACAGAATTCCCCCATGAGGCCACTTGTACCTATTTCCTGATGGCTCCAAAGATGACAGCCAATCCCTGAAATCATTTCATGTTATTATGACACAAATTTATTACCACTGAATAAATTACATATTTGATTCAAAATTCAGGCTGAATGGAAAAATTAGATTATTTCTATCATCCTGCACAGATTTTATTATTAATTTGTTCATTTGAAATTTAATAATTCCAGGCAGGTCAAATAAATTATTTAAAATTGTATTCTACCCTCAGACACAAATCCAACGTGTCTTCAGGCATTCAATTACTCATCATATATAGCTTCTTTAGGCGTCAAGATAATGTCTGGCAAATACTTATGGGGAAAAAATAGGGTCACTGATCATCAGCTATCAGACACCAATTATTGATTATTTTAAGCCAAATTGGTTGTTTAAATTACAATTATAGGAAAAACACAGAACAACATTCAAATTAAGCTTCTGATACGATCATGGGAAAAAATAAGGGGCTGGTCAATTTCTCAGTATCGGATCCATAAAAGGTCAACTCAGGGATCTGTGGAGACCACTGATATTTAACATATTTTACCGCACAAGCAGGCAACAGCCTTTAAAGCACACATCTCTGCCCATCTCCACGGTAATATGTAACCTAATAAAGAGCCACTGCTCCGCAGCTACCCATTGTCTGGGTAGAGTTGTTTATCTTTCTTTAGCAAGCTCTGCAGAAAGAAAAGCAGTTTTCCAAAACTTAGATGAACAGTCTGGGCTTACAAAATAGCATTTTGGTTTTCTCACAGTAGCAATTTTAGGCGACACTAGTGCTTGGCTAGAAAGCTGAACACAAGTTATAAACAACCATTCACATAACCACTGGGTGGACATTATGATGGAGCCAACTTTTATGTTCAACATCTCCACTGTAAAACCAGTTTGGCATTTGGTTTTGTAAAAGTAGAAGACAGTTTGTGCAGGGGGTGCTGATGTGGATTTCTTGCTGTGCTCAGCATCAAGCAGCAGGCTGAATTAGCTATATTCAAATGCAGGCTGCGATAAAGAAAAGAAGTTAAAAGGAGTACCCCAAAAAGACAGATTTGTCAGAGGAAGGGCAGATGGAGATCTGAATAGGAGAACTGCAGCAAAGGGAGTGCAGATCAGATAGGGTGGCACTACTCATCCCTTCCATTGTCTCCTGGAAGTTCTCTCCCTGAAAACAACCAGTCAGGTGTTCAAGAAGTGTTTACTTCTCAAAAAGATTTACAAAACTTTAAAGTTCATTTTAATGATGTGCACTGTTTGAGGACACAGGGCTAGATCCATTTTAAACACCCTGCAGTTATCAATATAAACAACATAGAACTGCAGGCTGAGAACAGGCAATGTGAGTGGATTCAAATTAATAGAAATGCACTCAGTTTTTAAAATTGTTTTTATATATAAAACTCCAGCATGTAATTCTTTCATATTTTTCCTATTAATACAATAGAGCATAAATATATATGTAATGTCCATTATCCTTTAGATTCTTTTCGATGCATTATAAATCTTAAGCCATGCAATTTATTAGTGGAATAAAATTATATTTACTATGTACCCTGGTCATTTAATTTTTAACAGACTTCTATAAGTAAATCCATACCCTTCTCTTTGTCTCATAAGAATTAGAATTGTAACTATGTCAATAGACCAATTCTTTGCTGAAATGTTGGAAAACTGAATTTGACTTTTTATCTTCTTTGGCTTCGTGTGAAGTCATGCTCTCTGCTAGCCAGCCAGGTAAAAAGTAACTCAGATATGCACCAATATCACAACTCAGTGGGCATGTGGAATAAAACATTAAAATAAGTAATTTTCTTTGAAGAAAATAAGAATAGAGGTATATTCAAGAGGGGGAGATGGAGACTTTGAGAAAACAGAAAGATGGAGGTGGAGGAGGAAGGTGAGGGAAGGAAGAGGCACAGAGGGAGGGAAATGGGAGCAGCAACATGAGGCTGCATGGCTGACAAATGGGCACCTGAAAAGCTCTCCACTCAAGGTTTCAGGTTATTCCTCACCAACACCATTCCTCCTTTTCCCCTACCCTCTGATGTATACTCCTGCTGCTCCTAGCCATCTCCTGACCCACCTTTTTGGAGCCAGGTCGTATTTGCTTTTACAGCATCTGCAACACCTAGAGACTCCTAGTCTCTCAAATGTTAGACTCCGAGTATGGTTAGCCAGCTTTGTCAGACATCCCATAAGGAGCAATACTGACAACACACAGTTAAGAAATAAGCAGAATGACAGAGACTGCAAATGGTACTTAAGTTCAGAGGTGGAAAGTTATGAAGTGCTCTCTGGGGAACAGGAAAGAGTAGTAAGCAGCTGCTGCTACTTGGCCTCTGTGATAGGTTTTTGGTACAGATGCTAAGAAAGAACATGGATGGGTCTGTCAGAGGAGTGAAGTAGGAGAACACTGTTTTATCCCTTCCTCCCTTTCTCATCTTCTGTGAGGGACCTTTCCTTTTACTGCAGGACTCCAGTATCCAAAGCCATTGCGTTCTCCCTTCCCTCTTAAAAAAGGAACTCTCTGAAAAGATGGTGATCACAGTCATGTGTGAGAGTCAATATATGCCATTGTGTTATTTCAAATATGGAATATATTTACGTTTTAGGATATCTATAATTTCCAACCATATTTCTTTTAAAAGCACACAAACACTGGAAAACAAGTGCAGGAGAAGTGGGAGAGGAGGCTTCCTGGCCTACAAAAATCCCGTTGTCCATGTGACAACCTGTTACAAACACAATAGCACCTAAAATGACATCTCAGAGACACCTGAATCTTATGGGCACTGTGAAGTCAGTGCATCTGGTTGATTCACCCATTCACTCTTGTCAGTGTCCTGGATGTGCAATACACAAAGCTAGTTTTTAACACTGAGGTTGGAGGCGGCAATGAAGTCCTTTGAGGACTAGGCATAGAAATAGAAGCCGAGATAGATTTCATGCTTGTGTGTTCTTGGTAGAATTACTGATCCATGATCTAAGTTTGGCATTTGGTGACCTTGTCATCAAGGAACTGGAAGTTAGGAATTAAAGTTACGTTTCTTGTGACACACAATCTGGATTCTATTTCTTTCCTCAAGCCTGAAAATGACCCTGGCCAGTCCTATGATTATCGACTAGAATTAGCACTGGAGTATGTGCTAGTGAAAACATAGCTCGGGTGGAAGGAGGATAACATTTATACGTATCCTAGAGGGAGTTGCTGGAGTTTTAGGGGCAAAGTTTAATGTGGCTGTTTCTTTCCCTTTTGAAACCTAAGGCCACAAAATAAACAATATTGTAGTTTTATTAAAACACTAAATACATGGTGATTTTACACTGACATTTACCTAATCATGGGAAAGAGTATACCACTGGGGCTCAGAGACCCCGGCAGATTTGTGCTTTGTAAGCTGTAGCATCAGCAAACATTTGCAGCAGAAGTAAGGAGGTGAGCTAAATAGGGAGCTCTCAGGTCGTGTGTATTTTGAGGCTAACTAAATATGGAGTGGGTTTTTGCTTTGCATCTATTTCTTCAAGTCTAGCTGTACCTTTGCAAATAAAAAGAAAGAAGCAATTTCAATGTTTTCCCATCCATCTGTTCAAGCATGCAAAATTTTAGAATTTCCTATTAGAGGGTATCTCAAGGCAGATATGTCAGGAATCCTGCCTGACTGAGGATCAGGGGAGGCCTGGGAGTGGTGCCAACCCAATGACTGGGGGTCCCAGGCCTGACTTTGATCATAGAGTACAGTTATGATGCCAACTGAGCAAGAGTTCTAAAGTCAAAATCACTGAAGCCAATGCTTTAAACAAGTCAAATCAATGAGTTAAGAGCTGAGGAGTGGAGATACGGACTTGCTACAGGCAGATAAAGTATATTACAGTGGGTGCCAGGACAATGTGGGCTTGAATAATTGACCCCAACACTTAACAGTTGTGTGGCCTTGAGCACATTACAGGATCCTGCGAAGCTTCCATTTCCTCTTGTATAACTGGGGGAAAATATTACTGCCTACCTCACAGGACTGTTGTCAATATTGATAAAATGTTTATAAAGCACTCAACACAGTGCCTGATAAGCAATTAAGTGCTTCGCAAGTATTATCTATGACAATCATCATCAAACACAGAACAGAGTAAGAAGCAGCAAAGGAGCTTGAAGTGAGAGGGCCTCAAGCATCATCCTCCAAATGCTTAAGATGTTGGAATATGTTTTTAATGGCTCACCAGTTATATGGTGATTAGTTCACCAGGGTAGACAAGAGTCAACAGGTTGGTCTGCACTGCAGGTGCAGAGAAACAGTACCTCTGAGGTAGCATCACAGACACCTAAGCCTCCCATACACAGACAGTGTCTTCCTTCTACTCTTCCTGAAGGTTCTGGCATTCACATCACTTTCAGCAGGGTTTTCTTAAAAAGGTACATGATTTCACTGATGTGGGGTAGGATCCTAATTATTTCCCTTAATTGGGAAGAGAGTAGCAAGCACATTCAAGGTTTCTCAAACATGATGGTTAACAGATACACTGGCTTGATTCATTCGTTTGATGAATCAACAGTAGTTCATTTATTTTATTCAACAAACTTCTCTGCTCATGTGCAAGACACGGAGATTGGAGTTGAGTGCCTAGCATCATCACCTGGCAGAAAGCTACCCTTTTTTTTTTTTTTTTGCTTTTTCAGTTTTTATTTTTTATTTTTTTTCTTATTTTTTGGGGGATACACCAAGTTCAATCAACTGTTTTTATACACATATCCCATATTCCCTCCCTCCCTTGACTCCCCCCCACCCTCCCACGAGTCCCCCCCCACCCTCCCCGTCCCAGTCCTCTAAGGCATCTTCCATCCTCAAGTTGGACTCCCTTTGTTATACAACAACTTCCCACTGGCTATCTATTTTACAGTTGGTAGTATGTATATGTCTGTGCTACTCTCTCGCTTCGTCTCAGCTTCCCCTTCACCCCCCCGCCCCCCCCCAAACCTTGAGTTCTCCAGTCCATTCTCTGTATCTGCGTCCTTGTTCTTGTCACTGAGTTCATCAGTACCATTTTTAGATTCCGTATATGTGAGTTAGCATACAATATTTGTCCTTCTCTTTCTGACTTACTTCACTCTGTATGACAGACTCTAGGTCTATCCACCTCATTACATATAGCTCCATCTCATCCCTTTTTATAGCTGAGTAATATTCCATTGTGTATATATGCCACATCTTCTTTATCCACTCATTTCTTGATGGGCATTTAGGTTGCTTCCATGTCCTGGCTATTGTAAAGAGTGCTGCAATAAACATTATGGTCCATGTTTCTTTAGGGATTATGGTTTTCTTTGGGTATATGCCCAGGAGAGGGATTACTGGATCATATGGAAGTTCTATTTGTAGCTTTTTAAGGAACATCCAAATTGTTTTCCATAGTGGCTGTACCAACTTACATTCCCACCACCAGTGCAGGAGAGTTTCCTTTTCTCCACACCCTCTCCAACATTTGTTGTTTCCAGACTTTGTGATGATGGCCATTCTGATTGGTGTGAGGTGATACCTCATTGTGGCTTTGACTTGCATTTCTCTGATGATTAGTGATGTAGAGCATCTTTTCTTGTGTTTGTTGGCCATCTGTGTGTCTTCTTTGGAGAAATGTCTATTTAGGTCTTCTGCCCATTTGTGGATTGGGTTATTTGCTTTTTTGGTATTAAGCTGCATGAGCTGCTTGTATATTTTGGAGGTTAATCCTTTGTCCGTTTCATAGGCAACTATTTTTTCCCATGTTGAGGGTTGCCTTCTAGTCTTGTTTATGGTTTCTTTCACTGTGCAAAAGCTTTTAAGTTTCATGAGGTCCCATTTGTTTCTTCTTGATTTTATTTCCATGATTCTAGGAGGTGGGTCAAAAAGGATCTTGCTTTGATGGATGTCATAGAGTGTTCTTCCTATGTTTTCCTCTAGGAGTTTTATAGTGTCTGGCCTTACTTGTAGGTCTTTAATCCATTTGGAGTTTATTTTTGTGTATGGTGTTAGGAAGTGTTCTCATTTCATTCTTTTACATGTTGCTGTCCAATTTTCCCAGCACCACTTCTTGAAGAGGCTGTCTTTTTTCCATTGTATATTCATGCCTCCTTTGTCAAAGATAAGGTGCCCATATGTGTTTGGGCTTACTTCTGAGTTCTCTATTCTATTCCATTGATATTCCTTTCTCTTTTTGTGCCAGTACCATATTGTCTTAATCACTATGGCCTTGTAGTATAGTTTGAAGTCAGGAAGCCTGATTCCACCAACTCCATTTTTCCTTCTCAAGATTGCTTTGGCTATTTGGGGTCTTTTGCGTTTCCATACAAATTGTAAGATTTCTTGCTCTAGTTCTGTGAAAAATGCAATGGGTAATTTGATCGGGATTGCATTGAATCTGTAAATTGCTTTGGGTAGGACAGTCATTTTCACGATGTTGATTCTTCCACTCCAGGAACATGGTATGTCCCTCCATCTGTTTGTGTCATCTTTGATTTCTTTCATCAATGTCTTAAAGTTTTCTGCATACAGATCTTTTGCCTCCTTAGGCAGGTTTATTCCTAGGTATTTTATTCTTTTGGTTGCAATGGTGAATGGGAGAGTTTCCTTAATTTCTCTTTCTGCTCTTCCGTTGTTCGTGTATAGGAATGCAAGGATTTCTGTGCATTAATTTTGTATCCTGCTACTTTACTAAACTCATCAGTTAGTGCTAGCAGTTTTCTGGTAGAGTCTTTAGGGTTTTCTATATATAATATCATGTCATCTGCAAAGAGTGACAATTTTACTTCTTCTTTTCCAATTTGGATTCCTTTTATTTCTTTTTCTTCTCTGTTTGCTGTGGCTAAAACTTCCAAAACTATGTTGAATAATAATGGTGAGAGTGGGCACCCTTGTCTTGTTCCTGTTCTTAGAGGGAATTCTTTCAGTTTTTCCCCATTGAGAACGATGTTGGCTTTTGGTTTTTCATATATGGCTTTTATTATGTTCAGGTAATTTCCTTCTATGCCCATTTTCTGGTGAGCTTTTATCATAAATGGATGTTGAACTTTGTCAAAAGCTTTTTCTGCATCTATTGAGATGATCATATGGTTTTTATCCTTCAATTTGTTGATATGATGTATCACATTGATTGATTTGCGTATATTGAAGAATCCTTGCATCCCAGGGATAAACCCCACTTGATCATGGTGTATGATTTTTTTAATGTGCTGTTGGAGTCTGTTAGCTAGTATTTTTTTTGAGGATTTTTGCATCTATATTCATCAGTGCTATTGGCCTGTAATGTTCTTTTTTTGTGACATCTTTGCCTGGTTTTGGTATCAGGGTGATGGTGGCCTTGTAGAATGAGTTTGGGAGTGCTCCGCCTTCTGCTATATTTTGGAAGAGTTTGAGAAGGATAGGTGTTAGCTCTTCTCTATATGTTTGATAGAATTCGCCCGTGAATCCATCTGGCCCTGGGCTTTTGTGTGTTGGGAGATTTTTAATCACTGCCTCAATTTCCGTACTTGTGATTGGTCTGTTCATAGTTTCTATTTCTTCCTGGTTCAGTCTTGGAAGATTGTATTTTTCTAAGAATTTATCCATTTCTTCCAGATTATCCAATTTATTGGCATATAGTTGCTTGTAGTAGTCTCTCATGATCTTTTGTATTTCTGAGGTGTCCGTTGTTACTTCTCCTTTTTCACTTCTAATTCTGTTGATTTGCATCTTCTCCCTTTTTTTCTTGATGAGTCTGGCTAATGGTTTATCAATTTTGTTAATCTTCTCAAAGAACCAGCTTTTAGTTTATTAATTTTTGCTATTGCTTCCTTCCTTTCTTTTTCATTTATTTCTGCTCTAATCTTTATGATTTCTTTCCTTCTGCTCACTTTGGGGTTTCTTTGTTCTTCTTTTTCTAATTGTCTTAGGTGTAAGGTTAGGTTGTTTATTCGATAATTTTCTTGTTTCTTAAGGTAGGACTGTATTGCTATAAACTTCCCTCTTAGAACTGCTTTTGCTGCATCCCATAGATTTTGGGTTGTTTTGTGTTCATTGTTGTTTGTTTCTAGATATTTTTTGATTTCCTCTTTGATTTCTTTAGTGATTTCTTGGTTGTTTAATAGTGAATTGTTTAGCCTCCATGTGTTTGTATTTTTTGCAGTTTTTTCCTGTAATTGATATCTAGTCTCGTGGTGTTGTGGTCTGAGAATATGCAGAAAGCTACCCTTTGAGGACACTTTTGTGATGAATAAGTACTATGGTGAAAAGAAAAAGGTCTCCAGGTTGTCATCCTAGGTTAAGAACCTGGTTTAAGTAAACAGGTGGACACTGGCTTTTCTCGAACTGTAGCCCTACAGGTCTAGGAAGTGGGAGACCATATTGATTAGGAGGACCCTAGGCCAACTATATTTGGCCATCCATTGTTTCATTTGGTGCTGGACCCAGTGAACACATCCTGTGCAGTGGTGGGCACTAACCGGCATCCAGTTGTATCCAAAGTCTTACCTTCTGCACCAATGTCCTTTACAAAGCTACTCTAAGTTACATCATTCTCTTTGCTGCCTCCTGCACTATCCCCTATTCTTTCCTCTCCATGAACTCAATATAATCATCTTTGTATAATCATCACTACCCTTTGTGAGACTGTCTCCCTATTTTTTTTTAACTCAAGTCTACCAAACCCTCACCATTTTCCATTCCAACTATTTATGAAACACCAACAGACTTTTGCTAAGCATTAGAGGATGAAGGGGTGAAACATTAAGAATCAATTGTTTGCCCTTTACCAGAAGACAGAGCCAAACTGACTAGCTTTAAGTCCTTGCTCTATCTCTAACTGGCTGTATAATAATCTGAGGCAAGTTACATAACATATGTGTGCCTTAGTTTCCTCATCTGTAAAAGGGAGATAATAAGAGACCTCTCTCATAGGCTGATAAGTGAGTCAACCCAATGCAATATGCTTAAAACAGTGTCTGGTATATAACAAGCATTCAATTAATGCAGGCTATTTTCATACTTATTTTGTAGTAGGTGGCTCCTGAGAGGATGTGAACATTTACTACCTTGTATGCAGCTTTTCTAGTCAGAATCATAGTATCTCACTATTTCAAAAATTTCCTTTTGGTAAGAACTTCCTTTATTCTTATGGCAATAACATATAGTTTAGCAGGAGGTGGTAATCCAACACAATTCTAATGTACTAACCTTTTATGTATACAGTACAAATACATCAGTGTTTTACTATAATGACCAGTAAAGTTAAAACATGAACCACATTTCATCAAAATCGGTATCTTACAGGAGAAGGAGAAAACAATACTTTTGAATTTCAATGGGAGGATTTAAACCATGATAACATGTTGGGATTCAAATTTTCACACTAAGCCCAACATAGGAGATGAAACACTGGCTATAACGGAGAGATATGGAGGGCAATTTTCTATGATGTTTTTTCTTTTATAAACTATTATTGTCTTTTTTTCCCTTGAAAATTTCAATACATTGAAAAGGTGTCAGATAATTCAAAGAAGTTATTTTAAAATTCTCTGAGCTCTAAGTCTGATGCAACTTTTAGAAATGGTTTTACTGAATTAGAACATACATACAGAAAAGTGTACAAATCACAGGTATATGATTTGATTAATGTTCACAAACTGAACACTCCCTTGTCATCAGTGCCAGCTCAAGAAACAGAACATGCCCTAGAAGCCCCTGCAGCCCCTCTCATTTCCTGTCCTCTGAAGAGTCACTACCTTGGTTTCTGACACTACCCACTAGTTTCGCCTACTTTCGAACTTTTATAAATGGGACCAGAGGGTATTTACCTGGCTTCTCTTGCTCTACACGGTTTATGATATTCACCCATATCACCTAACCCCCAAGTTACTGACAGATTAAAGCAATGATGTAGCTCTCCTGCCAAGAACACACAGATCATTTGGGATACTAAGTGTGATCCTAGAGGGTCCACAGGGACCAAGAAGCATCTCTAAGAGAGACTGCATCTTGCTCCAGGGGTGAGATGAAGAAATATTAAAGGCTGAAAAGTAGCAGAAAGTAAAAAGACTTTTGATCAGATGAATCTGGGCTCCAATTCTTGCTCTGTTACTCTGGTATGAACTCTGAGCTTTAAGTTATGTAACTGTAAAAATGAAAATGGCAAGGTCTGACAATTAATGCAAGGATCAGGGCAGCATTTATGAAACTCCTACTAGGTGCCTAAAATACAGTGCAGTAAAGGCCAGTTTCCCTGTTACTCCTGTTAAAAGGGAAAAGATACCTAAAAGGGTAGTCCAAGGATGTGAAATGGGTACTTTTTTGCCTTGATGGTGTTGGAGAGTCAAACTTATGAATAATTTCATGGCTAGGAGATTCAAGGCTTTCTAAGCACCAGCTAATGGAGCTGCATCCATCACCTCCCTCGAGTGCCTTGCTGAGTCACTGCATGGCCAGCTGCTCGGGGCTGGCCAAGGCTGGGGAGCCTGGCACAATGCTGCTGGCTTGCCATGTCTTAGAGGTCACTCTTGCAATGGTTCTAGGGTTATAAACATTGGTATCTAAAAAGAAAGATGAAATTGTAAGTGCACCTCTGGAAAGAGATCTGAAAGGCTGGTAAAAGGCTTGTCCCTCTACCATTTTTTGTTGGGCGCAAACATTATGTTCTAGTCACACACCAAATGTTGTTATGAAAAGAAAAAGGGAGCTTTAAGCTACAGGGGGCCCTTGGTCTCTCAGAAGTGTCCTCATCTTGTCAAAGCTAAACTGAGAGCTTTTGACTATGAGCCAAGGCTTGTCATCAGGAAAGCAGAAAGGCTTGCTCCAACATTATTTAATTAAAATGTTAAAGAGACGCCTGTGCTGTCAGCTTAAATACAGGGATTGTAGTATTACTTAACGAAGAAGCCAATGGTATTAATCAATCCATCTTGCTCTTTCTCTCTCTCCCTTCCTCCCTCCATTCTTCTCTCCCTCCCTCTCTTTCTCTGTAAGTGTGTGTATAAGGGAAAGGGGAAAGTAGTCACAATGGCAAAATTCAGACTAAGCGTGCTCCTTTCCAGAAATTCCTTTTAAAATAGTTTAAACTGACTTTTGGTATAGTTTAGGGGGAAAAAGCTATGAACAGTAAACAGTTCATATGTCCCATAGCTGAGTGTGCTAGAAGGCAGTAGAGCTTTAAAAAAGTGGTTAATTGATGTGAGAAGGAAAAATACTTAAAATTTACCTGATTTTCTTCCATTTTTAGTGCTGTTAATAGCAAGTAGATATTCAGATGACCTGAGGTTTCCTGTCCACCCAAACTAAACTAGTTACTTATAATCTAGTCAGAACAGGATTAAGGAGACAATCTGGACTGTTGGCTCCATGAAATTAGCAATAATAATAAATAATTAGAAGAAAGAAGGAGGGGAAAGGCAAGAGCAGGAAGAGAAGTAGCAGCAGTATAAGAAGATCCACCAATATTTATTATGAATCAGTAAATATCACATACTCTGGCAAATGAATTACATCATAGAATATATCATGTAAAACTCACACCAACTCTATGAGGTAGATACTATTATGAATTCCCTCTAACAGCTAATGAAACTGATGTGTACAGGGACTAAATTTGTTTAAGCATGGCCAGGCTAGTTTTATCATCAATAAATGGACACTTGACCCAGTCAAGAGATTAGAGCTGCTGTTAGACACAGATTCCTAGAAGAGGAAGAGATATTCACAGATGTTATGCTGCCA
Source organism: Hippopotamus amphibius kiboko (assembly GCF_030028045.1). Taxonomy (NCBI): domain Eukaryota; kingdom Metazoa; phylum Chordata; class Mammalia; order Artiodactyla; family Hippopotamidae; genus Hippopotamus; species Hippopotamus amphibius. Next base: position 190,128,387 of record NC_080187.1, on the reverse strand, counting down.
CCGTGAAGTTCTTCGAGCCTCAGTAGGGTTATCTACTGGCAGGAGTCCCTGGGCACAGTTGCAAGTGCAGCGGGTGAAGATCAGCCACACTTCAACAAGCAAAACATAAAACTCCAAGAAGAGGTAAGAGCAAATATCCTAAACAAGGGAGAAATCAATTTGAACAGTGTGCAATGTATAAATAAAACCGGCTTTCCTGTTTTAACTTTGCTTAGCCAGGCTGTCATGTTAAGGCCTGATGATCAGCAGGTTGTCTGTTTTGCTGGAGTTCGTTCCTAATGAAGGTTCTATCTGTGGGATGCCCTCTTGGAGCCTTTTAGGCCCTACCAGGCCAGCTGAAGGGCTAATGATTGGTGGCTGCTTTTAATTTCCTCTGGCTTCCCTTTTGTTATCTTACTGCTTGCCATCTCTTAGATGCTTGTACTTGATGGATTCTGTGGAGATAAAGATAAGGGTAATTTCTTGCCTACGATGCTTTTCTTTTGATCTTTTGTGGTTTTATTTTTGCACTTTGGAGTGTAGCACTCCTACTGTGCAGCCAGATGTGCCCAGAGCCTACTTGAGATGCAGCCCCAAGCACACAGACCGAAGCAAGACTGTTCTGAGATGGCCAGGATCATTTGTGTCCTGGACCTAGGTACAAGATGGGGAGGGCAAGATGGGATGGAGGGGGAGGGCAAGATGGGATGGAGGGGGACAGGAAGTAGGTGTGAGGCTTAAGGAGGGGAAGGCATTGGGAGAGGGGCAAGGAGGGAGGCCCTGGAGTGGAGAAATGGCCTGCTGCCTGCTCTACTTTCAGTGTTAAGAAACATATTTCAGGGACTTGAATACATTTTGTGTTGGTTACACAGAAAACAAATTACAGCTACCGTATAAAATTCCACATTTGCAGTGCAGGGCTATAAATAATGGTAATTATGCTGCTCCTTCCCCAGCAACTTGCATGTTGACCCTGAGCAGGCCCCTGGAGCTAGCTTATTTGAACTAAAAATTCCCTTTAGGCCTTTTCTTCTCTGGTCTCTCGCATCTTTCGAGTGACTGATTATGAGACAAACCATCGTGTAGGCTGTGGTCATTTTGAAGCCGCAATAATATAATACAGCTGGGCTCCTGTTGCCCACGGATTCAGTCACAGCTGGTTTTGACCTGCAGCTCCAAAGGTATGAAAATACTCCACACCTACCCGGCCAGGACTAAGAAAATTCAGAACAAGGGTAACTGAAAGACACGACGAAGGGGCGGGGTGGGGCGGGGCGGGGTGGGGGCGTGTTCAATGCGATGCGCATGCGCCATCATGCTTGCCCGAATGTGGCTCCTGACTCCTTACTGGGAATTAATGCCTTAATTTTCTTAGAGTAGGCGTGTCCTCCACTTTATGATAGCATGCTGTCTTTCTCACAGATTTCACCTTAAGCACATTCACTCCACTTTCTTTTTACAAAATTCTGTTATTTGCTTTGTACTCTAGGTCTTGTTTTGTTTTGTTTTTCTGGAAGTTGGGGACAGGGCCAGCTTCATAGGATGTTACCTGTGCCTCCTTCAGAAGGATCCCATGCTTGGTTTAATGCTCTGTGACTTAATATCAACATCTGGAAATTCTTCATAATTTTTTAAAAAGGGACCCAGCAAGTTATTTACCCAGTGCTGAAGGCGGGCACGTGTTCCCCCACCCTATCCCACCTCAGAAGGTGAACTCAAATTCATAGACCCCCATAAGGCATACTTTATTCTAGGTCCATAATAGGTGTTTAATGCATGTTCACTTTTAGGGGCGTGTTCTTCGTAGTGGCTAAGAAGTCATACTCTGAAGCCAAATGCTTAGGTTCAAATTTCAGATGCCACCATGCACTGACATCTACTAGCTCTATGGTGTTGGACAGGTTACCCTCCTGTGCCGTCTTGTGCCTTTTACAGACTTTTCATCTGTAAAACAGAACAGTAATAGCACCTATCTCACAAAGCTTTTGTGAGGATAAATTGAGTGAACACATATAAAAGTTCCTAAATAGTTTCTGATAATCCAGTAAGTAAATGCTATCCATCAGCTGCTATTATGACCACTGTTCTTATTGTTATTGTTTGGAGATCTTTTTCTGTTGAATTTGATCCAGGTATTGAAGGGCCGCACTGTTCAGAAGGTTTCCTAAAGAAGCCACCCTGTGTCAGCAGGCTCCCAAGGATTTGGTCATTGACCTGGGAGAGCCTGCATATTTCCCCAAGAGCAAATGAGCAGCATGAGGTCATCACTTCTGGAAGTTCCCACTGGCCCTGATTCAAGAGACTTGGCCGCTCTCTCGGCCAGCCCTCCAGTATGGAGGGGGCTCCTCTCCGAGTGGTGCAAACGTCTGTATCCTGGGAACAGCAACTCAGAGGCTGTAACTGCCCCCTCCCTCGCCCTTGCTCTGACCAGCCCCTATGGGGAATTCATTATGGTTGGCCACAGCACTGCTCTCCTCTCCAAACTGGTGCTTAGGAGGCTCCAGAGAAGGCCACTCTGCTTTGTCCTCACTGATTACTATGATCTCCAAGAAGCTCACAGCCTAAAGCAGATTGTTTGGGGGCTGGTAAACCCACACAAGAGCCCAATGAGGAGTGGGGTCAGCAAGCATCAGTGACTGTGTCAGATGGGGACATTCAGAGTCCAGAGGTTAAAGTCATCTCGGTAAGGGGCAGAAGTGAGACCCCAGAGCAGTTCTGCTGGTCCATCTGTGTTAGGCCAAGGCCAAGTTCCAATATCAGGAGCCAAGATTTTCCTGCCTGAGAAACAAGAATTCCTCTTCTTGCTATGGAATCATGAGGCTCTGTATTTATACTGACCTCTCGGCATACTATCCATCCACTCCTCTCCCAGAGTAGTATTAATATTCCAACAGAGCTTCGCCAAGGCAGGCGTGTATCTGTTTCCTCATGATTTCCATTTGACTATGTAGCCAGCTTTGTCCCCCATTCCTCTTTCTTTCTTTTTCATCCCATGTATCCCCCTCCTTGGTTTCCATGGTAGTTGCTTGCTGACATTTCTCCTTGCCAATTAAGGCAGTCCACTCAGCTTTCAATAATTTAGAGAAGCTGACCACAGAAATCAATGTTTTGTAATAAAAGGGGAACACATTTATGAAGCCTAATTTACTCTAACAAGCTCATTTTTGTTTTAATGTTTTTAAATCTTGGTAATTCTATTAAATTGGAAGTCTTCGAGGAGAGTGTTGCAAAGATAATTACACAGTACAGTTTGTTTTCCAGCCACAGCTTTATGGAGAAATCAGAAGTGATGGTAGAAAGCATCGGAGCTCCTGGGACTTTCTAAAATGAAAAGGAACAGCAGTGGTGATACCAGAAATAGTGGGGTGCAAGAGGCTGAGCGGAGTGAAGATAGTGGATGATAGAGACACTGGGTCCAGCAGAAAAGCACATGTAAGGGACGCAGGTTACCTCTGCCGTCCATTCATCCCACAAATATGCTCTGGGCAGCTACTAAGTGTCCGGCACTACGCTGGACCCTGGGAGATACAGCAGGGAGCAGGCAGCCTGAGTCTCTGCCCTCACAGAGTCACTAGGCTAGCTGGGAGGCAATTAGTGATTCTTACTGAAGTTTGAATGGAAAGGAGCAATAAGAGACTTTCTAGTCCAACCTTTCCATTTTATAAATGAGGAATTTACCACGAGACATAGGATTTGTGGAAATCATTGTCAGCACTGAGACTTGCACCCAGATCTTCTGATTTCTGCTTTAATGCTCTTTACTCCTTTTGATGCAACTCAAGGAATAAAGTTGCCCAAAATTTCCCCATCAGTGCCCTGCCATGGGATGTAAGCTTCTCACTGCTGTTGCTCCTTCCCAAGGGGACGTGCAGATTTTGACTGAATGAAAGCATTCTATTATCTGAAGGCTGACTGGTCAGGGGAATGTCACAGGAAGAAAGAGGAGTTTATCTGGCCAGCACAGCCTGATCCTGAAACACAGAATGGCCGGTGTGAAAGTACCAGGCTCCAAGCTCCAGGATTCAAGGGAGGAAGAAGGCAAAAGAAGACCCTGAGGAGGAGGTGAGGAAGAAGAGAGGAACTGGGAAAAGGCCTAGTAGTTACCAAGCTCCTATGTTGCACATATGCTTCTACAATGAATCCCCAGGACAATCCTGTGGGGTGAATTTTGCCTGTTTTTGCCCAAGGAGGCCACCATTTGGCAAGAGGTAAACTTAAGACCAAAATCCAAGTTGGCTGGTTTCAAATATATATGTGGATATATATTTCAAATATCCACTCCACCAACCTGATAAAATTTTCCAGCGTCATAGCTTCTTATGACTTTGTTCTTCATTAACACCTTACATTTTATTTTACTTTATTATATACATATATATTTTTTTCCATATCAAAATAATACATGTTTATTATAGACCATGTAGAAGTCACAGATATACAAAAAGGAGAATGAAAATGGGCGTAAAGGTCGCCCATACTTTTACCACTCAGAGGTAATCACCATTAACATTTTATTTTAATCCTTCAGTCTTCTTTTCCCTGTATTCTACATACGCCTTCATAAGCTTTTTTTTTTTTTGCCACATGTATTATTTATTTATTATTTTGGGGGAGGTACACCAAGTTCAATCATCTGTTTTTATACACATATCCCCGTATTCCCTCCCTTCCTTGACTCCCCCCCCTCGAGTCCCCCCCACCCTCCCCGCCCCAGTCCTCTAATACTTTATTATATATATATATATTTTAACTGCTATCTAAATGTAATTAAGGATTCATAAACACTTAAAAATAAGTGGAGGTAGCTGAATAGAACCTATTATGAACTGCCATTTGAGGAGAATGAAATCTTCCTAAATTATTCTTTTAGTAAGCCTACATTTCCACAGGTTGGGCTTTCTTAAAACAGGATATACTTGCTCTTTATTGGCAACTAGTAAATTTTCTTGCTTTATAACTGTGGTCTAGTGCAGCACCATCCAATAGAGCTTTCTGCAATAATAGATATGTTTCAAATTTGTGTTGTCCCAATATGGTACCTGCTAGACACATATGACTACTGAGGACTTGAAATGTGGCTAGTATGACAGAAAAACAACTTTAAATTTTCCTTAATTTTAATTTAAAATAGCCACATGATGGCTATTTTACATACTGAACACACTGAACAGCACAGGTCTAAAAAGTTCTGTAAATGTAAGTTGCTCACAGAGACCTATACTTATCTGCTAAGCAAGCTCAGCACATACTGGGGGAAACAGAAGAATGCTGGCACTCTGATATGAAGACACAAATGTCAGAAGAAATCTAGGGTAATAGCTTCAGTAACATCCAGACATCATTAGTGGACTTAAGGATTCATTAAGTTTTAGAATCCCTTCACTGATGAGCAGGATGTATTTGTCTGATAGGGCTAGTTGTGTCACATTATTTTACCGGTAGAATGAACATTCTGGAAAATTTATATCCTTGTTTAGAAGACTAGGAAGGAGAAAAAAAACCTCTCAGCCTGAAGGACCATGACCATGCCAAACACAGCACTTATGAAATCCTCTTCGGGCCCAAATCATACCAAGCATTGTCCGTGGATGTGAGCGTAATCCAGCATTGCTCTGTGTCTTTTAGCCAAACCACATTAGAATCTGCTTAAGGGCTTTTGTTTTTTCCTCCCTCAGTTCTATTTGATTGCCTCACAATCCTCCCAGCAAATCTGTCATAAGACTGAAGCAAATTTTAAAAAAGAATCTCCGAATGAAAAGCTATTATAACCTAACTAGAAATGTGATTATCATTTTTTTCTTTTACTCTTTTTATATTTTCATTCTGTCAAGTGGTTGCTAATCCCTAGGAAGATATTTCTTTTAGTTGGTATAAACTAAGTATTTGAATTTTTATAATAACTTTCAGTGACTGAAATATATAATAAAATATGTCTTCTAACTGCATAGCATCTTCCTCTCAGAAGCTTAAATTTTCATGCTCATTCTGCTTCATTCCCAGAGAGGAGAGGTAAGAGGAACTGCCCCCACCCTCCACAGCCATACACACTTTCCATATTCCAGGTAAACATCAATTGCCCACTATGTGCCAGGGACTGCTCTAAGAACTGCACATGCATTAGGTCATTTAATCTTCACAAAAACCCTTATGAAATCACTATTATAGATATGGAAACTGAGGTACAGAGAGGCTAAGGAGCTTGATGACTTAATAAATACCAATCAGATGTCAGATATACACACACCTAGTACTGTGCTAAGTGCCATAGGAAATATAGTTCTTACCTTCATAATATCCAGTCCAGGGAAGGGAGAAAATATGCATCTGGCTTTCTAAGATCCAAAGAGATGTCATGATAAATTCTATAAAAGATATCATGGCAGTCCAAGTATAGTTAGAACTAAAACTGTTCTTATATACAAGAGTGAAAAGTCTCTCTTGTCTTCTGTCTGCTTCTTCCCAGAGCCGTACCAGTCAGAAGAGTTGTCCCTACTCCCCAGAGATGGGCACCCTAAATTTGTTTAAAACCTGAAAATAATCTCATGAAATACTTTACTGCTCTTATGCATAAAGCAGCTATAGCTGTGATGGCCAGCAAGGGCCCTGCCTCATGGAGCACACATAGTGCTCTCCTGTGAGACTGATGAAATCCAGACCTCCACCTATGTGGGTGTTGAAAGAGCCTCATTCACACATTACCACTTCTGCCTAGGAAATAAATTACAGCCAGGTGGTCTCCTACCCATTTCGGAAACCAGGAAAGTGGAACATATAAAGATGATCCTTTCCCAGATGACTCAGAAAGCTTTTGGAGGATAAAGGAATAGGAAGCATATTTCCTACCCTCCCAGTCCACTCCTTTCCCTCCTCCCCAACAGACCATGATAAGTTCCCATGTTTATATGGGGATCGTCACGAGGAAGCAATTATAGTAAAAAGCTAAACCTACATGCTGTTACATTATTATTATTTTCAAAAATATTTCTCTATAAGTAAACTGGGGGTGGGGAGACCAAAGTTACTGTGCAGAAAAGGACAGATTATGAACCAAAAAAGGCCAAGAAATAAGTGGTGATTATATCATAGCATCCATAACTTGTCTTCCATGAGTCATGGCGATCACTCTTCACATAAAAGTAACTACTAATCAACCAAGGCCACTAACGTTATTTTGTTCAAAGATATGGGAAGGCTCCCTTTCACATGTAGTGGCCACACAATCTTTGGAGAGTCAAATGAAGAGTTTGGAGAACAGCATAATTTGCCTACAGGGAAAACTCAGAATCCTGGCATAGAATAAGTTGTGGGTCTCTGGGAAAATGGTTCTCTAAAACTTCCCAGCATCTACAGAAGCATGGAACTTCTTCTAAACTGAGTTTAAATATATTTAGTTATTTTGCAATATATTAGTAAACCTTGTAATGATATGCCTTCCTATTAAGGATAATTGTGGAGAGGATCCCCCACCAAAATCATTTTGTGCATTGAATCAGCTGATGGCATTGCTAATAGCTTTGGAGAGTGGAAAGGTCTCAGTCTTTGATATTGCTATGTAAACACAGCAAATGGCTGTGTACACATTCAAGTATTTTTCAGGTTCCTCTGGTCTTCTCATTGGGTGGCTGTCTTGGTGTTCTGGGGGTTTGCATTTTTATTTGTTTTTGTTTTGGAGTGTTTTATCAAAATGTCATGCACAGCCCCCATTTTATCTAAGCATTAAGATCTGTTCACATTCTAATAGAAGGGATTTGAAGATTGTCTGCCCTTTTGGCATCATCAACATCTCTATTCCCCTCCATGCCTATAAACAATTGAGGTTTGACCCTATTCTCATTCACAAATAGAATGAAATAAAATGGTTTGGGGCGTTATTATAAACAAGCAGTGGACTGAGAAGGGAGCTGGTTCTCCTAACAAACTCTGGGTCCTTCAGGAGGGATGGAAGAGTGGGTGGATGAAGGGGGAGAGAAAGGGATAAATGGATGTGTGGACGAGCCTGACAGATGAGTTTCCTGATTAATGGATGTCTTACCTGTATATCTGCACTTGAATTTTAATGGAAACTTTGTTCAGTTTTTCTTTATCCTTCTGTGAAATGAGAGGTGAAGGCATGGTCCAGCTGTCACATCTTAGGATCACACCTTTGTCAAGATTTTTTGTACACTTCCTGCCTCACCTTCCCACAGTGTGTACCTTGGTGAGCTGATCCTTAAAATCTAGGCTCAAATTTCCCTGATTTTCCCAGCATTGATTGTGCTCTCAAATATGCTCCTATGTGTCCTCTGAGGTAGTTATCATATTTTAAAATGTTTATTGGATAATCATATAGTCTTCTAGACTGTTGAGTTCTTCTGCCCTTCTCTGTGGGGAGAGAAGGGACCCTGCCTACTTTGTCTGGAACTAGATAGAAACCTAGTAAGTACTTAATGACATTTTGTTGGGGTCAATTTTCTTTCTACTTTTAGGATGATCCTCCCTAAAGGATTTAGGTTCATATTCATTTTTCCCACCTTCTTCCCCTTCTCTGCCTCTCTCAAATGAATAATAAAAAGGATGGGGAGAAGAGAAAAGAAAAGGAACACTGACAGGGAGACCTAAAGAAGAGAACTTGGTACAAATGGAATAACCAACAAGGATTGAGGAGGCTGCCAACTCCCCGTTTCTCAGAATTTCCCTCTGGGTTAGACTGTCCTCATTTGGAGCTCTGAAATGGTATGGTTTTCCTTCCTCCTCAGTGATATTCAGAGTAGAATGTCGCTTTTAACTAAGAAATACTGTAAACAGAGACTTGGAAGAGCAGTTGAAAACAGCAAAATGTTGCCCCTGAAATTGTTTTTGTAATTATAATCTCTGCACTGGGAAAACATGGCCTTCTAATTCACATGCCCTCCTAGTGAGAAGGTCTGATGCACACTGATCTGCAATGTAAATCACAAGGAAGTGCTGCTGGATTGAAGAGAGCAGTTCTCTAACTACAATGTCAAGTACATTGAGTCCTTTTTTTTTTTTTTTTTTTCCTTCTCAGAGCTGGTTTAAAAGCTCTTTAAGCAGGTAAGCATAGTCCTGACAAGTAAAGCAAAGGGAAAGGAAGGTTACAGGATATAGCAAAACTAAAGAGCCAGAGCAGATGTCTGTCTCTAAAAAGACTACAATGGTAGATACATTCCTGAAACGTTTCTCTTTCACACACGTACATACACACAGTTTTTATTCTGACAATTATCTAGTCTGAATAATTTTCCACCTCTGCTCTTTGATTCCTGAATATCTTTCTTAGGCAATATCAGTGGCAAACAAGACATAAAGCTTTTCATTTTTATCTAGAAATGAAAGGAAAGCAACAGCTATAATAGGAAATTTTTGAGGTGGTAAAGTTATCATCAGCATCTATTTTCTTTTTAATTTAATTTTTATTTCAACACTTCAGGATCTCAGTACTCTTATCTATATTTAATTGACTGGCACTGTGGTTTTTGGAATCATTCTTTCATAACTTGCGATCTACAACTACATCTCCCCCGCTCTCTGTTCCCACTTCCCTCTCCAGCCCCTCAGCCTCTTACTCTTCCTCCCCTAACCTGAACACCAAGAAAGATCTCTGCAGAGAACAGAGTTTTAAAACATGGAAGTTTGGTATACAAAGTTGCAGTATGATGCCCAAGAAGGAAAATCCTAAACCCCTGCCATTTTAATCACATGAATTCGAAAATTCCTTCCTGGCCTCTTAAATCTTCTCCTAAGTTGGTTTCAAATAACATGCAAAAAATTCTGATGAATTCACTGGAACAATTTTACAAATTCTTGAATGATTTTGTCCCCTGGGGCTGGAAACACACATTTTAGGCAGCTTAATGCTGTTAAATAGGCCCACTTTTCACTTTCTTTCTTCCTGTACTTATGCTGCCAGCAATAGAGACATGATGTGAACTGCAAGGCCTTTTGCTGACCACGCAAGTCTTCTCTGTGCAGAGTGGCAAGCAGCCATGTCTAACCATAACTATTATGTGCCTATATCATTGCTGGCACCATCCCGCTGATTCACCCCTACCCCCTCTTCACTGGAGAGGAGACAGGCTGACTGAAAACTCACAGGGAAAAGGAAATCTCATTCAATGGTAAATCCCAAGTTGTCTTTCCTCTGCCAAGTAACAGTGGACTCCTAATCTTAAATTTCAACCTCAAAAAAGATTAGAAGGGACTGGGGGGAGGGAGGGGTTGGAAAACTGAGCCATGAGAATTGTTCATTGTGATTTGTAAAAATCAAACACAAAATATAAAATTAAAAACAAGGGGGGGAAATGTCGACCAATTGAGTTGTGGGGAAAAAAAAAAACATTTTTTCTATTTTCTTCATGTGAAGGACTAATGGAACTGAGAATGCTTATCCTGGAAAAGAAAATTATAGGAAGGCTTGGAATGTGGGGACAAGGAAACCTCAGTTGTCTTTGAATAGCTGAACTACTGCAACTAGTAGCAGAAAGAAGGAACAGGTTCGATGTGTGTGGCCCTAAGGTGAAGAACCAGGTCCAATGGGTAGAAGTTACAGGAAATTAGATTTTGAGAATGATAAGAATGTTAAATAGTAAGACCTACCCAGGGATGGAATGGGGTATCTTAGTGGAAGATGAGATAGAGCTTAAAGCTTCTAAGTTTGTTCAAGAAACATGTGAAAAAGCATCAGAGAATTCATTTGAAGCTACTTCTTCCTTATATGAACGTAATGGTATGATGGAGGGGAGCACTGGACCAGAAGTCAGGAGTCCTTGTTTTGTCACTTTAAGGGCTAAGTGATACTGAGAAAATCAATTAACCCATGTGGACTTTAGTTTTCTCATCTTCAAAATGAAAGACTGAGATATGCTTTTCTCTACAGTCCTTCCAGTTCTCATAATATCCTATTATTATTTCTTTACATTTTTTCTACTAGTTATTCACAAATTGATGAGGTGCTTATGTGTCATGTAGACACAATTCGGGTGTACCGTTTGGATGTACATTTCTCAAATTTCACTCTCACCATACAGAATGCCTGAAAGTATTACGTGTATGCATTGCAGTGAAAATACCTCTTAACCAGAGGTGCTTGAGGATTTTGGTCAACCTCTGTTTCCTGAAATGGTACCGCTAAATTTGTTCAAGGAGAAGTTGCAAGTAATGCAGAGGGGAAAGACGTGGTATACCCAACTAGGATCAGAGCTTACTGGCTTTATTGCCGAAACATTCTGCTATGTGTTGTACAATGTAAAATAGAGAACCATGAAAAGATTCAGGCTATACTCAGCTCTTGCAGGAAGCAAGATAAGGGTTCAGTGAAGCACAGTAGTATTTTTTTCCCCTAAGACTGAGGAACCACAGATTGGATATCGGTAAAGGCTCTGCCACAACTGTAAAAATCTCAGTTACTGCTTTGTGCCCATCCCTGCACTCTCACATTCATCTCATTCGTTGCACTCCCCTCCACCAACCAGCATATACACCTGCATCAAACTGCTCAGAAAATATTTTATTAGAAAAAATTATGATCAGATGGTATAGTTAAACTCGAAGGGTATTTGTGGTTCTATATACTTTCTACCCTGAGAAAAGTGGGAATTGGAATCACTAGAATCATGAGCAATACATCTCTGTATTGAAAATTATTATGACATTCAACAGGGAAGGTGCACTGTTTACATCTTTTTCTATTCTTAACTCACCAAAAGGTATAGTCTCAAAAAGGGGCCTTATAAGAAAAGTACCAACACACCAAAGACGAGGGAATGATGCCAAGACATTAAAAATCACCTCAGAAACTGAAAGATTAAAAAAGAGAGCAAAAGCAAGTGTTTATCACTAAAGATGATTTAAGAATCCCACAGAAAAAGAACTAAATAATATTTAAATTCTGGTTTCTTATGAAACATATTTTTCAAAATCTTGAAACTCTTTCTAACTACTTATCTTAAGACATGTCCTTCACAATTGCTCGCACAGTCCTTGTCTCCATATTAATGGACTCAATAAAAAAGGAAAAGATTCTGTGTGCAATAACCTTGACAACTTTATCCAATATTTTACACAAATGGTACAAAACTGGCTTCATTATTGTCTTTAGGAAAATAATTCACTTGTTCTTTCCTGACAAATATTTACTTCCTACCTTTTTTTGGACATTGCTTTAGGAGCTGTGGTGGACTCAAAAGATTAGCATGTTCCCCAAGCCTCAAGTAATTTATCCTTAAGCTGGGAATATCAGATGTGTAATAAAAGTTTAAGTACTATGATAAGGGTTACCAGAGAGTTATAAGTTTAGAGAATGGAGAGATCAGTTCTGCTGGAAAGAAAGAGAGCTCTTCCTGGAGAAGGTAACACATGACCTGAGTGTGACACATTCTCAGTGGAAACAGTATATGGAAAGGTATCAAACCAGAAAACACTGGAGATGTGCCTGCTTGTTAGAAGCATAAGGTACAGGGAAAAGAGGAAGAAAAATCTTGATCTACCATTTATTCTGGAAAAAGAAATTTGATTTTTATTTGGTTGACTCTAGGAAAGAGTCGTTGAACTTGTTTAGTATGGCCAGGGCCTCCTATGGGATGCAGGTCTAAAGACATCTAAAGCCTCCATTACAAAGACAGAACACAGAACTCTTTAGGAAGTATCAGTGTAATCTGCATCATAAAATTCAGTATCATTTGTGAGGCCCTTCCCTTGGGGCAACCTGAAAAGATTGATCATAAAGATTTCTTTATGAACAGAGTTTGGCAGAAAGTAGTGTGTGTGTATATATATACATATTTCTACATGTATATAAGTGAATAAACTGTCAGAAGAAAATAAAGCAGCAAATTGAGACCCTAATAGTACCTCTCATGACATTGTTTAGCTGTGTTATTATTTGGCTGTGTAGATCTTTGTTTGGAGGATTACTAGTTAGAGATATTGATGTCCTGGTATCCAAACATTATGCATGAACAACTATTTTATGAAAATTCTCTCAGCCTCGTTATGTCTACATGATGTTAACTATGTAGCGGTGGGAAGTAATCAGAATAAATCCTCCTAGGTGACTGGATCTTTGTTGCACAATCTATCCAATATTGGGAATATACTTAATGTTCAGAAAGTTTTATAGGACACACTATTCCATTAGACCCTTAAGAATATAATCAAAAACTGTCAATCAACTAGGCTTTCATCCTCATCTCTCTTTTTACCTCATAAATGAACAGGAGATGGCTGAAGGAAGTCTAAACTCTTTTTAGCATTCATTGTGCAATTGAGAGTGGAGTCAGGGTGATTGAGATAAATGATCCAGAACAGAAGGTTCTTTACTCTTAGAAGGTGAGCTCCTCACAGGTCTACCTGCTACATAAGCCTGGACTGCATTCCTTCCTTTTTTTTTTTTTTAAAGCTCTTTATTGGAATATAATTGCTTTACATCATCATGCCAGTTTCTGCTGTACAACAAAGTGAATCATCTGTATTTATACATATATCCCCATATCCCCTCCCTCCCGCAACTCCCTCCCACCCTCCCTATCCCATCCCTCTAAGTCATCACTCATCATCAAGCTGATCTCCCTGTTTTATGCAGCAGTTTCCTACTAGCTATCTGTTTTACATTTGGTAGTGTATATATGTCAATACTATTATCTATTTTGCTTCGTCCCAGCTTCCCCTTTGCATCCCTCTGGTGAGACATTTCCTCTCTGAATCAGTCTCATGACATGATGATGGAAATAGCAGTGTTTAGTCAAGGTTGCCACACTCTCTGAGCTTCTAAACAGAGTAGTAAAGATAAGATAGCTTGTTAAAGACAAAAAGGTTATTAGTCTCCAGATAAGATATCTTCAACACCTTCTCCTACTTCAATATTGAGGCTCTGTAAATTTAGTGACAATCACCTCCATGAAAATCAGTTATCTATCTCCATGATATAAATATAAATAAAGAGGAGTTTGGGGGAGAATGGATACATGTATATGTACGGCTGAGTTGCTTTGCTGTGAACCTGAAACTATCACAACATTGTTAATCGGCTATACTCCAATATAAAGTAAAAAGTTAAAAAAAATAAATATAAATAAATTAAAATGTTATTATTCATTTTATATTAATTATTAATATATCATGAATATTAGCTATTGTTTCATTAATGTTAATTTTTTCTTTTAGTCAAGTATAATCTCTTTCACTTCAGTGGGAGACAGATTTCCAGATTTCTCATTTATGAATATTACATGGTGACTGAAAGTTTAAAGATATTTACTCCTTCAGTCAGGCAACTGTCCTTGTTTATTTTCAGATAGACTGATAATGGATTTAAAATCCTGTTTTAATTTTATTCTTTCAGAACATGTCATTTCTTTTGGGCAAAACTATATTTTTCACTTTATTTTGATGACAGTTAAACATAGTACTTTCCTCTCTAAAAAAATCTTCCATGTCAGAGCTATAAAAGAATATATGAAAGGTTCCAGATTTTTCAATTGTTCTCCAAATAGTTTTGGACCACCCTTACTTTTGTGTGAAACATTGAGTTGAGACATGTTTAAAATACCAAGAAGAATCAAACATAATTTTAGCCCTCAAGGAACAACAACTATAGTCATTCAGGTCATAGGTAATTACAAAACAAAGTAGAAAAAGATAAGTTACAAGCAAAAGGAGGTATAGGTAGGAAGTGAAGTCTTGCCTATTAACTAAGAATAAGTCTATGAATTCGAAAACTATCCATCTGACCTTGGATTAATTATTGTGCCCTAAGAATTTCTTCCTAAGTGAATTAGGAATAATAATAGTACCTCCACTATGGAGTTGTTTTGTGGACTGCATGAGATAATGTACATAAGGAACTTTTCATATTATAGAAAAAGGTTTAATATTTATCATTATTATTGTTGTTTTGTTCTTATTGTTAGAGTAGAAAAGAAAGCATCATAAAATGAGGTCAAATGATACTTAATGTATGAGAGATTTTATAAATGAGAGAGAGAGTGTGTGTGTGTGTGTGTGTAATCATGTCCAATGTAAGAATCAGGAAATTCTTCAAAAAATTTTGACATTTGAGTTAAGACATTAAAGGTAAGTAAGATACAAACACGTGGAATAGGTGGGGGGAAATCATTTTCTTTAGAAGGAAGAGGATGCACTGAGAGGTAGAACTAAGGAAGAATCAGGTACCGTCAATAAGAGCTGCCCGTCTTGATGTTTGGGCAGAGTACGTGAAGAAAGAGGTCAAGGTGTACCACTACATCCATGCAGTATGACCTTGATTCTGTAGGAAATGTACAGCACTTCAGGAGTTTTGAGATGAATGTTATCATATAACCAAAATAGCATTAAGTCATAGATGTGATAAGGTTCCACCTCCTACTTGGGACAGAAAACATTATAAACAAAATGGCTTGATGAGCTAAAGAAGCCACTCATGACCACATTTTCTTTAAAATTTATATTTACACTAAAGTTCAAACTGTTTAGAGCTGCAACGGCTGTCCTAAGCTCAGTATCAATAACTAAAACAGTTATAGTTCTTTTCTTAAATATTAGTTGCCCAATCATTTTAGGCATTTTAATAAAAATGCAAATACAGGTGGACACAAGTTTCTGCACTGGAAACATGAGTTATCAGCTCCTGTCCCCTCCCCCAAATTTTTATGAAAGTGATGTAATAAAGCAAACACCAAAAATTATGTTTAAGTGGAAGGGTCAGGTCTATCTATGGAGACCGATGGTAAGAACTCAGAAGGGTCTGTGGTTTGCTGCTATCACTAGAAACATAGAGGCCATGTGAAAATAAGCCCATGCTAACAGAATACCTTGAGTATCAAATCCCAAAGAGATACAAATGTTTTACCCTATATTCAGGGTTACTGTTTGAAATTCAGTTTTCCAACATTTATTTAGTAGCTGTTATATATAAAGTACAGAGTTGGTGTATTTAAGCCCCTGTTATTGGCTTAGTTTCTGCCCTAGTGATTACCCCAGTTTAGGAGTCCAGAGGAGGAGCTACAAGAATAAAGGACTGATTTATTAAAAGTCTACTAATCTCTGGTTGTTGCTTTTGATATCCACCCTATGAAATTCCATGATTTTTTAAATCAAGATCAGTGAAATTAGAAACTTGATTTGTGATAAAGCGGCATGATTGGGTTATCACGAAAACATACGTATGTGATGAAACAGACACACAGACACACACAGAGTTCCTCAGGGATACTGGAGAAATAAAATGCTTTTTTATTACACTGACTTTTGAAGTGAGTAAGCTGCTCTGAAGCTGATGTGAAATCATTCTCCAATAATATAGACCCTACTTTGTTAATTTGTTGTTGTATTGTTATTGTGCACTACACAGTAATGGCATGAAACCTTCAAAGGTTATTTCATCTTCCATGGATGAGGAATTTATCTCTATGGAGCAATAACCAAGATCAAGCCAGTATTTTATTCTTGAATGTATTCGACAACATTAGCATTGAGACCAAATTTCAATTTACTCCAGGCAGTTACCAAAATCTGTTTTCATATTAGGTCTTATCTCTAGATTCATATTTTTTTATAATGATCTCAATTCCACTTTCCTGCATCTTTTGGTAGTAACAATGCCTGCTTAAATGCAGTTAAAATTCATTATAACACCTTATTTATACTAGAGCCCCACACAATATTTTCCATGAAAATAGAATTCACATTTAAAAACAATCACAGAAGGGCCCTTCAAGCAGCAGAACCACTAGATAATATTCCCCGTCTTTACATTCAAAACATCTTGGCACATTGATAAGAGGGTGAGACTTGATCCTGCAAATGTCTCTTCTCTGGGCTTAACCAGATGCACCAACATGCCCAGTGGAGTCATGAAGGGTAAGCAAACAAACAAAGCGTCTCTGCCTCATAGAGATGTTAGCCTGCACCTGCAAAATCTCAAATAACATCCTCTGATGAGGAAATCAAATCAAATCCACAAAAAGTGCCTTCTGCTTTTCAAAAGGAAGTTATCGATATGCCTAGCAATATTGCTCCTAAGGAATACGATTCTCTTCTGTGTAGAAGAAGCAGGCTTAGATAAATGACTATGGGCTGAACCACTCTGTTTATACAGTGGAGATAATAATAGAGAGAAATGGAGGTCCTTCACCCAGGATCTGCTCTGGGTTTGCTGTGGAGAATGGAGCTGAGTAGACTCTGCCATTAGATGCCCTGGTCCTTTCCCCAGCCCTTCTGTCCCATATCCTTGAAGAACAGATCCACGGGGTCGATACAGCACCTGCTTGGCTAAGAACAAGGCCAGCAACCCAGTTTCTCATTTCTGTAATCCTGTTGTTTCCTCTATCACGAATGCCTCTTCCATTCTCTACTGAATAACTCTCATTCTCCCTTCAATACACTGCCTAAACATCACCTCCTTTGGAAGGTTTTCCCTGATCCCTCCCACAGAATTAGTTACTGGCAGTATGGTATAGCAGGAAAAAATTGTGTGCGTGTGTGTGTGTGTGTGTGCACTCTTGAATCAGGGAGGCCTGGGTTTGAATACTGGCTTAGGCAATTACCAGTTCTATGATCTTGGGTACATTATTTGAAACTCAAAAATTCTCTTCCCTTATCTAGAAATTATACTTTTCTCATAGATTTTTCTGAGATATGAGATTATACATTGTTATGGACTGAGTGTTTGTGTCCCTCCAAAAAACTCATATGTTGAATATTAATTTTCAGTGTGATGGTATTTAGAGGTGAGGACTTTGGGAGGTGGTTAGATCATGAGGGTGGTGCCCTCATGAATGAGATTAGTGCCTTTACAGGAAGAGACAGCAGCAGTAGTAGTGATAGCCTGTATGTTTAGTCCTTATGTGTACAGCACTGTTCTAAGAGTTTTTATATACTTGTCACTAATCCTCACACCAACTCTATGATGTAGCACCAATGTCTACATTTTACAGATGAGGAAACAGACAAATCGAGATGTTAGATAATTTTTCCACAGTCACACTGCTAGTAACCAACACAAGCTGTATTTAAACCCAGGCAGTCTGGTGCTAGAGCTCATGATGTGTACTATTTGCTAAATGAAGTAAAAAATGGCAGTATGTGTATTCTTTCAGCTTTATACCTAAATATGTGTGCTAGGCATGTTAAAATGCAAAATTTGAAATTATTCTGATTAGAAAGATTATTAAACTGCATTTCTTAAAAACAGACTTTAACGGAAGAAATGAAGGGCAAAAACCAGGGACTGTGAAAAAACAGAGTATCTAGATATTTATGCAGCAAGATGGGAGGACCTCAGAGACTCTCCTGTCCCAAAGCATTCTCCCCACATACTTTTAATTTCTATCATAGGAACATGGTTGAATTTCTGGAAATAATACACCAAGTTCATTGACACTAAAATATTAGTGATTTATTAAGTGCAGTAGGTCCAATTTATTTAGACAAATACACAGAATGTGTGACCACTGGTTTTCCAAGGACAGATTTGGTGAAGGAGAAAAGAGATTATGAAAGGAGTGAAAGGACATAGACAGAACATACTTTCTATCCAGTTTCTAAAATTTGGCACGCATGCATTCTTTTGGATAAGGGAGCAGATTCTCACTAGGTTTACAGAAGAAAACATATAGAGCAAAGCACTGGTACTTCAGACACTTATTATTACCAATGGATTTTTAAATATCTCCAGGTAGTTACAGCCACCTAGTGCCTGCACTATGATTAGGGATGCCCAGCAGGTCACTGTTAACAAGTGCAGTAGTCTGAAAGGACCAGAATTTTTGATCAATATTCTCAATTGTTACTTGGAGAGAAGTAGCTGTGTACTTTCTGTCAGAAGAGTCAGCGCCATTTAATTTTCAACACTGGCTGTGAATAGGTCTCCCTGTGTTGGAAGAAATACCAACTATGATGGGTTCGGTTTTAATTTAGGTTTTAGTTTTTACCAGTTACTCAAAAGCTGTCCCTGACATTCCAAGGTAAATCGGCTTTATGTTAAGAAATATGTTTCAATAGAATCACAAAAGCTATGGCAGGAGTGCAGGCTGTCATCATTTATGCAAACACCAGTTCTCCTAGAGTTGGGTGGGACTCTGACAGTATTAACTATTTTTTTTTTAATGTTGTAAGAAAAAAATACAAAAATTAACTTAAGACAGAAACTTGGCACCCTTCCTAGATGAGAAGATTGTACTTTTAAAACTCTTTTTTTTTTTTCATAAAAATAGAGAGATTAGCAAATCTTTTATTCAACTCTTACTATGTCACCACAGAATATCACTATAATTATTCTGTTTCTAATTTTGAATTGCCTTTATTTGATTTTTATTTTAAACCATAGAACTCTTCTCTCTTTACTTTGCGCTATCATCTGGTGGTTGAACTTCCAGTCACCTCAGCCCTCTCAAACACAGCTACAACCCGGAGGCAAAATGACAGTCATGGAAGAAGTTTTAGGGATCAAATTTAAGCTCCTTGTTTTCCACATGCAGCCCAGAGACATGAAATGACTTTCTTAGACACACAGAATAAATGAAGGCAAGGATCCAGGTGATAGAGGGTAAAAACCTCGGTCTCCTGACACTATTCCACTGCTTTCCAAAACTGCTTTCTGCCTTTGAAAGGAATGTCCTGAGCAACATGAAAAACTAGTCTCCTAGGGTCCTTCTAACTTTACTTATTGGGAAAGATGGACACACCTGTCAACAGAACTCACTGTTTGAATGTGGGTTAGCAAAACTGAAATTACTAAGTCTTTGTCTCACGCTTCCTTTGAGAACCTTAAGTTCTGACACAGGTAGCAACAGTTTCCTGACAGTGGTATATACAAGATGATTTTAGGTACTATGTGAACCAACATTTTATAACGATTATGTATTTAATATTTTGTTTTCAGTATTTAAAATTTTTTTTAATTTATTGAAGTATAGTTGACATACAATATTGTATTAGTTTTAGGGGTATAACATACTGATTTGACAGTATACATTACAAATTGATGATAATGAGAAGTCTAGTAATCATCTGTCACCATAAAAAATTATTACAATATTATTGACTATATTCCCTATTCAGTACATTACATCCCATGACTTTATTTTACAACTGGAAGATTGTAACTCTTAATCCCATTCACCTATTTTGCCCAGACCCTTACCCCCTTCCCCTCTGGTGCCCACCAGTTTGTTCCCTGTATCTATGAGTTTGTTTCTCTTTTTTCCTATTCATTTGCTTTGTATTTTCAGATTTCATGTATAAATGAAATCATACGATATTTGTCTTTCTCTATATGACTTATTTCACTTAGTGTAATACCCTCTAAGTATATCCATACTGTCACAAATGGCAAGATTTCACTTTTTTCAATAGCTAATATTCCATTGTATGTATCACATCTTCTTTATCCATTCACCTATCAATGAGCACTTAGGTTACTTTCATGACTTGGCTAATAAATAATGCTGCAATGAAAAGTTAGAGTGCATGTATCTTTTTGAATTGGTGCTTTCATTTTCTTTGGATAAATACCTAGAAACAGAATTGCTGGGTCATATGGTAGTTTTATTTTTAATTTTTTGAAGAATCTCCATACTGTTTTCTATAGTGGCTGCACCAATTTACATTCTCTACCAACAGTCTGCGAGGGTCCCCTTTTCACCATACCCTCACAACACTTCTTATTTCCTGTCTTTTTGATGATGGCCATTTTAACAGGCATGAGGTAATATCTCATTGTGATTTTGATATGCATGCTCCTGATGACTTGTGATGGTGAGCATCTTCTCGTTGTTTGTTGGCCATCTGAAAGTTTTCCTTGGAAAAAATGTCTATTCAGGTCCTCTGTCCATTTTTTTAATTAGATTGGTTGGTTTCTGATATTGAGTTGGGTGAGTTCTTCACATATTTTGGACATTAGCCCCTTACCTGATATATGATTTGTGAATATCTTCTCCCATTCAGTAGGTTGCCTTTGCATTTTGTTAATGGTTTTCTTTGCTGTGAAAAAGCATTTTAGTTTGATGTAGTCCCATTTGTTTATTTTTGCCTTTGTTGCCCTTGCCTGAGGAGACAGGTCCAAAGAAACACTGCTCAGACTGATGTCAAAGAGTGTACTGTCTCTTTTTATTGTCTGATTGCTGTGGCTAGGACTTCCAATACTATGTTGAATAAAAGTGGCAAATAGTGGCTACCCTTGTCTTGTTCCTGATCTTAGAAGAAGTGCTTTCACCTTACCACCATTGAGCATGTTGTTGGCTGTAGGTTTGTCACATATGGCCTTTATTATGTTGAGGTGTGTTCCTTCTAAACCAACTTTGTTGAGAGTTTTTATGATGAGTGGATGCTGAATTTTGTCAAATGCTTTTCCTGTTTCTGATGAGATGATCATGTGCTATTTATCTTTCATTTTGTTAATTTGGTATATCATGTTGATTGATTTGCAGATATCAAACCATCCTTGCATTCCACTTGATCATGGTGTATAATCCTTTTAATGTATTACTGAATTTGGTTTGCTAATATTTTGTTGAGGATATTTTCATCTATGTTCATTGGTGATATTGGCCTGTAATTTTTTTAAAGCTCTTTATTGTATTTAATATTTTTAAAGCTATATGAAGTATAACCAATGTAATAAAATGCCCTTATTTTAATACATATATTTAGGCACATGCACAGATTTGCTTTCTATTACAATAGATTATCTCATATTTCCTACAATTTTTGTTAAATGTAATCATACAATATGATTTTGGGGGGGTGTGGCTCCTTTAACTCAGCTTTATTACTTTGAGATTCATCCATGATGTTGCATGTATCAATAGTGCATTTTTTTTTATAATTGCAGCATAGTTCTTCATTGTATTGTTACACCACAGTTGTTTATCCATTCACTTTTGATGGACATTTGGGTCGTTTCTAGTTTGGGGTTATGACAAATAAATGTAATTGTAAATAAACTGTACATATATGAACATTCATGTGCAATTCTTTGTAAGAGCACATGTTATCATTTCTCTTTGGTGAATATCTAGGCATAGAATGGCTGTGTATTTATTTAACTTTTTAAGAAAATGGCAAATTGTTTTCTCAAATGGTTGTACCATTTTACATTCCCATGAGAAAAGTATGAAAGTTCCAGTTATCTAAATCCTTGCCAACACACAGCATGGTCAGTCTTTTCATTTTGGTCATCCTAAAAAATGTGTAGTGGTATCTCATTGTGATTTTAATTTCCATTTCTCTAATGACTAATGATGTTGAGCACCTTTTATGTGCTTATTTGTCAACTTGTATATCTACTTTGATGAAGTGTTTGTTCAAATCTTTAGCCCAGTTTTTAATTGGGTTGTTTGTTATCTTATTGATTTTGAGAGTTCTTTTAAGTTCTGGATTTATGGTCTTTATCAGATGTATGCCTTATCTGTATCTTGTCTTTTCATTCCCTTAGCGCTATCTGCTGAAGACTCAAAGTTTTTAATTTTGATAAAATCCACTTTATCAATTATTTCTTTTATGGATTATGTCTTTGGCTTCATATCTAAGAAATCTTTGCCTGACCCAAGGAAACAAAGGTTTTTCTCTTATGTTTTATGTTTTCTTCTTGAAGTTTTGTAGTTTGGGGTTTTACATTTAGGTCTGTGATCCAAAATCAAGTTAATTTTTTGCATAGTGTATACAAGTCATTTTTTGGTGTATAGGACGAAGTACGGATCAAAATTCTTTTTTTTCTAATGGCTATTTATTCCAGCATTGTTTGTTTAAAACTTTCTCTACACAAATGCATTTGATCCTGTGTTGTAAATCAACTATTTATGAGTTGGTCTATTTCTTCACTCTTCATTCTGTTCCACTGATCTGTTTGTCTATCTTTATTCCAATATCATACTGTCTTGATTACTGAAGGTTTATAACTCTTTTAGTCCTGTAGTGTTAGTCCTCGAAGTTTATCCTTTTCAAGGTCACTTTGGAATTTTAAGTCATTTGCATTTCCATTATGTATTTTAGAATAAGTTCTCAACTTCTACAAAAATGTCTGCTACAATTTTATTTGAAATTGTGTTGTAGCTACAGATCAATATGGGGAGAACAGACATCCTAGCATATCAAGTCTTTCAACCCATAAACACAGTATATCAATCCATTTATTTAGGGCTTCTTTAATTTCCTCTAATGATGTTTTATAGTTTTCAATGTATTAGACATTATATCTTTTTTCATATTTATCCCTAAGTACCTCATATTACTGATGTTATTCTAAATGGCTTTTTTATTTCAATGAACAAATATTCATTGCTAATACATAAAAACACTATTGATTTTTGACTATCGATCTTACACACTATAACCTTGCTAAACTCACCTCTTAGTTTAGGTAGGTTTTTTTTTTTTTGTAGATTTCACTACATTTTCTACTTAGACATTCATGTTATCTGCAATTAAATAAGCTTTACTTCTTTTTTTTCCCTATTTAGATGACATTTTTTTCTTGCCATACTTTGCCTCCTGGAATTTCCAGCACAATATTGCATTGATCAGTACTTAATTGAATCCTCAAGGTGGACACTCTGCAGATCTCCAGAGTTCTCTGTTCAATTCTCTCTTCTCAGGATCTCTGTCCTGAGAACTCTAGCCATCTTGAGCTCCTCATGCTCTCAGCTTCATATCCTCAATTCAGGGAGTATAGCAGACTCCTCCTTGATTTCCCCTCCTTGTACTGTGGCCAGGAATCTCTCCAAAGAGAGTAAGTTGGGGCAGTCATACTCCTGACTTGGTTTTTTCTCATCTTTCAGAAATCATTGTCCTTCCTTGCCTGATATACAGTATCTTGAAAACTGATATTATATACCTTTTGTCCATTTTATTGGTTGTTTCAGACAGGAGTATAAATCTGTTGTTTATTTTTTTTTACTTCATCTTGGCTGGAAGATGAAGTACTTATATATTTATTTTATCTATGTATGCTAAAACATAACTGACAATTATATTGGTAATGGAAGAGCGACACAATTTTCTTTCAAAATATTTTAAGTAAAAAACAAGTATATTGTTTCTAAAAAGCATTACATGTATAATAATGCTGATGAAATTGATGATGTGGCCAAAAATTTGAAGGTAGTACTAAAATTGTTGGTTTATGAAGCAGTATAGTAGGGAGTAAATTAAAAGTAAAGGTGGGTGAGGGCTTACAATGAAAGGAGATCAACCAGGAAGATACAGGAGATACTAAGCAAGGAAGCAAAAAATCTGGATGCCTTGAAAGTAATCTGGGTTTATTTAGTGTAGGGGCAAGGGGCTGCACCCAGCAGAAGTTATTTTACTAATCACTGTATTAAAGAACAGTATAACTTTAGCTCCTAAACTATGTTCAGAATACTATGATACAGTAAGTAATCATAATACATTTTAGGAACAATTCAATAAACATTTGTTAAAGTTTCTTGCTTGAGGAGATAAGATTTAGAGATTTACAGAACTTATTCACTGAGAACATCTTAACAGTGCTTCCTGAAAACTACTGAAGAACAGATGTTATTGTTCATTACTTTTTAGATGATTAAGAGTAATTTGGTGTTCTAGGGCCAACAAGGAACAATTTCATTGAATTTCAAAGGCTCAGAGTTGGAGCACCGCAAATGTGTTTAGGCACATAGTGAGCTTTCAAATTTGTAGGTGGAAGGAGGGTGGGGAGGGAGCAAACATGAGCTTAACTCTAGGGACACTTTGCTTCCCAGATGTCACAAGGAATATCATGAGCCAAAAAGTAGGGCCCCTGAAGTCCCATAACAATGTATTTGGATTTGTGTAACTATTTCTGGAATAACAAGTGCCTCATTCAAACTGTGCATAAGATCACTGCAGAATGATTCTTTAAATCCTACAAAGCTATTTAATAATATCTACTTAAATTTTTATAGTTAAAGTATTTGATCACATATTATCTCAACTTGAATACTCAGAAAAAACTAGAGAGAGAAAGAGAGAAACAGAGAGAGAGAGAGAGAGAGATACAAACATCCCCACATTATAGATGAGAAGGTTCTGGGAGAGTGTTGACCTGTTCAAAAGTATACAGATGCTAGGTGGCAAAACTTGGAAATGAACATATACCTTTCTCTCCCAAGCTCATGCTATTTCAACACACAGAAATAAGTGTGGGTCTCATTTCTAAGTCTAGTTTTGATCTCCAGTAGCATTAAAAATTTAACCTGAATCCACTGGCAGGCTTGAAAGATCTCTAAATCGCCTAAAATGATTTCATATACATATAAGGACTTTTTTTTAATGAGTGAAAGAAAGGTCCAAGACTCTGAAGACTCAAAATGGGTTAAAACGTTGTACTTGATCTAGATAGTTTTGGAATGATTATTTAAGCTGGAGTTATAAATCTCTACTCTCAATACGCCCAACAGTTCCTCCCATTCCAATGGCATGACAGGATTTTGGAAATTAAATCAGTAAACACCAGAAACCCAACGGAGGATAGAGTGGTGTTTCAACTTCTGTCTGAATCAGTGCTTTCCTACTGCCCACTTCTACTTTGCTAAGGACAGTTTATTTTAAGCCTGGGGCCATGGCCCTAACAGCATGATTTAACTCTGTAGTCTTAAATCCGCATAATGTTTCCATCAGCCAGCTGAAACCAACTCTAAGGATTCAGCTGAAGGCTTCCAAATCTGACCCCTGAAAAAAGTAAATATTTTCTAAAAAGAATGATTTTGACTAGAAATGTAAAGCCATAGATACGTATTATTTTCTCCTGACAGTGGGAGTTCACTACTTTCCTAAAAGGGGAAACAGTGAGTAGATAACAATACATGACTAAGCAGACACGTAGGGAGTGCTCTGTTCTCCCTAGAGAAACCTGGAGCAGAATTATCATGCCAGGTATGCATTCTCCCAAACAAATCTTTGATTTTTTTTTTTTTTAATTAGCACCTAGGTATGCTGTTTTGCCTAGCTCACAGACATAGATGATTCTGAGGAATGATTTACGTGGGTCACTGCCATCTTCTCCAATATTCTTCCTCTTCTTAATTTCCAGGCAATTTTTTCTCGAACAATGGCCTGTCACCCATCAGTGGGCTCCCACCCACCTCTGGAACCTCATCTCCTACAACTATTTCCTCTGCCCCTCTGCTCCATCCACATATCCTAGCTCTTCTTCAAAACTGCCAACCATGCTTCCACCTCAGGGCTTTTGTGCCCTGAAGTACAAAGAATGTCTTTCCCCTAGATAACCACACGGCTTGCTTCTTTACTTTACTTAGGTCTTTGTTCAAATGCCACCTTATTAAAGACCACCCTGTAAAAAATAATGACCTTCCAGCTTCCAATACTATCCCCTTTATCCTGATTAATTTCTCTCTATAGCCTCTTGCGACATCTGGAATATTATAATTTACTTGTTTACTTGTTTGTTTTCTGCTTTTCCCCAATTAGAAAGGGACTTCCATAAGAGCAGGGATTTTGACTGTCTTGTTTCCTGATGATTTGCAGCAACTAGACTAATATCTAGAAAAAGGAAGTGCTCAGTGCATCTTTGCTGACTGGCTGAGTGAATGAATGATGTCTGCCATCAAATTAACCTCCTAATTTTCCATTACATTCTTATGACACTTGCCATCAAATTTTAGGTAGTACTTTTGGGCCCAATACTAATGAGACTATTGCCATCCAGACACTTGGATTAGCTGTTACAGAGGGGACAGTGAGGTCTTGTCTACAGCCTTGCGATCTCAAGTGTTAAGCCTGAACTAGCATGCCTCAGCTCTCACATATAGTTCATAAATATTTTCTTGAGGTTTTTCACCAATTTTTCTCAGATTTTGATCAATTATTTTTCATTATGACATGCATGTCACAATAATGTGGACTATTATAAACAACAAATATTTACTCATTAAATCTTACTCTATTAACCATATCTTAATCTAACTGGAGTGAGCCTTGTAGATTTGAATAGAGCATACTTTAAACTCATGAACTTTTAAAGTCATAAGGAACAAACAAAGGTTGCCAAACCCAGTCTCCCACCTCACTTAGGAAGTCCTTCCAATAAAAATAATATAAACCACAAAAGTGGCAACTTCCACCTATAGAGTTCTTATCTTACTATTACTGAATTATCTTAGGTTACAATAAGTGTTTGAATTTGTTGAGCTGTGACTTCCACCAGCTCCTTCCAGTAACACAGCTTAATAGACAGGAAACAGTCATTGGAGTGGCAACACTGTGTAAATGACTGGATACTTGTGCATAGGGCTGAATGGTGCCTATGTTTGGGGTATTATATTGTGTATATGTGCAGATCTGTTCTGGATTCAGGATCCTCCCACATAGGGCCTTAATCTACTCCACATTCCTTTATCCAAGAAGCCTGAATATTTTGTGGGCACCCCAGGACCTAATCTGGCAGACCAAGGCTTTTAAGACTGTGGACAGGCATGTCTTTCTCACACATATCACTCTTTAAGAATGAATGACCCCTCAGCCACAGCTAGATTCCAGAAGGAGAGTTCTGTTCTTGATTGAAAGCTTAAGTGGACTTAGAAAATCATCTTGAGTTTCATCTCAAAGGGGGAAAAAATCACAGCTTGAATGGTAAAAGAAAAGCTGCCATCTCCCCTTTTTGTGCCACCCAGGGCACATTCCCAAGTTCCTTCTGGTTACCTTTAATCAGAGCAGCAATGACAACAGACAATTAGGTGAAAGCCTTGAGCTTAAAAATATGCTGTCAGGGCCAAGACCCTTTTCTTACACATTCAACTCTCAGATTCAGTGTTTCAGCTGCCTGTCTTTCCAGTGTTACTCTTCCCTGGCTGACATGTCCAAAGCTGGGGTAGGAACCTGAGAGTTCTTCAATTTCACAAGCATTTTTTTGATCTCCACGCAAGGTCACATTAATGTGCACAAACCAATTAAACCTCAGTTACCATGTAAACAAGGGGGCAGTGTTTGTTGGCACTGCAGCACGCTGTAGTGCTATTAGCTAAGGAAAAGTAGAATTACCAAAGATGTCTTGTTAGGTGCATTAATGCCATTTACACTGATTCTTCAGATAAGTAAGCTAATTAGAAACAGACTTCAGCCTCAGCACTTCTCATTCAAAACCTAACACATTGGAGAATGATAATAAAGGGGAAGAGAGGTGAGCTTCCTGACAAAGCTGTGTGCAGTTTTAGGGCAAAGACAGGGCTGTTTTACTGAGCTCCTCATTCCAAGACTGTAACTGATTCAGTCATCACTGCATCAGGCTGTTGCTGGTGCAATATGAGAACAGGAAATGTGTAAGTGACTAAAACCTAGACTATGGCTGTTAGTATGTTTTCCTATGTTCTCTCTCCCTGCAATGGCTAGGAACAGAAACATTTACCACAGGTCTATTCTTGACTTCTGTTTTTATTTACCACTCAGTCTTTTCAATTTTAAATAATATTTTCATTATGGAAAAATCTAACAATGTAGAAAAAAATTAAGAGGATAATAAAAATCACCTGTAATTACACCATCCAAAGATATTATTATTTTGCTTTGTTGCATTTCCTTACATAACCCTGTCTCCAAACTTACAATTATGTGTATATCCACGCACTATTTTTTCTTTTTGGCGCACCACACGGCATGTGGGATCTTAATTTCCCAACCAGGGATTGAACCACGCCCCCTGCATTGGGAGTTCTGAGTCTTAACCACTGGACCGCCAGGGAAGTCCCCAAACTAGGTATATTATATATTTAATTTCATATCCTGTTTTGTGCTAGAACTACAATAAACATTTTCCCATATAATTAACGTGAAAATACAATTTAAAGATTGTATTACTTTCTACCATGTGAATGTGCAATATTTGCTTAAATAAATTGCTTGAAATTTAATTTTTCACTTTTATAAATAATGCTATATCACATATCTTTCTGTATATATCTTGGCACACATACGAGATTATTTCCTTATAGCCTATGCTTTTAAAGCACAGAAAAATATATGCTCATTCATCAGGTTAATGCTCATGAATGTTAGCTCAAGGAAAGTAAAGAAAAACAAGAATAACGTGGTCAAGGGTTGGATTGTCCCAAAAAACATCCAAATTTTCCTATGGTGACCCTTTATCCCTGTGGCCTGGGACATGGGTAGAGTACATTATAAAATTAAGGGCAAGAAGAATTTGCCAGTGTGGATTGGGGTAGGATCAGAAATTAAACTCATGACCTAGACTATACAGATCTGATGCTCTTGCCACAGCTGAAGACTGAAATCAGGCAACATAAAAAAGGCTGTGTAACATGGAGGAAGAACCAGGCTTCTGAGCACGGTATGTGATTCGTTCACATCCATAACTAAATATGCATTCTCAATACACCTTGCCCTTGCAGGTATCCACATCCTGCATCCTCTAATCAGAAACTCTCTCTCTTATCTACCTGGAATTTTACAATGCATCCACTGAAGCCCACCTTGAAAGTCATTTCTTCTGAGAAGCCAGCCCCCAACTTTCCAGAAAATTGTGGCTACCTCTGACATCCCATGATATTTTGTACTAAGAAAGCATTATTTCGTTGTGTGTATGGATTACTCTCAAATAATACTCCAGAGACTATGTCTTATTTAGATTTGTGAGCTGTCCCCTGATTCTGATATATAGGTGGGGCTTGATAAATGTCAGAATTAAGGAGTAGTGACCAGGACTGATATTAATACCACGCACTGTAACCCACTTATCCCATTCAATCCAACAGGCTTCCCAGCCAGGTTTCACACGTGGAAAATATGGAGTTAGAGACTGCCATCTTAACACCTGGTTCCTCAGTCATGTCGGCTTCTCCCATCCATCACTGATCACCATCTGCTCACAACCACCATCGCTAGCCAACTACTTAAGGTCTTTAGCCTCCACAGTGATCCTTTACGTGGTAGTATCCCTTCCCTGAATGCCTTATCCCAGGCAGAAAAACAACAGAGTGCCTGGTTAGCAATGCACTGTGGGTCACCTACATCATGCACACACAAACATGCAAACACACACACACACATGCATGTGTACACACACAGATACACAGAGATATCACTCATTCCTATATTCACATTCAAACATACACATACACCGTCCCAGGTCAGGCTAAAAGGAAGAAAAAGAAAAAAAATAACTTAAATGTGAAAAGCAGATTATAAAATGAAAAGCATAACAAGAAATCGTGAATGTTTCGTACGTGAGATAGGTTCCTGGGTGGGAAAGGGAGACGGTAAATGTATAGTCCGCAAAGGGGCCACCAGTTGCTAGTTGTAAATAGAGGCAGCAGAGGATGAACAGCTTAGCTCTATTTTCTTTTAATCTGTCACTTCACCAAGTGGGCTACCTAGAGGTAGCAAGCTAGTCACAAAGGCAGCGTGCAGTTCTTCAACAGCATCTTTATCAGCTGATGGAGGCAATGATGACCACGTTAATGAGACAACAGGAGAAATATATGACTCTAAAGCATGTTTCTCAAACTTTAATGCGCAGGAGAAATGTCTTGGGATCTTGTTAAAAATGCAGATAGTCCCTACTCTAAATAATTTTGGTTCTGTGTATAGTAGTGACCAAAAAAACAGCATTTTTAGCAACCACCCAAATACATTCAGAGATAATTCTGAGGGCCATTCATAAAGGAACCACTGCTATAAAGGGAATGAAAAGAGACACAGGAGAAGAGAAGAGGCAGTGAGCTAAATTACCTAAAGTAACCCAAATGATGCACAGTTTCATATATATCACAATTCTTATTTACTCTATTTCAGCTAAAATATTCTGACATTAATTTTACTTCATTGGCTTGAGATAATGAGGCCATTATGAATCAGTTTATATATAAGCCTACATGTAAGTTGGCATAAATAGTGCCACCATGAGAACCATGATATAGGTTCATGCTATGAGCTTCGTGGCTCATAAGAAAATGATAATAAGAGAATGGTTTTCCATTCATTTTAAACACTCCTCTCACCAAGCTTTCCCTGATCCCTCAGGTCATTCTACCACACAAAATCCCCTGTAGTTCCTCTCCCTAGCATTTGTAATACTTGAAATTACTTACCCCCACTGCGTCTTGCTCACCATTTGGAAAGCTTTGTGAAGACAGAACCTTATCTATCTTGTTCAACAGTGTACGGCCAGCACCAAGAAAAGTGCCAGGCATATTTTACGTTCTCAAAATATTCGCTGGAAGAATGAATAAGCTTTATCTTGAGTGATGAAAATCTACTCCAAGATAATTTGGCTAAAAAGAAGAATCATGAAATAAGAAGCTTAGATTTACTGAAAAAAATGAATGAACTCTTATTTTGATTGATGAAAATCTACTCCAATGACTTGACTGAAAGGAGACTACTTAAATGACAAGATACCAGATACAGAAATGATAAAACAGGCATAGAAATGTTTCCCTCATAGAGTCCATTGTCACCTCTTTGGTGGTTCACTTCTTTCCTTTCTACTCAGTGCCAAGTTAGTGAGAGGGTGAGGACCCCAAGAGCTGGAGAGGTGCACCAGAGCTCGTGGCTGAAGGGAAACAGAAGTTGGCCAGCAGCATCAAGGTGGATCACATCTGCAAGTGGGACCTGAGCTGGAGGCCTGATCAGAGGAGTTGGAGGCCATGCTTTGGTCACCTACTTGAGGAGTACTGGGAGATGCTCTAATGATAGTCTAAAGTAAATGCTGCCCTTTAACCCATAGCAGTTCAGGTATTCTCCATCATTTCTTCCTTAAAATAGATGTTTCATGCTTTCAAAGCCTGATCAAAACCTTGATCTGCGCTGAAGACTTCATCCTCTCAGGAATCTCTGGTTCATGGACCAAGAGCATAGTTATATCTTTTGGGTGGGAAAATCAGGATTTTCAGGGAAAAAGCCCAAGCACTACTGTTTTGGAAAAGCTTCCCTAAGTGTTCAGATATAGTTTCTTGGTTAGGAGTTTTGTGTTCATGTCAGCTTGGCATCAAAGAAGAGCCCATATACTCTTGCTAGCTACATAGTTATCCTGAGAAACATTATGTTTCCTGCCTTCTTTGCTCCATCTAAGGTATGTAGAATCAAGATTCAAGATTAGTTTTGTCTCTGTGTCTGAATTATCAGACTTTAACAGTTTGTTCTGCAGCTTTCCTCAGATCTGTGAGCTGAGACCCACACTCTAGAGGAGCTTACACCTGAAAGCTGGCACAACTGGATTCAAGTCCTGGGTTCTGCTATTTACTTGCAATACATCCACGAAGCCTCACATGTATAAGATGGAGATTAAGGTAACAAACATCATAGATGTAATTCTGTGAACAATAAATGAGGAAAGGATTAAAAGTACCTTGATTCTGGCACTATTGTACCTCTCAGAAAAGGTCTTAGTTTGCCAGCAAAACCCTCTTAATCATCTAAACATTAAAAATTGTGCAGAAGTACTCTCCCAATATTTCCCAGTCCAATATACCATGCTTTCTCTTTCCTGAATGAGAAAAGCATTTCTTGGCTAAGCAATAACGTCCTTTATTGTTGCTTGCATCCTATCTAATATTTACCTTGTATTCATATTTTCTACTTCTAAGTCACAAGTTAAGGGACAAAAAGTACCATTTGAATAAGCTTGTATGTAAATTCAAATATAGGCTTTCTACTCACATACATTTAAAAAAAAAACTTTAAAATATTTAAACAGAAACATAATTTTATCATAACCTTCCATTGAAACACATATGTGTCTATTTCATAACTAAATGTGGTTCTTAGAGCCGAGTGGTCCTTCATTGGTGAATTTTAACAAAAAAGTTAGAAAATATGGGGGCAAAGCTGTTAATAAAAATAACTACTGTTTATATTGTGCTTATTATGTGCCTGGCACTAGGCTGAGTGCTTTTACATTTATTATCTGATTTGATACTTACAATAATGCTATAAGTTGGATGTGGTTATCAGGATTTTACAGGTGAGGAAACATTAGAAAAAGAGGCTAAATGTAATAACTTACCTGAGATCACCTAGGCAGTAAATGGGACATGAACCCAGTACTGATGGTCATGAAGCACATATATAGTATCTATGCAGCATCTGCCTCCCAAAGGCTTAAGCACCACTGATATAACCAACACCTGATCACCCAAAGGACATGGTCTCACCACAGGAGAGTGAGAACCTGACTCTGGGCTGATTCTTACCGTCATGGAATTAACTGGCATAGAACTCTGGCTCTTGGAGCATGTCACTTAGAAATGGCACTTCCAGATGTCGAGGGCATAGGCCCACAATCTGGGATATGTGTTTAGAACTACCCAGAGAGGTGTCAATGGCCTACTCACTGTAACCGCATGAATAACCAGCCTTGCATGGCTTTGGTGAAGAGATTAATCTGGCATGAGGAAAGTCTTTTCCTCCTCTGATAAATGACAAACCCCACTCACTAAAACACACATATCTAAGGAAACCACTGATTTTTCTTCAACGATCAATGCTTAACACACAACATGTTGCAAACCTGATTCCCACATTCTGAGCTTCAGTTTGGCACTTTCAAAATTCCCTGTCAGATCTATTTTCATGGCAACATTGCTTGTAAACAACTCAGCCCTTACTAACAAAAATGTAAATGTAAACCAGGCTGCAACCTAACTGAAGACAGTAAGCAAATTTTAAGGAAGGGGAGGAAGAAGATGTACTTTCCATTTGACCTGTTTGCAATTTTGATCTTCACACACCAAGTGAATGCATTAAAAAGCAACACCTTTTGAACAAGAATGTGTACAGCAAATGCTTTTAACAGGCCAGGCCAGATGAGATGAAATTATCTCTTTTTCTTTCTGATTGAGAGTAGTAGTATAACTGCTGCACTGCTTAATAGCAGAGTCATTATTGTCATAACGTTTATTATAACATTTCTGTAACTCCTTTACAATTGCTCTGATTTGAGATCTTAAGCATGATTGTGACAGAATTTAGTTCCTGATATTTTCATGCCCAGCAGTAAAGAAATTAATGAAAATTGCATTAGAGAATCTATTTCTGTAATGGTTTCTCATATGGAACCTCTCCGATGCGATATAGCTTAGGGAGGTTTGCACGAGGAAGCGTGGACAGCCTCTTTGGTTGGGACCCCTAATGTTCAAAGTAATTTAACAGCAGCTGTTTCTCTGGAAAATCTTCTGAATTTCCTACAAATCCAAATCCAATTACCTGTGCAGGCTCTAATAACTAGTTACATGAGATGTTGGGTTTCTGGGTTTTTTGTTCTTTTTTTCTTTTACCTGGGCAACTGCTTGAGGCAGCAAATTCGTGTCTCATAAGAAATTTTCAGATTTTTATTTTTTGACTATAGAAGACGCCCTCAAGATAAAATAACAATTTCAAATGAAATATCAAGATGTAAATCAGTCCTTCCATTAATGACTTGGCAACTCCAGGCACACAGGTGGTGCAGGGAGGGAAATGGCAAGGTGAATAGGGACACTGAACACTTTGACCCAACCACCAATAATGGAACAGGGACAATGAGAAATGGATTGGTGGCCAGGGAACCACAAAAAGGTGATTTACATAGGAAAGAGGGTTTAAGGTTGTCTTCACCTTTGGAGAAGAGGCCTTTGTAGGTAATGCATTTTAAAGGGTAGGTGTTCTGTCACAGGTCATTAGAATATGGGAAAGGAAATAATACTGACAGATAGTGGACCTGAAAACCTCCACCCTGTGCTCTTATTTCCAAAGAGTAAGTAATAGTTAAGGACAACGGATAATTGAGTGTTGCCTATTCTAGAGAAAAACAATGAATTGAGTAAGCTGGAGAAATGTTACAAGGTTGAGTGTAAAGTTTCTGCAATGAGTGAGGGAGGATTAGGATAGAGACCAATTTTGAGAATAAATACTTTTTTTCCACAGAATTATGTTGAGCAAAGCAATTCAGATAAGTATATAAAAAATGGCCAAGAAACACAAGGAAAAATATTCAAACTGACTGGAAAACAGAGAAATAAAATTTTTAAATGAGTTAACTTTTTTTTTCCTAGCAAAAAGTTTAAAAAGAGCAGTGATACTAGTATTTGGAGAAGGTGTGGCATATATGGCATGTGCATATGCTATTGGTAGGAGAGTAAATTAGTACCACCTTTCTAGAGTGTGATTTTAGAAATATGTATAAAAATGGACATAGTCTTTGACTCAAAAGCTCCACAAACATATGTTCATCATAAGATTGTAATAGCAAACACTAGAGCCAAAAATCAAATTCCAATGAACAGAGGTTTTTAAATAAATTAATGAACCTCACTGTAATGCAATAACAGCCTTTAAAATGATACTGAACTATATTCATTGGTACGAAAGGATTTAAAATGTATTTCTAAGTGAAAAGAGCAGATTATAAAATAGCATATCCTATACTTACTATATCTGGACACATATGAACATATATACATGATATCCGACACTTACTATATATATAGTATATACATAGAGACACACACATATTTACTATATATATATACACACACACACATACTTACTATATATATACTTATGTGTGTATATAGTAAGTATATGATATATAAATAGTACATAATATAAATAACATATTTATATATAATAAAATTTATATATACTACATATATGCATACTCACACACACATATATACATATCATACACTAGTTGGCTCCTCTGTGTTTAGGAGAATGATTAACAATTGTTAAATAAATAAATCCCTGCTGCTACCATCTTAGAACTTAAAGTAGTATTTTCCATATGGATAGCAGTTCATTATGAAGCTTTGAAGTCTACAGTTTTGATGATCTGATTCTAACTCATTGTTATTTATATTTAAAACCAATATGCTCTTCCTCCTTGGCTTCTTAATACATACAAATCTCTAAATTAGGTAAACACAGGTCAAGTCACTTTTTTGGTGAAGCATAAAAGATGACACCAAACTAAATTTTATTAGTACTGATTTATAAGTTCATATTTATAAAAAAAATTTAGATAAATAGCTAGGCACAGCAAAGTGTTAATAGTTATCTCTGAATTGTGAAAATCTATGTGAACTTATATTATGTATTGATTGTCTTTTGCTTATTTTGATGTTTAAATTTGTTTGTTTTGGTCTCCTATTCTACATACTTTAACAAAAGAAGAAAGGAAAACCAGGATAATCCAAACAAAATGCCTGTAACGTTAGATGTGTGCTTTTTTTCTCAGCTATCACAGTACCACAATAAACCTGGAGGACTCCTGTTCTTCCATAGGGAGTTCTTTTGGTCACTTGTAGATTTTTTTTGTTCCCTGAACAAGTATGTTGTCTCTTTTTCTTTCCTTATGCCTGTTCCTTTCATCAATGGCACTAGTCAACTCAAAAAGAAGTTGACTCTTAAGATAATAGAAGAGAAGGGTGATGATTTTGGGGACAAAAGAGAGGAATAGGTTAGTTTCCTTCTTTTATTTTTCAATTATTTTTTTTTCTTCTTTTTGTATTGCCTTCCAAAGCTCCAATCTGCCTTTAAAGTACAAATATATGCCACACTTTATCCAGACAATATGGAAAGGTGAGAAACATATATTTATCAGCTATAATATTTGGCTAAGTAAATGACACGTGGTTTGAATAATCTAACCTTTTTAATCACAAGTTTATTGATATGAATGTATAAATATATAGATAGATAGTGAGGTGGATGGATGGATGGCTAGCTAGCTATATATACAGAAAGATAGACAAAGACTAAGACGGACTACGATGAGCAGGTCTAAAAAATTCAGTGCATTAACCAATTTTGAAAATATATCAACTTTTGAATTAGACTCTTCACTTAGAATCTAGGTAGATGTAGCAGTATGTTCTCACAGGGAAGAGAGAAAAATAATTGCCATCTGAGGGAAGTACAAAACCACCATTAAGCAAACACCACAGTTGCAGGCAACATTCACCAGTGGATGCTAAAATCAATGTACAAATGCTTGAGGAGAAATAGAATGTTAGCATTACCTCAAAATATCTTCTCTAAGATATTTATCAATTAAAAA
Source organism: Hippopotamus amphibius kiboko (assembly GCF_030028045.1). NCBI lineage: Eukaryota > Metazoa > Chordata > Mammalia > Artiodactyla > Hippopotamidae > Hippopotamus > Hippopotamus amphibius. Next base: position 190,091,411 of record NC_080187.1, on the reverse strand, counting down.
GAGAAAATTAGTCACTGGACAATGGAGAAATACAGCAGGTATTATCTTTACTAAGTGGGCAAAAGTTCCTATCACCAGTAATAATACACATAGACAGCATGTACCTGTGATATAATGCCCTGAGAAGGGTGCAACACTAAGCCTGTGGTTTCTTCCCCAAAGTATATAACTTCAATGAAATCATGAAGAAACATCTGCAAAGCCTAAGTTGAGAGACACTGTACAAAATAACTGGCAATATCTCAGTAAGAGTGTCAAGGTCATGAAAGACAAGAACGAGGAACTGTCACAAATTGGAGTAGACTAAAGAGACACGGCAACTACATCCAACGTGAGATCCTGGCTTGAATTCTAGAACACAAAAGTAACATTAGAATTCACCTTCCTTTGGGGTGAAGGAAAAAACTTCACCCCTAAAGAAGGTGAATTCTAATAAAGTCTGAAGTTTACTTAATAGTACTTTACCAACGTTAATTTCCTAGATTTAAGGAAAGCTACGTTAAGGGTATAATTCATGAACTTTCTGTATTATTTTTGCAACTTTTCAGTAAGTATTAAATTATTTGAAAATAAAAAATGTCTTTTAAAATGGGGAAAAATTGCTATGCCTTCCTTCCAGGTTTGATTCATGTTCCATAGAAAACAAAGAAACTCTGAAATCCTCACATACAGTTTTCTATTTTATATAAGCATAGACTTACCCTGAATCTTAACAGTACAGCTAAAAGAGACTTCACAAAACATAGTGCTAAATTAATCGTGTCTCCCACAGTTTTAATGGTGCCCTCCAATCAGGAGAGGGATTTCCTGCTCTCTGCAGAACATCTGAGGGGGAGGGAGATTGTTTTATTAAGCATTTAAAAAATAAGCCCACTGAATAGTGTTGAAAGGGTTTATCTATTCATCTTCTGTGACTATCAATCACAGTATAAATGGCCAGTACCTAAAGAAGTGTTGGACACATAAATTTGTGTTGACTGGTATAAGGAACATGAAACAACTATGTGCTCTATCTCCTTATATTGAAAAGGTAAAAATGACTTTTCTTACAAACAACTAACACTTTTTCAAATGCACGGTCATTATACTATGGGATCATTTCTTATGAGAAACATATACATTCTTCTAATAAGGATGATTGTAGTATATGGCTTATATAATGGGGTCTTTGTAGATAGTAAAAACATTGAAACAGACATAAACCACTCTTTTTTCACTCTAAGATTGTGCTTAATGACCACATCTTTCTCACTCAATAAATATTGTTGAATGATGGCTAATGAAACAAATGTATTCCATTATTTATCCTTAAAGTGTTCAGGCAAAACCCCCGGCCATTATTCTCTGCACCTGCTTCTGAGGCAGCTCCAAGATCTGCAATTTGAATAATAATCAGTTCTGTCTTATTTGACCTAGCAAGAGATACAGCCCATAAAAGATGGAAGTGAATCCCTGAGACTGTACCAGATACACGTCACCAGGAAAAATGGCTCCCCCTGGTTGCACTGAGTTAATTAGACCTGGGATATGCATATATATTTTTCAAATTTAACTTTTATTTGGCTAATGCTGTTTGAGTAATAAGAGATAGGACCTTATTATCAAGTAGCTAATAATTCAGCATGGAGGACAAAAAGAATATTTCTAAAGTAATTACAGAGTATGTAAGCATCAAGCCATATAAAGAGGTCCGTGTGCCAGCAAAGATCCACCTATTGAATCACTGTTATCTATGTACTGCTTGATGTTAGGGATATAAAGATGAAACACATACTTTCTCTACTCTCAAGGAATTCATGAGTCTAAGGGATGAAATTAAAAAAAAAGTATCACAGATGTTGAAGTGTTAAAACAAAGTGGCACTTCAAGACTCTGGAGAGGAGGTGATGTTTAAGTTGAGACTTAATGGATGAAAGGGAATTTTTAAAGAAAGAACACAGGTGGGGAGAAAGGGCAGCCTAGGCATATAGAATGGCAAGTTATTAAGTCAGAAAAGCATGAAAAAAGGAAAGGTGTGAGGAGTCATAAAATGTGTGAATAATTGTAACATATGGTACAGAGGGAGAAGAGGGCAGAGGTTATGGCTGGAAAGGAAGATCAGGGCAAGGGCAAGAAGCACCTTTATGACACACTGAGGAACTTAGGTCTTATAAGATAGATAATGAGGAATCACTGCATATGAAGTGAAATTGAGTGACGTAATTTTGGCTACTGCAAAGATAAAATATGGAACAAGGGCAGTAGAGGAAACGAAGACATCAGAAAACTTATATTACTAACAGCAGAGCCCTTAGAATAAAGCAAGAGGACTTCAACAATGGCTGGAAGGTTTCTGGCCAGGGCTATTGAGTGATGATGCTGGGATAAGGAACCCAGAGAGGAAGCTCATGAAGCTTTCTTGGATGTAATGAGCCGGGGGAGCCTGAGAAGCATCCCTGCAGACATATCCAGTGGGTGGTTAGAGAAATATGAGCAACACAAAGACAGAGAAATGAGAAAAGCATGGCCTAAAATGGTCTAAAGCTGTGCTGCCCAATATGGTAGCCACTAAGCCCCTGTGGCAATTGAGCCCTGAAATGTGGCTAGTCTGAATGAAATGTGCTGTAAGTATAAAAAAGCACCTGATTCCAAAGATTTTGTTGAAAAAAGTTAAATATCTTAATAATAATTTGAATACTTATTATATGTTGAAATAATATTTTGAATATACTGGATTAAATTAAAATATTATTAAAATTCTTTTCACCTTTTTATATTTACCTTTTTTAATAAAGCTGTTAGAAAGTTAAAATTACATAGGTAATTATATATGTAGCTTGCATTACATTTCTGCTGGACAGTACTGGTCTAAACGCTCCAGCCTAAACATTGTGATAGAGTTTAAGGATGTAAAGAGGGAAGCAAGCGCAGTCAGGCATGTGTTTGGAGATAGAGGCTGTCCCGAGGTTGAGACAGGGAGCAGAAAACACAGAAGCACTAAAGACATGATCAGTTATTATTCTGAAGGCTCATGATGAGGAAAACAGCTTGACTGGAGCAGATATGTAAAAAGGTGAACATGTATAAAGAAGTGAATTTGATTATGGAGAATAATGAATGATTGCAGCCAACCGTATATGTGGTATAAAATAGCACCTGGAAAGGGTAGTATCATGATGAGAACATTGTTTTAAAGAGAACATAAGCCATTGGTGTACATGATGAGGCGAGGACAGGAAGAGACAAGACAAGAAGGTAGAGGGAGCTATGGCAGTTGTCTAGCATGATATGATGTGTTTTTAGATGAGGGTGAAGGTAAGGGGAAGAGGAAAAGGAAAAGTTAAGAAAGATGCCTAAGCAAGAATGAATGCTGTCCATTGCAACTGCAATTTAAACCTTAGCCCATCATTGGGGTGAACAGGTCAACATCACACTCGAAGCTGAGACACCAGAGACGCAAGGCCATATCATTTTCCTGCCTTAGCAAGCACCTGTATGGTGCTTTATTGGATCAAAACTGCTGAAGATGGCAAACTGGAATGTCCTCATAAGAGCTTCAGAAAATGGCAAGGTTGTTGAAGACAGCTCCATAGTTAAGACCCATTGCCAGAAACTATCTCCTGCTGCTTTCAGCTACTGCAGACATTTGGTTTGTCTCATGTAGACACAGGATAAAACCCACCGAGAGAGATTTCCCATAGGCAAGCAAAAAATGTGAACAGCCTAGGGTACTTCTTGACTTTTGTTGCTAACTGCTGTGTGAGAGAAAAAGCTATATATAGATTTTTTTTTTTCATTCCTGTTTCTGTTATTTTAATGAGACCCAAAATTAAAGTTAAAAGATTCAAATGCTCAAATCCAAAATATAACTTTTAATTTGTAGAAGAAATGGAAATAATTCTTTTACTTCAGGGTAAATATCACTGCGCTGATCTGCAAGATGACCTGATTCTGGAACTGAATACATCAAAATACATGTTAAAAAAAATTCACCACCCCCCCACCACCACCACAAGCATTATATTCAGTGTCCTCCCATGATCCCTTGTTGGCTCCAAAGTAGATTATATTCAGGAATCAAGAGTTGAAAACACTTGACCAAATAGGGTATTAAAATGACTCCTGTGTCTCTGAGATAGCAATTATATTAATAACTTCCCTGGATCCTTAAAAAAATCAAGTTAGCTATCACAAAGGGTGTCAGACTGAGCTCATAAGCAACTAAATCCCACTTTACCTATATAAACTCTTTGAATGGAAGAGAACACATTTTGCATTCTTCTCACTGCCTTAATCAACCAATCAAGTCGCTGTGTAAAGAAAAAAGTGTGTAGATGATGCAACAAAAGTCAAGCTCTTTGGGTCAGTTCTTCCCAGGTTGTGCTGATAGGAAATCTAGAACAGGTAGGAGGAGGACAATGAAGTCTTTAAGGATTGGTCCTTGGTTGAAATTCCAAATCAAAGCACTATGACACTGTTTGGAATTTTACCTCTCAACTATGCATTGTATCGTACAGAGTTTCAGCCAAGAAATTAGGTGGTACATGATATAATTAATCTTAAGAAATCCTGTGCTCAACTATGGCCATAAACCCACGGTAGGGACACTTCACGAATTTTTTAAGAAGAGGGACAATGGAAGAACGAGATTTTATTTGTCTATCTTCAACTTCTGCAGATTACAGTTGCCCCTTGGTATCCCTGGGGACTTGGTTCCAGGAAGCACTCTTGGACACCAAAATCCCCAGATGCTCAAGTCCCTTAGGAAAACTGGGGTAGTATTTGCATATAACCTACTCACATCCTCCCTTATAATTTAAATTATCTCTAGATTACTTATGATACCTAATACAATGTAAATCCTATGTAAATAGTTGTAAATACAATGTAAATGCTATGTAAATAGTTGCCAGGCACACAGCAAATACAAATTTTCCCTTTTGGAACTTTCTGGAATTTTCTTTCTGAATATTTTCTATCTGAGGTTGGTTGAACCCACAGATGTGAAATCCACAGATATGGAGAGCCAACTGTATGCTCAGGTATTTCTTTCCTTCTGATTTTACCTCAGTCCTCCCATTGATTAGGAGGCTATGTAACATTTGTAAAGTAGCTGTGTGATCTTAGGCCTCAGTTTCCTTGCAGATAATATATGGAAAACACCATCTTTCCTCATAGCACTGTTGTGAGGATTAAGTGAGATAAAACTGTGTAAGTACATAGTAGATTCTCCATAACAATTAATAATAACTACTATTACTATTCAAAGGGTCTACAAGTCTAGGTTAAAAAATGTGAACTAGGAAAAAAAGGAAAAAATCATGAACTATATTTGTATATATTTAGAGCACCATTTTTGCTCCCAGGCAATTCCTTCAGGACTTTATCACCTCCTTCAAGTAGTCTAAAGTTGGGCAGACCATGGGAACAAATGAGAAAGGAGCAATTGGCCCATTTTAAATAAGAAATGTACTACATTTAAAAACAGAGACAAACCTACTCTACCAAACACAGACACTGGCTTACACATAACCTAAACCAGGAATTTGACCCTTCCCAACATCAGTCCCCATTGCCTCTGCCCCACCGCACACCCCACTGTGACTGGCGGCTTTTATCTCATCTTCTAGTTCATAGTTATGATGGGGTGTATGGTTTCTAAATATAAGCTGAGTTTGCAGCCCTTCCGTGTCTAAGTCAGTGTTGGGCATATGGTTTTGTCAGTACGGAGTAAACATCTGTCACATGAAAAAGACTCACTTCATCTATCTTTCCCACTTGCTACAAACCTAAAAGGATGTGTTTGTAAGGATCTCTCTCACTCCAGACACATATCAGAATTTCAGAGGTTTGTAATGAGGAAGCTGAAAATGAATGTAAAGATGAGCCCCATCCCCTTTGCCTGTACAGTCAAGTCAAGGGTTCTTCTGAGGAGCATGACCCCATATTGCTCTTAGGAATGATGTACTTTATAATTTTTTGAATGTGTACCACAAAGTAAATGTCAATCTTGTAGAACTGCTAGAGGGGCAATCTGAGTGCTATGCTTGAAAGATACTAAGCAATCAGGCAGACAGATGTGTTTTAACTTTGGTCACATCCATATGATGCCAAACCAACAAATGACAAATAAGAAAATAAAAATTTTCAAATGGGTTAAATGTATAATTTTTAAATAACTAGAGCAGACTCAATTGTTTAATTTCAGCTTCTGTCCAAAATAGCTTCAATCTAATGGAGAAGAGTTAGCACTTACATCATTTTCCCCATGAAATCTCTTTCTACAGTTATAAGAGAAAAAACGTAACACTTGACTTCAGTTTTCTGTCAGTGATCACTGTGGTCTTCTTCCAGAGTGCATGAACAGCCCAACCCAATACTTCGATGTTATTGCCAACACTGTGATATAGGCGCACTTGGGTCATTTGTCTACAGATTCCTCTGAGAAATGATTATGAAACTGTGTCTCAGAAGATTGGTTTTAAAGATTTCAAGGGAATTTTCTTGGCTTGTCTAATTAAGAAGATGAACCTACTCAAATATTCATTTATTTTAAAGATTATAGGTAACGGACAATGATTTAAGAGTCAACAGATAAGAATGGGTAAAGCCTTAATGTTCAATTGTCTACTATACGCCAGAAATTATGCCAAATGCTGTAAACATTATTTTCTTTTAACCCCAAGACGGCCATTTCTATCTGGCACATGAGAAAACCTGGAAAGAATGGTAATTTATCCAACAGCATACAATGACTATGTGGCAGGGCTGGGATTTGAATAAACGGTCCCTTCAGCTGTGCACAAAGCATACACCAAGGAGAAAAGACTATAGTTAGGCCCGTATTTAAATACTGAAAACCTGTTATTTTGATTTCTCTTTTTATAAAATATGCCCTGAAATGTATGAGCTTAATGTCAAGTTGCTTACCTCTCAACTATTTTGGAAAAAAAAAAAAAAAAAAGCCAGGTCAAATTCTCATACATTTTTGCAGGCAGCAAACATAGAAAACACATCAGAACTTCTCTCCTCATCATAATATTCCTGATTAAACTGGTAAACAAGATATTCTTCGATCCAACAAGTGTGTCATCGTATATAGATCCCTTTTATGTAATTCTCGCAAATCATCTTCGAGAAGACAGTTTAAAATGGTGAAGCTAATTAGTATAACTGCCATTTTGCAAGTAACAGTCAGTAATTGTTTTTACTTGGAAGGAAATGAAAGGCATTTTGGAGGTGAAGGGGAGATACTGACAAAAACCATTAGAAATTGCTTTCTTTTCCTTATTGTACCTCCTTTACCTAACTGTTCATCTTATATCAAACAGCTAGATTTGAATGAATATTCTATTCGTAGTAACAGTCACCATCTTTCCTGTTTTACCTTCTGAAGTTTGGCCATTTACCTTTCTCAGTTTTACACATCTGTGAGTTTCCTGGAGTACTTAGAAAAAAACCTTCTAGTAACAGCTGATAAAATTCAAAATACTTTTCCCTAGACCTGGGATTAAGCAGGAGTTGGCAGAGAAAATTATGAAGAAAAATTCTGAGAGTTCCCACCAATTTCACCACTGTACATCTCTCAAATGTGTATCCCATCTTTAAGTTTTTTTTTTTTAGGTTCCCCAATGGTCTTCAGTTCCTAGCAAAAGCATAGCAATATAAGGGCTAATTATAAGAGATTCAATTTACCCAAATGACATCATACATTTGCAGTTAACAAACTCCTTTAATCTAAATATGCAATAACAAGGAATTAATTAATAATAACAGCTAACATTTATTCACTATCCCTATGTGTAGGGCACTATTCTAAGTGCTTACCATATAATTAGTTACCTCGCTAATCCTCACAACAATCCAATGATATAGATGCTATAATTATCCCCATTATTCAGGTGAGGAAATGGAAGCATAGGAAATTTAAGTTACTACCTTAGGTTATACATCTATTTAGAGGTGAAATCACGATTCAAATGCAAGAAACTTGGCTCAAGTGCTTATGTTCTTAAATAGCACAATAAACTGCCACCAGTAAAGCAGAATATGCTCATACATAACTTGTTATGTCAAAAAATATCCATCTGTTGTTGAAATTGCAGATCTATCTACATTGAGTTTAAAAGCCACATATCTTCTATAAATTATATTCTAGGAGGGTATGAATATAATCTGTTAGAAAGGACAATGTTAGCGATTGTCTCTAGCTGTTGGGATTATGATTGATCTCTATTTTTATTTGTATATACATATGCTTATTGATTTTTAATTGTATTCTCTATTTCTTTGCACAATGAATATGTACCACTTGCACAAGTAAAGTTTAAAAAAGGAAAAAAGTATAAGCTGAATTCCTAGGAGAACTGTCTAATATCAGAGCCAGCTAGAAGATGAGTCACCACTAAACCTTGACTCTCTCCCCATTGCTAGTCTCACCTACCTATTTCAACAGAACCTTTCATTTTGCACAGCACTTTAGAGTTTACAGAAAGTTTGCACAATTATTTAAGTATTATCAATCAGAGCTTTCAGTTCAATTTATTATTCATTGTGACACAGAGAGCAGAGGAAGGTGAAGAGCAGCTGCTAGCACAAAGGACACTGAAGAGTGTGCAATGGCTTGGACAGGAGCAGGTTGTGATATATATGGGAAGGACATTTGGGTGAGCAGCTCATCTTGGCTACCTCGGTGGCCACTCAACTCTTACAGAGGTATCCTGGCCTCTGGTCCAAAACCCAAAGCTTTCACCTGGTCAGGAAAAGTCAGAGCATGCAATGCTTCTTCAAAGTAATATTGCTATGATGGTGGCAACAAAATTAACAAGTCAGGAAAATTCTTCAATAAAATGTCTTCATAAGAAAGAAACAATACTACCTTAAATTAATTCTACGTAATTCACTATAGCATAAAATTGCAAAAACTAAGATGGAACAAAACAACCAGGACAAATTATAGCATTCTACAATATAACAGCTTTACCATTAATTAACATAATCTAGTAACCAAGGAAAGGGGTGCTCTTTCTTCTCTCTTTAACCAGCTGATGCTTCTTCTGGGACAATGACCAGTGGGTATCATATCTTCTTTCACAATGTAGCTTTGGTATGGCCCAAGGAAGTATAACTCAACAATCAGTGTCATGTTTCCCTACAGATATTTCTACTGACTTTGCTATCATCAGGTCATCCCATGGGCCACACCCATGGAAATCCACATGGCAGTGACACACCAATCCACTTCTCACTGGTCACCAAACCAATGAGAGTGTTTACAGTAGAAGGGTTGCAGTATATTCTAACATAGTGGACCAAACTTTAAAATACACAATAATCACCTGTGAAACTTGTTTAAAAATGCAGATACTCCAAGCCCTACTCTTGTAAAATTTGATTCAGTTGGTATGGGGAGAGGCCCATGAATTTACATTTTTAGTAAGTAACCCAGGTGATTCTTTCCAGCCTTTATGGTAGATATAAATGAAAAACAGGTGCTAGTATAACAACACAGCATATATTCTTGTTTGCCTTATAAATGCTCATTTAAGTACGAACAGAGATGGTAAGGGTAAATCTTTCATCTTTGCATCATTAATAATTCAGCAAGACTGAATATTGTTGTTGAATATATTTGATTGCAAACTTGGCATGTCTTGTACGCAAATTTCCTCCCATATTTCACATCATCAGAACAGCCTTAGTCATCAGCACTACAGCAGACTATACATTTACTCAAGGGTGATGAGGTGTGAGGTGATAGTTCAGATGAGAGTCTTGTCCACACTTCCCATTCAAATGCAACGGAGGAAAAAAACATGCAACCATCTTCATAACAAGAGAATCTATAGTAATTTGAGATTTACAAACAATAGGTAAAACAGAAATATAAAGCTCTGAAGCAGAAGTTTAAGAAGAAATTTTGGAGCATTTTGGATTATTTTGATAAAGTGGCTAATGTGGATTCTGTCAAAATCAATGGATTACTAACCATGTTTTTATTTGTTTCTGGGTTTTAGTCCTTTTTCATGGAAGAATATGTGCCTTTACATTGAGCAGCATTGTCCAGTTTGGGGGAAATCTAAGTTCAAATCAAGATGAGAATAAATATTAGGCCACCCTATAAACTCTAACAGAAGCTTTTATACAGAGAATTCCCAGAGGTGCTACTTACAGTATTACTAAGATAACATGACAACCTCTTTCTGGAGGAAAAATGTGATTTACACATAATGGTATAAAACCTGTGCTAAAACACTGTAACTAGTATGTTTAAATACACCCTCAGGTAGTGTATTTAAATGTACTACCCTTCACAGTCAATCAACCTTACATCCTATGTAGTTTTTTATGTGATATGAGCCAGAGAGTGATGTGGGGGTAAGGGACAGGTTGGGGTGGGTGGGAAAGCTATTCCAACATCGAAGGAGGTGGCAAAAACCATCCTAAGTTCTCAGGCATAACAGTTCAGGGTTCCATCATTTGACTGATCCTTCCTGGAACTGAGAAAACAGCTCCATCACCAACAGTGGGCTTAAACTTGTATAATTCAGAAGGGAAGGCTTACACTTCATCAACACTCCCCCAAAGTCTAACAACTCTTTATTCACTCAATAAATATTGAATGAGTATCTACTAAGTGCCAGCAATGCTGGGAATGCATAAGTGAACCAAACAGATAAAAAACCTGCCCCTTCACACAGAGCAAAATAATCCAGAAAGAGAAAAACAAATACTGTATGCTTACTCATATATACGGAATCTAAAAAAAATGGTACTGATGAACCCAGTGACAGGGCAAGAATAAGGATGCAGAGAATGGACTGGAGGACACAGGGTTGGGTGGCAGGGGCGGGGGTGTGTGAAGGGGAAGCTGGGACGAAGTGAGAGAGTAGCATAGACATAGATACACTACCAACTATAAAATAGATAGCTAGTGGGAAGTTGCTGTATAACAAAGGGAGATCAACTCGATGATGGGTGATGTCTTAGAAGGCCAGGACAGGGAGAGCGGGAGTCACGGGAGGGTGGGGATATATGTATAAATACAGCTGATTCACTTTGGTGTAACTCAAAAAACTGGTACGAGTGTAAAGCAATTATATTCCAATGAAGAACTAAAACAAACAAACAAAAAACCTGCCCTTATGAAACATAGATCTTAATGGGAGGAGAAAAAAGTCGAGAAAATAAATGCTACACACACACTACCTCCAATGGTGATAAGGGCCATGGAGAAAGACAAAACAAGAAAGGGGTGGAGAGTCCAAAGGTGGAGGGGTCAGGACATAATTTTAAATAAACAGGTTAGGAAGAGTCTCACTAAGAAGGTGCCACTTAGAGGACTTGAAGAAATGAGGAGGTAAACCACGTGGAAGTCATCTGGGAAAGCATTGTGGGAAACAGGAACAGCAAGTGCAAAGGGACGTAGAGATCAGGAGAGACCTCAAGAGCTCAGCATCTGAATCAGGGGTGTGGCTTCACAACACAGACACTGACACCTATCCCGAAATACTGGATTGTTGAGAAGTGTACTTTCAGTAATTCTACAACTTCAGCAGCAGCTTTAGGCTTCTGGAGAGCAAGGCTGTGGTAAGGTTTGCTATGTGACTATCTTTGGGAATTTTGTCAGGTGTACTTGTATTTGTCTTTACATTTTCTCCAAGAAAGGTCAATTTCTCTAATGAATCTGGAGAAGTAAGATGAATTAAATCAGAATCTTTAGTCTGCCCAGAAATAACCAGCATGAGCACAGAACCAGCTCAATTTCCAGAGTAGGAGTCACAAATCCTGCCATGAATAGTTCTGATGATTTTACATGACTTACTGCTGCTTAGGGCTTTCATTTTCTGTGGCTGCTGTAACAAGTTACCACCTACTCAGTGGCTTAAAACAACACAATTTTATCATTTTACAGGTCAGAGGTCTGACATGGGACCCTCCCAGGTCAGGCTAAAATCAAGGTGTTGGTAGAGCTGTGCTCCTTTCTGTAGACTCTAGGTAGGATCTATTTCCTCTCCATTTCCCTCTTCCAGAGCTGCCCACATCCCTTGGTTCATGGCTCTCTTCCTCCATCTTCAAAGCTTAGCAAAGACGAGCTGAGTCCTTCTCATACCGCATCACCCTCACCTTGCTTCTGAAGCCACATCTCCTTCTCCGACTCAGGCTCTCTTTTGTCTCCCTCTTTAACTTTCAAGGATCCTTATGGTTACATTGGACCCACTCAGTAATCCAGGGTATCCTCTAAGTCCCAACTTAATCACACCTGCAAAGTCCCTTTTGCCAGGTAAAATACGTTTTTATAGAATATGAGGATTAAGACATGGACATATATTTGGGAGCTCTTATTCTGCCTACTGTAGTTACACTTTTCTCTTTTTACTTTATTTTTTCATGTTTCAGGAGCTGATCAAATTTTGTAAGGAAAGTTTGTATTAGTCACTACAAAACTTGCAAGGGACAGAAAGGTCTCTCACATATGGGCAGTTATTTGAACAGAAACTATTTTCTGTGATGATATTTCCTAAAAGGGCAGCATATGACTATAGGATCTTAAAAGGAAAAACAAAAAAGAATGAAGGAATTTAGGCAACCACTGCCTCCTTGGATATTTTAACAATGTGTAAATTGGAGCTAATTAATTGACCACTATGAATCTCAGTTTCCTTAAGGTAACCTTTCAGGGTTGTTATGAGAATTAAAGAGGATAAACGATATGAACTAACATGGCACTGGCCCAGACTGGCAACTTATTTTGTTACTGTTTTTTGTTCTTATCACCACCATCAACATTTTTCTTTTACTTGCTTTCTAATTCTAATCTACTCTCTGAATAAAAATCTAGATATTTGAAACTATTTTCTATGTAATCTTGTCTCAGATATTGCATTTAACCTAAATAAATGTTTCTGCTTTGCTCTCCTTCAGAGTTTTGGGGAATCTTGAACTCACTCTTGCAAATTAAATCCACCCAAAGGCCAAATCAGTATGCTGTGGCATGAACCCTGAAGCTATTTTTAAGAGAACTGCCCTGTGGTCGCTGCCCCTCTCTTCTTTCCTCTCACAGCTGTTGCTGAGAGGGACAGTCACCTGGCGGAGACTGGCAGCAGCAGCTGTCTGTGCAGAGAAAGGCTGAAGCCCAGCAGCCACGCTCCTGCCTCCTGCTAAAGGCACAGATCAGGTGAGCAGCGACACCCAAGATCAGACTGCCCCTGGGGCAGCTGGACATATGCCTGGTGACTTTCAGGGCCACCTGCCTCTTCAGAGAACGCCTGGGTGGAGGGAAGAGCAGCAACTACCTGTTGTTACTTCTGCTCTGTTTCTGATGAATCTCAAGTTCATCTCTTATGCTGGTGTGAAGCCCCAGACGCCTCAACACTAAGTGTCTAGTATCTGCCATATTAGATGGTTTGGATGGCATGGATCCTGGAGCCTCTGCTCTCTCTGGAGCAGACCCACATCTAGACCCATGTTAGCACTGGGGTGGATGGAAGTCTGTCACTGTTTATACCAAATTACCTCTTTCTGACCTTTACTGGAATGAATCATAGAGCCATTACATGTTCAATTTGCGCCACTCCTTTGGGAGTGGTTTGCCTATACTCAAGACCAGAACCCTGTTTGATCTGGCTCCCAATTCACTTCTATTTCTATGGTACCTCTCTCACCCACACGTGGAGTCCATGATGCTTCTCCTTAGAACCTTGAGATAAGCTTGTTGCATGGAGGGAGGTGAGTAGCTGCGTTCTTTTCAGTTTAATATTAAACATTCCCTTCTTGCAGATGAAATGACTGGAGGCAATAAAATGCAGCAGCTCTCTGCGGGTGGCTCAGAGCCATGGCAAGGGTGGTCAGGGACAACACTGCATTGAACATGCGGTGCCGTGGACCAGGCTTGGTGACAACACTACACACAACAGCTGTGTTGGCCTAACTAGCCCTTGGGAACTGAACGACAGGCAGATGGGTGACAGAAGGAAAGTTGGTGAGCGATCAGGGGGAAGGCCAGCAGACATATTCCTCAAACCTCTCTGAAAAATGAATGCGCAATTATCATGTTCCCCAGCACTCACCTATCGCTGATTAACTAAGTCAAACCTACAGGTACCAGGATGAGAGCCTCACAGGAAATCATCTCAAATGTCAAATCTGTCTGTTCTATTAAAAAACACCTCGCTATACAAATAGAAAAATAAAGCTTGAAGGACATAAACTTGCATATGATTCACTGGCAGGGACTATGTTGAAGTTAGGTGGTGTTTTGTTTTTTTTTTCCTTCTGGTCATCACTATGCCTCTCTGTATCCCCTGCTTTCCCAGCACTCAACACTGTGAATTACACATAACAGGCACTCAGTAAATGTTTTAACTTGGCAGAACTCTTTTACACCTAACCTAAAACAGGCAAAACTCTGAATTTCCCCTTTTCATGATTTTTCAAGTGGCCCAGGTTCACTTGGCACTGCAGACAATACAAAAGCAATCAGCCAAGAATGAAATGCCCTGAAGACTGGAAAAGCAGACATTAAAAACACTTGCTGGAGAAAGTCCTCAGCATGAGGAGCAGGCTAGCATTGCAACCAAGCCACGGAAGGCACAGACCAGGCGGAACACATCTGCTCCCAGAGACCTGATGAGCCCATTGTTCTCCAAGTTTGCTCAGATTAATCAGAATCTCCAAACCTTCTGAGGCTCCCTAACACCCAACTAATAGCTACATCAAGGATAAAGTTATGCTAATCTGTTAATGTGTACGCCCCACAGTCATTAGCTGAAGAGGCAGCCTCCTCTATCCAACTGCCAAGGGTTTCTCAAATAGAGAACTAATGGAAATATCTTTAATAATCCTCCACACTAACTCTGTGTTGTTTCAGTGCTCACACACATGTGCCTGCAATTTTTCAAGTATCCACAGAATCTTATTATGTTGTAAGATGGCTTCTGGTAGACTGTAACTCCTAAGAGAGAAACAGCTTTTTGTAGGATGTAGGTTACTCAAATGCATTTAATAGACTTCATTGAGGGTGGTCAACAAGAATAACAATATAAATATTTTGATTTATGTCGGACTCATTAATTATTTCCTTACAGTCTATATTTTGGAGTAGCTCCATATAAGCTGAATTTACTTGTTATTTTCATCTTCATTGTACTGAAAGCACTCCTGCAGTTCCGACTGAAACAACTGTTTGTTTATGGGCCATGCAGATTGGCTTTACTTTCCTTGCCAAAGGTAAATACCCCAAAGGAATCCAAAATTACACTGAATGAAAATTTGGATGAGCACCATTTGTGCTTTAATTTGGGTAAAAACAGCCTTCGAAGGTTATGTGCTGTGAGGGAGATCTGGCTTATTAAGTAGGCCTGAAGTTGAAGTTATTCCAAGCAGACTGGGTTTTGTCCCAAACCGGCTATTTTGTGTGGACCTACAATTCGTTTGAAAGAAATGGTGTCTGGTTCAGTCTCTCAAGACTGCATGATTCATTTATGTGCTAAGTGTGGCTAGACTAGCCCACGTGTTTGCCTGGTACCCACCCAGCAAGCAATACCCTCAACATCTCCCACTCCAACCTTCTCTCTGTACTTTCCATGCAGACTCCTGTCTCGTCTCCAGACTTATTTGCTTCCTTGCCTACTCCGCTGGTCCACTGCGGCCTTGGGCAAGTCATAGGCTCGCTCATCCTCAGTTTTAATGTCAAAACAGGAATAATTTATGCCTTTCAAACTTAAGAATACCTTCAGGGATAAACGAGTTAATACAGGTAAACAAGCACCACACCTGAAACACAGTAAATATTCAATTAATGCAAATTAGTACTATGATGGTTAACGTTATCACCATCATCATCATCATTCCTCTTCACCAGTCGGCACAAAGTAAGGGGCAGTGTAATAGAAGGTTGATGGAGAACTTGGGCACAGACCTGGCTCACGAGGGTCTTTGCAGTGAGAAAAGGGATCTGGGGTTGAGGCCTGAAATATTATCATAAACCCAAACTCTCACCAATCCTTCAGTCTGCTGGAGGGCAGATGCAAAAAGAGAGTTGATAAAACATTATGCTGACATAACGGGCCATTTCACCACTGGGCAAATAAGAACAAACTGACATCTACTTTTAAAAGGTTTGCGGCAAATGTTTCATCCAGTGGATACAATTCAGCATTAAGTCACACTGCTGAGAACTCTACATTCCATCTTCTATACGGAACAGTTATTTCCTATAGGTAGCTCATGCTACAAGGTGTCCTAAAGGCATGTTATTTTTTACTTCCCCTTTACTGATGTTGAGAATAAAGGTATGTGTGTCTGGTGAGAAAACAAAACATAACATTTTGTCTGTACTAAGTTAAAGTTTGAAATTTCCAGGTTGGTCACCGAGAACCATGCCTGAGTGCTCCAGGAAGGTATGATGGCAGTTACTGCACAGTCTTCTTCCCGGTGCAAGCTCCGCCCCTTACCTTGTGGGTCCTGGACCAGTTAGTCTCCTGTGAACACTTCTCATCACCTATTCCCATTACTTACTGATATTGCCTTACTCACTAAATGCACCCTTTGAAAGTGTCACTTCACATACATAAAAACATTATACTTTAGAATGAAATCCAAAGTTCCTGCACAGGCTATAAGAACCAGCATGCTCTGGCCCTTCTTTACATCTCTGAACTCAGCTAGGACCCCTCTATCCTATATTCCAGTACCTCCACTGGGTTACCTTCTTTTCGTCCACTATACCAACGGTTGGGCTGCACCCCACAGGCCTACAAGACCTGTGCTTGCCCAGCATCCAGAATGAAGAGAGAGCCCAGAGTCAGCAAGAGAGACATCCATGGTATAATGGATGGGGGAGCTTACACATCTGAAGCAGGGTCCTGGAGTGACACCCCACCGTGTGTGTGGCAGATGGTGGTGGGCAGGACGTGGTGGCACTCTTTGCTCCCAGGGGGGAAGGGGAGACTACCAGTTACAGGGGAACTGACATCAGGTGGCTCATTAGTTACCAGGGAAACCAGTAGAAGGGCACGCGCCTCACCACCCCTTTGATAAGAAGAGTCACCAGCTGAGACCTGGGGCATGGAGGTAGGAAGGTCAGCCATGTGCATAGCATGTAGGTGAAGCAGGGACTGGTGGAGCAGGAGATGGACAGAGAACAAGAGAACAGCCATCTTGAGTGGCTTGACTATACACCACCACTTTCCTACCTCATTTGTGTTTGCTTTCCTCTGTGTGCAGCTGTCGTCCCCACTGCCCCCTCCTGGCCACCTGTACTCATCTCAAATGTCACTTTCTCAGAAAGGCTTCCCTGATCACCCTGTATAAAGAGAAAGAGACCCTTAGCTAATACCCCTAGGAATAACTCCCTGCCTCATCAATATTCTCATTACCTTTAGCGCCTTTATCACAATAGGTCCTCATTTTGTATGTGAGTTTGTTTACTTGCTTAGTAGTAACTGTAGTT
Source organism: Hippopotamus amphibius kiboko (assembly GCF_030028045.1). Lineage (NCBI taxonomy): Eukaryota > Metazoa > Chordata > Mammalia > Artiodactyla > Hippopotamidae > Hippopotamus > Hippopotamus amphibius. The sequence goes on along the minus strand of NC_080187.1, from coordinate 190,073,980 downwards.
CCTTGTAAGGAGGAGCCTCTAAACCACTTCTCTACACCATCTAGGAAAACAGCAGATACAGATTAAGTACTTAATGAATGAATAAATGAACGCTTAGTTCAATACTTTCCCATTTTATCCAAAAGAGCATGATGTTTTATAATTATGCCCACTATCTCTTTATAAACATTTTTTGGGGATAGGAATGGAATCACATAGAACGGAGTGGGAGGAAATAACAGGTTGCATAAACAAGCCAGAGAATCACAGATTAGAGCTAATTCACCTGATGACAGATGTTTAAAAGAGAGTTTCTAGAATCTTGTGTAAGAAACAAGACTGAGAACTAATAAACATATGTGGGTGAAATTCTGCTTCATAAAGCAGTTGAAAAATCATAAAAATATTTTGTACTTTTAGGGCCTAAACATTTCCAAGACAAACACATATTTTAACTGTTATTTATTCCTTTTAAAAACACCTGATTCTGCATTCCACTGTGCAGCACCAATACCCTATTCACTAAACGCTTGCAGCGGGGATTCTGACTGAGGTTTGTGTGCCCTTGAACAAGGGAAAATACCTCCTCCCTGAGGATTCATTTTGAAAAGTGGGAAGACATTCTCAAAATGAGCTTCAGAACTATTTTGGGGGACGGGTGTGTTATAATTACAGTAATTTTATTTTCCTCTTTACAGACAAAAACGTAAAGATGATTTTTAGAATTCCATTTGCTTCTCTTGTTTTCCACCCAGCCACGAGCTTATCAATTCCCCTTACTAAACAGTGAGCTTTAAAGGGATGCAGGTGTTAAAGCATATTCATATGGAAAATGTTCCTCAAACATGGTCCTAAGTTATACTTGGTGACCAACTGTGTGAATATTTATGGCAGACTTTGTTCATCCATTAAAAGCAAGAGTATTTTTCCATTATAAGTTTCATGTCTTGATAAAACACTTACCATGTTACATTCTGCCTTTCTAAAGGAATCCTCTGTTAAAACAGTAACAGAGGATTCACTGGTTTTTACTTTTACATTGTGAAAAAATATGTTCAGGCACATAAATTGTTTCTCAGTTAACATTCCCTCTCGCTTTATTTTCTGTTTCATCCACACAGATGTCAATGAATGCATCAATGGTGGCTGGTTATCTGGACAGGCTGGATGGCATACACAGTCGTGGGTTTTGTGACTTTAATTTTCAGCATGCTACACTAAAGTCATATCTATTTTTCATAATGTCATAAAGCAAACATTTATTGGGCAATATGGGAGCAACTGTTATTTCTAAAGGCAGCCATACTTTGGCGAAGTTAGGCTAATTGTTGTATATAAACAAATACATATACACACTCACACACAACTTCTCCATCTCTCCAAAAACAACCCTTTGGATTGTTCTGGTCTGTAACTGTTGTGACCTCCTACACTGGATAGCAAGTCTTCTACATATTAAAAAACAAAACAAAACAAAAACAAAAAAACTAGGCAAGAAAAATAGGCAGCAGTGGGAAGTTGCAGGAATGGGTTGAATTTGAAATGCAAGTCCTTAATTAAAATAAAAACTTGATATATAGATTTTCACCTCTAACATTAGCATAAATACTTGATTAAATCAGCAAACTGACACCTCGGCCCTTTGGGGTCAAGAGCGATCTAGTGATACCAGCCCAGGAGAAAAACACCACCAAATGCCAGTTCTGCAAGCCAGCAGAAGGGCAACAGGCTAGTCATGGAGGCAGTAAGGCAATATTGTGGCTATACATACATACAAATATATATATAGAGAGAGAGAGAGACAGAGAGACAAAGACAGAGAGACAGAGACAGAGAGAGACAGAGAGACAGAGAATATCTTCCAGGGGTGGAGCTAAAAATGAAACAGGTTTGTAACAGGTGTCTGAAAGGCTGAGAAAAATCTTTTAGCTAATATCAGGAGAAACAATATCTTGCGGCATTTGGTTTGGCTCCCAACTAAAATGGCTTTTAACTGTGGGGCCAAATATATATCAAACCTAATTTTACCTCTGTGCTTACTTCTAACATTTGACTTTCACATTATAACTGTGTGGTGCAGAGCAGGCATTCTGTACCTGCTTTTGAATGCAATCCCTAAGTTGCTGTTCCAAGATTTCCACTTCTCTGCCATAGCAGCTCTCCTCACTCACACAACCCAGGCTACTTCCACGGAGAGGTCTTTCTTACTCTCCCAAAGGCCTACCAATAATTCTCTCAGGAGTTTGGGCCTGTAAACTCATAGTGAATTAGGCCTTGACAAAGACCAAACTGTTTGTGCCAACCCATACGCCAGTTTAGAGACAGGAAAAGCAGAGTAGAGGAAGAAGTACGTCTTCCTTCGGCAAACTGTGGAATCCTGGCTCCCCCTAACGTTAGGAAAATAAGGAAAGTAATTTATATTTATCTAACCTTTGACTTTAAAAAATGATTTCTCATACATGATCTCACTTGATACTCTTTCACATGCAAAAATATAACAAAGAACTTCTAAGAACCTCCTTCCTTGTAGAGTTGGCACAACTGCTGCAAAGAACACAGGCCTTACAGCCAATGCCTGAGTGACTGCTGCTCCAAGCCCAATGTCCCCTCTTTCCAGCCCTGCTGCCTTTCTGCTTCTCTTGGCTGCCTCTGCTCCATTAGCAGCCTAGGGCTAGGCTAAGGCTAAGTGTCTTAATGATTCCTTTCAAAACAGAGGCAGCAAAGACAAAGGAAATATTGCACAAGAGAAGTAAATGCTTCAGACTTTGTTCCACCCTGGGCAGAGACTGAGACACAAATATTCTCAAATGTTGAGAATGCTGCTTCCCATCTCTGTCTTTGTCAGTTGCTGGCAATAGTTGAGAAGAAAAGAATACAAATTTAAGCAATACACACATTCCACCTTATACCTAGGCTTTCAGTTAGAAGAAGAGAAAAAACAAAGTCTCTGCAAAGTACAGAGGTAAAATCACATAGGAATAGACCCAGAGGCATTTTGCCAAAATAGAATATTGGGTTGTTTGGGGTTTTTTTTTTGGTTTTTTTCCCCTGTGCAAGACAAAACCATCTCATTATTTACAATAAGAGATGTTCTCTTCCTACCTGAAGAAGAAACCAGAAAATGAGAAACAACATAGCAACTCCTTTTGTAACATTTTTCATTTTACTTTTTACTTCTGAGAAAGATTGAAATGAATTAGCACGGTCACAAAGTAGGGGGAGAGAAATTCCCACAGTGATTGTTTTTCCCCCTCGGAACTACATGGTTCTTAACTTCGATAGTAGAGAGCTCTCAAAAGTACTTTCAGGACACAGTTCCAACATTTCTTTTCAGGCAGTTCTTAAGAATGTTGGAATGTGAACAACAACAAAAAAATGTTGCTTCAACTGCAGTCCTCACTCTGCATTTGGCCCCTAAGCCCTGCTGACGTTGCAGAATAAATACCAATGACACCACAAGCAACTTGGAAAAAAAAAAATTTGTTTTGAACTGAGAAAGTACACATTATGCAAGACAATTGAATACCCTTTTTTTACATAAGAGAGAAACATCACAGTGGTCACAGGGCAAAATGCAATGAATTGAATAACACTGGGCATTTTAATTACAGAAAATTGGGCATTCTTACCATAATTGTTTATAATAACGGTATCCATGTGCTGCATTGAACTAGTTCTGACTTTGCAAACTAGGCTCAGACACACAGACTGATTTCCAACTCCCTAGTGCCACTGTAGACTAAACAACTACTGGTCATTAATAAAACATCAAGGTGAGATATAAATATACAAAGTGCCCCTCTCAAAGGTATCATGGCAAATGATAGCTACACATATAAAACTGCTTAGTGCAACTCTTTCGCAAAGATACAGAGTGAAACCAGCTGTGCCTGTCTTGGACCTTGGAGTCCAGCTTTTATTAATCCAGCGCTTAGGCCACTAAACCATCTCTTATTGAGGGGAAAGAGTGGTGAACTTAGGCCATTCTGACCAAAAGGGCAAAAATGCACCACTGTAAGGACAGATAGCCCAATAAGGAATTGCCAGGATGTGTAAGAAATGAGACAGAAAATTCAGCTAAGATTCAGAACTAGAGAAAGAGAGTGAAAAGCTACACAGGAGCAGGTTGCTTTCAGGGTAGAAAGAGGGTGCTCAGAGCCCAGTGTGAGGAAGAATAGTGCTAGAGGAGGCTGGTTGGTTGAGAAGGGGGAGGACCTGGTGGGCCAGGAGGCACCTACTCAACCTCTTTTACTGACATACTCATCAAAGCTCATAGCTTTGATGCTGTGGCCCCGGGGAAGGGGGCGGGGGGGGGGGGGGGGGGAGTCAACCACCAGGCTCCCAAATTAGACCTTTTCTCCAAGAATTGAGTTACTCTCCTCCAAGATTGGATTCAGTAATCTCAGAAAGAGATGCAAGAAAATCAATTTCCTGATAAAAAATATCTCATCAAGAGCATTGTTGGGAGATGGACTGCGAGGCCAGGCAAACGAGTCCCTATGCAAAGGAAACAAAGACGGCAGAGCAACATGAAATGAATAGCAAGTATTTAAATTGGTATATCCATGCACTCAGGAAATGGGGTTTCAATGAAAAAGCTATCAAAACTAATGATAAATATTTTTTTCCATCTAAGTCTGGTCACCCTTTGTTGCTCGCCCTGTACACAGGACCCAGACCCTGGCTGGCTTTACACGCCAGTTTCACAGAGCTGCAAAATACAACCTATGGTTCGCAACTCAGAGGATGCATGAATGATGTGGGCCCTTATTGTGTTTGTTTGTCTGTGTGCATGGAAATATCAGACCTCTAGGTCCTGCAGTGTGTGCACCAAGCTAACTCACAGTTCAGATCTCAGGACCCAGCTCATCAAATCCATGGTTTACAAGCTTTCTTGAAGGTCCTAAATGCAATCATTGTTTTAAAAACTCATCTGCTTAAAATAAAAAAGAAAGCATTGCCAGGAACTGCTTAAAGGAAAACAAAAAGCTTATTTGATTTTTTTTTAAGTTTGCCCATCAGCTGCCAAGTAAACTTATTAAGTCTTTGTTTTATGAGGAATCATGAAACATGTCCAAAAGCAATTTTATATAGCCAGTAGGTATCAACCAAATATGCTGCCGTTCACTTTTACAGGTTTTTTTTCCCCTGCATCCCACTGTAAACCTTTCAAAAGGAAGGTATCAAATCTTTTCCACACTCCCTTATTTTCTGTCACAGTTCCCTGAACACAGTAGCCTTTCAATCAATGTTCAATGTTCAATTGATGTTTCAAGGAGTAAAACAATACATTTTTCAATCACACATTTTATTTGGTTTTCTGTTTCCTAAAAATAACATGAATTATTTATCCATTTTAATGTGGTCTTCTTACATTGGGGAAAAGAGATTTCCTGAGAAATAAACAGTAGAAATGCTGTATGATGTTTGCGAACACACAAGATTTCTTTTACAAAGATAGCAACAGGTAGAGCATGATAACTGGATTTCACAGAAGATCAGAGGCCAGAATTTTGCTTACTTCAGCATACTTTGTTTTGACTTGAGAGAGAAAGAGACAGACAGAGCATATAGCTAAAGACAGATCTAGCTTAGACAGACATAGTCAAACACAGCAAGAAGCCTATCACAGTGTTAAGATATTATCAAAAATGATAATAGTAAAAATAAGTTTCTAAAATTACGTCAAATGTGTGTTTGGTAGAAGGTGTAGAGAGAAAACTATTGAAAGAGTTACACATACTGGTGGAATGACAGAATGGCATATAGGGTAGAGTGAAGTATTTGGGAGTAAAGGTGATATCAGTTTAAAAGGAAGTGATTCCTATTCCCTAAAACTCTCATACAAAGAAAACTGGGACAAACGCTTCAAACAAAGGCAGTTGGTTAGGAAGGGAAAGATGGACAACAACGTGGGCTTAACAAAGTCTCCAATCAGGTTTTCGGTCCTATCCCAGATGACTCCGTGGGTAAGAGTCCTGTGCTAGAGATCTAGGCCTCCATCCTCAGTACCCATTTTACAGGGATGGGCTTTGGAATCCTATGGGGGGGCAGGGCTGGGTAGAGAAGATAATGAGGCTTCAGATAATAGACTTAAGACACGGGCATCAGCCCAGGTTCCTCCTCTGGCTGCAAAGGTCATGTGTGATCTGTTAACTTACCTGAAAAAAGAAGCTCCTTCTGTTCTTGTAGCACACTCAGGAACTTCAAACAGGATCATTCAAATTTTCACAGCCCTCCCAACAGCTTCCACCTCAGAATTGGGGCTTTTTCTCCCATTCATTTGCCTGCCATTAAATACCCAAGTTGGAAAGATTCACCCAGAAAATGTTTCACTTATTATTCCTGCACACCTTTTGTTTAAGAAGGGTGGAAACTACACCTAAGCCAGACATCTTCAGAGACTATCGCACTGGGTTTTTCTGTTTTTCAGCTGCCAACTATTGTTCTTCACTATCAGCCTTTTAGCCCCTCCCCCCACCAAAAAAAAAATCTCGCAGTGAATATTCCTTTTGTATGTACTTCAAAGTCTAGTCTCCTCAGTGCAGACTTTATTGGTCAGGGAAGTCTACAGTAGAGAGGTGACACTGAGCAGAGACCTGAAGGAAGAGAGGGAGCAAGTCACGCAAGTATAGAGGGAAGAGCATGCTAGGAAGAAGGAACAGAATTGAGACGCCCTTGAAGGGAGAGACTGCCTGGTATACGCCAGAGCAGCAAAGAGGCAAGCCTGGATGAAGTAGGTGGGGCAAGGGAAAATGTGGTAGGGGCTTTCAGAGAAGCAGCAGGGCACAAAGCGGGGCTGGTAAGCAGTTGAGAGGACTTTGGCTTTCTTGAGATTGCAGTGGGGAGCTGATGGAAGGTTCTGAACATAGGAGTAGCATGCTCTAACTCATGTTTGAAAATCCTCCACTAACCACTCTGTGGAAATCAGTTGGTGGGAGGTGGGGAAGGACGGGTAAGACCAGAAGCAGAGAGATCATTTAGGAGGCTCTTATAATAGTTTAAGAGATGTTGTTAGCTTGAACCAGAGTGTTAGCAATAGAGGTGGTGACAGGTGACCAGATTCTAGATTTCTATTAAAGATCATGTGAACAAGATTTTTTTTTTAAGGATTTCGATTAGATGTGGTTATGTGAGAGAAAAGGAAGTTGAGGAGAAGGGGTAGTCAAGAGCTGGAGTAGTCTGTGGGTCACCTTAGGCATAATTCTGCCCTTTTATTTGTGGAGCTTAAAACTGTAGATGGAGAATGGGAAGAATTAGTAAGACACAGAGACACACTGTTGAGTGAATGGATGCCTCTCATTAACAATTCCCACACTGCATTATTAGTATCTTCACTGGCCCTCTTTGCCATGAGGACAGACACCTTGTCTCATCTGTTTTGTATCTATAGTACTTGACTTGAAAAAAGTGTTCATTTATTTCAATTCATTTATTTACTTACATTATTATGACCAGAAGGCTCTGGGATCACAAGAAATATTTTAGAGTGGTTGACATAATTGGAGGAATAAAGGCAACAGTTTATGAGCAAAAAATGCTTTAAGGTGGTAATATCAGGGCTGCATGTGCTCTCTAGCTATTTTATGAAAGAATTAAAGAGCCAATGCTTTAAGGTAAACATCGTACTGGCTAGCTTCGTTTTGCTAACAAACAATCCTCACCTCTCAGTGGATTGCCAAAACACAGGTTTATTTCTCATTCACCTTACAAGTTGGACATAGGCTGGCAATGGCTTTACTTGCCTTCTCATTCCAGAACTGAAGCAGCAGCCCAAATCTCAAACATGCAGAGGGAAAAAGCCAAAGTGGTGGCAGTGACTTGCAACGCTTCTAAAAGCTTTTGCACAGAAATGGTGTGAGAGGTATCCATGCACTTTCCATTGGCTAAAGCAAGTAATTTGTACAACTTAAGTCAATAAAGGTAGGACTATGTAATTCTCTTATAGGAAACGAGAATAAATGAGGACAGTAATATATCTACTATGAGTTACTTCCATAAGATGCAAGTTCCTCTGGCCTCCTGGGTCCTAAACGGTACCATGGCCAAGGACTAGTATATCTACTACCATAGCCATCCATGTCCATAAGGTTTGGATCTGAGTTTCAAAGAGACCAATGGAAGACTGATACTAGTCATTGGGAACCACACAGCCCTTCTGTTTCTTTTGAGTCAATGAAGAATCATCATTAAGTAAATTTAAGGATCTCTGGTTTCAGAAAATACTGCAGGTCACCACCCACAGTGTGTATGCTGGTAAAATTTCTCTTGTTTAGCTTCTCAAGGATATATTCCTATGATGGTTTTGTTCTGAACTTTGAAAATGAAGAAAGCATTGGATGCAGTAAGTGTCTCAGTTCCAGGAGTCAGTTTCTTCCAAATTTTTCCTCCCAACATTGAGTATAAATACTCAATGGGAAAACTGCTTAAGTTTGTAACTAACCAAAGACAACTGACCAGTCCTGTGCTTAGAGAACCCAAACTGTATATTAAAAATCACTCATAATGTCATGATATCTAAGCATGGCATGTTTCTAAGGACATGGAAGATAATAAATCAATGCTCTGACATTCAATAATTCTATGACTTGTGATGTGTTCTGGTCCAAAGTTTTAGGGAGCACCTCTTCTTAAAGTGGCACCAGAGAAATATTTTGATGCTGAATTATGGTGTAATTAGACCTACTCTTTTAACGTGAAGAATATTATGCTGTGGCCCTTTCCCCTAAGGCTCTGAATGACCCCGGGCTAGTTGGGATGTTCATCAAAACAGAGAAATTCATTACAAGAGATGACATCACATAAATGGTTCTACATAAAAGAACCATTTCCACATCTTTACTGACGGTCCTGAATAGTACAACTTTATTCATTTGGCTAAAAATTCCCTACAACAAATTATCTCATGTAACAAATGTTTTACTTACTCTGTGCACATGTGTGAGTATGTGTGTGTTTTGTATTTCTGGTCCCACATATTGGCTACAGCCAATGTATATACTGGAGAGAAGAGGACTAATGGAAAGTATTAACTCATGAAGCTGTGGTCATTGATGTCTCAATTACTTGTTCAAATAAATGAATTGATACTAGCATGGTAGAAAGGATATTCACTCAAAATTTAAATATATATGCTTACATACTTTATATTATATGATATAGTAAACTTATATTTACTAAACATAAATCACTTCCAGTGACATAAACACATATAAATAATTTATACTTATTTAACTTTAGATTTTAAAATGTTTTAATTATTACTTAAAAGACATACAGTTGTTTACATTTCAACCATGTTATTCTTCTTTTTACATAGAAATGAACAACTCTCAACCTCCCAGTTTCTATGTAGCTTTCTCCCTCTTTCATTTCACTTAAATTTCCATGGAACTGGTGGAAGTAATTGTCCTTTGAGAGTACGGGACTACAAGTTAAGTGAAACATTCTCATTTTATTTTCAGAAAAGAGAAAGTTCCATTGTTTTCAAATCTGAGTTAATGTTTGACATGCCAAAGGTGACATAATGACCCTAGTGGGCTTTGGAATTCTAGCTTTAGTTGAAATTTTGCAGTGATTCCTGCAATTTCTGTTATGTATAGGCCTTAACCAGAGATGTGAATGTACTCTTGTATTTCTTCGATGAAAAATACCTCTGTCAAATAGGCAGCGTGTTGCAGACATATCACAGAGGCTCTAAGGAGAAAGACATTTCTTACCCCAAGATCACCTTCTCACCCCCACCTTCTAAGGATCAGCCTGCCACCAGCAATACTCCCGGGATTAACATGGGGAGGGATGAGTATCTAGAGTGTATACGGCTGGGGCATAAAGGCCCTTCTTATAGTTCCTTTGGTATCTATACATAATGCCCTGATCTCTCCCCGCCACCCCCCACAAACAAGCCTGAGATTTTACTTATTTATTTACACCTCCACAATATTAGTACTTCCTGTAAGATCCAGCTTCCTGCTTTTGCTTCTAAAGTTTCTGCAGGACTGAACACACTCTGCTGCTTAATCTACTTCTATAGAAACAACATAGTCATCCCAGAGGAGAGCTGCCATTTCACAACCATTCTTACTTTCCTCGAAGCCACACTTTTCCCTTTCACTCAAAATCTAATCCTGTTGGTTCTTTGTTGCCACACTGCTTCAGAAGGAAAATTAGATTATGCTAAGAATATAAATACTGAAAAACAAATGTTCTGAACTGAAGTTATCTCCCCCTTTAAATGTTCACTTTGAAACGACCTGTTTGTGCCTGAAAATAAATCCTCTCTGACATTTGATTCTCATTTAATATTCACCTTGGTTGAAGCTTCTGGGTCTCCATCTCTCTCCAACCTCCCTCCCTTCAACTCTTGGTTGCTTGGCAACCTCAAACAGCTGGTTGCCCAAACAGGAAAAGTAAATGGGATTAACTCTGGAGGAAACTAATTGAAGGAAGCATTAGTATGCTCCCAATCAGAATTCTTTCAAGACTAGCTGATGAAGTTGCACTTTGCTGTCCTAAGTAAGAAAGAGGACTGTGGAATGTACAGGCGGAAAAACTGTCACAGATTTGAAGACTGAATATGCACAGCAGTGGTGACAGCAGCTACTACATAATGGCACTTAATAGGCCACAGTCCTCTGTTTGCAAAACGGCGTAAAATTATATAACAAGTCTTTTACCCACTACTCTTCTCATTCATGTATTCATGTATGAATTCATACATTCGTTCACTTACTCCCTTACTTACCCACTTAGTTAAGTGTATTTATTTAAAGACAGCAGGTTAGTATAGAAATTCTATGGACACTGGGGTGAAGCAGACAACTTCCTAGCTCTGTGACACTGAACCAATTTTCTTAAACTTTCTATATCTTCGTTTAAACATTGGTAAAATCAAATTATCAATACCTACTTTAAAGAGTAAGTAAGATAGAATATGCAAAACAACCACTACAGTGATTGCCCAGGTTAGACCTTCCATTAATTTACTTTTCCTTCCACCACGTGGTGCTGGAGTGTGGGAGAAAAACTGAAGATATTTTAGCTAGTTTGATACTTGTGTTTGTAACTCAAGCATGAAGCCAAGACAAGAATGGAATTTTAGCTGTAGTAATTAAGAAGAATAGACAGATACGAGCATTTTTTTGGCTAGAATAGGGTGAATGATAAATCAGTGGAAACTGTCAAAGATAACCTCAATGTTTTGAGATTGGATAATCTCAGAGAATGGTGGTGTCACTGAGGAACTAGCAACTAAGGAAGGGAAGTTAGTTTGTGGAATAATTTAGGCTTAAGCACAAGGGTGGAGGCAGAGCTGACCTTGGGGTATAACAATGAAGGCCATACTTTGACCTCTACGGGCCCTGTTTCCATTCTGCTTTCAGACCCAGCTGGCTAGAACAATGAAGACAGCAGGGGCAGGTGAAGAAACAGGTGTAGTCAGCTGCAGTGAAAAGAACTTAGGCTGCTTACATGGGCTAGAACTCTGACATCCAAAGATTTAACATCAGCCTTTTAAACTATTTTCAAGATTTTTTTTCCTTCAGTGCAAAAAATGTGACAACTACTCTCTAGACCAACCAATTCACATTAGTCATATATAGTCCTCAGAAATTCTGTGTGCTGGGAAAGTCCCCTCAGGATGGGGCTCCAGAATGTAGACTGGAAGAGCCCACTCAGAACCTAGGTTTTCATACTCTCTGCAGGTCAGACAAATGGATTCAGGAACTGAGGAGATAAGGAACCACGAAGACTAGACTGGTCCAATCCAGAGTTCCAAAGTTCAGACAAGTCCTTTTAGGGATATGCATTTTGAGAGAAGCACAGAGTTGCTATGTGGAATGGGATGACTTAGCTGTGAATAAGCCTAGCCTGGTTGTTATCTGTTCATTATCACTCATGAACGTAACCTCAAAGACTTTACTCCTTTTTGAAAATGGTTATCCAATGTGGTACAAAATGCTAAGTAAAAGCTAAGGAGGTAGTTCACAGGCAAAGGGTCACTTCAAGTATAAAGACAGGATAGAAATGAGACTGGAAAGAAAGGCAGAAACCTGTGCAATGATTTTCCCATTTGCAAATCTGGAGATGCTTGAAGGACTTCTAAAAGAGCGATAAGGCGTGCAGGAGCAGCTGCCTGGCAATTTCATTCCTAAGGATGAATGATGCTTTTTGCGATTCTTCTCTTATTTATCCTTCAAGAATGCCCTTGTTCAGTTTATCCACTTTTCATCTGAATATAATAATATAAAGAATTCTATCTGGGAGGGGATGGAGATAATATACAGCGCAGCTTTCAGATCTGCATAGTTTTGAGGTCTGCCCTTGTGGTAGGATATCCTGCTACATTTTTCTTTCTTTTTCTCTTTTTCAAACATCTATATCCTTTCAACTGTTTTCTTGTAGAAATTAAAAAAAAATGTGAAGTCTCCTCCAATAAAGTAAGGAACAAGATTTGTTACTTGTGTTCTTTTTTTCTTCCACCAAAGACAGAGGCCATCTTTGTAATCTGTCCTTGCTGGAGATTATATATTTCCTCCACTCTGAATCAGTCACCAGAAAGGTTAAAAAAAAAAAAAAAACAAAAAGGCAGAAAATACGGATGTTTAAACTATATAGAATAAATAAATAATTCAGTGATATTAACCTCTCAACTACCTGCAAAGCATTCTTTGTAGCTCAAATGGCGAGCCGGCCTTATGAGAGAAACGGTGTTTATCATTTATTTAACACACATGGCTGCAGCCTAAGGAAGAAAAGTTTAAAAGTAATGTCAACAGGCAAAGGATCACACTAGGAGTCATCGAGCTCACCTTGCGTTTCTCCCAGAGGCAGAGCTGACGGGAATTCATTCAGGGCCATTCTATTATTCATGCAAAGAAATGTCTATCACAAACGTAATATGAAAAGGAGGTGCGCCCCATGTGAGGCGTGAAATATCATCTCTAATAACTGGCAGTTTAATTTCAAGATTTCAGGACTGCTCATTTAAAAGTACCTGAAGCAAAGTTCTAAAGCACAGAATGATACAGGAAATCATTGTTGTTACACTTTAAGAAACTTTGTTCTATTTCTGATAGAAAATACAAGAAATTGGGTTAAAAAGACGATAGGGAAAATAAAGCAAAAACTGACAACAGAATGTCATGGCAGCCAGTGCCTCAGAGTAAGAACTTTTCATGACTTGCAACACACTCACTAGGACAGTCTTTGTAACTATGTTGGAAAACTGGTCTTATTCCATTCTAATGCTACGGCAACTGAGAAAAAAAATTCACAACACTTACAGTAAAATCTAGAATTTACAGGAGAGCCTAGACCCTAAAATAATCATTTTTTTTAATCTGCTGATAGACACATAGCATTTCTGATATATACCTAGAAAGAACCTAAAGAATCACCCATTATAATAAACTTATGTGAGTGGTTAAGAAACTGAGACCTAGTGGCAGACATAGACCAGGACTGCAGACTCAGCATAACCCAGCATTCTTCCTGTTACACTCCATAACTTTTAAAAATATCTTTTAAAATAATATCATGTTAATGATAAATATTTCACTGTATAAACAATAGGTTCAAGTACATCTTCTGGCACATGCTCAAGCCCCTCCACATCTATGATGCTATATGCCCTGTTTAATGCATGCCTCTTGTTTTTGCATTAAAGAAGGAAGACTACTGCCTAAAAACCCTGGATCAGATGCACTGTGGGGATGGGTGGTAGTTTTCGTGGCAAAAGTTAGACTTGGGGGATTTCCAAGGTCTAAGGTCTACAGGAGAACCAAAATTAGAGCAATGGGTAGAGTTGATAATTGAAAAGCCAAAGCCCACTCAGCCAAAGAAGGGAGTTAGAAATAGGAGGTCAAACAGAAACTGGGGCTATGGACCCAGGACTTCCTGTCCCAGGAAGGCAAGTGCAAGAACAGCAGCAGACGTAATCAGGACCCTATCTACTAGGGCAACGGCCTGGGGCAGATGCTGTCTGTCAATAGTTTGTATGTGCCAGCTGTGGCAGGACAGGTGGATGGGCTGGCAGTGACTAAATACTACAAGGCTGAGACAGGCTCACACATACGGGAAGTGTTACGTTGGTTTGCTTGCTGTGTTTCTGGTCGAGCCCAAAATTTTCTCCAGCTGGACATTTCTCCTAGCAGAACAGGAAAGCTTAAGTAGCAACAAGAGCCTCGGCCCACCCACCACTGATGAGGCTTGGCTCTTCTCTTGGGGTCAACTAGACCCAAGCGTGCCTTTGACCATTTGCAGCAGAATGTGAAAGTCATCAAAGTAAGGGATTTTTAGGTGAAGATGAGAGTATGGGAAGAATAGTAGTGGAGACCGAGTGAGAGAAGACAGATGTTAGCTATAAGTCAACACCAAAGCCTCCAACTGAAAGTCAAAGAATGATTCAACTAATCAACCAGTCTCTGCCTAGCATACACAATGCCACACAGCTGACACTCGTGGTGTCACAGCCTCCATGGATATTTAAATTTAGTGATTCAGGACACAGTATGTGCTTGAGAGAAAACACACACACACACACACACACACACACACACACACACACACACACACACACACACACACTGGTGTTTTGCCCCGTGTGTCTGTCAAAAGACAACACTCCAGGTCCTGCTACTTTAGGGTTTAGAGAGCTTAGGAATTTAGGAAAAAGGAAGATGGGGATGAGGTAGAATATGGAGCACTGCTGCTCCTCAAATGAGAGAAAGGAAACTGCTATGGACAATTTTCCTGCAGTTTGGCTTCTGAGAAACCAAGACTAAAATACACTCTGGAGTCTTGAAATTTTAGATCCTATTATACTGAATATCCCAGAATCAGTGAATAAACAAAAAGGGTAAGAAAGTAAGGATTTGAAAGGAGCAGAGGACTCCGGGAAAGAGGGAGCAGAGTGGCCAGAGAAACAGCTTGAGGAGAGGGTTTAGGGTAGCAAGCACATATAAGGCATAGTTCCTGCCCAACAGTGCTGCGAGTAAGAATCCACCTGGAAACAAGAAAACACATGGTTTAAACCTTGGAGAGGATTCCAGGAACAATGGCATAGGAAAGATATAGACAAGGGACCAAAACATCATCTACCTTGAAAGCCGCCAGGAAAGCATCCAGCAGTGTCTGACACATAATCAACTCTCAAAGTATGTTAGCATCTTTCCTTTCTGTAAAATTTTCTTGAGTAACATTGAAATGATAGTCTCCATAGTTCACAAAACATTTAAAAATACTACAAAACTGAATATATGCATATTCTATGACCATCCTATTCCTAGGAGTATATCCAACAGAAACATGTCCATACATTTTACCAAAACACATTTACAAGAGTATAGCAGCAGCACTTATAATAGCCAGAACCAAAACCTACCAAAACGCTCATCGACAGTACAGTGGATAAGTAAACTGTAGTAAAACCTAATAGGATACTGTGAGTATTTGTTCTTACTGCTGTATAGTATTCTATTGTAAAAACAGAGGTAAATTTCACAAGCATAATGTTAAGCAAAAGAAGCCAGACACAAAAGAGTACATACTGTGTAACTCCATTCATAAGTTCAATAAACAGGTGAAAAGCATCTACACTACTAGAAGTCAACATAGTTGAACTCCTGGTGGGGGGTAGGTAGTGACAAGGTTTCTGAGGAGTTGATTATGTTCCTAACAATAACCGTTATGTCAAAATTAGTCAACATCCTGTTTTCAGGGAGAACATGCATATGCACACATGCATTCTTTGTGTTTAAAGAGCAGGATACTAAGCCCATTGTTATGATGTTATTTATAGTAATAAGGATAGATGTTACTCTTCCCTGGCAGGGAGCATAGTATTGCAGCAGAGAAAGGATAGGTTCTAGTATTAAACAAAGCTGAATTAAACCATGATTTAACTGCTCACTAGCTCTATAATTGAGACAAATCACTGTGTGCTTTAATTTCCTTGTTTGTAAAATGAGGAGAAAAATATCTACGTCATAGGGGTGTTGTAAAATTTAAAAAAATGACAAATGATATGAACTAACTGACTTAATAAGAATGTTAATTTCATTCCTCTCATTTTCTCAGGCAGTGTGTGTGTGTATATATATATATATTCCTATTTTTGTGACATGGTTGTACGTGTACTTTTCAAGGCTATTGCAGCTCTTGGTCACAGAAAATGCAGGCAACCTTTAAGCCAAATGTGACAACCTGTCTCTGTAATGCATGCTTTGTTACCGTTACTTCTTGTTACTGGACAATCACTACCATAGTTTCTGAGGTTGGATGTCAATGGATCCTGTTAATGTGTTTTTTTGCCTTTTTTGTTTAGAGGCAGTCACTTGTATTTCACATAACGCACTGTGAAAACCACAGCCCCCTTCTCCATAGCTCTAAACTGTAGCTTCAGTGCTGGTGGACAGAAGCCTGTTTGGAGAACCTGCCCTTCTGTTAGAAGTTAGGTGTGATTTAGGTAACTAGTGATTCCCCATCTTCATAGACAAATCCACCTGCTGGGAACTGGAACATCTTTGAACTTCCTCACTGATGTGAATGGTCCCAAGGATAGAGGTGAGAAACCTCTGAAGTGATGGAACATCAGGTTGTGCAGAGCTCGGGAGCCAGAGGTGGAAGAGAGGAAACAGGCATTGAAGGTCACTTCTCTACTTCCCTTCCCCTCATACTTTATGTACATCTTCTGAAATCTTCACAGCAGTCCCATTCCCTCATTTCTCATCCCGTTTTCTTTTCACACATCCTAGTCTCCATTCCTAATTCTCTGATTCCTTTCTCATTTTTTTTAGCTTTATGTTCCTATTTCCTTCTCAATCCAGATTTGGTATTATGTACTTATTGAGCTCATAAATAGAACTTATGCCCTGGAGGAACATCCTGAGAAATTAAATACATTGTACTCAATTTATTTTGAAATTAATATGTCAGCAAGTGAACCAAAATTTCATTTCTTTCTATACTGGTTAATGAACCTACATTTTGGCAGACATGAAAGCTTCTTTCAGAGCTTTCCCCTCCTCTTCTTTTAAATGCTTTTTAAAAAAGTAGCTTTGCAGGCTAGTTTCAGGAGGGGGGTGAGGATGGAAGTTTGATACTACAAACCTTCCCTTTTCTCTCAGACCTCAAGCTTCCCTTCTTTTGCTGAGCATCTTAAACAAGCAGGCGGATGTTTTTCCTCTTTTATTTTTTAATTGCTTACGTTGATGTGCAAGACAACATTTTCAATGAGATGCAAACGGAGTTGCCCACACAGCAATAATGGGGGCTTTGTGGGCTGCTCAGCATGTGCTATGTTTCTCTGAAGCCTTTAGGTCCACATCCCCAGCTCTACAAAGGGGTCAGTACATTTCAGCTTCCCTCCCTCCCATACCAAAGAGATGCTCTGACTGTGAGAAAAACAGCAGGTAGAATAGCCACCGACAGAAGTCCCCCCTCCCCACCACTACACATAACACTTCTTTTCCACTGACAGTCAATTATTACACTTTAAATAATCACTTGTACACTATGAGAATTTAATGAAATGCTGCCATGATATGGTAAACCAGAGCTGACTGAAAAAACTATTTCACTCAAAGATTTTGCTGTTCAATTAGCTTTCCCCGTTAATATATCATGATAGCAACTGTGATTAGAAAAAATAACATTCACTAATTTACACCTGAATGACATAGGAAAAGTTGCTAAATGCTTTGGAAGTACAATAGGATTATTATTTTTTTATATGGAGAGTAATATATTTTCTGGGTAAGGACAGACCGCTGGTTAAAGTCTACAGAATAAACAAACAGAAATTATCTATCCTGATTTAGCATTTTTCTCAAGGCTAACTATTCATTTAAGTAAGGATTTTTGCCCTCTATATAACTATTAGCACTCTCAAAGGCTTTTATTCAACATGGGCAGCAGAGACTGCTGATACTTTCTCAGGTCCTCTTTATATAAGTTAAAAGTGCCCAAACCCAGGAAATCTCTATCAAAATTAAGGTTGTGAGAGAATAGTGCAGCTGCTGTTGTCTGGGTAACAGGCTTGGGCACTGTAAGTACTGGAGACTTCTGCAGCTATTTTTTTTAAGGCAGAACAAAAGAGGGTTCCCACTTCAGAAGGGTTAGCTCACTCCTGAGGCATTAAAATTGGTAATGAAAGTTGAAACTAAGGACACATATTCCCTTAGAATTCTGTAGAAGACCACAGTAAATGCTGCTTCCACAAAGTAGTGAACAAACAGTGGTATAAATAAGAATAAACTTAGAAGGTTCCCAACCTCACAGGGGGAGTAAGGAAGGTGATGTCCTGGAAGGCTCAGGAAACTTAGGAAATTTCAGGGACTGTGAGAAAAGAGGAATTCATCCCAATCTATAGATATCATAGGTGAAGTCATCTGGCAAGTTCTTGGCTTGGCCTGCTATCCTTAAGACGCCTTTAAAAGTTCAATCTGAGATTCCCTATAAAAGTTTCAGCAAAGCATATTTAAGGTCTACACAGTAAATTACCATTCCTGCTGCACCTAGGTAATCAGGCCAAATCTAATGTGACCACCTTACTTTGTGATCAAGATAATTTTTCTTTGAGATTATTTTTGATCAAAAGAAGGGTGACTATAGAAAGAAGTGTTGTGTTTCAATGGAAAACTATTCATCATCTATAGCACACTCTTTTGGGTTATCAGAGTCTAGCCCTGATTAAGGTCTTTGAGCCATTTTGTAACTCTTTATAAACTGTAGGTAACTGACAGATATGTAAACTCTGTCTCATCCGGTAGTGATTTAATTGTCTTCTCCAACTATGGGGAAAATAAAACAGTTTTGGTATTTAGATATATTACATTGGACTGGATTCTGTTACTTAAATTAACAATCCTTATCAAGTTTTCAATTCTAATTTTCTTCAGTAGCTGGCTACAATTCTCCAAACTAACTGTTCAGTTTTTTTTTTTTTTTTTACCTCTTGCCTGACTTAGCATTCTCACCAACCCTAAAATATAACTGCCCAGATTTCTTACTGGGTTCTAGGCTGCCTTACAATTAGCCCTTCTACTCAAGATCTAAAGAAGCCCTGCAAGCTGAAGGCAGGCAATATGGAATAAGCCCCTAAAGACTCACCATCACAGATCATACATGCACCAACATTCTTGGAAAGAAAGTTTGGCTAAATACTTGGGTCACACACGCCCTTATATAGGAATGTGGCTAACATTACCAAGAGCATCCACATCTCAGATTGAGAGCTTCAAGAAACTCAATGAATGCTGCTGCATAATCAAAAGACTGTCTTCCACTCAACTCTTAGAACCCACTGGACTGATTACCATCAAAGTTTCACTCCTGGTTCTTTAATACAACTTTTTACATTAATACTTTTCTTTTTCATTTCAGGCATCCCTTTTCAAAAATGTCTGATCTCTAGGACTCTAAAACAACTGGCCTTTGCCACCAACTTTCAAAGATGGTCTAGCTGATTACAGAAATGACATCAACAAGAGTCCTTGAGGGATTTCTTGGTCCCTTCTATGTCCCAGTCAAGATGTTTACTATCTTCTCTCAATCGTACAGTAACAACATTCTTCTCCAGCAAAAGTGAAGACTGACAATGCTGAACTATACCTGAGCCCAAAAAACAAAGATGGCTTAAAAATCCCCCCACCATTTGTTTACCAGGAAACAGCTAACTGCCCAATAACCACCCTGCCCTCTCATATTCCCAGATAAGACCCATCTCTATCTTTAATCATGACTCTCATAAGACTTTTTGATGAGTCCCTTGTTTAACTACCCTCTGTAAAACCCTAGCCTACATCTTTTCCTTTAATGAATGTTTTCCCTATTTTGATAGCCTGAATAAAATCACCTCCTTAATTGTTTAGTGCATTTTGTCTTTCAGTGGAGTTGCATAACACAGGTGCATGCATTTGTCAAACAATCATGAAATGATAAAATTCAGATTTATTTCATTAAATATAAATCTTACCTCAAAAGAAAAGAAGATGAATGTAAATAAGCAATGAAACACAGTTAGTGATGTAAACACTTAGGTTGCTTAGCGGTGAGAAGGATGGACGTCTAAAATTTACTTTGAAATACATTTAAAAAAAGAGAGATAGATTGATCCATCCATAAAGAGATGGATTGTTAAATAGTTTGTGATTAAGTAAATAAAACAAAAGGGTAATTACTGAATCTAGGTGGTGAGTTTGTGTTCACATCAAACTGAATGGTGAAGTATTGAATTCTTTTACCCTAAGATGGGGAAGAAGGCAAGGATATCCTCTCTCATCATTCCTATTCAAATTTGTAGGTCATAGGATAAAAGGTCAATATATGAATATTAATTATATTTTATATACTACCAGCACAAATAACTAGAAAATAAAAGTTTAAAATAGCATTTAAAACAGTACCAACAAAATCAACAAGATCTCTACTATGTAAACTACAAAAACATTTCTAAAAGAGCTAAATAAATGAAGCTATACCATGTTCTTGAATCATAAGACAATATTTATATGATGTAAATTCTCCTCGAATTGATTCACCATTTCAACTAAATTCCAGCAACCTCAGAATTAGGATAGCAAAAATCAAATAACTGAAATGTATAAGGGAGTTGTTCAAATTTTGAGAATCTCTGGAGACTTAAAAATAACAGAGCTAGTTTTTAATTTAACAAGGATCTGCCTAATTTGCTGAATTTGCAAAATATCATTTAAAGAATAAAAGAGCATGGGATTAGTGAAGTTACTTGGATTTCAGTGTCATCTGTGCCCATAAGTCTTGTCAGTGACCTTAGACATATTACTGAAACATCACTCATTAGACATTCAATTGGCAGACCCTTGTTGACTCATAAAAACTTTACTGAGGGGCTCCCTAGGTGGCACAGTGGTTGAGAATCTGCCTGCCAATGCCGGGGACACGGGTTCGATCCCTGCTCCAGGACGATCCCACATGCCATGGAGCAACGAAGCCCATGAACCACAACTATTGAGCCTGCGCTTTAGAGCCCATGAGCCACAACTACTGAGCCCATATGCTGCAACTACTGAAGCCCATGTGCCTAGAGCCCATGCTCCGCAACAACAGAAGCCACAGCAATGACAAGCCTGTGCACCACAACAAAGAGTAGCCCCCACTCACCGCAACTGAAAAGAAAGCCCGTGCACAGCAAAAAAGACCCAACACATCCAGTAAAATAAATAAATAAATTTATTAAAAAAAAAACTTTACTGAAAGCTGCAAACAACTCAATTAATACAATATTAATTTATATAATTTAAAATAGGGGAAGTGGGACTAAAAATAAAGTAAAAATAATCTCTCAAAGTAATGGACAGTAAATTAAAATAATTTACCCTATTGTATATTAAGATATGATTTTAATCTCTAACAAAATTCACTTTCTTTTTAAAAATAAGTGTGTTTAGCTCTTTCACCTTAAATTGAGTTCTATTTTTAACTGTTAATGTTTCTTTTCAATAATGAGCTACATGTCTATTTAAGTTCTAAATCAGATTTATTTATCCTTGGATAGATCTCATCTATTGCATTGATGATAGTATCAATATTAATATGAACCCTCCTGAATATGTAGGTACTCTTATTTGAAAGACAAATTGTTTTTATACATATGCTATAGTGTATACACACAGTCACACTATTTATAAGATTTAGAATATGCCTGTATCTCTTGAATAAACTAGCAATATTTTTAAATTAAAGCATATATAATAAAAGCATAATATAGACAAACTTATAAAATCAAATATACAATGGCTGAGATGTAAAGAAATTCTGACTGGAGTATACTGTAGGCCAATGTCTGCCCGCCAAGTATTTTTGCTTAAAATACAATTGCATATATAGTTTGCATGAATAGCCACATAGCATCTAGATTAATGGCAAAATTAAGCAGGGCCTCTCTAATCAATTCTCTAATAAAATGAAGGGAAAAAAGAGAGTGAAAATTTACCAGCAGTTAAAGGATGGAGTGGTAGACAATGTTGAGTCATAGATATTAAAAAATGAAAATGAAACTTCTGTTATAAAATGACTTAAGGTAACTCCTAACCCAACCATCAACCCACCAAAGTAGTACTAAGAAAAGAAGGCAAGTCAACTAACCCCTAAGAATTGTTCACTAACTTCCTACAATATAGGGAAAAGCAGGTCCAGAATGTGCATAGGTATGTCCTGAGATGAGTAAAGGAATAATCTTTGAGAGTGAAAGTTCCCAGCATTCCAATGGAATGGTCATAAGCGCTTGCCATTTTTCAAAGATGACACCCATAAGAACTGAGATGCTCCTAGCTGGTGAAGTTAGATATTTCTTGGGATCTCAGAAGAAAGAGCTGAACCCGGTTCCACCATCCACCAGTGCACTATCCTCGTCCCCTTCCACCTCCGTTCCCTTAATACTCACTTTCAAATCACAGAATAAATAGAAGAGAATATCCAATTTGTTGAGTGTGTACAGAGGAGGGTAGAATGGAAGTGACCGGTGACAAACTAAATAAATTGAGAAATTTTACAGAAAGAAGTGACCCACACAATATCACAAAAAATGGAAGGTCTAGGTCCGCGGTAGTCACACTTTGCTGCATTTTGGAATAACTATCATGCCTAGCCCATATCCGATACCGATTAAATCAAAATCTCAGGCATTAGTATTCTTTAAAGCTCCCCAGGTTACCTCAATAACTGCAGTGGCAGTTTAAGCAGTGCTTCTCAAACATTAATGTGCATAAGGATCACCTGGGGATCTTGTTAAAATGCAGTTTCTGTTTCAGTAGGTCCTGGGTGGGGTCTTTGCTTCTGCATTTTTAATAAACCTCCAGGTGATACAAATGTCTCTGGTTTGAAGACCACAGTATGGGAAGAAAGAGTCTAAATAAAGCTGATGATGTAAAGTTGAGAAAAATAAAAGGAGAAAAGCATGGAGATTATGCAAATATATTTTGTTAAATAAAAAGACAAAGAAAAAAAGATAACATAAAAGCAAAGGCAGTCAAGTAATTCAGTTGGAAAAAAAGCAGCATAATCTGGAAAGTTGTTGTGTGCCCCAGAATTTAATAAAAATTTGAAATGAGTAAAATACCAGCTCAAAAAGCAAGTACAACAACAAATAAAAAAATAGAAAGGGAAAATGCCAAGCTAAGAGGGAAAGTGAGAACCAAAACACTATCAGATATCTAAAAACAGAAAAAATAAAAAACATATTAGAGTTGTTAAATAATCCAAATGAACCACAAAAAATGAAAGTCAAAAGGATTAAAACAAATATTGAGAGAATGATAGACATACCTCATATTGATAATTCAGTTTGGATAATGGGTATCTCCTAATTAAAGAATATAATAAGTGGATCAGAAAAAAATGTTGAGACATATGGGAAATATTCTTAGATGACAAAAAAAATGAATCCATACTTTGAAAGGATATAACACATCAGAATGAAAAATAGTCAAAGTTAAAATATATACTCGATAAGTTACTTAATTTCAAGAAAAAAAAAAGTTTGCAGGAAAAAATGAAGTTACTTGTAAGTACAAAGATAAAAACCTAGGCTCCAAACTTCATAATATCCTTCAACGTCAAAAGACATTGAAAGAGGTCTCCAAAGATCTAAGGAAAACAAAAGTATATGCCAAGGATATTTTAAGTGACTAATCTTATTCAAGTACAAATCAAGAGGGAGATATTCTTGATCGTGAAAAAATTCAAGAGCATACACAAAAATTGCTTTTGAAAAAAACAAATGATTTAATCATCATCTGCAACCAACCAAGGCATAAAGCAAAATGAGAAAGTTGGGAGTGGAGAAGACGAAGTTAAAATTACTAAAGCTGGCTATGCTTGTGGCATGACACAGAGAGGAGCTTTGTGGACCTGCTTCCCAGCAGAACTGTGAAAATTATTAAAAGACAACATTTAAAGTCTCTGGAAGTGATCTTAAGTACAGATAGAAAAGGAGGAAACATTTATTCAAGAAAATCTACTAAAACTTCATAAGGACAGCAAGAGTCTACAGTATCTGAACCATGATCTGCTACCTACTTTTTCCTTCCAGTTCAGCAAGACAGAGACTCCAATTTAGACTTGGTGTATCCGAGAACACAAGGTTGCTTGTCCCCTCAGCTCCCAGATAGAGGGTTATCTTTCTGGGAGCTGTAGGTGCAGGATATTAGTATTTCTCAACATGGCCACTGTCTATTGCTGCGGCTAAGTTCTGAGTGGATGCAGAGGAGAACTGGAGGTTTCCATCTTCTGCCCTGCCCCAACTTGTGGGACGGAGGCCCTGTCTTGAGCAGGATGCTGCTGAGAATACTGGGAACTGACTGCCCTCATCCCAGCTTGTAAGGCAGTGATTCAAGTCAAGCTGAAAAGACTTAAAGTTAGTGCCAACCCCCCAACCAAGGACTCAGCATCAAAACCAGGGTTGTTACTTAGAAAGAAGCACACCACTGTCCCCCTACCCACAGCTCCAGAGCTGTGGCTCAGAGAGTTTTCCCAGGACGAGAAGCATTCTTAAAATATATAGCTCCTAATCTCTTCATAAAGAAAATGACTTCAATTACAACACAGTGTGGAGAAATTCAAGTCAAAGGGGGCTCTGAAAAAAAGAGTGGTGTTGTGGTTGTGGTGAAAGGTAATTGGAAAGAAATCAGTAGATTCATTAGAAATATAGGCCAAACAGGCTAGATTGTTTGTTTGCCAGAGAGAATGAGGGAACAAGACAGATAAGAGGATCCCTCCTGGGGTCAGAAATAATTCCATACACTGACCTCAGGAATTATCCCAATGAAGCCCAAATTTGATTGGATCTATTTGTAGAGCAGAGTATTCCCTAGAGCATTAATAAAATAAAACATTAGAAAAAACAGCCAGCAATTGGTGGAGCTTCACAACTGGATATAGTCAGGGATTAAAACAGTGATGGAAAGCCCTGTGAAAACAACTGGCATCTCAGGGTGACTGGTCATATCCAAGGCTGCACATACTGGGGAGCCATATCAGAGACTTAACATTGTGTGAGAGATATAGACTTTATTAAAATAATCCAGCCAGTCACTAAATAAATAAATAAGTAATAATAACGAGCTCCAGAGTAGAAGACCAGTACTCAGACTGGCTACAATATATTAATTAAAATGTACAGTTTCAAACAAAAAATTAGAAACAGGAAAGTATGATGCACAGATCAAAAGGAAAAAAGAAAATAAAGAAAGAAAAAGCAGGCACCAGAAATTGCCTCTGAGAGTAACCAGATGTCAGATTTAACAAATCTTAAAAGTAGCTATTAGAGACTTCCCTGGTGGCACAGTGGTTAAGCATCTGCCTGCCAATGTAGGGGACACATGTTTGAGCCCTGGTCTGGGAAGATCCCACATGCCATGGAGCAGCTAAGCCCGTGAGCCGCAACTAATGAGCCTGCACTCTATAGAGCCTACAAGCCACAACTACTGAGCCTGCATGCCACAACTACTGAAGCTCATGTGCCTAAAGCCCACGCTCCACAGCAAGAGAAGCCACCACAATGAGAAGCCCACGCACCACAACAAAGAGTAGCCCCACCTGCTGCAACTAGAGAAAGCCTGTGCACAACGATGAGGACCCAACGCAGCCAAAAATAAAAATTAATTTTTAAGAAGTAGCCATTATAAACATGTTCAAAGAACTAAAGGAAACAATGATTAAAGTAAAGGAAGGTAAGAGGATAACACCATACCAAATAGAGAATATCAATGAAGAGATAAAAAAATAAATTTTAAGGAATCACATAGACACTGTGGAGTTTTAAATTATAATAGCTGAAAAAAAATTCAGTAGAGGAGTTTCATAGTAGATTTGAACTGGCAGAAGAATTAGTGAACTTCAAGATAAATCAATAGGCCAAAGAACATAAGCCAAAGAACAGGGAGGGAAAAAAAAGAACTGAGAAAAATGGACAGAGCATCAAAGAAATGTAGGACTCAGTTAAGAATATAAACATACATGTAATAGGAATGCCAGAAAAAGAGGAGAGAGAAAAGAGTAAACAAAATATTCAAAGAAATAATGGCAAAAATTTCCCAAATGTGTTGAAAACTATTAATCTACACACTCAGGAAGCTCAGTGAATCCAAGTAGAATAAATGCAAAGAGATCCACAAACAGACCCATCACAGTAAAAATGTTGAAAGACAAAACAATGAGGAAAATCTTGAAAACAGTAAGAGAAAAAGGACACATAATTTTCATGGAATCCCCAATAAAATTAACAGCTAACTTCAAATCAGAAAAAAACAGAGTTATCTCAAAGGCAGTAGCATAACATATTCTAAATACTCAAAACGATATTGTCAACTCAAAAGCTTATGTAGAAGAAAGCTATCTTGCAAATAGGAAGGTGAAATAGACACATTCTCAGGTAAACAAAAACAGAAAATCTGTTGCTAGCAGATGACATGTAAGAAATACTAAAGGAAGTTCTTCAGGCTGAAAGCAAGTGATCCCCAACAGTAATTTGAATCCAAATAAAAAAATATAAAAAGCACTGGTAAAGGTGATTATGTAATTATAAAAGACACTATAAATGCATTTTTCTCATTTCTTCTCTTAAATGATTTTAAAAGCAACTGTATAAAGCAATATGCATACAATTCATCATATAAAAATTAAATGTAATATATTTGCAAGTAATAGCACAAAAAGGTGGGTGGGAACAAAACTGTACTAGGCTAAGAAAATGACTCCAGATGATAACTGGAACAAATGAAGAGAAGCAGAAATGTTAAATAAGAAAGTTAATACAACAAAAGCTATAAATATATACTTGCTCTCTATTCCTCTCTAGGCTTCCTTAAAAGACATTACATTTTATAAAGCAATAACTACAGCAATGACATGTTGTTATTGTGACATTTAGAGATATAATACAATCACAGATAATGCACAGAAAGGGTGGAAAGGAATACATCTACATAGGAACAGCATTTCTATTGCTCAACGGAATTAAGTTAGTATAAATCTAAAGCTGATTCTGAAAAGTTAAGCTGTATATGGTAAGCACAAGAGTGTCAACTACAATTGGCATTTGCCATTGGCATTTGCCATCTACCTCTACGAAGATTAAATCGTGTGCTGCTGCAGCTGCTGACTGTCAACACCCCCCTGAAAGGTGTTCAGGGTGGAGAGCTGAAATGAGGCACTCTGTGCTCTGTGAAAAACTGGCAGAACAGGTCTTTAGATAGTTATTTTCAGGAGCCAACTTTATGGGCCCAATTCTTGTATCTCCTCATATCTAGAAAGACACTAAAATCCTTCAAGGTGATGACTGCTCCTTGTGACTAGTCGTAACCTTCTGTAAACAACATGTATTGACTGCATGTTTTTCCCTTTCACCAAAACCACATATATACTGAGCTTCCCCCTTGCCTCTTTGGAACAGTTTCTCAGAACCATTTGGGATGCTGTCTCCCGGGCTGCAGTCCTAATTTTGCCCCAAATAAAACAACTCACAACTCTCATGTTGTGCACTTTTTTTTAAGTCGACAAGAGCAACCACTAAGGAAATAACCCCCCAAAAATGCTGAGAAAATCACTAAAGAAATTAAAATGCTACAAAATAAAATATTCACTTAATGCTAAAGAAAGCAAGAAACGAATAGATGTACAAAAAATACATGAAACATATAGAACACAAAAGAAAAATGGCAGCTGTAAATCCAACTATATCAATACTACTATTAAATGTGAATGGATTAAGCAATCCAATCAAAGGCACAGACTGTCAGGATGGATAAAAAAACAAGACCTACTACATGCTGTCTACAGGAGGTATGCTTTAGATTCAAAGATACAAACAGACTAAAAGTAGAAAGATAAAGAAAGATATCATGCAAACAAAAACTATAAGAAAGAAGGATATGGGATACAAATTTATAGCTGTAAATGCCTATGTTAAAAAGAAGAAAGACCTTAAATCAGTAACATAATCTTCCACCTTAAGAAACTGGGAAAAAAAGAGAAAACTAAACCTGCAAAGCAAACAAAAATAAGGGAATAATAGATCAAAAATTAATCAAATAAAGATTAGAAAATTAATAGACAAAAATCAATGAAATTAAAAGCTGCTTCTTTGAAAAGATCAATAAAATTGACAACTTTTGTTAGGGCTGAAAAAAATCACTCCCCACCCTATCTCCCAATTGATATTCATGTCAATCTCTGTAACTTGTGAATGACATCAATACTTCACCTGGGAAAAGGTGTGGTTACATTAAGGATCTAGAGAAGAGGAGCTTAAGCTGAATTATCCAAGATGCGGCCTAAATGCTATTACAAGTGTCCTTATAAAGTAGAGGCAGAGGAAGATTTGACAGATAAACAGGAGAACAGGGAGAGAAGGAGGTAATATGACTACAGAGGTAACAAGGAATGTCAAGGATTGCTGCAGCCACCAGAATCTAGGAGAGAGGCATAAAAGGGATTCTTTCCTAGAGACTCCAGAGGGAGCATGGCCTGACGAACACATTGATTTCAGACAGTGAGAGAATGAATTGGCTGTTTAGGTCACCCATTTTGTGATAATACTATGGCAGCCAGAGGAAACTAATACATCTTTAGCTATATTGACCAAGAGAAGAAGAAAGAAGACTTCAATTACTGGATTAAGAAATGGAAGAGAAGTCATTACTAATGACACTACAAATATAAACAAGGATTATAAAGCAATACTATGAATAATGTGTATCAACAAATTAGACAACTTAAATGAAATGGATAAATTCCTAGAAGGACATAAAACTATTAAAAGGTTTCCACACAACTAAAATGGCAAAATGTTGATATCCATAGGGTAGAATAAGTCATATATGCACAGTGTAACACCCAGAACCAGCAGTACAAAAACAAAAACACTAATAAATAAAGATGAAATGCTAAAACAATGTTCCAATAACCCATAGGCAAGCAAGAAAAGAGGAATAGAGAAAGGAGGATGAGAGGAAACAAGCAGAAAACAAATAATAAAATGACTCTAAACATACAAATATATTAGATACTAAGGTACCACTGATTACCCTAAATGTAAATGGTCTAAATATACACTAATCAAAAGAAAGAGATTGCCATTTTTGGATTTAAAGAAACTGACCCAAGTATATGCTACTAACAAGAAACCAAAATTCAAAATTTACCACTCTGAATGAAGTGTGGAAAACTTATTTTGAATGGAAAGTAAAAAGATTAAAAAGAAATAAGCAATCATTGATAAAAAATGCACAAGTGGCTATATTAACATCTGATAAAGTAGACTTCAGAGCAAAGAAAGTTGTTAGAGACAAATATAGTGATAAAATAATCAACCATCCAAGAAGATATAATGGTCCTAAATGTGTATGTACTAATTGACAGAGCCTCAAAATACATGAAGCACAAACCAACAGAGCTGAAAGGAAAAATAGACAAATCTACAATTTTAGCTGGGGGCTTCAGCACTCCCCCAATTCCAGCAAATCAGAACATTAGTAGGTGATGTGAACAACACAATCAACAGACCCAAGTGACAAATATAGAAAAAACCATCTTAGAACAGCAAAGTACACTTTTTTTTTCTCCAAGTGCTTATGCTATATTCACCAAGTTTGACCATAATCTTGGCCCATAAAACATGCTTCACAAATTTAAAGAATTGAAATCATAAAGAATATGTTCTCTGGCCTTAATGGAATCAAACTAGAAACCAATAGTGGAAAGACAACAGGAAAATTTGTAAACAACATATGTATAAATAACCCTGGTTCAAAAAAAAAGTCTAGTTAAAACACATATAATTGAGTAAAAATGAAAATACAACATATCAAAATAAGTGAGATGCAGCATAGGCAGTTCTGAGAGGGAAATTTATAATACTAAATGCTTACATTATAAATGAAGAAGGGTCTTAAATCAATAATCTTTCCTACAAAAAGAAACTAGAAAAAGAAGAGCAAAATAAACCCAAAGCAAGCAAAAAAGGGAAGTGATAAAAATAAGAATAGAAATGACATTAAAAATAAAAAAAGCAATAGCGAAAATCAACAAAACCAAAATCAACAAAACCAAAATCAGTCTGTTTGTTTGTTTGTTTGGGGGGGAGGTGGGGTGGTTTTGGCTACACCATGCGGCATGTGGGATAGTTCCCTAACCAGGGACTGAACTCATGCCCTTTGCAGTGGAAGTGCAGTCTTAACCACTGGACCAGCAGGGAGGTCTCCAAAAGCAGTTTTGTTTTTGTTTTTTTAATTAATAAACCTCCAGCAAGCTTGACAAAAATTAGAAGAATACATATACCATCAATATCAGGAATGACACAGGGGATATTACCACAGACCCTGCAGCCATTAAAACAATAATAAAGGAATAACACAAATAATTATACATGAATAAATTTGACAACTTTCCTCAAAACCCACAAATCACCAAAACTCAACCAAGATGAAGCAGAGAATCTGAAAAGTGCTATAACTGTTTAAGAAATAGAATTCATAATTTAAAATCTCTAGGAAAAGAAATCTCCACACTCAGATGGTTTCACTGGAGACTTTTACAAAACGTGTAATGGAGAATTAACACCAATTTTACACAATCACTTCCATAAAATAGAAGAAGAGAACACTTCCCAATTCATTTTATGAGGCCAATATTACTCTGATATTAAAACTACACCCAGAAAATACAAAGAAAACTACAGACCGGTATCTCTCAAGAACTTAGACATAAAATCCGCAACAAAATACTGGCAAACCAAATCCAATAATGTATAAAAAGAATTATATACCATTATCAAGTAAAATTTATTCCAGACATGCAAGGCTAGTTCGATTAGAAAACCAATTAATGTAATCCACTATATCAACAGGCTAAGGAACAAAAATTAAATGATTATATCAATTAACACTGAAAAAACACTTGACAAAATCCAACACACACTATGAAAAAAGTTGGGAATAGAGGGAATTACCTCAACTTGATAAAGAATATGCAAAAATAACCTACAGCTAACATTGTACTTAATGATGAAAAACAGAATGCTTTCCCCTAAGATCAGGAACAAGGCAAAAATTTCTGTTCTCATCACTATTATTCATGTTCAACATAGTACTGAAAGTTCTAGTCAGTATAATAAGGCAAATAAATGAATATATATACACACACACACACACACAAAATATATAAATATACAAATGAATATATATACAAAAATCATAGATTGGAAAGAAAGAAATAAAGCTGCTCTTATTTGCAGATGGCATGACTGTGTATATACAAAATTCAAAGAAATCTACAAAAAATCTAGATTTATAAGTGCTTCCAGCAATGTCACAGGATACAAAATCAACACACAAATATCAATCACATGTCTATATGCTAATGCTGTCCATGTGGAAACAAATTTTTTAAATTATAATTACTCCAAAGAAAATGCAACACTTAAGTATTACTTAACAAATGCAATCCTTAAAAATGCAATACTTAACAAAACTGTTGTGCAATCTATGTGCTGAAGATTATAAAATGGTGATGAAAGAAATCAAAGACAACCTAAATAAATGGAAAGACATACCATATTCATGGAATGGAACACTCACCATAGTAAGGATATCCATTCTCCCCAAGTTGGTCTATAGGTTTAATGCAATTCCTATCAAACTCCCAGTAATTTTTTTGAGAAAGAAATAACATTGTCTGAAAATCTGTATGGAAAGACAAAGGCCTTAATATAGCTAAAACAATCTTGACAAAGAAAAATGAAGTGAGAAGAATTACTCTACCTGATAATAAGGTTTACTATATAGCCACATTAATCAAGCTCTGTGATATTAGTGGAGGAATTGACATACAGACTAATGGAACAGAATACAGAATTCAGAAACAGACCTACACAAAGTGTTCAATCGATTTTTGAAAAAAGTGAAAGAGCAATATAATGAAGGATAGCCTTTTCAACAAATGGTTGTTGGAGAAACTGGATACCATAGGCAATAAAAATGAATCTCAATCTAAAACCTTACATCTTATACAAAAATTAACTCAAAACGGATCACAGATGTAAATATGAAACACAAAGCTATAAAACTTTTAGAAATAACCATAGAAGAAAATCTTCTAGATTTAGGGCTAAGCAAGGACTTCTTAAACTTGACATCTAAAGAGTGATAAAAAAAGAAAAGTTGGTAAAATTAAAAACTTAAAGTTGATAAATTTTAAAACTTTTGCTCTGTGAAAGACCATGTAAAGAGGATGAAAAGATTAGCTATAGACTGGGAGAAAATACTTACAAACCACAAAAACAATATAATATAAAGAAATCCAGAATATCCAGATTATAAAGAAATCCTAAAATTCAATAGTAAATTTTTAAAAAATCCAAATAGCAAATAGACAAAGTACATTAACAGAGGTTTCTGAAGAGGATACACAGATGGTAAATAAACACATGAAAGAGATTCATTAACCTTAACCATCAGGGAGATGCAAATCTAAACCAAATGAGGTGTAACTACACACTACACAGATAGCTATCATAAAAATAGAGAAGAAAAGCAGTAGACATATTTAAGATATAATTTATAGGTAGAGTCAAGTGTATATATGCATGGAGAGATGTCTAAAGGGATCACCAAGTGTGAAAACTAGTTACTTCTGGGTGGAGGGAATTTGGCTGAGTTATAGCTATTTTCTTCATATTTATTTGCAGTAATTGAACTTTTATAATGTATTGTTTGAGAGATCATAAAGTCATTAATTTGGAAATATTAATAAAGTATAAACTAATCAATAATTCTACTCAACTAACCTAGTCAGATTATATACCTCAGTCTTTTATACAGAATTTAAGAAGGAAATTGGAAATGGTAGTACATCCATAAGAGAACAAATAGAATGACAAGTCCGAAGAAACCTGAACTGAAGTGTTTTAGTGGGGAGGGATCACAGTCATCTCTAAACTATTTAAGTGTTGTCATATAGAAAGGGAAGTAGATTATACATTATGTTCTAGAAACAAGAGCTATGTGTAGAACTTCCATGGCAACAAATTTCCTGTTAATCAATCTGCCTCACAAAGTAAAGGACGAGTTCAAACAGAGGCAGGATTAACTTTCTGTCAAGGATGCTGTGGAAAGAATGTCTGTAGTTCAGAGCGAGAGTAGAATCGTGGACTGCTAAAGTCTATTTAACTTGAATTCTGCTTTTTAAAAAAGGAAAGGCCTCTGGCTACTTTTAATTGCCATTTGTCTTGTAGATGGGGTTTCTGGTACCTTCTGACCTATTCCTTTGTATCAGCTTCCTCTGGGAGATGCTTTTTTGAAGGCAGGTCTCAAGTAGCTTTGACCTGATGCTTCAAGATGGAAAACAAAACGTAAATGTGAATCAAGCTTCCTAAACCTTTTAATGCATTAATTACTTCACATGATATCTTTCTACCTTATAAACCAAAGAAAGGATTTTCTCCAAGTAATCTTTCCACTTTTTTGAAAATGCAACTGGGAAATTTCTAACCCAGAAACATGCATCTGTTCATGTTAGACTTCCCACAACTGTGTCAAAGAGCATTTGGCATTTGACAGAAGAGAACCACACATGGTAACCTTCATCCCTTCTGGTCCTCAGATTTTATTTTGGGACAGTGCGTACCACTTTCTTTGGTAGACCTTTAAGGTACAGTGGAAACTGTTTACTCCTTTTGCTCCTTAAAGATAACATTCAGTCAAAATGAGGGCTAAAGTGACAGCAATTGCTATTTAAAGGAAGTGTCACTCATTTTATACAATTTCCAAAGTATTAGGAAAACTGTGTGAAAAAAGTTTTTAAACAAATAAACATAATGGAGCCATTCCTCCACAGCAGCATTTAAAAGCATTTTCTTTCAGCATTTGCTTTTGTTGTTGTTATTGTTATTCTATTTACAGACATCCCAGGGAGGAATTGGACAATCCATGGTTGTCCACAATATGTCACAACTTAAATACACTTTCATTAATATATCAATCATCCTGTATGTTCCTTCAGTTGTAAAATACAGACAACAATTCCCACCTTGCAGGTTTTACTGTGAATATTAGAGAATCTGCCAATAAAAAATGGACAGAGTGATTAGTTTTACTTATAGGGATTATCCTTCTAGAGTGCGAGCTCCTCTAAGGCAGGATCTGTGACCTACACATTTCGAATGGATATGAATTTGCATCACAACTCAGAGGTACATGAATATGACTTTATGTTTTAAAATCAAATTAAATATTGTTCCAAATCCTCACTAGGAGTCTGCTCTGTCACCACTGCCCAGTATTTTTCAGTAGTCCAGGGATGTTTAGACTACAAAGAAACGTAGACAGTGGTCTCTGGTTTTAGTTCTTTGAGCTAGTTGTTGAGAAGCTTATTAACCAAATTCAAGCAGTCCTATTAAAGACAAACACTCCTCTGCCCATAGAAACACCTCCCCTATGTCTCATTTGGCCAAGGCCCTTTAACTACCATGTTTATCAAGACTAGCAGCTCTTCTATGCCCCATCTTTCCATGCCCTTTTTCTGGTCCTTCCACCTCTTGGGACACAGATTCAGCCACTTCTTGGCTCCTGGTCCACAGTCTAACCCTTTTATCTCCCTGATTCTAGACTTTCTAAATCACAAGTCTTTGAGCTCTTTCTTAGAACATAAGAGGGCCTAGAATCCAGGATGGCACCATCTCACTTCTTGAAAATATGTATGTATGTGGCAGGGCAGTGGTTTATAATGAACCCACAGAAAAATCAAACCACTACTTTTTTCTGGTTATCCCACCATTCACTTTTATATCCCCAATGCCTAACACAGGCCCAGTACTCTATGCCTGGTATAAAGTAGGCACTCATCAATATTTAATAAGTGTGCAAATGGACCATAGGCAACACAGATGAACTTTCATTAGGCATGCCAACTATAAGATCCTAGAACACAGCTAGCACACTGTTCAAAGAAGTTGCAGAACTTGATAATTTTTTATGAAGCACGTCATAAACCTGCTCATCTCCTTGGCTATGCCACTGAAATTCCCAAGTATTAAAGATATGGTTAGCCAGACTTCTTCAAGCAAGGTGACAGGACATCCAGCACTTAGACGACTCTGTTACTTCACACTCAACTCTGTAAATACACGCCTTAGGAAGCCAGACAAATGACTGATTGTCATGTCTGACATTCTATATTGTAAATCAGTAGAATAGTATAATAAAACTTCAGCTATTGAGAGCTATGTTTTCCAAATAATTCTTAAAGTTTCACAAAATCATTAACCTTTTAACCATTTTGAATGAATATCTTTCTAGAATACATTATGTATATCCCTGCTGTCTTGAGCAAATCACAGCAAACATAATTTAACCTTTCTGTGATAATTTAAAATAATCATTACAAACATTCATTATTCCAGCCCATATAAACAGTGGTGCCTTCTGCGTACTTCGGAGTAAATTGTGCTCTTTACACGGCAGGAAATGACCCTGACTGCTGGATATTCCTAAACCTACAAGATCTGCCTTTCATAACTATTGAGTATTTTTTTGTAAGTACTTTTCTCACTCCTTGCCTGATAATGGGAAATGATGCTTTGTTGGATGTCTTTCCTTTATAATTTTTAATTATTTTGTTTCTAAGTTGCTAAAGCTTAGAATATGGGAAACTAAATCTCTTTTGATTTAGGAATATGTAAGAACAAATAGTCTCTGATTTTCATTGGGTTTATATTGTCACCTACCTTTGCTGAAAAGGATGTTCAATTTCAGTTCTTTTGGGTTCATAGCAATGTGGAGGCCATGATGTTGCAGATTGCTAACTTACA
Source organism: Hippopotamus amphibius kiboko (assembly GCF_030028045.1). NCBI lineage: Eukaryota > Metazoa > Chordata > Mammalia > Artiodactyla > Hippopotamidae > Hippopotamus > Hippopotamus amphibius. Next base: position 190,038,159 of record NC_080187.1, on the reverse strand, counting down.
TGTATTTATATCGTACTTGTACTTTTCAGAATAGTGTCATGGATTGAAGCACTTGCTTCTCATATTGGTCCTGTATTATTTTATATATATATATATATATATATATATATATATATATATATATATATTTTTTTTTTTTTTTTTTTTTTTTTTGGCACACGGGCTTAGTTGCTCCGTGGCATGTGGGATCTTCCTGGAGCTGGGATCGAACCCGTGACCTCTGCATTGTCAGGCGGATTCTTAACCACTGCGCCACCTAGGAAGCCCTATTTTATATATTTTATAGATGAGAACTTGTGGTTTAGAAGACCCACATCCCCAAAGTCAATGCAGGGGATTAAAACTTTATCCTTTGCCTATTGACCCTAAAGTCTGACACAGTTCACAGCACACTACAATCTGCAAATGTTCTGGTCTATTAAAACACTAATGGACCCAACAGGGTCTGATAATCTCACAAATGATGAAATGGCTGGTGGAATTTTTAGATTCAGACTATTTCTTATCATAAATTTTGAATCAAATCTCAACTACTAAATCCAGCTACACACATGCATACTAACTAGAAGTTTGGGAACTAGAAGAAATTAAGCAATATCAAATGAGACCAAGAAGTAAGTAAATATTAGATGGATAGATCAGTAGAGACATAAATGAATATGAAACTTTGTTTATGGTGATTACAGCATTTCCTTCATCAATGTTTATGATAAATGACAGAAATGTTTTCCCACTTGCTGTTAGTATCTGGGAGTGACTCTAACCCTTGTTAATTCACTTAACCCTGCCCACATCTCTGATAGTGGTCCCCCATTATTCATTTTTTATTTGCACAGTCTGGGGCTAATTTGTTTCCTGCTAGGACCTGGGCTGAGGCAGCCCTGTTTCCTTAAGGCATTATGAAAGGTTGCTGAAAGTTCATGTAGACATAGAAGAGGTACACTTAGCACAGAGATGGGAGGAGGGTCATGAGAAACCATCAGATCCCTGAAGAAGTTTCAATATCTTATGGATTTTTCCATTCCTGGAGGCACGTCTATGATTTTTCACCTTATTCTGTGATGTCCCTGTATCCTTGCAATGCCCACTCTCACCCCTCCACTACTGTCATATACATGCAAATATTTTTTATTGATGGATATTTACTCTCTGTGTTTGCAGTTTCTTAGGTTTAGAATCTTCTTTCACCTTTTTGTATTTAATGTTCAGAACACACACACATCTCTGAAAACAAGGGGATCAAGTTCTCAGAATAAGCATCACAAAGATCATCAATTTGTCTATGCTGAATATGGAATGTAGACATTTGCAAAATTGGCACATTCATGAGAGAAAGACTGTGAGTGATAAGATGGGTATATAACAGCAGAGCACCTTCCTCATCATTACAGATATCCAAGTACTTCGGGTCATTCTGAACTATGGCCAGAAGCTAACATTTCTGAACAAACATGTTCTGACTTTGGCCAGCTGTCCTGGCCTCACTTCTCAGATAAGATCTAGGTTCTCACTGTACTCATGGATCACAGAATGCAAGAATGAATTACACTGAGGAATTATCTACTCTAGTTTCTTCATTTAATAAACGAGGGCTTTACCTAAAGCCCTAAAATGCTGTGGTGGGTAGGCAGGTACAGTGCTTAAGGGCTAGATCATGGAGTCAGGCTTCCTGGGAGTTTGAGACGTGGCTAATCACTCAACTGTGCAAACTTAGACAAGTTTACTTGGCTTGTCTGTGCTTAAGTTTTCACATCTGTATAATGAGGACAGTGATAATATCTACAACAGGGCTGTTGTGAGGATTAAACAAGATAACATCTAAAAAGGGCTTTACGACACACACTTATAATCAGTAAACGTGATAAAGATATTAGAAGGAAAATTAAGTCATATATTATCATGCAGAATTAATCCTTATAAGTCTACAGGAAAAATATTCTTCTTTGCAGATGATGAACCTGAGGCTCACAGAGTTTAAGTAACTACGGCCAAGTCACAAAGTTCTTACTCAGTGGAAAAGATTCAAATCCAGATTTCCCTGACCCTAAAACACATGCTGTGACCTTTATTCTGAGTTTTTCAGCTCCTCCCATGGCCCTTCCTAATGTTCAGTCAATATCCCCAAGGTTCATTTTCCTTAGGTTACTGTTGTATCTTCTCTCTTCTCTATTTCAAATATTCTATTTAAACTAGCACAACCACACATCAGAGAATCCTTCCTTTGCCTTATTTTTCTTCATACCACTTATCACTAAGTGACAGTATATTATATATTTATTTTCCTATTTTCCATATTCCTCACTGAGACAGTAAACTCCACACAAAGATTTCATTGAGTTTTGTCCACTGCTGTAACCAAATTTCCATAGCCTGTAAAATTATGCAGCCTAGCAGATTATAGGTGTTCAAAGATATTTTTGGTGATATATGAATGAATGAATAAATTAATGAGTGGGTGAATGAAATCCTGTCTCTCAAAAAATATTGCAAATAAATGCATTCAACAAGAACACTCCATGTACCTATTTTCCTTTTCAGGCTCACAGGTACAACCATTTACCAGCACATAAAACCCACACACCAGAGATATCTCCTTTTTTGGGTTCTTTCATTTAAAGTCATTTTCCACAGCAAACCATTGTACACAGAAAAGTAAAAGCCCTTTCTACCATTTTGATTATGCTCTATTCCTACTTAAAAATTTACCATGTTGACATTTGCTAATACACCTCAAATCTAAGCTGTTCATCATGGCATTCCTGGCTCTTTGCTAGCTTCCCCATTTTGTTTTAAAACTAACTCTTCTCATTTCTTGGTATGTTTCAAATTCTAATTATTATTGTCTATTTTATATTGAACATAACTATACTGACTTGAATTTGCCTAATGAAAACTTTCATTTCTTTCTATCACATAGCTATTCGAGTTCAAATCAATTCTTCGTAAAGAGCTGGGTCCCAGAAGATCGTTACAAATCATTTGTTTTTTATTTCTGCATGGTACTATAAAAAAGAAAATTAAATTGTCCCAGTTCTTGCCTTCCAGGTTCTCACAATTTTAACACAAATAGTGATGGTGTAAGAATTTAGTTGTATTGAACAATTATGCAAATAACCAGTTCATGAGTTAATGCCATGAAAGGTGAGATGATTTTGAGATTGGAGCCAAACCACTTTGTCAGCCAGCCTAGGTGTGCAACAGTGAGATGTCCTAGTTGGGGTTTCACTGTTTGCTATTTCTTCTACTTTAAATTCCCTTCTACTTTTAAAATTAAAATTGTATTTCTCACCAGATGGCTTCCCAAATTCCAAATTCCACTCAGGCTTAGAAGTTCCTAGTTTTCGGGTAGCTCACAAAACAAAGGCGCTCAGTATAGTACTGTGAGTGTACATAAGTGCCTGTTTGTATGTGTGTTTCCAGAGTGTTTGAAGTTTACATTGGGAAGTTTCAAGAAGGCAGTATATAACTACTACATCCTAAAACAATCTAAGATCAAGAGGTTTAATTACAGATCACAGCTATTAAATGATCATTTAGTTTTCTAAAAATTGTTTATGTAGTAGGTATACACATATACTATGCATAATATATTTGCATAAATAATGCATTAAAAGGTAACAGATCCTCTTGTTAACAATGGTTATGTCTACTTGTCTAATCTTTCCAAATTTCCTATAATGAGCAGAGCTTTCTTTCATAATTAGAAATAATATTACCTAAAAACAAATGTATTCCCAATACAGCACATATTTGATTATAAGGATACCAATAATCTTTTCTCTGAGGAATTTTTTCTCCTTCAGGCCCCTAAGCAAATTACCATTAGTTTGTAATTTAACTCAATATCTTTTTTGCAAATTTAACAAAACTTCAAACCTGACCCCCAAAGTCTGCATATACCCTATGGCTCCTTTTTCATCACATACCAACCATAAGTCATGAGCATGAAGCCTTAACTGACTGAGCCTAACCAAATCTGCAAACATTATGCAGAACACAAAGGAACAACTGGGAGGAAAATTCTGATTAAGCCACTGAGTTTTGAGAACCTTGAAAACTTCATAAGGTAACTATAGAAAGTAAACCCAGATAATCAGGCAAAAATGGATTGATACCTCAACATATCTAAATCCATGTTCTTTATAATAGTAGCTTGTAATTAAGTACTCAATCTATGCTAGTCCCTGAGTCAGATCATTGTTACAATAACATATGACAACAACATTGTGAAGTGGAAACTATTTTCATGTCCATTTTAAGAGTGGGTTTAGGATTCCAGAGTGATTAAGTGACTTGCCCAAGGTCACAAAGGTAGTAAATAGCAAAACTGGAATTCATACCTTTTTTCCTGACTCCAGACTATAGTTCTTTTCTTTAGACCTAGCTGGTCCACACTGGGTAATCCTTCCCCTGCCAGGAAACTCAGACGATCAAAGCCAGAAATGCAAGGAAGTAGCCAATATGTTATAGAATTTTCTATGCAATGATGGGGTTCAGTAATATAGCACCCCAAAACTTGGCACCCTGGCATACTGAATATCTTAAGCTGAAGGAGTCTGAGAAAATGGCAGAAGCAGGAATGTCACTTTGACCTTCTCCCCTTGCCCTTCAAAGCAGGAGCTAAATCTCCCATGTGTAGCAGGAAGAAGGGAGACATCCTTATCACCAGAGACAGGGAACGGAGGGCTAAGATATCTGTACAAACAAACGTCATTAATCTAGCACTTATCTTCCTAGTTACTTATTCATCACTTACTACCCCTAGCCCTAACTCCTTTGCCTTATTAATTCTTCATAAATTTATTGTTTCTTTGTCTAAAGGTATAATAGCTTCCTGCTCTGGTCACTTCTTAGGATCTTCATTCTCTTGTCAAAGTGCCTATGTACATGTAAAAATTCAATAAAAAGCATTTGCTTTTATCCTGTTAATCTGTCTTTGAAGTTTGTTAACTTTCAGACCCAGTCAAGGACTATAAGAGGGTCAAGGAAAACTTGTTCCTCCCCATGTATCAACTAGCACCTATATCCACCCCAGTAAATTCTTTTGAAAAAGCAACCTAATGAGAAAAGTGAATAATTAAGCAGAACTAGAGGGTCCTCATGAACCAGATACACCTTTGGTAAGCAGTGGCTCTGGGTCACAGATTGATTTTAAAGAGTGCTTTTTTCAGCATTTTCTTCTTTCCTCCTTCCTTCCTGCTCTCCCTTCTACCGTCCTCCTTCCCTCACCCCTCCCCCTGCTGGTTCTACAAATTAATCAAGCCCAACTGTGGGTCATGTCTACAGTATTTCCTTTCAATATGCTTAGCCTTGGAATATATTTGAAACCAGAATGCAGTAAAATCAGCTAGGAGAGAAAGCGAGCACACAAGAACCCTGTTGTAGTTTTGTGCAAACAAAATAAACTTCCAGGATTAAAAAAAGCAATGGAGGGACACTTTTAACCCTGTAAGTGGTGACCACTTATGCACAGTCTAGCCGTGTGGACAGCTGTCCCTTTCTTTCTTTTGCTTTCAGCCATTGCCTTTGAAAAACCCAAGGAATGGACTGTGATTTCCAAGGCTCCCTACATGTTTGACATTCTGTGGTTTTTAATTGTGCCTACTAGAGCTAAATAACAATGGATTACTGACTAGTTAGAGGAAAAATATACCCCAACAGAAACATTTAACACTAGGAATGTTTTTTTTCAATATACATTGTGGGCTGCACATTGTTTTATATGAGTCTGGATAACAGTGCTATTTGTATCCTGATCCTGGCTCTGTCCCTGCCGTGCTAGGAGATAGATGAATCTCTCATTTTTTTGCTGTTTTAATTTCTTTAGTGGTTAAGCAAGGATGATACATACAATCTACTCTTCAGAATTTCTGAAGGGATTATAGCAAAACCCTTCATAATGTTTTGGTTTAAAAGATTTCTCTCTGAACCATATTTATGTTTTCATATTCTATTTTCCCCAAGCAGTCATCAACAAGATTCACAAAGGAAATATATCCATATAATTGGATTAATTTTCCTTAATCCTTGGACGATCCCAAAACATTTGTCCGTGACTCATCAATGAATTTGAATTTTTGGCAAATGATGCAGACATTTCAAATATCTGCCTTTTTCTCCATAGTCAGGGCAATCTGGTTTAACTAGCTGTGAGAATATAAATGTTAATATTCAACAGCATTAAAATACTGTTCTGTTGGACTAAAATTCCCCTGATGACATAAGAAATCAAGATGCAAAAAGCTCCATATCGATGCCAAAGCAGTAAGTATACCCAATCTATATTATCATGTTGAGACTGAATGCTGAAGTTAGAAATGATCTCAAAAAGAAAAATGATTAAAAAAACTAGTAGAAAGGCTTGAATTTGTAGATTAGGAAAGGAAGGAAGTATGGTATAGAAGTGTGGTGTGTTATGATCAAACTACAGATTCTCTGTCAGAGGTCCTGGTTCAGAGATCCAGCCAAAAACCCCTGCGGATGACAAATCACTCCACGTGTAGGAGAACATCAGGCTTATTCCAACTATACATCATATAACTGAGATCAGAATTTATAATAATTATGCTATAAAAATAATTTATTGAATGCTTGTGATATGTCAGGGACTCTAAAAATGTTATTTCAAAGCCTCATGTAACCTTTAAAGACAAATATTACAATCTCATTTTACAGATGAAGTAACTGAAGCCTAGACAGATGGATAACAACAGCAACAACAATAGAAAACACTCATTTAGGATTTACAATGGGCCAAGTCCTAAGTGCTTTCTTACACGTTACTCATATCTTATATATATAACATTTGATCTTCGTAATTACTCTAGAGGCAAGCATTAGTATCACACCCATTTACCATGTGGGAAACTGATAAATAAAAGGGCTAAATAGCTTCCCAAAACCCAAGAAATCTCGCTCCAACAGCCAGGCCTTGAGTACTGCTTCATACTCAGTATCCTACAGAGAGTAAGTGGCCGTGGAAGAATCTGAACACTGGACCTGGACTCCAAAGCCAGCATTCGTTCTCAGTCTTCATGTTTCTCAACCCTGGCTTCTCATTAAAATAATCTGGAGAGCACTTGGTGGACAGGACATCCATTGAAGGGATGTGATCATTTCATCATGCGTGCAAAATGAAGCAGCTTTCAGTTGAGTTGCCTGCTTTATCCTAAGTGTTAATGAATTCTAGGAGAGTTGATAAGCACCTTCCTTGTTGCTTGGAATGAAAGTTCTCACCAGTTCTCAACTGACTTATCAGTTGACTCATAGGTATGTGCTAAGGCAGCGCCGGGACCCATTGCCACTGGCTCCAGCGTAAGCAAGCTGACAGTAAACCAGGGCCAGGAAACCTGAATGGGTTCCACAGAAATGCTGTTATTCCCTAAGGCAAAGTTTTTGTCTATACCCATTTAACTTTTCACTTTGACAAATATGTGTTGAGTTCCAACTATCGGCAAAATGCTATGAAATACCATGGTGGGTATTTTGGGGAACTCAGATTCCTTGTCCTCAAGAAAAGGACAATCTAATGGGGGAAATATAAATATTGACAGCTAAGTATAATTCATGTTATAGTACTAAGAAGCCTTTTTGGCTTTGAACTCAAGTTCAACTTTCTGCCATATGAGAAAATTCTAATGGGTTCAGGTATACTCTGAGGGTCAAAATCAGGCACATAAAGGTGAGATATGGGGCCTTACAATGCGCTTCACTCTCATAAATGAGTTTAGACAATTCTGTGTGCTTTTAATGCACCCTGGATAATTAGGTAGATCATTATTACTGTTGTTGCTATTTTATTCTCCAACTATGAGCTTACAGCGTCTTCTCTTCAGTGGTTTGTGTCCCTGAGAGCAAAATAAACTCAACATTTTCTTCCTGCAAACTCTCATGAATATTAATGCTGTCTTTATTTATTGTTTGACAAAATATGACAAAAATAAAAATGCACTACAGCGAAAAAGAACACGCATACGCCAAAAATATCTAGCTACTGTCAGAATACTTGTGTCATCACCATTATCAATAAATGCACACTTGACAAGCATGCTCTATGCACTACATTGTCCCACAATTCCTTCTAACCACTGACCTTTCTTAAAGGGTGCTGCTGATTCTTCGGTTGCTACTTGTAGAACCCCTGTTACTTTTAAAGTTGTACAGTTTTGCACACTTAAACTAGAAACATCAAGTTCAGTGACAACTAGCCAAGGAGATTTATAAAAGCAGTCATCCAGAAACAGACTTTCAGAGCCTTAGAATCTTCCCTCAAGGGCTTTATACCAAGAAGCTCAAATACATAAAACAAACAAAAGTAGAACTGTTCTGGTTGAAAGGGGTGTAACGATGGAATCCCTCCCATTCAGACCTGTTCTCACATCCTAGAAGAGCCTGAAGCAACTCTACAGACCTCTCTGAGTTCTACACATCACAACTGGACAGCCACTGATCAGTCCATTCTATAGGTGCAGGACCAAAGTACCAAGACAATTAAAGTAGCTAAGGCCACAGAATTAGCTAGCAGCAGAGCTAGGACTAATATTCCTACCCCTTCTCTCCTAATCCAGTAATCTTTTTATACTATTTTTTGCCTCCCTACATAGGTCAATTTGAAAGAACAAATGAGATAATTATTAGAAACATTATCATCACTGTTTTCCGATTTTGGCAAGTCAGAACCCCTTCAAGGTTTGACAGATACTCCTGGGATACCTACTGCACGTTGGACCAATAAATAAAGCAGGCAGATTCAAGATGTCTACCCTGAGTACTCAGACTTGGAATAGCACATATGAAACTCCTAGTTACCTTGAGCTCTAGCAACCAAAAGGGAGTTTGGCCACACTGAGAACTTCACCAGGATTCTAGACAGTATAGCTAGGCCCTTCTCTAGTTCAACTGTATTTCTAAGAGTGGTATTGAATTATACAGCCTTGCTAATGCCATTGAACCACTCTGATAAAACTTTGCTCAAAGGCACAAAGAAGTTCAAAGGCAGGTGGTATTTTGTTGCATGTACATTTGATTCAATAAAAGTCAAGCTTTATCCAGCAGAATGTATCCAATGGCACTGTCACCTGTTGCAGCTTGGGTCTAAATAAATCCTTTCAGTAGCTATATGATAAACTGAGCTTTAGAGAGTATTAGGGGGTATACAGTAAATCAGAGACACAGTCACGACTGGAACTCTATCTTGATTCGCAGTCCAATCATATTCACCCAACTTGCTTCATAACCTATGTTCTGCTTCCTATAGGTGATTATAGCTAATGCGCAAGATAGGCAAAGATTTCCTAAGCATTTTCTAATTCCCTTTTATAGAAGAATAGATCCTTAGGCTAACCACACCTATAGCAGAATTTTTCAATATAAAATGTTCCTGAGCAGTTACTCTTCCTGATAACCTTCAGTGACAGCAGAATTTATCTGAAGGCAGTCAGAATTATTTTGTCATAAATATTTTTTGTCCTTTATGCTGGAAGGTTATAAAAATATAAGTCCCTTACACAGTATGGTAGAGAGATAAAAAATAAACTGATACAATACATGACCATTGTTAGAATACTAAAAGGTTGTATAAATTTATAATTTGGTTATTAATTGCATTATTACTGATGCTGATCATATAGAATGTTGTCAACTATAATATTAAATTCTTAGAATTATATTATATTCAACACTGGATAAATATGGAGACAGGGGACTTGAGAGAACCCCACGTGAACCCTCCCTCTCCTGGCAGGACTAAACATACCTGGTAGGTGTGATCCATTTCTCTAGCTATCCAGGAAAGGGGGGAATCTCATTCTCCTTCAAGAATATTCTTGGCTATTACAGAAAATGACAGATTAAGGAACTCTAAGAGTCTGCCCCTCCATAAAAGCAATGGAAAATATGGTAAAAGCTGCTGGAATCAATATTTTCAGAACTCTGGAATCTAACTAAAATTTCGCAGCTTTCACCACTGGGAACTTTGTAAAAGAAACATTTACAAATTGTAAAATTTTTTTGTTCTAGTTCTGTGAAAAATTCCATTGCTAATTTGATAGGGAATGCATTGAACCTGTAGAGTGCTTTCAGTAGTATAGTCATTTTCACAATATTGATTCTTCCAACCCAGGAATACAGTATATCTCTCCATCTGTTTGTGTTGTCTTTGATTTCTTTTATCAGTATCTTACAGTCTTCTGCATACAGGTCTTTTGCTTTTTTGGGTTGGCTTATTCCTAGGTATTTTATTCTTTTGTTGTTGCAATGCTAAATGGGATTGTTTCCTTAATTTCCCTTTCTTTGTTAGTGTATAGGAATACAAGAGATTTCTGTGTATTAATTTTGCATCCTGCGACTTTACTAAATTCATTGATTAGCTCTAGTAATTTTCTGGTGGCATCTTTAGGATTTTCTATGTATAGCACCATGTCATCTGCAAACAATAACAGTTCTACTTCTTCTTTTCCAATCTGGATTCCTTTTATTTCTTTTTCTTCTCTGATTACCATGGCTAGGACTTCCAAAACTATGTTAATGATAGTGGCAAGAGTGGACACCCTTATCTTGCTCCTGATTTTAGAGAAAATGGTTTCAGTTTTTCACCATTGAGAATGTTTGCTGTGGGTGTGTCACAGATGGCCTTTATTATGTTGAGGTAGGTTTCCTCTATGCCCATTTTCTGGACAGTTTTTATCATAAATAGGTGTTGAATTTTGTTGAAAGCTTTTTCTGCATCTGTTGAGATGATCATGTTTTTTTCTTCAATTTGTTAATATGGTGTATCACATTGATTGCTTTGCATATATTGATGAATGCTTGCATCCCTCAGATAAATCCCACTTGATCATAGTGTATGATCTTTTTATGTGTTGTTGGATTCTGTTTGCTAGTATTTTGTTGAGGATTTTTGCATCTATGTTAATTAGTGATATTGGCCTGTAATTTGCTTTTGTTGTGATATCTTTGTCTGGTTTTACAATTTGTATGGGAACACAAAAGACCTCAAATAGCAAAAGAAATCTTGAGGAAAAAAAATGCAGTTGGAAGAGTCAGGCTCCCTGACTTTAGACTATACTACAAAGCTAAAGTAATCAAGACAATATGGTACTGGCACAAAAACAGAAATATAGATTAACAGAACAGGATAGAAAGCCCAGAGATAAACCCATGCACCTATGGTCACCAAATTTACGACAAAGGAGGCCAGAATATACAATGGAAAAAAGACAGCCTTTTCAATAAGTGGTGCTGGGAAAACTGCACAGCTACATGTAAAAGAATGAAATTAGAACACTCCCTAACACCGTACACAAAAATAAACTCAAAATGTATTAAAGACCTAAATGTAAGGCCAGACACTATAAAACTCTTAGAGGAAAACATAGGCAGAACATTTTTTGACATAAATCACAGCAAGATCTTTTTTGACCCATCTCCTAGAGTAATGAGAATAAGAACAACAACAACAACAACGAAAAAAAAAGGGGGACCTAATTAAACTTAAAAGCTTTTGCACAGCAAAGGAAATCATAAACACAATGAAATGACAACCCTCAGAATGGGAGAAAATATTTGCAAATGAAGCAACAGACAAAGGATTAATATCCAAAATATACAAACTGCACATGCAGCTCAATATCAAAAAATTAAACAACCCAATCAAAAAGTGGGTGGAAAACTTAAATAGACATTTCTCCAAAGAAGACATACAGATGGCTAACAAACACATGAAAAGATGCTCAACATCACTAATTATTAGAAAAATGCAAATCAAAACTACAATGAGGTATCAGCTCACACCAGTCAGAATGGCTATCATCAAAAAAATCTACCAACAATAAATTCTGGAGAGGGTGTGGAGAAAACGGAACCCTCCTGAACTGTTGGTAGGAATCTAAATTGTTACAGCCACTATGGAGAACAGTATGGAGGTGCCTTAAAAAACTAAAAATGGAACTACCACATGACCCAGCAATTCCACTATTGGGCATATACCCAGAGAAAACCATAATTCAAAAAGACACATGCACTCCAATGTTCATTGCAGCACTATTTACAATAGCCAGGACATGGAAGCACCCTAAATGTCCATCAACAGAGGAATAGATAAAGAAGACGTGGTCCACATATACAATAGAATATTACTCACCCATAAAAAGAAACAAAATTTAGTCATTTGTAGAGACATGGATGGACCTAGAGACTGTCATAAAGAGTGAAATAAGTCAGAAAGAGAAAAACATCATATATTATCACATATATGGGGAATGTGAACAAATTGGTATAGACAATCTTATTTATAAAACAGAAATAGAGACAGAGACATAGAGAACAAACATATAGATATCAAGGGGGAAAGGGTGGGGGTGGGATGAATTGAGAGACTGAGATTGACATATATCCACTATTGACATTACGTAGAAAATAGATAACTAATGAGAACATACTGTATAGCACAGGAAATTTCTACTCACTGCTCTGTGGTGATCTAAATGGGAAGGAAATCCAAAAAAGAAGGGATATATGTATACGTATAGCTGATTCACTTTGCTGTACACTAGAAACTAACATGATATTGTAAAGCAACTATACACCAATAAAAATTTAAAAAAAAGAAACACATTTGAATGTTCTAGTCTCTGCTTTAGTCTTTATCTCCTGGTTGCACAGAGCCTAGAGGTCATCCACAGGTGAGAGCTTTGGGCCTTCTCAGGTCTCTTCTGCGCTTATGCATAGCCCTGGGCCTGCACAGGACCTTCAAGAACCCAAGAAAAATTTCAGAGTTTTTCAAAGCCCTTATATTTCCCCCAAAATCTCATTCCCCAGCCTTTGTTCCCAAAGTGTTTTGGTTAGTAAATATCATTTACGTTAGGAAAAAAGTAGGAAGAAAGAAAGAAACAAACACTTAGGTATAAATCTAACAAAATATGTACAAGATCTACATGAGGAAAACTAAAAAAAAAAAAAAAAGCTGATGAAAGGAATGAAAGAAGATCTAAATAAATGGAGAGATACTTCATGTTCTTGCAGAGGAAAATTGAATATTGTTAAGATGTCAGTTCTTCCCAACTTGATCTATAGGTTCAAGGCAACCTCAATCAAAATCCTCACAAGTTATTTGGGGATATTGACAAACTGATCCTATAGTTTATATAGAAAGGCAAAATACTCAGAATAGCACACAATATTGGAGAAGAATAAAGTCCTAATACTGACACTATCTGACTTCAAGACTTATAAGGTTATAGAACAGAATAGAGAGCATAGAAATAGACCTACAGAAAAACAGGCAACTGAAATTTGACAAAGGAGCAAAGGCAATCTATGGAGAAAGGATAGTCTTTTCAACAAATGGAGCTAGAACACCTTGATACACAGAAGAGAAAATGGATTTAGACATAGATCTTGTATCTTTCACAAAGATTAACTCAAAATGGATAATAGATCTTAATTATAAAACACAATTAAGTATAAAACTTTTAGAAGACAACAGAAGAAAATCTAGGTGCTGTTGGGTTTGACAATGACTTTTAGACACAACACCAAAATACACAATTCATGAAAGAAAAAATTGGTAAGCTGGACTTCATTAACATCAAAAACCTCTACCCTGAGAGAAAGGATTAACATGGTGGAGTAGGAGGAAGTGCGCTCACTCCCTCTTGCAAGAGCACCAGAATTACAACCAAATGCTGAACAATCATCGTCAGAAAGACACTGGAGCTCACCAAAAAAGACACCCCACATCCAGAGACAAAGGAGAAGCCTCAATGAGACGGTAGGAGGGGCGCAATCGTATTAAAATCAAATCCCATAAATGCTGGGTGGGTGTCTCACAAACTGGAGAACAGTTATACTGCAGAAGTCCACCCACTAAAGTGAGGGTTCTGTGCCCCATGTCAGGCTTTCCAACCTGGGAGTCCAGCAATGGGAGGAATCCCCAGAGAATCAGACTTTGAAAACCAGTGGGATTTGATTGCAGGATCTCCATAGGACTGGGGGAAACAGAGACTCCACTCTTGGAGGGCACACAAAAAAGTGTGCTCACCAGGACCCAGGGGGAAGCAGCAGTGACCCCATAGGAGACTGAACCAGACCTACCTGCTGGTGTTGGAGGGTTGCCTGCGGAGGTGAGGGGAAGCTGTAGCTCAGGGAGGAGACAGGAGCACTGGCAGCAGGGGTTCTGGGAAGTGCTCATGGGTGTGAACCCTCCCAGCCTGTAAGCTCCAGGGCTGGGTAGCCTCAGGCCAAACAACCAGTAAGGTGGGAACACAGCCCCACCCACTAACAGACAAGCAGATTAAAGTTTTACTGAGCTCCGCCCACCCAGCCCTACCAACCATCAGTCCCTCCCATCAGGAAGCATGCACAAGCCTCCTAGATAGCTTCCTCCACAAGAGGGCAGACAGCAGGATCAAGCAGTATCAGCAGTATTTTGTCTTGTGGGACTGAAAACCACAGCCACAGAAAGATAAAGAAAATGAAAAAGCAGAGGACTTTGTACCAGATGAAGGGACAGGATAAAAACCCAGAAAAACAACTAAATGAAGAGGAGATAGGCACCCTTCCAGAAAAAGAATTCAGAATTATGATGGTGAAGATGATCCAGGACTTTGAAAAAAGACTGGATGCAAAGATCAAAAAGTTTACCAAAGACCTAGAAGAATTAAAGAGCAAACAAACAGAGATATGCAACACAATCACTGCAATGAACAATACACTAGAAGGAACCAATAGCAGATTCACTGAGGCAGAAGGGCGAATAAGTGACCTGGAAGACAGAATGGTGAAAATCACTGATGCGGAAAAGAATAAGGAAAAAAGAATGAAAAGAACTGAAGACAGCCTAAGATACCTCTGGGACAATGTTAAACGCACCAACATTCACATTATATGGGTCCCAGAAGGAGAAGAGAGAGAGAAAGGACCTGAGAAAATACTGGAAGACATTACAGTTGAAAACTTCCCTAACATGGGAATCGAAATAGCTACCCAAGTCCAGGAAGCACAGAGAGTCCCAGGCAGGATAAACCCAAGGAGAAACACGCCAAGACATATAGTAGTCAAACTGACAAAAATTAAAGACAGAGAAATGTTATTAAAAGCAACAAGGGAGAAACGACAAATAACATACAACGGAACTCCCATAAGGGTAACAGCTGATTTCTCAGCAGAAACTCTGCAAGCCAGAAGGGAGTGGCATGATATATTTCAAGTGATGAAAGGGAAGAACCTACAACCAAGAATACTCTACCCAGCAAGGATCTCATTCAGATTTGATGAAGAAATCAAAAGCTTTACAGATAAGCAAGAGCTAAGAGAATTCAGCACCACCAAACCAGCCCTACAACAAATGCTAAAGGAACTTCTCTAAGCAGGAAACAGGAGAAGAAAAGGACCTACAAAAACAAAAACAAAACAATGAAGAAAATGGTAATAGGAACATACATATCGATAATTACCTTGAATGTAAATGGACTAAATGCACCAACCAAAAGACACAGACTGGCTGAATGGATACAAAAACAAGACCCATGTATATGCTGTCTACAAGAGACCCACTTCAGACCTAGGGACACATACAGACGGAAAGTGAGGGGATGGAAAAAGATATTCCACGCAAATGGAAATCAAAAGAAAGCTGGAGTAGCAATAGTCACATCAGATAAAATAGACTTTAAAATAAAAAATGTTACAAGAGACAAGAAAGGACATTCCATAAAGATCAAGGGATCCATCCAAGAAGAGGAGATAACTATAAATATATATATGCACCCAATATAGGAGCACCTCAATACATAAGGCAAATGCTAACAACTTTGAAAGAGGAAATGCAAGGCAGAAATAGAGACACAGATGTATAGAGCAAACACATGGACACCAAGTGGGGTAAGTGGGGAGGGTTGGGGGGGATGACTTGGGAGCTTGAGATACCAAATTGTACACTCTAAATATATGCTGTTTATTGTCTGTTAACTGTATCTCAATAAAAGTTCTAAAAGAAAAAACAAAAACAAAAACCTCTACCCTACAAAAGGTACTGTTAAATGAATGAAAACACAAGTCACAGAGTGGAAGATAATATTTGCAGAACAGATATGTGATAAAAAGTCTTGCATCCAAATATACAAAGAACTCTTAAAACTCAACAAGAAGTAAACAGACAACTCCATTAATATATGGGCAAGAGAACAAAGCAAACATTTCATCAAAGAATGTATACAAATCAGATAGCAAATAATCATATGAAATGATGCTCAGCATCATATGCCAAAAGGGACTGCAAAATAAAACAACGAGATTGCACTGCACACCTATAAGAAGGCATAATCCAAAACATTGATAAAACCAAATCCTGGTGAGGATGTGAAGAAATGGGAACTGCCATTCTTTGTTGACAGAAATGCAAAATGGTACAACTCCTTTGGAAGACAGTCTGCTAGTATCATACAGAATAGTTTCACTGACATCATCAAAACACATTTGTCAAAACACACAAACCTATACAACACAAGAGTGAAACACAACACAAACTATTATGAACTCTGGTTAATAAGAACTCTGGTTAATAATAATGGATTAATATTGGTTTATCAATCCTAATAAAGGTGCTATATGAATTGGGAGCACCTTCTTGCTTCCCAGCACAAAATATTTCAGGCTTATCTCGTTCTTGCTCTGTTCCAGACCTGGAATTGGTCATTTCTCTAAGATCCAACTAAATGCTGTTGAGTAGAGACTCACTTTAGATTCATAACAAACTAAGAGCAAAAGGTTGGGAAAGATAATCCACGCAAACAGTAACCAAAAAAGAGCTGAGGGAGCTAGACAAAATAGACTTGGGACTTTCCTGGTTGAGACTCTGTGCTTCCAGTGCAAGAGACATGGGTTTGACGCCTGGTCAGGGAACTAAGATTCCACATGCCACGTGAGCACGGCCAAAAAAAAAAAAAACACAACACAGACTTTAGGACAAAAATTGTCATGTAAGACAAATAGGGTCAGTACCTAAGGACACAAGTGTCAATTCTTCAAGAAGATACAAAAATTATGAACCTATATGCACTTAATCATGGGCCCCAAAATATATAAGATGAAAACTGACAGAAATAAGGGGTGAAAAGACAATTCAACAATAATAATAACAGACTTTATTACCTCACTCTAAGTTATAGAGAAAACAACTAGACACATGATCAGATAGGAAAAAGAAGACTTGAACAACACTGTAAACCAACTAGACTTAACAGACATCTATAGAATACTCCACCCAACAACAGAAGGATATACATTCTTCCCAAGCACATATGGAACATTCTCTGCGATAGGCCATATTTTAGATCACAAAACAAGTCTCAGTGAACTAAAAAATATTGAAATTGCATAAAGTATATTCTCTGACCACAGTGGAATAAAATTAGAAATAAATAAGAGATGAAAATATGAAAAATTCACAAATTTATAGAAAATAAACACCTCAATAACTAATAGTCAAAGGAGAAATCACAAGGGAAATTAGAAAATACTTTGAGATAATAAAATCAAAACAACTTTAAAAAATTATGGGATGGGGACTTCCCTGGTGGCGCAGTGGTTAAGAATCTGCCTGCCAATGTAGCGGGACACAGGTTCGAGCCCTGGTCTGGGAAGATCCCACATGCCGCGGAGCAACTAAGTCCGTGTGCCACAACTACTGAGCCTGCACTCCAGAGCCCGCGAGCCACAACTATTGAGCCCACACGCCTAGAGCCCGTGCTCCACAAAAGAGAAGCCACCACAATAAGCCCCCACACTGCAATGAAAAGTAGCCCCTACTCTCAGCAACTACAGAAAGCCCACGCACAACAAAGACCTAATGTAATCAATAAATAAATAAATAATTTTTTAAAAAAATTATGCGATGTAGCACTCAGAGGGAAATTTATAGCTGCAAATGCCTACTTTAAAATATAAGAAAGATCTTAAATCAATAACTTAAACTTCTACCTTAAGAAACTAGAAGAACAGAGCAAATTAAACCCAAAGCTAATAGAGGGTAGGAAATAATAAAGATCAGAAACAGAAACAGAGAATAGAAAAACCACAGAGGAAATGAGTGAAACCAAAAGTTGATTCTTTTAACAGATGAATAAAACTGACAAACCTTTAGCTAGATGGACCTGAAAAAACTGAGAGAATATCCACATTATTAAACCCAGGAATTAAAATGGGGGTGTTACTACTTATTATACAGAAATTAAAATGTATATGTAAGAGACTACTATGAGCAACTATATACCAGCAAACTGGATAACCCAGATGAAATAGAAAAAGTTCTAAAAAAACACAAACTACCAAAACTGACTCAAGAAGAAATAGAAAATCTGAACAGACCTATAATAAGTAAAGAGATTGACTTAGTAATTTAAACACTTCAAGGAAAATCCTAGGATTTTCTTTTCAGATGGCTTCACTAGTGAATTCTACCAAATATTTTTAAAGAATTAACACCAATTCTTCTGAAACTCTTCCATAAAATAAAAGGTAAGGGAATACTGTCCAACTCTTTCTATGAGGCCAGTGTTACCCTGACACTAATGTCAGACCAAGACATCACAGGAAACAAAAACCTACATGTTAATATCCTTTGTAAATATAAATGCAAAAATGTTAACAAACTGAAGCAAGCAGCACTAAAGGGATTACACACCATGACTAATTGGGATTTATACCAGAAATGAAATTTTGCTTCAACATAGGAAGAGCAATCAATGTAATAAATTATATTATTAGAATTTAAAAAACAAAACCACATAATCATCTTAATAGTTGTAGCAAAGCACTTAGAAGTATACAACACCCCTTCACAATAAAAATACTCAAATAACAGAAACAGATGGGAAATATCTCAATCTGATAAAAGGCATCTACAAAAAATATATAGCTAGCATCATGCTTACTTGTGAAACACTGGATACTTTCCTCTATGATCAAGAGCAAGTCAAGGACATATGCTCTAGCCACTTCTATTCAATATTTTACTGGAAGTTCTAGCCAGAGCAATTAAGCAAGGAAAATAAATAAAAAGCATCAAAACTGGAAAGGAAGAATAAAACTACTTCTATTTGTAGATGACATGAATCTATATATTATTTATATAGAATATCCTAAAGAATACATAACACACAACAACACTGTGAGCTCATAAAAGAATTCAGCAAAGTTGCGGAATATAATATAAATAAATAAAAACCCATTGTATTTCTTTACACTTGCAATGGACAATCTGAAAATGAAATTATGATAATTTCCATTTACAATAGCATTTAAAACTATAAAATAATTAGGAAAGAATTTAACCAAGATAGTGCCAGATCTGTACAGTAGAAACAATAAAACATACAGTAGAAAGAAATTAAAGAGGATTTAAACAAAAGGAAAGCCACCTGTGTTCACAGATTAGAAAATTCAGTATCATTAACATGGTATTACTATCCAAAGTGATTTACAAAGGGATCATTATCAAAATTTTAACTGCCAGTTTTGGAAGAACTGGGCAAGATGATCCTAAAATTCATACAGAAATTCAAAAGACTCCAAAAGCCTTGAAAATGAAAATAATCCTGAAAATGAAAAACAAAGTTGGGAGACTCACACACCTGACTTCAAAATTTACCACAGAGGTACAGTAATCAAAACAGTGTGGTACTGGCATAAGAATAGATAAAGAAATCAATAGAATAAAGCTGAGAGTCCAGAAAAATGAGTCCACTTTATGGTCAACTGATTTTTAATAAAGTGTGCCGAGACCATTCTATCAGGGAAGAATAGCCTTTTCAACAAATGGTGCTGGGACAACTGAATATCCACATGCAAAAGTAGGAATCTGGACCACTACCTCATACCATATACAAAAAATTAACTTGAAATGGATTAAAGACCTAAGTGTAACAGCTAATAGTATGAAACTCTTAGAAAGAAACATAGGTATAAATGTTTGTGAGCTTGGATCAGACAATGGTTTCTCAAATATGACACCAAAAGCACATGCTCAAAAGAAAGGAATTAATAAATTGGACTTCATAATAATCAATTTTTTGTGTCAAAGAACACAGTGAAGAAAGGAAAAACACAACCCACAGAATGGGAGAAAATATTTGTATATATCTGTGTGTGTGTGTGTGTGTGTGTGTGTATGGATAGATAGATAGATAGACAGATATAGATGTCACCTTTGTATATCTGATAAATATCTAGATTATATAAAGAAGAGTTAAAATTCAACAACAAAAACAACCTGATTAAAAAATTCACAAAGGATATGAATAGTCATTTCTCCAAACAAATGGCAAATAAACACACAAAAAACATTATTATTCATTACAGAAATGCAAATCAAAGCCATAATGAGATACCACTTCACAACTACTATATTGGATATAATAAAAAACAAAACAGAAAATAAAAAAACAAGTGTTAGAGAGGATGTGGATAAAGCACAACTCATACATTTCTGATGGGAATGTAAAATGTTACAGCCACTGTGGAAAATGGTTTGACAGTTCCTCAAAAATTCAGCATTTCCATTCCTAGGTTTATACTTAAGAGAACTGTCCACATAAAACCTTCACCGTAAATGTTTATAACAGCACTATCCATCATGGCTGAGAAGTAGAAGCAACCTACATGCTCATCTACTGAGAGTGGATAAGCAATACGTGGCATATCCTTATAGTGAAATATTATACAGCCACAAAAAGACGGAGGTACTGATACATGCTTAAACATGGATCGACTTTCAGAACATTCTACTAAACAAAAATATCCAGACAGAAAAGACCACACATTGTATGTTGCATATAAATGAAATGTCCAGAAAAGGCAAATCAAACAGACATGAAGTAGATCAGTGATTTCCAGGGGCTAGAAGGAGGAGGAAACTGGAACTGCCTGCTAACGGTCATAAGGTTTCCTTTTGGGATGCTGGAAATGTTCTGAAATTAGATAGTGGTGATGCTTATACAATACTGTAAATATACTAAAAATCACTGAAATGTATACGTTTTAAATGGTTAAAATGGTGAATTTTACATTATTTGAATTTTATGTTAAAACAAAGAATCAATTGCCAAAGAAAGATTTTAATTTCTGTCTAGCCTATGAGTTACCCTCAGATAGTTTTTTGAAAAGAACAAATATACGATAAGAATTAGGGAATATTTCTTGTTCTGACATCTCCTGAAGGGACAAACTGCTGGCGCACAGTTTCATGTAATAAGAAATAGAAGAACTGTCCTACGTAAGAAACACAAGTAATTACCAATCAGATACATGGAAGCTTAGTGAATGGCCAATTCTGGAAAGTATAAGCAATACATTTCATTCCTTCAAATAGCTGTGTAAATGTAAAAGTATCCCTGCCTGGAAAAAGTGGGAGTAATGGTGATGAAAAGTGGATTTCGGTGACAGTAATGCCTAAAAAATGGGGACTGTTTGTTGGGTGGTGACTTGCTGGAACAGCAAGTAAAGGAGAGATCTGAAAGATTATGACAGAGCAGTATGATAAAGAGAGAAGTGGTCAGAAGCGAAAGAACTAGAAAGAAAGACCAGAAAGGCTGGTGAGGACCAGGTGGTTTAGGTGAATTGAGAAGGAGGTTTTAGCATTAATAAAGAAGATGCTAGTCCAGGGTCATTTATGTGAGTGAAAGGCCAGGATAGTAGAATTCTCCACTAGAAGAATTTCAAAGGAATTTCAGTAGGAATTTCAACCAAATAAGATAGGGAGAAAAGGAGAAGGGTGAGAAAAGGGTTGAGGAGGGGGAAGGGAATGAGGAAGAGAAGGAGGAGGGGAGGAGGGGAGGGAAGGAAAGGAAAGATGACCAGACCTTTTTTCTTCAATGTCCCTACCTGGTAAAAGTAAAGAAACTCTACTTGCTTTGTAAGGAAGAATACAATAGGGGAGGAAAAAGAGAAAGTAAAACAGAGGAAAAAGCTATTAAAAACTGACTAGTGACCTTGACTTATTTGTTTCAAGTACATGAAGCAGTGTGATAATTACCCACACATCAGTTATCTGTATTTTATACATAAACACATAGGAAACCATTGGTTGTCCTAGCAGTTCTTTAAGAATGCATCAGAAAGTCAGAAAGACAAACAAATGTCCTATATTAATGCCTATATGTGGAATCTAGAAAAATGGTATAGATGAACTTACTTGCAAAGCAGAAATAGAGACACAGACATAGAGAACAAATAAATGTATACCAAGGGAAGAAGCGGGGAGGGATGGATTGGGAGATGGGGACTGACACATACACATCGCTATGTATAAAACAGATAACTAATGAGAACAGGCTGTATAGTACAGGGAACTCTACTCAATGCTCTGTGGTGACCTAAATGAGAAGGACATCCAAGGAAGAGGGGATATATGTATAACTTGTGGCTAATTCACTTTGCTGTACAGCAGAAACTAACACAACATTGTAAAGTAACTATACTCTGATTAAAAAAAAGAACGCATTAGAATCACCTTGGAGGACGTGTTAGAAGACAGTAGGACAGGAATGGGGCCCAGGAATGTACGTTCTAACAAGTACCCAGGTATAGCTAAAAGTTGCTGGTCCAGGGACCACATTTTGAGAACCACCAACTTAGAAAAGCAGAGTACAGAAAAAGAAATCCTGATGGCCTGATGATTGCAGAAGGATGGATGAGAGTAGAGAAGGCAACTGAAGTTATTTATATAGAGCACTGACCACCTGTGCTAGGTACCAGAGATCAGAGACAGAGTTGGGCACCACAGGCAAATCCTAACCCTCATCAAGCTGACAGAACACTGATTTTATGCATTTATATGTTAATTGTTGGCAGTGGGGTTTTCTTTTTGTTTGAATTTTACATGCTAATTGTTCTTAAATGTAACCATGGAAATCCAAGATTAGTAAGACTTATTGTAAATTTCAGTCCAAGATATACAACTTTGCATATATCAGATTCTGTATAGGAAGAAAACATGTATTACCATAAATTTTATTAAATAAGAGTATGAGGATTAAACAGTGAAAGCTGGAGCAGACAAATCAAGAGATCTTGGTAGTCCTGTGCTCCAAGGGTTAAAAGATAAAAGTTTAGTTGGTTGTTTAATCCCCAAACATCCTTTACTCCAAAGGAGAAATAATTTATTTAAGAGAGACGAGACATAAAAATACATCCAAGCTGGAGTTTTCAGAATTAGTAAGTAAAAATATAGGGCACCCAGTAAAATTTGAATTTCAGATAAACAGTGCATCTTTTTAATAAAAGTGAAGTTTCATGTACTACTTGGAGCAAACTTACACTAAAATTTTTCTCTTGTTTATCTGGAACTCAAATTTTACTGGGTGTTCTGTGTCTTATCTGGCAGCTCTAATTCAAGTGAATTTTAACCAAACATTCATTTAATGAATGTTCAATATATCCTCAGTCTTCTAAAGGTAGAAGTGTAGAGCATATTCTGTGCCACACATGAGACAATGGAGAAGAGGATGGTAAACAGCACAGGCGTTAAAGGTGCAGTGATGAGGAAGACCAATATGACTGGAAGCGTCTAGGAAGGGGAACTTCAGCAGCAAATAAGACCACAGCCAGTCCTGAAGGTGAGCAGGATTTGATTAGCCAAAAGCTGGTGTCAAGGCTATGCAGAAGTGAACAGCATGAATACGAAGTGCAGATTCTGGACCAAGCACAGCGGACAAATGGGAGAGAGACAAGAACGCTTATGACTGAAGGAGCCAATTCCCTCACCATCTGTATAGCACAAGACCTCTTGGAGCATAATTACTGACTCCCATCAATACCTCAATATATATCCATAACCATCTCCATTTTTTTTTTCAGCTTCACAAGGACCACATGGAGAGATCTGAATGCAAAGCATGCCACAGGGTATCCAGACATTCTGAGCCCTTAAGACAAAGAAATAGAATCTGATGGTCTGGGAGTTTTTAAATAGAAAAGAAGTAGATCTCTGGTCCCAATGCATTTTCTGATTCTAGTTTGAAATAAAGATCTGTGCTACAGCATTGGGTCTTGGTCTCAGGGTCAGTAGATCTGGGTCCTATTTTCTTGAGTATGCTCACAAATGAGACAGTCTTTGAGCTTCAGTTTCCCAGCTGTAATGTGACAGTTTGGGATTATATGATTTCTCAGGCCCCTTTATTTAACATTCAGTGATTAACTGAATAAATCATCCATTCATTAAACACTTACTGAGAGCCTGCCATACGTAAGGCAATTTGTTAGGAGGTGTGATGGACACAAAGAGAGTTAATCATTCATAGTTATTTACTCATCACGAGACAAAACTTTGAAGCAAATATTTGCCCCCTGACCCCATCCTTACACTCAGAGGCTCACTTGGACACTCCATAGAAGGCTGGCCTCTGGCCCACTGAACTCAGGCTGCCAGGATTTATTCTAGCCAATCTGCTGCCTCTCTTGTATCTTTATTTCACTCCTTCCCCTAAGTTTCCTCAAGAAAATTCCACCAGTCTGCATTTCATTCCCTACGGGGCCCTGGACTCAGCCTTCCAGGGTGAGAATCAATTCATCTGACAACTCAAAAAAGTCAAAGTCCTAAACAAAGAAACAAAGAGGGGGCTACATTTGAAGAACCTGATGGTAAAGGTGGGCTTCAATTTTTTTTTTCTTTCTATGTATTAGTGACTACAATCAGAAATTGATGCAGATAAAAAGCAAAAAGAAAGAAAATAAATATTTATCGAGGCTTATTGGTGCTGTCAAATTAAGTGTTACCATGTAACATCTTATTTGAACTGAATAACCATCTGTGACAACAGTTTGTTATCCTCATAGATGAACCTGAGGCAAGGAGTAGGCAGTGAACTTGCCCAGGTCCAAAGTGCCAAGGCCACGAGTAATCTAGATTTGTCTTAATACTAAACCAATGCTTTTTCCAGTAAATCAGCTAATCCATAGGTGTGTTTCCAGGCTGCCAATATGTTTCAACCATTGATGTGGTATACCAACTAGTAATAGTTGAAATAACAAAGCATTTCATAAAAAAATAAAGTAGATTCTGTTTATTTGTAATAATATTAACTTTAGTGACTTCATTCCAACGTGCCTCTTCTGGTTTCATTCAAAGTAGGAGACTTACAGCCCAAGTTGTGCACTTACACGTAATTCCTGCCACAGGGATATTTGACCTGCCATAGGTCATTCATATTGTAGCTGAAAAAAAAAAAGGTTGGATAGTACTAAATGGCAATCAGTTGAATGTGGGGATTCTCTGAGGGCAGGTGAGCCTCATTCCAGTCCTATATATGTGTTCTGCTGGCCCCACATCTTTAAAAGAGGGTGTGTGTGTGTGTGTGTGGGTGTGGGTTGGGGGGGCCGGGGGTGGAGGAAGTGGACAAGAGGGAAGGAGTGGGAGAAGGAGGGGGAGAGGAAGAGAACACAAAACAGAAAGGCAGAAACAGCTTTCCAGTACCCATAAGGAGTTAATTTGGATCACCAAGACTCTAAGGCAACTGAGCTTTTGAGGATTCATACAACAAAAAGTAGAAGCTTTGCAAAGCTGAATTATTACATATGTAGCTATCTTTTTAATATTTTTATGACCCAGAGTCACTGTGATAATCACATAGTATTCTGTAAAATACAAAGATGCCCTTAAAGATAATCATGTGTTCAAGGATGCATACCTCTACCCTAAGGAGCTTCTGATTACTTTGCTTTTAGTGATCAAGAGCACTTTTAACAAATAAGTCCTATTTCCCTTGTCTGGAAGGAGGGTGTTTGGAAGAAAAATTTTTCTGGGTATAGGACACATATTGAACCAAGGGCCTTACCAAGTTAAAAATTCAGAATGGAAAGCATAGTTGAGCAAGAAAGGACAATTAGAAAAATGAAACTAGAAAATAAGCCAGCACAATACTTGATGCAACCCAAAGCAAAGATATGGAATGGGATGAAGGAATGGGTTCTGGAGAGTTAGAGAGAGAGGCAAAGTCAATGGATGATAAGCCAGACCCTGCTCATCTTGTTCATCACGTGGCTTCTTTACAAGCACTGATGTTCCTTCGATATAAAACACACTGTTTGCTATTTCTGGGTTCTCTGACTCCTCCCTTGCTATCTTCTCAGTGTCAATGTCTACGTGGAAACTCCTTTGGCCCTCTAATCATCTGTTGCAGCTATAGACTTAAAAAACAGATAGTTGATAGAACTGTAAGTTAAATGTTCATTGCAGCACTATTTGTAACAGCCAGGACATGGATGCAACCTAAATGCCCATCAACAGATGAATGGATAAAGATGTGGCACATATATACAATGGACTATTACTCAGCCTTAAAAAGGAATGAAACTGAGTTATTTGCAGTGAGGTGGATGGACCTAGAGTCTGTCAAACAGAGTGAAGTAAGCCAGAAACAGGAAAACAAATATCATATGCTAACACATATATATGGAATCTAAAAAAAATGGTACTGATGAACCCAGTGGCAGGGCAAGAAAAAAGACACAGATATAGAGAATGAACTTGAGGACATGGGAGGGGGATGGAGGGGAAGCTGGGATGAAGTGAGAGAGTAGCATTAACATGTGTACACTACCAAATGTAAAATAGATAGCTAGTGGGAGGATGCTGCATAACACAGGGAGATCAACTCAATGATTGGTGATTACCTAGAGAGGTGCGATAGGGAGGGTGGGAGGGAGGCTCAAGAGGGAAGGGATATGGGGATACATGTGTAAATACAGCTGATTCACTTTGTTGTACAGCAGAAACTGGTACAACAGTATAAAGCAATTATACTCTAATAAAGATCTGGGAAAAAAAAAGGAATGAACTGGCTCTGAGTGAGGGCCTACAGGTAACAAAGTATTTGGGTCTCTCTGTGACATCTACTGTGGTTACTCAGATACCTTCTTCCTTTATTTCTGAATTTTATCTATGCTTTAGACAGGGAGATAATCAAATCTGGATAGATAACTGCATTCCTTCCCTGGGACTGCCATAACAAAGTACCACACATTGGGTGGCTTAAACAACAGAAATTATTGTCTCACAGTCTGGAGGCTAGAAGCCTGAGATCAGGGTGTTGGCAGGGCTGTGAGGGAAAGCTGTTCTATGCCTCTCCCTTAGCTTTTGGTGGTTTGTTGGCAATTTTTGCCATTCCTCAACTTGGAGATGCATCACCTAAATCTCTGCCTTCATCTTCACATGGCATTCTCCATATGTGTCTTGTCCAAAATTCCACTTTTTATAAGGGCACAGTCATATTGGATCAGGGCCTACATTTTAATGGCCTCATCTTAACTTGATCATCTGCAAAGAGCCTCCTTCCAAATTAAGGGCACGTTGACAGATACGGGGAGTCAGGACTTCAGCATTTTTTCTGGGGGTGGGGGAACAGCTCAATCCATAATAATAATGTTATTCTATGTATGTGTGGGTGGGGGTGTTCTGTAAAGGAAAAGGAACTATACTTAGGTTGCTATATAAATGGGGCCCCTGTGAGGCAGACGTTTTCGTACTCAGGTGTCCAGAGTTGATGGAATTTTTCCCTGTTATAAAAGGCAAACCCATCAACTCTGAGTAGACCATAAGACTCAGGGGCTTGGTGCTCTATTCTGCTCAAGAGTGGGAGATGCCAGGGACTCCCTAGCCAAAGTGTAATGGGGAGGGGAAGAAAGGCACTCAGAACCTCAGAAATCAGAATCAGGATCTTCCGTCCCTACACAACCAAGCAGGGTCCCCTTTGCCATCCCCATGTCTTCACAGAGCAGTAAGAAGGAAAGAGAGTGCCTAGAAGTTAGGAAAGATAAAACTATTAGTTTGGAGTGACAAGAAGTAGGAAATCAAAATAGGATTAAGTAAGGATAAAAGTAAATTTTTTATCAGTTGTGGTTGTTAGTAGGTTCCAGATTTGTAAGTTCAACTGAATAATTCTCTTTGATGTAAAGAATTTCCTTTCACAGTCATTTATTCAACAAACATTCACTGAGCATCTACCATGTGACAAGAATTTTGGTGACTGGGAATAAAACAGTAAGTCACAATCTTCCTTTTGAGATAACAGAGCTGAGTGGGTACTAAGGTTTTGAGGTTAAGAAGACCTGAGATCAAATTTCATTTGCAGTCTGTGCTTCAGTTTCCTTATGTGTAAAAGGGAGACAATAATAATACTTAATCACAGTGTTTTTGTTAAAAAAAAAAAGTTAGCTATTATATGGAAAGTACTTAGCAGAGTGCCTGGAAACTTTAAGTGCCATGAGTGCAATTATCATTGTTATGATATATTAATAATTAATATTATTATAAATACACATGTAGCACAGAAGAGGAAAGAATTAATTCTGATGGGGAAAGTGGAAGAATGGATTCACCAATGAGACAACATTCAACCTGGTCCTTGAAGTCAGGTTTAGGATGAGAAATGAAGCAAAAGAAATTAAATAACAAACAATATTCTGTCTTTTATACCATAGACACTGAAATTGTCCAGAATTAAAAATGTTCTGGCATTTTAATCACAGCCTTATAGCATACACACAATAACTGAATTTTCAGTTATTGCTGAGGTTCATAAATTATTATAGATGTTACTTGAAAAGGTAAAGAGAGAATAGAGTAGTGAAATATAACTGGAGATATAAAAAGAGTAGTTCAAATAAATATATGTACCATTTGTAAATCCAAGGATTACATTTTGCAGGACAATATCATCTCCCTAGCTATCTAGAGTTTTACTTACCAGACAGAATTTTGGACTCCACAGTATGGTTAGTGACCAGCAAAAAAAGCAAGACAGAACCACACGATCACTTTATTTATCAACGGTTAGAGTGCACATACAGGATGGCAGTTTTTAAGCCTCTCCCCTCAAAGCTGAAGGGTAACCTGGAACCATCTGACAGGAGATGACAACACAAAAGTTTGATGCCAGAAAACTGGTCATGTGAAGCACAGTTCAAAATACTGACTTCAATATAAAAATCCTTAAAGAGTGCTGCCACAGGTGACCAAAAAAAACAAAAACAAAAACAAAAAAAAAGCAAAAAATCAAAGGGAGAAAACTTGGAGAGAACTCAAACTTCAGTAAGACCCTTAAAAACTCTGGGGGAAAAG
Organism: Hippopotamus amphibius kiboko; assembly: GCF_030028045.1. Lineage (NCBI taxonomy): Eukaryota > Metazoa > Chordata > Mammalia > Artiodactyla > Hippopotamidae > Hippopotamus > Hippopotamus amphibius. Next base: position 190,009,049 of record NC_080187.1, on the reverse strand, counting down.
ACTATAAACATCTTTGGTAGAAAAAGCTACAGACATAAAACAGAGAGAACAGATGAAAAGTAGAAAATATCCCACACAGGGTAACTGTGGTAGGAAAATTAACTATAAAAGATACAAATGATTCCTTATGTGTGATTAAATTAAAATATTACGTATGATTCCTAGTACTTTAATAAGATAATTTCTAAAACACAATGTTTCGTATTTCAAACAAGAAGTTTGGTTAAAAAAGGGGGTGGGGAACATGAAGGTGGATGATAACCAAGAAAGTAAACATTGGAATACTTACATACAGTATTTTATATATATACATTATGATACATTACATATATGCAATTGAAATAATAAATGCAGAAGTTTGTTCTCTATTTCTTAAAGAAGATAAGAAAGAATTGTTATTTGGAAGCTTAGTCTTAGCACAGAAAAGTTTTAGCACTGATCTATATGGGACCAAAAAAAAAAAAATCAAATAAGATCACAACCCTTGTAAAGATTTCATAAATACTGCAAAGAAAGAAAACATTCAAGGAGAATGGTTAGCATTGTAGTTAATCTTTCTAAAGGGTAAACATATTAACTGTGGCTCAGCTTCTGAGAAATATGGATGGAATATGGAATCATGGCCCAGCCCGGAAGTGTCCAACACTATGCACATGATCCTCAGTGGGTCTAATAATGAATAAAATATGAATGCTGTGCTGCTCTTAAAGCTCCTTCAGTATGGTTTTCCAGTCACTAAATCTATTGACAAAGCAAACTCTCCTTGCCCCAGCTTAAATTCGTGTCTCATTTGTTCATCCAATAGGTATAACTGAACTCCTGGTATAAGGACCTGAGAATACTAACATAAAGAGAAGAGAAATGTTGCTCTCAAAGAGCAGCATTAATGGAGGAGATCATGCATTTGTAATATCACAGTAGTGATCATATCTAGCTCTTCATGGTTAACTAGTAGGGAACCAGAGATAAAGAAAAAATATGTGAGACTGTTTGACTATACTGACAGGACTAAATTATGTTTTCAGTGACAAAGGCAGAGTCATTAATAGATTTGTTCCAGGTTGAAATGAATATTGAGACTTCTTGGTGCTCTTGGGTCACTGTTTTTATTTTGGGTGTGTTTGGCTACAGCCACCATTGTAATTCACAAGTGTGTTCTCACCACAGCAATGAAAATGGAGGGATTGTGAAAAGAGGGTTCAGGACATTGGAAAGGGGTTCAATCACAGACTATAAGGGGAAAGGATAAGTGGCAAGAACATGGAACCTAAGAAGAAAATATGTGGCATGTGGAAAGGAAACAAGCTGGGCAAAGTACAAGTGGCAGGGAAAGTCTGAGAAGCCTGTGTCCTGTACCCAGTGGGACCTGAGGGGCAACAGTCTCTTTCTGACCAGACATCTTTATGACTGATTGCTCCTGTTTCTGGAAATATCATATGATGGGTTATTCCCATAGGATATCTTTTCCTAAGTGTGTTTTGTGAAAGACAAGTTCCATGAAATAGCAATCCATGAACATAAAAAGTGGGTTCTCTCGTCAAATAAATTGGGAAGCTCATCTTCTGTTATATCAGTCATGGCCCTGCAGGAAATATAATTCACTCAGATGGTTCAGGAGTTCTTAATCTCGTGTGTGTGTGTGTGTGTGTGTGTGTGTGTGTGTTGAAACTCTTGGGAGTTTGGTGAAGTCTATTAAACCAATTTCAAAAAATACAAAAAATAAAATACATAAGGACTACAAAAGGATTCCAATTAAACTGAAATTCAGTTAACAAAATATTTTTAAACACAAATTTTTGTATAGGAATAAATGTGGTTCTTTACTTATCTATTTAAATAACATGATTTAGCATCAGGTCTCATAACTAACGTAGTTTCAACATAATAATAACGATAAACACAATTTCAAGATTTCAGCAAAACCTATGATGCGATATCAAAATATCTGTGATATCTGTTGACAACAAAAGCCAGAGGTGCTGCTGATGTCTTTTGCCTACATTCACAGCTGAAAGAAAGGCTAAATTTCTTTTAGGGGTTAGTGAAAATAAAGAGGTAATTTTTTACTGAGCAAGTTCAAAGCTTATATTTTTTTTCCCATCCAAGTTCTCCAACCCCCTGGTTTTCTATCGATAGATGTCATTGGGGTCCTTAGACTACCAAGCTAAGAATCCCTAGGAACAGACTTTAATGAATAGACTGCTTAAAGAAGTGCAGGCAGGGTTAATGAAATAATCAAGGGATGCAGAAGCACCCAGGGAGTAGCAACAACAGGGAAGCCTGGGGCAGAAACAGGGGGAGGAGAGATAGTGTCCCATGGTAAGCTGGAGTCATGGGGAAGACCTGCCCAAAGAGCTGTAGTCATAGAGGAAACCAGTTACTGCCAAAGCAAAACAAGCTGTGAAGAAAAAATTATTCTCCTTCTGCCCTTTTTATCTTCTGCAGGTGTCTTCTATTGGCAAATCCAACAAAAGTTCAGCTGACACAAAGCCTGGAGTCTTTTCACAGGGGTCAGGCTCCAGGGAACCCAGAGCAGGGCACAGAAGGGTGCAAAATGGAGTGGTATGGGAAGACACAATAGGAAAACTAGTCCATTAGGCAGCTATGATTCTTTAGGATAGATTTTTCCAGATACTTCAATATACTAACATGTAAAATGGTTATTCAATACATGTACTAATTATTAATTTAATAAGGAGTGTCGATCAAAGCTATCTTATCTCAGGATCTGTTTTTCAAGGAACATCATGGAGGATTAATATTCTGTAGAACAAGTTTCCTGACACTGCTTTAGGATTTTCTGTAGACAAGTATTTTACCTGCATCAAGTTATTTAGCTATCCAGGGTAGCATATTAGTTAGCAAACACCGGTGAGAGACCAGAAAGACCTGATTTCAGTTTTAATTATTTGGCAGTAGTGAGAGCTGAGAATGTGTTGTGGATAGAAAATGATAACCTGTCCTGCTTTTTATCACAGATAGCTGAGAAAGTGTCCATCCTATCAGAGAACTTTGGGGAGCCCATCCCCTCTTACCTAGCTCAGGGCTCCAAACTCCTCTGGCAGGGATTTTATAAATCCCAAATAGTCAGCTTGGGTCCTGGACAGATGAGAGTGCTTACAGCCTTTCCACTGAGAACATCAGCTTGTGGTTACCACTCTAATCACAGGCTCTTTCACTACATATCTTAAACATCACAAATAAACCATTGTATATCTGTCACTGCAGTCAGCTAGCTCACCAGGACAGCACCTGGGCACAGATTAGCCAAGAGCTAAAAATTACTTTGTTGACAGATAAGAGCAAAAAGAAGGAACTTTCCAATGATTGCTTACAGAAAGGACCTTAATTCTCCACCCCTTCCTGTATCCACATAATTTGTATTGTGGCTTTACAGCTCCTCCCTTTAAGTGGTGGAATATATTTCCCCCACTTCCTGTATCTGGGGTGGCCTTGCAACTTGTTTTGGACAATAAAATATTGAAGAGATACCAGAGTGCTGGTTCTGAGCCCAGACCTTAAGAGACCTTGCCTACATCTGTCAGTTCTCTTGGAACTCTGCCCAGCTGCCATGTGAATGAGCCTGAGCTAGGCTGCTGGAGGATGAGAGAGCATGTGGATCAGAGTCAAGTTAGACCATGTTTCCCAGCTAAGGCCTCAGACATGGGAGAGCCCAGCCAAGATCAGTAAAGCTGACCTAAGCTGACCATAAATTCATAAAGATGTCTAGCCAAGACAAGTGAAAGTACCCAGTGGATCCCAGCTTATATTGCTAATCTGGCACAATCATGAGCAAAATAAATGGATATTGTTTTTTAGCCACCACTTTCTGGGATGATTTGTTATGCAGCAATAGCTAATTGATATAATAAAGCACAGGATATAACTCCATCTTGCCCCAGTGTACATAATACTGAATGTGGTTAGCCCAAAAACACTAGGTTTTCTGCCCTTGAAAAATGAGTGGGAGATTTTGACAGATAATACAAAATGGAAGTAGCACCAAAATTCAACTGTACACTTCATATTTGTGCATAGGACTAATGCTGAATGAACACTTACAGCCCTAGGCACAGGACAGGATGAGGGAAGTAACCTTAGTCCATAAAGAGAAAAGTGCAATAAAAAATATATTCTTAAAGCGTCTTATATCATGTTTCTGGAAATCTTGAATTTAGCCATGCTAAAGCAACAGTGTTTATGGCCTGGCAACCTCTAGCCTCCTCACGATATCTTAGTTAGTATGTGTCTGTGAATGGGAGGGAGTCTTCTGGTCACAGTCCACCACTGGCAGCTGTGGAGAGGAGTAGTGAGCATCTTGACACAGTATACTTATAGAAAATCCACTACCAACTCCAGATCTTTCAACGAGAGGATAGGCAACCATCCAAACAATAATGGCTTCTGCCAACCAAAAAAGTATTCTTCTATAAAACAGTGACTGCAAAATTACTCTACCAAGGTCAAAAAAAAAATTTACTTTCATAAATAGAAACTTTAAAGCTGTATAGGAGGACTGTCTATGGGTTAAACGTTGTAATGCCAATGCTGACACACAGAAAATGATAGTAAAGAACATTTTTGGAAATAAGATGCAAAAATCTTTGGAGTGGCAAACTTCAATCGGTTAGCAACCACTAGAAAAAACATGGGCTTTGGCACCAGAGGGATCTAGATATGAACTTTGATACTGCCACTTGCACACTACTATATATAAAATGGGTAACTAATAAGGACCTACTGTATAGCACAAGGAACTCTGCTCAATACACTGTAATGACCTATATAGGAAAAAAATCTAAAAAAGACTGGATATATATATATGTATAGCTGATTCACTTTGCTGTACACCTGAAACTAACACAACATTGTAAATTAAGTATATTCCAATAAAAATTTTTTAAAAAGGGGAAAAAAAAAGCTACATGGCCGTCCATGTTGCTTAACCTCTCTGAACCCATTTCCTGTTTTAGAAGATGGTAAGAGTAATAATTACAATAGATTCAGAGGGTTACTGTGAAGATTAAATGAGATTACACAAATCAAATCAAACAACTGAAGCAAGTGTTCAATAAATCTACAATGCCAGTTCCCTATGTTGAAGGCAAAGCATAATCTCCATGAACACTTTGTTTTGGCTATCATAGTGTTTAAATTGAAAGAGTTTTATCAAAAGCTCAATCACACTCTTTGGAGGCAGTGAAAAGCATGACTGAGTTGTAGATAATAAGCAAAACAGAGAAAGAATGCATCTTTGTTTGATGCTGTTAGTCACAGTCCAGGCACCCTCCAATTTTCAAAGGATTGTGTTCCAAAACTTAATTTGTGAGTCACTTTCTGGAAACAATTTTATAGATGGTGGTTAGATTCTTAAACCATCTCAGAAGAGTATATTTGGCCCATAATATGGTTGACTAAAGTATTTTAACTCTGGGTCTCAGAGCAGAGCCCCGTGTGGTAGAAGACAAAGATGTAGTGAAGAAGAGGAGAAAGGGGCATTGTGAAGAAAAAAAAAGACAAAAGCACTGGATGAGTGAAAAGAAGTAATGGCTATGGTGCGTCCTTTAGATTCCAGACATCGAACTATGTGCACAGTAGTTTTATTATTTAATGCTTATAGCATCTCCTTGACAAAGGCATCTCTCATGCTACCTAGACTAAACAATAAAACAACCTAGAAGTTCAGAAATATTCATTAATTTGTCCAAAGTCACATAACAAGAAAATAATGAAAGGAGAGTGTTTTGAACGTGGTAAAGTCAGTGACCAATCAAGGAGTGACCAATCAAGGAGAAAAAATTTTCAGCTAACAGACTTCAGGTTGTGCCATTTTTATAGGAGAAAGATCCTTTCAAGTTATTTGGTTAAATATTACTTTACAAAAGTATGTCATATATATATTCATGTATATATTCATATGTATATATTGATATATATACATACATGTATACATATGCACATATACACATATGTGTATTTAAATAAATATTTGATTGTAATGAAATGAAATCTAGGCAAATGATATGAAAAATTTCAAATAGCACAGGAAGGTATAAAATGAAAGCTAAGCATCTCCTACCACCTACAGTTTAACTGTATTCTTCTAGTAACATACATATAACTGTCATTTACACAAAGGAGAACATGTAATGCATACTTTGCATATCACTTAATAATACAACTTAAAGTTCTTTCTACATCATCTCAATAGGTCTAACATTCTTGTCAATACATTTTGTTCAATACATTAATTTAATTTATTGGCAATCCCCTGTTGAAGGGGAATACTGTTTTCCTGTTGCTTTCGCTATTAAAAGGTACATCCCATTCAGATACCTTAGCATCTTTTTGCAAGTGTATTACTAGGGAAAATCCTGAGCTGTGAAGTTGCTGGCTCAAAGGTCCTATGAATTAGAATTTTTGATTAATAATGCCAAATTTCCTTTTAGAAATGTTGCATCAGTTTCTAACTACATTCACGTTGTCTGAAGTGGATTCTTTCCTCACATCCTCACCAATGCTATATATCATTGGATTTTTAAATTTTTGCTGAACTCACAAGATAAAAATTGCATCTTAATTTAATTTTCATTTCTTTAATTATGTGTGACATTTATTATTTTTTATATGTTCACTGGTCATTTGTATTTATTTTTCTGTGAATTGTTTTCACTTATAGGTATTTATGTTTTTGCCTATTTTTAAAATTGACATTAGTTTTTCTTTAATTATTTGTACAAACTCTTTGAAAATTAAGGAACTGGTTCTGTGTTTTTCATGACTCTTGCATATTTTTTCTTAAGGAATACTTTTTAAACAATCAGCCACTTCATCTTCTTAAGCAAACTTCTGGTTTTGAGAGAATATGTCCTGGTTATACTATTAAGAATATTCTGGCATGTATAAAAGTTATATTTTCTTTTATGAAGTAATAAATTGGCAATCTGGATTTAAACATACTACTCAGGATTATGCGTGTTTGTGTACATATGTCTGTTTTTGAATTTTTGTTAATTTGAGTCCTCCTTGAGAGACAGAATCATTTTTGATGAGTTAAGAAATCATTTTCTGATCCTGCAAGGCTGAGAGCAATACATGGGGTCATTGATAATGCCACGTTCATTCTACTTTGCAAAGTGGCACAGTGCGTCTCAGTCAGCTTCTTCTGGCAATTCCCCAACTTTGCCTTCACCCCTTCATTCCAACTTTCATGGACCATTCTGGGCATCAGTAGGAGAAAAATGTAAAGGTAGGGCTTGGGTCTTTGTAAACCAGGAAGAATTCTGAGGAGACGAATTGTTAGGGAGCATGAGACAGCCGTCAACATTTAAAGAGAAGATTAGACATTGCAAAGGGAAGATTCAAGGGATTTGGAACACTGAATCTCTGAACTCTGTACCCATCCTGAGATCCTCTTAAAGGCTCACATTTACTCATCTCAGTTCACGACTGTTAATGATTAACATTTGTTTACATATTTTGAAGTTTTAAAACCACAGTCTGTCAAACAAATAATTAGTAAATAGTTACATAATTCAAAGACCTTGAAGTCTTATTCAAGCTCATGCAAAATGTTGTATTTTTAAATAATTTTATGCTTATTTCACATTAAAATCCTCTCAAATAATAAGGAAAATCATCCAATTTTTAAAAGATAAAAGCAATCATTCAACAGGATCAGTTACCTCTTCAGTGTTTTAAATTAGATGTCAGGACCGATTTTAGAGCATCATGCCATAAGAACTTCCTGTCATTTTATAAACTGTCTAATTACTTTCGGGGAAATGTCAATTTTATGATTCTATAATAAAAAGTAAGAGTAATAAGTGGATTGTATATGTCTTTGCCCATAACTTTATAGTCACCCGTGGGCATTGATTCTCTACTCAGGTGTCATTGTGCTTTACTTGCTTTTCAGGTGAAAAGCACATTCTTCAGGCATTTGGCAGCATTTGAATATTATATTATAATATCTATAATATTATCATCTGATTTGTAAGTGAATGGGAGTTTACAGAAAAGCAAAATACCCAAAACCATGAGCTGTAGCTAATTATTTCCAGTTTTGCAGTTTTGAGATACCGATTTATAATCTATGTTGTACATGCATAACTGTATATACCCATCCAACTATAAGCATTACCATTTACAAGTATGTAGTTCATATACATGAAGTATAGCTATAAATGAATTCATGTATGAATAGAATTAATATATCTATGGAGTGAAATGTACTTATAAATATATATATACTAAATTCTTAAGATAGCATCTGAATAAAAATATATAAATACCATAATGTATTATTCATTCAAAACACATATTATTTGAAAAATGCTGAATATTTTTAACATCCCCTTTGTAGCAAAATGTGTTTGTGCATATTTGCACAACCCGCTTTAATACACTGTGGACAAAGGAAAGCATCCTTGATTCAAGGTCAACTACAATCTGGTTCCAATAATGAGGGTTTAGAAAATGCTCTTTTTTCCTTTAAACTCTTCAGAGAACAAAGATTCTCTAGCCACAGATCTTTAATAGCTTCGGTCTAGATTCAGGTAGATTGTACAACATAAAGTATAAACAGCAGATGTTAATTTGAATTTAAATGCAATTGAATTGTCCATCAAAAGGAATATCGTTCCAATTTACAATTAGCCTCCAAATAAATGAAAACCTATTCCTATTTAAAATGAGGCTTAGGTCTGTTTATAGAACAGTCATCAGATCATGTGCTTCCACTGCTTACAGACAGAACACGCTCTTCCCTAATGGGCTTTTAAATCCATGTAGCTGTCAGCAAAGAAAGAACAAACTAAATGGGCAGATGATACTACATTAGCCAAAGTTCCCTCTTCCGCCAGCAGTCAGAAGGTCAGATATGGTCCTTGTGCCCATCTGCCATTTTCTAGAATGAACTCAGACTCTATCCTGAGAAAACTAGGAAATATAAATCTTCTGATGCAGTTTACCTTAATAACAAGATGCATTAGAAGTGATTACAGTTTTCCTCAGGATGAAACTTCTTTGTAGATGGTCATTTATTTGTATCTGGGCTTACTGGATTACAGAATCCAATGAGAATTTCTAACATGTCATCTTTTCTATAACAATTTTGTTCTGCCCATAAGTAAAATAAAGGAACTAGACAAGAACAGATGCCAAATTCCCTCATTATGTGTATTCTAAACACAAGTATCTTCCGAGTCTACAAACAAAAATCTGAACACATTTCAGGGAACTCAGTTAAATAATCATTCTGCATGCTGTTAGCAATATTATATTGCTTTCTGACCTTCAGACATGTCTTCCTATGACCTTTTCCTCCTTTCCCATTAAATGTTTAAACCCCTCTTTGCTTGTGAAGCCTTCCAGACTCCCTGCTTTTTGACTTTGTCCTAATCCTCCCTAATACTTCTTCCACTGCATCACCTTTCTCTTCTCTCTGTCAACAAAATGAATCCTTGACCCTATTTCACCTTAAAAACACATTCATTTGTCAGACTTTTTACACTTAAAACAGTCTAATTATTAAATAACTGCCATCTAATTTTTTTAAAACAAGATTCAGGCAGTGAGAGAGAAATCTTCAGTCCCCATGACCAAGCATCAGTATGATGTATTGCTTGACATCATATTGCTTATAATGTTTTTAAGAGTTTTCGCCAAGGTGACACACATGGATAACATTCTGATCAATGACCCAATCTCATAAGTGAACCCAGGTATGGGAGCAACCACCAATGTGCCAGACATAACTGTACACCACATTTCCTTCTCACTCAAAACGGCATGACAGGATATAACTAAGACCAACATCATTAAAGCAGTGATCAAGACTGTTTTAATTTCTTAAAATAAAAAGGGGAATAATTTGCAAATGTTGACATTTTAATAGCAACAACTTATTCACCACACACCTCAGAAGTGATCACAGCTCATCAGTGTGTTGTGTCTCTGTGGTTAAGACCTCCTGCTACAGACTGTCATTTTTTCATATACTTTCTTCTAAACCTTGTTATTCACCGAACAATGATAGGTATACTACAAAAAAGTCCTTTATTGATTTTGTAGCTAGGTTTAAAAATAAGTGAGATCAGAAAAATCCAATGAGATATATATAAGATTTTGAATTAAAAAACTGGGGCCAGCTAAGCACGTAAGAATATCAGATGTGGGCAGAATTAAGCCTAGTAATACTAGAAAAGAAGAAACCAAAAACACATTACAAACACTAGGAGTTGATAGATTAATCTACCCACTACTCAGAATCTCTGGCATCAGCTAAAATCTAAAAATGCCACCTAAAATCTGCAAAGCTGTTGACTAGTGCTTGTGATACTATAGAACTGTGCTGTTTAACATGGTAGCCAGTAGCCACCTGTGGCTATTTAAATTTAAATAAAAATGTATTTAAATTTAAAACTCAGTTCTGCAATCACACTAGTCACATTTACAACCTATAGTCTGAGAGTAATGCTGTCCAAAGGAACTTTAAGAAAAGGGAAATGTTCCATATTTGTGCTGTCCAATATGTGTACCCACTAGCATTGTGCCTATTGAGCATTTAAAATGCTGTTGGTTGGGACTTCCTAGGCAGCGCAGTGGTTAAGAATCCTCCTACCAATGCAGGGGACATGGGTTCGATCCCTACCCCAGGAAGATCCCACATGCCGCAGAGCAACTAAGCCCGTGCACCACAACTATTGAGCCTGCGCTCTAGAGCCCGTGAGCCACAACTACTGGGCTCATGTGATGCAACTACTAAAACCCGCGCGCCTAGAGCCCATACTCCACAACAAGAGAAGCCACCACAGTGAGAAGCCCATGCACAACAATGAAGAGTAGCCCCTGCTCTTTGCAACTAGAGAAAGCCTGTGTGCAGCAACAAAGACCCAACGCTGCCAATTAATTAATTAATTTTTAAAAATGTGGTTGGTGCAAATGAGGAACTGAAATTTTAACTTAATTTTAATTAAGTTAAATTTAAATTTAAATAGCTATATGTGGCTAGTGGCTAGCATATAGAACATTTCCACCACTGCAGAAAGTCCCATTAGACAGTGCTGCTCTAGAACTACAGGATCCCTCATGCTGGAATGCCAAAAGTAGAGAAGGGAAGAATGTTAGAAATGGGGGTGGTGCTGGAGCAGAAAAACAATATTTTCTCCCCACCTACTATATGCCAAGCCCTTTGTTATAGGCTTTCCATATGTCATTTTACTTAATCCTCACAGCCCCCAAATTGCTGTGGATCTAACAGCAGAGACTCAGAAAAGACATGAATCCACATCTACACGACATCTCATGCCATACTCTTTCCACTACTCCTTAACATCAATACGATCATGAATGGTATTCACACAGTCAAAACAGACTTATCAGAAAAACAGAGATTACAGAATGAGGGGTCATATCATTAAGGCATGTAAAAACAAAGGAAATGCTACTTTATATATCAGGCAACAAACATATGAAATGTGTTACTTTGAAAGACGGTATAGCCTTAAAGAGAAACAGAATTATAGAAAATGAACGACTGATAGTTTCATTATTAAGGGAAGCTAGAAATGAGTGAATTGCCAAAAGTAAAACTGTAGTAAAGTGATCATCATAACAATAGCTGTCATTTATTGAATCCTTACTGTGCTCAACACTTCATGCTCATAATCGCCCACCCTCTGACGTACAGCTGAGAGTGTCACTGTCAGAGATAACACAGCAGTCTGGGAAGCAGAAAGGTCTGACGGATTAACCTCTTTCTTATCTTCTTAAAGTGAAATTTCCCAATGCATTTTCACAGGTACACACAACAAAGTGATGAAAGAATAGGTACTGTCCAATATCAGTCAGTGAAGAAATGCATTTCCATTATTGAAAGTCCTCATTGAAATTTAATTTGCCTGTTTCTTAATTATCCCTGCTTATGTCCTAATTTTTTCCCTAAGCTTTATATTTGGTGATCATAATCATCTGCAAGGCTGACATTAAAATTTGCTAGGTTAGTAGGTTTGGATGAATAACTTAATTCTCATGCACCTTTTACAGCCCTGTCAAGTTATTGTTGATATTAGAAAGAATCTTGGTCCATTTTGGCCTTCTTAATATTTTCTCCTTTCTAGTTTTTATCATCAGTCATAGAGGCAGAACTGCTATGGATGAAATTACATTTAACAAAATAATAAAGACTCTTGACTGTCTGCAATATCCATCTTATAGTGGCTGGAAATAACTTCAGGAAAGCTAATTATTAAGTAATTAATAACAGTATTCCCTTAATTAAAAATAATGTATGTGTTAACACCTAACCCAATCCTTGGCAAATAAAACTCATTCAACAATTGTCTCCTTTTCTCCCTTTCCTACTCTTACCTCCTTGTTCTGTCAGATTATAATACAGATTGTGATTACAAGTAAATTTGGCTCAATGTTTTCTTCTTAGATTCAAGGTCACCACAGAAAAACAAAATGTCTATTCCAGATCCTCTCTATATGTGGCTTTAGGAGAATAACTGCCAGTTCTGACTTTCAAATCTCCTCAGTTACTGTTTATGCTAATGGATACTTAGGCTATGTATAGTTCAAAAGATTATCAAACTAGGGTCACACATCTAAAGAATATATGTGTATCTTAATAAGAAAATATATTCTTGGAAATACACTACTTTATCTTATTAATGGGCTAATACAAGGTGAGGAAAATACATTCTTATTTTGTTTGCAAGATAACTTTAGAAATTCTCCATTGGTTGAGTAATTTATGATGGATCTTCTGGCAGAGTATTATGTAGCCATTATAGAGAATGAAGTAAATCCATTACTATTAGAATGGAAAGAGATTCAAGATATAAAGTTATGTGAAAACAACCAGATGTAAAAATATATGTATGCTATGATTTTTTTAAGCAACCTGAAAATCTGAATGGTTGTCAGATTGATAGACAAGAGACAGAGTAATGAATGGATGCTGGCATGTTACCATTATTATTATCCACATCACTAGCATCACACATGCAAATCAATAGTAGTTTTCGGTACAGAGAGTGGGGTGGTGAGACATTTATATTTTATTTTGTACTTACATACAATTTAAATTTTCTAATCATGTACATGTATTACTTTTTAAAAATATCATCAGAAACTATATGGGCATTGACATTTTGACCCACTTCTTTTAGCTTACTTCTATTTAAAAAAGAAAAAAGATAGTATATGTTATTTGTAAACAATCTTTTGTATTACTGATAAAAGGTTTAACTGAGCCATCATTTTCTCTGTCAAATTCACATTGCCAAATGGCTGGATTTTTAAAGGGCTGTCTTCTAAAATAACAGAGCAATCCTGGTTTGGGCACATAACTACTTGGTCAAAGAAATATCAACTGGTCATGATTGCCCATCCTGAAAAAAAAAAAATCAAGGCTTGCATCTTCAAAGAAAGAGAAGTCATAAAATATCCTCTATTTACTTATGACTGCTTTCAGTAACTCCATCTTCTTTTCTGGCTTGGATGAATTATTATCTGAAACCTATTCGAGGCTCCACTAATGTCTGGATATAGTAAAAGCTATTGAAATCTCCCATTATTTTTACAAAATAGTACAGAATTTAAGAAGCTAACTACATTGAAACAAAGGGTAGGTCATAAAGGAACAGACCTAGCACCTTTCCAGGACACCTATTACAAGTAAAGACTTGTTATCTCATGTTCTTTACTCCACTTGCCTTTTTTAAAGAAAGGAAGTACAGTAAGTTTTCTTTCACTCAGGACGAAAATGTAATATTCATCCTGGAACACGAACTTCCAGCCATTACACTTTAAGGGCTTGATGAGCCCTTGGCAATTGCTCCTTTGGTCCAATGAACCAAGCATGAGTAACAATTTAAATCTTCTCCTTTTTATACAAAAAGACTACATCAGTACTGACAGCCTTTCAGAAACTGGGGGTCAGGGAGTTAAGCCTTTGGCACGTGAGCATTGGTGAGGACCAGTACAACGGACTTAGCCAGGCAACAGGGACCAAGAAATGATTTGGGCTTCAGATTTCTCTCTCACATTCCATATTTGTATACATTCTTAAATAAAACATTCAGAAATTTTATGATGTTCCCAAGATCTTTGAATTGAAAGAACAGAATGTGTTATACTGCAGTGGTGGACAAATATACAAAGTTTTCAGATTTGTCATTTTCAATGACTGTGTCTTCGGGTAAGCTACTTTTCCTCACAGACCCTCTGACAGAAAACTTGCTTGTCATATGGTGGACACTTGTTTAGAAGCCAAAACTGGTAAATATTCTTCCAGCATTTGCAAAAGTATACTCCATGGAACACTGATCCCTTGGGATATTTCTTGAGGGTTAGGATTCCATGATCAAAATATTTTGGAAGCATTTTGTACTATATTCTTATATTGGTAAATCACAGTGTATATCTGCATATTCCAGATTCTGAGAAGTAAAAAAAAAATTAACCAGTTTAAATTTGTTTAACATCTTATTTCTGAATCTTTTTTATCATGGGAATATTTTTCTGATGCATTTATTAACATTTTATTGAATTAATATTCTATACAGAGGATAATTTGGGAAACAAAATAATTCTACCTGTCAGTAATAACAGAATGGTCATGAGCCCAGCTACCACAGAAGACAGCGAGTATCTCAAAGACAAAGCAGGTGAAAAGAAGAGATCCACATGCTAAGTCTGTTGCCTAATCAGCATCCTGAAATTAGGGTAATTAGACTCCTTATTGGTGAATATTCTTACCCTATTGCCAATCAAATTTGGACCAGAGGCAGAGTGAAATAAACTACTAAGAGAGAAGGGGGGTGCTCTTTAGTTTATCCCTAAAGATCAACACAATCTCATTTAAAATTGAAAATAATAAGCCCAGAGATACTACACGGCATGCCCAAGACCACTCTGGTGGTCAGGAGCAGCCCTGGACTGAGAACCCACTCTTCTGAATCTGTTGCCACAGTAATTCCTAGTAGCCCAGTGATGAGCAGAAAGACTATTGATTGAATCAAATATAATTGAACATTAATATTACTTTTGGGCCCACTTAGGGCCATGATGAGAAATGAACAATTAAAGACATTTAAAAATTGTTTGTTTCCTCTCTGCTTAATAATTTCTATTGTTCTCAATAGAACAATCCTAATACTTTGAACTGTAGCAGTGGAAAACAATGGAATGTCTAGCAGTATAGTGTAGTGGATAGTGTAGTGGCTGGACACTACCCATCTATTTAGCACAGAAAACACAGAACAGCCTACAAGCTTCTAAAGAACCACAAGTTAAGAATTACCTAGTCCAACATCAGCAACAGTAGCATTAACAGTAGCAACACAATCTATCTCCATCCAGATGACATTGGGCTTCAGTTCACGCTGGGGTGTAGCTTGTACACACCTATGACCACAGGATGTTCTTTTCCATAGGGCTCTAAGGTCAACTACTCCTGGAGTTTCATGTTTTCCTGCTGCATCCTTTTCACTTCAGAGACAAACATGGCCTCAGGAGACACTGTGGAGTCAATGAAGTTGGCCTTAATGGAAATCACAAAGTGTCTTCCATTATACAGAAAGGTGTGGGCATTCAGGGCTATTATCCAGGTCTGGTCTGGCAGGGCCACGTTGGCAAAGATCACGTCCACCATTGGTATTTGTGTGGGTGATGAGCATCTTCAATGACAGGAATAATGTTGGTTCTCTTCTTAGCCAAGTTAATGAGGTCACAGTCAGAGCAGTGGGAGAATTCAACTGCACAAACCAGACCGTGTTAACCTAAGATGTCAGAGATGTGGTAGAGGGTGGTACCCAAGGCAGCCCCAAGGTGGAGCACCTTGGCCCCTGGCTTGATGTGGATCTGGTCAACAGCCCAAGATTACTTGGAATGGATGGGGGGGTTGCTTTATTTAATCTGGGGGGTTAAACAAAGGTGAACTCCTATCATTTCTCATTTGTATTTTTGTAAGACTCTAAGCATAAACCTCCTTATGATAATAATAATAATAGCAAGATGAACAACAACTAGTAGTAGTAGTACTAGTAGTAGTAGTGACAATTACCAAGTGTTTTCTTTATCTCTAGTATAGTTCTAAATGCTTTAAATAGGTTAACTCATTTACCCCTTATAATAATCCTGTGATAGGTAACACTATTTTTCTCATTTTACAAACTGTTGGAACTATAGATCAGTTAGTTTTTAAACCTTGCCCAAAATCTCACAGCTCTATGTGGCAGAGACAGATTTTAAACTCAGGCTGTCTGACCCCACAGGTTAAAGTCTTTAACCATTATATATATTGCCTTGTAGGTGTCTGCTGATGGTTATTTTCCTTATGCATTTCCACAGTCACTCCCTCTTGTCTGTTAAGGATTCATCCATTGTTGATTTCCAAACCTTATGAAGTATCAGAATCACCTAGAGACCATCTTTAAAATAGACCTTGTAGTCCTCTCTCCAAGATGCTCTGATTCATACTAGATTAGGTAGTTTCAAAAAGCCCAACAGGTTCATCTGGAGGTTCAGATCCAAGGACCCATGTTTGGGAGCCATTGATTTAGAGCCTTTTTCTCTTGGATGGTTGCCTTGTTCATTGAAGACACTGCCTGATTTCACAAAAGCCACAGAGGAGGATAGCTAGCTAGACTGGCTAAACCAGGACCTTATCCCAGGAAGTCTTCACATCCCCTTCTCACTAGTCAGATCTGGACCTTCCATGATGGCCAGACTAGTGCCTGATTCATAATAGGTACTCAGTTAATACTTACTGTCTAGGTTTCTGGGTGAATAGTATTGAGAAAAGGCAATAAAATAATGGTTTTTCCAAAGAGGCTAAGAAGGGTCTTCTAACTAATAATTGCCTATTGCTCTGATTATAAATTCATAAATTTCTCTACAACACTGTAAATAGGGGATACAGCAAGAGCTTAATCACCTTATTAACACAAAGGAAGGACTAAGAAGGGCACGAACAAATGGGTATGAAGGACGAAGTCATGTTTAAATGATGCCTGGTTTGACAAACTACATATCAATTTAGAGATTAAATATAATCATCTAGGTTCATTAGACTACATTCATTAAATAAAATGAATGTGTTTTTTTTTTAATATCTTCAAGGTTGGCTCCATAGGACCCTCAAATGAATTTACCCACTCATCCTCCCTTCCACTACTGCCTAATTGGCCCACCACAGGCTAATGGGCAAACAGTCCTCAGCAACCATTTATCTTTTTTGAAGTCTTCTCCTTAGAGCTCCCTTTGATAATAGCGGTAGGTTTTCCCTTGAACCTATTTTCTCTTTCTTATTTGTTTGTTTGTTTTTTTTTCAAGCATGTTGGAATGTTGTAAAGGTTTATTTGCTGTTTGTTTCTGAAGCAAATCAGAGACACTAATTTGTTCTTTGGATTTTTGGAAGCTACCCCAGTGGGAGCTGCTTGCTGTGACCAGGATTTCTGCCTGTGGATGATGCAGAGGGAGAACTCAGAAAGGCTACGAAGACAGATAGGAGTGCTACAGCTAGGTGAACACATTAATGCTGTAAAGCTGAGAAGCAGAACTCCTGATTTTGAGGTGATGCAACCAATGAGCACACGAAGACAAGACTACCCAAGCGCCAGTATTTACCTCTGTGCAAGTGTGTACCAAGTAGCCATTTCTGGCTGAGATGGAAAATCCCGTTCTCTTTAGACATGGGGATACAGTACAGATGTAACATTGCAGGTAGAGAAAAATCTTCATAGGCTCTGAAGCTAGAAGGAAGTTGACAGCTCATTTTAGAGTGATGGGGAAAGCATTCTGGCTGAGGGGTAGGTGGAAAAGTTCTCAACTCACTCAAAACCTGTACGTTTTAGTCCTAGCTCTGCCATTAATTGGCATTATATCCCTGTCCAAATCACTTCATCTCCCTGCCTCCCAGGGTTCCCGCATCTGTAAAACCAACAGATCCAAACTGTTGGCCAAGTGTTCCTTTCCATTGTAATGTGCTGTCTTCAGATTAACAAAGATACACACATATTTATATCTGTGAGATAAAAAGCCTTTGACTTTTTACCTTAAGTTGACTTGTAGGAAAAACAAACTATATAAGAAAATGAATGCATACTGGGATTTTATTTTTTAAAAAAACCTTCAAAGTATATAGCCAGAGATCAATTGCATATACCTCTAACCCAGTCATCTATGTACTCCTAAATTTCAGTATAGGGATGTTGAGAACAACTGAGAATGAACTTCAAGCACTATAAAGACACTGAATTATCAGAAGAAAAGGCCCTACGGTATCTGTTTATGACAAAAGAAACAAGATAATTTTTAGAAGTGTATTGAATGGTAACATAAGATGAATAAATGTTTTTAAAATGAAAAACCAATTATCTTATTATCCTGACACAACTACTAGTTTTATTTATACATATTATCTATGCACACATACTGTATTTATATTGTTATAATGGTATACACAGAATTTCAATTTGACTGTTTTCACATATATTATCCCATAAACATACCTTGATTTTGCTACATAATTATTATGTTAATGGCTTCATAACATTAAAATGTGTTGATGTACCATAATCTATAAAATCATTATTTTGCTGGACTTTTAGTTCATCTCCAACATTTTGCTGCTAATATTGATTGCAATAAAATTTTTTATGTTCAGCTTGTTTTGTTTCTGCTCAAATGTTTCCATTAGGGAAGAATTTTGAAGGCAATGGATATGAGTAAATTTGGGGATTTTGCTACAAATGGTCATGTTACTTTCTAAAGGGATTATCAATTAATAATGCCACCAGCAAGGAAATGCATACATCTTTTTTACCAAAACTTCACCATCTTTAACAGTGATCATTTTTTTGATGTATTATTTTATGCATTTCAGAAGTGACAGAGTGACAATGATGTGTATGACAAAGGATCCTTAACAAATATGTTTTGACCCTACTCATTAAAACCCTGGACTTAACGTGGAGGTTCATTTATTCATTTATTCACTCTAATGCCCTCATTCATTAATTCATGCATTCAAAAACCTTTACTTGGGCATAATTATGTAATGACAATACGGTAGGCCACGGCTACACAAAGTTATACTTTCCCTTAATGGCTCACTTTCTCAAAGAGAAAAATCTATGTGAGCACCTATGTGGTCATTGCCTTCATCCCAGAATGTTTCAGGATACATAAGAAGAGAAGACAAAAAATAGCTCATTACTTTTCCTTCACAGCATACTTTCAACAAAATATACTAGGTATCTCCAATTATCGGAACTACTTTCTTAATCAATGCCATGAATGAGCAAACTACTTCTAAAGGTGTCACACAGCCTATTTTCAGAGGCAGAAAGTTTTGCAAAGAAATTGGTAAGAACTGTAATCAGCTAAACACTAATTCTGAAGTTCCTCTTCCTCTTTTATTGGTTTTCTCTTCTTCTGTGCACCCACTATGGTGTTCAAAACATAATAGGTACCTAATAAATTGTGATTTTTATGGCTCTTTCTCTTTCATACATAGGCCTGTATATTATATTCTTTAGGTTCAAATACCTTTACCTGAAAAATTCTACCAGGCCCATACTCCAACATATTTAACTGTTTGCAACATTAATCCCTCCTCAAAACAATAAGCATCATTAACTGAGTGCTTAAAATATGCCATGCATTATAGTATATTATTTTCTGTAATTGTTACAAAATCTGCTTTATACATCTTTTATTAGAGAAGTTATATAATTGACTAAGGTCACAAAGCTGATAGGTGAGTGTTGTGATTTCCACTAAGATGATCTCTACATTCCTTTTTTTTAAATTTTTGGCCATGCCAAAGAGCTTGCAGGATCCCAGTTCCCTGACCAGGGATCAAACCCAGGCCCTTGGCAATGAAAGCACAGAGCCCTAACCATTGGACCATGGGGGAAGTCCCTCTAAATTCTTCTCTGATTGTATTATCATAGTGTTCCAACTCTGGAGAAAGGCGTAGTATCTATGCCCAGTCTCCCTACAATATTATCTATCTACTGGATGGTATTCAGTGGAAACAAAATGGGGAAAAAATATACAAAGGTGCTAGGGAAATTTTCCTATGATAAAATAAGTGGTCAAATCTATCAATTCCATCCACACTTTAACAGACTAGATAATTCAGAATGGTTGTTATGAAATAGTCGCCATTTCCATAGTGATTAAATTAATTGGTTATTATTAAGATATGACCTTTTTTAAATTGTAAACAATAACCTCTGGCCCCATATTTTACTGTGGCTCATTAACGATCCTGGACACATACAAAATGAGCCCTCACCCTCACAAACTGTATTCTGAAAGAGAGTATATTTCTATATCTTACATGGAGAAGTTTCCAGTTACTACTGATACTGCACCTGTAAGCCATAGTGCCACACTAAGTTAAATTTTGCACTGAATTTGGCTTTATTGCTCATGAATATCTTACGATGATCATTTCTGAACCACAGCCAAAATTAAACAGTGCTAACAACTGAAGTGAGAGTCCCTCACAAATCACTTTTAAAGACCACCTACAGAGATAGAAACTGAATTTTTATAACCATTTGACGTTTCCTTCACTGAGGTCTCATCAAGTTCCAATGGTCTAAAGCGCCATGCCACTCTCTTCTCAAACAAAAGAGGTTTGCTACCAATGCCTGCAGTTACTAATGGATTCTGTGCTACCAAATTCTTTTGTATTATCTACTCCATAATTTTTTTCTTTCTACAATAATTACATCCTGTGCAAAAATACTGATACAAACAAAACACTAACATAAAATAATTGCAGTCTCTTAAAAAAACAAATAGGAAAATGTGGATTCTGTTAATATGCACAAAAAATGATATTCATTCAATAACTCTTAAAACATATACAGTGTTTCATTTTAGTAGTGAAAGGGGTCATCAACTGAGTCTGTTCAAATAAGCAGACCCAGAACATGATGTTGAAGATAGGAGGGTACACACTCTTTCCGAAAGTGACATTTAAAATACATACTTAGGTATCTAATTACATAAGCCTTTCTCATTCTTTGTTTTTACTGAAATGAGACGGTCAATCTCATTGAAGGAAATGTCTTTGAGATGTGTTGTATATACCAGAGTAGATAGACTCAACCTCTTAGAAATCTTTTATTACAGAATTTCCTACAGTTTGGTCAAATTTCCTTCTTTTATAAATGCAATGATATTGGTAGTTCATTCCCCAAACTACCTACTCCAGGAATTGATACTGTCAAACTTCTGTCGCGCCCAAATAATTTCTATATTATTAAAAAAGTCCTTCTGGCATGACTCAATAGATAATCCAAAAGAAAAGATCAAAATCAGGCTCACAGAGAAGAGTATTAATGTGTCTTTTATATTTACTACGTTTTTATTCTTTTTCCTTGGCTTGAAAGCATTATCATTCTAGTTCTTAGATAAATTAGTGCCTATGAATTTCATAAATAAGCTTGATACAAAGACCCATTCAGACATATGGTAGAGATTTCTGTAATGCATGCCATTCATCCTTAATGGTTTTTATTTTAAAATTCTCTGTGGAGAGTGCTGTGTTAGTTCATTTTACTTCATGAAACACTTGTGTAAGTATTGTTCTCTACAAACAAAGCAGCATAATGTAGAAACAAATTATTTAGAAGTAAATTAAAAGGACTGAACATTCTAAAATGCAAATTGCACAAGCTTTCTGCTAAACAGATGAACAAAACAAGGCAAAAGATGGTTTAGCTTAGTTCTATGAAGATACAGACTACCTTCACCACATCTCACTGACTCCTCACATCCTCACTCCCTTCTCTCTTGCCCTTTAAGCACACTCAAGGAAACCATGCAGCTCCAGCGGAAGAGAAAATCATAGTCATCATCTTGTTCTGATAATTTTGTTCAAAACAATAATTATTTTGTTGAGCATGTAAACCAGGAAACTTCGGGGCAGCATTCGAAGTTAACTTTGGGAAATACCTTTTTATACTAATAAATGGGTAAAATGTCTTTACATGATATTTATAGGGCAGTTTTAAAAAAACTGCCATGCATTTTTAACTCAGCCTCAAAATGGCAGCACAAGTGACATGGTGAAATTAAATGTGCAATTTTATTCTAAATCCAGGTTGAAACTGTTAATGACTTTACTGCAGAGATTTTGAGCTTGTTAGAAGAGTATATAATTAATTTTTCTGTATTTTAGCCATTCACTGGAATAAAATAGTGAAAAATAGTTAACATTGACTGAGATGCTAACAATCATAAATTGAAAGTAGTACTTTGATTTTACTGCAGACACATTTTATGTTTTTCAGTAAACATTTTATTTCCAATATGTATCTGAATTTTATAAAATATAATGTCATAGCCAGAAAAAGATTGCCAACTTCCCCCGCAACAAGTACCACTTAAATTTGCATGGTTAGTTGGTTGTGACTTGTATCCTGGCCCTTCACAGTCTTATAACACTTTTCACAAATGCATTTGTCTTCCCATCAACCCAACAAAGTAAGTACATCAGATATTCACATAGGAAGTGGAGGAGGTGAATTTAAACTCAGGTCCTCTGATTCACTCCATTGCCATTTCCCTTATCCCGTGGCAACGTAAGTACATAGATTAATATTCTCTGTGCTCATTCCTTGAGGAATCTTGCATTCAGGTTTACGGAACACTTTGTTTTGCTTCAGGAGGCAGCAGAAGATGATGATGAAGAGTGCGGTCTCTGAGGTTGGCCTCAGTTTCACCCCCAACCACCTGAGGTTGGACATGCTACCTGACCTCTCAAAGATTCAGTTTTATCTTCTGTCAAATAGTGTTAACAATATGAGCTTTCACAATGAGGACTAACTGAAATAATGCATGCAACTAGCTAACCTAGCCAGGTGCAAGGTGCATAGCATGAACTCCGTAAATTCAACTAGTTTTATTATTGGGCATCTCAGCTCACATCCACACAAAAATACTCTAGAATAAATCTTACACTTTGTTTCTGAGAAGGCATGAAAGAACAGAGATCTACCGTAGTTTAGTAAGTTTTCATAGAAAAGAAATATTTGCGAAGTGTTTTACCAGGGTGGAGTTGATCACGGGTCAGGATGGGGGAAATACATCTTTAGCTCTTTCACAGTTAGGTTTTCACACTGGGACTACATAATTTTCTTGAAGGAATTGTTAAAAGAGCACACACACGCAGACACTTGAACATACCCGCCTAGATATTTAAATGTTCGTTCTAAAACATATCCCAAGTAAAATAGGAATGTTGGAATTCTCTGCCATTTTGGGTGAGGCACACTTCCTCACGTACAGAGTTGTGAGTTGTTTTACCTTTGCCTTGTTTACCACAAAACCTCTCCTACCCACCAAGGTTGCTCAGCAAACACCTTGCTGAAAAGGTATTATTAGTTCACAGGAACAGTAGAGTTCTCCAGGTGGTGTGATTCATGGTTGGTAATGAAAGCAACTGAAACAATCTGTTTTCATAAATTTCTTTCCCATCTTAATCTAAACCTCTTTCTTAGTCAGTAGACCCAATGAATTAGCCTAACTTTTTACTACCTCATTTTTGTGGAAAGGTTAGAAATAAAGAGATAGAAACAAACAGACAAGTGGACTTGCAGCTGGAAACTTTCAATGGGCTTAAGGGTCAATTACCTACTGCAGATGCTGGGTACACAGGAAAACCCAATAAGGGAAAGATGTACTTACAAGCAGTTAGCATTCTTTTCCACATCTCCCTTTTTCTTGTTTAAAGTCCTCAGAGCGAATATTTTAGAGTCCCAACAAGGGACTCCACACTGTACCCATTGAAATTTCATCACTTAGGGGTTTCAGAGAGGTACAGAAACATACTGACATGCAACTGCTCTCTCTCCCGTCACCATATATTTTTACCCTTTGCTACCAATAGTTTATAAAAATATTGGTGCCAATGAAGTGGAATTAAAATTGGGGGCTCTGGATTAAGGAAAATCTAAATTTGAATACTGGCTCTCTTGCTTAATAATTTATTAACTATTCTCAACCTCCCCCAGACAAAAGGAAAAAAAAAAAACTCATCAAATTGTAGGTGAGAACCCAGGTCCTTGTCTTGTATACCTATAATGCTAAAAGGTTCACCTTGGAGTTATACAATGCAGTAGCCTTTCTAAGCAGAGGGAGTTTCAAAGATGAAAAAGATAGGATCCGAGGTGTTATTATTCCCACTTATTTCACTGCGTTAGATCACTATCTTTAGGGAAAAAATGCTCTTAGCCACAATGGGATCTGAAATTTTTAAAGGGAAAAGAATATCATAAAGGTTCAGAGATAAATCCAAAGAAATGGGTTTATTACTAGGTTTGAAGTGGATCCACTCTGGCTGATCTAAGAAAGGGGCTGAAGGCCCTAACTCTGGATTAGACCTGGGAATATCTGGTGTAAGTAAGACACCTAAAGGACATTAAGTGGACAGTCTATGAATTCCTATATATTTATGTACATGTGCAAAGCAAGAGGTACAAACAGAATGCATCAGAACTCAGCTTGGGCCACAGTTCCAAAGCAATTGTTGCTGTAGAGGACTCAGCAAGAGTATATAGAAGGTGGGTGGAAATTTACTCCTCTTATTGTGAGACGCAAAAAGAACATATAGTTCCTTTATTTCTCTCATATGATTCCTCTTTAAGTTGCCCTACTCCACATACACTTACTAATTCACAATATTTTAATTCTTTTCAAGTTTAAGCTGTCTCCTTAAATTTAAATATTGGGTCTATTCAAAATTAACTCCTTAGTAGGGCTATTTATATAGTCATTTTCTGGAAGACAGTCTTTTTTGAAAGATTTTTTATTAATTTTTATTGGAGTACAGTTGCTTTACAATGTTGTGTTAGTTTCTACTGTACAGCCAAGTGAATCAGTTATATGTATATATACATTCCCTCTTTTTTAGATTTCCTTCCCATTTAGGTCACCACAGAGCACTGAGTAGAGTTCAGTACTATACAGTAGGTTCTCATTCATTATCTATTTTATACATAGTAGTGCATGTATGTCAATCCCAATCTCCCAATTCATCCCACCCCCCCTTTCTCCTTGGTATCCATAAGTTTGTTCTCTACATCTGTGTGTCTTTCTGCTTTGCAAATAAGTTCATCTGTACCATTTTTCTAGATTCCACAATAAGCAATGTTATATGATATTTTTCTTATTTCACTCAGCATGGCAATCTCTAGGTCCATCTATGTTGCTGCAAGTGGCATTATTTCATTCTTTTTAATGGCTGAGTAATATTCCATTGTATATGTGTACCACATCTTCTTTATTCATTCCTCTGTTGATGGACATTTAGGTTGCTTCCATGTCCTGGCTATTGTAAATAGTGCTGCAATGAACATTGTGGTATACGTATCTTTTCAAATTATGGTTTTCTCCAGGTATATGCCCAGGAGTGGGATTGCTGGTTCGTATGGTGGTTCTACTTTTAGTTTTTTGAGGAACCCCCATACTGTCCTCCATAGTGGCTGTACTAATTTACATTCCCACCAACAGTGTAGGAAGGTTCCCTTTTCTCCATACCCTCTCCAGCACTTACTGTTTGTAGATTTTTTGATGATGGCCATTCTGAAGGGTGTGAGGTGATATCTCATTGTAGTTTTGATTTGCATTTCTCTTCTTCCTTTCTTCCCTAAGATAATTCCTAGATTGACCATAGGTTTATGACAGTGAACGGAAGGGAGCCCCAATCCATGCCAGAATTTCAGATGCTCTCATGTCCCTGACATAGAGTGGTAGGACCAGTTTACTCCCTATGTGGGTAGCCTGGAGTAAATTCAAACAATGGGTACAGCATGGCGCCAACCAATTAAAATAGAGGCCAGTCCAATAAAAACTATCAGAATACACACAGACTATAAACAAATGATATAAACATGCCATTGTGGACCTGCTAAATATAAGCCCTGTAGGTAACTACTGAAATTTGATTGTCCCATCTAGTCTTTTGGAAGAACCTGCTGGTGCCCCTCGTTGATGTCCATAGGTACAAGCCATTTCTCCTAATCTTTAAGATTCCATCCATGACAGTCAGTTTCTCCCTTCAGACCTCAGATCACCACTAATCCACTGGCCACCCTATGCCCTCATTGGGACATGGCTTCTAGATCCCTTTTTGGAGGTTCACCAACCAAACAGACTATCACTGCCACTGCTCTACTGCTGCCCAGGTCATACTGAGGCTCCTCCTAAAATCTTGACATTTCCTCCTAAAACCTAATGTCTGGGAAGCACACCACTGGCATTCCTTCTGAATCGTGCTCTTTCTTCTGATCTTGAACTCAAAGAAGAAAGGTCAGGATCTTAAATAACCCATCCTGGTTCCCTAATTTCATAATTTTTTCCTGCCACAATTCCTCAGGGCCAAAAGAGTAGGCTTTCCATTTCTTCTGTATCATCTTGAGTTTGCTCTATTTCCTGGAATGCATTAAAACTCTCTGATCTATTCCACCAGTCTTGGTTCTTGATTTGCTGTAAACTAAAGGATTCAGAAAATCATTTTTCCTCAACAATACATGATTTTCAAGAACATTATTGTGCTACAGTAAGAAGTCAAGAAGTTAAGCTTTGAAATGCAAAGTTGATCAGTGGACACTCTACTTAAGAAAGTACCAACTGTGTCCTCTTCTAAAGCAATAAGCCTCTTTACCCTGCAAGGAAGTGACTTCAATATATTCAAAAGTTGTTCCTCTACAAATATGAATTAGATATTGATAACAAAATAATTATAATTTATTTTGATTTATTAGAAAAAATATACAAAATATACATAACAATACTTAAAGCAAGATGTACTATTTACATATTCAGCAGTATATTAATTAAAGGCAGCAAAGAAATGGAGATCTTTATATCAAGTGATTAAAAAAATCAAGAAATTTTTGATAAGTTGTCCAAAGCAGCCAAAGAAATAGAGACTGGTAGGCTGAGAAAAGCCCTTCTATGAGTCGTGGATCATCAAGCAGGATTTTAGTGTATGCTGAAGATTTTTTCCTTACTTATTTTGTTGTTAAAATTGGAGTTAAATCAGAGGCTGTGAACAAACAATTGTGGACCTATCTCAATTAATTCTCCATCCCCACCCCTCACTTTTAATTCCTAGCCTAGGTTTTCAGCACATAAGACACTATTGCAAGTTCAACCTCTGAGATAAATCTAACAAAGAAAAGACGGATAGAATAACAGTCCGTACAACACTTGCAATCTAATCTAAAAGTAGACTTTGAGGGGCCATTCTAATCATCCTTCCGATTTTCTTCTCTACTCCAAGAAATCAAAGAGACCAAATCTATTGCCTACTAAAGTGTAAAAGTGTCAGTACATGGAGAACCAGTTAAGTTTGGCTCTCTAAACATCTAGAAGGTAACCTCCCATACAGAATACAACTTTAGATCGTCATGTTCTACCATGAAAGAATCTTCTGTGATGGAGAGTAAAATCTCACAGATTTGAGGGAAGAACAATTGCTCTCAAAAGTATCAAAGAGACATTTTTAAAAATCACTGAAGAAGCTACAAACCACTGCTTTTTACCAATCACCAAGGCTATTTAAATCCAAAATACAGAAAGGTGGAGGTTCAGATTCCCCATTTGGTTGCACAGATGAGGAAACATTTTCTGAATCTTTAAGTAATTTTTTTCTCAACAATGCGAAGATCTACCAGCATATCCTATTCAAGATACCTTTTCCCAGTGTTTAGAATCTGGCATTTTCCCCAGCTACTAAGAATGCTAATGAAAAGAAGCAGTCACACAAACCCAAGCCGACAAGCTTAAGATCTTTTGTTGGTTGCTTTATATAATTGATATTACATGTATATTTAGAATAAATGGACATTGCACCCTTGCGTCAGTTGTCCTTCTAAAATGTTTCACATTCTTTTGAATTGTGTGCAACTTCAGAAATTTCCAATCATCTTACTTTTAAATACCTCAGCCTACAATATAAAAGGGCTTAGAGCTTATTTAAATAAAGACATTATACATAGCTCTGCCTGCACTCTTTCAAAATACTCAGTCAATTAACATAAGCTACCTTCCAGAGGATTTGCCTTAAGTCAGGTAGAAAGGAATATTATTTCAGAACCAAAGAAGGAAAAAAGAATATGGAATGCATAGCGAACCAAACATCTGAAAAAAACATTAAGACTATTCAATTTCCTCATATTTTAGGGATGGTGGTGGTGGGCTTTTTCCCCCCTTAAGAGCATGCTGCCAATGATTGTATTCTAAACATAACAAAAGGTTTCTGGGACATCTCCGAAGGGATAGAATGTCCAAAATGTTGCAGCCCCTCCTATCAGACAGAGGCTCAGGAAGTCTCTCTGCAGCCTCCAAAATATTGTAGGCTCAATTACCCTCAGGGTACAGTGAACAGGCAGCACCATTAATCATTCCCAGGGCACTTAATGCCCTGAGAACAGTTCTGGGTCCCACAGCAGCCATAGGGGTGTCTAAGAACTGAGCCGGTCTGTGACAGCTGGGCCATGCTGCCACCTGCAGGTCATCAGGAAACACAGCTCTTCAGATGCCAGTCTTTTCCCTCCAGTTCTAGAGGAGCTTGTGGGATATGCTGAAGATCCTCTCCTTCCTGGGCAATTAACCATGTTCTTCCTCCTCCCCAGATGTTGGGACTTTCCTCTTCATTATTCAGTTGCTTGTGGAGCAAGTGGGGCCAACAGAAATGGGAGAAGGCTGGCAGCACCACGGTCCTTACTTTCCAGGCTTTGCTCACCCACACACTCCCTCACACTGGAGCCCATCTTTGGGTGCACCTGTTCTCTTGTTTGTCCACCTAGCTGATCGATATTAGGGGTTTCATGTTCTGTTCTAGAGACAAGACACTGTACCGACCCTTAAAATGCTCTGACTCTGGGTGAAGCAAGAGATGAGAAAATAGAGGGTCGTGGCCCAGTCATGTTGAATGTTCACAATGGGTAAGTACCAGATGTTGTGGGACCCAGAGGAGGGATATCTAAATTAGTTAGGGGTGAGACGATGTTAGGAAAGTCTCCACTGGGAGGGACTCTGCAATGGCATCATACAAAGAACAAGGATGTGCTTTTGAAATCTGATGAGCCTATGATAAAATCACAGCTACAATTACAAATCACGCAATCTTTCCAATTTTCATTTTCTTCACCTGAAAAATTTTTGGTAATAATACCTATGTTATAATGTTATCAGAAGCGACAGAAGTTATATGTGTCAAATAACTGAGATAGTGTATTAGCTCAAAACCAGATAGAATTTTTGTTTTAATTATAACAGTTCTGGCAGAGCAAGCTGGTCTTATCTGGGCAGAGAAGAGGGGCAGGGAAGGGACAAAACATGCAAGTCAGAGGGATGCGAGAGCTGTGTGTGCAGGAATTTTCAAGCAGTGTGTTATTGCTAGAAACACTTCAGTTTCACTCTTCATGTTTCTCAATGTCTATCTCTCCTCCTTTATCCCACTCTTTGTTTTGTTTTGTTTCTCTCCATGCTCCCTGCCACCAACATTCAAAAAAAGTAAGAATGCTGTTTCTTTCCAGAATATTAAACAAGTATTTTACGTTTTCAGCTAGTTCATGATAAGAACATTTGTTTGGAAGAGAAACAGGTACCTGAAAAGCATTCTATTTTCATCAGATTTCCTTCAAGCAACTCAGTAAAGAAGTTGGTGGGTGGGTACTGACATTTTGATCAAACGCTAGCACTAGGTTGTCCCTACAGAACGCACTAGTAAATTTGAGTGAGCTGTAGTGACACCTCCTGGTAAGAGAAAAGGAACATCGCTGGATACAAAACTTTCCATGCCTTTACAATTTTATGATAAAAAACAATACATGAAAACATCTTTTCCACATGAAGTGTTTTTCTGTCTGAAGAAACCAAAAAAGTTTCAAAGACAGACACACATGTATACTATACTCAGGTTTGACTGACTTCCATTTTAAAAACTAGCTGAATCAAAGAAAGAAAACAGTCTTGTTTTTATTTCACGACATCAAATAACTCATTTGACTTTTAAAAAATCTTTCATCCTCTTGTTTTAGCTTTATGTATATACAGAACCTTATTCAACATTTTCTAAAGCTAAGAAATAAAATGTTATGGAAGTTACTTTATGTAAAATTTTTAACCTGGTTCTTTGTGATATGCTGGTCTGGCACTTCTTGAATGCCTGAACTATGGACACTCTAATACCTCACCCACAGCCTACCCTGTACCCCCAACACTGCAGCTTCCATTTAGCCTGAAGCATCTTTATATCTCAAGTCCCCCAATTCACCTAGTGTTCCCCTCTCCACTCTCAAACTCTCCGCCTCTTTCAAAATGCACTTGTGCATGACAAGTATGGTTAAGGCCCTGTGAACCAGAGCTAAAATAACAAGTGTTAACAACTTAACCTTCTGTAACTCCTTAGTGATATATAGACCTTACAAATATGAAGTTAGCCATTCTAGAAATGCAAATTCCAAGATGACAATCGTGAGAACCTCAGCCAGCCAGCCAGCCAGCCAGCCAGCCAGTACTTATTCAGGACAACATGACACACTCTCTGCTAGGTATTGGGGGAAACAAATATAACCATGACAGACATCATATTTGTTTCACAGAATTTAAATTCTAGCAGTAAAAAGAGGGGGGAAAAGGTTAACAAACAAACAAAAAGCTCAAATTGTGATATGGTCTATTAATAAAATGTGGAGAATAGTAGGAAGTGCCCTTTAGATGCTAGAAATCAGGAAAGGGCTCGTAGAGGAGTGGCAGAAGCTGAGACCTGCAGAACAAGAAGCAGCTCTGGGGAGACTCAGATGAAAGCTAAGGCAATGATCCAGGCTAGAAACTATGGTGTCTCACAATAGAAGGACAGTGGTAGAGACGGTGAAAATTAAATAAATTTGTGATGTATTTTAGCAGTAACTTCTATGGGTCTTGGCAGATTGGATGTTGCAGGCAACGGGAATGCCTGGTGGGGACTGATATTTCAATGACAGTTGAATCACACCATAGAGATGGCTTTCACTATTGTGTTTATTCAGTGGACATTTTCTGTGTCACCAGGATCTTCCTGTCAAAAACTTTTCCAAGCTGAGTGCGCTTTCCAAGAATCTGCTATACAGAACAATTTTCATCTCAATGTCCAAAGACACAACCTTTTACATGGTTCATTTATTTTTCTAGTCTTTCCATGTACATATAACAAAACTGTACCATAGGGCTTCCTAAGTGGCACGGTGGTTAAGAATCCACCTGCCAATGCAGGGGACACAGGTTTGATCCCTGCTCCAGGAAGATCCCACATGCCGCGGAGCAACTAAGCCTGTGTGCCACAACTATTGAGCCTGCGCTTCAGAGCCCGTGACCCACAACTATTGAGCCCATGTGCTACAACTACTGAAGCCCACGCGCCAAGAGCCCGTGCTCCACAACAAGAGAAGCCACGGCAGTGAGGAGCCCGCGCACCACAACGAAGAGTAGCCCCC
This sequence comes from Hippopotamus amphibius kiboko, assembly GCF_030028045.1. Taxonomy (NCBI): domain Eukaryota; kingdom Metazoa; phylum Chordata; class Mammalia; order Artiodactyla; family Hippopotamidae; genus Hippopotamus; species Hippopotamus amphibius. The sequence goes on along the minus strand of NC_080187.1, from coordinate 189,977,529 downwards.
ACTCACCACAACTAAAAGAAAACCCGCACACAGCAAAAAAGACCTAACACAGCCAATAAAATAAATAAATTAATTTTTAAAAATGCACTACTTAAAAAAAAAACTGTACCATGTACTATGTACAGTTTTAGGGTTTTTTTTTTATATCATTATAAAAAATAATTTTAAATGATGTTTAACATTCTGTCATAAGAACGTACTGTACTTTATTGGGTTTTTTTTTTTTCTATTCTTGGGCTGGTCTGTTGTTTCTAATTTTTTCCTTATACTAACATACTTTTCATAAATCTTTGACTCCAGCCCTGATTATTTCCCAATGCTAAACAACTAAAAATGGAAGTTCAAGGTCTAAAGGAATAGTTTTACTCACTAATAAATTACATGTACATATTCATACATCATATTCCACTAAAATGTAACAGCTTAAATTCTACCAGTGCTATATGAGAGAACCTGCAAGAAGGCAGATTACATGAGAGCAAATACTTACAGGTCGGTAAGTGTGGTAGTGGGTGACGGTGAAAAGTTTTTTTCTGATGGCTCAATTCCAGTGAATAGGAAGCAAGGCCTTCATTTGAGAGTGAGGATGTAGATAAAGGTATTGAGTGAGGATGTAGATAAAGGTATTGAGAGTTTGGAGGAGAGAGGAGGAAGCATGATATATCATCTTCTAGGAGAGTAAATGGAGCAGGCTAGTTCAGTAAGGTTATCTGATAATTTTAAAAATTCATTTAAGATGAATGAATATGAAATGACACCATGGTTATGTACTTAGGTATGTTCAGTTGCATGGGTGCAGACATACATTATAAGAGTGTTGGATTTAACCAGGATTAAACCTCCAAATATTGATTTCTAGTCTAGACTACTAAACTGGTCTTCAGTCTAATGTATGATACTCCCTGCCGGACATTCTTGATTGTCCACGTATGCCTCACTGTTCTCCTTTTCTCCATCAGCTCTGTGCCAGAGACCCCCATCTACTGCTTCTTCACCTGTGAGACTTCTGCTTGTCCCTTTTGCTTCAAATTCCCTATTAAGCTTTCCCAGACCCCCCTACACCCACGCAAACCGAGAAACATACCTTTCCTCATAGCTCCCCAAATATCCCCTGATGATCTGTGTGATTTATTTTACCACATTAATTCCATATTTTTATTCTCATTTGAGTCTAAATTCCTTCAGGGAAGGACCTTTGTATTTATTTGTTGTTTTTTATGCTCATTTCCCATGTCAATACCTGATGCATAGTAAGTCCTCATTCAATGTTTATTCATGAAAGTGAGTTTTTGTAATTAAGGGATAAATTCTATGATAAACCTTCATCAGCAAGAAAACAAGTTACGTTGATCATATCCACACCACACCACAGATGACTAGTGAAGATTTTTGTCAATAAAAAGCAACAGGCCCAAGAACAAATTATTGAACTACCAGTCAAAAGAAAAAAAGATAAGTATTCACTTCCACGTGTAGCTTAGATCCAACATCCAGTTTGTCTCTTTAACATTATAATGATAGTAATAATCATAATAAATACTATATTTGTATAAAATTATTTAAATTTTCTAAACATTTTCAGGTTTACAATATGACTGTAAAACATATACACACACATACATATACTTTTCAAAAGAAATGCCAAATTCAAATCCAATGTGGAGATTCCTTCAAAGAGAAAATGTCTTTTAAGTAAATCTTTACAAAAAGATATGCATTTCACAAATTTGGTAGGGAAAGTAGAACATTCCAGGCTGAGTTTAGCACGAAGAAAATATCTAAAGGCTGCTAAATAGTTGGGGTGGGATGAATTGGGAGATTGGGATTGCCGTATATACATTACTAATAAGAAAAAAATATCAAATTGTACACTTTAAATATATGCAGCTTATCGTATGTCAATTATATCTCAATAAGAATTCTTAAAAAAATAAATTGTAAACTTACCTTTGTAGGCAGAAATTTATACCTTATATAACTTTGCCAAATGGGATCATGTACAAAATCCATAATGAACAGAAATACGCAGAGTAAATAAAGAACTTATTTTTTATTTGGTCATTCTAGCTTCAGGCAGACACAAACATGGAATATAGACAAGAAAAGCCAAACTTTTACCTAATAACATAGCATGAGAATTGCAGATACATTATAATTCTCTTAGCAAATTCTCTATACACAAAATGTAATGAAAAGTAGAGATAAAAGAAACCTTAATTGCCATTAGAGAATAAAATAGAAATTCCACTTAGATCTTTAAAGGCAGCTATTCTTAAAAATTAATTCATTGGATAAATGTTCAAGTTTCTTCCTCACTTCTTCTATGGGAACATTTATCCTATGTGCTCTGGATAGAAATGAATGTTATCAAATCTTTGAGTTCAAATTCACAGCCTGAAGAGTTATTTATAACTGGGCAAACTGGTGAGGGATACTTAACTGGCCTCCAAATCTCTTAAAGATAATTTGAAGAGAAATTCTCTGCCCAAATGTTATTAATTATATATATAGCACCTTAGGTAGCTTATTTGAGAGGCTTTAGAGATCAAAAAGGATGTGAAAAAAAGTGACGAGAATCAAAGCTAAAACATCAATTTGAATTGAACTGCACAATGAAAATTTACTCCAGCACTTTGTTGCAATGTAATCTATAAATAACCCTCTAAGATTCACTTGCCAATTAGGAATCATCACATGGCATGCACCTTAGATGTCAGTGGTTAATTTGCATGTCAGTGAAACATTAATTTGATGAAAATTTTAAAGCTTTATGCACTATTTATATCATAAGTGGAAGCACAGTAAGTGTACTGCACTGATTTTTCATTGTATTCAATGTAATTTTTAAAAGGCCAAGTTTAAATGATCAGTATAGTTTGCTATACTAATCTGATAGTTTGCTTCAGTTCAGGACAACAGATCTGTGTTTTAGACTTTAAATTCTTTTTAACATTAACTATAATTGAGATGTCTGAAAAAAATGGTGTGTATGTGGGAGATAGTGAAGATGAGAATCAGATTTATACCCAGAGGTAGCTGGTTAGATTTGGAAGTTTAATTCAGAGTTTGTGGCCTTAGCCATAAACATGTCACCCTGAGTCAATAATTTAGTTCTTTTATTTTTCATGTTTTTACTTTTTTTTTCTTGCCCTGAGGTTTTCTAGAGTCAAAAAGAACAGTTTTGTGGGTGGTCCCTTCTAAAAGCTGAAAATGGTTGTTGATTCAAGTACAAAGGGAAACAACCAGTGGGCACTTAAACTTAACTACTGTATTTAAGTACAGTACTTAGAACAAATTTTGTATTTACATATCCAGAAACTTCATAAACTGACAAGCCTGGTGGGGTTTAGCTTGACATTGGAATTGTCACACTTGTCAATTAGGTCCAGCCACTGGCTGACTGGGGAGCAAGTAGAAAAGCCAATGAGAGAAGAGAGCAAAAGAGAAAGAAGAGAAATGTCTGGAAGTCTCCACTCCACTACCACAGAATCACAATGACTTTCTAACATTTATTTTCATCCTCATATCCTCAGACTATTTGGAGTTTAGCATACCCGGGGGGAATTCTTTCTAATGAAAAAATTTGGTTATTTTGCTCTACCAGTTGGTACTATTAATAGTGTTTTTCTAGAAAGTGGAAGCTGAGCATCATTAAAGATAGGGTCTAAATACATAAGGCAAATGCTAACAGCTATAAAAGGGGACATCGACAGTGACACAATAATAGTGGGAGACTTGAACACCCCACTTACATCAATGGACAGATCATCCAAACAGAAAATAAATAAAGACACACAAGCTTTAAATGACACATTAGACCATCTCGACTTAATTGATATTTATAGGACATTCCATCCAAAAACGACAGACTACACGTTCTTCTCAAGTGCACATGGAACATTTTCCAGGATAGATCACATCTTGGGTCACAAATCAAACCTCAGCAAATTCAAGAAAATTGAAATCATATCAAGCATCTTCTCAGACCACAACACCATGAGACTAGATATCAATTACAGGAAAAAAACTGCAAAAAATACAAACACATGGAGGCTAAACAATTCACTCTTAAACAACCAAGGAATCACTACAGAAATCAAAGAGGAAATCAAAAAATATCTAGAAACAAATGACAACGAAAACACAACAACCCAAAACCTATGGGACGCAGCAAAAGCAGTTCTAAGAGGGAAGTTTATAGCAATACAGTCCTACCTTAAGAAACAAGAAAATGATCAAATAAACAACCTAACCTTACACCTCAAACAACTAGAGAAAGAAGAACAAAGAAACCCTAAAGTGAGCAGAAGGAAAGAAATCATAAAGATCAGAGCAGAAATAAATGAAAAAGAAAGGAAAGAAACCATAAGAAAAATAAATGAAACTAAAAGCTGGTTCTTTGAGAAGATTAACAAAATTGATAAACCATTAGCCAGACTCATCAAGAAAAAAAGGGAGAAGATGCAAATCAACAGAATTAGAAATGAAAAAGGAGAACTCACAACGGACACCTCAGAAATACAAAACATCATGAGAGACTACTACAAGCAACTATATGCCAATCAATTGGATAACCTGGAAGAAATGGATACATTCTTAGAAAAATACAATCTTCCAAGACTGAACCAGGAAGAAATAGAAACCATGAACAGACCAATCACAAGTACAGAAATTGAGGCAGTGATTAAAAATCTCCCAACACACAAAAGCCCAGGACCAGATGGGTTCACGGGCGAATTCTATCAAACATTTCGAGAAGAGTTAACACCTATCCTTCTCAAACTCTTCCAAAATATTGCAGAAGGCGGAGCACTCCCAAACTCATTCTACGAGGCTACCATCACCCTGATACCAAAACCAGGCAAAGATGTCACAAAAAAAGAAAACTACAGACCAATATCACTGATGAATATAGATGCAAAAATCCTCAACAAAATACTAGCTAACAGACTGCAACAGCACATTAAAAAAATCATCCACCATGATCAAGTGGGGTTTATCCCTGGGATGCAAGGATTCTTCAATATACGCAAATCAATCAACGTGATACATCATATCAACAAATTGAAGGATAAAAACCATATGATCATCTCAATAGATGCAGAAAAAGCTTTTGACAAAGTTCAACATCCATTTATGATAAAAGCTCTCCAGAAAATGGGCATAGAAGGAAATTACCTCAACATCATAAAAGCCATATATGACAAACCAAAAGCCAACATTGTTCTCAATGGAGAAAAACTGGAAGAATTCCCTCTAAGAACAGGAACAAGACAAGGGTGTCCACTCTCACCACTGTTATTCAACATAGTTTTGGAAGTGTTAGCCACAGCAATCAGAGAAGAAAAAGAAATCAAAGGAATCCAAATTGGAAAAGAAGAAGTAAAATTGTCACTCTTTGCAGATGACATGATATTATATATAGAAAACCCTAAAGAGTCTACCAGAAAACTGCTAGCACTCATTGATGAGTTTAGTAAAGTAGCAGGATACAAAATTAATGCACAGAAATCTCTTGCATTCCTATACACTAACAACGGAAGAGCAGAAAGAGAAATTAAGGAAACTCTCCCATTCACCATCGCAACAAAAAGAATAAAATACCTAGGAATAAACCTGCCTAAGGAGGCAAAAGATCTGTATGCAGAAAACTTTAAGACATTGATGAAAGAAATCAAAGACGACACAAACAGATGGAGGGACATACCATGTTCCTGGATTGGAAGAATCAACATCGTGAAAATGACTGTACTACCCAAAGCAATTTACAGATTCAATGCAATCCCGATCAAATTACCAATGGCATTTTTCACCGAACTAGAGCAAGAAATCTTACGATTTGTATGGAAACGCAAAAGACCCCGAATAGCTAAAGCAATCTTGAGAAGGAAAAATGGAGTTGGTGGAATCAGGCTTCCTGACTTCAAACTATACTACAAGGCCATAGTGATCAAGACAGTATGGTACTGGCACAAAAACAGAAAGGAAGATCAATGGAATAGAATAGAGAACTCAGAAGTAAGCCCAAACACATATGGGCACCTTATCTTTGACAAAGGAGGCACGAGTATACAATGGAAAAAAGACAGCCTCTTCAATAAGTGGTGCTGGGAAAATTGGACAGCAACATGTAAAAGAATGAAATGAGAACACTTCCTAACACCATACACAAAAAGAAACTCCAAATGGATTAAAGACCTACATGTAAGGCCAGAAACTATAAAACTCCTAGAGGAAAACATAGGCAGAACACTCTTTGACATACATCAAAGCAAGATCCTTTTTGACCCACCTCCTAGAATCATGGAAATAAAATCAAGAATAAACAAATGGGACCTCATGAAACTTAAAAGCTTTTGCACAGTGAAAGAAACCATAAACAAGACTAAAAGGCAACCCTCAGAATGGGAAAAAATAATTGCCTATGAAACAACGGACAAAGGATTAACCTCCAAAATATACAAGCAGCTCATGCAGCTTAATACCAAAAAAGCAAATAACCCAATCCACAAATGGGCAGAAGACCTAAATAGACATTTCTCCAAAGAAGACATCCAGATGGCCAACAAACACATGAAAAGATGCTCAACATCACTAAGCATCAGAGAAATGCAAGTCAAAGCCACAATGAGGTATCACCTCACACCAATCAGAATGGCCATCATCACAAAGTCTGGAAACCACAAATGTTGGAGAGGGTGTGGAGAAAAGGGAACTCTCCTGCACTGTTGGTGGGACTGTAAGTTGGTACAGCCACTATGGAAAACAATTTGGAGGTTCCTTAAAAAACTACAAATAGAACTACCATATGATCCAGTCATCCCACTACTGGGCATATACCCAAAGAAAACCATAATCCCAAAAGAAACTTGTACCATAATGTTTATTGCAGCACTCTTTACAATAGCCAGGACATGGAAGCAACCTAAATGCCCATCAACAAATGAATGGATACAGAAGATGTGGCATATATATACAATGGAATATTACTCAGCTATAAAAAGGGATGAGATGGAGCTATATGTAATGAGGTGGATAGAACTACAATCTGTCATACATAGTGAAGTAAGTCAGAAAGAGAAGGACAAATATTGTATGCTAACTCACATATACGGAATCTAAAAATGGTACTGATGAACTCAGTGACAAGAACAAGGACGCAGATACAGAGAATGGACTGGAGAACTCGAGGTATGGGAGGGGGCGGGGGGTGAAGGGGAAACTGAGAAGAAGCGAGAGAGTAGCACAGACATATATATACTACCAACTGTAATATAGTCAGTGGGAAGTTGTTGTATAACAAAGGGAGTCCAACTCGAGGATGGAAGATGCCTTAGAGGACTGGGGCGGGGAGGGTGGGGGGGACTCGAGGGGGGGCATCAAGGAAGGGAGGGAATATGGGGATATGTGTATAAAAACAGTTGATTGAACCTGGTGTACCCCCAAAAAAATAAAAAATAAAAAAAAATAAAATAAAAAAAAATTAAAATGTATTACCTTAAAAAAAAAAAAGATAGGGTTTAGGTTTTCAATTTAATACAACAGATGTGTGTATATATATACGTTGATTCATTATTAGCTAATCAGTTATGTGTTTATGGCTTCTACATCCAGTTAGATTATAAGTATCCTTAGATCAGAAATCATGCCTTCGTTTGCCTGATATTCCCTCAGCATCTATAATATTAGACCTTAATAATAATTGCAGACTTGATTGTATTTCTAAACACATTCAAATTAACTTTGATGGTCTGTCTCCTTCCACAATGGGGAAAAAAACAGACATTTTGACAGAGAAAATACATAAGTAGATTAAGATAAGGTCAGTGAGAAAGACAACACACAAATGCACTCTATAGAGCCTTATATGATCAATAAATTAGATTGGCTCTGAGCTTTCTAGTGGTCAAAGGAAAAGAGAAAATGTGATCAGTTAAGAAATTCACATCGCCCCTGAGATTAAGAATACTTATATATTAGGGGAAAAAAGCTATAATTTAAAAGTATACACAATCATTAATTTGCATCCCCTTATATCCTCATTTCATAAATGTTCACATTTTTTTGTTAATCATGTTAATTTTCACTTTCAAGAGACTATAAATGAATATTGGTTATTAAACATAAAACCTAATTCAATAGTTTTCTTCATATTAGTGTATGGGAAGGAAAACTAAATTTGAGATTTAAATGCACTAATTTGAATCACTTAATTTGTTTCCAGTTGCATCTGGTTATGAAAATTGAGTGCCAAACTTCAACTTCCTCAGTAAACATTTAATAAGTACTGAACTTACAGAAGAAACTGAACTTTTTAAATAAAACTTTTCCAAAATAAACATTGACAGTTTTCATTTTTACCTATATAGAGCAGTGCTCCCTACCCTCCCAGCCCCCCAACTATATTCACTCCGGGCCAAAAGGAAAAAAAAAAAACCCAACATAAGAAAACAGTGGGTAGTTTTCATGACTTAGTATGAAGAAAAGTGAATGGAATTAAAGTCACCATTCAAATGTAACAAAGCAAAGGCACTATGATACTCTATTATTTCTATTCTTTGCCTTACGATATGTGAGGTTAGTACCTGAATTACCCAAATGTATATTATGTGCTACATAGCTTAGACTTTTAAAGGTCAAAGAAGTATTATTCCTCAATGGATTTTATTCAGGTGAAACCTGCCCTCTCTTCCTGTGTTAAGCTCTGACTCTTTCCGGGTTTAATAAAAGTTGTTCTCTCATCCTTTCACCTACTAATTTCCAAGTCTTCAACAGTAAATCCCCTAACCAGACAATGTTTAGGATATTTACACAAAAATTTATGACACAGGAGAAAAGTAACAAAAGATTCAGAGCCAAAAGAGTACTAATTTTTAAGGCAATTAATTTTGAAGAAGAATAGGGGATCAACATAAACTCAGCAACCATCTGAATGATAGTAAGTATATAGTACAAAAAATTCTCTATTTGGGGGTCCTGAGAAATTTCAGCAAGTGGTTGTGGGGTAATGAATGTTTGTAATTCATTAGCTACTATTTTAAAATGCAAAGCACACCAAGACATCAATGATGTTCTTTTTAATCTCAACAAACAGGCTATTACAATTAAAGCACTTGCAAAAAGACAGTATATTTCTATATAGATTTTGATGAGATTTCAATGTTTTAATAAAAATTATTTAATAACATTTCAAAATTCCCTGGAAAGAAGAAAATATGTTATGACATTGGTTCAAAAATGCATGTGTTTGTAGACACCAATCTTTTATGAGTATTTAGTAACAGCCAGCATTTCTATCCTGAAAACTTCTTTTCCTCAGGATCCTTTAATAAGGTTTTAGTGTATCTTTAAGAAAATAATCACTGTTTACTTAAAAAATATATTTTTTGCAAGTAGAGAAAATAATAGCATTCTAAAGTGCTTGATTTTCTTTTCTCACTTTCCATCTTCCTTCAGCTCCTAGACAACAAAACAATGGTTCTTTCTTCATGTGGAAGAGTAAACTCAATAAATACAAATGGCTAGGGGGCCTCACAGCAGTGAAATTATGGCTTCACAAGGACTTTTGTTTTCTTTACGAAGAAACAAGTTTAAAAGGACCTTTTTCAACATACTTTAAAGTCATGCATATTTCAATGATATAATTAAACTGGCAACACTAAACATTGCTGACTGATAAATGAGACCAAAATAATTAAGTTCTGTTCTTTGTACAATCAAGATTTAGTGCAGCAATCAATCTGGGTAAGAATTTGGGAGTCTGGAGACTTCAGAAGATGAACAAGCAAGTAGCTAAATTTGGTCATGTGGGAAGGTGGTTAAATGAGTATACAGTTTATACAAAGCTGTGGATACCCTCCATATCTTAATCTTCATTAGAACCTGGTTGATTCATTGCTCACGTGGTCCCATACTAAGTTGGACATGGCCGTGCAAGGAGACAAACAAAAGAAGAGTATATAAGTCCACGTATGCAGTGAGCACTACCGATATTGAAAATATAAGATAATAACAGACTGAAAATAAGAGTTTTTTTCCCAAAGCCAACCCTCTCCCCTCAAACAAGAGGCACGAAGACTGTGATGAAAAGCATTAAGGGTCTAAATACTAAGAGTGATAAAGGAGAGAGAGAGAACACAATATACTTTCCACATATATATTTGTGGGACTGTGAGTATGGTTTGGATGCCTACTCAGGTCTTCCATTTTTATTTTCTTCTACCTAATTCTTGCTTCCCTCCTTTGAATAAATCACACAGCTTTCAATAACCTAAATAACACTCCCAGTGCATGTTTTTTTCCCTGTGGAATCAGACTGCGGTCAGAGTGAGGTGTTCGTATTATTTCTCCCGGGGGCTGCAACTCCATGTTTCAGCAGACTGATGTACTTAGCAAGTCCATCACGCAAGTCAAAGTAAATATCACCAGGGCAGTCAGTTGTGTTAGTAACTACTGGGATTTACAGAAATATATATATATATATATATACACCCACACATATACATAAACACCCACACACATACACACACACACACATATATAATTTTTTAAAAACCCTCTTGTTGGAGCAGCTTACTCTGATTACTACCCACGGACCTTAGAAAAAGAAGAAACATCTTCTCAGGAAAATGCACCTTCCTTTGTAGTGGGCTAAGGAACAGACACGCCGAACAGGTGTTATCACTGTAATTTAGGGAAATGGGAAAAGGAGTGTCCTAGCCTCCAACAAAATGACCATGCAGTAGTTGTGTTTTGGCATCTCCAACTAGGGATACCTGGGTTGCTTTGACTCCGGATGCACGTCTGCCTCCATGAACGTTAGCATGCGGCTAGGGTGGGGGAGCAAGAAACGTCTACACCAGCGCTTGGCCCTTTGCAGAGTGGAAATTGCACTTTGTTTTCAAAAACGGATTCTTCTCCAGAAACCGTACAATTCGACTAAGCTTCAGCTAGCACAAATAGAGTGATAAACACACATTCTCCAAAAAAGGCGGGGGAGGGGGGAAGGGGTGAAAAAATAAACCCCACCCAGGCACCTTTAAGAGAAACAGGTGCTAGCAAGAGAAAGCAGCCAGTTGCCAACAACACTTAAAACTCCATCCTCGTTACTCCGAAAACAATTTCAGTGGGGAAATATCGCGCCCTGTTTCTGAGGGTTTAATTCACTAGGCTGTCTCCGTGAATTAGAGTGAGGTCTAAGTTTCACACTCAGCAGCGGTTTTCACTGACGACTGCTGTTGCCCTCTGAGCTCGAAGAAGTCTGTTTCCAAACCGGTAAGCCCTTTCCTCCAGGTAGCCTTGACCTCACTCCTCCAAGTCGCCACTTTTATTTAGGGCCCCGTGAGCGGCGTCTGTCGCTCAGCCCGGCTCCAAGAACAGTCACCGCGAACAATGAACCAGACAAGGGACCCACCCAGCGAGCGCCTGCTCGCCGGCCGCGCGCAAGCCTGCCCGCGCGGGACGTTCGGGCTTCGGGGCTCCCGGCGGCCCCGTCCTTTCCCGTCCAGAACCCAAGAAAAGCAAGAAGGTAGGTCGTCCCCGCACCCAGACTCCCGGGAGCACCCACTCCGCCTCCCTCTCAGCACCCGCTGTTAAAGACGCCGCATGTAAAAAGAAAACCAGAAGAGGGGGCGGCGTGGAGGTCCGGCCGCTGCCCACCCGAAACCAACTAGCCCAGCAGGGGCGCGTAAGCACTCACTGGCGCCCGAGTCCGCGGCGTATTGAAATGCCAAAGGATTTGGGGTGGGGGCAAGAGGTGGGGCCAGGAGCCTTAAAGTGGCTTCCGCTCCCTTCCCCCCTACCCCACACCCCCCCACCCTCCGGCCTGGCCCGGCTCTGGGATCGGGCAAGACACAAAAGACGTGTCGAATCCGTGCCAACAACTCTGCCGCCGCCTCCGCCTGCGCTGCGCAGGGCAGCCGGGCGGCGGGGCCTCGCGGCCGGGTCCCCTCGCCGGCCGGGGCGCGCTCGGAGGCTGGAGCATCCCTGGACGCGCCCGGACCTCTCCCGTGCGCTTGTCGCGCAGCCTACCCGCCCCCCAACAGGAGCTCCGAGCTCCGCAGATAAAGAGGCTGAGGCGGCGGAGGAGAAGCGAGAGAAAAAGCGAGACTTACTTGGGGGCGGAACGCTCCGCCGGACTCCCGCTTCGGGCTCGGCAGGTGCCCGGCACCGCGGGCCCGGGCTGAAGGCGCTGGCGCAGCTCCGAGCTGGGCTCGACTTGGCGAGCACGGGAAACTCCCCTTGCCACTCGGCCCCGCGCCGCGCTCCTCGCTGTCACCACACCGCGCGACGCAGGCACGCTCCCCCGCTGCCTCCTCAGCCCCGGTGGGTCTCTCTGCCCTCCTCTCCCGGGCCGCCCGCTCCCCCACAGACCACACCCTGTCACCTCAGCGGCCCTCCACTCCTGCCTCTTTGACACTTCCACCGGTTACTCCTCCGCCTGCGTCCTCCCACCCCCCTCAGCCCACGTGCTTCTGCCGCTCCGGCGGCTCCGAACTTCCCCTGCCCGAGCCCCCACCTCGGCTCGGAAAACCCCGGGGTCTCCAGGCCCCGGCCAGGTCCCGCTCGGGGTGGCATGGCGGCGGACTGACCTTTAGGTCCTCGCCCACGTTCCCGCAGCCCCTCGATTACGCAGGACCCATCATTTAGATCTTGTTCATGCCGTGGGTTAGGCATTGAGTCCTGTGTGTAAGGATGTAATTTTTTCATGTGCCATATATCACTTTTAATATTGTAGAAATTTATTCCCGCGTGTCACTTAGTAATCATCGAGCAGCTATCCATTGGCCTTTGGGGCTGGGCTGTCAGCCCAGCTTTCTCCATATGCGAAAAAGCCCGGCAAAATTCCTGAACACCCTCTTTTGCCCAATCCAAACCAAAAAAGCCATTTTCTACTGTTGTTTGCTGTTCTTATAGAAAGATCTTGATATTCCCTTTTCCCTGTTCTGCAGACAAAGTTAGAGGTTCTTTTCCAAGGGCTCTCCTCTGCACTCTTATTCATAGTTCCACGATAGTTCTTATCACCCGTTTGGTGTTCTCTCGTCACCTAACTGCCTCTACTACCGGTCCAAAACTCTCTCCAGGCAGAACTTTGTCATGCTCATAACTTTCTCAGCAGCTTCTAGTACAGTTCCCAGTACATACTATATGCTCAAAACAATTGTTCAAGGAATACTGTCCTTTAGTTATGATGCAAACGTTGGTGGTTTTATATTATCTTTAAAGAAATGAAGCCTTCAGTCACATTCTTGCCCACATCCCAGCTAACAGGTCATGTAAAAACCAGAACTTTTTGTATTTAGCTGAGTGATTTCTCGTGCATTCCTTGCTGTGACACTTAAAACAAATCTTCTTTGCAGGTATTACTTTTTCTGACTTGATGAAGGTTACTAAGCTTGAACTCCTAAGTGCCTGAGCTGAGGCTCCATGTCTCTTGATACTAGCCCAAGCTGCGTGGGGCTGATGTTCTTATCTCGTTACCATCCTGCCCTGACTGTCCACCCGGCCCTGACTGTCCAGTGCTACGTGCTAAAGCTTCCTACCAGCTACACAGACAACCTGCCCAACCAGCTCTCCTCCAAAGAGAGCATTTTACCATTTCTTTGTCCTCTCTGTTACTCTTGACCCCTAAGTTAGACTTCAAAAACGAAGCAAGAAAACTCTAAGCTCAGACTTCTTGTAGTAGTGATCGTCTTACTCTTACACTTAAAAAATAAATAAATTTGGCATATATCTTGCCTCAGCTATCCTTGTTTCTTACACAGGGCTTCTTATTTCTTTGGTTTCTCCACTGAAATAAGTAGCAACTAACATTTATTAAGTTAGAAATATCATCGAACAACCAGTCATTGTTTTGAGCACTTTACACATATATTAGCTCATTTAATCCTCAAGAACTGTATGAAGAAGAGACTACTTTACAGATGGGAAACAGAGGCATAGAGGTGGGGTCACACAGCCAGTAATTAGTGGAACAGGGATTGGGTTCCTGACAATCTACTTCAGAGGTTGCTCTCTAACCACCCTGCTATGTGACCTTCCACAATCCCTTGCTCCTAAGAGATGTTAAACATTTTTAAATAATGAATATTTATTCATCTACACTTAGCTTCACAGCAGGAAAAAGAGACAGTAATGATATGGGCACAGCTTCAGGTTATCAAGAACACATGATTGGCCCCAACATCACCAGAACGGCTTTCTTTTGGGGGATCATAGACGTCACCTGTAACCTATATTTGAAACATGTGAGGGAAACAGTCCAGGCACATGACTTCAGGTGTGTGAGATAACAAAGGCTTCAAGGTTGGATTCCAGTTCTTTTTAAACTAAATTTTTAGACACCGCCACCTAAATTGACTCCTGGCCAAGGCCACCAACAAGCCAGTTTTTGTCCTTCAGGGACCTTGCTCTGTGCAAGGCATCCCCTCAGTCCCTGTGGCAGGCTGAATAATGACCCCCGAAAGACAACCATGTCCTAACCCCTGGAACCTGTGAATGTCACCTTATGTGGCAAACAATGGGTTTTGCGGATGTGACTAATTAAGGATCTTGAGAGCAGATTATCTTGGATTATCAAGGTGGGTCCTAAATGCGATCACATGTCCTTATTCGACAGAGACAGAGAGACATTTGACATGTAGAAGAGGAGAAGGCAATATGACTACAGAGGCAAAGATTGGAGTGATACAGCCACAAGCCTAGGAGTGCCACCAGAAGCTAGAGGAGGCAAGAGAGGGATTCTCCCCAAGAGCCTCTTGAGGGATTATGGCCCTGACTACATGGTGATTTCAGTCCAGGGAAATTGATTTTGGACTTAGCCTCCAAAACCATGTGAAAATAAATGTGTGTTGTGTTAAGTCACCAAATTTGTGGTAATTTGTTATAGAAGCCATAGGAAGCAAATACAGTCCTCAACTCTGGAAGATGACTTTCTATACCTGGGGATGAAATAGAAGAAAGGTCTTCCAAACAATTGGTCAGTCCCCTCTTCTATGGCTGGTAGAACCAATCAGTTGGAAGAGGGAAAGTGGCTATTTGACCCCAAGCATAATATTATAGAAAAGCCTTCCATTTTAGACT
This sequence comes from Hippopotamus amphibius kiboko, assembly GCF_030028045.1. NCBI lineage: Eukaryota > Metazoa > Chordata > Mammalia > Artiodactyla > Hippopotamidae > Hippopotamus > Hippopotamus amphibius. Next base: position 189,962,448 of record NC_080187.1, on the reverse strand, counting down.
TTGTCATTACCTCCATACAATAAATACATACAATAACTGAGATATACAATTTAAAGTAAACTTGAAATTTTAAATTTGTTTCCCACTATCTGGCCATACTGCATAAAATGTGTGATGGTTTAATTTTAAAATATATATTCTATAATTATCTAGTGAATAGCAAAAATATATTTTCATTGTTAGAAGTGTTAATTTGTAAAGTAAAATACATATATATAAACTTTTCATAGACTTTGTAACCTTTTTCTCACATTTTGCTATGTTTGGAACCTCAGAACAAACAAACCAAAAGTGTGGCCCAGGCTCTCTTAAACTCTGAGAGGCCCTATTGGCTGAAATTAAGAACTAGGTTTTTCTTTGTCTCTCATCTTCTTCTTCCTTTTTATTTTTTTAAACTAGTGCTACGCAATAAAATAACCAAACTAAACTTGAGTTTCAAATAAAAAAATAACTTTTAGGTATGAGTCACTGTGTCATGCAATATTTGAGATAAGTTGTTTCCATTTTGCAACCTGTTGTTAACTGTGCAATATTTGGGATTTGGGGACATACTTATTCTAAAAAGTTATTCATTGTTCATCTAAAATTCAGATTTAGCTGGGTAGCCTGCATTTTTATTTTCTCAGTCTGACAAACCTATTTTTGACTTTCTGTTGTTTGTGCATTTTCCCATTCTTCTCCCTTTCCTTGATCCACCATCCGTCCCCCTCACTTTTTTTTTTTTTTTTTTTTTTTTTTTTTTGGGCACACAGGCTTAGTTGCTCCGCAGCATGTGGGATTTTCCTGGAGCTGGGATCGAACCCGTGACCTCTGCATTGGCAGGTGGATTCTTAACCACTGCGCCACCTAGGAAGCCCCCCCCCCCCCCCACTTTTTATTGGAACTAACTACTTGGTGTTCACTTAAAGCAAGGCTGAAATCAGATTTGATCCCTCACTTCTGGCCTAGGGCTGATACCTTGCTCCACGCAGAAGAACAGAGAATGACGTGACTCCTCTAAGGTTTGGTCATAGAGCGTACATCTCTGCCACCAGTGGGGGATTGCCCATTGTCACAGAGAGTGTTCAGCATGCTGCTGTTTATCATACAAATAGTAGACTGGGTTAAGCTCAAGACCTGTTCTTTCCTTTCGAACTAGAATTACTCCCACCCCTCACCCCCGCTGTCATTCACAGTCCTTTGGCGGGCAGTAGGTGAATATTCTTTGCCCCTTTCACATCCTTTCCGATTTCTGGCAGATAGATGTATAGTGGATGATACAAAAGGGCAGAGGCAGAAAGGTGGATCATTTGTATGGCTTATATTGGAAATGTGAGGTACAAATAAAGCAAGTCAGGTAAATCACTCAGTTATCTGAGATTTAGTTTCTTCTATAGAAATAGAACATAAACCCTGATTCTACATACTTTATATCTCTAATCTCTTGTATAATTTTTTACATGTTTTTCAGACATATAACTATTTCCATTTTGAATTAAAATTGTTTGGAGACTTGAGAGTCAGACAGTTCTTGATTTGGATCTCAGTGCCTCTGCTTATTAGTTGAGTAAACTTGGTAAGTTTTTAATTTCTCTAAACTAATTCTCACCCCAAAACATACGGATAACAATAATCACCCCATAAAGTTGTTACGAAATTAGATGAGAAAATATCTGTAAAATGTTTGACTCACACAGAATAGTCTATCAACAAATGGTAACTATTTTTTTTGCCTTACCTGATACCATGATTCCATACAGTGCTGCATCCCCCGCTCATGTCTACTATAATGATGTGCACACATTAAGCACTCAAAAAATATTAAATAAATGGATGAAGGGATATAAGGTAATTTATATGAAAGTGCTATGAAGTTGACAAAGTGTGGCATTTTAAAAGGTTAGTACTAATAGTAATAATTAATAAGTAATAATAGGTAACACCGCTAAGTCTTTGATTCTGGCTCAGCTTTGGAGAACTGCTCTGCAAGAAATGTTTGATGCTTAACCTTTTTCATCTAAACATTCAATTGGGAAGAGACGCTGTCTACACAACAGCAACATCTAGTGATCAATGGAAAATGGTTTATTCATTTTGTTTTACTCAATAAAAATTCCCATTCTTCCTTCAAAGACTTTTTACTATATTTCTTTCACTGTACCTGTATCAACTAAATTAATCTTGGCTAAATTCACAGAGACATCCCCTTCCCCTCAAAAATGGTTTTCATATATTCCTCCTGTATCAGAATGCACAGTTCAGCAGGCCACAGCCAATGTGTTGGCCCCACAGTCATCAGGGATGTAAGTTCCAACATCCCTGTACTGCCTCTTAGGTGATGTTATCTGTTGGGACTCCAGTAATCCCTTCTCTTTATGTACTGCAGGTAGAGGGGAGAGGATAAAGGGCAAAAAGGGTAAAAAGTGAGCCCTTCCAGGTGAATCAGTCTTCCTTAAAGAGTCTTTCCAAAGCTCTACCAGATGAATTTCACCTACTCTGTGTGACAGGAGAAGCTGGGAAATGTCACTTTTAGCAGGACACACTGCTGCCTGAATACAATTAAGTTCAGTTACTCAAGAGAAAGACAGATATTAGACAAATAACAAGCAGTGTTTGCCATTGACTTCACATTTTCCTTTCATCTTCATCTTCTAAGTCCTGGTTTGCTATAAAATTTGGCAACTCCTTGAATGTTCTGTACCTGAATAATTTTCTCCTTTCTGTATGTCATTTTTATTATTTCACAAATCCACTGCCTGCTTTTTTATCCATGCAGTCTTTTTCATATTCTTATATTAGTTACTTAATCATACTAAAGTTCTTCATATATTTCATTTTTATTCAGTTCCGAACTATTCTTACTATCCACTCTTTTCTCTCAGTGCTGTCCAGTTCTGCTCTTTGACTCTACAATCATTGACTTTTACATTTTTCCATCTTTAATCCAGATGTTTTCAGGGTCTTTGATCTTTTGTGATCTAGAAAACTTTAGCCTCTGATGTGATATCTGGTATTTGTTTCAAAATAATCCAGTGTTGGGAGGGAAGAAAAGTCAGTGACGTACCAATGAAACAAGATTAGCCATGTGTTGAAATTATTGAAATCAAGTGATGGATTTGTAGGGAGTTCATTATGTCATTGCTTCTAATCTTGTGCATGTTTTAAATTTTATATAATAAAAAGCAAAGAAAGAAATCATTAAATCTCTGCAAACTGTTGAGGTATAAAGTCCTCCCCAAAATTTATTCAGAAAACTCTGGGGGGCTTACATGGGGTTGGTCACCTACACTTCTGCGATCTTCTCTCATATTGGTGTCACTCTGCCTTCCACATCTTCCCATATATGACTCTCAGTCTTTTCACCAAATATGCACGCATACACATACAGACAAAGTAATTTGTATAAGGTAGTCTTTAAGAAGACCTATTGGCCGTATGCTGCCTTCACATAACATATTGCATAGCAATATAAAAGACTACATTTTTCTTCCTTCCTTGGGGCTATGTGTGGCCTTTGTCTTTTTCTTCCTCCATCCCCCCCCTCCCCTGACTGAAATGCAGACGTAAATTGCAGGGGCTGACCAGCCAGAGTGACCATGAATCAGTGCCTTTAGGTGGCAGAGCATGAGGATACAGGAGCCTGAGTCCCGGAAAACCAGGAGCCACCACAGCAGATCTGGACTGTCTTCCTTTAGTTTTGTTTATAAACGCAAGAGAAATAAACATTTATCTTATTTAAGCCACCGTTATTATGTTGTATGTGTCTTTCTATTACATGCTGCCAAACCTAATCCTACTTGATATACTTACCAAAGGATTTTCTTTTTTCTAAACAAGTAGAATTCTGAATCTAAGAGAAATGCTATTGCCAGATATTAATAATTTATTTTTTTATTCACCTCATTACACCAAATTCCTATATCCATTCCCAGGTCCAGTTATAGACCCCCCTCTTGTCTCCTTGACTTGTTATTGTATGAACCAGTATAATAAATAAAGTCAATTGCAAAGGTCAAGTCTAAACAATTTAAATATCATCTTAAAAGAAGAATACATTATTTCAGTTATGTATTGCTGCTAACAAATTACTCCAAAACTTAGTAGGTGAAAATAGCAATGTTTTATTATTTCTCACAGTTCTGTGGATTTACTGGTATCAACTGGATGGTTCTTCTGTTCCTTATAGTATAGCTGAGGTCATTCAGGTGGTATACTCAGTTGGAAGATATGCTGTGGCTGAAATGTTCACCAAGGCTTCTCACCCTCTAGGGCTTCCCTCCTCTGGCCTTTCATTATTTCATTGTCTAGCCTGGGCGTCTTTGCAGAATGATGGCTGACTTCTAAGAAAGGCTGTTCCAAGAGGACACACCCTAATATGCCACCATTTATTAAGCCTCTCCTTGCATTAGGCTTGCTAACTTCCAGTTAGCCCACACCTACAGATGAGGAGACTGAGCACAAGGAATTTTAGTAAATTATCCAGAATTATAGATTTAGAAAATAGTAGAATCAGGATTTAAAACTACTTTGGCTGACTCCACATGATAAGAGTGTGATTATAGCTGGACCTACAGAGTTTGGAACTTGATTATTATCTATTTAACACACGTAAGCTTTGGGTCTCCAATTATTTCCAATTAAAAAAACAAAAGGCAGCATATTGTGTAGCTTTTCTGGGTAATACCATAAGTATGTTGTGCAATTTGTAAAACATAATACAAATGCTAAAAATGAGAGAGCTGCCTTATCTTAATGTATCCTCCACAGTGCTGAGCAGTGATTCACTGTGCTACACAATAGCTGCACATGATGTGACTGGATGCTATGTGCCCTGGAGCTAGGCTGAAGCATGGATGTTACTGAAAGGTTGGGGCATTGAGGGGATGGCTGTGTCCTCCTCATGTTGAATTTCCAGGCAACTGCCTCCCTGAGAGTTGAAACTCACTCTTCTTGCAAGGAATGCAAGAGATGTATAGAGACACTTAGGTTGCTGGTAGAGTTTGCATGAAATCATTATCTCATTTCAATACCACTAGAGAAACCTGAAGGGTATGCATGAGGCACTTTAGCATTTTTAATGACAGCCGTTTCAGTTCACATCATTATGCCAAGGATGCAGTGGACTCAAATCAATTGTTTTAGGTAGTAAATGGAGCCCAAACTGCACTGTAATATAATTTATTTTGCAGAAATATCACAAATACTTCACAGGTAATTACGTTTGATGTCAAAAAACACAAACCCTGAATATGAAAATTTGTTATGTAGGTTAGGTTGTATTTAGAAAAGTTTTGCATAGGGTTAAGGCAGTTTTGCAAAGAGAAGGGAAATAAAAATGTACAAATAAGCCTCTTGTTTAGTTAAAGGAGTGATGAGGAAAAGTTTTTAAGGGCTTAAGAGTGAGAGAAGATTTCTGTAGGAAATTGATTCCTATTGTCCTTTGGTCTAAAACCTACTAAATACAGTTAAATTACATATACTAACTACACTAACATATTTAATATCTTTTTTGTTTGTATACCATATTGGTTGTCTGTGCAAAGTGACACACCCTAAATTATCTGCCCCTCCACTCCTCTGCGGTCTCCTCTGTCTCCTACTATTGCTCTCTTTCTTGTTCCCTCTGCTCCAGCCGCATTGGCATCCTTGCTGTTCCTCAAACACAACTGTTCCTTATGCCTGGAACATCTTTCCCTCAGTTGTATGTATGGCTAACTCTCTTACCTCTTTCAAATATTTGCTTAAATTTCACCTTCACCATAAGGCTCTGTTGAAAATTATACCCCATCACCATCCTCAGTATTCCCGATCTCCTTCCTCTGCTATTTTTTAGAGAAAAAAAACACTTTCTAATATACAACATAATTTACTGTCCTGTTTATTATTTGTCTATCTTTGTGTCCAACCTCAAAGCCCAACAGTGGCCTGAATCCTTTTCAGTTTTTGTTTAATGATGTATCTCAAGAGCCTATCACATTGCCTAGCACACGGAAGATAATATTTGTTGAATAAAGCTCTCAATGTCTATTCTTAAATAAGCCTTCCATGCCTACATTGATATTTAGCTTTTGCATTGCCATGTGGGTACAACAGAGCATAATACTTAATAGTATGAGAAATGAAGAATGAAGTGTATGGAAAAAAAATTGGAGAAAGGATCTGCACTCTCCAAAAGAAGGAGAGTGTTTTTCTGAGATAGTGTAGGTAGGGTACAATGTTCTAATGCCACAGTTCTAGTTCAAGATTTCTAAATAACTGTTGTAAAAATTGTCTGAGCTGAAAGAGGCATAGGGCTAAGAATAAGCAGCATGAAAATAAATTTTAACTTGCCTCACTGTCAAATTAATCCCTATTTAAAAATTCCAACTTACAAAATTGTTATTCAAGGGAATTCTTATAAATATGGATCTACTGATTTTAAAATTTTAGTTAACAATAAGTTCACTCACTTTGAAACAAGAATTTTTCAAATAGGTCTCATATTAAGAAGCCTCAGGGACTTCCTAGGTGGCACAGTGGGTAAGAATCCGCCTGCCAATGAAGGGGACACAGGTTTGATCCCTGCCCCAGGAAGATACCACATGCTGTGGAGCAACTAAGCCTGTGCGCCACAGCTATTGAGGCTGTGCTCTAGAGCCCGTGAGCCACAACTATTGAGCCCAACTATTGTGCCGCAACTACTGAAGCCCATACGCCTGGAGCCCGTGCTCTGCAACAAGACAGGCCACCACAATGAGAAGCCCGTGCACCACAAGGAAAATTAGCCCCAACTCGCCACAGCTAGAGAAAGCCCATGTGCAGCAACGAAGACCCAACACAGCCAATAAAATAAATAAATAAATAAATCTATAAAAAAAAAGAAGCCTCAGGTAGTTAGTACAAACTATGATGAAAGCGATTCCTGGCCTATATCAAGTCTTAAAATAAGTGGGTGTTAAGATTGTTTGCCAGTGTATGCCATGAGCATGGGAGGTACAAGTGTGACATTGGTGCTTGTATTTACCATCCTGGGCCTAAAAGATCTCTAAGGTCCCTTTCAGTTGTATCATTCTCTGTCAAAGATAAAGTATTAAGTGTTAGCAGAAATCTGAGAGAGGAAATTTCAAGTGAACATATTAAGGATCATAACTGGTTGAAAGGCAAGCAATGAAAGTATCACTGAAGATAAAATTTAAGTTAGAATTTCCATGTCAATATATGGGCTTACTCATATATATTACTTGACATATGAGGTCTTTTCCCACCTCATTAAAATACACCTGAGAAAAGATCAAAAGACAGGAGGGATGTGTGTGTGTGTGTGTGTGTGTGTGTGTGTGTGTGTGTGTGTGTTCCTTTTTCACTTTATTATCTGTTTCACCAGTTAGGCTGTATGTATCATAATGGCAGGACCCATATCTGATTTGTTCATGAATCCCTAAACATAATAGGAAACAAATATATTTTAAATGCATGAGTTGAAAGAAGATTGTGCTTTTGCAACATGATCTAAAGGAGGATGTCATAACATTTTGTTGAGAAAATAGTGGCAAGAAAATGATCACTTTGATTCAATTTTTGTTCAAAGAATTCTATCATAGTTGCAATTATGACAAATATTTCTATTAACAAGCCATAGACCTATTTTCATAGTAAATAGTTACATTTTTCTATTTTTTTACTGAGATGTATCAGCCATTCATTATGCTGTGCCCTACTCCAATTATGTACCTCATCACTTGTGTCTCAGTTTAAATACATTTATTTTAAATGCATATTTCTAAGCAATTAGCTTCAAAAAATAAGATGGTCATTAAAACATTTGAAAAACTTAAGGGCAAATTCCAGGTAACTAAAAATAAGATTTATACCTAACAAACTGAAAAACAAACAAACATAAAAATCCCAAAAGCAAATTAAACAAAGTCTACAAAACGAAATGCAGAAATAAAAGGTAGCTAGTAAGCAAACAAATAGAGGAGGTATAAAATAAGAAAATAAAACCAAAATATATTGATTATGATATTTATATGTGAGTTGAACTCCTCTGTTTTTATTGGGGTATAGTTGCTTTACAATGTTGTGCTAGTTTCTGCTGTACAATGAAGTGAATCTGCTATATGTATGCATATATCCTCTCTTTTTCTGGGTTACCTTCCCATTTAGGTCACCACAGAGCATTGAGTAGAGTTCCCTGTGCTATACAGCAGGTTCTCATTAGTTATCTATTTTATACATAGTAGTGTATATATGTCAATCTCAATCTCCCAATTCATCCCGCCTCTCCTTTCACCCCTTGGTATCCATAAATGTGTTCTCTATGTCTGTGTCTCTATTTCAGCTTTGCAAATAGGTTCGTCTGTACCATTTTTCTAGATTCCACATATATGCATTAATATATGATATTTGTTTTTCTCTTTCTGACTTACCTCACTCGGTATGACAGTCTCTAAGTCCATCCACACCCACAAAATGATCCAGTTTCATTCCTTTTAATGGCTGAGTAATATTGTATATATGTACCACATCTTTATCCTCTATTAATAGCAAATGCAAAAAAAGAAAGAAAGAGATGGAAGCAGAAGTCACGATAATAATATCAAAATGGAACTCAAGGGGAAAATTAATTTGACATAAAAAACAATTATAGTGAAATGACTTAGTACTATCATACTATGACTAGTTAAGAGACAAAGTGATTAAGCACAGATACTTATGAACAATATAAATGTATACTCACAAATAGAAAGTATATATTTTGTCAAATGCTTGAGGAATGATTGTAAAATTTAATTATATCTAAAACCATGCAAAAAACCTCAACTTTTTAAAAAATGGAAACTGGATGGGCAAGATGACACCTTTTGTCCAAGAATAAACAAAACTAAAAATTAATTAAGATTCCATTAAATAGCAATTTAGTTAAAGAGGGAATAAAAATGCCATTAAAAAGTGTTTAGAACATAATTGAACTGAGAATAATACGTATCAGAATTTCTGGGATAGTTTAAAATACATACTCAAAGGTAAACATATATCCTTAGGGGCTGTCATTAAGAAAGATAAAATGAGTGAAATAAACTTTTTATTTAAGAAATTAGAAAGCTTTAAAGAAAGCAGTCCCAAGGAAAACAAGAAAAAGGAAAGTTATGAATTAGTAAATAGAAAAACAGTGTGAACAGATAGAAATATGTAGAGATTTTTCTTAAATGGAAATCTCTGGGAAATGTAATTATTAAAAAGAAATTATTTTAAAAATAAATATAAAAACCCATAGGGGAGAGATTTTAACTTTACACAACAATTCAATGCATAATTGCATACAAATATATTGGGAAGTCCTAATTTTGTGCAAAAAAAAATCAGAGTAGAAAAAATTGAAATGCTTATTATATGTGTAGCTATAAAAATGTCCTTGGTTAAGAAAGTTTTACAAGCAAGTTCTTCTGAGTTTGTAAGAAACAGGTAATTACAGAGTTACGTGAAAAAATCCAGAGCCTTAAAAATACATAGAAAACAAACCAAATAATTTTATTAACTTATTTTCAGATTGAAAGAAAAAAAAAGTAGACACTTTTGTATACCCCATTTTTTCTTATGAGTATATATCACTTTTATAATCAGCAAAAAATTAAGGCCAAATTTAAAACATCAATGGGAATAAAGTTGATTCAACTGTAATAATTTGATTTATAAATTTGAAGGTGGCATTTTGCATAATATGAAATATGAGATGTGCTTATTTATAGCTTTTTTTTCTATTAAGAAAACTAACAAGAACTTATTTCTTAGGATTGTGTAATCATGAATGGCACTTAAGAGACTTGATTTAATAGGCATCAGTTACTTGTATAGCAAAACAATAATTAAATAATTATATTCTGATTAGATTTAATGTTAACACATACACTAATTCAATAACATTCTTATGTATGTCTTTATTTCTTTATCTAATAAAGAGATTGTATTTTTGTCAATCTATTCAGTTAAGTCAACGTAAAATTGCCATCATAGTTATGTTTGGTTTGATATGTGATCAGACTGCTTTTTAATGGATAGCCCTAGGAAAATTCCAGGATATAGGAAAGCGTATGAAGCACTGCCGTTAACATTTATATGATTGTGATGCCATAAAGCTAAATAATAAATCTATAATGGGTTGGGTATGTGCAAGTGTGGTATAGCCATTAAAACCTTATTACCTTTATTCGTGTAGCTTCTCTGCCTCCACTCCAGTGGATTCTGCTTGGGCATTATCACTGGGTTGTTATCACCAAAAATAATTATGATAAAAAAACTGGGGCTCAGATTATGATGATAATAGTTAAAAGAAATGAAGTTTTTTTGTTGGGATTATTTTCTTATGTAGGTGTCCAAGTGAGTGCCCATTTTTAATTGGGTCAGTTGACTTTTTATTAGTGTATTATAGTGATTCTTTATATGATTTGGATATGTCTTTTGTCAGATAGATGTATCACAAATATTTTTTCTCAATAGATTGCCTTTTCATTTTGTTGATAATGTCATTTGAAGATAAGAATCTATTAATGTTGGTAGAGACTTATCTGTCTTTTTATTTCATGGTCAGTGCTTTTATATCTTATCTCATAAATCTTTGCTTACCCTAGGAATGTGAAGTTTTACATTGTGTTTTCTTTTTAGAAAGTTTATAATTTTAGCTTCTGTATGTAGGTCTGTTGTTCATTTCAAATTAAATTTTGTGTATATTGTGATATTGTGTTGAAGTTCACTAATTTCCATAGGGATATCCAGTTGTTTTAGCATATTTGTTGGACAGACTTTTTCCTTCATGTAATTGAATTGATGTCTTTGTCAAAAATTATTTGACTACATATGTATGGTCTATTTATGGAATCTCTATTCTGTTTCCATTGATCTGTAGGCTTACCTTTATATCAATACAATGCTATCATGTTTACTGTAGCTATATTCTAAGTCTTGAAATCAGATAGTATACATCCTTCAACTTTGCTTTTTTTCAAGATTTGTTTTGACTATTCTAAATCCTTTGCTTCTCCATATGAATTTTAGAATCAGCTCATCAACTAAAACAAAAAAAATCCTGCTGCAAATTTGATTGAGGTTGCATTGAATACATTTATCAATTTGTGTAAAATGAACATTTTAACAGTTTTGAGTCTTCCAGTTCTTGAAAATGGTTTACTTTTGTTTATTTAAATATTTTTCAATGTCTCTCAATAATGCTCTTCAGTTTTAAGTATAGGGTTCTTACACCTTTTCTGTTAAATTTCTTCCTTGTTTATATTTTTGATACTGTTATAAATAACCTTGGTTTTAATTTAATTTCCAATTTGTTGTTAATATATAGAAATACAAAAATACAATTAATTTTACTATATTGATCTTGTACCCTGTAACTTTGCTAAATTCACTTATTTTTCTAGCAGAGTTCTTTTTAATACTTTAGTATTTTCTATGTAGATGATAACGGGGAGATAATAAATGTGTTTGCCACCCCAAAACATGCATTTTAGGCATAAGAATTATTTTAGGCTGATTATTTTTAAAAAGCTGTAAACACAGAAGAATCTCTGAAAATAGAGTAGAAGATGCCCTTTTTAAAGAGATGTTTACATTTAAAAGGGAAATCTCCACTTACAAGAATATCTGCACAACAACCATACCCCTATTACCTGTTCCAGTGTTTTTCCTGGTAACCTCCCACTAACATACTTTCCCCTACCCCCAACATCTTTATTTTGTGGTTAACTGAAGATGGTATTTAAGGTTATGGCTTGGGCCATTTTGGGGAGTTACTCAGTTTTCCTGGGTGTCTCCCATGTATACAGGAGATAAACATATTATTAAACTCCTATTTGTTTTTCCGAGGTTAATCTGTCTTTTATTATAGGGGGTCTTAGCCAGGAACCTAGAAAGATAAAGGGGAAATTATTTTTCCTTTCCTGCAACAATCATATAATTTATGGATAGAGAAAATTGTATTTCTATCCTTCTACCTTTTGTCTTTAAATATATATATATATTTGCCTTTTTTCTTGTCTTATTGTACTTGCTGAGAACAGTGGTAAAATGCTGATTAGGAGTTTTCAGAAAGGACATCTTTGCCTCTTTACCTGGTCTTAAGGGAAAAAACTTCATCTTTTACCATGAAGTATGTTAGCTTTAGCGTTCAAAGATACAGCACATACACACACATGCACACACATATTTTAACATATGAAAAAACAGGTAATTTGGTCAGTGAGGTAAATGGCATATATATTTGAACTCTTATTAATATGTTTATTACTTTTAAAGTATTAGTATCTATCAACTCAAACATTAAATTTTGACCCTTTAAAAAATTAAGGCATTTAATACTAGTATTTCGAAGAGGTGAGGCAGTAAGGGTACCTGGAGGAGGTCATTCCCAACCTTTGTGTTAGTTTTAAATTAAACAAACAAACAAGCAAACAACAAAACAAATATACCATATTTTCTAAAAGTTCAAACAGGAAAGAATACAAAGACCCTGACTAACAATACTGTGTTTAATGTGCACATCCTGAGCTTTTGACTATCTCATTTGTTCCAACTGGGGAAATCAAGACAATTATATTATTATCCTCACATTTCCTGTACCCCAAATCCCCATCATTACCAGGAATCTTTGGTGCCAATTATTACACAGTGCCGTGGCCTCATTAGTGTCCCCTATAAATTTGTGGGCCCTCATCTCCACCATGAGCTTTTTCTCAGTTCTCCAGCCCCATCTCTGGGATCTTCTGATCTGACCTCATGAGGGCTACTTGAGTGATTCCTTTCCCTTTTTGCCCTTCAGTTTGTTTGTAGATAAGGGAGGGGAAAGTTGGAAGCTAAACTCACAATATTTACTGAAAGCATATTGGAAATACAAATTTATGTCTTATATAGAATCGGTCTTAAGTTCCGTAGATGTAGAACTTTAATTTTAGAAACAAAGCAGGGAAAAAGCAGTTGCACTGAAGAGTCAGAAGCATGTAAGGAATAACTCCATAACGGGGGACTCCTGACATCCAGGGAGTTGACAAGCTCAGGCAAACTACTTTTGTATTTGAGAACAAAAAATGTAAATGCTTTTATAAAGTTCGGAATCCCTTTATTCACAAAATAATCACATCTTATTTTATCTGTTTGTAGGTTTGTATTTTGTATTCTGAGTCTAGTTAAAGCCAAGCAAACCCATGGTAAAAACAAAAATATACTGCTTTGTTCCATAGTACTTTTAAGCCTGCTGTTTGCTATGATCAAACTACAGGGCAGCATGCAAATGCATTCAGTGTATGTAGAAACTTTTAATATGTGTTGGGAAGATAGATGCCTTTCTAGGCTCATCTCCTGCAAAGCTACTCTCTTCTCCTGCAAAGCTACTCTCTTGCCCCTACTGGACCCGACCACAACCCCCTACTTTTCTTTCTGTTGTAATTATAAACAACAAACTTTTTACCTCTCTGAATTGCTATCCTCTTTAATATCTCCATGCTGTTGCATTAACTATTTCTGCCATTGGGTTGTCCTTTCTCTCCTCTCCACTGATTAAATTTCATCCAGTTCTTAAGGTCTCATGTAGAAGTTTCTCATCTCTGAAGTCTTCCCTGAATTGCTAGCATTATTGGAATCCCCACAGCTGTCTGTACCCATTTTTATTAGGGCATTTACCAAACAAAAGCTTGGCTCTTCGTGTTATTCATGTATGTTAACTAGACTAGGCAGGGCCATGTCTAATTAGACTTTATATTCTGAATGCTAAGGACAAAATTGAAGCTTGGGAACTGCTGGCTGAGGGACTGAGTGAATGAATGAATGAATGAATGAATGAATGAATGAATTTTTAACTTTCCTTTGTTCTGCTTTCTTGAACTCTCTTATTCTAAATATTTTTCCATGGCACTTAACATTCTAAAATATTACATACTTTTCTTATTTATTATATTTGTTGTCAGTGTCCTCCCATTAAGGCAAAGTATCTCTCTTTAGTATGTGTTAAAATTTATTTATGGAATGGTTTCAATGAATCCATCCATATGTTTTTCCTTCTAATCTCATGGCCTTGATTTTTGTGATGTAAGAAGTAAGCTGAATCTAAGTATCCTTATTCCTAGTTGCCCTTTAGACCTGGTACCTTTGTCTAAAATCTCTCATCATCTGAAAAGGATACTTTGTAAGAAGGCTTTGAGTCTCTGTTAAATATTTATCTATTAGCTGAACACTATCACTTTTGATCAGCCTGAATAAATTAACCCAGATTAGTTTATCAGATTCGCCCTAGTAGAAAACGAAGCAAGGAAAAGCACTCGTTCATTCACTTGATAGTTCTCTAGCACTGCCTATGTGCCTTTGTTCAGTACGCAGGGCATGGTATACTCTAATAGGGCTTACAACTGTTGATATCCTCAAATATTTGGTGTTTGCAACATAATTCCAAAATGCTAGAATTTTTGATAGGTTAAAAAACTTTAAAGTGTTCATAATACAATCACTACCATAGTGCAACACTGCATCTTTATAAAAGTGTCCAAAATTATCACAGACTTCATCACCCCTTTAGCACCATGCCTCTGTTTTCTGAGAACTGTTTACTATCTAGGCTAAGCTCTATTCTATTATAAGGAGACAAAGTTCTCACGTGACACAGTAAACATTCTGCCTTTTTGTGATATCAGCTTGGCTTCATAGTACGGTGCTGATCTCTTCCTCCCTTGCTTTCTACACCTTTCACAAACCATTCAACAAATTTTCTATCTTTCATAAGTCAATGTGAGAGAAGTTTAGCTATAAGAATACATTTTATAATTTGATCAAAATTTGGGGTTACACTAATTGAGAATTTCTGGTTGAGGCAATGGGCAAGTTGACCATGGGAATGAGAAAATGAAAATGTCTGCTTGCTGGAAAGATGTGCAACTGTATGGCAGAGATGTAAGGGTTCTATGAAGTAGGCGTGCAGCATGAAGTCCCTAAGAATGGGCACTCACCAAAGGAAGAAGTATGGTGGTATAAGGAAACAAAATTTGTCACCCAAAAATATGTCTTTTTTGCTTAAGGATTATTTTAGGCTAATTTTTTTAAGAAACAAAAGGCCCAGGAAGAGCTTTTACCTTAACTGCCTAAAAAATTAGGTAAAGGGCATGCTCTAGGTAGAACTATCATAATAGATAACTAAATTATAATATAAACTAGGTATGGTGGGGTTAGGGAAACTTAGCAAGGCCTACCTGATCAAAATCCTCTCGGTATCTTGCTGTCTCTGCATGGCCCAGCAAACATTTTTTTACCAAACATACGTTCTTTTCCATCCTCCTATAAATTGCTTTTCTTCTCTTTGAAGTCCCCAAATGCTACCCCCTTTTCCTTCTCTTAGATGGCATATAAGCTTCAATTGCCTAACTTGTCCTTGGGCCCCATGTTCTTAAATTTGACTTTTTTCCTGTTAATCTGTCTCTTATCAATTTAATTCTGAGACCAACCAAAAGAATCTAGAAGTGTAGAAAGTTCCCCCCCTTTCCCCAACAGTGGTACTGTCAAAGAAAGACACGTCTGTCTTATAAATGAGTTCAGGCTAGGCCAAGTTCAGGACCTTCTGGAATCTTCGCAGGTACTGTTGACTCATGGTTATGGTAATTTTCACTCAACCTTAGGATCTAATACATTGTTATCCTGGTTCCAACTATCTGGCCATTGTTTCATTCTGTTACCCTGGATACATCCATTTTCCAGAGCTAGAATATTCTTCACTTTCAAGCCTTCTCCAAAAAAGGACAAGGCGATTGTATGTCACCTCTTTTTCTTCTTCCTCTAGATTAGACTCTAATTCCTCCCAGTAACCATTGCTTTTTAAGTCACATGCTATAATTTTCTTATGAACTACCTCTATCCTTCCTTGTTGGCCATTATACAGAGAATAAATATCATTTTAATCAAGTTCTTTCTCCTTTTAAATGTAGCATCATTTTATTCCTTCTCATAAGAGTAGCTTTCCAATTCTACTTGACAGTAGTTTTTATTTTTATCTTTCTAGGAGTTAACTAAACTTGTCAGTTAACAGACTATATAAAAATACACACACACACACATATATACATATATTTATATATATATATTTGGGGATACATAGATTGAGAATCATTACATATGTATAATTAACAAGAGGCCTCTAAATTGTAAGAACTCCTAAATATTTGAACGTAAAAGGATAGAAAGATATAAAAGGGATTTGTAAGCAAAAGATAGCTGATTAACTATTTTCATGTACCATATGCATAAGAAGACATGCCCAAGAATGTTCAAAGCAGGAATGTTCATAATAAACCAGTCTGCAGGTGAATGGATAAAAATTCAGGTTATGTCCATAATGAATACCCTACCTCAGAGTCAAAGAATGAGCACAGCTATATACACCAACATGGATGAATCTCAGGAACGTGTTTTTTGGTGAAAGATAAAAATCACCAAGAATAAATAAGCAGGATTTAATTTATATGTAAAATGATCACTAATGATTAAGAATAGGAGGATATTGATTATATTGGGAAAAAGTTAAGGAGATAACTAACTCCAAATAGCCAAATTTGTAGTTACTTCTGAGTGGGGGTGTGGAGAGAAGGTTGTGCGATAAGTGAGGGGGACACAGGGTCTTCAGAGTATTAGCCATATTCTATTTCTAAGGCTGGGTAGGGGAATGTATGGATCTTCACTTATTATCACTCTTTATACTTCAATATATTATAAACATAATTTCATATATATTTAATAATTAATAAAACCATTAAAAATCAAAACAGAATAACACCACAATGAAAAGAAATGGGAAAATAAGTTCTACTCCTATTTAGCATAATGGCTAGACTAAAATTAATATACAAACGGGTTCTTCTCAAGAAATTAACAGACCTTGGCAATTTTCTTGGGGGGCATAAAATCTGTAACTAATCACAGATTTTCTGAAATTTGCCATGAGGCTTTCTTGCCTCATATTCTATTAATAACACACTAATTAAATATTAACAACAGATTCACAAATGGTGTAATTTGCTTAGGAACATTTACTACAGTGTATACTCACAACATATTTTAAGAGGCATATTATCTTTTCTGTGTTGTGTATGTATTTGCACATATATATGTGTCCAATTTCTCTATAAGACTCACAAAGAGATGTTGAAATTAAAGAATCAACCACGACTTCCCTGTTTCCAAATTATTTTCACTCTGCTTCCTAGATAGAATTTAAATTCATCCTCTCCTCTGCATTCTCACGGTTGCTACCTTGGTTCACTAGTTATCTCCTTTTTTCTTTTAAGAATTTTTATTGAGATACAGTTAACAGACAATAAACTGCATATATTTAGAGTGTACAATTTGGTATCCCAATCTCCCAATTTATTCCCCCCCCAAACCTCCCTGCTTTCCCCACTTGGTGTCCGTATGTTTGTTCTCTACATCTGGGTCTCTATTTCTGCCTTGAAAATGGGTTGATTTGTATCATTTTTCTATGGTCCGCATATATGTGTTAATATATGATATTTGTTTTTCTCTTTCTGACTCATTTTACACTGTATGACAGTCTCTAGGTCCATCCATGTCTCTACAAATGTCCCAGTTTCATTGCCTTTTACACCTGAATAATATTCCATTGTATATATGTACCACATCCTTTTTATCCATTCATCTGTTGATGGACACTTAGGTTGCTTTCATGTCCTGGCTATTGTAAATAGTGCTGCAATGAACATTGGGGTGCATGTGTCTTTTTGAATTATGGTGTTCTCTGGGTATATGCCCAGCACTGAGATTGCTGGGTCATATGGTAACTCTATTTTTAGTTTTGCAAGGAACCTCCATACTGTTCTCCATAGTGGCTGTATCAATTTACATTCCCACCAACAGTGCAAGAGCGTTCCCTCTTCTCCACACCCTCTCCAGCATTTACTGTTTGTCAATTTCCCGGTGATGCCCATTCTGACCGGTGTGAGGTGATACCTCATTGTAGTTTTGATTTGCATTTCTCTAATAGTGATGTTGAGCAACTTTTCGTGTGCCTCTTGGCCATCCGTATGTTGTCTTTGGAGAAATGCCTATTTAGGTCTTCTGCCCATTTTTTGACTGGGTTGTTTGTTTTTTTGATATTGAGTAGCATGAGCTACTTGTATATTTTGGAGATTAATCCTTTGTCTGTTGATTCGTTTGCAAATATTTTCTCCCATTCTGAGGGTTGTCTTTTCATCTTGTTTATAGTTTCCTTTGCTGTGCAAAAGCTTTGAAGTTTGATTAGGTCCCACTTATTTATTTTTGTTTTTATTTCCATTACTCTAGGGGGTGGATCAAAAAAAGATCTTGCTGTTATTTATGTCAAAGAATGTTCTTCCTATGTTTTCCTGTAGGAGTTTAATAGTGTCTGGCCTTACATTTAGGTCTTTAACCTATTTTGAGTTTATTTTTGTGTATGGTGTTAAGGAGTGTTCTAATTTCATGCTTTTATAGGTAGCTGTCCAGTTTTCCCAGCACCACTTATTGAAGAGGCTGCCTTTTCTTCGTTGTATATCCTTGCCTCCTTTGTCATAGATTAGTTGACCATAGTTTATCTCTGGGCTTTCTATCCTGTTCCATTAATCTATATTTCTGTTTTTGTGCCAGTACCATACTGTGTTGATCACTGTAGCCTTGTAGTATAACCTGAAGTCAGGAAGCCTGATTCCACCAACTCTGTCTTTCCTTCTCAAGATTGCTTTGGATATTCAGGGTCTTTTGTGTCTCCATACAAATTGTAAAATTTTGTGTTCTAGTTCTGTGAAAAATGCAGTCGGTAATTTGATCAGGACTGCATTGAATCTGTAAATTGCTTTGGGTAGTATAGTCATTTTCACAATCTTGATTCTTCCAATCCAAGAACATGGTATGTCCCTCCATCTCTTTGTTTCTTGTTTGATTTCTTTCATTAGTGTCTTTTAGTTTTCTGAGTGCAGGTCTTTTACCTCCTTGGTTAGGTTTTTTTCCTAGGTATTTTATTATTTTTGTTGCAATGGTGAATGGGATTGTTTCCTTAATTTCTCTTTCTGATCTTTCATTGTTAGTGTATAGAAATGCAAGAGATTTCTGTATGTTAATTTTGTATCCTGCAGTTTTACAAAATTCATTGATTAGCTCAAGTGGTTTTCTGGTGGCATCTTTAGGATTTTCTATGTATAGTATCATGTCATCTGCAAACAGTGACAACTTTACTTCTTTTCCAATTTGGATTCCTCTTATTTCTTTTTCTTCTCTGATTGCTGTGTCAAGGACTTCCAAAACTATGTTGAGTAGTAGTGGTGAGAGTGGACATTCTTGTCTTGTTCCTGATCTTAGAGGAAATGCTTTCAGTTTTTCACTATTGAGAATGATGTTTGCTGTGGGTTTGTCATATATGGCCTTTATTAGGTTGAGGTGGGTTCCCTCTATGCCCACCTTCTGGAGAGTTTTTATCATAAATGGGTGTTGAATTTTGTCAAAAGCTTCTTCTGCATCTATTGAGATGATCATGTGGTTTTTATCCTTCAGTTTGTTAATATGGTGTATCACATTGATTGATCTGCATATATTGAAGAATCCTTGCATTCCAGGGATAAACCCCACTGGATCATGGTGTATGATCTTTTTAATGTGCTGTTGGATTCTGTTGGCTAGTATTTTGTGGAGGATTTTTGCATCTAAATTCATCAGTGATATTGGTCTGTCATTTTCTTTTTTTGTAATACCTTTGTCTAGCTTTGGTATCAGGGTGATGGTGGCCTCATAAAATGAATTTGGGAATGTTCCTTCCTCTGCAATGTTTTGGAAGAGCTTGAGAAGGATGGGTGTTAGCTCTTCTCTAAATGTTTGATAAAATTCACCTGTGAATCCATCTGGTCCTGGACCTTTGTTTGTTGGGAGATTTTTAATCACAGTTTCAATTTCATTCCTTGTGATTGGTCTGTTCATATTTTCTATTTCTTCCTGATTCAGTCTTAGAAGGTTACACCTTTCTAAGAATCTGTCCATTTCATCCAGGTTGTCCATTTTGTTGGCATATAATTGCTTGTAGTAGTCTCTTATGGTGCTTATTATTTCTGTGGTGTCCATTGTAACTTCTCCTGTTTCATTTCTAATTTTATTGATTTGAGTCCTCTCCCTCTTTTTCTTGGTGAGTCTTGCTAGAGGTTTATCAATTTTATTTATCTTTTCAAAGAACCAGCTTTTAGTTTTATTAATTTTTGCTGTTGTTCTCTTTGTTTCTACTTCCTTTATTTCTGTTCTGATCTTTATGATTTCTCTCATCTGCTAACTTTGGGTTTTGTTTGCTCTTCTTTCTCTAGTTTCTTTAGGTGTAAGGTGAAATTGTTTATTTGGGATTTTTCTTGTTTCTTGAGGTAGGATTGTATTGCTGTAAACTTCCCTCTTAGAACTGCCTTTGCTGCATCCCATAGGTTTTGGATCATTGTGTTTTCATTGTCATTTCTCTCTAGGTATTTTTTGATTTCCTTTTTGATTTCTTCAGTGATCTGTTGGTTATTTTGTAGTGTATTCTTTAGCCTCCATGTGTTTGTGTTTTTTACAGTTTTTTTCCTGTAATTGATTTCTAATCTCATAGCACTGTGGTCGGAAAAGATGCTTGATACGATTTCAATTTTCTTGAATTTACCAACTCTTGATAAAATGTGATTTATCTTGGAGAATGTTCCATGTGCACTTGAGAAGAAAGTGCAATCTGCTGTTTTTGGATGTAATGTCCTATAGATATCTATTAAATCCAGCTGATTTATTGTGTCATGTAAAGCTTGTGTTTCCTTATTAATTTTCTCTCTGGATGATCTGTCCATTGGTGTAAGTGGGGTGTTAAAATCCCCCACTATGATTGTGTTACTGTCGATTTCCTCTTTCATAGTTGTTAGCATTTGCCTTATGTATTGAGGTGCTCCTATATTGGGTGCATATATATTTATAATTGGTATCTCCTCTTCTTGGATGGATCCCTTGATCTTTATGGAATGTCCTTTCCTGTCTCTCGTAACATTTTTTTATTTTAAAGTCTATTTTATCTGATGTGACTGTTGCTACTCCAGCTTCCTTTTGATTTTCATTTGCATGGAATATCTTTTTCCATCCCCTCACTTTCTGTCTGTATGTGTCCCTAGGTCTGAAGTGGGTCTCTTGGAGACAGCATATACATGGGTCTTGTTTTTGTATCCATTCAGCCAGTCTGTGTCTTTTGGTTGGTGCAATTCATCCATTTACATTCAAGGTAATTATTGATATGTATGTTCCTATTACCATTTTCTTCATTGTTTTGCTGTTGTTTTTGTAGGTCTTTTTCTTCTCTTCTGTTTCCCACTTAGAGAAGTTCCTTTAGCATTTGTTGTAGGGCTGGTTTGGTGGTGCTGAATTCTCTTAGCTGTTGCTTGTCTGTAAGGCTTTTGATTTCTCCATCAAATCTGAATGAGATCCTTGCTGGGTAGAGTATTCTTGGTTGTAGGTTCTTCCTTGTCATCACTTGAAATATATCATGCCACTCCCTTCTGGCTTGCGGAGTTTCTGCTAAGAAATCAGCTGTTACCCTTATGGGAGTTCCCTTGTATGTTATTTGTCGTTTCTCCCTTGTTGCTTTTAATAACATTTCTCTGTCTTTAATTTTTGTCAGTTTGACTACTGTATGTCTTGGCATGTTTCTCCTTGGGTTTATCCTGCCTGGGACTCTCTGCGCTTTCTGGACTTGGGTAGCTATTTCCTTTCCCATGTTAGGGAAGTTTTCAAGTATAATCTCTTCCAGTATTTTCTCAGGTCCTTTCTCTCTCTCTTCTCCTTCTGGGACCCCTATAATGTGAATGTTGGTGTGTTTAGCATTGTCCCAGAATTGTCTTAGGCTATCTTCAGTTCTTTTCATTCTTTTTTCCTTATTCTTTTCCGCATCAGTGATGATCACCATTCTGTCTTCCAGGTCACTTATTCGCCCTTCTGCCTCAGTGAATCTGCTATTGGTTCCTTCTAGTGTATTTTTCATTTCAGTGATTGTGTTGCATATCTCTGTTTGTTTGCTCTTTAATTCTTCTAGTTCTTTGGTAAACTTTTCGATCTTTGCATCCAGTCTTTTTTCTAAGTCCTGGATCATCTTCACCATCATAATTCTGAATTCTTTTTCTGGAAGGGTGCCTATCTCCTCTTCATTTAGTTGTTTTTCTGGGTTTTTATCCTGTCCCTTCATCTGGTACAAAGTCCTCTGCTTTTTCATTTTCTCTATCTTTCTGTGGCTGTGGTTTTCAGTCCCACAAGACAAAATACTGCTGATACTTCTTGATACTGCTTTCTGGCCTCTTTTGGAGGAAGCTGTCTAGGAGGCTCGTGCCTGCTTCCTGATGAGAGGGACTGATGGTGGGTTGGCCTGGGTGGGCGGAGCTCAGTCAATCTTTAATCTGCTTGTCTGCCAGTGGTGGGGGCTGTGTTCGCACCTTGTTGGTTGTTTGGCCTGAGGCTACCCAGCCCTGGTGCTTACATGCTCTTTGGTGGGTCTAATGGCAGACTCTGGGAGGTTCACACCAATGAGCACTTCCCAGAACCCCTACCCCCAGTGCCCCTGTATCCTCAGTGAGCCACAGCTGCCCCCCACCTCTGCAGGCAACCCTCCAACACCAGCAGGTAGGTCTGGTTCAGTCTTGTATGGGGTCATTGCTCTTTCCCTTGGGTCCTGGTGAGCACGTTTTTTGTATGCCCTTCAAGAGTGGAGTCTCTGTTTCCCCCAGTTCTGTGAAAGTCCTGCAATCAAATCCTTCTGGCTTTCAAAGTCTGATTCTCTGGGAATTCCTCCTCCTGTTACTGGTCTCCCAGGTTGGGAAGCCTGATGTGGGGCTTAGAACCCTCACTTTTGTGGATGGACTCTGTGGTATAACTGTTCTCCAGCTTGTGAGTCATGCACCCAGCATTTGTGGGATCTGATTTTAACGTGATTGCGCCCCTCCTACTGTCTCATTGTGGCTTCTCCTTTGTCTCTGGATGTGGGATGTCTTTTTTGGTGAGTTCCAGTGTCTTTCTGTCGATGATTATTCAGCAGTTAGTTGTAATTCCAGTGCTCTTGCAAGAGGGAATGAGTGCACGTCCTCCTACTCTGCCATCTTGAGTTATGTCTTGTTTTTACTATTTTCATTGCTTTATAACTGTTTTCCCTGCCCCATCTCTTTCTCTGCCAGTTCAGCTTTCACAGAACTTGTAACCAGGTTGATCTTTCTAAAATACAAATCTTGCCTTAAATTCCTAATTTCCTGCAGAATAAAAGCTAAACTTCTGAGAGTGACATAAAAGTCTTTAAAAAATCAAGGTACAGCCTATTTCTCTAGTCTTATACATACCTTATGCTTCAGCTTTACCAAACTATTTCTGCTTTCCTTGATGTGTCCCGCAGTTTCATGCAGGATCTTCCTTCTTGGAAGTTAATTGTCATTTGTGCACTCTTAAAGAACCCATATCTAAATTTCTAAACTTGTATTGTTACCTCCTCTTCTGACCTTATCCCATCCTCTGGCACGTTTAGGCATTTTTTTCCTCTACTTCCTTAATACAGAGGACATATTTCTGTGATAGAGTTTTTAATAGAATAGTGGAATCATTACTCCTTTATTTCTTCCTCTAGGCTTTGTGCACCTTGAGAGAGTAGACTGAAGATTATTATTTTTTTAAACAAGATTTATTTATTTATTTATTTATTTATTTATTTATTTATTTATTTTGGCTGTATTGGGTCTTTGTTTGCTGTGCATGGGTTTTTTTCTAGTTGCAGAGAGTGGGGTCTACTCTTTGTTGTGGTGTGCGGGCTTCTCATTGCAGTGGCTTATCTTGTTGCGGAGCATGGGCTCTAGGTGTGCAGACTTCAGTAGCTGCTGCACATGGGCTCAGTAGTTGTGGCTTGTGGGCTCTAGAGTACAGGCTCAGTAGTTGTGGCATATGGGTTTAGTTGCTCTGTGGCATGTGGGATCTTCCCAGACCAGGGATTGAACTGGTGTCCCCTGCATTGGCAGGCAGATTCTTAACTAGTGCACCACCAGGGGAGTCCCTGGAGATGATTTTTATTTGTATTTCTGAATCTAAAACATTATCTGGAAAATATCTTTGCTAAATAAATAAGAGAATCAAGATGATGAAACCAATGAAGAGGGCAAATATGGGTGCAGAATTTGAGCTGAACGTGGGAAGAAAGAGACAGATCATGAATTTCAAGCTAGGAAGTAAGGAAATTAAACAGAGAACATAGTAAAAGGTTTAATTCACTGCGGGTGAAGTATTCCTCATCACATACTATCAACTTTAATTGAATAAAACACTAAGAAAAAAATCAATAAACAATGACAGTGAGTCGAGAAAATTGATGGTTAAAAAAAGAAACAGAAAAGAAAGAAAAAGATTTTATTTTTGGTGCTAGCAACCTGTGTCTAGAAAATTCCAAGCAAATATTTTGAGAAGGCAAAAACCAGTGCACATAGGTGCAGAAGCTTCTTTTTGGGCAAACATGATCTATGTGATGAAATGTTTGATCAAAATGTTTATTTGAAATGGTGGTGTTTTACTAGACTGAGGAAAGGTTTCTATCCCAAACATTTGCTTTTTTTCATTGTAAAAGAGAGTTCAGTGAATCCAATTAACTGAGCAGAAAAGACTACCTAAGGCCAGATGCACTTTATTCCTTCCCAGAGGGTTGCTTTATTGTTTAAGCCTATTTGGGCACTCCAGCATTGGTCTGGGCTTCTGAGAAGTCAGCTACACTGTATGTACTTTTCTGGGAGGAAAAAAAATAAAGGGAGCAGCTAAGGCCTGCTGTGGTCTGTGTAAACTATACAGAAGCCTAACTCTGTGGCTGTTGTCTGACAGCACCACTAGTTACCATTTAACATGAGCCCACCTGTGCCAGGTGCTGCACAAAGCACTTTACATATGTTTATGGTCACATTTAACTGTTACAACAGTACTATAAGGAACAATGTTTAACTCCCATTTTACAGAAGAGAAAACAGAGTTTCAAATTAAATAAGCTGCTTAAGGTTACATTATACAACTAGTTAAGCAGTTGAGGCAAGAATTGAGTGCAGGGCTTTCTGAGTTAGTTGCAAGATTTAGCAAATAAAAATACAGGATGCTCAAACATTGCATGGGGCATGCTTAACTACAAAATTAGTCATTTTTTACTTTAAATTCAAGTTCAATTGGGTGTCCTATATTTTTTTTTAATTTTTTTATTTTTTGGGGGGTACACCAGGTTCAATCATCTGTTTTTATACACATATCCCCGTATTCCCTCCCTTCCTTGACTCCCCCCCCTCAAGTCCCCGCCACCCTCCCTGCCCCAGTCCTCTAAGGCATCTTCCATCCTCGAGTTGGACTCCCTTTGTTATACAACAACTTCCCCCTGACTATTTTACAGTTGGTAGTATATATATGTCTGCGCTACTCTCTCACTTCGTCTCAGTTTCCCCTTCACCCCCCACCCCCTCCCATACCTCGAGTTCTCCAGTCCATTCTCTGTATCTGCATCCTTGTTCTTGTCACTGAGTTCATCAGTACCAT
Organism: Hippopotamus amphibius kiboko; assembly: GCF_030028045.1. Lineage (NCBI taxonomy): Eukaryota > Metazoa > Chordata > Mammalia > Artiodactyla > Hippopotamidae > Hippopotamus > Hippopotamus amphibius. The sequence goes on along the minus strand of NC_080187.1, from coordinate 189,936,915 downwards.
TTTTAGATTCCGTACAAGGCCATAATGATCAAGACAGTATGGTACTGGCACAAAAATAGAAAGGAAGATCAATGGAATAGAATAGAGAACTCAGAAGTAAGCCCACACACATATGGGCACCTTATCTTTGACAAAGGAGGCATGAGTATACAATGGAAAAAAGACAGCCTCTTCAATAAGTGGTGCTGGGAAAACTGGACAGCAACATGTAAAAGAATGAAATGAGAACACTTCCTAACACCATACACAAAAATAAACTCCAAATGGATTAAAGACCTACATGTAAGGCCAGACACTATAAAACTCCTAGAGGAAAACATAGGCAGAACACTCTATGACATGCATCAAAGCAAGATCCTTTTTGACCCACCTCCTAGAATCATGGAAATAAAATCAAGAATAAACAAATAGGACCTCATGAAACTTGAAAGCTTTTGCACAGCAAAAGAAACCATAAATAAGACTAAAAGGCAACCCTCAGAATGGGAAAAAATAATTGGGTGTCCTATATTTTGCCTAACACCTTATCATGTGGTCACTCTGCTGACTGCTTTGGCAGATGATTCCAGGACCATGGATTGAAGAAATTGAAGTGCAGGATCACACCCAGCTACAGAGGTAGATATCTGTGATATTGATGAAGATTCAGGGCTCCTCACTGGCAATTTTGTGTTTTTTTTTCTTGTAGAGGACCCCATAAATTATGTAAGCTTTGGGTCCCCAAAACCTCAGTCTGTCTCATACAATGTGTTTATGTCAGAACCAGAATGTAAAGCCAAAACATACTCCTCCCCAAATTCTTTGCTTTTTTTTTAAAGCTCTTTATTGGAGTATAATTGCTTTACACTGTTGTGCCAGTTTTTGCTGTACAACAAAGTGAATCAGCTGTCCCAATATGGCTCCACTGCAATTGCATTTGTTCCTATTGTATTACAAGGGGGTTGTCCCAGCTGTTTTTACTGTATTAGACTGATTAGAAGTTATCTTCTGTTTGTCTCTGCCTAGGTACTCTTAACTTATAGAATGGTTGGATAAAGCTTCATCTCAAATGGACTCTGGGCATATTTCTTACCCACTTAATTACTTTCCTGCTCATTGGGATAACTGCATGTTTTGCCTTCTCTAGAGAAAGGACATCCAAATCAATATTAGGCAGATTGGAGAGACAGGGGGACAGATTAGGCATGGGAAGCTTGATCTTATATGTACTCAATAACTATGCAGCCGACACAGAAGTGAAACTCCATACTGAAGGTCCTGAAGCCGCCTCCTTTGTAATGTGTCCTCCCAGCAGGGCAACATGACATAATGATAAAGCAAGGTTCTGTAAGGACATATAGCTACAAATGGTAGAGTTGAAACTTAGACTATATTCAGTTCTAAATCTTTGTCTTCCACCAAAGTTTGTCCATCAGAGTCCTGTCAGTTTTAGAAATATTTGCCTATTTTTATTCTATGATATTACAATATATTTATGCACACATAGATTTGTAAAATATAGAAAAGCACAGAGGAGAAAATTAAGATCAGCTGCACTCTCTGATAGCCATTAACATTTTATATGTATGTTGTTTTCCAATATTTTCATACTTACGTATGCACATATGAACCTATTTTTAGATTAGAGTTGAGACCATATATTCTACTGAGATTACTATAATTTTAGGCATTCTCTTATGCAATATGCCTAATAGAACTGAAGAAATACGCAGAATATTAGTCTGTGAATAGGTGGTAAGCCAACTCATTAATTAACGTCATATGTATACCTATATTGTTCATTGCAATCCTCCATTTAAACGCAGGTCTCTAATGGTTTATCATCCAATGATATCTATCAATGAAAGACAATGTTCATAAGTTTCACGAGTATTTCTTAATTCAATGACTTTAATTTCATTAAATTAACCTAAATTCAAAGTATTTTTCCCTTGTAAAGTTGCGGAGAATGAGGCCTTACCCAAACTGTAAACAACTCTTTCATATTAGAGGTACAACTAGAACCATAATAAGTGTGACAATTATTGTTGCTTTTCAAATAAGAATACTAGCAATCATTTAGAAATCTATTAATACACTAAAAACTATGTAATGAGTTACTCAACTTAAAATGACCCCAAAGCCTGTTGCTTAACACTCGTGCCTTGTGAATGGACTTCTAATCTGATATACCCAGCCATCTTTTTTTTTTTTTTAATGGGTCACAACCTAGATTCTGAAATTTGGGAAGTCTTTGATTAGGTTCCCACAGTGGGCTCAAGGCTCTACTTTAGTCTTCTTAGTCTCCAAATTCACATAATTTTAAGCAATAAATTATGAAGGTAATGCCAAAAACTGTTTTTTCACATTTTGATACACATATGAATTAAACAAGTGTTCCAGAATTTTTTCTTTCAAAATTGGTGGAAACTAGAAGCAAGGCAATGAGGTCTCCTTACCATTGCTGTTTCCAGCTATAGTTACATTTATTTTCATGAGTCCTGTCAGAATTTCTGGTAGCTGCTCCAATCAGAGACCAATAGAAACATATGCATGTTTGCTACCATGCATAGTATGCTATCAGGTTACAGAACAACATCAGCTCTATAAATAATTATGTTATAGTAATCTCCTACTTTTCAGAAAAGTACTTGAAAGTGTACAATATTTATTCCAGGTTCCTAAAAAATCATAGTAATCAGAAGAAGAACAAATTTTAGCCTCCCCAGTTACATAGCTAGATTGTGCATATTTTAATTATTTATATTTTAATTCCTCCAACCTCTAACTTATACCTTAAATCTTCAAAAAAGAGACTTATGGCTTAAATAAATTGCATATATGTAATAAGATTATTGAAAAAGATATAAATATAAAATTATAAAGAAAAGAGGGGAAGCATGTTTTATAGTTAAGAAATGTTGACTGTAATTTAACTTTAAATTTGGGTTTAAGTATCCTAGTAGTCAAGACAAAAGTAGAAGCACAAAATGTTCTATAATCTTTTTTCCATAATAGAATAAAATATATTAATTATTCAAGATTGACAAACATTTCCTAGTGCAAATTAGTGGTAAAAATTTATTGCAAGAGACTTTAATGAAAGGAGTATAATTGAATTATTTTCAATAAGCATTTTTCAGGAAATGCCAAAGTTATCTCTAAATACTCTTTTTCCCCCAATTGGCTCACAGGTGCAGTCTTGAGTTAATCATACTCCTAGTAATGGTATATGACTTTTTCACTTTTTAGCCTGCAAAATCAGGAAAATATTTTATCTCAATAAGGATGGTTCTAGGGAAGCATGTAGTTTTCAGATGATATAAATTAATAGAGGTCCAAAGAGCAACATAGAAAAAAATCTTTCGTAGATAAAATTAGTTTTACATTTGTTACTCCAGTGGTCTTCATGCTGAAATATGCTTTCCCTGGGGGGGTCCATTAATACTTTCTACCAGGCACTCAGGCAGAAATACTTTTAAGGAAATCCCTTTCCAAATATTCAACTGCCATATGTGTAGTTTCCTAGAATTGATGCGCCTGACAGTTTGCTGGTGGCCAATGCATTGTGCTAGAAGTTTCCTGTCTATTGTCCTTTCTTAGTTTCTCTTTTCTAATTGTTTTTCTCCCACTTTACCATAGAAAGTCATAGGTTTCACACAAAGGGAATCTCTATATGGTGAGTTACCTCTGTGTGAGGGCCCATTCAAAGGGATAATTTAAATGATACTAATGACTGGGAAATGATTTCTTTAGCAAATCAGGTGGCTTTAATTCTTTGCTTTCAATAAAATCAAATGAAGAAGCTAATCTAGTAATTAGGTCGTTACAGATATATTTTTAATGAGAGATCAATATGTGAATTTTGTCTTATGACTTGAAAGGAGTTAAATGAATTGAGCTTCATTGTCATAACGAAACTCCTTGAATTCTCATCTCTTTAGAGGAGAACAAGTAATCTCAATGAATATGTTTATTAAAAAATAGAAACATAATTGACCCTGAACCCTGTTTTCTTTTAAAAGAGGGTATATAAACTAATTGAAACAAAACACGAGCATCCATTATGTATTTCATTAAGAAATGCATCCTTAATTACATTTTACTTACTGTCCTTAATGATTATTTATTAAACTTGGTGATAAATTTATTTTGGCTCTGTCAACATAGATTACTATAGAAAATTATAAACAAATATATTTGTTCATATGTACTTGCTGCATTTAAGCATTATAAGATTATCTAGAAAAGATTTTCAAACATTAAATTTATTTTATAAGGAATAGAATGTAGGTGGAAGTGGAATGGAAATACAAGAACAAGATCCAAAAGGAATGATGGTAGATTTTTGAAGAATACCTTATTCATTTTTTTTTCTTTTATGGAAGATGGTGGGCATCAAATCACAATGATAATTAGATTTCCTTGAAAACATTTGAAATAGTGATCGAATATTTTTGTTTTAAAATGTTAATATTTAAAAAAAAACAGCTCATACATTTTAAATATTATTTTAACTTAAAATGACAGAAAAAATTGCGTATCAACTTAACATGTACAAGATGATTCATAGTTTTTCAAAATTATTTTAGGGGATATAATTAAAATGTTAGAAAGCCACTATTTTTGTCTGTGTTGTATAGGTATCATCTCTTTCACCCAGACTTTTGATGAAGGATAGAAGTGTAAGTCCCTTTTATCTCAAGAGAACCAGTAGTGTGGAATTCTGTGATCCTGACTGACCTACCCTATAATGCTTACAAAGCCCAATCAGGATACAAGGCCACCATACCTTGGCGTGAGATAAGCCAACATTTCTCCCAACAAAGAAGCATCAAATCCTCCTAAAGATAACAGAGTTTGATTGAAAACCCGTAGGATTTTTGCTTTGTGTCTATGCTGCATGGAGTCTTTCTTGTTTTCCAATACAGTGTTCTTTTTCTATTGCACACCTACCTTATCCCCAAATTTCATAGTTTCTTTAGTGTGCATATTATATTCCTTTAAGTACATTGCCCTTGGCAAACACTATATTGAAATTTCTGAACTTCAGCAATAAAGGAAATTTTGCAAGTGCTTCCAAACTAGAAGAGCAAGTAACCTCTCCAGTGTCTGCATTCCAAATGAGGGCAATATTTGTGTTCACTGGTTCTGTGTCCATTGGCGCTGGTCCTGTGTGTTGTGGCATTTTTGTGGATAGCTTTGTAGGGTGCTGAGCCTTCCCTAGAACTTTGTGGTTCCCTGGAGCCAGCGTAGAAAAGCAGAGAGAACCGAGTCCAGAGGAAGGAGGTTTGAGATATTGAACAGATTTGACACTGCTGAGGTAAGTGAACGTGGATAATTTTCTGCACCGCACTGAACCTTGGTTTCCTCATAAAGAAATTAGACTCGATGCCATAAAATTTTCTTTAAGTCTTAAAAGTTTGTGGCCCTGTGTGGGAACATTTTAGGATGATGAAATGTTTTATTTCATGATGATTGTCATGGTTATGCTTCTGTATACATTGTAAAAACTCACTGGTGAATTCTGTTGTAAAGCTGATAAAAATTTGTGACTTTCAGAAATAACAGTGATAGTAACACTTACTGCACGTTGTGTGTCAGCTACTCATTTCTTTACATGTATTGTTTCATCAGTGTATCATATGTACTCTAAGAATTTGATACAATTTTTATCCCCATTCTAGTGAGGGATAACATTGAGATCTAAAGATGTTACTGACTTGCCCAAAATCACACACTTAGTGAGTGGCAAAGTCAAAACTCAAATATATTTCTGCCAATTCCAAAGTCTGTGTTTAAATAATTTCCTTATTATTAGAAGAAAAGCTGGAGAATGAGGCATATTTATTGTTAGTCCCTCCCACATCTACATAACAGGAACAAGATAAAGTTTTTGTTTTGTTTTGTTTTGTTATTCAATCCCTACCAAGGATTAGTGAGCATTTTTAGGATCATCCCAATTTTCACAGCAGGCCTGGGGATTCCATACCTTTATCTGTGGACTCGAAAGCACCACTACTTACATGGAAAATGCAGAAAAAGGGGCATGCAAACTGAAAAAAATCATAACAGGAATTTATGCTTTTGTAGTTGATGTATATACATGTTTTAATTTAAGATGCACTCAACTGATTGTAAATCATCATGTGCACAAAGAGTCTTAAGGGAATGCTAAACTTTGCCACTTACCTAACCTGAATATTGTCATATTGCTATATAAATCAACTCTGCGATGTGTGCTTTTGTCAGAATACGTGCTGTATCAGGTGATTTTTAGAGGAAGAGAACTTCTACAGTCAGCAAGGTTATTTGTGACCTTATTTCAAGTAGCAGCAAACATGTCTAAAATAACCTATAGATGAAGACTTGGTTAAAAAAACCAAGGTTAAAATTTAAAAAAAAAGGGGCCATTGATTTTTTTTCCACTAGAATTCCTTATAGCAGCCCGTATTGTTTTGGGTATAGTTAAATGCTTTTTTGAAGGAAGATATAATTATAGTATGTGTATTTTAATGCTATATGGCATGAAGCAGTGACTGAAATGCTCCTTCCAAATCAACATGAAAGCTGCCTACATTGGAAGAACTGATTGGTAGTATCCAGAGGGAACCGAAATGTGTCTGCACATTAAAGATTGATACTGGGAGCCTTTAGTCTTTCCCAAGAGAACATTAACTGTGTTTGAGGTCTAAAAGTCATACCATCAGTAATTTTGCCTGAGAAATTATCATTGGATTTCTTTGGATCATTGATTTTCCTAATGTACGAGTAGTAGATGCTATCTGTTTCAGTCTTTGAGACATAATTACACTCATTCTTATGAATTAAAAGTAAGTATTTATATTATGTCCAGAAATTCCTTATGTATGGTTTCATATTGGGGTTTTTCTAGAAGATTTAGGTGGTAACATTAAAATACATTTAGAATTATTACAGGTTATCTTTTCTTGGGTGGGGAGAGGAAGCTATCAAGGTTAAGATTCATTTACAAAATGTGCTACAAGGAAAGAAAAAAACTGCCTCTCATTAAATTTCTCAAAATTTGGTGTCATCTGTGTTAAAACCACCCAGCAAGATTTGCAAAGTACATGTCCTACCCTAGGCTTGCTTTTGAATTGAGCCTTATTTTTGTGTGCAGAAGCAGAATGAATTAAAAATGATTATAACATTTAAATTCTACGTTTATTTTCAAGTGTAGTTGATTTGACTTAAATGGGAATTCTGTAGCTATTTAGTAATTAGGAATGATAGTTCTCTGCAATTCATAATTGGACCCAAAACAGGTGTTTTCTTCCTTTTTTTAAATTAGAAGTATTTTCATCTTTGGCGAATACATTTGCAAATGGCTATGAGGTAATGAAAATGTAACTGAATGTAAAAGACAGGAAGTTTGTACTTTTGCTATATTTTTAGAAAGTATTTTTATTGAACAAATCAAAGGACTCTGCATTCCTAATTAATGCCTGCATCCTTTGAGGTTTTGATGCCATTAATCACTTAGAGGTGATGGTTTGAATGGGCATTAAAGAATAGTGATAAGAGAATTAAAAGGAAATAAACTGATAAAACTATGTGTAACTCATTATTCCGGAACATGCAAACACATACACTCGTGTGTGCAGAATCGGACTATTCATGTTATGAACTAAACACTAATTTAGAACAAAAGTTACATCTTATTTCACCATCAGAGTCAAAATTATGATGGAGCATAATTTATTTGGGACCAATAATGGCCAAATGAGTCTAACAATTATGTAATCCTAATACGATAATAAGTTATTAATAAATGGCCCACAGCAATTTCCCAACCTTAAATTGTCAATTTAAAAACAGTTTGGATGGAATATTTCCAATTACATTCCCAAAATGGGATATACTTAAATGGTTGACAGACCACAAAATAGAATTAAGAGGAAGGTTGTCACAAACTAGACCTATGAAGAGGATTCTGTGTCTCATTAGGGTGGACTATCTTTTACTAATTATACCAGCTGACTCATGAGGCTATTCCCAAGAATGACCACAGAAGCAAAACAGATAGTCTGCAACAAACAATGTTACCAATTGAAATAAAAACTTCCTTCCTCTTTCAAAGGAATGTAAAGTAAAAATCTCTGATTTACATGAAATAATGAATTAGGAAAAAATGACCTAAACTGAAGATGTTTACTGGAAGATTGCAGCAATTTGTCAGATGGTTGGTCATTCCTCTTCCTATTTTGCTTCATTATGTATCCAAATTGTCTTATGTATAATGTCCATTTAAAATTTTCCTTTAATGAGCTACTTTGCCAGGTTTAGAATTCACCCTATTTTAAAGTTTGCTTTAGCTTCTCCTCTTTGAAAAATGAGTGCAGACTGATTTGAAATGTTCTAAATATGCAGTAAACCAGAAAAAAGAAAAGAAAATCCACATAGGGCCTTTTTTCTCAGTGATGAACATTTTGATGAACTGTGTGATTTAAATGATTCAGAAATTCCCTGTTGTTATTACTATACTGTATAAATACAGACTTTAGCGTTATCAGTTGTATGTCCACATATACAACATAAACGACAGCAGGATTAGAGAAAGGTAAGAGGCTGTAGGCACTAGGAGTACAGTAAATCGAGGGGGATCATTCTGTAAGTCACCCCATCTACTCTCAGCATCCTTAATTGAGGGGAAGATGTGGGGGCAAGAGGATATTAGCTTTAAACCATTCTTAGGCTTTCTTACATCCAACCATATTGCTCTTCTAGGCAAGAATGCTTTCTTAGCACACTCTTTTGTGGTTTTATTTTAATTCCTTCTTCACGTTTTGCATTCAGATTCTAGCTAAGTGAGGACCCTTGGGCTCTACGTAGAATTGTGCCTTCATCCTGGTTAGTAATGCTAATCATAGAAGAGATCTGAATGAATATTCATGTAGGTGATAGGATGATTCAAGAATTAACCAGATTGCATCACAGCCCTGCCATAAATCTATTAAAATCCTATTATGATAACCCATTGGGCAAAGCTTTCTTCTTCTCCTTTCAGTTTCCCCCTTATAAAATATCTATTCTTTTTTGAGCATAAGAAATGTATTGATAGTAGCCTCAGAGAAACCCCTAATAATTCTGCTAATATTGAACATAACGTCTAAGGCAAGGTTCATTCCAGAACTCCAAAAAGCCCATCTTTCCAGACAGACACCAGATGTATATGGTTTTGTATTAAACAGAAGTCCTCCTGTTAGCATAGTTATTAATTGAAATGCACTGTGTACTAATCTGTTTATATTGGGTCTTTATTAGAGTACGCACTATAGTCAATGTCAGAATAAGGAAAGACCTTATATTGTGACTGAGGCCTGCCACTGAGAGACTAAGAGTTTACACAACTTCCTAGTAATATTTTCCATGTCAAGATTTAAAAAAGAAGAGAACAAAGGTCACTCTGACAACTACTTGATTGAATTACTTGGCTGAACCCACAGTATATGAACACATTGATGAACAAGTTTCCATGATAGATAAAAAGCATAATCCTCAGGTTTCTTTTGAAAAACGAGTCTCCATTTTATTTCAGCTCCTTGCCAAAGAATCAGTCTATTTCTCAAGGAAATTTTTCTCTTGACACTTCTTCCTTCAATACATCGTTTCCATTCATATATATTTGTGTCTGTTCTTTTAACAGCTATGTTATCTAGCAATCGAGTATCTGATTTGATTTTCTTCAAATATCTGATCTCAGATACCTTATCCTCACAGCAGGCAATTTTTATGTAAAATGCTGGTATCAAATCTAATGGATCTGATGACAGTTTTAAAACCTTTCTACATTAATGACCTTTCCATTGTATTTGTGTCATGTCTCCTATGTGCTGTGATGAATGTAATGCTGCCATTATAATGTCCTAAGTAACCACTCTGAATGGGACACCATCCGTTCTTCAAAATTGTAATTGCCTAATGCAGTATATCGTTACAATTTATGACTTCCACAGGGAAAAATATCGCTTTAACTTAGATGAGTGTTTAGTTATAAATGTGTGATTATGTGGTTACTTTACTACTGGAATATATTTAGAAAATATAGACCTTAGAGTAGGAACTGGTCCTGCTTGAATTACTAGAGTTCCATGTTTTGATACTGACATGAAGTCTCCAAATTCCTCTTTGGGGAGAAAATGTGGGACAGGTGATATAGTGATTATTAGTATATTGTCAAATATCCAGAACCAAATTTAGCAGTAGGAAACAAAACAAGCAAACTTCATTAAGTTATAATTGCCATACAATAAACTGTAAGCACTTACATTACATAATTTGATTGGTATTGATCTATGTGTACACCCATGAAACCATCACCACAAAAGAGAGGAACATACCCATCATCCCCCAAAGTTTACCTGTGTCCCTTTGTAAATCCTCCGTTCTACTCCGCTGTCTGCCCCCACCCCATACCCTGGCAACTACTGATCTTCTTTCTGTCAGTATCGATTAGCTTAAAATTTATAGAGTTTTAAATAAATAAAATTATACAGAATGTACTATTTTTGACTGGCTTCTTTCACACAGCATAATTAAAAAAAAAATCCAGACATGTTGTTGTATGTATCAATAGTTTGTTCTTTTTATTGCTGAGTAGTATTTCATGGTACAGATACCAACATTTGTTTTCCTAGCCACCTGTTGGTGGACATTTGTTTCGGTTGTTTCCATGTTTGGTTAGTACAAATAAAGCCTGCTAATACTACAAAACGCTGATGAAAGAAATACAGTTTCTACTACATATGCTGTGATGTAAGAGATATACTGTGTTCTTGGATTGGAAACTTGAGAATTAAGTTGTCACTTCTCTCCAATTTGGTCTATATATTTATCTCAGTCTCAACAAAAATTTCAGCAAGCCTTTTTAAAGATATTGACAAGATGGTTCTGAAATGTATATGGAAAGGCAAAGGAACTAGAATAAATAAGATGATTCTGCTAAAAAGTATGGGGTTGGAGCACTTAAACTACCTAATTTCAAGATTACTCATAAACTGTGATAACTCAAACGGTGTGGGGTTGGGGAAAGAATATAATGCATAGAAAGTGGAACAGATTACAGAAGCCAGAACTAGGCCTACAATTTATTTTTGATAAAATTGCTCCAGCCATTTAATGGAGAAATGGTTGTCTTTTAAACACATGGTGCTAGAAAAAGCGGGTATCTCCTTATGAAAAAAAAAAAAAAGGAAAAAAAAAAGAGGAATTTTAACACATATTTCACACTTTAAATGAAAATTGACCCAAAGTGACTCATAGCTCTATGTTGCTAGCTGTAGGTTTTTTGCAGATGCCCTTTATTAGTTAAAGGAAGTTCTCTTCTATTTGTAGTTTACTGGGAGTTTTATTATGAATAATGTTGAATTTTGCAATATTTTGTCAGTACTTTTGCCTCTATTGATATGATCATGTGTTTTTTCTTAGTCTGATATGGCAAATTATATGTATTGTTTTTTTTTATTGAGATAAAGTTAACATACAATAAACTGCATATATTTAGAGCGTACAATTTGGTATCCCAATCTCCCATGTTGAACAAGGCTTGTGTTCTTGGAATGAATCTCATATGATTGTAATGTGAGTGATTGTAATCACTTATCCATGATGTATTATTCTTTCTACGAACTGCTATATTTGATATTTTTCTTTTTTATAATGTCTTTTTGCCTGGTTTGGTACTGGAATATTCCTGGCCTCATAAAATGAGTTCTGAACTATTTCATTTTCTTCTATTTTCTGGAGGAGATTGTGAAGAATTGGAATTATTTTTTCCTCTAAATGTTCGGTAGAATTAGCCAATGAACCTATCTGGGAATTTAGTTTTCTATTTTGAGAGATTTTAACTAAGAATTTAATTTCCGTAGATATAGAACTATTTATGTTATCTATTTCTTTTTCTAAAGTGAGTCTTGGTAGTTTGTGTTTTTCAAGGAATTATTCCATTTTATATACGTTGTCAAATTTATTGGCATAGTGTTATTTAATAGTATTTCCTTATTTTCCATTGGATGTCCATGGCAGAGGTAGACTGTCCCTGCTTTTACTCCTAATATTAGTCATGTGTTCCCATCCTCCTAACCCCCATCAGCTGGATAGAGGTTTTCAATTTCATTTATCTTATCAAAGATTCACATTTTGGTTTCATTGAATTTCTCTGTTGTTTTCTGTTTCAGTTTCTGCTCTGATTGTTGTTCTTTCTTTTTACTTTTTATTTTATTTACCTTCCTTAAATTTCTTAAGGTGGAAGCTTAGTTATTGATTTTCAATCTTTCTTCTCTTTTAATATAAGCATTTAATGTTATATAGTTCCCTTTCAACATTGCTTTAGCAGAATCCCACAAATTTGGTGTGTTGTATTTTCATCTTTATTTCGTTTAAAATATTTTAAAATTTCCCTTGAGACTTCCTCTCTGACCCATGGATTATTTAGAAGTATGTTTTCAAATTTCCAAATATTTATGGATTTTCTGGATATTATTCTGTTCACAATGTTAGTTTAATATTTTTATGACCAGAGAACATATTTTGTATGATTTAAACCTTTTAAAATTTCTTGAGACTTGTTTTATTTCCCAGAATAAGGTATACCTTGATAAGCATTATATATATATGTATCCTCATTTTTAAAATAAGTTTTGTGAAAGTGTCAGTTACTCTGAAGTATGAAAATTATTTAAAATAAGTATTATTTTAAATTATTTAAAATAAGTATTATGAGATGAACAGAAGAAAAGAAAAAGAGGAAGCAAAATATTTTTAGATCATTCAAGCGGTAAATAGAGCTTGAATAAGAATATCAAAATTGTTCATGTTACAGAATTTTGGAGGGACCAAGGATAACTGAAACATTGCCTCTAAGAAGAATGCCTTGCCATCTGACTTCCTATCAGTGCAGGTAGCTTTGGCCTTTCATTTTCACTATCTAATAACATAGGCCTAAAACTCTGAGGTCAGATTAACAAATGTGGCATTTATTTAATGATTATTATTTTACTTCTTACTGGTAGTCAATAAACTCAGAAAACATACTACATATTGGAATACTTGTAGATTTGTTAATAAATTGGGTCCAAAAGAAACAGTTTTCATCAAAGACCATAATATGTTTTTTCCCCTTATTAATTATGTATATAATTTGCTCATGCATCTATTTCATTTCCTTAGTGAGGACATACTTTGAAATTATTGTTGGAGTTTTCAGTGGTTTATTCCATCTCTCATGTCATCAGAAAGGCTTCCTAGCATTGCACCAAAAGGCATTTTAACTGAGATGTAGAAGTATCTTACCCAGTTTTTGAATATGAGTTATCTTAGAAGAAAATGGTGGTGGGACATTTCTAATTCAGTAAGCCTGACCCATGTGACTTTTTCAAGTTTCTTTCTAAAGAAAATTGTTGCTTTCCTTCATAATACATACATTAGAATTTTGCAAAGAACGGTTTTAAATAATCTCTTTGAAGAGCAATTTGGAATACCTCTTAATGTTTAAGATGAGCATGCTCTATGATATATTAATTTCTCTTAGTTTCGATTCTAGAAAAAATTTGCACATGTATGCATGTAGTAGGATTTCTTTTTACAGCAATAGTTCAATAGGAAAAATTGCAAACAACTTGACTTTTCAATAAGTTGAGGTATATTTAATCAACTAAATATTACACTGAAATCAAAGGGATTTAACTAGCTCTACTGGGTTTTCCTCAGTGTGAGGCCTGACTGCAGAGCGTGTCTTGGGGCGAGGCCTGGTGGAGGGCGTGTTTTAGGCGGAGCTCAGGGACACGCCACGCCCGCCCAGGACCTCGCCCCTCCCCTCCTTCGGCCGTGTGTTTCCTCAGCTGGATGATGGCTTCTCCAGGTTCGACCAGCAGCTGTGGAGCTCCATGGACGCAGCTGAGGCTGCTTCTCCATGAACGCCGAGTGCGTGCCCTGCCGCCCGCGACGACGTGGTCTTCGTACCCGACGTCTCCTTCTGTGTGGGCCTTGGCCCGGCGCCCTCGCGGTGCGGCCTCCTAGAATCTGAGCTCTGGGTCAGGTGAGCGGTGAGCGGTGCGCTCAGGGACGGGAACAGGACGGGAGTAGGTTCTCACTTGGCGGCTTTCCGCTGGCAGAGCTGCTGCTGGAGCCTCCGCACCATTCCTAGTCTGGACACGTGGGCTCTGAGCGCTCATTTGTCTTCTCCTCAGATTGGCTCCTCAGGCTGGCTCCTCAGGCTGGCCCCTCAGGTTGTCTCCTCAGGTTGTCTCCTCAGGTTGTCTGCTCAGGATATCCTCTCAGGTTGTCCTCTCAGGTTGGCTCTGGTGACCTGGCCAGACTCAGATGAGACGTTTTTTTCTTTCTATACAGATGAAACTCAAGAACATAATACTGAGTGGAAAAAGTTTAAAAAAAGAGAAATGCCATTTATGTGAATAATCCCCCCTCCCATCCCCATGTATTGTTTCAAGATGCCTGCATATTTAATAGAACTACAAAAACATGAATTAAAATCTTATTTCCTATCTTTAGGATAGTAGTTGCCTTTGAGAAGGAAAGAAGGGAAATGGCTCTGGGGTGGGGTTTAGCTGTATCTGTACATTTTTATTCTTGTAAATGAAGAATGTAATCTGAATGTATAGTGAACTGTAAGCATAGTTTAGATATGAATAGTACATACAAGGATTTTTACGTAATTTGTTATATGATGAAGTATTCTATGTTTTAAAATGAAAAGTAAATTAAATAAACTGTAATTTACATATCAACTTATTTGCCTGTCCAATTGGAAGTTTCCAATGACTTGATATTCCAGTTATTTTGAGACCACAACTCGCAGAGGTCTTACAGTCCATTAATTCAGTTTTTTATTGTGGTAAAACACATGTAAAAATTTATTATCTTAACTATTTTTAAGTGTACAATTCAGTGGTATGAGGTACATTCACATTGTTGTGCAGCCTTTACCACCATCCCTTTCCAGAACTCTTTCATCTTACAAAACTGAAACTTTGTATCATTAAACAATAACTCCCCATTCCCTCCTACCCACCTCCTCTAGCAACTACTATTCTATTTTCTATCTCTATGATTTTGACCTCATATAAATGGACTTACATAGTAGCTGTCTTTTGGGGACTGGCATACCTTACTTAGCATAATACCCTCAGGCTTTGTTCATGTTGTAACATATTGCAGTATTTTCTTCCTTTTCCTTCCTTCTTATACCATATTTGCTTATCTGTTCACCCACCAATGGAGACTTTAGCTGCTTCCACTTTTTAGGTATTGTGAACAATATTGCTATGACCATGGATGTACAGATATCTCTTTGAGACCCTGCTTTGAATTCTTTTCAGTATACATCCAGAAGTGAAATTGGTTGGATCATCCATATGGTAATTTGTAACTTTTTGAGGCAGCACCATACTGTTTTCCACATAGTATACCTGGTTATATCGTTTTACATTTCCATTAACAGTGCACAAGGGTTCCAGTTTCTCCACATCCTCACCAATGTTTGTTATTTTTTGTTTTTTGTTTGTTTGTTTGTTTTGAGTAGCTGTCCTACTGGGTGTGAGGTGGTATTGCATTGTAGTTTTGCTTTATTTTCCTAATGATTAATGGTGTTGAGCATCTTTTCATGTGCTTATTGGCAATTTATATATCTTCTTTGGAGAAATGACTGTTCAGGTTCTTTGCCCATGTTTGAATTGGGTTGTTTTGTGTTTGTTTTTGAGTTTTAGGAGTTGTCTATATATTTTAGATATTAATTCCTTATCAGACATGATTTACAAATATTTTCTCCATTCTCTAGGTTGCCTTTTTACTCTGTTGATAGTGTCTTTTGATACACAATTTAAAAAAAAATTATAAATTTGTCTATTTTTCCTCTTATTATCTGTGCCTTTGGTGTCATGTACAAGAAATTGTTGCCAATCTGCCATTATGAAGCTTGGATCATGGATCTGTTCTGAATTAGTTTTTGTATATGGTGCTAGGTAAAAATCCAGCTTTCTTTTGCATGTGGATCTCCAGTTTCCTTGCCACCATTTGTTGAAAAGATTGTCTTTTTCTTAATGGTTTTGGCATCCCTGTTGAAAATCATTTGAGTACATATGTGAGGTACTTCCATTTTTTAAAATATTTTTAATTCCTTTCATCAAAACTTGGTAGTTTTCAGTGTACAAGTTTTTCAATTCCTTGGTTAAATTAATTCCTAAGTATGTTAATCTTTTTGATACTATTGTGAATGGAATTGTTTCCCTAATTTCTTTTTAGGTTTGTTCATTGCTAGTGTATAAAAATGCAACTGATTTTTGGGTGTTGACTTTGTATCCACTTACCTTGCTGAATTTATTTATTAGTTCTAACAGGGTTTTTTGTTTGTTTGTTTGTTTGTTTTAATCTTTAAAGTTTTCTGTATATAAGATCATATCATCTGTGAACAGGTATCATTGTATTTCTTCCTTCCTATTTGGATGCTTTTAATTTATTTTTCTTGCCTAACAGCTCTGGCCAGGAGTTTCAGTACTGTGTTGAATGCAAGTGGCAAAAGTAGGTTTGCTTCTTTGTTCATGATTTTATAGGAAAAGCTTTCAGTCTTTTATAATTGAGTATGATATTTTCTGTGAGTTTTTCATATATTGATTTTGTTATGTTGAAGTAGTTTTCTTCTATTCTTGGTTTTTTGAGTGTTTTTATCATGAAAGTGTGTTCAGTTTTGTCAAATGCTTTTTTTTTTCTCACCAGTTGAGTTGATCATGTGGTTTTAGTCCTTTATTCTGTTAATATGGTCTATTTCATTGACTGATTTTTATATGTTAAACCATCCTTGTGTTCCAGAAATAAACCACACTTGGTCATAGTGTATAATCTCTTAATATGTGGCTAGTATTTTGTGAGGATTTTTGCATCAGTGTTCTTTTTTTTTTGAACTTTTATTGAGATACAGTTAACAGACAATAAACAGCATATATTTAGAGTGGAAAATTTGGTATCCCAATCTCCCAAGTCATCCCCCCAACCCTCCCTGCTTTCTCCACTTGGTGTCCATGCGTTTGTTCTCTACATCTGGGTCTCTATTTCTGCCTTGAATTTCCTCTTTCATAGTTGTTACCATTTGCCTTATGTACTGAGGTGCTTCTATATTGGGTGCATATATATTTATAATTGTTATCTCCTCTTCTTGGATGGATCCCTTGATCTTTATGGAATGTCCTTTCTTGTCTTTTATAACACTTTTTATTTTAAAGTCTATTTTATCCAATGTGACTATTGCTACTCCAGCTTCCTTTTGATTTTCATTTGCATGGAATATCTTTTTCCATCCCCTCACTTTCTGTCTGTATGTGTCCCTAGGTCTGAAGTGGGTCTCTTGTAGACAGCATACATATGGGTCTTGTTTTTGTATCCATTCAGCCAGTCTGTGTCTTTTGGTTGCTGCATTTAGTCCATTTACATTCAAGGTAATTATCGATATGTATGTTCCTATTACCATTTTCTTCATTCTTTTGTTTGTGTTTTTGTAGGTCCTTTTCTTCTCTTCTGTTTCCCGCTTAGAGAAGTTCCTTTAGCATTTGTTGCAGGGCTGGTTTGGTGGTGCTGAATTCTCTTAGCTGTTGCTTGTCTGTAAAGCTTTTGATTTCTCCATCAAATCTGAATGAGATCCTTGCTGGGTAGAGTATTCTTGGTTGTAGGTTCTTCCTTGTCATCACTTGAAATATATCATGCCACTCCCTTCTGGCTTGCGGAGTTTCTGCTGAGAAATCAGCTGTTACCCTTATGGGAGTTCCCTTGTATGTTATTTGTCGTTTCTCCCTTGTTGCTTCTAATAACATTTCTCTGTCTTTAATTTTTGTCAGTTTGACTACTATATGTCTTGGCATGTTTCTCCTTGGGTTTATCCTGCCTGGGACTCTCTGCGCTTTCTGGACTTGGGTAGCTATTTCCTTTCCCATGTTAGGGAAGTTTTCAAGTATAATCTCTTCCAGTATTTTCTCAGGTCCTTTCTCTCTCTCTTCTCCTTCTGGGACCCCTATAATGTGAATGTTGGTGCATTTAACATTGTCCCAGAGTTGTCTTAGGCTATCTTCAGTTCTTTTCATTCTTTTTTCCTTATTCTTTTCCGCATCAGTGATGATCACCATTCTGTCTTCCAGGTCACTTATTCGCCCTTCTGCCTCAGTGAATCTGCTATTGGTTCCTTCTAGTGTATTTTTCATTTCAGTGATTGTGTTGCATATCTCTGTTTGTTTGCTCTTTAATTCTTCTAGGTCTTTGGTAAACTTTTTGATCTTTGCATCCAGTCTTTTTTCTAAGTCCTGGATCATCTTCACCATCATAATTCTGAATTCTTTTTCTGGAAGGGTGCCTATCTCCTCTTCATTTAGTTGTTTTCCTGGGGTTTTATACTGTCCCTTCATCTGGTACAAAGTCCTCTGCTTTTTCATTTTCTCTATCTTTCTGTGGCTGTGGTTTTCAGTCCCACAAGACAAAATACTGCTGATACTGCTTGATACTGCTGTCTACCCTCTTATGGAAGACGCTATCTAGGAGGCTCCTGCCTGCTTCCTGATTGGAGGGACTGATGATGGGTAGAGCTGGGTGGGTGGAGCTCAGTAAGGCTTTAATCTGATTTGGTGTGCAGAGCTCAGTAAAACTTTAATCAGCTTGTCTGCTAATGGGTGGGGCTGTGTTCGCACCTTGTTGGTTGTTTGGCCTGAGGCTACTTAGCACTGGAGCTTACAGGCTCTTTGGTGGGGCTAATGGCAGACTCTGGGAGGGTTCACGCCAATGAGCACTTCCCAGAACCCCTGTTGCTAGTGCCCCTGTCTCCTCGGTGAGCCACAGCTGCCCCCCACCTCTGCAGGCAACCCTCCAACACCAGCAGGTAGGTCTGGTTCAGTCTTCTGTGGGGTTACTGCTCCTTCCCCTTGGGTCCTGGTGAGCACACTTTTTTGTGTGCCTTCCAAGAGTGGAGGCTCTGTTTCCCCCAGTCCTGTGGAGGTCCTGCAATCAAATCCCACTGGTTTTCAAAGTCTGATTCTCTGGGGATTCCTCCTCCCATCACTGGACTCCCAGATTGGGAAGCCTGACATGGGGCTCAGAACACTCACTTTAGTGGTTGGACTTCTGCAGTATAACTGTTCTCTAGTTTGTGAGACACCCACCCAGCATTTTTGGGATTTGATTTTAACACGATTGCGCCCCTCCTACTGTCTCATTGTGGCTTCTGCTTTGTCTGTGGATGTGGGGTGTCTTTTCTGGTGAGTTCCAGTGTCTTTCTATTGATGATTGTTCAGCATTTAGTTGTAATTCCAATGCTCTTGCAAGAGGGAGTCTGCATCAGTGTTCTTAAGTGATTTTAATTTATAGTTTTCTTCTAGTGTCTTTATCTGACTTTGGTATCAAGGTAATGTTGGCTTCACAAAACTAGTTAGAAAGTGTTCTTTTCAATTTTGGTATGAGTTTGAGAAGTGATTTTAGTTCTACTTTAAATGTTTGATAGATATCTCCTTACTAAGTTTGGAAGTATTCTTTTCAATTTTGGGGCAAGTTTGAGAAGGGATTTTAGTTCTACTTTAAATGTTTGGTAGATATCTCCTTATTAGCTCTCTACAGATATTCTGTATCTTTCTAATTTAGTCTTGATAGGTTTTGTGTTTCTAGGAATTTGTCTGTTTCATCTAGGTATATAATTTATTCTTATATAATTGCTCATAATACTCTCTTATAGTCCTTTTAATTTCTATAGAATTGGTAGTAATTTCCTTGGGTTCCTGGACACAATCCCAGTGTTTGTGTGGGGGGCCTTCAATTCTCAGACGTCAGCAGTGTATCTGAGAATTCAACTCAGTTCAGCTCAATTCTGACACTACCTGGAGATAGCATCAGATTCCACATGCTGAGGGCTCAGTCCCATGAGCCTCTTCCCCCTGCCTCTTACCCCCTCTTCAGACAACAGTCACAAGCCCAGGTTATCACCTGTGTTTCTGCCTATTGTTTATAGATTGGAGGTTCCAACAACACCCTTCTTGGGACTTCAGATACCAGTCACAAGTCCTGGTTGTTACGTGTATTTCTGACTGATTGGCTATAATTCAGAAGTTCCCATGACTTCCTCCTTCTGTTTGACTAATTTGCTAGAGTGGCTCACAGAACTCAGAGAAACATTTTACTTACTACGAGAATGAGTCAAAAGTTATCTGCACTACAGTTATATTAAAAGTTTGTTGGCTGCATTGTCTTGTCAGCGCTTTCCGTTCAAGGCTACTGTCTCCCCAGTCACTGCTGTGCAGGTGTGAACGTGTTACATCAGTTCATGTGTAACTGTGGTGTGAGCAAAAATGGATGCCCCACTTGTGATTTGCATGAAAGAAGAGCAGCATGCAGTGATTTGTTTTTTGTGGTCTGAGGGTGTATCTGGTACCATTATTTATCGAACAACTCACTGAATAACATAAACAGAAGCGTTTGGATATCTACAAACAAAAGTTAGACTGATATTCTGAGGAAGGTGAAAGTTTCTTAAAGAGAATCATTACTGGTGATGAGACATGGATTCATCACCACAAGCCTGAGAGTAAATGGCAGAGTATGGAATGGAAACATCCTCAATCGCTGTTGGCAGATGGACAAAGTGTATTGAAAAGCAAGGAGATTATGTCGAAAAATGATGAATCTGTCTTTTCTAAAAGTTAATTAAAATAAATTATACAGCCAGAGTGTGGATAATTTTTGACTCACCCTCATATAATAAGTTATATCCTTAGTATTAAAGGATTTAACTCAGGAGTGGCCAGATAGAAGAAATGCACGGAGCAAGGTATGGGGGAAGGGTGTGGTGCTTCCATGCCCTCTCTAGGTGCATCACTCTCCCTGAGATTGCCTTGTGCTCACCAACCTGGAATCTCTCGAAACCCCATTATTTTGGGCTTTATGAAGGCTTCATTACATAGGCATGATTGATTAAATCATTGGCCATTGGTGATTGTTTCAAACTCCAGCCCCTTTCCTCTCCCTAGAGGTTGGGAGTGGTACTGAAAGTTTCAACTCTCTTATCACAAGATTGGCTCCACTGACAACCAACCCCCATCCTATTCCAAAAGAAAACTCATTAGCATAACAAAGGGCCCCTTTATTACAAGAAATTCCAGGGTTTTATGAGCTCTGTGCTAGAAACAGGGCTGAAGATCAAGTGTATATTTCTTATTATCTCAATACCATAGTAATGTCCCCACTTTCATTTCTGATTTTAATATTTTGAGTCTTTTTCTTCTTAGTTCATGTAGTTAAAGGTTTGTCAATTTTTTTGATCTTTTCTGAGTTTTCTTGGTTTTGTTGATTTTTCTCTATTATTTTTCTATTCTCCATATTGTTTATCTCTGTCCTAATCTTTAATCTTTATTATATCTTTCCTTCTGGTAGCTTTGGGTTTAGTTTGTTACTCTTTTTCTAGTTCCTTAAGTTGTAAAGTTAGATTGTTGATTTGAGATCTTTCTTGTTTCTTTATATAATATTTGTAGCTATACAGTTACCACTTAGCACTCCTTTAACTGTGTCCCACCAATTTTGGTATATCGTATTTTTGTTTTCATTGGTCTCTAAGTATTTTATAATTTCCCTTTTGAGTCCTTTAATTAATTGATTGTTTTGTTTAATTTCTACTAATTTGTGAATTCTGGAGTTTTCTTTCTGTTAGCAATTTCTAACTTTATCTCAGTGGTTGGAGACTTAATTTTTGGCCTAACATTGTCTATTGTGGAAAATGTCCCATGTGCACTTGAGAAGAATATGTATTTTGTTGTTATTTGGTAGAGAGTTCTATATATATCTGTTATATCTAGTTGATTTATTGTGCTGTTCAAATCCTCTATTTTCTTACTCATCTTCTGTCTGGTTGTTTTACCCAGTATTGCAAGAGGGGTTTTGAAGTCTCCAACTATCCTTGTAGAGCTATTTATTTCTCTGTTCAATTATGCTGAACTTCCTCGCTGTCTCCCAAGTTTCAGAATTGTGAAGAAATGCTCAAAATTTGGGTAAAAAGTTGCCAATTTTTAATGCTTTTTTAATGCTGTATTTTCATGGTTTGGTTAAATTTGATGGCTTCTGTATTGTAATAATTCTTTAGTGTTAAATTATGTATAAAGCTTCCTTGTTTTGTGTTATATAGTATGTAGTAATAATTATTTTGGTAATTACCTAAAAATTCTAATCAATTACCCTAGAATTGCTTTAATTTTGTTTAAATATATATAACAATCATTTTTATTTTTAACAAATCAGTAAAATAAAATTTTGAAAAATAAAACAAGAAATACCTCATTTTAAAGTTCATATTTTCAACATTTACAATTTTTTAGTCTGAAGACAATGGACATTTTTGTTGAGAAAAGAAAGTAATAGCAATTTTATATATATACATATATATATAAAATCAATATTTCAGAATTTTGCCATCTTTCCATGACTCCTGACAACTTTGCCAGTTACTCTGTAGAAGCTTAAAAACAGTAAATGCAGCATCTCTGGTGTCAATCATCAAAATTAGGATTCACCTCCATGAGCATGTGAGAACCTTTAGAACAGGAGATGCAGTAGAGAGATGGAGACAGAAATGATTATTCCACTTTAATTATCCTCTGGAGACTAAAGGCAGCAACAGAACAATCCACTTGACTAATACAGAGAT
The DNA here is from genome assembly GCF_030028045.1 of Hippopotamus amphibius kiboko. NCBI lineage: Eukaryota > Metazoa > Chordata > Mammalia > Artiodactyla > Hippopotamidae > Hippopotamus > Hippopotamus amphibius. The sequence goes on along the minus strand of NC_080187.1, from coordinate 189,914,246 downwards.
GGAAGGGGGAGAACCTAGTATATCTTCCTAAGCTGAGAAGAAATCTCCAGTATAGTCTGGTAGGCCCTAGGGTAGCTCTGTCTAAAAGCAGAACACTGTTAATTCTATCAGCAAATTTTAAAGTGTGATCTAAGGATTACCTTACTGAAGATCAAATTGTGGATTTTGGGACTTCATCGCCCTATATCTCCTGAATCAGTGTCTGTAATGTTGAGTTTTAAGAATTTGCATTTCTAACTAGAGAGCCAGTAGATTATTTTTTAAATAATAGTTCATGGAGATAAAACTATATGTAGTAAATTATGTGTGATGAGCACACAGAGCAAGATATAGAACATTTTTATTATCCCAGAAAGTTCATCTTGCTCTTTTTCATCAATTCTCCTCAGTATTCTGACTGTGATAAGAACAATTCTGATTTTTCTCAACATACATTGGTTGCATCTGTTCTTGAGCCTCATTGAAATGGAACCTACAATAGATAATCTTTGCTTTTGTTTTCCTTCTCTTAGCATACTTTTTTTTTTTTTTAATTTATTGGCTGTGTTGGGTCTTTGTTGCTGCATGCAGGCTTTCTCTTGTTGCGGTGAGCAGGGGGCTACTCTTTGTTGTGGTGTGCAGGCTTCTCATTGCAGTGGCTTCTCTTGCTGCAGAGCACTGGCTTTAGGCACGCAGGCTTCAGTGGTTGTGTCATGTGGGCTCAGTAGTTGTGGCTCACGGGCTGTAGAGTGCAGGCTCAGTAGTTGTGGCACACGAGCTTAGTTGCTCTGCGGCATATGGGATCTTCCCAGCACAGGGATCGAACCCATGTACCCTGCATTGGCAGGCAGATTCTTAACCACTGTGCCACCAGGGAAGCTCCTAGCATACATTTTTGAAGACTGATAATTTTTAGGTACACTGGAATTTGAAAACATAAGTTCTTTGAAGCATAAATTGTCATAAGGAATCCTAATGTTGGAACTCCTCTGTGATGGGATGGAATCTTCAAACTATCCCATTTTAAGGCCATCTTGCATCTGAGACAGATATATTACATGGTTGCTAAATAGTCTGCTGTGCTCTCCTGCATTCATGATTTCACTCATGGAGGCCAAATCAACTTAAGAAATCAACTACTGATTTCGTCATCCTACTTTTTGCATTTCTAAAGTTACCCTTCATTTTGAAATTCTTCAAGGAGAATTTAATAACACTATAATGACAGCTTATCAAAATTTAGTAATATCTGGCTTTAAATAAAATTATCACAAGTGGCTGAATAACTCAGCATTCCCCTTTTCTTCTCAGAGTCCTTTCAGCTTGATTTCCACAGGATTTCACTCAAGAATCCTAAGTGGTTTCTCAGAATGGGGAGAATAATGTAGCAAGAAAGCAAAGTTATAATTATAAGAGACACATGGAAGTTATGATGGAAAACGCCTATTAGACCACCTAAGCTTCAACCCTGCCAGGGAGATGTTGGCCACTGTGGTAGGTTGCCGACTATTTTGCTGAGTTCAGTGCTTTAAGCAATTTGGTTTCTGCTACTCTTTTGGCTGAGTCTTCTGCAATTGAATAATTGTTGCAGGATCAAAGTTTTCCTGGGGATGTAACTTTTCCTTAAGTTGGAAAAACACACTACTGTGTTTTTCCTCTATTCTCACACTACTACTATTCTTCACTTCTGACATCGTATGTGTGGGTTTTCCACACATCAGGCAATTCTCCAACACCAGATGGGTGTCCTACAATTCAATTCGGTTCTGGCACTGTCTACCTGGATATAGCATCATATCCCACACGTTAAGGGCTCAGTCCCTCAAGACTTCCCCCACTTCAGATGCCAAGCATAAGTTCAAGTTGTACTATACTTGTGACTGACAGGTGCCTATAATCCCTTCCCTGAGTTTGATTATTTGTTAGAATGGCTCACAGAACTCAGGGGAACACTTACTTATGTTTACTAATTTATTGTGAAAGGTATTATAATTGATAGAGATAAATAGCCAGATGAAAAGATACATAGAGCAAGGTATGGAAGAGTCCTGAGCACAGCAGCTTCTGTGCCCCTGGAGTTGGAATGTGTCACCCTCCCAAAATATGGGTGTATTCATCAACCCAGAAGCTCTCCCAACTCTGCATTTTGGGGGATTTTTATGGAGGCTTCATCACATAGGCATGATTGATCATTAACTCAGTCTCCAGCCCCTCTCTGCTTCCCAGAGGATGAAAGCTGAGACCATGAGTTTCAAGCTTCGAATCGTGGCTTGGTCTCTAGTGATGAGCCCCCATCCTGAAGGTAGTCATGATCCCACCAAGAGTTGTCTCATTAAAACAAAAGACATTATTATCACCTAGTAAATTCCAAGGAATTTAGGAGCTCTGTGTCAGAAACCAAGGTCAAAGAGACCAAATATTAGAACAAAAGATGTTCCTAGTTCTCTTAGGACATTACAAGGGATTTAGGAGCAATGTGCCAGATATAGGGGACAAAGACCATATTATTTATTTTCTATTATTTTATACCTTCTCTTATGTTTCCTTCTACATACTCAAATGATGTCAGCTTGCTTTTCATTAAATAATCTTCTCTTAGCCTCTGATGTCAGACTTGATGATGAAATTTGTAAGTGAACTGTCTCACTTCTCCACTGCTATTATACCAAAAGACCTCTTTGATAAGTGGGTGGGGGAAAACATATGAGATTAAATTAGAAGAGGAATAATCTAGACAATGGAGGACAGCTGCATAGCTGATGGTCAACATGGGAACATTCATTATAAGGACTAGTGAGAGAAAGCCACTAAAGACAGTATTAGCTAAAATTGACCCCATCAGGGGAATATGCTGGGATAATTTGGAACCTTAAATATTGTGTTTTTCACTTGCATCATTAACACAAAGAACTTTCTTTTTATAAGTTTACCATCAATTTAGAATTTATCTTGTTCAGTTTAGTTCCTTTCTTAAATTAGCTATCAGTGTGCAGAAAAATATATAAACTATAGTTCAACTCATAGATTTTCAAATTGTTCTTTCCTGAGGCAAATATTTATCCACACTGAATCTTTAACCCTATCATGTTCAAAACATTAAATTTCACCAAGAGATTTATCAACTTGTAACTGTGGGACTTTTATAATGTAAGAGGCTCACAGATTATGGCCACAGTTCTACAGGATGCTGTGGCTTCCACTCTCATTTATTGTGGGTGTAAAGGAATGAAAGCCACCACAACTCTGGGTCACTCAAATGTCCTAGTAGCCCCATTGCCTTCTACTTCAAAGAAGAATACTTTATTGAAAATGTTACTAATTCTGAGCTGAGGTCTTTTCCATCTCTTTGACCTTTGATGCTTTCCCATTGATTCAGCATGAATTCTCTTTCATAGAGAGGGAGATAAAATGCACATTTTCACTCTATGTTCCATTTTGTGCATCTCAGAGAAATGGACATTTTATAACTTTGAAGTTTTGTGCTAAAAGATTAGGTATCAAAAAAAGAAGAAAGGAGAAATATTTGATTCCCAGGAATCTTAAAATGGGTAAACTCTACAAAGTGATCTATAAAAACAGAACATTTGAATTGGGAACAAAAAAGATATGGGTCAGAATTGAGACTTTGCTATCTGAATCTCATTTTCTTCAACTGTGAACTGGGAAAGTAATTCTTGTTCTACCTGTTGCAGAGGTTTTGGTTTTTTTTGTGTGTTGTTGGGTGTGTGTGTATGAGAAGATCAAATGAGGTAATCTGTGTGAATGCAACTTGTGTACTTAAAAGTATAATGAAAGTGTTATGTTGCTTTTAGTGCTCCTACTGCTGATTCTGATGACGATGGCAAGCATTCTGACATACAGAAAGTCAGACAGACTGGTGTTCAAATCCAGGTTGCTTTTGTACTTATTGTGTGTCATATTTTTATGTCATAGTTTCCTTATCTATAAAAGTGTTAAAAATTAGTCTATAACCAACTCACAGAAATGTAACTGTTTAAATAATAAAGTATATAGTTGTTAATAAATGTTAAACAGATAAGAAATGACCAATAAATATTACTTTTCTTTCTAATTCCTCTCCCTGCCCCACACACGCATATATACACACTCTCAAAAAAATAAATTTGAGCCTAGGGCAAGAGTTAGTAATTTATAGCCTGTGGCTAAATTGGCCCACAATTTATCTTAGTAAATAAAGTTTTATTTGAATGCAACCACACTCATTTGCTTACATAGTATCTATAGGTGCTTCGGCAGTATAATGGCAGATTTGACTAGTTGCAACAGAAACTATATGGCCCACAAAACATAAAATATTTACAGGCCCATATGGCCTTTTATGGAATAAATTTGCTTATCTCTGGTCCAGAAAAAATCTAGATCTAGTACTAAAAACATGGGAAGTGAATAGTCCTGTCATCTAGTGGTTACTTAAACTTGGGGCTGTAGATGGGATCTCAAACTTTTTGTTGTCAGGACCACTTTACAATGAAAAAAAAACCTTTTATTTGTGGTGGTTCTGTATTTATCATATTCAGAATTAAAAACAATTTAAAATTATTTGTATATTAATTCATTTTAAAATAGACAATACATTTATTACATATTAAAATAAATAACTTTTTTGAACAATAACTATTTTCCAAAGGAAAAAAATTGTGAAAAGATTAGAATTGCTTTATGTTTTTGCAAATTTCTTCAATGTCTGGCTTAACTTAAGACTGTGGGAATCTTATATTGTATCTGCATTCAATCTGTTCTAATCTCACATGTATACAGCCCCTGCAAAATCCCATTGCACACTTAGAATGAGAGTGCAAAAAGAAAAGAATGTCCTAGCATTATTATGAAAATAGTTTTGAGTTTGGGGACCCCCAATTGTCCCAGATTACAATTTGATAACCATTTTTATATGGTGGTGTATACATGAAGTTATAGTGGTACAAAATCCAAATCAGGATAATAACTTATAACTCCTCAAAAATTAAAAATTAACTTATGCTTTTGATATCTGATTAACTTTATTCTGCTTCATAGCAAATAATTTGTTCTGAATACAGATATATTTTATTAAGCAAAAGACTGCAGAAAATGTAGTCCTTAATCTGAAATCCCACATATAAAACCATGTATTTTCTTTTGTAAAAAATAAAGATAGATTCACATATGCTAGGCTTAAACTACTTTTACAGCTATAATCCTGTGTTTTCCTTATGGAGGAGGCACACCATACTAGCCCAGAATCAGAGTTTTGTGACGATCCATTTTTAAATATACTTGTCTCTACTATTTCAAAGTCCCTGCTGAAAAAGAAAGAAATATATAAAGTTTGATGTAAATAAAATGATCTTCAAAATTAAGCTATAATAGTGCTCATTGTAGATGACTTAGAAATATACATGAGCAAAACCAAAACCAAAAGTACATCCTAACCACCAGAAACAACTACCTTTTGAATTTTTCTAGTACTCATTATTATTTTAATTAGATGCCTGTGAGTCTTTGTATCCAAAACTTAAAAACTGGTACTGTATTATTTTATTTAATTTTCCTAAGATATTTACTTGATTGAAAAACCTGCCATACTCTCTTTACAAACTCTCATTACAATAAATGTTCATTTGAAAATATTAATAATATATTCTTTTAAAATATTTTGCTTAAAAATTATTTTGCTTAGGATCTAGAAAGATTACAAAGGAAAACATTATTTTTGCATGTAAGGACAAAGTACTCACTTCTTTTTTATTGGAGGTTAGAAAGATAAATGAAATTCTCCTTAAGGTTTAAATAAGATCAAATAAGCTGGTAAAAGATGCGTAATTGCAATAAGATGAGTTTGCCATTATTTCAGGCAGGAAAGACGATAATGAAATGAACAATGTCGGGATTCTGATCAGCTGGACAGTGAAAATTTAATTTTTCAAAAGTAAAGTGACTAATGCTTAAAAAAAATAGAAAAGAGGATTTGACTTATAGCCAGTCAAATCTCTCAGTCATCATATTTAGGATAATTAAGCTTAAAAATGACAGGGAGCTCAGGAATTTTTATAAGCTGCTATGACACATGATATGTATCACTGTATTACATATTACATTTACAATTTCAGTTTTGAAAGTCTACAGCTTCATAGTGTCTCTAACTTCATCAGTATGGTCAACACATAGCAAAGTAATTGTAATGGTAGCATATATTAATGAAAGCATGTATTTACTAAATAAGTATGTTTCAGGAAAAGCATAGTCTTATTTCAAGAAAGAGTATAGTTTATATTATAAAATATTTTCTTTTCTGCCAGCCATGTATATCTTTTACAAAACAAATACAATAGCCATAATGAATTAATAGTCCATCCTCATTAATATCAACAAAAATTAATTATCAAAGGACTATGAATTAATATAAATTTCTCATTGAAATTCCAAAGATTCTTTTGGCCTAAAGATCATCTGTTCTGTAACTGGACTAGATTTTGTTCCTCTACTGGGTATTGGAGCTATAAACATGAAAAAGAGATTCACATTTCAGAAAAAGGACCCTCAAAGAGTCAAGTGCAAAGTGCAGGGAACACTCTTTCAGCGTAGATGGAATAGGATAGCCTAAACAAGTTGTGGCATGTGGAAGAGAAGCTTCTCACACATGGATCTACTGATATAAGCAAGCTTCCATCAAAAAGTGGCTTCCTTCTAGTATTTCACATGACATAAATGTTATCATTTTTCCTTTCTTGTCCTACAAATCAGCTTTTCTTCCAGGATTTTCTCTTTTCTGGAGAAGGGAAGTCCAGGAGAAGAAATGTTTGTTACAATCATAAAAGTTGTGTTCAAGTTTGCTAAGATTTCACCAGGGTAAGAGAGACAAAGTCCTACCTTTGGGGACACGTCCACCAACTTCTCTTTCTCTCTAAAGAAATCATATAGGAATGAAAGTGAGTGATGTTATTCTGGGGGAAAACTTGAATCCTCTTTAATTCATGAAAGACTCAATGACTCATAATTATGAGACTTTATTATAAGTAGTACATTACTTATGACACTTTTATCAGTGTGCCTCAACTCTGAAGGTTGAGACTTTCTGTTAAAAATGATACCATGTTATTCCCATTCACTCAGGTTCATAACCTCATAGACATTTGTGGTTCCTTATTCTCCTATGCCTTGAGTATCTAATTGTCAAGTCTAGCCAGTTCTTATTCCTTTGCAACATATTTAGCATCTGTCCTTTCATTTCCATTGCCACATCTTAATACAGATTTTTGCTATTTGTCATCTGGAAAATCACAAAGTTTTCAAGCTATGACACATTGGGAGCTGAGAATACCTGTATGGATATTTTCCATTTTTATTGCAGTTGAATACTAATGTATCTACCAGTGAGATTACTCTTACCCTGTTACATAATGGTTATGTTTCAATCTGGACATTTATTAAAGGAAATAAAGATAAAAATTAGAATAAGTATTCTAAAGTTATTGAACAAAACTCAGGATTGATTTCTGATTAAAAACAAAAAATTGCTTGAAAAGTAGAAACACCAGTATCCTTAATTAATATATCAAGCATTCCAATGAAATTTCTAAATAATGTCATATTTACTAAATTCATTACTATTAAATGAGCAGGAATCTAAGAATTAATTAGCATTTGACACATTTCTGAGAATTCTGATCAATGCAATCAAATATAAAGCAGAAATAAGTAATTACAAAAAAGTGATAGCTTTTATTACTTATAAATATTACAGATATTAGGAACCTTAAAATGATCATGACTGCTGATCATAAAGTCTACCTTAAGGAAATAATACTAAGGAAAAAGGTATCAACAACAATGTTTTTTGAGGTTATTTGTCTTAACAAAAATTTCAAAAAACCTAAATGTTCAGCTATAGGGAAATGGTTTGTGAATATGACACAAATTAATTTTGACAGGCATTAAACTTAATTTTTGTGAGGCATTTGTATCATTCAAAGGCTGTGGCTGAAACACAAAGGTTATAATACTGAATATGTAGTATTATGGTAGCTATGTAGAGAGAACCAGAGAACAAAATGGAAGGAAAAGGACAGAATCCGAATAGGGATTATTTTTGGACAGTAGATTCTTAGTTTCTTTTATTTGCTTTACAAATTTGAAATTTGCAAACTTATTACCATAAGAATACATTATTTTTATGATTAGGAAACATAAAGCAAGTGCTAAATAAATAAATATAATTCAGTTTAGAATTTACTTCCCCCAAGAAACCTTCCTTGATTAATCCCACTGGCACTGATCATTGCTTTATACTGTGCCCTATACTTACGTATTCAGTTGGTACCATATTAATTTGCATGTTTTAAAAAATCAATTTATGAGCATAATTATGTTATTTCCACAGGTATATAGTGTAGTTTCCACACAGAAATATATACTTGAGAATATGATGAACCACAAGTGTATTTCCTACTATATTTCTACAATAATTCATGTAATACTTTTCACAGAGTGAATGTTAACTTACTGAACGCCTGATGAACTATTGGAGATGTAGTAACGTCTGACAAGGGGAATAAACTTGAAATCCAACCCAACATTCTCTATGGTTTTCATTGCCACTAAACCCTAGTTGTTGAATTTAAAAAAAAAAAACCTGAACAGAAAGTTGAATATTATACTTTGTTAGCTGTGTATTATCATTTCAAATCAAAATTATAAAATGTTTATCCAACAATGCTGTCCTTATAAAAATTTTTAAGTTCTCATTTTCTGCCATTGCTACATTTCCTCTGTATTCATATATTTCTTAGTTCTTTCTAAGTTTTCATCAGAATTCATCTAAAGCATTTTAATGTAACATTAGATATTAAAGAGAAAATGGATAACTGTTTCTAGTTTAGGTAGAAGTCATTACCACTGCATTACCTATTACCATATATACACCATTTCTTTGTGTCCCAGATGTTCAGGCATATGGGAATGAAAAAAATCAATGAATTGGAACCTCTTGATTCAGTTATTCTGGTGACAAACAATCTGTATTGCTCATTGATGATTGTTTTACCCTTGACAAAGGGGCTGCAATTGTTACTTGCAGATGTAGGTACACTTACTCTCTTTTCTCCACTTCTCACCCCATTGTATTTGTTATTCTGGATCAGAGAAGTTAAAAAAATATGTCACTAACTGCATGCACTCTGTACACTTATTGTTTAGCTAAGTAATGCTATTAGTATTTCTTATTGAATACAGATGAGAAAACATGACACATTAAATGCAATAATTTATTGAAAATCTTTACTCATTTCAGGGAACAGGTCTTTGATCAATAATTGTGAAGAACTCTTGAAAAAGGATAAGAAAACAGGCTCCAGTGAAAGTAATATTTTCCCAGAAGCAAGGGAAAGAAATGCAGATGTATAGATTCAAATAGTATTTTAGGACTAGGCAACAGTAGATATGAAATTATTGTGAGTCATATACAGATTGATGTGAAAGTGAACAATGACCCAGAAATTCAGAAAGTAAGAAGCAAAATAAGATAAGTGAATAATGGTTGCAATGCTAATTAAATAATGTGTTTATCAGCTAGCTCAATCCAAGTTTGGAAGAAGTAGTTAGAGTGTTGATGAAGCTATATTTAATGTACAAGTGACAATGTGAAGCCAAATGTTGGAATATTAGTTTAGAAAAAGAAGAAACTAGTCAAAGTGCAGAATGAAAAGACAATTGAACTTGTCTGACTTGTTTTTATGAAAATTTTCCTATATCTAGCACATATGCTCAAAAACAAAATATTGGGAACAGAGAGGAAATCATGGCCATTCTAAATGTCAGTCAGCTGTTAACTCTTTGGCTTTAGGCTATATTTCTGCAAGCAATTTTTTTGCTAAAATATGTGATTCACTACAAATACTATTTGTTTTTCAAAACTTTCTAGCCCAAAGGTTGAAAGTTTGAGGTACTTATCAAAAATACACATCTGAAAAGAGCAGAAAGCTTAGAATGCTAAATGGATTACATTAGCAGAGGCAAATTCTAACAACAAAATGGAAAAGAATACAAACAGGGAATCACATAGAGGAACATTTAATTTTAACATTGAGGATAAACTTTGAACATGAGTTCTATTCAATTACACAGTAGTTCAATAAACATAGTAACACATTTTTTAAAATTGTATCTCTTTTGGATACAATGCCAGGAGAAGGATTAATATGTTGGAGGCATTGCAATAAACTAAAGCATTTATTGGGTTCTGTTTGTACTTCCTATGCATTGTTTTTGATATGTGTATTTTGGCAAGATTTAGGTGTCTAATGTGAGGCTTGGGTATGCTTTTTCAGCAATTGTTGCAATATGTAATGGGCAGAAAGAAAAGATCTGCTGCTGCCCTAGGTGAGCAGTGGACATGTGGTATTTATGCCAATTAAGGAATTTAGATCATTTATATATTCAGTTCAATTTAATGAGCACTTATTGACAATGTACTAATTTTGGGGAGGAGTCAAGATAAGGGCGGAAGGTAGAGATAGATTTAAGTTTGGAAAGCCATACTGCTAACCATAAGGGCTGACAATACATACAAGTCAGAAACATAAAGAATTTATTGAAACACAAGGAAAATTTCTTGGGAAATTTGCATCAATTTTGATTGGTACTTGGGGAGAGGCAGATTATTTTAGAAAGAAGAGATAGCAAGGCACAGAGTAATTTCCTTCTTCCACAGTATCAGAGAATCAGCAGAAACTGCTTTAAATTTCCTTGAATCCTTGAGATCGTCTGGGAGGGTGGTGGTAAGTAAGGCTGCTGCTGAATGAAGACTTTGGCAGAGAGGAATTATTCATAAGTTACTGGATAATGACTTCCAATAGTTTATAGTTATGCTACCTTCCCATTTGAAATGGGAATGATATTAACTCCAAGTCAGGTTTTTCAAGGGTTGAATCCTGCTTCTCCTGGCCTCTTATAGCTTCAGGTAGACAGACACCTGCACACTCAACTACCTTCAGTCCCTGCCAAAGGCTGGAAGCGTTTTGAGAAGACAACTAGACTTCAGGCAGATCTGGAAATAGGATTGCTGCTTTAAGTCCAGTATCAAGGTTCACAGTGAATCCTGGATTTCTCATGAACCAAGCCTAGTGGATTTTCCCATTAGTTGTAATTAATTTTGCCTTGATTACGTATCAATACAGTTCCCCTGCTGGATCTACATAACTGTCCCAAATGTTTTTGGTTGATATACTGATAAGTTGCTTAGTGCCTTTTGGTTACATATTCCAGTAGCTGGAGTCTGCCCTTAAATAAAATCACTCACATGTCCATGCTTGTCTGATACTATCTCTGCATATCAAATAAATGTTTCAGTGTCAATATCAACTTTGTTCAAGCTTGAATTTTTTTGCTTTGGGTGACAGATCTGTAACTAAGTTGAATTCACCTTTCCCCAGTCTGGCTCAATGCTATCTTTCTCTTACAGTTATCAAGATGCCAGTTTTCCTTGAGACTAAATCTGTTAGTATCACAACTTAGAACTGCATAAACTATATCTTGGTTGCCCCTTTCATAGTATTCTTTGTTATGAAAAAATACATTCTAAACATTCCCATTCTAAGAACCTCAGCTGTGTCTTTGCAACAAAAAATGAAGTGGAAACTTGCCAAGTGCTGTGGTAGAAAAAAGAAGGTAAAATCATTGCTTTGAATTATTCATAAAATCACAAAATTTAGGGGCAAACACTAAACAAGAAAGCATTACTCAATGACCTGAAACTGAGAGATTTTCTCTAGTTTCTCATGTAATTTGAAATGTACTGCAATTCACATTCTTACTATTATAAATGTATGTATGGTTCTTTTAGTGAAAAGCACCCAATAGAATTATTAGACAAATAAGGTGAGTTTTTCTCCTCTTCCCATCTCTGACAGCAATTTTCACACTGACATGTCTACAAATGTATGTTTTAATATAGCTAATCTCTCCATGATGTCATCCCCCCACCCCTCCCTGCCGAATACCAGAATATATATTTATTCCTCTAGAATTATTTAGCTCTTAGGTGCTGAGTTACTATTTCCCTGCAGTTGCATTGCCCAAAGTAATGTGGACATTTTTCTCATTTTAACTCTCACCTCCTATGATCCCTTGGTTTGTAACATTTTGCAGCTGTTTTGATTTCTTTTTCTCCCCTTGGAAATTCTTTGCAAAGTCAGGAGAAAAGGTGTTGATGTTTTTTCCTTATTCAGAAATTATGGTGGATGAAAAATATGATTAGGTGACTTCATTGCAGCCTGTCCCAACTTTTTACTAGGGTAAACATGAGGGAACTGAACAGGTGAGAGAACCGAGGCCATTGAAAATTTAGAATGTAAGAATACAGCATGCCACAATTTGAGGAAAAGCATCAATAATTTAGTGAGAGATGGTGGTAAATTTGTGAAAAGCAGTAATTAGAAGCAAAAATGCCTTAACTTCTTTTTTGTGACAAAGAAAAGACATCCTGAAAATAAGTTGGAAAACTTTTTTATTTCACTTATAATTGTTTCCTAACAGAATGTAAGGACCTATGCCAATAGGAAAACTGTGTAGATATATCTGTCTATGTTTTTGTTGCTGATGTTGACATAGGAGGGAAGCTTTCTTCACTATTCCTCTAACTTCCATTTTACTGTACCCCATATTACTATACCAAGTAATATCAAAACATTTTAACTGGAATAGACTGCTGACTCTCTAAGCAGGATCTTGATCTAAGATGTAACAGAAGTAAAAGGATTATGTTTGCACCTGAGAAATGAACATAAGAACTGTGAAGAAACCCTGGAGAGTCCAAAAGTCTGAGCCTAATGTCTAGAAGAAATGGCAGCTGGAGGCTGATGGCCTCTCATCACCTTTACTATTTCTCACATAACAATATTGCCGTAAGCACCTAACTGGTCTCTCTGCTTCTAGCTTTGCTCTATAGTCTCTTCTCTTTAAAATAGGTAGAATAATCCTTTTTAAATATAACACTGATCATTTCACTCTTCTGCTTTCAGTGGCTTCCTATTTTATTCAGAATACAATTCAGAGTTCTTGCCAAGCCTGCAAATGCCTATAGGGTCCTGTGCCTCAACTGTCTCTCTGACAAAATCACCAGCCACCCCACTGCTCATTCCTGTCAGTCGCACCAGTGTCTTTGCTGTTGTTTTGAAATAAGCCAAGCATGATCTCACTTAGGGTCTTTATCCTTACTGTTTTCTCTGTATGTCTTACTGGATGCCTTGGGCATTCCACATAGTTTACCTCCTTACTTCCCAGTTCGTTACTCATATGCCATTTTAATACAGAAATATTTACTAACTAAAATTGCACTCATACATTCTTAATTCCTCCTCTTGTTTTTGATATTCTTGCGGCATTTCTAACTACTATTTACTAGTTTATTTGTCCTTTCCCACTAAAATGTAAGTTCATCACAAAATTGTTTTTATAGTAGTAAGAAACACATAGCATGAAATCTACCCTCTTAATTTTTAAGTGTTCAGAACAGTATTGTCAACTATATGCACATTATTGTACAGAAGAGCTCTAGAACTTTTTCATCTTCTTAACTAAACTCATTGAAAAGCAACTCCCCATTTCACTCACCTGCCTTCTCCTGACACATTTTATTTACTTTCTGCTTCTATGAGTCTGACTTAGATACCTCATATAAGTTGAATAGTGTAGAGTATGAAAGGCTTTCCTTTTGTCTGAATAATATTCCATTGTACAGATATAACACATTTTCTTTATCCATTTTTGTCAATGGACATTTAGGTTGTTTCTACCTCTTGGCTATTGTGAATAATGCTGCAATGAACACGGGAGTGCGAATATCTCTTTGAGATCCTATTTTCAATACTTTTGGTTACAATTTTCCATATGCTCATTAACATTTGATATTTTCTGTTTTTTGAAAATGGCCATTCTCATAGGTGTGATATGAAATCTCTTTGTGATTTTGATTTGCATTTCTCTGATGATGAGTGATGTTGAGCATCTTTTCATATATCTATGGCCATTTGCATATCTTCTTTGGGAAGATGTCTATTCAAGTCTTTTGCCCATGTTTAATTGCATTATATTTTTAAGTTAAGTTGTAGAAGTTCTTTATATATTTTGGATATTAACCCTTTATTATATATGTGGCTTACAAATTTTTTCTCACATTCTGCTTTTTAACTTTGTTGATTGTTTTTTTGTTACAAAGTAGCTTTTTATTTTGATGTATTATAGTACCATTTGTTTATTTTTGTTTTGTTGCTTGTGCTTTTGATGTCATATCCAGAAATGTTTGTCAAGGTCAATGTTATGAAGCTTTCCATCTGTTTTCGTCTAGGTGTTGTAAAGTTTCAGGTTCTATGTTTAGGTCCTCAATCCATTTTGAATTGATTTTTTTGTGTATGGTGTATGATAAGGGTTCAATTTTATTCTTTTGCATGTGAATATACATTTTCACAAACACCATTTGTTGGAGAAACTATCCTTTCTCCATTATGTAATCTCGACACCCTAGTCAAAGATCAGTTGACCATATATGAACGGGCTGTTGTCTGGGCTCTCTATTCAGTTTCTTTGGTCTATATGTTTTTGTGCAGCTAACATACTTCTTTGATTACTCTAGCTTTGTAATATGTTCTCACGTCAGTAAGTATGACACCCCCAGATTTGTTCTTCTTTCTCGGGAATATTTTGGCTATTTAGGGTCCTTGGTGGTTCCATGTGAATTTTATGATGAATTTTTCCATTTCTGCAAAAAATGCCATTGGAATTTTGATAGGGATTCCATGGAATCTATTGATTGGTTTAAATAGTATATACATTTTAATGACAGTAAGTCTTGCAATCCATGAAATGAGATGCCATTTCATTTATTTGTGTATTCTTTAATTTCTGCCAGCATGTTTTATGCTTTTCATTGTACAAATCTTTCACCTCCTTGGTTAAATTTATTATTGTGTTCTTTTTGATGCTACTGTAAATGAAATCCTTTTCTTAATTTCTTTTTCAGATCATTCATTGTTAGTGTATAGAAATGCAGCTGGTTTTTGTATGTAGATTTTGTATTGTATGACTTTGCTGAGTTTATTAGTTTTAACTTTTTTTGTGGAATCTCAGGATTTTCTACATATAAGATTATGTGATCTGCAAACAAAGATACTTTTAGCTCTTCCTTTCTGATTTGAATGCCTTTTATTCCTTTTTCTTGCCCAATTGCTCTGGCTAGGAATTTCAGTACTGGGAGGAAGAGAAGTGCTGAGAGTGAGCATCCTTGTTTTGTTCCTGATTGTAGAGGAAACATTTTTAGTTTTTCTTGTTAGTATGATGTTAACTATTTGCTTTTCATATATAGCCTTCATTTATTTGAGGTAATTTCCTTCTATTCCTAAATTTTATTAATGTTTTATTTTTTAATCATGAAAGGGTCTTGAATTCTGTCAAATGCTTTTTCTGTGTATTTTGAGATGGTCATCTGATTTTTATCCTTTATTGTGTTATTGTGCTGTATCACACTGATTTATTTTCATATGTTAGACCATCCCACAGCCTAAGGAAAAATCATACTTAATAATGGTGTATGATCCTTTTAATGTGCTATCAAATTCAGTTTTGTACTATTTTGTTGAGGATTTTACATCTGTATTCATCAGGTATGTTGGCCTGCAGTTTTATTTACTTGTAAGAACTTCTACTTTGGTTTCAAGATAATGCTTGCCTCATAATATTAGTTTGGAAATGTTTTCTCCTCTTCAGTTTTCTTGGAAAGAGATGCAGGAGAAATAGCATTGATCCTTCTTTATTTTTTTAAGAACTTTTATTGAGATATAATTGACATACAATAAACCACATATATTTAAAGTGTAAAATTTGACGTTTTTTTCTTATTAGTAATGTATATATGGCAATCCCAATCTCCCAATTAATCCCACGCTAACCCCCACTGCTTTCCCCCTTTGGTGTCCATATGGTTTTTGTCCTTCAGTTTGTTAATATGATGTATTACATTGATTGATTTGCATATATTGAAGAATCCTTGCATTCCAGGGATAAACTCCACTTGATCATGGTGTATGATCTTTTTAATGTGCTGTTGGATTCTGTTTGCCAGTATTTTGTTGAGGAGTTTTGCATCTATATTCATCAGTGATATTGGCCTGTAATTTTCTTTTTTGTGACATCCTTGCCTGGTTTTGGTATCAGGGTGATCATGGCCTTGTAGAATGAGTTTGGGAGTGTTCCTCCTTCTGTTATATCTTGGAAGAATTTGAGAAGGAGAGGTGTTAGCTCTTTTCTAAATGATTGATAGAATTCGCCCATGAATCCATCTGGCCCTGGGCTTTTGTTTGTTGGGAGGTTTTAATCACAGCCTCAATTTCAGTGGTTGTGATTGTTCTGTTCATATTTTCTATTTCTTCCTGATTCAGTCTTGGAAGATGGTATTTTTCTAAGAATTTATCCATTTCTTCCAGGTTACCCAATTTATTGGCATATAGTTGCTTGTAGTAGTCTCTCATGATCTTTTGTATTTCTGCAGTGTCAGTTGTTACTTCTCCTTTTTCAATTCTAATTATGCTGATTTGTGTCTTCTCCCTTCTTTCCCTGATGAGTCTGGCTAATGGTTTATCAATTTTGTTTATCTTCTCAAAGAACCAGCTTTTAGTTTCATTGATATTTGCTATTATTTCCTTCATTTCTTTTCCATTTATTTCTCACATGATCTTTATGATTTCTTTCCTTCAGCTCAATTTGGGGTTTTTTTCATTCTCCTTTCTGTGATCCATTTTAGGTGTAAGGTTAGGTTGTTTATTTGAGATTTTTCTTGTTTCTTGAGGTAGGATTGTATTGCTATAAACTTCCCTCTTGGAACTGTGTTTGCTGCATCTTATAGGTTTTGGGTGGTTGTGTTTTCATTGTCATTTGTTTCTAGGTATTTTTGATTTCCTCTTTGTTTTCTTCAGTGATTTCTTGGTTGTTTAATAACATATTGTTTAGCCTCCATGTATTTGTATTTCTTACAGTTTTTTTCCTTTAATTGATATCCAGTCTCATGGTATTGTTGTCAGAGAAGATGCTTGATACGATTTAAATTTTTTTAAATTTACTGAGGCTTGTTTTGTGACCCAAGATGTGATCTTTCCTGGAGAATGTTCCATGTGCACTAGAAAAGAAAGTGCATTCTGTAGTTTTGGGATGGAATGTCTATAAATATCATTTAAGTCAAGATGGTCTAATGTATCATTTATACCTTGTGTGTCCTAATTTATTTTCTGTTTGTATGATCTGTCCATTGGTGTAAGTGGGGTGTTAAAGTCTCCTACTATTATTGTATTACTGTTGATTTCCCCTTTTATGGCTGTTAGCATTTGCCTTATGTATTGAGGTGCTCCTATGTTGGGTGCATAGATATTTACAATTGTTATATGTTCTCCTTGCATTGATCCCTTGATTATTATGTAGTGTCCTTTCTTGTCTCTTGTCTTTACTTTAAAGTCTAATTTGTCTGATATGTGTATTGCTATTCCAGCTTTCTTTTGACTTCCATTTGCATGGAATATCTTTTTCCATCCCCTTACTTTCAGTCTATATGTGTCTCTAGGTCTGAAGTGTGTTTTTTGTAGACAGCATATAAGGGTCTTGTCTTTGTATCCATTCAGCCAGTCTGTGTCTTTTGGTTGGAGCATTTAATCCATTTACATTTAAGGTAGTTAATGACATGTATATTCCTATTACCATTTTCTCAATTGTTTTGTGTTTGTTTTTGTAGATCTTTTCCTTCTCTTGTGTTTCCTGCCTAGAAAAGTTCCTTTATCAATTGTTGTAAGGGTGGTTTGGTCATGCTGAATTCTTTTAACTTTTGCTTGTCTGTAAAGCTTTTGATTTCTCCATTGAATCTGAATGAGATTCTTGCTGGGTAGAGTATTCTTGGCTGTAGGTTTTTCTCCTTCAAGACTTTAAGTATATCTTGCCACTGCCTTCTTGCTTGCAGAATTTCTGCAGAAGGATCAGCTGTTATCCTTATGAGATTTCCCTTATATGTTATTTGTTGCTTTTCTTTTGCTGCTTTTAATATTTTTTCTTTGTGTTTAATTGTCGTTAGTTTGATTATTATGTGCCTTGGTGTATTTCTCCTTGGGTTTATTCTGTATAGGACTCTCTGCGCTTCTTGGACTTGATTAAGTATTTCCTTTCCCATGTTGGGGAAGTTTTCCACTGTAACCTCTTCAAACATTTTCTCAGACCCTTTCTTTTTTTTTCTTCTTATGGGATGCCTTTGATTAGAATGTTAGTGTGCTTAATGTTGTCACTGAGGTCTCTGAGAGTGTCTTCCATTCTTTTTATCCTTTTTTTTCCCCTGCTCTGTGGCAGTTATGTCCACCATTCTATCTTCTAACTCAATTACTTGTTCTTCTGCCTCAGTTTTTCTGCTGTTTATACCATCTAGAGCATTTTTAATTTCAGTTATTGTGTTGTTCATTACTGTTTGCTCTTTAGTTCTTCTATGTCCTTATTAAATGTTTCTTGTATTTTCTCTATTTTGTTATCAATTTTGGATCATCTTTATTACCATTACTTTGAATTGTTTTTCAGGCAGTTTGCCTATTTCCTCTTCATTTATTTGGTTTTGTGGGTTTTTATCTTGCTTCTTTGCCAGAAAGGTGTTTCTTTGTTTTCTCACTTTGTCTAATTTATAGTATTCGCTATCTCCTTTCCCTATGCTGCCTAGTAGTAATTCCTCTTGTTTCTGCTCTCTTCCCCCTGTGATGGGGTTGGTACAGTGTCTTGAGTAGGCTTCCTGATGGGAGGTCTGGTGACTGATTTCTGGTGTGTGGATCTGAGTCTTTTCCCTCTGATGAGCAGGGCCATGTCAAGTAGTGTGTTTTAGGGTATTTGTGAGCTTAATATGGCTTTAAGTAGTCTGTGTGCTGATGGGTGGGTTTCTGTTCCTGTCTTGTTTTTAGTTTGGTGTGAGGTACCCAGCACTGGCAGTTGCATGCTGTTGGGTGAAGCCAGGTCTTACACTCTGATCTCATGGAGCATGTACCTCCATGAGAATTCTCAGCAGTTAATCTTCCTTGTGGCTAAGGACTCTATAGTGATCTAGCATCCTGGACTCAGTGCTCCCTCCCCAGAGCCTCCGACTTAACTTCTGGTGGAGGAATCTGGACTCCAGTGGTCACTCATCCCGTCATAAAGGGGATTAAAAAAGCATATCCAAGCCTCAGACTAACGGTTAAAGGTTAAATCAAACAAACAAATACTGAATCAAGGAGACACATACATGCAGAAGAAACACAAAAACAGAACCCAATAGACTATAAAACACTAGAACGACCTGACAGAGGAACCCCAGAATGCAATCAGAGAAAACCAACAAAAATTTAAAACAAACAAACAAACAAACAAAAGAAACCAGGAAAATTGCAAAAACTGAGGACCAAATAGAGACAGGGCACAGATATAACAAAGAGCAAGAGAACAGCCAGGGGGACTGAAGATCCCCAAAAAGAAATCAAACAATTATAATCAGAACTAAGGTAAAGACAAAACCTAATAACAAAAACCAAAGCAGTGTGTCATCTGAAGAATAAAGCAAGGAAACAGAGCAGACCAGTGATATTGATTAAAAGTTTAATAAGATAAAATAAAATAAAACGAGTTAGAACACAGATCAACAGAAGCATGCAGTATGCCTGGAAATATAAAAAGAAAAAGAAAAAAATAGAATAGAAATGTATTAAAGATAAAGAAGAAAAGATGGTAAGGGAGATAAACTCAGCACTACAAAAAAGCTAGCTAGAAATAGCAGTATATAAAAAGGCCAAAAATAAAAGTAAAAAATAGAATAAAATACATGTTATAAAAAGTGAAGATCCGTTAAGACTATGATCATAATTAAAAAAAAAAAAAGCTAGAACTGACCACAGAATGGATCTGATCAATAGAATTAATAATAATAATTCTGTTTCCTTGGGGTCTCAGTTGTAAGTGTCCTTGTACATGCCTTGAGCCTCAGGCCACCTTCACCTCCCCAAGAGCTCCCAAGAGGCCCTCTTCTGCCTCTGAGTTGGACTCTGGACCTGCTGTGGGTCCTATGGGGCCCACTTAGGCTCTGATCTGGCCCAATTCCTGTGTGTGCTTGCTCCTAAACCCACAGCTGCCATAGATAGACCTTTTTCATTTGTGGGGACATTCATTGTCTACTCAGATATTCCAAAGACATAGGGTCTACCTAGCTGATCATGGGTATTTAGTGTGCAGCATGTATATCTGATGGAAAGATTTTAGAACCTCTTCCTTAGTTCCCCTGTCCCTGGTGTTCAGCTTTGGTTTTGTCCCTGCTTCTGCACGTGGTCTAACTGCCAGAGTCTGGTCCTGAGGCTGCGTTGGAGCTCTTTGGGTCTGCTTCAGTGAGGGTTTCCTTTATTGTTCATCTGCAGATGCAGGTGTATGGGGAGAGAGAGGCTTTGATAGTGGCTCCTCTCCCTGCGTGTGACTCAACAGTAGCACCCTGCTTGGATTGTGGGAGCCCTGGGCGTGATGCCAAATGCACAGGGATGCTGGTGGCCATAGGTTTAGGAAATCTGGTCTTAGTGTGTTTCTTTACTGGTGCCCAGTGCAAGGCACCTGATGGGCAGCCCTCAAGGGCTTTTTGTATTACTCTGTAACCAGCAGAGCTTCATTTATTGTTTGTCTGTAGGCACCGGTGTGTGGGAAGAGAGAGGGTACAATAGTGGTTCCTTCCCCTGCGTGTGAGTCAGCATTGGTGCCCTGTCTGGGTCACAGGAGCCCTGGCCGCAGTGGTAGTGCCTGTTGCACAGGAACGCCAGCAGGCTCGGGTATAATCAGAGTGTCTCCAGAGCTGGCCCACTCTGCAGGCTTCTTCTGGCTCTCATCAGCAGGCATACCAGGCCAGCCCCCACAAGGGGGCTTTTTCTATCCCTTTTCGAGTGCAACAGCCAGGCCCAGAGGGTGCCTCCCTTTTTTCATCACAGGCCCTGAAAGAGAGGTTTCAACAGTGTCTCCTTCCCATGCATGTGAGTCAGCAGTAGTGCCCTGCTTTTCTCACGGGAGCCCTAGTGGTGGTGGCTCCAATTATAAAGGGAAGCCAGTGGGCTCGGGTATAAGCAAAATGTCTCCAGAGATGTCCTTCTCTGCAGATTTCTTCTGGCTCTTGGCAGCAGGCACGCCAGGCCAGCCCCTCCAGGGGGCTTTTTCTACCCCTTGTCGACTGCAACAGCCAGGCTCAGAGGGGACCTCCCTTTGTTCCTCACAGGCACTGAAAGAGAGGCTAGAACAGTGGCTCCTCCCTACTGCTTGTGAGTCAGCAGTAGTGTGCCACCACCATGGCCACCCAGCTTTCTGTGATAGGCATTCGCCACTGTGGATTTCTTCCCTCCTGTTCCTTCAGTCCATCTATGCACAGCTAACAATATTTCTCACCCTTAACCAGTTCTCCAGTTCCCATGTTCCAGCTCCCAGACCCCCTGTATAGCTGTGAACGCACATCTCAGTCTGGGACATGTAGACCCATGGTACGGACCCTCTGTGTGTTTCTCACTCTTTCCCGTCTGCCACAGATCGGCCGCTTCACCCTCTTTGGACAGTCCCAAATGCCTCCCTTCTGACCCAATCAAATTCCCCATTGGAGTGGGGGTTTCCCCATCAGATAAGGTGTTTTTCCCCCAATTTGGCAGTCTCTCCTCTGTTTCAGCTTCCCCCGCCCCAAGGTGTAGGACCCTTCCCTTTCCTTTCTTCCCCTCCTCTTTCTCCTTTTGTCTTTTTTCCCTCTGTCCTACCCAGTTATGTTGGGATCTTTGCAGTCCTTTTTGGTGTCCAAGGTCTTCTGCTAGTGTTCAGCTGGTTTTCTGTGGGAATTATTGCATCTTTTGATATATTCCTGATGCATCTGTGGAGAGAGATGCACTCCACATCCTTCTACTTCACCACCATCTTCACATAATGCATAGTTTAAATTGTTTATACAGCAAAACTAGATTGCCAGTGTAAATGACGAATCTCTTAGCTTTCTTGTTTCTGGCAGCAATCTGGCTCTTCCAGTTAAATGTCTTATGTTTAGTTTCCAGTTACGCTATACATTGAATTATCCTTAGACCCCCTGCAAACCCCCCCCCCCCCGGCCTGGCTTCAGGGGTGGCAAGTGGCCAGCGGGATGCCAAGTGTGTTGGATGGGAAATGAGAATCGGTGTCAATATGTTTGTTCCCTATATCTGTGTCTCTATTTTTGCCTTGCAAACTGGTTGACCTGTACCATTTTTCTAGATTCCACATATTTGTGTTAATATACGATATTTGTTTTTATCTTTCTGACTGACTTCACTCTGTATGACAATCTCTAGGTCCATCCATATTTCTAAAAATGACCAAATTTGTTCCTTTTTATGGCTGAGTAATATTCCATTGTATGTATGTACCATGTCTTTTTTTTTTTTTTTTAGAATCACTTAGGAACTTTTTAAAAAATATTTATTTATTTATTTATTTATTTATTTATTTATTTATTTATTTTCCCCCCATTTTCTCATGTTCTTTTTTTTCCCTAAGAACTTTTATTGAGATACAGTTAACAGACAATAAACTGCATATATTTAGAGTGTACAATTTGGTGTCCCAATCTCCCAATTCATTCCCCCCCAACCCTCCCCACTTTCCCCACTTGGTGACCATGTGTTTGTTCTCTACATCTGGGTCTCTATTTCCACCTTGCAAACCGGTTGATTTGTACCATTTTTCTATGGTCCGCATATATGTGTTAATATATGATATTTGTTTTTCTCTTTCTGACTCACTTCACTCTGTATGACAGTCTCTAGGTCCATCCATGTATCCACAAATGTCCCAGTTTCACTGTTTTTCACAGCTGAGTAATATTCCATTGTATGTATGTACCACAACTTTTTTACCCATTCATCTGTTGATGGACATCTAGGTTGCTTCCATGTCCTGGCTATTGTAAATAGTGCTGCAATGAACATTGGAGTGCATGTGTCTTTTTCAATTATGGTGTTCTCTGGGTATATGCCCAGCAGTGGGATTGCTGGGTCATATGGTAATTCCATTTTTAGTTTTTTAAGGAACCTCTATACTGTTCTCCATCATGGCTGTATCAATTTACATTCCCACCAACAGTGCAAGAGGGTTCCTTTTCTCTACACCCTCTCCAGCATTTATTGTTTGTAGATTTTCTGATGATGGCCATTCTGATTGGTGTGAGGTGATACCTCATTGTAGTTTTGATTTGCATTTCTCTAATAATGAGTGATGTTGAGCAGCTTTTCATGTGCCTCTTGACCATCTGTATGTCTTCCTTGGAGAAATCCCTATTTAGGTCTTCTGCCCATTTTTTGATTGGGTTGTTTGTTTTTTTGATACTGAGCTGCATGAACTGTATATATATGTTGGAGATTAATCCTTTGTCTGTTGATTCATTTGTAAATATTGTCTCCCATTCTGAGGGTTGTCTTTTCATCCTTGTTTATAGTTTCCTTTGCTGTGCAAAAGCTTTTAAGTTTCATTAGGTCCCCTTTGTTTATTTTTGTTTTTATTTCCATTACTCTAAGAAGTGGATCAAAAAAGATCTTGCTGTGATTTATGTCAAAGAGTGTTCTTCCTATGTTTTCCTCTAAGAGTTTTATAGTATCTGCCCTTACATTTAGGACTTTAATCCATTCTGTGTTTATTTTTGTGTATGGTGTTAAGGAGTGTTCTAATTTCATTCTTTTACATGTAGCTGTGCAGTTTTCCCAGCACCACTTATTGATGAGGCTGTCTTTTCTGATCTTTCTTTAAATATTTCATAGATTGCTGCATTGAAACCAGCTGGTTTTGAGGTTTCCTTTGTTGCCTGGTTTTGTATTACTGACTCAATCTCCTCATTAGTTATAGATCTGTTAAGATGTTTGTTTCTTCATGGTTCAGTTTTGGTAGGTCATATGCTTCTAGGAATTCATCCATTTCTTCTATCCAGTTTTTTGTTGCATAATTGTTCATAGTAGTCTCATAACTTTATTTGTATTTTTATTCCTGTGGCATTAATTGTAATGCTTTTCATTTTTAGTTGAGTCTTCCCTATTTTGTTCTTAGTGTACCTGAAAGTTCATTAATTTTGTTGATCTTTTAGGAAAACAACTCTTTGTTTTCTTTTTTCTATTCTCCATTTCCTTTTTTCTTTCTCTAATCTTTATCATACCTTCTTTTTGCTAATATAAGGCTTAGTTTGTTTTTGTTTCCTACTTACTTGAAGTGTAAATTTAGATTTTTTGAGAACTTTTTCTTCTTTTATAATTTAGGTATTTATCACTGTTAACCTTCTACTGCTTTTGCTGCATCATGTAAGTTTTGGAATAGTGTTTTCATTTTCATTTTTCTCAGTATATTTTCTAATTTCCCTTTTGATTTCTTCTTTGATCTACTGAATGTTCAGGACTTTGTTGTTTATTTTCCATATATTTGTGAATTTTCTAGTTTTCCTCCTGCTGCTGAGTTTTAGTTTCATTTCATTGTGGTTGGAAAAGTTCTTGTTATACTTTGAATCTTCTTAGATTTGTTAAGACTTGTTTTTTACCTAAAATGTGATCAATCCTGGAGGATGTTCCCTGGACACTTGAAAGAATGTGCATTTTGCAACTGTTAGGTAAAATGTTCTGTATATGTCTATTAGGTGCATATATGTCTATTATAGAATTGTTCATGTCCTTTGATTCCATATTCTTCTGTCTAAATGTTCTGTAGATTTTGAAAGTGAGTTATTGAAATCTCTTACTATTACTGTGTTGCTGTCTCTCTCTCTTCTGTTCTGCCAAGTTTCTTTAATATTTTTCAGTGTACTAATGTTGGGTGCATATATATTTATAATCTTTATATCTTCCTGGTTAATTGACCCTTTTATATTATATATGTTCTTTGTGTCTTGTGACAGTTCTTAGCCTAAAGTCTATTTTGTCTGATAAGTATGGTTACCCCTACTCTCTTTTGGTTACAATTTGCGTAGAATATCTTTCTCACCTTTCTCCTGTCAGCCTATGTGTGTCCTTAAATCTATAATGAGTCCCCTGTAGACAGGATGTAGTTGGATTAATTTTTTTTCATTCATTATTCTTTGTCTGTTAATTGGGGAGTTCATTCCATTTACTTTTAATGTATTTACTGATAGAAAAGGACTTACTATTGTTATTTTGTTAATTACTTTCTATCTTGTAGCTTTTTGTCCTCTTTTCTGTTCTTGCTCTCTTCCTTTGTGGCTCATTGATTTTTTTTGTAGTGACATGCTTTGATTTAGTTCTTATTTTTCTTTTGTCTATCTTCTATAAGTAATTCTTTTATGCTTAATGCACAGTTTACATAAAACATTTTAGATTTATTAAAATCTATTTTAAGCTAACTTCAATTGCATAAAAAAGCTCTTTTCTTTTACTTCTCCCTTCCCCACTCACTGTGTGTTATTGCTGTCACGACTTATACCTTTTTATTGTGTTATTTATTTTTTATACTTTTGTCTCAATTTTTATAACAGAATGAAAAGTGATTTATGTACCACTGTTACTGTATTAAAATATTTTTTATTTATCTATGTATTTACCTTTACCAGTGAGCTTTATACTTTCATAAGCTTTCTCATATTGCTGTTAAGTGTTTTTTGTTTCAACTTAAAGATTTCCTTTTAGCATTTTTTGTAAGATTGGTTGAGTGGTGATGAATTCTTTCAACTTTTTTTTTTTAATGAAAGTCTTTTTCTTTTCTTTTTGAAAAGCAGTTTTTGCCTAATATGGTATTCTTGGCCATTTCTTCCCATCATCACTTTGAGATATTATACAGCTCCCTTCTGGCATGCAAGCTTTTTGCTTAGAAGTCCCTTGTCTTATGGAGGATTCCTGGTATGTAGCAAGTCACTTTTCTCCTGCTGCTTTCAAAATTCTTTTGTTTTTGACTTTGACAGTCTGATCATAATATATCTCTGTTTGGACTTCTTTGGTTTCTTCCTAATTGGATGTGTAGGACTTGTTGAATCTGGATATTCATTTCCTTCCCCAGATTTGAAAAGTTTTCAGCCATGATTTCTTTAAATAAATGTTTTGCCCCTTTCTTTTTGTCTTATTTTATGTGACTACCTTAATACATTTATTGGTCTGCTTATAGTGTGCTGTATATCCCTTAGTCTTTCTTCACTCTTTTTCATTCTCTTTTCTTTTTGATCCTCTAACTGGATAATTTTAAATGATCTGTCTTTGAGTTTGCTGATTCTTTCTTCTGCTTGATCAAATCTGATGTGGTGCCCTTCTAATGAATTTTTTCAATATAGTTGCTATATTCTTAAGCTTCAAAATATATGTTTGTTTTCTTTTTTATATTTTCTGTCTCTGTCAATAGACTCATTTTTTATGTGCATCATTTTCCTGAGTTAATTGAGCAGCTTTGTGACAGTTACTTTGAAATCTTTGTCAGATAATTCTTATACCTCCATTTCTTTAAGGTTAGTTTCTGGAGATATGTTTTCTTCCTTTGGTTGGGTCATATTTCCCTATTTCTTCAAATGCCTTGTAACTTTGTGTTGGGATCAGACCAATCAAAGCAACTGCCACTTCTTCAAGTCTTCATAGATTTGCTTTGTTTAAGGCAAGCCCTTTAACAACCATCCTGGTTACAGATTTTGGGAACCACTCAAACGTTTTCTGTGGATGCAATCTTTCTGTACTGGTGCATTTTAATTACAGATTAGAGGGATTTGCTGCTTCATTTTGTCAGTGTCTCATAATCTCTTGCTTTCTCCTATGTCTTTCTATATTATTGCGAATTCTCTGAAGCTGCTGTAAACTTCCCAGATTATTTTGTTTTTAGTGGCCCCTAGGCTTGTAGAGTATGCTGTGTTGCATCAGTGCTCCTAGTTAGGTGAGGTAGAAAGCAGTCCCTGGGCAGCTCCCTAAGAAGCCTTATCATTGATTGGAATCATGTTCCATTATTCTCTTTCTCCCTTGAGGAATAAGCTGCTGACCTGTAATAGCCTCTGTTTGCTGTACTATGGGCCCTCTGGAGCAGTATAAAGCCATCCAACTATTTTTTGTTTCCAGTGGCTGACAGGCATCTAGAGTATGTCAGGTCTTATCAGTACTCTTAGACAGGCAAGACAGAAACCAGTCCTTTGGGTAGCTACTAGAAAAGCTGGGACAGTGGACACACAAGTAATTTCCACTCCAAGAGAACCCAGGAGTTGGGAGTTTGCTTCCACTCATTCCATACTGAGTTGGTGGGGAGGGACCATGGTGAGTGACTTCTCCAAACCATCACCTTTATTCTCAGTGACCCTCAACCTTTCCTGTCAGCGTTCAGATTTAGACAAGACAGATGCTGATCCTTTGGATAGTCCCTCCAAAAAGGCAGCGTCCTGAATGTAAGATCTAGCTTTCTCTTTTTCTCCTGAAGGAGAAGCTGGGAGTTGGGAATTTTAGCCCAGCTGTATTACGCTTTGCTGGAGGAAGGGACTATGGCAAATGGATGCCATAAATTTTTCTACCAATTTTGATACAGGTGGTTTAGCACTTGCATGGGATGCAGGATTGTCTTAACTGATTTCTGGATTTTTCACTAATGGAATTGGTTAGTTTTCTGTTGTTGAATCAGTGTCTCTGTGGGGGAAAGGTCTGGGGTTTCCTATTCCTACACCTATTTCCATTTTGCTGATAACTGGATCAGAATTTTTAATCTGGTCCTCCTCCAATTGTGGTTGGAGAATAGACTCTGACAGATAATAGGCACCCATGAAATATTTGTTATGTGAATTCTTATTTATCATTGATTTTCCATCATTTAAAGTTTTCATTATGAGAATATTTTTTTTTGATTCTTATTGACTTCTATTGAAACACCAATTTGTTACTTTGAAAACGAAGGAAATCAAGCATTTCAATTTTCCTGTTCAAACTATATTTTGGGGTAATCAGCCAACATTGAGAAGAAAATGTGCTTTTATGAATTATTTCAGCTAATAAATGAAGAATAAATGAGAGAATTTACTATCTTTTTGTAATATCTAGTAAAATAATAGCTTAGGCAAATTTCACACACAAAAAAAGCTAAAGCAATTAGGTGAAAGGTTGATGAAGAACTTTATTATGATGGAATATTGCTGACAATTTCTTATCTGAATGAGATTTTTGAAACTTTAGGACACTTGAATTTAAAAGGGATTTTCGTATAATTTTTTTCTCTTTTACCTACATGTAAATAGTCGTATAATTCAACTACTTACTAATTGGCTGTATGTTCTTTTAGTGAAAGACTTTATAAATTCTGCTTTTTGTATAAGATCTTCTATACATTGTCAGAAGGATTTTATTTCAGATAAGCTCTGGTTCCATCTTTTAGTTTTGACTTTGAACATCCTTCTTCATCATTTGTTTTATCAGGACCTTGTTTATTTTTAATTTAAAATACACTGAATATCTGCAGTCATTGAGTTAATTTATGGAGCTGGCTTATCCAGAAATGCAGCAGTTTCCTGGGTGAATGTAAGTTATACTTTGCTTTTTATCTCTAATATATAAATTCTAAAAATAAAGTTTGGGCAGTTTGCTTGATTCCTGAACATATGCAATGAATAATTTTACCGAAGTAAGCAAACATTCTTGGAACATTTTAATATAATGAATAACTGGAGAAAGCTTTTAATATAATGTTAGCAATTCTATTTAAACAAAGAGAATCTACAGAAATTATTACACTCTATAAATGACTACATTTCACATTAAAGTCAGTACTCTTCATTTGCAGCATTTTAGAGAATTTCTGATAGTTTCTGATTTTTTATATATATATGATGTA
Source organism: Hippopotamus amphibius kiboko (assembly GCF_030028045.1). Lineage (NCBI taxonomy): Eukaryota > Metazoa > Chordata > Mammalia > Artiodactyla > Hippopotamidae > Hippopotamus > Hippopotamus amphibius. Next base: position 189,885,431 of record NC_080187.1, on the reverse strand, counting down.
TAGGACACTTAGTATTCTATAAACATGATAATTCAGTATCTATTTTCATATTTTATAACAATGAGCTTTTTTTTTAAATTTTATTTATTTATTTAATATTTTTGGGGGGTACACCAAGTTCAGTCATCTGTTTTTATACACATATCCCCGTATTCCCTCCCTCCCTCGACTCCCCCCCCACCCTCCCTCGAGTCCCCCCCATCCTCCCTCTCCCAGTCCTCTAAGGCATCTTCCATCCTCGAGTTGAACTCCCTTTGTTATAGAACAACTTCCCACTGGCTATCTATTTTACAGTTGGTAGTATACATATGTCTGTGCTACTCTCTCTCTTTGTCTCAGCTTCCCCTTCACCCCCCGCCTCCTCCAGTCCTCGAGATCTCCAGTCCATTCTCTGCATCTGCACCCTTGTTCTTGTCACTGAGTTCATCCGTACAATTTTTAGATTCCGTATATGTGAGTTAGTGTACAATATTTGTCTTTCTCTTTCTGACTTACTTCACTCTGTATAACAGACTCTAGGTCTATCCACCTCATTACATATAGCTCCATCTCATCCCTTTTTATAGCTGAGTAATATTCCATTGTATATATATACCACATCTTCTTTATCCATTCATTTGTTGATGGGCATTTTGGTTGCTTCCATGTCCTGGCTATTGTAAATAGTGCTGCAATAAACATTATGGTACAAGTTTCTTTTGGGATTATGGTTTTCTTTGGGTATATGCCCAGTAGTGGGATTACTGGATGGTATGGTAGTTCTATTTGTAGTTTTTTAAGGAACCTCCAAATTGTTTTCCATAGTGGCTGTACCAACCTACATTCCCACCAACAGTGCAGGAGAGTTCCCTTATCTCCACACCCTCTCCAACATTTGTTGTTTCCAGATTTTGTGATGCTGGCCATTCTGATCGGTGTGAGGTGATATCTCATTGTGGCTTTGACTTGCATTTCTCTAATGATTAGTGACGTTGAGCATCTTTTCATGTGTTTGTTGACCATCTGGAAAATTGGACAGCAACATGTAAAAGAATGAAATTAGAACATTTCCTAACACCATACACAAAAATAAACTCCAACTGGATTAAAGACCTACATGTAAGGCCAGACACTATAAAACTCCTAGAGGAAAACATAGGCAGAACAGTCTATAACATCCATCAAAGCAAGATCCTTTTTGACCCTCCTCCTAGAATCATGGAAATAAAATCAAGAATAAACAAATGGGATCTCATGAAGCTTAAAAGCTTTTGCACAGCGAAAGAAACCATAAACAAAACTAGAAGGCAGCCCTCAGAATGGGAAAAAATAGTTGCCTATGAAACAACGGACAAAGGATTAACCTCCAAAATATACAAGCAGCTCATGCAGCTTAATACCAAAAAAGCAAATAACCCAATCCACAAATGGGTGGAAGACCTAAATCGACATTTCTCCAAACAGTGAGCTTTTAAAAAATCTTTTTAACCTTTAACAAACTACACATTAGAAAAATTAAAACATCTGTATTTACATTTTCATGATGATATACAAGTCTCTTCTTTCTTCCCCAGAATAACATGGGTAAAATCTGTACCTCATACATTGTGATTTTAATTGCTTAAGGCTCTTTCCATTCTGTGATGAATTTTAATTCTCTTTTTTTGAGCCTCATGTCACTAACTTTTAAACATTCAGTTTCCACCAATTTTATGCACTATAGGACGTACGTTAACCTTCCTGTTATAATAGTTTCTACCTTCTTTAAGAGAGTAGCTCTATTATGAGAACAAAATAGTCACATATTCTTTAAACTAAAGAGGAATTTTACAACCATTTTCAATGTAGAGACTGAAAATGTAAGTTAATTCTAAGGTAAAGATTCCAGTTAGAAGGGAACCATTGAAGATGAATGCTTCAGCATACAGCTGTTGTGTTGAAGTTGAATCTGGCTATGGGCCACATTAATTATGCCCCTTGGGTTTAAATGGACAGAGTAACAGATCTTACCTTTTTGAAAGGAAATCAAATCTCAGACATGATGGTGAAGTATGATCCTTAACCATGATATTTTTGTGGAAGACATGGATTGATCTATAATAAATATTACTTGAAGTAATAAAATTCCCTAATTTACTCTTTCAGAAAAAATGCAACTAAGAAGTTTTCTAAATTTATACATAGATACTTTTGTGTAAATCATATATAGAAAGTATCCGATTAATTTAAATATGTAAATTCTTTAAGTTCTAAAGTAGAATTATATTCACTTAAGAGAGAAGCTTGTGGTTAGTTTCTCTGACTTTTATCTCTTTCAATCCATCATTAATTTGGTTGATAGAATAATTTATAATGTGACTTTAATCACTGCATCCTTTGATCAGAAACCTACAAATATTCTCAATTTTCTTCTTTTTATATTTAAATTCTTCTTCATTGCTTTAATCTTTCTCCTTTCCTTGGTCCCACAGTACTTAACTAAGTTTTGGGTTTTCTTTTTTCAACTTTTTCAACTCAGCTCCTAAGTGCATTGAATATTCTTTTCTTTCCTTCCTATTTGTTCTCCTTATGTCAAACCCATGACTTTCCTCTTGTATTCTCTTGGCCAAGAATCTTCTTTCTTTTCCATCCTGCCCATAAAAATATTAGCTGTCCTTCACTGACTGGATTAATTTTTTTCCCTCCTTGATCACTATCCTTTCTGAATTTCTTCCATACTTATAAACTGTCCCCTAAAAAGCAGTGCTTAATTGTATACTCTTGTGAAGTTATTTTAATATTTTTTTTTACTTAAATTTTAGAATAATAGTGAATAGGTTAGGAATAAGCAGGCCATCAACAGCATTCTTTATTTGCCAGAAATTATTCTGAGTCAAACTTAGCTTGTATTATTGCTCTAACTACATATTCTCAAAAGGGACTAAAGTTAGCACTGAACCACGGTTTTCCTTAGCATATTTAATGTACCTTTTTTCTTACTTACCGTAATATTTTTACCACCAAGAAAATGTCCTTTGACTAAAATAATGTTTCACTAGGATATACAGAAACTTGGCCTCCATGGCTTCCCAGCTTGCTCAGGAAGTGGGGAAGCCAGGGCACACAGATAGGTAATCCTCCTTTTGTTTATTCTTTTATCCACACTGCACACAGTGTGGAATCTGCCTCTTTCCCTAATAGGTAGTCATTACCACAACATGAAGGGAGGAAATAGTCAGTTATGAATACTATAATGGCTGCAGTTGTTACCTTGTATTCCCTTTTTTTAAAAAAAATTGAAATATTTTATAAATGATCATTATAAAAATTCAAACAGTCCAGAAGTGGATTATGTGTAAATTAAAATATCCTTTTCTCCACAGTGCCCCTTGCCACATCTTTTTCTCTATCTCTTAGAAATTACTGGTAAAAAATTTAGGTTATATCATATATATGTGTGTGACTGTATATAAAATACTATTTATGATTTGTAGTTCCTGATATTTTATTCAAAATACATTGACCATCTTACCATTATTTAAAAATGTCTGTAAAGTGCTGTTTTTACCTTTATTTAAATAAAGTCATAATTGGTTAAAATTTAGGGCATTTCCATCTTTTCCATTTTATAAATTGTGTAATAAAAGCCTTTCACGTATTGGTTTGCATACTTGTTCAGTCCAAATGAGAAGGGGAATTGAGAATTTTTAATACGGTCCAAAATGAGAAGGGGAATTGAGAATTTTCAGATGTTTTTTATTTAATACGGTCCAAAATGAGAAGGGGAATTGAGAATTTTCAGATGTTTCTCAGGACCACTCCTTTAGTATGCTTTTGGAAATATAGGTCATCTTAGGTTTAATCAATGACAGGGACATGACTAGCATTTACCAAGTAGAGGTTAGAGATGCTGTGCATCCTGCATTGGGCCAGACAGTCCTAGACAAGGAAGAATTGTGTAGTCTGAAGGTCCAGTTGTAACCCTTGGAGAAACATGGCAGCAGGAAGTATTTTACTATCTGCTTTAAGAAATTTTGCAATAAATATGTATTACTCGTAATCTGCAAAACAATATACTCCCATTTAAAATATTTAACCTTCTCCCACACCAACCAATAGAATTTTAATGTAACTCAAAGGAGTTTTTTTTTTTTTGAAAAGACAAATACATTAGATGCCCCCCAAAAAGGAGAAAGAATATAAATATATAGATCAAGAAGAAAGAGAAAGTTGATGATTTAAACTGTTCCAAAGAATATAGTATGTAAATATTGGCTAACATGTTGAAAGTGTATATGAAGAGATTAAATATTAGAAAAAATATAAAAAAAGTGAATTAAGGGGAATGAAAATATTTTGAATATACCAACAACATAGAAAAAATGGAAAAGGTTGTAAAGTCATGCCACCCAGAAAGCTTAAGGCCCGCATGATTTCTCAAGCAGGTCCTGTTAAACTTAATGGAAAAGTTAATACCTGTGTTGTTTAAAATGTTCTTCCTGTTAGTGAGAGTACAGGAAATATAGCTCGGCCTTTCATTGTGTGTGTGTGTGTGTGTGTGTGTGTTTTAAGATTGATTTCTTTTTTATTTTGGTTTTCATAGCAATATGCATAGCTAATTAATTTGGAGAAAATGTTTCCCTTTAATTTGATTACCGGATCTCACAAATTCCCTTTACTTTCTTTTTTCTTTTTAATTAAAAATTAAAAAAAAATTTAACACATTTCTGTTCCTCTTCACCCCTTGCCCCTGGTAACCAGCAATCTGTTACTCTTATCTGTATCTATGGGTTTGTCTTTTTTTTTTTTCAAGATTCCACATATAAGAGAGATCATACAGTATATTTGTCTTTCTCTGTCTGACTTATTTCATTTAGCATAATGCCCTCAAAATCCATCCGTGTTGTCTATACTACAAGATTTCATTCTTTTTTATGGATCAATACTACTTATATATATAATACCTGTAAACAATATTATATCCTGAATAATATTCCATAATAGGCTGATATATATATATATATATATATATATATATGTTAGATTATTTCCATATCTTGGCTATTGTAAATAATGCTGCAATGAACAAGGGAATGTGTATGTATGTCTTTTTGAGTTAGTGTTTTTGTTTTTTTGTATAAATACTTAGAATCACTGGAAAATATGGTAGTCCTATTTTTGACTTTTTGAGGACCCTCCATATTGTTTTCCATAGTGGCTGCACAATTTACATTCCCACCAGCAGTGCACTCTAGTTCCCTTTTCTCCACATTCTTGCCAACACTTGTTATTTCTTGTTTTTTTGATAATAACCATTCTAACAAATGTGAGATGATATCTTATTGTGGTTTTGATTTGCATTTCCCTGATGATTAATGTTGTTGAGCATCTTTTCACGTACCTGTTGGCCACCTGTATGTCTTTTTTAGAAAAATGTCTATTCAGATCCTCTGCCCATTTTTTAAATTGGATTGTTTGTTTTTTGTTATTGTGTTTTATGGGTTCTTTATATACTTGGGTTGTTATCCCCTTATCAACTACATGATTTGCAAATATTTTCTCCCATTTAGTATGTTGCCTTTTTATTTTGCTGATTTTTTTTTCTATGCAGAAGCTTTTAAGTTTGATGTAGTCCCACCTGTTTAATTTTGCTTTTGTTGCTTTTGCTTTGGTGTCAGATTCAAAAAATCATAACCACCGATGTCAAGGAGCTTACCACCTATTTTTTCTTCTAGGAGTTTTGAGGTTTCAGAAGGTCTTGTATTCTTGTCTTTAATCCATTTAGAATTAATTTTCATGTAAGATAGCGGTCTTGTTTCATTCTTTTGCTGTGACGATCCCATTTTCCCAACACTGTTTATTGAAAAGACTGTCCTTTTCCCATTGTATATTCTTGGCTCGTTTGTTATAAATTAATTGACAATATATGCTTGGGTTTATTTCTCGTCTATCAGTTCCACTGATTTATGTTTTTATGCCAATACATACTTTTAGTTACTATACCTTTGTAATATAGTTTGAATAAGGGAGCATCAGGCCTCCAGTTTTGTTCTTTTTTCTCAAGATTCATTTAGCTCTTCTGAGTTGCTTCTGGGCATACCAATTTTAGGATTATTTTTCTATTTATGTGAAAAATGACATTGGAATTTTTACAGGAATTGCTTTGATTGCATAGATTGCTTTGGGTAGAATGTTTATTTTAACAATATTGATTCTTCCAATCCATGAGCATGGAATATCTTTTCATTTATTTGTGTAGTATTCAGTTCCTTTTATTAATGTCTTGTAGTTGTCAATATATGTATTTCATGTCCTCAGTTAAATTTGTTTATGGATATTTTACTCTTTTTGGTGCAGTTGTAAGTGGGATTGTTTTCTAAATTTCTCTTTCTGATAATTCATTATTAGTGTATAGATGTGCAGTATATTTTGGGGTATTAATTTTGTGTACTACAACTTTACTGAATTATTTGTTCTAACAGTTTTTTGATAGTCCTTAGGTTTTTCCATATATAATATTATGTCATTTACAAATAGTGACAGTTTTACTTCTTACTTTCCAGTGTGGATGTCTTTTATAGTTTTTTCTTGCCTAATTGCTCTGGCTAGGACTTCCAACACTATTTTGAATAAACGTGGTGAGGGTAGGCATCCTTGTCTTATTTCTGATCTTAAAGGAAAAGCTTTTAGTCTTTCACTATTGAGTGTAATGTTAGCTGTGGGCTTGTCATATATGTTGTCTATTGTGTTGAGATATGTTCCCTCTATACCCACTTTTTTAAAAAGTTTTTATTATACATGGGTGTTGAATTGTGTCAAATGTTTTATCTGCAACTATTGAAAAGATCATATGATTTTTATCCTTCATTTTGTTCATGTGCTAGATCACATTGACTTATTTGCAGATATCGAATCATCCTTGCATTATTGGAATAAATCTCATTTGGTCATGGTGTATGATCCTTTTAATGCATTGTTGAATTTAGTTTGATATTATTGTGTTAAGGGTGTTTTTCATTTATGTTCATTAGGGACACTGGCCTGTAATTTTTTTTTTTTTTTTGTGGCATCCTTGTTTTGGTATCAGGTTATGCTGGCCTTATGAATTTGGAAGAGTTCCCTCCTCTTTTATTTTTTGAAACAGTTTGAGAATCAGTATTAACTATTCTTTGAATGTTGGTAGCATTCAGCAGTGAAGCCCTCTGGTCCTGGATTTTTGGGGTTTTTTTGGGGGGGAGATTTTTGATTACTGATTCAGTCTCCGTACCAGTAATCCATCTGTTCAGATTTTGTATTTCACCATGATTCAGTATTGGAAGATTCCTATTTTTTTCTAGAAATTTATCCATTTATCCTGAATTTTCCAATTCATTGGTGTATAGTTATTCATAAGTCTCTTATGATCCTTTGTATTTCTGTTGTATCTGTTGCAAGATATACTATTTCATTTCTGATTTGAGTCCTCTCTTTTATTTAATTTCTGATTTATTCATTTGAGTCCTCTGTTTTGTTTTTTTCTTGGTAAGTCTTTTTTCAATTTTGCCAATTTTGTTTATCTTTTCAAAGAATCAGCTTTTAGTTTCATTGATCTCTATTGTCTTTTTAGTCTCCATTTATTTCTGCTCTAATCTTTGCTATTTACTTCCTTCTGCTAATTATGGGCTTCTTAGGGTATTTTTATTTCTTCTCTATTTCTTTGAGGTATGAAGGTTATTGGAGATTGGAGATTTTTTGGTTTTTGAGTTAGGAATTTGTCACTGTGAACTTTCCTCTTAGAACTACTTTTTCTTCATCCCACCAATTTTATTTGTCTCAAGGAATTTTTTGATTTCTCTTTTGATTTCTTCTTTGACCCATTGGTTGTTCAGTAGCATGTAGTTTAATCTCCACATATTTGTGAATTTTTCAGTTTTCTTTATATAATTTGTAGTTTCATACTGTTGTGGTTGGAAAAGATGCTTGGTATGATTTCAGTCTTCTTAAATTTATTGAGACTTTTTTTTTCTTGACTTAACCTGTGATTTATCCTGGAAAATGTTCCATGTGCACGTGGGAAAAATGTGTATCCTGTTGCTTTTGGATGGAACATCCTGTATGTATACATCAGTTAAGTCTTCTGGTCTAACATGTTGTTTAAGACCAGTGTTTCCTCATTGATTTTCTATCTGGATGATCTATCCATTGATTAAAAGGGGCATTAAAGTCCCATACTATTATTCTATTGCTATCTATTTCTCCCCTTTATGTCTGTTAATATTTGCTTTATATATTTAGGTTCTTGTATTTCGAGTGCATAAATATTTAGAAGTGTTATACCCTCTTATTGGATTGACTATCATTATGTAACACCTATCTTTGTCTCTTATTATTGTTTTAAACTCTTATTTTGTCTGATATGAGTATATGTTACTGAAAGTGGGGTCTGGCTGCTTGCCACTCAAAAGCCAAAAAAGAGGCAAGTTTGGTGGAAAGGAAAGTTTGTTTTATTTCAGATGCAGGCAGCTGCAGGGGATAGAGGACTCCTGGTCAAAGGCTGAACCCCCCTCCCCCCCAAACACACATGCTGCAACAGTCAGTGGGCAAGAGCTTTTATAGACCAAGGGAGGTGGCTACATGCAGAAACAGCACAGTCAGCTTTGACAGTCATCTTGAAATTAGTCATGCAGTGGTCTGATCAGCATCATCTTGATTGTTTAAAGAACAGTTAGTCTTTAGTTCCAGGGTCTCCTATTTCTTTGAGGCCAGTTCTTGGAATTGTGGCAGCTTATGTCATGGCTACAGTCTGGTCATCATGTAGTTAACTTCTTTTACCTGGTGGGTTTTCAGTATCTATAAGACAGCTCAAGGATATGGCTCAGAATATTATCTACAGGCCTTGAGGAGGAACTAAAGTTCCTTGACTATGTTTGATGAGTAAACTATTATTTAGTCTTGTTGGACTGATTTTCTTTGTTTCTGTATTTTCCCATCTCTCCGATTAAACGTAATTCTTTGGTTAAAGTTTTCCACAGACAAAAGGTAGGCTGATGACATGGGGGCAAGGAATGTAGGGTCCTGCTCTGTTTTATATAGGTACTCCAGCTTTTTTTCACATAGAATATCTTTTTTCCATCTCTTCACTTTCAGTTTGTGGGTGACCTTACATCTAACCTGAATCTCCTGTAGGCAGCATATACATGGATCTTATTTTTTCATACATTCAGCCACGCTGTCTTTTGATTGGTGAATTTAGTCCATTTACATTTAAAGTAATTATGGATAGGCAGGTACTTATTGTCATTTTGTTAATTGTTTTCTGACCTTTTTAGTAGTTCCTCTCTTTTGCTCTCTTCCTCTGTGGTTTAATGACTTTCTTTAGTGGTATGCTTATATTTCTTTCTCTTTATCTTATGTATATGAATCTCATGTATAACAACTTCTCAGAGAAGGAGTAGAGAGAAAAAGGGGCAGAAATCTTATTTGAAGAAATAATGGCTGAATACTTCCCATATCTCATGAAGGGAACAGATATCTGGATCCACTAAACCCAGAGTGTTGCAAATAAAATGAACCTAAAGAGACTCATACCAAGACATATTAATATTAAAATGTCAAAAGTCAAAGGCAAGGAAGACATATTAAAAGCAGTAAGAGAAAAACAACTTGCTAGGTACAAGGGAACCCCCATAACACTAACAACAGATTTTTTAGCAAAAACTTTGTAAGTCAGGTAGGCACTGGCATGATATATTTAACGAGCTGAAAGGAAGAAAATCTTTTAACCAGAATACCTGGCAAAACTATCATTCAGAATTGAAGGAGACAGAAAGATTTTTCCAGACAAGCAAAAGTTAGAGTTCACCACCACTAAACCAGCCTTACCAGAAATGTTAAAGGGTTCTTTAAGCTGAGAAGAAAAGGTGCTAGTTAGTAACAAGAAAACATATGAAGGAATAAATCTCACTGGAATAGTAAATATATAGTAAAAGTAGTGTATTAATCACTTATAGGACTGGTATGTAAAAGACAAAAGTAGTAAAAATTTAAACTATGATTACAATAATTGGTTAAGGTATACACAAGACAAAAAGATGTTAAATGTATCATATAGATGTAACAGTTTTTCTTTATTAAAACAAATGAAAAAAAGAAATATAAAAGAAAAATTACAAAACCCATCAGTTTTGTTAAAAATAAGCACCATGAAAAACCCTTAAACAAACTCTGAGGAATAGTTGCCTCATGCCATGACAATTTATTCTGTTCTTCAAAATAAGGCAAGAGTAGGTGCAGACATCTGAACAAATATATCAAATACATACAGATTATTCTCTTCTGAAACTCTATAAATTAATGGTAAATAGTTTAGTAAAATAATATAATATAAACTTAAAGGATCAAAGAGAAAACAGCAATATTTTAAAAGATAGGATGTCTATAGATCAAATAGAGGAAAGAGAACCAAATTCTACACTGACAGTGAAAGGATCTGATCTTCCTAAAGTCTCATAAATTGATGGCATAAGATACCATTGACAGTATAGAGAAAAGTAAAGATAAAACTCAGGAAAATTGGTCAGAAGTATGTTTCTAATACTCAGTTTTCTGAGTCTAGTGAATGCCTCTTGGCCCCTCTGACAGAAAAGTAGAGATTTATCCTCTGATCAGGTAAACAGGGAATCTTGGGATAGGAGATATCAATTTTGTTGGTCATATATAAAATAGGCGCTAAAATGAACATTAACTACTGAAAGCTGAGATATTTCCAATCTTCACTCCTCTCTTGGCTCACAATATCAAGATCTATTAGTCTTACACCCTCGGAGAAGGAAACTGAAAGAATCTACCTTGAAGAAGATGGTCAGTCCAATGAAATAGACTAAAGGATATGTTCTGAGGGGCTTTCCCAAGGAAATAGTCTGCCTAGATTAACCTATAGTGAAGCCAGTGTTGAAAAGTACTACTCAGGAACTAGAGATTACTATCAACATTCATTGCACTGCTCTTGAACATAAACAAATAAACAACAACTATGAGAATGTGGGGATAACCAGTAAGGTAAAACACAGAGACAAAACTAAAATAACTGGAAGTACACAGAGTTTATACAGGAAGGAAGGAGACTAACCATTAACATCCTCAGGGATAAGATAGTACACCCACGTAACAAGAACAAGATGTGACATAAAATGAATTACTAAAAATATAATAGAATTATTGAAAATTTAAAAAATTGTAATAATGTAACTTAATAGTAGATTTGGAAGTTAAAGTTGACTGAATTTCCTGAATAAGTGAGTAAAAATAAAAGAGATGAACATTAGGAGAGAAATGTTTAATGAACTAAAGAATCAGTCCAGTAGGGCCAGCAACTGAAATATAGAGTGAAATAATTTTATAATGAAAGAGCAAACAATACATTGGAGTGTAGTATACATAAATTAAATAATTTTTAAATGGGTAAGAATTAAAGTTCATGGGTTTTCACATTGAATTCATACACAAGGTTCAACCCAGTGGATGAAAATAGACCTATCAACACCAAGAAAAATAATGAAAAAAATCAGCTCACTGAGAAAAAACAGAAGATAATTCCAGCTTTTTGAGAGGCAAAACAAAAATAGGTCACTAGAAGTCAATGAAGCAAAATCTTATAAATTGTAAGAGAAAATTATTTCCAATATAGAATAATATGCTTTACCAAACTATTAATCAGATACGAGAAAATTATAAAAAGCATTTTCAATATTCAAATTTCCAAAATGATACTTCCAATGCTTACTATCTCAGAAAGTTACTGAAGAATGAACAATAAATTGAACAATAAATGAGGGAAGAAAAGGGCACAGTGTGTAAGGAATCTCCAAGTTGTTAAAGAAGTAGAGCTTACCTAAATGATAATCTGTGTGTATCAGAACTAAAGAAAAAAATTCTCCCAAAAGATAAAACTGATAAAATGCTAATGCTTCTGAATGTGTTGATAGACTCATTAGACAATTGGAAGTGAGATTGGAACTCATGTTTTGATATATATTAGAAAACTTAAAAAAAATGCAAATGAGAAAATTATCAACCCCAAGGAAGGAAAATACTGGAAAGAAATGCAATCATTTATACTTAAATGAATCAGTTGTGAGTAGCATTAACCTACTCATAATAATATGAACACTATTGACCAAACAAGGTTAAGATATAATTATATTGGAAGGATGGGAAGAAGAGTTAAATCCTTAGTTGTCATAGTGGTAAATCAATAGAAAATACTTAATGATGAACAAAATAATGAAGTTTCAGTATTAGACTATTATTTAGAGATATAGAAGCAAAATCCAAAAGCAATGCTAAAGTCGCTGAAAGTAGTATCTTCTTTTTTTTTCCAGATCGTTATTAGGGTATAATTGCTTTACACTGCTGTGCCAGTTTCCACTGTACAACAAAGTGAATCAGCTGTATTTATACATATATCCCCATATCCCCTCCCTCTTGAGGCTCCCTTCCACCCTCCCTCTCCCACCTCTGTAGGTCATCCATCACCAATCATCGAGTTTATCTCCCTGTGCTATGCAGCAGCTTCTTGCTGGGCATCTGTCTCACATTTGGTGTGTATATATGTCAGTGCTACTCTCTCACTTCGTCCCAGTCTGTTCTCTACATCTGCGTCTTTAATCATACTGGGTTCATCAGTATCATTTTTTTAGATTCCATATGTATGCATTAGCCTATGGTATTTGTTTTTCTCTTTCTGACTTTGAAAGTAGTATCTTCTGAGGAGGGAGAAATGGGATGCAAGGGATGGGATATTGTCATTTTCCACAACAAGCTTTGAAGAACTATTTGACTCATTAAACTATGTGATGTATAACATTTTAAAATTAAAAACAAAATAACAATAAGAAGGAAGAATTGATGCATGATCTTCAGATCATGGGAATTAAAATCCATACAGGACCTATGGCTGACAGTTTTATGGTTAGCTATCAGTGAGCATGCTGGGTGTTTTTCCTTGTGATTTTTGAATATATAAAGAAATATTGACAGTAAGTACAATATTTTAAGTTATCCTGCAGCATATTAAATTTTTTTAAACACTTAAAATTTTTATATTTTAAACTGGAAGTGTTTATTCTAGTTATAAATCTCATATGTTTAAAAATAATTTTAAAGGGTACTTTGATTAATGTTTGGTTCCATTTACAACTCAACTAGACTCCCTTAAAAAGTTTAAACTGCATTCATAAATTTAATATGTTCAGTTATCTTTGTGAACATTTTAATTATCTGACTAACAAACAAAACCTGCCAGAGTACTTAAACAGTCCTTATAAAGCTAGTAAATCGAACTAATAAAATGGTGAATCTTAAGTTGTCTTAAATGTTAAAGCACTACTGCCAACTTAGTAAAACTTCTTATGGTTTTCAACTCAAAAAACAATGCTTAAAATAATCACTCAGTTCCGCATTTAAAGTTTGAATTTAAAGTGCTAATATGTAAATATTTAAATACCAACATTAATTATTAATACATATAACATGTTTAAAATGTGAATATTATAGTTTTGATCTATTTCATCATTTCCCTACTTTTTAAAAAAGTTTTCCCAGGGTTAAAAAAAAAGATCCCATGAAAACAATTATGCTCTCTTAAGCAAATGGGATTTTCAACTCAAGTGAATTGTAGCTACCATCTCAAGCTGTTGTGTTAATGGATGTTTCAATTGGATATTGATTTCTGGAGCTGCAGATGCTCAGGGTGATTTTTTTATAAATATGGTGAACAGATTTTAAGTTTTTATACAGTTATGTTAATAAATAGAGATTCCAAGTCGATGAACTCTGAATAAGGATGAAGTAGGTATGCAACTCATGTTCATTAGATTCACCTTACCAATGTCTTCTTCACATTATGTTATAGCCAGTCTGAGTTTAATTAATCTCTCTACCCAGATTGTTTAAGGACTAGGTTAGATTAAAAATCTATTTATTGTGTGATTCATGTCAGAGTGCCTTTTATATTCTTATTATCTGCTGAAGTCATAACTTTTCTAGATATTTAAATGACATACAAATGGATTTTTTATCTCATATCTATATCCAGCTCAGTGGTCATATAGATTAATAATATAGCCAGACTGATGTCCTGCTGGCCCTGAAAAGAATTATTCCCACAGATTACTGTGAGAAAATGTTTAGGGAAAATAAACCTGAATTGATGCTGCTTGTTGACATAATTTACTCTACTGATTTCCTCCTTTACCATAGATGTATCAAGAAATGTGATCCTCTAAATAACAAAGCAATTATATAAAGACCAAAATCTAAACTATACAATATTCATTCTTTATAACAAAATACTCTCAAACTAGGAATTAGAATACAAAATTCACATAAGAAAACCTAAAACCATCAATCCAGATTAAAAACTAAAATAATAATGCTGAATATCAACAAATTCAGAAATAAAAATTTTAAAGTTATAGGTAATCTAGAGAATCACAAAAGTGAGAGCACGAATTAAGACTATTGATAAAATGAGACCATCAAAGGGGGAGCTAAAAGAAAGAGCATAGCTAATTTAATTTAGGAAACTTCCAACACTGTCTGTTAGGATTTGGGTGATGAGACCATAGCTCTACGCACAGTTTTGTGTGTAGCATTTAACACCTGCCATGAGTGAAGAAGAAAATCAAAACTAAACAAAATAATTCATACCAAGAAGCCCAAAGTAGAATGTGAAACAATCTCTATGACTATGAAAAATAAAATAAAGATAATATTATTTGAAAACACTTAGATATAATATAAAACTTAAAAAAACAAAAATTAATAATTGATAAAACTTATCATAGAATTTTTTATAACAATGACACAAAACCTGATATTTCCCTTCAAACACTTGAACAACTCTCAATAAAATTAAAGAATAAATCTCCCCAAAATGTAAACTTTAAAGCATAAAGAATTAGAAAGAATGGTAAATGGAGATTCACAATATTGTTGGAAAAAGTTGAAGAAATATATCCTAAGGAAATTATTAGAGATATATTTAAAAATGTATGTTAAAGTTCTCATCATAGCATTATTCATAAGTCTAAAAAGTTATAAGTAATAATTGGATATGGTTATGTTGGTTTTGGTGTTTGCATATCCTGGGACATAATGTGGTAATTTTTAAAAGTTTATGAAGCATGTTTAGTAAATTGGAAAAATATTTTTGATATGTCAAATTGAAAATTCTGAAGACTAACATATAATGTATAATTTCAACTATTTTCTAAAAGTTGTGTAGAACAAGACTAAAAGTAAATGCAACAAATTACTAGTAGTGGAATTTTATAGTAATGAACTATAAGTCCTTTGACTTACTACTTATGTTTTTATACATTCTCCATGTCAGTAAGTTCAATACATATGTTTTAAACTATTGACTTTCTACTAGGCATTGTGGCTCTGTCACTATTCCATTCAGTGGACTATAGGTAGTGTTGCTGTATATCTCAGTTTATGACTATGTCCTGGCATAATTATTAATATTGCTACTTTCACTTTCACAGTGCCCTAGTTTGGACAGTAAATTATATGGTTATCTGAGATATAGGAAACCTAATTCTCATCCTGATTTTACATTGATAGGCTACAGAATTCTGGATGAGTAACCTGTATATGCAAGATTTTGGTCCCTATTGTAAGATAAAGATAATCTCTGTGCTGGTTAACTTCATAGGAATGCTGTGAGGATTAATGAAGATATATTTGGAAAATACTTTGAGCTCCACCATTACCTTTCTCTACTAACTTGCTGAGTGGGATGTCAGGGGAAATCAAGATTTTGTATCAGTGATGAAACCAAATCAATCACACATGTTCTGGCAGCACATTTTATACAAGTGCTTCAGAGTACAGAATCTAGTGAACCTAAAACTCCCCCAAACATATAAATTAATAGAGATATATAGACAAATTTTGACTCTAAATTGGCTGTTCAATTAGGAGTTATGAGTAAATGTATTGAACTTCCCTTTCTGGGTGAAAATATTGTGCTCTATCAAGTACTAACCATAAGGTGTGTTTGGAAGCTGAGCAAAGACTGTTCATTAAGCTTGAAAGGGACAGATCTAAGCCAGCCAGCACTTTGTAACCTGGCATAAGGCCTCTAAATCAAACTTATTATTTTAGAGGCCAATTAAATGCTTTAGTAAGTCGGTAGAAAGGCAGCATCTTCACAAAATATTTCCAACACCTTATAAATTGGATACCTTGGTCTGGCACTAAAAGATGTTTCTTGAAATCCTTACAAATTAAAATCAAAATCAATAAATCAATCCAGCTCTGAGGCAGCAAAGAAGCAGATGAAAGGCAACAACAAAGCAGATTAAAGTTCTAGCAATGATTCCTCAAGTATAATGGATCCTTAGTTTGAGTAAGACTCAGAGGAAGCATCTGGAGGCTGTGCAGCCAAGTCTGGCTCTTCATCCCTTTGTTTTCCCTAAAACTAACATCCCTTGGGTTAACTATAAGTACCATATCAGATACTTTGAAGTTGAAATATAACACTTTATCTTTTCCGACATTGCTAGTGCATTACCTACCACCAAGTTGTTTCTCTTTTCTCATGAGAAACCATTCCCCTGTCTATCTAAAATTCATACCTTGACCTTACATATGTCTTTGAGAACAAATAATCTTTTTTCCTACTGTCTGTCAATTTGGTCTCTTAATGTTTGCTGTATAGTGGAGGCAGGGATGGCATATCTATATCATTTGCCTAACTGTCAGAATGAAACAGTTGTTCTTGGAGAGTGTTGAGCAGTTATTTATGCAAAGGTGAACTAGTTACTTAGTATTTTACTAGAGGAAAAAGAGAAATAAGTGCTGAAAATTGGCATTTCTTAAAATATTAATTTTCTTCCATTTTATTTTAGTTGGAACAGAGATAAAAGGTACATTTTAATTCAATAAGGAATAAAAAGGATTTAGTTATGAATCTGTAAGAATATTTATATCTTAGAATTATTTTCACATTTCTGGTTCTAAGGAATTTAATTGAGGAAAATATTTTTAGAGCTTAGTATTTCTAAATAAGAATTACATGAATATATATAGAGATTAAAAGAAAAATACAGCAATGCGTGTTACCAAACCTGGACTTGGGTCTGCTTGCCCGTTGGCAGTAAAACCAATCTACTGACACCACGTTGTGGTGACGGAAAGTACAGTGTTTATTGCAGGGTGTGAAGCAAGAAGAATGGGTAGCTCATGTTCAAAAGACCCAGCACCCTAATGGCTTTCAGGGAAGGGTTTTAAAGGCAGTGTGAGGGAAGGGGCTACAGGGTGTGTGATCAGCTTATGCTCGATTCAGCCAATAGCGTGTGATTTGTTGGTATCAAGGTGAAATTTCAAGCATCATCACTCTTCTGGTTTCAACCCGTCTTGGCTCCACGTGCTTACAGTCAGCAGTTTTCATCTGGTGGGGGTCTGCTTCATGTAAAAACAACTTAGAAATGTGTATCAGTCCTTTATATTTTTAAGGGAACTGGGAGTTCAGTGACTCTGCTATGTGGCTGGTTTATGAATTTTAAACTAAATTTTAAACTCTTGAGCCAGCTTTTTGAGATTCAGGGGAGGCTTGGGAGACTAAAGCAAAAGCCTTTTACGTCAAAGGACAGGGTTACAGGGTCTTGTATATGGTTTCAATCCCTCCTTATCTTTGATACTTCTCAATCTTGAGGGGGACAGGTTCAGGACAAGAAAGGGAATTGAATTTTAGATAGGGGGGTTAATCATAAACTCAGCAGAGGAACTCAGTTTTAGGGGGACTTAATTTTACGAGAAGATGATCTGAACTTGAGATGTGAAAAGCAATCATTTGGTGCTATCATTTTAATGATTTTTGCATTGCATTTTAGAAATTCTTGCTGTTACTGTGGTGGTTTTGTTTGCCTGTTTGTTTTTTGTAAGGAAAACATGCTCTTTCACTGACTGCTCTTTCACTGACTGCTACTTACACTGGACAATTAGGGATATTAAATTTGAGTTCGTTGGATTTATGTTCTTTCTCACACAGGTTGAACATCGAGGCTGTAGCTGCTTTGAATGCATATTATCTTAATCAGCACTATTTGGAGTTTTGTGAAAATACAAACTTAGGCGCTTTCTCTGATAAGAGACAATTTTGGCTCCTGATTGTTTTCTTTTGCCTACATTTATATAGCACGAATCTCATGAAGTTAAGCATTAGACCAACATGTTATTGATTTGCACATTAAGCATGTGATTACCTCTGATTTGCTTTCCTTTATGATATTCTCAGATGCAAAATCTTGAAAGAGAGAATGTGGTCAGGTTCTTATTTCATTTGTTTGATACTCTTTTTGCCTCTCCTTGGTTTCAGTTGACATCACTTATGGAAAGCTATATAAGCAGTGAGAGCTCTTATATTGGCAATGTTGTGACCTCTGGATAATGGCAGCTATAGATTGCATTGACTTTGTCATTTTGTACGGGAAGCAGGGAAGATGTTACTTGCCCACCACCCAAGCTCTGGTTTTGGTTGCAATGCTTCTGCATAAGTGAAAATGGCATAGCTTCAGTGGGGTCCTAGTTGATGGTTATGGATTTAAGCTAGAATCTAATCACTAATTCATTCATAATATACATCTTGGGACTGACTGTATGGTGTGAGATACTTTGTGTCCTAGACTCTGGTGTTAAAATATATATAAGCTATGACCTCAGTTCTCAAGGAACTAATTTTGTTTGTGTGTATCATGTGTGAAGAAGGAGAGCAAGATTTAGGAAGATCACACACGTACATAATTTGTGGTGAGTTCATTGAACAACTGTATACACACACACACACACACACACACAGGGCCAAAACATAAATGTGCACAAAATCTACACTATTAAAGGAATTATCACAAAGCAAATACTTCATTAACTACTAGAAACATTTTCTGCAAAATAGATCACTACTTCTTCTTCTTCAAAGATACCCACTATTTGGAGTATTATTTTCTTGGTGTTGTGAAATTTATATATCTACACTGTTAGGCTGACAGTGACCCCCAAAGATATGTCCACATTTTAATCCCTTTAAATGTTACCTTATTTTGAAAACAGGTCTTTGCATATGTAATTAGTTAAGGATTTTGAGATGAGGTTATTGTCCTGGGTTGTCTGGGTGGGCTCTAAATGTCATCACAAGCTTCTTTATGAAAGGGAACACAGAAGGTATTGTAACAGTGGAAGCAAAGAGATTTGAAGATGTGATGCTGCTGGTTTTGAAAATGAAATATGGTGCCATGAGTCAAGGAATGCGACTTCATAGGCTTGAAGAGTCAACAAGCAAATTATCCTCTTGAGCCTCCAAAGGGAGTGCAGCTCTCTGAAGTCCGGCTAGGGAAACTGACATTGGACTTCAGCCGCTTGAATTATGCGAGAACACATTCTATATTTTAAGTCACTAAGTTTGCGGTAATTTTTTAGAATAACCACAGTAAACTAGCACACAGTCCTTTTTTTTGTTGTTGTTGTTTTTGGACCAATGTCATTACATGCTATTCTAATTTGCTGATATTCATTGTTGTATAGTATTCAATATAAAGTTTTAAAATTTATTCTACCTTTTCTTTCTTTTTTTTTTAAAGCAAATAATGCTGCTGTGAATATCTGAATATCCTTCCACGTCTTATAGGGTAAATGTGTAAGTGGGTAGCTTACACATTTATTTTCTCCTCAACAATGTTTGAGAATTATCATTGTTCTATATCTTCATTAATAGTTATTGTTGTTAGTATTTTTAATACTAGAGAATCTGGTATGTGTAAAGTGGTATCTCTTTATAGTTTAAATTGAATTTTCCTAATGAATAGTGAACAGCTTTTTATATTTACTGGATATATCAGGGCCAATACCAGGGTGAGTCAAGAGAGGCACCTAGGTACACAATTTAAGGATGCGCTTATTTCTTCTTTCTTTTCCCATTTTTGGTGCATTATTTCTACTTTACAGGCAAAAAACACATAACTTATAATACATGACATATTGTTCTTTCTCCTTTGTCCCCAAATTTGTTGTGCTTTAGATCTACAATTAAATCCACATCCATATCTATGTCTATGATAAGTGTATTGAATAATGGAGAAATAGGCATTTTAACATTACTCAGCTTTCTAATCCTTGAGTATGGTCTATTCTGTTCGTGGAGCTGATTAATTTTTTCAGTAGTCTTTTGTAGTTTTTACTGTAGAGGTCTTACACCTCGTTTCTTGATGTCATATATAAGCATATAATTTTGTTTCTCTTTTTTTTTTTGTTTCAGATGATAATTCTGTGTTTAATTTTTTTTTTATTATTTTTTTGGGGGTACACCAAGTTGTTTCTCTTTTAAATGACATTTAAAGGATTTCATTCTCCAATTGCTGGTGTATGGGTAAGCAATTTTTACTTTTTGTGCATTTGTCATAATTTCAGCTACCTTATTAAATTTACTTTTAATTCTAATTGTTTGTAGATAATTTTGGATCTTCTTTGTACATAGCCAGGTCCTCTTAGAAATAATATTTACATTTTCTTTGCAATCTTTATAAATGTAACTTCTTTTTATAGTGTTATTGCATGAACTGGGATCACTAGAATATCTTTTGTCAATTTTTTGCTTTCTATAGAACCTCTATAACGTTCTCTTTCATTTATTGGTAGATTGTGTTCTTCTCTTTGTCTCCCTGTCTTTCTTTTAATCTCTCTGTCTCTGAAATAATTTCAATACATTATTATTCAAGAATTATAAAAGATATTTATTGATTTTTCAAGCAGAACCTTTTTCTTTATTGATTTTTTTTCTCTTGTATGTCTTTTATTCCTCCAGGTGATTTCTTTCATATCTCCACGTTGTACCTATTTATTTGTATTTGTTTTGAGTACTAGGCATTATATGCTTGAAAATAATTTGAGGTCTAGAAAAATGTTAACTTTCCTTAGAGAGGAATTAAATTTACTTGCAGGAAGCTAAGGGAACTAGCATTTCAGTGTTATTTTAGTGCAACTACAAATGCACATGTGATCCAGACACTAATCTTGTGTACCTGTGTAGACTGGTCCTTCTAGAATGCAGTTCTTGGCCCCAACTCAAAACTTAGAGGGCTCTTTACTTGAATTCTTTATCCCACTCTCACAAACACACAAAAATATACATATTTGGCCATCAGAAATACTTATCAGTTTTACAATCTATTTTATGACTTCCTAGAAGTAGCAGAAATCTTAAGCTCAAAGGGAGTTCTCAATGCCCAGCTTACCTTCTCTTGGATCTTGCTTTTGTAATCCTTTATTGTTATGTTAACACTTAATATCCTGAGGAAAATTTTCTTTTGCTGTTCTGAGAGAGCTGGTATCAACTGAGTCTGTCATTACTAGTAGTAGAAGTCCTGGTGGTTTCTCTTTTACCTTTCGATTTTGCTTTTAGACAGTATCAATCTACAAATTGTTATAAGAGATTATTTAGTTAGCACTCTCTCAGCTTTTTTTTCTTTTTTTTTTGGTAACTTACTTTATGCAAGCTATGGAGTTTTATGGCTTACATTATTTTTATTTTGCCAGAATTTATAACTTATTTTCTAAATAATTTTTTTTTACTCATTTAATCTTAATTCTGTATTTTGTAGTATTGTTTATCTCATCATTTTATAAAGTGTCTCTACTTCCTAGTTCTTTATTTTGGTTCATTCTTTGGTTGTCTAGGTTTTGTTGGGCTGTGTTCTCTAAGTAAGATCTTTTGTGTATGTATGTAGCTTGAGTGAGCATTTAGGTGTCGTATAATTTTGGGGGGTCATTCATAAGAAACTCCTAAGAACATTCTGGTAACATAGCTTGTTGTCAGAAAATTAAGCAGGTTTTGTTTGTCTAGTCTAGTCAAGCCACTAAGAGTTACAACCACATTTATCTGCATAGGCAGTGATAACTATAGAAGGCCTGCTGCCTTAACTGTGATTGCTATGATTGTGGTATAGGATCCTCTGGGAGACATTCTAATTTCAAATCTGTTACAACTTAAAAGGGTACAGTTAGAGTCGTTAACCATGATAATTATCTGAATTTATAACGCATGTAATCTTTGACTGAGCATTTTTACCTATTACCTATAGCAGATATTCTTAGTTGTCTGACAGGATTGGTAGCAATACCTTGCCAAGCCATGTGGGAACTTGAAGCAAAAGGAAAAATCAGTAATATTGATTGTCTTTATTTAAAAATGTTGCTACATGGCTCATCATGGATTTTTAAAAATTAACTTTGATTTAATGAAATATTCCATTAAAATATTATTTACCTTGACTACAGAGTTTTCGGTACCCTCTTAAATTTTGCACCTGAGGCAAGGGCCTCATTGCTCCACCCTAGATCAGGGCCTGCACAAGACCTAGAAATTTTACATTTATATCCACTTAGGAGCATTTTATAAACAGATGATAACTTGCCCTTCTGTGTTTCTCTGTAGCTTACTATAAAGAAATGGTAAGAGATATTGGGAGAGGGCTACATTTTTATGGTGATAGTTACAGAAAGATGCCTATATGACCCTGACTGCATTACAGAATTTAGAGATTCCTTGCTTCACTGCTTTATTTACTTTGTCCTCTCCAGTTTGTTCCCCTTCCAGAGAACTAGATAATGGGCATTTGCATTAGACAGATAATAGCACCACATGACCTTGGATAAGTTACTTTACTTGTCTGAGTCTCACTTTTCTTGTCTGTAAAATGAGGGTGATTTTCAATTTATAAGTTTCTTGTGTGAATTAATATGTACAGAAAATCTATCACATGCCTAGTCTATAGCATACGTTTAATAAATATCATTTCTCTATTCTGCTCTTTTGCTTTCTATTCCTCAACTTGATACAATATGGTACAAACAATATATTATTCAGTTCTATCATACAGAACTGAAAAAAAAATTTGAAATGCTTCTGCACGTGTCTTTTACTGCTATGATCATAATGTGTTACATAGATCTGAATGTAACTTCATTTGGAGTTGGCCCAGTTATGTTTAAAAACAGTTTAATACTTCAGACATAGCAAAAGGAAGGAGGTGGTTTGTTACTCATAATAGGAGAAAGGAAATAATCAGTGGGATTATTAAACCCACTCTAACTCCCGATCTAAACCCCAATATTCAGTTATATTATTATGATGATGCACAATTTTAGGAATTCATATTGCTGTTTCTAAAATCTCAGTGTATTTTTAGTTGTTGAAAAGAAAAACAAGGGAAAAAAAAGAAAACTTCTTTCACTCCTTAAACATGTTCTAACTCGTTAGGCTATAAAAAGGTATTTATATAAATAACAAAAACATCAGGAACTTCATCTTAAATGTACTTGAACAAACCATGTCCTAATATTTGTGGAATAGAATATAAGCCTCAGTTCTTAAATTATTTTGAAATCACATAAGCTTTTATTTAAATATTTAATGAACAAGACTGATATATAAAGTAACTAATTAATATCAAAAAATACAAAAATTTGACACTGATTCTCAGATACCTGATGTAGAAACCCAACCTCATAAATAGGAAGAAAATTTACTCTTCAGCATTATTTAAATTTGTTTAAAAAAATAAAACAGTATCTGAAAAGGAATTACTAACAGAAAGTAATGAATAATATTTGAATTAAGAACTAAAGATTTGAAGGACAGATGTATTAAAATCTTTGCTTTAAAATTAAAAAAATAACATTATGAGAAGTTTTATAGTTTATGTTATTTGGACTTGTCTGCAATAGAATATGAATATTCTTATGTAGACAGGTAAGTCAGTACTAACTATGCTATAAATCTTTTCTGTGGATTATATTTGAATTACATCAGTTTTGAACAAACATATTTATGTGTGATTAAAGCCAATAAATTGAGGTGTCCTTCTACAACTGTTATCCTTTTTAAAAATATGATAAATAGTAACCTTGTTCATTGGGGCTTGTAATCATGGAGTAAATAAACCATCATTTAATGTTTCAACAAGAAAATGTTTCTCCATTAAAGAACTTAAGATTTCTTATTTCGGTTAGTGCTTCTTGAGTAACGACTCAAGGAAAAGTTTCTTTTTCAGTTAAATTTGCATTTCTCGTTTATTGAGAGGTTTTGAGATCAGATTGGAATTTTAAAAAACCCCAAACATCATATTCTCAAGTAATGGTGCAAAGTTACCACCTTGGTGAATATAGAGAGTAAGATGGCATGTGGTTTGGTTTTTAATCTTTCATGTCTGTCCAGCATGAAAAAAATATCCTTCAGAGGTAAGGAAAACATTGTACATGAGGAGAAAATTTTGATAAAAAGCAGCAGCAAAACTCTCCTGAAAGGTGGAGAAGCTTTATTTTAACTAGACACAATTATTTTTTAGGAGAGGCATGGAAGAGTGTAAGTGAGGAAACAAGGAAGGGACCTGACAGTATCAGTCACTGATGCCAGTACTTGAAATAGGTTCTTCCAAATTGGTAGGAGGTCGACAAACAAGTCCTGAGGCCCTATCCAAAGATTTTGGTTTGGTTTCCAAATAAATATTTATACTTTACATTATTTTTTCTTATTGAAGAGGAAAATTAGAAACTTGCACTCAGCTAAAAATAACTCCATGCTTGTTTTGCTTTTGTAAAATATGCTTGCTGTGTGGAGAATGAAAAAAAAACAAACCCAGGATGACCTAACAATCCAATGTAACCATAAGATGTTTTGCTAAGAATGGAATGTTCTGCACCTGCTCTTGTAAGTTTCTGTTTGGAAACTTACCTGCTCTGTAAACCAAGTAACCAATCTACCCATGCTAACTGTAAACATGTGCACTGACCCCTATAGAAGTAAAGCTCACCCTGAGCTTGGGGCCCAGAACTTTGGAGCATTAGCTCGTCTGGGGCTGCTGGCTTAATAAACCTGAGTTCTCCAACCCTCCGAGTGTGGTGCTTGGTTTCTCGACGGACCAATTTTCTGCAACATTATAACTAAAGCAATTAAAATAAGAATTTGGACTTAAAAAATTCCTACATGTAAATGAAGTTAAAATGCCAAATGTGCACACATATGCAAAGTTTTACGGAGAATAAAATTCATCCCTGGAGAGGATTTTAACACAAGCAATGAGAAGCTCTAGGAAAACAAAAAGGAGAGGGGTGGACTAACAAAACTGATGTACCAGAATTTGATACAAATTAAATATAAATGTAAAAGATGTTACCAATTTTTTTTCTCCATATCTTCCATGTTTTCACAAGATTTATGAGGTTTTTTTTAACCTTTCTGAAAATCAAGATTCCTGCATGTTCCAGTGTCATTGTGAAATACTGTCTTAGTTTTCTATTGCCATCATTATAAATTACATCAAACTTAATTGCTTAAGCAACATAAATTGTTACCTCACAGTTCTGTAGGTCAGAGGTTCACAAGGTCCACATCAAGGTGTCAGCCAGTGGAGCTCCTACTGGGAAGCTTTAGGGAAGAATCTGCTTCAAGTTCATTCAGGTTATTGGCAGCGTTTGTGGTGGTGGATCACCATTTCCACTCTGTGCAGTTGTAGATCGCTGTTTCCTGTTAGTGTCAGCTTTAGCTCCTGGAGGCCTGATTCCTGTCTTCCCCGTGAACCTCTCCATCTTAAAACTAGCAAGGCACATAGAATGCTTCTCACTTGGAATCTTTCCAGTTGTTCCTTCTGCCATGTCTTTCTTTTTCCAGTTGGAGTTATTTCTCTGCTTTTAAGAATTTGTATGATTACATTGGGCCCACCTGGATGATGGAGGATGCTCTCCCTATCTTAAGGTTAATAAACTTAATTACAGCAATAAAGTTCCTTTTACCATATTCACAGACTCTAGGAATTAGGGTGCAGACATCTTTGGGAGCTATTATGCTTACCACAAATGCTAATCTGGTGATAATTTGCTTATTGCCTACTCTTCGACCAGTACCTCACTGAAATTTGTACTCTTTGCATTTTGTTAAAAATTCACTCTCGGGGCTGAAGCACAATAATGAGAGAAGATCTGGATCATTAAAAATGAAAATCATGTTAACAGACTAAGAAGAATATCAGAAATCATTGGTTTTTTGCCTAATGTGTAGAGTTTTACTTTCCTAGGTTTTTTAGATAATTTATCCCCCTTCTTAACTGTGATATACTTTGGATACAGTGAAACACACACATCTTAAGTCACTGTTCAGAGTCTTGACAAAAGCATATACCTGAGTAACCCACACTCCAGTCAAGACAGAATATTTTTATCACCTCAGAAATATCTCATGCCACATTCTAACCAGTTCCAATCATCTCAACTGTTTTCCTTATTTCTATCACTATAGATTGATTTTATTCATTCTAAAACTTCATGAATATTACCATACAGTAGGCACTTTTGTGTTTGATTTTTTTTGCTTAGAGTATTTTGGAGATTCTTCCATGTCATTGTATGTGTGTATGTCATCATATGTATGTAGCTTATTACTTTTCATTACTGTAATATTTATGACTACTTTTCAATTCTTTGATTATATTATATTTTTAAAATTCATTCTCTTATTTTTGGGCACTTGCATTCTTTTCAAACTTTGGTTGTTGAGAACAGAGATACTGTTATCTTCATTAGTGCTGAGCTTGATAGTATTTCTTAATCATTTTTCTTAGAATAATGTACAATTTCTTTATTTAAAAAGTCAAATTGAATTTAGAGGTAAATATTATTTGGATTACCTTCCCAGAGACATATACTACCAATTGAGGCCTCCTTTTATTTTGTTGGATATAAGCATATATACACCTGCAGTTATCCAGAAAGATGGAAAACATAATAAGAAATGTGATTAGTTTGAGTTAAGAAACTATGGTCATTATCATAAAATAATTGCTAGATTCTCCAGTTTATAAACTTGGTGACATTGCTGAAATGTTGCAGAAATCTGTCCGTGGAGAGACCAAGCACCACACTCGGAGGGTTGGAGAACTCGGATTTATTAAGCTGGCGGCCCCAGACGAGCTAACTCTTCAAAGTTCTGGGTGAGCTTTATTTTTATAGGGGTCAGTGCACATGTTTACAGTTAGCATGGGTAGATTGGTTACTTGGTTTACAGAGCATGGAAATTTCCAAACAGAAACTTACAAGAGCAGGTGTAACACACCCTATGGTTACACTGGATTGCTAGGTCATCCTGTTTTTGTTTTTCCTTTGCAGCACAGCAAGTATATTTTACAAAAGCAGAATGAGCATGGAGTTATTTTTAGCTGAGTGCAAGTTTCTAATTTTCCTCTTCAATACAAGATATAGGAAAACAATCTTTATTATATAATATTTACAAGGAAGACTTTTTAAAGTTGATAAAACACTTTTACAGAATTTTCTTACTTTTTTTAGGTATTCAATCAGTGTGTCCTGTATAGTTGATGTGTTATGTATAATGTCAAAAGAGTGGGATTTTATGGTATTTATTTATCTGGAAAAGTAAATTCCTTTAACATGTATGTTTTCAATTCTGTTAGGTAAGTTACCAGTCTGATAAGCTGGCACCAATTTCAAACATTAGAAACAATTCCTTTCAGAGTCTTATGATGGAACTTACATTTTCAAAAGCTTTTATTATTATAATGAATAAACTGTAAAATTAGATTCCCAGAATGATATAAAAATCTAAATCAAAACTAATATTACAAGCAGAAATTACCCTGATTTTTGTTGGTAATTTGCATGTTTTTTTCCCTTAGAGCGTTGAGAAACAAGGTAAAACCTAGACTTTTTAATTAATGGACTTCCAAAAATAAATTTCTGAAAAAAATTTTTTTTTGAAAACTTGGAGAGAAAGGATGCCTCAGTATATTAAGCTAACTAATCAAATACAAAAAGCTAAAGAACTTTCTTAAACTGTCACCAATAATTCAAAGATCCAGAGCTAAGCAGTGCTTGATTTATATCCAAGTAATGTGAAACTTAAGAGGAAGATATTCCTAGAATATATTTTAAATTTCTCTTTGTTATTGGCAAGAAAATAACTTAAATCAACATAAAGATCTTTTTGAAGAGTTCATATTCACACTCAGGAATAAATAAACACATAACTTTCAAAGCTGCTTAGTAAAATGAGAACTTTCATGATCTGCTTTTTTTTCTAGATGAGATACAGTTGTTTAAAGATATCTCTGTACTTGCCTGGTTTCAAAACTTGTACAAGAAATTTATCATAATAAACCCATACTTTAACACTTTTTCTTCTCCTTTGTCCTACCGCGGGTGTTCTCAGATTCTTTTATTATGCCTCTAAAGAGTAAGAAAGAAGACATGGAGTCCAAAAAGCTAGCTAAGTCTTAGGGCGCCAAAAACCTTTCCTTTAGCTTGTATGGAAGCTTATACTTCAGTAAGAAGGTGTAATGGCTCTATTTTGAAAAAGAAAAAAAGCCTTGGATGTATTAACATCCCTGACAAACATCATCAGATATGACAGTTACTAAGTGCAACAATAGCTTAAAGTTGTCAGATAAGAATAATAAAAAATTATGTCTTTTCCTGTTGAAACTTTTTATTCTTTGTTGTTGCCACTATTGCTTAAGGTAAACGTGCCCCACTTTCCCAACCCAGTGACTTTCAGCACCAACTAGTAATGGGCTATTTAGAACCAGGCAAAACTTCATTCTTTTTTGAAGTTCTATTCAGTCAGCAGTTAGCATGTAAATGATTATTTATTTCATATGTTTTAACAACAACCCACAATTTGCTTTGATTATGTGGCAGAACATGAGGAATTAATGATAATTCAAATGGGTATCTGTGAAAAAAAAGCTGCTAAAATTCCTATCCTGTTATTGCCAGGAATTTTGTAAAATTTTGGAGAAAGACTAGAATTTCATATTATTCTAAGACTACATGCACATTTTTACAACATTATTTGAAAAAAAAAATTCCAAGACAACTTGCAATAGACCTGTGCAAAATCATTGACTAAATTACCTCTGTGAGTTGTTTTAGGAGGCAAATGCTATTTCATGGGAATGGGGGGTGGGGAGAGGAATGAATTACTGAATTCATTACTCAAAAGAAAGGACAGCAATCCTTAATAATATGCTCCAATTTTGTAGTATTTCCATGCCTTGAAACCACATAGGTATTTTAAAATATTTTTGTGCTATTTGTGGTCTTGAAACAATGTTTGAAACTTCCCAGTGCGGCAAGGATTGCTCTTCTCTAGTCCCTGCCAGTACTACCACTGTCACCACATGTAGAGATATAAACCTGGGAGTACTGACACACTTAAGTAGGCAAGGTACTTGTTCACACACACCAATCTCTGTGCCAAAGTGATTGTTTCCATTGATATTCCTTACTGTTCCCTTTGATACATCTATCACACATTTTACTTCTACATATGCTATAGACTACACAATATATTATTTTTTTCATTAGTCATGTTCTCCAAATAAATTATGAAACAAAAATATCTTTTTTTTTTATGTTATCCAAATATCTCCCATTTCCGGCACTCTTTGTGTCTTTGGTAGATTTGAGTTTACATTTTGTATTACTACTCTTCTTATACAAACTCCTCCTTAAACATTTCTCCTAGTGTGGTTCCATTGGTAACAAATTCTCTTACCTTTTACTTTCATCCAAAAGTTCATTTTGCTTTGCTTTTGAAGGTTGATATTGCTGGGTATATAATTCTGGAATGCTACTTCTTGTCAGTTCTTAAAATAGTTTTTCAGTTGTTATCTGGCTCAAATTTGTTCTGATTAGAAGTTAGCAGTATTCTTTATCATCATTCCCTTTTATGTTATGTGTCTTCCCAGCTGGCTACATTTAAGATTTAAAATTTTTCATTTCTGTCCTAATATTCCTTATATTGTCTCTTCCATCTTTTCCTTTAAATCTTTGCTGTATTTTAATACTGGATATGTTCTTGTCTGCTATTGACAACATCCTGGTTATCAGCAGGTCTGCTTCTATAGCTTGTTTGTGCTGATTGTGTCACAGTTTCCTGGTTTTTGTTTTTGTTTTGTTTTTTCATGTTTAATGGTTTTTAAAAATTTAATGCTTGATATTTTCCAGGCTATATTATTGAGAGTCTTGATTTTTATTTTCTTTGAAATTGTGTTGAATTTTGTTCTGAGCAGGCAATTAATTTACTGTCAAATAAGCTTGATTCAGTTATACTTGATTTTAAGCTTTTTAAAGCTTAGAGAATTTCTTTTGATAGGGCTAGACTATCCCTAATTATGCTTTACTCTTCTGGATTCTTAAACAACTGGGGATGCTTAGTGAGGTCTTTTCACTTTGGCTAGTTGAAACTCTAAGGCCTCCCAACATTGTGCAGCCACTCAGCTAATTGTTGCTCAGTAACTGTTCTCTCTCTGGCCTTGTGAAATCTTACTCTGTGTACACACAACTTAGTATTCAGTCAAAAAATCAAGAAAATCCATATGTATGGTTTTGGATCTCCTCCTTGTTACAGCTATTTCTTCTCTGAGACCTTGATCATTCATAAATTCCAGTCACCTCAGCTTCATCCTATGATCTCTTTCTCTATCCAGAAAACTTACTTCTATCTGTTTGGGTTTCTCCTTCCTTTACTGAAGTTTTAAAAGTAGCCATATACAGAAACCTAGCTTTAAATATGGAGTTCACTGTAAGAATCACAACTCTATACTGTTTGTTGTACAGTGCTTGGAAACTATTGCATCATATATTTTGTCTAGTTTTATATTCATTTATTGCAGAAGAATAAGTCTGAAATCCATTATTTTGTTATGACTAGAACCAGAAGTCAAACACTCTGGTTTTAAAAGAGCATGTATTATGTACCTCCTATCTGCTGTGCACCATACTAAATGTTTTCAAATATATAATCAAGTCAGCCTTTAGTATTTGCTGTTCACCAGGTAGGGTTTACATTTTATTATTTTGGGAGGGAAGGACACCTAGGGCAGACCTTTATTCACCACTACACATTTTCTCATGCTGAATATTTATAGTGTGTTATTTACATACTGTCTAAATTCTGTTTATCTTATGGGATTTATGGCACCTTTTTTTCTGCATTTTTTTCCTTATTCATCTCCCAAACAAACCTTACTTTCCCAACTTTATATTTTCATAGAAAAAAAAAAACAAAAATGCTTTTTGATTTACCTCTATTATAGCATTTGCAATGTTGAATTATAGCTATCTCTTTATGTGCCATAAACCCTAGCAAAATTTTAGGCTGCAGTTGCCTCTTTCTCATCTTTGAGTCTAAGCCTGTAACACTGTCTTGCACACATTAGCTCACCTCTAAGGGCTACTATATTGAATATGTTCTATCTAATTTAACTCACATACTAATATTGTGAGATAGATAATATAATTATCATTATTTTTAGTAAAAGAACTAAGGTCCAGATTTGTTAGATATTTTTATTACAAGTTGCTAGAGTCAGTGATATAATTTCATACAAATACAGAACATCAGAACTGAAAGGTTCAATAAAGCTTAATTAATCTAACTCCCCATCCAATGCCCAAATTTCCTCTATAACATCTCTAACAACAAAACTCTATTATGACTTTTCTATTTGCATTCCTAACCCCTTAAAGCAATCAATATATGATTGTTACCCTTAATTTGTTATAGTAGTTCAAACTTACTATTCTAAAACTTCTATATACCATTCCTTTCTCTACCCATTACTGCAATATAAAATTTGTCTCCAGATCTTCTGTCAAGCATTCAAATATTTGAAGAAAGCTCTGATATCACCATAAAATCTTCTTTATTTCAAGCTATAAGCATTTCTGGTTGTTTATCTGCTCTTGGTATAACTTTGTTTCTACTCCTTACATCAAATATTCCACAGTTGTAGCTCAATCTTTTAAGGAATCTAAAACTACAAAACACGCTGTCTGAAATTATCACACAGATTACTAGGAGACTATTGTTTTAGGTGTTGTTACAAAGTTCTTATTTTACCTTTCAAGTTAAACAACGTAGCAACATAAAGGGAATTTTCCCTCTGGTAATTGGAAGAGTTAGAGTAGTTATGATTTGCAGATGGAAGCCTAGGAGCAGTCTTCCTGTAGGACATTAGGCTACCTTTTCAAGAGGTGAGTCATATATAATTTTTTTCAATTATCTGACCTCATCCTCCAATCCTGTTACTCCCTTATGCCCCCTTGACTAGTGAACAAAAGGAGATAAGAGAGGCAGTAAATGAGTATATATGAAACATATTCCATCTTTTCTGACCACAGGTCTAGGTGAATAAACAATGAAACACAGAGGTAAATGTGGATTCTATGATTCTGTAGAATTAGGGAATACATATTTCAAAAATTAATTCTACAATCTTAAAAAACAGCTTTCACTGTAAATCAACAGCTGATGGGTGGAGTTGCACATAATGGAGAAAATATGAACTAAAAGAGATTATGAACAGGTATTAAAGAATTGACATTTTAATTGAGTGAATTAAGTAAACTCTTGGCCGCATTGAAAGTTTAGATTCTGTTTGACTGTAGTTTTCTCTTCAGTTCCAGAAATATGGTAACTCCCAATCTAGAACAAGACCCAAATTCACAAAAACGAGTAAAGCACCCTCTCTTTTACCCAGTGACGGAAATTAACATAGCCATCAAATCATCCATAATGCCATTATCTGCAATTTTCTTTCCACTATGCTAGGCAGTGAACTTTCAACAATACCTCATTTAATTCTTTGGTGTATATTAGAAACCCATAATCTTTCTCTGCAAATTTGAATTATCCCATGAACCAATATCTCCCATGTATAAAGAAAAGGTTAGTGCCCATGTGTTCCTGAACAGGCTATCTCTGCCACTACTTTTTCAGAGCCCTGGAAAATTCTTTTCTCATGCGTGCATGCGCACACACACCCACACACACACACAAAGAATACAGCAACATTTAGCATTACACTTTGTATTGGCTCAAATCTCCGTCTGCCTTCAGATTTATTCTCAGACTTTGGGAGACCAAATTAGACAAACCTACTATACCTTCATTTCTGGCATCCTTGAACTTGAATGGGATCAATGATCTCACAATCCTTCAGATTTACGATAAATATTTGAATATTTACTTTCAAAGGTTGATTTGCCTAGGTGGAATCTTAAAATCTTCAGTTAAAGACATACTGTGTGATATGTGAATTGCTTTGTCATGAATCTATGCAGTGTCAATCAGCAACAACTATGTTACGATGTCTTCTGGAGCAAATCTTAATAGCAATACTTTGTATAGCAGGACTTATTGGCATCCAGTGCCTGTTTGCAGAGAAATGAGTTGTTTGCTGGAATTTGCTGAGGAAATAGCCAATATAATATACCATTAGAATGTACATATTTCTTTTAGAATACCTGCTATGAAGACCTTCTTATTATCCTAACCTGGGTAAGTTGCTGAAATCAGTGTGCATGATGAAAGTTTAGATGAGGCTGAAAATTCAGAGATAAGTGTTTTATCTTGAAAACCAATTTCATTCTTCCATTGCCACATGATAAAAACTAAGACTTACAGAGAAATGTTCTAAAGTGATTTCATGGAGCAACTAGTGCAGGCAAATATAGAAATAAAAAGATATAAGTCAGGGTAACAGTCCTAATTCCGCTTCTGAAAATGTCAGTGTGCAAAGCTTTGGTTTGTGGGATTCTTACCAGAAGGGGGACCCCTTCCAGGACCGAAGAGTGGGCTCTTGTCTAACACGCGGAAATGAATTATCTGAGGAGACAGACATACTGACAAAGCAAAAGACTTTATTGTGAAGTAGTGCCTGGGCAGAGAGCAGTAGGGTAAGGAAACCCAGGAGAACTGCTCTGCCACCTGGCTCCCAGTCTCAGGTGTTATGGTAATGGGGTTAGCTTTCCAGGTTATATCTGGCCAGTCATCTTGCTTGTGCTCATATTTGGTCTGACTCAGAGTTCTTCCTGGTGGTGTGTGCATCTCTCAGCCAAGATGGATTCTAGCGTGAGGGTTTCTGGGAAGTTGGCAGGACATATTATGGGCTGGCATTTCTTCTTTCCTGTGGGCCCCTTCCAAATTCCCCCGGTTAGTTTTCTAAGGCAGCACCATGTTACTTATTGGGACTGCCTATTGTGAGAGAACTCATGCAAGTGGTTATTATTGTGCCTGGCCAAGGTGGGCAGTTTCAGTTAACAGTTCTGTAACAGGATTTCACCAATGAAACTGTGTCATCACCATCAACACATTTTCAGGATCCAGAATTTTCAGATCTATAACTTAGTCCTTTAATATCATAGAGGGAGAACATCTAATAATTTTGTGGCAGCATCATCATAAGTACAATAATGGAAAAGGTAGTGAAGTTAGCATCTACCTGGCTATGTGATCACAGGAGCAATCTAGCAGCTGACAGTGCTAAGAAATTATTACCTTGAACTATAACAGCAAGCTTTATATTTTTGTTTCTAGAATTTCCATAACAAAATTGCAGTTACAGCTGAATTTGATAAAATTTTGGATTCATTCAGTGATAGTACTGTTTAGCTTCAGATGAACAATGACTTTGACACTCAGCCTTTCAGCATTTGACCAAAAAGTTATTTGGTTCATCTGTATTTTATAGATATTTGCAAATTTAAAAATCAGTTTTAATTTTTTTCTTAGCAACCTTCATAACAGATACATACATACACATAGACTCATAGTTTGATAGTCTGATGGGAAACAAACATAAATGTGTACATACAGGAAAATGTAAAAAATAGGAAATGTAAAAAATGTAAAAAAAATAGAATCATTCAAAGGAGAAACGATTACATAAGATGACAAAACTAAAATTGAACATATCTTTACTAATATATGTAAAGGAAATAAAATTAAAAAAAGGAAAAAAGACTCACATTGGACAAGGAAAAAAGACTCACATTGGACAAGGAAAAAATGTGTTGGTAATCCTGTTTCTTCCACCAGATCCCTTCTCCAACTTTTGCTGCTCTCTTGTTTACTCTGGGAGGCAAACTTCATACTCTATCACTTGGTTCCCCTGCCAGCTGGCTTCTAATCAAATTGGGTTGATTCAAGGTACTGGCAAGAGATAAGAGAGCATGAGGAGAGAGAAAAATCAGGGCATTTTTTCCCCTATTTCCCTGCTAATTCTACATGAGTATAGTTTCTACCATATAACCTTTCTCAACAGGACCAGCTCTTCCTGGGCTTAAATAATGCTATCTATACCCCTTGTCTCTTCAGGTCTAAAAATATTAAAAGATTTTCACTATTTCTGGTCTCTGAGTACTGCAGCATCCTTTGTTGAGTCCCCAAATCCTGCTCACTTTGAGGTAAATAGTCCCTTCATTAAAGTCTGTAAGGTGGACCACTGAAGCAGAAATCAGTTTCTTGCAAGGATACTGACCAATATAGTAGCTATTACAAGGTGAGGTATATAAGAATGTCCCCTTCACAGAGAATGCCAAGCAACTGCATTTTGTACTGCCCACCATGCCAAAAAACAAAAACAAAAACAAACAAAACCCTTTCAGCAGGTCCAGTTGGTTCTGTACACTCCCTTGCCATGTAGGCATTATGACTTATTAGATCTAAAGGTACTAGAAGTCTCTGTGACTGAGAAAGATGCTGTTTGAAGTTTCTAGCTGGCTCCTAGAAGAGAATTGCAGTTCATTTGCCTAAGATTTTTAAGCAAAGCTACATCTGCTTCTGTCAAGTATTCTATATTTGAAAAACAGGTTCTGACTTGCTAGTGAGCCCTGGAAGGAGTATCAATGAAATACTTGAGAATGGGACACGAGATAACTATGTGATTTGAAGTGTTCATACCAACTGGATGCTACTGCTCTCTGAGTTATCAAATCTTAGTGCATGTACATTAACATTATAAGTTATAAAATGGAAATTATTTATATGAAATGATCTGAACAAGTATAGGAGTCATAAGTACATTGAATGAGCAGGTAACTCAAACTCATACAGTGTACTCCTGCTTATTTGCTAAATCTCCCTCAACCCACATTTGTGTTTATTAGAAGAATCCTATGAAGAGGAGGTGCTCAGTAATCAGGTGGGTCAGGTGTATGACCTCTCCCATGGATGGATTCTGTAAACGTCTTTTCCCAGTGACTCTGCTGTTTACTTATTCGGCCCATGTAGTAATAATCATGGTAGCATGGATGGTGAAAATGCATGAACTCAACAAAAGGGACTACCCTTTAGCAAGCCTCATTTGGCAACTATCACCAGTGTCCAACCAACCACTACCAGAGGCAATGCTGAGCTCCTGATATGCCACCATTCCATAGGGAAACCAGCCTGGTGGCAGGGTGATTGCATTGAACTCTTTACATTATGGAGTAAGCAATGATTTGTCCACATAGAAACAGACACACATTCTGGAAATGGATTCCTCTTTTCCTGCCCTCAATGCTCCTACCAGTATTACCATACATGGCCTTATAGAATGCCTTATGCATTGCCATAATGTCCAACACTATATTGACTTTGATCAGGAAACTCATTTTACAGCAAAAGAATTGTCACAACAGATTCATAGCCAGAAAATTCATGTTTCCCCACATGTCCCATCACCAGTAAGCATCTGGCCTGATAGAATGATGGAATGGCCTCCTGGAGACTCAGTTACATTGCCAGCTGGGAGACAATATTGTTTGAAATTGTGGTACTGGCCTAACGGATTATACCATTAGCCAATACGTGGTTCCATATTCCCCAAAGCCAGAATATGATGGTCCAGGAACTAAGAGGTAGAATTGAGGGGATTCTTTCTCATCATTTTATGTAATATTTTATTTACAAAATTTTATTTCTCTTCCCTGAGAAGAAAATTTCTCTTCCTTATACACACTGGGTAACTTTGGAGGTTTTTCTTTCCAAGGAAGGAAGACCTCTGCCAAGAAACATAGCTGTGTTTCTATTAAATTGGGATTTGAAACTGCACCCTTGTCATTTTTCACTCCTAATGCCATTGACCTTATTGGCAACAGTGAAGCTTACTCTACTGGTTAGAGTGATTAATTCTGATTAACAGGAGAAAATTGGGCTAGAAAGACTGGTCTGGAATCCAGGAGATTCACTGTACAGCCTGTTATCATTTACATATCTCATAAAAATAGTCAATGAAACAATGTGGCCATCAAATAAAGACAGACTCACCAAAGACTGTGAGCTTCTGGTCCTATGAAATGAAGATTTGTGTCATCTCATGAGACCAAAATTCCTGTCCTTCAGAAATTTAGTGAAGTGTAGTTTGAACATGGAATGGATAATAGGAAAGAAAATTATGGTGATCAAATTTGGCCTCATGATCAAAGGCAAGAACAGTAGCAGCTAATTAACATGTTTTATGTTAATTAATCATTTCTTTCCTCTTACCATGCTCCTTGCTATCTTGTACGAAGACTACTGATGGTGGGTAACAATGAATTTAAGTTTCAGTTGGGAGTACAGCTGAATTGCTGATGGCCTGTCACAATTTAAGTCATAATAGAACTGTGGTTCCCCATGCTGGGGATGCAATTTTCTTAATCTTTGCAAAAGGCAAGCATGGATGCTGAGTGGGCATAGTGTTCTGGTACTTTTCTGTTTGGTTCCTGGATCTATTTTCCTTCTTTCTCTAACTTTCTTTTTGGTCGTGGATGCAGAACTGGTCATTCAGGTTCCTTTGTGGTCTGAATTCTAGCAGAATACCCTCAATGGGAAGCTCCAGGAGGGTTCAGGTTAGGAGGAGGGAGAGGGGGTATTTCTTCTCTGTTTCCCTCCTTTGGTCCTGTGCCTCTGGTAGCACTTCTCCATGTATGGCTCCTGCTGGGGACCTTTCTTCATGGCTTCAGCATTCACTTGGCTCTGGTGACACTCTCTATCCTTTTGTCCTTCATGGTTTCC
Source organism: Hippopotamus amphibius kiboko (assembly GCF_030028045.1). Lineage (NCBI taxonomy): Eukaryota > Metazoa > Chordata > Mammalia > Artiodactyla > Hippopotamidae > Hippopotamus > Hippopotamus amphibius. The sequence goes on along the minus strand of NC_080187.1, from coordinate 189,847,597 downwards.
TGTGGTTGCTGTGTCTCTGTTCCTGAGAATCTCTTGCTTTCTCCTCTATATTTTTTAACCCTAGCTATATCTCGGCAAACAGACTCTTTATTTAGTTCTCTACTGTTGAACCTTGAAGACGAATCATGATTCCTTTCAGAATTATCTCTGGTAACAATGCCACAGATTTATTGTATATAAGAAACATATCTAATAAAAATTAACTCAAAAAGTTTGAAAGGGAAGCTTTGGGCAAAGGCATGGCAGCAAATGAAAACTGAGAAAAAAGTAAGGACTACAATATTAGCATCAAGTTAGTTTCATTTGTGGTTGGTAAAAATATTAAAGGGACAAAGATATATATTAATAAAAAGATAATATACATTAATAACTATTACAAATATTAATTTACTAAATACCATGTCTACAAAATTGATTAAGTAAAAACTTCAGGAAGTAGAAACATATTTTTAGAAGAAACTATAGTGCTCTTTTCTCAGCTGATGAAAGATCAAGTAGACAAAACAAAAGTGAGATTAAGGAGGGCAAACATAACTGTTGGGGGAGAACTAGTAGGTGGATATTCATTCAAATGCTCATGGAATAACCTAAAGTCAACAAAGTATTGGGCCTCAAGGAAGACCTCAGGATATTCAAAAAAGGAAGAGCAATGCAGAACTTAATCCATGATGACATGTAATAAGACTAGATATTAATAATAACAGCTGTAAGCAGAATATCTATACCACATGATGTAAAAGTCTCTCAATCATCTCACTGAATCAAACAGCAAATCAAAATTATAATTGAAATCTAAGCAATAATAATGAACTATGTTTTAAAACATCGAACATAGCAGCATTCAGAGGCTAGTGACTATAAATACTTAATTTAACATAAAAAAGAGAAATTTTAAGTTAATAAATTAAGCATTCAAATAAAGATTTAAAAATGGAACAGTGAAATGGATCAAAATAAAGGATCAATGAGGAATAAAAATAGAAATAGAAATGAATGAATTAGAAAACAAAAAATGGTATAACTATTGAGTTAATCCAAGAGCCATTATTTAATCCAAAATTAATTTAATCCAAAATTTACAAATTAAAATAAAAAATATGACCTAATATTTAAGCTCATTAAAACAACATAAAGGAGAGAGTCCTAAAGTAAACACACAAAATTATAACGTAGAAAGGGGAAGTTATCATAGGTTATAGATAAAGGTATAGTTCCATTTCTTTCTGTCTGTTATCTGTCTACATAAATAGATATTGAACTGATTCTAGCTTGAACAATTAAGGTATCTGTCTGCTTATCTATCTTATATTATCTATCTATCTATCTATCTATCTATCTATCTATCTATCATGTATTCAAACCAGTATTAGTTCAGTATCTATTTAGATAGATAGACAAACATAAATTATTTAAAAGACAAACCCATAACTGGACTAGAAGTTATATCTGGGTGGTAATGCTGCTTGCAATTTTTAATTTCTGCACTCTTTATAATTATTCTATATTTTGTTGAATAAACGTATATTTTTAATCAAAATTTCCAAATATATACAAAAACTTAACAATGTATAATTTTAAAATACTGTACAAATACCAAACTTAGAAAATAAGTAAACAATGATACCATATAACTTTTCCAGGTTCAGCAAACATATCTACTGTGCTAATAGCTCCTAATAAGGTCAGGATTTTATAATTGTATCTTAAAAGTAAGGTAATAGGTGCATCTATATTGACTAGATGATGTATAGTCAGTTGTTGCCATAGAGTCCAATATTTTACCTATTTTAATATGTACATATATAATTTGCTGTTGAGAAATTCTGACCCATTTAGAAATTACTTTTTATTATTACAAAAACAGCATACATATATGCATTATAGCAAAATTAGAAACTATAGAGGAGCAAAATGGGCTAAAATATTCCTACCACTTACAGATAACCATTGTTAATACATTTTTCTCTAGCTTTGCATATTATATGTTATCAAATGTAAATTTCCTATATTACTGCTTTGTAATGCTGCTTTTTAGTCAATAATCGCCACATTTATATTTTTGTACATTTTCATTACATATAATATGCAAACTGTAGATTCTCCCAGTTAATTAAAAATGTTATTTAGAGCTAATTTCTTCAAACCAGTATGAGTGCAGTACCACACATTATATCTGATTGCCATGCTCCTTAAATTTCTTTTAATCTAGAACTTTTCCCCTTATGCACTGACTTGTTGAAGGAATGGGGCCAATTGGTCTACAAAATGTCTCGTCTTCTGGACTTGTCTGATTGCTTTCTTGTGGAATCACTTAGTTTATATTGCTTTATCTACATTTATATGTTAAACCTTAATGGTTGTGAATTAAACATGCTTGGCTAGAATAAATCTTAAGAGATATTTTGTATCTCATTGTGCATCACATCACAAAATACACAATATCAGTTTGACTCATTGTTAGTGATGGTAAGATTGATCACTGGCTTATGTGATATCCCATCCTTCTATTGTTCAGTTAGATTGCTCCCCCTTGCAAGTATGGGATTCTATGAATGCTTTCCCCATAAAATATTCATTTAATGGATTTTAACAGTTGTTTGATTTGATGATTTCATTGAGGGTTTGCAAAATTATTTTTTCCTAACTCAAATTATTCCTTTTCCATTTTAGCTGGTGATGGAAACCTTTAAAGTAGAGCTTTCTCTCATCAAATGGGGCTATTTTGTTGTCTTAAAATATAGTTCTTAACTGGAAGGGCAATGTGAGTACTAAAATCTTTATCTTTAGTTATCAGTTTTCAAAGTAAGGAGTTGTTTTAATAGCTGCCTCAAAGGATGAAGGGTGACAAATTAGTTTTTTCCAGCTTTTCTTTTTTTTTTTAAATCAATATGGACTCTTGGATTTTTATTGATCCAATGTGTTCCAACCCACTAAAATCATTTTTCTTTTTGATGCTAAAGTTGTCACAAAATTGACTAGTGGAAAATCTTTCTAGCTGTGTGTTTGGTCCTTTTGACATAAGCCTGTTTCTCCACGAAATAAAATGATACCATTTTATTTTAAAGTTCCTCTGTTTAAAACTTTTCATCGGTATATAGTTACATTAAATTGTACAAATCATAAGTATATATAGCTCAGTGAATTAGGACAGAGTGAACACACTGTTGAAACTACCATACTAGGTTAAGAAATAGAAGATTAACAGGACCTCGAAGTCTCCTCCTGCCCCATCCTAATCACTATCCTAGCCTTTCTCCCAAAATGTAGCTGCTATCCTGACTTCTAATGGACTAGAATAATTTAAACCTAAAAAGCTTATATAAGTGTATTAATTCAGAATGTCCTTGTTTGTATTTACTCCTCTTGCTCAAAATTATGACTGATTCACATACATGATTGTATCTTTATCATATTTATTTTGATAGATGCATAGCAGTCCAATTTATGTGTATAGCACTATTTTTTCTTTCCTGTCTTGCTTGACATTGTTTTCAGTTTGAGGCTCTGATAAATAATTTTTTTGTGTAAACATTTATAAAGATTTCTAGTAATGCATATGTACACATATTTCTGTTGAATATATACCTAGAAATGAAATTCTTGAGTTCTACACTAAGTGTATGTTCAAATGTAGTAGATAATGTGAAACTGTTTTCCAAAGTGATTGTTCAAGTTGCATCTCCAAAAGCATTGTAAGAGATTTCCAGTTGCTCCAAAACCTTATCAACACTTTAAATTATTTTTTTTTAAGATATTCTGGTGGGCGTGTAGTGTCCTCTCATGGTGGATTTAATTATCATCTAGTTGGGGATTAGTAAGCTTGAGTACTTTTTCAAATGTTTATTGAATATTTGTATAGCCTCTTTTATAAACTGCTTCTTCAAAACTCTTACCATTTTTTCTTATGGGTTGCCTCTTATTGTTGGAGATTTTGTGTGTTTTGCATGCAAGCCATTTGTCAACTATATGAATTGCAAATAATGTTCTAGTCTCTTGGCTTGCTTTTGAGCTCTTACTGGTGCCTTTTTCAGGACTGCAATACTTAATTTTAATGTAGTTCAAATTATTAGCTTTTTAAAATTATCTATTGAAAAAAATCTTTGCCTGACAAGGCCCTGCGTATATTCTTCTATGTTATCTTCTAAAATTATTATTGCTTTACCTTTCCCATTTAGATCTACAGTAAATGAAAATGATTCTGGGGATTGATGTGCGGTAAGAGTCTAGATTTGTTTTTTCTTATGGATACTCAATTGCTAAGCACTGTTTATTGAAAAGATCATCCCTCCTACATTGCCTTGCTCCCTTTGTCATAAAACCAGGCTGTTCTTTTTCAGGACTCTGTTCTGTCATATTGGTCTTTCCACCCTTGCAATACTCCTTCATTTTCTTCATTACTGTAGTTTATGTAACAGGCCTTGATATCTGGTACTATAAGTACTTTATTATTCTTTTTTAAAATATTAGCTACTCTTATCGTTTTGTATTTTCATCTAAATTTTAGAGTTAATGTATCAATTTTTGAGAATAAATAAGCCTGCTGGAAATATGATTGCTATTGTAATCAATGGATTAGGAGAATGAACGCATTTATAAATTTGGGTTTAAAATATACAAACATATTTTCTCTCTCCATTTATTTAGATTTGATTCAGTTTTACTCAAAAGTGCCGTATAGTTCTGTTGGGATTTTGCATATGTTTGATTAGGTTTATTTCAAAGTATTTGACATGTTGATGCTATTCTAAGTAGTATTATTTTTGCATTTTAGTATTCTATTTGTTGTATAATGAAATAAAAATTTAAATATAGACCTAATATCAGAAACCACATTAACTGTGTTATTTCTAATAATTTAATAGAAAATTCTCTTGAATATAACATGAATACATATAGACTGAAATCAAAAGTGGCACTTTTCCCTTGCTAATCATTACTCTTTTACTCCTTGTCTTTGCACTGCCTTTGGTTAAAATAGGATGAAATAGAATAGAAGTGATGAGAGTAACGAATCTAGCCTCACTTTTTATCTTGGAGGGAAAATTTTTAACATTTCACACTAAGGATTTTCATTTGCAAATTTTTTTTCTCATATTTTTGAAGATGACATTTATCTAATTAAAATGCTGCTATAGTTTGCAAGCTTTTACATAAATTGGTTCTGATTTCTAATTGGTTTCGATTTGTAATCTATGCTATTCTTCATAGATTTTAGAAAACTATTTGATTTGTCTTTTCATTCACTAGTGAATTATACTGATTGATTTTTAAATATATTTTTGGCAAATTTGGGAGGAGCTAATATATCAGCTAATAGGAAAGTTGCAAGAAAATTATAAGAAAGTACCACACATTCAGATTCCCCAGATGTTTACATTTTGCCATTTGTTTATGATTTTCTTTCTTTCTCCTTTCTGAATCTTTTAAGAGTAATTTGCCATATTGTCCCCTTTATCCATAAACTAATTAGCTTGTTTTCCTAAGAACAAAGACATTTCCCCATAACCACAGTACAATTATCAAAGTTTACTTATTGATATTTGAATATTAAAACATCCTTGTATTTCTAGAATAAAAGTCTTTTAGGCTGTTTTCAGTTTTTATATGTTATTGGAGTTGTTTTGCAAAATATTTGTGTAGGAGTTTTGTATCGCATCTATTTTTATGAGACTGGATTGTGCTTTTCTTTCATATAGTAACTTGTCACATTTTCTATCAAGATAATGTTGGCTTCATAAAATGTGCTGGAAAGGGTTTGCACAGTTTCTATTTTCTGTAAGTGTTAGACTATAATTATTATTATTTTCTTAAATCTTTAAAAAAAGTTTATAAGTGAATTCTGGCATGTAGTATTCCAAAACTGAACATAGTAAATATTTAATTTCATTAATATATATCAGATAACTTGGATTTTCTGTTTTTCCTGTGTCTATTTTAGTAAGTAGTATTTTTCTTCAAATTTAGCTATTTATTCTAAATTTTCAAATTATTGTTATAAAATTAGGCATAAAACCATCTTAATAAATGTTTATTTTTATTTTATTTATTTATTTATTGGCTGTATTGGGTCTTTATTGCTTTCTATAGTTGCAGCAAGTGGGGGCTACTCTTCATTACAATGTGCAGGCTTCTCACTGTGGTGGTTTCTCTTATTGTGGAGCACAGGCTTTAGGTACTTGGGCTTCAGTAGTTGCACCACATGGGCTCAATAGTTGTGGCTCACGAACTCTGGAGCACAGGCTCAGTAGTTGTGGTGCACAGGCTTAGTTGCTCCACAGCATGTGGGGTCTTCCCCGCCCAGTGATCGAATCTGTGTCCCTTGCATTGGTAGGTGGATTTCTAACCACGGTGCCACCAGGGAAATCCCAGTAAATTTTTAAAAAACATATTTATTAATGCATAATTTACGTTCATTAAACTTCACCCTTTTTAAGTATATGGTTCTATGATTATTGACAAATGTATACAATCATATAACCACTATCAAAATCAAGATATAGAATATTTCCATCATCCCAATAAGTTCTTTTATGTACTAAATCCCCAGCTGCTACCTATAGGCCCTGGAAAGCACTGATCTGATTTTTGTTTCTACAGTTTTGCCATTTCCAGACTATCATATAAATGGAATGAAATCATCTGTCAATCTTTGCATCTTTTGTAAGAGTAATCCACGTTCTTGCGTGGAGTTGAAGTTTGTCCTCTTATAATTGCTAACAATCTATTGTATCTATGTATCACAATTTTTTTATCACTAGTTGATTGATGTGTATTTGTGTTGTTTCCTGTTTTAGGGAATTGTAATGATGCTATAAATATTTGTGTAAGGATATTTACATGGATTTCTCCAACCCCCACTTTTTGGGATAATTTCTTAGAAGAGGTTGTATGTAAGTATATGTTTAAAGTTATAAGAAACTGCCAGTTTTCTAAGGGACTATATCATTTTGCATCCCCCCCAACAAAGTAGGAGAATTCTCTTACTCATTATCACTTTCAGTTTTGTTTAATTTTTAAATTTTAGTCTATTTGGTATAGGTATAGTGGCATCTCACTGTGGTTTTAATTTACATTTCTTTAATGAATAATAATACTAATCATCTTTTCATGTGTTTATTGGCCATTTATATATCTTCTTTGGTGAAATATTTGTTCAAATCTTTTTCTCTTTTTTAATTTTTTAATTAAAAATAGTTATTTCATATTCGCTAATGTTTTACATCTTTAGTTTGTAAAAAAAATGAAAGGGTTAATTCAAACATATTGACAGGATCTGTAGTGTTTTATAATGTATATATTATAAATAACAGGTGTAGAGTTGTGATTACTTATTAAAAGTCTGAAGAAGAACAAGGATGCCAGCACTTTTGAGCTGTTAGAGAATTTAAAATTTTGCTGCACAGGATTTAAAAACCAAAATTGATCCTTAGCTACATGGTTTTGGTCATGCTCAACAAACATCTTCAGGAGGTAATTCCAAACATGCCGAGAAAGATTATTTTTATTTTCAGTCTATTTCTTTCCCTTTATATTTATTTATCCAACTCCCTGTACACTTATCCAGGCAATTACTTTGTGTTTCTCTAATTCATTTTCAAGTCAGGATCTTAAGCTCTTTTTTTCCTGGATTTCTTGAACTGATGGTATCTGTGAGAATTATGCTTTGAAAAAGCAAAGCGCAAAGCTAACCGAAAGTCAAAAATTTGATGAGAAGTGAACACTATCATGGCAAATGTTAGACCTCTGTGCTGTCAGTATGATTCTATAGTTTGCTTGCAGATGTAATGAAATCTAACATATGACTCTTAGAAAACAAAGTTAGAGATTGACTTCTTAAATATGTCTTAGACTTAAGATTTGGTCATGTTCCAGGTGGGAGACTTTTTCCAATTGCTTTTTAGCTCTTTCTCCAGTAAGATTTTATCTTTATGAGGAAAGATTTTTTTTTTTACTAAATGGTCGTTGAAAACAAGTAAGAAATGAGCAGGCCTCTTGTACTGCACTGGTTACTTATAACACCATTGTAAGTTACAGCAGTGCTGATCATCTGGAAAGGACCAAGGGAGGGCCTTATCATTGTATGACAGTGCACTCTATAGTATGTAATATGCATTTCTCTCTTTGGACATAACAATCTGAATTAAAATGCTACTATTTCATTAATAAATATGATACTTAAATCAGCAAATTAAAAATCACCACTGTGTATTAAAATTCCCTCTGATGACACTTCACTATGCAGAACAAGGTAATTACTTTGAGAAATCAGCTATTCCAAGGTAACTGGGCAGTTACAATATTTTATCAGGTAAATTACCAGTCACCATCAACATTCATCAAGGACTCATTTGGATTTTATTACAGGTTGACATTTACTTATTTGCCCAATTTTTAAAATTACAACTGTTGCACGATTGCCCCAGGGCACAGCTGTAGAAAATTAGCACACTAATCACATTAATGATCATAAATAAAAGGTTATAAAAGAGCAGCAAGTAATAGCATAGAATTTTTTAAAAGCAACTTAGGGCATCCCTAATAATACCTTAAATTTATATAGCATATTGAAATTGTCAAGTCTCTTTTCTCTCTCTAGTTTTTAAGTTTAGAAATGCTGCTATAGGGATGCTATTATTGATACCATTTCAGAAATGAAGAAGCAGAAGCCTAAAACAGCTGTTCAGCTGACCTAAGATCAAACAGGTAGATAGATTCAAAGTCAAGAACTAAGCCTCTTGAACTCCCAACTCTCCATTCCTCCTCCTATATCTCTCTCTTTCAGTGGTGAAGAGTAGAATATCATTTACCGTCTATGCTCCTATCTATCAACATCTTCAGTGAACTGAAGATCCAAAATATATCCTGATCTCCTTGCCCCTTTCTACCTCCAGTGCTGCCAGTCTAATCTAAGCAAGCATAATCTCTTGTTTGGACTATTTATTGTGATAACTCCCTTCCTTCTTGCCCACATAAAATCCATATTCTACAGAGCAACCCAAGTGATCTTTAAAAAATTATAAATGAGATATACCATTTTTTGCTTACAATGATCTGTGGATGCATGTAATCTGACCCTCTCTCTAGTGTCTTCTGCTGTCACTCTCTACCTCCTCCTCACTCTGCTCCCTTTTCTCTGATTGTTGAGCATGCCAGGATTGATCCTGCCTTTGAGTTTTTGGTGTTTTTATATTTTGCTCTGTTTGGAATGTTCTATTTCCAAAGTTTTGCAGAACTTGTTTCAAATTCCTCCTTCTCAGAGAAATTTTCTTTGGTAACTATACTTAATCTGTCTTCTCCTCTTTCCCTTTTTTTTCCCTCAGTCTATCCTCCAGTCATTCTTTATCATATGACTCTTTTTTTATTTGTATAGCATATTTCTTTTGTTCTCAGGAATTACCTCATCCATATACTCATTTACTTGTTTATTGTGCATCAGCTCCCATGCATTATAAGATCCATAAGAGCAGAGATCTTGTATATCTTGGTCACTTCCTATGAAAGATGCTGTTCATCCTCCACTCATGCCTCTTAAGGCCATCCTGGAAATCACCTGCCCCTTCAGTTGACAGTTCCTATATATTCCAAAAAGATTTCTACTTCAACACCTTCCTGCCTGAGGTCATTCTCTGGGCATTCTTCCAGGCAAGAAAAAATGCCAGAAAGTTGATGCTTCCAGGCACAACCCTCAATCAGTGAATAAAATTAGGAAAATCATAAGTAAAGTACACAGTTTTCTCATTTTCCAGGTAGACAGTTGTAAGGTCAAAATTGTAGGCATGTTTTTCATCTTTCAGAGTCTCCAGCATAACCGAGCCCTAGCTGCATACAATAGTAAACGACTTATTCATGTACATTTCATTGGCTTTCATTTCTTTCTCTTTTCTTAATAAAAACAAAAAAGATATTTATAAAATCATACCCATTTCCATATCTCCAGTGCTTGATTGGATTTGTAATCATCGTACTGTCCCCTCTCCCTGCTCTTTGTTTCTGTCTTCCTTTCTTTTTTCTTTCCTAGCTTATTTTGTCCACGCTAATGATTTTCCTTTGTAATTTCTTTCTCTGGCTCATAGTATTTTATCTTGTACCCATTTGATGTTTAACTTTAATTTGCGTGTTTGTGTGTAAGGTGAGCACTGAATAACTGGTGCTTTGTCAACAATTCTTGTAGCCTATATTTAGGTAAACATGGGAATGAATCCCTTGTGACATTCTTTTCTAATACAAGGGAACCAATTTTCATGAAAAATACTTGCTGAGTCACTCCAAATGACTTTGGCTCCTTGTCCTTAATCTCCATGTTTTCTTCTTCTGTAGTTGAGTTTGTGGCCACCTCCCAAAAGGCTATATTCTCTTGCCTCCCTTGCAGAAAGGTGTGGCCCTGTGAATAAGTTTTGGCTAAAAGGATGAGAGAGTGAGGGAGGTATGGGCAATTTCACATTTATGCCTTTGAAAGGAACAGGTGTGTCTTTTTCTTCCCATGTTCTCTTTCTGGCTGTAATAAAGATGTGGTAGTGCAACATTCTTGGGCAACGCGGAAAAAAAGTTGGATCCTTGCTGCATGGATGGAACTCTATAGCAGTATCTGGTTTCTTACGGCTCTGTGAAGCAGGTTGCCATAGCAGTGTGGGCTTAATGTGAAGGAAATATAAACTACTGTTACTGAGTCCAAGCTCGTTCTGCTCGCCACACGACAGGCCAATGAATCGGAGATGAGGTTTTGAGGCAAGGAATACGACTTTATTCAGAATGCCAGCAAACTGAGAAGATGGCAGATTAATGTCTCCTAAAAAAACATCTTATTGTGGTCTGGATGCCAGTTTGTTTTATAGAACCAGAGAGGGAGAGGTTGTGAGGAAGTAAAGTTAAAGGGCCATCAGTCTTACAAAAGATCTCTGGGAATGACCAGCCTAGGTGAGGGGACGTGAATTTCAGCCATTCACACAGGTGGGCAGGGCAGATTGTCTGCCTGTGAGCTGAACAGAGGCACTTTAGTTCAACATTCAGGCAGAGGGGCAGGGTTCCCTGAGGCAGCCCATCATGTATGATTACAATAACAAAAGCAACAAAAAGCAAAGGTTAAAGTCAAAGAAACAGATCTAACTTGGAGTCCAATTTAGCTCTACATGGTAACACTGCCTTGTTTCAGCTAATCTTGTTTTGCATCTTTGTTCCATGGAGCTGACCCATGGATAGTCCTAATGACTAGAGTTGTCCAGCAGATTTACATTCTGTCATATTATCTCTCTCTTTCCTTCCCTTCCCTTCCTTCCCTTCCTTTCCCTCTGCTCCCCTCCCTTCATTCTGTCTCTCTCTCTCTCTGTCTCTCTCTCTCTCTGTGTATGTGTGTGTATATATATAATGTATATATAAAACATACATATATATTTCCATAATAAACTGGCACACACCAATAAAAATCAAACACATATAACCAGAATATGTGATATATAGAAAGAACATGCTATGTTTGTTAAAAAAAAAGATAGAATATTTGGCGTGTTTACTCCTCAAAATAATGTGATATGTACTTATTCTCTTTGGGGTTATCTGTGAGGTCTGTGCACAGGTATAATAGTACATGGGAAAAATAGCAATGACACATTCTATACTAGTGTTCTCCTCCCATTGTAGTGTAGGGGGTCCCCAGCTTTATTCTTTTGACAAATGTTAATATAGAATTTGAATTATGAGTAGTCTAACAATGGTCAAAAGGTAGTAGTGTTTGACATAGTTGTATTAAAGTATCACTGGAGAAATTATAACACATGACAGTTAAATTTTATTTTGCTTCTTTACTGGTTACCACTAAGCTAGTTGTATAATTCAGCCAACTCCACTCTCAGATATTCTAATTCTGTTTTAAAATTATAATAGAGAAACTCTACGTGTTTGTGTGAATTATATATGAGAAAGACAGCACTGTGATACTAAGTAGACCACCTCACAGTTTTACAGCTCACTTCCACTTTCAAACCATGACTTGAATGGATCAAAATGAAGCAAATGGAGTGTGTGAACATGCTGCATTCTTCCTCATGCACTCCTGTGGCTTAGGAATCTGTTGATATGGAGTACCTCAATGTGCTCACTTGTCTTCTGGCTTCTGGTGGGGTGTTATCAGTGGTGAGCAAGGAAGGAGATAAAAGATCTCTCTCCCTTATGGGTGGTCACAGCATGAGTCTTCCTCAAAAAAAAATCACTGTTCTTCAAGATGACTCTCTTCACACAGGCATTTTGTCTCCAGGTTCTGATAAGTCTGTTAATCTTTGCCCCTTTAGGCCTAGAGACAGTACCAACTGCAGGGTACATACAGCATTATCCCTTTTGGTGTGTCTACCTACATCTTTTAAATAGCTCATTTATTATACTTTATTCAGATATCCCCATTTAAGTGTATCATGTATTTCTTCCCAGTACCCTGATTAGTACAGTTTGTAAATTCAGATTTTAATGAATATTTCAAGAGAGATTTCTTTTTTCTTTCTTCTTATGATATTTTTCACTTATTCTTGCACTTGTTTAGATACTACAGTAGATCTAGTAGTTAAAGCAGAAGAGATTTAGGACTGAAAATCATTATGCCTGATTAGAAAAGCACATCAGGTTGAGTTAAGTAGATTCGTATTACTTTGCTATACACTAAATTCATAAGAACCACAGTCATTTTTATCTATTTCTGCTTTTTTGATTCCAGGAGAAAGCACTGTTTTCCCTGATATCTATTCTTTCCTCAGAAGCCTTATTTTTGTTCTAGGTTAAATCAAGCCTCTCCCAGGTTTCTTTTTTGGAAGCAAACCTCCTCTTTAGCATGGAATTTTTTTTCTGTTATTTACCTCTCTTCAGTTTTATTTTATTTTTTGAGGTATTACATTCATAGAGTGAAATACAGGCATCTAAAATGTACATGCCTATTTAGCCAGGACCTTAATCAGGACACAAAACATTTCCGCTACCTTATTAAATTCCCTCATGCTGCTCTCCGGTCACTTGTCTCCCAAACTAAGGCAAGCAGAGATTGGATTTCTACAACCAAGGTTATAGAAGGTGTAAGGTTAGTTCTGCCAGTTCTTGAACTTCATATAAATGGAACCACAGCACATGTAATCATTTGTGTCTGACTTCTTTCATTCCATATGTGTTCGAAATTCATCTATATTTCTGTTTATTGGTGCTTTGTTCTTTTTTATTGCTGCACAGTAATCCATTGTATGAATATACTACGATTTGCTTATTCTTCTATTGATGTACATTTGGTTGTTTTCAGTTAGGCTTTTCTTCTTTTACCTCACATTTTTTTGTAATGGTGAATGTCTGTGGCAATTCACCGATAAATTGGATTCTCCTTCCTGTTAGTGTTCTCTCATCATCTGTCTCTAGCAGTGAAATCTGGGTTAATGTCTAAATGTGACTCAAAATTTGACTTTTAAAGAAGATAATTGTTTTGATTCCCAAACAACAAAAAGATTGAATATTGATAAACCACTTAACAGAACAATTGTAAATTGACATAATTAATAAATAGACTTCATTACAAGTAAGAGCCCAGAAGAATAATCTCTGGCTTTGAGGAAATAAAAAGTTAGAGTGATCCCCAGTAACATAAAGGATACCACAATTATACCTCCGCTTTCCTGACTTGAAGCCACTGCATAAGATCTTGCACGTTGTGTCTGCTACAGGAATTCCTAACAGTGAGGGCGAGCAGAGCATGATTATGCTAATGCTCTGTTCTCAAGCCTTAGTCTTGCAGTAGGACTGCACTCCCCAGTTTTGCAGAAAGTAAAAGACCCTGTTTTCCAATTTTGTTAAGCATACTTAGTTGGGGATAAGCCATGAGCTTGAGGAGTGCATCCACCTGGAGGTTATGCCATTTCAATGTTTCTACCCTTTGAAAAGCAAATGCCTATAATGAATATAATATATTCATGAAGAATCTTAAAAGCATATTACTTTTTGAAAAAATTTCTGAAATGTTCACGGAAGACAGTAATTTCAAAGCTTTTGGCAGTTTTCTGTCTTGAAGAGGTTGTAACATGAATTTACCTTTGAGGTTTTCCTTTTTAATGAAAAAATTGCAAAACTGTGGTATTGTAATTATGCAAATGTAAAGCAAGTATCCACCAGTTATTCCTGAGAAAAGCACGAGTTAACTTAAAAAGAATCCTTTGATTTCATTTTATTTTTTTAAAACAAATTTTTATTCATTTATTTGTTTATTGACTGTGTTGGGTCTTTGGTGCTGTGCATGGGCTTTTTCTAGTTGTGGAGAGTGGGGGCTACTCTTCATTGCGATGCACGGGCTTCTCATTGCGGTGGCTTCTCATGTTGCAGAGCATGGGCTCTAGGTGCATGGGCTTCAGTAGTTGCAGCACATGGGTTCAGTAGTTGTGGCTTACAGGCTCTAGAGTGCAGGCTCAGTAGTTGTGGCGCACGGGTTTAGTTGCTCTGCGGCATGTGGGATCTTTTCAGATGAGGGATCAAACATGTGTAGCCTTCATTGGCAGGTGAATTCTTAACAACTGTGCCACCAGAGAAGCCCCAAAATCCTTTTATTTTTTGTTATTATTTTTTAATTAATTAATTTATTTATTGTGTTGGGTCTTCGTTGCTGCGCCCAGGCTTTCTCTAGTTGTGGTGAGTGGGGGCTACTCTTTGTTGCGGGCTTCTCATTGTGGTGGCTTACCTTGTTGTGGAGCACAGGCTCGAGGCACACGGGCTGCAGTAGTTGTGGCTCGTGGTCTCAATAGTTGCCACTCGAGGGCTCTAGAGCACAGCCTCAGTAGTTGTGGCACACAGGCTTTGTTGCTCTGCAGCGTGTGGGATCTTCCCAGACCAGGAATCAAACCTGTGTACCCTGCATTGGCAGGCGGATTCTTAACCACTGTGCCACCAGGGAAGTCCCTCCTTTTGATTTTTAACAATTTTTTTCTCATGTTACTGAATGTCAAAAGTTTTAATGTAGATTATCAAGAAATGTTTACAGATTATCCCTGGATTTCAAAAGAAATAGAAACTTTCCTCCTAAAAATCAGTGATAAAAATGAGAAACTGGTGAATAAAAATTATAAGACCAGGAAGCCAAGTATTCCGGTTAGTAATGTGAATGGGAGTCTGACTATGCAGATATTCTGCTTTCTGGTCCTCTAATGGTTTCTTTTTTATGTAAGAATTTAGATTTCATCATCCCTGAAAGTTTTCACTTAATCTTGGAGGGAATGTTTGTGTTTTATCTTGTCGAGCAAGTCATTTTATTAGATTGGTAACAGGTGCCACAGAGATTGCAAAAAAAAAAAAAAAATGCAAGCCCGATTTTCACCTCATAACAGTGGAAAAATAGTAAAAAGGAGATTGGGCTGGGCAAAAGAAGCTCAACCTGGACCAATCAGCTGGTGTCCCAGAATTGGCTGAGTACCCAATTTAGGATACAGTATCCTGCAGTTGGTATGTGCTGGAATTATTCCAGGGATCTCATCAAGTAGATTCACCTCAGGACGTGGAGATGGGTGTCCTCTGAGAGCTTTGGAAATACTGAGCATAAATCTTTCTTGCAAGAGGAGACAAGAAATGAGGACTGGAAAGATGAACTGAGGTCTGGCCATGAGGTGTTTTCCTCTCTGAACTTTGTGGTTATTGCCCTTAGAATAAGGGCAGTTAGGAAAGAATGTGATATTGTGCAAAAAGTAATTCACCTTGTGCTTCAAGGCTTCACTCAGGGAACCAGGCAGGTGACACCCTATTGGAAACTCTTAAGAATGAGCCTGGGTCTAAATTTGTGTGGTTGTGTCCTGGTCACATCTAGCAGCACTTCACTATCTGCACTGTACTAATATCTCCTTTTATTCTTGAACTTTTGTAAATCTTGTTTAAATATTGCAGCATTGTCTCAGCTATCACTGTTGAAAATTAAGGAAAGTGTATGTCTCTCATACAGAACAAAGTCATCCCAGATTTTCTAACACATAAGTGAGTGCTTCAAGAACTGGGGAGGTGGTCAGCAGTGGAATCAGCCAAATGGATGGTTGAGCTGTAAGGGGCATCATCACAGATATGTGGAATATATAAGCCTACTCTGAGAAATCTAGAAAGTATTTGGGGAAGTAAGACTAATGAACAAATTGCTGCAGGATAGTGGAAGGGGATTTTGAGTTACTGTAATTTCAGGACTAACAAATAATATGACCCTGTTTTGTAATTATAAGTTGGTAAAACCTTATCATGTATAACTATTTTCATTTAATTCTGTAATTTTGTAGAAGATAGCCAATGAGGTTTGGTTTCTCTTTTCTTGACCAGGTTTGATTAGAATAAATGCGATGGCTTCTGCAACAGCTTCCTATCTTTTCATAGTACCAACCAGAGTGAGGGCTGGGGTTGGGGTGGAAATACAAGGTTCTAGAAATTCAAATTATGTTATTTTCTACTTCCAGTCATTTATGCATAAGTGAAATCCAGTTAAAACAAACATAAAGAGCAGCCTCCCAGGAGCAAAGAATCTTAAGTGCTCTCAAAAATGGGCAATTTAGGCTAGGGGTAATCATCATCATCATGATCAATTTATAAGAATAGCTACCCTTTATGGAGTACTTACTTTTTTGCTAATATGCTTTGCATAATTCTTTTTACAACAATATGGATGAAGTGTTATTATTCTTATTTACTGATGACCAAGCCTGAGGCTCAGAGATGTTAAGTGCCTTGCTAAAGATAGCACAGATAATAAGCAACTGTGTGGAGATTCAAACTGAATTTGGGCTGAATTCAATGCCAGGGAGCTCAGCCAGCCAGGGTACTGCCAGAGAGTTTTGTCTAGGTTACGTATCTGTGAGTTCTTTGGTCTTCTTTTTCTTTTCATTTTTATTTCATAAGTTAACCAAGCTATGAGCTATCTTCTTTCCACAATACTCTCTATGACTCACTCATCCATCCATATGATAAGTCTGATTTGTCATTACCTATGGATATGTCTCTTGAATACCACTTAAGTTAGCTCATGATTTCCAATGAGTAGCCAATCTCTTTCTTTTCATTGAGCAGAGGGGAGAAGTTCTTTGATATAACATCACTTGCTATATCAGTTCCTAAATTATTTGAATTGTTTGCCTTATGCATCTCCACTCACAGCTAATCAGAAATTGACTAGAGTTACGATCAATGAGATTCAAATAAAAGCAAATTATACCTTTATTTAAATCATTAGTCAGAAAAATTTGATTTATGTCTTTCTCCTACTCCACCAGAAGCGTTTACTTGACACAACCTAAGCCATAATACATAATTTTCACAACTCAGACAAGAATGTCGATTTAATTTTTAGAAGCTACACAGTGTATACTTGCAGTGATTTATAATGTTATTTTATCAGGTTAATTCTACAGTTGCATTAGAAAAGTGCACATCTAGATTTGCACATCTAAACAGTTTTACATTCATCATCCTCAAAGCAGTTTCTTCCAGAAAGGAGCATTTTTCACAAGGGTTAGTTTGACGTATTTCTTAGAGGATCTGCTTGAACTTTACATAAATGAAGTCTCTCAAATATGGTGTGAAACTTCACTAAAATATTAGGAAATAGAAAGGTTACTTTTGAGTTATACTGCCAGGGTAGGTTTTCTTTGTTTCATGCCATCTTGTCATTAAGTCTCAAATGAATGGAGACTAGTACATAAAAATACAAATAGTTATTTGCTAGGTACTGTGCTGATCGCTTCGCCTCCATGATTTTATTTAATTCTTATAGCCACATTCAGAGGCAGGTTTTATTATCTCTATTTTGTTTATCAAGACAAAACAAAACCAGACACAAAGTGGTAAGAGGTAATGTGTTAAAGCCATATGTAAATGTGATTCAAATCTGTATGAGTACGACTCTATAACCCATTCTTTAGCCATCATGTTGTGTGCTTTTTGGGCCACACTTGACATCTCACATTATTTCTGGACTCTTTTACATAAGTAGTTGCACTTCCCCTACTTTGCATTTTCCCTCCTTGATTTGATCCGCATCATTCCTGAAAGTTATTTTACTCTTTTGAAATTTAGCAATATTTAAGACACGAAAGAAAAGAGGGAAAGTAGGCCAATCTAACCTACTTATTTACCAAAGTAAAACAAAAAGGGTATACCCATTTTACATCTGAGACAAGTTAATGTTTAAAAATATTGTTACTTATCCAGGTATCAGCAAGGGCAAGTAGGACCAGCAAAGGAAGCTGATGTTTCTCTTTTTATTTTAACCCTTTGGAAAATATATGTTGTCATTGTCCTTGTGAGAGTGAACACTAAATTGCATTGATTTCAAAGATATGTTCTTTAACAACAGTAGATATTACTTAAAACTTACTGTATAGGGAGCAGACAGGCCCTCCTAGCAGAGTGGACAGGCCCTCCGGTTGGAGATATGTGTAACACACTGACTTACTGTGACCTAGGAAAGGCTGCCAAGGATGTCTTCAACAAAGGATATGCGTTTGACATGGGCAAAATAGATCTGAGAACCAAGTCATGTAGTGGAGTGGAATTTTCTACTTATGGTCATGCTTATACTGATACAAGGAAAGCATCAGGCAATGTAGAGACCAAATACAAGATCTATAACTATGGACTGACCTTCACCCATAAGCAGAACACAGATAATACTCTTGGGACAGAAATCTCTTTGGAGAATAAGTTGCCTGCAGTGTTGAGACGGACTCTTGATACCATATTTGTACTGAACAGAGGAAAGAAGAGTGGTAAATTAAAGGCCTCCTGTAAACAATATTGTTTCATTCTTGGCAGTAATGGTGATACGGATTTTTCTGGACCAACCATCTATAGCTGAGCTGTGTTGGCCTTTGAAGGTTGGCTTGCTGGCTATCAGATGAATTTTGACACAGCCAAATCCAAACTGTCACAAAATAACTTTTCCCTAGGTTATAAGGCCACAGACGTCCAGCTATACATGCACGTGAACGATGGCATTGAATGTGGAGGGTTGATCTACCAGAAGGTGAATGAGAAGATTGAAACATCAATAAACTTCGCATGGATGGCTGGCAGTAACAACAGCTGTTTCTGCATTGCTGCCTAATATAAGCTAGATTGTAGAACTTCTCTGTCTTCTAAAGTAAATAATACCAGCCTGATTGGACTGGGTTATACTCAGACCCTTTGACCCAGGAGTGAAACTGATCCTGTCAGCTCTAATCAATGGAAAGAACTTTAACGCAGGAAGGCACAAACTCTGGCTGAATTTTGAACTAGAAGCTTAATGTGGTTTTGAGTAAAGCATCAGCTTTGTCCTTGGAGGTAAAGAGAAATGAACCCTCTACGTTTTGGCCTTAAAATTCTTCTGTGAAATTTCAGAAGTGTGACCTTTTTATTCTTCCAAAGAATTGTAGTCCTCCCCACACTGAGGCCTAGATATCAAGTCCATCCTAAGGGAGGCGCTTCTTCAAGCATGCCTGGAAGTTGTCATGTTCGGGCTACATTTCAGTTGAGTTCTGCTGTGTTATTTAAATGTTTTCCTCAGCAACAGTGTAATGTCATGTTGCAAAGGAGATGACCCAACCCTCCAGTTGTCCATCACATCCTGCATGTCCCACACCACTTTTTCATGACCTTGTAATATATTGGCCTCTGTGTGGTAGTGGAATCTTTGCTTTTGCATCAGAGTGAAATAAAATAAACCCATCACATTTGGAACATAAAAAAAAACCTTATTGTATAAAGGGATAAAGTTTAGAGGTCACAAAAAGGAAGGATAAACTTTGATTTCCTAAGATGAGGATCCCAAATACAATGTGTATCATAGTATATAAAGTTAGGGTAATAATGAAAAGGAAAGAAAATGGAAGCAATTATTCCTTTTATTCATAGTAGGAAGTTACATGTAAAAGAATTTATAATGCATTAATGGAACACATATTAAATACAATGGATGAGTATAGGGAGATTTTCCAAGAAGAATTAATGTAATGTGGTAAATTCAAAGAATTCAACAAATTGTTAAATCTATTTAAAAGTAGCTATGTAATAGTACCACCATAAAAATTTTAATTACCCATAAGAGTTCATGATAATTGAAGCACTGAATGAAATGCAAACTTTTCTGAAGATTTCTTACAATTAGGTAATACATGAAAACAAATGTACAGTTAGCATAAATCAGAAAATTTAAAAAAATGTTTAGCTGGTATGGTCAAGAAATCCTGCATTCATCTGAATAGGAAAAAAAATCCCTCCAAATAAGGAAGAATGAAAAAAAATTTAAGTAATGTTACTAAATAGATAAGTTTCTGGAAAATCTCAAATCACTAATGATGACATAGCACTCATTAAAGGGAATTGACACTTCTAACATCTTGAAAAATGAGAAACAAATTTAATTAGATGATAATAAATCTTAGTTGTTTTAAAATGTGAAATAACATTACTGTATTTTCTAGTATTTTGGTTTCTTCTGGCATTATAAATAAGCCATACAAGAAATATGACAGCTCTCAAAAGTGACACATTATCATTCTCTTTACTTATCATATTATTGGTAGTAGAAGTCTATTAGACACAGCTAATTTGTCCCTAACCACTGTTACCTTCCTAAATTTATATTCAGCTTCAGAATACAAAGCCCATTTATCCTCATCTGTGACTAGCCTTGACTGCTTTCTCTGTCTGCTTCATTTCGGCAGTTTGGGCACCCCAACTAATTAAAAATGTTCTGTACGGATACTTCAAATACGTAGAAAGATAACAAAAATGGATTTCTCAATTCTATATAAAAATGCAGAAAACTAAAAATACCCTGTTTTGGTATTGCTATACAGTTTTACAAAGGTGGATAACCAGTTTCAAGTTTTATATGCTACTATAAGTATCTCACTTGGTTTCATTCATTCTTCATGATTTTTGCATTTTTAATCCCATGTATGTGGAAATGGAAAATATATAATGTTTTATTATGTAGTATATATTTGTATGTATATAAAATTTATATTATAAATCATATATACATTTTAAATATGTACCTTCAGCTGTCTTTTGATTAATCTCAATCCAAAGGTAAACTACAACTTAAAATGTGTAGATGTTTGAGGCTATTGGATTAAAGAATGGTTTTCATAGAGATAAGTATTATTTCAGTTATGTGTCTATAAGGTGTCTTTTGCAATTACTTTAACTCAATGAACTTTTAGAGTTCCATCTGAGTCAGTGAATCTTGCAGTGCTGAACTGGGTAAGCAACTTTGAAACATTTTAGAAATAGAGGTTGGAGAGCTGTGTGTGTCTACAGATAAATATTTTTCAAAATAGTGATTGGTCTTGGGTGACAAATCTTTGCTTTTGTGATAAAAAGCTTGCTAACAGTGTTTTAATTGAAACTTTTAATCTCAATGTTGTCTGAATCCTGTTAAATGTTACATTCCTGCCTCAATCCAAATTTTCTTAATCTTCATTTTCGGGTTGAATATTGTTACACTGTCTGCCTCATTATGCTAAAGAAAGATGAAGTAAGCTATTAACATTCTGAACAGCCTATGAGATGTTACGATATAGAATGTCATTCATTTTTATGAGTTGGCTGTCACTGTGGACTGCAATAAAGTTATAATTCCTCCCTGGCATTATGTGATGCCTGATATTGCTGCAAAATCCTTATTAAAATTTCAATAATTGTAAATTGAAACAGAAGTAAATGGGGTTTTATGAAATGGTTGTTTCTGAAAGTCAGGTGATACAGAACAGGGCTCTACAAGATTGACATTATTTGCTTTGTAGCTTCAGATCATTATAATTCCACTGTTATTTTCTTTACTGGAAAAAAATGGACTCAGAATCATTCAAAACTGTCAGCTGCAGAACCTGGTTTGCTTATACTGAGAGAAAAGTGAGATGACAAAGCTGTATTGTTGCTTCACCAAGTCTACCCTTAAGTTGTTGCATGATGTCATTTGCCAGAAAACCTGAAAGTTGCAATTTGGATAGATTTTTCTATTTAAATATTTGGAAGGGAAGGGGCATTCAGTGTTTTAGATGTCATCTCATGGCCTCATTAAATGAATATGTTAATGTAGCATTCAGCTTGCAAATTTTCTCACACAAAATAGAAAACAACTACAAGAAAGATTCTCCTAAGACAGATAAACTGTATTATTTAAGCGTATGTTACCAAAAAATGCAAACTGTCATTCAAAACAAAGGAATTTATACTCAGAGTTCTCGTGTGTATTCATTATTTATGAAAAGTATGTAGTTGCAAAGATAGGAAATATTTTATTTGTTATTTACTTTTAATTTTTTCATTGAAATACAGAAAATATTTTAAATTAAGTAGATGATAAATGTCATTATAATGAATGTGATTAGAAAAGAGTATATAAAGGAAGAATAGTAATTTTACATCATATGTTTCAAAGAGTTTATTCTCATCTCTGTCATCTTCTTAAATTACTGTAGCTTGAGGATAGAAATTTGGTGCTTTTAAAGATTTGTTCAATTTTTCTTAGTGCTAGTAAGATACCATACTCAGAGTGAACTTGACAAATTTGTATAGGTGTGGGAAGACATTCGGGAACCTTTCTGAAACCTTGAAAATGTTGAAGTATGTGGGCCGAGCGATGGGATTCAGAATGTCCTGCTTGAGCAGTGGAGGAGCTGAGGGTGTGGGGCGTGGAGACTAATATCACCCTGTTTGGTCCTGAGGGATGGCTGGTTAGCCAAAGACGGGTAAGATTCCTCAGAGGAGGAACAACCTAAGACAGGCACAGCCGCAGAGGGGCCAACAGGGGTGGTGCATAGAACCTTCCTTATATCACCGTGTTTGGCCCTGGAGGATGACTGGTTAGCCAGAGACGGGTAAGATTCCTCAAGGGAGGAACAACCTAAGACAGGCACAGTCGCAGAGGGGCCAACACGGGTGGGGCACAGACCCCCAATATCTGAGAGAGGTCTCCTGCCCCCAGGGCTGTTTTGCTCTCCACACCCAGCTCAAATCCACACCTGCTCAGCTCGGACCCAGGAGGCAAACAAGGATCATTGCCCCAGTCATGTGAGGCCTTTGATTGTTTATGGGTGTAACCTGAGAATGTTAGCCCACGAACTCAATAAAAGCAACCTGGGATGAGTCAGCAGGGCTCTTGATCCGAGAGGTCTTGAGCCCCCCGGTCCCACTTTTCTCTTCAGTCTGTGTCTGTGTCTTCTTCAAGCTTGCGGCACCCGTCACTCGCCTCGAGTCGCCGAGCTGGTCTCGGCATATAGGCCCATGAAATATGGTTTGTGTGGCATTATAAAGGCAGCCTACCTAAAATGGGTTCATCCACTGAGCTGTCATGGCACCTTAAGTTCTACCACTTAATGAAGAATCTTTATTATGGATCTTTGCCCGAGTCTTTGTTATGTGCCAATACTGCCGTAGTGTATTTTTGTGGTTGTTGTTCTATTTTATTTTGTTTTATTCTCCATTGTTTTAATCTCCATTGAGATTTTTCTGTTACACTCCAGAATATTCATATCTTCTGGCCACCACAGTTGCCATTTCCATGGCTTCTATCAACTGAACCCAGTTGCACCTGGTGATGGTATGGATAATTGAGAAAGTATAAAAAATATTATGGAACCAGCCAAAAATATGCCAATTCTGTGAAGCTTCAGTAGAGTTACAGCTTAGGAATTTAAGATGTCAAAACTTCCTATGAGATTTGTGAATATTTTGTGTACACTCATCATATGCTTATCACACTCGAAATAATCCCTCATGTGACTCCCACCCCCTCCAAGAAAAAAAGAGCCCATCTCTTTTGTATTTGTAGCTACTATTCCTAATCTTCCCATAAGCAACACAGAGGAGAAATGGTGCGCGCGTGCACACACACACACACACACACACACACAAATGTATAGATATCTAATTATTATACAAAAAATGAGCTCCCTTCCAAAAGGCCAAATTTCCACAATTTCTGTAAAACTATAATGTTATTTTCTTATATTTATTTTTATATTATTAATTACTTCATGAAAGCAAAGCAGTGTGTAAGACATGCTATCTATTTTTCTTTTGCAACTGCTTGTTTTTCATAATCTATCTTGCTTTGTGTTGTGGGATGGGTGGGCAAAGTACCCCCTTCCTCCTTTTAGGATATTTATTTATTACAATAGGCTTTTATATTTTTAAAATGGATTTGAGGAGCTTGCAAATTAGACAGGAATGTATTCCTCTTGTATCCATGAAACCCAGGGACAAGGGATTCTGTATAATGTACCATCACTATGGTCACTAAGCCCATAAAAGGGAGCTGAATTATTCAGAAGGATTAAGAAACAAGGGGGAAATTTTAATATTTTTACTTGGAGTCATTTAATTTTTTCCAAGTTCTGTTATGAATTCACTTCCTCTGCAGTAGCGTCGACTATCTACTGAATGCATTTTTGTGACGGGGCACCTGAGAGTTAACAATAATAAAAGATCTCCACTCGATATATTTGCAGTTTAATAGAAAAGTGGAAAATGGTTAATGTGCATGTAAAGAGAAAATACAAAAAGTGTAGTCTCTCAGCAGATAATGCTATTTTTAAACATACAAATTAGTATAGTCACCTTGGAAAGCTTTTATCATAATGTTTCCATTGCAAAAGCTTATAAGCTATGTGAGGACACCTGTTTAGTAACTTTAAAAATGTATTTTATTGTGTTAAGAACACAACATGATATATACCATTTTAATAAATTAAGTGCACAATACATTGTTGTCAAATATAGGTACAATACTGTACAACAGCTCTCTAGAGCTTATTCTTCTTACTAAACTGTAACTTTATTTCCATTGATTAGTAACTTCCTGTATTTCTTCCCTCTAGCCCCTGGCAACCATCATTTCATTCTTTGCTTCTATGAATTTGACTATTTAAAATATGTCATGTAAGTAGAATCATGCAGTATTTGTCTTTCTGTGACTGGTTTATTTCACTTAGCATAAGTTCATCCATGCTTTGGCATAGTGCAGAATTTCCGTCTTTTTTAAGGCTGAATAGTATCCCATTGCATTTTCTTTATCCATTCATCTGTTGATGGAAGGATATTTAGACTGCTTCCACATTGTGGCCTATGTGAATAATGCTGCAGAGAATATGGAAGTGCTAATATCTCTTTGAGATAGTGATTTCAGCTCTTTTGGATAAATACCCAGAAGTGGGATTGCTGGCTGACATGGCAGTTTTATTTTCAACTTTTGAGGACACTCCATACTGTTTTTCTTAGAGTTTGCACCATTTTACATTGCTACCAACAGTGTGCAAGTGTTCCAATTTCTCCACATCCACGCTAAAACTGATCATTTGTTTATTGATAATAGCTATCCTAACAGGTGTGAGATGATGTCTCGATGGATTTACCAATCCCAAACTGGTAAACTAGATACCAATTCTCTGTATAACCCCAAAGAAGTTGGGGAATTAGACACATAGATCAACTCCTTCCCTCCCGAGGAGGAGGCTGAGAATTCTTTTTTTTTTTTTTTAAATTCATTCAGTCTGTGATAACAAGGGAAGTCTCCATTTCCATTTTTAGCTGGTTTGCTAGACAGTGCTAGACCTATCAGGGCTCTAAGATTGGTAAGACAGAAGCCAGTCCTCTGGGGAGCCTGCTCAGAAAAGTTGGGACACTGGGTGCATAAATCAACCCCTTCCCTCCCCTGGGAGAACTGGGAGCTAAGGGGTCTCCTCCTGATTATATGGTGCTATTCCCGAGGCAGTGACTACCTTGAAAAGATGTCCTGACCTCCCTACTGGCTTCAGTTAGTCTGGTTTTTCATTCACCTTTGGTGCAGGAGCCTTTCAATTAGTTTATGGATTTCCATAAAAGGAATTTGTCTGTGAATTGTTACTGATTCCGTGTGTTTAATGGGGGAAGAATGGTGGAGGGCTTCATTCTTGCCATCTTGCTGATGTCACTCCCTATTTACTTTTTATTTATAAGTTACCCAGTTGTGCAGTTTGACCACTCATGTTATTTAGCAGAATTACATTCAAATGACTTTGGGTGTGTCCAAATCTCCAATACACTATCAAAAAATATTTATGCCAAAATATCTTGATAAAGTAAGATGTATTGTTAAGACATCAGTTCTAACCATTTTCCTCTGTAGATTCAATGGACTCCCAATAAAAAAACCTCAGCCACTTTAAAAAAAATAGATATTGACAACTTGACTTCAAAATGAATATGGAAAGATAAAAGAATAATAAAAATCAAAATAATTTTGTTAAAAGGACAGATTGGAATATCCACACTTCAATATCAAAGATTACTCTAAATCTGAAAAATCAAGACAGTATGGTGTTGCTGGTTAAAGTGTAGACACTTGATCAATTCAGAATAGGGAACTCAAATAAAGCCTCACAATTTAGTAAAAAGATTTGTGATAAGTGCAAAGGCAACTCAAAGGAAAAGAGTAATCTTTTTCCAACAAGTGATGCTGGAACACTAGCTGGAATTTGAACGTCCCTAGGCATAATAACGAACCTCGACCTATACCATCACACAACTATTGGAGTAGCAATACAAAAACAAAAACAAAAATAAAGAAAGCTCGTAATAATCATAAGTAAGATAAGGTCAAGGAAATTTGCAAGAATGCTGAGCAAAGATATCAAGAGTCAGAAAATGTGAGAGAAAAGTTGAGACATGGAAAATGTTTAGAGTATCCCATATCTGTTTGATAAGATGTCCAGTAAATGGTATCAGAGATAGATAAGGGAGAATAATCCAAAAGTTGATAGAAAGAAATTTCCTTTGGGTGAATGGAATGTTCAAATTGAAGGGGCCTATCAAGGGATTAATATGATTGGTGGAGAAAGACTCCACACCTACACATATCCTGCAAATGTTTCAGAATTCTAAAGGTGAAGAATAAATATCAAGAATTTACAGAAAAGGATAACATCATATCTACAAAGCAAATGAGCAGCAGTCTCAAGTTAGCACTTCCTTACTTGGGTAGACTTTTTTCATATTTAATTTCCATTTGCCTTTTTCTCTTTCAGTATCTTTCTTCACATATTCCTCAAATATTTTGGTTGCTCCATCATATCAATTATTTTTCTGGTTCCCTTCATTGAGGGAGATGGTCAGTGAGACCTCTCTGCCATCGTGCTCCAATATGTGTTGCTTATCTCAATACTAGCTGCATTGTCTAACAGTGATGGATTCATTGTTATGTGAAGCCCAAGTTTTCCAGTTTCTATGTTTACATCCTTATCTATTGTTACATTCCCTCATGAAACTTCCTTAGAAAGTATCTGTAGAGGTAAAATTGCAATGCCATTATGTGCTTGAAAGTGCCTCTACTTTAGTTTGTTATTTTATTTTGTACCCAAGAACTGAGTGTAGAATTCTAGGTCGAATATACTTTGATTGTTTGATTATTTGATTCTTGCTCTCTAGAATTTTTATCAAATAACGGACCTCTTAATTTAATCTTATGCATTTCAAAAATATTTTGTTTATTTTATGAAATTTGTCCTATTCCCTACTTCTTGAGAAGATTCTTCAAATTTTTATTTAAATTGTATCTCTAAATTCTAAAATTCTTATATTATTCTCTGATTATTGTTTTCCTTAGCATTTTATAATTGTTTTATGATTAAACAAGAGGTCAACACAAAATTTTTTTAACTGGAACTTGGTGATTTTACACATATACATGTTAAGAAAATATATGCAAAGAGAGAGGAATCTCATGAGTATGGAACAGATTAAATATGTAGTACTAGACATCAACACAGGAACATTACATAGCCATTAGAAAAATTAATGAGATCTTTGTGTACTAACATGCACATTTATTATTCATTCTACAAATATTTATTGAACATAGGCACTGTTCTAGGCTCTGGGAATATAGCTATGAACAAAATAAACAAAATCCCTGATCTTTTCCTTCAATTAGTGATAAATTATATAAAAATTAAACCAAGTTGAGGATTAAGATGGCAGAGTAGGAGGACGTGCGCTCACTCCCTCTTGCAAGAGCACTGGAATTACAACTAAATGCTGAATGATCATCAATGGAAAGACACTGGACCTCACCGGAAAAGACACCCCACATCCAGAGACAAAGGAGAAGCCGCAATGAGACGGTAGGAGGGACGCAATCGAGTTAAAATCAAATCCCATAAATGCTGGGTGGCCGACTCACAAACTGGAGAACAGTTATACTGCAGAAGTCCACCCACTAAAGTGAGGGTTCTGAGCCCCTCATCAGGCTTCCCAACCTGGGGGTCCAGCAACAGGAGGAGGAATCCCCAGAGAATCAGACTTTGAAAGTCAGAGGGATTTGATTGCAGGACCTCCACAGGACTGGGGGAAACAGAGCCTCCACTCTTGGAGGGCACACAAAAAAGTGTGCTCACCAGGACCCATGGGGAAGGAGCAGTGACTGCATAGGAGACTGAAGCAGACCTACTTGCTGGTGTTGGAGGGTTGCCTGCAGAGGTGGGGGGCAGCTGTGGCTCAGGGAGGAGACAGGGGCACTGGCAGCAGGGGTTCTGGGAAGTGCTCATTGGCATGAACCCTCCCAGAGTCTGCCATTAGCCCCACCAAAGAGCCTGTAAGCTCCAGTGCTAAGTAGCCTCAGGCCAAACAAGCAACAAGTTGTGAACACAGCCCCACCCATTAGCAGACAAGCAGATTAAAGTTTTACTGAGCTCCACCCACCAAATGAGATTAAAGTCTTACTGAGCTCTGCCCACCTAGCCCTACCCACCATCAGTCCCTCCCATCAGGAAGCACGCATGAGCCTTCTAGATAGCTTCCTCCACAAGGGGGCAGACAGCAGAATCAAGCAGTATCAGCAGTATTTCGTCTTGTGGAACTGAAAACCACAGCCACAGAAAGATAGAGAAAATGAAAAAGCAGAGGACTTTGTACCAGATGAAGGGACAGTATAAAACCCCAGAAAAACAACTAAATGAAGAGGAGATAGGCACCCTTCCAGAAAAAGAATTCAGAATTATGATGGTGAAGATGATCCAGGACTTTGAAAAAAGACTGGATGCAAAGATCGAAAAGTTTACCAAAGACCTAGAAGAATTAAAGAGCAAACAAACAGAGATATGCAACACAATCACTGCAATGAACAATACACTAGAAGGAACCAATAGCAGATTAACTGAGGCAGAAGGGCGAATAAGTGACCTGGAAGACAGAATGATGAAAATCACTGATGCGGAAAAGAATAAGGAAAAAAGAATGAAAAGAACTGAAGATAGCCTAAGACAACTCTAGGACAATGTTAAATGCACCAACATTCACATTATAGGGGTCCCAGAAGGAGAAGAGAGAGAGAAAGGACCTGAGAAAATATTGGAAGAGATTATACTTGAAAACTTCCCTAACATGGGAAAGGAAATAGCTACCCAAGTCCAGAAAGCGCAGAGAGTCCCAGGCAGGATAAACCCAAGGAGAAACATGCCAAGACATATAGTAGTCAAACTGACAAAAATTAAAGACAGAGAAATGTTATTAAAAGCAACAAGGGAGAAATGACAAATAACATGCAAGGGAACTCCCAAGAGGATAAGAGCTGATTTCTCAGCAGAAACCCTGCAAGCCAGAAGGGAGTGGCATGATATATTTCAAGTGATGACAAGGAAGAACCTACAACCAAGAATACTCTACCTATCAAGGATCTCATTCAGATTTGATGGAGAAATCAAAAGTTTTACAGACAAGCAACATCTAAGAGAATTCAGCACACCAAACCAGCCCTACAACAAATGCTAAAGGAACTTCTCTAAGCGGGAAACAGAAGAGAAGAAAAGGACCTACAAAAACAAAAACAAAACAATGAAGAAAATGGTAATAGGAACATACATATCAATAATTACGTTGATTGTAAATGGACTACATGCAGCAACCAAAAGACACAGACTGGCTGAATGGATACAAAAGCAAGACCCATATATATGCTGTCTACAGGAGACCCACTTCAGACCTAGGGACACATACAGACGGAAGGTGAGGGGATGGAGAAAGATATTCCATGCAAATGAAAATCAAAAGGAAGCTGGAGTAGCAATAGTCACATCAGATAAAATAGACTTTAAAATAAAAAATGTTACGAGAGACAAGAAAGGACATCCATAAAGATCAAGGGATCCATCCAAGAAGAGGAGATAATTATAAATATATATGCACCCAATATAGGAGCACCTCAATACCTAAGGCAAATGCTAACAGCTATGAAAGAGGAAATGCAAGGCAGAAATAGAGACAGATGTAGAGAAGAAACACATGGACACCAAGTGGGGAAAGTGGGGGGGTTGGGGGGGATGAATTGGGAGCTTGGGATACCAAATTTTCCACTCTAAATATATGCTGTTTATTGGCTGTTAAGTGTATCTCAATAAAAGTTCTAAAAAAAAAAAAAATTAAACCAGAAGGAGAGTTTAGAATGATAGAAGAATGATCATGGACGGCCTCTCTGATAAAATTTAAACATATGTACAATTGAAATGATGTTTTAAGCAATGTTTATATCTGGTCCAATTTATGGAAAACATTCTTATGTGTAAATTTCTGTTTATTTACATTTATGTTTATATTTGTGGCCAAATAAAAATAACTTGAAGTATGTACACTAAATATTGGTGATTGGGAAGAAATATGAGGAAATGATTTTTATTGTTTCTCTTAGTAACAATTAGTATTGATTTCTTATATAATTTATAACACACAGACCTTATATAAATAAATATACAAGTGCCTTAAAGCAAAAAACAACAACAAAGTTTTAAACACATTTACTTTTCTGTTATCTTTAAAGGAGACATTACATTTAAAATATCTGTATAATAAGTTTCTTTATTTGATTGCTGTTATGGACTCAGTATTGATATCAGTCTTTACCAAAAAACAACAGCCCAGATTGCATCCAAATTTTAATGTGTAAATTGTTGATTTCTTTGATTTTTATTTTTGGCTCTAAAGCAGATATGTTCTTATTTCATCCTGGGCTGAATGAGGGAACATCTCCTTAACCACAGTACTCTAGTTATTATGCAATATACATATTATGAATTACACTAATTCCATCTTCATAAATGAACACAGATAAAGAAAATTACAAAACTTCTCAATCTTGCCATCCCACACCAAGGGCTGCCTGCCTTTTTCTTGAAAGTTACCAGAGGTGGAGGCTCTACAGTGTGTACTACTAATAATTCATTCATGTTTTTCAAAATCTTTTCTAGAGAAAATTCACATTAATGTTGATTTAACTTCTTTGTAAAAAAGTTTTGAGGTTTAATTCATATATTTTACTCATCACCCATTTAAAGTGTAGTTTAGTCATTTTTAGTATATCCACAGGTATGTGCAGCCTTTTCAACAGTCAATTTTAAAACATTTTCATCAACTCAGAAAGAAACTGTCTACTTTATCAGTTTCCTAATCCCTATTCCTTCCTCAACCCCAAGCAAACACTAATGTATTTTATGACTCTGTGATGGTAAAATTGTCAATTCTAAACACTCAATATAGTGGAATCATACAATATGTGGTCTTTTGTGAATGGCTTTTTCTCTTAGCTTATTTTCAAGGTTCATTCAGGTTGTAGCATGTCTCTGTATTTCCTTTATCTTTATGGCTGACTAATATTCCATTAATTCCTAGAATGGAATATTCCACTAATATTCCATTAATTAATAGCATTTGGGCTGTTTCCATATTTTGGCTGCTCTGAATAATGCTGCTACAAACATCTGTGTGCAAGTTTTGTGTGAAGTTATGTTTTCATTTCTCTTGGATATACCCCTTAGAGTAGAATTGCTGGGTTATATTGCTGGGCTATTATATCTTCAAATATGTTCTCTGCCCCTTCTCTCTTCTCTCTCTGAGACCCCTGTAATGAGAATGTTGGAATGCTTACATTGTTTTCCCAGAAGCCTCATAAACTGTCCTCCTTTTTACTTATTTTTTCTTCTTTCGGTTCAACTTGAGTGATTTTCTCTACTCTGTCTTCCAGTTTGCTGATCCATTCCTCTGTGTCATCTAAGTTACTGTTGATTCTTTCTAGTGTATTTTTTATTTGTTATTGTATTCTTTGGCTCTGTTTGGTTCTTCTTTATGTTTTCTTACTCTTTGTTAAACTTCTGACTGTGTTCATGCATTCTTCTCCCAAGTTCTCTGTGCATCTTTATGATCAATACCCTGAACTCTTTATTGGGTAGGGTGCTTATTGCCACTTCACTTAGTTCTTTGGGGGTTTTGTCTTACTCCTTCACATACTTCTTTGTTGCTTCATTTTGCCTAATTCTCTGTTATATTTCTATGCATTATGTAGGTGGGTTACATTTCCTGGTCTTGGAGAAGCGGCTTTATGTAGGAGACTTTCTTTGGAGCCCAGCAGTGCCCTCCGCTGTGGTTATCAGACCTATTTGCTCTGGAAATGCCCTCTATGTGGGCTGCATAGGCCCTTCTGCTGTAACAGGATCCCTGACTGTTTGGGCACATGGGTAGGCATGGCTGGTCCCCAACCTGGTTGTTTTCCAGGCCTTGCCTAGTGCAGAAGCTGCCAGCCATTGGTGGGTAGGGACAGGTCCTAGCACAGAAGATTACATGGCCCACTGCATCCTGGTCCTGGTACCTGCTGTCTGGTGGATGATGCCAGGTTCTGGGGCTAGTACTGGCCCACTGGTGAATGGGGCTGAATCTGTGACACCTGGCTGAGGGGCCCAAGGTGTCCTGTAGCTTGTGTCATGTGCTGGTGGGACTGGGGCATAAGGCATTGCAGGGCTGGTGCTTGCTTACTGGTGTGTGAGACTGGGTGCCAGGGCTAGTGCTGACCCACTAGTGGGTGGAGCAGGGTCCTGGTGTCTCTGCTTGCATGACCCAGGCCTGTGGCCATCTGGAGGGCAGAGCTGTGCCCTGGGGTGCCTGTGAGGCTCAAGGGGGAGTCTCCTGTAGCTCTCCTGTTGGTAGGTGGGTCTGTGTCCCTGCACAGCTAGCTGCATGTCTAGAACTGGTTCCAACAAGCTGATGGATATGTCTGGGTCCTAGTGCTGATAAGCTAGAGGGAGGATTCCAATATGGCATGTGCCAGCACTGGTGTCCTTGTGATAGAATGAGCGCCCCCAAATGGCTGCCACCAGCATCTATGTCCCTAGGGTGAGTCACAGTTCCCTCCTGCCTCTTTGAGAGGCTTTCCAAGGTCAGAAAATGGCTCTGACCAGGCTCTTTTCAAATTACTGTTTCATCCCTGGATTTCAGAGCATGTGAAATTTTGTGTGTACCCTTTAATAATGGAGTCTTTGTTTCCTATAGCTCTCTGGCTCTCCCAAAAGCAAACCCCAATGACCTTCAAAGCCAAACATTATAGGGACACTTTTTCCTTGTGCAGGATCCCTGGACTGGAAGTTTGGTCTGGAGCTTGGACCCTTTGTTTCTTGGGCAGAACTCCTGCAGTTATGATTATTCTCTCTTTTGTGGGTTTCCTACCTGGGAGTATAAGTCCTGACTGTACACCATCTCTGCCCTTCCTACACCACTCATTGTGGTTTTTTTCTTTATGTTTTTAATTGTAGAAGATCTTTTCTGCTAGTCTTGATGTTTTTCTCACTGATGGATGCTCTGTAAGAGTTGTAATTTTGGTGTGTCCATGGGAGGAGATGAACTCAGGGTCTTTCTACTCTGCCATCTTGGCCATTCCCCATATCCTTTCTCTTTCTCGACAGTGCCCTTTGGAGCACAAACTATTTAAGTTTGATGAAGTCCAATTTATTTATTTTTGGTTGCTTGTGCTTTTGATATCATATCTAAGGATCCATTGCCGAATTCAAGTTTATAAAGATTTCCCCATAAGCTTTCTATTAATAATTTTATATTTTCATCTCTTATGTTTTGATCTTTGATCCATTTTGTATAAATGTTTGTATATGGTGAGAGGTAGAGGTACGACTTCATTCCTCTGCATGTAACTTTCCTATTCCAGTGCCACTTATTAAAAAGACAGTTCTTTTCCCATTGAATAGTCTTGGCAACTTCATTAAAAATAAGTTGGCTATAGTTTTATTTCAATTACAGAATATTCATGTGTTTCTTTTTTAGTTTCAGTCTTTTTATTGTTATACTCTATTTAATGTGACATTGTCCTCATATCTAACTTTACTTTTTCATCATGATTTTCTTTGAACATATTTATAATGGATACTTTAAAGGTTTTGTCTGTTAAATCTGACAACTGTATTTTTTCACAGGCAGTTTCTGTTTTTTCTCCTGACATATGAATCATACATTCTTGTTTCCATAGTGGTTGTACCATTTTACATTCCCCCCAACAGTGCACGAAGGTTCCCTTTTCTCCTCATTCTTGCCAATAATTGTTATTTTTTGCCTTTTAGATAATCACTGAGAGGTGTGAAATGATATCTCATTGTGGTTTTGGTTTGCATTTCCTTAATGACTAGTGATATTGAGCATTTTTTCATGTGCCTGCTGGCCATCTGTATGTCTTCTTTGGGAAAATGTCTGTTCAGGTCCTTTGCCCATTTTTTAATTCAGGTTTTTTTTTTTTTGATATTCAAGTTGTATACGTTCTTTATATATTTTGGATATTAACCACATATCAAATATATATTATTTACAACTATCTTCTTTCATTCAGTAGATTGCCTTTTTGTTTTGTTGGTTTCCTTTTCATAGAAAAGCTTTTTATTTTGGTATAGTACCGTTTGTTTATTTTTGCTTTTGTTTCCCTTACCTAAGGAGATGGATCTGTAAAATTATTAGTAAGAGCAATGCCAAAGAGCCTATATTTTCTTCTGGGAAGTTTTATGATTTCAGGTCTACATTCAAGTCCTTAATCCAGTTTGAATTTATTTTTGTGTGTGGTGTGAGACAGTCTTTCTTTTGCATGAAAAGACTATCTTTTCTCCTTTGTATAGTTTTGCCTCCTTTGTCCTCTATTAATTGATTGTATATGCATGAGTTTATTTCTGGGTTCTCTAGTCTGTTTCATTGATTTAAGTGTCTGTTTTTTTGTGTGCCAGTATCATACAATTTTGATTACTGTAGCTTTGTAGTATGGTTTGAAATCAGGGGGCGTGATACCTCCATCTTTGTTCTTCTTTCTCAAGATATTTTCACCTATGTGGGATTTTTGTTGTTTCACATAAATTTTAGGATTATTTATTCCAATTCTATGAAAAATGCCATTAGTATTTTGATAGGTATTGCACTGAATTTATAGAATGCTTTGGTTACTATGGCCATTGTAACAATATTAATTCTTCCAATCTATGAACATGGTATATTTTTTGACTTACTTGTATTGTTTTCAGTTTCTTTCATTATTGTCTTATATTTTTTAGAGTACAAGTCTTTTATCACCTTGTTTAAATTTATTCCTAGTATTTTTTTAGTTTCTTATTCTTTCAGTGCAATTTTAAATTGGATTTTTTTTTAAAAATTCTCTTTCTCATAGTTCATTGCTAGTGTATATAAACACAATAAATTTTTGTATATGAATTTTGTATCTTGCAACTTTACTGAATTCATTTATTAGTTCTAATAGTGTGGGTGGGGTTTATTTCATTTTGTTTTTGTGCAGCCTTAAGTTTTCTATATTTAGAATATGTCACCTGCAGTTAGTGACAGTTTTCCTTCTTCCTTTCCAATTTGAATACCATTTATTTATTTATTTATTTATTTAT
This sequence comes from Hippopotamus amphibius kiboko, assembly GCF_030028045.1. NCBI lineage: Eukaryota > Metazoa > Chordata > Mammalia > Artiodactyla > Hippopotamidae > Hippopotamus > Hippopotamus amphibius. The sequence continues at coordinate 189,811,910 of NC_080187.1, read as the reverse complement.
TTATTTATTTATTTAATTTTTTACCTAATTGCTGTGGCTAGGACTTCTAATATTGAATAAAAGTGGCAGTGGTGGGCATCCTTGCTTTTTCCTGATGTTAAAACACTTTTCATCATTGAGTATGATGTTAACTGTGTGTTTTTCATATATAGCTTTGATTATGTTGAGATACATACCCTCTATACCACTTTGTTGAGAGTTTGTATAATAAATGAATGTGACTATTGTCAAATGCTTTTTATGAATCTATTGGGATAGTCATATAATTTTTATCTTCTCTTTTGTTAATGTTGTGTATCATGTTCATTGATTTGCAGAAGTTGAATCATTTTTGCATTCCTGGAATAACTTATTCTTGATTGTGGTATATGATCCTTTTAATGTATTTTTGAATTCAGTTTGCTAATATTTTGTTGAGAACTTTTGCATCTATATTTATCAGTGATTTTGGATTGTCATTTTTTTTATGTGTTTGTGTGGTTTTGGTTTCAGGATAATGCTGGCTTTATAACATGTATTTGGAAGTGTTTCTTTCTTCCCAGTTTTTGGGGACTTTTTAATGAAGGATATATATTAACCCTTCTTTAAAATTTTGATTGAATTCACTTGTGAAGCTATCGGTTCTGGACTTTTGTTTGTTACAAGTTTTTGATTACTGATTCAATTTCATTACTAGCAATTAGCATATTCAGATTTTTTATTTTTTCCATGATTCAGTCTTGGAAGTTTGTGTGAGTCTATAATTTATTCATTTCTTCTAGATTGTCCAATTTGTTGGCATATAATTGTTCATTGTGTCTCTTATATTCCTTTGTATTCTGTGGTTTCAGTGGTAATTTCTCTTTCATTTCTGATTGTATTTATTTGGGCCCTTTCTTTTACCTGATGAGCTTGCTAAAGATTTATCAATGTTATCTTCAGAGAAGTAGTTCATAGTTTCATTGATTTTTTCCTATTGTTTTCTACTCTCTATTTTAATTATTTATGCTCTGACATTCAATATTTCTTTTCCAAATTTTAATTTTGGGCTTTGTTCTTTATCTAGTTGTTTAGGTTGTTTAATTGAATTTTTGTTTGTTTCTTGAAGTAGGCCTATATCACTATGATCTTCCCACTCAGAACTGCTTTTGCTGCATCCCATAGATTTTGAATTGTTATGTTTCCATTTTTATTTGTCTCACGGTATTTTTTGATTCCTCTTTGATTTCTTCATTGACCCTTTGGTTATTTGTTAGCATGCCATTTAATTTTCATGTTTTTGTGGTTTTTCTTCTATTTTCTTCTTGTAATTCATTTCTAGTTTCACAGTGCTGAGTTTGGAAAAGATCCTTGATATGAGCTCAGTCTTGTTAAATTTATTGAGCCATGTTTTGTGGCCTAACGTGCTCTATCCTGGAGAATGTTTCATGTGCACTTGAAAAGTATGTGTATTCTACTGTTTTGAGGTAGAATGTTGTGTATACATCTGTTAAGTCCATCTGATCTAATGGGTTGTTTAAGGCCAATTTTTCCTAACTGACTTTCTGACTGGATGATATATCTGTTGATATAAGTGGGGGTTAAAGTCCCCTACATATTACTGTTGATTTCTTTCTCTCTGTCAATATTTGCTTTATCTATTTAGGTCCTCCTATGTTGGGTGCATAAATATTAACAAACATTATACAGGCATATATCTGAGATATTAGTGTTGTTTCTAGAGCACCACAATAAAGTGAATATTATAATAAAGCAACAAAAGATTTTCTTGGTTTCTCAGTACATCTAAAACTATGTTTAAACTATATTGTAGTCTCTTCAGTGTGCAATAATAATATATGTAAAAATATACATATCTTTATTAAAAATAAAATTGATAAAAAATGCTAACCATTATCTGAGTCTTCAACAAGTTGTAATCTTTTTTGCTGATGGAGGGTCTTGCCTCAATGTTAATGGCTTCTGACCGATCAGGGTGGTGGTTGCTGAAGGTTGGAGTGTCTGTGGCAGTTTCTTAAGACAACAATGGAGTTTGCAATATTGATTCTTTCTTTATGAATGAGTTCTCTGTAGCATGCACTGTTTTTGATAGCATTTTACCCACAAGGAACTTCTTTCAAAATTGGAGTCAGTCATCTTAATCACTACCTCTGCTTTATGAACAAGTATATGTAATATTCTAATCCTTGGTTTTCATTTCAACAGTCTTCAGTATCTTCACCAGTATTAGATTCTGACTCAAGAAATCACTTTTTTGCTCATCAGTAAGAAGCAACTCCTTATCTATTAAAATTTTTATATTTATAGCAAATATAAATGAACAAATATAGTGAAAAAAGTTTGAAATATTGTGAGAATTACCAGAATGTTACAAAGAAATATTAAGTGAGCAAATGCTATTGAAAAAATGGTGCCCATAGACTTGCTTATTGCAGGGTTACCTAAAAATCTTTAATTTGTGAAAAACATAATATCTGGAGGTGCAACAAAGCAAACCACAATAAGATGAGGGTATGCTTATGTCTCTTGTTGGATTGACCCCTTTATCATTATGTAATACCCTTCTTGTCTTTTATTACAGTCTTTTTCCTCAAGTTTATTTTGTCTGATTTAAGTATTGCTACCCCAGCTTTTTGTTTCCATTTCCATGGAAAATCTTTTTTCATCCATTTCACTGAGTCTATGTGTGTCTCTAGATGTGAAGTGAGTCTCTTGTAGGCATGATATAGAAGAGTCATTTAAAAGAAATTCTATTCAGCCACTGTGTGTCTTTTGATTGTAGAATTTAGTCCATTTACACTTAAATTAATATTTATGTGTATGTACTTGTTGCCATTTGTTAATTTTTTTCTGGTTGCTTTTGTAGTTCTTCTCTGTTTCATTTTTTTTCTCTCTTCTCTTACCTTCTGGCTTTATTATTTTGTGTAGCATTATATTTGGCTTCCTTCTCTTTATATTCTGTCCTTCTGTTATATATTTTTGGATTGTGGTTACCATAAGTTTCATGTATAACAATCTATATTTAAAACAGTCTATTTTAAGTTGTAAGTTACTGAAATTCAAATGCAATCTAAAAGTACTATGTTTTTACTCCCCTTCCGAATGTTTTATATTTTTTATGTCATGCATTGCATCTTTTTATTTTTTTGTATCCATTAACTACTATTGTAGTTATAGTTGCTTTTACTACTTTTGTTTTTTTAACATTCATACAAATGTTATAATTTGTTGATCTACTACGTTTACTATATGTTTGCTTTTACCAGTGAGATTTTTTTCCTTGCTTATATTTTCTTTTCTTTTTTTTTTCTATTTATAACCTTTTCTTTTTTACTTAACGAAGTCCCTTCTTGTAAGGCCAGTTAATAGTGATGAGCTTTATTAGTTTTTGCTGGCCTGTTATCTCTCCTCCAATTCTGAATGAAAACCTTGCTGGATAGAGTATTCTTGGTGTCAGTTGTTTCCTTTCAGCACTTTGAATGTTTTAAGTCACTCCCTTCTGCCCTGCCATATCTTTGCTGACAAATTTGCTGATAGCCTTGTAGGGGTTCCCTTATTAAGTATTTTTTTTTAACTCCTCTGGCTGCTTTTAAGAGTTTCTCCTTATTGTTAACTTCTGAGATTTTAATTGTGATGTTTCTTCGTGTGGATCTTTTGGGGTTCATCTTGTTTAAAACTCTCTTTGCTTTTGGGAGCTGGCTGTCTGCTTCCTTTCCCAGTTTAGGGAAGTTTTCAGGCAGTATTTCTTTGAATAAATTTTCTGCCCCTTTCTCTTCTTTTTCTTCGATCTCTGTACTTTGAATGTTGTCCCAGAGGTCACTTAACCTATCCTTACTTTAAAAAAAATTCTTGTTTTCTTTTTGCTATCCCAATTTTGTGATTCCCACTACCTTGTCTTCCGGATTACTGATCTGTTACTTTATATCATCTAATCTGCTGTTGATTTCTCTAGTGAATTTTTCATTTCAATTATTGTATTCTACAACTCTGATTGATTCTTTCTTATTTTTCCCATCTCTTTGTTGAAGTTCTCACTATGTTTATCCAGAGTTCAGTGAGCTTCTTTATGACCATAACTTTTGATTCTTTATCTGGTAGATTGTTTATCTCCATATCACTGAGGTCTTTTTCTGAGGTTTTTTCTGTTTCTTTCATTTGGAACCTGTTTCTCTGTTTCCTCATTTTGCTTAGCTCTGTGTGTTTGTCTCTACAATTTAAGCAAAGTGCTATTTCTTTCTTTATTGAAAGAGTGGCTTTTTGTAGTTACTTTTGTTTTCTTATTCAACTCTGTCCTAGCTATTGGTTGTCTCTTGAATCTTTGTGGTTTTCTATATTGCTCAATTTATTCTTTATACGTCCCTGTTGTTGAGGGTGTGCTGAGACTTGTCAGTGTTTCAAGGTGAGAAACATCATTTAGCACCTATTTTAAGGCTGATCGGATGCCAGACCTTCAGGCAGCAGCTTTTAAATTATGGAGATATACACATTTCTGTGGGGCTGCAATCATAATCTCTAATGACTTCCAGACCTGGGAATTTGGAGTTGTTCCCTTGGTGACAGTTGCAAAAATCTGTGTGTTTGAAAAGAGTATCAGCTCCTTTCTTGGAAGTCTCATGATCTGTATCAAGGCCAAGGGGGTGCACAAGGATGGTGTCTTCCTGCTTGTGTTCCCCAAGAATGCCTCTTTAGCCTCTAGATTTGTGAGAAACCTGAAGTACAGGGGCAAGGCTAGCTCTCTTGCTTCAGGAAATCACTGTGAAAATAACTTGGCTGTGGCTGTGGGCTTCACAATGTGATAGTGCTTTGTCTGTGCCTGCATGTCAGCTTTTTCTTCAGAGCAAGAGGATGCCATGACCTCTTGCATTTGCCAGCACAACCAGAAAACTAGAGAGTATTGAGCTGACTTATGGCAGAGAGAGGGATAATACCAAGACTGCACTTACTTGCCAGTACCAGCCAGAGGGTGGGAGAGTATCACAGTGGCCCACACTTGCAGACTTCAGCTAGGGACCAGGAAAATGCCTCAGCCACTCTTGCTAGGCCACCCTAACCAGGGAGGAAGGGAATGTTGCAACCAGCAGAGTTCTCTGGCTTCAGCGACACAGCAGGATTGTGCTTCAATTACTTGCCCCCACATCCAAGATTTTCTGCCTGTGCTAGCAGATTAAATGGGGGAGCACAACAATGTCTATCATTGCCTCCATCACTAGGGAATGTTTCCACCATCTCCTGCCACTCCAACCAAAGCTTTTAGATTCACAAACAACTTTTCTTCACCTATAGAGTTGGAAGTTTTTAGACTGCTGGTTATTGGAGTTAATGAGAATACACATGATCCCTTTAAGAGGGGAGCTTAGTTGTTTAGTTTTTTGGGAAACTCAGATCCGGCCCCACTGGTTTTCTAAGCCAGACGTGTTGGGGGCTCATTTCTCTGCTGTAGATTGCAGGGATTGGAGTGTCTGATGTGTGGAGCCAATTGCTCACCCTCCAATAGAAGCACTCATCCAGTGAGATTCTTCTCTATTGTGTGGCAACATGCTGGGGATGGGGTCTTTGGTGAGAGAGTTTCTTTGCTTCTCTTACTTATTTCAATGTGGTCCTTTTTGTACTTTGTTTTAGAGCAGGTGTTCAGGTAGTTCTCAGGTTCTTTTCAGAGGGAACTGATCCATATGTAGCTGTATTTTTGTTGTGTCTGTGGGAGAAAGTAAGTTCTGGCTCTTCCTATGCCACCATCAAGAACCACGTCCAGTTGCCTTCTAATTTTGAGCACAACTAAAAGTGTCATCTTTCCAAAGAATTATAATCTCAATCATAGCCTTAGGAAATAACTGTATTCATTATAGAAGGAATAAAATATGGGAAGAAGGGCTATATTTTGCATTGCAATGTATGCTTTATATCTAAAAATCACTTTCAGGTGTTTTTGTTTATATTTATGGATTCAAAATTTTATTAGGTTGAAAGTAAGATGGTAGCTATATTGGCAATGCACATATTTCATTTTGAAGTGTCTAAAATATCTAGACTCATAAGATTAATTGGAAATATGTACCCAAAATAATAAAATATAAATTACCCACAAATTAAGTATTTATTCATATTTGGAACATGCAACACAATTGTCTTCAAGAGTAATATCAATAGCATTAACACCTAATATAATGTTTTTACTCTCTTAGTTGATGTTTAAGTTGGTTAACAATAATGTGCAAACTAAATGTACAGTATTTATTGGTATCACTGGTTTTAAGTATCTGTGAATTGTCCATAATCCTGTAGCATGTTTATTGAGAAGAAAAGGGAAGCAGGACACCCTTCAACATCAGAAAAGAGTTGGAACTTTCACCACTTTCCACTGGCAATGAGACCATTCTTAACATTGTTGTCAGTGGAGACTGTGGACAGCCAGAAGTCACCCTTCTGCCCATTAGCAACAAGGAATCCTTGATCTTCAGTGTCAACAGTGGCCAAGTGGGGAACTTGGCCTTCCAACTTCAGCTGGTAGTAAAGAACTGGTATCCCCGCTTTCCCTGCATGAACTGTGTCAGAAAAATCTAGTTAAAACAGAAGATTTAAATAAGACCCAAAGTCTCATAACATAATATGAAAATGAAAATATATAGATTTCAATTTAAAAAATAACTTATTCCAAGAACCAGGCAGATTCTGAATGAGAGAAGGCAAGGAATAGTTGTCTACAGTGAAATGACAGAGATTTTAGAAATAACTAATGAAGATTTTAACGCAGCCATTATAAAAAAACTTCAGTAAGCAAACACATTTGAAACAAAAAAGATCATAGAAAACTTCAGCAAAGAAATAGAAAGTCTCAACAAAGAAACTAACGCTATTAAAAATCAAATGGAAACTTTAGAACTGCAAAGTCTAATAACTGAAATTAAACACTTAGTGAATGGTCTCAGTTGTAAAATGAATAGGATAGAAGGATAATCAATGAACTGGGAGACAGAATAATGGAAATTACTAATTTAACAACAGAGGAAATGTACTAAATTTTTAAAAGTGATAAAAAAAAATATTTGTGGGACTACAGCACAAGATCTAACATTTATATCTCTGAGTCCTGGAAAGAGAGGAGGTAAAGTGCAGGGCTAAGAAAATACTTGAGGAAATAATGGCTGAAAAATTTCCAAATTTGGCAAGAGATGGAAAAAGACTCAGGAGGCTAAGAAAATCCCAGAAAGTATTAACCCAAATAAATCCATGCAAAACATATTAAAATTAAATTCCTGAAAAGTATGGACAAAGAAAATTATCTTGATAAATGCAGAGAAAATTGCTACTTTGGCTATAGGGAAGGCAATCCAAATGATAATAGATTTCTCATGAGAAATCATGGAGTCCAGAAAGATGTTGCACAATATTTTTCAGAAGCTGAAAAAAACAAAACAAAACCCTGATAACATATATCATAAAACCAACAAAAGCATTTTTCAGGAAAATGGGAAATCTGGACACTTTTTTATTAAAAAAAAACTCAAAAGTAAAATAATTTGTTGCCAACAGATCTAAGGCTAAAGGATTTTCTCTAAATATAAAGGAAATGATAAAAGAAGAAATTTTGGAAGGAAGAAAGAACTTGGTCATCAAAATGTGGGTAAATCCAATAGACTTTCCTTTTCTTGGGTTTTCTATATTATATTTGAAGATTAAAGCAAAAATTATGAAGCTCTCTTGTGTCACTGTAAATGTATGTAGAGGAAATAACAATTATATTACAAATAGGGGAGGGAAACAGGCAGAAAAATTGATAAGATACTTCACTCAGACTGGTCAAGGAAAACACCAGTAGGCTATGATAAATCATGTATATATAATGTAATACCTAGAATGACCACTAAAAATTTTATATGAAGAGATACATGCACACACTGTATATAATTGAAATAGAGTCCTAAAAAATGTTCATATAACTTAGGTGATAGTAGGAAAAAATCAATATTAAATGAAAGCACAGAAAACAAACAAGAAACATAAATAAAATGGCAGACATTAACATATCAATCATTAGATTAAATTCAAATGGTCTTAATATACCAATTGAAAGTTTTTGCTGCCCTGCCCTCTGCAATTACAGAAAGCTTGTGCTCAGCAAAGAAGACCCAACACAGCCAATAAATAAAAATAAATTTATTAAAAAAAACAGTATTAAAAGAAGAAAAAGGCAAATTCATTATCATTGGAAACCTCAACACTGCTTTCTTAACATTTAATAGAACAACTTGTCTCAAAGAATTATCTAAAACAACTGAAAACACCATCAACTAACAAGATATAAATGGTATTTATAGAACACTGCACCCAACAACCAGCAGAATACACATTCTTTTCAAGTGCTCACAGAACACATACCAACATAAAACGTGCATAGGACCATAAAACAAACTTTAGCAAATTTAAAAGAATTGATATCCTATACTGGGTTCTCTGACCACAACAGAAAAAAACAGAAATGAATGTCAGAAAGATGAAATTCCCCAAACATTTGGAAAGTAAACAATATACTTCTAAATAATCTGTGGCAAAAAGAGGAAATCTTAAAGGAAATTAAAAAAATAAAGAACTGAATGAAAATGAATACAGAATATATGAAAATCTGCAAGATCAAGGGAAATTTATAGCACTAAATGCATACAATTAGAAAAGAGGAAGAGGCTCAAATTAATAATCTAAGATGCTATCTCAAGAACATAGAATTTGAAGGGCAGATTAAAACTAAAGTAGCAGAAGGAAAGAAATAATGGAAAAAAGAGTAGAAATCAATATAATTAAAAACAAAAAACAATAGAGAAAAGCAATAAAATAACACTTTTTTGAAAACAATAATAAAATTGGCAGGTCTCTAACAAGACTTACAAAGAAGAGAGAAGACACAAATTACCAGTGTCATGAATAAAAGAGGAGATCACTACAGACTGTAGACATCAAAAGAATAAAAAGAAAATACTACAAACAACTCTATGTATATAAACTTGACAAATTAGATAGCCCAAATCCTCTAAAAACACAAATTACCATTAACTTACCATTATGAAATAGATCACTCAAATTGCCTTATAACTGTTAAGGAATTTAATTTGTTGTTTGAAAACTACCAAAAAAGAAATCTTCAAGCCCAGATGGTTTCACTACAGAAATCTACCAAATGTTTAAAAAGAAAAACAAATTCTACATAATGTCTTTCAGAAAATAGGAGAGAGACTTGCCAGCTAATTTTAGATGCTAGTACTACCTTGATATCAAAACCAGGCAAAGACAGTACAAAAAATGAAAACTACAGACTAATATTCCTCATACATATACATGTAAAAATCCTTGACAAGGTATTAGGAAATAGAATATGAAGATTGTTTATCACATCTACGTTATGTTTATTCCAGGGATATAAGGCTGATTTCACTCTGGAAAATAGCTTCTTAGATTTGTTTTTAAAACTAAACATGCAATTGCCATATGACCCAACATTTATATTTCCAGGCGTGTATCCCAGAGAAATACTTATATTTACACAAAAATCTGTATATGAAAGTTTTTAAAAGCTTTATTCATAATTGCCAAAACTGGAATAAAAAATGCAGATATCTTTCAATGGGTTAATGCTTAATCAGACTATGATACATCTACACTATGAAATACTATTTTAGAATAAAAGGGAGCAGACTATTCATACATGCAACAGCCTGGTTGAATCTTCCAAGAATTATGGTGAGTGAAAAAGCTAATCCCAAAGTTATATTCTGCATGATTCTATTTATATAACATTATTTAAATGACAAAATTATAGAAATGGAGAACACATTAATGTTTGCGCAGGTTAAGGAGAAGATGGCTATGGGAAGAAGGTGGGGGTGGCTATAAAAGGCAAGAGGAGGGTTCCTTGTGGTGATGGAAATCTTCGGTGTCTTGACTGTATCACTGTCAACATCCTTGTTGTGACAGTGTATTACAGTATTGTAAGATGCTTTTTGAGGTGGGGTGTGGGAGCTGGGTAAAGTGTACATTGGATATCTGTATTATTTTTTACAATTGTATATGCATCTACAATGATCTTAAAATAAAATGTTAATTTGAAAAAATAGCATAAATTTTAGTTAAGTCTGATTGGAATTTTTAGTTTAAAAAAACCCTCAAATTATGCCTACTTTCATCTTCTGAGTAGAGAAAAATATAGAACCAAAAAAATACAAAGGATATACCTATTTGAGTGCTATGATTAGATGAGTGAATGTCATAATTATTCACAATTATAGGAAGTAAAATTTGATTTGCAAAGTTTCCAGTGTTTAAGGATGTGAAAAACGTTTACATACTTATGTGTATTAAACAGTATAAGAGAGCTTTTCATTTCTATTTACCTCATGCATCTAGCATAGATATTAGCAATAAAAGTCTATATTTTTCTTTATTCAATTGACATCTTATTAAGAAGTTCTATAGCAGATTTGTGTAACAAAATAAATATTTTACACTATAACAATGTGAATAAAACAAGATTGTCAACAATCACAATTGAGATAGTTAAAAATAAGACTGGTTATTATAAGTTGGGGAAAATTAAAAATGATGGGTGGTTTTTAAAATAATATATTTATTTATCTTAGTTTTTTAGAGGGATAGCTCTTTTTCTTTTCAACATCTGGCTGTGCTTTTAAATTAAAAATAGTACCCATCTGTGTTTTGGCCTTGCAAATGTTAAGGGACTTTGGTGTGAAAGCCTAGAATGGATTTACTACCTCATTTGCTACTGGCAGCAGTGAGAAGAAGAGGTAATAAAAATATACCTGCATAGCAGCTCTGGTGCAAATGATTCTGAGGAAGAAACTGGCATGTGGCACCTTGTGCTACATGTGAAAGAGATATAAATGGGAACATTTGTGCAGTTAGACTGAGGGCTATTACAGAGTCACAGATATGTGTGCATACGTATGTGTGCAAACCAAGAATGCACCTTGTGATGTTCCAAATGCTTCCAAAAAAAAGAACAGAACCAATTCTTATGTCTGTTCTCAGGTTCCCCATGTACTTGCTTACAGTCTCCATCCATGTTAGTTCAAGAGGGGAATAGTCAGAAATGTCACCAGAAGTAAATAAGAACCCTACCAATGTTTTTAGCATTCACTGCAGTGTGGGGGAAAGGCAGTGTTGGATTATTCTAGTGAAGGAAAATATTCCCTCCACCACCAACCAGCACCACACATACAACATTATCGCACATATACGTCTATGTAGTAATGCACTAAAATATTGTGAAAAATTATAGAACAATGGCATGCAAAAATATTATTTTATTATAAAATATGGTTATTTTACTTTAACTGCCCTGTATTATTTGAATTTCCAGTCTTTTCATGACCTCTAGCTTAATTTCATGAAGGCCTTGTGAATTACAGATTCAAATAAAGAATTACCCATGGGTCTATTAAATCTTTGAAAGCTGTATTGGTCAGGTTTCCGCTGAAATAGTGCTGCATTATAACAATCAAAACTCAGTGGCTCACCACGACAAGCATTTATTTCCTTCTCATGGATGTGCAGGCAACCTATAGTTCCGCTAGTTTTGGTTGGGATTAGCTGAAGTCAGCTCCTGGCTAACATTTGGCTTCTAGATTGTCTTCTTATTCTCTTTGGGCCAGTGATATCCAGGACATGATCTTCTCATGACTTGTGGCAGAAGCATGAGGGGCTAAACTAAACCAACATATGTAAAGCCTCTGTTTGAATAGAGCTCCTTAACATTGCAGTGGTTAAAGCAGTCACATGGGCAAGCCAAACATCAGTGGGAGAGGACGACGTACTGTACCCAAAATATTTGGAGGTACTTCAAAGACTCATGGTTCTCATAATATCAAATATAGAGAGGAAGTGGATAATTGGATAAAATAACTTAATATACTATAGAAGCAAGAAAATAAGTAGAGAATTTGGTCATTCAGATGTTCAAATTTATTCAGCTGTTTATTTAGAATATAAACTTATCACTAAAGTTTAACATGTATACAAAATGTATACAACTCATAAGTATGTAGTTCAATGACTTTTTACATAGCTTGCTAAGAGTTTCTGTTATAAATAGATGACTAAATTGATGAAAAGTTTTACGGCATGCTAAAACAATATCATAATTTTTTTCTTTTTTTATGTTAGCACAGTGAATGCATTAATTATTGTTTTTAAATGTTGAACCAAGCTACCACTCAGGAAATAAATTGCTTTTATTTTATATAAATTATAAAATTCAATTTACTGTTACTTGGAGTAGAATTTGTTTCTATGTTAATGAGAACATTATTTTTACTTTTTTATTTCTTGTCATGTTCTTTTCAGGTTTTGACATCAAGTTCATTTTGGCCACATAAAATGAAATGGGGAGTGTTTTATCTACTTTTTTATACTCTAAGTTTTTAGAAGATTGATGTTATTTGATTTTTAAAACTTCGAAAGAACTTGAAAGGAAACCATCTGGGCCTTAGGCTTTATTTGTAGGAGCATTTTAAATACTATTTTGATTTATTTAATAAAATAGACTATTCAGGTAATTATTGGCTAAATTTCTTCAGAGTTTACTTTTCTTATCTCTTTACTATCTGTAGAATCTGCAGTAATGTCCAATTTTTCATTCTTGATATATATGTGATTTCTCTTTTTCTTCATTACCCTTGTTGAAAGCTTATCAATTGTATTTCTCTTCTCAAAGATCCAACATTTATCACTATTTATTTCCCTTTTGTACCTTTGTTTTCTTTTTCATTAATAGCTGCTGTTATTTTATTATTTCTGTTTATCAACTTTCTCGAATGTGATTTTCTGGTATTCACTGACTATTTAAAAATTTTTTTTCATCTTTATTGGAGTATAATTGCTTTACAATGTTGTGTTGGTTTCTGCTGTACAACAAAGTGAATCAGCTATATGTATACATATATCCCCGTATCCCTTCCCTCTTGAACTTCCCTCCCATCCTCTGTATCCCACCCCTCTAGGTCGTCACAAAGCATCAAGCTAGTCTCCCTGTGCTCTGCAGCAGCTTCCCACTAGCTATCTATTTTACATTTGGTAGTGTATATATGTCAGTGCTACTTTCTCACTTTGTCTCAGCTTCCCCTTCCGCTGCTGTGTCCTCAAGTCCATTCTCTACATTTTGCATCTCTGTTCCTGCCCTGCCATAGATTCATCAGTACCATTTTTCTAGATTCCATATATATGCGTTAGCATACAGTATTTGTTTTTCTCTTTCTGGCTTATTTCACTCTGTATGACAGACTCTAGGTCCATCCACCTCAATACAAATAACTCAGTTTCATTCCTTTTTATGGCTGAGTAATATTCCATTGTATATATATGTCACATTTTCTTCATCCATTCATCTGTCAATGGACATTTAGGTTGCTTCCATGTCCTGGCTATTGTAAATAGTGCTGCAATGAACATTGTGGGACATGTGTCTTTTTGAATTATGGTTTTCTCAGGGTATGTGCCCAGATTGCTCCGTCATATGGTAGTTGCATTTTTAGTTTTTTAAGGCACCTCCATACTGTTCTCCATAGTGGCTGTATAAATTTACATTCCTACCAACAGTGCAGGAGGGTTCCCTTTTCTTCACACCCTCGCCACCATTTATTGTTCCTAGATTTTTTGATGATGGCCATTCTGACCAGAGTGAGGTGATACCTCATTGTTGTTTTGATTTGCACTACTCTAATGATTTCACTAACTTCTTAAAATGAATACTTATATCAATTTCCAGGCCTTATTTCTTTTATGTGAATTTTAATCTAATTTTTTTCTAAGCTTATTTAGCTGTATATATTAGGGAGTTTTTTTTACGTAGTACTTCAGTTATCATTCAATTAAAATAATTTCTAATGCTCTAATGCTCTTCATGTTATCTACTTTAGCCATTGTATTATGTAGAAGTATAAAGCTTAAATTCTAAACATTTAAGGGTTTTCCAGAAATCTTTTTGTTACAGATTTCTTGTTTAATTCTACTTTGATCAAAGAGCATCTTTGAGGATTTCTTTATATTTAAGTGCATAGTTATATTTGGTAAATAGTCTATGTGCATGGATGTGTACTCTAGCCTTTGTTGGGTCCAATATTCTATATATGTAAATTCAGTTGAATTTTTAAGTTGTGTTGTTCTGATTTTCTAATCAGATTCTTTTTAGTTTTATACTTTAAAATAAGTGTTAAAATCTTTCCCTATGATTTTAGATTTCCCCATTTCTTTTTTAACTTCTGACTTTAAATTAACAAGAGCATACAAATTAAGAATATCTTTTTGAAAGATTGATCGCCTATTATTTTGAAAATAATTTTTATATCTAGTAATGTTTATGTCTCAATGTCTCCTGTGTCTAATATTAGTAACCTGTACTAGCTTTTATTTGGTAAATGTTTTCATGGAGTACATTTTTGCATTATTTTTGTGTTAAATTTATGCTATGTCTCACATGCAATACAAAGTTATTTTCAAATCTAATTTGAGCATTTAATTCATTCATATAAGTTGTACATATATTTGGAGTTAAATCTGATATGATACTGTTTCCTCTTTGCTGCTTCTATATTCTCTTACTGTATTTTTCTTTTCCCACTTTTAGGAATAATCAATTATTCTTTAAAATTCCATATTTCTTCTCTATTGACATTGTAGTTGTACATTCTTTTATAATTCTTTCAATGGTTACCCATTACATTACAACATACATCCTTGACTTATTAAAACTTAAAATAAATTGGAGTATTTACAACTTTACTGACAAAGCAAGAACCTTTACAGCAGGTCTACTTATGTGCCTACAACTTTTGTGCTTTGGGGGCACATATTCTACTTCTACATAAATTTTAAATCCCACAAAATTAATGTCATTATTTAATATAGTCAACCTTTACTAATGTTTAAGCATATATATACCATTAAAAAAACTGCATTCATTTTTTTTGTACTTCCATTATCACCTCCCAGAAGAATTCGCTTTGTGCCTTTAGTAAGTCTTTTAGTAAGATTCAGCAGGTGAGGAGTTCTTTTAGTTTTTCTTTTTCCTCAGTAGCATCTTCATGTGGCCTTATTTTTGAAGAACATTCTCAATGAGTATAGAATTCTAGTTTCACAGTTGTTTTTTTTCAGCACTTTTAAGAAACTTTTTTTTTTTCTGGCTTCCATTAGTTTTGTTAGAAAGTAAGTTGTACGTTTTTTGTTACTCTATAAAGGCTATGCACCTGTTTTAGTTTCTAGTTGCTTGTAAGATTTTCTTCTGTCTTTAGTTTTAGGTATTTTGACTCTGCTTTGACTAGGTATACTTTTCTTTGTACTTTTCTTTGTTATGATTCATTGAGCTACTTAAACCTCTAAGTGTCTTCTTGTTTTTCTTCAATTTTGGAAGATTTTTGGCCAGTGTTGTTTCAACTATTGTTTTTACCCAATTCATTCTTTTTTTTTTTTTTTTTGGAACTCCTTTTATAGGTATTTTAGAGCTTCTCACATGGCCCACAAGTCTATTACCTTCTTTTTGTTAATTAGTCATACCCTTCTATCTCTGTGCTTCAGTCTGGATATAATCTATTGAATTATTATCAATCAGCTCTTTCATCTGCTACATTTCATTGTTTTAAAACCCGTCTACTACATTCTCATCTTCAGTTATAGTAATTTAAGTTCTAAAATTCATATTTGATATTCTTGTTATGAGTCCCCTGGCGCAATTTTCTACCTTGTAATTTATTTCATTTAACATATCAATCATAATTATTTTAAACTCAAGTTTGTAACTTTTAATATTTAGGTTACTTGAAGTTTATTTTTATGGTGTCCCAGCCTCGCCTTGTTCCATGTTATTTGGTCATGTTTCTAACAGCTGGTATGTATGTGATATTTTATTAAGTATTAGACTTTTAAAATTTTAGTGGCAGAAGTTTTAGTGGACTCTGGATTTATTTTTTTGTTATTTGCTATGTTATTGAATGCTATTTATCAATTTAAGTGAGACATTCTATTATTAGTTTATTACCAATTTTAAAAATTATTACTGTATTAAATTTCATCAAATATTTATTTTTCATTAATTGAGATAACTTGTAATTTTTCTTTCATCTCTAGTGATTCACATTAATAAATTCCTATGCTTTATTGAGATATAAATCACATATATAAATTTCAGCCTTTTAAAGTACATGATTGAGTGGTTTTCAGTATATTCACAATAATTTACAAGCATCATCATTATTGAATTCAAGAATATTTTTATTAGCTCAGAAAGCAGATACCCTTTCACTCCTTGCTAGCTCCTCTTCCAGCCTTCACCATGACTGATCTACTTTCCATTTGTATGGATTTACTTATTCTGGACATTTCAAGTAAATAGAATCATACAATTGTGGCCTTCTGTGACAGGCTTCCTTCATTTAACATAGTGTTTTCAAGATTCACCCATGTTGTATCAGTACTTTATTCCTCTTTTAAAAAAACTTCTTTTTCATATTCTTTTCTGTTATGGTTTATCACAGGATATTGAATATAGTTTCCTGAGCTATACAGTAGTATCTTATTGTTTATCCATTTTGTATATAATACTTTGCATCTACTAATCCCAAACTCCTAATCCATCCCTCCCCTTCTCTCCCCATTGGCAACCACAAGTCTGTTCTCTATGTCTGTGTGGGTCTGTTTCTGTTTTGTAGGTAAGTAAATTTGTGTCATATTTTATATTCCATATATGTGATATCAGAGGGCATTTGTCTTTCTCTAACTTACTTCACTTAGTACGTTATTCCTTTTAATTGCTGAATAATAGTTCATTCTATGGATATACAATATTTTATTTGTCCATTCATTAATTGAAGGACATTTGAGTTATTTCCACATTTTGGCTATCATGAATAATATTGCCATAATATTCATGTATAAGTGTAATTTTTTTTTTAATTAAGACTTTGCTCTTTTAAAGCAGTTTGTTTTACAACAAAATTGAGTTGAAAGTACAGATATTTTCCATATACTCCCTGCTCCCCATGCATGCAAGACTTCCCCTTTTATCAATATCACTCACTAGAATGGTAAATTTTTTTTACCAAGGATGAACCCATATTGACACATCATAAATCACCCAAAGTCCATAGTTTCCCTTAGGGTTCACCTTGGTGTTGTACATTTTATGGGTTTGGACAAATGTACAATGACATCTCTTGTATAAGTTTTTGTGTGGATATATAATTTTTTCTCTTGGTTATGTACTGAAGAGTGAAATTGAGGAGTCACATGGTAACTCTATGTTTAATTTTTTGAGATGCTGCCAAACTTTCCCAAAGTGGCTGCATTATGTTACATTTTCAGCAGAAATGTGTGAGAGTTCTAATGTCTTCACAATCTTATCAACACTTGTTATTGCTTGTCTTTTGATTACAGCCATTCTAATGGGTGTGAGGTGGTATCATGTTGTGGTTTTGAATTATATTTCCCTGATGATTGATGATGTTGAGAACCATTTCATGTGTTTATTGGCCACTTCTTTATCTTTGGAGAAATTACTATTCAAATCCTTAGAACATTTTTAGTTGGGGTTATTTGTGGTTTTTTTGTTGAGTCATGAGAGTCCTTTGTATCTTTGTTCTAGATGTAAGTCCCTTATATTTATGATTTACAAATAATTTTTCTCATTCTGTGGGTTACCTGTTCAGTTTCTTGATAGTGTCCTTTGCAGCACAAAAGATTTTAATTTTGACAACATCTAGCTTATTTTTTTCTTTGGTTTCTTGTGCTTTGGTATTATATCTAATAAACAATTTCTTAATCAAGGCCACAAATATTTACCATGATGTTTTATTCTAAAAATTTTATAGTTATAACTTGTACATTTAGGTCTTTGATTCATTTTGATTTTAATTTTTGCATAAAGTGTGGGGTAGGGATCCCATTCAATTCTTTTGCTTGTAGCAATCCTATTGTTCTATCATTTATTC
The DNA here is from genome assembly GCF_030028045.1 of Hippopotamus amphibius kiboko. NCBI lineage: Eukaryota > Metazoa > Chordata > Mammalia > Artiodactyla > Hippopotamidae > Hippopotamus > Hippopotamus amphibius. The sequence continues at coordinate 189,793,953 of NC_080187.1, read as the reverse complement.
AAAAGACCATTTTTCCACATTGAATGATCTTGGCACACTAATAAATAATCAAGTAACTATAATATCTGAGATTATTTCTGAACTATGAATTCTGTTGTATTGAACTATATGTCAGTGTTTGGCCAGTGCCACACATCCTCATTGCCATACCTTTTTGTAACTTTTGAAATCAGAAGTGTGAATCCTCCTACTGTTCTTTTTCAAGATTGTTTTGTTTATTCTGGGTCCCTAGAAATTTCACATAAATGTTAAATAAGCTGGTCAGTTTCTATAAGGAAATGAGTTAGTATTCTGTGAGGGAGTGCATTGAAGTTGTACACCAGTTTGGGAAGTATTGGCACATTAATAGTATTAAGTCATTCTTATCCAACACAGGATGTCTTTTGATTTATTTAGGTCCTTATAATTTCTTAAATTTTCTTCTTTCTTAATTTCTGTTTTGTAGTTTTCAGAATACTTGACTTATATTTCTTTTAAATAAATTTATTTATTTATTTATTTAATTGGCTGTGTTGGGTCTTTTTTGCTGTGTGTGGGCTTTCTTTAGTTGCTACTCTTTGTTGTGGTGCGCTGGCTCCTCATTGCCATGGCTTCTCTTGTTGCGGATCACGGGCTCTAGGTGCTTGGGCTTCAGTAGTTGCAGCACATGGCCTCAATAGTTGTGGCTCACGGGCTCTAAAGTGCAGGCTCAATAGTTGTGGCTCACGGGCTTAGTTGCTCTGCGGCATGTGGGATCTTCCTGGGGCAGGGATTGAACCCACATCCCCTGCATTGGCAGGCAGATTCTCAACCACTGCACCACCTAGGAAGCCCAATACTTGCCTTACATTTCTTTTAAAAATTAATTTCTAAGTATGTTATTATTTTCAGTATATTTTAAATGGATTTTCATTAATTTCACTTTCAGATTAGTCATTACAAGTGTATAAAAATACAATAGATTTTTGTAGATTTATCTTGTATCCTATGATTTTATTGAACTCATTTATTAGCTCTAATGGTTTTTTACTGGATTCATTAGGATTTTTTGTATTATAGGTCTTATCATCTGTAAATAGAGAGTTTTATTTTGTCCCTTTTGATCTGGATGCCTTTATATTATTTTTCTTTCTAATTGTCTTGTCCAAGACCTACAGTACAATGTTGAATAAAGTGCTAAGAGTGGATATCTTTATCTTTTCTTGATCATAGTGAAAATACTTGGGTCTTTTACCACTAAGCATGATGGCATGATGTTAGTTTTGCTTTGTTTTGTTTTGTTTTTGTAGAGTTCCATTATCTGATTGAGAAAGTTCCCTCAGTTCCTAGTTTCTTGAATGTTTATTTTTCTTTTAATTCTAAAAGTATGTCTGATGTTGTCAAATGTTTTTTCTGCATCTCTTTACTGATCTTGCAGAATGAATTGGGAAATGTTTCCTCTTTTTGCTTTTTATGAGAGTTTCTGAAGTGAAGAATTGGTGTTCCCTTGCAATACTTTTTATTTCCAGTGATGTCTGTTTTTTCATTCCTGATTTTAGTTATTTGATTTTTGCTCCTTTTCTCTTGGACGATCTAGCTACAGCTTCACCATTTTTGTTGGCCTTTTCTTAGAACGATCTTTTGGGTTTGTGTATTTTCTCTAATGCTTTCCTATTCTCCATTTCACTTGTTTCCACTCTAATCTTTATCATTTCTTTCCTTTTGCATACTATGGGCATAATTTGCTTCTCTACTTCTAATTTCTTAAGGTAGAAGATTATTTCTTATCTTTTTTTTTTCTTTTTTAATATAGGTGTTTACAACTGTAAATTTTCCTCTGTGCTCTTATTTACTGCATCCCATAAGTATTGGCATACTGTGCTTTTGCTTCATTAATCTCAAGGTAGTTTTTAATTTCCCTTTTTGTTTCTTATTAGCTCATTGATCATTTAGCAGTGTGTATTTAATTTTAATGTATTTGTGAATCCTAAATTTCCATCTGTTATTTATTTCTAATATCATTTGTGGTGGTTGGAGACTATATTTTGTATGATTTTGGTCCTTTTAAATTTATTAAAACTTGTTTTGTGGGCTAATATATAGTCTATCCTAGAGAACATTCCATGTGCACTTAAGAAGGGTGTGTTTTCTGCTCTCATTAGGTGGAGTGTTTTATACATATCTGCTTGGTTTAGTTGGTTTATAGTGTTGGTGTGTGTTCTTTTTCCTTTTGGAACTTCTGTGTAGTTCTATCCATTACTGAGAGTGAATCATTGAATCATCCACCTATCCCAGTTGTTTTGTCTATTTTTCCTTCAATTCAGTAAGTTAGTTTTATATATTCTTTGGGCTCTATTTTAGGTGCATATTTGTTTATACTTGTTCTATCTTGATGAATTTACTATCATTATTGTTATAAATTAACAATTTGTCATAATTTTTTTAGTAAAAAAATTTGTCAGAAAGTCAATTTTATCTGATATTGTGTTAGCCACTCCAGCTCTCTACTGGTTACTGTTTGCATGGTATATATCTTTTTTCACCCTTTTACTTTCAAACTTTTTCTTTCAATTTATGTTGAAAGTAAACTTGTATATTTTTTAATCCATTGTGCCATTGTTCATCTTTTATTAAGAGGATTCATCCATTTGTATTTCATGTAATTACTGATAAGATAGGATTTATATCTGTAATTTTCTCATTTTTTAATGTCTTGCACATTTTTCTTCTATTCCTTCATTAGTACTTTCTTTTGTGTTAAATAGACATTTCTGGTATACCATTTTTATTCCCTTATCTTTTTTTTTTCATTATTTTTGAATTGTTTTACAAAACCAAAGAAAAATCACAGTTTTTTTTGAATTTGGAATTTACAAATAAAATTTTGATGTATAGTCATCTGATTCATTGACATCAACTCAAATTTAATAATATACAAAACTTTCTGTAAAATAATAGAAAATTTATATATTGGTCTCTATCCCTAGTTCCTGACACAGAGCTTCTAAAACCATCATAAATTCCTAAGTGATAAGAACACTAGGAGTATCTTTTCTTCTAATATTTGCTCTTTGACTCTGATTCCTGACACTGAGCTCCTAAATTCCTTGGAATTTCCCAGGTGATAGGAATGTCTTTTGTTCTAAAGGCAAAAGGCAACTCTGGGTGGGCTCCTGGATGGCTCCCATATAGGGCTGGTCACCACAAAGACAAAGCCACGCTTAGATGCTTGGAATTTTTAGTCCCTCACCCCATTCTCCAGAGAGAGGAGAGGGGCTGGAAAGGGAGTTTATGATTGATCATGCCTTTATGATGAAGCCTCCATAAAAATCCACCATAGTATGAGGTTCAGAGAGGTAACAGGGTGGTGAACATGGTGGTGGTGGGAAAATGGCCTACCCCCATTGGTCATAGAAACTCTGTCTCTTCCCAAATATGTTGCTGTACACATGTCTTTCATTTGGATGTTCATTTGTATCCTTTAATATATTCTTTTACACTGAACCGATAAATCAGTAAGTAAATAGTTTTCCTAGTTCTGTAAGACATCATAGCAAATTAATCAAATCTGACAAGGGGGCCATGGGATCCTCTGATGTATAGTTGATTTTCAGAAGCATAGGTGACAGAAAGGCCTTGGAATTGGCATCTGAAGGGGGAAGGTAGTCTTTTAGAACTGAGCCCTTAACTTGTGGAATCTGATGCTATCTCCAAGTAGGTAACATCAGAATTGAGTTAAATTGTAGGACACCCAATTGGTGTTGCAAAATTGCTTGGTGTGGGATAAAACCCCCACATACCTGGTGTTAGAAGTGTTGTTAGTGTGATAGTATTATGAGAATAAGGAGAAATATGCAGGAGTTATATAGGTGTTCTTTACACCTTTGCTCTGTGAGCTCTGTTCCCTCCCAACTAATTTGTGCTCTTATTGTCATGTAAATTAAATTTTTATCCATTGTATGTTTATCAACACAGATTTATAATTACTGCTTTATGCAGTAGTCTTTTAAATTAGGTAAGAGAAGAGAGTTACCAACAAAAATACATTTATACTTTCTTTTTTATTTACGTGTATAGTTACCTTTACTGGTGCTCTTTATTTCTTCTTATTGTCTAGTTACCTTTATCTCAGCCTGAAGGACACCCTGTAGTATTTATGGTAGGGCAGGTATACTATTTTTTTTTTCAGCTCTTCATTGGAATATAATTGCTTTACACTTTTGTACCAGCTTTTGAGGTACACCAAAGAGAATCAGCGGTATTTAGACATATATCCCCATATCCCTTCCCTCCTGTGACTCTCTCCCAGCCTCCCTGCCCTGGCCCTCTAAGGCATCACCCATCATCGAGTTGATCTCCCTTTGTTATACAGCAACTTCCCACTAGCTATCTATTTTACAGTTGGTAGTGTATATATGTCTATGCTACTCTCTCCCTTTGTCCCAGCTTCCCCTTCGCCCCACACCGCCCCAGCCCTGTCTCCTCCAGTCCATTCTCTGCATCTGCATCTCAACTTTTGCCGTGTCACTGGGTTCATCACTACCTTTTTTTTTTTTTTTTTTTAGATTCTGTATATATGAATTAGCATACAATATTTGTTTTTCTCTTTCTGGCTTACTTCACTGTGTATGACAGACTCTAGGTCTATCCACGTCATTACATACAGCTCCATTTCATTCCTTTATATGGCTGAGTAATATTCCATTGTATATATATATGCCACATCTTCTTTACCCATTCATCTGTTGATGGGCATTTAGGTTTTTTCCATGTCCTGGCTATTGTAAATAGTGCTGCAATAAACATTATGGTACAAGTTTCTTTTTGGATTATGGTTTTCTCTGGGTATGTGCCCAGTAGTGGGATTCCTGGATCATATGGTAGTTGTATTTTTAGTTTTTTAAGGAACCTCCAAACTGTTTTCCATAGTGGCTGTACCAACTTACATTCCCACCAACAGTGCAGGAGAGCTCCCTCTTCTCCACACCCTCTCCCACATTTATTGTTTCTAGATTTTTTGATGATGGTCATTCTGACTGGTGTGAGGTGATAGCTCATTGTGGCTTTGACTTGCATTTCTCTAATAATTAGTGATGTTGAGCATCTTTTCATGTGTTTATTGGCCATCTGTATGTCTTCTTTGGAGAAATGTCTATTTAGGTCTTCCTCCCATTTGTGGATTGGGTTATTTGCTTTTTTGATATTAAGCTGCATGAGCTGCTTGTATATTTTGGAGATTAGTCCTTTGTCCGTTGCTTCTTTGGCAAGTATTTTCTCCCATTCTGAGGGTTGTCTTCTTGTGTTGTTTATGGTTTCTTGCGCTGTGCAAGAGCTTTTAAGTTTCATTATGTCCCATTTGTTTATTCTTGATTTTATTTCCATGATTCTAGGAGGTGGGTCAAAAAGGATCTTTCTTTGATGTATGTCATAGAGTGTTCAGGCAGGTATACTATTAGTGAACTCTCTCAGTTTTTGTTTTACTGGGAATGCTTTAATTTCTCCTTCATCTTTAAAGGACAGTTTTGTCTAATGTAGAATTCTTTGATGACAGTCTTTTTCTTTCAGCAGTTTGACTTTATCATCCTGCTGCCTTCCGACCTTCATGGGTTCTAATGAGAAATTAGCTTATAATCTTGTTTAGGATGAGTTGCACATGATGAGTTGATTCTTTACCTATTTTCAAGATTCTCATTTGTTGACTGTAAACTGCTTAGTCATGAGGTGTCTAGGTTTGGGTTTCTTTGAGTTTATCCTACTTTGAGTTCATTGAGACTTTAATCTCAATGTAGATTAATGTTTTTATCCAATTTTGGACATATTCATTAATTATTTCTTCAATATTCATTTGTCCTCTTCCTCTCTCTCCTTCTAGAGCTTCCAGTATGTCTATCCTGATATGTTGATGGTGTCCTATGAGTCTCTGAGGCTCTGTTGATTTTGTTTACTATTTTTTTCTTTTGTTTCCTTGACTGGATAATGAATTAATCTGTCTCCCAGTTAACTGATCCTTTGGTGTACTTGCTGAAATCTATTGTTGAGCTGCTCTAATGAATTTTTCATTTCTGTCATTTCTGTTTCATCTCTTTGTTGATATCCTCTATTTGGTGATACATTCTTCTCATATATTCCTCTATTTCTTAAAATATAGTCTCCAGTTTCTGAAATATTTTGAAAAGCTGATTTAAAGCCTTTATCAAATAATTCCAACTTCTGGGCTTCCCTCAGGGGGAGATTCTGATTGCTTTTTTCCTGCATGTGGGCCATATTTTCTTGTTTCTTTCCATGCCACATAGTTTTTTGTTTTTGTTTTGTTGTTGTTTTGTTCTGTTTTTCTTTGGTTTTTTTTTTTTTTTTTTTAATTGAAAACAGGAATCTCTGAAAATCACATTATTTTTCTTACCAGGGTTTTTGTTTTTGCTTTTTGTTGTAGTTTGTTTGTTTAGTTTAATGACTTTTCTAGACTAATTCTGTAAAGTTTGTATTCTTTGTCATGTGTGGTTACTAAGGCTTCTGCTCATTTAGCTTAGTGGTCAGATAATGATTGCACAGAGATTTCTTAGATACCTAGAACCAAGAATTGTTTCAATGCTTGTCAAGGGCTCTATATACATGTTAGTGAATGCCTTTAACACTAAGCCAGGGAGTTTAAAACTCTCCCTTAGCCTTCATTTCCTGCTTATGCAGAGCATCAAAGATAGCTAGTAGTGAGAATGTGGGGCCTTTCCACATCTGTCCTGAACTAGTTCATAGCCCTGGTAATGCACAAAGCCCTGCATGCATGGCATTCTAGGTTATCAGAACTATATCAGAGCTTTTCCAAATCCCTTATTAATATCATACATTTTTTTCTTTTAAGCTTTTTGGTGAGCCTATTGTGTGCAATCTCTAGGTCATTTTAAGTAAAGAAAGCCTTGCAAATGAGAAATTCCAAGCCCTGTGAATGGGGCTTTGAAAGAGCTCCAATGCTTTTTTGGCACCCTCTAGTGATTACCAAACTATTCATTTTTACTGTGCCTGAAGGGTGCTGGTTTTCAAAGATACTACAAAGCTTTGGAGGTAGGGAAGATGGCAATAGGGCAAGTTAAATATTGTAAACTTGCTTATGGAGAGTCAGCTGTTTTTCTTGAATAAATGCTCCCTGTTTTTCTGCAAGTCTTTGGTTATTTTGCAGAGTGCTGAAGTTTTTTCTGATTTTTTTTTTTTTTTTTTTTTTTTTTGGCCAGTGTCTTTATTGTTTTTGTGGAGTAGTGAGTTTTTTTGAGGTCCTTGCTCCACCATTTTCATTGATGTCACTCTTGATAAATTCTTAATATTATGCCATCACCAAATTCCTAGACTAATCTCAATATGTAGTCTATATGTATTGCTGCATTTAGGTTTTGAAATATTTCATATAGAAGTTTTGGATTCCCTCTTACATTGTCCTTATCTGATATCAGCATCACAGTTTTCTAATTTTATGTGGTGATAATAACCAAATAATACTTTAAATTTAGGCATTGTATTGTGTCAATATGTGTTTGGCCTAATTATCTATCTACAATTATGTGCAATTAAAATGGTTGTTCTGAGAAATGACCTGTAGTTCTGTAACAACTACGTCTGTATGAATACCTTTATTAACAGTAGTATGAAGAACAAACTAATAGGCTTCTGAATAATTTTTATTAGATGGTGTCATACATATTTTCCAGCTAATTTTATCACTATAGGTTCTAGCATTTCACTTGATCAACATTTTATTGGGCTTGGTAAAGATTACTATACCAGTGTACACAAAACTCGTCAGCACCCATGGCTAAGCCACTAAGAATACATAAAAGTACTGAGTAGTACTTCATATTGAGTATGTTTTCTAGATCTGAACATTCCAAACTCTAGTCTCAGTCCTTTGAATTACCACAAACCCCTTTTTGGTACATATATACCTTTATAATATGTATAAAATAAAATTAGTTTGACCTAACAATTTTATATCACATCATTTGAAAATATACTGGGGAAGCATAATAGTAGGAGTGGGTGTCCCTGGTATTTATCCATCAATTCACAAAATAATCCATTCATTTTTTCTCTTTCTCAACAAAATATTCTATGTTGGCCATGTACCACACATTACATGGGCTAATGATGATATTAAGATGAATAACATACATTGTCTTTCTCTTCAAGGAATCCACATACTAGTGAGGAGACAGGTACATAAACAAAATCTTGTAATACTTTGGGATAAGTGCCATACTTTGGGTAACTATATATGTTGGTTTGCCCAGAACAGTTGTAGATTATACTTGTTGTCCTTGTATAATTATTAATAGCAACTTCTCTAAATTTAATAAAAGATCCAATTTCAATGATAAAATATTCTATGTATCTATAATATCCAAAATGTGATGAAATCAAAATGGAGGGGAAGATGGACTATCATTTGTGGAAAAATATAACCTTTATTTTCTAGTTTTTTCCCTCTGTGTTTTTCTCTGCATACTTACTAAATGTTGCTCCTTTTGCTACAACATCTTAGGCCCGGGCTGATTCAGTAATTTCTTACTAACCAACTGTCTTTGGACTTTATTTTCTCTTCCCTGAAGGTCTGGAATTTATCAAAGTCAGGATTTAATCACACAGGCTCAGGCCAGACATACTGTGAGAACATGTTTCGTTTGTTACTTGGCTCTGCCAATGCACATAAATCTATCCTGACTTAAGACTGCTTTGTATCAGAGGCAACCATCCACAAAGGAGTCTCAGATCATTCTAATAGAACCTCAGCTGAGATCATCAGATACATCTGCCAGTGGATACTTGATTCCCATTCAGCCCCAGGTTCCTGAAATAAAATTCTCAACACCAAAATCTCCATGCTCGTGGAAAGTGTAATTTAACCCATGAAATATATTAATTTTTCTTTGTGTTTTTTCATTTTTAATTGCAGTAATTCAGAGAAGATAAAAAACCATTTGTAAACTATTTTTTAAATCTTTCAATAAAATCAGAAGATGCCCTTAAAATGTAAGGGCTGAATAGGGTATTATAAACCAGGACTCTTCTTAGACAAAAATCTATAGTCAGAGGAAGCAGATAGGGGTAAAAAAATAATTTTAGGGGTTGGAACGCCTCCCATAATATGCATGAAATACTTATGCTAATGCTTTGGATTATTTCTTGGATTAAGAATTATTGTTACTTTGTGCATTTTATTTTATTTTTATTTGTCTAAGTTGTATATATTTGATTTTGGAATAGGTAATACATACACATGGTGGAAAATCCAAACATTATATAAAAGTATTTAACAGTCTTAAGTTCATCTTTGATCCCAGACAAGTAATGCTCCCTACTATAGGCAAACAATATTTCTGTCCCTTAAATATTTTTCCAAAAATATGTTCTGAATATACAATCAAATACATACATACATAGTTTTGTAATTCTCTTATGGTTTCTTCAAATACTACTATAGTTTTATTTACTTATTATTTATATGTTTACCTGTAAATATTTACTTTATTAGGAATTCAACCTGGATAAAATTATTCTTTCCATGTAGATTTTTTAAAATTAATTAATTTATTTATTGGATTTTTTTTTTATTGGCTGTGTTGGGTCTTCATTGCTACACACGGGCTTTCTCTAGTTGGAGAGAGTGGGGCTACTCTTCATTGTGGTGCATGGGCTCCTCATTGTGGTGGCTTCTCTTCTTGTGGAGCATGGGCTCTAGGGGCATGGGCTTCAGTAGTTGCAGCACATGGGCTCAGTAGTTGTGGCTCATGGGCTCTAGAGCTCAGGCTCAGTAGTTGGGGCGCATGGGCTTAGTTGCTCTGTGGCATGTGGTAACTTCCTGGGGCAGGGCTCAAACGCGTGTTCCCTGCATTGGTAGGCAGTTTCTTAACCACTGTGCTACCTAGGAAATCCCTCCATGTAGATTTTTAACATAGTTCAATAATCCTAATTTTGTCCTTTAATTTAGATACCTACTTTATCATATTCCTGTGTGCTTTTGGATCTTTGTCTACAAATTTCCATTCCATTCTTTTGATGTATCTTGATTTTACATGAACAAAATCAACAATATTTTTATTATTTAATATTTGTAATATGTTTATATATCTGTCTAAGCTAATTATTTCTCAATAGTCTTCCTTTTCTTATGTTCTCTGACTATTCTTGCTTGTTTACATATGACCTTGGCATATGCTTTTGGCATTTCAGTTGTGATTGTGCTAAATTAAATATTATCTTATATAAAGCTTTTATTTTTATGATGTTGAATCTTCCAATTAAAAAAAAACGATGTGTTTCCATTAGCCTTACTTTCAGTCCCTCAGGAAAAATTTCAAGCTTAATCCATATAATCCATATCTATATTTCTTAATCGATTATTCCTTATATACATCAACATTTTTTATCTATTGAAAACGGACATTTATTTTATTATATCTTTTAAACTGTTACTGTCTTAATACATAGCTGTTAAAGATTTCTGTGCATTAAGTTACTATCTACTCACCTTATGGAATTATTTTTGTTATCCATTTTCATTGACAGCTCCCCCTTTTGGATATAAAATTTTGGTGATGGAAAGTAGAGATAATTCCATACCATTCTCCTTTCCTGGCTTTGTAATTGCAATAATAGTGCTCTAAAAACAATGCTAGATAATAGTGACAATGGACATCTTACCTTGCTTCTGAATTTTCGAGGAATGTTTTCAGTGTTTCCCCATTATGCATATGCTGTCTTTGGAGTTAACTGTATAATCATGTTAATAACATCATCCTATTTTATTAAAATTTTGAAATCAAGAACGGATGATTAATATTACTGATATCTATTAATGATCTATGGGACTTACCTAATTTTCCTTTTTGAGCTATTAATATGTTTAATTATATAAGTAGATTTCCTTTTTCTTTCTAACTATTTTTGCACTTCTAAGAAGAAAATTCTACTTGGTCTTTTTTTTTTTTAAATTTTGCTGTTGGTGTCTGTTTATTAATAATATACTTAGAATTTATTACCAATTGTCATGGTGATATTTATCTACATTATTTTGTCTTGCAATATTTGTTGCTATTGCTATTGTTTTTAAAGTATCCTCACTTCAGATAAAGAATTTAGAAGCTTTTCTTTCTGTGCTTTGGAAAAATTTAAATAGCATTAACTTGTCTGGTATTGACAGATGTTATAAACCTCTTCTTCTTCTTTTTTTTTTTTTTAGAGAAGAGTGAATCTGTTATTTGTATTTTATTTTTAATTTTTTTGGCTATTGCAAGCACCTTTATTATTATTTTTTTAAGCTCTTTATTGGAATATAATTGCTTTACACTCTTTTTTTTTAAACTCTTTATTGGAATATATTTGCTTTACAATCTTGTATCCATCTATGAGGTATACCAAAGTGAATCAGCTGCATCTACACACATATCCCCATATTCCCTCCCTCCCGTGACTCCCCCCCACCCTCCCCGTCCTGGCCCTCCAAGGCATCTCCCATGAAGTTGATCTCCTTTTATTATACAGCAACTTCCCACTAGCTATCTATTTTACGGCTGGTAGTGTAAATATGTCTGTGCTACTCTTTCACCTCATCCCAACTTCCCCTTTGCCCTGCATCCCAGCCCCGTGTCCTCAAGTCCATTCTCTACTTCTGTATCTCCACTCTTGCATGTCAATGGTTTCATCAGTACCATTTCTTCAGATTCCATATATATGTGTTAGCATACAGTATTTGTTTTTCTCTTTCTGGCTTACTTCACTGTGTATGACAGACTCTAGGTCTATCCACGTCATTACATACAGCTCCATTTCATTCCTTTATATGGCTGAGTAATATTCCATTGTGTATATGTGCCACATATTCTTTATCCATTCATCTGTTGATGGGTATCAAGGTTTTTTCCATGTCCTGGCTATTGTAAATAGTGCTGCAATGAACGTTATGCTACTTGTTTCTTTTTGGATCATGGTTTTCTCTGGGTGTATGCCCAGTAGTGGGATTACTGGGTCATATGATAGTTCTATTTTTAGCTTTTTAAGGAACCTCCAAACTGTTTTCCATAGTGACGGTACCAGCTTACAATACCACCGACAGTGCAGGAGAGTTCCCTTTTCTCCACACCCTCTCCAACATTTATTGTCTCTAGATTTTTTGATGATGGCCACTCTGACCGGTGTGAGGTGATACCTCATTGTGGCTTTGACCTGCATTTCTCTAATAATTAGTGATGTTGAGCATCTTCTCATGTGTTTGTTGACCTTCAGAATGTCTTCTTTGCAGAAATGTCTGTTTAGGTCTTCTGCCCATTTGTGGATTGGGTTATTTGCTTTTTTGGTATTAAGCTTCATGAGCTGCTTATATATTTTGGAGATTAATCCTTTGTCCATTGCTTCGTTGGCAAGTATTTTCTCCCATTCTGAGGGTTGTCTTCTTGTGTTGTTTATGGTTTCTTGCGCTGTGCAAGAGCTTTTAAGTTTCATTATGTCCCATTTGTATATTCTTGATTTTATTTCCATGATTCTAGGAGGTGGGTCAAAAAGGATCTTGCTTTGATGTATGTCATAGAGTGTTCTGCCTATGTTTTCCTCTAGGAGTTTTATAGTGTCTGGCCTTACATTTAGGTCTTTCATCCATTTTGAGTTTATTTTTGTGTATAGTGTTAGGAAGTGTTCTAATTTCATTCTTTTACATGTAGCTGTCCAATTTTCCCAGCACCACTTATTGAAGAGGCTGTCTTTTTTCCACTGTATATTCTTGCCTGCTTTGTCAAAGATAAGGTGCCCATATGTGCTTGGGTTTATCTCTGGGTTCTCTATTCATTTCCATTGATCTTCCTTTCTATTTTTGTGCCAGTACCATACTGTCTTGATCACTGTGGCCTTATAGTATAGTTTGAAGTCAGGAAGGCTAATTCCACCAACTCTATCTTTCCTTCTCAAGACTGCTTTGGCTATTCGGGGTCTTTTGTGTTTCCATACAAATCCTAAGATTTCTTATTCTAGTTCTGTGAAAAATGCCATTGGTAATTTGATAGGGATTGCACTGAATCTGTAAATTGCTTTGGGTAAGATAGTCATTTTCACAATATTGATTCTTCCAATCCAAGAACATGGTATGTCCCTCCATCTGTTTGTATCATCTTTGATTTCTTTCATCAGTGTCTTATAGTTTTCTGCATACAGGTCTTTTGCCTCCTAAGGCAGGTTTATTCCTAGGTATTTTACTCTTTTTGTTGCAATTGTAAGTGGGAGAGTTTCCTTAATTTCTCTTTTTGTTTTTTCATTGTTAGTGTATAGGAATGCAAGAGATTTCTGAGCATTAATTTTATATCCTGCTACCTTACTATATTCATCAATTAGTGCTAGCAATTTTCTGGTAGAATCTTTAGGGTTTTCTATGTATAATATCATGTTATCTGCAAGCAGTGACAATTTTACTTCTTCTTTTCCAATTTGGATTCCTTTTATTTCATTTTCTTCTCTGATTGCTGTGGATAAAAATTCCAAAGCTGTGTTGAATAATAATGGTGAGAGTGGACACCCTTGTCTTGTTCCTGTTCTTAGAGGGAATTCTTCTAGTTTTTCCCCACTGAGAACGATGTTGGCTTTTGGTTTTTCATATATGGCTTTGATTATGTTGAGGTAATTTCCTTCTATGCCCATTTTGGAGAGCTTTTATCATAAATGGATGTTGAACTTTGTCAAAAGCTTTTTCTGCATGTATTGAGATTATCATATGGTTTTTATCCTTCAATTTGTTGATATGATGTATCACATTAATTCATTTGTGTGTATTGAAGAATCCTTGCATTACAGGGATAAACTACACTTGATCAGGGTGTATGATCTTTTTATTGGGCTGTTGGATTCTGTTAGCTAATATTTTGTTGAGGATTTTTGCATCTATATTCATCAGTGATATTGGCCTGTAATTTTCTTCTTTTGTGACATCTTTGCTTGGTTTTGTTATCAGGGTGATGGTAGCCTTGTAGAATGAGTTTGGGAGTGTTCCTCCTTCTGCTATATTTTGGAACAGTTTGAGAAGGATAGGTGTTATTTCTTTTATAAATGTTTGCTAGAATTCACCTGTGAATGCATCTGGCCCTGGGCTTTTGTTTGCTGGGAGATTTTTAATGATAGTCTCAATTTCCGTACTTCTGATTGGTCTGTTCATATTTTCTGTTTCTTTCTGGTTCAGTCTTGAAAGACTGTACTTTTCTAAGAATGTATCCATTTCTTCCAGGTTATCCAATTTATTGGCATATAGTTGCTTGCAGTAGTCTCTCATGATCTTTTGTATTTCTGTGGTGTCTGTTGTTACTTCTCCTTTTTCATTTCTAATTCTGATGATTTGCATCTTCTCCCTTTTTTTCCTGAAAAGTTTGGCTAATGTTTTATCAATGTTGTTTATCTTCTTAAAGAACCAGCTTTAAGTTTCATCGATCATTGCTATTGTTTCCTTCCTTTCTTTTTCATTTATTTCTGATTTGATCTCTATGATCTCTTTCCTTCTGCTCACTTTAGGGTTTCTTTGTTCTTTCCCTAATTGTTTTAGATGCAAGGTTAGGTTGTTTATTTGATATTTTTCTTGTTTCTTGAGGTAGGGCTTATTGCTATAAACTTCCCTCTTAGAACTGCTTTTGCTGCATTCCATAGGTTTTGGATTGTTGTGTTTTCATTATCATTTGTTTCTAGATATTTTTTGATTTCCTCTTTGATTTCTTCAGTGATTTCTTGGTTGTTTAATAGCATATTGTTTAGTCTCCATGTGATTGTATTCTTTACAGTTTTTTTCAGGTAGTTAATATCTTGTCTCATGACATTGTGGTCAGAGAAAATGCTTGATACGATTTCAATTTTCTTGAATTTACTGAGGTTTGATTTGTGACCCAAGATGTGATCTATCCTGGAGAATGTTATGTGTGCACTTGAGAAAAAAGTGTATTCTGCAGTTTTTGGATGGAATGTCCTATAAATATCAACTAAGTCGAGATGTTCTAGTGTGTCATTTAAAGCTTGTGTGTCCTTATTTATTTTCTGTTTGGATGATCTGTCCATTTATGTAAGTGGGGTGTTAAAGTCTCCTACTATTATTTTGTTACTGTCCATGTCCCCTTTTATGGCTGTTAGCATTTGCCTTCTGTATTGAGGTGCTCCTATGTTGGGGGCATAGATATTTACAATTGTTATATGTTCTTCTTGGATTGATCCCTTGATCATTATGTATTGTCCTTTCTTGTCTCTTGTAATAGTCTTTACTTTAAAGTCTAATTTGTCTATGAGTATTGCTACTTCAGCCATCTTTTGACTTCCATTTGCATGGAATATCTTTTTCCATCCGCTTACTTTCAGTCTATATGTGTCCTGTGGTCTGAAGTGCGTTTCTTGTAGACAGCATATGTAAGGGTCTTGTTTTTGTATGCATTCAGCCAGTCTGTGTCTTTTGGTTGGAGCATTTAATCCATTTACATTTAAAGTGATTATTGACATGTGTGTTCCGATTACCGTTTTCTTAATTGTTTTGGGTTTGTTTTTGTAGGTCTTTTCCTTCTCTTGTGTTTCCTACTTAGAAAAGTTCCTTTATCAATTGTTGTAAGGCTGGTTTGGTGGTGCTGAATTTTCTTAACTTTTGCTTGTCTGGAAAGCTTTTGATTTCTCCATTGAATCTGAATGAGATTCTTGCTGGGTAGAGTATTCTTGGCTGTAGGTTTTTCTCCTTCAAGACTTTCAGTATTACTTCCACTCCCTTCTGGCATGCAGAGTTTCTGCAGAGAGATCAGCTGTTATCCTTATGAGTTTTCCCTTATATGTTGTTTGTTGCTTTTCTCTTGCTGCTTTTAATATTTTTTCTTTGTGTTTAATTTTCATTAGTTTGATTAATATGTGCCTCGGTGTATTTCTCCTTGGGTTTATTCTGTATGGGACTCTCTGTGCTTCTTGGACTTGATCAATTATTTCCTCTCCCATGTTGGGGAAGTTTTCCACTATAAGCTCTTCAAATATTTTCTCAGACCCTTTCTTTTGTTCTTCTTCTTCTGGGATGCCTATGATTCGAATGTTGGTGTGCTTAATGTTGTCACCAAGGTCTCTTAGACTCTCTTCCATTCTTTTCATTCTTTTTTCTCTTTCCTGCTCTGTGGCAATTGTTTCCCCCATTCTATCTTCCAGCTCACTTATTCGTTCTTCTGCCTCAGTTATTCTGCTGTTTATACCATGTAGAGTATTTTTAATTTCGGTTATTTTGTTACCTATTACTGTTTGGTTGCTCTTTAGTTCTTCTGAGTCCTTATTAATTATTTGTTGTATCTTCTGTATTTTGTTATCGAGATTTTGGATCATCTTTACTATCATTACTCTGATTTCTTTTTCAGGCAATTTTCCTATTTCCTCTTCATTTATTTGGTCCTGTGTATTTTTACTTTATTCCTTCATCTGTAACATATTTTTTTGTCATCTCATTTTCCCCCCACTTTGGATGGGCGGGATTGTGTTCCTGTCCACTGGGTGTTTGCCCTGAGGTTTCAAGCACTGGAGTTTCTAGGGTGTTGAGTATAGCTGGGTCTTGGTGTTGAGGTGAGAACCTCTGGGAGACCTCATTCTGATGAATACTCCCTGGGATTTGGGTTTCCCTGTTAGTCCAGCGTGTTGGACTCAGAGCTCCCACCTCAGAAGCTCAGGCCTGACCCTGGGCTTGTGAATGAAGATACCACACACTGTATGAAGCAGGAAAACAAAGAAAAGAAAAACTAAAGAAAAAGAAATGGAGCAACAACTGGAAGGTGAAACAACTGCAATAGCTGAACTGAAGAGGTGGGAAGGAAAAAAAAAGAAAGAAAAAAAAAAGCCAGAAAAGGCATTGGCTGTGGGGGTGGGACTTTGACTAAAGGTGGTCAGGTTAGGCAGTGGGCAGGGCCTACACTTAGAAAAGGCCCTGTGGGTGGTGGGGAATGCAGCTTAGGCCCAGTGAGGCAGAGGGGCCCAGGGATGCCTCTAGTCCTGGGGGCATGACGTTCCCAGCAGGCTCCGCTTACCCAATTTGGTGGGAGAAATGCTAGGCACCTCCCCTAGTCCTGCAATCTCAGAGGGTTGCTCCCCCTTGGGTTCTCTTCTTCTTTACCCCCTCAATCTTATTCCCCTAGGACCCTCACAGCTGGAGGGTGCACTGAAAGACAGGAGACCAGACTCTGAAGGCCAACAGGCTTCCCAGTGCCAGCTGTGCTAGAGTAACGCCTGTGGCACTTCCCCAGATCTCCCAGTCTTGTAGGGTCCCTGTCTGCCTCTCCTCCTCTCCCCCGCCCCTCCACTCTCCTAGGTCCCAGGCAGCTGGAGGGAGCCCTGGAGTGTGAAAGACCAGGTCTGTGAGCCTAGCAGGCTTCCCAGAGCTAGTGGGTAGGGGAAATACCTTCCCTGCCTCCCTTGATCATCCAATCCCATGAGGCCCCCTCCCCTGCCTGCCTCTCCTCTTCTCCCCTGCTTTCCTTCTACACTCCTAGGACCAGTGAGGCATAGAGGGGCCCCTGGAGGACCGAAGACCAGGCCTGGGGGCGCAACAGGCCTTGCACTGCCAAGTGGGTAGGGAAATTTCCCACAGCATCCTCCCTGATCCTCCAGTCCTGCAAGGTCCCCCCCACCACTGTCTGCCTCTCTTCCTCTTCTCCTCTCCTCCCTCCCTCCCACGCCTGTATGACCCACTCAGCCAGAGAGACCAAGGGACCAGACTTGCGAGCCAAGCAGGAGTGCTGGGCCCAAGTGGGCAGGGGAAAGGTCCTCTGCACCTCCCCTGGTCCTCTGCTCCTGCAACATCTCACCACTGGTCTGCCTCTGTTCCTCTTCCCCTGCCATGCTTCAGCATGCCTGGGACCAATGCATCTGGGAGGGGACCCTGGAGAGTTGGAGACCAGGCCCGGGAGCCCAGCAGGCTTCCCAGGCCAGTGGGCTGCAGAAGTGTCTTTCGCTTCTCCCCTGATACTCTCATCCCAGAGGGTCCCTCCCCACTTCTGCCTCTCTTCTTCCCCTCTCACTGCTTCATTCCTGTACTTCTAAGACCAAAGGTCCTGAGGGGCCTTGGAAGGTGGAGGACCAGCCCAGAAGAAATACCCGGCAGCGCCTCCCCTATTCTCTGACCTGGAGAGATCCCTTCCCTCCCCCACTGTCTGCCTCTCCCCTCCCCCGTCCCTCTCCCGCCATGCCCCCAGGACCCTCGTGCCAGAGGGGGGCCCAGAGAGTGAAGGACCAGGCCCGGGAGCCCAGTCAGCCTCCCTGGCCAAGAGGGCAGACAAAATGCCCTCTCGCCTCCCTGTCCCCCAATCTCAAAGTCCCCACCCCCACCAGTCTGCCTCTCCACCTCCTCGCCCCTCCTCCCTCCTTCCCATACCTCCAGGACCCAGGCAGCCCAGAGGGGACCTTGGAGGGTAGAGGACCCTGCTGGGGAGCCCAGCAGGCCCCCAAGCTGGGGAGCTCAGCAGACTTCCTGGCCTCCCGGGAGGGAGAAACCCAGTTGTGGTTTTGGATCTCCCCAGCCCATAACGGTCTCTCCAGGTGGGAACCTCCCCCCTCACCCAGCCACCCCCCCCCCGGAGCACCGGTCCCATCCGGCTTCCCCTTCCCCGCCCCCCTGACTTCCCCCAGGTCCTACTCGGTTGCTCTGGGGTTCCTGTGGTCTCCTTCAGCCTCAGGTCCCCTGCCGGCCTCTGGTAACCTATTTTTGGGGAGACCTGATCTCCTTGTCTTCCCACGCAGCCATCTTGAATCCGTCCCCCTAAATCTCTTCTTAAAACTATCTTAGCTTTGTGCTTTTTGAGGAGTAGCTCTTTGACACCTTTTTCTCTGTTATGGTTGTCTTTTCTGATTTTCTGTTTCTTTAGAGTAAGTTTTGATAGATATAAATATTTCTCCATGGCCACATAGCTTTGCTTATAAATTCTATCAAATATTTAAGGATGAAAAATACCAGTAATAGACCATCTCAGATAATAGAAATGGTGAGAACACTTTCCAATTCATCTTATATAGACATACAATTTATCGTGCATATAGGTCATCTGTTTTTTTTAATATCCATTTTTTAAAAAATACCCATTTCCAAATCACTTTGCTTTAGATTGTGCCTTAAAAAATGATCTAAACAGTATTTTTTATTTGCAAGGTAATGTGAATGGCTTTTTCTTTTACTAAGTGAATATAAGCCATTTTCATTTATTGATGTAGCATATGTGTTTAAGTTAAATTATTTTAAGATAACGTTTTTGATAGCTTGTAAAAACTTTTCATTTGGCTATTTCTTTGTTTTGTTTTTTAACATATATTTCCCTTGATATATTTATTTTTGCCATAGTGGTATTTTTATAACTATAATATCCTACAATCCCCTACATGGTCTATTTCTTCAGCAATATTTATTATCTATGATACCACATACCTTGTTTGCCCCTCCAGTTTCACTTTCCATGTTTTAACATTGGTTCAGAAGTCTGACCCTATGGATTATATCAATAAATTCCATGGTCTCTGTCTTCTAGTTGGGCTCAGCCAATGATGAACCCTGGAAAGAAATAGAATGGAGGAAGGAGAGAATGGCTATGTCCCTTAACCTACCATCGCTGTTCCTCTTATGGTGACGGATTATAAATAACACTGTACTGCTTCCCTCATTGTTCCTGGGTTAGGTATAGGAACCCTGGTTCTTGCTGTCTTCCTTGTTATTTCATTAAACCAACAGTTTGTAAATTATTCCTTTGAAAATAAAGCTATTTTCCTGTTTTCAGTATGCCATCTCTTTCCTGCTGGGCCACTTGACTAATATACCTATTATAAGCAATGATAAAATTAGCATAATTCCTTTTCTCTTCTCTCCTCTCATTTTCCCCCAATGCCAGATTTTAACTATGATTTTTTTCTCATTGTTTACAATTGTGTTATTAACTATGCTTATATTTCTGTTACTTGAATAGTCACCTCTAACTTATAAACTCTGATTCCTGGTATAGAAAATGAAGAACTCTGCACATTTATTCCACCACTTACTTCTCATACCCCTTTGTTAGTTACATTTTCTACATAGTCAGGGCATATGTTTATATATTGTTTTAATAAACTAATCACTGTATTTTATTATCATGCCATTCTGTTAAATATATTTAATGCTTACTGCCAGATGTTTTACCCTAGTTTGATGATTATCTTTTGGTGGGCTGGAGCTCCACCTCTAGTATATTTCTTAAATTACTGATTAGAAAGATTTCTAGATAAAATTAAAAATGTCTAGTTAAATTTAGAACTTCAGATAAACTAGAAGTATTTTTTAGTGTGTGTCCCAAGTATTGCATGAGACATTTTTATTTGCTAAATCTGGCAACTTTATGTCTGACATATAGCTACTGAGTAACATTCTTAGTAAGTGATAGCTATGTATTTGTATAATTTGGAGTCTGTGAAAATTATAATCCTGTATTGTGATGGCACTTATTTAGGTTCAGTTTTTCCTGGAACACAGGCTGTACTTTCAACATATAACATTAATTGTTTTCAATATTATTTTCTTGGATTATATACTTGTAGAGTAGTAGATTGAACATGGCTATAAATTCTTTGCCACACCCCACCAAAATTGAGTAATGGGAGTATCATCCTGCCCTTTGAATGTGGGCTGGCTCTTTGTCTGTCTTTGACTAACAGAATGTGATGGGATTGATGCTGTACAACTTCTCAGGCCAGGTCTCAAGGGACCTACAACTTCTGCTTTTACCCATCTTAGAAATGGTGAAAGTCATTTCTAAGCCAGCCACCAGGAATAGGTCAGACTACCTTGGGATGAAGCCTGCATTAGCCATATATTGGCAATAGAAAGAGAGGCCAAGAATAAGAGTCAAATGTATATGGAACTTCCAATCCATGTCAGACACTAGCCAACTAGACAGGACAGAGAGCTAAAGAACTGTCCAGCACAATCCCTCCTCTCTCGTAAATCTGAGCAAATAAAATGGTTTCTGTTTTAAAACTACGTTTTAAAGTAGTTTGTTATGTAGCAATGAAATTATTATATCAGATTTTTTTTTAGATTTGGATTGGTGGGATGCTGAGATCATTTGTGGTTGTCTCTGTATTTTACATGATATAAGAAGTGAATTCATCAACATAGAACAAAAGATAAGAACAGAATATTGCATAGCTGAGAGAAGAGAAAGAGCAAGTATAATGAAGGGAATACATCATTGTAAAGCACACTTTGAAAGAAAAGAATCATTGGTTTGAAAAATGGTTTGGGATATTGCCCAATGACCTGGGAGAAAAAGGGTAAGAGAACTTGAGTAGCTAGAAGTTGGGCTGGAAAAACAAAAATGGTGAAAATGGGAAAAATGGAATATAAAATTACCATGTAAACTATGTTAATCACTTCACCTACCTTGATTTTACAAATCACAAATAAATATACTAGAGCAAATGTTAGTATTTTGGCAAATTTTGGAGAGTCCGTACTATGTGATATTTAGTATAGTATTCTACCATTCTCTGAAGTATCTGGATGAAGTATAGAGATTTATGACATTTTATTTGTAGTTCATTTATTTCAAAATATTTATTAGCTGTTCTCACTTTCTGTTATTGTTTTCTGGGAAAATGTCTACTTAGCGCAGACAGTTAAGTAGGATTAAAGATCATGATGTCTGTTTATGAAAAACAAGGGAAAGACAACTATAATTAAGAGTAAATCCACTATTGGAGATTGAGAGTAGTCAAGGTGCATCTCAGACATAGTGTTCAAAATGCGATGGGTTAGTCAAGTTGGGGAAAACTAAGAAAGATAGGTTCAGCCACCTTATCCCTAAAGGAAGAGAGAGAGTCTAGGTTTCAGAAAAGTCAATAGATACCTGAAAAGCCAGGGAATTTGGAATTCAGTGTTATTAGCATTGGCATAATAATGTGGAGATAGGCTTGCACGTTTCCTATGATGTCCTCTAACTGTGGATAAAGATGGTAAAGGGTGGACAATCTGCAGAACAGAAGGTAGCTCAATTGGGAGAAGGGGTTAGTATGAAGTTAAAATATTATTGAAGCAGAAGGCACAAGATGGTGACTTTTCAACTGAACATGACCCACTGATAGACTTGCTTGTCCTGAATAGTGTTTAAAATAAAGAAATTAGTTTCCAACATCCAAGATCTTAGAGATTTTACATAAAAATCTGGATTTCCAGTTTTTTAAAAAAATAGAAAGCTGTAAGAAACCCATACTTGAATTTCTGCAGGGGAAAAGATGCTCTGTTTTAGATAAATAGTTCTCAACTAGTAATTTGTCTGACCTTTATTAATATGGGTGTGCTGAAGTAGTGTTAGGCTTCAGTAATAGTGTAACTTCCTACCAAACCTTTCTCTGTATCTTGGAGCCATCCTCTGTTCTGCAGTTTTTTGATCACTTGCAATCTTTATCCCCAGTTAGAGGACATTACACAGAACTTCCAAGCCTATCTTCACATTATTACTCTATTACTAATTAGGGTATGAAAAGAGATGAAGAGTCACTATTTCATATATTTCCTTTAAAATCCACTATATATAATTATGGCCTTGGGTCAGGGTCTGGACATGAAAGGAACAATCTTCTTCATTGTGGCCTACTATCCATGTGAGTCATAGAACAATACAGAGGATAGAGGAGAAGGGTGTAGAAATGGGAGAGGAAGATACACAAATAATGTATTTTCTCAGGTCCACATGGCATAAAAATGGTAGCCGTACAGTAATGTAGCTGATTCATAAAGATTATATCAAGAAGAGCTATTTGCATTGAAGATGAGCATCTGCTCTGAACACAGCTTTATTACTGGAATACTGTCATTCTCTTTGGTCTAGTAGATCCAATAATTTCTATGAATTCTTCCTCAGCCTTCTAAAAGTTTCATGTGATAGAACCAACAGTGGGCATGCAAATGCAAAAGCTCTTCTGTTCCAACACAACCCCAGTGAACAAGTAAGAGAAAATAAATGCAGTTAACTCCAAGTACATTTAGGAAATCTTTAAAGGGCAGTGTCTTCTACCATTGCATCTAGCTTGAAGTAGCAATACATTAGGCTATAATTGGAAGCTGTTTTTTGAAGAGCTTCCACATAAAAGTGAAATCATACAGTGTTTGCCTTTCTCTGTTTGACTTATTTCACTTAGCATAATACTGTCTAGGTACATCCATGTTGTTTCAAATGGCAAAAGTTCATTCTTTTTTATAGTTGAGTACTATTCCACTGTATGTGTATTTATCTCACATCTTCTTTATCCATTCATCTGTCGAGGGACACTTAAGTTGCTTCCATATCTTGGCTACTGTAAATAATGCTTCTATGAACATTGGGGTGCATGTATCTTTTTGAATTAGTGTTTTCTTTTTATTTGTATGTATTTCAGGAGTGGAATTGCTGGATCACAAGGTTGTTCTATTTTTAGTTTTGAGAAACCTCCACACTGTTTTCCATAGTGGCTGCACCAATTTACATTCCCAATGACAGTACCTGGAGGTTCCCTTTCCTCTACATCCTTGTCAACACTTGTTGCTTATTGTTTTTGATGATAGCTATTCCGATAGGTGGGAGGTGTGGTTTTAATTTGCACTTTACTGAATCGGAGAAAATATTCATAAATGACATATCAAATAAGGCTTAATATTCAAATTATATAAAAAAAGCACACAATTCAATATAAAACACACACATGCTCCTTTAAATAATGTTTCTCTCTTGCTAGAAAATTCTCTAAGACTCGGGAAATCCTTTCCCAGTTTTTTATCCAAGAAAGATAAAGTATCTATCCATAAAAATACTCATACAATAATTTTAAGTAGCATTTAAGAACTATAAAGAATTAAATGTCCAACAACAGGAGAATGTACAAACAAATCCTGGCACATTCATAAAATAAAATGCCCTTCAGTAATAAAAAGGAACTAAACATCAATACATGCGGCAACTTGAATGTCTCTCTTAAACGTTGAAAGAAGCCACAAACACAAAGAAATGATTCCATATGATTACGTCTTGAGGTTCTAAAAATCAAATAATGATGATGTTCAGCCCTCTACAGCAAAGAGATTAATACATACAAATAAATGCTCTGAATCTCAGAAAGAAATGGAGAGGTATCTGAGCATATGTAGTTCTGCTTATTTTCTCCTCTAAACATAAGGACCTTCTTCCCTGTTTTAATGTGTTGAATTTTATGACTTTGAGTATGTTTTTCTGATGAAAATTATTGACATGTTTTTGATTATAAGAGATAAGAAAAATTGTGTTAAATATTAAATACTTCTTGAAAGTAAAACACAAATAATCCCCAAACAAAATGAATAATTCAATTCAGATCTTCCTATTTTTTTGAAGTGTAAGTAATATGTAATACAAAATCTATTATTGAGTGGCTGCTATATGAATTTTGAGTAAAAATAATTTATAGGGATTGTCACTATACAATATTCACCATAAATATACCAACAAGGGTCTCTTGGGACTGGCTTCCATATATACATCCTTCATTGTGACATGGTGCAGATTTTGTCAGAATTTATTTGGCACAGTGTCTGGAATTTCTTGGTAATTTTTACGGATTGTGATATGACAATATATATAGATGAAATTAACAATATTTACTATTTACCTGTTAGTTTAATAACCCCTGTGTAACTTCTATGCTTCATTTTATGCTGAAAAATTCATGAAGAGTCTGACAAAGATGCTAATACTGATAGGGCACTTATTAAAAATGTTATGACACAAGTAAAAAATAATTGTGCTGCCTTCACATTTAAAAAAATTTGCAGTTGCATTTGTGCAACTCTTGAACTTAGTTCAAGAAGTTGATGTTGTGTACCTGACATACAGACATTTTTCTTCTTGGTCATAATTTGGCTAATTGACTGAGCTCTATCTTGTTCACTGGAGATCACAGGTACTGCATATGCGAAGGGATACGAAATGAAGATCACACATTTTAAGTGTGCAGAGTATC
Organism: Hippopotamus amphibius kiboko; assembly: GCF_030028045.1. Classification (NCBI taxonomy): domain Eukaryota; kingdom Metazoa; phylum Chordata; class Mammalia; order Artiodactyla; family Hippopotamidae; genus Hippopotamus; species Hippopotamus amphibius. Next base: position 189,769,008 of record NC_080187.1, on the reverse strand, counting down.
ATCTAAGAATTATTTTCTTTGGGAACCTTATATACACTGTGTGCTGATTCTTAAGTCATAACCTGCTTCTCTCTCTGTTCCTCGTGCTTTTTTAATTTTAATTTTATTGTATTTTTACTTTTCCTTGCTAGACTTAGCAGAAGTGAAAATAAATGTTGATGGTGTTAGCTGACAACACGGCTTTTATTTTTCTCTGTGAAGGCTTCAAAAATAGGAGAAATCTTATGCTGAAATGAAAGGAATGTTTTGTTATAATACTTGAATATTCTCAGAAGGCTTTTATAAAAAGGACAAACATCTCTAATTGTATCTATGAAAAATTGACTTTCTGAGGAAATATTTATATATAGACATATCTGAAAGAATTCCTTTATGGAATCTGTCGTTAAAATACCTTCAGTTATTTTAGACGTTTGTCTGGCTTCCTTCCAGAGATAAGGTTTCTTTTAGAGTGAGTGTAAATCTGATTGTAAACCTATACTTTCAAAGAAACCAAAGTACACTGTTTCTGCCTTTGTCTTTGGTGCCCTTCTTATAAATGCCCAGTATTTTGAGGTAAAAAGCACATGAAGAGGGATTCCTAGGTGTCTCAGTGGTTGAGAATCCGCCTGCCAATGCAGGGGACACAGGTTCGATCCCTGCTCCAGGAAGATCCCACATGCTGTGGAGCAACTAAGCCCATGCGCCACAACTGTTGAGCCTGTGCTTTAGAGCCTGTGAGCCACAACTATTGAGCCCATGTGCCACAACTACTGAAGCCCACATGCCTAGAGCCTGTGCTCTGCAACAAGAGAAGCCACGGCAATAGGAGCCCACGCACCACAACAGAGAGTAGTCCCCACTCACTGCAACTGAAAAGAAAGCCCGCACACAGCAAAACAGACCCAACACAGCCAATAAAAAAAAAAAAGCACATGAAGAAAACACCTTCAGGAACTTCTTTCATTATTTTCAAATCTCCTCCACTGATATTTTAGTCATCAAGTAGAGGTTCAGTATCTCACAGATTTTTTAAATCTTGCTATTGATATTTCTATGTCAACGTTTTCTCATTCAAAAAGCTTTGTTATCATCCCGTGGTACATTATCATCAAATTGAATGCCTAGAGAAGCATTCATTTTTCAGTTATTCATTTGTGAATTAAACGTGTTGACACAATGTTTGGTGTATTGTATTTACTCATCTCCTGTGTTTTTATAGGTTTTGCATGTCTGTCATAAAAGTTTTTGCGTTCAGAGTTGAATTTACATATCATATTTATTTTATTTTCTGTAATCAAGCCCTTCCAGCATTTTGCATTATAACATAACAGTACACTTAGGGAATGATAATATTAGTATACTGGTGTAACCAGGTAATGTTGCTTCCAGCAAACAGGTTGGGGGCTTTAGCCACCCAGAGGCGGGGGTATCAAGTATCAACATCTTGGGCCAAGTACTGCTATGCATGCTGGAAACATGACAGTGAACAACAGAGACAAAGTTCCTGTCTTTGTTGTATTTACATTGCAAAGGTGGATAATATACTACAAACAAATACATAATATGTCTATAGAGTGCAAATAGGGAAAAGAGATAAGGAGTTGATGGGACAATGAGATAAGTGAGTACTTTTTTAGTTAGGGTTATCTGAAAAGTTTCTCTGTGAAGATGGCTTTTGAAAAGATTAAGAATTAAACTAAGGGAGGGAATGAGCTTTGGGAAAATGTGAGAGAAGGACATTCTAGTCAGAAGGAGCAGTAAGGACAAAAGTAAGAATGTTAACAGAGAGATTTAAGAAATGAAGAGAAGATCAGGGTGGCTGAAGTGGAGGGGATGTGGTGAGAGTAGAAAAAGTTGGGGTTAGAGAAGGAGGCAATGACATGAGCATGTGGCACCTTCTAAGTTGTGGCAAGAAGTTAGGATTTTATTCTGAGTGAGATGGGAAGTGATTAGTACAGGTTTTCGAGCAGAGGAGTTATGTGATTTGACATATTTTAAAAGAACCCATTTTGGCTTCTGTGGGACCAATAGAAGGCAGGGAGACAAAGGACAAATCTGAGAGACTAGTTAGGAAGTTATAGCAATAGTTCAAAGAAGAGATCATGGTGACTTGGTCTGGGAGTCTAGGGTTTTAGTGATAGAGTTAGAGAAGTATGATCAGATTCTGGATATATTTTGAAGACTGAACAAATGAGATTTGGTGATAGGTTGTTTCTTTTGTATATTAGAAAACATATGTTTGTAAGAGTTAACCAGAAGCAAAGGAATGAAAAGTACAACATTAAGAATGTTGGCAATTTTCTACTCTTTTCTCATGTGTGCTCATTTTAACCTTGCGGTCTAGTGGTTAGAATTCTGTGCTTTCACTGCCGTGACCTGGGTTCAATACCTGGTCAGGGAACTGAGATCCCACAAGTCATGTGGCGTGGCATAAGTAAGTAAGTAAGTAAGTAAGTAAGTAAGTAAGTAAATAAATAAATAAATAAATAAATAAAATTTTGCTTTAAAACTTACGTAAATATTATCTTTTTATGTCTAAAAACTTATGTAAATATTGTTTTTATATGTATAAAATAGCATGTTGAATTTAATATTTTAAAAGTTGAGTAATCTTCCCCATGATTTTCAAGCTAGTATGTCACCCTAGCAAGACTGAGAAAAGTAGAAAGTGGTTATGGAGGGCAAAAGGAAATTATCTAGCACATCTTCTCCCTGTTTCCTTCATTATATACTTATCTTTAATTCATTCTGATAAAAATTTACATACTCACTACAGTGGACATACAAAGTCACATCACTTACCATATCATCATGGAGTGATATCAGTTTAGTCATACTTCCATCTAAAACTGAAAATCTTAGCTTCCACATTTATACAATGGAAAAATCAAGGAACATAAAACAATAAACCTAACCCATAGGTGCTGCTACATAGGCTATTGCTACCATTTCTGTAGGTAGTGAGAGGTACTCCTTGTCCACAGTAAAACCTGTACTCTTCCAATATTCATTCCATATTGCCTATCCCTTCTGCCAGCATATCAACAGAACAGTGATACTTACCTGTTGGGTGACACAGCACTTCATTCCTGCAGGACCTGAGTTCTTGATGGTCATGTCTTTACTGGGTTGCTGTGGTTTCCCATTTATTTTGACTATTGGGAAAAGGGATACTATAAATTCCCTGGGATCCAAACAGTATTCCTTGTGTTCATTACATAGCATCAATATAGTTAGCCCTAGTAATCATTACCAATGACTCTGACCAGTAAAATGACCCCCTTTACTGAATGTTGGTTTACCATTATAAGGAAACTAAAATGGCCAGTAATGGCTGCAGCATCCAAATCCCTTGAACTATGATGGTGTTTGGTAATAGCATTTTTCCCTTGGTCTTTAGGATCTCTAAATTCATTGAGCTCAATGTTGTAGACAATCAGATTCTTCAACTGAGTTAATAGGAGTAATAGGAAGAAAAGTCAGTCCTTCTTTTGGTACCTTGGCTTGTATGGAGAAAGTAGAACCATATTTTGGTTCCTATCTTAAGTGATATATTCTATTCTGTAAGACAGCACCACGAACCCATAGAGTTATCTATATGCTGGTGCTATGGGTGAACTTTCAATACTATATTAATTTCACTTTCATCAAACCAAAGGCTCAAACAATGGGATATGCTTTAAAAACAATGAATTCTGTGTATATGAACCCATTGCTTTTTTTCCTCTTAAAATCCATCCTTCAGCTAATACATCATTAGTGAGAGAAGTCAAAGCATACCTAGTTTTCAGTCAACCTTTGTATATCCATCTTCTAAAATTAAATGTGCTATGCTATTTGCCCCAAGATGTGTTTTTACCACTTTAATTAATAGTGTACATGACCTGTGTAACTAGTAATGACATGTAACAACAGCAAATATGTCCTAAGCCTATTGCTTTACAACTTAATTTGGCCCTTAAACATTAGCATGAAAGCCACTAAAGGAGGGAGCTTTAAGTCAATTGCTTTAAAATCCTTAGTTATTAAGTAACTAAGGGATTTTTTTTTTCTTTTTGAGAAAGATTAATAAGGAAAATTGGATCATACGTCAGTTCAGCACAGGAATCGGATCTGAATGTTCTAGACCACATCAATTATGCTTGTGCTCTGTTTCAAGGCATCTTAGAAGTTGAGTTCCTCTATCTTCCTTTGCTTTTCTCTTTTAGAGTCTGAGGAGACCCTAGTATTATTAATGCAGGTTTTGACTGCAAAGACAATAATGAGAGCCTTTCCTGTCCATGGTGGTATTTTCTGAACGATGTTCCTTATGTGCTTCTATAAATGTCCTTTTGTTGATAATGAGCATTAAAAAATGACAGTATTTTCCTGGAGTGATTTGCAGAATCTTACTGCAGGCTTCAGACGTATGAAGAAATGCCAGCGAAAAGTTTAGGAAGGTAACCCACACCAAGCTAGGGTGCTGTATGAATTGAAGTAGTCCTATCATAAATAATATCACAGCATACTAAAGTGAAGAGGGTGTTACTTGGATCTTTGTATTTTATAGGTTTCACAAGGACAAAAATATAAACATATTTACAAATCCCCCCCTTCAAGGGTTGCAGATAAAATACAGAAATCAGTTGAATTTTAATTCCAGATAAACAACAAATGTATTTTTTAGTTATAAATATTTTCAGACTATCTCTTTGGGACATATTTATACTAAAAAAATTGTTTTTATTTGAAATTCACATTTAACTGGATCTCCTGTATTTTTATTTGCAAAACGTGGCAAATGTATGTCCCTTCTCTGAAGTTTTACTAGGAAAATTCTCTTTATTATCTACTGAACTCTTGGGATTTTATTGTTCTGATTGGGGTATTGGATAAGAAGAGACTAAATGATTAGTAAAAGAGGATACCTTCATTTTAGAGTAGAAAGAATGTGAGAATCTTTTCTGAAGGACAAAATAGATGTGGGTGGGGGTTGGAGTTAGAGGAGTGGGATAGAGATAGAGAGTAATGGTGAGGAGAAGAAGAGAGTTTGGGGAGTAGGTGCCATATTATGAGAGATTTAGACTAGAATTAGGCAGGTAGAATTTTTGGAAAGTTTTGCTCTTTTTTATATAACATAATTTCTCTTTTGGCATCTCATCAATAGGCTTCAAGAACTACATTACGTGCTACTAGATTGTTTTTCTGTTTGTTTTTTGTTTTTTTGATTTTCTGGTGTGAGGGTAAATTGGTTTTAGTTTAAGTTTTGATATCTGGATGGAATTGGCCAACTGATGGCCCTGTTTAATTTAGGTTACTTCAAAGTTCACTGCACATTGATCATTCTCAAAGCATGGGGACTGTCTTGTCAAAAGGTAAAAATGCTTCCATGCAACTTTCAATAAAATTGGAAAATAGCAATTTAATATTGACTGAAGGGTTTGAAGTGGTTTGTGAAGTAAGGAAAAATCTTTTTCTAAACTGGAGCCATAAAGTAGACAAGTGTCAGTTTCCAAATTTAGGAAGTCATTTCAGTGAAAGCGTCTTGTTGGGGTGGATTTTGTCTAGTTCTTACAGACATACTTGGCAGTTCAGCAGTTCTGCTTCAGGAATTCCCATTAAGTTCTTGAGTTAGAGGCCCATGTCTGGCTGCCCCGAATTATAACTGCCAAATGAGCTGTAGTTAACAATGTCATTTAGTTCCCTATTAGCATTTATATCATTGCAGTAGAGTTTTGAATTCCTGCCTTTGTGAGAACCCTTGAAGTTTCAAAGCAGATTATAAACTAAGAAACAATCGATCTTAGGGCCATTTTCCAGACTAGCCGATTAAATCAACATGCCTTTGTGGCTTCTACATGAAGAATATATGGATTTAACTTTGAAGCCAAGTTTTAAAAGAGAGTGGAAAAAGTATCAAGAATAATATAATAAATATTCATATACTACACATCCACAATTTTTTGAAAAGACTAACATTGTTGCTATAGGTCTGAGGTTTTTGATAAAAGATATAAAGTAGATCCTTGTATAATGTTGAACTGACTTTGGTTACCATTTTCCCAAGGGCCACTACCATAAAGGTTTTGGTGTGTACCCTTCCAACCTACATTTTGCTCCTATATGTAATTAGTAAATTGGATAGCCATGAATATGTGTGATTTAATCATGAAGCAACTTTGTGTGTCTCCCCTGTTCCTTTATACTGACACTGTGGGTGTTTATTCTTCCCAAGTAATAGGCAAAATTCAAGTAGTCTGTGAGATTTCTAACTGCCCTTGGCTAATAAAGAATCATATGGTTATTTAGAGGCACTAAATACTATCTCAATTTGGTAATTAAATTTTCAGGTCTGGGATTGTTAGAATTTCATGTAATAGTCAAAATCCTAAACTTGATTTAATGCTGAATCTTCTTTCTACCTCTATCTTGGGCCAAATGCATGAATAAAACCTAAGGTTGAGATGGGGCACATATGATCTGCTTCTTCTCTCCCTCTTCCTTGAATTTCTACAGGGCTTTCCTTGGCTTTTTAATCTTGTGTCTGAGGGCTTCAGAGTTAATGGAGGTTGAATAGCTAGGAGATGTAGGGAGATGAAGAAAGTTCTGTATCAGTTAAGGTTCTGGCAGGAAACAGGTGGCACATCCAAAAGGGGTGATTACCAAGAGTTTAATGAAGAGAGTGTTTTAAAAGGAAAGGTGAAACACCCCATGGCTAGGAAGAGTGAAGAGCCACCACCATACCTGAGGTCACTCGTCAACAGCTTAGGCCTGAGGTGGAGGAATACAGACACTGCCAAGCTACAGCCCAACCAGGGAGGGAACTAAGACAATAAATAAGCCGTTTGCTTTCATCACACTCTTTCCAAACCCCCAAATATCCTGTGGGTTTTTTCCATTGGCTGAAATCAACCAACAGCTAAAGACTTCATGTAATTCACATGGGTGAGCCTTCAGGAGTATAAAGCAGGAGCAGATCTGTAAGGCTTTCTTTCTCTTTGAGTACTTTGCTGGGTCTTCAAATACTTTCTCTTTTCTTTCCTTCACCCCCATCTAATGTGTGGGGAACTCCCATCTGCATTTCCTAGATTAGGGAGAATGTGTTCTGTAGAGCTTGTTGCTGTTTCTTTCTTAAATGCCTGGCTATCTAGCTATATGTCAGCTTTCCAACTCTAAATAAGTTTATACCTCCAGGAATGTTCTCTCTTCCATATGACCAACAACTAGTCCAAAAGAATCACTCATGTATTCTTGGCCCTGAAAGACATTGAGAGTGCATGTTAAAATGGAATTGCACGTTACCTTCAGCACGACCTTCACATCAGGAGGTCCACTAATCTCCATTCCTTTATGATTTTTCAGACTAGATTCAGAAACTGATCTCAATCTTTAGGGACACATATTGTCTTTTTGAGAGTTTAACTTAAAGACCTACTCTGTTATCTCATATTGTCCTGTTCTTGCCTTATGGTTTCCATTTCATTTTTAAAATTGTCTTTGAACATTTAGAAGATCCTTAGTCTAAATGTCACTTTTAAATAATCTAGTAGTTCTGGTTTAGAATTATCTAGTATTTTACAAATGGTGGATTGTGATTTTTTATTATGAATTAAAATTCACTGACACTTACTTTATATAGAGTGCCCAAGTTATAAAAGTGACTTAAAGAGATGACTTCATATTTGCCACTGACAGGCGTAATATATTTTATTGATTACAGACTATTTTTATGTTAAACATTTGTCTTGAGATTCTACACCACAAGGATTGTGTGTTTTGGCTCACACATGAATGTGGCACAGGAAGGAGCTTCAGTGTTCTTGCTGTGTGCTTTATTTCTACCTGTGACCCCAGAAAGATGGCAAACTTCCTTGCTTCCTTTATGGATCGGTAGGTTGAGTTTTCCTACTGTTTATTTTTTGTATAGAGAAATACTTTTGGATATTCTGGCTTTAATCATGTATAGCAGGCACTTAGCTTAAACTCCTCTCTGATATGGAATTGAATTCTCTTCTGAATCATTGGTAAAACATTTTGGGTTCCTAGATATTTTTCTTCTTGATTTCAAGCTTAGCTCTATAATATAAATATTTTTCCATATTTTATCTGACATTTCTATATGTTTGGTATGTAGGTGTGGTGGTGACATATCATGTTAGTCTGACTTACTGACTGTACATAAATTTGGTTTAAAAAGGAATTTTTGTGAGAAATGAGCACTTTCATTTCTATGTAGTTTTAGCATTTATAATTTCAGTAGTGCAATACAGGCCACATAGAATAATTTCTAACTCAGTTTAATCCATTACATAATTTCTCTAAAATTTATGAAGATAGTAAAAATGTATTTCAAGGACGGAACTTTTCATTTGCATGTAAGTATGGAAGTAGTCAATCACAAAACATCATATTTCTAGATCTATTATATTTTATAATTATTTTCTATTATGATTGAAAAAATCAATTATTTCCATTACCCATAACAAAAAATTAAAAATAAGGAAAGTCATGACAGTTCATATTTTGTTTTGATGTAAGATAATTATTTAGTTCATTCAAAAATTGAGAGATTTAGTGAAACTTTTATGTACAATATTTGTTTCTTCTCACCTATTTTGTTATGTAATTTCAAATGCATGAGGCATCAAGTCTCACTAATGGATAAGCAGGGAAATCTGCCAGGAATTTAAAAAAAGCATAATATGATACATTTGGAAACTACTTGTGGATCATCTAATATTTCAAAATTCAAATTAATCATTAGGCTTGGGAAAATAAATATAAAATAAGAATTCCATCATAACTATGGGAGTGTAACTGAATAGAGAACTTATTCATTAAGGTTATAAATTCCATTACTGGTTTAAATGTTTCTTTTTATACCACTAACATTAACGCTGAATAAAGACTGGGTTGCTATGCATTAGACTTGAAAATGCATGATTACGCTAATTCTGGTCTAAAGCCTGTGGGTAAGATCATTTAAGTCATTACACAGGAATAAACCAAATATTCATGGTGTTGAACATAAAGATTTACATCATTTTCCCATCCATGTCTTGATTAACATCTCAGTTTTGGGGAGAGCTTAGTAAAATATCAATGAGAATTATGTTGTTATAGGGAAGTAATATAATATCTTGCTATTTACAAGAAATGGGAACATGAATTCAATTACCAAATGTGACTTTTTTCTTTGCCTGAAGGTCACATGAGCCTTTATTTTATAAAATATTATTGTCATAGAAACAAACTTTTTTTTTCTTCAGAACTTTCTGCTTTATATTTATGGTAATAGCCTTTTGAAGTTAAAGGCAATGTCTGATAACTAATATGCCATGTTAAGATGATAATCAAACAATTATATATGCACCCATTAATTCTTTTTTTTTAATATTTAAAAATTTTTTTTAAGATTTATTTTATTTTTTTATTTATTGGCTGCATTGGGTCTTTGTTGCTGTGCACAGGCTTTCTATAGTTGTGGAGAGCAGGGGCTACTCTTCATTGCAGTGCCCGGGCTTCTTATTGCAGTGACTTCTCTTGTTTCAGAGCATTGCCTCTAGGCACGCAGGCTTCAGTAGTTGCGGTACGTGGGCTCAATAGTTGTGGCTTGCGGGCTCTAGAGCACAGGCTCAGTAGTTGTGGCTCACGGGCTTAGTTGCTCTGCAGCATGTGGGATCTTCCCTGACCAGGCCTTGAACCCATGTCCCCTGCATTGGCAAGCAGATTCTTAACCACTGCGCCACTAGGGAAGCCCACACCCATTAATTCTTTAGTACATATTATTTTTCTGAGACATGAAGGGAAATTTTCCTTTTGGGGTGTGTGTATGAGGAAATGGGTGGATGGTACTTAGGATGAAGAAGATAGAATTGTCATGGTGTAGATTTTCTTCTCTCTCCTGAAACAGACCTTTGGATTAGAGGTAAATAAATGAGGGTGATCAAGCTTAGTTCTTATTTTGTCACCTTCTACTTTATCTTCAAACCATTGTATTTTGGATTACTTACTCCACAAAATCTCAGCAAAATCAGTCTTTCTAGATTTGCCTTCTGTGTTGCACAACTTTTTTAGCGATCTTTTAGTAATCCTCTTAGTTGACTATTCATTCTTTTTCAATGAAATGGAAACAGCTTCCAACCTTGGTTTCATTGACTCCCTGCTATCTTGAAGTTTATTTTTCTCACTCTGAATTCTCATACTCTGTCTTTAATTTTCAATTTAACTGTTGATTAAAGACTCTATCTAAATTAACAATAAGATATTACTTTTTGTATGTAATTAATCCGTTTATTAGACTACAGGAGAAAATATGATTATTTTAATAGATTCAGGGAAATAATTTTATAAGTTTCAAGAGTATTTATGATGAAAACATTCAGAAAACTAGGAATACAGGCAATAGTCTTTAACTTGATACAAGCCAAACATGTATCTTTCTTATAACTGATAAATCAGTCTAAAAATTAGTAAAAATATAAAACAGTACTCTTTAATAAAAACATAATATAAAACTCATATGTAGTATCAATCAATAATTTAAATTACTCATGTATAAAATTTTCTGGTAACCATATTTAAAAAGTACAATGGAGCAGATGAAATTGAATAATTCACTTCTAAATAACTCGTCAAAAAATTATCCAGAAAAATGTAAAATACTTCAGATTGAATGGTAATGAGAATATCACACGTTAAAATCTATTGGATGCAGTTAGATCAGTCATCAGAGGAACATTTATAGCCATATGTACACCTCACAGAATGCCTCATCTCACCAACAATACAAAATATAAAAAAATAAACAGAAGAGTTCTATCTAAAAGAAACTGACTCGAGTGTATAAAAAGTACATCAATAAGAATGTAAAAATAAAGAGAGTCAAGCTATATAACACCTAAATGTAATGCTCATCCTTGGTTAGATTTCATTTTAAAAAGTGAGGGTATATTGTGGAAGAAGTCCTTTTTTCTCTCTGGGTTTGATTTTTCCATCAATTTCATGACCTGAAAATAGAAGAGATTCTCTTCAAATTTAATTCAGCCTTTAAATAAACCTTTTGTTTGTACTTCCAGAATCACACCCAAAAAAACTTGGATTTTTTCTCTCATCAAGATGAGTTTAGATTATTTCTCTTTTATTATAAATTTCAGAATTGTTGACTACTTGAGACTACTGTTTTATTCAAATTAAAGGTAGATGGAACTATATTTTCAAAAAAGTTTTTGGTAAATATTACTTATATGCTAATCTTACATTTGAGTTGTTTATATTTTAATTTTAATTATAATTACTACTCCATTACAATATCAATATTTATTGGAATATTATATGTATGATTTATCAGTAGAGAGGTAAAAGTGCAAAGATAATTTTTGGTTTGATTAGCTATTTACTATAGATAAATAACAAATGTAAATGCAACTTTATTTTTACTTTAATAATGATTTTTTAAAAAATACAACAATAAAAATACCACATATCATAACTACAGGATGCACTGAAACAGTATGCATTTATAGAGGGCAATCAATAGCAAAAACATTAAATCTATAGCAAAAACATTCTATTAAAAAGAATAAAGGATAAAATTTATTAATTACATGTCTTGCCTAAGAAAGTAAAAAAAATGGGTGCAAACTTAAAATAAATGAGAAGAAAGAATATAAAGGTAAGAGGGGAAATCAATCAGGTATAAAGCAAAAGATTCAAGGAAAGATTATTAAGAGACAAAAGTTGTTTCTTGGAAAAGACTAAAGGACAAAACTTAATTGAGGTTTCTTTTTTTAAGCAAAGGAAGACACACAATATTAAGAAAGATAAGAGGAACCTAAGAAGACAAATAGCAGATTTAAAATATATAATAAAAGCATCATTATAATTTTATTCACATAAATGTACATATCTAGAAATAATAAATAATAAAAAGAGGTATAGATAGATCTTAGGAAAAGATTATTGAATGAAAAAAGTACTAAAAATGTGAGATTTATAGCACAACTTCATTTAGTTACATTAGAAACATACACCTGAAGCACCATTATATATTTTATAAGATTATACACATTGTTTATTTTTAAAATTAGCTTTATTGAGTCATAATTCATAAACAATACAAATCATCCATTTTAAGTGTACAGTTTGTACTGTACTGTGACCTCTAGAAATTGTTCAGATTATAATTCTTTGCCTTTGCCTAGCTGCTTGAAGTTTCACCATATGCATACAATTTATGGTATGGAACAGACTCAGGGGGTTCAATTCATAAATTTCTGGGGCTATCACTGCTGATCTCTCCTCTCTCCTCTACTCCATCCCTTAAATTCCAACCACCTTAGTCTCTCCCCCCACTTCTAAGCTCTGTCTTCTCAACCCAATATGACTGACATTTTATCCTCTTTCTTTCCAGACTGGAATGGTCCTCCATGTAGAAAACAAGGATGATTGTAGAACTCACTTCATTTGTTTCTTTCTCTCAGGAATCCCTGCCCTGCATTAACTGTAGTCAAATAATGTTATTTAGTATATTTTTGTGTCATTTTTAATTGTTTATGGCATGAGGGAAAGGCAGTTATTCCTCACAGCAGAATCAGAATTTCTATGTATGTACATTGTTAAGGATCTTTGTGAAATATAACCTGGTGGGTGACTGGTAGAATTGTGCTTTGGGGTTAAAGAGTTAAAAAGTAAGGGAGAGGCCGTGCCTGAGCTGATGATAAATATCCTATGAACTAAGAAGTACGTATTAATAAATTCAATAAGTATATCCAACATATGTAAACAAAGCTAAAAATTAAAATATAAATGTATTCTGGCAGAACTCACAATAAGTGCTCACTAGACTCTGTGGTTCCCTAATTGTTGGAGTGTTTTGCAAGGCAGATTAATAAGTGCTCAAAATTGTGGCAGCAGACTTCACTGGGGCTGGGGGTAACTGGGGAATTGGTGATGGGTTAAAGGAAGGTAGAAAGGCACAGTTTTGTATGAGAGGAACGCTTAGGTATACAAATACTGAACTCAAGAGCCAATTTTGATAGAGAAATATTGTTCCTCCTCATGTGAAAAGCTACTCTGAGGAAATTCCTAGTTGAAGCCCCAGAAGTTCGTTTGATAGGAGAATGGCATCTTGCCCTAGCACAACGTCTGAAGGTGTCTCTACATGAGATTTAAGGGGCAGAGACAGCTCCAGAAATAACCCCCCAAATATCCCTACATGCAACCTTAAGGAGCTGGGCTGGCTTGAGTTGTGAATGCCATTCCTGAGTAGAGGACATAGGCAATCTCTGCAATAGGTCAACAGGCTGAGTTGGTTATAGGTGGGTTCCCCCAGGCTGAGGAAGATTCCCAACCTAAGAGCCTGGAGCAACTGGAGGTATATGGATTCTCTTGGAAGACTGGTTGACTTGGTCACCTTTTCCTGGAGTGTTGGTTCCTAGGATACAGTTGTGCCCATCATAGCTGAGAGCTGCTCTTCACAAAGACACGGTCACACAAGATAAGGCTTTCTCTCTTTATTCTACCTATTGTGCTGGCCCTATCCAATGTCATAGGATGGCTTTTTGGTGTCTGATTTTCCTTGAATGTTCTTTAGTGTTGTCCTTCAAAGATCTGAATATTTAGAGAAATATGATGAAGTCATCTCTAAAGGGAAGCCTGGGATCTCTCCATATAGTGCCAGAATTCCAGATCCAGCTTGGCTCTCTGGAGCCAGATATACCAGCTATATTTTGCTGGCTCCAAAACAAGGCCATTCCCACCATTGATAGTGTGGTTTCCAGGTAACAATAGCTAAAGCACTACTTTTTGTTTATGAAATTAGCAAAGCTTTTTAAAAGGTATAATATCAATTTTTGATAAGTATCAGTTGACATAATCATTCTCATAAACTGCTTGCATAAAAATAAATTGGTTAAAGTTTTCTGGAAAGAAATTTGTCAGCTCAAATTGAGTACTTAAAATAATCATATCAAATATTTCATTATCAAGGAATCTACCTTAAAGGAGTAGAAACTTTGTCATAGATGACTTTTCACCCTGTTTATTAAAGCATAATTTTTAGTAGTAAAGTTATGAACATATCAATTACCCAGAAATAATAGGATGATTAAATTATTTATGATAAATTCATTTGAAGTGATACTGCTTAGATATTACGGTGGCATTTTTCAGAGCTACGTAATAGCAAAATGTTCATATCATAATAGAGATACTAACCACATATGATTTGATTTCGTTGTTGTAGAAATGCTTACATATAGACAGTTCTGGAAGGCAATGAACTAAAATATCAAGATGGTTACTGCTTTCCGTCATTACAGAGAAAAACCATTATTTTGGTCTTTGTACTTTTTAATTTAATTCTCTTTGATGACCATATATTATGTATTAAAAATAATTTCATGGAACTTTGTGTACATTTTTTGCAGTTTCCTGGGAGTCTGTAGTTATATCAGAATAGAAATTTTTGTGTTTTTGAGTAAGTCCTGTACTAATTTCAGCTGTGATTGACATTCCTTGTGTTGTTAAGATCTGCTTACAACAGGAGGTATGGCCGTTTCATTAGAAATATGGCAGAAACAAACACTTATCCCTCTTCAGATGTAAATTATGAGGCAAAAAAGAATCTTTAAAATTTTTTTCAGTTCATATTTATTTATTCATTCAATACATATTTATTGAATGCCTGCTATGTGCCAGGCGCTGTGCTATGTACTGGAAAAACAAGCATGAGTAAAACAGACTAAGTCCCTTCACCCAATGTGTTTATATTGTTATGAAGAACTAAGTAATGCATAGGTATAAATTATGATAAATGCTATAAAAAAAGTACAGAATATATTATACTAAGAGAAAATAAAACAGGAGGAGCTGATCTAATCTGAGCACCAATTAGCTTATCTGCAAATGGTAGAGCTAGTACTGACCTCAAAGGAATTTGTGAAAAATAAATAACATGTAAGTTTCATTGTACAATGCTTGGCATAAGATATGAGTTCAATGAAAGTTAACTATCATTAACTTTAACAGCTGATTGATATATAATGAAACTAAGAGAATATGCAAGTAATAATAAAAAAGAAATTGAGGTACTGTATCAAATTGTTGCTTTCAGCAATTACTACAGTAGTGTGTGCTAAAGGGAACACAGAGATAATTAGTTCTGAGGCCAATAAAAGCAAATGCAGAATGATTAAGTAAAGACAAAGCAATAGAACAAGTAACCAAGTGTTAAAGTATTTTATTAACCTAGTAAAGTAGAAATAGTGTTAGCAAGGAAAAAATAAAAACAAGACTGAGAGATAGTGAGATCTAATATTGTTGAAATATGTATAATGCTCAACTGGGATATTTTATCACATGGTTTTCAGTGTCTGTTTTTTACACCTTAACTCTCATTACAGAAAACATCCCCCTGAAAGTAGATTTATAACCAAAATTATGTCCTTTTCCAATCTATGCCCCCATAGAAATCTTGTTCTGATTAAAAGAAGACAATGAAGGATATTAAATAAATGTTTTTGCTGATTATTTTCCCTGTAACCTTCACTCTTTAGGATGTGAAGATGTAATTATGTGTCATTGGCATTGCTAGGGAAGAAAGGAAGTCTGAACTCTTATGCATTTGATAACTGAAGAAAAAATGATGAAATATCTGGGGATCATAGAATCTTTGTGGGACTCAACAGAATAGTGACCCAATGAGTAAATTTAAATGAACAGTATTCATATGTCTGTTAAATTAGAGACCATCTTCTAGTACTGAGAAGAACAGGAAACATTTGTTGAGTACTAATTTGGGCCATGCTCTATTCTAAGCACTCATTCACCTCTAAGCAACTTTAGAAAGTAGTTGCTACTGTTCTTTCCCATTTCACAGATAAATAAACTGAATCAGAAAGATGACTAGAGGGGTGGAATAGGGAGGGTGGGAGGGAGGCTCGAGAGGGAGGGGATATGCATATGTATACATATATCTGATTCACTTTGTTGTACAGCAGAAACTAACACAACATTGTAAAGCAATTATACTCCAATAAAGACGTAAAAAAAAAAAAAGGAAGAGATCAAATAACTTTTCTAAGGTCACACAGCAAGGGATTTAAAACCACATCACTAAAGTGCAGGCTCCAGGCTTGCTCATTATACCTCTGTTCTCTACCGCTAGAGATTTAAGGAAAACAGAAGATAAGCATAGCATTTGCCAATTTTAATAATTAGTTATAAATTAATTGTATAAGCAGGAAACTTTGCCCAACTATGGAATAACGTGGTTCAACTGGGATAAAATTTAAGAACTTCTCATAGAAAACACTCTACCAAAGCTCCAAAGGTTTAAGGTAGGTCAGGAGGTAAATAAGTAGATGTGATATTTTCCTTTTCATTCTCTCTATTCGTGTGGTGTGATGATAAAGCCAATAACAATACACATAATGATAGCAAAAATAAAATTAGCTAATAATACCCAAAACAATGATTGGTGTATAGTAGGTATTCAATAAATATTTGTCGAATGAGTGATTAATAAATGAATATTTCTTACGTGCCAGAGAAAGCAGATCTTACATAAACAATTTAATATTATTTTACCACTTTACAAATGATGAAATTTAAATGTTGAGAGTATAAGTGATTTATTTAAAAGTTAGTTTTAAACTGTGAAAGTAAGATTCAAACACAATTTCTCTTATTTTACTTCTTACAGAGCCTTCTATTTCTAAATTTTCTACCCAGATGTTAAACCTCTCCCTATACCTCCATATTTTGCAAGTTGGAAATAGAAATTCTAGCAGGTACTAATTTAACAAAACTATTCTTAAAGTCATCTAGTTTGTTTTGAATTTATTGTAATGGCTTTTTATGTCGAAATAATATGTGTTAGCACTGTATGTTATACATAAAACTCTGCAATTGATAGCTCTGAGATGGGATTTTGAACTAAATATCTAGCAAGGCAGGACACATCATTGCTGGTAGCATAGATAGCCTCTGGAATGGGATAGTGTGCAATTGTCCAAACTTTCACCACTGGTGAAATGGAATGGTACACTAGTGAAATGAAGTACACTAATTGCTACATTATATGAAATCTTTGAGAAGTACAGGAGAAGTATAAAGACTATGTAATCAAATGCCTCTTGCGGCAGTGTGTTGGATATATCTAAGGATTATTGGTGCAGATTTCCAGTAGGTAATTGGAGCCCAAGAGAGAAGTTGGTTCAGAAAATAGGCTTTTGTAAGATGTCTATAAAAAGAGTTTGAAAAAGGCACTGTGATGGAAAGAGACTTCAAAGGGTGGTGCCCTCTAGAACATAAACCTTAAAAGGGGTAGTAGAACGGGAGTATTCTGACAAGAAGAGTGGTTATAAAAGTAAGGAGAAGTGCTAGGAGAGGATAGTGTGCCAAAAGCTAAGGGAGCAGAGGTCTTACCTGAAGGGGGGTAGTCAATAGTGTAGGGCTAATAACAGAATAGTTTTTTGCAATTAAAATTTTGCTGATATCATCAAAAGCAAACTAAGTAAAAACAAAATCATCCTGGGAGTGACTCATAATTGAAAAAATAAGAAACCAATGAACATAAACCACACTTTCAATAAGTTTAGTCAAAAGTAAGAAATAGGACAGAGACTTAATGAGTAGGTAGTGTGGAGTTTCAAAGCAAAGAGGTCCTTATGGAGAAGAGAAGATTTACTAAGATACCAACATGTGGATGATTTACTGTCAATGATTTGGAGGAGAATACTGTGGACAATTTGGAAGTTATTGGAGATACAAAGATTGAAATTTTAAAAAGAGTTAATTTAAAAGAACAAGTATCAGTGAGAAAGTCTAAACATGTGTCTAAAACTCATGAAATTTTTAAATAATATTAATTCCCTAGAAGAAATGTTAGGTGAATATATGAAGTAGAATAGAAAAAGTTATCTGAAAATAGTAAAGATGGTACTAGAATCATATTAGCAGTTATTCTTTTATATTTCATGAATGGCTCCATATTTAAAAGAGAAATTATAAAAAAGGTAGTAGCTTAGAACTTACATAAATACTTAACGTGTTTGCAAGAATGGAGTGTTTTTGTATTTGCTTTCTGAGAAAACTTTTTTTTTGTAGTAATGTGTTTTGATAAATGAGGTAATATGTTAAAGGATTTGGATTTCTCTGAACAAGGCCCTGTATAAATATTTGTTTGCTAAATTAGACTTATTTAGAATTCATTTGGAACAGATGAATCACCTTAGACCTTTGCAAGTATAGTGTGTTCCGGGAAGGAGCTCAGTGTGAACAACTTAAGATCTGGAGTGTTATTACTTAGCCCAAAAATCTTACACTTTAGAGGAAAAAATTGCTGCAAGGGCAAGCTTTCTCTACTAAAAGTCAAGATTCCTTGCTTGACCTGGTGAAGTTACAGACTAGGTTGTGGCCAGATTTCCCCAGAGAAGGTGGTTCTCCTATCACAATATTTATGAAGCACACAGAGGAGCAGGTCAGCCTTGAGCCAGAATGAGAGAAACTTTTTTATCCCTCTGTCTGGCTCTCCCCAGGCTCCCTCACATGTGCACCTAATCAAAATCTAGTTGTGCAGTTGAAGCACTTGTGGGAAATTCAGAAATCCTTATGCTACTTCATAATCAAAGAATACAACCTTTACTGATTTCATTACTTGAAATTAGCAAAATCATTTTTATGCACTGTAAAATATTTTCTCACTTCCAGGTTGGTTATGGTTTTATTGAAGGGCTAAATTTTAAGAAATATGATGTGATAAATCCTTTGATCAATGGTAAACACATTTTTGACTGCCTATAATTTTTTATATATTTTTAAAATTTCTGTTGTTTCAACTGAAGTGTCTTCAGTTCACAGTGCTGACCTAGGTCAAATGGGAACAATTAACCTTTAAATAGCATAAAACACAAGAAAAAAATATAAGACATCATGTGGTGTCAGATTTTTATTTTCTAGTTTTATGGTATCATTTTCCAAGTAATCTTCAAGCTCTACATGTAGTACTTGGGTGTAGCATTTGAGTGATGTTTGTACACTTAGAAAAGGAGAGAGTTGTTCCAAAGCACATATTGGTATTCAATTCTTTAATGGTTTTGCATCAGAAAGAGCTTCTTAAATTTGCTATCAATTAGTGGTTTTTGTTTATTTTTGTACATTTTGTTTCTAACACCCTCAAATTTGATATGCATGAGGTTTTTGTATGCTTTATTCTATAGTCAGTGTGCATTAATTCGTATTATATCTGAACCTGCACTGGCATATAAGTAAGAAGATGCATTCAAGTTCCAACACCCTTTTATTATTACCTGAGAAACTAGGGAAAAAAATTAATCTCTTTGAAAATTACCAACCATTTACCCCTAGGATTGCTGTAAGAATTAAAATAGGTACTATGTATAAGAAATCTGCACAATGATTCTTAGTGGAGATTCAATGACAGTTGGCTTCTATTCTCCACTTTTTCTAATTCTTTCTGATTCTCAGTTTCCTCATCTGTTATATAATTTTTCTGAAACATCTCAGGAAAGTAGATATTTCTGTTTGTGAATCATAAATACAATGTCAAAAGCAGTTGTGATTGCTGTTCTGCGGTGCCTCATGAAAGATGTACAGAGAGGCATCAGAGAATCGTAATTCACTGAAGAATCATTCCCACAGATCCAACTACCGGAAAGAGATATAGGATTAGTCCTTTCCTACCCAATATTGAATTTAACTTAGGTTCTCTCACTATCACACAGTAATTCAGTCACAACTGTCATCTACAGTTTTCCTGCCTGTTATTCAAGTTCAAATGAAACAATCAAAAAACTTTCTGAGCAGAAACTGTGAGCGGAAAAAAGAATTAGGTAATTTAAGAATTGAAGAAGTATGTGATGTGTTTCCTTACTCCTAAGTTTTTAATATTCTGTGTGTGAAGAAAACAAATAGACTTCAAGCTCTTGCTATGACAGAATAGCTCGTATCAGATTAACTTTCCAACTGAGGGAACAGGAAGTGTAGGTAGGAATACAAAAACTGGAAAAAAAGTAGGTTTAGAAATTAAAAAAAAAACAACAAAAAAAACGTATTGAAAGACAATGGAGAGCAACAAATGCAGGCAGTGTTTCAGGGTATATGATCCTTTAGAGGAACAATACACAGTAGGAGAATTCCATTTTTATCCCAGCTTTATCTTCTAAGGGCATTTTCCAAACTGTGCTGCTAGGAAAAGAAAATTGGTAGGATTAACTGACTGAGAAGACAGAGTTCAGATCTGCTGGTACTTTACAGGCTAAATTCTTGACAGAAGGACAGTCCAGTGAAGTCACTCAAAAATCTGCCTACACACTCCCATGATGCTTTGGCCAGTACTTAAACTATGTGTATATAGTTTAAGTCACCTTAGAATTCAGTAAAATATGACATCTAGAATGTTGGAAAGCTGAGCAGAGATTTTAGCATCAGTGTTGTTCTGTGGAGACAGAGGGTGGAATTCAAGCATTTCAAAGATGGAGGAGGCTTCATAAACACCTTGGGCTTTCAGGTGAGACTCCAGAAAATCTATGTCCTAAGAGTAAAGGGGCCCACCAAAAAAAATAAGATTCATAGCTTGAGAGTAAGGGGAAATCTGAAGAAGAGCAGTCTTAAGGAAGCCTAAAACCATGCCTTTATACGATCACAGTGCTCTGCCTGTCAGAGAAAACTTAACTCACTTTGGGGGCAGATAGTATCGTCAAGAGCCTTTATGATTTTTTAAAACTTGTTTTATGGAGGTGTAACTTAGATACTGTAGATTGACTGTATACAAGGCATTAAATGTACAGGTTAATAAATATCTTCATGTATTTACACCTTTGTAATTACCACTCATTTCAAGATATAGAACATTTCTAGAACCCTAGAAGGTTCTCTCATCTCTCAGGGGTATTCAGTATTCTTATATCACCATCAGTTACTGTTGCTTGTTCTAAAATTAATATACATGTATATTTAATGTATATTAAATATACATTTGTATGTTTAATGCTCAACTCCTTTCACTCAACATAATAACTATGAGATTCATCTATATTGTTGTATGTATCTAAAGTTTCTTTTTATTGCTTTATAGTATTCTGTTATATGACTATTCCACAATTTATTAATTTAATCTGCTGTTGATAGAAATGAAGGTTCTTCCCAGGTTGGGGCTATTATGAAATATTCTTGTATACACTTTTGGAGGAACTTGTGCGCTCATTTCTCTTGTGAATATGACTAGGAGTGCTATAGCTTTAGCAGATGTTGCCAAAGTATTTTCCAAAGGGATGGTAAATATTTACGCTCCTAACAATGATTTTTGAGAGTTACAGTTACTCCACATTTTTTCTGACATTAGTATTGTGACTTTTTGGAATCTGAGTCTTCAGGGGAAATATGTAGTGGTATCACACTATGGTTTTGACTTGCATTCCTTTTGTAGATAAAAATGTTGACTACATTTTCCTATTCTTACTGACCATTTAGATTCCTTCTAACGAAGTCCCTGTTTAAGACTTGCCCTTTTTCATTGGGTGTTTTTTTAAAAAAATATTTGCAGGAGTGATTATATCTTCCAGTTATATCTTTTGTTGGATATGTGAATTGCAATATCTTCTCCCTGTCTATGAAGTATCTTTTCACTTAGTTAATGCTGTCTTATGATTGATAAAAATCTTTAATTTTCATAAAATCAAAGGATTATTTCTCTTCTTTTTAATTAGTGGTTTTGGGTATTGTTTAAGAAATCTTTTGCCTATACCAAAGATATAAAAATATTGTCCTATTTCTTTCTGAAAGCTTTATTGTTTACCAATCACAAGTAGGCCTATGATGTGTCTTGAATAAACTTGTACATATCCTATGAGCATATAAGGTAGGAGTCTATGTTCTTTTTCTTTTCTAATGAATAAATAGGCAATTGTCCCAGTATAATTTATTGAAAAGATGTCCTTTCCTCCAGTGAATTAGAGTTGGAACCATTGATGACTATACATTTGTAGGTCCATTACTAGATTGTCTTTTCTGTCACACTGGTCTATTTTTCTATGCATATGCCAAACTAGGCTCTCTTAATTACTCTAGCTTTAGAATAAGTCTTGAAATCTTATAGTGTAGTTCCTCCAACTTTGTTATTCATTATCAAGATTGTCTTGGCTGTTATAGGTTCTTTCCACTTATATATAAATTTTAGAATCAACTTTTCAATTTTCCCTCAAAATATGCTGTGTTTTCAGAGGATTTGGAGATAAATTTGAAGGAGAATTTTCATGCTAATTATATGGGATTTTCTAATCCTTTAAAATTTGGCTATTAAATTCTTTTTGAGCAATGTTTCGTAGTTTTTAGTGTATAATTCTTGTACATTTTGTGTTATATTTACTCCTAGGCAAGTGCAGATGATACAAAGAATTTCCTTTTATAATTGTTTGCTGCTGGTATAGAGAATTATTATCTTTTGAATGTTGACTTGTATCTGGCAACTTTGCTAAATTAATTAATTCCAACAGTTTAAATTCTTCTGGATAACTTTTCTTACATACACGATCGTGTCATCTATACACGATCGTGTCATCTGCAAGTAAAGCTTATTAATTTACAATAGTTATATTTTTATGCATTTTGCAGCTTTATTTTATGTTAATTATAGATACCATAGAGTTGTAAGAAAAAATACAGTACAATTCTATATGCCCTTCACCCAGTTTTCCCCTACAGTTAGATCTTGCTTAACAATATCATAACCAGGAAATTGATATTGATACAAGCCATCAATCTTAGTCAGATTTCAACAGTTTTACATGTGCTTCTTTGTATATGGGTGTGTCTGTGTGTTTTGTTCTGTGATATTTTATCATATCGCATGATCACAATCACAGTCAAGATACAGAAGAGTTCTGTTTACAAGGATAGCTTGTGCTACCCTTTTATAGCCACAGTTGCCTCCCCACTGACTGCAACCCCTTTCCTGCCCTCAGCTCTGGCAACCACTAATTGGGTCATTTCTATAATGTCATTTTAAGAATGTTATGTAAATGGAATGAAACCTTTGAGACTGTCTTTTTTTTTTTCCCCTCAGCATAATGACCTTGAGATTCACCCATCATACAATATTCAAATTGTATCAAAGTCTAGCCCTTCTTCTTGCTGATATTCCATTGTCTGGATGTATCATATTTTGTTTAACCAGTCACCCACTGAAAGACAAATGGGTTATTTCCAGTTTGGGGCGATCATAAATAAAGCTGCTGTGAACATTCATGTACAAGTTCCTGTGTAAACATAAGTTTCTAGTTCTCAGGGATAAATGCCCAACAGTGTTATTACTGAGTCATATGGTAAGTTCATGTTTAATTTTTTTAAGAAATTGCTAAATTGTTTTCCAGAGTGTCAGTTGACATTTCCATCATCAATATATGAGTGATCCAGTTTCTCCATACCCTACAGCATTTGATGTTGAGATTTATCCTACTTTGGATTTGCTCAGCTTCCTGAATCTTTAGATTTATATGTTTCACCCAGTTTGGGACTTTTACAACCACTATTTCCTTGAATAGTTTTTCAGTTCCACTCTCACTCTTCCCTTCTCTCAGAGTTCTAATTATACCAATGCTAATTCTTTTGTTATGGTCCAACAGATTCCTGAGGCTCTGGGTTTGTTGTTGTTGTTGTTTTACTTTTCAGTCTATTTTCCATTTTTGTTCAGATTGGGTAAATTCTATTGATGTGTTAATTTTACCGATTCTGTCCTCTGTCATCTCCACTCTATTACTGAGCCCATCAAGCAGGCTTTCTATTTCAGTTTTGTATTTTTTTGGTTCTATAATTTCCAGTTGGTCCCTTTTCATAACTTCTATTTCTTTTTTGATATTTTCTACATTTTTTATTTGTTTTAGGAAGGGTCACAATTGCTTCTTCAAGTCTTTTTATGATGGATGCTTTAAAACCCTTTTCAGAGAATTTCAACATATAATTTTTCTAGTGTTGACATCCAGTACATATTTCTATTCAGGTTGTCATTTTCCTGGTTCTTTCTAAGATGAGTGATTTTTGATTGTAGCCTAGATATTTTGGGTATTATATAATGAAACTTTGGATACTATGTAATCTTATTGTAGTAGGTAGCCCCCCTTTTGAAGTGTACTTCTGGGGCAGGTAGATGTGTCTGTTCAGGCCAGGCCCTGTCAAAACCACCCTGGCATAAGTGGAGTCCCAACTCACACTGCATTATTGCAGACAAATTCAGTTTCCCCTCTGCCCACTAACACCTTCTAGGTGAAACTGGGGCATCAGTTTGTACCTCTTTGTTGCCTCCAAGTGGAGGTTTAGGCTCAGCTTTCTGCTGGGCCCCACTGACACCAGTGGAGGGGAGCAGAGGAAGCAGAATGCCAACTAGCCCTTCTGTCCCCAACAACCTCCTCCTGCCTCCTTAATGCTAGATGAGGTGGAGACTCAGCTCCCCCACTGGGCCCCACTGATACTGGGAGATGGCCAGCATTTATGTTAATTAAGCTTACTTTGCACTGCCTCATTCAATCTCATTGCTGGTGGGTAGGTGTGAAGTTTCAGCTCCCTGTGGGTCACTGGTATGAATAGGGGTGAGGAAAACTTAGAATATTAACTAGTCCTGACTCATACTGCCTTGTACAGTCTCAGTGCTGTGGAAGGGGTGGAGGCTTAGCTTGTGGCTGGACCCCACTGATGCTGCCATGGTGGAGTAATTTTAGCACCACCTACGTCCAGGTTGGAGATCAGGGTATTGGCACATTACCATCTGCTTCAGACATGCAGAGGATAGAAGATCAGCTCCAGACTCAAAATGATGATACCACTTTATCAGGGAATTGGAGCGCTGTCAGCTTTGGCCAGTTTGGGGATGGGATTAGTTTCTAGCTTGACACCAACATACCACTAGGGAGGAGAATTGGTGAGCTGCTGCCAGGTTTCTGCCTATCAGGGGTAGAGATGATAGATGATTAGCTTCCTGTTCCGTCTCTGAAATCTTGCAGGGAGTGGTGCACATTTTTTCTGTTGGTGTTTTACTGGAATATGCTGGGTATTGCCGATAAGGATTTTTGTAGTAAGGCCACATATTTCTGGTCCTTGGGCTAAGTGGAACAGGCTTTTCTTGGAGCTTTTTTGTTTTTGTTTTCTGTTTGTGCCTGTTGCAGGTCTTGGATTGAAAGCTTCTACAGCACCCTGCTGGGATATATGGCAACTAATAAGAGAACCAGGGAACTCACTGTCCTGCCATTCCTCAGGTCCCAAAGTCCCTAGGCAGTTTTCCTTCTTCTTTCCACCTTTCTGCACCTTCTGCTGCTTGTCTGTTGTGTTATGTCCAGAGTTTTCAATTGTAAGAGACAATGTCTGGGAAGAATGGGGCTGTATCATCTTAGTCAAAACCAGAAGTCTTTTTTATGTCTTTTTTGTACTGGCCAAGACCTCCAGTACAATATGTGAAACCAGTCAAGATAGTTGACTTTCTGTTTTATTCCATGATTGGGGTAAATTTTTCAGTACATTATTAGTATGCTCTTTTGGTAAGTATTTTTGTGTGATTAAGGAAATTTCCTTATATTCCTAGTTTGCCAAGAGCTTTTAGAATAAATTAAATTTTAATCTAATGCTTTTTTTTTTGTGCTGTAATTGAAAGAACAATATGGTTTTTCTCCTTTGTTTTGCTGAGGAGGCAAAGTATATTGATTGATTTTCAAATGTTAAATCAAACTTGCATTTTTGGAAAAAAAACACACTTTGTCCTTTTAATTTAGTGTTGGATTTGATATTCTAATATTTCATTAATAAGGACTTTTGTTTTTATGGTATGAGAGAGATTACTTTCTTAAATTTATTCATTGGATTCTTAATTTTATATCTGTTTCTTTTTCAGTTATAAAAGTTTTATTTTCTTTGACATCTAACTTCCTTTGTATTGTTACTAATTTTCTTTCAAAATTAACTTCTTATATTAAACTATGTGAGTTATAATTCCAATATTTTGAGCCCCTGTTGTTCTGTTTATTTTGTCTGTTGCTTCCTTTAGTTTTCATTTACATAGTCTCTTTTTTTTTTTTAAATTAGACCTATGATGTCAGGGACATATGCTTTCAAATCCTCCTGGTTTTGCCATTTACTGACTGTGTGATTATGAATAATCAACAAGACAGTATTCCTGATGTAATATGGGAATAAAAGCACTTTTCTTGTGGTATTAAAGTGAATAATAAGTGAGATATCTGTAAGAGTGGCCAGTACTCTTTAGTCTTTCTTGACAAATTTGTTCCTTTCACAATTTTCTTTCTCCTTTTGTAATTTTTCATTTCTGTAGAAGGCAGGATGAGAAATATTTTTCCTGACTACCTCATTTTTTAAATTTATTTTAATATTATAAATCAGATACGGTGGCTTCCTTCTTACAAAAAAATTTTTAAACACTATGACCTGTGTTTAGAGCACCTAGTGATAAAAAATAATAGCTATTTTTGAGACTTTACTACTATCTAAACACTGTATACACAATTTTCATGAATCCATACAGAAGTCACATGAGGTAGGTGCTAACAACATTCACATTTTATGGACAGAAAGAGACATGAAGTACCTTGCGTAAGGGCATGGAGCCAGAATCCAAGCCCAAGAAATCTGACTCCAGTCCAGATAACACACTCACCTACTTATCCTTTGTTTCTCACCTGCACATTTTGATTAAGAGCCACTGTATTGTAGCAGTTAAAACACAGACTCTGCAGTCATATTGCCTCAGGTTGACTCCTGGTGCTGTTATTTATGGTGTGAGACATCAGGCAAGTTGCTGAAAACTGAGTTTTCTCATATGTAATAATTTGTATTATGATCTGTATTAAGTGTTGGGTCATTCATGTAGTCTTTTCTCCTGGAGGCATGATCGTTTTGATTGTGTAACTGACATTATATTTAGAAATTTATTTGTAGAAATGATTTGAGGATTAGATTAGTGTCATAATCCTACTTGGAGGACTCTACTTCTGCTAAGTATCCAGGGACACCAACAATCTGAGATTACTTTAATCAATTCCCAGGAGTTGAGAATATTTGAAGCTTTTATTCAAAGTTTCTGTGAGAGCCAATCTAGTTCTATTTCCAGGTCACTCTTTTCCTAGGTTGGAGCCTTTTAGAGTCCCAATCCAAAGTGTTAGAGTTACCAAGACTTCCAAGTTTTTTAAGTCCTGAACTCCAAAGATTTATTCCCTGCCCCAAGATGTTTTCAGAAATGCTTCTCACATTCTCAGAATGTCAAACACTTCCAGCAGAAAAGCTGTTCTGAGTGTTGTTTGTTTTTTTGTTTTTGTTTTTTAAGCTCTTTGTTGGAATATAATTGCTTTACACTTTTGTGCCAATTTTTGAGGTACACCAAAGTGAATCAGCTGTATTTATACATATATCCCCATATCCGCTCCCTCCCATGACTCCCTCCCACCTTCTCTCTCCTGGCCCTCTAAGGCATCACCCATCATCGAGTTGATCTCCCTTTGTTATACAACTTCCCACTAGCTCTCTATTTTACAGTTGGTAGTGTATATATGTCAATGCTACTCTCTCACTTCATCCCAACTTCCCCTTTGCCCCACACCCCCCACAAACCCGTATTCTCCAGTCCATTCCCTGCATCTGCATCCTTCTTCTTGCCCTGTCACTAGGTTCATCAGTACCATTTTTTTTTTTAGATTCTGTATATATGAATTAGCATACAATATTTGTTTTTCTCTTTCTGGCTTACTTCACTGTGTATGACAGACTCTAGGTCTATGCACCTCATTACATATAGCTACATTTCATTCCTTTTTATGGCTGAGTAATATTCCATTCTATGTATGTGCCTCATCTTCTTTATCCATTCATCTATTAATGGGCAATTAGGTTGCTTCCATGTCCTGGCTATTGTAAATAGTGCTGCAATGAACATAACGGTAACTGTTTCTTTTTGGATTATGGTTTTCTCTGTGCATATGCCCAGTAGTGGGATTACTGGATCATATGGTAGTTCTATTTGTAGTTTTTTAAGGAACCTCCAAACTGTTTTCCATAGTGGCTGTACCAACTTACATTCCCACCAACAGTGCAGGAGAGCTCCCTTTTCTCCACACCCTCTCCAACATTTCTTGTTTCTAGATTTTGTGATGATGGCCATTCTGACTGGTGTGAGGTGATAGCTCATTGTGGCTTTGACTTGCATTTCTCTAATAATTAGTGATGTTGAGCATTGTTTCATGTGTTTGTTGGCCATCTGTATGTCTTCTTTGGAGAAATGTCTATTTCGGTCTTCCACCCATTTGTAGATTGGGTTATTTGCTTTTTTGGTATTAAGCTTCATGAGCTGCTTATATATTTTGGAGATTAATCCTTTGTCTGTTCCTTCGTTGGCAAGTATTTTCTCCCATTCTGAGGGTTGTCTTCTTGTGTTGTTTATGGTTTCTTGCGCTGTGCAAGAGCTTTTAAGTTTCATTATGTCCCATTTGTTTATTCTTGATTTTATTTCCATGATTCTAGGAGGTGGGTCAAAAAGGATCTTGCTTTGATGTATGTCATAGAGTGTTCTGCCTATGTTTTCCTCTAGGAGTTTTATAGTGTCTGGCCTTACATTTAGGTCTTTCATCCATTTTGAGTTTATTTTTGTGTATAGTGTTAGGAAGTGTTCTAATTTCATTCTTTTATGGGTTGCTGTCCAATTTTCCCAGCACCACTTCTTGAAGAGGCTGTCTTCTTTTCCATTGTACATTCTTGCCTCCTTTGTCCAAGATGAAGTGCCCGTATGTGTGTGGGTTTACCTCTGGGTTCTCTGTTCTATTCCATTGATCTTCCTTTCTATTTTTGTGCCAGTACCATGCTGTCTTGATCACTATGGCCTTGTAGTATAGTTTGAAGTCAGGAAGCCAGATTCTACCAACTCCATCTTTCCTTCTCAAAATTGCTTTGGCTATTTGGGGTCTTTTGCATTTCCATAAAAATTGTAAGATTTCTTGTTCTAGTTCTGTGAAAAATGCAATGGGTAATTTGATAGGGATTGTGTTGCATCTGTAAATTGCTTTGGGTAGTATAGTCATTTACACAATGTTGATTCTTCCAATCCAAGAACATGGTATGTCTCTCCATCTGTTTCTATTGTCTTTGGCCTCTTTCATCAGTGTCTTATAGTTTTTTGCATGCAGGTCTTTTGCCTCCTTAGGCAGGTTTATTCCTAGGTATTTTATTCTTTTTTTTGCAAAGGTAAGTGGGAAAGTTTCCTTAATTTCTCTTTCTGCTTTTTCGTTGTTAGTGTATAGGAATGCTAGAGATTTCTGTGCATTAATTTTATATCCTGCTACTTTACTAAATTCATCGATTAGTGCTAGCAGTTTTCTGGTAGGGTCTTGAGGGATTTCTATGTATAATATCATGTCGTCTGCACACAGTGACAATTTTACTTCTTCTTTTCCAATTTGGATTCCTTTTATTTCATTTTCTTCTCTGATTGCTGTGGATAAAATTCCAAAACTATGTTGAATAATAATGGTGAGAGTGGACACCCTTGTTTTGTTGTGTTCTTAGAGGGAACACTTTCAGTTTTTCACCATTTAGAACGATGTTGGCTGTTGGTTTCTCATATTTGGCTTTGATTATGTTGAGGTAATTTCCTTCTATGCCTATATTCTGGAGAGTTTTTAACATAAATGGATGTTGAATTTTGTCAAAAGCTTTTTCTGCATCTATTGAGATTATATATGGTTTTTATCCTTCAATTTGTTGATATGATGTATCACATTGATTGATTTGCATATATTGAAGAATCCTTGCATTCCAAGGATAGACCCCATTTGATCATGGTGCATGATCTTTTTAATGCTGTTGGATTCTGTTAGCTAATATTTTGTTGAGGATTTTGCATCTGTATTCGTCAGTGATATTGGCCTGTAATTTTCTTTTTTTGTGACATCTTTGCCTGGTTTTGTTATCTGGGTGATGGTGGCCTTGTAGAATGAGTTGGGGAGTGTTCCTCCTTCTGCTATATTTTGGAAGAGTTTGAGAAGGATAGGTGTTAACTCTTCTCAAAATGTTTGATAGAATTCACCTGTGAATGCATCTGGCTTTGGGCTTTTGTTTGTTGGGAGATTTTTATTCACAGCCTCAATTTCAGTGGTTGCGGTTGTTCTGTTGATATTTTCATTTCTTCCTGGTTCAGTCTTGGAAGATTGTACTTTTCTAAGAATTTATCCATTTCTTCCAGGTTATCCAATTGATTGGCATATAGTTGCTTGTAGTAGTCTCTCATGATCTTTTGTATTTCTGTGGTGTCTGTTGTTACTTCTCCTTTTTCATTTCTAATCCTGCTGATTTGCATCTTTTGCCTTTTTTTCCTGATGAGTCTGGCTAATGGTATATCAATTTTGTTTACCTTCTCAAAGAACCAGCTTTTAGTTTAATTGATCTTTGCTATTGTTCCCTTCGTTTCTTTTTCATTTATTTCTGCTCTGATCTTTATGATTTCTTTCCTTCTGCTCACTCTGAGTTTTTTTGTTGTTGTTGTTCTTCTTTCTCTAATTGTTTTAGGTGTAAGGTTAGGTTGTTTATTCGATATTTTTCTTGTTTCTTAAGGTAGGACTGTATTGCTATAAACTTCCCTCTTAGAACTGCTTTTGCTGCATTCCATAAGTTTTGGGTTGTTGTGTTTTCATTGTCATTTGTTTCTAGATATTTTTTGAATTCCTCTTTGTTTCTTTAGTGATTTCTTGGTTTTTTAATAGCATATTGTTTAGCCTCCATGTGTTTGTATTTTTTGCAGTTTTTTTCCTGTAATTGATATCTAGTCTCATGGTGTTGTGGTCAGAGAAGATGCTTGATACAATTTCAATTTTCTTGAATTTACCAAGGCTTGATTTGTGACCCAAGATGTGATCTATCCTGGAAAATGTTCGGTATGCACTTGAGAAGAAAGTGTATTCTGCAGTTTTTGGATGGAATATGCCTGTGATTTGAATGTTGGTGCACTTAATGTTATCACTGAAGTCTCTGAGACTGTCTTCTATTCTTTTTATTCTTTTTTCTTTTTCCTGCTCTGTGGCAGTTATTTCCCCCATTCTGTCTTTCAACTCACTTATTCGTTCTTCTGCCTCCGTTATTCTGCTCGTTATACCATCTAGAGTACTTTTAATTTCGGTTGTTTGTTTGCTCTTTAGTTCTTTTGAGTCCTTATTAAGTGTTTCTTGTATTTTCTCTATTTTGTTGCTGAGATTTTGGATCATCTTTGCTATCATTACTCTGAATTCTTTTTCAGACAGTTTTCCTATTTCCTCTTCATTTATTTGGTCTTGTGGGTTTTTTCCCTTCTCCTTTGCCTGCATGGTGTTTCTTTGTTTTCTTATTTTGTCTAATTTATAGTATTTGCTGTCTCCTTTCCCTATGCTGCCTAGTAGTAATTCCTCTTGTTTCTGCCCTCTGCCCCCTATGGTGGGATTTGTCCAGTGTCTTGTGTAGGCTTCCTGGTGGGGCGGGGTATGCTGTCTGCTTTCCTGTGTGTTTCTCTGTGTCTCTTCTCTCTGATGAGCAGGGCTGTGTCAGGTGGTGTGTTTTAGGGTATCTGTGAGGTTAATATGGCTTTAGGTAGTCTGTGTGCTGATGGGTGGGTTTATGTTCCTGTCTTGTTTGTAGTTTGCTGTGAGGTGTCCAGCACTGTCAGTTGCAGACTCCCTAGTAGTCTAGCATCCTGGATTCAGTGCTCCCTCCCCAGAGCCTGCTACTTGACTCCTGATGGAGTAGTCCAGACTTCAGAGGTTGCTTGTCCCGGCAATAAAGGGGTTTAAAAAAGACTCTCCAAGCCCCAGACTAATGGCAGAGTGTTGAGTCAAGCAAATACCAGTTATGTTGGGATCTTTGCAGTCCTTTCTGGTGTCCGAGGTCATTTGCTGGTCTTCAACTGGTTCTCTGTGGAAATTATTGCATCTTTTGATGTATTCTTGATGCATCTGTGGAGAGGGATGCATTCCATGTCCTTCTACTTCACCTCCATCTTTCTTCCCTTCCTCAGTGTTGTTTTAACTCTTTGGATTTCTACCTTCAAGTGGATGTAGTACCAGTAAAATATCTTCTTTTATTATCTGTCAATATTTATATACCTTTATATCGCTATCTTTCTATCTATCTATCTATCAGATTGTTCTAGTTGTCCTTGGTGGGAAGATTGATCAAATTGTTCAATCTACTAAAAAGCAAATATGATTTTCACACTTAAGTTCCAGTGATTAATAATTCTTTGAATGCCAAGTTTATGATTTTTATTTTTTCATTTTACTTGTTTTTATCTTCTACAATGAGTATTAGATGTGTAATAAGAAATATTTATTTAAAAATATAAATTGTGAAAGATCAGGATGGTAGAGATCATGTTTGATAGTAAGTCATAATGAAAGTCATGGAAGAAAATACAACATGAAGTCACAGAATTCATGAATCATAGGCAACATAAAAACTACAGCCAGATGTATCTGCTCCTCATATACTGCAGTGTGCTGCTCTTAGGAGTACTCAATTTAACTCAACCAAAAAAACTTTTAGTGTGTCATTGATGAATTGTGATGTATCCGGAGAAAGCAGAAAAATCTTGAGCTTTTAGTTGCAATAAGGAAGAGCTGGGATAAACAGGGAAAGTTTAACTGAGAAAATATATGATTTAGAAGAAATATGATAAAAATCTTCATATATTATGCTGGAGAAAGAGTTTAGTGCATGTTGCTTTAAAAGGCAAAAATAGGGAGTTAAATGAAGGGACGCTTTCCAAATAATCAGGAAGTTTACCAGTGCTATATAGTATGGAGAGCTTTGCAAAACAACATTATCTGGCACCTGAAGTGTTAAACTAATGGGTGGATGGCTACTTCTCAAGCTTCCCTTAATGAGTGTATCCATTACAAATCTAAAATATTGTAAAATTTATGTTTCTAGGGTTGTTTTATATGGGATTATTATAGGGGTAAGAGTTTAAGATCAAATAAACAAGGTAATCTGAAAACTAAATTATGCCTTACTTGTATATGACTGTTGCCAGTGGATATGGTAAGGACATGGAAACCAGAAGGATTCCCTGAAAAATTATCAAGTGATTTGGTGGTTTCCTATATATGTAGAAGATAAAGTAGAATAATCAAAATTCCTTTTTAGTGTGCATTAATTATAGGAAGAATGTTGGATTAAGTGGAATCAATAATGTGAAAAATCACATTATAAATTGTAAAAGACTTTAAAATATTTATTATTACATAAGTTTTTGTATAAATGTTGTTTCCTGATTTGTGTAACTACTTCTTTTTTTGAGAAGCAGTCACTTGTCCTATAAAATTTTCCACCTCTGTAATCTGTCCTGCTGAAAAATTGCAACAATCCATGTATGAATAATAGAAATTTTTCATTATTTCTCCCTAATTCAATTTTTAGATTTCCCAATTTAAGGGAGTTCAGGCTCATTATCCACCCTGGAAAGGTAGATTATTTCTGATATAATAGTATTACTTTAGTATGGAATTTTAAAAAAAATGGCATAATACTTCTCAGTGTCTGATAAAAATAGTTATTTTTTTCATTTTTCTTCTACTATTTGCATAACTTTATACAAAAAACTTGAGTTGTACCAAGAAACAAGGTCATTTAACCTTATATGGTTCTCTTTATGTGGTTATTGGAGACAGAATAATAGCTAACCCAAGACATCTAGATTTTAACCCCCAGAACCTGTGAATATTTACTTCACAAAAGGAGCTTTACATATGTGATTAAATTAAGAACCCTGATATGGGAGATTATCTTGGATTATGCAGACCCAGTCTAATCATGTGAGTCTTTAAAAAGCACAGAATGTTTCCAGGCTGGAGTGAAAGACAGATGTAACTACCAAGGAGTGGTTTTGAAGATGGAGAAAGGGGGCATGAGCCAAGGAATATGTGTGGCCTTTAGATGCTGGGAAAGGGAAAGGAATACAGAACTGCCAACACCTTGATTTTAGCCCAGTGAGACCTGCATCAGATTTCTGACCTAAAGAAGTATAAAATGACAAGTTTACATTGTTTTAAACCACTATGTTGGTAGCCACAGTAGCCATGGAAAACTAATACTGTCCTGTTCTCATGTTTGCTACAACCATGGATTCTCTTACTCATCTTATTATTTGGGATATAGTCAGAAAAAGAAAAATGCTGAGTCCAATTACCACTGACTTCAACAAAGAGAGTTTTATTTTCTCATGTAACAAGAAATCCTGAGTTAGGCCACCCAGGGCAGGTGCTGCTGCTCAAGTGTGTCATGCTGACCCAGACTCATTTTAGCTTCTTGCGCTGTCATTCATAGCAGGTGTTTTTTATTATTGTTGTTGATTGTAAGATGGCTGCCACTTCTCTAGGTATCTCATCCTCACCTCAAGAGGGAAGAATATGAAGAAATGAGTGAGCAGACAGCAAAATGACATCTTTGCAAAGCTTTTCCAGAAGACCCGCTCAGCCTTTTCACATTTCTGTCATTGCCCAGATAGGTTCATATGGATACCCTGGTTGCAAGGTAGTTTAGAACCTGGACTTCTTAGCAAGGTACATTGCTACCCTGAATGAATTTGGAATACTGTTAGTAAGGAACAAGTAGAGTAGATTAGAACATATCATTACCTTTTACTTCCATTGCTACACATTTTAGGAAGTGCAGAGCCTATTACTGGAATCAAAAGGGCATTCCTACACTCTGAAAAACTAACTATGAGCAAATTGTATAAAGGGCTGGAACAGACAGTCCCTGATTTGGAGACATGGATGATAGGAATTAAGAGGTGGAGAAGAATTATTTGGAAAAGGGATGTATGATTTAAAAGATTTCCTCATCAGCATATTCATCTAGCCTACCTCTGTTTTTTCCTTCCTGGCTTTTCATCATAGCAATATTCCAAGATTTAAGTTTGAGATTTATCTTTCTATTATTCTCTATGAAACTCTTCTACTGATAATTTCAAATACCTGTAGGTTGTTTTTTAGTATATTGCCAAGGGCCAACTTAGCCAAGTAAAAGGAATATCCTTTCACTTTTCTCCCATAGTCCCTAAATAAAAGTTTAGAAAACTAGGCTTGCAGGCCAAATCCAGCTCATCATTTAGTTTTCTAAATAAAATTTTATTGGAACACTTACGTACATATTTCTTATGGTCGTTTGTGCTACAATCGCCGATTTCGGTAGTTGCAACAGAGACATATATCCTTCAGAGCTGAAAATATATACTATCTGGTGTTACAGATAGTATTTGCCAACATTTGCCCTAAATTAATGACAGTTATTTTATGATATGGGGTTGAAGTGGGTAGAGGAAATATTATCAGTAGAAACTGGATTCTAACCACTATAAAATGCTTTTTCCTTGTGTTGGGAGTTTATCTCCCAACCTCTTCTGACACTTCAGTCAGGAGCGTTGCATCATTTAAGTTTTGTAAAAACACCTTGGTACTTTGATATCTCCCTCTTACCTAGTATTAATAGATCAACAAATGAATACCCAGAATTTTTCATCTTGAATATCAACTAGACACAAAGGGGAAAGCAATCAGAAACAAAGGAGTAGCAGTTAGTACAAGTCAATTCTGTTCATTACAATAAAAATCCATGCAAATATCTTGCCTAATCCTGGAATTTCTGCAACTCCAGACCTCCATAGTAAATAGTTAAAAGCCCAAAATATTCTTTCAATCAAAGTCATACTAACTAGATAATTAAAGCATATGTGATATATGTCCTAAAAACAGAGTGTATAAAGTGCTTATAGAGGACAAAGAGCATTTCTCAGATGCAATTGAGTTGTCATGAAGGATAAGTGGAATTTTACCAAGTAGACAACACAAGGAAAGAAATCTTAGGTTGGGGTAAGAGAACATTTAATAAATATTGTGTTAGACACTTAAATGAATGTTATTTTGTATTAGTTTTCTAAGGTTGCCATAGGAAAGTATGGCAGACTGGACAGCTTAAGCAATAGGAATTTATTTTTTCACAATTCTGGAGATCAAGTTGTTGGCAGGGTTAGTTTCTTCTGAAAACAGTCTTCTTGACTTGTAATCAGCTGTCTTATCTGTCTTCTCCTGTATCTTCACAAGGTCTTCCCTCTGTATGTGTCTATGTCCTAATTTCCTTTTCTAATAAAAACACTAGTCATTTTAGATTAGGGCCCACACTAATGACTTAATTTTAATTATCTTTTTAAGTTCCCTATTTCCATATATAGTCACATTCTGAGGTGCTTAGGGTTAGAATATCAACATATAAACATCAGGGTGATAAATTCAGTGCATAACATATGTATCCATGGATTTAGAAGCATTTTGATTAAACTATAGGATAAAATGATACACTAGGAGGAATGATGAAATATGTGGCTATGAAGGTAGTCAAAATCAAAATTTGGATATCATAGTAAAGCGTTTGGAATTATTTTGCAAATAATGATGAATCAAAGGCTGATTTTAAACAGAGAAATATCATGATCAGAATTACATTAAAAAAAATGTCTTTACGGTAGTGGAGAAAGTTGTAAAATGGGTGAGATTAGAAGCAAGAAGACCAGGAGGATAGTTTTTCCAATAGTCCATACCATTGAAGGTGGAGATCTGAATAAAGGCAGTGGAGTGCTATACAGAAGGGAAAGGGCATATTTCTGGGCTAATTTAACTTTCCTACACCCTTGAAATTGGGATGGAGAGAGGAAACAGAAGCTGCTTGGTTGGTAGTGGCTCTATTCATGGAGACAGGAATGGAAAAGGTGATTTCAGTTTGGAATGTTTTACTTTGAGGTATTGTGATGATTAATTGTTTGTGTCAACTTGACTGGGCCACACGGTTAGACATTATTCCGGGTGTGTCTGTGAGGGTGTTTCTGGATGATATTAACTTTTGAATCAGTAGACTAACTAAAGCAAATAGTCCTCCCCAATGTAGGCAGGTCTCATCCACTCCACTGAAGGCCTGAATAGGACAAAATGTTGAGCAAGAGAGAATTCATTACCTTTTCCTAATGGTCTTGGTAGTGGAACATTGAATTAGACTGGAATTTATACCATTGGCTTTCCTGTAACCAGGCCTTCAGATTACAGATCTTGGGACTTCAACAGCCTCCATAATTGCATGGACCAATTCTTTATTATTTTCTCTCTGTCTGTCTGTCTGTCTAGCTGTCTGTCCTCCTATTGGTTCCATGTCTCTGGAGAACACTGATACAGTAAGTACTCATGGGGCATCCAGTAAGGGACTGGAAAAAATCCTTGAAGCAGCTAAAGATAGAGGTCTAAATTAGAGAACAAATTTGTGAATCATTAATGTTTATAAGAGTTAACTAAAGTACCAATCGGAAAAATAAAAATCACCATTCAATAATAAATTTCAGATGCAACTTCATATGTGACCCGGTTTCCTTCAGAATGCCTCAGGATGTGCTTTGATCTTTCCTGTTTTCACAGCTTCCCTTGAGCTGGGAACTATCTTAGACCTCCTCAGAGCTTGGTGCCATGAAAATGTAATAGTTTCATTTATTCTTTTCTAATTCATGAGATGATAAAACCTTTGATTAGCTGTCATTATCAGGAATAAACCTCTCATCTCCTGATTAAAGTGAAACATTCAAATTTGTTTCCTTGTTTTACAACTACCCATTCTCCAATCCTTTAAATACCCAACTCTCCCATATACTTCCTAAACTTTTAATTTGTTTCATTGCTCCATCCAAATCCCTTAACTTGATGTTGAAAATGCCATGGTCTGGGTCCAGTCTAGTCCTTTGATTCCATCCTCCCCCTCTACACACGCTCGGCCCACCTTTCCATTCTTAGGTCCAATTTATATTTATCCAGCTCTTTGTTTTGCTACTTAAAGCAGGAATGTCCAAGACCTACGTCTTCCATAAAAGCTTTCTTGATTGCCCCAGCAATGATTTTCTCTGAATTATCTATGACGTTTATTTTGGTAAAAAATAATTTCCTTCTTTATATAATGTTTTGTCAGTTTGAACTGCTATAACAAAATACCACAGATTGAGTGGCTTAAACAACAGAAATTTGTTGTTTATAGTCCTGGAAGCTAGGAAGTCAAAGAACAAGGTGCTGACTGGTTTGATTCCTACTGAGAGTTCTCTTCCTGGCTTGCATATGGCCTCTTTCTTCTTGTGTACTCACATGACCTTTCCTTGGTGTGTGTGCACGCAGAGAGCTTTCTCTTTTTATCCACCAATCCTATCAGATTAGAACCCTACCCTTATGACCTCATTTAACCTTATATACCTCCTAAATGCCCTTTCTCCAAATACAGTCCCATTGGAGGTAAGGACTTTAACATATGAATTTTGAGTGAACACAATTTAGTCGATAGCATGTAGTCGCTTAACTGAGTTATATGTGTATATATTTTACCTCTTTAGCTAGACTTGAATTCCTCTAAGGAAGAGTCCCTGATTTATATTTGCTTCTTCTATCTTTATTCAGTGTTTCCCACCTGGTTGTTAGGCATCTAGTCACAAATACATATTTGATGAAATAGTGGCACTGGATCACTTCTCTTAATATGAACAGTCTCAATGTCCCTTCCTACTTTGCTGACTCTCATCTTCCTATGATGGCCCAGGTTTAGGTTTCCAGGTAGTGCATATTTATTCCTCTTATAGTTTAGCTTGACAAATGATTAACATTAAGAATTAAGAATTATATACCATCCAATTCTAAACTTTATCCTTAGGATGGGCATAGGTTTTCATATACTAATCCCTCTATCCTTCTTTGGCCAGTGACAAATAAGTCCTAGCTATTACTTTCACTAGTTCCCCCCTCATCTTCCCTCTTCTCTCCTCTCCCTCTTTCTTTCTCTCTCTCTTCCCCCATCCCCGCCATGTTCTCTCTTTACTTTTCATTTTTTTAAAGGGATGTGAGAAGATTATAAGGAAGAAAGAATCAACTTTTCCCTTAACTGTGAACAATGTTTAAATTTTAAAAAAGAGAAGTGTAAAAATGACCCTAGACAAATATTGAATTTTCTTTTTATGCATTAATACACACTTTTTAGATCATTTGTATGTTGTAATCTATCAAATCAAAGCCTGTGGGTAGACTCTAATCCATGAATTATTGACAGCCACGCCAGTAGTGTGTCCTTTGAGGCTCTTACTGTCTATTTTGTAAAAGCCTAAGTGGGTTTTTTTAATGTGTGGTTCAATAGTGGTTCTTTTGCTATGCCAAAGTTTAGAGTCAGGCTTTACTTAGGAGCAACATAAAAGTTCATTTAGCTTATAATTATTGAGGGAATGATAGCCTAAATTAGTTATATCTGAATTTGTACTATTTTAAGAAGATATTTTAATAAACATAGTTATATTCTGTTCTTACCAGAACAGATTTTCTAATTTGATTTTGAAATAATAGCCAACTTTTAGGATCTTGATGTAACTTCTTTAGGAATATATTCACCAATGATTCCAGTACATAAAGTAAGGAATGGCCCAAAGTGATGATAGGATCTTTGGAGGCTAATGTTTGGGAATTGAATTTTTGCTTTTTATTTTAACACCTCCAAGGTGACCCTTCACTCCTGCATTGCCCACTTTCACACTCTTACCCTTCACTAAATTATGTCCTTCCCTGCTTTAGTGCTTTGTACCCTGCAACACACACACACATAAATAAGTCCCTGATAATTAACAAAACATGGTTTTTAAAAGTCTGACCAATATATATAGGCTGTATACGAGTTTGTATATCATAAAGAATTTCTTTGTGTATGAGTTTGTTAATGTCTTAATGCTGCTGTGATAAGAGATTACACATAGAAATTTTTTTTTGTAATCTTAAATACAGAAACAGTATTTCAGAAGAGTTTAAAGCATGTGAGTCAGTATCAGACAGACCTGTCTCTAAGCGCTGTCTGTGCCATGTATTAGGCTTTTGGCCTTGGGCAAGTTGCTTTTAAGTGCTTAAGCTATGGTATCTTAGTCTATAAAACATGATAAGGATGTGCCCACCTGCTATGCTTATTGTAGTAAGTAAATTTCATAATGCACGTACAGCAATGGCTCATATTAAACATTCAATAAAAGTCAGCCGTTCCTAATATAGACTGGCACTAATACATTCTCTCCAAGTCATTGATACAAATCCCTTTTCTGTAATCCTGTCTTTAAAATAATA
Source organism: Hippopotamus amphibius kiboko (assembly GCF_030028045.1). Taxonomy (NCBI): domain Eukaryota; kingdom Metazoa; phylum Chordata; class Mammalia; order Artiodactyla; family Hippopotamidae; genus Hippopotamus; species Hippopotamus amphibius. The sequence goes on along the minus strand of NC_080187.1, from coordinate 189,728,851 downwards.
GGTACCTATATGAATATTAGCAAAAATGAAAATATCAAGCTCTTAGGAAACATCCTGACGTTTTAATGAATAAATGAATATCACTTGTTATTCTTTATTTGCTTAATTTTTTATTAATTGTTTGCAAATGTTCTTGCTTAAGAATCTTAAAAAAGAACCTAAGTTGGTGGGAGCTATCAATAACATTTTGTTTTATTGCATTTTTTTGGTAGTAAACCCCTTCTTAAAGTAGTCTTATGTCCAGTCTGGCTCCATATTATAATAAATTCCAAATTAATGGAATCCAAATAGTGATTTTTGCCTTATTTTATTTCATGGGATATTATTGCCACCACTGATTTGGAATGTCAGTTCTGCTTAGTAGCTCTGCCTTTGATAGCAAAAAATGCTTTTCAAAAATGAGACCTAGAAAGCCTTCTTATTTTCATTTCCATTTTCCAGGACAACCGAAGCTTTTACGAGGCTAGAAAAAGCTTTAAAGATTCTCACTCGTCCATTGCATCCTTTGTCATATAATCCAAAGGAAAAGAGCATCTCTCTTCAATAATGTCAAGCTGTTAGAATGATAACATCTAGCCCCTGAACACCTACATGTCTCCATTGGGCATTTACTCCATACTCAGGCTGTGTAATATGCTTTCTACATTAAGGGCAGAAGTGAGCTCAGCAAGGGGTCAGAAGGAACCCCTTCAGTGTGGCAGTCAAGAAAGAGCCTCAGGTGCACATGGGGACCTGTTATTTCCTGGAGTCAAGAAATTCATTGCTGTAAAGTGTCTTCCTATGTTGCCCCCTTTCTTGACTCTACTCAAAGAAATGGTTGCTGTAATTAATTAGAAAGTCCTAGAAAAGAAAGCTGTTTCTTTCTTATACCTAGAGTATAGACTCTATATTACCACATTTCAAAGTTCCAACAGACGATTGGGTTGGCAGATCTTGCGAATATCTGGTGTTAAAAATAATGGGAAACGTAACCCCTAAGAAGTGAGTCCTGACTTCCCTCACCAGAGTGCCTCACTATAAGTGTGCTCCCAGCTCTATAATCCTGCTGCATGCTGACATCTATTTCTGAGCTGGCAACTTCTGGGTCCTCTTGAGTTAGGGGACGTGGGACCACTGTATCCCCACTGAATTATCCCTATATGGATTTGTACAGACCTAAGGATTTTAAGTGGCAAGATACCTATTGTGAATCCAGAATATAGGCCATAATTTTAAAACCATTTTATTAGGTGTGAGTGGCATACAAAAAATATAGTTAATGTATATGATTCAGTGATTTTGGAGATGAGTATACATCCATGAAACTGTTACCACAATTTATGCCATAAACATATCTGTTACCATCGAAAGTTTCTTCCTGTCTTATTCATGTGTTATTATTATTTTTGTGATAAGAACACTTAAGATCTCCCCTCTTAGCAAAATTTTGCATATATCATAAAGTATTATTAACTATAGGCACTAAAATGTACATTAGATCTCTAGGATTTATTTATCATTCATAACTGAAACTTTGTACCCTTTGAGCTTCTTTGATATCTGATTTAAGTTATTTCAGGATCTCAACTTCTATTCAATTTAATAAACATTCACAGAGGATGTATCAAGAGCAGGGACCTGTGCTGAGGATTATGAAGGATGTCGAGTTGAAGAAGGCAAGCTTTTGCTTCCCCTTGTATGAACTCAAAAAATCATGAGCAATCAAACAGAGAAGTACAAAATTCCATGTAACTATATACAGACAACTTCTGGCCCCATATTCAAGCTTTAATAATATCTAATCATGAGTGCTTCCTAGTTGAGCCTCTGATAAAAGATATATTCACAGACACTTGACCTCACAGCCTGTTTGATACTTAATATTATCTACCCATTAAAGGATGAATGTAAAAATATATATATATATTTTTTTGTATACAAGGCCTGCTTGTTAACTAAAGACTGCTGTAGTATCACTATAGATTATGAGACACAGAACTACTTCCTGTCTAGTAAACTCAACTATATTGTTTGAACATCAGGCTTTCCCTCAATTTGTATGTGACATACTAGCCTTGACAGTATGATGTAATTAGATGCTTAAAATATCATTTCCTAAAAATATGTTTGATTTGCAATTAACCATTTGTTAAAATATAAGATGATAACTAAAATATAAGCAAAGAGAATGGTCCTCATGAATCAGAAATGTTGCTAAAGTTACAAACTTCACTAGAATGACAAAGTGTTCTTCATTTGAATAAATGGGAAACAGAGGGGAGATTCTCAAGGACATTGGTTAAAGTTCATTCCATGAATCGACTAAGTACAACCTGAAAACTGCTTTCCTTACTTATAGTTTGAAATGGGAAATTGACCAGGGAGTACTTAAATAAATATATTTCTGATAGTTTCTGAGGAAATTCATGTGGAAAATAAGAACCTGCAAAGTTTATGGTAAAGCATCAGATGAATGTTATCAGATTAAGCCTGGAGAAATGTCAGCGTCACCTAGGATTTCTCCCATTGCTGTCTGTTTCTCCACTGTGGTCCTTACCACACCCACCCCAGGAGTTAACTGAATCCTATTTCTGGCAACCTCTGCTTAGAATTAAGTGAGTATTTGTGATTGAACAAATAAATTTGGGATTGTCTGGCAAAGGGTTCTATTGTGTAACCACTTTCAGAAAAAATATGAAAGAGATTCTTAAAAGTAAAAAAATCATCCATGATGCATCATAGGACTATTGTAGTAGTGAAAAGACAAGCCCTTCCCTTGAATTACTGGACAAACTTATATTCCTTCCCCTCCTGTATACCCCAATAACATTTCATACTCAAACTATGTAGTGGAGCCTTATGGCTAGAATCTTTGGAGACAAGAAGGTCTGTGTTCAAATTCTACTTTGGCCACAACCTAGCTGCTTGACCCTAGTCATGTTATCCAATCACTGTATGCCTCAGTCTCCTGGTTTATGTAAAGAGTGAGTATTTATTATATCCACCTCATGTGAGCATTGAGAAAGATGTAATGTGATCATGTATATGAAGCCCTTGGCACAGTTCCTGACGTGGAAAACACTCAATAATTGTATATACACGTATATACTATCTAGAGTTGACTTGTTCAGTTTCTCTTTCTCCTGACATCCTCATTTTGGTGAATTAAGATAAAAATCTTTCTAAGTGCTAAGGCTCAAAATCTTAAGCATCATCAACTCATTAATTTGCACTGAAACAGCCTATCCTTTTTCAGCACGTATGATCAGTTGCTGAAATCTGGCATTTCTTTCATCCAGCATATTGTTTTTTGAATATCCCCCTTTTGTTCCATTCGTTCTCACTACAATTATTCATTACTTCTCACCTAGGTTAATGTGATGGTGTTCCCACAAAGGAGCCCCCTATCTCTTCTCATTCTAATCCTTCCTATGTAGAACTTGCAGATTAATCCTCCTAAAGTTTTATTTTGACAGTGATAAATATTTATAACAAACTGAGTATGATTATTATTCATTCATTCATTTAATGAATATTGATTGATCAAATGTTATAATCCAGGCAATGTTCTAATCACTAGGGAGATAGCAATAAATAGCATAAACAAGCCCCTGCCCTCAGGAAGCTTAAATTCTGGTGAACACACTAGTTCTACAAATAATAATAAATAAAAAATAACAATTTAATATAATTCTATAAAATAGTAAACTCCAGTGAATGCTTATTATTAAATATTAATCACTTTGTTATATGCCTAAATATTGCCAACCATAATGGTACATATTTCATATATATTGCCTGTAAACTTTAGACAACCCTGAAAATTAGGTATGATTCTCATTTTACAAATGAGGTAACTGAGGCTCAGACAGATTAAGCAACTTGCTTAGCATTAGTGGGAATTAGTGGGAATTAGTGGGAATCAGATCTGTTATGTTACTCTAAATCTATATGATAGGAAATCCAAGCAATTTTCATTACAAGTGACCTCTCTTCTATGGCTTAATAAATAGCTAAATAATTCATTTAATGTCAACTAAGATACCCATCAGCCCACACTCAACCCTTTTTTCTAACTTCATTGCCTATTTCTTCAGTTCTCATATCCTACTTTCAAACCATATAGGGCCACAAACCACATTCCACTTTCTTCCCTCTGTGCAATGTCACCTCAAGTTCCCTAGACCTAAGATATTTTCTCTGTCTCTGTCTTTGTCTCTCTCCTTCCCTCTGTCCCTCACCTTTCACTCCTAGTATCCAGGATCCAAGAAGCCAATAAGCTTACTAGATCTTCCCACCATAATTGAACTGTCCCCAACATAGACCCCATTATTTTTGACACTTGTATATGACATTAAGCTACCTTTTATTATAATAAAAACTCAAATTCTATAGAATATGAATATAGAATATGAATGTCTTTTATTATCTGCAATCAACTAGATTGCTTTATATATTATAGGAATCCAGTGTATTGAATGGAAATTTGAGGGCGGAAACAAATGATCCTTTAATTTGCATGAGGAAGTGGCTGCCAACTAGTCCATATTTAGATGGACCTAGTTGTTGAAAGCTTTAAAATCTATAAAGGATTAATAATTATGGCCAAATTACAGTAAGTAAATGCAAAAAGATGCATTAGCTTGAGTTAGAGGAAAAGTGATGTAAAAAATGATATGTGATTGTATGGATTGTTAAAACAACAGGTCATATATTGGCATGAATCCAACTTTTTCCTCTTTCAGCAGCTTCTTGCCTAGGGCCTGATTATTATGGGATTTTCAATGACTTCCTAAATAAAGACTACTAGTACTTTAGGACTTATCTTTGGATACACCCTTGAGATAATTCCAAAGGCACAGGGAATGTTTAAATTGAAGGGAAAAAAAAAAAAAAGAAGTTGGCTTTTCATAACCTCACTCTGCAGATTGGTATGTTTTAATATAGTGGAAATTTTTAAAGAACAGTCTTTTCTGATACAGTGAGACAGGAAAGCCTTAGGTCAGAAACATCAGCTTTACAAAAAATGCCTTGAGGGAGGCCCAGATGTATTATCTAGAGGCCTTTCACCTCTTCCTCTAGCCCTGGTGCCTGTCACAGCACCATCAATCCATTTCTAGCATTTTACTTAGCTACGAACTTCTTAGAGTGACAAGAGAGTGATTCATAATATATAGTAAGGCTTCCAGGAAGCTCTTTTAGTTTAAGCTACAGGGCAAGTGAATCAGCCTTTTGCTTTCTTGCAGGAACTACTTATCTTCAATCTTTCAATTAGAGGTCAAAAAATGAAAGAAGACACTCTGAACGTCTATTATGGTGTTTTGTTCCCATTGTCAGAGAATCTGTTCTTTCATAGTTGTCTCTCACCTGTTCAAGATCTGTGCTTTTATTCCCCTGTTTCTGATTAAAAATGTGAGAAATTTTCTCAGGAGGTCTGGAAATCTTTGTGAATTACAAAGAAAGAAAGAAAGAAAGAAAAGACGTGGAGAATTATAATCGCTTTCAAGAAGAGGAAAGAAAAAAATAATAAACAGCCTCCCATGGTAAGCATAGTGTTTGTTTAAAGCCTTCGCCAAAAGAGATTAAAGGCAAAAATTTATCAGATAAACTAAAATATCTTTTAGGAAGTTAAAATCATGCTTCTTACTGTCTTACTCTGTGTCTGCCTAACTAAGTAAAGAGGAGGGTAAATAAGTTATGCAATAAAAACAAAAACAGTTAATTATTAGATGCTTACAATGTGCCAGACTTTTCATGAATTGTTGTATTTAATCCTCAAAGCAACTCTATGAGATAGCCTCATTATGTTCCTAACCTACAAGTGAGAACTTGGAAGTATAGTAGATTGCCCAAGGTCAAAGAGCTAGGAAGGGACAGAGCAGAGACTTGATTCCATGAAGTATGATTTCAGAGCCCATTCTCTTAACCACTGTGCATTATCATTTTATAATGTGGGAAACTGATATGGAAAGTTCAGACACCTGGCAGTGAGAATGGGTTTGGAATCTGAAATATTTTAGTAACTCCTCTATTCTTCATTTGCTGTATATGTGCTACAGTAAGATACTTCTATTAAATTATTAGTCTTTAAAAAATCATTCAGAACCTATCAAATATATCCCTTAATCCAAAATCAATTTATACTTATTGAATATCTCATGACCTGTTATGGATATTCAACAAATTGTTGGATAAATGTGTGAAACTACAGTTTATTTAACTAACTTCTATTATTGCTCTTCATGTGTAAGTCACTGTGCTAGGTACTTCTACACACACTATCTTATCTAAACCTCAGAATGCCTCTGAGAGGTATGTATACTCCACTGTGTTCTGAAGTTGAGGTCACAGATGTCTAAGAGGCTGAATAACTCACTATAGGTCAACAGATTGAAAGGGACAGAACTTATATTTTGAAATCTGTTAATCTCTGAGGCTCAAAAGTTTACCAGCAATCCAGTAGCATGAATCACCTTAAAATTAACAGCAAAAAATCCACTATGCTAAAATACAATTCATTCATGCCTGATGTGGAGTGTTGGGGAAATTGTTTAAGGCCTGGCCTTCCAAATAGCAAAGCACAAGTTCTAGCAAAGATTCATTAATGGATTATATTAACACACTTGTGTCTGGCGATTTAAAACTATCCAGGTATCATAGTAATAACATGTTAACAGTATTCCAAATACTTCTATTTCTAGGGACTTCTAACTTCCCAGAATCCCGAGACTCAACTCTTAGCAACTGAAAGTCTTAAGAATGTGTGGTACAATTCCTTCTGCATCTCAATTCATTTGTATATAATTAAAAGTTATTATAATTGCCTTATGTAAACCTTAAGGAATTACAAGATTCCTAATTAAAACAAAGATGTTAAAAGAAAGAAAAAAATCTAGAACTTATGAATGGGGGAAATAATGGGATGTAAAGTTTTTTTTTTTGTTTTTTGTTTTTTATAAATTTATTTATCTATTTATTTTGTTGGCTGTGTTAGGTCTTTTTTTTTTTTTTGCTGTGCGCAGGCTTTCTTTAGCTGTGGTGAATGGGTGCTACTCTTTGTTGTGGTGCACGGGCTCCTCATTGCCATGGCTTCTCTTGTTGTGGAGCACGGACGCTAGGTACATGGGCTTCAGTAGTTGCAGCACATGGGCTCAATAGTTGTAGCTCACGGGCTCTAAAGCACAGGCTCAATTGTTGTGGCACACGGGCTTAGTTGCTCCGCGGCATGTGGGATCTTCCTGGAGCAGGGATAGAACCTGTGTCCCCTGCATTGGCAGGCAGATTCTTAACCACTGCGCCACCTAGGAAGCCCTGGGATGTAAAGTTTTATAGTTCTGTGTTCTGGGAAGTTATGCTACATATCACTAGGAATCCAATAAAATGAAATGGACCAGTGTCTCCCAACAGAATTCCCCCATGTGTTATTGAGTCCACGAGAGAGAAATATAATCCCTAAGCAAGCCCTGTTGATGAATTCACTGGCATCATTATGGCTACTACATTAATATTGCAGGGTATTTAGATCAAATTTTTCTCCAACTAATATTTTATTCACAAACTGCAGTAATAAAGAAATCTGTATTTTTTGTGGCTTGTAAAGCAGGAGCCAGTTTTTGGTTGTGAAAATACTGAGAATCAAACTTAATGATCCTAGCCATCTGCAGATGTAACCCTGTGATATGGCTGGTTCATGGATACCTGTATAGAAGGACATTTACCTGAATAAAGTTACAGTAGTTCTGTGGTCAAAATATCAATAGAAGAATGGTGACTTACACAAATGGAAACCTTTAGATTCTTCAACTTGAACAATATCCAGATAATGGAATTAACAACTTCTTTTGGCATATCTACTACTCCAGAGGCAGTGTACGTCAGGTGGTCAGAGTTTGATGCCACTATCCATTAGGGTTTTCTTTTTTTCCCCAATTTTATTTTTTGTTCTAAGAACACTTAACATAAGACCTATCCTCCAAATAATTTTTATTAGTTTACAATATGTGATTGTTAACTATAAGTGCAGTGTTGTACAGCAGATTTCTAGAGCTTATTCATCTTACTTAACTGAAACTTCATGCCTCTTGACTAGAAACTACCCATATATCCCTCCTCCTAGCCCCTGGCAACCATTCCACTCTGCTTCTATGGTTTTGACTGTTTTAGATACTCATATATATGGAATCATAGTATTTGCCTTTCTGTGATTGACTTATTTCAAAATGTCCTTAAGGTTCATCCATGTTGTGCCATATTGCAGAATTTCCTTCTTTTTGAAGGCTGAATAGTATTCTATTGTATGTATGTATGTGTGTGTGTGTATATATATATATGGATAAAGAAAATGTGGTATTAATGCCACATTTTCTTCATCCATTCATCAGTTGATAAATATCAGGTTGTTTCCACATCTTGGCTGTGGATTTGGTGACATACTCATGAAATCATTGCCAAGAGCAATATAAAGGATATTTCCCCTGTTTTCTTCTAGAAGTTTTACAGTTTTGGATCTTTAGTTCAGATTGAGTTGATTTTTTTTGCACCTGATGTAAGATAGGGGTCTAAACTCATTTTTCTTGCGGATATCCAGTTTTCCTAACATAATTTGTTAAAGATACTGTCCTTTCCCTTTCACGTATTCTTGGTACCCTTTTTGAAGATCAGTTGACTGTAAATACATGGATTTATTTCTGGATATTCTATTCTGTTCAATTGGTCTGTATGTCTGTATGCCAGTACCACACTGTTTTGTTTTTTTTTTTTAATTGAAGTAGCTCTCATGTCTCCTAGTTTGTAACTCTTCATTTTCTTATTAAATGATTCAAGAAAGACTTCCTGGCATCGTTTGGAAATCTGATACAAGCATTAAGCAATTTAAAGTGTAATCCAAGTAGATTTTTTTCCCCCATCCAAATTATTTTATTTATTTAAAAATTAAAAAAAATTAATTGAAGTATAGTTGATTTACAATGTTGTGTAGTTTCAGGTGTAAAGTAAAGTGATTCATATATATATATTCTTTTCATATATGTATTTCAATATACATATATTCTTTTTCAGATTCTTTTTCCTTATATGTTATTACAAAATATTGAGTATAGTTCCCTATGCTGTATAGTAGGTCTTTGTCAAATATCTATTTTATATATAGTGATGTGTATATGTTAATCTCAACTTCCTAAGTTATCCCTCCCCTACCTTTCACTTTTGGTAACCATATATTTGTTTTCCATGTCTGTGGGTCTATTTCTGTTTTGTAAATAAGTTCATTTGTATCATTTTTTTTAAGATTCCACATATAAGCAATATCATATGACATTTGTCTTTTTCTGTCTGACTTGCTTCACTTAGTATGATAATCTCTAAGTCCCTCCATGTTGCTACAAATGGCATTATTTCATTATTTTTTATGGCTGAGTAATATTCCATTGTCTATATGTACCACATCTTCTTTATCCATTCATCTGTCAGTAGACATTTAGGTTGCTTTCTTGTCTTGGCTATTGTAAATAGTGCTGCAGTAAACATTGGTGTGCATGTGTCTTTTTGAATTATAGTTTTCTCTAGTTATGTGTCCAGAAATGGAATTGCAGGATCATATGGTAGCTCTATTTTTGTTTTTTTAAGGAACCTCCTTAAAAAAATACTATTCTCCATGATGGCTGTACCAGTTTACATTCCCACCAACAGTGTAGGAGGGTTCCTTTTTCTCCACACCCTCTCCAGCATGTACTATTTCCAGACTTTTTGATGATGGCCATTCTGATCAGTGTGAAGTGATACTTAATTATACAAGGGTGAGTCAAAAATTATCCGCACTCTGGCTGTAGAATTTATTTTAGTTAACTTTTAGAAAAGACATATACATCATTTTTCAACATAACCTCCTTGCTTTTCAATACACTCTGTCCATCTGTCAACAAGTTTTCTTATTCCCTCATTAAAAAATGTTTTAGGCTGAGCTGTGAGCCATGAATGCACTACTGTCTTCACTTCTTCATTAGAAGTGAATCTTCATCCTTCTAGGGCTGCTTTCACGGGACCAGACAGGTGAAAGTCCAATAAAGCAAGATCAGGACTATAGGGAGGATGCTTTAATACCTCAAAATGAAGTTTTTGCAGAGTGTCAACAGTGCGGATAGAAGTGTGTGCACGTGCATTGTCATGCAAGATCACAACACCCTTGGATAGCAGTCCTCTGTGTTTAATCTGAAGTTTAGGCTTCAGCTCTTCAGTAAGCATCTCTATGCATTCATACACATTTCTTCATGACAAAACACTTTCTCCATACTGCACACAATGTCATCGATAAATAATGGTACCAGGTACAGCCTCAGACCACAAAAAATGAATCACTGCACACTCTTCTTCTTTCATGAAAATCATGAGTGGGGCATCCATCTTTGCTCACACTGCAGTTACAAATGAACTGATGTAACACGGTCACACCTGTACAGCAGTGACTGGGGAGACAGTAGCCTTGAAAGGAAAGCTCTAATAAGACAGTGCAGCCAGCAGAAGTTTTAATGTAGCCAGAGTGCAGATAACTTTTGACTCACCCTCATAGTTTTGATTTGCATGTTTCTGACAGTTAGTGATGTGGAGCATCTTTTTGTGTGCCTGTTGACCATCCATAAGTCTTCTTTGGAAAAATGTCTATTTAGATTCTGCCCATTTTTCGATTGGTTTGTTTGTTATTTTGTTATTGAGTTGTATGAGCTGTTGTATTTTGGAGACTGGAGATTAATCCCTTGTCAGTTGCATCATTTGCAAGTATTTTCTTTCATTTTGAAGGTTGTATGTACCATGCTGTTTTGATTACTCTAACTTAGCAATATATTTGAAATCAGAATGTGTAACGCCTCTGTTTTTCTCACTATTGTGTCTCCATATGTGTTGTAGAATTATTTTTTCTATTTGTCTAAATATTGCCACTGGGATTTTACATTGAATCTGAAGATTGATTTGGGTAATATGAACATTTTAATATTATTTAGTCTTCTGATCCAGAGCATAGAATGTTTTTACATTTGTTTGCATCTTCAGTTTCTTTAGTCATTGTTTTGTAGTCTTTAGTATGTAAGTCTTTCACCTCTTTATTTATTCCTAAGCATTTTATTATTTTTGGTGCCTTTGTAAATGATAGTGCATTCCTATTTTCCTTTTGGGTATTTCATTGTTAGTGTGTAGAAACACAACTAATGTTTTATATGTTGATTTTGTGTCCTGAAGCTTACTGCATTTTTTTATTAGTTCTAACAGTATTTTTTGGGGGGGTCTTCGGTATTTTTCTATATACAAGATGACATAGTCTGCAAATGGGGGCAATTTTACTTCTTTCTTGCTTATTTGTATGCCTTTCATTGCTTTTTACTGCCTAAGTGCTCTGGCTAGGACTTCTAGTACTCTGTTGAATAAAAGTGACTTGATTGGACATCTTGCATTGTTCCTTATCTTAGAGGAAAAGTTTTCAGTTTTGACTATTGAATATGATGTAAGAAATTAGTTTTCCACATATGGCCTTTATTATTTTGAAGTATTTTCCTTTTATTTCTAGTTTGTTGAGAAGTTTTATCATGAAAAAATACTCTTTTGTAAAATGCTTTTCTGCATCTATTAGGATAATCATATGAGTTTTATTTTTTATTCTGTTAATGTGGTTTGTCACATTAATTGATTTTCAAATGTTGTACCATCCTTGCATCACAGGGATAAGTACCACTTGGTTATGGTGTATGATCCTTTTAATGTGCTCTTGGATTCTGTTTGCTAGTATTTTGTAGAGGGTTTTTGTATCTATATTCATCAGGGATATTTGTGTGTAGTTTTCTTTTCTCCTAGTGTCTCTTTGGCTTTGATATCAGGGTATTGCTAGCCTCATCAAATGAATTTGGAAGTACCCCCTCCTCTTCAACATTTTGGAAGAGTTTGAGAAGGATTAGTGTTATTTCTTCTTTAAATGTTTGGTAGAATTTACAATTGAAACCATCTCATCTTGGGTTTTATTTGTTGGGATGTTTTTGATTACTAATTCAATCTCCATACTTGTTACAAATGTTTTCAGGCTTTTTATTTGTGCATCATTTAGTTTTTGGTCAGTTGTATGTATATGTCTAGGAACTCATTCACTATCTGAGTTATCCAGTTTGTTTGCATCCTTGTTCATAGTAGTCTCATGATCCTTTTTAATTCAGTGGCATCAGTTCTAATGCCTCTTCCTTAATTTCTGATTTTATATATTTGAGTTGTTTTTTTTCTAACTAAGCTTTTGTTAATTTTGTTTATCTTTTCAAAAAAAATCTTGGTTTTGTTATGTTTTTGCTATTTTTTTCTAATTTCTACATGATTTATTTCTGCTCTGCTATTTATTTATTTATTTATTTATCTATTGCTGCTAACTTTGGGTAATATGTTCTTTGTTGTATAGCTCTTTGAAGTGTAAAGTTAGGTTGTTTATTTGAGATCTTTCTTTACAATGTGGGTACTTATTGCTATGAACTTCCCTCTTAATACTGTTTTTGCTGAATCCCATAAGTTTTGTTATGTTTAATTTCATTTTCTTTTGTCTTGAAGTATTTTTTTTTACTTTTTTTTTATTGAGATACAGTTAACATACAATAAACTGCATATATTTAGAGTGTACAATTTGGTATCCCAATCTCCCAATTTTGAAGTAACTTTTAAATTTTCCTTTTGATTTCTTCTTTGACCCCATGGTTGTTCCAGAGTGTGTGGTTTAGTTCCCACATATTTGTGAATTTTTCAGTTTTGCTTCTGCTACTGATTTCTAGTTTTATTACATCATGGTCAGAAAATATACTTGATGTGATTTAAATATTCTTAAATTTGTTAAGACTTGTATTGTGACTTAAAATGTGATTGATCTTTGATGGAGATCCATGTGTACTTGAGAAGTATGTGTATTCTGCTCTTATTTGGCTGAATGTTCTGTGTATGGCTGTTAGGTCTATTTGGTCCATAGTAATATTCAAGTCCTCTGTTTCCTTATTGATCTTTTATCCTGGATAGTCTCTCCATTATTGAAAGTCAGATATTGAAGTCTCCTACAATTTTATATCACTATCTATTTTTCCCTTCAGTTTTGCCAGTGTTTGCTTTATATGTAGGTGGTCTGATGTTGGAAGCATATGTATTTATAATTGTTATATTTTCTTGATGGATTGCACTCTTTATCATTATAAAATATTCTTTGTCTCATGTGACAGCTTTTGAATTAAAGTCTGTTTTATCTGATATAAGTAAAGCCACCCCTGCTTTTTTTTTGGTTGCCATTTTCAGGAGGTATCTTTTTCCATCTCTTCCTTCAGCCTGTTGTTGCCCTTAAATCTAAAGTGAGTTTCTTGTAGACAAGACATACTGTTGAGTCCTTTTCTTTTCTTTTTTTTTTTAAATCCATGTAGTCACTCTATGTCTTTTGATTGGGGAATTTAAACCACTTACATTTAAGATAATTATCAACAGGGAAGGATTTGGTATTGAATTTCATTCGTTGTTTTCTGATAGTTTTGTATTTCTTCTGTATGATTTTCCTTTTTATCTGTCTTCCTTTGTATTTTGTTGATGTTTTGTATTGATATGCATTGATTCCTTTCTCCTTTTATTTTTCTTTTGTGGTGACATTGAGGCTTGCATAAAATATCTTATAACAGTCTGTTTAGACTGATAACAACTTAAGCCCAGTCATGTACAAAAACTGTCTATGCATTAGACAAGGCAGGTGCCTCTGCCAGTCTTCAAACTGGCCGTGTACAGGTGAAGACTCCCACCAATCAGCCTGACTCAAGATTCCGGGGGTCTCCACCAACTTTTCCTTTCCCAGGGATAAGCAGGCAGCCATGGTTTTGCCCATTCATTTGGGCTGAGTTGAGGTGGAAAGGAGCTATGGCATGTAGTCCAAACCACCATTCACATCCTTCCCCAGATGGCTAAATTATGCCATACCCATCAGAGCTCCAAGACTGGCAAGTCAGTTCTATGGGCAGCCCCAGAGAAACTGGTGTGTTGTATGCATGGATCAATCCTTTCCCTCTCTGGAGGAAGCTAAGAGCTGGAAATTTTCATATGCATACTCTATGCTAACATGGGGAGAAGAATCTATGGAGTCTACCAACCCAAGCCACTATTTCTTTTCTTCCCTAGGTGGCTAGACTACGCTGGACCCATCAGAACTTCAAGAATAGCAAAACTTCTTTGAGCGCTGCTGGAGAATTTGAAGTTCTACATACATGGATCAACTCTTTCCCTTACTAGGAGTAAGCTGAATTTTTCATTTGCTTTCTCTGTGCTAAGAAGGGTGAGGATCTACAATGTCTAAAAGCCCGAGCATTTCCCTCCCTGGGGGAAGACTGTCGCTAGACTGTGCTGGGCTCATTGAAACTCCAAGATTGGCCAGAGAAAAGCCAGTCCTCTGAGGCATCCCTCAGAAAGGTTGGGGCACTGGATATGTATATTTACCCCTTCCCTCCCCTAAGTGAAGATGGGAGCTAGGGAGTATTTTGCTGATCATATGGTTCTATGTCTGGGGCAGGGACTCTGGTGAGGGCTTTTATCAGATCTCCCTACTGGCTTTGATGAGTCTGGTTTCATGTTCTTCTGGAGCGCAAGAGCCTTTCAGTTAGTTTCTGGATTTTTCACAGATGGAATTTATCTGTGAATTGTTGCTGAATTGCTGTGTTTGTGGGTGAGAGGAGGTGCAGGGCTTCCTACTCTGTTAACTTGCCGTTGTACTAGCATTAAGATTTTCTCATTGTTCCAATTCATACGTATTGGGGCAATACCCACATATTACACAAATCCAAGGAGTCATCATTACAATAGTTTTACAATGTAAATGGTGCCCTCTGTAATTGTAAAATTCTATTGCCCTTCTGTTAGTATATTTTGCAGACTGAATGAAGGCTGGGATTAGGTTGGGAGGAAAAGGTCATGAAAAAGGGGAGCTAGGCAGCTACTGAAGTTAAACCTGGTCTGTATTAGAGGATTATCTCATTATGACTTGAATTGTATTTCCTTAACGACTAAAGCTATTGAGCATCTTTTCTTGTGCTTATAGGCTATTCATATATATTCTTTTTTTTTTCTTTGCTTACAATCTTTATTGAAGTTATACAAAAAGAACCCCCCAAAAGTGAAAAAATACATTATATACAAAAAACAATTTCCATTGAGAGGAAGGCTCTGCTCCCTCTTAACATGCAGTGCTTTCAACTGTAGCTCCGGCTTCCACTGTCCCCTCCACTGCTGCCCGACTTTCAGCCAGATTCTCAGCCTCCTCCTCCATGTTTTCCGAAACTTCAGTTCCACTGCAGACAGCATCCCCACTGCCTCCATTCACCTCCGGCTCTTGTTTGGCTTTCTTTGCATCATCTTTCCGGGGGCTCTCTTCCTCTGGTTTCCTCTTCTTTCTGACAAGGTGGGAAATATCGGTCACACAATTTGATGAGGAAGCACCATCTGTTGGCTTTCTACTTGCAATCATGGAGACTGAAGAGCCTCCTCCACTAGAAGTGAAACCTGAAGTAGAGCTCTCCACCAGAGTTGCTTTCAGAGCCAATTCAGCTACATTCCCACTACGCTGGGACTCCTTTGCATCTTCTATCTTCTCTCTAATTTCAGGTAGCAGCTCCTTCAGCTCCTCAATTTCTTTCTCATATTCAGTAGGTGATCCTTCAGCCTCCTTCATCTGCTCATTTAGTACAGCCATTCTCTTCTCAATGACTTCAACAGATTTGCTGAACTGTGCCACTGCTTCATCATACTGAGAGTTGTACCCATAGGCCAAGCCCAGCTGGTAGTGGGTCTCTGCAAGGAGCTGATCATGGGCTTCCAGGTACTGCTCCTGCAGGTTTAGGCAAGCCTGGAACTCCTCCACAGCTTGGATGTAATTCTCAGATTCAACACTAACTTCTCCAAGTTTAAGATGTGCCTGTGCAGCATAAAGCTGAGCTTCTTTTGTGTCTTGCCTTTTAAAAATGATCTTTGCTAAATCCAGCATATCCCAGGCAAGCTCTAGGTTCCCAATCTCCTCCTCTTCATTTTCTTGAAGAGACTTGTTTTCAAGAATTGAATCATTTGGTGTTTCTTCAGCCTTGTCATTTTCTTTATCCTCCTCTTCTGAGCCCTCGGTTTCTTCACCCTCTTTCATCTGTTCTTCTTTGTCTTGTGTCTCTTCATTAGCAGCTATCTTAACTTTGTCTTCAGGGGATTTCTCAGTAGCCCCCTGGGCTACCTCAGTCTCAACCCCATCTCCAGCTGCCTCAGGCTCTTCTATAGACAGCTTAGTCTCCTTTGAAGAAATGTCTATTCAAATCCTTGGCTAATTTTGAAAATCGGCTTATTTGTTTTTTTATTGTTGAACTCGTTATATACTCGTTATTGTAAGAATTCGTTTTGTATTCTGGACATATGTCAGTTATATATAATTTGCGTATACTTTCTTACTGGTGCCCTTTGCAGTACAAAAGTTTTTAATTTTGATGAAGTCCAGTTTATCTCTTGAATTTATTACATCTAAGAAACCATTGCCTAAGCCAAGGTAAGAAGTATTTACATTTATGTTTTCTTCTGTGAAGAGTTTTAGCTTTTATATTTCCGTAAAGATCGTTTAAGTTTTTGTATACAGTTTGAGGCATTTTGATTTGCGTTTTGATATCCAGCTATATCAGCACCATTTGTTGAAAAGATTTTTCTTTTCTAATTGAATTGACTGTCTTTGTCAAAAATAAATTGACTTTAAATGTAAAAGTTTATTTGTGAACTCTCAATTCTGTTTCAATAATCTATATATTTATCCTTATACAACACTATCTTGATTATTATAGCTTGCTAGTAAGATTTAAAATTGAGATGTGGGAATCATCCAAGTTTTTTTCTTTTTCAAGATTGTCTTGGCTATTCTGGGACCCTTGCATTTCCAAATAAATTTTAAGATCAGCTGTCTATTTCTGCAAAAAAAAAAGCAGAATTTGAGGGTTTTGATAGAGATTTTCATTAGGATTTATTTGTGGAGTATTACCGTTTTGAGAATATTGTCTTCTAATTAATGAACTTGAGATTTCATTACATTTATTTAAATCTTTTAAAATTACTTTCATCAGTGTTTTGTAGTTTTCATTGTAAGTGTTTTACTTATTTCAACTTATTCCCAAGTATTTGATATTTTTGATGTTATCATAATTGAAATTGTATTCTTAATTTTCTGATTGTCTATTACAGTGTATAGAAGTTGATTTTTTTTTTTAGGTTGATCTTGTATCCAGTAACCTGCCAAACTTATTAGTTCTGATAATTTTTTTTTTTAATTTGTGATTCCTTAGGATTTTCTGTATACGAGATCCTGTCATCTGTGAATAGACATAATTTTACTTCTCTCTCCTATCTAGATGCCTTTTTTTTTTTCTTGTCTAATAGTCTTGGCTAGAACCTTCACCACAATGTTGGATAAAAGTTACTAGAGTAGACATATTTGTTGTATTCTTGATCTTAGGTAAAAAGCAATTGGTCTTTCACCATAGAGTATACTGTTAGATATTGTTTTCTTATAGATGCCTTTTATTAGGTTTAGGAGGTTCCCTTCTATTTCTAGTTTCTTAAGAGATTTTATTTTAAAATGATGTTGGATTTTGTCAAGTGCTCTCTCTATGTTTATTGAGATAATCATGGGTTCTTTTGTCATTTATTCTACTGATATGGTTTATAATATGGTTTGTTTTTTAGATATTAAAAAATTCTGCATTCCTAGGATAAATCCCACTTGGTCATGGAGCATAATGTTTTTTATGTTTTATAGGCTTTGGTTTGCTAAAGTTTTATTCACGATTTTTGTGTTTATACTCATAAGAGATATTGATCTCTGTTTTCTTTTCTTATGTCTTTGTCTGGTTGTGGTACTATCATGGTACTGACCTCCTCAAACTAACTTGTAAAGTATTCTCTTATCTGTTTTTTTGTTTGCCAAAAATATGCATTTTCTTTTTTTTTAACATTTAGTAGAATTTAACAACTAAGTCAATTGACTGTGGACTTTTCTTTGTGGGAATTTTTTAAATTAATTCAATTTCTTGTTGTGTGTCTATTCAGATTCTCCATTGGTAGTTTTCGTCTAGGAATTTATCAATTTCATCTAAGTTATCTAGTTGGTTGACATATAATTGCTCCTTTATATAATACTCCCTTATTTTCTAGTGGGAGGATTCAAATAAATAGAATAATTTCAGATATGGATAATTGTTCTGAAATAATTGGTCCCCAGTGCCTATAGAAAAATCTTAACTTTTTTTTTCTTTCTGGTGTTTAGGGACCTTCATCATTTGTTTCCTCTTTAATGTTCTTCAATTTCACAATAAGAACTCTTGCTCAGTAGAGCAGGTCTGTGCAATGCTGTTTGGATTCCCCATACTGCTTCCTACTTCTCTGCTGAGGTCCTTGCAGTTCCCCATGCCTTGATTCCTTTTCTTTTTCTCCTTCTTAGTCACCTAAAGGATTCCCTCAACTCTGCTCAATTTAACAGCCTCTGGGAGACTTTCCTGATTACTCCAGCCCTAGGGAGTCACTTCAGATCCACACTTGTAGTACCTATTGTTGCACTCATTTGGCATTAACACAGGTGTTCTCATGAACTGTTTAGTGTTGCCTATGCAAGTTCTGGCACTCCAGATAGATTTGATGCTCTTTGCAGGAAATAAAAAGTTGATTTTTAAACCTCTTTGTAATCTTGGTACTTATCACAGGAATCTAAAAACTGTACTCAATGAATTTCGGGGTATTATGTAATGAATACATGAGTAAGTCCTTCCTTTTAGTGTAGATTTTATTTCCTAAAGTCAGGTTCTTAAAATTGCCCCTGAAAGACTGAGATAAAATACCCCTCAATCTTATCTGATTTGAACTTGTACTCCCATGAAGTATTCCCCAAAATGTGTTAACAAAACTTTTCAGTGTCAATGTCTACATCTCAATCCACTGTTTCTTTGTAATATGGGGATATTAGTATATATCTTCTAGGACAAGTATAAGGATTAAATGGAATTTTACATGTAAACTTTTTTTTTCTGTAGAGGAAAGAGATGTGAAATATGTGTGGTTACTTATTACCGATAATTTTCTTTTTTTTTTCATTGTTTAATATGAAGTATATTTGATGTACAATATTATATGTTATGTGTATAGTGATTCACCATTGTAAAGGTTATACTCCTTTTATAGTTATTATAAAATATTGGCTATATTTTATATATATCCTTGTGTTGTACAATATATTCCTGTAGCTTATTTTATACTTAATAGTTTGTACATCTTATTCTCTACCCCTATATTGTGCCTCCACCCTTCCCTTTCCCAACTGGTAACCACTAGTAAAAATCACAAAGCATTCCACAAACATTAGTGCTGTTGTTAAAGGGATGAACTGAGGTAAATGTAGACAATATGAATACACTGTGCTTTCAGAGAAAATTTTTCTTTCAATACTTAAAAAAAGCATTTTTCTCCTCCCCCTAAAAGCATTTTTCTCCTATTTTATATGGCAGTTTCAGGTAAAGCATTTTTTAAAAAGCATAAATAGTAGAGGACAAAGGGCTCAGATGATGAAGAGTAGTACATGGGAATTTGAAGAAATGTCAGGTACATCATATACTTCTGTAAAAGAGATGTAGGGTATATCTATCTGTAGTTATATTCCATCTATCACTGGGGAAACCTATGGGATGTACAAACCAACGAATCAAGTGAGGTACTTTTAGTTTTTCAAAAGGACATTGGCTAGATGTCTATCATATCCCTTACTTCTTTTCCTTCTTTTTCATGTGCCTGGTGTTGGCCTATATTCCAGCTTTCCTTGCAGTTGTGTGATCATATGATGGAGCTCTGACCATGGAAATGAACACACTCTCTTTTTCCTTATCTTCCAGATAGATATAGTGACCCCCCCCCATCATATGCTTGGGCTTTGAAGTTGATCACTTAAGTTGGCATAATTGGGTCTCTAAGTGACTGCATGAGATCATGTAATATATATTTTATGAAACAAAACAAAATTACAGCAACATGCTAAGGACTCTGAGAGGCTCTGCAGTAATTAAAATTATTTTTTATTTTTAGTCTATTGTTATCCAAACTTATTGGTCCATAAAATATTTTGAGATTGTGGAAAGGGGTAATAATGTCCATTAATATCTGGTGGAACATGCTTTGTGAAATTTTGTCTTAGAGAATTGATTCCTCTAAGGCCCTAAACCACTGTTCAGCCAGAGATACTGCAAATAGACTGGAATAAAGAATAAATGTAGGACAGAAACAGTTAGTAGATCTACCTGCTGCTATGAGTTCCAATAAAATCTGACGACTTTCATGTATAAACATTAAACTAGGCAAGCAAAAGGAAAGAAAAAGGCAAAAATAAGGTTCTTTTTTGACATTGATAGAAGTCAAGTTTTTCTGCTATTTAAAATTCTTTAATTTGAAAAGAATTGACACTAACACATATATGATTTTTTAAAATTTTTACAGATTTGGGGGTATATAAATTATATCCTATAAATTCACACATAATAAGAGTACACAAATTATTTTATTATAGAGTTGTACAACCATCAACACCATCCAGTTTTCAAACACATTCATTACCCCAATGTTCCCTTATGCCCATTTGAAGTCAATATCAGACAACCATGGATCAGCTTTGACTTTTATGGAGCTTTGATATAAATGTAATCCTGCCATATATAGGTTATTGCATCTTTCTTCTTTTTCTTAGCATAATGGTTTTAAGATCCATTCGTATAGCACATATCAGTAGTTTGTTCCTTATATTCATGAATAATATTCCATTGGATAAATACCCCACATTTTGTTTATCCTTTACCAATTAATGGACACTTGAATTGTTTCCAGTTTTTACTATTATGAATAATTTTTACTATAAATGTTTTTACACAAATCTTTGTGTGGATATATGTTTTTATTTCTCTTAAGTAGATATATGAGAGTAGGATTTCCGAGTCACAAATTGACAGTGTTTTCCAAGGTAGCTTTACCATTTTACACTCCCACCAGCAATTCAAGAGCAAGATTATCCACATTTTCACCAACAACTGTTATTTTCTGCCTTTTTGATTATAGTTATTCAAGTGGGAACATAATGATATCTCATTGGGGTTTTAATTTGTATTTACCTGAAGGCTGATAATGATGAGCATCTTTTCATATGTTTATTACGGCTTCATACATCTTATTTGGTGAAATGTCTATGCATGTGATTTGACCATTTTAAAAACTGTGGTTTTTGTCCTTCGAGTTGTAAGAATTCTTTATATAATTTGGATAGAAGGCCATTATTGTATATATGATTGAAAACATATTTTCTGTAAGCCTGTACTTGCTTTTAATTTTGTTATTGGTGCCTTTTGAAACTCTCAAGTTTTAAATTTTGATTAAATCCAGTTTATCAATTATTTCCTTTTTTTGTGATTTATCACATTTCAGAATTCCTTAACCCATGGTCATAAAAATTAATTCCTGTTTTATTCCAGAAGATTTATAATTTTAGCTCTTATCTCTGGGGTCTGTACTTCATTTTGAGTCAATATTTCTATGTTGGTGTGGGGTATCTACATTCATATTTTTGCGTAAGGATATCCATTTGTCCCAGCATCATTGTTGAAAATACTATTTTTCTCCCATTGTATTGCTTTGGGATATTTGTAAAAAACAAAACAAAACAAAACAAAAAATTACCCATAAATGTAAGGGTTTAGTTCTGGATTCTCAAGTCCATTCCATTATCTATACGCCCATCATTGCAAGGGTACCACAGTGCTTCAATTAATGGATAGCGGGTACTGTAAGTCCTTCAAATTTGCTCTTCTTTTTCAAAGTTATTTAAGTTATTTGAGGTCCTTTGAATATATGAACACATTTTCAGATAAGCTTGTCACTATCCAGAAAATAAAAGTCTGATGTTATTTTCATAGGGATTGCATTGAGTATATAGATTAATTTGGGGAGAATTTCCATCATAATAATGTTGAAAATTCCAATTAATGAACATGAAATATCTCTTGATTTATTTGGATACTCTTCAATTTCTTTTAGTGTTTTATAGTTTCCCATGTAAGTATCTTAATTGTTTTATAAGTATTTAAAACTTCTATTTAAATATAACTGTTTTCTTAATTTTATTTTCTAATTATTCATTGGTAGTACATAGAAATACAATTGATTTTCTATTTTGTAACCTTTCTGAACTCACTTATTAATTCTATCAGTGTTTGTGTGCATGTGTGTTGTTATGTCTGCATTTTCGCAAATATGACCAGATTTCCTGTGAATAGTTTTACTCCTTCCTTAAAATCTGAACCATTTTATATTTATTTTAGTTTGTTTTATTGCAATAACTAGAACTAAATTATTGCATAAAAGTGGTGAGAATGAACATGCCCTCATGTCCACATTATGAGGACAGCCTTCAGTGTTCCAACATTAAGAAGGATGTAATTTGTAGGTTTTTCATAGGTGCCCTTGTCAGGTTGAGAAAATTCTCTTTTATTCCTAGTTTGTTGAGATATCTTATCATGAATAGTAATTGAATTTTATTTAATGTATTTTTGGTTGAAAATATGGGGTTTATCTTTTATACTATTAATATGATACATTAATTGATATTGAATGTTGATATACCAACCTTTCATGCCTGGTAAAAATTTCATTTGGTCCTGTTTGAAAATCCTTTCTGTGTTGCTGATTTGTTTAGCTATAATCTCATTAAATGTTTTTTTCATTCTGTTTATGAGAGATACTGACCTACAATTTTCTTTTCTTTCTTTTATTTTTTTTAAATTGAAGTATAATTGACCTACAGCACTACTTTAGTTCCAGGTGCAAAACTTAGTGATTCAGTATTCCTATACATAACAAAATGATCACCACAAAAAGTCTAATTACTATCTGTTGCTATACAAAGTAATTAAAATATTATTGACTATATTCCTCACTCTGTACATATCATACCGACTCATTATTGTTTTGTAACTAAAAATTTCAACATCTTAATCTCCCTCACCCATTTCTCTCCTTCCCCTTCCTTTCTTCCCACTGACTAACACATTCTGTGAATCTATGAATCTCTTTCTGTCTTGTTATATTTGTTAATTTATCCTGTTTTTTAGCTTTGACATATAAGTAAAATCTTATTTGTATTTGGCTTTCTCTGTCTGACTTATTTCACTTAGCATAGTGCCCTCTCGGTCCATACATGTCACAAATGGCAGGATATCGTTTTTTTTTTTTTTTTTTTTTTATGGCTGAGCAATATTCCATTGCACCAAGTCTTCTTTATCCATTGAACTGTTAATGGACACTTAGTTTGCTTCTATTGATATATCTTGACTATTGTAAATTATGCTTCCATGAACATAGGGGTATGTCTTTTGACATATGTCTTTTCAAACTAGTTTTTGTTTTCCTTGGGCAAATATTCAAAAGTGGAACTGATGGATTGTATGATAGTTCTATTTTAAATTTTTTGAGGAACCTCCATCGTGTTTTCCATAGTGGCTGAATCGATTTACATTCCCACCAATAGTGCATGAGGGTTCCTGTTTATCCACATCCTTACCAACACGTATTTGTTGTCTTTTTGATGATAGCCATTCTGTTGGTTTAAAGTGGAATCTCATTGTGGTTTTGATTTGCATTTGCCTGATGATTAGTGATGTTGAGCATCTTTTCATTTGCCTTTTAGCCACCGTATATCTTCTTTATAAAAATGTCTCTTCAGGCCCTCTACTCATTTTTAATCTTTTTGTTGTTGTTGTTGTTTTTGAGCTGTATGAGTTCTTTGTATATTTTAGATATTAATCTTTTATCAAATATATCATTTGTAAATATCTTCTCCTATTTAGTAGTTGCCTTTTTGTTTTGTTGATTGTTTCCTTCACTGTGCAATAGCTTTTTAGTTTGATGTACTCCCATTTATTTTTGCTTTTGTTTCCCTTGCCTGAGGTGACATATCCAAAAAATATTGCCCAGACCAATGTCAAAGAGCATTCTTCCTATGTTTCCTTCTAGGAGATTTATAATTTCAGGTCTTGCATTTAAGTCTTTAATCCATTGGGAATTTATTTTTGTGTATTGTGTGAGAAAGTAGTCAGTTTGATTTTTTTGCACGTAACTGTCCAGTTTTCCTCACACCATTTATTGAAGAGGCTGTGTTTTCCCCATTGTATATTTCTGTCTCCATGTTGTGGATTAATTAACCATAAAACTGTGGGATTATTTCTGGGATCTCAATTTTGTTACATTGATCTATGTGTCTGTTTTTGTGCCAATAGCCCATTCTATTGATTAGTGTAGGCTTCAAGTATAGTTTGAAACCAGGGAGCATGATACTTTCAGCTTGTTCTTCTTTCTCAAGATTGTTTTGGCTACTTGGGCTTGTTTTTATTTCCATAGAAATTTTAAAATTATTTGTTCTACTTCTGTGAAAAATACCATTGCTATTTTGATAGGGATTGCATTGAATCTGTAGTTTGCCTAGGGAAATATGGTCATTTTAACAACATTAATTCTTTGAGTCCATGAGCATGGTATATTTTTTCATTTGTTTGTGTTGTCTTCAGTTTTTTTCATTAATGTCTTACAGTTTTCAGAGTACAGGTCTTTTATATTCTTGGTTAAATTTATTCCTAGATATTTTATTATTTTTGAGGCAATTGTAAATAGGACTGTTTTCTTAATTTCTCTTCTTGATAGTTTGTTGTTAAGCATATAGAAATGCCACAGATTTTTGTATAACTTTTTGTCTTGCGACTTTACTGAATTTATTTATTAGTTGTAGTAGTTTTTTAGTGGCATCTTTGGGATTTTCTACCTATGGTATCATGCATTATAAATAGTGACAATTTTACTTCTTTCTTTCCAGTTTGATTTCTTTCATGTCTTTTTCTTGTCTGATTGCTGGAACTTTTAATATTATGTTGAACAAAAGTGGCAAGAGTGGGCATCCTTGTCTTGTTGCTGGTCTTAAAGGAAACACTTTCAGCTTTTCACCATTGGGTAAGATTTTAACTGTGGTTTTGTCATATATGTCTTTTATTATGTTGAGTTATGCTCCTCTGTACCTACTTTGCTGAGAGTTTTTATCATACATGGATTTTGAATTTTGACAAAAGATTGTATTATAACTATTGAGATGGTCATATATTTTCATTTTTCAGTTTATTAATGTGATTTATCATATTGATTTTTTTGCAAATATCAAACCATCCTTGCATCCCTGGAGTGAATCTCGATCATAGTGAATAATCCTTTTAATGTATTGTTGAATTTGATTAGCTATTATTATTTTTTTTTAAGATTTCTTTCTTTCTTTATTTATGGCTGCGCTGGATCTTGGTTGCTATGTGTGGGTTTTTTCTAGTTGTGGCAAGTGTGGGCTACTCCTCATTGCAGTGTGCAGGTTTCTCAGTGCAGCGGTTCTCTTATTGCAGAAAATGGACCCTAGGTATGCAGGCTTCAGTAGCTGTGGTGCATGGGCTCAGCAGTTGTGGCTCTCGGGCTCTAGAGCACAGCCTCAGTAGTTGTGGCACACAGGCTTAGTTGCTCTGCAGAATCTGGGATCTTCTCAGACCAGAGCTTGAACCCGTGTCCTCTGCATTGGCAAGCAGATTCTTAACCATTGTGCCATGAGGGAAGTCCCCTAGCTATTATTTTTTGAGATTTTTTTTGTCTATGTTTATCAGGCATATTGGCTTGTAATCTTTTTCTGTGGTGTCTTTTTCAGGTATCAGGGAGATGCTGACCTCACAGAATGAGTTTGGAAAGCATTCCTTTCTCTTCAGATTTTTGAAATAGTTTGAGAAGTATAGGTGGTAACTCTTCTTTAGATGTTTGAAAGTATTCAGCTGCAAAGCCATCTGGTCCTTGACTTTAAATTGGTGGAAGTTTTTTATGATTGATTCAATTTCATTAATGGTAATTGGTCTGATCATATTTCCTAATTCTTCCTGATTCAGGCTTGGGAGACTGTACATTTCTATGTATTTATATATTTCTCCTAGGTTGTTCATTGTATTGAAGTATAATTGTTCATCATAATCTCTTGTGATCCTTTGTATTTCTGTAGTGTCAGTTTTAACTTTGTCTTCGTTTCTGATTTTATTTATTTGGATCCTCTCTCTCTCTCTTTTTTTTTAAGTGAATCAGCTGTATTTATACATATATCCCCATATCCCCTCCATCCTGAGACTCCCTCCCACCTTCCCTGTCCTGGCCCTCCAAGGCATCACCCATCATCAAGTTGATCTCCCTTTGTTATACAGCAGCTTCCCACAATTTACAGTTAGTAGTGTAAATATGTCTATGCTACTCTCTCACTTCGTCCCAGCTTCCCCTTCGCCCCCCCCCAACCCCGTGTCCTCCAGTCCCTTCTCTGCATCTGCATCCTTATTCTTGCCCTGTCACTGGGTTCATCAGTACTATTTTTTTTTTTAGATTCCGTATATATGAGTTAGCATACAGTATTTGTTTTTCTCTTTCTGGCTTACTTCACTCTGTATGACAGACTCTAGGTCTATCCACCTCATTACATATAGATCCATTTCACTCCTTTTTATGGCTGTGGATCCTCTCTCTTTTTAAAGTTTTTTTTATTTTTTGATGAGTCTTGCTAAAGGTTTGTCAATGTTTGTTTATTTTTTCAAGGAACCAGTTATTAGTTATTGACCTTTTCTATTGTATTTTAGTCTCTCTTTTTTTTTTTATTTTGCTCCAATCTTTATTATTTCTTCTTTCTACTAACTTTGGGTTTTGTTTGTTCTTCTCTTTCTAGTTCTTTTTTTGTGTAAGATTAGGTTATTTAGTTGAGATTTTTCTTTTTTCCTGAGGTACACTTCTATTGCTATAAATGTTTCTCTTAGAACTGCTTTTGCAGTGTCCTGTAGATTTTGGAACACTGTGTTTTCATTTTCACTTGTTCCAGTAACTTATTTTTATTTCCTCTTTGATTTTTTTCAGTGAGTCAGTTGTTACTAGCATGTTGTTTAGACTCTCTGAGTTTGTGTTTTTGCAAGTTTTATTTTGTTTTCTTATAATTGCTTTCTAGCCTCATACCATTGTGGTCAGAAAAGATGTTTAATATGATTTTAATATTTTTAACTTTATTGAGACTTGTGGCCTAATGTATTCTATCCTGGAGAATATTCCATGTGCACCTGAAAAGAATGTTTATTCTGCTGCTTTTGGATGGAATGTTCTATATATATATATATATATTTGTATTAAATACATCTGGTTTAATGGGTCATTTAATGCCAGTGTTTTCTTATTGATTTTGTGTATGGATGCTCTATCCATTGATGTAAGTCAAGTGTTAAAGTCCCCTACTATTATTGTGCTACTATCAGTTTCTCCCTTTATGTTTGTTAATATTTGCTCTATGTATTTAGATTTGCCTATGTGGGGTATGTATATACTTATAACTGTTATATCTTCTTTGTGATTTGATCCCTCTATCATTATGTAATATCTTTCTTTGTTTCATGTTACAGTCTTTGTTTTAAAGCCTATTTTGTGTGATATACATGTTGCTATCCCAGATGTTTTTCATTTCCATTTTTATGGAACACCTTTTCCCACCCTCTCACTTTCAGTCTGTATGTATCTTTACATCTGAAGTGAGTCTCTGTTAGGCAGCATATCTGTGGGTTCTGGTTTTGTATCCATTCAGCTACTCTCTGTCTTTTTGATTGAAGCATTTATTCCATTTATATTTAAAGTAAATTTAATAGGTATGTACTTAATGACTTTTTTTTTCTGGTTATTTTGGTAGTTCTTTTTTGTTCTTCTAATCTTCTTTTGCTATCTTCACTTGTGATTTGATTACTGTATTTAGTATTATGTTTAGATTTCTTTCTCTTTTTTGTGCGTATCTTTTATAGATTTTTGATTTGTGGTTAACATGAGATTTATATATAGCAATACATATTATATATATGGTTTGTTAAAGTTTCTGATCTCTTAAGTTCAAACACATTGTAACAATCCCCCATTTTTACTCTCTCCCCACACATGTTTAATGTTTTGTTTCATATTTTCCATCTTTTTGTTTTGTGTATTCCTCAACTTAATGTGGATATAGATGATCTTACTTCTTTTGTCTTTTAATGTTCCTACTAACTTTATATGGTTAATCTATTATCTTTATAGCATATTTGCTTTTATCAATAAGATTTTTCCTTTTATAATTTTCATATTTCTAGTTGTAGTTTTTTTCCTTTTCACTTAAAGAAGTCCCTTTAACATTTCTTGTAATGTTAGTTTAGTGGTGCTGATCTCTTAGCTTTTGCTTGTCTGGAAAACTTTTAATCTCTCCTTCAAATCTGAATGATAGCCTCGCTGGGTTAGTATTTTTAGTTGTAGGTTTTGTTCGTTTGTTTGTTTTTTCCTTTCATCACTTTAAATATTTTGGCCACTACTCTTTTGCTCAAAAGTCAGCTGATAGTCTTCTGTAAGTTCCCTTGTACCTAACTAGTTGGTTTTTCCTTGCTGCTTTTAAGATTCTCCATTCATTTTGTTTGTTTTTTAGGTTTGGACTTTATTAAATATGCATTTTAAAATTATAGATTTAGTCATTCAAAAATAGAAAAAAGTAATGTTCAACTTTTTAGAGAACAAAAGTGAAATATGAAAAATAACTTCAGTATATTCCAAAAGTTGTATAAATAGATGAAAAAAGAAATGTATGTAAAGGAGAAAGAAGAACACAAAATGAATTCATAGAATTCAATCTAAATATATCATTAAATACATTAAAATATCTCCATTCATTTTTAATTTTTGCCATTTTAATTCAGTGTGTCTTGGTGTGGATCTCTTTAGGTTGATTTGTTTAGGACAATCTGTGATTCCTGGACCTTGACATCTGTTTCTTTTCCCAGGTTAGGAAGGTTTTCAGCTATTATCTCTTCAAATAAATTCTCAGTCTTTTTTCTCTCTTACTTTTGGGACCCCTAATGCAAATATTAGTACACTTCATGTTGTACCAGAGGTCTCTTAAGCTGTCCTCTATTTTTTAAATTATTTTTTTCTTTTTTCTATTTAGCTTTTATGATTTCCACCACTCTGTCTTCCAGTTTGGTGATTTGTTCCTCTGTTGTGTTGATTCCTTCTAATGTATTTTTTATTTCAGTTATATTCTTCAATTCTGTTTGGATTTTCTTTGTATTGTCTAACTCTTTGTTAAACTTCTCACTGTGTTAATCTTTTCTTCTCCTGAGTTCATTGAACATATTTATGATCATTACCTTGAATTCTTTATTGGCTAGATTGCTTATCTCCACTTAGTTCTTTTCCTGGGGTTTTGTTTGTTCCTTCATTCGAAACATATTTTTCTCTGTCCTCACTTTACCTAATTACCTGTGTTTATTCCTATATATTAGATAGGTTGGTTATATATCCCCATTTTGAAGAAGTGGTCTTATGTAGAATACCTCTTATGGCACCCTGTAGCACAGTCTCCTTTGTTTACCAGAGTTTTATGCTGTAGGGGTGCCCCCTATGTGGGCATAATGGAAGGCAGGGCTGGTCCCCAGCCCAATTGGCTGCCAGGTCCTGCCTTGTGAAAAGACTGAAGGCCTGCTGGTGGTTAGGCCCATGTCCTATGATGTCTGACTGTGCAGCCTGAGGGGGTCCTTGGT
This sequence comes from Hippopotamus amphibius kiboko, assembly GCF_030028045.1. Taxonomy (NCBI): domain Eukaryota; kingdom Metazoa; phylum Chordata; class Mammalia; order Artiodactyla; family Hippopotamidae; genus Hippopotamus; species Hippopotamus amphibius. The sequence goes on along the minus strand of NC_080187.1, from coordinate 189,699,164 downwards.
ATAGTGCCACCCTTTGGTGGCCTGTGCTGTGTTCTGGGGTGCCTGGGTGCATTGCTTGGGGTATCCTGGTGCTTATTATGGGTAGGGCTGAATCCCCAGGTGGCTAGCTGCAGGGTTGGGGATTCCTAGGGCCATTGCTTCTCCACTGGTGGGCAAGGCTGGATAGCCATATGGCTGGCTGCTCAGCCCAGGGTGTCCCAGTGCTGGTGCCAAGTTGTTGGTGGAAAGGTAAGCCCCTGGCAATGATAGCCTATATGGAGGATTCCAGAATTTTGCTTGCCAGTAGCAGTGTCATCATGGTGAAATGAACTCCCAGAAATGGCTGCTGCCAGAGCCTTGTTTCCAGGGTGATTTCAGATTGCCTCCTACCTCTCCTGGAGTCTCTCCAAGATCATCAAGTGGTTCTGTCCCAGGCTTCTTTCAAATTACTGCCTCTGTTCTGGGTCTTGGAGCATGTGAGGTTTTCTATGAGTCCTTTAGTAGTGGAGTCTCTATTTCTTTCAGTCCTCTGGCTCTCCCATTATAAGCCTACTGATCTTCATAGCCAGACATTCTGGAGACTTTTCTTCTCTGTGGAGGACCCTGGGCTGGGGAGTCTGATATGAGACTCAGAACCCTCATGGGTTGGGGATAATCTTTGCAATTGTGATTATCTTCCCATTTCTGGGTCCCTAACCCAGGGGTATGGATCTTGACTGTACTGCATCTCTGCTCCCCTACCCATAACATTGTGTTCCCTTCTTTGTATATTTAGTTGTGAAAAGTCTTTTCTGCTAGTCTTCAGGTTGTTCTATTGATAGTTTCTCTGTAAATATTTGTAATTTTAGTGTACCCATGGAAGGAAGTAGCCCAGCATCTTCCTACTTTGCCATCTTGGTAACATCCCTGCAACTTTCTTTTCTTTTTATACATTTCATTTGTTATCATAGTGTTACTGACCTCTTAGAATATGGTAGAAAGTGTTGTGTTCTCTGTTTTCTTGTGGTTTACGAAATACTGGTAACATTTATTCTTTAAGTAAATTACAGATTTGATAAGATGAGTTCTCTGGGTCTGAACTTCTTTTTGGTAGGGAAAATTTTCATCACAAATTCTATTTCTTTACTGGTTATAGATTTATTCAGAGTTTCCATTTTCTCTTGAGTCAGTTTCAGCAATTGTTTCTAGAAATTTGTCCACTTCATCAGAGTTTCCTAATTGGTTGCCATAAATTTGTACACAGTATTCTCTCTTATTTTTTTTAATAGACTATAAACAGCATATATTTAGAGTGTACAATTTGGTATCCCAATCTCCCAGTTCATCCCCCCCCCCAACCCTCCCTGCTTTCCCCACTTGGTGTTCATGTGTTTGTTCTCTACATCTGGGTCTCTATTTCTGCCTTGCATTTCCTCTTTCATAGTTGTTAGCATTTGCCTTAGGTATTGAGGTGCTCCTATATTGGGTGCATAAATATTTATAATTGGTATCTCCTCTTCTTGGATGGATCCCTTGATCTTTATGGAATGTCCTTTCTTGTCTCTTGTAACATTTTTTATTTTAAAGTCTATTTTATCCGATATGACTGTTGCTACTCAAGCTTTCTTTTGATTTTCATTTGCATGGAATATCTTTTTCCATCCCCTCACTTTCAGTCTGTATGTGTCCCTAGGTCTGAAGTGGGTCTCTTCGAGACAGCATATATATGGGTCTTGTTTTTGTATCCATTCAGCCAGTCTGTGTCTTTTGGTTGCTGCATTTAGTCCATTTACATTCAAGGTAATTATCGATATGTATGTTCCTATTACCATTTTCTTAATTGTTTTGTTTTTGTTTTTGTAGGTCCTTTTCTTCTCTTCTGTTTCCCGCTTAGAGAAGTTCCTTTAGCATTTGTTGTAGGGCTGGTTTGGTGGTGCTGAATTCTCTTAGTTGTTGCTTATCTGTAAAGCTTTTGATTTCTCCGTCCAATCTGAATGAGATCCTTGCTGGGTAGAGTATTCTTGGTTGTAGGTTCTTCCCTGTCATCACTTGAAATATATCATGCCACTCCCTTCTGGCTTGCAGAGCTTCTGCTGAGAAATCAGCTGTTACCCTTATAGGAGTTCCGTTGTATGTTATTTGTCATTTTTCCCTTGTTGCTTTTAATAACATTTCTCTGTCCTTAATTTTTGTCAGTTTGACTACTATATGTCTTGGCGTGTTTCTCCTTGAGTTTATCCTGCCTGGGACTCTCTGTGCTTCCTGGACTTGGGTAGCTATTTCCTTTCCCATGTTAGGGAAGTTTTCAACTATAATCTCTTCCAATATTTTCTGGGGTCCTTCCTCTCTCTTTTCTCCTTCTGGGACCCCTATAATGTGAATGTTGGTATGTTTAACATTGTCCCAGAGGTGTCTTAGGCTATCTTCAGTTCTTTTCATTCTTTTTTCCTTATTCTTTTCCACATCAGTGATTTTCACCATTCTGTCTTCCAGGTCACTTATTCGCCCTTCTGCCTCAGTGAATCTGCTATTGGTTCCTTCTAGGTATTGCTCATTTCAGTGATTGTGTTGCATATCTCTGTTTGTTTGCTCTTTAATTCTTCTAGGTCTTTGGTAAACTTTTCGATCTTTGCATCCAGTCTTTTTTCAAAGTCCTGGATCATCTTCACCATCATTATTCTGAATTCTTTTTCTGTAAGGGTGCCTATCTCCTCTTCATTTAGTTGTTTTTCTGGTGTTTTATCTTGTCCCTTCATCTGGTACAAAGTCCTCTGCTTTTTCATTTTCTCTATCTTTCTGTGGCTGTGGTTTTCAGTTCCACAAGATGAAATACTGCTGATACTGCTTGATTCTGCTGTCTGCCCCCTTGTGGAGGAAGCTATCTAGGAGCCTCCTGTGTGCTTCCTGATGGGAGGGACTGATGGTGGGTAGGGCTAGGTGGGGAGAGCTCAGTAAGGCTTTAATCCGATTTGGTGGGCACAGCTCAGTAAAACTTTAATCTGCTTGTCTGCTAATGGGTGGGGCTGTGTTCCCACCTTGTTGGTTGTTTGGCCTGAGGCTACTTAGCACTGGAGCTTACAGGCTCTTTGGTGGGGCTAATGGTGGACTCTGGGAGGGTTCACGCCAATGAGCACTTCCCAGAACCCCTGCTACCAGTGCCCATGTCTCCTTTGTGAGCCACAGCTGCCCCCACCTCTGCAGGCAACCCTCCAACACCAGCAGGTAGGTCTGGTTCAGTCTTCTATGGGGTCACTGCTCCTTCCCCCTGGGTCCTGGTGAGCACACTTTTTTGTGTGTCCTCCAAGAGTGGAGTCTCTGTTTCCCCCAGTCCTGTGGAGGTCCTGCAGTCAAATCCTGCTGGCTTTCAAAGTCTGATTCTCTGGAGATTCCTCCTCATGTTGCGGGATTCCCAGGTTGGGAAGCCTGATGAGGGGCTCAGAACCCTCACTTTAGTGTGTGGACTTCTGAGGTATAACTGTTCTCCAGTTTGTGAGTCACCCACCCAGCATTTATGGGATTTGATTTTAACGCAATTGCGCCCCTCTACCATCTCATTGTGGCTTCTCCTTTGTCTCTGGATGTGGGGTGTCTTTTTTGGTGAGTTCCAGTGTCTGTCGATGATTGTATATACACAGTATTCTCTTAAAATCTGTTTAGCTTCTATCGCTCAGGAATAATGCATTCCTCTTTCATTACTGAGTTTGATAACTTGTTGTTTCTCTCCTTTACAAAGTCATCAGTCTACCTAAAGTTTGTCAATTTTTGTTTACTTTTAAGAATGAACTTTTGGATTGATTGACTTTCTCTGTTTTTTCTTATTTTTTATTTCAGTAATTTTTGCCTTAGTCTTTATTATCTCCTTCTTTCTGCTTAATTTTAGTTTACTTTTTCTTATATTAGTTTCTTGAAATGTAAACTTAAGTTTTTGTTTAAATATCTTTCTTTTTTTGTTAATACAAGCACTGAATGACATAGATTTTTCTTTAAGATGCTTTAGCTGCATCCCAAAATTACAATATTTTTGTTCAATTCAAAATATTTTCTGATTTTCAATGGGATTTTATCTTTTACTAATGGATTATTTTTAACTGAATTATTTGTATGAGTTTGACTTTAAAAATTAAAATTACTTTTAAAGAAAAAAACATTCTCCATTCAGATCATGCAGTCTATTTTCTGAGCAACTGGTCCATAAAAAGTAAAAAAGCAATTACTATGCTTTTGGTTGTGATGCACAAATCCAGAAATCAAAAGGGCATCCAGGTGGCTATGTTCAATAGGAAGTGTTTTATTTAAATTGCACTGTGTTTAAAATTTTCAATGTCAACATTTTTCGAAGGCTACATTCTGCAGACTGTCTTATTTTCCATGTTGCCCATTGTATTACACCAAGTTGGCCTCACCTATTACTGTTGCTTAAATAACCCCTATACCTGTATGAGTTTGATACTCCTGACATTGTAATACAGCAACCTGAAAGAGTGAATGCCCTTTTAATGATTACCAGGGCTATTTCTATTGAGAGAATTTTTGATTCCCAAATAACTACATACTACTGCTTTAACAGAGTAGTGGCCATATCCCAAAAACCTGAGTCAATATGGGCTGTTTAGCCTCTTTTAAAAATCCCAAGGGAATATAGCTATTACTTTAGAAGAACAGGAACTGAATAAGAGATTCCTCGTGGCTCACAGACAAGCCTTAGAGGCTCCTTCTTTTCTACATTTCAGCATCTCTATTCAGTTGCTTCAATATACAGGTTCTCTATTCTTCTAAAGAAAATGTTCACTTGTGTTCTTCATCTGTAGAAGACGTATTAGAGAAGCAGCCAGTACTGTGAAGCCTGTTTTGCCTCTTCCTCCAATCAAATTGATTTACAATACTGAGAAAAATGCACTTTTCCAGTATTGAAATGCTGCAATATTTTTAAAATTTTTAAAATTACAGAATAGCAAAGAGAAGAAAACTCTATTACCAAGAAATAAGTAATATTAACACTTTCCTTGGTTGTTGAGTTAAAATTTTCACGCAGTAAAATTCACCTGTTTCAGATGTATTCTTCTATGAAGTTTGACAAATTTATAAGTCATGGAATTACCACTATGCTCAAGATACAGACTATTTTAATCACTTCAGAGTTTCTTTGCATCCTTTCATGGTCAATTTCCATCCCCCTCCCCAAAGCCCTGGCAACCACTGATCTGATTATTGTCACTATAGTTTTGCTTTTTCCAGAATACCATATAAACAGAAGCATAAAATGTGCAGCCTTTTAGGTCTGGCTTATTTTATTGTGCATAATACTTTTGAAAGGAATCCATGTTTCTGTGAGAATCAGTAGCTTATTTTTTTTATAGCTGAATAGCATTTCATAACATGGATGTACTACAGTTTATTTATCTGTTTACTAGTCGAAGAACAGTGCTTTGCTTCCCATCTTTTTTGCAATTAGGAACAAAATCTCAAATAATGTCCATATGTCAATTTTTGTGTGGATATATGTTTCTGTTTCAAAGTGGCTATGACATTTTGCATTCTCATCAGCAGTGTATGAGCTTTCCTGTTGCTCTGCATCCTTGCCACCATTTTGTATAGAAAGATTTTTTTTTTTTAATTTGGGCCCTGATAGATAAGTAGTGATATGTTATTGTGGTTTTAATTTTTATTTCTTTAATGATTAATGATGGTGACAGCAGGCTTTAATATGCTTCTTTGCTATTTTGTATATATCTTCTTTGAAGAAGGGTCTGTCAAAATTTTATGTCTATCTTTTATTCAGTTTTTTGTTTTTTTATATTGATATTTGAGTGTTCTTTTTATATTCTTATGTTGTAATATTTGTTCTGTGACTTGTCCTTTTATTTTTAAACAATGTCTTTCTAAAAACAAAGATTTTAATTTTGATGAGGTCTAATTTAACAATCTTTTATATTTACAGTTTTGTTCTTTGCATCATGTCTAGGAAATCTTTGACCAATCCAAGATCATAATGATTCTCTCCTGTTTTCCTCCATAAGTTTTATACTTTTAACTTTTACAAAAGTCTGTGGTCCACTTTGAGTTCATTTTTTTATGTGGTGTGAGGTCAAGTTTTTTTTTTAAATTTTATTAATTATTTTTTGGCATGAAGATTGCAATTGATCCAACACCTTTTGTTGAGAAAACTATCCTTACTCCATTGAATTATTCTGGATCGTTTGTATAAAATAACCTACCATACATGTTTGGGTCTATTTCTGGATGCTTTACTAGGTTTTAGCTGCTAACATTATGTAATGTAAGCAGAGGTACATATGGTTGTTGTTGTTGTTTTTTTTTAAATAATGAGCTCCTTTTTTTTATTATTATTTTTTTAAATTTATTTTATTGGCTATGTCGTGTCTTTTTGCTGTGCGCAGGCTTTCTCTAGTTGCAGAGAGCGGGGGCTACTCTTTGTTGTGGTGCTCAGGCTCCTCATTGCCATGGCTTCTCTTGTTGTGGAGTATGGGCTCTAGGTGCGTGGGCTTCAGTAGTTGCAGCACATGGGCTCAATAGTTGTGGCTCACGGGCTCTAAAGTGCAGGCTCAGTAGTTGTGGCACACAGGCTTAGTCACTCCGCGGCATGTGGGATCTTCCTGGAGCAGGGCTCGAACCCCTGTCCCCTGCGTTGGCTGGCAGATTCTCAACCACTGTGCCACCTAGGAAGCCCCAGTACATATGGTTTTAAAGAACAAAGGTCACATCACATTTTTGCTTTTAACCTTACATTTCTGCTATTATATTATGCATATCTCTCATTTTATTAAATTTTATTTGAAAACATGATTTTTTAATGTTAAATGTATGTCCATGTAAGAGTCCTATGTTAGAGATGAAATAAAATATCAGACTAAGATATTAAGGAGGTAGACTAATTTTTAATTTAAATATACTTTCTTCATCTTAAGTAGGACCAAACAAGAGTTAAATGCTTCTAAGAAAGTATTTAGAAATAATGTTAAAGAATTAAAGTCTAGCATCAGTAGTACACACATGCAAAATAAAGCCCTTTACAATTGAAGATTGTTACAGGCAAGTCTGATATAATTATCTAGATCCACACCTGAAAAAACAACCACATTTGTAAGTTGTCATAGGATGTCTAGAGTCTCACTCGTTATAAAACAAAACAAAAAAAAAACCGCCTCATTAGCAACACCTGCAACAATAAGCATCAGAGCAAGCAATGCATTTTCAGCCTGTCTTCAGTAATAAGAGTACAAGCCACATTATGTGGGCCTCTTGTCAACTTCTAGGAACATTCCTGCCAGCTAGAAAGACAGGCTATAGCTGTCCAGCAGTCACTTTACCCACAGCAGAAAAAAAGATGTAGCAAAGGCTAGGCTGCAAAGGAAAACCTTTCAGATTTATCAGAATATCAGAAAGCATCTCAATTCTACTTGATTTCATTGTGCAGGATTGTCACTTTCTCTCTCTCTGTGTGTACTTCTGCTGCAAGTGGCATTTTACTGAACAAAAGAATCAAGAAGTAACACCTATGTGGGGTGACTCCCTGTCCTAAAAGTGCATCTCTAGTACACTTTGATCACAGGCTCTCTACATTAGCATTCTGTGCAGAAGTAAAAGAAAACCTATTCATACTGCTGAAAACTTCCCCAAGGTTTTAATGAATTACTGTGTTTATTCAACAATTGTCAAGTGTTTCAAATCATTCTAATGATAATACAGTACTGTGTGTGTTTTATGAGTGACAGTTAAACCTAAATACAGAAGTAAATGTGTCCTTACATAATATGCTACTATAAATTTCAGAAATCTGAACACGTCTGTAAATTACAGTTAAAATGAACTCAGTGCAACCTTATTTAGAATCACTTGCTTTGATTCTCCAAACATCTTAGAAATTCTTCCCTAAAGCTCCACATTAGTTAAGATGTTGAATGCAGCTTTAGAATGAATGGTAAAGACACTTACAAAGAAAACTAAGTTCACCGTAGGGCAAAATAGAACTATATTCGTTCAATTACTGTTTTCTTTATTTTAACTCAAAAAAAGCTTGGGTAATTACCAAGGCTGATGTAGGCACAACTATGTTTTGGGAATCATTGAGAGCCCAAAGGGCAATAAAGGCAGCAAAGAATGGCATTTGAAATGTGGCTGAGTATCTGTTAAATCAAATGGTGGAAATTTGCAAACCAAGGCTTCACTATAGGAAACCAAGGGTATCCATGCAATATACTTAGAATTTTGTCTCTTCCTGAAAATTTGGTTTGATAATTGCATTAGGCATGCTTAGAAATGTATTCATGAATTGGAGATTGTTCAAGATTTAGTTATTTGTGTTTTCTTCATCTGTAAAATTTCACTTGAAAAATAATGCAGATCAGAACTTACAGTTTTCACTTGGGAAAGTAGAGAGCTGGGAAAAGTGTCACTCCCAAATATGCAAAAGAAAAAAACTAAATAAAACTGCAAGTTCACCATATTTCTTGAGCCTAAAATGGGATACCAACTATAACAAATTAGTCTTACAGATAGCTAACATAATTACACTGAAAGGGGTAGGGAAGAACAGAATTCATATAATTAACTTGGAAAACAGTATTTTGACTGCACATTGTAAGGCTAAAGACGATAAGAACTGTACAAAAATACTGTACTCTAGTTAGTAAATAGGTTTGCCTCTTTGAGGAGAAACAAGGTATTTGTACAGTATCAAACTGTTTTCCTCAAGATATTTATTAAATATAAAGTGGGATTTTATAGTGGAAAAACATGTCAAGCAATTCAGACATTTCTTGTTACCTCATTCTTTATAAGATCTGCAGTGCACACCATCATATGAAAGTGCATTAATTTATTTAACGCTGTATTAAAATGTACTTATTTTCAGTTTATGTAATTACAAAGAGTGCAGTGATATCAATCTACTTATATGTCTTTCTGTTATGCTTATTACAAAGTGTATGTTCTCACATGTACGAGGATGAGTCAAAAATTATCCGCACTCTGGCTGTAGAATTTATTTTAATTGACTTTAAGAAAAGACATATACATCATTTTTCGACACAGTCTCCTTGCTTTTCAATATACTTTGTCCATCTGTCAACAAACTTTCCTATTCCCTCGTTAAAAAATGTTTTAGGCTGAGCTGTAAGCCACGCATGCACCGCTGTCTTCACTTCTTCATCAGAAGTGAATCTTTGTCCTCATAGGGCTGCTTTCAGGGAACCAAACAGGTGAAAGTCTGATGGAGCAAGATCAGAACTATAAGGAGGATGCTTTAACACCTCAAAACAAAGTTTTTGCAGAGTGTTGACAATGTGGGCGGAGGTGTGTGGACATGCATTGTCATGCAAGATCACAACACCCTTGGATAGCAGTCCTCTGCATTTAATCTGAAGTTTAGGCTTCAGCTCTTCAGTAAGCAACTCACTGTAACAAGCACTGTTGATTGTTGAACCTTTTTCCTGATAGTGTTCCAATACTGGCCTTTGAGAATCCCAGAAAACAAAATCATTTCATGTGTACGCTCAGTGTTGTCATCAGCCGTGGACTTGGACGGGAGTCTGGCTCCTTCTTGATGGCTGACACTTGTTCGACCTTCCTTGAACTTCTCTATCCATTCATACACACTTCTTCGAAACAAAACATTTTCTCCGTAGTGCACACAAAATCTTCGATAAATAATGACACCAGCTAAACCCTCAGACCACAAAAAATGAATCACTGCATGCTGCTCTTCTTTCATGCAGATCACAAGTGGGGCATCCATTTTTGCTTGCACCGCAGTTACAAATGAACTGATGTAACACGTTCACACCTGCCCAGCCGTGACTTGGGGAGACATTAGCCTTGAACGGAAAGTGCTGATAAGACAGTGCGGCCAACAGAAATTTTAATATAACCAGAGTGTGGATAATTTTTGACTCACCCTCGTATTTTTGTACTATTTCTGGATTCTCTATCCTCTATGTAGATACAGATAGATAATAGGTAAATAGGATAGATAATCAAAATGCCTTTCAGAATGATTTTACGTATCAGTCTCAGAGTGCCTGAGAGTTTTGTGTATTAATATTTCTTAACACTTTATTCATCTCATTGGTGAAAAGTGCTATCAAAAATGCATTTCTTTAATTATTTGTCAACTGATGGTTTTTACTCATTTGCTCCCCAATACTATTTCCTTTGACCATTTTTTGTATCTGAGTCTTGGTCATTTCAAAAAAGATATGTTAAGAAAAATTAGTCTGTTGTCACATATTTACAATTCATGTATATATCTCAAATGCATATCTTATATGCATACATGCAGTTTTAATCAGATTTTTAAAATCACATTTTACCTTTGTTAATGAAATTGAAGTTTTGTTGTGTACAAATTTAACATTTTCCAGTAGTTAAACTTAATCAATTGCTTCCATTTGGTTCTAGGATTTATGTCTCTCTTAGAAAGACCTTATCTAATTCAAGATAATAAAAATATTCACCTAGGGTTTTTCTAGCAATATCATAATTTTTATTTTTAAATTAAAATCTACTCTCTCCGTAGAATCTATTTGAGTATAAGGAGTGAGACATGCACCCATATTTATTCATCTGCTTTTCAAACTATTAAAGGTATCCAAATGTTACTTAGTGAAAAATCCTTACTGGATGGTGTGAATCCTATATCATATAGTAATTTCCTGTATATATTTTGTGCTATTTCTGGAGTTCATATTCTGCTCTGTTTATCTAGCCAATACCAAACTTTTATAAAACCTGTATTATTGAATATAATATCTTTATGACTCCTCCTCCTTACACTTCTGATTATGAAATTCTCTGGTCATTTGTTCGTATTTATTTTTTTCAGGTTAATATTAAAACCATTTTGTTAATGTCCCACTGATTCTTATAAGAATTTTAATTTTTATTAATTTGACTATAGTCAGAAGGTTGTTTTAGTTTGCTTTTTAGTTTTGAAAAGATAATTTATCTTTATACATTTTAATTACCTGAGTATTAACTAAATGTATCTTTATAGTAAAATTTTAAAAAATAAGTATTCAGAATGAAGTATACATTTTTTCCTTCATATCCTCCACTAATTCCTCTTTTTTCTCTAAGAGTAATCACAGCATCAGTTTAGTGTCCAAATTTTCATTCTTCTATGTTTTTCTTGGTTGAGCTATCTTTGTCAAAATTTGTTAATGTTATACAGTAACATTTTAAATAAATTAATATAGAAGATTTACTTTTTCTCTGTATTCTCAGGCAATTAAATATTATTTAATCTGTTTATCCAGTACATACTTGAATGCCTAATACATGCTAGGCACTCTTTCAGGTACTAGGAAAATACAGTAATGAATGAAGCAGTATAAAGTCCTTTCCTTAATAAAATTATATTTTAGTATTTTGTATATCATGTTCACAAATTATAAACTAAGTAAATTATATAAGTAAATTATGATCAGTGCTTATGAGAAAACTAAATATTAAAGAGATTGGTAGTGTGGACATAGACTGTTCTATTTTAAAAAAAGTAGTCAAAGTGGGGTGGTAGGCAAAATGACCCCCCCAAAGATGTGCACACACTAATCCCTGGAACCTATGGATATACTGTGTTTCATGGAAAAAAAGATCTTTGCAGGTATAATTAAGGTTACACACTTCACAATAGGAAGATTATTCTGGGTTATCTGGGTGGTCCGAATTTGATCATATGAGCTTCTCCACCTGGAAGTAGAGGAGATGTGGCAGAAGTCAGAGAGATTAGAAGTGCAAGAAGGGAAACGTACTCTTGTTGGTTTGAAGATGGAGGAGCTAAGGTAATGAGGAATGCAGGTAACCTTAAGGAGATGAGAAAGCTGTTTGCTGACAACCAGCAAGAAAACATAAAGTCCCACAGTTGCAAGGAACCAGATTTTACCAACCTGAATCATCTTGGAAGCATGTTTTTCCCCAGAGACTGGAGATAATTACCCATACTGCCTGACACCTTGAGATGGGCCTGGTGAAACCTACGGGAGAGAAAGCAGCCAAGCCATCCCAGACTTCTGACCCAGAACTGTGAAGTAAGAAAAATTTATGTTGTTTTAAGCTGCTAAATTGTGGTAATTTGTTATGGCAGCAAAAGAAAACAAGTATAATCTCACTGAGACAGTGACATTTGAACTAAACAGGTGATAGGGTGAGCTATGCATTTATATAGGACAAGAAAGTTCCAAGCAGAGGAAATAGCAAGTGACAGGACCCTGAAGCTGGAGAACATACTTTGCATGTCACAGGAAAGACTGATATAGTGGTGTAGCTAGAGTAATATAATAAGGGAGAATGATGGGAGATTTAAATCGGAGAGGTAACAGCAAGTCTGATCATTTGGGCCTTCTGGATGATTTTGAGTATTTTTTATTCTGTGTGAGATAGGAAAACTTTGGAAGGGATCCAGACAGAGGAATAATATGTTCTGACTTCTTGAAGAACAACATTCTTGCTGTTTTGTTGAAAAAGATTGAATAGGTGGACAAAAATAATTTTTCAAAAAAAAAAAAAAGGGAAACAAGAATAGAGGTGGGAGAATCAGTGAGGAGTGTACTGGATAGTCTGGACAAAAAATGATGGTGGTTTGAATGATGGTGGTTTAGACCAGGATGGTATGACAAGGGGAATGATAAAAGGCTAGATTTCAGAGAAACTGGATATATTTTTGAAGTAGAGCTAATAGGCCTTACTGATGGAATAGATGTGTTGTGTGAGACAAAAAGAAGAATAAAATGATGATGAAGCTTATTGGCTTGAACAAATGGAAAATATAGTTTCCATTAGCTGTGATGAGAATCCACTCTAATGGAGAAGGCTGGGCTAGGGCTAGGGGAAAAGTGGAAGAACCAAGCAGGGCCAACTCTGCCACATCTTGCTGATACTTCAAGTAAAATGAGGGCTGAGGACTAGATAGTCTTGTGATTATCCTTGAAGTTTAAAGTCATAGAACCTGGCTTAAGTTTGGGGTTTAATCCTTAGAAACCTTCCCAATTTCTTTTATTCTTAAGTGTATATTCAGGTTTTATACATTTCCTTGAGATCTTTTCGCTAATTTAAATTTCCAAGAAAAGTGATCTATTTCAACCTTGTGTTCAAATCTATTTGCGTTTAATTTTACAAACTGTTTTCTCTCATGGATATGTGTGTGTGTAAAATATTTTCTCTTTCAGATAATGTTCCACATTTCATAAGCAATTTTATAAGGTTATATTTTCTCTCCACTTTTATATTAATTAATATGTATGATTTTTCTATTTTATTATTTTTCTTGTATCAGAGGTCCTAATATTAGAACTATTATGTTTATTTCCTTTCTGTTTTCTTACTAATTTATATTTATATCTTTAATAATACCTCCTCTCTACTCTTTTTCTAAATTTTGAATTGATGGTTCAATTCATTCTTTGTTCTTTTCTGTTTATTAGTGGATTTATATGTTTAATAGAGATTACTTTCACTATTGCTACTTTCTGGGTATTCTACAAGTTAGGTTCTGATTTCTATTTTATTTGAGAATTGGGTAAGAAAGGTATAAACATAAACTGTAGAAGGATATTTATCTTACATTTAGAATTTATTAAAATGCACTATTATTAAAATGTATTCCCTTTATCTTAGAAGAAATGATTAATATCAGAGTAAACATTCATATGGACTATCTACCATTCCATCTGTTTGTATAGCTAATGTTGGTAATCATTTTATTTGGTCCTCTATCTTTATTTTATTTTCTATTGTCAACGGTATCAAAAATGAGTTAATCACCATTGTATGGTTTGTGTAGTTTGATGAAATACCAGTTATAGTATATTTTTTATAGTGTATCATTTTTTTGTGATCTGATTTATTTTAATTTTTGCTTACTTTTCCCTTTTATGTTTTGGCCCAATTTTTTTAAACTTATAATCATTTTGAGTTCCTTGGTTTTACATACTGGCATACAATACATAAATGGATTGTTATTTTTATTTTGTTCTGTTTTGTTTATTTTGATAGAAAGTTCTCATCATGAAAGATAAAAAATTAACATAATTAAATTTCCTCAAACATCCATTTTCCCTCCTGTCCCCTCATTTTTGTCTTTACATTACCAAAGTTTATATCATTTATATTTTGTTTTTAATCATTACTCCCATAGATCTAGATTTAAATTCTTAAAAAACGTTGGTTATGTACGTAAATTCATCTTCAGTGCTTACTGTAGTTCATTCATACCAACCATAGGTTTTCCATTTCTGAGTTTTTTATTTTTATTCATCTGTTAGCTTTGTGGATTACATTTTTTAATTTTTTTTTAGAGCCGGGTTCATGGGTGCTAGATTTACTGAGAACTTCATATCACATTACATCTTGATGTTAACCTCAAGTGTGAAGAAGAAATAATTGAAAATAATTGTTCTTATGACATATTTTTTTCTTTAAAATATTGTAAATATTTTTCTGTTGTTTTCTGGTCCCAAAATTTAGTGTGAAACAATAAGGAATCAGCCTAATATTCCCCCTATGGAGATGATCTATTAATTGTCTCTATTTCCTTTGGACTCTTTCTTTAAACTTGAATTCAGTAAATTCATCCCAATATGATTAGATTAATATATTCTTAATCATTTGTTTTCTATTCCTTTTGAAATTACTATTCAGCTTCTCATTTATTTTACTTATCATATGGGAATTTATTTCTTATTTTATTGTTCTGTTTTGTTCAAGAGTGAATATGCTGGATATCCTTTGTCTTCCATCTTTTTATCACATGCTTTCTAAGCATTGTATATCATTGCTCCTTTTTACTTTAGATTTTGACAGTTTTCCTCAAGAAAATCTTTCAAGTCATAGACTTTGCTTTTAGCAATACCTGTACATAATGTTTCACTGATTCAAATATGTTTAGTGATCACTGTCATGTACTGCCTTAATCTCCACCCATCAACTTCAGAAATAAAGCACTCATTCCTCTAGCTGTTGAGAATTGCTCTCAGCTTAAGACAGGTTTCCAACCTCTGTGGAAGCATTCAATAACTGAAAATGTCAAATTATAAAAGGCCAATCCCTTGTGCCAATTTGGGACAACTCCATAGGGCTATTCCAATTCTTGAGTCACCATGAGATCAGTTCATACCTTTGTTGTGACTGTAATAGCCAAACTTCTCACTCTACTCAATATTGCTTTTTTCACTTCCCAATGAATGTTGATTCCCAAAGCACTTCACAGCAAGTTTCAGTCTTCTGTGTCTTATATCTCAGGAACATATTTATCTTCAAATTTTATCCTATGGAAATGACAGAAATCACCTGGCTAAAAGTTGAGGTGGCCACCTCTGAAATTCACAGGTCTCTTGTTTAATTTTTTGTTCTTCTTTGATATGTTGAATGAAATCAGGAGATAATAGCTGATTACTACTTCTCCTCCCATTTACTTTTTCATGTTTATAAAATTTGATGATTTAGGATATTGGTTCTTTGAAAATAAATATGAGTAAGCTGTGCTTTTCTTTCCTTAACATTGTCTCCCCTGTTGACACCCACCTTCCACCTAAGTTTTCCAAGGAGAGGATTAAAACTACGTGCTCAGAGTCCCATACATATCTTTTAGGGAACAACACATGCTGTTTGAACTATGAAGCATTGCATTGAGTTTTAGGATCTACCTTGATTTACTCCAAATGGCGTAATATTTGATAGGCATTTTTGACAAACTATGGTTTGAGGTTTATAGCCATTTTTAGTCTCTGTAGCTAGAATTTTCAGCTCACTTTTTTCTTAATCATTTTATTTTACTTAGGGAGAATAATTAAATAAACATGGCTTTATTCCATCATGTATTATTGAATGTTATTGTTTTTCTCTGTTTTAAGCTATTGTCCATTATATGATATTTCACAGAAAATAATAAAGAATTCCTATGACTTTTATCTTAGAAGATATTAGGAGATTTTTCTTTCTCTAATTATTCACATTTTAATATATCTTAAATTTAATTTTGTTGAAATGTTTAAAATCTGTGTTATTGTTTGTACCATCAAATCATAATCTGTATTCCGGAGTGTGTTTTTTTCTCTCCAAGTTACTTAATTCTGATACTTACAAGATAAGAACATACAAAAGCATTTTTATATTTTGGAGTCATTAATAGCAGCATTTACTGAAAGATAAACCAAGGCTTCACAGATGTCAGGTTTTGAGGAATTGAATAAAAGTGTAACCATTTGTTGAAATTATTTTTACTAAATATAATTTATATTTTGAATTGTGCACTTAGGGATGTCTTGATAGTTCCTTAGTTATAAAATAATCTAATATTCCATCAGATGCTTCATTGGAACTTGGCTTCTCATTCAATGCCTGCTTCACACTATTCTTTGATCCTGACATATTCAAGGAATTCTCTGGAAATAGCTGGGCCATGCTGTGGCATAGGGCAGCCATTTGGAGTTTGATTTTACATCCAGTTCCCATGAGAAATTGAATTCAATTTTAGGAAAGTTTTGTATATTTAATGGGAGAAATTACGAAGCTCCTTCAAGTTCCCTTCAGGAAACCATTATATGCTCAAAGGAGTAGCTAAAGCCAGCTTTGCATCTCGTTGCTTACTTTTGGAAATCCAAAGACCCTAATCTAGTGAACTGAGAGGTGTTCTGCTAACACCATGACTTAACCTATTTTTTTTCTCCTTCTCTTGATGCTGAGGCTGATCGTATATATGATGTCATGCAAATGAGTGTGAATACAGTGACCTATCTGCTACATGTTCAATTGTTTATTCATCCATTAATTTGCTTCTTGTGCAAGTATTTATTGAGTGTCTGCTTTCAAAACACTTGGCTGGGTCCTAAGTATTAGTCCTTAATAATATTAGTCTCCAAGGACCTAATATTTCAGCAGTCAATTATCCAGACATTATAATTCAAAGAGATGTATGTTATAGGAAAATAATGGGCACCATAGTTTCATGTTTGGTATCATCCATCTTCTGGAAATGCTTTGTCAATAAAGAAATCACAAGTATAGTTTCAAGCAAATAATTACTTCCTCATGGCTGATGTTAAAGGAAGAATACATTCAACTAGCAAAAGTCATCTCATTTGTTGGTGGAAGAAAATCATTGACCAGGTTCTTGGTAGCCATTCCCAGGTGTCTCTGATAGCTCTGCAGGAAGATATTTGCCTTTAGCATTGATAGACCAAAGAAAAGTACAGCTTTAGCAAATTATCTAACCATTGTCTCATGGCATCCTAATTAGAAGCTACAAGGACAAAATCATCAGTATATAGATAGCCTGGAGTGATTAATATCAGCACTTTTATTTTTCCTATCAAAGACCCAAACATGAAACTGAGTGCATAAAAATAATAAAAAAATAGCAGTACTCATTTAGCATTTATGAAATTTCATTTATATTTTCATTTACCTAATCATTTATTCATTTGATGAGTATGGATGGGTTGGGCACTTTATTTCATTAGGTACACTGAATAGTAATAGAAACTGAGGCTCAGGGCTTCAAATTTAACTATTCTAAGTCATACAGCTATAGGTAGTAAAGCTATTATTTAAATTATAGTACTTTTTTTTAAAGTTTATTTGTTTTCTTTATTTTTGGCATTTGGTCTTCATTGCTTCTTTCTCTAGTTGCAGGGAGCAGGGGCTACTCTTTGTCATGGTGTGCGGTCTTCTCATTGCGGTGGCTACTCTTGTTGCAGAGCACAGACTCTAGGCACACGAGCTTCAGTAGTTGTGGCTCGTGGGCTCTAGAGTGCAGGCTCAGTAGTTGTGGCACACAGGCTTAGTTGCTCCGTGGCATGTGGGATCTTCCCAGCCCAGGGCTCGAACCCGTGTCCCCTGCATTGGCAGGCAGATTCTTAACCACTGCACTACCAGGGAAGTCCTATTATTTAAATTAGGTCTGTCTAATCCAAAACCTTGTGATCAAAATCTATATATTCTACAGTCTTGGAGTGAAACTCTATATTATACAGCTACAATTATAATTCTGAGATTTGCTGTAATTTTATAAAGAGGTCTTGGTTTGAAAACCTAGATCTAAATTCGCAAAGTCACATGCATACAAGCCCAGTGGTGACATAGGTGTGTAAATAATGACAGATAGAATACCAAGCCCTCTTGAACTATCTTTTGGGTTCAAGAATATTTCACTTTCCCTTCCTCTCTACTGTAGGACAACAAGGCAAGCATAACATTGAAGGTTCCCCAACAGGGAGACAATAGAAATGGGCTGTGCAAAAATGGCTACGTGTGCTGGCACAGGGGAGCAGCCATTGTCCCTTCAGCCCTTTGGCATCATGACAAAATGAAGGCCTAGTGTTGCCAGATCATCTGATTTTCCCACAGAGGCCAGAAATAGGAGTTGTAATGTGAAATCTTTGATTTCAAAGGCAGCATAGCCCAGGGCCAGTTTAGAGCCTGAAACCCTGAATTTGAATCCTGGGTCTGCCACTTACTATTCTGTGACTCTGCTGTTATGCAGCTGCTCCATGCTTCAGGGTTCTAAACTGAAAATGTAGTTCAAAATAGTGCTGTCTTGAAGGTGGGGAAGACCACATCATGACTGTTATCCTGGGAGGTGTGCATTATTATAGTATTGCCTACTTCATAGGATTTGTGAGGACTAAATAAATTAAATTCTTGTAAGGCCCTACATAATAAGCACTTAATATCAGAAATCATTATTTTTGTTTAATTATTACAATTAAGTATTTTTTAAGTTAAAAAACTGTGCAGGCTAAACAAAAATATTCAATTTGCAACTTTTGATTGTCTTACAGAAATTATTCTTGCCACTGCCTACATAGATTACATAAGTATCCACCAGCCAGTTGGTAGTCTCTGGATTAAGCTTTTATCATTTAAATTAAAAAAAACTTCTCATAAGTATGATATGTATATTTTATATAATATTTTTCCCCACTTGAGCATGTTTTCACTGAGTAGAATTCTTAATTTAACAAAATAAAACATAATTGTTATTTAAATAACAGTGGTCTTTATTGGACTATAAATGAAACTGGACACAGATTCTAATGGAGGATCAAAAGAAGCTCACTTGCATGAGAAATGAGAAGCTCTTAGAGCAATGTACCCTGGGTGTGTAAGTATTTGAGAAGGCAGTGGGTATGTGTGTAGTTCATATCAGCTTCTCGGTCAGGCCACCTTTGGGTTCATATCTAAGTTCCATGAAAATTAGAGCATTTATAAGCAAAAAGGACCAAAACCTCTGTAAAACATTGATCTTAAACAAGAGCATTCACAGTGCATTCTAATGTAGTATGAACCAAAGAAGAGAAAAGCAGTCTTCTCCATTTTCCAAAAGAACACCATGGAGGTTTATCTTGGTGGTGCCAGTGACTTGGTTGTGGAAGGAGATTATAGCATCTGGTGGACTAGGAGGTACTCAGTGATGACTGACAAGAGATGATAGGAACTTGGCAAAATAGTGGCACCCAGATGATGCCAAGCAAGTCAGCATCTGTGCATAATAAAACAGGATCTATTTCTGAGTGTACATGACACTTCTTGAATTCTACAGGCTGTGAAGATGACTCTGCTAGGGAACTGGGAATCCTTTGCAAGTAGGGCAAGAAGGAGCAAGATTAGAACCATGCTATTAATGTGATTTTATCCTTACTCACAGGCTTTTTACACCTGAGGAGACTTGGTATATGCTTGTGATCTATCTTATCCTAAAAATATGAAGTTTATTTTAAAATAAATAGGGATATGTGTATAAAAACAGATGATTGAACTTGGTGTACCCTCCCAAAAAATAAAATAAAATAAAATAAATATACTTAAAGAAATAGAAAATCAGAGCATAATTAAAAGACAAATTCCTGTGTGCAATTAGATACCTCTTTTGTAAGCAGTTAATATTTATAAATTGTTTCCTACATTTTTAACTCTTTCTGTCACTTATAGTGATAACTTAGATTGATAAAACACAGTTTAATGTTTGTATTGACTCTTCCTAACTAAGTTTCTTATATGGTATCTATGTGAGATTCCTGCTTCCCATTCATAAAGCCAACAGAATAAATTCAATAAAACTTATTTAAAATTTTTTTTTCTAAAAAAGAATTCTACATGTCCATTTTTCAAGTTGTGTAGAACAATTGTCCAGTGTAATTTCCCTTCACTGTACTTTTTTAATCACAAGATTTTTGTTTGCAGCTAACCACTTCTGTACTTGGACCAGCCTTCTGTACTGTGAATCCAGAACTACAGATAATTTAAATTACAGATAATTGTTTGTTATACACATTGGCTACCACCTGTCTTTGCTCCCTTTAGCAATTGTGTGTGCTCTTTGGCAGTGTTTCTCGAAACGTGGTGCTCAGACCACCTGCATGGAATCACTTGAGTTGCTTGTTAAAAATGCAATCTTCTGAACCTATCACAGGCCTCATAAATGAAGTTCCCTTTGGCTTTGTCCACTAAAGTTTGCAAAGCACTGCTGTTAGCTTCGCTTTGAAGATTCTGCTTATCCTTCTTAAAAGGGATTTTTCCCCTTTTGAAAATATGCAACTTAAATCAGCCAGTACATTTGGATTCCAAAAGATACAATGCTGAATTTAAAAATGTTACAAGCCAGCAGAAATTTACGAGAGGGTCATGTTGGTAATACAAAAGCAAAAGGAAGATTAAGAAAAATGCAAAAAAAAATCAATATTAATAAAGTACCATGAAGGTTAAGCAGAGAAAGAGAGAAAGAGAGAGATACCAGCACATATTGGGGAAGAATAACCAAGGATTTGTGAAGGAGGCAGCTTTGACATGGGACTTGAAATGACTTGGAAATTTAGAGGTGGACATAAGGAGAGTCTACCAGGAAAGCAGCAGAGCAGAGGCACAGATATGGCAAGATTGTGGTGATTATCAATAACAACTCATAATTCAGCTAGCTGAAGATAAAGTACACTCATGGCCGTTTGTAGGTCACAAGATTGAAGATGTGGTTGAAATGGTGCTGTGGCGAGTCTTGAAGGCCATAACTGAATAGTTGGTGTTTATTTGGCACCTCCTGAATGTCTGAAACATTTTAGGTGGGCTATAAATTTAAGGTAGAAAGTCACACATTCATGAATTGTAAGATAACATTGCTGATTTAATTTTTGCAAAGTCTAATTAGAAGTAAGGTGGTTACACAGAGGAGAAAGTCGCAGTAACTCTCAATGCAATTGCTTGGCCTCCAGAGAACCTTCTGGGGGTGGGGGCATGGGCACACAGCATGTGGATGACACTCCCTTTGTAAGATAGGGTCTTGCAAGTCCTGACAAGTTCAGTTCTTACTATGTCACAGTCACTTTCTATTTTGTCATTGAAGCATGATTTATGAAGAAACTACACAATCCATGTGTTTCCATTGTATAGTATGTTTGAGAAATAGCAGATTTTCTTTTGAACCAAAGTCAGTGCCAGCAAGACCACATTTTCATCCTGGGTATATGAGAGGATTGCTTCATAAGGGGAAAGCACAGGTAGGGCACAGGATGTCTGATGACTATCTGTGCCTACCACCTTCCAACATACTGGAAAAGTCAATTTCTTTGCAATCCATTTCCTAACACATTTTAGTATCTTCTTATCTTGGATTTTTGATCCTGACTTTGGTCAAACTTCTATAATAGAGTCATTTCCCTATAATGTGTTATGAGATATCTGGAATCTGTGGGACCTACAGGGAACAGGTTAAGAGGAAAAGAGAAGCCATCCAGGTCAGACTTCCCTGGGAGATACTGCTGCACTCCAGAGAGGCTGAAGGGAGGGAGAGAAGTGAAAGCAACCTCCTGAATGTTCACAGCTCTTGAAATTTCTGTACTTAACCATCAAAGTTCAGGACTGTGGTTCCCCTCCCTTTCTAACCCTTGCTCATGGTTTTGATATTTCCCTTCATTGGATTTGTATAAAGGCACAGTTTTAGAGGAAACAGCCATTAATAGCACATTAATTTTTCTTTTTCCAGTTTTATAGGGGGTCAGTTCTTCATGCCATGTTTAAAATAATCACTTAGCATTTATCTAGTCCCACACCAGACATTGTACTTTTGTGTTTTCCTTTCATTTAATTTTCACAACAATCCCATATGAGAGATATTAGTACACCTTTTTTTTTTTTAATAGAAGGTGACTTTCTCAGATAGCTTAAAAATTTTGTTCAGGTATACAAAATTAATAAATATAAGGACAAGAATTAAGTTGGCTAAGTATAATAATATAAGTGTAGTGCCTGTTGTATAGCAGACACTGATGATCATGTTTTATTGTTAATGCGATTTCTTACAGTTTTTGTAATCCATATGCAGTATTTTTCCATTATAGCACAATTTTCTTTCTCCTATTCTCAAACAATTCAAAAAGATGATAGCAAAGACTCACATGATATTAAGACATAATAAATCTTAGCTAGTAATCCAAAATTAACACAATTAAATATCAGAAAGAACACATGGGATAGGATAAAAACTTGAAATTGGAGCACACTGCTCTTTTACCAGTACCAGTACTAAAAATGGGTTAGCTGTTAGTTTACAGTAATAGATGAATATAAAATTGATTACTTCTCATGTTTGGTTGATGCATGGTGATGAATTTTGTGATAATATATTTAAGAAAACACTAAAGAAGACATGAACTTTTGGAATTTCTCTAATGATCATGTCCTGAATGTGATGGATCTGAATTCAATTGCTTTTAAAATTCTTTGTCCATAAGATTTCTTCTGGGTATTTTGTTTGCATTTGAAGGAATAACTACAAGAACAGAATAAATGAAAAAGAGGCAAAAGAAAGAAAAAAAGATGTTAAAACATGTTTCAGTATTACAATGTTCATCAATTCTGATAGGATACATAATGCTATTAGAGGCCTTTATTGAAAAAATAAAGGAATAGGAAAAATAATAGTTTTGAGATTTTACAATCAGTTAATAAAAAAGTACAAAGCCCTATGCTTGGAACTCAGGTTTATTTGACTCTGATGATGGCTCTGAACCAATACAGTGCCCTGAATTTTTAGTCCTTTAATAATCAATTCTCAGAGACTGCAATCACCTTCTGAATCACTTTTACTTATCATTTTAGCAGCCACAGACAGGAGCAGTATGCCGTTATGGTTTTCACAGCAGGCATGATTGCCTTGATGCTTTCTAACCCAAGCAGTTCTTTATCCTGCTGCAGATTCCCTTCTTCCATCTGTAGCTGAGTGCTTTCAGAAATCCCCATGGGAATTGCTGGCCACTGCATTTGTGGATGTCAGTAATTAAGCTATCTACTCCAGCTGCAAGCTGTTGGACAACGTGGGTAGTAGAAGGGCATAGCTCTGCTGCAAAGCCTGGTCATAATGAGAACAGAAAGGTCAGTGCCCCCGGTTGGTTTTGCCATGCCCTGGGGACCTTGGCTTATTCTGGGTTCACCTCATGATTCTCTCATCAGTCTTCTATCAATTTTTATAAGAAGGTGGCAATTTTTTCTACAATCCACCCGGCCTGTAAGTTGCTTTTAGGCTTTTATAGTGTCTGTACACAAAGAACAACTGTTCTCTGTATCTGCTATCAGTGCTTCATACCATAGAATTATACTGGGCACAGTGCTGGTTCTATTATGGGCCTGTGCTTTGTTTCATAGCTTGTCCCTGACCTGGACTGGGATTGGTCTCATGTCACTCATAATTAATTATATGTTTCTATCAAAATTATTTCTGTATGTACCCTTTGGAATAGAGGATATTTGTTACACATTTTAAAATTTTTACTCTGTTTAATCAGTGAAGTATAACTAGAAGAGTGAGAACTTTCTGTAAAGTATCAACTGGGATTATTTCACAATGTATGAGCCTCTGTGTATCCTGTTTGCTAGCTGGTTTAGGGTATTTTTGATAATGTCCTTTCCAGTCACGATTGAAATATACTGATGACTGAATTTGCAATCAGTGCTGATTGTGTGTTATTATCATTGTATCTCCAACACCTAGCATGCATCTGCATATTTGCATATAGTAGGTGCTAAACATTGTACACTGAATGAATGAAGGAGTACATTGATCAAATATTCCTGTTTTCATAATGTCTTTACAAATAGGGCCCAATTTCTGGTCTTTCCATTTTGATATGCAAACTCCTTCTTTCATTTATTCAACACAACATGTATCCTTCATTTGCTATGTGCTAATCACGTATCACATCTGTGATACGTGTGTGTATGTGTGTAAGTGCGTGTGACAGAGAGAGAGAGAGAGATATTGATAATAAGTGTGAGCTTTGGGTGGGTTGTAAACAAACAATGTAAACAGGCAGTCACAACCAGTGTGTAAATTAAGGACAGGTGCAGTGCAGAACGGACAAAACATCAAATCCAAACCCAGACCTGTGGATGGCTTCCTGAAAGAGGTGATTATTTTACTAGGCTTTAAAAAAAAAGGTGAGGTATCTAGGACAAGGCATGTGGAGAGAAGAAAGGAATTACTGGCAGAGCCAACAACACATAGAGTTGTGAGCAAGCACGCAAGTAGTGAGGTATGGCTGCTGGAGGGAGGTGTTGAGTGAGGCCTGGGGCACTGCCAATTCTTAACACCTCTAATACCACTGTATTCCAAGCCAGTGTCATTTCCTTGCCAACAGTAAATAGCCTCCTACATGGTCTCCCTGATTCTATTCTTCTAATAGTCTCTTCACACAACAGCTGCCTGAGAGACCTTTTTAAAATGCACATCATGGCACTCCTTTGCTCAAAACTCTAAGCAGATGACCTCCTCATTGGAATGAAATCCAGTGTCTTCAAAATGGGCTACAAGTGTCCAGATGCCTTGGCTCCTGGCTTCTCCCTCTGCTGTTGCTTCTTGTCAGTCTTCCCATACTCACTCCTTTCCAGCTATACTCAGAATTCCTACTGTCTCTTGAAGGCACCAAACACTCTCCCAACTCAGATTTTTGTATTTTTTTGTTCCCTCTTCTTAAAACATTATTTTCTCCAAATATCCTCCAGATCCTGTTTCATGCTCAGGTGTTACTCAGAGAAGTGTTCCCTGACTACCCTATCTAAAATTGTACCCACCTTCTCTTCTCTTACTCACCTTTGTTTTCTTTGAAAGCCGAACAGTATATCAATACCTGGCCTTGTACTCAATATATATTTGTTCCTTGTCTGTCCCTGCCCTACTAGAATGCATGCTATGTGAGGATGGGGACATGGTCTGCTTTGTTCACCATCTTAACCCTGATTCCTAGAACAGTGTTTGACATATAATAGACCCTGAACACATATTTGCTGGATTAATAATCACATGAATAAATGGGAATTTATCTGTTTAAAGAATCCCTCCTCCTACATGGTTATTATACACACTAAAGAAATTGGATTTTATCCTGAAGGTAATGAGGAGTGATTGAAGAATTCTAAGCAGGGGAGTGACATGACCAAACTTGTATTTTAGAAAGATCATCTATCATCCAGGAGGAGGATGGATAGAAGGCTTTTGGAGTAATTCAGGCAAGAAATTATGAAGATTGAATTAAAATGTGAAAGTGATGAAAGAGAGGACGAGACACTTTAAAGAAATTTTCAGTTGATGAAGTCCACAGGTCTCCCTTAAATCACAAGGATGTGTTGGTATAAGAGGGGGAACATAGAGTAACTAGTTTGCCTAGGATTCTCCTAGTTTTAATAGTGAAAGTTCTGCATCCTGAGAAAACCCTTAGACCTGGGTGAAACAGACTGGTTGGTCACTCTAAAAAATCAAAGATGCTTACGGAACACAATCTTTCCCTCCATGTACATTTAAATAGCAGTCATAATTCCCACATGAATTATTGTGTTCTCGTAAGAATCACTTCAAATCCTAGATTCCCCTAAATATCCTTCACCTTTACCTCCCTTTCTACCCCATCTCTAACCACCCCACAGCCTTACATCATCTCCATCTGATGAAGGACCACAATGTCTGTTAATCTTTTCTAGAACAAGTGACCTAATCTGCTTAGTGTAATATATTTATTGACCGTATTGCACATTTACCTTTTAGACTCAAAGTTTATGTGGTGCAATGACCACGCTTTTATTCATCCTATTATCTTTGCCAAACCATGTGGTGCAGCTATGAATCCATGTCTGTTGAAGGAGCTGATGCAGGTATGTGTGTGTACTACAAATTTGGGTAGACAGAAGGTGAAGGCTGACAGTGTTGATCTTTGCTTGGAAAAATGGGTGGGATCACATACTAGTGGCAACCTACAAACATTAATCAAAGACAAGCTGGCCACCATCTTTGAAGGAAGGGGTAGAGAATATAACAGTTACCATTGCTTACAAGCATGATTCTCAGCACATCTGACCATATGAAGACTGCTTTGTGTGCCATCTTTGGCCCATTTGCTCTAAGTTTCCAAAAGAGGAGGAGGACAAGTAGTGTGAAATGGGTGTCAGAGTCTTTAAACAGGAATACATGTTTTTAGCCTATGTATATATGGAGCAAAACATATCACATGTAAATTTAAAGTTTTGACCATTGCTATGTTGGCCAGCAATTTGAGCCTGAATTTATACAAATAAAATTCCTAGAGAATTATTTTTTACATGATGCTGCATTCTTAGCAAACATCACATTAACACTAAATACTTCCTCTAGCATTTTGATGCAGGGATATATGTGCATAACTTAATCTCATATTTCTTCAAACCCTAGTTATGTTTAGGACTTAGTATTATTCCCTTGTAGTTAGATACAAGCCTGTATATTTGTGCCTATATATATTACATGGAAACCAACTGAGAACTTGTGTTGATTTCCAAAGCAAAGGCCAAAGTTGTGGGAGCCACCTCTTATGGCTTGTCATATAACAACAGTTTTCCTGTTAAAACACCTCATATAGAGGAGAAATCATACTGGAACTTTAGATCCAACCTCTCAAAACTCACAGGCAAAGGATATAAATAGCATATTCTTCTTGACTATTTGGGGGACTTCTTGTTTCCTCTGTTATTTACTAAATGCCTTGACATCAAATGACTAGATATTGCTTCCTTAAGCAAGCCAATAGAGTCCCTTTCTTCAAGGAAATCTAGTCTCCTCTTCTTTGATACTAGGTTCTCTCAAAACTAGTCCTCTAATCTTTTCATTCTCTATCTTCTGAAATGAAAAAGAATTGTGTGTTTTCCTCAATATTTATTTGCATTATAACAACAGTCTGAATAGGGAATTTGAAACCTCAGTGTCCCTAGGGCTTTCTCCTGGGAGGATATTAGCTCAAGAACTATGGGGAAAAAATTCTCAAGCATATCTTTCAGAGTTAGAATGAATTGCCTTGATATAGCAGTAGGTTGGATTTGATCAACAGTAAACCAAGTTCCAGGCATCAGAATGTCACATGATCAGGACACTGATATGTATGGGATGATCCTTCAGGGCTATACTGGTCCCAATTTCTATCCTAAAAATCATCTAAATATTCAAATAAGCATCTTGAAGGTTAAACCATGAAGACCAGTGGTACCTCTTAATCCAAACAGTTTCCTTCTTGAACATGGAAAGCATTACTTTTCTTTTTATATATTTCAACTTTTCTTACACTTTAGGATAGTCTTTTCACTTGAGGCAGAATGATATAAGGATGTAATAATGTGTTTTCATGATATGTAGATTAAAAAAATTAATGGAAGTATAAGAATTTCAGTACTGGACCAGAGTCCTAGTGATACCAAACACTTACTTTTCATACTCATGTTAAATCTAGAATCTACAATACTGATTTATAGCCATGTTTACCTAACACCTTTCCAGCTTGGAAAAAGATCAATGTACTAAATGGTTTTGAGGCCAAGGATTCAATGATTAAATCACATAATGTTTTAGCACAGTGGTTTTTGGAAAGATGATGTAGTGGCCTCAGCAGGAGTCTCTGCATGGCCAGGCAGCCTGGCCTAGAGTTTGTATCACACTGAGGAAGGTAAGGAAAGGTCTATCACTTTTAACTTAAGCATCCCTTGTCTCCACTTTAATGTTGGGCATTTTTTAGCTGTTTTGAGGGCCACAAACATGAAGCGATGGCACACATAATGCTGTACTCACTGAAGATCTTTTACAATGATGACAATTTCTTGCATGTGTAGGCAGCTTTATAATCCACGAAGTTTTTTAAAGATCATTATATCCTTTGCACTTTGCTGTAGAGCTAGATAAATATCTCCCATTCCCATTTTGTAAATGGGAAACTGAATCTAAGAGTGATTATCTTTATTTATTTATTTATTTATTTATTTTATTGGCTGTGTTGGGTCTTTTATGCTGTGCATGGGCTTTCTTTAGTTGCGGTGAATGGGGGCTACTCTTCCTTGTGGCACACGGGCTCCTTGTTGCCACGGCTTCTCTTGTTGTGGAGCTCAGGCTCTAGGCACGTGGGCTTCAGTAGTTGCAGCACAGGGGCTCAATAGTTGTGGCTCATGGGCTCTAAAGCGCAGGCTCAGTGGTTGTGGCGCACGGGCTTAGTTGCTCCGTGACATGTGGGATCTTCCTGGAGCAGGGATCGAACCCGTGTCCCCTGCATTGGCAGGCGGATTCTTAACCACTGTGCCACCTAGGAAGCCCCTAAGAGTGATTATCTTGAAACACAATTTATTAGCATGAGTATGGAATGTGTTATACTTAACTATATTCTGTTAAGTAATTATATAATAGGTCAGGTATTACCAATTTTCAAAATATATTAACATATATAGAAAAACTATAACAATCATAATTTTAAACCTCATTAGTAAAAATGGGAGGCTAAATCTACAAAATACTTCCCCCTCCCCCAAAATAAAAAAGAGTGTATTAAGTACCTTTAAGACACTGTGTATTATTGACAAATAGGGTTCTAGGTTGTGATAAGGATATAAATTCTTTACTTTTACTCTTTTACTTGTAATTTTATAAAATTGATATTTCTTTACAAATGTCAATAAGAGATTTTTCTAAAATAATAGAATAATGCTTAAGGAAACGGGTGACTTCATTAAAGCATCCAAGCAGCGAATGGTGTGGAAAGTTCAACCGGAAACACCTCTTCCAAAGAGAGCTTTGGCTCTTCACACAGGGCAATTTGGTTGGCCAGGAGTTTTACAGAAGAGTGCTGACTCTCTGATTCTGTGCAGGGAAAAGCAGTGATAAAATGGATGGTCTTTAAAACAAAATGTCCTTGGCTGTGGACAGAGTTCTCAGACAGTGTTTTGTCTACATTATCCCCAATCTAATCTCTTATAACCACACAAATTTCTGTCAAGGTGATGTCTCAAATTTCTAATTCAGTCAATAGACATTTATTGAATGTTCGTATTTGCAGAGCACGTACATAACTGTAGTAATACTGTATCAAAGGAACTTGACTGGCACTTTTCCTTCCCATGTGTTCATTTTTCCCCCCTGGGAAGAGAAATTTAGTTCTATGTGAAAAAATCTACTTATATAGCTCTAAGCTATGTAATACATTCAATTACTAATTTTCAGTTTCCTCAGTGAAATGATCATGAGCCAATCTTAGGTATTAAAGGTAAATATTAATTACATAGTAGCTGAATTTTTGATTTTTGCCTACAGGCTCTGAAAAAAAACAGAGAAATCCATATACCATATATGAAAAATGGCAATCCAATGTTTTGAGATATTTACAATCTATCTAAGAAAATATTTAGGGTGAAAATACCGGAGGCACTTTAAGAAGTTTTAGAATTGAAGGGAAAGATAGGAGGCTAAAAACAACGCTGTCTTGAAGGCAATGTGAAAATGTAACTTTTCTATAATTACCTAATTACATTTTACAACTCTTTTTTCCAGATTGATTCAAGGCTCCTTTGTTGTTCCAGGCATAAGGGCCAATTATAGGATTTGCCAAGGGAAGCTCTTACATACAATTTTTTTCAGAAACACAAAGAGGTTGCTTGAGGAAGCTGGGTGTGGTAGAGAGAATCAAACCATTTAAAATACGCTTTCACAGTGGTTTCTTTCTACTAGTTATCTCCTTCATTATTCTGTTTACTTGAAGGTGGGCATTATTTTCAGTAGATGCAACAAGGTATTATTTTCTTTCTGTGTGTGTTTTTGCTGATTCACTAACAGCCTTAATGAAAACTGTGTATTCTCAAAGACTCCCTTTCTCCCCTGTACATTTAGTAATATTTTCATCATTCAAAAACAGATTCTGTAAAAAACCTAAAAATAGAACTACCATATGACCCAGCAGTCCCACTGCTGGGCATATATCCTGAGAAAACCATGACTCAAAAAGACACATATCACAATGTTCATTGCAGCACTATCTACAATAGCCAGGACATGGAAGCAACCTAAATGCCCTCAACAGATGAATGGATAAAGAAGATGTGGTGCATATATGCAATGGACTATTACTCAGCCATAAAAAGAAACAAAATTGAGTTTTTTATAGTGAGGTGGATGGACCTAGAGTCTGTCATACAGAGTAAAAGAGAAAAACAAATACTGTATGCAAACACATATATATGGAATCTAAAAATATGGTACTGGTGAAGCCAGTGGAAGGGCAAGAATAAAGACTCACATGTAGAGGAAGGACTTGAGGACACGAGGGAGGGGGTAGGGGAAGTTGGGATGAAATGAGAGAGTAGCATTGACGTATATACACTACCAAATGTAAAATAGATGGCTAGTGACAAGCTGCTGCATAGCACAGGGAGATCAACTCAATGATTAGTGATGACCTAGAGAGATGGGATAGGGAGGGTGGGGGGGGAGGCTTAAAAGGGAGGGGATATGGGGATATATGTACAAATACAGCTGGTTCACTTTGTCATACAGCAGAAACTGGCACATTATACTCCAATAAAGATCTGAAAAAAAAAATAGACTTCAATATTACCTCCTCGAGGAAGATCTTCTGGAATCTTCTCCAATGTTCCATCAATCCATTAAGCCACTGACTTACCAGGCTGCTGTAATATTTCATATCTGTCTCTGCCAGTGCTAACTCACTATATTGTGCATAAAAGACTGTCTCCTCTCATGGACTGCAAGGCCCTAGAGGGAAAGAACCACTAGAGTAGTTACCTCCTATATACTGGTTAGACAAATAGAGGTGAACAGACTATCCAATTCATTAGTTCATTGCATATATGTTCTTATTTTTCCCTTAAATTAGGCTTTCTCTCCATAGGCCCTGTTTCCTATGTTGCTCATGGTTTATCACATTAGGAACATTAAGCAGGTGACAGATATCAACAATGAGCTGGGGATTTATTGTAATCAACCAATATGCTCAGCCTTGTAATTGCTCAGAGCTTTTTGCTCCATAATTATGTGGTTGCCTCGGTGTAGCCATTCAATGATGTTATAATTAGTGGGTAATTAACTGAGGCATTTGCTGAGATGCTGCAGAGCATGAAACATGTGTGCAGGTTGATAACACAGGGCTTGATAAACTACTTAGTCAACAATTTTCTAAAACCACTTTAGCAGACCCTTTCAAACCTCAGCAGTTGTAAACCCCTTTCCAGCTTGCAGACACTACTTTATTCCACAGCTGTTTTGTGTGCCATCTCAAATGTGGAGTGGGGCCATCTCAGCCCTGCCTTATTGCCTCTCCCACTGCCCCCGCACTTCCACACATGCCCTCTCCCACTTCCACAACACCTTAATCTTCATAGCAATTGCCAGTTCACAAAGAGATTCTATGCTTGTGACTTTATTTGATGCATGAGGTAGATCCTGCAGAGGATTGGCTCCAATTTAAGAGATGGAAAAAGCTTGGAGGGCTTAAGCCACTTGCCTTAGTTTAAATACCTTAATTTAAAAGGCTGTTCATAGAGCTAGAAAAGATGGCAGCGAAGTAGAGAGACGTGGAGTGCATCCCTCTCCACAGATGCATTGGGAATGCATGGAAGGATGCTGTAATTCCCACAGAGAACCAGCTGAACACCAGCAGATGGCCTCGGACACCAGAAAGGACCGCTGGGAGCCCGACATAGCCGGTAGGGACACATCTACAAAGGCTCAAAGAGGGTGAAGCAGCGGAGCTGTGGCAGACGGGAGGGAGTGAGAAACATACAGAGGGTACGCAGCGCAGCTCAGCGTTCCCGGACCGAGACACCGATCCGCGGCTGAACGGAGGGTCTGGGAGCGGGAGCTTGGGAACCGGAGAGCTGGTTCAGGGTGAGAAACTTTGTTGCCGGTAGGGTGACGGACCGAGAGGACAGGAGGGAGGAGGTCCGCGGAGAGGAGTGCCCGTCCCTGAGAGCTGCCCGGCCATGATGGAGGCTGGAGGCTGCAGGCTCACAGGCGGGGTGGGGGGGGGGGAGGAGCCACGGGCATAGCCTCTCTCTCTCTTTCAGCGCCTCTGCAACAGGCAGTGCAGAGACGCCCTGGCCCTGCGGGCCACCTAAGGCGCTCAGGGATAACAAGCACCCTCAGGCACTCGGGCGGGGCTAGATTAAAACCCCTTGCAATGCCAGCAGCAGGGAGGCTGCCAAGAGAAAAAAAAAAAAACAATAGCAACAAAAAAATAAACCCCAGAGGCCCAACTCTAAGACTTTCTGTTTACGCCTGAGCCACCAGCGTCCCTCTGCAACAGGCACCTCCAAGCCCAACTGAAACAGTGCGCCACTGCTCACTCACTCCAAGGAGAAGGAGCCACTATTGTACCCTCTCCCTCTCCACACACCTATGCTTACGGACGAACAATAAAGGAATCTCTGCTGGTCACAGAATAATGCAAAAAAACCCAAGGCAAGGAGAAGGACACTTACAGCTGAGACTCTAAGGAAACAGAAATAGTAGTATCAATACCTATTGAACTGGTCCATTCTGGGATCAGTTCTGGATTTTTTTTTTCTTTCTTTTTCTCTCTCTCTCTCTTTTTTTCTTTATTAAATACGATCTTAGCCCTAAGGGATCTACAAGTTTTATAACATAATTTTTAATGATATTTTTTATTCTTTTTTTTTTTTTTGCCTTTTCATATACTTCTATATCTAGCTGAGTTTTTGGTAGTATGGACAATATATCTCTCATACTTTCCTTTCATCCCTATCTTTTATACATTTCTTTTCCTTTCTTTTTATTTGCATATTTCCAACCACATTACACTCTTCTGTTCCCCTTTCTTCCAGCCTTTTAAAGTTTATTTTATCTTAACATACTTATAAGCAACACTATCGGTCTGCTCAGACTCCTTGCTCTATTCTCCAGATGACGCACTGCCTTGGTATTTAATATTAGGCTTTTGTCTTTATCTTAGTTCTTAGTACAGTTGTCTAATTACATTCTGAGAATCTGCATTCTCTCTGGTGGTACTCTGGCTCTTTTCTATATTTGATCCTAGCTTACAAAATCTCCCTGGATTAATGTTTGTATGTGTAGGGTGTTATTTGTTTGTTTGTTTGCTTTTGCTTTTGTCTCTGATTTGTTCTGTTTCAGTTGTCAATTTCTGTTGGGTTTCTCTTTGAATATCTGATAGCACACTGGGGTTCCGTCAGGTCTTTCTAGAGCCTTATGTCCTAATGGATTCAGTAATGGTGTGTCTTATACATGTATGTGTTTCCTAGAATATTTGCTTAATCCAATACTTGGACATTAGTCTGAGGCTGTCTTCTATAAACACCTCTATCGCCAGGACAAGCAACCCCAAAAGTTTGGACAACCATGAGGAAACAAAGAAACACCATGCAGGCAAAGGAGCAGGAAAAAAACCCACAAGACCAAATCAATGAGGAGGAAATAGGAAAAATGCCTGAAAGAGAATTTAGAGTAATGATAGTAAAAATGATACAAAATCTCAATAGCAAAATAGAGAAAGTACAAGAAACAGTTCATAAGAACTCAGAAAAACAAACAGCAATGGATAACAAAATAACTGAAATTAAAAATACTCTAGATGCTATAACCAGCAGAATGACTGAGGCAGAAGAACGAATAAGTGAGTTGGAAGATAGAATGGGGGAAATAACTGCCACAGAGCAGGAAAAAGAAAAAAGAATAAAAAGAAAATAAGACAGTCTCAGAGACCTCAGTGATAACATTAGGTGTACCAACATTCGAATTATAGGCATCCCAGAAGAAGAAGAAAACAAGAAAGGGTCTGTGAAAATATTTGAAGAGGTTATAGTGGAAAACTTCCCCAACATGGGAAAGGAAATAATTCACCAAGTCCAAGAAGCACAGAGAGTCCCATACAGAATAAACCCAAGGAGAAATACACCAAGACACATATTAATCAAACTAATGACAATTAAACACAAAGAAAAAATATTAAAAGCAGCAAGAGAAAAGCAACAAACAACATATAAGGGAAAACCCATCAGGATAACAGCTGACCTTTCTACAGAAACTCTGCAGGCCAGAAGGGAATGGCAGGATATACTGACAGTCCTGAAAGAGAGAAACCTACAGCCAAGAATACTCTACCCAGCAAGAATCTCATTCAGATTTGAGGGAGAAATCAAAAGCTTTCCAGACAAGCAAAAGTTAAGAGAATTCAGCACCACCAAACCAGCCTTACAACAAGTGCTAAAGGAAGTTCTCTAAGTAGGAAACCCAAGAAAAGGAAAACACCTACAAATACAAACCCAAAACAATTAAGAAAATGGTAATTGGAACACACATGTCAATAATCACTTTAAATGTCAATGGGTTAAATGCTCCAACCAAAAGACACAGACTGGCTGAATGGATACAAAAACAAGACCCTTCTATATGCTGCCTACAAGAAACCCACTTCAGACCAAGGGATACATATAGACTGAAAGTGAAGGGATGGAAAAAGATATTCCATGCAAATGGAAGTCAAAAGAAAGCTGGAGTAGCAATACTAATATCAGACAAATTAGACTTGAAAGTAAAGACTATTAAAAGAGACAAGGAAGGACACTACATAATGATCAAGGGATCCATCCAAGAAGAACATATCACAATGGTAAACATTTATGCCCCCAACATAGGAGCACCTCAATACATAAGGCAAATGCTCACAGGTATAAAAGGGGACATCGACAGTAACACAATAATAATGGGAGACTTGAACACCCGACTTACATCCATGGACAGATCATCCAAACAGAAAATCAATAAAGACACACAAGCTTTAAATGACACATTAGACCATCTCGACTTAATTGATATTTATAGGACATTCCATCCAAAAATGACAGACTACACTTTCTTCTCAAGTGCACATGGAACATTTTCCAGGATAGATCACATCTTGGGTCACAAATCAAACCTCAGCAAATTCAAGAAAATTGAAATCATATCAAGCATCTTCTCAGACCATACCGCCATGAGACTAGATATCAATTACAGGAAAAAAACTGCAAAAAATACAAACACATGGAGGCTAAACAATTCACTATTAAACAACCAAGGAATCACTACAGAAATCAAAGAGGAAATCAAAAAATATCTAGAAACAAATGACAACGAAAACACAACAACCCAAAACCTATGGGATGCAGCAAAAGCAGTTCTAAGAGGGAAGTTTATAGCAATACAGTCCTACCTTAAGAAACAAGAAAATGATCGAATAAACAACCTAACCTTACACCTAAAACAACTAGAAGAAGAAGAACAAAGAAACCCCAAAGTGAGCAGAAGGAAAGAAATCATAAAGATCAGAGCAGAAATAAATGAAAAAGAAAGGAAAGAAACCATAAGAAAAATAAATGAAACTAAAAGCTGGTTCTTTGAGAAGATTAACAAAATTGATAAACCATTAGCCAGACTCATCAAGAAAAAAAGAGAGAAGATGCAAATCAACAGAATTAGAAATGAAAAAGGAGAAGTCACAATGGACACCTCAGAAATACAAAACATCATGAGAGACTACTACAAGCAACTATATGCCAATCAATTGGATAACCTGGAAGAAATGGATACATTCTTAGAAAAATACAATCTTCCAAGACTGAACCAGGAAGGAATAGAAACTATGAACAGACCAATCACAAGTACGGAAATTGAGGCAGTGATTAAAAATCTCCCAACACACAAAAGCCCAGGAGCAGATGGGTTCACGGGCAAATTCTATCAAACATTTAGAGACGAGCTAACACCTATCCTTCTCAAACTCTTCCAAAATATTGCAGAAGGCAGAACACTCCCAAACTCATTCTACAAGGCTACCATCACCCTGATACCAAAACCAGGCAAAGGTGTCACAAAAAAAGAAAACTACAGACCAATATCACTGATGAATATAGATGCAAAAATCCTCAACAAAATACTAGCTAACAGACTCCAACAGCACATTAAAAAAATTATACACCATGATCAAGTGGGGTTTATCCCTGGGATGCAAGGATTCTTCAATATACACAAATCAATCAACGTGATACATCATATCAACAAATTGAAGGATAAAAACCATATGATCATCTCAATAGATGCAGAAAAAGCTTTTGACAAAGTTCAACATCCATTTATGATAAAAGCTCTCCAGAAAATGGGCATAGAAGGAAATTACCTCAACCTAATAAAAGCCATATATGAAAAACCAAAAGCCAACATCGTTCTCAATGGGGAAAAACTGGAAGAATTCCCTCTAAGAACAGGAACAAGACAAGGGTGTCCACTCTCACCACTATTATTCAACATAGTTTTGGAAGTTTTAGCCACAGCAATCAGAAAAGAAAAAGAAATAAAAGGAATCCAAACTGGAAAAGAAGAAGTCAAATTGTCACTCTTTGCAGATGACATGATATTATATATAGAAAACCCTAAAGACTCTACCAGAAAACTGCTAGCACTAACTGATGAGTTTAGTAAAGTAGCAGGATACAAAATTAATGCACAGAAATCTCTTGCATTCCTATACACGAACAACGGAAGAGCAGAAAGAGAAATTAAGGAAACTCTCCCATTCACCATTGCAACCAAAAGAATAAAATACCTAGGAATAAACCTGCCTCAAGAGGCAAAAGATCTGTATGCAGAAAACTTTAAGACATTGATGAAAGAAATCAAAGATGACACAAACAGATGGAAGGACATACCATGTTCCTGGATTGGAGTAATCAATATTGTGAAAATGTCTGTACTACCCAAAGAAATTTACAGATTCAATGCAATCCCAATCAAATTACCAATGGCATTTTTCACAGAACTAGAGCAAGAAATCTTACGATTTGTATGGAAACGCAAAAGACCCCAAATAGCCAAAGCAATCTTGAGAAGGAAAAATGGAGTTGGTGGAATCAGGCTTCCTGACTTCAAACTATACTACAAGGCCATAGTGATCAAGACAGTATGGTACTGGCACAAAAACAGAAAGGAATATCAATGGAATAGAATAGAGAACTCAGAAGTAAGCCCACGCACATATGGGCACCTTATCTTTGACAAAGGAGGCACGAGTATACAATGGAAAAAAGACAGCCTCTTCAATAAGTGGTGCTGGGAAAATTGGACAGCAACATGTAAAAGAATGGAATGAGAACACTTCCTAACACCATACACAAAAAATAAACTCCAAATGGATTAAAGACCTACATGTAAGGCCAGACACGATAAAACTCCTAGAGGAAAACACAGGCAGAACACTCTATAACATCCATCAAAGCAAGATCCTTTTTGACCCACCTCCTAGAATCATGGAAATAAAATCAAGAATAAACAAATGGGACCTCATGAAACTTAAAAGCTTTTGCACAGTGAAAGAAACCATAAACAAGACTAAAAGGCAACCCTCAGAATGGGAAAAAATAGTTGCCTATGAAACAACGGACAAAGGATTAACCTCCAAAATATACAAGCAGCTCATACATCTTAATACCAAAAAAGCAAATAACCCAATCCACAAATGGGAGAAGACCTAAATAGACATTTCTCCAAAGAAGACATCCAGATGGCCAACAAACACATGAAAAGATGCTCAACATCACTCATCATCAGAGAAATGCAAGTCAAAGCCACAATGAGGTATCACCTCACACGGATCAGAATGGCCATCATCACAAAATCTGGAAACCACAAATGTTGGAGAGGGTGTGGAGAAAAGGGAACTCTCCTGCACTGTTGGTGGGACTGTAAGTTGGTACAGCCACTATGGAAAACAATTTGGAGGTTCCTTAAAAAACTACAAATAGAACTACCATATGATCCAGTCATCCCACTCCTGGGCATATACCCAAAGAAAACCATCATCCCAAAAGAAACTTGTACCATAATGTTTATTGCAGCACTATTTACAATAACCAGGACATGGAAGCAACCGAAATGCCCATCAACAAATGAATGGATACAGAAGATGTGGCATATATATACAATGGAATATTACTCAGCTATAAAAAGGGATGAGATGGAGCTATATGTAATGAGGTGGATAGAACTACAATCTGTCATACATAGTGAAGTAAGTCAGAAAGAGAAGGACAAATATTGTATGCTAACTCACATATACGGAATCTAAAAATGGTACTGATGAACTCAGTGACAAGAACAAGGACGCAGATACAGAGAATGGACTGGAGAACTCGAGGTATGGGAGGGAGCGGGGGGTGAAGCAGAAACTGAGATGAAGCGAGAGAGTAGCACAGACATATATATACTACCAAGTGTAAAATAGATAGTCAGTGGGAAGTTGTTGTATAACAAAGGGAGTCCAACTCAAGGATGGAAGATGCCTTAGAGGACTGGGGTGGGGAGGGTGGGGGGGACTCGAGGGTGGGGGAGTCAAGGAAGGGAGGGAATATGGGGATATGTGTATAAAAACAGAAAAAAAAAAAGACGAGATACAAGTGCTGGTGAAGATGTAAAGAAAAAGGAATTTTGTGTACTGTGGGTGGGAATGTAAATTGGTACTATGGAAAATACAGTATGGAGATTCCTCAAAAAATTAACACTAGAACTACCATATAATCCAGAAATTTCACTTCTGGGTAGATATTTGAAGGGAAGAACATCCTTGTCTTACAGAGATATCTGCAGCTCTATGCTCATTGCAGCATTATTTACAATAGCCAAGACATAGAAACAACCTAAGTGTCCATAGATGAAAGAGCAGATGAAGGAAATGTGGTACACACACACACACACACACACACACACGCACTGGAATATTATTCAGCTATAAAAAAAGAAGGAAATCTTGCCACTTGCAACAACATGCATGTATCTTAAGGGCATTCTATTAAGTGAAGTAAGTCAGTTAGAGAAAGACAAATACTGTATGATCTAACTTATATATGAAATCTAACAAAATCAAGTTTATAGAAACAGAGAATATATTAGTAGTTTCCAGGGCATGCCAGATGGGAAATGGATGAAGGTGATCAAAGAGTACAGTTATAAGATGGCTAAATTATGGGGACATAATGTACAGCATGATGACTGTAGTTAACAATAATGTCTCGTATGCTTGAAAATTGCTAAGAAAATATATCTTAAAAGGTCTCTCTCACACACACACACACACACACACACACACACACACACAAAGGTAATTATGTAAGATGATTCATGTATTAACTAACCTTATTGTGGTAATCCTTTTGTAATATATACACATATTAAGTCATTGCATTGTACACCTTAAACTTACACAACGTTATACGTTAATTATATCTCAATAAACCTGGAAAAAAAGAACAAGAACAAGAAAAAAAAATAAAATAAAAGGCTGTTGATAAAACATACCTGTTTCAAACCTGAGCCTCTTCAGACTCTTTACAATATACTTTGTATAAAAGGGGAACTATCAAAAGCCGAAGAGGAGGCAGAGCAAAGTACATTTGGAAGGGAAATTTAAAAAAAAATAGTAAAATAAAAGGTAAAAGCAAGAGTAAATGTTGAAGGAAAGTGATAGGGAATGCTGTTAATACCTTAAAAATACTCCAAAACTCTAATCAATACATAAGCACAAGTTGGCTGTAGTCACACGCTCTTATGCATGAGCTTCCCCATCTGTAAGAAGATAATACTAGTAGTACCTGAATCATAAGGCTGCTTGGAAAATTAACTAATCGAGATAATGCAGCTTAAGCTCTTAGACAGTGTCACATACACAGTAACCACCGATGATTGAGAGCTGTTAGGATGTGAGACACAGAGACAGAGAGAGAGACAGCGAGAGGAGAAAGGAGGGAGAGAGAGAAAGGGAGAGAGGGGATGTAAAATAGGAATCTAAGGGGTTTGAGAGGAGAAATGGGTCCTGTCTACCCAGCGTTGCCCAGGGGAAGGAGTGACTGGACTCATGGTTGCTCCCGCTTGTCCAGACTGTGCTCATTGAATGTTGAATCCAGTGGATAAGCCCTCTTGTTCTGATTGCATCCTTTCTAAGCAAGCTTCTCTTTATGATTTGGTTTCCCTCAGAGCCAGGGAGCTGCTGCTTTCCAAATGCTAGCACATATATCTCAATCTGGAACCACTGTAAGTTTTAAAAAAATATTTTGTATTGTGCACGATCACAGTAGTGAGTGGTTTTGTAACTTACCCTTTATGAGCCTCCTTTTCTTCTTTGTCTCACTTTCATGCTCCTCTGATGGTGTTTCTTTTACTTTTTAAGTAAACTAGTTACCCTGGCATCCTTGTCTAAGGGTCTGCCCCTGGGGCAACCTTAACTATTACAATCACCATGTTTCTCCCCGTCTCTCTGCCTCTCATCTCTGCCTTTCTCTTCTAGGTTGCTTTTCAAGGTGAGAGGCATGACCACCAGCAGGACTGATGTCATGTACATATAAGTCACAGTGCATGGGAAGAAGAGAGCCATCCATTCAACTCTAGTTCTGAAAAGTTCTGGGAAGAACTGTTGTCTGTCATGAGCTAGGTATCAAGGGAGGTGTAGTGCTTTGCTTTTCCTGACCTGAGTGACAAGCCGAGACAGGAGGGGCAGGGTACTGTGATTAGTGGCCTGTCAGAAACTCAGAGAGTGAATGAGGAGCAATCCCCAAAAGGATGGAAAAGAGAATTGCTATTATTACCAAGAGAACTAAACAGTGTGCTCAGCAGATAAAAACAAAAAATGTCCAGCATAGATATATAAAAAATAGCACCACTCACCAAATATAAATTTGCAGTAATGATATCATGTCATTCCCCCAGAAATGAGAAGTAACTGTCAAAACAGTATGTCCAGTTCCCCTTGCTAGATGAGTCCTTGAACCATGGCTCCCAGTTACAATTCTCCTGGGCTCTACCTTCCAGCATCAGCATGAAACACAACCAAGCAGTCTTCCTATCTGCCTAATCCACCAAGTGCCACTAGTGAAACTGGTTATTAGCCCCTGCTGATCCTGAAGCCTTGACTTCACCTCTTTAGGGCTCGACCCCCTGTTTGTGAAGGTGTTTCAACTGGAAATGCCTGTGTACCAGAATCAAAATTACACTATTGCAGACCAGATAAGAGACAATCTTCTTTGTGTTGTCATTCTCATTAAGATTGAATAATGTTTATTAATACTAGTTAAAAAGTCAGCAGTTGCTCATAATTGAACACAAAGTAAATCCTCTCAATAGTAGTTTTAGTCATAGTTTCCAATAATAGTTTTATTGGATTATTGGTTTCACTGTTGCCTGTCTTCCCAACTGTCTTCCTTTCTATAGTCAGAGTGATCTGTGTAAAAAAAACAAAAATTAAAACAAACAAAGATGTAAAAGCAAATCAATCATCATGTCATTTTTCTGCTTAAACACACTATTGCTCTTTGGTTTCAGGATAGAAAATAACTTTGTTAGCTTGCAATTAAAAACTAATAATAACAGATAAAAGAAAAAAACCTTCACAATTTGACCCAAGCTACCTCTTCAGACTTCCACATGCTCTTCACACTGCTTCCCCTAATGTTAATATCTTGTGTAACCACTATGCATTTATCACAACTAAGATATCAGTATTTGTAGAATACTATTATAACTAAACTACAGACTTTATTCAGATTTTGCCAGTTTTTTTTTTTTTTTTCATTAATGGCCTTTTGTGTTCCAGGATCCAGTTCAGAACACCCCATATTGCTTTTAGTTATCCTGTCTCCTTAGTCTCCATTTGGACAGTTTCTTGATCTTTCTTTGTCTTTCATGACCTTGACTCTTCCGAAGTGTACCGGGAAGGTATTTTATATACTTTTTTTTCCCTCTTTTGTCTTATAGTATTTTGGCAAAACATGGTTTTCCAAAGTTATTTAGGTCTTTTTTGTTTTTTTTTCACATCTTCTTCAGTGAGGTTATGTCACACATTTGCAGAACAGACACATTTAAACAGTCTGTATTGTATCCTGAGTTCTCCAACATATTAAGCGATTTTTAAAAAGTTGCATACAGTGAAAGTAACTCAGTGATGTGCAGTTCTGTGTATTTTGATAATTACATATAGTCATATATCCATCACCCCAGTATCATACAGAACTATTCTATCATTCTAAAAATTCCTGTGCAACCCCTTGGTATTCAACTACCACTACCTTAACCCATGGCAACAAACTGATCTGTTTGCCATCCCTATAACTTTGCCTTTTCCAGAATTTCATGCAAATGGAATCATACAATATCAACACTTTGAAGTCTGGCTTCTTTCTCTAAGCAAAATGCATTTAAGATCCACCGATGTTGGTACATGAATCAATAGTCTATTATGTTTTCTTTTAAGCATTAGCCCATTAGATGGATGCACCATGGTTTGCTTATCCATTCATCTGTTGAAGGACATTTGAGCTGTTTTCAGTTTTTGGCTCTTATGAATTAAGGTGCTAGAAATGTTGGTGTACAAGTTTTGTGCTAACATAAATTTTCATTTCATGTGGGTAAATTCCTAGGAGTAGGGATGCTTGATCATATGGTAAAAAATATTAACTTTATAAGAAACTAAAAAACTATTTTCCAAAGTGGTTTTGATATGCTGCACTCCAAATATCAGTGGATGGGAATTTCTGTTGCCCTATAACCTCACTACCACTTAAAATTTTCAGTTTATTTATTTTAGCCATTCTAATAGGTGTATAAATATATGCTTAAAAAAACTTGCAATTCCCTAATAACCAGTGATCAGCACATTCTTTCATATGTTTATTTTCTAGTTATAAATCTTTTCTGGTGGTGAGACAATTCAGATTTACTATTTTTATGGGGTCGTTTTGTTGTTAAGTTTTAACTATTCTTTACATTTATACACTCTTTAGGGGATACGTGATTTAGAAATATTTTCTCGATGTCTGTGTCTTATCATTTTGTTCTCTTAAAAATTTCTTTCACAGATCAAAAGTTTTGGCACAGCCTAATTTACTAATATGTTCCTTTATGAATCATGCTTTTGAGGTCATCTTTTAAAACTCCTAATCAAACTCAAGGTCATCTAGATTTTCTCCTATTTTCTTATAGAAGAGTTTGTAGTATTACATTTTACCCTTAAGGCTATTATTCATGTCGAATTAATATTGGTATAAGGTGTGAGGAATATGTCAGGGTTAATTTTTTTGTAAATTGTGTCCAATTATTTTAGTATTATTATATGAAAAGGTTATTCTGTCTCCACTGAATTGTCTTTATAATTTTGTAAAAAGTTCACTATATTCATTTGGATCTACTTTTGAGCTCTCTTTTCTGTTTAATTAATCTATGTCTATCCTTTCAGCATTACTCTGATTACTATAGATTTAGTAAGTCTTGAAGTTGGATAGTATGGAATCTCTAACTTTGTTTTGCTTTTTTCATAATTATTTTGACTATTCTAATTACTTTGCCATTCTCTAAAAAATTTAAAACCATACTGTAAATATCTAAAAAGCTTGTTGTGATTGTGATTGAAATTGCCTTGAATCTATAGATAAATTGTGGGGATCTGACATTTTAACAATAATGATTCTCCTAATCCATAAACATGGTATATCTGTCCATTTGAATATTTTCTTTGGAAAAAGTATATTAGGTTATTTGCCCATTTTTAAAAATCACATTATTTGTGTATTTGTTATTGACTTGTATGAATTCTTTATTTTGGATGTTAACTATTATCACATATATTTTCTCCCATCCTGTAGTTTGCCTTTTATTTTGTTGATTGCTTGCTATGAAGAAAATTTTTTAGTGTGAGTAGTCTCACTTGTTTATTTCTGCTTTTGTTGTCTGGGCTTTTGTTGTCATATCCAAAAAGTCATTCCAAAAGCTAATGTCAAGGAGCTTTTCTCCTATGTTTTACTTCTAGAAGCTTTACTGTTTCAAGTCTTACGTTTAAGTCTTTAATTCATTTAGAGTTTACTTTTGAGTATG
Source organism: Hippopotamus amphibius kiboko (assembly GCF_030028045.1). Taxonomy (NCBI): domain Eukaryota; kingdom Metazoa; phylum Chordata; class Mammalia; order Artiodactyla; family Hippopotamidae; genus Hippopotamus; species Hippopotamus amphibius. Next base: position 189,655,003 of record NC_080187.1, on the reverse strand, counting down.
ATGTAAAATAATGGTTCAGTTTCATTCTTTTGCATGTGGATATACAGTTTTCCCAACACCATTTCTTGAAAGATTATTGAGTCCCCATTGTGTAATCTTGGTGCCTTTGTCAAAGACTAATTGACTGTATAAGTGTGAGTTTACTTCTGGGCTCTCAATTCCATTCCATTGGTCTATGTGTCTATTTTCACACTAGTACCATACTGTTTTGATACAATAGCATTGTAATATAATTGAAATCAGAAAATATGATACATCCGGGTTTTTTCTTCTTATTCAAGATTATTTTGGCTATTCAAAATCTTTCATGGAATTGTAGGATTGGTTTTTTTCCATTTCTGTGAGAAATGCCATTGGAACTTTGCATTGAATCTGTAGATTACTTTGGGTAGTATGGACATTTTAGCAATATTATTTCTTCCAATCCATGGGATATCTTTAAATTTACCTGTGTCTTCTTCAATTTCTTTCATCATTGTTTCACAGTTTTCATTGTACAGATCTTTTCCCTCCTTGGTTAAGTTTATGTCTAAGTAAGTTATTTTTTCTGATGCAATTGTAAATGGGCTTTAAAAATTTTCTTTCAGATAGTTATTGTTAGTATATTGAAACACAACTTATTTTTGTATGCTGATTTTGTATCCTGCAAACTAAACTGAATTTGTTTGTTAGTTCTAACAGTTTTTTGTTTTGTTTTGTTTTTTGTCTTTTTTTGGTATATGTGTCTAGTCTTTAGGGTTTTCTGTGTATGTGATCATTTCATGTGCAAAGAGTGATGACTTTACTTCTTCCTTTCTGATTTGGATTTTTTTTTCCAGCTTAATTCCCCTGGCTAGGAGTCCCAGTACTATGTTGAATAGACGTGGCAAGAGTGGGCATTCTTATCTTATTCCTTGATCTTAGAAGAAGGCTTTCAGCCTTTCATCACTGAGTGTGATGCTACCTGTGGTCTTGTCATATAAGGCTTTTAGTATGTTAAGGTATTTTCCTTCTGTGCATAAATTTTTATCACGAAAAGATGTTGAATTTTGTCAAAAGCGTTTTATGCATCTACTGAGATAATCACATGGTTTTTATCCTTCTTTTGTTAATTTGGTGTATCACATTTATTCACTTGCATCTTTTAAACCATCCTTGCATCTTAGGGATAAATCCCATGTGATCATGGTGTATGCTCCTCTTAATGTATTGTTGAATTGTTTTGCTAGTATTTTGTTGAGGATTTTTGAATCCATGTTTATCAGGGGCACTGGCCTGTAATTTTATTTTTTAATATTTTAAAATATTTTTCTATTTTTATAGTATTCTTGGTTGCAGTTTTTTCTTTCAGCAGTTTGAACATATCATCCCATTCTCTTCTGGCCTGCAAAGTTTCCACTGAAAAATCCACTGATAGTAGTCTTATGGAGGTGCCCTTGTATGATTTTTTTTTTTTTTTAATTTTGCTACATTCAAAATTCTCTTTGTCTTTCAGTTTTGAGAATTAGATTTTAATGTGTCTCAGTGAAGTCTTATTGGGTTGAATTTGTTGTATAAAGATTTACGACTGCTACGTTCTTCTTGATGAACTGGCCCAAATGACCCTCTTTAACACTGGTAATATTCTCTGATTTGAAACCCAGTTTGATATTAATATACGCATCTCAGCTTTACTTGGTTGTGTTAACCATGGTATATCTTTTTCTCTTATTTTAAACCTACTAGTGTATTTATATTAGATGTGTATTTTCTGAAGTCAGCATGAAGTGAGGTCTTACTATATATTTAATCTAAGAATCTTTAATTTTTATTGGGTTATTTAAAACATTTATGTTTAATGTTATTATTGTGTGGTTACTTTTAAATTTACAATCTTCCTATTTTATTTCTATTTGTCACATATCTTCTTTGTTTTCTTCTTCCTATTTTCTGCATTCTGTTCAATTAGTTGAATGTATTTTATAATTATATTTTATCTCTTGTTGGATTATTAATTCTAACTCTTTGATTTGTTATTTTAATGGTTGATTTGGAGTTTATAGTATGCCTATCTAACTTACTATATTCTACTTTCAAGGAATACTATACCACTTCAATAAACTATAGGAACCTTTAATAGTATACTTTAAATTCTCCCCTATGACTTGCTATTATTAGCATGTGTTTTACATAATGTATAAACCTCACATTATAGTATTATCATTTGTCTAAACAGTTAATTATCTTTTAAAGAGATTAAAATAATGAGAAAAAATCCTACATATTTATCCTTGTAATTATTCCCTCTCAGTGCTTTCATTTATTTGTTTTGATCCATATATACATTTTCCTTCTGCTCTTTAACATTTTTTATAGTGTAGTTTTGCTAGTTATGAAATCTTTCTGCTTTTTTATGTGTGTCCGAAGTGTTTTTATTTGGCCTTCATTTTTGAAAGATGTGTTTGCTGCATATAGAATTCTAAGATGACTGTTTTTCTTTTCTTTCAAAAGTTTAAAATAAACCTCCACTGTCTTCTCATTTTGATTATTTTTTATGAGAATTTTGATGTCATCTTTATCTTTGTTCCTGCGTAATATGTCTTTTTTTCTCAAACAGCTCTTAAGAATTTCCCTTTCTAATTGGTTCTGAGATGTTTAATTATTAGGTATTTTTGTAGTTTCATTCACGGGTTTGAGCTTGGAGTTTGTTGAGCCTCTTAGTTCTGTGGATGTGTAGTTTTCATCGAATTTGAGAAAATTTTGGCCCATGTTTCTCAAAAAGAATTTTTCTCTCCACTACTTTGGGGGTTCCACTTATATCTATGTTAAGTAGTTTGAAATTGTATCATAACTCAGTGACACTCTTTTCATTTTAGTAGTTGGTTTTTCTGTCTGTGTTTCATATTGAATAGTTTCTATAGTATGCCTTAAAGTTTCTTAGGCTTTACTTCTGTGATGTCTAATCTGCCATTTAGTCCATCTAGTGGATTTTTCATCTTAGACATTATAGTTTTCACCTCTTAAAGTTAGATTTGGGGTCTTTTTTTATATCTTTATCATATGTTTATATGATGTCTACTTACATTTCTGAATATATGGATTGCCATTTATAGTAACTTTAAATGTTCTTCTCTATTAATTCTAATATCTGCATTAGTTCTGTGTTGGTTTTGATTTGTTGATTATTCTCCTCATTATGGGCTATGTTTTTTTTCCATCTCTGACATGCTTGGTAACCTTTGGTTGAATGCCAGACATAGTGAATTTTACCTTGTTTGGTTCTGAGTATTTTTGAATTCCTGTAAATATTCTTGAGTTTTGTTTTGGAATGAAGCTAAATATTTTAGAAAAAAAGTTTTACTCTTTTGAGCCATGTGTATATTTTAGGAGGGACTGGAGCATTGCTTATTCTATAGATAATTATTTCCCAAAACTGAGGCAAGATTCTTCTTTTTGCATTACTCTCTGCCCCATGAAGTTGAGTTTGTCCAGTCTGGCTTATAAGAACAAGTGCTGTTCTTGACCCTGTGTAAGCACCAGGCACTGTTACCCTTTATGTTAATTGCCAGGTTCTTTCTCTCTGGCCTTGGGTGGTTTCCCCACACACAGGGTCTGGTCAGTACTCTGATGGTTACTTCAGGGGGCTGCTATTCAGATCTCCAGAATTTTCTCTCTCTCTGTGTAGCTCTTTCCTCTCTGGCACTGAATCCTTTGAACTCTGGCCTCCTCTTCTCCCCAGAATCTCAGCTCTCTTCAAGTCAGGCAATGCCTGGCTCTATCTGGGTTCCTGCTTTCAGTGCTAGATCCTGGAAACTCTCTCAAGGCAGTAAGCTGCTGCAACCACAACAGTCAGGCTCACCACAGTTTTTCCCTTCTTCCCTCCCCCCATCCCCGCCTTTCCTCCCCTCTCCTCTGTGCTCCCTTTCTTTCTTTTTAGAGTTTTATGAGGGGATTACTCTATATTCGTCAGAAGCAAACTTCCAGAGAACAACTTTTTATTTTACTTTATGATAAAATTGTGTATATTTAAGGTGTACGGCATAAAAATTTGATATACGTGTACAAAGTGAAATCATTATAGTCAGAAGATCATTACACTAAGTGAAATAAGCCAGACACAGACAGAAAAACACTGCATGATGTCACTTTTGTGAAATCTAGAAAAGTCAGATACATAGAAGCAGAGAGTAGAACTAGGGTTATCTGGGCCAGGGAGGTGGGGGGAATAGGAGGTGTTGGTCAAACGATACAAGGCTAAGGTTATGTAGGATGAAAAAATCCAAACATCTAATAATACAGTATGATGACTGTAGTTAATAATACTCTATTGAATGCTAGAAATTTGCCAAGAAAGTATATTTCAGGTGCGCTCATCATAATGAACCACTTTTTTTGGTTTGTTTTTGATCATCTCTATTGTTGCATTGTTTTATGTGGCATTATTTTCTGCTTCTTTCTTCGTTATTGCTTTTGGTCAGTTTATTCTATTTTTATTTTATTAACATCTTGAGATGGACACTTGGTTAGTTAATTTTCAGTTATTGTTTTCTAATGTTAGTGTTCAGTAATGTTTTCATTTGTTTCATACATCATGTTTTAAATATTAAATACCAAATATTTTCTAATTTCTATTATGATTACTTCTTTCACCAGAGAGTTATTTTGAACATTATTTTTAAAATTTTCAAAAATATGTGAGTTTCAAAAATATGTAAGATTTTATTTGTGACTTATTTTTGAGTTCTTTGTTGATGTTTAACAAAAAATTGATGGTTATAGATTATTTGGTTAACCCTCAGTTAAAGAGAACTAAACACTGTACACTTTAGATTGTTTTGGTATGTTACCTCTGGGTACTTAAGAAGTATTGCATAATCATGCAGTAAAATAAATAGTAAAATAGAATTCAATCTAATTATTTTAATAAAAGAAAACTTTGCTTATTCCATTGAACATTTTGCAGCAGATAATAATATTCAGGATACAATATTTTAAATATTACAATAATAAAATAACTTAAATTCTTACTGTATATGTACATGTTGCAGAAGGATTTCTCTTATAGGGCACAAAGTAAATCCTTTTGGAGTAATATTTCAGAAAATGTAAATAACCTTTAAAATATATTATATTCACTATGAACTAGTTATAGTTCATATTTACATTAGCTTAAGACCCTCCTTTTCTTTCATTCCCATAAAGCCTTGAAGAACTTGAGTGGATTTTATGGAATTGTCTGTGTTTAATGACATGAGATATTGGTTAGGTCTGTGTGCTCTGAATTGATTTCTTAAGTAAAATAGTTTATATTTTATAATTATAATTCCTGAAGTATGCATATTATAAATATTATGTGAAATATAGACTTTATTTTCAAAGTGACTCTGTCAAATTGAATTTGACAGGACTAGCCAGTTTAAGTTATGAGTTCCAGCAGCACTGGAAAAATACTGCCTCTTTGGGAGGCTTTGAAAAATTGTGAAGAGCTAAGAATTGCCTCCAGGACTTCTAAAGAGCTGTCCTTTTCTCTCTCTTTCTTTCTTAAAAAATTCTTTGGATGCAAATAGTGAATGTGGTGATATTTAACCTGTTGTAGCATGGCATAAAAACTCTTCTCTTTTTGGGAGAAGTCAGAATGGATAGACCTCATCTTAGCTGGCTTCATATAGGAACCCTTCTCAGTTTGAGTTGAATCAATCTCTCTCTATCCTTTTCACTTTGGGATGCTGCTAAAAAATTCACACCCAAAATACCCTGGGTCCTGAGTGCAAAGTAATTAACCAGCATTTAGTACTTTGGTTCTGGAGTGGACAAAAAAGAAAATAACAGTTATGAGGCTGTAAGCTATTTTGATGAATCTTTTGAGAATAACACATCAAGTAATTAAATTCACTTTTCTTTTGGGATCATATATAAATTTTATAGCTTTTCCTGGGTGGCTGGAAATAGCAATGGAGAAAGTAAGTAAATATTGGTGATCTGGGGATCCCTGCTCTGTCTCCTTACTTCCCTAGAAGGAGTTGCCTACCAAATTCTGCAAGTCCATGAATTTTCACTGAATCTCTTTTCTTCTCCTCCACCAAAAAGGAAAAAAAAAAAAAAAAAAGACTGGCCAGAGGAGAGGAGGCAACCGCCAATCAAGTAATATCCAAACTGATTTTAATTAGGGAATGCTATATAGTTTTAACCTACTTTGTCTTGGTCCACTTTATAATAAAATTAATGAGAAAAGAATGTTTCCCAAACCTGGGCTGAGACAGATCATTTTGCTTGATCATGACCTCTGTCTAGAAAGTAATTACATGATTTATGATAAAAAATTACTTGAGTAACTTTTCCATATGCCTAAATGAGATTAAGAAATTCTGGGAAGCTAAGGTTACCCATACAACTGAATAAAAATCATAAAAATATTTTATGAGAGATACATATTTTTAATCTATCTTAGCAATAATTATTTAACACTTTTTTTTTCTTATAAAATGTCTCCTGCAGAACAGAAAATTTTGAATAGTCTTTTTTAAGGAGCCTCTTCTCTCAAGAAAAGTTTGCACAAACACTTTGACCTGTGCTCATAATCAATTTGAACAAGAAGTTTGATTTAACAGGAACAATAAATTTAAACAGTAAAAAATATATTTTAGGCTTGATTGATTGATATGTAGCTCCTATAGTAATTAAATTTACAGGACATATATACCTCTACCTATTCTATACCTGGAATGATTCTGGAATATGGGAAGGCCAAAGATAAATAAGCAGTCTTTGTATTTGAGAAGCTATAGAGCAGGGTGGTATATCACTTCTTAACTGGATCTTTTATTTTACTACTTCAGACATATGGAGGATAATAAATAGGGAAGTATGTCTGAAAGACAGGCAGACTTTATGCCCTCAGGTCAACTGCCTAGAAGCTGAATACATTATCCTTTTTAATCTCAGTGGCAGGCCACATGTAAACATTTTTCCTCCTTTTCATGTTCTTTGACCTATTCCTAGATACCCTATTTCTAGGGTGTGAAGAAAACACAAAAGCTGTGATAAAAGACATATAAGTCATCTAAATAATTAGAGGAAAATTCTCCATTCTTAGTTAGGGTATCCTAATATAAGAAATGTATCCCTCTCAAACTCCCAGCTATTTAAGTTACAGTTCATATTTAATATTTTAGCTTAAGACCCTCTTCTTTTTTCATTCCCATGAATCCTTGAAGAACTTAAGAGGATTTTATGGAATTCCTATGTTTAATGACATGAGATACTGGTTAGGTCTGTGTGCTCTGAACTGGTTTTCTTAAGTAAAATAGTTTAGACTTTATAGTTATAATGCCTGAAGTATGCATATTATAAATACTATATGAAATATGGACTTTATTTTCAAAATAACTCTTGAGTAAATTAATTTCTAGAAAATTAATATTTACTTTTTTCTCTAATGTAAAGTGTACTTTTTATTATAATTTCCAATTGGTAGATGTTGGTGTGAGAAAAAGTGCTATTATTTTTTGTTGACTTTGTATCCAACAAATTGCTAAACTCATGAAAATTTTCTAATAGTTTTCTTGTTGATCCATTTGTTTTTTAGATGATCATATCACCTAATAATAGTGACAGTTTTGTCTGTCTGTCTCCTTTTTTTTAATAATTTTTCTTTCCATATAACAGTGACCAACATCACTGGTACTCTGTTAAAAGTAGTTGTAAAAGTTCACATCCTTATATTGTTCCTGATTTTAAAAGGAATCCATCAAAATTTATTTCAGGTATTTGATATATAAGCTTTACATAGTTAAGGGAATACACTTGTATTCATAGATTGTTGAGTTTTTATCATCAATATGTATTAAATTTCTTCAAATAATTTTCAACAATTGAGATAATCATTTAAATTTTCTTTGCCAGTCTATTCAAAAGGTGAATTATAGTAGCTTTTTTCCTGATGTACAATCATCTTCGAATTCCTAAAACAAACTCCACTATTAAAATACTATTGTTTAATATTTTTGAGAATCTGTGCATGTATGTTCATAAATAAAATTGTCCATTAACTATTCTTATACAATTCTAGTATAGTATGGTTGTGTAATTAAAGTTACATAGATTCTAAAATGATCCAGACAGTAATAGTCATCAAATGATTGATGGTTTGATGAGTACATTGATGAATGAATAGATGAATAAATAAAAAAAGAACATTGTTCTGTGGGGTCTATATAATTTTTGATGTAAGACACCTGAGAAGATATTCGTAAACAGTTTTCAGGTTCATAATATACTTTGTATTTTGCTTTGATGAAGAAGTGAAGTATATGCTCTTTATATTCATGTTTGCTTTGCTGAAGTTTTCAGAAATAAGGAACTATGTCTAGTCAAATCTGCAATTTCTAGCAGAAGAAAATACTTTTAGTGTTTCATCTGTGGAAAGAGATAAAAGAACTCATTATTTAGCAATGATTAGTGACTTGTTAAACTTAAATTTCATATTTTGTGTAGAATCTTGAACAACAGTTAACCACACTAGTAGTAAATAATTTTAAAATTTGATATCACATAAATTGCTGAGTATTTGTTGGCTTTCCAATACAATGTGAATATACTATCTTCTTGGCATTAAATATTTCTAACAGAAAAACCTTTTCAAGAATTTGTTAGTTTATCACTGGAAATAGAAGTAGTACTTTGTTTCTAAAATTTTATTATAATGTATCCCATTGTTTTTTCCTTATTTTAGCTGTGCCTGCAACCTTGCAATTTTCTATGATATACAGAGCTTAAAAATCCCTAAAATTAAAGTTTGGTTAAGGCTGCTCAGGTAGACATTTATGGACAACAGCAGCTCTACATATAAATGTAAGTTTCATTAAAATTCAGGATTATAGGACTATGCGCCACACCCTACCTTAGAATGTCTGAGAGAACTGGAAGTACATCAAAGATGTCATTCTGTTGACACATGTAGGCATTAGTGCAAGCATAATTCAAGGTATAAAGTACCATTTGTGAGAGAGAATGATTTCTAGGAATGGAAGAAATGCTTTCTCTAGTTTTACACAAACAGTCATTTTTAAAGGTTCTTGTTTTTCTAAATAATGCAAAGTATACAGTAGGACACACTAAGTCATTAGGGTTGTGTGTTTTTAGACCAGTTATTTACACCTAAAGTTAGGGGTAGGGGCTTTGAGATGACACAAATTTGGCTTAAGCTTTCAGTCTCTTCAGCTTATATAGCTATGTGAATCGGACATGTTATCATCCATAAACCAACTTTTTCAACTCTGAAATGAGCATGATAATACTTTCCTTATAGGGTTAATCCCTCAGAGGGATTATTGTGAAAATGGACCCTAACGGCTTACCAATGGGTTTGACTCACATAAGGCACTCAACTTCATAATTTACAGAGTTGATATGAGGATCACACGACATAAAGCAAGTGAAAATGTTTTGAAAACACCGAAGCACTATGCAAATCTATCAGTGTTCTAATAAGGATTAAATTAAGATGGTAACTTTAACTTTCTTAAAAATTATCTTCATACAAATTCAATTTTCCAGAAAAAGCAAAACATTTTAGCTTTTTCCAAAAACTCAATGATGAGCCAAGTCGTGCTTACACATACCAAAATAATAGTTTATTGTCATTCTATCCATCAACTTTCATCAAAAAATTTTAAGAAAATCTATGTAACTGAATCTATAGTAAAGAGTTAAAGACACACCTCGGAGACACTATTTGCCTGATGAAACCTGTATGGAAGCAGAAAACCATTCTAAAGGCAGTATAAAATATAAGCTCTAACAGGAATAGAGCTGATGGAGAACCATAAAGGGAAGTATAATACATTTGATTCAGGCAATAGGAAAGGCTTCAGGGAAACTACTGTATTTGAGCCAAGTCTTGAAATAAAAATAGCACATTATCCTGCATGGGCAAGACTGGAGACATGGCAGGCTGAGTGCTTACCCTAAGCAGTGGTCCAAAGGTTTGTATGGAGGCACTGTGTTTGGCACAGGCCAGCAGTCCAGTGGGGTTGAAGAGTGCTGTGTATGAGAGGTATGGCTGTCATTGAGGAAGCCAATTCATCACTGGCCTGGAATTTGCCAGTGTGCCTCGGACTAGGCTATTATGAATGAGTGGCATCTCCTCAAGGCACTTCTGGGTCAGCTTTTATTTCCAGAATGTTCCATGAGTGCACTGCATGGTCAGTGTAAATTCTCTGTAAACTAGTCATGAATTCCCCCATTTTATAGATAAATAAATGAGACTTACAGACTTTTAGGACCCAGGTCAGCCACTTTTTTCCCACTTCATTATAGCTGCACCCACAGTGAACTCTTAAGATGTCCTGAATAGCTACAAAGTCTTCAGTGGGTTTAGAAGGCATGGAAACATCAGTCATATCTCAAGCAGATCTAACTCTCCAGGGATGAGTCCAATGGCTTTTGACAGCGTAATGTACAGACAAGTGTGAAAAGGACAGCTCAGAATAAAGTCAGAGTCCTAGTCTGGATCAGAATTGGACCCTGCCATTTTTTTTTTCCTTTGCAAATAATCAAATAATGAAATGAACACTGAACTGCCAAACTGAGTTATACAGAGGTAAAAAAGTAAGGACAGTTTTGGGTTAGGGCCCCAGAATCTGAAAATGTGAACTTAATGGAGATTATAATACAGATTAAATATACACAGTAAAAAGGAGGCCATCCTTTGGTAATATTCATCACTTACTTAAAGCCACACTTTATAGCTTTTCTATAAGTACTGGTGCATGTTTTGGAAAATATGTAGAACACACAGGTGTGGAACAGATATTTATTTACGCCTTATTTAAAAGTTTCAAAAAGCTTTCTATATAGATGCTTATCTTTTCATTTTTTCTCAGTGCATCATTATTTCATATTTGCATTAATAAATAATAGAAAATATCAAAGTTTATGGAATGAAAAGTTTATTTAAATCACTATTTTAATAATAATACATGTACTTGCTTAAATTGCATACCATCATTTAATGACAATTGTAAAGGCAATGTAGCAACATGGATAAATGTTCTCGACAAGATGTGAAATGAAAACAAAATAGAAATTGGTACTTGTATTGAGATTACCAGGAGGAATGCATGCAGAAAATAATAAAAAGTTAATATAGAAAATAAAAGTTGATGCCCTATGTGATAGGAGATGGCATACTTCTTTATTTCCATTTTATTTTATAACCCTATTTTTATAATCAACACTGAAAGATCAACCCTTATTTAAAATGCAGAGAAAATTTCTGAGCTTGACATAGGATGTCTAAAATACTATATAACATTTTTAATTAGACAAGAAAGTCTCCTCTTCACTTCAAATTTAATTCATTTTCACCCGAAAATAAATCTGCCTAAGTATTTGGACAAAAAGAAGGTACTAGGACAGTAAGAAAAGCTGTGTAAGTGCATGCTGGGTAGGGGTGCAGGAATCTATACATTACAAAAAAATTTCAGGGAAGCATTTTAGACAGAGGGCTTACACTATCTGTGTTAAAATGTAAATTGTAGTATTTTATATATTTCAAATATTGCAATGGAAATCCGTGGAGTAACTGTTAAAATGTTGCTGTATATCATGAAACATTGGAAAGAGAGCAAGAGAGAGAGAGAGGTGCTATCTATGCTACAAGCAGAAAAAGGAATATTCCCCGCAATCAGGTATCTGTGAGGTGGTGATAACCAGGCACTAAATTGTAGAAAAATAAAATAAAATAAAAAGTGTTTTTTTGTTTTTGTTTTCTTTAGCAGAGAAAGGCCACTGTAGTGTGATAGGGATGAACAAAAGTGCAGAGAGGGCAAGCAAGAAGACATTATCTCAAACACAGAAGCCAGAAAGAAAAAAGTCAATAGGGAAGAAAATGAGACATGCAATGATAGTAACAGAATAAAGATGAAGAACTGATAATCTGTGATTCTTGGGTGAAAAAATTGTGCCTACATTTTATATTAAAAATGAATATAATCAGGCATTCCTAGTGCAGGGAAAGTGTGAGTTATTGGATATGGAAAGAGATGACAATGGATGACCTTACACTTCCAGTGGAGAAATTCCTAAGTATCTACTTTATGCCAGTCACAATGCTAGGTGTTTCCATAGATGTAAGCTCAGAGCTTCTACATCTGCTGCCATCCAAAAAGTCAGAAATGGTGTATGTGGGTATGGGTGTGGCTGTGTATATGTGTTGAGGGGATGTTGCCCAACAACACATATGAATTACATAATTTAACCTTTGGCAAAGATAGCTGAGTAACGTGATTGTTCCTCTACTACACTTTACATTTATACAGTTAATGTATACTAGAATACAAAAGAATATTTCTTATATTTATATGGTACTTCACAGGTGAGAAAATAGTTTTCCAAGTTATGGGTAAATTTACTATGACTGGCATGGGGTAAAAAGTATAGCAGTGGCTGAATACTGCTGAAAATAGTTACCGAGTCTAGTTGTAAATGGAGGGTAAAGATGAATTAAAAGTAGTTGCTTGACTTGAGAAACTCACAATTGAATAGCTTCTAGAGTGATGTAATAAACTCTTGAAACCAGCACCTGGTGCCTTTCATCTGATGTTGCTGCCGCTTCTGGCTTTCAGATTGAACTTGCGCTTGCACTTGGGGAGCTAGTGAGCCGACTGTACTGACAGTGATTCTCCTCATGCTCTGCTCCAAAATGCTCTTCTCATTTGATTATAGGGAAGCTGGTTGTTTTCTTTCTGAGAGTGCTGTGTGAGATAGCTTTTACAAGGTGTAGCAGGTGTCCTGGGAGCCCCCTGCCAAATCCATTTAGCCCACCTGACATCAGCACAGCTGTAGCACACAGTTTCATCATGCTGTCAGCCTCCTCCAGATCTGCCGTCTTCCACATTTCTCTCAGGCCTTTCTCTGCTCTGCTTTGACCTTTAGTAATTCCAAATAGGCTATTGTGTCACCTCAGACTCCAAACCTGCCCTTGGCCATTGGCTGAGCTGTGAAGTAGGATTTCAAAGCCACATACAAAGAGACTTTTCCTCTAAAGATTATAAAAATAATTAGTTGGAAATGAGAAGACGGAATAATGCCTGACCAGAATGTTTGTACACTGTGAATAAGGAGCAGAAGAATTTATGCCTAAGAACTTCATTTCTGACATAAATATAACCCAAGAGATGCTAAAAGATTTAATTCTAAAATTAACACAGGCAAATAAGTTTCCATTGTGCAATCAAAAGAATATTCAATATTCAGAAATAAAAAAGTTGACTGCCATAAAATGATTCTTATAATGATTGGAATCATGAAATAATAGTTGAATTTATGCTGAGAAGTGTTATTAGAAAAATAGAAGGTAGACATTAAACACAAGGAAGAAATAATCAGAATGAGAAAAATTTCAAAAGATATGGAAAATATCAGAATAGAGGGAAGATACTGAAGAAAAGACAGCACAAACAGAACAGGACTAATAGCAAAAGAAAACATTTAAGGCTATTAAAAGTAGGATTTAAAATTTTTAAAAAATATGAAAATTGATCACATAGAAATATCAGCAAGTGGTTATATGTAACTGGTTTACTGAGGCTAATGGACCCTGAAGGTGTCATGCAAAAATACAATATTTTCTACCACTGTCTATTAAATAAGCTCTACTGACTTTTCTTCTCGCCTGGATGAAATCATAAGCAAACCCTCCTATGGCAGCAGGCCTCAGACTCTAGCTTGATCAAAATCACCTGGAGGGCTTGTGAAAACCAGATTTCTAGGCCTTACCCCAGAGTGTCTCATTTAATAGGCCTGGAGGTATTTCTATCAAGTTTCCAGATGATTCTGATGCTGCTGGAGAGGGTGGGGGACCACAGTTTGAGAACCATTGCATTAGGATTTCTGCTTACTCTCATATAAATTAGTCATTACATTTTTGAGGTATTAAAAAATAATGATCTGTAATTACAGTTTTATTTCATCATCTGATTCATAGCTTTTTTACCCACCTCCACTGCCACCCACTCATTCCCCAACAAAGAAAAACTGTTCTAACTGCAATTTTGGTGTGGAAGCTTGTGGTCAGGAAGAGGGATGTGTTAGGTTTCCTTTTTCCTCTGGATGCACACTTATTCTATTTGTTACCTGTTGTTTTTTGGCACTTTGGACTTGGTAAGGGGAGGATGGGCATAGTCTTATGTGATAATGCATTGTTAGTGGGGTCCTCTGTATGTTGAATATCACATGCTGATGCTTCTGTACCTGGAAAACACAGGGAACTACGAGTAGCATGTTCAGTAGTGGGTGAATGTTGCTTCATTCTAGCCATGTGAGCTTCCCATCAGTTTCTGGCTTCTTTCCAACCGGGTCCCACTGACTCCCTCTGCTGTAGTCCCATGTCCTCTCTAGCAGTCTCATTTTATAGCTGAGAGGCGGCATGGGAAATGAGGAGTCAAACTCAAGTTTTTAGCCTGTCCTATATTTTTCTCTAGTGTTTTCAAACTTTGGGGATGTTTCTGAAGCTCCTAAATATCAGGAAAAGCTGAATTTAACATTTCTTTACTATAGAATATGAAATATTTAGATGTATTCTACATATTAACTTAAAACCATAGACTACGAAAAATATATACAATTCTGTGTTATCACCCATAAATTAAAACTGGACACCTAGCCTCCATCTTGCAGTTGTTATTAGGATTCCACTGCCTCCTAGACTTACACCAGTATTTAGGAGGAAAATGAGAGTAAAACTTCTAAAATAAGAACAGGACTTTGACTCTCTACTTTATATTGATTGCTACTGATATCCTAATTGTCTGAGCTCCCAGAGACCCTTTTATTCTCGTAGCTCTTTGATTCCAAATGCCACATACTGGACAATGAAGGGGTGTTTGATGATGTGGGAAACTTGGTGCAGCTGCTCCTTAGGGGTCCTACTTTCCTGAGGGCACTGCCACATAGGGAACAGAGGCATTTTGGGGGATGGAGTGTCATCACAATTAATCAAATAATCATATGTGTTGGTGGAGGATGAAGTGCTAGTAGGTAGAAAGGCATGGGGCAATCAAAGGACATGGTGTTATGTTCAAAGGACATGGTATTTACTGACAATGGTGATGATAAAAAAGTTTAGATAACTATTTGTGGCTACCATGGAGAGCTCACAAAATGATAACACTGAGTTTAAAGCCTTGTACACCCAACTCAAGTCACAGGTGGAGAATCAGAATGCCTCTAGGTTGTTGTTAAAGGAATCCCTTATCATTTGTAACTGAAAGGTAAATGTGGCTCAAGGTCAGATCCAGAACTTGATCATACAAATTATAGTGTTGTAAGATCATTTAAATCACAACCTTGCCAAGTCTCTTATGCTAAAACAAGGTAAACAGGAAATACAGGGATCCTGAGACTTGGGATGGCAACAAATTTGGCTTCCCAAAGTGGCTGAGAATTTTAAATCAAACATTGCTACAAATCTTCCTTACCTGTGAAAGCAGTCCTTCTCCCACCTCAGTGAGAGAACCAGACTTCCCTTGCAGAGAAGTTTTTCAAGAATTTTAAATGGGGATCAGGATTCATAAGGAGATTCAGATTGTCTTCAGGACCCACACTCACCATAAATAAACTTTTCCAGCAGAGTCCTAAAGGGGTATGTGGTTCATCCAGGGAGGACACAGCAAAGACTGACATAGTACAGAATCTGGCTGATGTGTATCTGTAAGAACTGAGGGAGCATGTATGGAAATGGTTTCTAAGGGTGTTAGTATGCGATTAAAGAATGCGATTACAGAATGGAATAGGCCTATTTTAGCAGTATGAATACTCATCTGGAATTTGTGATTTATACTGTTAACTGAAGCATCTGACTGTGGGTCTCGCCTTAAAAGTGACCAACAGGAAAGGGAGATAGTAAGTCCTGTCCAGCACAATCTGGAGGAAAGTTTCTGAAAACTTAAGGAGATGGGAATCTTGGACTGGAACTCTTGTGTGTTCAGTCATCTCATAACCTTAGGAAAGCTAGAGAACATTCCCTTCCTAAGGGCATTAAAAAGCAAAAAATCAGCATCTATAAAACATTTTTTGGAGCCTGTCCTCTTAAGGCCAGAGATGATCGTGGACACTCCCAGTATGTAATTGAGTTTCCCAAATATAGTAGGACTAATTTGGATCACAGAGTAATAGAGGACAGGTGGCAGCACTTCAGCACAGGTGGGCCCAGTTTTCACAAGTGATTAACTGAGTGGAATATGGAGGATTTTGACTCTCAGGCTACAGTGTTGGTGAGTTATCATTTGATCAAGGGAGGGAACCCTATGAATGAAATAGAGGAACAGCCTTGACTTACATAAACAGATAAATTCTAGGTGATATTGGAAGAAACCTAACTCAAGTCACCATAGTGGTGATTCATAACCCCTTACTCAGTTTGCAGACCCACAGTTACTTGATGAAGGAGGAACCTATTCCCCTTTCATTGTGGCCGCAAGTATGTGGTATAATTCTTCCTCCAAGCCTTCATGATCTGTGGTCGTTTACCAGGTTGTGTGCACTGGAAAAAGGAAAAATTTCAGGTTTTCTGGAGATTATTAGGTACTGACTTCAAATGAAAGCTAGTTCTTAACCACCCCACTTTACTACCATGGTCACTGTGGCTTATAGATATAAGATGATAGAAAGTGTCTTGGCCAGAATTCATCTCAGTGTAGGTACAATTGGTACCACATCTGTGGTTATTTACTCCGTTTGGGTGCATATAGTAGAGATCAATTGATCGCTCTCTGTCTCTCTCTCGTTCTATCTATCTACCTAGTAACTGGTAGAATCCCCACATTGGTTCCCTGATCCATGAAATAATGGCCATTTTGTAGGGAAGACCAAATTCATATTCCTGGTGCTCACTCTTTGCCATAAGGGTAACATAATAGTAAAGCAACACCACTTCTGAAGGAAGTGTAAAAATTAGTGCCACTGTCAATATCTTGAAAGTTGCAGAAGTGTTTGTTCTTGTCACACCTTTATTTAATTGCCTTTATGACCAAGAAAACAGCTTATAGATCTTGGGGAATGACTGCAGATAATCTTAAATATAATCAGATAATGATGCCATCTTGGTGTAAGTTCATGCAAAAGCTGACCCTGAGACAAGGACTTGGGTGTAGGAGAGGTAGTCTCAGGAAGCACAGGAACAGAAGTGAGGAAAGTGAAATAGGAAGCTTTATCATTTTGATGTATTAATGGAGTGGGGTTACTGCTATGCGCAACTGGGGCTCGATTCTCCTGGATATCCTTTGAGGGACCATATGACAGAATTATCCACCAAAGAATTGGGAAACTGGTGTGTTTATCACTGATTCCTGCCCTTTATATGTTGAGATTTGCCTTTGGTGACCTTGTCTCTGGAATTTTGAGGCTGATCTTTGCTTGGGCTGAGCAAGCTATCATGTTTCCAGGAAAGGCACTCAGGCCAAGAATGGAGAGATACATGTGCTTGACTCAGAAGCTGTTAGTGTGCACAGGAATGGCAGCTACAGAAACTAAAAGGGGTGAAAGGGAATATAATCTGGAGTATGAACAAATCTGTTCTGGGTGGGGATGCCCAGCTCCTCGTATACAGCTATTAATGTGGCAAATAGGTTTTTTTTTCTGTTTCAGTCACAAAGACATTTGTAACCTGACTGATACACTAGCTTCCAAGAATCTCTCTTCTCCCCCCACCCCCGTCTCTGCCCTTAATGGCATTCCTGTCACTTCTTTATGCCTGTTGGATGCCTACAATAATCTCTTCAATTTGTTTACGCGTTTACAAAACAAAACCAAAAACCAAAACTTCCTCTGACTTTTAGCATCTTTTGCTTTTTGCCTTACAAAATAAATCAACAAACAATAAAACACCCAAATCTCTGAAGCAAGGAGTTACTTACCTGACTACCATATTGGAAAAGTAAAAACAAGAACAGAAACATATTAGGAGAATATATACTAGTTAATATTTTATTTTATTTTACTTATTGGAATATAATGGCTTTACACTCTTGTACTAGTTTTTGAGGTACACCAAAGTCAGTCAGCTGTATTTATACACATATCCCCATATTCCCTCCCTCCCTCGACAACCCCCCCACACTCCCCATCCCGGCCCTCTAAGGCATCATGCATCATTGAGTTGATCTCCCTGTGTTATACAGCAACTTCCCACTGGCTATTTCACACTTGGTAGTATATATATGTCTACGCTACTCTCTCACTTCGTCCCAGCTTCCCCTTTGCCTCCCGCATCCCAAACCCCATGTCCTCCAGTCCATTCTCTGCATCTGCATCCTTATTCTTGTCTTGTCACTGCATTCATCAGTACCTTTTTTTTTTTTCTTTAGATTCTGTATATATGAGTTAGCATACAATATTTGTTATTCTCTTTCTGGCTTACCTCACTCTGTATGACAGACTCTAGGTCTATCCACCTCATTACATATAGCTCCATTTCATTCTTTTTTATAGCTAAGTAATGTTCCATTGTATATATATGCCACAGCTTCTTTATCCATTCATTTGTGGGTGGGCATTTAGGTTGCTTCCATGTCCTGGCTGTTGTAAATAGTGCTGCAATAAACATTATGGTACATGTTTCTTTTTGGATTATGGTTTTCTCTGGGTATATGCCCAGTAGTGGGATTACTGGATCATATGGTAGTTCTATTTTTACTTTTTTAAGGAACCTCCAAACTGTTTTCCATAGTGGCTGCACCAACTTACAGTCCCACCAACAGTGCAGGAGAGTTCCCTTTTCTCCACACCCTTTCCAACATTTGTTGTCTCTAGATTTTTTGATGATGGCCATTCTGACTGGTGTGAGGTGATACCTCATTGTGGCTTTGACTTGCATTTCTCTGATGATTAGTGATGTTGAGCATCTTTTCATGTGTTTGTTGGCCATTTGTATGTCTTCTTTGGAGAAATGTCTTTTTAGGTCTTCTGCCCATTTGTGGATTGGGTTATTTGCTTTTTTGGTATGAAGCTGCATGAGCTGCTTGTATATTTTGGAGATTAATCCTTTGTCCGTTGTTTCACTGGCAACTTTTTTTCCCATTCTGAAGGTGGTCTTCTTGTCTTGTTTATGGTTTCTTTCGCTGTGCAAAAGCTTTTGTTTCATTAGGTCCTATTTGTTTATTCTTGATTTTATTTCCATGATTCTAGGAGGTGGGTCAAAAAGGATCTTGCTTTGATGTATGTCATAGAGTGTTCTGCCTATGTTTTCCTCTAGGAGTTTCATAGTGTCTGGCCTTACATTTAGGTCTTTCATCCGTTTAAAGTCTTTTTTTGTGCGTGGTGTTAGAAAGTGATCAAATTTCATTCTTTTACATGTAGCTGTCCAATTTTCCCAGTACCACTTATTGAAGAGGCTGTCTTTTTTTCCATTGTATATTCTTGCCTGCTTTGTCAAAGATAAGGTGCCCATATGTGCTTGGGCTTACCTCTGAGTTCTCTATTCTGTTCCATTGATCTTCCTTTCTATTTTTGTGCCAGCACCATACTGTCTTGATTACTGTGGCCTTGTAGTATAGTTTGAAGTCAGGAAGCCAGATTCCATCAACTAAATCTTTCCTTGTCAAGATTGCTTTGGCTATTCGGGGTCTTTTGTGTTTCCATACAAATCATTAAGATTTCTTGTTCTAGTTCTGTGAAAAATGCAATGAGTAATATGATAGGGATTGTGTTGAATCTGTAAATTGCTTTGGGTATTACAGTCATTTTCACAATATTGATTACTCCAATCCAGGAACATGGTATGTCCCTCCATTTGTTTGTGTCGTCTTTGATTTCTTTCATCTGTGTCTTATAGTTTTCTGCATACAGGTCTTTTGCCTCTTGAGGCAGGTTTATTCCTAGGTATTTTATTCTTTTTGTTGAAATGGTAAATGGGAGAGTTTCCTTAACTTCTCTTTCTGCTCTTTTGTTGTTGGTGTATAGGAATGCAAGAGATTTCTGAGCATTAATTTTGTATCCTGCTACTTTACTAAATTCATCAATTAGTGCTAGCAGTTTTCTGGTTGAGTCTTTCAGGTTTTCCGTTTATAATATCATGTCATCTGCACACAGTGACAATTTTACTTCTTTTTTTTCCAATTTGGATTCCTTTTATTTCATTTTCTTCTCTGATTGCTGAAGCTAAAACTTCCAAAACTATGTTGATTAATAATGGTAAGAGTGGACACCCTTGTCTTGTTCCTGTTCTAAGAGGGAATGCTTTCAGTTTTTCACCACTTAGAATGATGTTGGCTTTTGGTTTCTCATATATGGCTTTTATTATTTTGAGGTAATTTCCTTCTATGCCCATTTTCTGGAGAGCTTTTATCATAAATGGATGTTGAACTTTGTCAAAAGCTTTTTCCACATCTATTGAGATGATCATATGGTTTTTCAATTTGTTGATATGATGTATCATGTTGATTGATTTGCATATACTGAGGAATCCTTGCATCCCAGGGATAAACCCCACTTGATCATGGTGTATGATTTTTTTTTAATGTGCTGTTGGATTCTGTTAGCTAGTATTTTGTTGAGAATTTTTGCATCTATATTCATCAGTGATATTGGTCTGTAATTTTCTTTTTTTATGACATCTTTTCCTGGTTTTGGTATCAGGGTGATGGTAGTCTCGTAGAATGAGTTTGGGAGTGTTCCTCCTTCTGCTATATTTTGGAAGAGTTTGAGATGGATAGGTGTTAGCTCGTCTCAAAATGTTTGATAGAATTCACCTGTGAATCCATCTGGTCCTGGGCTTTTGTGTGTTGGGAGATTTTTAATCACAGCCTCAATTTCAGTGGTTGTGATTGTTCTGGTCATATTTTTTATTTCTTCCTGGTTCAGTCTTGGAAGATTGTACTTTTCTAAGAATTTATCCATTTCTTCCAGGTTATCCAATTGATTGGTATATAGTTGCTTGTAGTAGTCTCTCATGATCTTTTGTATTTCTGTGGTGTCCATTGTTACTTCTCTTTTTTCATTTCTAATTCTGTTGATTTGTGTCTTCTCTCTTTTTTTCCTGATGAGTCTGGCTAATGCTTTATCAATTTTGTTTATTTTCTCAAAGAACCAGCTTTTAGTTTCATTAATTTTTGCTATTGTTTCCTTTGTTTCTTTTTCATTTATTTCTGCTCTGATCTTTATGATTTCTTTCCTTCTGCTCACTTTGGGGTTTCTTTGTTCTTTTTCTAATTGTTTTAGGTGTAAGGTTAGGCTGTTTATTCGATCATTTTCTTGTTTCTTAAGGTAGGACTGTATTGCTATAAACTTCCCTCTTAGAACTGCTTTTGCTGCATCCCATAGGTTTTGGGTTGTTGTGTTTTCATTGTCATTTGTTTCTAGATATTTTTTGATTTCCTCTTTGATTTCTTCAGTGATTTCTAGGTTGTTTAATAGCATATTGTTTAGCCTCCATGTGTTTGTATTTTTTTCCCTGTAATTGATATCTAGTCTCATGGCATTGTGGTCAGAGAAGATGCTTGATATGATTTCATTTTTCTTGAATTTACTGAGGCTTCATTTGTGACCCAAGATAAGATCTATCCTGGAGAATGTCCCGTGTGCACTTGAGAAGAAAGTGCATTCTGTCATTTTTGTCTTTTTCCATCCCCTTATTTTCAGTCTATATGTATCCCTTGGTCTGAAGTGGGTTTCTTGTAGGCAGCATATAGAAGGGTCTTGTTTTTGTATCCATTCAGCCAGTCTGTGTCTTTTGGTTGGAGCATTTAATCTATTTACATTTAAGGTGATTATTGACATGTGTGTTCTGATTACCATTTTCTTAATTGTTTTCGGTTTGTTTTTGTAGGTGTTTTCCTTCTCTTGTGTTTCCTACTTAAAGAATTTCCTTTAACATTTGTTGTAAGGCTGGTTTGGTGGTGCTGAATTCTCTTAACTTTTGCTTGTCTGGAAAGCTTTTGATTTCTCCGTCAAATCTGAATGAGATTCTTGCTGGGTAGAGTATTCTTGGTTGTAGGTTTCTCTCTTTCAGGACTGTCAGTATATCTTGCCATTCCCTTCTGGCCTGCAGAGTTTCTGTAGGATGGTCAGCTGTTATCCTTATGGGTTTTCCCTTATATGTTATTTGTTGCTTTTCTCTTGCTGCTTTTAATATTTTTTCTTTGTGTTTAATTTTTGTTAGTTTGATTAATATATGCCTTGGTGTATTTCTCCTTGGGTTTATTCTGTATGGGACTCTCTGTGCTTCTTGGACTTGGTTAATTATTTCCTTTCCCATGTTGGGGAAGTTTTCCACTAGAACCTCTTCAAATATTTTCTCAGACCCTTTCTTGTTTTCTTCTTCTTCTGGGATGCCTATAATTCGAATGTTGGTATGCCTAATGTTATCACTGAAGTCCCTGAGACTGTCTTCTATTCTTTTTATTCTTTTTTCTTTTTCCTGCTCTATGGCAGTGATTTCCCCCATTCTATCTTCCAACTCACTTATTCATTCTTCTGCCTCCATTATTCTGCTGTTTATACCATCTAGAGTATTTTTAATTTCAGTTATTTTGTTATCCATTGCTGCTTGTTTGTTCTTTAGTTCTTCCGAGTCCTTATTAACTGTTTCTTGTATTTTCTGTATTTTGTTATTGAGCTATTGTATCATTTTTACTATCATTACTCTGAATTCTTTTTCAGGCAATTTTCCTATTTCCTCTTCATTTATTTGGTCTTGTGGATTTTTTTCCTGCTCCTTTGCCTGCATGGTGTTTCTTTGTTTTCTCATGGTAGTCCAAACTTCAGGGTTTGCTTGTCCCAGCAATAGAGGGGTTTAAAGAAGAATGTCCAAGTCCCAGACTAATGGCAGAGTGTTGAGTCAAACAAATACTAAGGCTAGGAAACACATACTTGTATAAGACACACAATTACTGAATCCAATAGAACATAAGGCAGTAGAAAAACCTGACAGAAGAACCCCAGTATGCTATCAGACATTCAAAGAAGAAACCAACAGAAATTCAAGACCAAAACAGAAGAAAACAGTAACAAAAGCAAAAACAAAGAAACAAATAACACCACACACACACAAACACAAATCCAGGGAGGTATTGAAAGCTAGGATCGATTATAAAAAAGAGCTAGAGTACCACCAGACAGACTGAAGATTCTCAGAATGAAATTAGACATTTATACTAAGAACTAAGATAAAGACAGAAACCTAATAATAAATACCAAGGCGGTGTGTCATCTGGAAAATAAAGCAAGGAGACTGAGCAGATCGATAATGTTGCATATAAATATGTTAAGATAAAATAAACAAAAAAGGATAGAAGACAGGGCAACAGAAGAGTGTAGTGTGACTGGAAATATGAAAATAAAAATAAAGGAATAAAAATGTATAAAAGATAGAGATGAAAAGAAGGTAGGAGAGATATATAGTCCGCACTACAAAAAAACTTAGCTAGAAATAGAAGTATATAAAAAGGCTAAAAATAAAAATAGAATAAAAACATGTTATAAAACTTGTAGATCCCTTTGGACTAAGAACATAATTAATAAAGAAAAGGAGAAAAACAAAAACAAAAAAAAACTAGAACTGACCCCAGAATGGACCAGTTCAATAGAATTAATACCAATATTTCTGTTTCCTTGGCATGTAAGCTGTAAGTGTCCTTCTACCTACCTTGGGCTTTTTGTATTATTCTTTGACTAGCAGAGCTTCCTTTATTGTTCATCTGTAAGTGCTGGTGTGTGGGGAGGGAGAGGGTACAATAATGGCTCCTTCCCCTGGGAGTGAGTGAGCAGTGGTGCACTGTCTGGGTCACATTGTTTCAGTCGGGCATGGAGGTGCCTGTTGCAGAGGAGCACTGGTGGCTCAGGTGTAAACAGAGTGTCTCAGAGTTGGACCTCTCTCTGGGGTTTTTTGCTCTCGGATGTGGGCACTCTAAGCCAGCCCTGCCCGAGGGCTTTTGTTATCCCTGAGTGCCTTAGCTTGGCCCACAGGGGTCCTTCCTCTGCCTGTTGCAGGCACAGAGAGAGAGAGAGAGAGAGAGAGAGAGGGTGAGCCCGTGGCTCCTCCCCCCTGCCCATGAGCCAGGAGCATCCAGCTGCCACCATGGCCCGGCAGCTCTCAGGGGCAGGCAGTCCTCGCTGTGGACCTCTTCCCTCCTGTCCTGTCAGTCTGTCTCCCCACTGGCAACAATATTTCTCACCCTAAACCAGTTCTCTGGTTCCCACGCTCACACTCCCAGACCCCCTGTTCAGCTGTGAATTGATGTCTCAGTCCGGGAATGCTGAGCTGTGGTGTGGACCCTCTGTGTATTTCTCACACCCTCCCATCTGCCACAGCTCAGCCACTTCACCCTCTTTGAACCATCGTAAATGCCTCCCTACCAGTTATGTCGGGATCCTTGCAATCCTTTCTAGTGTCCAAGGTGGTCTGCTGGTGTTCAGTTGGTTCTCTGTGGGAATTATTGCCTCTTTTGGTGCATTCCCAATGCATCTGTGGAGAGGGATGCATTCCACATCCCTCTACTTCACTGCCCTAGTTAATATTTTATCTGTCATTCTATTATACAGTTTTCCCCAATGTTCTCCTAGGTATGGTTTTCCCTGTTCCTTCTTGACATACTCTTTCTCTAACTCTTACATCAGGAATGCTAGCAATGTGGGCAGAACTGAGGTCAGGCAGATTTCCATCCTATTCATCTACACCTCCAGAGACCTTGGGATTCGCTTTTAGAGAGCAGAAAGAATAGATCAGAGAGGCACTGATATAAAGCAATAGAAACCAGCATTTCATAAGGAGTCGCCAGGCATCCTCCAAATTCACCTTATCTCAGCACATTCCAGGTGAAGAAAGAGGAAAGTATTAGAGCTTTAGAAATATGCAGAACATACATAAACAATACATATTTTGAAAAAATGTTCTTGAATGAAACATTAATATTATAAAGAAGTAAAATTAATTTACAACTACAGTAAAATATCAATCAAAAGTATTTTGTGGGAGAAGGACTTCTGGTTATGGAGGTGAAAGGTCAGTATTACTGCCAAAAATAAATAAATACACTTGCCAAAATACTAAAAAAACAATCATTTCCGGGCACAGGAAATTGAGCACAGGCAACGAACAGATTGGAAAATGTTTATTCTTGAAAAATCACAGGAGCTTTGAGTCAGAACACTGTGAGTGTGTGGCCTTTTGACTAAGGCTGCTCTCATCTGACCCCAGCTCTCTTCACCCTACCCAATATCTTCCCACCCCCAAATTCGGTTAGTGAGAATGGCAATTCTACCAGTGTGTAGTTTGCCATAAGACTCAGAAACTTTGTTGCCAATGAAATGGGCTAAAATCTGGAGGTAGTGGGCAAAAACACATGGTAGGTGGAATAGACTGGAAACAAACAATAAAAATCTATATCTTTACTATCCTAATTCTGCAGTCCCTGTTGAGGAGTGCAGCAGATTACACAGATTTTTTTTTTTTTTAATGAGAGATTCTGGAAATGAAAGAGCCATAGGAAGGCTGACGTAAGTTCTCTACATGTGCCAGACTGACTAGAAAACTGCATGCATAGGAAAGAACCAAGTGATAGCAGTAAAAGGTGAAAGCCAAGAGACAGGTGGATGCAACTAGCACTGCATTCCCCAAACCATACACAGGTGACTTGGCAGAGTAAGGAATCCTTATGAGGTTACAGAAGTTAAGCACAATCTTTGCCAAAATTATTGACTGATCACTAAGCTATGTAGACACATGGTTGACTCCTAGGAAGCCTAATTAAATGGTAAAGATAAGAATATTTTTAAAGTAACTGAGCAGAGACATCAGTGCTAGTGTAGCATGGGGGAAATAGATTCTACAGTTTAAGTCTGTAAAACAAAACCAACAATCTTCAGAAAAATAAAACACAATCCAATGTGACTATAATATAATAGTCTGTAAAATATCTAGTTTTCAACAATAGCAACAAAATTCTAGACATGCAAAGAGATAAGAAAGTGTGACCCATGCTCAGGGAAAGGAATAAGTTAATAAACACTGGCTTAAAGGAAAATGCATGAAAATGACTCAATGAATAGGACGTCTTAACATGAAAATAGAAACTATAAAAAAGGATAATATGGAAATTCTAGATTTAGAAACTACAACAACAAAATGAAAAATATAATAACTGTACTCAACAGAAAGTTTTAGATAGCATAAGAAATAACCAATGAATTTGAAGATATGACAGTAAAAAGTTTTCAGTCCAGAAAATACAGAAAAACAATTAAAGGAAAATGAATAGAGTCTCAGAAACCTGTCATACAGTCATATACATCCCAATATACATAAAAGGTCTCCAGCATGTGTAAAATAATTAAGTGGTGCTGGAAAACTCTTTGAAGAAAAAAAAAATGACTGAAACTTCCAAAATTGAATTTAAAAAATTAGCCTATCAAGACGTTTAAAGAATCTCTGGTGGGAAAAATACAAAGGAAACTACATTTAGACAAATCAGAGCCACGCTACTAAAAAACAAAGAGAAAATTATTAACCTAGGTTTCCACTTCAGGACACTGCAAAGAGAGATGCAAATCAAATTCAAGAGAGAAGAGGAAATAATAAAGATCAGGACATAAATCAATGAATTAGAAAACAAAAGTTTTAAAAACAAGTGAATACAGAAGTTATTTCTATTAAAAAATCAATAAAATTGATAATTCTTTAGCTAGTTAGGCAAAGGAAAAAAAAAGAGTGAAAATGCACAAATTACCATCAGAAATGAAAGAGGGGACAGCTTTATAAACTTTATTAAAATTAAAAGATTTGATGGGAATGTTATAAATCACTTTATGCCAACATATATTATGTAATGTAAGTGAAATAGATAAATTCCTAGATAAAGGCACAAGTTACCAAAATTAATTTTAAAAATAGAAAAATTGAGTAGACTTCTGTCAAGCAAAGTTATTGAATCTTTATTATAAATATTCACTTAAAAAGAAAAGCCTAGGCCAGAATGGCTCCATTGGTGAGTTCTGTCAAAATAAAAGGAAGTAATAGTGCCTGTTCTATTCAAACTTCTTTAGAATTAGAGGAGAAGGGACAATTTCCTAACTTATTTATGAGACAAGTATTAATCTAATAAAATTAGCAATACTTCACAAGAAAATAAAATGACACTTCTGTATGCCTCATCAACATTGATGCAAAAATTCTCAAAAAATATTGGCAAACTAAATCAATCAACATATAAGAAATTATTCATTATGACCAAGTGTGGTTTATCCCAGGAAAGCAAGTTTTTATTTTTTAACATCTGAAAATAAATTAACAAAATATGCTAAATTAGTAGAAAGAAGATTAAAATGTATATGAATAAAAGATATTGCAAAAGCATCTGACAAAATCCAACATTCATTCATGGTAAAAACTAAACAAAATATGAATAGAAGGAAGTGGTTGAGCGAAAATTGCCCATGAGTCTCTTCTATTTCTGCATGTCTTACAAGCAAAGTATTGGTAGTCCTTTTGTTCTGGACTGTCTTTTTAAGGGTGTTTATAGAGCAACAGGCTTAGAAAACAGAGAAAATGTCCCCTCCAGAATAAACAATGCACATTCTTACAGGTTTAGTAAAGATAATGTCTACCACTGGAGCACAAGGTAGGCATAAGTACTGCCTATTACAGAATATTTGGATGCTCTAAGATCAGAGTTCCTCTTCAGTAATACAATCCATAGAATATGCAAGCATAACTTGGTTGTTTTTACATCACATTGTGGAAATTAGGGCTCAAGGAGGTAGAGCAAGAAAATGATACTTTAGCAGCAGTTATCAGTATGAGTTAAAATCTTTTGTCTTTGAATCAGAAAGCTTTTGTCCTGTGCTTTCTGCCAGTAACCATTAAATTGTGGCAGGCTAATTCATTAGCTTGAAAATATAGTAAAATCTCAGACCCTTCACAAGTCTTTAAAGAAATTTCCTCAATCTGATAAAGGACATCTACCAATAAACTACATCTAACATCATACTTAGTGTTAAAAGAATTAAGTCTTTCCCACTAAGTTCAGGAACAAGCCAAGGATGTTCATTATCACCACTTCTACTCAATATTGTCCCTGAGGTTGTAGTCAGTATAGTAAGAAAGGAAAAAAAAAAATAGGATAAGGATTAGAAAAGAGGTAAAACTGTCTTTATTTCAAGATAACTTGATTCTTATGAAGAATGTCTAGGATATTCTTCATTAGTTGGGGAGTTCAGGGAGAAGGTACTAGAACTAATAAGTGCAGAGTTGAAATATTCAAGATCAATACACAAAAATCAATTGTATTATTACATAGTATAACAGATAATTGGCAATTGAGAACATAAAAGCGATATCATTTAGAATAGCATCAAAACTATAAAAATATGGGATCCATTTGAGAATATGATATAGAAGACATACACTGAAATTATAAAACTTTGCTGAATGAAATTAAAGAGGATCTAAATAACTTGAGGGTTACACCATGTCAATCAGAAGCCTCAATATATTAAGTAGTCACATCTCCAAACTGGTACATAGGTTCAGTACAGTCCCAATCAAAATATCAGCAGGCTGTGCAGAAAATGACAAGCTGATTTATAATTTTTGTAGAAATGAAAAAGGATAGCTAAGACAACTTTGAAATAGAACAGTAAAGTTCAAGGACTCATATTATTTAACTCAAGTCTTTTTATAGAGCTAAAATTATCAAGAGTAATTCATTGATGTAAAGACAAATACATTAATCTTAACAAAACAGAGAATTCAGAATTAGAATTTAGAGTTCTCAGCCTTTCTTTCCTTTACATGACCTTGACAATTTTTTTTCTTGTTTTTGTACTCACAGTTAAGATTTATCACAGTGAAAGGATATAAAGCAAAATCAACAAAGGGAAACATGCATAAGGTGAAATCCAGAGGAATCCAGACACAAATTTCCAAGAATCCTCTACCAGTGGAGTCACACAGGACACAATTCCTCAGGTATTTTATAAAATATCTTCAACTGATGTTTCTTCATGATTAGACAGTGGTTTTGGATTTGGGGGAATAATACTAAAGAGGTACCTTCTCATATCTTATCAGCATATGTAATGACATGACCTTATGGTTTCTTCAGTGAATTGTCTGAATTGACATTTTTTAAATATTTACTATTATTATCAGAGACTGTGTTAAATTTTTTTTTCAGTTATGCCAATAATATTTTATACCTCTCAGTAACATTTGGAATGGTTTTGATTTTGAATGTTGTCTCATGTAAGTTTTTTTTTTTAAGCTCTTTATTAGTCAGCCATAAAAAGGAATGAAATTGAGTTATTAGTAGTGAGGTGGATGGACCTAGCGTCTGTCATATGGGGTGAAGTAAGCCAGAAAGAGAAAAACAAATACCGTATGCTAACTCATATATATGGGATCTAAAAAAATGGGACTGATGAACTCAGTGACAGGCCAAGAATAAAGATGCAGATGTAGAGAACAGACTTGAGGACACGGGATGGGGGACGAAGGGGAAGTGGGGACAAAGTGAGAGGAGAGAGTACAATTCACATATATACACTACCAAATGTCTCATATAAGTTTGACAAATGTTTTAATAAGTGTATTCCTATGTAATTTATATTTTTATTACTCTTTGATTCCATTTTACCCACTAACAAGTTATTATATGTCTAAATGAGTAACACTAATTCCTGCATATTTATTCTTTATTTAGCTACTTCATTGGACTATCATAGTTTACAATGGTTTTGATTATTTTTAATATTCCAGATATACTGCATACAATTGAAAAATAAATTATAGCATTGCCACATGATGGGATAATATGTCTTTAAAGCAATTTTGAATACTATTTTAATTTACAGAAAAACATATCATTAAATAAACAAAGCAGAATAGTAAATGATGGATTTTCATCTAGGGTTGTATTTACTTGGGGTACTTACTAAAAGTATGGAGTGCTGTCCTCACCATTCCAAAGCTACTGAATTAAAAATTCAGGGGACAAAACCCAGATTTCTGCATTATTAATAAACACTCCTGGTGGCTCTGTTATGTATAGAAAATTCACAACAAAACCTGGCTATGTAATAAGACATATACATAAGAAAAATTTAAATTTATGCACTTGTATAGTAGTGAATTCAATAATAATTTTCAATAACTTCTTTTATTCTCTGGTCATCATACTGTCTTCTCTCTCAATTTAAAATAAGATGTGATGGGATCCCAACAATAAGGAATTTTTCTACTTCAATATTAGCAGGAAATTATAAAAGGTCTTTTGAATCTTTATTTTAAGAAGTAGCATCAGGTTGTAGTTTTTGGAATATTTTTTGAATGGTAGTGGTTCTGTGGAAGAGGGACTATATTGCTGGTTGAAGGGGAATCAACAGTAATAACTCACTTAAAAATCAGGATCAGGTAAATAATTCGTAAGGCCCAATGCAAAATGAAAATATGATGCCTTTTGTATAAAAATTATGAAGACTTTTAAGACAGCAATTGCATAGAATTGAACCTTAGGGACTTTCTAAGGATAGGGTGCTTTGTGGCTGCCCAGGTTGCATGCCTGTGAAGCTGGCTTTGCACTTGATACTCTAAGAGCAAGTTACAATTTAAAAAATAATTGCAGTTTCAGCTTTTCATGTACTCACTATCATTTTTGGAACCATTAAGTGTAGAGTTCTGAACACGATGTCAAATGGTAAGTATTTATGAAAGACATTCATTTTCAAACACTCTTTCCTCAGGTGACCTAATTAATATATTTCTTTTTCAAATGTAAAACCTTTCTTGCATAGTGATTTCAATGCATCCCATGGAAATTACTTGCTCCTCTAAATAATCCTTTAAAAATAGTTTAATGTGTATATATACTAAATCATTGTAAATAATAAGTAAATGCATGTGACGGTAATGACAAACATATATTTTAGAATCTTTGGAAAGAATAAAGACATTTCTTAGCTGGTTGGTATTGCTTTTAAAACAAAAATCCTCAGTTATTCTAGGAAACAAAGAATATTTTGATCCTTTAGGAATATTCATCCTAAGAGGTTAAAAGATTTGAGCTTTAGAACAATTTTAACTCTCTCAAGTTCCTTTCACTATAGGATTCTTTCCAGTGGAAGGAGAAATTCTTTCTTGCTATAATGTTATTAGTGAAGTTTTTTCATTTGAACTTTTACCACTAGTAACAAACCATGGTGTATTTGAGTAATAGGGGAAAGGTTTTTTTTAAAATGATAGATTCAGGTCCTTTTGTGGTTCTTCTGAATTTTAGAGCTTCAAAAAGTGGATAATAAGGCTTAGTTCACAAAAAATGCATTCTCTCACCTCCCTGTCCACCCCTATGCATATTTAGTTTGAGACTAGTGGAGTCTGATTTTCAATCCTAATGGACACTACTATATCTGTGAGTATTCAAGGAGAGTCTCATCTAATGGAAGTGTACAATGGAGTCATTTAAGTGAAGTCTCAAGTCACATCTCTAGATTCTCACTGTTAACAAAATCCTTGTGCTCTTGGGGCACTGTGTTATAGCCAGTTCTGGCTATTTCTTAAAGACTTAATCCAGCAACAGGAGTATTCTTTTTGGGTTTGTTATTGTTTTTGTTTTTCATGGAGTGCGATAATATGAAAAATGAAGACATATCTTAAGCAAAACTAAATGTAAAACTTAATTCTACAGTCATGCAATTGTCTCTGTGTAGGCAGTAAAAACTAACATTTATAAGCCATTAAGTTTAAATAGCATTAAAACATCCTTATAGTCATCTTATGAAATGAGTATCATTCCCATCACACTGAGGCTCAGGACAATATGTTCTTCAGTAAGGCAGGAATACTTTCTTTGAACATTATTCTTCAGCCTCCAAATCCCGAAATTATTTCACACGCAGCATAGAAGTCCAGAATAGAAGTGCGTGATGCCTCATCTTCATTATACTGTTCCTTCTCCTTTACTTCAACACCCAATATCTGCATATATTCCAATAGTTCTATCACAGCTCCTCAACACATTCTCTGCCCAAAGAGAAACTGAATAGTTCACCTTAGTTGTCTTTGGTCTAATAGTCTTGCTATTCATTTATGACTGTTAACTATTCTTACTATATTCAAAGCCCATGTATTACCTCAGAATTATTCTCTAAACCCAAACCACAAGGAGTTGTTGGGGGTTTTTTTGTTTGTTTGTTTGTTTTTGTTTTTTAAGCACATAAGAACATGATTTGTATTAAGTACTAGGGTAGTGGTTAGTTCTATTGAAAAAACAATGAATTTAGAGGCAGAGAAAACTGGGTTTATGACTTACATGTTTTTGGTATTTTACAAGAGATACAATATTTCAGTCTTCTCAATCATCAATGGAGCTAATAGTGCAACATAGTTTCCTAATTAAATAATAAATCATGTATAAACTATCAAATATAGTAACTGGCACATGGTAAGTCTTTAGAAACATTATTTCCTTTTTAAATTTTTTCCGTTGTAATCAGTGAACTCTTACTATCTATAATCAACACAATCAATACATTCAAATCCCCTGTTATCTTAATCTAGCACTTTAACACTTGATATTCATCAAATAATATGCAGCAACACTACTAGGTCATAAAGTATATTTCGAATAAAAGAAAAACTTTCTGTATATTTTATAACAATCTCTTCTAAACTTCATGTGAAGCAATGTCAGACTTTGGGCCAAATCAGAACAACATATATATTTTGTTGCACTCGATAGGGTTTTAAGTTTTTTTAAATTAGTGATCAACACTTAAAAAAGCAGGATATTTGCAACTTATCTTAAAATAGCTGAAAAAATTTATAAGACTGCAGTTCTTTTGGACAAAAATCATCCAAGATTACTAAGTAGCTGCTCCACCTATTTGGCACAGGCCTTCTCTATTTTTCTATGCTCTCACTTCTGCCTGTTTTCTTCCCTGTACCCAGGCGTATTCATTCAGTTACCTGCTAGGTAATTCTTCTTTCCAAGTTCACACTAGCAGAATTGTTAATATATCCATGTATCTACTAAAATTAAGGCAATCTAGACTTTTTTTTTTATCATGCTATCTAATATTCTTTTGGCCTCTGTCCACTGTTTTACTGAAGCCACTTCTGCAACATTAGGTATTTGTTACAGTGGCACTCCACTTCCAGGTACCAAAATCTTCATTATTTTCCTGTTGCTGCTGTAACAAATTACCAAAAGTTTAGTGGCTTGAAACAACAAATTTATTTTCTTTCAAACATAGACCTCAGAAATCTGAAATCAAGGTGTCAGCTGAATTGCTTTCCTTCTTGGGGCTCTGGTAGAAAATCCATTTCTTTTCCTGTTCCAGCTTCTGTAATCTTCCCACATTCCTTTGCTTGAGTCGTCATCCCCTTCCAGCCATCAAATCACTTTAACCTCTGTTTTCTTTATCCCATCCTCTCTGACCATTCTGCCTCCCTCTAATAAGAACTCTTGTAATTACAATGGATCTACCTGGATAATCCAAGATAATCTCCCCATTTCAAACCATCAACTCAATCATATCCCTTTTGCTATATAAAGTAACATATTCAGAGGTTCTGGGGATTCACGTAGACATCTTTGGTGGGGGCTGGGAGGTGTTTTTCTGCCCACCACACTCATTTAATGCAATTTAGTCCTTAATCCCTGACTGTTAATGGTTAAGAGTCACATTTTATTTAGCTGACCCTACAAGAAGGTGAGGCCTGGTGGCCTATCCCATCTCTTAGACAGTCTTTGTCACTTATTTGATTGGTGCAGACAAGATTGCTACATTTGCCTAGGAACCATTGTTGGAAAATCTCTTCCTTCTCTGGCCCAATGATTTAGAGCCCAGTTCTCTGGGTGTCCCTTCTCTGCCACTTTCATAATGCAAAATATCTTCCTGAAGTGGTTAGAAATCATCACCTTTAACTTCCCTGTCTGGCTGGGAATCCTCTATTTTTCTCAGAAAGAATGGGGGCAGCATTTTAACTTGCTTATGTTTTTATCATGCTTTCTTATATGAAAACAATTCTTATATGGAGATCCACTTGTTTAGAAAGGGGAATAAATAACCTAGCTCTAAGCCCCACCTGTAAAAGCAAAATAATTAGTCTTTAAAAATAAAACTGATGCATAACACTACTAATGAAGTACTTTATTATAAAATGTTGTATTGACAGATATAATCACTCTCACTATTAGGTGCAAACTATATTGCAGGAGGCATGTGTTGTAGGTTGTGAGAATGCATGCATGTCACACTTGCCAAAACCTCTAGAGAGAGGCTTTGCCTGTGTCTCACTGATTTGAAGTGATCATTAGTCTCCTTGACTTTAAGGATTCCATTCTCTCTTAGCCTCTCTTACCTTGGCCTAAGCTCAGGGAGCACTCAATTAAGGTAATGTAGTTCAAAGAAATCTTTTTCAAAACCACTTACACTAACCCAAAGCTGAGGAAACCAAGACTACATGCCCCCTTTATACAAATCAGAACAACATTAGTTTCTATGAATTTTTAAATTGTGTAAAAGTTTTCAGAACCATTTATTTTTTCAGTGATCCTAATGAAAGGCTATAAAATATAGATTTCTTTGCCACTGTCAGAAGTTTTATATTTAGTGGCTAAAGACCACAATAATACATAATTTACTTAAATTTAGCTTGTGATGGCTAAATATATGCAATAGGAAAAGAGTGACTTTACTGAAAAACACAGTCATTTTTTTTCAGTGCTATTGTAGTTTGTAATTACTCTGTTACCTCCCAGGCACTTATCTCCCAATTACTCATCAATGCCTTTATTTACTTTTAGATTATAAAGTCCATGACATTAGGTACTTATCTCTTGGAATCTGCATTTCCAACCTTCATTCTTCCTAATGGAGGTCTTTTTATTGATCAGCTGAATATCTGGCTCAACAACTATTATAAAACCAGATTTTTAGAAAGGAAATATAACTTTGTGCAGAAATATGTTTTCTTTCCAAAAAAATCGTCTTTTGTTGTTGTTGTTGTTATCAGCATTTTACACTGATATAAAATTATTTTAATTATTATAACTACTTTTGAAATATTAACACCAGAAATCTTCTCATTTTCTGTTGTTTAATACCTATCTTGCACCATAGCATCAGCTCATTAAGATGGATGAGATAGGAAGAAAAGAACTTTTTCTGCCAGCCGTTAAGCAGAACCTTCATTTGCGAGGATACACTATTAAACATCAGAGAATATCAGAATATAAAACACTGATTTTACAACTGAACAGAATCTGGATGAGATTCTAAAGATGAGAAAGATAAGTAAAGCTGAGACTGCCTTACCTTACCCCTGAAAATATCTGTGAAGCCATTAAGTAAAAATGAATCCTTTATTCTAAAGGAAAAATAATGAACACAATCAATCATGTTCTTTTCATAGCCTATGGATATAGGTTTCTAGTCTAGTCTGTGTTCATGTAAAAGTGTTTTAAAGTTTTTAATATAAAAGAGTCAACTTTGACTAGCAAAGGGAAAAAATTAAAACTGTGTTTAGAATTGTTTCAAGTATATATCCTTCTTAGTATTTTAATATTATAAAATCATTACAGAAACAACGAAATCACTCTTGGTCTAGACATGGGGTGAATTGAAAAGCATTGTATCTTTTGCAGTGTAGTATGGACAGAGCTATCCAAAATTCAAAACTGAAGGAAAAAATAAAACCATATCTTAGGACTCTTAGAACGATAAGGGATAAGCTCCAGAGTTATTGTCATTTACTCCACATGGTGGGGGATGAGTAACCTTACGCACACACGCAGGACAACAGCATCAACAATAATCAGCAACAGCAGCTAAAGGGACTAAATACTTGATACACCTGAATATGTTAAGGATTAATTAATAAAGGAAACTTTACAAAAGTTGTTAGGGATGTGAAAGATATTATTACTTCCATGTATAGTAAGACCAAAGGATATGTCTTTCTACTCAAGGAAGAATAACAATAATTTTGAGAGTAGATTTACAGTATTACTTTAAGCATAAAGAAGGTCTGGTATTCTGGATATCTTTCTTTTGCACCTTCAGATCTCCTTTCTATTCACCTTCACCCAGCTCAGTGCTGGCTTATATGGATAGCATTAAAGTTCTTTTGTCCACGGGCTTCCAGATGGATTTTGTCAGGGAGAATAAGGGGAGGGTCATATGCAGAAGATAAGAGGCAAACAGTGATATCAGCATATTTGTTCTCTTGGCTCCCTATATGGTCACCTTATGCTGATTGTGTGTCCCCACCAAAAACATCTCAGCCTCATACCCTGTACTCAGCCCTCTCTCCTCATATTGTGGTTACCCTCTTTCCCTCTACCCTTCAAGTGTAAGAGTGATATTAGCCTCTACTGTTACCAGCCTGCTAGCCCAAGTAGTAGTCTCTTCTTTTTTCTTTACCTATTGCCTATGACTTTGCAAATATACCCTCTATTAAACTCCCTCATATTATCATAACTTGAGTATTATATCAGTTTCCTCTTGAGATTAGATCTGGTACACCAAGTATGTGATCATATGGTCTCAGAAGCTAATAGTTAAAAATAAGGATGATGTTGCTCACCTTAATTGTCCCTCAGTCTCCAGATAAGAAATTTTCAAGAACAAGAGTGAACTTATGGTCAATTAATCTACAACAAAGAAGCAAGAATGTGCAATGAGGAAAAAGTCTTTTCAGTAAGTCATGCTGAACAGCTACATGGAAAAAAAGCAAATTAGAACATTTTCTCATACCATATACAAAAATAAACTCAAAATGGATTAAAGACCTGAATGTAAGACCAGAAACCATAAAATTCGTATCAGAAAGCATCGGCAGAACACTCTTTGACATTATATTTTTGGATCTGTCTCCTAAGACAAAGGAAACAAAAGCAACAGTAAAAACTGGAACCTAATTAAATTTAAAAGCTTTTGCACAGCAAAGAAAACCATTGATAAAATGAAAAGACAAGCTACTGAATGGGAGAAAGTATTTGCAAATGATATGACTGATAAGGGGTTAATATCCAAAATATATAAGCAGTTCATACAACTCAATATCAAAAAAAACCCCAACCAACCAAATTCAAAAATGGGCAGAAAACCTAAATAGACATTTTTTCAAAGAAGACATATCGATGGCCAACAGGCATGTGAAAAGATGCTCAACATCACTAATCTTCAGAGAAATGCAAATCCAAACCACAATGAGGTATAATCTCACACCTGTCAGAATGACTATCATCAAAAAGACCACAAAGATCAAATGTTGGCAAGGATGTAGAGAAAAGGAAACCCTAGTACACTGTTGGTAGGAATGTAAATTGGTGCAGTTACTATGGAAAACAGTACAGAGGTTCCTCAAAAAACTAAAAATAGAACTACCACTTGATCCAGCAATTCCACTTCTGGGGATATATCCAAAGAAAAGAAAAACACTAACTCGAAAAGATATATGCATCCCAATGTTAATAGCAGCATTGTTTAGAATAGCCATGATATGGAAGCAACCCAAGTGTCCATCAACAGATGAATGGATAAAGAATATGTGATACACACACACACACACACACACACACACACACACACTGGAATATTACTCAGCCATAAAAAAGAATGAAATTTTGCCATTTACAGCAACATGGATGGACCTGGAGGGTATTATGCTTAATGAAATATGTCAGACAGAGAAAGACAAATACTGTGTACTATCACTTATATGTGGAATCTGAAAAAGAAAACAAATGAATTAATATTACAAAATGGAGACAAATTCACAGATATAGGGAATAAACTGGTTACCAGTTGGAGATGGAATGGGGCAAGATTGGGGTAGGGGATTAAGATGTATAAAATATACAAGCTACAAAGATATATTGTACATCACAGGGAATATAGCCAATATTTTATAATAACTTTAAATGGAGTACAACCTATATAAATATTGAATTATTATATTGTACACCTGAAACTAATATAATGTTGTTAATCAACTGTACTTCCAAAAAAGAGTACACTGTTAAAAAAGTCATTTCAATTTCTTTATATGCATATTTCTACATTTTTAATCTAAACAAGAATATTTGCAATACATATAGTATGCCCTACTTGCAAATATTCCAAAATTCCTGTCAACAATGCAGGCTTAAACAGATGTGAAAATTAGCTGTTGTGGCTACATAGAAATATCAGAATGGACCCACACCCAAAATTTGATTTGGATGTTGAGACTGATGACACCATACACACACCAAGAGGGTATAATTACACGACT
The DNA here is from genome assembly GCF_030028045.1 of Hippopotamus amphibius kiboko. Taxonomy (NCBI): domain Eukaryota; kingdom Metazoa; phylum Chordata; class Mammalia; order Artiodactyla; family Hippopotamidae; genus Hippopotamus; species Hippopotamus amphibius. The sequence goes on along the minus strand of NC_080187.1, from coordinate 189,616,776 downwards.
GAGGCTTTTCTGGGAAGAACAGGGTAGACCTCCCAAGAAGGTCTAAAAATAGCTTGCGAGGACAAAGAAGACTGCCTAGAGGTTTTTATTGTGGTTTTGGTGTGGGGCAAGGGTGAGGGCTCCTAAGCAGTTTGACAAGGTACTTGCATGGTTTGAATCTCCCTCCAGTGCTAAAGGATTTCTCATTAGCTCCCTCAGTTGTGGGGCAGAGGATAAGAAGGAGGAGTAAAATTTAAAAGCTATTAACAGTTAAACATAAAAATGGAATCTGTATTATATTAGCCAGTAACTCATTTTAATTCAACTGTATTTTGCCTAAGTACCATTTTCTCAGCCAGTTTCAACATACCAATCCTACAAATCAAGATCCTTTGTTAAAATATTTTTTTCAGAGACTGTCTCAATTTTTAGACATGCATTATTTTTAAATTAATATAATTTTAATAAATATATTCCCCATAAAATCAGAGAAGCAAGAGCCAAGACTTCTTTTGCCCAATTTTTTTAAATTAATTTTTATTGGCGCATAGATGCTTTACAATGCTGTGTTAGTTTGTGCCCTACAGCAAAGTGAATCAGATATACATATATCCTCTCTTTTTTTTGAATTTCCTTCCCATTTAGATCACTACAGAGCATTGAGTAGAGTCCCCTGTGCTGTAAAGTAGGTTCTCGTTAAAGTCTTTTATACATAGTAGTGTACGTATGTTGATCCCAATCTCCCAATTCATCTCACCTGCTCCCTTTCCCCTTTAGTATGCATATGCTTGTTCTCTTTGTCTATGTCTCTATTTCTGTTTTGTAAATAAGATCATCTACATCAGTTTCTTCAGACTCAACATATATGCATTAATATACGATATTTGTTTTTTTCTGTCTGACTTTACTCTGTATGACAGTCTCTCAGTCCATCCACACCTCTACAAATGACCCAATTTCATTCCTTTTTATGTCTGAGTAATATTCCATTGTATATATGTACCGCATCTTCTTTATCCATTCATCTGTTGATGGACATTTAGGTTGCTTCCATATCCTGGCTATTGTAAATAGTGCTGCAATGAACATCAGGGTACACGTGTCTTTTTTAATTATGGTGTTCTCTGAGTATATGCCCAGTGGTGGGCTTGCTGAGTCATATGGTAGTTCTATTTTTAGTTTTTTAAGGAACCTGCATACTGTTCTCCATAGTGGCTGTATCAGTTTACATTCCCATCAACAGTGCACACACCCTCCACACCCTCTCGAGCATTTATTATTTCTAGATTTTTTGATGATGGCCATTCTGACCAGTGTAAGGTGATATCTCATTGTGGCTTTTATTTGCATTTCTCTAATGATTAGTGATGTTGAGCATCTTTTCATGTGTTTGTTGGCCATCTGTATGTCTTCTTTGGAGAAATACCTCTTTAGGTCTTCCACCCATTCTTTTTTTATTCTTCTTTTTTTTTTTTTTGTCCACCCATTTTTTTGATTGGGTTGTTTGTTTTTTGATATTGAGCTGCATGAGCTGTTTATATATTTTGGAGATTAATCCCTTGTCAGTTGCTTTGTTTGCGAATATTTTCTCCTATTCTGATGGTTGTCTTTTTATCTTGTTTATAATTTCCTTTGCTGTGCAAAGCTTTAAGTTTAATTAGGTCCTATTTGTTTATTTTTGATTTTATTTTCATTACTCTAGGAGGTGGGTCAAAAAAGATCTTCCCACAATTTATATCAAAAAGTGTTCTGCTTATGTTTTCCTCTAAGAATTTTATAGTGTCCAGTCTTACATTTAGGTCTTTAATCCATTTTGAGGTTTTTTTTTTGTGTGTGTATGGCATTAGGGAATGTTCTAATGTCATTCTTTTACATGTAACTGTCCAGTTTTCCCAGCACCACTATTGAAGAGACTGTCTTTTCTCCACTGTATATTCTTGTCTCCTTTGTCATAGATTAGGTGACCATAGGTCTTTTGCCCAATATTTCACTCAAAAACTAGAACTTCCATTTGGAATGTAGAAAACTAACAAGAGTATCACTCTCACACTAAAGCAACAACAACAACAAAAACAACAAAAATTACAGTTGACCTGCAAATTTGCTATTTATTTGATCCTGTCAGAGAACTGAGATTGCAGGCTGTGAACGAACTTGGAATCCAAGGGAACACGCAGACTTTCAAGGAGAGACAGCACAGGAGCTCTTGCTTCCCTGATTCAGGTGCTTCTGGGTCCATCAGTAGAATCCACTTAAAATTTTTAACAAATTGGTAGAGGCTAAGTATGGGCTAGGTAGATAATATAGAATATCTGAGGTATACAGACTTGAGAATTCAATATTTGGAGACCAACTGGAAAGCAATTCTCCTCACAGGGTACTCATATAAAAAGTATGTCAAAAGTCCTGAGATAGCCTTCTTCATGGTAGGACTGGGAAAGGAAGAGCAACCTTTATAAGGAATACACAAAATCCCACCCAGATTCTTCTTTCCTACCTCTCTGATAGAACAAGAGTTTTAACTGTTCAAGGAAGGCCAAAAAACAAAAACAACAAAAAGCCTGTCGCAATTAGTGGAGTAACAAAAACAACTGCTGATAAAAGGGAACAAAATAAGACCCTGTATCCTGTGGGCAGGGTAGGAATGCTTGCTGGCTCCAAGCCAATAGAGGTCTACTATAGCTGAAGGTGGGACAGACCACTGAGAATGACCCACCCCTAGAAATCAGGAATCTAGTGCCTTCCTGAGACCTAGCTAAGTGAGAATAAGAGTAGACACCTCCTCACTACACCCCACCACCAGGCTAAGAAGCATCAAGTGACAATTTTCTGCTGGACAAAGGCCAACAGCATGTAGAAAGACCCTTTTTGGCTGAGGCACAGTGCAAAGGGAAGACTTAAAGATAAGGATGAGCAGATAATGAGATAAAACCACTGGCAAACCAACTCTGACCATAAAAAAAAGGGTACAATTTGAACCCTGTACTGTGCTGAAAGAAACCATAGTAGCAACAAATCCCAAACACTCCTGATTAGAGTGACTCAATTCCCATAGGAATAGCTTAGCAGAAGGAAAGCAACCTCATTTACGATCCAATAAGGAAAAACAACTATTTATCTCAATCTACTTCAGTCTCTAGGGACCTACACAAGATGTCCAACTATAAAAAAAATATTACAAGGCATACAAAAAAAGGAAGTTGAAAACAACATGCTGTCAAACTGGAAAGAAATCAACAGAACTAGACTCAGGATGTAGATTTGGAATTCTAAGACAGGTAATTTAAAATAACTAAGATTATTATGCTAAATATTTCAATTGAAAAGATGGGTAAAGTGAAATAAGAAATGGGTGATAAGTCTGTGTGTCAGCTTAGCTAGATTATAATAAGCAGTTCTTTAGTTAAACACTAATCTAGATGTTACTATGAAGGTATTTTGTAGATGTAGATATAGAAGCTCAGGAAACACCAAACAGGATAAACACAAAACAAAACAAAGCAAAACAAAACAAAACACGTAGACATACCATAATCAAAGTGCTGAAAATCAAAGACAAAGAGAAAATCTTGAAAGAAAAAGAAAATGTTACATACAGAGGAATGGGAATAAGAATATAGCAGATTTCTTATCAAACTATACAAGCTAACTGATACTTGGAGGCATTTATTCAAAATGCTGAAGCATAAAAATAAAGCAAAACAAATAAGCAGAAATTATTAAGTGAACATTCTGTACCCAACAAAAAAATCTTTCAACATTGAAAAAAAAATTACTTTTACAAACAATAATTTAAAGGATTTAGCTAACTTACCTACAAAAATAGTTAGAATTTTACAGAAGGAATGAATATATTCTGAGCAAGGGAAGTTACCAGGGATAAAGACAGCTATTACATAATGATAAATGGATCAATGTTTATATCATATATCTTTTACCATTTTTTTACTTTTAATCTACCTATATCATTGTACTTAAAATAAATTTCTTAGAGACAGCACATAGTTGGTTCTTGCATTCTTTTTTTAAAACCCTTTCAGATAATCTGTCTTTTGATGTGATTTTATCATTTGAATTTATGTGTAATTATTGATATATTTTTCTGTAGGGATACCATTGTATTATGTGTTTTCTGTTTGTTTTCCTTTCATTTTTGTTCCACTGACTCCCTTTTCCATTTTCTTTTGTATTAAATGAATATTTTCAGTATTCCATGTTAGTATCCTATTTTACCCATTGATATCTTTTTTTATTATATTTTTGCTGGTTGTTAAAGAAATTAAACATATCTAGATTTTCACAGTTTACTTATAATTAGTATTTTACTGTTTCAAATGCAACATAGAAACCTTACCACAATATAAATGGTCAGAATCTTTATCCTGTCCCCCTTTTATATTTTAGTATCATGTACGTATCAATCTTCACAAGAAAATGTTAGATTTTTTGCTTCTAACCATAACACATATTTTTACAAAATTAAGAAGAGAAAATAGTTTATTTTGCTTATCCGGATGTTTACAATTGCTTTTGTTTTTACTGTATCCCCGAAGTTCCAATTTTACTTCTGGATTCATTTTGCTTCCATCAGAACTTCCTTTAGTATTCCTTAGGGTAGGTTTATTAGAAACAAATTGTCTCTGTTTTTCTTCATTTGAGAATATCTTCATTTCATCTTATTTCCTGAAGAATATTTTCACAGAATATAGAATTGTGCAATGACAGTTTGTGTCAATATTTAAAAAAATAATTTTTCCACATCTCCTGACCTTCGTTGTTTCTGATAAGAAATCTACTGCCCTTTGCATCATTGTTACCCTATACATAGTATGGCATTTTTTTTCTGGGTTCTCAACATTTTTCATTTTTAGTTTTCAAGATTAAAAGTTTATGATGTGTCTAGGCATGGCTTTCTTTGCTTATATGATTTGGAGATCACTGAGTTTGTTTAATCTGTAAGATTATTTATATATCTTTTACCAAAATTTAAGAAGTTTTTAGTTATTAATTCTTCATATATTTATTTGGCACCACAGTCTTCCTTGTTCCTTTCTGGGACTCCAATTACATAAATGTTAGAAATTTTAGTATTGTCTTATAAATCCCTGAGGTTCTATTTTTTTTTTTTTTAATTTTTACCTCTCTGTTATTCAGTTTGCATAATTTCTGTTACTCTGTGTTCAAGTTCAAGTTCACTGACTCTTTCCACAATCATCCTCATTTTACTATTGAACCCATCCAGTGAATTTTTATTTCACTTATTTCACTTTTTGGTTAAAATTTACATTTGATAATGTCATTTATTTCTCAGGACTTTATCTCTTTCCATTCATTTCAAGAGTATTATTTCTTACTTCTTGAGCATGATGATCAGAGCTGCTCTAAAGGCTTTGTCTGATAATTACAACAGCTGAGTCATGTCAAGGTGTGCCTCTGTTGGTTGTCTTTTTTTTGAGAGTTATTAAGATTTTCCCAGTTCTTTGTCACATAAGTTTGGATTGCATTCTGAATTTGAATAAAATGTTAAATCATTCTTGATATCATTTAATTACTTAAGGGAATGTTTGATTTTAGCTGGACATCAATTCAGTTTAACTCTCATGCACATTCTGTCCATTCATTTTTCTATTTGCTTGCCATATTATTTCCATCTCCACCACATGTGTATCATTTCATGGCTAGTCTGGTATCTGGGTGGTCATGCGCACATTAGTATTATTCTCAAAGAGTTTGATGTGCTATTTAAGTCAGAAACATGTGCATGACCCTTGAAGGTGAGCCCAGCTGTTTATACACAGCATATGGTATCTCTTTCTTGAGCTCCTTCCTCTTCGTGATTTCTCTGACACTTTCTAGTTCCCAGGGTCCTCCTTCTTGGTCTTCAGGCTATAAAACCGAACTTTTAGTTTCTCCACTCAGTCACATAAATTCTAGTACTGTGTTTGCCACTAGGGCCAAGAAACAATAGTATGTGTGTACATATACACACACACACACACATATATATAGAGAGAGAGAGAGCGGGAGGGAGGGAGTCGGGGGTGGGGGGGGGAAGCAGCAGTGTGGCGTCTGCTCCTGCTCTCAGGACCACAGTACTTGTGGTCACAGAAAACAAATATTCTCTCTCAGAGGTGTGGGCCCTTGCCCAACTCTACTGCTATCATTTTGCTGCTGCTGCTGCCGCCTAAAAATCACCTGGAGGCTGGAGTGAAAGAGAACAGCAACAGCAAAGTCCAGGAGATTTCTTCCATTTTTTTCTAGCCCTTAAGCTGCCGTCTTTCCTGTTATTCAGAGCAGAAAGTTTGGTTTCTTTTGGTATTCTTTCTGTCTGCATCCAAAAGAGAGTTCTGCGTTACATGTTGACTTTGAATACAGGATGAGAGACTGGAGGAAGAAAAGGATAGTCACGGACAGTTTAAGTTCTCATTTCATTTTCTTGTACATATTATACCACATGTTTTTCAGAGGCCAGAGATAGTTACTTCATGTCCAGGGTTTTGAGAGGCATTCAGTGTGGGAGACAGAGGAGAATGTGGTTCCTCCATCTTAAGTGGAACTAGAGCTTTTAATTGTGTCATATACAATCAAATATGTGAATTAAAGAAATTCAAGCAAACCAAGTTTATTTAGCATATATTTATGTGACAAAATTTTTTGTTTTTATTAAATTGTAGCTGTCTGATAATCATCATCGTTAGAATAATAATAATCAAAATTTCCAGCATTTAGGTACTAGTTTACAAAGAGTTTGCATGTATACCATATCATTTTGATTTTTTTCAATAACTCTGGATGGTATTATTAAGCTTCTTCCCCAAAAGGAAGTCCAATTTAGAGGATTTATTTCCTCTCAAATTTACCCAACTAGTGACTATCAAAGCCAGGTCACAAACCAGGTTTTTGGCCAGATATTTAATGTTTTAGTATTCACACATGAATATTTTCTGAAATGTTAAAGAAGCTGGAAAGCAGTGATACAGCTGGCAGCAATCATACAAGCCATAGTGAATCAAAGTCTTATGTTAACCAATCAATATTACAAGTAATCCTCTAATCTATTACTTTGAAATTCAGGTCCTTTTTATAAGCTAGAGAATTAAAAAAAAAAAAGCATCAAAACTCCTTAGGAGAGTTAATACAGGCTTTTGACAGAGAGGTAGTAATACTACTAATATGTTAAGTAGGAAGCTACTTGAATTATCTAAACTTCTTATTCAGATTCTGAGTTCTGTTGAATATCTTGAAAAGGAAGCTATCAGTGTTAGCAATTAGCCTGTCAAATCCCTTAGAGCCAATGAGACACTCTCTGATAGAAAAGATTTGTGTCATATTTAAATAAATAAGTGCTCTTAATAAGTCTTCAAATATGTTTAATTGCCTTATATGAGATAATGAGAATTATATATTTTAAATTTAAAATTATTTATAAAATCATATATAATGAATTATATATAACCATATATAAATTGGAGTATATATATATGGTACACACAGGCACACACACACACAGGTCCTCAACTTACAATGTTTCAACTTACAACTTTGAAACTTTATGATGGTATGAAAGTGACACATATTCAGTAGAAACCATACTTTGAATTTTAATCTTTTCCTGGGCTAGCGATATGACACTCTTGTGATGCTGGGCCGCAGCTGTGAGCCGCAGCTCCCAGTCAGCCACAGGATCAGGAGGGTAAACAACTGATACACTAACAACCATTCTGTATCCATACAGCCATTCTGTTTTTCACTTTCAGTACAGTATTCAATAAGTTACATAAGGCATTCAATATTTTATAGTAAAATAGGCTTTGTGTGAGATGATTTTGCCCAGTGGTAGGCTAATGTAAGTGTTCTGAGCATGTTTAAGGTAAGCGAGGCTAAACTATGATGTTGGGTAGGTTAGGTGTATTAAATACATTTTAGACTTATGGTATTTTCAACTAACTATAAATTTGTTTGGATGTAACCCCATTATAAGTCAAAGAAGTACTTATTAATGACAGTTTGTTTTGTAGTAAAATTCTCACCAAAATGTCTGAGAACACTCAGAAAGGCTTTTTTCAGTATCTAGAGATACCCTTCTCTTCCTAATATGTTCCCTGAATGAATTAAAAAACTGACACTCATAGGGAAAAAGATGGGGCATTAAACAATAGGGAATTGTGATCACATACTGCATGCCAGAGGTACTACTAACATATCAGGTGTTGTAGGAAAACATAGAGGATAGCTCTGCAAATAGTGCCTTCTGAAGTGAATAGTCACATTTATACTCCATCAGTTCGTAGATTAAAAGGCAGGGAAGAACTCCACCTCAATCAAAAAGAGCTGCACTGGATGAATGCCTGCTAGGCGCTAAAACTTGAGCTAGGAACAAGCAGTACTAATCATCTTGTCCTCCAGGTAAAGATTTGGAAAATTCTTGCAGCATCAAGCAATGGAGTTATTCATTGTCAGTATTTTAAACATAAAAATCCATTATATGAGGTGTTTGGACACTAAGAGCATTATATAATATGACATACACATAAACTTTCCTGTTTATTAGCTTATGCTATATAGAATTTCATTGATTTGCTGCATACATGGAAGCACATGAGCTTATTACCTTGTTTTTGTTGAAACTATCTGGCAACTATTCCAAGTGATCTGTGACCAAGTCCAAGGGCATGTTAATTATACTGTCTCTTAGCAAAACCATATATGGATAAATATTTCCTTATTTAGAAGTCATTATGGGTTGAATTGTGTTCCTTCAAGAAGGTATGTTGAATTCTTAACCCTAAGAATGAAAGCATATTTGTAAATAGTCACTACAGATGTTAAGATGAGATCATACTGGAGTAGCGTGAGCCCTTAACCTAATATGACTGTGTCCTTATAAGAAGACAACACGAAGACAGACAAAGACACAGGAGGAGAACACCATGTGGTGACAGAGGCAGAGACTGGAGAGATGCAGCTGCAAGCCGAGGATTGCCAGCCCCCACCAGAAGCTGGAAGAGGCAGGGAAGGACTCTGCTCAGTCTTGGAGGGAGCATGACCCTGCTGATACTTTGATTTTGGACTGAAAACCTCCAACACTGTGAGAAAAAATGTTCTGTTTTAAGCCACCCAGTTTGTGGTAATTTGTTACAGAGGCCCTAGAACGCTAATACAGAAGTAGAGAAACAAAATGCTGTGCGATATGTGAACATTACTTTAACTCTAGTGAAAGGAAATATCTTTCAAATTTGCAGGTAAAATATACTTTGGGAATAGTGTTTAAATTAGGAATGGATTGAAATAACCTTGTTTTTCTTTTATCATCTGCATCTTCAATTGAGTGCAAGAAGATGTGACTTCTAAAACAAAAAGGCTGACATTTATAAATGGAAAATCTAAGATGATAGCAAAAACACAAAAGAAGAGCGTTAGTAAGAATACAGTGCTGTATTTCAAAACAAAATTAAAAGGGTCCATGGGGGCAGTGAGTAACTCCACGTACCTCAAATTTCAAAACAAAATTAAAATTCACCTTGGAGTGAATAGAGAAGGAATTGATAGTGCTGAAAATCAGATCAGTGAAATGTTTGGTCATTAAACTTCCCCAAGATTCAAGAAATAATGAGAAGGATTTCCTTAGCACAGTGGTTAAGAATCCGCCTGCCAATGCAGGAGTCATGGGTTCCATCCCTGATCTGGAAAGATCCCACATGCCGTGGAACAGCTAAGCCCATATGCCATAACTACTGAACACACACACCACAACTACTGAAGCCTGAGTGCCCTAGAGCCAGTGTTCTGCAGCAAGAGAAGCCACTGCAATGAGAAGCCCACACACTGCAATGAAGAGTAGCCCCCGCTGGCTACAACTAGAGAAAGCCTGCACACAGCAGTGAAGACCCAAGGCAGCCAAAAAATAAATTAAAAAATTAAAAAAAAATAATAATGAGAGAAGATAATGGGGAAAATACTAAAAGAGAACAAACATAAAAATTGTGGTTCTTCACAAGAAAGAAAAAATTTGAATAATGGAACAGAATCAACAATAACATATATTTGAAGAAAATGATATGGAGCGAAAAGATATTAAAATAAATCAATGCATACAGAGAAATATTAATATTCAGCCTTCAGTATTAATTTCAGATAAAGTAGAATTTGAGGGGGAAACACTACTAAATGAGACAAAGAAAGGTTTTTATATAGATAGGTTAAAAAATCACAATAACAATAAATGACAACATAACATATATATGCAAAATAATGTTGCATTAAAATGAAAATAAAGGAAATGTGGTTTCAGCTGTCATTGGATTGCATTTACCCTCACATTATATATAGGTATGAAACTGGTAAGAGTGTATGATGCTCCTTTTTTTCAGGTATTGTGTAGCAGTGAGAACAGAATTAATATTTACTGGAGAGGGTTTGGACAGGGACCTGAAAAGAAACCTCAGTGCAGATTTTAAGAGCTCCTTTCTTTCTTTGACCTGGAAATTCCAGTTGCCTTTTCTGGCCCTAATTCCAGCTTCTTCCTCTGGCTAGGCTGTTTCTTTTGCAAAATGCCACCAACTGTCTTTTCTTGACCTCCACCTCTCTGCTCCATGGTTTAGAAAAAACCTTCAGGCAGAAAGCAGTGTTGTTATTCATTGGAGAAGAGGAAGCCTAAAGTTGTGGTCTGCATTCAACAATTTGTGTGTGTGTGGTCAGATTGTCCTTATGGTCCTTATGTTGGGGATGTTTGCCATGGCAGGCAGTTTCTCAATGGAAAACTGGTAAAATCTAAACACAGTCTGGAGTTTGTAATATACCAATGTCAGTTTCTCAACTTTGACAAGTATTAATGTAGATGTTAATGGGAGAAGGTGGATGAGGGGTATACAGGAATGCTGTGTAATCTTTGCACTTCTTCTGTAAGTCTATAATTATTCCAAACTTAAAAGTTTATTTTAAAAAATACCCTTATTCTTGCTTCAGCTGAGGCAAAAGAGGTACATGGAGTTACTCACTGCCCCCATGTACCCTTTTCATCATCTCACAAAAGATTTTTATAGGAATAAGGAGTGTGAAAGACAAAATGCATCAGACAATTAGAGGATGAGTTTATTCAGGCGACTGCAATCAGGAAAATGTTCCTTAATGCAGAGGAACCTCTAAAAGCAAAGCAAAGGGGTGTGGGGTTTTATAGAGGCAGATAACAAGGGAATCATGAGGGAGAGCAGACATTGAGTCTTATCTGAAGTGTGGAGGTAAGTCTTTTCTGAATACATGAGGGCAAGATGGTCCTTTGGGTTAGATATTTCTCAGAACACTACAGTATGGGGGAATTTCTCAACCATGACTGATTTTCAGGAGCACAGAGCTTAGGTAAAGTTCAGCATGGTCAGAAGTCTAAATGCTAATGATGCTATATTTGCTTCCCAAGAAATCATCATTTTCTCAAACTCAAGATTTTATAGAGGGACTGAAATGGAATCACTGGGTTTCATCTGAAAGTTCCTGCAAGCCTCTCTAGAGGCCCCTGGGAGGGAAATCATAACAGAACAAGGACTCTCTTAGGGAACAAAATCATACATCATAACTTTTGAAAAGAAAGGTTTGACAAAAACACGTAAGGAAACACCAGCAACGGCGATATGCGAGTGTTACAGTTGTCTCTCACTCCAGCCCACCAAACTAACCCTGGAACAGCCAGTCCAATTTTTCCCATTTTATATCCCTCCAAAAGAGGAAGGATTCCTTTTTGCTGGTTTTTTCAATCTACATAATAAAGTAGTAAGCAGAAGGAAATGGTAAGGAATGGATATGAAAGAGGCAGAAAGAAAAATAGAAAACCAGAAAGGCTGATGCTAGCAGTGGTAGAAGGGATGATTTTATTAAGTGTTTGAAAAGGCAGATGAAAAAGTTTTAGACTGTGAGAGAATACATAGGAAAAGAAAGATATGTTGTAACAAGTTTGTTTTTTTTTTTAGAAACTATATATTTAATTTCTCCCTATGCATACTCTATAGATATATGTATAAACTTTGAAATTTTTAAATTGCTTCTGGCTATTAGTCTATTTTTCTTGAACACGATAGCATTCTGAGACTGAACTATGTGTACCCAGTTTTCTTTCTTAAATTGTACTTAAGGAAATATGTTCACATTGGTGCTGCCAATAACTGAGGCTTGGCTTAGTGGTTCTAAGTCTTGGATGCTCATTGGAATCATCTCGGTAACCCCCAAAATACTCATTCCTGCATTCCACCCACAGAGATTTTGATTGAATTGGTCTGAGTGTGGCCTTAACTCAGTATTTTAAAAATATCCCCCAATAATTCTAATGTGCAGCCAAGATTGAGAATCACTGAGTGCCAGATGGATGCAAAGTTGACAGTAACATGTTACCCATCCTGCTTATAAAATTATTGGTTGTTGTTTTTACCTCAAGTTAGCAGTCCTGTGATATCTTCCTGATGAAGTAGCTGCCATCCTTGCAAATATATGTGATAACCAGGAGCTAACAGAGCACATCTTTTAGTTTGCCTTTCCTCTACCTGTTGGCCATGTCTACGCACTGCATCACTAATTCCACTTTCCCATCATGAGGGTCACACTCAGTAACACAAATAAGGGGGATGCAGCAACGGCAGACAACATGGAATCCAGGAATGTGAAGATCGCCTAAATAAAACTTTGTTTTTACCAAACTGTACAAATAAACAATTTATAGGCAACTCTTCAAGTTGGTAGCTAACACATAAAACTAGGTTGAAGCATATATAATAATTACATAGTATTTATTTTATTATGAAATAATATGAACTGGAAGGACCCAATAGCATTTTATGTGATCTTGACTCTGCTTAAAAAAAAGCTATGAAACAGATGGGTGTCCTGCTGGCAACCACCCAGGAGGCCAGCATCTAAGAGACATGTGGGAAGCTGCGAACAGTTTCAAAGTGAGGAGGGGGAGTAGCACAAATCCTATTAGCAAATAATGGAATTTGTACATCCGCTGAACCTCCAAAGAGGGACTCTCCTGCATGCTTTTCCTTACTATTTGTTTTCACTTAAAAGGCTGTTAAAGCTTTCTATACTCTTGGAATAGAGCACATCTTCTTATTTTGCCCATTATCAGCCACAATAAATAGATTTGAGCTCAGAGACTCAGGCACTTTAATTGCCACTGTGCACTTTTCTCAAGTAATAAAAAGAAAATATCAACTTTTATGTGTCCCCTTTGATATAGTCTATGTATAGTGCCAGCTCTTTATTCCCCCAAAGCCTCACTCCCTGGAAAAGAAAAACTGGTCTGAAGGTATTGTTTGCCTTTAAAGAAAATCAATAGTCAAACTTAAAACGCCATCTCATTTGAAGTAAAACATAGAAGCTATTCAATATATTAGATACACACGGGCAGCAGTTTGTTTCCTTTGGTTATAAAGGACCTAAAAAGGAAGTTACTGAAATAAGATGGAGAATTACCTAAATATGTGTTGAGTGACTTTATTAGCCTGCTCTAGACATAACCAACTTTAGGGCTTGGCTGTATTGCATAGTGTAAAGCGTATACACTTTGATGTAAAGAAAATATGGATTTTAGTCTTGACTTCATCATTTACAAGTTGCGCGACATTGGTCAAATTACCTAACCTGTCTGTGTCCCATTTCCACAGCCGTAAAATAAGAATAACAGTATCTATTGTATGTTGCTGTTATATTAATGAGAGACACTGTTAAGTATAATGCCTAACATAGCATATTGTAAGCACTCAACAAAAAAATAGTAGGTAAATTTTCTTGCTCTGCATCATTTTCTTCTCCATATTATTCAAGCAATGCCAAAGGCCTTGGGATCTTTTTTATATCTTCAAATAACTAGTTCTTAATTTTTTATGAGTTGTAAACTTTGAAAATGGGCTGAACATTGTGAATCCTACCAACTTTACATATATATTACACTTTACATACAAATTGGTTAAAGCGTTTGTCATACAGCCACTCTTCTGTCCTCCAAATCCCACAACACTCATTTTTTCATAAAGTAACGTGAGTGTTCTTACTTGGGAGGATAATAAGGATTGATTAAGAGGTCACAGGTCAATAGAAGTGATTTCCATTCACACTGAAGTGCTCAATTGTGTTCTTCCTGATTCAAGAGGAAAAGAGTAATCCAGTTGTTTCCTTAGGACATGGCATTGGGAATATGATTTGTTATCCTACGTGGTAGAATTTGGAAGCTTGAAATGACAGAAACATCACTTGAATTACAAGCCTTCAAAGTGTGATCATTATGCTGGGAATATGTTGCTCTCAGTTGATCAATATCTGACATTGTAGGCATTTTTTTTAAAATATGTAATGCCATGGCTAAAAAGGCTTCATTTTTGTGTAGTAATATTAATTTACCAGAATTTTACAATAATAAAGTTAAAGCCAATGGGATTATTTCATCCATAAAAGATAGGCATGAAAATAAACAAGAATTGAGATGAGATGCACAATCCAGTCTTTTTGCTTGCTGTTGTTTGAGAAAAGGACATTTTTAATTTTACCTCTCTTTTAACAATAGAGACCAAGGCTGGACCATGCAACAGTATGCTAAGGGTGGGACTAAGCTCTACTGACTTGTATCTTGTGTTCAGCTACCACTCTTCTATTGCATTACTGTGTTTTTAATATGTGATTGAATTAAGTAAACTGTTATGTGAGACGTCTATTTGATACTAAATAAAAAGTATAATTCATTTTTAATTGATTTAAAACCTGAGGATTTCTATACTTACTTGGTCTCACATCTAGGCAGTTGTGCATCATCTCTGTAATGACATCATGGGATGCTTCTTTTGAAAGGGTAAATTTGTCTTAATGATATAAGGAATAAGCCAAAGCTATCCCTACTTCCTTTCATAGCTGATTATAAATATATTACCTTTTTTAAAAAATTTATTTACATTAACACAGTCTTAAGAGTAAATATTTATTCATTCACTTACTTGGTCCTTGAGCAAACAGGAACTGAGCTAGATAGAAAGGATTTTCACTATTTGCTTTTAAAAAGCCCCTAGGCCAGTAGAAGATAATTACATATGTAGTATATATACATATATTTTATGCATATATAGAACACAATATTTATCATTATAATAAATACTATTTATGGTTTGTCTAATATGCTATAGTGTTCCAATTTAATTATTTCCCTTTGTTTTCAACCTGGCTCCTGAATCTTTGCTTCTATAAAATCAAAACAGCATTTTATAGCCAAAAAGCATATCATTTCAAATTATGTTTCCAAGGGGGCCCCATTTGAGCCATTGTTTTGTAGCATTTAAATCATAGATATGGATTAAGGGAAGCAATGGGTCAGGCACTCTTTAATAAATATTTGGAATAGAATGGGCAATACACCAAAGAAGAGCAATTTCCTCCTCTTCATGACCAATGTCTTTCTGGTTCTCTAAAATATAGCTTAACTAGTCTGCTATTATACTCAGTTCAGAGATTTTGATGCTTGAAAATTGATTCATTATCTTAAACCAAACCTCAGCATTCCTCTATAATACCTTAGAGAAACCATATTTATCTTCAAAATAGATTGTATTTGTGGAATAAATTCCTTTCTGTGTATTTAACCAGTCATTTGAAGTGCATATCAGGTCACTCTCCATCAAATCTGCTACTACATCTTTCACTAATAAAAACTGATACTTCAAATTTTAGCTGTTATGTACCTAAATAGATACGCATTATACAAACGGAAGAGGAACTGCAGAAATCCCCTGTATCCATTCTGCCATGTGGGGCCTTTGAAATAGAATTTATTTTAGTTGGCTTTCCAAACAAGATTGTGCTGAATTGTTTTTCAGATCCTCTCAAGAATATTAATAGAGAGAATGCGGTATTCATCTACAGATTTAAACTCTAGAGAAACATCAGAAGATGCTGTGATCAGTAATGTGTGATCAGTGCTTGACCTTTTGCCTTCCCTATGGAATTTCATTAATTCTGACACAGATTGGGAAAAGATCTGTTTGTAAAAATTCATGCAACTCAATGAAATTGCATTGTTCTGGAATGTGACTTACTCTGCAGAAGTGATATTAGTGATGATAGGTTCATTTCACAAATAACAAATTTAAAGTATAATAAAATAAATAATAAAATGGGTACAGAAATTGCTGAGAACGTTCAGAGGAAGAATATATACAAGTCAAATGTGGATTAAAATGATTTAATATTTATTCATATGATCAGTCATTCCACAAGTACAGATTGCCTATAATGTGCCAAGTAAGAAGGGAGCTAGATAAGGTGTTCAATGACAGATTCATATCTTGTACAGTGTAGAGGGGGCTACCAGTAGGTACACAGAAACACAGTGAACTAAAGAGTATAAGGGCCAACAAATGAAGATTTGAGAGAATATAGGAGGAGCGTGTGATTTATAATTTACCCTGGGGAATCAGAGAAAGAGCCCAGAAAGAAAATAAAAACATTTACCAAGGAGAGGAAGTGGTTATAGAATGTACTAATTAACAGACAAGAGAAAACAGGGCATGTCCAAAAAAGTAGAAATCATTCAGGATGGTTAGAACACAAGTGTTCTAGTGTAAAGAACAGAGTGGTAAAAGATGAAACTTCAAGTGGTTTTGGTGCTTTGAATTCCATATTAGAATTAATCTCAAGGCCTTGGACACCATTAAGAAGTTTTAAGTGAGGAGAGTCACGATCATATTAACACTTTAGAAAAATCACTTTGTACACAGCATGGCGGAGTAATGATGGAGCAAGGAGGAACAGCAGTTAAGAGACTATTACAGAAATCTGGGCAAAGAATAATGTGGATACAATTATGGTAGTGGTATCATGAATGGAATGGATAAATCAAGAGATAAAAGATATAAAAGGGGGAGGGTTGAGGGGAATGAATTGGGAGGTTGGGATTACCATACATACATTACTAATAAGAAAAAAAATACCAAATTGTACACTCTGAATAGATGCATTTATTGTATGTTAACTGTATCTCAATAAAAGTTCTTAAAAAATCATAAAAAAAGATTATAAAAGGTTATAAAACTTGGTGGCTTATGAAATGCACAGGATGAAGTAGAAGGAAATGTTAATGCTTATATTTTGGCTAGGTAATGGGATAGTTGGTGGAATGCTTCAATGAGATAGGGAAAAAAATGTTAGAATTAAGGGAAAAATGATCAGTTGAGTTTTTGGTATAAATGTGGCAGTCCAGAAGAGATGTCCAATAGCAGTTAGATAATAGGATCAAGGCTCAGAAAGAAAACTAAGTTGGAAACATAGTTTTGAGAATCAGGAACATGGAAGTAGTTATGAGTTTTCTGAGATAAAATGTACAGTGAGAAGGATAAAAATGTGAAGAACATCAAAGTTTAAGAGACCAGCCTGAGAATAATGACCCATGAAGGAAACTTAGAAATATGTGGATCACAAAAGCCAAGGAAATAGCAGTAGAGAAAATCAACAATGTCCAATTCTAGTTGGAAGTTCTGTAACATTAGAACCACATGTAGACATGTTGAATTTCATCACCTAAGCTAGATACTAGATACCCCCTGCTATCCTGAGGAGAACATAAAAAGTGAGCAGTGGTAAAGATGTTGCCACACATCTTGCATTGGGAGGAAATCATTCAAGAAATAACATCTTTCACATACCTATTAAAATATCTCTATTTTTTGAAATATTAGATTTTGGGGATTCCAATTAATTTTGAATTTTTGAAAGGTAAGAGTACGTTTAAGGAAGAAATAGTACTTTTCATTCATGTCAATGACCCTAGTAAAGGGAGGGCTTCTAGCTTCTGAGGTTTAGTTTCTTGGTCTCTAGAAAACTTGCATGTTGTGCTAATATCCTATCTAAGCTCTTCTTGTTCAAACTGCCTTTATTTATTTGAAAAATGTACCACTTTAACTATCACACTTGTCTGTTTACAGCTATGAAAACACTGTTTTGTTTTGGTTTTCCTGCCTTTCCTCAAGCATTTCTGCATTGATTGCAACTAGTAAAGGGCACGACATGTCTAAACTAAGCATAGTTTTGTGATTTACTCTGCTGTTGGTTTTTCAAATCTTTTCCAATTTCCATACTCAGTAATAAAGTTTGATAAAGTCATGGTGAGTGTGACTCTCAGGGAACAACAAAGATTCATGAGAAAATAGACGTCAGGGAAGCTTTACTCCCCAAGGAGTGTAACAATAACTTTGCTATACCGAAGAGAGGGCTTTATGTTATAACTATAGACCAGAATTCTTACTGATAAACCAAAGCGGCTAGTAAGAAAAGAGACTTGACTGGATTCCATTGATGTGACCCTGACATCCTGGTGGATCAAACTAATGATCTATTCCTAATCTGAATGTTCAATTGAATTTTGCCACAATCTTTTAAAAATTTAAACTAATGAAACTGTATGATGTATTTTCTGCAAATACTGAAAATGATGCCTGTTTTATTTTTGACATTCACAACTGTTTGCATAGCATTAATAACAGAATGAAAGAAAGGGAGATCCAACTGTGATTTGTTTCTTTCTCAATCTTCTCCAATTCTACATGAAATTATCTTCTAAGTGTCCAAAAACAAGTGCCTTAGGTCTAGAATCTGGAAGAAAAGAAGCAAGAGGATGGGAATAGAGTTCTAAAAGAAAGCCAAGGACTTCCCTGTGAGCTAGTGATTAGGACTTCGCCTTCCAGTGTGTGGGAGGTGCGTGTTGGCTCCCTGGTTAGGGAGCTAGAATCCCACATGCCTTGGGGCCAAAAAATCCAAAACATAAAACAGGGGCAATATTGTAGCAAACTCAATAAAAACTTTAAAGATGGTCTACATCAAAAAAATCTTTAAAAAAATTTAAAAATTGAAAAAGAATAAAAGAAGAATAAAAGAAAGCCAACATTGACCTTGCGCTATTTGGAGAAAAGAAAAAGTTTTCCCCAGAATATGTTATTTTAAACACTCTGTTGTTTAAAAAATCAAAGCAAGCAAAAAACCCTCTTCTTTAAACCCATTATTAGAATAAATATGTATGTATTTCACAAATCTTCTGGAATTTTATAGAGCGCATCTCACAGCAGGGATCAGGCTCAGCAGGTCTGTCAATATGATCATAGGTCCAATATAGCCATAGAACATTAATTTAGAATTTCAAATATAGCTTTGAAAATGGAGATGTAAATAGATGCACAACTTATGAATTAGTAATTGTCCTGTTTTAAGGATTCAGCTTTGAAACTCTTAATATCAATATCAAAATCAAGAGTGAACACTACCAAATGTAAAATAGATGGCTAGTGGGAAGCTGCTATATAGCACAGGGAGATCAACTCAATGCTTGGTGATGACCTAGAAGGGTGGAATAGGGAGGGGATATGGGGGTATATGTATACATATAGCTGATTCACTTTGTTATACAGCAGAAACTGACACAACATTGTAAAGCACAATTAAACTCTAATAAAGACCTAAAGAAAAAAAAAGTGAACTAAGAAAAAAATGTTAAAATAATAAAATAATTAGCTAAGAACAATGCATTTGCCCTGTGGTATGGTCATTTTTTAGAAAAATATTTAGTAAATATTTGGTAATCTTTTTCTTTGCAAAATTTTGAAGTGCCAGGTAATGAAAGAAGTTTTCTTTCAAGAGGGGTGGCTTTAAAGTCATGCAAAGTTGTTTAATTTTAATAGGAGACTTGGAGGAAGAATGGGAGAGACTAAGATTTAGCCACTATAAGTTGGTAAAATTATGGCCCCATAGGATTGAATACAATGAAATCACTAAAAAGAATGTTGTGTACATATTGTTTACAATAGTAGTATTTCTATGATGTATTGTCTAATAAAATAAACAGGTTCAAAAATAACAATTAAGATATAATCCAATTTATTAATAAAAAACTATATTTGGACCTATCTACACTGCGTATCCCATGTGAACTTAAGTATGAAAAATGGTCTAGGGCTACAAGAATGTTCTCCGAAAGTTTAATGGCCAGTGTGTCTCAACACTGGGACTTGATCAAGACGGCCTTAATAGTCCCCTCAGCTTGACTAAACTTCAGATGAATTTCTTCCTGATTATAGGCCCCAGAACTCCCTTTTCTTAGTGCATTTCCTCTAGAAAATTTGCAGTTGTAAATTCTTTCTCTGCCTCCTTAGAAAGTAAATCTCCTCCTAACTTCTACCTGTTTTATAACCAGGAATGTCTTTCTCAGGGACCTGGGAACCATCCCTTGGAAATGTAATCATTAAGGAAGATAAAGACCCTGTCTCTCAGTCCCTGTAAGACAGTAGAAGCCTAACTTCTATAATGTCCAATTAGCAAACACAGATGGCCTAATCACATTGACCAGCCCCCCCATTAATGCATCTGGTACTTTTCCACTCCATCATGTAAGAACTCTCCTGCCTTTTGTTTCAACAGAATTGAGTTCAAACTTTCTATTATTGCAGTAGTCTTGACCCCTGTTGCAAGTCTTGAATAAAGTTTTCTTCCTATTTAATTTCATATGATGCAATTTTTCTCTGACAGTCTTCAGATATATATGCTTTATATCTGTGATTTTTTATATGTGATAAGTATCATGTAATAGCATTTGAAGCAACTAAAATGCCTCAAAACAGAAAAAAGCACCTCTTGTTATTGATGATATTGTCATTGGAGTTCACCAGAAAACATTTATCTTTTAAATTTAACATAAGATGTTTCTGTTTAGATTCTTCCAAGAGTGTAGCATTTGTTCACCTAGAAAATATTTTTTTTTCTCTTATAGACTCCTCTAATACTTACTCTCCAAACTCCTCCTAGCAGTTTCTCCTCCTCTCAGTATTTCCTTTTTCTTGTGTTCTTGTTTTGCCTTGAATTGAAATTGTCCCTTGACAAATACTAAAACCACAATGCCTTACCTATTTTACGTTTAATTTGACAAAAAAAAATGTCTATGATAGTAAGTTTTATGCATTACTCTACTGGACTTCTGACTTCTAAATCTAACCCCCAAATCTCAATTGCTTCATGCAGAGTCATTTTCCTAAACAATGAAACCTTCATGTCTCCCACTGGTCATAAAAACATCTTCCAATTATTGCTTTTCTTCCCTGGTCTGTGTCGCTCACTTTGTGGTTGATAATACATACTGCAAATCAAATAGCAATCAGAATAATGAGCTGCCACCAGTTGGAGTCATAGTTGGCGCTACATATTGTCAAAGATTGTTCACACTAATCAACTAATAATGACATTGCTGCTTTCATCACGCTAAACAAAATTCCCTTAGTTGTGCAACACAATTACTACTAATAACCTCTGAAACCTTTGCGTGCTTAAGGAGACTGTTTCAGAGATCATCTGGAGACCTATCAGAGAATACCAGGGAAGACAGAATCTACCAGATGGAGATTCCTCTTTAGTAATTAACTAGACATTGCTCCTTTGGGTCCATAACATTTTCTAACATCGTGAGTTATTTCCTTTAGCATAATGATATGTCTATATTAATATATTAGATTGGGAGCAGCTAGGAGATAGTGTTAAATATTAAACATTTCATACATAAATTATATTATTAATAGCCTTTCTTTAGCTTAAAAAAAGGTATGCTAAAGTGACAGTCAATAAACTAATTTAGAGGCATTAATATTAAAGGGAAGCCAGTGAATTTAGACATGACAAAATGTGTATTTGTTCATTTCTCAAGAGAGACATACCTTCATGATTATTAATATAGTAGTTAGAGATTTACTTTGAAATGGAAAAGCTGAAAATATCTTAAGTAGAGTTAAGGCAATGAGTCTTATATTCAAAGCATTGGAATTCACTACCTGAGAGAAATAGTCTCTTCCCTTGTCCTTACCAGGTTGCTCAGAGGTGTGAGGTTAGATGACAAATGAGCCATGACATTCTCTGTGACACAGACATTGTACATCTTGTTTCAGGAAACATTTAAGGGGAGGGGGGTGGAAATCTCTCAGAGGTGGTGAGAGTTTCATTAGGTTAAAGAAGCCATCCCTCCATTTGTCACTTTTAAAATTTGTGGTGAAAAGCGTAAAAACACGTTTAGGTTCAAGCTGAATGATTTCTGACAGGCTGACAGACAACTGCGTTTTGCCGGTTTTGAAATGCAGATTTGGGTTGATACAACGTGGTATCATTATTTCAGGCCTTATAAAGGCATTTTGTCTAAGTGACAGCTGGTTGCCTAAAGGTCATTTTACTAATAGTCCAAGGTGAGGGCCTTAGTAACACTGAAGTTCTGCAATGTTTATAAACCCTTTTATACTAGCAGGGAATTTGCAATATCCTAGTCACAATTACTAGGAATATTTTACAGAAATTTCTAGTTTAACTGTTAAAACTTTCCCTCAAGGGAAAAAATTGAGACTTAAGCAAATCTGCCATAAGTAAAACCACATTAGAGATTGTGGAAAGATGTTCAAAAGATAACTGTTTCATCAAAGTTATTTACTGAGGATCTATTGCACACCAGTCACTTTAATTGAAATCTACATTCACTTCTTTTCAGCAACATAAGGGGAATTATGTTATCTTCCCTAGAGACTAGAAGCAGCCTTGGCAACCTTGTGTGGCTTGTCCTAGGAACTTGCAACTAGGAGTGTGATCATTGGGCCAGTGGCATGAGCATCCCCTAATAGCTTGTTAGAAATGCAGAATCTCAGGAACCATCGTAAACCTACTGAGTCAGAAACTGCATTGTAACAATATTCCCAAGTGACTGGTATGCACCCAAGTTTGATAATCACTCTCCTGGGACACAAAGCTAGTAAGTGACAGAGCCTGCTTTCAGGTTCAGCTTGGTATAGTAACATGAATCCCATTCTCTTTACAGTAAACCATGTTCTTTGTTACTGCATGTTTTGTTGTCTTGTTTTTTATTTGTCTATTTTGTGTTTATGAATCTATTCTTCACTGAGGTATGAACTAGAATTGAAACACTTTTGTTCAGTGTCAAGACTAGTTCAACTTTAGATCTATACAGGTCCTTTTTCCTACTCTACTTCAAAATTTTGGTGCTACGGGTATCTGGAGTCAAAAGAAAAACAGAGTTCAACTTAGGAACTAGAGGTTTAAAATATAGCTCTACCACGTTATTTGTATAAGAAGATCGGATGTGCAGGTGTGAGTCTGTGTGGGGCAAGGGCATGATTATAAATGCAAACAAATGAAATACTGATGTTAATATTTTAATGCACCATTGAATAGGATGTGGGAAATAACTGAGAGTTGAAACCATTGAAAATTTCCTGACAATTCAACAGACCTTAGTGTGTGCTTCATGTTTTTGTAACCAGTCACAGTATCTTCTTTTCTTTTCCCCTTCGATCACCTTCCCTCTCTGTTCTCAGATCTGATTTATTTCTATATAAATTTGAGAAACATTTTCCATCCCTATTTACACACAGATCCTAAGAGCTTAACTGTCTGTACTAGGGGCTTGCAAGTGTTATTTACTTTTAAATTGTGGCTTTCACTTAAAGGAAAAGATGTGCATAAAGCAGTGAAACACTTTATGCAGCAACATCATATTTAGAAAATCTTATTTCTATAGATAAATGTGACTTAGAATATCTGAATAGCAGTTACTGCCAACATTCTAATTATTTGGCTCCGTATATTTCTAACATAGAATTTTATTTTTCTTGAATGGAGTAAATACTCTCAACTTATTTTGTGTTGTATATAAAACATGATTAGGTGCTGTATCACGGTTATTTTTTTAAAACACAATTCAGCTATTGTTTAAAGAAAAGTTTATGCTTTTCTTTAAAATGTTGCTATGGACTGAATGTCTATGCCTCCCTCCCCCTAATTTCATATACTGAAAATCTAACTGGGATGATTAAGTCATGAGGTGGAACCCTCATGAATGGAAAGTGCCTCATAAAAGAGACCCTGGAGAGCTCTTTCACCTTTTCCTCCATGTGATGACACAGCACGAAGACCATCATCTATGAACCAAAAAGCAGGCCCTTATCAGAAAACACATCTGCTAGCACCTTGATCTTGGACTTCCTAGGCCCCAGACTGTAAGAAATACATTTCTCTTGTTTATGAACCACCCAGTCTATGGGTATTTTTGTTAGAGCAGCCTGAACAGACTAAGAAGTCAAATACCTTATTCTATTATCTCAATAATTCCAAGGAATGTTTGTTTTTACGATTAAACCATATTGGATTCCAAGCTTAAATACATTAAAAGAACAAAACACAGAGCCATCACAGAATTAAATTCAAAATATATCTGATCAGATAGGATCAAGATGGCAGAGTAGGAGGACGTGCGCTCACTCCCTCTTGCAAGAGCATCGGAATTACAACTAACTGCTGAACAATCATCGACAGAAAGACACTGGAACTCACCAAAAACGACACCCCACATCCAGAGACAAAGGAGAAGACGCAGTGAGACTGTAGGAGGGGCGCAATCATGTTAAAATCAAATCCCTTAAATGCTGGGTGGGTGACTCACAAACTGGAGAACAGTTAAACTGCAGAAGTCCACCCACTAAAGTGAGGGTTCTGAGCCCCTCATCAGGCTTCCCAACCTGGGAGTCCAGCAATGGGGGGAGGAATCCCCAGAGAATCTTTGAAAGCCAGGAGGGTTTGATTGCAGAAGCTCCACAGGACTGGGGGAAACAGAGACTCCACTCTTGGAGGACACACAAAAAAGTGTGCTCACCAGGACCCAGGGGGAAGGAGCAGTGACCCCATAGGAGACTGAACTAGACCTACCTGCTGGTGTTGGAGAGTTGCCTGCAGAGGTGGGGGGCAGCCTGGCTCACCGAGGAGACAGGGGCACTGGCGGCAGGGGTTCTGGGAGGTGCTCATTGGCATGAGCCCTCCCAGAGTCCATCCGCCATTAGCCCCACCAAAGAGCCTGTAAGCTCCAGTGCTAGGTAGCCTCAGGCCAAACAACCAACAAGGTGGGAACACAGCCCCACCCACTGGCAGACAAGCAGATTAAAGTTTGACTGAGCTCGGCCCACCCAGCCCTACCAACCATCAGTCCCTCCCACCAGGAAGCAGGCACGAGCCTCCTAGATAGCTTCCTCCACAAGAGGGCAGACAGCAGAATCAAGCAGTATCAGCAGTATTTCGTCTTATGGAACTGAAAACCACAGCCACAGAAAGATAGAGAAAATGAAAAAGCAGAGGACTTTGTACCAGATGAAGGGACAGGATAAAACTCCAGAAAAACAACTAAATGAAGAGGAGATAGGCACCCTTCCAGAAAAAGAATTCAGAATAATGATGGTGAAGATGACCCAGGACTTTGAAAAAAGACTGGATGCAAAGATTGAAAAGTTTACCAAAGACCTAGAAGAATTAAAGAACAAACAAACAGAGATTTGCAACACAATAACTGAAATGAACAATACACTAGAAGGAACCAATAGCAGATTCACTGAGGCAGAAGGGCGAATAAGTGACCTGGAAGACAGAATGGTGATAATCACTGATGTGGAAAAGAATAAAGAATGAAAAGAACTGAAGACAGCCTAAGAGACCTCTCAGACAATGTTAAATGCGCCAACTTTCGCATTATAGGGGTCCCAGAAGGAGAAGAGAGAGAGAAAGGAACTGGAGAAAATATTGGAAGAGATTATAGTTGAAAACTTCCCTAACATGGGAAGGGAAATAGCTACCCAAGTCCAGGAAGCACAGAGAGTCCCAGGCAGGATAAACCCAAGGAGAAACACGTCAAGACATATGTGGGAAGACATTCTGGAACCTTTTTGTAACCTTGAAAATGTTGAAGTATGTGGGCCGAGCGATGGGATTCAGAATGTCCTGCTTGAGCAGTGGAGGAGCTGAGGGTGTGGGGCGTGGAGACTAATATCACCCTGTTTGGTCCTGAGGGATGGCTGGTTAGCCAAAGACGGGTAAGATTCCTCAGAGGAGGAACAACCTAAGACAGGCACAGCCGCAGAGGGGCCAACAGGGGTGGTGCATAGAACCTTCCTTATATCACCGTGTTTGGCCCTGGAGGATGACTGGTTAGCCAGAGACGGGTAAGATTCCTCAAGGGAGGAACAACCTAAGACAGGCACAGTCGCAAAGGGGCCAACACGGATGGGGCACAGACCCTTAATCCTTTTGAGAGAGGTCTCCTGCCCCCAGGGCTGTTTTGCTCTCCACCCCCAGCTCAAATCCACACCTGCTCAACTCAGACCCAGGAAGTAAACAAAGATAATTGCCTCAATCATGTGAGGCCTTTGACTGTTTATGAGTGTAACCTGAGAATGTTAGCCCACGAACTCAATAAAAGCAGCCTGGGATGAGTCAGCGGGGCTCTTGATCCTAGAGGTCTTGAGTCCCCCGGTCCCATCTTTCTCTTCAGTCTGTGTCTGTGTGTTCTTCAAGCTTGCGGCACCCGTCACTCACCTCGAGTCGCCGAGTTGATCCTGGCAAGTGGCGCCCAACGTGGGGCTCGAAAGGCTTGAGTGACGAAGGTTCACGGAAAGTGAAATTGATAAAAGTAAAGAATTGGGAAGTGCCGTGAAGCCCCCAAGAGGAGAGTAAGAGGCCTCTGAAAAAGTCCTGCCAGTAAGTAAATCTCTTGGGTAGTCTGTGTTCGGGGTAAAATATGGGAAATAAAAGTTTAGATTAATATCGACCAGATGTATGCCTGTTACGGCAGCTCCTAAGGGCAGGTGGAGTAAAAAGCAAGTGAAGGTCTTGTAAAAAGCAAATGAAGGTCGATTGTTAAAAATTCTGTAAATAGTTGAGAATATTGTATATAGTTTCCTTCTTTAGGCTAACACTGGGTTTATGTACTTAGGGATAAGGTTGGGAACGAACTTTAAAAATTGCATTCTAAAGGGACTCCAGTACCAGGTTCTGTTTGGTCAAATGTGGTCTCTGATTAAGTCAGTATTAGAGCCTCTATTAGAGCCTCTATGGGCTCCTGAAGGCTCAAATGATAGCTTTGATGAAGAAGCCGGTCCGTCAGAGGACCGATGGGCATGTGCGGTGCCAAACGAAACTGAAAAACAAAAGGGAATACAAATGGCTGAGGGATTAAGACCCTCGGCTCCCTCACTTGTGGAGGAGGGCGAACTTCCTATACTGCCCCCTCCTCCACCCTCTTTAATGCCGCCTGGGGGAGCTTATGCCTTTCCTGTGTCTATAGGACACTCAGTTTTATCACCCTTACAGAAGGGCATTTTACAGGCTAGACAAGAGGGAGATCTGGAGGCTATGCAAATTGCATTTCCAGTGACTATTCATGAAAAGGTGGCACCTGGAGTGGATCCTAATAATCCCAATGGAATTTATGAGGCAGTACATGAGCCGATACCCTTCAAAATATTGAAAGAATTGAAACAATCAGTACAAAATTATGGAGTAAATTCTCCATTCACCATAGGTATCATACAGGGAGTAGCCGAAGGCTCTCGTTTGATTCCAGCTGATTGGGCAACGTTGGCTCGTGCAGTACTAGCCCCGGGAGAATTTTTACAATTCAAAACCTGGTGGTGTGATCATGCTGAAACTATGGCAAACCACAATCGAGCAAGGCAGATTCCTATCTCCTTGGATCAATTGATAGGTAGTGAAAATTGGGGCAGAGTTCAAGACCAGATTCTGATGGAAGATCAGGCCATAGAACAGGTGAGACGTTGTTGCTTAAGAGCCTGGGAGAAAATAGAAGCTAAAGGGCAAGCTCCTGTCTCTTTTCAAAAGATCATGCAGGGGGCAAAAGAGCCCTATACTGAATTTATTGCCAGATTACAGGAGACTATCAAGCGGCAGATCACTAATGCTGAGGCTGCTGATACTATTTTGCAATTATTGGCTTTTGAAAATGCGAATACAGATTGTAAGAAGGCCATTGGACCTATGAAAGGAAAGGGAACATTAAATGATTATATTAGAGTGTGCCAGGGAGTGGGAACTGAGAGCTTTAAAGCAACAATGATGGCACAAGCTATGGCTGGACTGAAAATAAATAACAAATTTCCAGGGAAATGCTTTAACTGTGGTAAACAAGGACATACAAAGAAACAATGTAGGAAGAGAGTGGATAGAAGGGCTGTTAATTTTCAAGATAATGTAATCAAAGGGCAAAAACAGCCTGGACTTTGTCCAAGATGTGGAAAAGGATTTCACTGGTCAAGCCAGTGTAAATCTAACTTCCATAAGGATGGAACCCCTTTGTCGGGAAACTAACAACGGGGCTCACTCCTAGCCCCGCAACCAAAGGGAGCCTATCAGATCTAGAGACAGGCAGAAATGGCCCAATACTCTGCAGTGTCATGGAATTATCACCAGCCACAGCAGGCAGCGCAGCCTTAGACCTTCCTTGTGCAGAATCTATTATTATACTGCCTGCAGAAACTCCAACATTGGTCAGAACAGGAATTACTGGACCTTTGCCAAAAGAAACCGTTGGCTTAATACTAGGAAGGTCTGGTTTAACATCAAAAGGAATTAGAATTCATACTGGAGTGATTGATAATGATTATACTGGAGAAATTAAAGTGATGATATCAACTTCGGTTCCATGGAAAGCCCATCCAGGTGATAGACTAGCACAGTTGCTTATTCTGCCATATTATAAGATTGGCAATAGTACAAAAGTAAGGAGAACGAGAGGCTTTGGAAGCACAGGAGAGGCTGGAGTTTTCCTCTCTGAAAAAATTTTAGAAACACGCCCGACGTGCTCAGTAACTATAAATGGAAAAGCTTTTAGAGGATTAATAGACACAGGTGCTGATGTTTCAATTATAAGCAGTAATCATTGGCCTTCTCGCTGGCCTACTTGTCCTGCAGACATTACAGTGGTAGGTTTAGGTAGAGCTCATGGCTTGCAGCAAAGTGCTAAAATATTGCCTTGTATTGGCCCAGATGGGCAGCCAGCCCACTTACAACCCTATATAGCAGACCTTCCCATTAATTTATGGGGAAGGGATTTATTGCAACAGTGGAAGGCTGAAATCCACATCCCAAAGATAGATACTTATAGTATGCAAAGTCAAGAAATGCTAGTAAATCAAGGACATCAGCCAGGGTTAGGTCTTGGTAAATATCATCAAGGGAAACTATTTCCCATTCCAGCTGAAGGTAATGCAAATAGAGAAGGTCTTGGATATCAGTCTTTTCACTAGTGGCCACTGTTCGTAAAAGCTTACTGCTTCCCCCAGCACCAATCCCATTGACCTGGAAAACTGATACACCTGTATGGGTTGAGCAGTGGCCTTTAACCATAGAAAAGTTAGAAGCTCTAACAGAATTAGTGACTGAACAGTTAGAAAAAGGGCATATTGAAGAATCTTTTAGCGCATGGAAGTCTCCAGTATTTCCAATAAAGAAAAAAACTGGTAAATGGCGTTTATTAACAGATCTCAGAGCAGTCAATGCAGTTATACAACCAATGGGGGCCTTACAACCAGGCCTCCCATCACCTAATATGATCCCTGCTAATTGGCCTTTAATAGTTATTGATCTGAAAGACTGCTTTTTCACCATTCCATTACATCCCAAAGATAAAGAAAAATTTGCTTTTTCTGTGCCTGCACTAAATAATAAAGAACCTCGAAAAAGGTTTCAATGGAAGGTGTTACCTCAAGGCATGTTGAATAGCCCTACTATTTGCCAGAATTTTGTTGCTAAAGCCCTTGAACCAGTACGACTAGAATTTCCTAATTGTTATCTTATCCATTACATGGATGATATCTTGTGTGCTGCTCCTAATCAAGATTTACTTACTTCTGCGTATATTAGCATGCAGCTTTGCCTTGATAGAGCAGGACTTAAAATAGCTCCGGAAAAGGTACAAATGCATAGCCTATATCAATATTTGGGCACAGTAGTTGATAGAACAACTATTAGACCACAAAAGGTGGAACTGAGGACAGATCAAATCCAAACTCTTAATGATTTACAAAAACTCCTAGGAGATATTAATTGGCTTCGCCCATGCATAGGGATCCCCACCTATGCATTGTCTAACCTATTTGCTTTGTTAAAAGGAGATTCAAAATTAAATAGTCCAAGAACTTTAACATCAGCTGCTTTAGAGGAACTAAAACTTGTAGAAAATAAAACTCTTTCTTCTCAATTACAGAGAGTAACTGTTAATCAGCCATTGCAATTAATTATATTACCTTCTCCTCATTCACCTACGGGGATATTAATGCAAAAGGAAGGAATTGTGGAATGGTTGTTTTTAGCAAATACTATGGTAAAATCCTTGTCACCTTATTTAGAATTATTAACTCGGTTCTGAAGGGAAGAACTCGAAGTAAGCACTTAATTGGAACTGACCCTTCACATATAATTATTAATTTAACTACTAAAGAAATTCAGGCTTGTTTCCAAAATTGTGTAAGTTGGCAAATTGCCTTTGCTGATTATATTGGGAAAATTGATAATCACTATCCGAAAACTCCCATTTTGCAGTTTCTTAAGAGAACTCAATGGATTCCTATACCAGATGCTTCTATAATTTTTCTGATATGGTGGCAGGACCCATTGACTAATATCTGGTCATCAGGAAGGTTAATCACATGGGGAAGAGGGTTTGCTTGTGTGTCACCAGGACAAGGCCTGGAACCTGTGTGGATTCCATCTCGGAGAATTAAGCCATATCATGAGCGTTCCAAAGAAACGCCATTTTGAATGGGATGTAGAATCTCCGGAGATGAACTTTGTACATTTGTTTTCAGGTTTGAGCTTTGGAGACTAAGTTTACTAATTATGCCATCCCTGATAGACCTTTGTGTGAAATAAAACGGATATGGGCTGATAGACAAGATCAGATTCTTTGGGATGTTTGCTGTGGGACGGAGGGTGTGATACTACTTAATGGTTCCTATGGAACAGTATGAAACTGGTCCCCTAAGGGGTATGCAGTCTCTGATGGTTTACACCAAAAAAACTCCTCCTGCAATCCCTATAAAAGGTTGTGATGGCATATACCAATATTGCCATGCACTCGCCCTATCCCATCTTATGGCTTAGGATTGGATTAATACTTCCTTGGCCTCAATTAGAGAATGGCAGAGCTCAAACAGAAATATGGAAACTTCCCTTGAGTATAAGAACATTACAAATCTGGAATGGCCATGATGCCAGTGACATCTGCTGGGATATGGAGCGGATGGTCTCACACTGGACATACAACAATTACAAACTAAAATAACTGGCATGCAATATGATTTTTGCAGTCTCTACACCAAATTTGCTACTTTACAAAGTATAGCTGATGGATTAAAAGCATTGCATCCATTGGATTGGATAAAAGGCATGAATAGCAGTCTCCTAAGCATTTTGATACTTTTTGTTGTCTTTTAACTATCCTATGTTTAAGTTCTCAGGTGCACAGGAAGAACGCTCCAAGGATTGACTGAAAAAGAAATAACTCGAATAGGCTTATCTTCTCCTACAGGCTTATCTTCTCCTACGAAAACAAAAAGGGGGAGATGTGGGAAGACATTCTGGAACCTTTTTGTAACCTTGAAAATGTTGAAGTATGTGGGCCGAGCGATGGGATTCAGAATGTCCTGCTTGAGCAGTGGAGGAGCTGAGGGTGTGGGGCGTGGAGACTAATATCACCCTGTTTGGTCCTGAGGGATGGCTGGTTAGCCAAAGACGGGTAAGATTCCTCAGAGGAGGAACAACCTAAGACAGGCACAGCCGCAGAGGGGCCAACAGGGGTGGTGCATAGAACCTTCCTTATATCACCGTGTTTGGCCCTGGAGGATGACTGGTTAGCCAGAGACGGGTAAGATTCCTCAAGGGAGGAACAACCTAAGACAGGCACAGTCGCAAAGGGGCCAACACGGATGGGGCACAGACCCTTAATCCTTTTGAGAGAGGTCTCCTGCCCCCAGGGCTGTTTTGCTCTCCACCCCCAGCTCAAATCCACACCTGCTCAACTCAGACCCAGGAAGTAAACAAAGATAATTGCCTCAATCATGTGAGGCCTTTGACTGTTTATGAGTGTAACCTGAGAATGTTAGCCCACGAACTCAATAAAAGCAGCCTGGGATGAGTCAGCGGGGCTCTTGATCCTAGAGGTCTTGAGTCCCCCGGTCCCATCTTTCTCTTCAGTCTGTGTCTGTGTGTTCTTCAAGCTTGCGGCACCCGTCACTCACCTTGAGTCGCCGAGTTGATCCCGGCAGACATAGAGTAGTCAAGCTGACAAAAATTAAAGACAGAGAAAAGTTATTAAAAGCAAGAAGGGAAAAACGACAAGTAACATACAAGGGAACTCCCATAAGGGTAACAGCTGATTTCTCAGCAGAAACTCTGCAAGGCAGAAGGGAGTGGCACGATATATTTCAAGTGATGACTGGTAAGAACCTACAGCCAAGAATACTCTACCCAGCAAGGATCTCATTCAGATTTGATGGAGAAATCAAAAGCTTTACAGACAAACAAGAGCTAAGAGAATTCAGCACCACCAAACCAGCCCTACAACAAATGCTGAAGGAACTTCTCTAAGTGGGAAACAGAAGAGAAGAAAAGGACCTACAAAGACAACAACAAAACAATGAAGAAAATGGTAATAGGAACATACATATTGATAATTACCTTGAATGTAAATGGACTAAATGCACCAACCAAAAGACACAGACTGGCTGAATGGATACAAAAACAAGACCCATGTATATGCTGTCTCCAAGAGACCCACTTCAGACCTAGGGACACATACAGACTGAAAGTGAGGGGATGGAAGAGGATATTCCATGCAAATGGAAATCAGAAGAAAGCTGGAGTAGCAATACTCATATTAGGTAAAATAGACTTTAAAATAAAAAATGTTACAAGAGACAAGAAAGGACATTCCATAAAGATCAAGGGATCCATCTAGGAAGAAGAGATAACAATTATAAATATATATGCACCCAATATAGGAGCACCTGAATACATAAGGCAAATGCTAGCAACTATGAAAGAGGAAGTGCAAAGCAGAAATAGAGACACAGATGTAGAGAACAAACATATGGACACCAAGTGGGGAAAGCGGGGAGGGTTGGGGGGGAATGAATTGGGAGATTGGGATACCAAATTGTACACTCTGAATATATGTTATTTATTGTCTGTTAACTCTATCTTAATAAAAGTTTAAATATATATATATATATATCTGATATCTTTTCCATTCCTCTCATCTGTAAAAGCCTCCTGCTTTTTGTCTATTGCTCTGAAGCCTGCCCATTCTCTCAGGTCCACCTCAAAGTCATTTTCTTCCACTGGACATTCTCACTCAAACTCTGCTTCAGACAAGTGCTTCTTGACCTTTCTTTCCTTTTTACTTACTGCTTCTAACACTAATTTTAACATTTGATTATATTTTAGTTATGTCTTTTCCTAAGAAGGGATACATTCCTTAAGAGCAGAAACCTTTTTGATCACTCAAAATACTGTATATGGGATTAGGAACTCAGAACAGATATTTATTGGAAAAGATTTCTGTAGACATAAGTGGTGCCTATAAAGTGAAAGTAAGTTCTTCCATCCTGTGGTCATTCAGAAAATAGTTGCATCTTTCTTGTCCTTCGTTATCAGGCATTTGGACAGAACATCTATTAAAAATGGTTATTAATAACTTAAGATATTAGAGAAATGTCCCAGTCACATAGTATAGAAAAAAGGATTAGAATTATGGCTTTGCTTCTCACCAGCTCCATGACTTTAACAAATTTCTCAACATCACCAAGTCTCAAATGCATTATATACAATGCTGCTAATTGTGATGTCCCTATGTGGGCTTTTTGAGGTTAAATGAAAAGATACATGAAAAAGTTTTTAGTGTAATGCTATGTGAAAAGTGAATATTCAATGAATTTTTTTCTTTGTCAAACACTGTGAGAGCATTATCTATCTGTATTCAAGTCCAGTGAATACTATAAAATATATCTTAATCATAAGTGACAGGTCCAAATGAGCTAGGAAAAGTCTAGTAGGTACTATTTGTTTAATTGTTATTATTAGACACAGTGTTAGATAATTTAAATAGTAATGTTTCTTATAACTTCAAAAACTATTTGCATCTTCATAGCAATATTATAAAGTATTAATAGTTAATTTTATAGATGTGGAATTGAGAGTAAGTAATTTGCTCAAGGCCATAAATCTAATAGAATTAATCAGGCAAGACTTATAGGGTTTAAACATAAAATCAGTTTTATTTCTGTTTCCTACTATGCCTTTAAACTATCCCAGTGGACATAAACCTTCCAATGCCGGAGAAAAACTTGGACAGAATTGAGATTTTTTGGTTGTGGTAGGTAGTAGATAGTCCAGGTTAATTTGTTTCATGAACAATTTATTAATGAAAAATGCCCACTCCCATATAATCATGAACGCTTCCAACTTGATCAAAGGTAAAGCTTCTTGCCCTCTTTTCTGGCTACAACCCGTTTCTTCAAGGAAGGGGCTGTGGTCAGCCTCATCTCTCTTGCTCACTCCCTCCTCCACCTTATATCTACAACCATGAACCCCTTCAAGATTACAGGAAACAAGCTGAGGAAGGAGAGTTAGTTAAAAGATGTAGGAGAATTAATTTTTGGCTGGTACTGTTGTAAATTGGCTTTCTGCTCTCTGGCCTGGGAGATGTTTAATGTTCCTTTTTTGTGGTTTGGCACTTCCATGGAGCCTTTGGAGATCATTTCTACCACTTCCACATGTTATTATTGATGTTTGCTCACCTACAGTTTCCTAAATCTGGGCAAGTTCACTCTATTCTAAAGATCACTTACTCCTTTCTCAGCAACTATGAATTCAGTCATTTAACTTATTATTAGCTGTGCCAACTCTGGGTTGCATAGGTTTATCCTAGTGCATCAGCAACTCTTCTGCACATTCATGAAAGATACCAGCTAGCTTATCCTTTGGCTGCAGTTTTCCTAGGCAGGAGCAAGACGCTAACTTAGTGTGTCTTATAACTACTTGCGCTACATATCAAACTCTCTGAATGGTGAAAGAAGAGAATCTTCTCCCACCTCTTTCTTGCCTGTGTGTGTGTATGTCTGTGTACGGGGTGAGTTGAGGTGAGGGGGAGTTGTTAACAACTCCAAATGAGCAGCTTTATCCAAAGTTATCTACATAAGAATCCCCTAACACACCTCACCACCACATCCAGTGTACAGCATCCCACTTTTATAATCTTAGTGTTGGTGTACTGTTCAAAAGCTGCTAAGCTATTTTAGTTTAAGTCTTTGCAAAATGTGTATATGGTTGATAACTTTCTTTGAAATGGAAAATTTAAGACATGAAGTTTAAATTGAACCCATGCCTATTTATGGTCATGCTCATTCCACTTTATAGAGAAAATTAGGTCAAAGGAGAGTTTGAGGAGATTACTCAGCCTAGGTTCAGAGTGATTGCTGAAGTATAAGTATCATTTAAATTAACCAGTCAGAGAAGGCAGCAATCTTTCCTTTTTGTATTTCCTTTAGTCAAATCCAATTATACTTTCTTATTTCCAGCCCAATTATGTAACTATAAACAATATATTCTTCAATGGGATCAATATTAGGAATTGCAAAAATGGAATCTCCCAAAACATAAGATTTCAAGTGTAAGAATATCAAAAAACAAAAGCCACAAGACTTGTAAATTAGACAGTAATACAGGAAAATTGGCAGCATTCTTGAGAAGGTACCATATGGATGAATCCACAGCTGTGGCAGAAAAAAGAAAGTAGTGAAAGAAAAACAGTAAAAGAAAATATACAACGATGCATTTAGGATAGATTTTTAAACTGTTCAGGAAAGTATTTCTTCCACTCTCATGTAATCTAATATGGCAGATGCCAGAAGACATTAAGAATAAGAACAAGTAATGATATAAGAATTTCACTAGAGCTCCTGAAAGCTGCCAATTTACTAAGACAGCAGGTGAAAGAATGGATAAGGGAAATAAAGAGTATGAGAAGAAGGGGGGAGGGGAGTGACATTTTGGTGCACTTGCGCACAATTAAGAAGGAATAATGGCACCATCTAACCTTCAAAACTTCTGAGAATTGGATCACATTTAGTCCAGGACACTGCTCCATATGTTTTCCTTTGGTGTGCTTAAAGCATTCAGTGACTGGAATTAAATAAGTGAAAAAGAGCTCCATTTATGTTTCTATGGTGATTTTGGAATCACTACATTGGACATTGCTTCAAGAGCTATTTTTCTTATTCCTTTTTCCTCATCATCTTCCTTTTTATTGTTAAGAGAATTATATATAAGACCTACCCATACGTTTCATATTCAGGATCACATTTTTAAAATATTTGTATGAAGTAACCTCATACTTTTACAGTTTCTTTATTTTTATTGAGGTATAATTGACATACGTTATATTAGTTTCAGCTATACAACATAATGATTCAATATATGTACTGTGAAATGATCACAAAATGCCTAGTTAACATCTATCACATTCATAGTCACAGTTTTTTTTTTTCTTATGATGAAAACTTTCAAGATCTACTCTTAAAAACTTTCAAATATACAAGACTGTATTATTAAGTACAGTCAGCATGCTGTGCATTACATCCCCATGATTTATTTATTTTGTAACTAGAAATTTATACTTATAAATACCACCTCCAATTTTGCACACCTCCAACTGCCTCTCTGCTTTTTTTTTTTTTTTTTGGATGAATACAAGTTTAATGATACAGTACTCTTCACAGATGGCTACAGAGACTGTAAACTATAATCCAGGAATATACAACTATGCAACACAGACCAATTAGCCAGATCTAAAATAAACTGGCTTCTTACAACTTTCTTGTAAACACTGAATCCCTTCTTCTATCCAAAAATGACCATAATCTCACATGAAAATAGTTATTGTAGAGGAATAAGAAATTAAGCTTTGTGGCCAAAAGTAAAAACTGAAGGAAAAATAGCAATCCAGTAGTTTGTTGGTGAAAGCAGGAAATCTGGTACCCTTCACTGCATTGCTTTGCTCTTCTTACCTGTGCCCTTTTGGCCTCTCTTTTCAGATCTGGTTTTTTATCTATGAGCTCAGGTGTTGTTTGTGTTTCTTTAGATTCCACATACAAATAAGATTATACAATATTTGTCTTTCCCTGTCTGACTTATTTCACTTCACACAGTGCACTCAGGGTCTATCTACATTGTCACAAATGGCAAGATTTCCTCCTTTTTATGACTTAATAATATCACATCGTATATATACCACATTTTCTTTATCTATTAATTCATCAATTGACAGTTAAGTTGCTTCCATGTTTTGATTATTGTAAATAATTGCTGCCAGGAACATGGGATGCATACATCTTTTTGAGTTAGTGTTTTTGTTTTCTTTAGATAAATACCTGTAAGTGGAATTGCTGGATCATATGGTAACTCTAATTTTGAAGAACCGCAATGCTGTTCTCCACAATGGCTGAACCAGTTTGCAATTCTGCCAACAATGCACAAGGGTTCTTTTTTCTTCACACCCCCACCAACAGTTTTTATCTTGTCTTCCTGGTGTGAGCCATTCTAACAGGTATGAGATGATTTCTCATTGTGGTTTTGAGGTTTCGATTTATATTTCCTTAATGATTAGTGGTGTCTAATACCTTTTCATGTACGTGTTGGCCATCTGTATGGCTTCTTTGGAAAAAAGTGTCTTTTCAGATCCTCTGCCTATTTAAAATTCAGATTGTTTGTATTTTTGCTATTGAATTGTGTGAGTTCTTTATATATTTTGAAAATGAATTCCTTATCAGATATATGATTTGCAAATATGTTCTTAAATTCTGGAGGTTGTCTTTTCATTTTGTTAATGCTTTCCTTTGCAGTGCAGATGCTTTTTAGCTTGATGTAGTGCCACTTGTTTATTTTTGCTTTTGTTGCCTTGGCTTTTGGTGTCAATTCTAAAAAATCATAGCTGAGACTTATGTCAAGGAACTTACCACCTGTTCTTCTAGGAGTTTTATGGTTTCACATCTTAGGTTCAAATCTTTTATATATTTTGAGTTAGTTTTTGTGTATCATGTAAGATAGTGGTCCCATTTCATTCTTTTGCATGTGATTGTACAGTTTTCCCAACACCATTTATTGAAGAGACTGTCCTTTCCGCATTGTAAATTCTTGGCTGCATTGTCATAAACTAACTGACTAAATATGCATGGGTTTATTTCTGGACCCTCTGTTCTGTTCCATTGATCTATATGTTTGTTTTATGCTAGTATCATACTGTTTTGATTACTATTATTTTCTATTATAGTTTGAAATCAGGAAGCATGATGCCTCCAGCTTTGTTCTTCTTTCTCAAGATTGCCTTGACTATTTGGAGTCTTTTGTGATTCCATACAAATTTTAGGACTTTATTTCTGTGAAAAATACCACTGAGATTTTGATAGGGATTGCATTTAATATGGATTGTTTTGGATAGTATGGTTATTTTAGCAATATTCATTCTTCTGATCCATGAGCATGGAATACATTTCTATTTATTTGTATCTTCAATTTCTTTCATCATTGTTTTATAGTTTTCATTGTACAGATTTTCAGCTCTAATTTTTTATAACTAAGCATTTTATTCTTTTTGATGCATATGTAATTGGGATTTATTCCTTTTTTCTTTTTCAGATAGTTCATTGTAAGTATACTGAAACACAACTTTTTTTGTATGTTGATTTTGTATCATGCAACTAAACTGAATTTGTTTTTTAGTTCTAACAGTTTTTGTGTGTGTATGTGTACATGTGTGAATCCTTAAAGTTTTCTGTATGTATAATTATTTTATGTGCACACAGAGGCAACTGTACTTCTTTTCTTTCTGATTTGGATGCTTTTTCCCCCCTCGATTAATTCCTCTGGCTACGACTTCCAGTACTGTGTTGAATAGAAGTGGCAAAGTGAGCATCCTTGTCTTAGTCCCAATCTTAGAAGAAAAGCCTTTAGCCTTTCACCATTGAGTCTGTTGTTTACTATTGTCTTGTCATAAACATCCTTTACGATGTTGAGGTACATTCCCTCTATACCCATTTTGTTGTGAGTTTTTATCATAAATGAATCCTTCATTTTGTTACAGTTGTGTATCACATTGATTTGTGGATTTCAAACCATTCTTGCATGCCTGAAATAAATCCCTCTTGATAATGGTGTATGATCCTTTTAATGTATTGTTTAATTCAGTTTGCTAATATTTTATTAAGGATTTTTGAGTCTATGTTTATCAGGGATATTGGCTTGTAATTTTCTTTTCTTCTGGCATTTTTGTCTGGTTTTGGTTAGAGTAATGCTGGCCATGTAAAATGAGTTTGGAATATTCCCTCCTCTTCTATTTTTTTTGGAAGAGTTTGAAAAAGATTGGTATTAACTCTTCTTTAAATGTTTGGTAGAATTCACCAGTGAAACCATCTGGTCCTACACTTTTATGTACAGCTTTTAATATGTCAGTCATATGTTAATAAAGTGGTTTAACAAAATAGGCAAAAGTTCTGAATGGACACCTCACCAAAGAAATTAAATAAATAGCAAATAAGCATGAAAAGATGCTTAATATCATATGCCATTAGGAAATTGCAGGTTAAAACAACGTGATGCTGCTACACACAATTAGAATGACTAAAATCCAAAACATTGACATCACAGGCTGAAGAGGATGTGTAGCAACAGAAACTTTCATCCATTGTTTGTGGATGTGCAGAATGGTATAACCACTTTTGAAGGTAGTTTGACATTTTCTTACAAAGCTAAATTGGCTTATAGCTCAATCTAGTAATTGAGTTCCTAGGTATTTATCTGAATGGGTTGAAAACTTATGACCACAAAAATATCTGCACACAACTGTTTATAGCAGATATATTCATAGTTGCCTAATGCTCTAAACAACCAATATGTTCTTTAAAAGGTAAATGGACAAACTGTGGTGAATCCATACAATGAAATAGTATTTGAGAGTAAAAGGAAATGACCTGTCAAGCCACCAAGAGATATGGGGGAATCTTTAATGCATTTTATCAAATGAAAGCAGCCAGTCAGAAAAACCTACATACTATATGAATCCAACTATATGGCATTCTGGAAAAAGCAAAACTGTAGACATATTAAAAAGATCAATGCTTGCCAGGGTTTTGGGGGAAGGAGAAGAAGAGTGAATAGGTGGAAAAAAGGGGTATTTTTAAGGCAGTGAAACTATTCTGTATGACACTGCAATGGTGGATAAATGATACTAGGCATTTAACAAAACCTATGAAACTGTACAACACAAAGTAAACTTTAATGTAAACTATGTACATAGTTAATAACAATATATCAATGTTGGTTCATCAGTGGTAACAAATACATCACATTAATGCAATATATTAATAATACAGGAAACTGAGCAGGGGAGAGAAGGAGTATATGAAAAATCTCTTTATTATTTGCTAAACCTAAAACTTCTCTGAAAACTAAAGTCTATTACTTCCTCCAAGGAATATGGTAGTGT
The DNA here is from genome assembly GCF_030028045.1 of Hippopotamus amphibius kiboko. Classification (NCBI taxonomy): domain Eukaryota; kingdom Metazoa; phylum Chordata; class Mammalia; order Artiodactyla; family Hippopotamidae; genus Hippopotamus; species Hippopotamus amphibius. Next base: position 189,576,374 of record NC_080187.1, on the reverse strand, counting down.
CATAATTTCTCCAAAGTAATCAAGATTCACAAAATTGAAATTATGACATCAAAAAAGGAATTGAAAATATGTGCTGGATAGGTATCTAAAATGTTTGCTACAACGTTACCATACCATGCAGTAAATAATATTCTTAATATCAGCCCTGGGTGATCAAACAAATTGACTTTTTTTGATAACTTATTTATTTGGAAAATTTACCTCTGTGGAACACCTTATTCCCTGATAAAAAATAAGTCAGTCACTCACTTATGCTAGTCATTAAAAACAAAATCCTTTCATATTTTCTCACAAGATTCCTATTTGAGGATATGGCAGATGAGACATTTGATTTTGTCTGCTCGTAAGGGTCATCTTCAGAATGAGGCATTATTACTCACACTGAATGGCAGCCTCTGCTATTGTGTACAATGAGATTGTACTGCTCATTTGGAGTCTCTGGGTTAGTGAAATATGGACAATAATCAATTTTTGTGCTAATGTAATAAAAGCACAATGATATTCCATTTTATTGATTGAACACTTACTAATCGTGTTACATACATCATTACACTTAATTTGTAGCATAAGCATATGAGATAAGTATCATACACTTTTTACTGCCTCAGAAAATTTAAGTAAATTGTCCAAGGTCATACAGCTAGGAAGTGGCAAATCCAAGATTTGAGTCCAATCTTGACTCCATATGTTTTTTTTGTTCTTTAAAAACTTTATATAGTCCCTCCTTTTTTTTGGTGCTTTATGAAAGATGTTTTTTTGGTGCTCAGCAAGGGAACTAGAGTACACTAGATTGATCTAAGTAATGGAATTCCTATTTAGAGATATTACTTTGTACCAAACAGCAAACAAACATTAGGTTTTTATTGATAGCAATTAGGTAATCTTTTGTTTCCTCTTATCTGTTATCCACTCTTTTTTGCTGATGTGCTTAAAATAAAAACTCTTTGAAAGTAAATTGTGGAGGAGACAACTTATACCCACGAATGTAGTGATGCTTTGACAAATTGCCTCCAATCATATAGACTTGGAGAGACACATCAAATAACTTTAACAAAGCAAATAACTTTCCTAATGCCAAATCAGGTTTTGGGTAGAATAAGAATATCAAAAGCTCAGCTATTTTAGAAATTGGCTAGAAAGCTATTAGCCACCAACAGGCAGCATGTAGGGCTATTCCCAGTTTCAGGCCATGAAAAATCACTTTAAGTGAGAATTGGAAATTGATGCCACGTGGTAAGGAACAAAGATTGGTTAGAGGCTAGATGTTGGAGTTTAAGGAAAGTTTCCAGGCACAAACACAAACCAAACCAAAATAATCAGAAACAGGAACTAAATAACTAGAAAATTACAAGAAGGTCCAAATAATAAAGTAATAACAACATACCAGAGGTGTTAAGAAGTTACACATAGAAAGCCAATTCCCTCACTAGCAAATACATCTGTCCTTCATTTTAAGGTTCAGAGTAGTCTTGGAGTGTGAATGGGTGAAGTCCACTATCTTATCTGACCAAAGATGAGGTATAAAACAACATAGAGGGACTTCCTAGGTGGCGCAGTGGGTAAGAATCTGCCTGCCAATGCAGGGGACACAGGTTCAAGCCCTGCCCCAGGAAGATACCACATGCCATGGAGCAACTAAGCCCGTGTGCCACAACTATTGAGCCTGCGCTCTAGAGCCCATGAGCCACAATTATTGAGCCCATGTGCCGCAACTACTGAAGCCCACGTGCTTAGAGCCTGTGCTCTGCAACAAGAGGCCAACACAATGAGAAGCCCACGCACCACAAGGAAGAGTAGCCGCTGCTCGCCACAACTAGAGAAAGCTTGTGTTCAGCAACCAAGACCCAACACAGCCAATAAAATAAATAAATACATAAATAAATAAATACATAAAAAAAACAACATAGAGGTGGACTTGAGAACAGCTCTCCAAATTTCAGATATTTTATTCACTTAATTATCTCCTTTATATATCCTTTGGTCGAGATGAAATTAACTTAATTTTCTATTGTAACTTGGTTTACTCATGAATTTAACATCTTTAAAATATATTTTAATGCTATAAGTTCAAGCCAATTTGCAGAATATAAAAGAACATGGTTGATGTTAAAATATCAAAATAATGCTGACACTCCACTAAAGGTTGTAACATTCAAATGGAAGTTTCAAGCATGATAATAAAAACTATTTTTAAAAGTTTCTTTGCTTGTTTTTTCATTTGCCTTCTCTGCATTCCAAATTAATACCATGACTTGAAGGTTCTAGCCTAAATAGGAAGAAATATGGCATGCATATTTCTATGATTTAAGGACAAACATTATTTGCAGACCTCATTAAGGAACGATAGATCCCATTGTTATCTGTGGAAAGTCAAGGAAGGCAGCATATGATAAAGAAGAAGAACAAGAAAATTACTCAGATCAGTACACTTTAATTGGCTGTAGGACTTTGTAGAAGATGCTTCCTCTTATTTAGCCCTCAGTTCTATCACTACCTGAAAAAGAGGAGGTCACTCCAAGAATAGACGATCTCACCACTTGAAAGCTGGCAGGCATTATAATCTATGTAAAATACAAAATCAAGTATGAACTTCCAATTTCAGCTCTAACAGGTAGAGTTTGGAAGTTGTCATCCCTCTCTTTACAGTAAGATAAAATGGAACAAACTGAAAATCAACACTATTTTAAACCATCAGAGTCCATAGGATGTGGAACAACACATGATGCTGAAATCTGAAGAGACAGGCAAATCCAGTCAGAGCCAAGATCTGCTTCCTTGGAACAGAAGCGACTAGGGCCACAAACTGCACACTTAAATGGCTATTTTTGACAAATTGCTGAAGACTGAGAGTAATCGCATGAGAGTGAGAAATTTCTGGGTGCTGCAGGCTTTAGAGGAGCCCGTACTTTCATGGCCTTTAATTTTAAGAATGCTATCAAATTCTCATGGTGAAGATTTTAGAGAGATTTCCTTCTGGCTCCTGATAGTATAAGGGGAAGAGTAATCATTGTTAAATGTGCCCACAGTATTCTCCATAACAAAGACTTACTCTCCAGAGAAAAATACTTTACCAGAGATTTATTCCACCCAGAAGAGGGGCATTTCTCCAATTTAAGCCCCCTTCAGCCTTACTGTCTCATTTAAGGGGGAAAAAAGTTTACCAATGGAGAAACACATGTGAAAGTAGAGACAAAAACAAGAACACAAGAAGAATTTGTAGCCTCTAGCACCTACAACACTAATCAATAAGTAAGACCCATCTCCTAGCCAGATTAACAAAATCCTCATACAAAAGGCCTATTTAACTCAATATCCATTATCCAATACAATACGTCCAGCTTTCAACAAAAAATTACAAAGCATATTAAAAGGAGAGATAACAACACAGCCAGAAGGAACAAAGCAAATATCAGAAGGAGACTCAGATAAGACAAAGATATTGCAATTTTAACATAGGACATGAAAAAGAAAAAGAAAAAAAAAGACACATAGCGTTTGCCAAGATCACTAGTTGAAAAGTAGATAATATGCAAAAACAAATTGGTAATATAAGCAGAGAGATAGAACTTCTATGAAGAACATCAAAAGGAAATGATGGAAATAAAAATGTAAGAGAATTACAGTTAAAAGAACTGCAATCCTCAGATGCTATTTAAGAAGAAGTTGCTAATGAAATCCAAAGACAACAAATACTGGAGAACATTTTAGCCTCTGACACCACAACTACAGTGAACAGTAAACAGAGCCCAACTCCCTCCTAGCCTAATGAATATAAACTTCACACTGAAGACTTATGTATCTCAGTTCCTTTTGCCCAATACCTAATGACTAGATTTCAGTGAAAAATTACAAGGCATGCTAGAAGGCAGCAACAACAACATACAGAGTCTGAGGAGACAAAGCAAACATTACAGTATGTAATGACACAAATTAAGTTCAGATTCCGATATGGCAGACATTTTGAACAGGAAATTAAAATAACTATGATTACTATACTAAGGGCTCTAACAGAAAAAGTGGACAACATGCAAGAGTAGATTGGAAATGTACTCAGATTACAACAAAAAATCAAAGGAAATACTATAAATCAAAAACATTGTTAACAGAAATGAAGTTTGCCCTTGATGTGGTCATCACTAGACTGGACACAGCTGAGGAATCATGAGCTTGAAGATATGTCAAGAGAAACTGAAAAAAAAAAATGAAAAAATTGGATATTGAACAGAATATTCAAGAACCATGGGACAATTACAAAAGGTATAAAATACACAAAATGGGAGTGCCAGAAGAAAAAAGAGAGAAGGAATAGCAGAAACATTTTAAGTAATAATGGCTGCTAACTTTCCAAAATTAATTTCAGCTACCAAACCAGCAGTCTAAGAAGCTCAGAGAACACCTAGCAGGAAAATACCAAGAATATCATATCCAAACCAGGAAGTCAAACAAAGAGAAAGTTTTCAAAGAAGCCAGAGAGACCAAAAAACAAACAAGCAAACAAAACCTACCTATGGAAGAACAAGGGAAATAATTCCATTGGCCTTCTTTTCAGAAACTGTGCAACCAAGAAGAAAGTAGAGTGAAATAGTTACTGTTGAAAGAAAAAAATACTGAAATACTCTGTATCCAGTAAAATTATCCTTCAAAAGTGGGAGAGGAATATTTTTTAACAACTTTTATTGAGATACAATTGACATACAATAAACTGCATATATTTAAAGTGTACAATTAGGTATTTTTTTTTCTTATTAGTAATGTATATATAGCAATCCCAATCTCCCAATTCATTCCCTCCCAACCCCCCACCCCCCCACTTTCCCCACTTGGTGTCCATATGTTTGTTCTCTATATCTGTGTCTCTGTTTCTGCCTTGCTAACCAGTTCATTTGTACCATTTTTTATATTCCACATATATGTGTTAATATACGATATTTGTTTTTCTCCTTCTGACTCACTTCACTCTGTATGACAGTCTCTGGGTCCATCCATGTATCTACAAATGTCCCAATTTCATTCCTTTTTAAAGCTGAGTAATATTCCATTGTATATAAGTACCACATCTTCTTTATCCATTCATCTATTGATGGACATTTGGTTTGATTCCATGTCCTGGCTCTTGTAAATAATGCTGCAGTGAACATTGGAGTGCATGTGTCTTTTTGAATTATGGTGTTTTCTGGGTACATGCCCAGTAGTGGGATTGCTGGGTCATATGGTAACTTTATTTTCAGTTTTGCAAGGAACCTCCATACTGTTCTCCATAGTGGCTGTATCAATTCACATTCCCACCAACAGTGCAAGAGAGTTCCCTTTTCTCCACACCCTCTCCAGCATTTACTGTTTGTAGACTTTCTGATGATGCCCATTCTAATGGGTGTAAGGTGATACCTCATTGTAATTTTGATTTGCATTTCTCTAATAATTAGTGATGTTGAGCAGCTTTTCATGTGCCTCTTGACCATCTATATGTCTTCTTTGGAGAAATGCCAATTTAGGTCTTCTGCCCATTTTTTAGCTGGGTTGTTTGTTTTTTTGATATTGAGCTGTGTGAACTGTGTATATATTTTGGAGATTAATCCTTTGTCTGTTGATTTGTTTGCAAATATTTTCTCCCATTCTGAGGGTTGTCTTTTCGTCTTGCTTATACTTTCCTTTGCTATGCAGAAGCTTTTAATTTTCATTAGGTCCCACATAGTTATTTTTGTTTTTATTTCCATTACTCTAGGAGGTGGGTCAAAAAAGATCTTGTTGTGATTTATGTCAAAAAGTGTTCTTCCTATGTTTTCCTCTAGGAGTTTTATAGTGTCTGGCCTTACATTTAGGTCTTTAATCCATTTTGAGTTTATTTTTGTGTATGGTGTTAGGGAGTGTTCTAATTTCATTCTTTTATATGTAGTTGTCCAGTTTTCCCAGCACCACTTATTGAAGAGACTGCCTTTTCTCCATAGTATATCCTTGGCTCCTTTGTCATAGATTAGTTGACCATAGTTTATCTCTGGGCTTTCTATCCTGTTCCATTCACCTATATTTCTGTTTTTGTACCAGAACCATACTGTCTTGATTACTGTAGCTTTGTATATAGTCTGAAGTCAGGTAGTCTGATTCCACCAACTCCATTTTTTCCCTCAAGATTGCTTTGGCTATTTGGGGTCTTTTGTGTCTCCATACAAATTTTAGTATTTTTTGTTCTAGTTCCGTGAAAAATGCCATTGGTAGTTTGATAGGGTTTGCACTGAATCTGTAGATTGCTTTGGGTAGTATAGTCATTTTCACAATGTTGATTTTTCCAATCCAAGAACATGGTATGTCCCTCCATCTGTTTGTGTCATCTTTGATTTCTTTCATGAGTATCTTATAGTTTTCTGAGTGCAGGTCTTTTACCTCCTTGGTTAGGTTTATTCCTAGGTATTTTATTCTTTTTGTTGCAATGGTGAATGGGATTATTTCCTTAATTTCTTTTTCTGATCTTTCATTGTTAGTGTATAGAAATGCAAGAGATTTCTGTGTGTTAACTTTGTATCCTGCAACTTTACCAAATTCATTGATTAGCTCAAGTAGTTTTCTGGTGGCATCTTTAGGATTTTCTATGTATAGTATCATGTCATCTGCAAACAGTGACAGTTTTACTTCTTTTCCAATTTGGATTCCTTTTATTTCTTTTTCTTCTCTGATTGCTGTGGCAAGGACTTCCAAAACTATGTTGAATAGTAGTGGTGAGAGTGGATATCCTTGTCTTATTCCTGATTTTAGAGGGAATGCTTGCAGTTTTTCACCATTGAGAATGATGTTTGCTGTGGGTTTGTCATATATGGCCTTTATTATGTTGAGGTAGGTTTCCTCTATGCCCACCTTCTGGAGAGTTTTTATCATAAATGGGTGTTGAATTTTGTCAAAAGCTTTTTCTGCATCTATTGAGATGATCATGTGGTTTTTATCCTTCAATTTGTTAATATGGTGTATCACATTGATTGATTTGCATATATTGAAGAATCCTTGCATTCCAGGGATAAACCCCACTGGATCATGGTGTATGATCCTTTGAATGTGTTGTTGGGTTCTGCTGGCTAGTATTTTGTTGAGGATTTTTGCATCTATATTCATCAGTGATATTGGTCTGTAATTTTCTTTTTTTGTAGTATCTTTGTCTGATTTTGGTATCAGGGTGATGGTAACCTCATAGAATGAATTTGGGAATGTTCCTTCCTCTGCAATGTTTTGGAAGAGTTTGAGAAGGATGGGTGTTATCTCTTCTCTAAATGTTTGATACAATTCACCTGTGAATCCATCTGGTCCTGGACTTTTGTTTGTTGGAAGATTTTCTATTTTGGTTTCAATTTCATTACTTGTGATTAGTCTGTTCATATTTTGTATTGGGAGAGGAATACTTTTACAGACAAACAAAAGACGAAAGTTGAGCATATGCGTCACAAGGAGGCCTGTGTTGCAAGAAATGCTCAAAGAAGCTCTTAGAAGAAAAGGAAAATGATATAGGTCAGAAACTTAGATCTACATAAAAAAAGAAGAATATTAGAAAAGCAATAAATAAAAGTAAAAATCAAATCTTTTTTTTATTTGTGGTTGCTCTAACATTTGAACAGTTTGTTTCAAACAATTGCAACAATGTATGAGGTGATTATAGCTTATGGATGAGTGAAATGAATAATAGGAATGTAATAAAGGAAGGAGGAAAGAATTGGGAATACTCTAAGGCAGCAGTCCCTGACCTTTTTGATGCCAGGAACCAGTTTCGTGGAAGAAAATTTTTCCATGGCTGGGGGGAGGGGGATGTTCAGGCAGTAATGTGAGCCATGGGGAGTGATGGAGAGCAGCAGGTGAAGCTTCACTCCCTTGTCTGCCACTCACCTGTGCTGTGTGACCTGATTCCTAACAGGCTGCAGACTGGTACTGGTCCACGGCCTGGAAGTTGGGAACCCCTACTCTAAGGTATCTACACTCACCATGAAGTGGTATAGTGTTATTTAAAAGTGGATTTGGATATGTTGTAAACATATATATCAAACTCTAGAGCAACCATGAAAAAATTTAAAAGAGATGTACAATTGATATGCTAAAAGAGGAGAGAAAATGGAATTATGCAAAATTCTCAATTAAAATCAAAGAAGGCAGAAAATAATGAAAGACAAAAATAAATCACAGATGGAGAAAAATAAACCCTTCTACACTATTGGTGAGAATGTAAATTGGTACAGCCACTATGGAAAACAGTATGGAGGTTCCTTAAAAAACTGAAACTAGAAACAATAAATGCTGGAGAGAGTGTGAAGAAAAGGGAACCCTCCTGCACTGTTGGTGGGAATGTAAATTGATACAGCCACTGTGGAGAACAGTATGGAGGTTCCTTGAAAAACTAAATAGAACTACCATATGACCCAGCAATCCCACTACTGGGCATATACCCTGAACAAACCGTAATTCAAAAAGATACATGTCCCACAGTGTTCATTGCAGTACTATTTACAATAACCAGGACATGGAATCAACCTAAATGCGCATCAACAGATGAATGGATAAAGAAGATGTGGCACATGTATGCAATGAAATGTTACTCAGCCATAAACAGGAATGAAACTGAGTTATTTGTAGTGAGGTGGATGGACTCAGAGTCTGTCATACAGAGTGAAGTAAGCCAGAAAGAGAAGAACAAATGCCGTATGCTAATGCAGATATATGGAATCTAAAAAACAAACAAAAACCCGTACTGATGAACCTAGGGGCAGGACAAGAATGAAGACGCAGGGATGAGGTGAGAGGGTAGCATAGACACATATATACTACCAAATGTAAAATAGATGGCTAGTGGGAAGCAGCTGCATAACATAGGGAGATCAACTCAATGCTTGGTGATGTCCTAGAGGGGTGGGATAGGGAGGAGGGGAGGGAGGCTCAAGAGGGAAGGGATATGGCATATATATGTAAATACAGCCAATTCACTTTATTGTACGCTGGAACCTGCACAACATTGTAAAACAATTACATTCCACTGAAGATCTAAGGAGGGACTTCCCTGGTGGTGCAGTGGTTAAGAATCCACCTGTCAATGCAGGGGCCACCGGTTTGATCCCTGGTCTGGGAAGATCCCACGTGCCAAGGAGCAACTAAGCCTGTGAGCCACAATTACTGAGCCTGTGCTCTAGAGCCCACAACTACTGAGCCCACATGCCACAACTACTGAAGCCTGCATGCCTAGAGCCTGTGCTCTGCAACAAGAGAAGCCACTGCAATGAGAAGCCCGTGCACCACAACGAAGAGTAACCCGCACTCACCACAACTAGAGAAAGCCCACACGCAGCAATGAAAACCCAACACAGCCAAAATAAATAAATAAATAAATAAAATTAAAAAATAAAAGATCTGAGGAAAAAAGAAAAAGATTTCAATAGAAAAGTGGTGGGACATTCAAGTTGGGATAATTTGAGGAGAATGTAATAAAAAAAAAGAAGGCTATTAAAAAAAAACCTGAAAGTTGAGCTACCATATGATCCTGCAATCCCACTCCTGGGCATATATCTGGAGAAAACTGTAATTCAAAAAGATAAATGCACCCCAATATTCATTGCAGCACTATTTACAATAGCTGAGCCATAGAAGCAACCTAAGTGTCCATCAACAAAGGAATGGATAAAGAAGTAATGTTCTGTATAGGCAATGGAATATCACTCAGCCATAAAAAAGAATGAAATAATTGCATGTCCAGCAACATGGATGGACCTAGAGATTATCACACTAAGTGAAGTAAGCCACACAGAGAAAGACAAATATCATATGGTATTTTTTTATATAAATTTATTTATTTATTTATTTACTTATTTATTTTATTGGCTGTGTTGGGTCTTTTTTGCTGTGTGCAGGCTTTCTTTTTAGTTGCAGTGAGTGGGGGCTACTCTTCGTTGTGGTGCGCAGGCTCCTCATTGCCGTAGCTTCTCTTGTTGCGGAGCACGGGCTCTAGGTGTGTGAGCTTCAGTACTTGCAGCACATGGGCTCAATAGTTGTGGCTCACGGGCTCTAAAGCGTAGGCTCAATAGTTGTGGCGCACAGGCTTAGTTGCTCCACAGCATGTGGGATCTTCCTGGAGCAGGGATCGAACCCGTGTCCCCTGCTTTGGCAGGCGGATTCTCAACCACTGCGCCACCTAGGAGGCCCTCATGTGGTATTACTTATATGTGGAATCTAAAGAAAAAAAAGACACAAATAAACTTATTTACAAAACAGAAAGACTCACAGACAAAGCAAAACTTATGGTTACCAAAAGGGAAAGTGGGGGGAGGGATAAATTAGGAAGTTGAGATTAACATATACACACTACTATATATAAAATAGATAACCAACACGGGCCTACTGTATCGCACAAGGAACTATATTCAGTATTTTGTTATAACCTATAAGGGAAAAGAATCTGAAAAAGAATATATATATGTATATATATATATATAAACTGAATCACTGTACTGTACGCCTGTAACTAACATAACGTAAATCAACTATACTTCGATAAAATATATATATGTATTTAAAAAAATAATTCTGAGTTAGGAAAGAAGTGATTTAAAGAAACACCTTTTGTGTAAATAAATAAATAGATAAATAGATCAATCAATCAATCACAGATGCTATAGAAAATCTAAAGAATTAAGATACTAAAAAGAGTTTATGTACAGTTAGGATAAAAAAATTTTCAAAGGCTGACATAAAGGCAGAAGCTATAGAGAAAAAGAAAAATAGATTTTAACACAAAAGTAAATTTTTTATGAGTTTTAAATGCATAAATACAATTTTAAAGGAGAGCAATATAATTAACATGATAAAGGATTGTCATAATATATAATGACCACTTACAGATCAATATGAAAACAATGCAAACTTCAATGGAAACTGGACAAAGGGAATAAATAGGTGTTTTGAAAAAAGAACAAATTTTTAGTCAATATACGAGTTTATTTGTTTTATGAAGAATTAAATAAATGTAAATTTAAATATGGCAGATCTTTTTCTTAGAAATGCTCTAAAGATCCAAAACATTGATCATATCTAATATTAACAAGAATCAAGAGATATAATTATCACCATTTTTTTTCTAAAAGGTACTTTGGCAATATATTATAAAAGCCTCCAAAATTTGTCAATCTATTGACCCAAGAATTATGTTACTAGGAGTTTAACTGGAAAAGTAAACACAAATACATAAAAGCATATGTTTAAAGTTCATAGAATTATTTCTCTTAAATTAACATTTTGGAAACACCTACATCTCCAATAATATGACTTATTTAAAGGAATCATATATATTCAGAAACAGAAATGCTATTCATCCAATAAAAAACAGGTGTAGATTCTAGGTGATGTGGATTTTTGTAATATATTGTTAAGTAGCAATGTATTTCCTTAGACTATAGCTATTGCTTCCCTGTTATAATGTATGGTAACATTTATAAGCTTTTCTTTTGCACATTTTCTATAGACTGATTTTAATCTTAGTAGTCGCTTTGGTACTATAAATTCTGTGTAAACTTCTCATATATGATTTGTCACTTTGGATTGATACCCTCTTGACTCTGAAGCACTATAGGAGTAGTAATCAGCAACTTATTCTATGTCACACTTTCTTTATACCTTTCCAGATATTGGTTGGCTGTATCATTTCTATGGTGTCCAGGCACATAACACTTTTATTCTACTCTTTTTTATATTTTTATTTTAAAAAATTTTATTCTATTCTCTTCATTCTAATCTTTACATTTATTTTACTCTTCGTTTTAAAGTTAAATATAATTAATGCCTACCACCAATCCTTTTCCACTAGTTTTCAAAGTCATTTATTAGTTTTCTGAAGCTCATTCTTCAATAATTTCCTCAAGGAAAAACTCATAATTAAAATATTCCCTGTTTGCCTTTAGCCTATCTACCTGAATATTGGCTTGGCTGAGTATAAAGTCCTTGGTTTACACTTTTTTTTGTTAAGTATTTCGTGACTATCTTCCCATTATTTTCTGGCATTGAATGTTGCTGTGGAGAAATCTGAAGCCAGTCTGATATCTTTTTGCCTAAAAAGTGACTTGAACTCACTACAATTAACCAAAGGGTTTTCTTTTCTTCCTTTATATTCGTTAAGTTTACCAGGATATATCATAGTGTTAAATGTTGTGTTGATTTTTTCCTGAGATATTACTTTCAATTTGAATATTGTCTTTTTTGCTGTTGTTTTTTTCAGGAACACTTTAAAAAATATTAGCTTTAAATATTTGTTTTATTAAATTATTTTAATTTACTTTTTAGTGTTATTTTCTCACTTATCTTTTTCTGTCTAGTCTTTTAAAAATCTTTATTTCCATTTTACTTTAACCACTTTGTGTATTTTATCCTTCAAGTTTTCCAACATAATATGGTATCCTTTTTGTTCCCTTAAATTTTGTCTTCCTTTTTATGATTAATTTTTCCCTTTTTTTTTTCTGGATCCAGTCAATTTATATTTATCCATATCTTAAATTGATGTTCTTTATTATTTGTAGTCCTTCACAGGGGCAGTTTCTATATAAAGATACTTAAAATTAATAGTGAAATATTTGCTCACCATTTGTATGTGCTGTATGAAAATGTTTTTCTGCAGTGTTCTTTTTTAAAAAAAAATTCTGCTATTCTTTTCCATCCTTTTTTCTTACAATGTATTTGTGTTAATGCTATACCAGTTTATTTGTTATTACTCATCATTGAATAAATAATATATTTCGGGAACTGTAATATATAGAAAGTACTGATGTATAGGGAGATACTCTCAGTCTTTTAGGCTTCACCTCAAAGGGATTTTTTTTCTTCTTTACTACCACAGGAAAAAATAGCTTCCTTCAAATAATGTTTTTTGGATTTTTTAACCTACTTGTGTAAACTCCCCTTTAGCTTTTCTCAATGAAACAAAGTTCCTAACAGCTTTTGCTGTTAGTCCTCCTCAATCTCATTCCTGCCTCTATTGTTACAATGAAGGGGTAAATTTTGCAATCCAGAGCAAGTCCCTCACTTTCAAGAAATGTAATTTTTTTTCCTGATGTTTTCTGAGGTCTTCTGCCACTAGACTAACCTCTTCTCATCATCTCTTTGTTTCTTTATGGTGACTTTTGTCTAAGCTTAACAATTCCATGTATTTATAGTCTTTAGTTCAAATATGTCTCAGAATTTCTCTGAAAATGTAGTTTTCTTTTCCTTTGTCCCAGAATGAATTTTTATATGGTTTCTAGAAGGAGAAAAGGAAAGATTCTGCCTTATACAAGAGTATTTATAATAATTTCCTGATACCATTCTCCTTAACAAGGATTTATGATTTACTAGCTATCTGTTTAAATTTATATTTACTGGATTTAATGCAATTGATGAACAAACAATTAGATACTTAATATTGTATTCCATGAAATATAAAATTGAAAATTTGGAGTTAAGACATTGTAAGTGGGACTGCCAGCAACTTCAACAACCTAGCAAAAATGTTTATGGCTATAAGATACAGATATTACAATATGTAGAAGAGATGCAAATCTGACCTGAGGGTTCTTCAAGTAACATGGTTTATGATTATTTTTTCATTATCTCCAAGTCAATCTCTTCCAAATAGTCCCACCTTTTTTTTTTTTAACAAATTTATTTATTTACTCGCTGCTTTGGGTCTTCGTTGCTGCATGTGGGCTTTCTCTAGTTGTGGCGAGTGGGGGCTACTCTTCATTGTGGTTTGCAGACTCCTTATTGTAGTGGCTTCTCTTGTTGTGGAGCATGGGCTCTAGACATGCGGGCTTCAGTAGTTGTGGCACACAGGCTCAATAGCTGTGGCTCATGGGCTCTAGAGCACAGGCTCAATAGTTGTGGTGCATGGGCTTTGTTGCTCCATGGCACGTGGAATCTTCCTGGAGCAGGGTTCGAACCTGTGTCCCCTGCATTGGCAGGCGGATTCTTAACCACTGTGCCACCTAGAAAGTCCCCACCTTTAATTTTTATCTAACAATCTTCTAGATGACTGAGCAACTCCAAAGTGTGTCTTCTCATAGCTCTCACATACATCCAAAAGATTCCACTAACAACTGTTTATTAGAGGTTTACAATCTGATTCCAGTCATGACTTGACTAACAGAGAGAATATATAGTTTTTAGATTTAAAGAGTTAAAGCAAAGAATATAGGATTTAAAATTTTACATTAAAGAATTATATTATTTTTTTCTACCTTGGAATCAAATCCAGCAATGAATGTGAAGGCTTATTATGTCTGTCACAGAGAAAGAGCATCATAGTTGTTTTCTTGTTTTTTATTACATATCATCACTCTTATTGTTATTTGCTAGGGAATATAATAAGGGCTTTTATCCCAAATAATTTTTTCATACTGAAAACAGAAAGATGGTTTAAAAAATTTTATGCCAAATAGTCAGTGTTTTATTAAAGAAGAAAGCTATGTATGAATGTATGATTGGCACAAAATTTTTTTTTACTTCCAAGGTTGATCAGGTGGTAGAACTTGATAAACAAAATATTTTCTGAATGAAACCAGTATCTGAAGTCACTATAGTATTTTTGGCTCTTATTTACTCATTTCCAGCACATATGACATAGAATAAAGTAAAAAAAGCACCATTAACAAATATAAGTAAATTTGGAATACAGTCATTTTTTCAGAACAACCAAAGCATTTAGTGAAATGAGATCAGTGTGACTATCTGGGAAATATAAATTTTGATAATTTTTCTCTAAAGCAACTTGGTAAGTTAAGAGCCTTTAAAATGCCTATATCGTTTCAATTAGTATTTTACTTAATAATTTAAGAAGATACTCAATGAAAAATTGTTTATAATAAAATCAGAAGAAAACTAAATGCCAAATAATAAACTCTTAAAAATAGTATACTCATGTAATAGAATGTCATGTAGTCATTGACAAAAATAATTTAAAAGTTTTTTCTACATCATGGATAATGTTTCACATTAAAATTTGAAATTGAATTGAAAATGCAGGCTATATAATTTTTGTGTCACCAATTACATAAAATTAATATAAAGAGAAAACATAGTAAAGGAAATCCAGTAAAATATAAATGATAGTTATTTCTAGATTGTGGGAATAATGGTAGTAGTATTTACATTCTTGTTGTATAATTTTTCTAAACTTTCTACAACCCGTATATGTTTATAATTATAATTTGAATTTTTTGATAATATAATAATAAAATGAGTATAATTTAAAGTATTTCAGACTGAAAGGAAATTTTTTCCTGTATTAAGCTTCCTCTCTTAGCAAATGTCAAGATATTTTAATATTATCAAATCTTTCTTATATGAAATTTGTATTTTCAAATGTCTCATTTTACTCTGAGAAGTATCTCCCATTCTCTGAATTACCAAGCTATAATTACTTTGATCAGATTCTAAGCATTAAAAAGCTATTAAAGCTGTGGTATAACTTCCTCTACTGTGACATTTAAACATATCTCTTCCATTATCTTTGAGGTATAATCCACCTTGTTGGGAGAACTGATCAGATTCTTACATAAAATGTTTCATATATTAGTATATTTCAAGTCATACTTAATAAGAAGAGACTTTTACTTGCTTCATAGTGAACTATGAACCTTCTGACCTGCTTATCAGTGTGTATAAGGTCTTTGCTCAGGCTATGTTGTTTCTCTAACATTTTCAAAAGTTCTGTGATTTTAAAGAATTAACTATATTTTTATGAATCTAGATATATTTAGCAAGTTATACTGGGCTTTTCTGTAAATAAATAGCATCTTCTAACTTATGGCCCTCAAAGTTCCAAGCGCTTTAATTCCTTCTCTTAAAGGGTTATCAATATTATTAGGTACTTATTGTTTATTTTTTTAAAAATTGAATGAGTAATTATACATTACTTACAATGTATAAGCACTGGTTGATTCTATGGGTGTTACAAAGTTGAGCAAGACATTGGAGCAGATTTTCAAAAACACATAATTAAGGAGAAACATACAGTTAAATATGAGGCAAACTCTGATAAAAGCTGTAATAAAAGAACTAATGAGTTGCTTTGCAAATATAGGGATGGAAGAAGTTATTTCTAACAGAATGGATGCACACAGACTTCCTTCGTAGGCAAGATGTCTCATTTGAAGGAAAGGATGTCTCATACCTTGACAACCAATGAAGGTGACTGCAACGCAGTGGGAATGGGATTTATACTAGAGAATCGTTGTGTATAGGCCAGTTAATTTTGCAGTTTAGCAGCCTGCATTCTAATACTAGAAATCCTTTTGACAAAAGCTGGTTCTAGTCACAATGAAAGAGCACAAAGCCATCTCTACTGCTGGAAAACAAAACAAAGATTTCCTTCTGATAATTTGGGGATGGTGGCTACAGCTTTATGTATGAAGGGTGCAAGTTTGTTCACTGGGTTGATGGCTCCATTTGTCATACTCTATTGGCAATATTCCATTGACCTAATTACGATCATCTATAATTGCATGGCTCACAATGTCATCATGACTTCAATGGAGTTTTCTAAAAGTTAAAGGAGACAATATTCAGTAATCAATATTATATTTAGGAACAGTATCTAATTAAATTACCCTTGATGAATAGAGAATGCCTTTGTACTGGTTACATCATTTTTGAGGTCAGATTCCTCAGTTAACCATTATACTAACACTGAGCAAGGAGACTGAGGCTGGTGATTCTTTTTGCCAAGTTTCTGGAATTCATCAATTAATAATGCAATCTCAGGGGTACATTTTAATTTTTCTTTTATTTTGCCTCGTACTTAGCTCTAGTAAGGGATAAGGGCATAAGAGTCCTGGTCATGCCTCCAAACAGAGCTACAATCAGTTAATGTAATCTGTCCAGAGCCAGCTAAATGAAAGTTCAAGAAAAATGGAAAAATGGGTTTCAGAAAATAGCTGACTCCAGGAAAGCTAAGGTTAAAGGAAATGTATTTATTCTGAAAAGCATCTATTAATCAGGACTCTGTCTATTTGATTAAAAGCTCTTTCGGTAAAAAGCAACAGAAATCCATTTAAACTAACTTATGTATAAAAGGGAATTCATTTTAAGAACAAGGAAGTATGCCCTAGTCACACCAGGACTGATATCAGGAAATGGGAAAATCAGGCATGAAGGCAGGTATTTTCAATCTGTATGTCCTTCTGTATTACTTCCTAATTACTTCTTGTCTTTGCCTCTGTATTCAGGTTCAGCCTGCTCCTTTTGTGTGTGTATGATTTGATGTGCACATGATGAAAGTTGACCATACTACAGTGACAGTGTTGGTTATAAATTTGTTTTTCTTCCAAGTTCAAGTGGTATTGGACACTGACATGTGTGACCTAATCCGAAATTTTTGGAGGATCCTAATTGGCACAGTGGGAATCAAGTGTCTACCCCATGTGCTTTTAGATGTAGCCAGTTGTGCAGTCTCACATAATATAAGCACAGCTGCACATGTGGGGCGTTTCTACAAAAGTCTCTCCTTCTGGGAAACTATGCCTGAAAGTTTCTGTCATACTGCTTTAATAAGGACTTTTCTTGAGGAGGATGAGAATTTACATGAGATGTTAAATATCATACAGCACATAAGTGGCAAAACTGGAATCAGCCTTAGGTCTGTCTCTCTCCAAAGCTCCTTTCCATTTCCAAATTCACAGAGGAAAGAAATGTACTAAAGTTTGTTCTTCTAATTTTAAGAAAGATTGTTCACAATGGTACAGGTAACAGAGACATTCACAGTGTGAGGAAAAATTTTCTGAACATCTTTGAGAATGCAATAAAGGCTAGGCTAACACTAAAACCGTAGAGGCTTTGGAATCGTGCTGCCCAGAATCTTGCTGAAGAGAGTATAGGAGACCAATGCCCCTCTCTGAATCCACCTCTGAGTTTTCACAGGGGACAGACTTTTCCGTTACTGTTTCCAGTTCATGACTGAGCACAGGAGGCAGGTAACCAGTGGTGTTCATTCCTACAGGTCGGGGCCTCCTCTAACAGTCAACAGTGACTTGATACCCCCTATCGACCTAAACATCCCTAGAACTGTGCTTCAGCCTGAAACTCTTCCTACCTGGTATTCCTTCCTGTTCTCTTCTTTCAAAGGTATCAAACCTGCATTTCAGTCTGGAGGCTTTCCTTGCCTACACCTTCCTTCTCCTCTTCACCCTTCACAGGTGTTTCCTAAAACAAAACTTTTGGAAGAACTGTAAAAAAGGAAAGAAAAGAAGTATTAAAATTAAAGGTAGAAGCAATTGGAAAATGAATTAAAATAAAGTTCTTTCCTTATTGTTTATGGGAAGTTATAGGACTTTCCCCTGATTTCATTTGAATTTTTAGAATAGCAATTATTTCTTTCCCTCATGAGGGAAACACATATATAGCATATATAACACATATGTCAAAAGAATAATAATGCAGAACTTTAAAGATACAAAATAAAATTAACTCATAAGTTACTGTTATTAAATTTTAATATATTGTCCAGTCTTTTTGTTATGATTATTTTTTTTCTAAATTAGGATTAAATTAAATAAACTTCGGATGTTTTTCATCTTGCTAATCTTATGGTGTCAACACTTCCAATGTCATTAAATCTATATTTTCTTTTCAATTGACAGTATAGATTTATACTAAGGATCTTCTAATAATTTCTCATTGTATCCCTCTTTTCATTCTTAGTGACGCTTCTGGACATAAGGTGCAAGTAGTAGCTATGATTGTAAAAAAGATGAAGATAAAGCTGCTGGGATTTTTGGCATTAGAGGTAGACCTGGCATCATGAGGGGTAGGGTAAGGGTGATCTAAGAACCACTAGAAATGCAGAGGAGGGAGAGGCATTAATAACCTTTTGTCTTTCAAAACTGCTCTAAAGCCTTCCTACCCAAGGAAAGTGCCCTGGTGAGACTCTCCCAAATTATAGCAAGTACCTTAATATAACTGATTGCTGGGTCTGCTGTCGTGCTCCAGATGGTCACCAGTTCCCTTAACGTTACTGAGAAAGTCTACTGGAAATTGGAAATAGCAAGGATGGCCCTCGTTTCTTTACTGCCCGTGCAAAATACCTTCTGATGATCCCCCCCACACACACCACCCGACACAGTCATTCCGAGAAACAAGCAAATTTCCCCTCCCCAACCCCTGGTAGGATGAACTAACAGGGCAGATTTAGACTGACTACCCTAAGGTGGTCCCTCCAAAAATGAGGACAAGACTCAATTATTGGAACTCATTTGGGAACCCTAAGGCCTATGGCCAGTGGAGAGTCCACATTGGAAGCATTGTCTACCTGTACATCCTGGTTTAGTTATAAACGACACTTTCTTTCCGGGGTGGGTGGGGAGGGGGTGGTATGCCTCTGTGCCCCTGAGAATTTGCTTCCTGTGAGGGAAACAGGCAGTATCTTGTCTCCCCCCAGAGAACAAAGTAACTTTTACCTTTCTCAGTCCTAGAAGGCCTTCAGGTCAGCCTTATTGATTAGGCGTGTAATAAGTTATAGAATTGCCTTAGACATCATCTTTGTGGGTCAGGATGGATTCTGTACAATTCTCAATGCATCTTACTATATCGAGATTAATGCCCAGGCCAAGTGGAAAAGTCAATACAGAAATTTAACGAGAAAGCCCCTTGATTTTCTAAGATGGACACTAACGGTTTATGAAATTTGTTCAGCTGGGACGCTTGGAGGTATGGCTGAGGTCAATACTGGTTTTTGTTTGTTTTATGCAAATTTTTATAAGCCATTTAGGGTACAACAGCTTAAGGGTTTTTTGTTTGCTTGTTTGGGGGGGGTTGTTTGTTGTTTGTTTTTTAGCTTAAGGACCTTGATAAGCAGCTTGAACATCATCTTTTGGGCTGTTTGGGTTGTAGGATTTTACTTCTCTACATTAGAAAATACCACTATGCCAGATCTAGCTGTTGGTTAACATGGGTGTGTGGTGTAGATTCTCAACTGATTCATTCTATGGCTGTATCTAGATTTCTTTCTGGAAATGGTACTCATACATCAGGGAAATCCCTATTATCTCAGAAGATATCAGGAAGATATTTTCTTGGGGTAGTGACTCTTCACAGTCAGGATAAATAAGTACTCTCCAAATCATACAAATCTTTAGCTGTCAAAGTGTTTCCAAGGGATGAATAAGGCTTCTAAGCTTTAGAAATGAGGAAACGAGGCATTGTCAGTGGGGTTCTGCCAATATTTTGCTGAGTTTCTTTTTCAGGGGAAAATTGGGGTGGGGTCTTCCAAAATTTCTTCATTTTCCTTTCAATCACTTTATCATTTATATAAATTTCTGGAGGTGAGAAAGGGATTATCAAGTTGCCGTCTTAACCAGACCTGTGGTGTTCCCTATGAATCACACCATGTCACTAATGTTACATTGGATGTGAAAGAAGCAGGTGAAATATATTGTCCTGTGAAGTGGTATCATATGTGTGTAAAGACCCTGCGAACATAATCACTCCTCACTTGGTCTGTTAAAGGCATGCCATTCTGGATCTCTAGAGAGCTCCTGAAGTAAGACTTGTTAGAGCAGTGACCAGATTCATTGAACTAAAAACCACAACACCTGTTCTCTTGGTGGGAGTGGGTGTTGTACTTCTCCCAGGTGTTGAGAGTTTTCATGATAGCTACTATTTACTGAGTACCTCATCCTTGCTTGTTTCTGTAATAATCGAATTACATCCATCATTTTTCACTCCCCACAATACTTATTGTGATTCTTGTTTTGCACATAAGGAGACAGGCTCGAAAATAGGTCGTTTACTCAAATCATACAGTTTGGAAGTGGTAGAACTAAGATTTGAATGAGAAAATTTCTGGCTCTCAAATTCATGCTATTTCTATGGGGTAATGTGATAAAATTACATAAACTGTTAATAATCTAGCCAAAGATGTCACTTTACCTAGATTTGTACCCATTGTGGCAAGCATTCTTGATATGACTAAAAAAACTACAAATACACATACTCAATACCCAGAGAAAGGGTAGAAGCGGGACAGTAAATGAAGGAAATAGAAAAAGGGGAAAAATTCAAATTATTGAATATACACTCATCAATCTGGCTATCTGGAAACTGAGTATCCCAGAGGGGACAAAGTCAAGTAGATATTTCATAAATTTTAAGTGATAATGACACTAGGAATTTTTATAATCTGGGAAAGTTTTGAAATCACAGTCTATAGTAAGTAACTTTTATGGCAAGTACTCAGAAAAACTAAATTAGGCTTGTAACTAAAAGTTACCAAGGATAGAAATAGTAGAATTTAGTAGGCAGCAACAAGAACAGCACAAAAGCTAGGAGTGTCTCATAGTTTTGTATATCCAGCTAATACTATAATTAAATTAGTCCTATTTCACTTTACTAACATTTTAGGTTTAAATTTTCAGAGACTGAGCCCTCTAACTTATTTGTAGTGTTCATGGAAATTCCTGCAATTTCAGGTTTATGAATACTGACATTCTGAAGTGAAGACAAAGCTATTTAATTAATTTTGAAAGACTGATTCCAGTGATTTTTATTTGATTTAAAGATAGTGAAACCTGTATAAATATAATAATCAATAAGAATATTTTATAAAACAAAGAAACTAATAAAACATAAAACAAAAATAATTTAAGTTACATGAAACTACAGATTTTATGATTAAGGAGCACAGAAACTAAAGGGTTCCTCCAGAGACATAAATAAATAAGAAATCTGTAACTGTATCTTCCAAAACTTTGAATATTGCCCTGAATTGCTCAAACAGAAACCAGAGTTAGTAATGATATTAGTTGAATACTACTTAAATTATGCCCCATAACAGTTGATCAGTTCTGAATTAAAGTTTAGGCTTTTTTGGGAGATAAGGTGGTGAAGTGTATTCTTACATTTGATGCCCTAGTAATTACCTAATACAATAATATTTGGGTACATTTCCAATCTAATTTCAAATCAATTATTAAAAGATTATTTTATTTAGTCCTCACAATAATCCTGTATAACATTTATTTTCCATTTTATAGATGAGGATACTGTAGTTCAGAAAGAACTAACATGCTATAACTCAAAAAGTAGAAATCAAATTTGCCTCTTTTAATTGCCAGCCCAGTATTCCTTCCATTTCACCACAATATTTTCCAACTGTTGTTTCTGGTTATTATGAATAATACTGTTAAAAACATTTATGTGCATGTCTTTGAGTGAACTTATCATATTTCTTGAGTACATGTCTAGAAGTGGAAATGCTGTCATAATATTTTCCTGAGGATTCCATCCATCATTACTTACTTCATGAGGTCTTTCCATTCTTTGTGATGAAAATATGAATTATTCTTCACCTGTATGAACCCCAAATATTGTTCAAACCTTTGCCTTTCAGTGGTTCTTTTCAATGACTTTGGGTAATTTCTTCCTATGCATGCACAAATCTATATCAGCCAAAGACATGAGGGGACCCTCTGCATCTGGGGCACTGGACCATCTCCAGTGCTGTCTCTCTGTGTTATTGCTCCTCTAGTACTTTCCCCCACTAACTTCAACAACTTTGCCTGACTTCTGATCTCTTTCTTCCCTACTCAACAAGGATGCTAAGCTTTGTTTGGGTTCCTCTGCTGTGTAATTCCTACAGGGATATGCATCCAGACGATAAGCTGTGGAAAATACAGGATTCAATTTGTTTATTTGTGCTTGTTCTATTAGAAAGCATAGTCTTCTGCTGTTTGCTACCCAAAGTCTGAAAACTGTTGTTCTATATATTCTTTTACTGGTTTTCTGATTTTTTGAGGTGGAAGGGTAAATATAGTTCCCAGTTATCGCATTGTGAGAAGAAGCAGAAATCTCTGAGTTTCATCAATTTAAAGAGCAGGTTTAATGAGTAGGCTGAAGCTCAGAAAATATACTCATCATTCATCACTATCCAAAGACAGATCTATCAGCAGAAAACAGTGTTTCTGGCTCAAGGTGTTGAGAACAACTTCTGAAATGTTTAAAACAAGAAAGGTCATATAGACAGAAGGTAGATTATTGATTACCATGGGCTGGGGGTAGGGGTATGGGGTTTCCTCTTGGGGTACTGAAAATGTCCTGGAATTAGATAATGCTGATTGCTACACAACTTTGTAAATATACTAAAACCCACTGAATCATACACTTTAAAAGCATGAACAATAGTTATGTGAATTGTATCTCAATAAGGCTGTTTTAAAAATGTGAATGGATTAAACAGTGTAATCAAAACACAGGTGTTTGCCAAATTGGATTAAAAAATAATCCAACTTGGGGCTTCCCTGTTGGTGCAGTGGTTAAGAATCTGCCTGCCAATGCAGGAGACATGGGTTCGAGCCCTGGTCCAGGAAGATCCCACATGCTGTGGAACAACTAAGCCCGTGTGCCACAACTACTGAGCCTGTGTTCTAGAGCCTGCGAGCCACAACTATTGAGCCCACGTGCCACAACTACTGAAGCCTGCGGGCCTAGAGCCCGTGCTCTGCAACAAAAGAAGCCACCTCAATGAGAAGTCCACTCACCACAACGAAGAAGAGCTCCTGCTCTCCACAACTAGAGGAAGCCTGTGTGCAACAACGAAGACCCAACACAGCCAATAAATAATTAAATATTAATTAATTAATTAATTAATTAAAAAATAATCCAACTATATTCTGTCTACAGAAGATGCATGTTATGTACAAAAGATACAAATAGGTTGAAAGTAAAGGGATGAAAAAAAAGATATACGATGTGATGGTAACCTATTATTTTTCAATTTATAACTATTAGTCTTTATTAATGCATCTAATTGAAAGAAATAAAATTCCTTTGACATGTCCTCTCATGAAGACTTTTCACAGATGCTATTTCAATACTAGGTCCTTTGCTTTCCATCTCAACCCAGGAGAATGCGATTAGAAGATGTTTTCCCGTTTTCCTGCTATAAGCCAGTGTGTAATAGGTATCCTTTGGTTTGTTAGGTCAAAGAATGTGACTCTTCTCAGAGTGAGGACATTCTGGAATCCTCATGGCCCCAAGAAGCTTGTTTGTCTATGTCTTGCCTCCCTCTGCTCCTCTTGACTCCAAACCTCCAGGGACAAGGTTTCCAGTCTAATACACCCTCCTGTAAGGCCTACCACAGAGTATATTTGCAGTCACCAGGCCAATCTCGTCCTTGGTCAAGCCTCTCTGCAAGGGCAGGGCTGATGGAAATCTGTCAGCCCATCAACACCTGCATGGAATGTGGCAGTCTCTCACCTGAATTTTAAGAGGCAGAGTTCTGGAGGATGGAAGTCTGAAATCAGGCTGCCAACGTGGTTGAGTTCTCCTCCTGATTTACAGAGAGCCACGTCTAGCTGTATATTCACAAGGCATAGGACTACTTCATAGTCCTAAAAGTGAGGACTAAAGGGGAATAAAGAGGTGAAATTACATGACTAACTGATAGTTCTATAGTCACAGAAGTAATGCTGATGCATTGCTTACTGAGAATACAAAACATTTCTTAACTGATTTAAAAAACACTTGAAAATTATGAACACAGTGACATACAAGATATATATTTGTAGTTCCCAAAATGGCACATATCCTGCTTATAAATATCCTATAAGGGGAAGGCTCATGTTCTAACCACTTCGTTACTTCCAGTTGCGTTGTCTTTGGGTCAGTCCTTCAGCTGACTTTTCCCACAGAAAATGTTTAATAAAATCACTTGGGAAGCATTTCATGAAAGTGTTGTGTGGATTATAACTCTCCCTGAGCCTGTATCAGCAGGATAGATGCACTTGGAAACAGCTGAAACGTTGACTGCCAGCTTTTCTCTGTATCCATACTGAGTGTATTTGTGCTTATGAAATTCTTGATAGGAAGCTTTAAGATAAGTTGAATAAACTGGCAAAGAAATCCTGTGAACCTGAGTAGAATGAGTCAGTTGTACTCCGTTAAGTCATATTTGCTTGAAAATATCTACGCAAGGCAGAGGAACATAAATATAGTGCCCTTCACTTACTAACATGATGTTCTTGACCCAAGGTTGGTAGACTTATGGACAGGCAAAGTAAAAAGGAAAGGCTGAGGACTAAATGAGGCTAGAGTTTTTAGGTTTCAGCATTAATCCTACCTACTTCAGAGCCTGGGCTGTCAATCAAATTTTCTAGGTCTAAATCTTATGTGACCTTGAGCTAGTGCCCAACTCTTCAAATTCCATCAGTGTAAGAGGGATGATAATAAAATTACCTCATAGGGTTGTGGGAGGTTGAAATGATCTAATCACATGTCATATAACACAGGGCCTGCTTCATAATGAATACTCTTAAATATCAGATATTGTTGTTACTCTTATGTTATTATTATTATTATTATAGATCCATACTCCCTAATTTAAATTTCTGATGTCCAAAAATCCTGAAAATCAAAATATTTTTCATAAATTTGGCACAAACTCATTTGGTAGCAAAGTCTGACCTGAGATGATGTGAGGTTATTTGTAGATTTTTTATTCCCATTTGATGTGTATGTCCATCTGTTTAGTTGTAGAAATATTAAAGTTTTTGATTATGAGAAGCTGCCCCAGACCTGGTTGGGAGTGTTCAGTAATAGGTACCATATCAACTTTCTAAAATTTGAAAAATTCTGAATTTGGAAGCTCATTTATCTTCAAGAGTTTTAGGTTGACTTGTGTCTTCATTATTATTACCGTCACTGAAGGTCACAAAGTCAATTATCTTTTCTCTATAGACAACAGAGGAAAATTAGAGTGGACGTAGTTCTGTTGGAAAATGGTGCCACCAATAAGTGAGAGGTGAAGAGCCAACACTGCATTTAATTATAGTCCTTTCCTAACACTGGTGCACTCTGACTCAAATGTCTAGAAAATGATTAAAGGTAAAACAGAGTTAAAATATAAAAAAAGAGAACTTAAAATGGCTGCTCACAATTTATTGCATCCTTTGAAAAATGGGTATTATTTTGCAAATATATAGTCAAATTAATATTTTTTTCCTACTCAGTAAATGATGGAACATTTTGAGGAGCAGAGCTGAACAGGAAATCAGTAGTACGGGCTGGCAGTACAAGCACTTCAAAAATTGTCCCTGATTGGGAATCATTGCCTGTTTAAGTAAAATACTCCAGTCAAAAGAAACTCAAAGGTGTATACACTGAAAGAAGACCCAGTGATCTCTTTTGCCTATTTTGAAGTTTTGGATAAATTTTGATAGTCTTGAACTTTATAAAACAAATCTACTTACCCCTCAGGAGATATATGACAACATGAGAGGCATTTTTTATTGTAATGACTTGGGGGGAGGTGTGCTACTGGCTAGGAACACTCTAAACATCCTACAGTGTTCAGGACAGCCCCCCACAACAGCGTGCCAATAGTGCCAGCCAATTTGAGAAACCTGATCTAGGGGGAGAGGTTAACTTAAACGTTTTCATCCAACAGAGGTGAAAATAATTTCTTACAAGTGGAACAAATAACTCTAAACTAACACTTTAGTACCCTGTTGGACAATAACTTTGTGCTCAACATTGCAGTCTTACCTTTACAGTTCTTTCTTACATTGCCTGTCTCCTCAGTGTATTTGGAACTGATTTCTTGCTGGCTTTTTCCATTACTTAAAAGCTTTGACATGTGTTCATTTTATACTTATATGTTGGTTATGTTTTCTAACCTTTCAAAAATTATATTTTAATAGTTGATTGGGGTACTAGCTAGAAGAATGGATAATTTGGGGAAATTTCATATTTGTAGTTAATATATTCCCTGGTTCTCAAGGAAAGGGTGAAATGTCAGACATTGCCATGGTCAATGTAGCTTATATACCTTGATCTTCACCAGTCATTTATGGGGTCTCAGAAATATCATTGCTAATTAGATTCTGCAATTCTTGGACACTGATTGAGCTTATCTTCCAAGGTAACCACCCTACATTTTATGCTGTAAAAACATCTTTTTTTTTCATAATGTTTTCCCTCCTAACTCTAAACTGAAGTTCAGCTAAAATTGGATCTATTTCCTATATTAATCTCTCCCTTTATCTTGGTGTCCTGAGACAAAAGGTTTTTGCAAAGTTGTGAAATTCCTTTTGCTGTAAAAGGATCCAGTTGTCCCACGTATGGCCAGGTTTTGAAGTTGTCTGAGGCATTTATCTGGGTCTCCAGAGAAAGAGGGTTAACACGCGATAGAGCCCAGTCTGCTGAGCTGAGCGCTTCTGCCACCTGGAAATTGCAGCTATTTTACATGACGAATTGAAAAAAGGAAACCACAAAAATATGTCCGGATATTTGAAGTGGAGGAAATAACTTGATCGTTGTACCAAAATTTTTCAAATCCTGACTGCACCCTTTATTACGGTTTTGATATTTGGTAAACTGTGGATGGTCTCTGAATCTGTTTTCTGCCTATAAAACTTCTCTAGCAGCGTTTCTGTGATGATAAATTGTAAGGTAAAATGTGAATTATATATCACAAAGCTTAATATTTGGTATTTATTAGACATAGAAAATTATATTTCTGTTAATTATGTCTTTGATATTCTTGAAGAATAATAGACTTTCTGAAATGCTGCAAACATGACTATACTACAGAATGTAATTTTTGTCACATAACATTACAATAACTGTTCTAAAGAGCCATATTAAATGAAACATTGAATGTAGAGTGGGCTAGTTCACTCTTTCACTAAGAATCTTATTTCCAAGTCTTGTAATTAAAATTGGTGCCTCAGCAAAATTATTATGCAAAATTCAATGGACTTTCTCAATTTTTAGCAAATAGTTTACAGTATGAAAGTCATATATGCAAATTGCAAGTGACTATTGCATAGCCTCCTTCGTGGTGGAGTAATATTCTTGTGAAAGTCTTATGAGAGAGAGAAGGAAAAGGAGTGAGCCTGTGGAGTATTCAGTCAGGTATGAATATTGTGTGCTAAAAGGTAGATGGGGAGAAAGTGTAGGTATGGTATATACCTCACCCCTCAGAAAAAGTCCATGTCCTAATCCTTGAAACTGGTGAATGTTACCTTACATGGAATGTAACCATAGAAGTAGAAGTCAGAATGAGTTGCTGAGAAGAGTTCAATCTGCTTTTGCTAGCTTTGAAGATCAAGGAAGAGGGCCTTGAACCAAGGAATACAGGCAGCTTCTAGAAGCTGGGAAAGAGAAAGGAAACATTTCTTCCTGAGAGCTTCCAGAATGAACACAGCTCTGCTGACTCCTTGATTTTAGCCCACTGAGATCCATTTTGGATTTGCTGACCTCCAGAACTATAAGATAATAATTTTGTGTTAGGACAGCAAGTTTGTGGTAATTTGTTACAGCAGCAATAGGAAGCTGATACAACAGGGAATCTTGTTGTCCATGAAATACATAAGGAAAACATAGAAGAGATGTATCTCCTTTTTTTAATCCCTGGGAGTTGAAAGAGGAAGGGAACCCTCTTATGTATAAATTACAAGCAGGTCATCAAAGGAAGTGAGATCCCAGAGCACCCATATGAGCAGAGATAAAAGACACAAAGGTGCACATCTCATTCATTAATGGGAGGGGGGTGTATTTTGTTTCAGATACTGCAATGGGGAAAGGAATTGCAGTGACTGATTGATCTATTCATTCATCCATTCACTTGACATCTGTTTAAGATGGCTTACTATGTTTTAAGCACCAGTACCAGTACTGAACATAGTGGACACCATCTCTTTCCTTCAGGAGCCTACAGTCTTCTGAAGAAAAAGACATTTAACAAATAAAACAGTTAGATATATATGACACACTTCAATAATGGTGTAAAAGAAAAGAATAAATTGTTATAGAAAGGCATACTTACTGAGACTCTAACTTAGATTGGGATAGTCAAGAAAAGCCCCCCTGAGAAAGTGACATTTGTGCTAGAACATATAGGATAGCCAAGGTAAGGACTCTGCAAGAGTCTTACAGAGGAGGAAATAGAATATGCAAAGACCTTATGCTGGGAAGATAATTGGAACTATGGAGAATATATAGAGCAAGAAGAAAATGTCTAGAAATGAGCTGACTGGGTAGGCAGAGGCAAGATTACACAGGAATTTGGGGCTTTTATTCTAATACTTGTATAATCTGATTATTGATTACTCTAATTTCCCACATTTAAACTTTATCTTTAAATGTCAGGGGAATGAAATGGCAGAGACGGAAGGTCTTGAGCTCTCATCTAGCTTAACTGCTTTAATTTCAAGTTGAAGAAAGTGAGGAACAGGGAGGTTACCTAGGTAGCTTAAAGTTGCACAAGGCAGCTCTGGGTCAAGAACCAAGTTTCCCAGACTCAAACACTGCCCTTCTTCAAACATGGCACTGCCAACTGCTGAGACTCCAGCAGCTCCAGAAGGGACTGCTTCCTGAAGGGATAGTCTAACAAAGGGCCCATGGGTTGTTCTGTCATAAACCTCCTGGACCAGCCTCCTTGGGATGCCCAAATGGCCAGGTCTCTGGGACACAGAGGAGCTTTATTCTCTAGGAGAAAAGAGCCCTGTTATGGAGATAAACATCAAATTTACGTTTAAGGGCACTCTCACAGTGTGTGTCACCACAAAGAAAGAATTTGAGTTTATGAAGTGTCACTTTTATTTTTCTCCATTCTGAACTTTCCAACCACCACAAGGTCTTCTCAAGGTGGAAATTTTACTGCTGAGAGAAATACTAAGAATGACCAAGAGGCTATATAATTCTCTCTAGTAGATGAATAAAAATACTTTCATTTCAAAAGAAGCTAATTTCTTATTTTTGCGGTAATGTATATTTCTTAAGCATTTGTAGTTCACTTGGAATTTGTTGCCATTTTGTAAACTGAGGAGTTTTCCAGTGAGTTGAGTGGCTTTTTTTGTTCCAGCTGAACATGGAAATAAGTAATCCTACAAATATATGTTAAGGGAGTTGTTATTGTGTCATTTAGTTGCATTATGCTGTTACCTTGTATTATAGAATTCTCTGATGTTCTTTGTCTAAATGATAAAATGCAGGCTCTTAGAGCTGAAAGAGATTGAGGGGGAGAGAAAATCTTTCTGCTAAATATCTGTTCTGAGTGACATGAAGTTTTGTTGCCTCAAAAGGAGCGCCTGAGCTAACAAACACCAAAAAAGCATCCAACATCACCCCAACCTACTCCCCACATCACTGTTGTCTAGGCCTTATTAGCCTTTACATAGGTGCAGCTACCTAATTTGTCTGTCTTTTAGAACAGCATTTCTCAGTGTATGGGTTCCAAACCACTTACCTTAAAGTCAGCCCTGCCTCATCAGAGTTTCTGTGTGTGAGAACCTGCATACCAAACAAAGATTGAAGACGAATGCTCTAGACCAGTGGTCCCCAACCTTTTGGGCATCAGGGACAGGTTTCATGGAAGACAGTTTTTCCATGGATGGTGCAGGGGTTGGCCGGCGGTGAGGGGGGTGGGGGAGTGGGGCTGGTGGCAGATAGTTCAGGTGGTAATGCGAGTGATGGGGAGCAGCAATTGAAGCTTTGCTTGCTGGCCCGTTGCTCACCTCCTGCTGTGCGGCCTGGTTCCTAACGCCATGAACCAGTAGCGGTCCGCAGCCCAGAGACTAGAGACCCCTGCTCTAGACCTACTAACTTTCATGCATTATGAAAACAGCTGCTACACTGCAGTTTCCTTGGGTTTGTGCATTAGAATACAAAGGCCTAGCTAAATTTTTCATGACATTCCTATGTAGACCTATGCCATTGAGCATTTTAAGTTAGTCTCTCAAAAAAGAAAGACTTTGGGTGCAGTGGATAAATAAGGATGCAGTGACATCAGTTATACGTCTGTCAAGTAAACAGCCCTTGTCTCCAAAGCAGGACACGTTTACAGTCCAGGTTTCCTTCTTCAAAATCCTGTCATTCTTGATAGATGGGAAGATTGTAACTCCTGGAGGATGATAGCAATGTTATTTATTGGATGAAACAAAGAACTGAGTCAGATGAAGTATGTCTTCAAAACTAGCAAGATACCCACTTAGGTTACACTAGCTTCTAACTATAGTTTAGCCACCTTTCTCCAAGGACATTAGAAGAAGGGGATATATTCCTTACTGTCCCATTCATCCAAGGTTTTGTGTGAAAAAGAGAAGGCTGTCTTTATTGGCTTAGTTACTCTGAAGACCTGCTCATTAGAAGCAGGGGTCTAATTCTTATAGGCTAAATTGCTTAATTTAGTTTTACAAATCTGAATCTATTAGTGCTAATACACTGAAATATTTTGTGGTCTTTAGTACAGAATAAGATAAAGTCATTACTTTTTTTTACTCTAATCACAATACTTGCTATTAATAAACAAGCTGGTACTTGATCTCCTTTACTTAATTCCTAAGGAAAAGGAAACATAACCAGAGACTAAGAAATTCCTCTACAATTACATATACTAAATGGTCACATTTGTACCACTTTACAATCATAATTTAGCTAATATTATATGCAGGTAATAAAATCAAAATACTTCAAGCAAACACTTCATTGTTGTCATCAAAAAGGTTAAGTAACTTACCCAAGGTCATATGGCTGTGGAGAAGTGGAGTCAGGATTTGAATCTAAGTGGTCCAGTTTTGGAGTCTTACTCCTACTAAATACTGCAGGTTTCCTCCAAAAGGGTAAATGAGCATATGCAGCATAAAGGCAGCTAACTATGAAGGGGTTCCTTTATTGATAACTCTCTGTCTAACCTCAAACAGAATTCTAACACAGTCTCTAAGATTGCCGACCCCCCCCCACCCCAATGACAATGCCCTCCTTCAGTGTGGTTGTGGCCAGTAAATCTGACAGAATATCACTCTGTGTTTAGATTACTAACCAGCTGGCTTTGAGTTAATCAAAAGGGAGCTTATCCAGGTAGGCCTGACCTTAATGAGATGAGCCCTTTAAAAGAAGGTGAAGTGTCAAAAAGACTCATTCTAGCTAACCAGAAGATACGATGTGCATGACCTTGTAGATCCCAGGTAAAGAACAGCTACATGGCTTGGAAGAGGACCTTGAGCCACCAGGTAAGGATCAGCTGGCTGACACCTTGATTGTAGCCTGTGATACCCTAAGCAGTGGACCCAGTAACCCATTCTCAATTGTGGTAATTTGTTATGTGTAATAGAAAATCAATACAGACTGTTGCTGTCTTATTTCTTTGATATGTCATTCTGGCTCTGACCCCCTCCCTCTGCTCCCAATGTGCTTACTGCCCATCACTCATGACCCAAATCATCCAGTGAGGATCCCTTTAGATCCTGTATCTGTATCTATAGCAAATCTGTATCAAGAAATCATTTCCCATTTTCTATATATTCTGACTCTTTTTTATAGCATCTGGTTACTACTGCTCAGCATATATCTTGCTAAATAATTATGTTTTCTACGTCCTTTGGTCTTTCTGCACATCTTATTGGTGTGTGAACAAGGAACTTTCTCAGATTAGTTGTTGATTAACTATTGATTGTTGATTAACACTAAACTTTGTGATCACAGGCCTCATCTGTGTTTTTTCCCACTGAATCACTAGCTTATGGCAAATACTGTCCCTATCACATAGTAGATGCTTTGAAAATATGTGTCAAATATATGAATGTAAGTGGTATTATACGGACAAAAACATGTAGTTGCTAAGCTAATTTATTTTTTTTTTCAAGCAGCAAACATATTGAGCAGGTAAATCATGGTCATTCCATTTGCTTTTGTGAGTCCCTCTGTCCTCACAGTGTCAGATATAGCTGTTTCTACACGCGTGTTTACACAGTGTTGCCGAAAGGCACAGGAATAGAAACTGTCTAGGCAAGAACAGATTCATTTATGTGCAGCCTTGACTGGAGCTTCAAAACTAGCTGACTTAGCATGTGAGTTTTGTTTTCAGACGTTTGTTTCCCTTTACATCTTCTAAACACAAATCAGATGAAATGAGTTTGGTGCTCTGAATCTGTGCAAAATCAGGTGAAGTAAGCTAGCTGTTTTGCACTGAGCAACACAGTTCTCATTGTGCCTTTGCCAGCAATCCAGACCACACTGGGCCCCCAGGGAATCTCAGAGGTCAGCAGAACGCAATTCACATAGCAGGATTTACTGTTGATTTGCAGCCCTGGCTGGTGTACAGTATCTTCCACACAGTCTGCTCCATAGTTAATGCACACAGTATTTCACCTCTACTCTCTCTTCTCATCCTGGTAGGATGTACAGCATGAAATATACAGTTAATGTAAAAAAAGGAAAACATCACAAGCATACATTGGGGGAACAGAGAAGGGAACGAACAATTCCAGGGCACTAACTATTTGCCAAGTATTGTGCCACGTACTTCATAAACATTAGTTCATTTTATGCTCACATTAACCCACTTGAAAAAGAACATGTTATCCTCATCATACATATAATGTGTGGGAGCCCCATAAAGGACCAAACAACAAATTCTACAAGTGGCAGGGATATGGACCTAAGCCAATGCTCGTTTTATGATTTCTAGTTTTTCAAAATACATCCAGGAGATAGGGCCTGTGTCTGAGTCAGGAGGCTGAGATGCTGTCTGACGGTCTGGGTCCTGGTCAGCCCCAGCGAAGTAGTTTATTTTCTGAAGTTCTCTGAAGAAGAACACTTTCTAAGTGCTTGGGATCCACCAGGTACACCTTTCGCAAAGAAGTGTCACTGCTTGTAAGTAATGAGAGATCAACATCTACCTCATTCTTAGCCTACCTAAATTCTACACATTCTTTAAGACAAGTTAAATGCCCTTTTGTATAAGGACATTTCCTTCCTTCCTTGATACATCTAGAGAATATTAATTACTTCACTTTTGTTTGTTGTTTCTTTTTCTTTTTTTTTTTGTTTACTGTTTGTCATTCAAATAGACCAGTATTTTTCTAAACATGGAGAATACAGGAAAAGTAGAAAAAAAAGTCAATCTATGGAACAGAGAGACATGCCTAGAAATTATTGTACATTATGTTAAAAGTGTTACATAGAAGTAGTTGTATATTGTACTGAAAATAGTGTCATGCAGTTACTCTGAGGGTGAGATGAGGGATAATGAGGATATTTTAATTGAGTTTTGGTGGTTCAATAGGCTCTTCACTAGGCAAATAAAGAGGTAGGAAAGCATCCTGGGAAGAAATCAGAGCATATGCAAATACTTAGAGGTGTGTGAGAAAGTATGTTTTGGAGACTGCAAATAATACCATAGGACTGGAGTACAATGCATGCTGGGACATACAGGCAGAGTAAACATGGAAAAATATTCCAGAGACAGATCTTCAACAGATCTGTAAACGAGTTAAAATGATTGGACCTTTTTTTTTCTTGAAGATGACACAAAGATCTGACTTGCTCTCAAGAATGATTAATAGTGTTTATATTTTAGAAAGATCACATTGGAAGCAGGAGAGGGAGAAAAAGAAGGTGACTTTAAACATTCTAATTTAGGAAGCCAAAAGAGGAAACACTTAAGAAGGGTGTATTGTGGGGAAGATAATTTCATTTTATTCTAAAATATTTTAAAATTCTGTTTATATAATGTACAAAAACAAGCACAAATAATGTATGGTCATAAAGCTTTAGTTACCCTTGGACAGACATGGTTGGTGACTGGAGCAGAGCACAGTGAAGGGTCTCTGGGGTTCTAGTGATCTATTTCTTGATTTGGGTGGTGGCTTGGTTCACTTGATGAAAATTCATTGAGCTGTGCACTTGGAATTTGTATACTTGTCTATATAGTATATTTACTTAAAATAACTTGAAAATAAGCTCGATGAATAATTTTAAGAGCAATGTAAACAGGTTGAAGAGAGAATCAGTTAAATGGAGGACAGATTTAAAGAAATTATGTTGAATGCAGGAAAAGGTCCCCCTTGCAATTCATAGTGATCTTTCTCAGTTCTTCTGCCTTCCCCCTTTCACTGGATTCTTCTAGTTTCTTAATTTTTGGTAATTTCTAGGATTCTATCAATTGCTTTATCCCTTCCTTAATCATAAATATTCATTAGTATCTACTCAAAAAAGCAACATTTTTCAAAGAAGTACATTTATCTGAGGTGTATGAAGTTGGTCAAAATACAAATTAAGTGGTATCTGTTAGTATCAGACATGTTTAAAATATTTAAAATGCCTTTTAAAAACACTTCCAGTGAAGGAAGGGAGGGAATACGGGGATATGTGTATAAAAACAGATGATTGAACCTGGTGTACCCCCCCCCAAAAAAAAAAAAAAAACACACTTCCTAATAAGTTTTTTGCTTTATGGTTTAAAAGACATGATTTCTCCCAAAGATATCCCAAATGAGTTTATTCTATATAGAATTTCTGATAGAAAAGTAGAGTCATACAAATTTTGTCTTATCAAGGTGGAGAAAATTATGTCTTCTAGAATATGGTTAATGCAAAGTTTGATTAAATAATTTAGAAGAAAGAGTACAGTTACACTATTCAAGTTAATTTTTAAGAGCAATTTTCTAATTCTAGGAATGAAAGTTTCTTTTTACTTTGCTTTTCAAACTTATTCAGACTTATTCCGTACTAATTTGGAAACAAATGTGATTAAAATTTTCATTACATTTTAAATTTTGAGATGATTGTAGATTCACATGTAGTTGTAAGAAATAATTGAGAGGTCCCATGTATTCTTTATCTAGTTTGACCCAACAGTTATATCTTGCAAAATTACACTATCACAACCAGGATATTGACATCAATACAGTCAAGATGCAGAATGTTCCCAGTCCCAAAAAGATTCTTCATCTGGTCATTTTCTTAAGCCACATCTGCCTCCCTCTCCCCACCTCACCCAGCTCCCAACATCTGGGAAGCACTAATATGTTTTCCATTTCTAAAATTTTGTCATTTCAAGAATGTTATATAAATGGAGTCATACCTTTTGGAATTGCCGTTTTTCACTTTAGCATAATTAATTTCCTAGAAATTTGCCCAAGTTGTTGCATATGTCAACAGTTCATACTTTTTTATTGCTGAGTACTATCCATTCACCTGTTAAAGGTCATCTAGGTCATTTTCAGTTTGTGGTATTATGAATAAAGCTGCTGTGAACATCCATTTATGTTTTTGTGTGAACGTAGTTTTTCATTTTTCTGGGATAAATGCCCAGGAGTGCAACCTGGGTCATATGATAGTTGCATTTTTTTAAAAATTGTCAAACCATTTCCCAGCGTGGAGCCATTTTATATTCCCACCACTAATGTGTGAGTGATCCAGTTTCTCCACATCCTCACCAGCATTTATTTTTTTCCTCAAGCCATTCTGATAGGTGTGTAGTGGTAACTCTTAGCATTTTTATGTGCATATACCTAATAGCTAATGATGTTGAGTATATTTTTAATGTAGATTGCCATCAATTACATTTTGAAACTTTGAAAATGAGGTGCTGATGGACCTTTTGGGCCAGGATGTAGACAAGGCAATTATAAATAGCTTTCCCAATATCAGGAGGATATAGTTGGCTATAGATACAAATTTGGATGCAGTGGACCAACAAGGAGTTAGTGGTTGGATGGGACAAGATAATTTAAAGAGAAAGTCAGCGTATGCATAAAGTTGCATAAGAAAAAGGCAGAAATCTCTGATAAAACCAGCATTTAAGGGCGTGGAGACGCAAAACCTCAGGAAGCATAGCAGAGTCGGGGTGAGCTGTCATAGAAACAGTAAAAAGGTAATGCTTTTTAAAGCTTTCAAAATTCTAAAACTTCAAAACTTATGGAAATGTAGTTGCTATGAGGAGTGGAAAGTAGTTTGTGAGGAAAAGTGTCTGATGCTGGAATCACAAACAAATAAAACAAATTCCAAGTGAGACAAGCTTGAGAAATACAGAAACCGAAACAGTCCAGGTCCAAAGGCAATGGAAAGAATTGCCCAGATAAAGATGAGGTGCCTTCCTCTTTAAGTCAGTCTGGATACATTTCCTGAACAGATGTTTTTTTTTTTCTTTTTGAAGGTTCAGGGTTTCACACTTGGAAATAGTTCATTAGGTGACGCATCTTATAAAACTTGGGTTCTTGCAAGGCAAGACTAAGGAAAATCTAGGGGATGAGTCAATATACATAGTATTCTTTGCCAAATAAGAGTGGCCAAAGCGATCCACTGGGCTAGAATAATAACAATTCTTCGTTTACAGTTTACCTAAGAGGGTGCTGTGGACCCCATTAACCCATTCCCAACAATAAACGCTGGCCAAGGAGCCCCAGCTGCCATGAGAAGCAGTCCATGTCCAGTCAGTTAATCACGATCAACCACTGCTTCTCCTTCCTATTCACTTTGTTCCACCTTCAGGGAGAAAAAAACATAGCATTATTAATTTGTTTTTTGCTGATACAGTGAGAGATAGACAAATATAAAAACATGGGAAATAGAGCTAATTTATGAGCCTCAGGGATTGGTCTGTGATAACAGAGGTAAAGTTAGAAAGCGAACAATGAAAGGTCTACCTATATGTGGATTTGAACTGCTTAAATAATGCCAGCAACTGCCTCTGAACTCCTTGTTCTGTTGGAGAAGCAAATCACTATTTGTTTAAAACACTATTAGTCAGGCATTCTGTTACTTGCAAGGAATGTTTGAAAGGATTCCCATTTTATTCAGCTACTCTGGACGAATGACAGACTAAACTACGAACTCCTTTTTCTCTCTGCATTACATGCCTAGTCTCCCAAATCTTGACTTAGCTTTCAGAATAAAACACCATAGGGAGTCAATGGGGCCATCACAGCTGACCTCATGCATGGAGGGACAAGAAAAGTCCTCATCTATCCAGAGTGAGGAAGCTTGGGAAAGATCCTTTGCCTCCAAAGTTCTCCCACACCCAGGTGCTACAAGTCTGAATTCATTTTTGTTTGTATCAATATTTTCTCCATTTGTTACTTTTGAAAATTTCTGTGATTCTAGGAAAAAACATCAAACACATGCACATAAATGTTAGTGGATTATGGGATAATATTTCCTCTTGTAATGAGAGAAACTCATAGTTTAAAAACTCTAGAAATTTGAGAATGTGGGAAGACAGGGCAAAAAGATGAAAAATAGCCAGCAAGGGCAAGTGAGGACCTGTACATTAAATTCAATTTATTGTGCCCTCTCTTATGAACAAATTCAGCCTTGTTTGGCTCTTCTTAACAGCCCTGACTGGTTGGAACCTCTGGAACCTGAAAGTGGTAAAAATGACCATCTGGTTAGGCTCTCATCATAAGGTGACAATTTTAAAACTTGTTTCAATAACCCTTTTTCTCTTCCTGTCTACTAACAAGTCCAGCTTTACCTGCCACACTGCCAGGGCTTCTATGCAGGGGCTACTGTCCACCCTACTCTTGACATAGGCTCTGACATGAGGTGCAGCCTGTACATCCTACCAGGGATAGGCCCAGGATTTGGAGAGATACAAATCAATAAATCAGATGTTTATCTTACTGGTTATCAGTTTGGGACAGAACTCAAGATAATCTTTGTAGCCCTCTTAATCTCCCAACTAATATAATGCCTTTGACCAAGATGGGTAAATATAACATCTTTGACCAAGACATGTAACACATGCATAATGAGCTCCTTTCCCTGTATTTTGAAAGGAATTATACTTAGTTATGAGAGTAGGATAAAGGATAAAGGACAGAGGTCAAAGATGAAGAGAATTTGTGATATGGAGATTAGTACTTTGTCATAGTAGAACACTTGGCCTCCTGCAGCTTCAGAGTTTATCCCAATTAAGATTACTATTAATCTGCTACTTACCTGTCTCAACATAAAATTCTTATTTTAACTAAAATTATAGCTGTTTCAGCTCCTTATACTTCCAATTGGTGGGTAATGGATGTATTCCCAAGCAAATAACAAGCTTCTAAGAAATCACCCTAATCGACAAATACCTTTACTCCAAACTGCTCACAGCGAGTGGTAAAGTGAATCAGAATCAATTTCTCTATCCTCAGGCCATAATAGAAGCAGATAACAAACATGAAGCACTGAGCTTTTCTGCACTTAATTTGGAAGAAACTGTTATACCTGGAGAAAGCCTGATGGTGCTTAGTTGCTAGAGACAAACACATATGCTTTAAATGTGGGGTATTTGAGGGAAGGCTGTTTTGAATGTCTCTAAACATCCTTTAACAGATAAAAGAGAGGTGAAACCCTGCACCAGATTTGGACAAGGCAAGGTTTCTTAGCACCTTTTATTTCTCTATACTATATTTTACACTTACGCACCCCAAGTTGTTAAAAAAAGAAAATGAAATTAGCTCACCAAGGGCTTAATTATATCCTCTTCAATGGGCATCGATACTATTGGCAGCCTTCACAGGGATATTCTCTTGACAAATCAAGTTATTGTCTGAGGCATGAAGTGTTAGATTATGATCGAGCCAGCGTGACACTATGATTCATGGCTACTCTATTACTGAGGGTAAGAGGGATTTCTGTTTCATAACGAGCTTGAATTTCTGGTGAGACAAGTGAATCCTTTTGTTCAACCTCAGGAGTTCATCTTCAGTATCTTAGAACAGAATTGTTTTACAGACTCAAACATGTGAAGACACAGAGGGGGATTAAATAATGATGCAGGAGAGCTTGTCCTCCTGTAGCAAATCCTTTGGAATTCTAAAAAGGGCCTAAAGTGAGCTGAGCAATCCAAACAACAGGTGATAAATGTTGAATCTGTTCATTTTATAGAATTTAATGTTTTAATGGATATGTTTTTGGCTTTCTGTTTTTCATGTCACTGTTACTAGCCCACAGTCACACTACTTTGCTGATACAAATAGCATTCATTTTATTAGAGAAAATTCTTAGCTTAGCAGGTTTTCACAAACCTCTGGTTATATAAACGCCCATGTTTTTCCAATATGATTTTTAAAGCTGTTTAATCACTTCATATAAAATAATTTTATAAAAGAAAATATTTGTTATAAAAATATGTTTAAATAACATAAAAACACAAAGATCTATTTTGAAGATCACTTTCTTACCACCAGGAGATATATTTTTATCTTTTCTGTGTATTTATTTTCAGTCCTTTAATATGCATAGAGTTTTTCAACAGAGCAGTCTCATAACTCTACATATTGTTTTGTAGCTGAATTTTTTATTTCATGATATGGTATGAACATTTTCCCATTAGCATTCAATCTTGTTAATGAAAATGCTATTTTGGCTGAATGTTTATGTAGAGAAACTGCAACTGGATACCTGTGAAAAGTTAAATATATTAAAATAAATTCAGAAATAATTTATAAATTGCTAGGTTTATATTTTCATAATTGTGGTAGGAAGTATTTCATGCCCTCTCTTTGTTTCACATTACAGACACATACACCAATGCCCCTGGCCCTGAGTACCCACTTTTTTCCCCATGTAGTTTAGCAGACTGAGGAGATAAATGACAAGAGGTAAGAATAGGGAGCTGCTTCTGTTTCAGAAGTGTAGAAGATAGAAAATGTATATTAATAATGAGTACCAAGGAGTAATTCTATGCACCATTCTTTCCAATCCTGGTTCTCAGCCTTCTCCAAATACTTCCATAGGGCCAGGGCAAGAGAAATATAGAAAGTCTCTTTCAGTAGAAATGTAAAAGAGAGAGAACCTGTAACTTGAAAGAGCTTATACAGCTGTAAGCCTGTGTTCCTGTGTTCCTGCCTTCATAAACTCCATGGTTGTGGTTTGGATTCAGCCTGTCACTACGTATAGATTTTTGTTAACGTCCTTCATCGTAACAGTACTACCAGTCATGACTAGAGAATATGGACATTGAGACTGCACTCTGAAGAAGTCATTTGTCTTTTGATCCACACCTCACATGGTATACCAAAACAAACAAACAAACAAACAAACAAAAAGAGACACCCTCAAAAAAGAATTATAGACATAAACATAAAAACAAAAAAATATAAAACCTCTAGAGGAAAACAAAGGAGGAAATCCAGGTTACATTTGACAAGGCAAATGATTTCTTAGATACGATACCAAAAGCATGACCCCAAAAAGAAAATATTGATAAATAGGATCAAAACTAAAATTTTTGCTCTCTAAAAGTACTGTTTGGACAATGAAGAGACAGCTACAGTGTTGGACAAATGTTTTCAAGGCACATATCTGATAAAGGATTTTATTCAAAATGCATAAGACATTCTTAAATCTTAATAATAGGAAACTGAGACACCCAGTAAATAAATAGACAAAAGATTTGAACAGATACTTCACCAAAGAAGATACACAGATAAGAAAAAAGCAAATGAAAAGATGATCAAAATCATTAATAATGAAGGAAATGCAGGTGAAACCATGATATGATAGCGCTATAAAACTATTAAAATAACTAAAACTGAAAGACACATTATTTTAAATGTTGGTGGAGGTGTGGGATAACTAAAACTCTCATACAATGCTCTCATACAATCACTTTGAAACGACAATCCGGCAGCTTCTTTTAGTAGTAAATACTCATCTACCATTTGATCCAGGCTAGGAATTTGCCCAGGTGTAAAGAAACAATATACCCACTTAGAGACATACATAAATGATCATAACAGTTTTATTTGTAGTAGCCAAAAACTGAAAACAAACCAAATGTATCAAGAGATGAAAGCTTAAGCAAATGGGATACCATGGGATACTACTCACTCATAAAAAGGAATAAACCACTGATATACAGTGGATGAATACCAAAATAACTATGCTGAGTGAAAGAAGCCAGACAGTAAAGGGGACGTACTGTATGATTTCATTTATGAAAAACTTTAGATAAAGTATGACAGTAAGCTTATGAGTGAGTGAAGTTATAGAAGTGGAGATAGACTGCAATGAGTGAAGAAAAGGAAAGAATTACAAAAAGATACAAGAAAATTTTGCAAGTTGATGGCTGTGTTCACTATTTTAATTGTGGTGATGGTTTCATGGATTTATAGTGATATCAAAACTTATCATATTGTATACTTATATATGTACAATTTATTGTATGTCAGTTATACTCAATGAAATCTAAAATATGTTAGAAAAGTATGTGTGACTAAATGAATAAACACTAAAAATTTTTAAAACACTATATATTTCCAAACTTTGTGCAGGATTACCTTTAGAGTGACTCATATTTTGACTTTAAATTACTCCTTTAACATAGATACTATGATATAAGTTGAAATCTATAATACAAAATCTAGCCGACAGTAAGAAAAAGGTTGTTTTTGTTGATTTAAAAAAAAAAGGAAAAATAGCTCCCTCTGAGGGATCTTTATTCATAATATCAGGAAAAGTTCTTTGTGTGAGATAACAGGGAAGATGGCAACACTTAAGGCTGCTGTGCCCAACTCCCTGTGGCTCCCTGGAATATCAGGCCCAGTCAAGGAGACAGCTCTGGAGCCAGAAATCATTGTCACTCTTTCTCTGTTCCCTCCCCGGTGGGAATTCTTGACTCTGGCTAGTTGAAACCTCCCCATCTACACAGGCACTCAGTATTACCATCGCCTGCCCATATATCTAGTTATTCAGGTAAGATAAAAGAAGCTTCCCACTAGAAATTATTTGAGGATCCTAGCTGGAGCCTTAACAGCTGAATAAAGTGTTTTTCAAACTTCAGTGAGAACATGAAACAATATGAATCATCTATGAAATTGTATTAAACATGTAAGTTCCTGAGCCCAATCCTGGATGTTCGACTTCAGTAAGCCTAGAATGGGGGCACTGAGGGAAGTCTGATGCAGGTAATTCCCAAATTATACTTTGAGATATCTGAATTGAACGGTTATTTTTCTATGCATTTTCTGTTTTAATAGGAATTTGGCTTTAGGTCAAACCATAGATTAAACTGATAATTTGCTTTCATAATTATAACTTCAAGATCTTTGTTACAGTTAAGAGATTTTCCTCTCTGGCTCCTTTCAGAAAGACTACTCTGGGCCAGACACTAGGCTTGACATTGAGAGGACAAAGATCCCTGGCCTTCAAGATAGTGGAGTTGGGGAGGTATGGTGGAGTAAAAGGACCAAGCAGGAGATTCTGGGGCAGGGCCACTTGGTCCTTCCCTAGAATTACAGCATCTGATTCTTACATTAATGTGTTACATAATCTGTGAATTCATGGGTTAATTATATGCTCTCTAACTTTTCTTCCAAAACTTTCATTATATTATTCTAGGTTAGAGCTAAAATAGATTAGTTCCAGACTTATTGTCCAAAAGAAATATCTAGCACAATCTAAATGTATAAATACAAATAACAGAAAGTTATGTCCTTCAGTTTCCTGTCAATTATGTATGCATTTTTTTGTTCTGACCTATTCATAAATGGGAGAACACCAAGATTCTCTGGTTCACTTCTCATTCACTAAAATTTCTTTTCAATGATAAAATGTTTCCATCTGGCTCTAAATTGTCTGAAACATATGGATACTTATCAAAAAGCAGGTAAGTGAGGAATGCATTCTATAGAGTAAATTTGAATACATTGCAAAGACTGAGGTGACTTCATATTATGGATACCGTAGCCAGCACTGTGAGGAGAGCCACAGTATGAGGAGGGTGAAGTGACCTCAGGTGACAGGTCAATTTAGGGGAACATCATGAAGCAGCAGTGCCTCCACCTACTTTGTATATTATTCCGGAGACATCATGCAGCCTCTGAGAGCAGTCAGATTGGAGAACGCATGCATCTCTAATAGACTTTCCTTGGCTTAGAATGACAGTTACCAACCCTCTTGCCCACCTTTCCACTGCCTGCTATACTCTAAGGCTGGCCTGTGTTGTGTGATTAGACTTCAGAGATAGAGTTAGCTTTTCTTTTGGAAATGGATAGTGATGAATCATTTTTGTGGCCATCGTTTTTGATGAGGATGTGCATATTTGCTTTCTCCACATTTCAAGGAGGCCAGTGGCAAAGGCTAATCTAAGGTAGTGGCATCCAAAAGATGCAGATTACTCAGTTGGCAGATACACCTGAAGGGATGATTTGTCCTGAAATGGGTTATCTTAAATGGAATATTGAACACTTTAAACCATATAGAGCCCAGTGATTGAGTTTCTTAACAGAACTGTGGATGGTATGATTTTCTAGATCAGCCCATAAACAGACAAACAGAGTGACCAGAGAGAAGGGGCACTCAGATGACTAACAAACTATCCCAGTTTAATTGGGTTTACTATATTTTTATACCACAATTTACTTCCGTTTGGGCTTTTGGCTGGCAGCCTGTCCTTTTGAAGGCTCTTAGAGATTTTCTTGCTGATGGCAATGAGTCTGTGTGTGGACAAAGCAGATCACTACAGCATTTCCTGCTGCAGAATATAATCAACATGTCATATATAATTCCCAAAGCTCCATACACCAAAAGAGCCAGATCTGAAAACTCATTGACACCGAGAACCAA
This sequence comes from Hippopotamus amphibius kiboko, assembly GCF_030028045.1. Lineage (NCBI taxonomy): Eukaryota > Metazoa > Chordata > Mammalia > Artiodactyla > Hippopotamidae > Hippopotamus > Hippopotamus amphibius. Next base: position 189,532,070 of record NC_080187.1, on the reverse strand, counting down.
ATGATCATTTAAGCAGTCATGCCAGGAGTCATGCTGGAGAGTAATAGCTGACTTCATCAGTCTAGTGACAAGGTTTGCCAGCATTTTTTCCCTCAATTACTTTTCTTCTTTCAAATCTACAATGAAGGATGATGATTTTGTGAAAAAGCACAGGCTTTCAAATGCTTTTAAATACTTATGAATGTTGAAAACCAAACAAAATATATGAAAATAAAAGCCCTTGTGAAATTTTGTTTGCTTTGCTAAAGAAAGAATGTCTTCCATAATCAAAATAACTGCAATTGTTCCCGAGTGAATTGTAGCTCTTTATCCTCTCATGTTGGTCTGAGCAGCGGGGATTAGCATTATGTTTCTCCATGTCACTATAGAACTTTGTGATACTTAATCCTTTTCCTAAACTGGACGGGATCAGTCTGTCTGTACTTTGGGGCTGCACCTATCTGATGCTGAATAGCTGGATGGACACTGGGAAACTTTCAAGCATTTTCCTGACTTTATAACCAGCATCAAACATCTGTAGGATCTTCACAATCTTTCCAACTGAAAAAAGGTTGCAAAATGGTGGTCTACAGGTAGAAGCTGGCCTGAAGAAAGATTCTGTTCAACTAAGACATGGTTTAACATGTTTTAATTTGGATATAGAGAAAGTTTAAATGGCGAAAGTTTCCAAATCCTTGGTTCCCACAGTCCTTGGGAAACCACATCTTGACACATTGATGTTTTGATCCTGGCCCACCTATGCATTTGAGCTTGTGGTTTTTGATTTAGATATGTGATTCTTCTCTAAAGTGAAACTACTGAAAACACAAGTTTCTTGAGTTTTTTTTTTTTTTTTTTTTTTTTTTTTATTATTATTTTATTTTATTTTTTTTTGGGGGTACACCAGGTTCAATCAACTGTTTTTATACACATATCCCCATATTCCCTCCCTTCCTTGACGCCCCCCCCTCGATTCCCCCCCACCCTCCCTGCCCCAGTCCTCTAAGGCATCTTCCATCCTCGAGTTGGACTCCCTTTGTTATACAACAACTTCCCACTGACTATTTTACAGTTGGTAGTATATATATGTCTGTACTACTCTCCCGCTTCTTCTCAGTTTCCCCTTCACCCCCCACCCCCTCCCATACCTCGAGTTCTCCAGTCCATTCTCTGTATCTGCTTCCCTGTTCTTGTCACTGAGTTCATCAGTACCATTTTTAGATTCCGTATATGTGAGTTAGCATACAATATTTGTCTTTCTCTTTCTGACTTACTTCACTCTGTATGACAGATTGTAGTTCTATCCACCTCATTACATATAGCTCCATCTCATCCCTTTTTATAGCTGAGTAATATTCCATTGTATATATATGCCACATCTTCTGTATCCATTCATTTGTTGATGGGCATTTAGGTTGCTTCCATGTCCTGGCTATTGTAAAGAGTGCTGCAATAAACATTATGGTACAAGTTTCTTTTGGGATTATGGTTTTCTTTGGGTATATGCCCAGGAGTGGGATTACTGGATCATATGGTAGTTCTATTTGTAGTTTTTTAAGGAACCTCCAAATTGTTTTCCATAGTGGCTGTACCAACTTACAGTCCCACCAACAGTGCAGGAGAGTTCCCTTTTCTCCACACCCTCTCCAACATTTGTTGTTTCCAGACTTTGTGATGATGGCCATTCTGATTGGTGTGAGGTGATACCTCATTGTGGCTTTGACTTGCATTTCTCTGATGATGAGTGATGTTGAGCATCTTTTCATGTGTTTGTTGGCCATCTGTATGTCTTCTTTGGAGAAATGTCTATTTAGGTCCTCTGCCCATTTGTGGATTGGGTTATTTGCTTTTTTGGTATGAAGCTGCATGAGCTGCTTGTATATTTTGGAGGTTAATCCTTTGTCCGTTGTTTCATAGGCAAATATTTTTTCCCATTCTGAGGGTTGCCTTTTAGTCTTATTTATGGTTTCTTTTGCTGTGCAAAAGCTTTTAAGTTTCATGAGGTCCCATTCATTTATTCTTGATTTTATTTCCATGATTCTAGGAGGTGGGTCAAAAAGGATGTTGCTTTGATGTATGTCAAAGAGTGTTCTGCCTATGTTTTCCTCTAGGAGTTTGATAGTGTCTGGCCTTACATGTAGGTCTTTAATCCATTTGGAGTTTATTTTTGTGTATGGTGTTAGGAAGTGTTCTAATTTCATTCTTTTACATGTTGCTGTCCAATTTTCCCAGCACCACTTATTGAAGAGGCTGTCTTTTTTCCATTGTATACTCGTGCCTCCTTTGTCAAAGATAAGGTGCCCATATGTGTTTGGGCTTACTTCTGAGTTCTCTATTCTGTTCCATTGATCTTCCTTTCTATTTTTGTGCCAGTACCATACTGTCTTGATCACTATGGCCTTGTAGTATAGTTTGAAGTCAGGAAGCCTGATTCCACCAACTCCATTTTTCCTTCTCAAGATTGCTTTGGCTATTCGGGGTCTTTTGCGTTTCCATACAAATCGTAAGATTTCTTGCTCTAGTTCTGTGAAGAATGCCATTGGTAATCTGATCGGGATTGCATTAAATCTGTAAATTGCTTTGGGTAGTACAGTCATTTTCACGATGTTGATTCTTCCAATCCAGGAACATGGTATATCCCTCCATCTGTTTATGTCATCTTTGATTTCTTTCATCAATGTCTTAAAGTTTTCTGCATACAGATCTTTTGCCTCCTTAGGCAGGTTTATTCCTAGGTATTTTATTCTTTTGGTTGCAATGGTGAATGGGAGAGTTTCCTTAATTTCTCTTTCTGCTCTTCCGTTGTTAGTGTATAGGAATACAAGAGATTTCTGTGCATTAATTTTGTATCCTGCTACTTTACTAAACTCATCAATGAGTGCTAGCAGTTTTCTGGTAGAGTCTTTAGGGTTTTCTATATATAGTATCATGTCATCTGCAAAGAGTGATAATTTTACTTCTTCTTTTCCAATTTGGATTCCTTTAATTTCTTTTTCTTCTCTGATTGCTGTGGCTAACACTTCCAAAACTATGTTGAATAACAGTGGTGAGAGTGGACACCCTTGTCTTGTTCCTGTTCTTAGAGGGAATTCTTCCAGTTTTTCTCCATTGAGAACAATGTTGGCTTTTGGTTTGTCATATATGGCTTTTATGATGTTGAGGTAATTTCCTTCTATGCCCATTTTCTGGAGAGCTTTTATCATAAATGGATGTTGAACTTTGTCAAAAGCTTTTTCTGCATCTATTGAAATGATCATATGGTTTTTATCCTTCAATTTGTTGATATGATGTATCACGTTGATTGATTTGCGTATATTGAAGAATCCTTGCATCCCAGGGATAAACCCCACTTGATCGTGGTGTATGATTTTTTTAATGTGCTGTTGCAGTCTGTTAGCTAGTATTTTGTTGAGGATTTTTGCATCTATATTCATCAGTGATATTGGTCTGTAGTTTTCTTTTTTTGTGACATCTTTGCCTGGTTTTGGTATCAGGGTGATGGTAGCCTCATAGAATGAGTTTGGGAGTGCTCCGCCTTCTGCAATATTTTGGAAGAGTTTGAGAAGGATAGGTGTTAACTCTTCTCGAAATGTTTGATAGAATTCGCCTGTGAATCCATCTGGTCCTGGGCTTTTGTGTGCTGGGAGATTTTTAATCACTGCCTCAATTTCTATACTTGTGATTGGTCTGTTCATGGTTTCTATTTCTTCCTGGTTCAGTCTTGGAAGATTGTATTTTTCTAAGAATGTATCCATTTCTTCCAGGTTATCCAATTGATTGGCATATAGTTGCTTGTAGTAGTCTCTCATGATGTTTTGTATTTCTGAGGTGTCCGTTGTGACTTCTCCTTTTTCATTTCTAATTCTGTTGATTTGCATCTTCTCTCTTTTTTTCTTGATGAGTCTGGCTAATGGTTTATCAATTTTGTTAATCTTCTCAAAGAACCAGCTTTTAGTTTTATTTATTTTTCTTATGGTTTCTTTCCTTTCTTTTTCATTTATTTCTGCTCTGATCTTTACGATTTCTTTCCTTCTGCTCATTTTGGGGTTTCTTTGTTCTTCTTTCTCTAGTTGTTTGAGGTGTAAGGTTAGGTTGTTTATTCGATCATTTTCTTGTTTCTTAAGGTAGGACTGTATTGCTATAAACTTCCCTCTTAGAACTGCTTTTGCTGCGTCCCATAGGTTTTGGGTTGTTGTGTTTTCATTGTCATTTGTTTCTAGATACTTTTTGATTTCCTCTTTGATTTCTGTAGTGATTCCTTGGTTGTTTAATAGTGAATTGTTTAGCCTCCATGTGTTTGTATTTTTTGCAGTTTTTTTCCTGTAATTGATATCTAGTCTCATGGCGTTGTGGTCTGAGAAGATGCTTGATATGATTTCAATTTTCTTGAATTTGCTGAGGTTTGATTTGTGACCCAAGATGTGATCTATCCTGGAAAATGTTCCGTGTGCACTTGAGAAGAAAGTGTAGTGTGTCATTTTTGGATGGAATGTCCTATAAATATCAATTAAGTCGAGATGGTCTAATGTGTCATTTAAAGCTTGTGTGTCTTTATTTATTTTCTGTTTGGATGATCTGTCCATTGATGTAAGTGGGGTGTTCAAGTCTCCCACTATAATTGTGTTACTGTCGATGTCCCCTTTTATAGCTGTTAGCATTTGCCTTATGTATTGAGGTGCTCCTATATTGGGGGCATAGATATTTACCATTGTGATATGTTCTTCTTGGATGGATCCCTTGATCATTATGTAGTGCCCTTCCTTGTCTCTTTTAATAGTCTTTACTTTCAAGTCTAATTTGTCTGATATGAGTATTGCTACTCCAGCTTTCTTTTGACTTCCATTTGCATGGAATATCTTTTTCCATCCCTTCACTTTCAGTCTATATGTATCCCTTGGTCTGAAGTGGGTTTCTTGTAGGCAGCATATAGAAGGGTCTTGTTTTTGTATCCATTCAGCCAGTCTGTGTCTTTTGGTTGGAGCATTTAATCCATTTACATTTAAAGTGATTATTGACATGTGTGTTCCAATGACCATTTTCTTAATTGTTTTGGGTTTGTATTTGTAGGTGTTTTCCTTTTCTTGTGTTTCCTACTTAGAGAAGTTCCTTTAGCACTTGTTGTAAGGCTGGTTTGGTGGTGCTGAATTCTCTTAACTTTTGCCTGTCTGGAAAGCTTTTGATTTCTCCCTCAAATCTGAATGAGATTCTTGCTGGGTAAAGTATTCTTGGCTGTAGGTTTCTCTCTTTCAGGACTTTCAGTATATCCTGCCATTCCCTTCTGGCCTGCAGAGTTTCTGTAGAAAGGTCAGCTGTTATCCTGATGGGTTTTCCCTTATATGTTGTTTGTTGCTTTTCTCTTGCTGCTTTTAATATTTTTTCTTTGTGTTGAATTGTCGTTAGTTTGATTAATATGTGTCTTGGTGTATTTCTCCTTGGGTTTATTCTGTATGGGACTCTCTGTGCTTCTTGGACTTGGTGAATTATTTCCTTTCCCATGTTGGGGAAGTTTTCCACTAGAACCTCTTCAAATATTTTCACAGACCCTTTCTTGTTTTCTTCTTCTTCTGGGATGCCTATAATTCGAATGTTGGTACGTTTAAGGTTATCACTGAGGTCTCTGAGGCTGTCTTCTAGTCTTTTTATTTTTTTATCTTTTTCCTGCTCTGTGGCGTTTATTTCTTCCATTCTATCTTCCAACTCACTTATTCGTTCTTCTGCCTCAGTCATTCTGCTGGTTATAGCATCTAGAGTATTTTTAATTTCAGTTATTTTGTTATCCATTGCTGTTTGTTTTTCTGAGTTCTTATGGACTGTTTCTTGTACTTTCTCTAATTTGTTATCGAGATTTTGTATCATTTTTACTATCATTACTCTAAATTCTTTTTCAGGCATTTTTCCTATTTCCTCCTCATTTATTTGGTCTTGTGGGTTTTTTTCCTGCTCCTTTGCCTGCATGGTGTTTCTTTGTTTCCTCATGGTTGTCCAAGCTTTTGGGGTTGCTTGTCCTGGTGATAGAGGTGTTTATAGAAGACTGTCCAAGCCTCAGACTAATGTCCAAGTATTGGATTAGACGAATATTCAGTCGGCTATGTCAGGTTCTCCGCAGCCCTTTCCGGTGTCCGAGGCCGTCTGCTGGTGTTCAGCTGGTTCTCTGTGGGAATGACTGCGTCCTTCCGTGCATTCCCAATGCATCTGTGGAGAGGGATGCACTCCACGTCTCTCTACTTCGCCGCCATCTTTTTCTCTCTCGTTTCTTGAGTTTTGAAAAAAAAGCAGAAGCACCTGTTTCCAGGAAGTGAAAGATTTTATGCTGTATTTTTCTCATAAAATTTTACTTTTGCAGTTGTAGTATATGTCTTAAAACCTTATGTGTTTTAAAATTTTCTCTATGAAGAGATGGATCTCTTTATGAGAAAGTTCAACATACCTTTATTATCTCAGGAAATCCTTACCTTCGAAGATAAAAGCTGCAAATGACTTATTGTTCTTCTAAGGAACTTTTTGAAAAAGCAATCAATTATTTAATACAAAGCACTGAAAGACAGTTTATACTCTAACTCTTGGAATTCTTTGACTGAAAACTGTCTTCTTGCCCTATCTACCAATCCTAAATTATTATTATATAATCTCTACTCAATCTAAACCAAGTCCATGTATTTGAAGATCCACCTTAAACCAGACTTCAAAAAGCTAAGTTTTTGCTTTTTCCCTCTGAGACACTACTAAGACTGTCAAGGTAGCACTCTCCCTGCCTAGGTAAGCAATAAACCCAGCTTTGTCTTATCAATAGGTTGTTTTGGTGATGCTTGGAGAAGCCATCATTTGACAATATATCACGATACTATGGTTTTTCTTTTTTGTTTCCTGGTAGATTAGGAAAATTAAGTAAGACTAGAGAAAAATATAAATATAGTAAAAGCATGAACCTCAGAAAGAAAAGTAGATATCATGGGATGCCAGAGTTGGGAGGGAAAAGAGAAGTAATACCATTTTCCTTAATCATCTCTTCTTTTGATAGTCTCCTTTACTTTCATGTGTCCTCATGATACTTGGTTTCTGGACTTGTTACTCTCACATGCAAAGAGATCAGAAGAAATGTCATATAATGATTCAGATGTGAGTTGATGAGAATTAGAGATTTAGTCATAAATACAAAAACAGAAAAGTAAGGGAGATAAAGATGCTCAAAATAAAAAATAAATCAGTATACTTGTTAGTGAAGCATTTCTTTCATGGAAAAAGGAAAACATTTAAAGATGACTAAGATTTTAAGTATTAAAAATCTGGGGAATTATGATGCCAATATCAGAATGAGGAAAAAGTGTCATGTTATAATTATTTTATGGACAGATTATGAACTTGTATTTGACCCATTTTAGATTTTGATTGGATAGGAAAATAAGATATCTTTTTAAAAATAAACTGAAGATGATAAGCCTAGAGAGAATATGAAGTGTCAAGGTAAGAAATGGCTATTTGGAAGTGCTGCAAATTAACTGATCTCTTCATGGGTACAGAAAGGGATGAATAGAAATCTCCTAGGGAACATTAAAGAAAAAGGGAAAAGAAAAGGAGAAGAAAAGAGAAAAAAAGGAAGACAGATAAGGATGGAGGAAAAAAGGAAGGGGGGAGGGGGGAGGGAAGAAGGAAGGAAGGAAAGAAAGGAAACAGGAGGGAGGGAGGGAAAAAGGGAAGCTATGAGAAGAAAGGGAAAGCAAAGGAAAGAAAAAAGCAAAATATTCCAGTGAAGAAAAGAAAGCTAAATGAGTCAAAGATGGAAAAGGCCAAAATTAAAAATAAGCTTTTAGAAGGAGTGAGGTAGTTAGATTTCTGAAATACAGGTTAAAAATACAGAAGGGTAGAACTTTACAAAAAAAAAATCAAAATATTAATATTGTCCAGAAAAAGAACACTAGCTAACATTAGGGATATTTTAGAGGCAGGTGAAAATAAAAGCCAGGTTGAAAACTTAAGATTTTATATGGAAATAGAAAAGGAATGGTATTTGAAAACTCAATTTTCAATGGTTTCTGTTGTATTTTATTTATTTATTATTTTTATTGAGGTATAGCTGATTTACAATGTTCTGTTAGTTTCAGGTGTATGGCAAAAGTGAGTCAGTTACACATATACATATATTCACTCCTTTTTTTAGATATTTTTCCCATATAGGTCATTACAGACTATTGAGTAGAGTTCTCTGTGCTATACAGTAGGTTCTTATTAGTTATCTATTTTATATATAGTAGTGTGTATATGTCAACCTCAATCTCCCAATTTATCTCTCCCTCACTTACCCCCTGGTAACCATAAGTTTGTTTTCTACATCTGTAACTATACTGCTGTTTTGTAAATATGTTCATTTGTACCCTTTTTTTAGATTACACATATAAGTGATATCATATGATATTTGTCTTTCTGTGTCTGACTTACTCCACTTAGTATGACAATCTCTAGGTCCATCCATGTTGCTGCAAGTGGCATTATTTTTTTTTTATGGCTGAGTAATTTCATTATGTATATATGTACATCTTCTTTATCCATTCCTCTGTTGATGGACATTTAGGTTGCTTCCATGTCTTGGCTATTATAAATAGTGCTCAATGAACATTAGGGTGCATGTATCTCTTTGAATTATGGTTTTCTCTGGGTATATGCCTAGGAGTGGGATTGCTGGATCATATGGTAATTCTATTTTTAGTTTTTTAAGCAACCTCCTTACTGTTCTCCATAGTGGCTGTACCAATTTACATTCCCACCAACAGTGTAGGAGGATTCCCTTTTCTCCACACCCCCTCCAGCATTTATTGTTTGTAGATTTTTTGATTATGGTCACTCTGATGATGTGAGGAGGTACCTCGTTGCAGTTTTGATTTGCATTTCTCTAATAATTAGTGATGTTGAACATCTTTTCATGTGGTTTTTAGCCATTTGTATGTCTTCTTTGGAATTTAAAGGAAAAACAAAGATAAATAAACTGATTTATTATGGACACACTGCTTTCCATGAAAAAATAAAAATAAAAATATAAAAATGATACAATTAGAGAAGAATGGAGTTTAAAGTCTCTAAAATTAGATTGTATATCTAAACAAATAACTTATTATTTAAATAGAAACATGACCTATTCTGGGGTGTGTGGAGGGGGAAGGGCAGGGGAGAAAGGAGTTAAATAAAACCACCATTTATATGCTTTGTCCTGTCTTTTTTTCATTCTTCCTGATTATCTCATTCTCTCAATTTCAGGAGACATGACTTGTTGCTTGAGGTTATCATCATAGTTTTGCTTTTATTTTCTTCCCTCTTTGCCATCACCTATTCTTCAGCTCATGCTTCTAGTCCTTCCATAGGTCATGTACCCCCATCTCATTACAGACAGAATCCTTTTTTAATGAACTTCCGCAATATCAAAATCATTTTGCCACCTAGCAGTTTCTTCCTTGAAGCACATACATGAAACACTGTAATGAGGTTCTTCCTAGGGAAAACTTTTCCCATTTAGTGGACTTTGCCTATTGCCTGAAGTTTCTGAGTGGTTAATGATATTTTCTTCTGATGTCTTGAGAATTGATGTCTCAGAGTTTTCTCTGAAAATCTTAACAAAAGCAAACCATTTCCTAAGGATAATAAGAGCAAAGCCACCAGTGGATTGTAATTCATAAAAAAAAAAAAGGTATGCAATCCCCATATTTTATATCATTTCTCACAGGGAGTTGACTTCTACTTGTAGCACTTTCATTCTGAGCATGGCCAAGAATACATTCCTTGAGTTAAGCAAAGGATTGCTTTATTTTACCTTATTTAAATGAAAATTAAATGCTCAAGATACAGAGTGAAATTATTTCAGATAGAGCAAAAAGTGTTTTGTTTTTGTAAATACATAAGTTGGTTATATAGTGTGTTCTGCTTATCATGTATAAGTGCAACTTCAAGGGTTTTGCTTTCTTTCCTTAAGGTGTGAACTGTCTCTCCATTTTGTAGGCAGCATTTCTCAATAAACTACCTACATTAAATTCACTTGCGATTATGTTCAGACCAAATGACCTAGGAATCTGCCTTTTTAAGAAACAATTTCAGGTAGTGATTAAGCATTAAACTGTAAGGAATTCCCTAGGAAAGCAATACTATGTAAATAATACTAGTATTTGCATTTGACACAGAAGCTACCATTTGGGTAGATTTTAAGATCCTCATTTGTGGTTTGCAGATTTCTTTGACCTATTACCAGAATTTGGTAAAAAGCCAATTTCTGAGGAGTGATATTTGTGGTGTGGGTGATTGTGAGAGCAGGCAACTGCTGACATCAGTGAGGAGGCACAGGCCTTCACAGTTCCTGTGTGGCAACCCTCCTCAGCACTTCCTAGAGCCTCATTGCTAGTCTTTTAGTTTCTTGTGCCCAAAAATGAAGCACAAGGATTTGCAAGGTACATGGCTAGTTTAGTTGTGTTTGTTTTTTTGTGGGTTTTTTTGCACGTTGAAAAGAATCTGCCCAAATCCTTCTTACATACAAAGCCTGGAGATCAGACTTTGACATAAGGGAATTAGAAGGAGGGAAGGAATTGAGATATCAGTGCCCATTCAAGGGCAGAGATTGTGAAATTCAGAAGTGAGTAGAAAGAACTCAAGAGATTACAGCTGTTACCAGAAAAGAAAAAGTCTTAAGTTATTTATGAAAGTGCCTGGTGAGAACAACATGGAGAAGTTAGCTTGGTTTAATGCATAAATGGAAGAGAAAAGGAAATATGATTTCTGGTTATGGAACCTCAGAAGTGAAGAAATACTAGCTGTGTAATATCGTGAATTAGGTGCTTACTCTTTCAGGTACTATATGAAACACTTTGCAGATGTTATTTAATATTTACAAGTCTTTGCTTCTGAAGCAAATATTATTATTTACATTTTACAGATGCGTAAATAAGGCTTAAGAAGATAAATCACTTAACCCAGTTCACATAGCTATTAGTGCTGAGTTTAAAAGGCAAATCTAGGACAAACTCCTAAGCAGTGATTCATCGAAAAATCACTTTGAACTAAAGCTGAAAAGACACGCTCCCTTTGAAGACCAGAAAAGAATGTAGTTGGCATGAAGGTAAAGTAGTATATATTTGGAGAAAGAAGTCAGGTTGCTTATAAGCCTTTATCTATCTCTATTTGAAATTTTACTATTTGCAAAAGCCTAGTAACCTGTTATTCTATTTGTTTACTGACTCATCCAAGTTTGTTGTTGTTCTTTGCTAGCCTGTACAGTGATATGTCCCTGAAGGAGTCTCAGGGATAACAAAATGAGACTGCGTCTAAATAGCTGATAGGGTGACTTGGATGGCTCATTATAGAAGGGGCCCTGATTCTCAAGGGTACAGAGAGAATTCTCCATCTTATCACATTGGGTCACATTCCTTATCATTGGCAAAGTTCTTGTTCTGCCCTGTATTTTCATTTTATGCCTCATTAATCAACAATCTTTATTTCTTACTCACCCTGAACTCTCATTCTGAATGACCCAGTTCATTACAAACAAATAAAAATAAAATAACCATTTCAAGTTGAAAGAATTCGACAGATCCTTTTCTTTGCCTGCTTCATTTTATTTTCCTAAAAGACATTATAAATTGTGTGCATGTAGTTAAATCACAATACATAAAATTAAAACAATAATTTATGACTTCTGCATGAATAAAAACTAATAAGTGTATCTATTCTACTATAGTTTTATTTTTTTAAAGAATTAAAGAAACTTTGATCAACAGAGCAATGTTATTATGGTCCATCTATAGTCTACTTTTGGTCCATAGATGTATTTTTAATTAAAAAAAATCAATGAACTAAAATAATATTACATGACTCCTTTTTAAAAATCTCTCTCTCTGATCCAGTCTCTGTTTAATTAAGCAAATATATTTCTCATTCCCTGGGCTTCTTTTATCCCATTCTCCTTTTCCTATCTCATTCCATAATATATTAGTCAGCTCAGGTTGCTATAACAAAATTCCATGGACTGAGTGACTTAAGCACAGACATTTATTTCTCACATTCTGGAGGCTAGAAAGTCCAAGATCAAGGTGTTGGACCTTCTTGGTAAGGGCCTTCTTGGCTTGCAAACAACTGCCTTTTCACTGTGTTGTCACATGGTAGAGAGAGAGAGTGGGAGCTGTGATCTCTCTTCCTCTTCTTATAAGAATACTAATTCCATCATAGAGGCCCCATCCTCAAGAACTTATCTAAACCTAATTAATTCCAAAAGGTCCCACTTCCAAATATTATCACATTGGGAATTAGGGTTTCAACATATGAATTTTGAGGAGGAACATTCAGTCCATAATGTGTAACTACCTTACTTTCTGTATAGCAACCACTCCATGCCCCTTCCCATTATGTCATATATCAACACTCACTTTGAACACAAAAACAATATCTGAGACATCATTTTCCTGTCTTGTTACAGAAAAATGAAAACACAAAATAACTTTTACCATACTCTAGAACACACAGTAGATTGTTTTAACCCTTGAATATTCAATATGTCTGGTTTATTCCCAAAGAGTCATGCGGAGTAAAACAAAAACCTATCAACATTCTTCAAATGATGAGACAAGAGAGATTATTTTTTCCTGGACTGAAGATAATCTAAATTCTATCAAAATTCTATCCTTCTATCTACGAGGGTGAGTCAAAAATTATCTTCACTCCAGTTATATTAAAACTTCTGTTGACCACACTGTCTTATGAGCACTTTCTGTTCAAGGCTACTGTCTCCCCAGTCACTGCTGGGCAGATGTGAATGTGTTACATCAGTTCCTTTGTAACTGTGGTGCGAGCAAAAATGGATGCCCCACTTGTGATTTGCGTGAAAGAAGAGCAGCGTGCAGTGATTCATTTTTTTGTGGTCTGAGGGTGTACCTGGTGCCATTATTTTTCAAAGACTTTGTGCACAGTGTGAAGAAAGTGTTTTGTCATAAAGAAGTGTGTATGAATGGATAGAGAAGTTCAAGGAAAGTCCCACAAATGTTAACCATTAGGAAGGAGCTGGACGCCTGTCCACGTCCACTGCTGATGACAGCATTGAGTGTACATGAAATGATTCTGTCGAATAGATGAATGACAGTGGATTGTGTGGCAAATCATTTGCAAATGAGCCATGGCTCTGCCTATGAAATAATCCACAAGAGACTTAGGTTTCAGAAAGTTTGTGCTGAAGTCTAAACTTCAGATTTAATGCAGAGGACTGCTATCCAAGGGCATTGTGATCTTGCATGACGATGCACACCCGCACACTTCTGCCCACACTGTAGAAACTCTGCAAAACTTCATTTGAGGTGTTAAAACATCCTCCCTATAGTCCTGATCTTGCTCCATCAGACTTTAACCTGTTTGGTCTCCTGAAAGCAGCCCTGTGTAGACGAAAATTCACTTCTGATGAAGTGAAGACAGTAGTGCATTTGTGGCTTGTAGCTCAGCCTAAAACATTTTTTAATGAGGGAATACAAAAGCTTTTGACAGATGGACAAAGTGTATTATTGAAAAGCAAGGAAATTATGTTGAAAATTATGTATTTGTCTTTTTTAAAAGTTAATTAAAATAAATTCTACAGCCAGAGTGCAGATAATTTTTGACTCACCCTCTTATAAAGTATACTTTAATTTTTAATAATTCAGTAGTTTTTAGTATATCACAATGTCGTTGAACCATCACCACTATTTAATTCCAGAATACTTTCATCACCCTTTAAAGAAATCGCATACCCATTATCAGTCATTCTTCATCCTCCTTCTCCCCAGTTCCTGGCAACCACTAATCTACTTTCTGTCTCTATGAATTTACCAGTTCTGGGTATTTTATGTAAATGAAATCATACAATACGTGGCCTTTTGTGTTTGGCTTTCTTTACTGGGCGTAATGTTTTCAAGGTTCATCCATCCTGTAGCATGTGTTAGTACTTTATTCCTTTTTATGGATGAATAATATCCCATTGCATGTATACACCACATTTTGTTTATACATTCATCAGCTGATGGATGTTTAGATTGTTTCCATATTTTGGCTTTTATGAATAATTCTGCTATAAATACTGTGTGACCATATGTTTTCAGTTTTGTTGGGTATATAACTAGGAGTGGAATTGTTGGGTCATATGATAATTCTATGTTTAAATTTTTAAGAACTAACTTTTCCACAGCAGTTGCACCATTTTACACTCCCACCAGCAATGTATGAAGGTGCCAAATTCTCCACATTCTCATCAACACTTATTTTCCTTTTTTAAATTTTTACTAAAGCTACCCTAGTAGGTATGAAGTGATATCTCATTGTAATTTTTAAAAATATTTTGCACTGTTTTTTTATTGTGATTATTTATTTTTTATTTTTGGCTGCATTGGGTCTTCATTGGTGAGTGCGGGCTTTCTCTAGTTGCGGTGAGTGGGGACTACTCTTTGTTGCAGTGTGCAGGTTTCCCAGTGTGACGGCTTCTCTTGTCGTGGCTCTAGGTGTGTGGGCTTCAGTATTTGTGGCACATGGGCTCAGTAATTGTGGCTCGAGGGCTGTAGAGCGCAGGCTCAGTAGCTGTGGCGCATGGGCTTAGTTGCTCTGCAGCATGTGGAATCTTCCCAGACCAGGGCTTGAACCTATGCCCCCTGCATTGGCAGGCAGATTCTTAATCACTGCACCACCTGGGAAGTCCTGTAATTTTGATTTGTATGTCCCTAATGACTAATGGTATAGAGTATATTTTCACGTGCTTATTGGCTATTTCTGCATTTTCTTAAGAGAAATGTCTCTTCAAATACTTTACCTATTTTTAAGTTAGGCTATTTGTCTTTTTTTATTGGGTTGTGTACGTACTTTGTATATCCTGGATACCAGACCCTCATGATTTCAAATATTTTCTCCCCTTCTCTTCACTTTTTCTGAGAGTGTCCATTGACATGCAGAATTTTTTATTTTTGATGAGGTCAGATTTATCTAATTTTTCTATGGTTGCTTGTGCTCTGGTGTCATATCTAAGAAAATGTTGCCCAATTGAAAATCACAAGATTTTCACCTATGTGTTTCTCTAAGAGTTTTATATTTTTAGCTCTTACATTTAGGATTTTTATCCATTTTGAGGTAATTCTTTAATATCATGCAAGATAGAGAGTCCAATTTCATTCTTTTGCATGTGTATATCCAGTTATTCCCATCCTTTGTTAAAAATACTCTTTTCCCCAATGAATGGTCATTGTGACTTTGTTGAAATTCAGTTTCCGTGAATGTATAGATTTCTTTCTGGAATCTTAATTCCATTCCATTGATCTATATGTCTGACAGTACCACACTGTCCTGAATATTGAAGCTTTGTAGTTCTGAAATTGGGAGATATGTGTCCTCCAAATTTGTTCTTTTTCAAGATTGTTTTGGTTATCCTGGGTTCCTTGCATTTCCAAATAAGTTTTAGAATCAGCTTTTCCATTTTCACAACAAAGGCAGTTGGAATTTTGACAGAAGTGGCATAGATTCTGTAGATCAGTTTTGGAGTGTGGTAATGAATAATGTCTCCTCACCCCCTGCAAAAGACATCCATATCTGGACCCCTGGAACCTGTGAAAATGTTATATTACGTGGCCAAAGCGACTGAACCCCTGGAACCTGTGAAAATGTTCTATTACATGGCCAAAGCGACAGATTATAAGATTTTTCTGGCTTATCTTGGTGAGCTCAACATAATCATAAGTATCCTTATAAGAGGGAGGCAGAGGGAGCCTTGACTCCAGAAGACAGTGTGATGATGGAAGCAGAGGTTGAAGTGATGTGGCCACAAACTGAAGAATGCAGTCAGCCTTACGACCTTGAAGAGACAAGGAAAGGATTCTCCGCAGGAGCCTCCAGAGGAACCATCTCTGCTAACATCCTGATTTTAGCCCATAGGGCCTATGTTCTTGGTGTTCTCTGCAAGACTTATGACGTCTAGAACTACAGGAGAATATATTTGTATTATTTTAAACTACTGAAATTGAAGTGAATATTTATAGCAGCAACATGAAAACTAAAACAAGGAATATTGCCATGTTAATGATAGTGTCTTACAAGGCATGAATACAGATTGTTTTTACATTTATTTACATTTTCTTTCATTTCTTCCAATAATGTTTTCAGTGTAAAAATTTTACACTTCTTCGGTTAAAGTTATTCTTAAGTATTTTGTCCTTTTTGATACTATTTTAAATAGGATTTTTTTTCTTAATTCCATCTCTATATTGTTCATTTCTAGTGTATAGAAATAAGTTGATTTTTGTATATTGATGCTATGTCACGCAATTGAAGTTTAATTTGTTCTCTTGATTTGGGGCTTAAAAAGTTTGCCCAAGAGCTAGAGGTTGTCTATCCCTGTCTCTAAGCTGTCCATGTCCAGCACCCCCAGGGCATCATTTTTCCCTTGACAATTAATAGCAGCCTTCGTTGGCCACATATTCATAATTTTTTACTACATGCACAGAGCTATAGACCTTACTTTGCTGTTGTGACTTCACCAAAAAGTTAAAATCATATTTAAGATCTGAATTTTAGTGTACTCTGTATATAAACTGTCAGTAATCATATAAAAATAGTGATACTTCCGTGCAAGTAAAGAAAAATGTCCTAAGTTCCTTCCTGTTCTTCTACTTTGCACTAACTTTTCCTCTGTTCGTTCATAGAAATTCTATAGTTTTTGCTATGTTCCTTCAAATGTGATTCCAAAGGATGTCAGCTGGTGAGCAGTGAGAAGCTCAGAAAATCAACCAGGAGAGTTATTAACGTTGTCAATCCTTGTATCAAATACCTAAGTAATAAGAAGCTCTTAATGAACTGGAGTTTCCCCCATACAGCTGGCATTTGGGAGCATGGACATTATAGACAAGATAACTGATGCCGCAGTACTGGAAAGAATTCCTTTACTCCAGGTTAGACTGCCTGCAACCTTCAGACAAAAGAAGAAAAAAAAAAGAGAAAACTTGCATATGTTTATTACAGCCATGTAAAGCTTAGCGTTTCACACCTTGTCAGAGTTATCAGGTACAGAGCTGTCCTTGAATCTAATTTTCATTCCAACAGAAATGTGAGAAGTCAAATCACTGCATAGTGAAAAATGAAAAGCTTTCTTCACTGTGCAGTTTGCTGCAATCATGTCTAAGGGGAATTCAGAAAAAAATCATACATTAAAATACATTAGGTTTTATTAGTTCAGTGCAAACTATATTACCTGATAATGGCAAATATGAGCTCTAAATTGCCCATGTTTAGAAAACTTACATTAGCATGTCCCATGTGACATAGATCTAACTTGTTTACTGACTCAGTCTGGTGTATTTGTTGATTTAAAAAATATTCAGCCTCCTAGATTTTGAAAGTGTTAAGAAATTCTATGTTAGAGAAAGTACTAGGAAACCTATGAGGAAGTAATATGCACAGATTTTTTGCGTGAAATTCTATCTTTCTTCATTTTTAACCTGTAGGCAAACCTACCAAAAAAGAAGAGAACAAGGCAGGTAAAGTGAGCTGATTTCCTTTAAATTCCACATTTATTTTAAAAAAAAAATTCTCCTTTTAGGATCATTTACTTTCCCAAGGACTGAAAACATGAAGGGTGGAAATTGTTATTAGAAAAATTTTGTTTCCTGATTTGTGTGCTGCTTTCATTGTGGTTTACCTTGTGATAAATGCCTTAACTGTTAAAAATAGTAATCGTATGATTAGGTGGGTTGATGGTTGAATAAAGGGACAGATAGGTAGGTAACTAAGTGATAAAACAAATTAAATAGAATGTTATTGGTAGAGTATAGAAGGTGGGCACATGAATGTTCAATATAAAATCCTTTCAACTTACCTGTGTTTAAAATTTGCCATCTAAAATTTTGAAAAAATAGTAAATAAATGCAAGTCATAAGCCTAGATTAGGTGGTCATGAAGAAAAAAACTTGTACTCAAGTTTCCAGTATACTGTAAAGTCCACATGGGACATGGTAAGAAACATGACAGAACTGTCAAAGCAACACCAAATTAGCCACATAAATTATGAATTCTTTTATGTTTACTTGGCTACTGGATTAAAACATCACAAAATATTTTTCAAAAATAAATAATACAAATAAATGTAAGTGATGAGTAGAATCTTATTGACATCTATTGTTACCCAAATAATTTGAGCTTTCACAAACATTTTAGTCATGCCAGGATTATGATAAAAGAGAATTGTGAGGTTAAATCAGTATTCAAGAGAGAAAAGTCTATTTTGTTTATCTGGACTTTCTGTCAGGGTGATTTTTCTGCATAACATCAGGAGACACCCTGCATGTGTAGCTTGTATAAAGAGTAATCTTAGAGTGTGTGAGTGCACAGTATGTGACAACTCTGTTTTCTGGTTAACATATCTTTAACTGAGATTATTTAAAATAGTGAAAAATTTCTTAGCAGCCGCATAAAGACACAATTCCAACTTCACTAATTTCTCTCCCTACCAAAGGTAACCACCCTCTTGATATCTTTGCTTATAATTTCCTTGCATTTCTTTATAATTTTACACTACATTTTTGGATATTATACAGTATATTTTTCTTGTATACTATTATGTAAATGAAATTCCACCATATGTATTCTTTTATGGTGAAGCTCTTTTCATTAGCACTGTGTTTGTGAGATTCATTTATGTTGCTACATGTGCCTAGTTTTCACTTATTTTCATTGCTGCATATTATTTCACTGTATGATTACACCTCATTTATTTATCCTTTTTAATATTAGCAGAAATTAAGTTATTTCTATTTTGGAGTTAACATGAATTATATGGTAAAGCGCATTCCTGTCTATATCTTTTTGTTGCACATGGAAATGCATTTCTTTAGGATGTACCTAAGAGTGGAATTGCTAAATCATAGGCTAGGAAGATCTTCAGATTCAATTTATAATGCTTAATAGTTTTCCAAAATGGTGTATTAATTTATGCTCCTACAAGCTGTGTGTGAAAGTTCCCAGTTGTCTACATTCTTGCCAACATATGATACCATTTTTGTTTTAGCTGTTCACTTGTGTATTAAATGATATCCCACTGTTTCCATCTTTATTTGGTTAATCAAGTTATAAGCAAACTATGGCCACTTGGTTATCCCCTTTTGTGATATGCATGTTCAGGTTTGCCCATTTTTCTATTGAGTTGTCTGTAGTTTTGTTTTTGATTTTTAGGACTTTATATATTTTTAATAGGATTGCTTTGTTACTAGGCGATATGTGTTGCTGGTGTCTTCTCCGATTCCAAGTATTTCCTTTGCACTCTTTTATTGATGGAAATTTTTATTTCTATTTCTGTTTTTATTATTTTGAATTTTTAATATTTAAATTTAAAATATTTAATCCAATATTTAAAATTTTGTTCATAATTAGTTTTTATGTCAAAATTTAAAAAGTGATTCTATATGATGGGATTATGTAGCTTTTGTTCTATATTATTTTCTATAAATTTTATTCACTTTATTTTATCTTTGGTTTTAAAATTCACCTAGAATGGATTTTTGGGGTTTTTTTTCTCAAATATTTTTTTCTCGCAATATTTTTTAATAAGAACATAATTTTCCCATAATTCTACAGTGTCATAGCATAGTTTTGTTTCTGTGCTCTCTTATTCTATTCTACTGTATTCATTTGACTGTTCAAAAACAAGTACATTTACATATTTAATTACTACAGTTTTATAAATCTTGACATCCAGTAGCAAAAGTTCTTATACCATGTCTGTTCTTCAAGATTGTCCTTATTATTCTTAACCCATTGCACTTCCTCATAAATTTTAGAATCACTTGTCCATTTCCACAAAATTGAGATTATATTTAATCTGTACATTAGTTTCAGAGAACTGGCATCTTTATAACATTGATTTTTTGAAATCCATGTTTTATAGTTTTCTGAAAGAAATTTTTACACTTCTACTGTTATAGCTTATATATGAATATCAGAAAAAGCACATAGATTATTAATAAACAGTTCAATCTATTTTCACAAAAAGTACTCTTGTAACCAGCACCAGATCAAGAAATAGAACATTACCAACATTTCAGAAGCCTCTCTTCTGTCCTCTTCCAATCCACTTTGAACTTTAAATAATTTGAATCATTCAGCAAGTATTCTTTTGCAGTTAATTTATTTTGGTCAACATATTTATGGAATTTATTCATAATTTTATGTATATTTTATTTACTCACTGCTGTATGCATTGCATTTTGTGACTACATCAATTATATTATCTATTCAACTATTGATAGACCTTTGGGAGATTTCCAGTTTGGGGCTATTATGAGTAGTGCTATTATGAACATACATATGAGTTTTTGTTGGTTATATATCTGAAAGTGGAATTACTGAATTCTAGGGTATGCACATATTTTTTTTTTGTAGATTTTGCAAAGCAGTTTTCCAAAATGGTTGTATTAACATGTTTGATATTTTTATGCTACTTTGAAATAATTTATTTAAAATGCTTAATTTCCATTGCTTCTGGTAGAGAGAAATGCAGTTTATTTCTATTTTATATTTGCCTCATATCCAGCAACTTTATAAAGGTTATTTATCAATTTTAAGAGTTTTATTTTACTCTCATTTGGATTTTCTATATATATAATTATGCTGTTTATGAATAATGACAGTTTTTTTCCTTCCTTCTAACTCTGATACCTTGGCCATTATCTAGTGTACAGTGTATAAAAGAAATAGTAATAATGACATCCATGTCTCCTTCCTGATCATTAGGAGAAAAGCTTACAGTAATATACCATTAAAGTTGGTATCTTCCATGAGTTTTGTTACATATCCTTTCTCTTCCTAGTTTTCAAGTGTCTTTATTGTGATTAGATGTTGCATTTTATCACATATATTTCTACATCCATTAAGATGGTCATAGGATATGATATTTCTTTTTTTCTGTTAATGTGGATTACATTATTTGACTTTTAAATATTAATCTACTCTTTTATTTCTGCAATTAATGTAACTTGATTACTATGAATTAATCTTTTGATAATTTTTGGATTTAGTTCATGCTCCTTTGTCTCTTATGTGCTCTATAATTTTAGTTTTTTTTCAACTTTCCTTGCTTCATACCATTTCAGGAGGTCCTTGGAAGCAGATTTAACAAAGAACATTTATTTTAGTACACTATCAAAGGCCTCTCTTCTGTATAAACTAGTGCAGTCTGAAACACCAGAGTCTCAGAAGTAAAAGTCAGTAATATACACACGATTTCTAATCTGAATGAGTGTTCTAAGTTCAAATCCTTCACAAATGATGAAAAGTCAGTATACTTACAGACCCATGTTCAACAAGATATGAGGATGTGTCACAAGTTAGGTGGCTTAGGAAGCAGACTCTGACTCAGATGTGTGCCCTTGTGATCAACACCCCTGTTTAAGGGAAGGGAAGCATAGGGTAGGGTCCGAAGCAGGTTTGTACAGATGGATAAGTGTAGTTGTGATGTAGTTTAGTAGATGTCTCAGCTAATCCTATGTACAGCTCTGAAGCTGGAGTGACCTTCATATTTGTCCTAAGTTTTGGTGGGATGACTTGGCCTACCTATCCCCATAATTTTCAGTCAAACCACTTCTAGGGCGTGTATTGTCCTTGACAAATATTTTTGGTGAGGCCCTGGTCTCTATAAACAATTTGATTTTAAAAATGGATTACAGATTTCACAGGTCCATGATTATTTGATTACTGTCCAGTTAATTTGTGAAGAATCTACAAAGTGTTCTTTATTGCCACATGTGCCTGCCATTCCTGGCTACTTTCTTTTTTTTTCTTTTCTTTTTTTTTTTTAATTTTTAAATTTTGTATTGGAGTTTAGTTGATTTACAATGTTGTTAGTTTCAGGTGTACAGCAAAGTGATTTAGTTATGCATATTCATATATCTATTCATTTTCAGATTCTTTTCCCATATAGATTATTACAGAGTATTGACTATAGTTCCCTGTGCTATACAGTAGGTCCTTGTTGCTTATCTATTTTATATATCATTCCTGGCTACTTTCTTATTACCCACCCCCATCTTCTATGACAAAAAGGAAACAACAGTATTGTTACTCACAATACCATGGCTTTTTGAAATCTGTATTGAAACAATATAAATCTTCTTTCCTTTGCAATTTCCTATATAATTTTATGCTAATATATTTCTATAAAATATTTTATTGATTATACTTATATTCTATACAATAAAAATCAAAATATATTTATAATATATATCCATGGAGAGAGAGAGAAAGAGGAAAAGTATTTTTATTTTAAATACTGTAATCATGAGATTGTAAGCTTTGAAAAATGTCCTCCGGATTGATTATTATTATGATCATTAATGGCACAGAATTTATTAAAAAATAAGTATTAAATTTTGATAATTAAGTTCTAGCACAAATTTATTGGAAGTCAGTCTATTACTGATATGGGTGGAGCTTTTACTTTTCAATTTATCACTTATTGATAGAAGAAAACAAGTTTCTGTATCGATTCTATTTTTGTGTCTGGTTGTTGTCAGTATAAATACTGAGAAACCTTTTTTGCCTAAATAATTAGGTAGAAATGGCAGGAGTTTTCTTATAGTGATGTCACTTACTTCTTTCATATTCTTCTGAGTTTTATGTCCTCCACCCCAAAAATCATGTAGTATCTAGCATCAGAAATCATTTTATGAAATACAATTTGTTCCTACTTCAACTGTGATGAAAGCAAAAAGAAAAAAAAAGCCACTGGTGTTTCATAAGAATGTGTTATTTAAGCATTCTATTCTTCAACATCTACAGTAATATTTAGACTACCCAATGAGTGAGTGTGTGAGTGTGTGTGTGTGTGTGTGTTCTGGACGTCCATGCTTTTAATCTGCAATGGGAAGAAAGATGATTGATTGGAAATGAGGCAGTGGGAAAATGGAACCAGAGGAACAGCCTTTTTCTTAGGTGGATCAATACTAGTAATGAGTACACATAGAAGTTGAACATCTGTTAACTAATACATTTAAAACCATTTGTATCTAAATCCTCTATGTAGTCTTCTTATTTTCCAAGGATACTGGTACCTCAGATTGAACACTGCTAACCTAATATAAATTAAGTGCTTGCTTGTGAAATGAATGAATAAGTGAATGAATGAAAACTAATATCTTTAAGCTTATTTAGTTATGAGTAAGTTGTTCGGTTTATAATTTATGATTTTTTTAATAATCATGTGTGATTTTTGACAGTTATATTAAAAAACAAAGTATTTTCACTAGTTTTGTGAAGACTGAAGTTACAATGATGTTACATTTGGCAGACATAGAGTTAAAAGTTAATTTTAATTTTCGAGTTTTTTTTCTTATTTTGTACTAAATGAACTATTTTTCTAGAAACTCAAAACATTTTCATAGGCCTTTGAAAAGCTGATAGTCCCTAAGCACTCTGCTTTTTGTGACTAACAGATAAAATGGCTCTAGTCCTGCCTTGAATCCATTGAGAAAGAAAGGGGACACATTGCATTACAATACATTACATTACATTACAATAATCAAGGGCTTCAACTTTAGAACTTTTTTGTACTGATCTTGATCATGGCCAGCTCTATAATAGGAATTGAGTCTCTTATGCCTCAAACAGGCTTACCTAAGACTGGAGTCTCACCAGTAGAGATTTGGTACACCTGGGACGGGCCTTTTTGGAAAATCCATATAATAAACTTCACATTTGTAGGCAGATGTGATACACATGAAAGATATTGAATTTCCGAGTTGAAAGTTCTACTTTTTTTTAATCATATATGTTTTTCCTGGGCAAGGAATAGAAGTCAGCCTGAGACTTGTGAGAGTTATGTGTGGGCCAGAGGCTTGAGGGCCCACAATGAAACAGTGAAGGGTATAGAGCAGATATATATATAATACATTAAAGATAAACACCCTAGATTATCGTGCTTCCTTGATCTCCAGTTGCACCTTTCTTGCAAATCCCAACTCTAGGCAAATCTCACTATTTGCAATCAGTACTCTTGCTTCCAGCCCATTGAACAAGCTGCCAAAAGCTATCAAGAAGTGGTTCTCTTTGGCTCCACAACAAATCCACATCACCCAGCCTTAGCAGGAGCATCATCCATGCTCCCCCATACCTCATTAGCTCTGTATTTCATTCCCACAGCACTTGGTCTCAGCCACTCTTCTGGAACCCCACACTCATCCCACAGTCCTCACTAGTGATCAATATCCTCACTTCCTCATTCTGAGATCCCACTGCTTTTGGCATATACAACTGTCATAGCATTTAATCATTTTGCATCCTATTCATTTTATAATTGAGAAAACTGGATATAAAAATGGCACATGAGTAGTCCCCCAAGGTCACACAGCTGGTAATATGCAGAGCCAGATTCAGAAGTCAGGTTTTCTAAATACAAATTTGCTGTTCTTTCTATTTAGTCAAATATTTCTCTTAGAAGGAAAAGCAATTTTCCGTAATAAAAACTAACTCCAGAATCTCAAGGTGGATGGAGAATCTTCAGAAGAACTTGGGCTAATCATCCAACAGTTTTGAACTATGGCCACCTTCTCTTTCCTCTTTGCTTCATTAAATTAAAATAATCTAACATCATATTTGTTCACAAAGAGGAACTACATTCTTTCAGTGGTTAAAAATGCCTTCTTTGGGGTTGAATTGAAATAGCTGATCAGAATGGGAGTTTCCCAAAGACTTAATGGGCTACAGTTTTTTGTTTGTTTATTTTTATGCATATTGCATTACTTGCATTCACCTTCTGTTTATTTTTCCTTGGTATTTGGGGAAGTCTAACATAGTTATACTCCCACTTGCAAGAGCTGACGCAATATATACACCTGGGGAGGTAGCCTCTAAGATGACTTCCAACAATCCTTATCTCTGGGTATTCACCAGTTTGTGTAATCCTTTCCTAATTAGTGTGGGCTAGACTGACTCACTTCTCACAGATAGAATACTGTAGTACTTACAGGATGTAAGTTAAGTTATAAAAAGACTGTGACTTCCCTCTTGGGAGCCCTCTCTCCTCTCTCTCTCTCTCGCTCTCATTCTCTGTCTCTCTTGCTCTTTTTCTCTGAAACTTGCCAATAGCCAAGTAAGTAAGATTGGAAGCTGATCTATCCCCTTGAAATTTGCCTCTACCTTTCATAATCTTTCTCCTCAAATAAATAGTGGTTTCCTTAAGGACATGAACCATGTCATGTTTACCTCTCTCTTTCTCACACTGTCTACTGTTTTATCTGGCATGATGTTTTGAATCAGTGATACATTGTGTATGCTTCAATCAGGATACCTTTATTAAATACAAGACTATTTGAGACTGTTCCTCTCATAAATTTAATCAATGCGTTTGTAAGCCACCACTCACAAAGCAACATCTTTCAGGGACAAAATAAATGAAACTACACAGATTACTTTTTTTACTCCAAATAATGTATTTGTGGAACTTTCATAAGACCAAAAAAAAAAAAAAAACCCAAAACGTCCACCCTAAACTATCATTGAACCTACATAGAAGTGTATTTCTTGCACTAATATCATTAATAAGAAAGATCAAATGGTTTATAAACCCCCAGGTAACATGATTAAAAGTATGATACAAAGGTTATCATAAAAGACTTTCATTTATTTAATTTAACAAAAAAGATTTCTGACTCAAAACCTTTTGTGTTCTATATTTTCAATTGTAACAATTAATGTGGCACAGGGAATTCTTTATGCTAATGTTATAGCTCCTTGGTTGAGCCCTAACACCATTATCTGCTGTAATGAATAATTCATTCCCTGTTGAAAACTTAACTATATCATTTTTACAGGATATGAATGAAACTTTGAAGTGCAATTTAAGTTAAAAGAATTTAAGATTGTAGAGAATTCCCATAAACCATCAAAAATTGCTGTGCTAGCAATATTACCTAGCACTGAAGTGTAATCGCTTTACAGAAAGCTCAGGCGAGATTCTAAATTTTGTTTCTTTTATAAAAATATTGATGGAATTCATTTCTTACTGCACTTTCATACTGTGCAGTGACTACTTTTGCCTCTAAATATCTAAAACAATATGCTTTTTATTTCCAGTTGTAGATCCAGGGCCTAGAAAGTCACTGTAAGAAAAAAAAAAAAAGCTGGCATTTGCTCTTCCAAAGCTATGTTTGCTATGGAGAGAAATGTTTTCTAGTAAAGATTCCCAATGTGGGAATTGGCTTAAAAATATCAACAAGATTTACCAGTGGAATTAATGGGCTTTCAATCCATTGCATCCCCAAAATTCGGTAGATGAAATTGTGGTTAAACCACTCTAGGAAACATACTGAACAATGTAGCTGTCTCAAAGTCCTAAAGTTTGCCAACAATGAGAGTATCTGCCCTTCTTGACCCAGTAATCAGGGATGGGCTAGGATATGTATGGGGTGAAAGTTTTCCTCAAAGTTGTAAGAGGCTAGTCACCTTGGCCAACATGGCAAAACATCTTAAAACTG
Source organism: Hippopotamus amphibius kiboko (assembly GCF_030028045.1). Taxonomy (NCBI): domain Eukaryota; kingdom Metazoa; phylum Chordata; class Mammalia; order Artiodactyla; family Hippopotamidae; genus Hippopotamus; species Hippopotamus amphibius. Next base: position 189,505,611 of record NC_080187.1, on the reverse strand, counting down.
GGAAAGCATTAGGTTTATACCATGTCAAGTGAACAAACAGGAAAATTTTGTAACATTCCATAAACAAACAAATTTTAGGGAAAATAACATAAAAAGTATCTATTCCAAGAAATAGACTTGCCTATGTTCAATGTGCATCTTGTAAGCACTTATTTCCCTTTATTGCTTTAGTCAAGAGAAGCTCACATTAAAATTTATAGCACAACTTGAGCATAGCTGTATAAAAATATTTTCTATAACCTACATATCTGTGGATACTATTAACCTTTGTCTTGTTTTCTAATTAATCTGAAGTTTTCTCAACTTTGCTTTTAAATGTCTATTTGCCATTTTAGTTATATTTCATGTATTTATGGAAGCAGTTGAAAGGATTTGTTAACCTAGATAGAGAAAGAAGAGAGAGAGGAGACAGAGAGAGAAAAGAAGAAGAAAGAGAAGAAGAAGGCGGAGGAGAAAGAGGAGGGGGAGAAGGAAGGAAAGAGGGGGGAGGAGGAAAAACTATGAGGAGCAGGAAAGGGTGGGAAGAAAGAGGGAGGAAGAAAGAAAATGAGAAAAAGTAGAGGTAAAAGGGAGGGGAATGAGAAAAAGACAGGCAGGAAGGAATGAAGGAAGGGAGGGAAATCAAGATATTAAGATATTATTCTGGGTCCCCATCCTTGAAGATGTGTTTAAACTTGGCCTAAACCCTACTCTATTGATGTTTGAAAAGCAAAAGCCCTCTGCAAACTTCCATGACTTTAAAGACTTACTGTCTCATGCTTTTCTCTGGCTCCTTGCTCCAGGTCATATTGTTCGAAAGAAAGAAATTTTATCTTCCTAAGGAAATTCTCTGACAATTATTAATATATTAACACACACACATAGATACGTGTATACATACACATAAATATTTATATATTTATGGAAGGAAGGAGTGAAAGAGGGAAGGAAGGAAGAAAAAGGGAGACAGTGCTAATCAGAGAACAACACTGAGGATATAGATATGAAGTGCTGGAGGAATTAAGATGCAGAATGTTTTAGCAGTTAAAACCTTGGCTGGGTTGAAATAATGGCTTCACTTACTGACTGGATTTGAAACCTGGAGCAAGCCATTGAATTTTCTATGCCTCAGTTTCTTCATTTATGAAACTGGGATACCAACACTCGTACATAGTTTAAGGGCTATTATGGGTCTTAAGTAAGAGAATGTATATACTGTACTTAAAACACTACCTAACACTCAGAAAATTATAGCTAATTGTTGGCTATCATTAGCGCAAGTGTGAGAATTATAGAAGTGAAGACAATAGGATGCCAAGAAATGCATAAAGTCAGGTTGGGCTACAAATGTCATGCACTGAAATATTGATTCAATAAACATACTAAATATTAGTCAGATTTATTAGATAATTGTGCTAAAAAGAGTATCTCCCACAAGCAACCCCCCCAAACACACACACATGTGCATGTGGGCATGCATGCACACGCGCGCACACACACACACACACGCTTAACTAAACCTCAGCCTGACTGTCTTGCTGTCTCCATTCTCCAAAAGTCTCAGCCACAGAGGACTGGATAAAAGTACTTTCATGGCAGAATTGTGACCAGAATTAAAAACGGTAGGAGAGTCCTCTCTCCTTTCAAAGCTTTAAACACTCAGATTTATAAATCATGTCTAGGTGTAGAGAAAACACACTTGAAAGCAAATTGATCCCGTCCCGACTGAGTTTTTTAAAGATCTCAGATATGAACTGAAGGCTGAGAAATCGCAGATCACTGGTGGGATCTCGCTGTCCTTGGGGGAAACTATATATCCTGTTTTAGTGAGCTGCTTGTTTTCTAGCCAAGTGATATTTGTTTTTAAGATCTCCTAATAAACTTCTTAGAGTGTAACAGGAAAGGAAAATAATATTTAATGCTATGTTATTCTCTGGGGAATAGTGAAACTGATGCCACAGTGGCTGACTTTGTGTACCCTCCTTTCCTTTCCATAATGGGTTTTTTGTGGATTAGACTCCATCTCCAGATTTTAATTCTTAACAGTTTAGGAATAAGAGTCAGAGGAGCTTTAAAACCACAACCTGTCCAGTGGATTTTCAGACTCTCATTCTTTCCTAAAGCACTCTTAGTAACAAATTTACAGGGTGAGTTTTGGGGAAAATATTTAATTAAAGCCTATGGTGATATCACCAAGGGGATAAAAAGTAATAATCTTTTGAATTTGCTTTTGTGCAGATAAAAAATGCAGTGTTTCCATTTCTCCTAGATGTTATTTTCAAGATAAAAGCACTGGATTTCCAAATACTTCTATTGTCAGCTTTCTGGCACATAACACTTTCTCTTGAAAAATAAAAAAGGCAGAAATGTACATAGATGCTTCTTAGCTTGAATCTGTGGACATGGCACTGCACTTTCTCTCTTAAATATCATTTTCTAAAACGAGGGTTTGCTTCGTTTATATTCCCTACACATCTCTCCCTTTTTGTCTACCTTAGGTCTTTTAAATTTAGCTTCAAGAAAAGTGCTGTATTATGGAATCAAGTCCCCTTATCTTTTTTCCCAAAAGAATTGTGTACAGTATTTATTTCCCTTATGTTGCAATTTAAAGCGCACAGGAAACTGTGTTGAATACCATCACTCCAACTGTCATCTATCAAGATATACTTATACACATTTTTATATAGTATATAATGAAGTGCAGCTATACATTTCTTTATTTTCTGCATAGCCTACCAGAATTTAGACTTCTAAAACCAAGGAAGTATTTACTTGTAATATTCTGTGGGATAAATATTTTTCATGTTTGACAGGGTGAATAATACATAGAATTCTATATTTTTTAAAAAGTACAGTTGCTACCTAACTTACTACTATGAATTTTTATTCCAAGGGTTAAAGAACATGTACATATTTATGATGTTTTGCTTATAGTTGGGATTTGATAAGCATTTAAAATACGAGGGGGTGAATGGATGAAGATATCCCAATTCTAAAGAATTCCCATATATTCAGAGTAGTACATCAATTAGACTGCTTAAAATAAAGGTGTTATTAATTTTTTTTCATATTTTTCCTCTAAAAGTGAAAACTTAGATTGGACTTCTATAGCCCTTTTCTTAGGAAAACTTGGTATTTTAGATAAACTTATGATGACCTGCCATTAAGTTTCATGAGCCATTTTTTCTGCAAAGGATTGCATGGTCCTGTGAATGGAAAAAATACAAATGGTCAGGCACATGATTTTTAAAGAAAATTACAAAACAAAATAACCTACCCTATATACAGGTTCATTGATCTAGTTTGATTGTTGAATTTATATAATAAATTGAATTGGTTAATTTTCAAAGACCCACTCAGGAATTATGTATTTCTTGTAAACCATCTGAGAAGTTTATAATATAAAAAATATTCCTCAGTGCTCCTCTTGAAATTATGCTTAATAATTGATAATAGAGAAAAAAGAGAATATAGACACAAAAATTAAGTTCATTGATTTGAAACACAAATTAGAATCACAAAGTAAAAACAAGTCTATTTTCAACTATAGTCACCTTTAGGGATGTTTTTGGCACTCAGAAGTATCAATGACTATATGAACCACCTAAATCCTTTAGGAATTAAGAATTGAAAGGAAAATATTATAAAGAAAGGCACTTTTGAGGTAGTTAGTGCTTCTGTCATCAGTTGCAACAGTGTAAAAATTTCTAAGAAGAGCAATAACATTTAAGTTTTACAGGTTTCACTTATGAGAGTTAAAAAAAAGGAAAAGTGAAAAATAGTTTTCTGTATATTTTTTTAGAAAATTAATTTAGGTAATTATGGCATACTGACAAAAATAAGCCTGTTTAGGTATAATTCTCTGAATTTTTTTTTAACCTTTCTGTTCATTATTAATCCTGAAATACTTTCAGGAATTGTTGGCCATGTTCAATGTCAAGTACTTCTCTTTAATAGTAGTTAAAAAGGAATTTGTAAAGGGCTGTTTAAGAAATAAGTCCATGCATTTGTGGTCAACCAAACTTTGACTAGGATGCCAGGGACACAAAATGGGGAAATGATAATATCCTCAATAAATGCTGTTAGAAAAATTGGATATCCACATGCAAAAGACTGAAACTGGACCCCTATTTCATATATTTAAAAATTGACTCAAAATGGATTAAATACTTAATGTAAGACCTGAAACTATAAAAGTACTAGAAGAAAACACAGGAGAAAACTTCTTGACATTGGTCTTAGCAATGATTTTTTGGAAATGACACCAAAAGCACAAGTAACAAAAGCAAAAATAGAGAAGTGGGATTGCATCGAAATAAAAAGCTTCTGCATCGCAGTGGAAAATATCATCAGAGTGAAAAGGCAACCTATGGAATGGAAGAAAACATTTGCAAGCCATATATCTGATAAGGGGATAATATCCAAAATATATAAGGAACTCATATAACTCAATAGCAAAAAGAACAAATAACCCAATTAAAAATTGGGCAAAGGACCTTAACAGATATTTTCCAAAGAAGACATACAAATTACCAACAGGTACATGAAAAGATGCTCAGTATCACTAATCATCAGGGAAATGCAAATCGAAACCACCGTGAAATATCACCTCACATCTGTCAGAATGTCTGTTGTCAAGAAGACAAGATATAACAAGTGTTTTTGCACTTTTGTTTTGGAATGCAAACAGTAACTCAAGGTGGTATGGCCCTTGAACAAAGAGTATAATTACAACTATTTTGATTCTCAGTAGTGACAGGATAACTAAAGGAATTCTAAGAGAGAAAAAATAAGGCTTAAGATTGAATTTATTTAGTAGTAAGTAAATCCAACTTATTTAAATAAAATTAAGTAAATATTCACAATGATAGGAGTTAAGTATGACTTAGAAGAAATTTAATTAACAATGTAGAATATATAGTGTCTGTGAGGTAATTTTTTTAAACTTTTTTAATCCTGCAGAAACTTGTGCTAATAATTGAATCATCTAGAAAAGCTTCTATATTATATACAAATTTAAACTGGTTTTCCCCAGACAGAGGATGAATCCTTCCTTATAATAGCTGAGTCTAAATCTACTGACCAAAATTTGTACAGATCTACAAAATATTGCAGAACATACCATATTGGGTAGCAAAGAAAACACACTTGTGAATTTATATTTCTCTAAGGGACTCAGTATCCTTCCTCTGGCAAATAAGTAATCCCTCAATCTGAAGAAGACTTTTTAATGTTTTTTAAATTCAATACAGTCTAAAATATGTATGTGTGTGCGTAGTAATGTGAAAGCAGATCAATTCAACAAACATCACTGAACTCTTACTGTGTACAAAGTATGTTTTATGTGGAAAGGTAGTATAGCCACATACAAGTATATGTCATCTTAAGACTACATTTTTTTGAGTTTTGTCATGGACCTGAAGCATCAAAACATCTATTTTCTCAACATGTGTATATACTCACTCTCTAATTTGTTTGTGTGCATGCTTATGGGGTGAATTTTACCTTAAAAAAATGTGTCCTTTTTCTTTAATAGTTCATTGGTAAATTGAGGACCTTAGGTCTTTCTAAGTTAATTTCAAAGTTAAAAACTAAATATATGACTCCAGATAATATGAAATGTTACAAAAAATGAAATGAAATAGAAAAATAAGTTAAAGTTGGAAAAATTAGCATTTATTTAGAATTTTTTAATTGGAAAGGTACTACTTTTACAATTAGGGGAGAGATAATTAAGGTGGCATGTCACCCTTAGTTTTGGACAAAATAAGTGAGGTAGTGTTCCAGGTATTGATAAGGTTAAGAAAATGTGATGGTTAAGGCACTTCGTTTGTTAAAAGTCACTTATACAAAGGATTTTGATGCAAAAACTGCAAGTGTATTATAAACTATCTGAAAGTTACTTATAACTTGAAGTCTGACAAATGAGTTTACCCCGACCTACTTTATGTAATTAAATTTTGTACTTCAGATCTAATTAGTATGAGCTTACAGATATACTTTCAATAAATAAAAATTGATTGAATTTAAAATTTTATAAGGGAAAATTGAATGTAAATAAGACTGAAAAACGTCTTTGGAAATATTCATTGTTCTTGAATTCATTTGTTTGATGATATCAATTACAAGAACAGAAATTACCATGAATTGGGCTATTATTATTTGATCTTACTTCATTCTAATTAGTGAGAAATAGCTACACACCTTTTCAAAGGTAATGAGCCTGCAATAATGCACTCCTCTCTTATGGTATTGAATGTAGTCAATGTGAATTATAAATTTGGAAAAGAAATACATAAAACATCAGCCCATGCGAGAAAGGCAAGGATATTTGTACCTGGAAAACAGTTATGCTTATGGGAAAATGCTTAAATTTGGTTTGGTTTGGTTACTTTATTTAGATCCAAAAATAAATGAAACTTTTAAACAATGCCCTAAAAGTAATTTTGACCAGAGTGGAAATGTCTGAGAATAAATTTAACAGCAAAGGAACTAAAAACCATCAGCGCCAGACAGGTGCAGTTTGAAGTTACTTAGATGCTATCTGAATAGTTACCAGGGAGCTTTGATAGGTTATTGGAATTGCATGGTTCTTAAGTTCAGTGAGTTTTGACAATTGTGTGTGCCTGTAACCACCGCCCAGACACTCCAAAAAGTTCCTTTTTGCCCCTTTTCTGTAAACTTTCCCATGTTGCTCTAGGGCTGACTCCTTCTAACTTCTATTAATGTATTATTACACCTGTTCCAGGACTTCATGTAAATGAATCCTATAGTATGGATTCCTTTGTGTCTATTTTTTGTGGCTTCTTTCACTCAACATGATTTTGTGATTTATCTATACTGAGTACATGAGTAAGTTATTCCTTTTTCTGAATATAACCACAATTTGTCTATATTTCTGTTCATGAACATTTGGGTTGTTTCCAGGTTTTGGCTATTTTGAATAAAGCTGTTATGAACATTCACGTACAAATCTTTCTGTGAACATATGTTTTCTTTTCTCTTGGGGAATTACCTAGGACTGGAATTACTGGGCCACAGAATAGAGATATTTTTATGTTTATAAGAAACTACTGGGAGGAAGAATCAAGATGGCGGAGTAGGAGGACGTGCACTCACTCCCTCTTGCAAGAGCACCGAAATTACAACTAACTGCTGAACAACCATCAACAGAAAGACACTGGAACTCACCAAGAAAAACCATCCCACATCCAGAGACAAAGGAGAAGCCGCAATGAGATAGTAGGAGGGGTGCAATCGCGTTAAAATCAAATCCCATAAATGCAGGGTGGGTGACTCACAAGCTGGAAAACAGTTATACTGCAGAAGTCCTGAGGGTTCTGAGCCCCATATCAGGCTTCCTAATCTGGGGGTCCAGCAACAGGAGGAGGAATCCCCATAAAATCAGACTTTGAAAGCCAGCAGGATTTGATTGCAGGACCTCCACAGGACTGGGGGAAATGGAGACTCCACTTTTGGAGGGCACACAAAAAAGTGTGCTCACCAAGACCCAGGGGGAAGGAGCAGTGACCCCAAAGGAAACTGAACCAGACCTACCTGCTGGTGTTGGAGAGTTGCCTGCAGAGGTGGGGGGCAGCAGTGGCTCACTGAGGAGACAGGGGCACTGGTGGCAGGGGTTATGAGAAGTGCTCATTGGTGTGAGCCCTTCCAGAGTCCACCATTAGCTCCTCCAAAGAGACTGTAAGCTCCAGCGCTGGGTTGCCTCATGCCAAAGGACCACCAGGGTGGGAACACAGCCCCACCCATTGGCAGACAAGCTGATTAAAGGGTCACTGAGCTCCACCCACTAAATTGGATTAAAGTTTTACTTAGCTCCGCCCACCCAGCCCAACCCACCATCAGTCCCTCCCATCAGGAAGCACCCACAAGCCTCCTAGACAGCTTCCTCCACAAGAGGGCACACAGCAGAATCAAGCAATATCAGCAGTATTTCATCTTGTGGAACTGAAAACCACAGCCACAGAAACACAGAGAAAATGGAAAGGCAAAAGACTTTGTACCAGATGAAGGGACAAGATAAAACTCCAGAAAAACAACTAAATGAAAAGGAGATAGGCACTCTTCCAGAAAAAGAATTCAGAATAATGATGGTGAAGATGATCCAGGACTTTGAAAAAAGACTGGAGGCAAAGATTGAAAGGCTTACCAAAGACCTAGAAGAATTAAAGAGCAAACAAACAGAGATATGCAACACAATCACTGAAATGAAAAATACACTAGAAGGAACCAACAGCAGATTCACTGAGGCAGAAGGGTGAATAAGTGACCTGGAAGACAGAATGGTGATAATCACTGATGCAGAAAAGAATAAAGAGAAAAGAATGAAAAGAACTGAAGACAGCCTAAGAGAGCTCTGGGACAATGTTAAATGCACCAACATTCACTTTATAAGGGTCCCAGAAGGAGAAGAGAGAGGGAAAGGACCTGAGAAAATACTAGAAGAGATTATAGTTGAAAACTTCCCTAACATGGGAAGAGAAATAGCTACCCAAGTCCAGGAAGTGCAGAGAGTCCCAGGCAGGATAAACACAAGGAGAAACATGCCAAGACATATAGTAGTCAAATTGACAAAAATTAAAGACAGAGAAATGTTATTGAAAGCAACAAGGGAAAAACGACAAGTAACATATAAGGGAACTCCCATAAGGGTAACAGCTGATCTCTCAGCAGAAACTCTGCAAGCCAGAAGGGAGTGGCATGATATATTTCAAGTGATGACAGGGAAGAACCTACAACCAAGAATACTCTACCCAGCAAGGGTCTCATTCAGATTTGACAGAGAAATCAAAAGCTTTATGGACAAGCAACAGCCAACAGAATTCAGCACCACCAAACCAGCCCTACAACAAATGCTAAAGGAACCTCTCTAAGTGGGAAACATAAGAGAAGAAAAGGACCTACAGAAACAAAAACAAAACAATGAAGAAAATGGTAATAGGAACATACATATTGATAATTACCTTGAATGTAAATGGGCTAAATGCACCAACCAGAAGACACAGACTGGCTGAATGGATACAAAAACAAGACCCATATATATGCTGTCTCGAAGAGACCCACTTCAGACCTAGGGACACACACAGACTGAAAGTGAGGGGATGGAAGAAGATATTCCATGCAAATAGAAATCAAAAGAAAGCTAGAGTAGCGAAACTCATATCAGATAAAATAGACTTTAAAATAAAAAATGATACAAGAGACAAGAAAGGACACTACATAAAAATCAAGGGATCCATCCAAGAAGAGGAGATAACAATTATAAATATATATGCACCCAATATAGGAGCACCTCAATACATAAGGCAAATGCTAACGACTATGAAAGAGGAAATCAACAGTAACACAATCATAGTGGGGGACTTTAACACCCCACTTACACCAATGGACAGATCATCCACACAGAAAATTAATAAGGAAACACAAGCTTTAAATGACACAATAAATCAGCTGGATTTAATACATTTCTATAGGACATTACTCCCAAAAACAGCAGATTACACGTTCTTCTCAAGTGCATATGGAACATTCTCCAGGATAGATCACATTTTGGGTCATAAATCAAGCCTTGGTAAATTCAAGAAAATTGAAATCATATCAAGCATCTTTTCTGACCACAACGCTATGAGATTAGAAATCAGTTACAGGAAAAAAACTGTAAAAAACACAAACACATGGAGGCTAAACAATACATTACTAAATAACCAACAGATCACAGAAGAAATCAAAGAGGAAATTAATAAATACCTAGAGACAAATGACAATGAAAACACAACGATCCAAAACCTATGGGCTGCAGCAAAGGCGGTTCTAAGAAGGAAGTTTATAGCGATACAATCCTCACTCAAGAAACAAGAAAAATCCCAAATAAACAATCTAACCTTACACCTAAAGAAACTAGAGAAAGAAGAGCAAACAGAACCCAAAGTGAGTAGATGGAGAGAAATCATAAAGATCAAAGCAGAAATAAATGAAATAAGAGACAAAGAAAACAATAGCAAAAATCAATAAAACTAAAAGCTGGTTCTTTGAGAAGATAAATAAAATTGACAAACCTCTATCAAGACTCATCAAGAAAAAGAGGGAGAGGACTCAAATCAATAAAATTAGAAAGGAAACAGGAGAAGTTACAATGGACACTGCAGAAATAAAAATTACCATAAGAGATTATTACAAGCAACTATATGCCAATAGAATGGAAAACCTAGATGAAATGGACAGTTTCTTAGAAAGGTATAACTTTCCAAGACTGAATCAGGAAGACATAGAAAATATGAACAGACCAATCACAAGGAATGAAATTGAAACTGTGATTAAAAATCTCCCAACAAACAAAAGTCCAGGACCAGATGGATTCATAGGTGAATTGTATCAAACATTTAGAGAAGAGCTAACACCCATCCTTCTCAAGCTCTTCCAAAACATTGCAGAGGAAGGCACACTCCCAAACTCATTTTATGAAGCCACCATCACCCTGATACTAAAACCAGACAAAGATGTCACAAAAAAAGAAAACAACAGACCAATATCACTGATGAATTTAGATGCAAAAATCCTCCACAAAATACTAGACAGCAGAACCCAACAACACATTCAAAGGATCATACACCATGATCCAGTGGGGTTTATCCCTGGAATGCAAGGATTCTTCAATATATGCAAATCAATCAATGTGATACACCATATTAACAAACTGAAGGATAAAAACCACATGATCATCTCAATAGATGCAGAAAAAGCTTTTGACAAAATTCAACACCCATTTATGATAAAAACTCTCCAGAAGGTGGGCATAGAGGAAACCTACCTCAACATAATAAAGGTCATATATGACAAACCCACAGCAAACATCATTCTCCATGATGAAAAACTGAAAGCATTCCCTCTAAGATCAGGAACAAGACAAGGATGTCCACTCTCACCGCTACTATTCAATATAGTTTTGGATGTCCTTGCCACAGCAATCAGAGAAGAAAAAGAAATAAAAGTAATCCAAATTGGAAAAGAAGAATTAAAACTGTCACTGTTTGCAGATGACATGATACTACCCATAGAAAATCCTAAAGATGCCACCAGAAAACTACTTGAGCTAATCAGTGAATTTGGTAAAGTTGCAGGATACAAAATGAACACACAGAAATCTCTTGCATTTCTATACACCAACAATGAAAGATCAGAAAGAGAAATTAAGGAAACAATCCCATTCACCATTGCAACAAAAAGAATAAAATACCTAGGAATAAACCTAACCAAGGATGTGAAAGACCTGTATGCAGAAACCTATAAGACACTCATGAAAGAAATCAAAGACGACACAAACAGATGGAGGGACATACCATGTTCTTGGATTGGAAGAATCAACATTGTGAAAATGACTATATTACCGAAAGCAATTTACAGATTCAATGCAATCCCTATTAAATTACCAATGGCATTTTTTACAGAACTAGAACAAGAGATTTTACAATTTATATGGAAATACAAAAGACCCCGAATAGCCAAAGCAATCTTGAGAAGGAAAGACAGAGTTGGTGGAATCAGGTTTCCTGACTTCAGGCTATACTACAAGGCTACAGTGATCAACACAGTAAGGTACTGGCACAAAAACAGAAATACAGATCAATGGAACAGGATAGAAAGCCCAGAGGTAAACTATGGTCAACTAATCTATGACAGAGGAGCCAAGGATATACTATGGAGAAAAGGCAGTCTCTTCAATAAGTGGTACTTGGAAAACTGGACAGCTACATGTAAAAGAATGAAATTAGAACACTTCCTAACACCATACACAAAAATAAACTCAAAATGGATTAAAGACCTAAATGTAAGTCCAGACACTGTTAAACTCCTAGAGGAAAACATAGGAAGCACACTCTTCAACATAAATAACAGCAGGATCCTTTTTGATCCATTGCCTAGAATAATGGAAATAAAAACAAAAATAAATCAGTGGGACCTAATGAAACTTCAAAGCTTCTGCACAGCAAAGGAAAGTATAAGCAAGACGAAAAGACAACGCTCAGAATGGAAGCAAATATTTGCAAACGAATCAACAGACAAAGGACTAATCTCCAAAATATATGAACAGTTTATCCAGCTCAATATCAAAAAAACAAACAACCCAATCTAAAAATGCGCAGAAGACCTAAATAGGCATTTCTCCAAAGAAGACATACAGGTGGTTAAGAGGCACATGAAAAGCTGCTCAACATCACTAATTATTAGAGAAATGCAAATCAAAACGACAATGAGGTATCACCTCACACAGGTTAGAATGGGCATTATCAGAAAATCTACAAACAGTAAATGCTGGAGAGGGTGTGGAGAAAAGGGAACGCTCTTGCATTGCTGGTGGGAATGTAAATTGATACAGCCACTGTGGAAAACAGTATGGAGGTTCCTTGCAAAACTAAAAATAGAACTCCCATATGACCCAGCAATCCCACTGCTGGGCATATACCCAGAGAACACCATAATTGAAAAAGACACATGCACTCCAATGTTCATTGCAGCACTATTTACAATAGCCAGGACATGGAAGCAACCTAAATGTCCATCAACAGATGAATGGGTAAAGAAGATGTGGTACATACATACAATGGAATATTACTCAGCTGTGAAAAACAGTGAAACTGGGGCATTTGTAGATACATGGATGGACCCAGAGACTGTCATACAGAGTGAAGTGAGTCAGAAAGCAAAAAACAAATATTGTATATTAGCACATATATATGGACTATAGAAAAATGGTAGAAATCAACCTGTTTGCAAGGCAGAAATAGAGACCCAGATGTGGAGAACAAACATATGGACACCAAGTGGGGAAAGTGGGGAGGTTTGGCGGGGAATGAATTGGGAGATTGGGTCTCCAAATTGTACACTCTAAATATGTGCAGTTTATTGTAAAAAATAAAAAATTTAGAAATTAAAAAAAAAAACTACCAAGCATACTAAACAATCTCCAAACCTGTTTGTCTGCTTTTCTATTTATTGATTACTGTTGTTTTTGTAGTCAGTAGTGCTAGGATTTTAAAATTTAGTTTATAAGCAGTTTACTTTAATATGTAAATTCTACATGGTGGGACATGGTTTATGCATAATAAAAATTAACGAAGATAATTAGAAGCCTAATGTAGTGACATAATAATGGTCCCCTAAGGAAATTCATGTCCTAATCCCTAGAACCCGTGAATGTGATATTTTACATGGCAAAGAGGAATTCAGGTTGCAGATGGAATTAAGTTTGCTGATCAGCTGACCTTAACATGGGAAGATTATTCTGAATTATCCAGATGGGCCCAATGTAATCACAAGAGCCCTTATAAGTGGAAGAGGGAGGCAGAAAAGGGAGAACCAGAGAGATGGCATGAGAAAGACTCATCCCAACCTTGCTGACTTTGAATGGAGGAATGAAAATACCAGAAGCTGAGAAAGGTAGGTGACCCCTAGACCTCAAGAGGGCGTCTAGATAGAAAAAGCAAGGAAATGAATTATTTCCTAGAGCTTCCAGCAGGAACATAGGCATGCCCACACTCTGATTTTAGCCCAAAGACCAACAGAACTGCAATATAATAAATTTGTATTGTTTTAAGCCACTAAATCTGTGGTAATAGGAAACTAATACACCTATGACAAGACCAAATAAATTTAAAACATGATTTTGAAGCTTCAAATTGACATTAAGGATCTCAAACAGTGATTATTTTATACTGTTCTGGTGTGTTTAGATTGATCCACATTTACCATTTTCTTGGCTCTGTATACTGTGTTATGGTGTATGTTTGGTGGTAGGAAAAGAAAATACAACTTTGGCCTTGTTGAAAATTAGTTTGGTGAATTTAGCATTCTTACTTGACAGTTATTTTCTCTTAACATATTGAAAATATCATTCCTTTTTTTTCTGGTTTCCAATGTTGCTGTGGTGATATCAGCTGTCAATTTAATAGTTTTCCCCGAGATAACTGATATTTTCACATTGGCTGCTTTTAGGATTTTCCCATCTGTGTTTGATGTTCTTTAGTTTATTATGTATCTCAGTGAGGCTTCTTTTTTAGTTTATCATAGATGCGACTTTTTGTCTTCTTGTAAGTATTGGTGTTTCTGATCTGTACAGGGAATATCTCAGCCATCATATCTTCAAATATTGCCTGCCTTCCTCCCTTCCTCCCTTTCTCCTTCCCTCCTCTCCATCTTTCCTCCCTCCCTTCCTTCCTTTCTTGTTATTTTAGGCTGGGATTTTAATTATGCATGTATTAAAACTCTTCAGTCTACCCTTTATATGTGTTAACTTCATTTTATATTCTTGCTTTCTTTTTTTTCTGTCTTATTCAAGTTCTGAAGATTTTCCACACAACTCAACCTTGAAAGGGCTCTCAGTGTTACAGGAAAATCAATTATGCTAGGACTTTATTTTTCAAGCCTCAAAAAATACTTTTCTCTCAAGGCTCTTATTTTAATTTTGGGCTTCAGGAGCCTCATTTGGAAGTCTTAAGATGAACATTGACTTCTTTTGGCATTCATGTTTATAATCAAAATTGTTCCTGAGACAACACACACTTCTGACAAAATAGGGGGAATATTATACACACAAGTAAAAGTATGGGAGGCAAAGGATAAAATTTCAGGAATTTATACTAGTATTTCTCTTGTGTCCATTTTATTCATTTATCAGATATATGTGTATTGAGTATTTCTCATGTTCCAGGCTCTGTGCAGGTAACGGCTAAATATGATTTCCTGTTTAATGGACCTTACAACCGTTGGGGGATATAAGAGACTAGATAATAAAGCAGTATGTATTGATTTCTCCCCTATTACAAATGAGAACTCAGGTTAGTAAATGGGCTGGCTGCCCCCCGACCTTCTGTTTACTACACCGTGTGTTTTTGTCCCTCCCCCACCTTTGCCTTTGCAGTATATTATTTTTAAAGAATGGGCTCTAGAGTCAGACAGCCTGAGTATAAATGTCAGTTCTGACAATTAACCTGCCCGAAGTCATACAGTTGTTATACCTCCAACTATCTGATTCCTCTTTTATATAATAAGGAAATAATGGTACATTCCTCAAAGGGCATTTGGAGGATCAAATGAATTAATACACATAAAAGTACCCAATAAATATAAGCATATGCTGCATTTTTCCAAGCAAACAAGGCCACATCTTTCCCATAGACCAAACTCACTTCCTGATGTTGCTTCTCCTTGTAAAGTTCTTCTGTGTCTGAAAATGTACAAGTCACTTTCAAGAAGCTGCTAGATGAGTTATGAATGGCAAGGGATAGGCATTTGCCATGATGGCCGTTACTGCAGAAAGGGTATGCAGCTTTTCAAAATTTCTTTTACTTACTGCCAGCAACACTCCTTTTGGAAGAAAAGTTATATACAAGCTACCATCATATTCCACATTTTGGACAGAAATACGTATTATGAATGTATGTAATATGTGGTAAAAAGTGCATTTAAAAATTGATGAGGTACAATGATAGAATTAATTTCTGCATTGGTTTCATCCCCTTTTCCAACACCTCCTCCTTCCACTCCCTTGAACATCATTTTCGCTTATTGTGCTATTTTTGATGAGTTTAAAGTCTAGGAAAAAGGATACTCAACAGATATCTCTTTTGTTTTTGAATGTTGTAAAATGACATCGATCAGCCAAAGGACCGTTCTGAAAGTAGAAGTGACATTAGCCTAATACAAGAGAAATGGAGAAATAATAATTGTCAGCTGAAACCTATGACTGATCCAGGATCTGTGCTGAGACTGGTGAAATTGAAATTTCAAAGTTGAAATTTTCAAAGCCATAGAATATAGAGTATCACAGCTGATGTTGTTGTACATAGTTTTATTCATCATTTACTAATTATTATGATTTCCTTGGAGAGAAGGCAGTAAGTCTTTAACATACCACACTTTCATTGCCTTAAGCTCCTGATATCTTATCACAGTATAGGAATTCCATTAGAATTAAAGTATTAGCAAACTTTAATAAGGAATAGAAGATGAACATAGAGGACCGAATCTGAAGGGGCATTCTATATCCTTATTTTAAGCATGCTCTTTGTAACCGAAGGAAAAGCAGAAATGCATATTGTCAGCAGAAATTGGCTAAGGGCAGTTAAGGTTAAATGTTGTTCTAATTGTTTTTAATAGAGGGGAAGGGAGAAGGATCAGCTGAGGCAATTAAATGAAGTTTTAAGATAATAAAACTATAAGGAAGGAAGAACATAAATGTTGAGTCTGCAGCCCAGGAAACTGAGCTGTTGCTAAATAATGTGCAAACTCATACATTAGAACAATTGGAAGCCACTGGAATAACCACAGTGTTTATAAACAGAACAGAAAGTGGCTTCCAATTGTCCAGGGTAATTTTGTCTGATTTTTACTGGCCAATAAACACTGAGTCTGCCTTTCATGACAGAGTCTAGGACTGAACCTTTCTCTTAAGAATATTTTTATATTGTTATCCAGTTTATTCAGTGATTTTATTCATTAAATTATGTTGTTTATATTCATTTTCAAGGCTAGGGTAAGTTCTTTATTCAGCCCCATTGATCTGAATAAAGGAAAAAAAAAATTATATAGGCCCCAGGGTATATTTCTGCTTCAAACTGAAATATGCATCCTTATAGGGGCTCAACTACTAATGCATTAGTGGTTGCCGTCTTCTGCTGTAGTAAATCTGATTAAACCTATTTTCTCTCACTCATATTCTTGGAGCCTGTCATGACTGTGACAATCAATTGAATTCATTCTTTCCATCTTTTGATGCTTTTCGACACAGCTAATATCTCAGGTTAGATTTCCTGGAAACAGGCTAAGACAGAGATTTGCATGCATCAGGTTTATTGGGGAACACTCTTAAGATCAACACCTCTGTGGGTGTAAGGAAGCAGGAGTGAGCAGAAGGAGAGGTTGAACTGCAATGCGGATGTGACCAAGGCCTCAACAATTCCTAGGAGAGCTCTGAAGCTGGGATAGCCATTCAGATTCACCCCAGGTGAAGTCAAGTTAGCTAGGCATTTGGTATCCTGTATTGACCCTTAGAGATGAGGCCTGATCTTGGGTGAAATGGCTGTCTCAGCTAAGAGTTGTGGGCCACTCTCAGCATCTGGGTAATGAAACTTCAGCTGGAGGCAAGAGCTGGTGCCCTCCACTGTTTATTACCATTGCCCTTGAAAGTTTAGTTTCTTACCCTCTTATCTATTCTGTTCTGAAAGCTTCCACCTCCTTTTTAATTTCCTTCTCTATGTCCCTGCCTGAAGGATCTCTAATCTCCTCTATGAGGTCTCCAGATTTCCCTGAGGCGCTGCTATATGGACTACCGCCTTTTAAAATATTTAAGCCCAGAATGTCACAACAAATCATTGACACTTCTCTGCCAGATTCAGAGGTTTCAATACCTTAAGGAAATGTAATAAATCTACAGAAGGATTAGTATTAGGACTTATCGTTGCTGCTTTTTTCATTTATAGCTTAGCTTAAGGAGGAATATCTTTCTTTTTAGTAATCTCTCATCTTTCCCAGTCTGAAAATTAGAAAGAAAACACAAAATATATATTTACTTTTGCAACTAGATCACTTGGGATTCAGAGATAAGGGAGAAAAGCATTGGCCGTGATAACACAGGAAAATATCATTTCTGTATGTTCAAATGTGTTTTCTTTCTTTTTCTTTCTTTCTTCCTTTCTTTCTTTCCCTTCTCTCCCCTTTCTCTCCCCTTTCTTTCTCTCTTATCCTTTTCTTTTTCCTATTCTCCTACCTCCATTAATTGTGAAGTACATACAATGACCTTCAGATTTTCTGCTGTCAAGGTTGAATAGTCAAGGGTTTAGCTGGGAGAAAATTTTCATCTATTGATTCTTTATTAGGCATTTCCACATATACTAAGTCTTTTTATTTTATCTTTACAATGTATTTGCAACATAAACACTATTATATCTGATCTTATAGTTAAAGGAACTAAAGCCCAGTGGGATAAAATGGATTGCGCAAAGCACATGAAATTCAAATATTAGTTCTTACCAACTGAGGGCTCTTTTGTGGTCTGAGGCCTGATTTTTTTTTCCCCCAGTTTTAATAGAATTTATTTTTTAGAGCAGCTTTAGGGTCACAGGATAATTGAATGGAAAGTTCAGAGAGTTAGTGGTACATTTTTTAGAATTAATGGATCTACACTGACACCTCATAATTACCCAAAGTCCATAGTTCATGTTACAGTTCACTTCTGGTATTGTGCATTCTATGAATTTGGACAAATTTATAATGACACATATTCACCATTATAGCATCATACAGAGTAGTTTGACTGCCTTAAAATCCTCTGTGATCTGCCTCTCCATCCCTTTTCCTTCCTGAACCCTGGCAACCATTGATCTTTTTATTGTCTGCATAGTTTTGCCTTTTCCAGAATATCATATGGTTGGAGTCATACTGTGTGTAGGCTTTGCAGATGGGCTTCTTTTACTTAGTAATACAATAGCATTTAAGTTCCCTCCATGTCTTTTCCTGGCTTGATTGCTCATTTCTTTTAGTGCTGAAAAATATCCCATTGTCTGGATGTACCACAGTATATTTACTCATTCACCTACTGTAGGCAATCTTGATTGCTTCCAAATTTGGCAATTATAAATAAAGCTGATATAAACATCCATGTACAGGCTTTTGTGTGGACATGGGTTTTCAACTCCTTTGGATAAATACCAAGGGACAAGATTGCTGAATAGTTCTACCATTTTACATTCCCACCAGCAGTGAATGGGAGTTCCTGTTGCTCCACAGCAGTTAGTGTTGTCAGTGTTCTGGATTTTGGCCATTCTTGAAGGCTGGCTTTTGTGTTCTAAAATTTAAGCTGGTTATGAAGATATACACCAGACAGCCAATTGAGACATTTTTCAGGTGGTCCTATTTGCTTAAATTGTTATTAGTTTTATACTTTGATGGCAGAAAACTACAAAGACCACCATCTACACCTTGCATAATTACTTTGGAAGCATTTCTTTGAGAGGACTCAGTGAGTGAATAATGTATATTTTTACTCCTAAATTACAGCTCTTTGCATCAGTTTGGGGTTTTGGAGAAGAATTTGTCAAGAAATATTAGATGCATGACAAACTTATTGGAAGAAACTGTAAAGGATAAAGAAGGAAGGAGCATGAGAAGGCTGGAGGAACAACCTTCAAAATATGATCAGGTTTGACATCTATGAAAGGAGAGGAAAGGAAAAAGGATTGGGTAGGAGGAGCTTCACACCACAGTGCTTTCCTGAGAAAGCCTCAGCCAGGCCGATGGGGATTCCTAGATCAAGTGTTGTCTGTTAAAAGAGTCCTTCATTGGGCAGAAATGACCCAACACTGGTGCCTCTGCTGTGCTCAGTCTCTGACAGGGAGCAGCCCAGTGGGGACATGGCCTAAGTGCAAACACTAGGGTAGAACCAAAGGTGGGGCAGAGAGAGGCTACCAGACAATATGCCCTGTAGCAGGTACTTGAAGGGAGATCTGGGTGGTGTATCCAGGTCTGCCATGTTCTTCATTCCTCTTCCCTTTCCACTGGATTTCTTGCCTTTCCATTCTTAAAATTTTAATTGCCTATTCCTATGCAGTTACCTACATTCATAAATAATGTACTCCTAGAACAAATACAAAAGTTTTAAAAAAGGTTTAAAAAAAGGAGACTTACTGTAATTTTTTTTTCCTTTGACAAAATACCCAATGCTATATACCCAGTCTTCTGTACATGTTCTTTAATTATGTCTGTTTCCCTCACAATCAATCACATTCTGCTGTTTTATGATTTAGTCTGAATGAGGCTAAAGACACCATTTCCATACAGCTCTAATGATTTTCATCTTTGCTTCAATTTTATTGTTGTGTTTTGTTTTGTTTGTTTGTTTTGCTCTAGAATTGCATCCTTTATTATATGCACTTTAATTTTTCAATTTCCTATTAATTCTCATAAAATTGTATGGGTGAAAAGCAATAAAATATTCAAATAGTTGTAAAAACTTTGCTCTACCAAGAAAAGTAGTATTAATATCCAAGTTTAACTGCTCTCTGGAAGCACCAGGATAAGGTTCTTAAAATGCTTGTTCAATGATTGATGAACAAAAAGTCCACATTTAAAACATGAAATGGCATTTAGGAACATTTTTGAACATCATTTATAACTTTATCTTAGATCTGGCTGCCTTAGCAGCAGAGCCTGAGATATAATGCTTATGTAAATATTTTGAGAGTACTTTTAGGAGGAGCCTCAAAGGAAGTGAGGAAATTACAATAGGGCAAGGAGAAGCTAAGTAAAGACATGATTTCAGATGACATCTGGCTTCAGCCTGATACTACATAAATATTTGCCCTGTCTGCCTGCCTTTTGGCAACCAGGTGGTGGAGCTTTTGTTACCACCACCTCCCACCAACTCACATACTCATGCCACTCAGTCAGTCATTGTTTCCAGGCTGCCTCTGGGTGAAGCAAAGCCAATCACCCAAGGTCAGTCTTGTGGAGAAAGTTGCAGGTGTGATCGGTTAGCAGCAAAACCTGTACTAGCAGTAAAATGAATTGGGGTGGGGGGGGGGGTTGATGTGTGTGGGTTGTACCGAGAGTGTCTGCTCAACAGCATTCCTCTTAGGAGAGTCACTCCCAGAAAGCTTTTCTGTGTTGAAGTCGACAGTTATTATTAAATTGTGGAAACAGAGAAATAGTAACAGGCCAAATATCTTTGTCCTTTATTATTTCAGGTACCTCCTAATTAACTCCTAGGCACTGAATTCCTTGTGTCTGCAAAATGAAAGGCTTTTGGTTAACCCTTTGGGCCTGCTATCCAGAATTACTGGGTATTTTCAGTCATAGTCTCTTTCTCTCTGTCTCTCTCCCACTCACACACACACACCTGGAACAATTAAACAGTATTGCATGCACACACATTTCATCCATGAAATTGTTTGATCAAGTAAGGTTAGCACACCAGGTTCTAAGTCACAAAGTAAAGAAAAATCTCATGTTATTAAATTGAGATTAAGTATGCTTTAGTATTTCTTGGAAGAATCATGCAAATTTACAACATTCACATGCACACTTGCCTCAATTGCCAAAGTGATGCATCCTCTAAGCAAGCAGTTACTCAGCATGGTGACCAAGAACAGGGAAAGAAAATTGATAGAGAGCCCAAAAGGCTGTTGTACTCTGATTTTCCACTTCACATAGGGAGAACAAAAAATGGTAGAATCAACAGCTTTGATCATGTTAAAAGTGGATGTTTTAGATAACATGGTGTCACTGAATTTACCAAGTGTGTCTTTCTTTTTCCTTCTTTTAACATTTGAAATTTAAAAGGGCTATGAGGAAATCTTATTAAATGTTTTTTAGCTAGAAAACTTCAATTTCAATTATCCCAAATGGCATATTCAGGCACTGCTCTCCTCATGATTTCTTTATGTGGGAAAAGGAGACTAGTTTTAGGACCTAGTCAGTGATGAAGTAAATTGATCTATTACCTACCCCCTGAGGAAATTCCTACAGGGCTATCTTGCTCTAGACTGCCTAAGTGTCTCATTTGTACCTAAAAACAAGAAGTGTCATTTTTTCCCTATTCAGGATGTCACAAGCCCAATTTTCTTTTGCTAAGGATCACAGTTATTAGTCTCTGAAGGTGCTAGCACTTGAGGCCAAGTCTGAGGTGATTAAAATGCCTCCGCACTTTGAGGATTGGTGCCCTTCCATCACTTCTCATCTCCAGCTGCTTCCCTGTCTGACTCTCCTTCTGTCTCTCATTATGATCCATCATTATCCATTTTAAGGTCTGTGTAAGTCATGTGAATTAAGGAAAATTGAGTACCTTAAGAAAATACATTTCGATAGAAACGTACTACTAGTAAAGAGATGGAAACACTAACCCAGTCCCATTTATGTCTCCCATTTTATAAATACACTTATTTTGCCTTTCAAATTCCTCCTGTTCTCACTAATGCTCTCTCTCTCCCTCTCTCCCTCCCTCTCTGTGTCTCTCTCTCTCTCTCACATACTCTCTCTCTCTCCACATTGGGCTAGATGCGCTATAAAGGCCTTATGCCCAGCTGAGGTTTTGGTTTTAATGTCCTTACAGCCATAGAACTGCAAAGGTATTTTGGCACCTGGTAAGTAGCTGGATTTGTGGATTTATATAATATATAGCTTCCTGGCCAACCCCAATATATACCATCTTTATGGCACTCAACTGAACCAAAGAGCTTTATTCTATAGTTTCACTCTGGAAGACAATGGTCTCAGGCATCCCAGCACTTCTAAGAAGCCCCAGATCAGAAATATCTAGAAGTGGGATCCTGGAAGATATAATCCAAGCAAAGTATCTGCATTTTCAGTATTTCCTTCACTCTGAATTCAGTTGATAGTGTGATAGAGGATAGAGAAAAGAAGAAATTATGAGTATTATACTGTTTTGAAGTTTTTTTCTCCTTATGGTAGATTTTCGTTATTTAAGACCACCTCTTTGGGGTAGTCTACACCACAGGTAATCAGTCATGAGCTTTAATGGAAGTGAGAACATGAATTCATCAAGCTCAGTTCTGCAACGTGTGATGAGATGGCAGTGAGTAGCCTACAACGAGACTGAAGAGCCTGGTATATTAAAAAAAATAACGTAAGAAAGAGATAGTTATGGAGATGTGGTCATATACACTAGAGACAGGCAGACTGTGTGCCTGGAATAGGACAGCTACTCAATCAGGTTGTGTCAGGGAATATAGTCAGGCAAATCCTGTGTTTGTGATTACCACCAACACATGCAGTCCTATATGGGAGGACTTTGAGACCAACTCCTGAGAGGAAGTGCCTTATAGAAACTGCTCTTCTTGCTGTCCCTTTAATTAGCACTTTTCTTGAGTATGTAGACATATATTTATGTACTCTTAGAGTCACATAATGAGACTTAAATCTGCCTTAACAGGAAGCATATAGAATCTCCTAGATGAAAACCTATTTTTAAATGGCTTAAAGGGAAATAGTAATACTATGAAACCAATAGTTATAGAAACAGAAAGAAAAACCAGTTTTGGTAAGTATAGCAGTAACCAAAAAGACTCAATATTAAGAAAAAAAAAAGGTCATAATCAAAGCTTGAAAAAGACAGATGAATAAAGATTTTAGCTGAGTTCAACCGAGACACACACAAAAATATTGCATCTATTTTACATGGACCTTCTCCCTCATTTTTTACAAAAGAGAAAGCAAATGCCACTTTTAAATGGCTGGTGGCATGAGCCACACTTGGGTAGCTGTGATAGAGAGATTTAGTACATACAAACTCCAGGGTAAAATTTTCAGATAAGAAATCCTTCCCATTCCTGTTTCCCAGGTGTTGCTGGACTGTCAACAGCGAAACACAGCAACAATTCTTGGTCTACAAACCATTAATCCATTGTTTATATGTCAACTATCCACATGATTTTATAGTTAGCATCCAAGTTAACAGAAAGAGAAGTGGGCTGGGAATTGGGTGGGTATAGTCAAGTTTTGGAAACAGAGATCATGGTTGGAAGTGTCTGAAGATGATAGTTCTGTTTCTGCTACCTGGGAGGTAGAGACCTGGAAGAGAAACTGGAACTTAACATTTGCTTTTATGCCAGTAATCCCTGTACTCTTTGGAATTGTCTCCACTTCATAAACAGAACATAAAATAACATCTGCTGCTGCACTTTTCTATTACTTATCACTTGCAGTGATTCAGAAATCAAATATTAAAATATGAAAATCACATGGTTTTCTAATGCATTTACCTCATGTAGAGGATTGAAATAATCAGAAATAATCAGTGCTAATCCATTTCTTCAGTCTAGCATCTGACTCAGCTGTCCCAGTTCTTTTTTTTCTCCTTCTGAATCAGAATCACACACACCACACATACTCACATACACACACACACACACACACGTAAAATCCATTTTTACCTTGAATAACATAAACAGTAATCATCACCCACCATTATTACAGAAGATTAGCAGGGATGTAATCTGCGCTGTTCTTTTATTCATCAAGCAGCATTTATGTGAAGAAAATTTAGATGGATAATTCCACAGCCTGGAAATTATAAAGAATGAGCTTCTGAAACAGAGCTGTAGAATAGGTATCAGTGTGTTTTTGTGATTACCATCAAACACATGATTCTGTGTGGGCAGGCTTTGAGACTGACTGATCCCTGGAAGGAACTGCCCATTGGAAGCACCACTGTTTACTGCTTCTTCATGCACCAGCATTACTGTGCATGGTCTGATATCCATCTGCCTCCCTTCCTGAGGCCACATGTGGGGACTGTACTTGCCTTACTGGGAAGCATGTAGAATTTCCTAGATGAATTAAAAGGATGCCTAAATTATAAGGTCCTCCTCATTGCTAGGAGATGTTATTTGGGTTTCTTATTTTGTTCCACTTAATTCTTTCATTTGCATGTTACTGATTCTAATTTATTTATCTTTGGATCACTGATTTCTGATACTTAATCCCTACACATACCATACTACAACATGGTAGTGGAAAAGAGCAAAAAAATAGGGCAATGAGGAGGTATTGATAGGAACTATTGACTGGATGTGGGAAGTCATGAAGAAGAGGAGTCAAAAGTGGTTAAAGCTTTGAAACTGGTAAAGTAGAATAGTAATTACACTTTCAGAAGTAAAAAGTCAAAAAGAAGAAAGATCAAGGAAAAGGATGAGAAATTTTGTTTGGATACTTTTGAGCTAGTTGTTGCAGGTAAACGAATGGCTATGTATAGAAGCCTGGAGTTCAGAAGAGTTGGCTATACAGGATGGAGCCTGAGGTCAGGGAGTCATCCACACAGGTGTGAAAGTTATGGGAAAGGATGGTATTTCTAAAGGAGGAATTTTGAAGAGACAAAAGATAATGACTGAGTAAACAACCTAATAAATCCCTACATTTGGGGTGTGAGATGAAAAAGTTAGCCAAATGATGTATAAGGAATGCTCAAAGGTGGAGAGATCACCTTGCACACTCATTGATTAGTAAATTGAGTCATTCATTCACCCATTCATTTAACAAAATATTTTAAGTTCATTCACTGTACCAGTCACTGGTATAAGTGCTAGGTGGACAAAAGTGAGACAGATTAGACATACCACCACTATCATGGAACTTACAGTTTAGTAGGGGAGATAGACATTAATCAAGTAATCAGTCAAACATATATGAAATTAGAGCTGTGATAATTTCTCTGATGGAGGGAAATGGCATCCTCTAATAGTACTTAATGAAGACAATTGACCCTATCAGGGAAGTTAGGGAAGACTGTTCTGGAAAACTGATGACTAAAATGGGAAAGTAAAATAGGAGTTAAAGCTAGGATGAGGATAAAATTGTGCAGAGGGACTCTACTTACCCCATGGCCAGTGGAAAGAGGGGAATTATAAATGAGCATAAAGAAAGTTTGTGTATCTGGAGTTCAGGAAACAAAGGGAAACCTGCTGGGGTGAGAGTAAAATAGTGAGGGAAGAGTCAGATTATATTTGCCCTGGCCAGTAATAGGGATGTTTTTCTTTATTCTAAGAGCAAAAGGAAGACATTGGTGGATTTCATGCATGAGCAGTATAATCAGATTTGTTATTTTGAAAAGAGAATTCTAGCTGAAGTGTAATAAAAGGATGAGATTTGGGAAAGAGTGGGTGCAAGATGACTAATTAGGAGCCATTCTTATAGTCTCAGTAGGAGGTTATAAAAACTAGGACTAGCTGCATAGCAGTGCATGTAAATAGAGGGAAATAGTCTGCAAAGCTTTTGTAGAAGGTAAAATCAACAGATTTGGCCATGAAGGATGTATATACTCCTTTGGGTGCCATGCCACTGGTTAGAAGCAGTGAGAGTTTTAGGAAGTAGGGAAATGGCATCACTGTCAAATATTATAGAAATTAAGGAGAGAGAACTATTAGATTTAACAATTAAAATGTTAGTAAATGGGCTTCCTAGGTGGTGCAGTGGTTAAGAATCCACCTGCCAATGCAGGGGACACGGGTTCGATCCCTGCTCCAGGAAGATCCCACATGCCGCGGAGCAACTAAGCCCGTGTGCCACAATTATTGAGCCTGTGTTTTAGAGCCCGTGCGCCACAACTATTGAGCCCATGTGCTGCAACTACTGAAGCCCACGCGCCTAGAGCCCATGCTCCGCAACAAGAGAAGCCATGGCAATGAGGACCCCGTGCACCACAACAAAGAGTAGCCCCCACTCACTGCAACTAGAGAAAGTCCGCGTGCAGCAACGAAGACCCAAAACAGACAAGAAAAATAAATAAAATAAAAATAAAATAAATTTTAAAAAATGTTAGTAATGACTTTGGTAATAACAATTTTTGTGGATTGGTGATAATGGAAGTCAGTATTTAAAGAAAAGTTAAAAGCAATCCATCTAGACTCCTCTTTACTATATTAATTTATTCCACAAAATTTTCTTAAATTCTTATTATGATACCATGCTAGGCACAATAGATGCATGACTATCACACAATTGCTGCCATATAGTTTATTTGCCTAAAAGAGTGGTCAGTGTTTATTGAGCTCTTACTATATGACAATTAAGATTATTTCACTTGCAACAACTCTATGAGGTATTTTTACTTTTCACATTTTATAGGAGTTGAAGTACAAAAGAGGTTAACTTTCCCAAGCTCACTCAGGTAGTCAGTCCAAGACTGAATATGAATTTCAGCCAATATAACACCTGAATCCATCATCTTAAATGGTATGATTTGCTGGAACCCAGAAAAGGAGACAGGCTTTCAAAGCAACAGCTCTAACAAAATTATGGACAGAGAGCTATGGAGACAGCAAGAAGGCAGGGACCTATGCTGGCTGGTGGGGTAAATGGAGTTGTCAGAAGACATTTAAACTAAGCAGATGGAAGCTGGAAAGGGTAGCAGGGTCAAAAGGTTTTGGGTTTTGTTTTTTTATGATAGAGGGGATTTGCATCTTGGCAAGGCTAAGTGATACAGAGAGCACAGGGTTTGGAGTGAAACAGATCTGACTTTAAATACCAACAGTGCAGTGTAGTATCAGTGTAATCTCATCCAAGTTACTTAAATTCCTGGAGTATTGGGGTTTTGATCAGCAAAATGAATTAGAACTGGTGAACAATGCAAGTGAAGGTTTGTAATTTTGAGGGATGTTGAAATAAGAAAACATACATAGATTGCTTGGTCCAGAACATGTACTCAATAAGTCTTAGTTCTCTCTCTGTATTTCTTATTTTTTGCTTCCTTCTCAGCCTCTGAAACATGTTGTTTACAGCAAAGAGAAGAAGTACGAGATTATATAAACAAAACAGGTTGGTCGATGGAGAAAACTCAGAATGGGATGGGGTGAAGGGAGACAAAGGGATTAACTTTGGTTAAGGGAAGGACAACTTTTCCTCTGACATCAGAGCAATGTTTGATGGTACAGACAATGCTCCTGAGAAGTAGACTCCTGATATGTGTCCTATCGCTCTCCCTTTGTTTACCCTTCCCACGCCCCAGCCAGAGCGATACACTCTTGAGCTGTACTTGGCTTTCTGACTGTAGACCTAAGTCTTTAAAGGAAAATTCTTTCATAGCAGAAGGAGGAGTCAGGCTATTAAAGAAATATATTTGTGTTTCAGATCGGTATTTATAGTCTGTGAATTTGTGAATAAAAAGGAAATTAAAGGATTACAGATGTGTAAAATATCTGAATTATCAGACAGAGCTTAGCTTTCTTCAGTTACCTGTATGTTTTACTTTGCAGAAAAATTCTGACTTTAGATAAAACCAAGCAGGGTAGCTGTATGAAGCTAACATCAGGAAAAAAAAAAAAAAAAAAAAGTGGATTCAGAAAGGAAGAAAATTCTGACCATCACTATCCTCTGGTCAATGTGACCTTTTTACTCCTGGTTCAGCACATGGAATACAGGGGCTGGGTTGCTCTTGAATCTAGAAAAGAACCATGGTCCCCATGGGATTTAGGCCCTCCTTGCCTCTATGAGCTCCCAAATGTGAAAGAGACTTGACCAGCCTTATTATCAAAGATGTCTTTAGGGAAATGTGGCAGAAAGCTATGAGGATCTTTTAATTTTAAGAAAGGTTTGTTTTATTTTAATTTTAACAAAGGTTTAAAAAATGTTTTAATATCCTCAGTTGAAGAAAGAAAAAACTCGAATTCCCCTTTCTTCTTTAAACCTGCAATGATACTCAATTACCTGGTTTAAATAAAATTTTCTTTTTTTAAAATATTTTATTCCCAAAATCTTCATACTGGAGTAAAAGACCCTTAGGCTGCTGTTCTAAACTATCAGTACCTTAAAGCAGTTTAACCCATAAGTCTTGTTCTCACACCACAGGGAGTAACACAAGGTCTCATGTCTGATTGAAAATTCCAGCACAGGGACTGCCAAAGGCTATACTGTAAAGTAGATACTTTGCCTCCATATTTCCAGCAGTCCCTTTTGTGCTCTTCCTTTCACCACTCGTCTCTTCTTGGCTTCATCCTGAACAGAAACCAATATTCAGACTCTTCCCATCACCAAATCCTTCAAGTAATTCCTGTCATGAAATAAAATTTACCCTTGACAAAACAGTGTTTTTGAGAATTTGAAAAACAAAATCCTATTTCAACATTGAATATCAGTATTAGATTACAAAGTATATTCCAAACCTATGAAAAGGATAAAAATGAAACGATTGCTTTAAAGGGGAAAATGAAATTGTTATCTGATCTCTGGAGGAGACGGATTTCTCACCTTTGAAGCAAAAAGAACAATAGCATAGAGAAGGACTGACCAAAGTATATTTAAAATATACTTGGAATGCAAAACTTCACTAAAATGAAAAATAATAAAACAAGTTAAGTGATTTGCATCAAGTACAGCAGACAAAAATTTATTGGGCTTTGTGTGCAAGTGGTATTCAAATCTTAAAAGGAAACATATAACAAAGAAAAATATTCACCAGGTAGACAATGATCCAAGAATGTGGACAAAGCAGTCACACTAGAGAAAATACAAATAGAAAACAAATATCTGAGTGAAGTATTTTCATCCTTCTGCAAGGTAGGAAAATAGAAATAACGTTGACAATGTTTTCCTATGACTTTTATACACAACTAAGAGCTCTGTTAACTGATACAACCTATCTGGAAAATAATGCAACATGAAGATAGTCCTGTCCTTTGACCCAGTAATCTCTCTTCTGGGAATTTATCCTAAAGAAATAATTCAACAGGCCCTAAGTCCAAATGAATAAAAATGTTTGTTGTGCTGTTTTATAAAACAAAACAAAAACACATAAACAGCAACAAAACACTAAAAACCATCAAAATATTCAACAATAAAAGAATAGTTTATTAATTATGGAACATCAGCAGGAGATGATTTAATGAGCCATTAAAATGATAATTACAATGGCTATATAACTAATAGAAACAAATTCTAATAGAATCACAATGTTTCATCACTACATGCTGTTATTACTTTCTGAGGATGTGGAATTTATTCTGGGAATGGCAGGCTATAGCTGAATACCTAGATGGTTTTGTCAGGATAGTGGGGGAATAAAGGATGAAAGGACCTGAATGTTCTGTACAATTGAGGAATGAGAACCAGAAATTTTCAGGGAAACTCAGATTGCCAGAGGAGAGCCGCATGGGAGTGGGGCCAGTAGACAGAAATGTCCAATAGGGGATGGCATTGCCAAGAAGGGATTTCAGAGAATAAAATATGCAATTTGTGTTTATATATATATATGTTTATATATGTATTACTGTTGGTGCATAATGTAAGCCCTTCTCTGTCTCCCTATGAAAATTGTGAGGAAAGTCTACAATACATTGTTTCCTAATGATTTGTGTGGACAAACTCTTCAGGAACTCCATAAGTGGATTAATGAGTGGCCAAAACAAGAGGTCTAAAGCTGTTTCAGACTTTAATATTGTCATAGCCGTGGCCAACTTTCTAAGCCTCTTTGGGCTTTAGAGTCCTCATCTATAGAATGCAGATAGTAACCTATTTACTTTCAAAGGGTTTTGTGACAATTAAATGGATTAAGATATATAAAGAATTTAGAACAGTATCTGGCACATAGTAAGCCTCAGATACATATTTGTTACCATCAGTCATCCTCATCATCATAGTTCATGACAGAGATGGGTTAGGAGGATTCAGGATCCAGGTGACAAATGTTGTAATTAGGACCGTGAATCTACAAAAAAAAAAAAAATGTTTTTTTTTTTTTTCAAAATTTGGGTCAATATTTCTGTTGCATCAACTAGACTTTTTTAAAGTAGAGAAGAAACAATTTTGTAGATGGCCTAAGTATTTAGTTCTCACACTTAGAGATGTTTAATAGGTGACTCTTTAAAGCAAAGGGAGCAATAAGATTATGAAAGTTGAACCTAAATCAAAGGAAAAAAAATCACAAAAGTTAACAGAAAGTTAAATAATGAGAGACAATGAGGTAGGAAAAAAATGTTATTTAATCATAAAAAGGCAGTCACAACAGGCATGGAAGAGCAAGGAGATTGATTTTTGTTGAAATATAGTTTATTATAATTCTGTGTTAGTTTCAGCTGTATGGCACAGTGCTTCAGTTATATATATATTTTTTCCAGATTATTTTTCATTATAGGTTATTACAAGATGTTGAATATTATTCCCTGTTACATAGTAAATCCTTGTTGCACATCTATTTTACATATAATAGTTTTCATCTGTTAATCCCATACTCCTAATTTATCCCTCTCACCCTCCCTTTCACCTTTGGTAACCATAAATTTGTTTCCTATGTCCATGAGTCTGTTTCTGGTTTTTATATAGATTCATTTGTATTATTTTTTAGATTCCATGCATAAGTGATATATAATATTTGTCTTTCTCTGTCTGACTTATTTCACTTAATATGACATTTTCTAGGTTCATCCATGTTGCTGCAAATGGGCTCTATTTCATTGTTTGTTATGGCTGAGTAATATTCATTTCTTAACATCTTCTTAAACCAATCATATGTTGATGGATATTTGGGTTGTTTCTATATCTTGGTTATTGTAAATAGTGCTGCTGTGAACATCTGGGTGCATGTATCTTTTCAAATTAGAGTTTTCATTTTTTCTGGATATATGCCTAGGAGTGGGATTGCTGGATAATAGGGTAACTCTATTGTTACTTTTTTAAGGTACTCTTTTCCATAGTGGCTTCACCACTTTACATTCCCATCAACAGTGTAATAGGATTCCCTTTTCTCCAAACCCTCTCTGGCATTTATTATTTGTAGAAATTTTGATGATAGCCATTCTGACTAGTGTGATACTTCATTGTGGTTTTGATTTGCATTTCTCTAATAATTAGTGATATTCAGCATCTTTTTGTGTGCCTGTTGGCCATCTGTATGTCTTCTTTGGAGAAATGTCTGTTTAGGTCTTCTGCCAATTTTTTATTGGGTTGTTTGTTTTTTTGATATTGAGTTGTATGAGCTGTTTGTGTATTTCGGAAATTAAGCCTTTGTCAGTCTCATTGTTTGCAAATATTTTCGTCCATTCCATAGGTTGTCTTTTTGTTTTGGTGACAGTTTCTTCTGCTGTGCAAAAGCTTTTAAGTTTGGTTAGGTCCCATTTGCTTATTTTTTAATTTCTTTTGCCTTGGAAGACTAATCTAAAAAAATATTGCTATCTACAATTTATATCTGGAAATGTTTTTGCCTGTGTTCTTTTTTAGGAGTTTTATGGTGACATGTCTTATATTTGAGTCTTTAGGCCATTTTAAATTTATATTCTTTTATGGTGTAAGGGAGTATTCTAATTTCATTGGTTTACATGAGGAGGCTGTCCAACATTCCTAACACCACTTGCTGAAGAGACTGTATATATTTTTTATTCTTTGCCTTCTTTGTTGTAGATTAATTGACCATAGGTGTATGAGTTTATTTCTGGGCTATTTTGTTTCATTGATCTATATGTCTGATTTTGTGCCAGTATTACACTGTTTTGATTACTATAGGTTTGTAGTACTGTCTAAAGTCTGAGTTGGTTATGCCTCCAGTTTTGTTCTTTTTCCTCAGGATTGCTTTGGCAATTCTGGGTCTTTTGTCATTCCACATAAATTTTAGGATTATTTGGTCTAGTTCTGTGAAAAATGTCATGAGTAATTTAGTAGGGATCACATTACATTTGTAGATTGCTTTGGGTAGTATGGCCATTTTTAAAGTATTAATTCTTCCAATCTAAGAGCATTGGATATCTTTCCATTTATTTGAATCAACTTCAGTTTCCCTTATCAATGTTTTATAGTTTTCAGCTTATAGATCTTTAACTTCCTTGGTTAAGTTTATTCCTAGGTATGTTTTTTGATGCAATATTACTCAGATTTTTTTTTTAACTTTTTCTGATATTTCATTGTTAGTGTAAAAGAATGCAACAGATTTCTATATGTTAATCTTGTATCCTGTTACCTTGCTGAATTCACTTATAGTTCTAATAGTTTTTGTGCAGAGTCTTTAGGGTTATCTATATATATCTATATATATCATGTCATCTACATATAATGACAATTTTACCTCTTTGCTTCCAATTTGGATACTTTTTTTTCTTTTACTTTTCTGATTACTATGACTGGGACTTCCGATACTATGCTGAATAGAATTGGTGAAAATGGACATCCTTGTTTGGTTCAGAATTTAGCAAGAAGGCTTTCAGCTTTTCACTGTTGAGTATTATGTTGGCTGTGGGTTTGTCCTAAATGGCTTTTATAATGTTGAGAAATGTTCCCTCTATACCCACTTTGGTGAGAGTTTTTATCATGAATGGATGTTGAATTTTATCAAATGTTTTTCATCTGTTGAGATGACTATATGGTTTTTTTCTTTCCTTTTGTTAATGTGGTGTAGCCCATGATTGATTTGCATATGTTGAGTCATCCTTGCAACCCTGGAATGAATCCAACATGACTGTGGTGCATGATCCTTTTTATGTATTGTTGTATTTGGTTTGCTAATATTTTGTTGAGTATTTTTGCATCTATATTCATCAAAAATATTGGCCTGTAATTTTTTTTTTTTATTTTTATGTTTTTGTCTGGTTTTGATATCAGGGTGATGGTGACTTCAGAGAATGACTTTGGGAGTATTCCCTTTTCTAATCTTTTGAAAAAGGTTGAGAAGGAGTGGTATTAGTTCTTCTTTGTAGGTTTGATAGAATTCCCCGGTAAAGCCATCTGGTCCTAGACTTTTATTTGCAGGGAGTTTTTTTATTTGTTTGTTTTTAATTTTTTAAATTTTAAAAATTTTTAAAATTTTTTCATTATTTTATTATTTTTATTACAGATTCTATTTCACTTTTAGTGATTGGTCTGTTCAAATTATCTGTTTCTTCTTGACTCAATTTTGGCAGGCTGTACATTTCTAGAAACTTGTACATTACTTCTAGTTTGTCCAGTTTGTTGGCATATAACTGCTCATAGTATTTTTTATTATTATTTGAATTCCTGCGGTATTGGTTGTTTTTTCTCCTCTTCCACTTCTTATTTTCTTTATTTGGGTCCTCTCTCTCTTCTTCTTAGTGAGCCTGGCTTGTCAATTTTGTTTACCATTCCAAAAAAAAACAGCTTTTGGTTTTATTGATTCTTCCTATTTTTTTAAATCTCTTTTATTTCTCCCCTCTCTAATCTTGTTTAGTTCCTTCGTTCTTCTGACTTTGGATTTTATTTGTTCTTTTTTTTCTAATTCATTTAGTTGGTAGATTACATTGTTTGAGATTTTTCTTGTTTCTTGAGGAAGGCCTATATTGCTACAAACTTCCCTCTTAGAACTACTTTTGCTTCATCCTGTAGATTTGGTAAGGTTGTGTTTTCATTGTCTCAAGGTATTTTCTGATTCCCTTTTTGATTTCATCACTGATCCATTTTTTTGTTTGTTTGTTTGTTTATGTAGCATGTTATCAAGTCTCCATGTAATTATTTTTTTCCTGTTTTTTTTTGTGATTGATCTCTAGTTTCATATCATCGTGATCAGAAAAGATGCTTGAAATAATTTTTGTCCTCTTAAATATGTTGAGTCATGTTTTGTGACTTGGTATGTTGTCTGTCCTAAAGAAAGTTCCATGTGTGCTTGAAAACAACGTGTATTCTGGGTTTTTGGATGCAGTATCCTGTAGATATCAATTAAGTCCAGCTGGTCTATTGTGTCATTTAGGATCTCTGTTGCCCCATTGATTTTCTGTCTGGAAGATCTGTCTATTGATATCAATGGGGTGTTAAAGTCTCCTACTGTTATTGTATTCATGTCAATTTGTGCCTTTATGTCTTTAAGTATTTGTTTTATATGTTTAGGTGCTCCTATGTTGAGTGCATATATGTTAATGAGTATAATATCCTCCTCTTGTATTGATCCCTTTATCATTATATAGTGTCCTTATTTGTCTTTCTTTATGGAATTTGTTTTAAAGTCTATTTTGTCTCTATGAGTTTTGCTATCCCTGTTTTATTGTCATTTCCATTTGTGTAAAATATTTTTTTCCATTTTGTTACTGTCAGTTTATGTGTATTTTTTCCCTAAAGCAAGTCTCTTGTTGGCAACATATTATAGGCTCTTGTTTTTCAGTCCAGTCTGCCACTCTGTGCCTTTTGATCAGAGCATTTAGTCCATTGACATTAAAATTAATTATTACGTATGTATTTATTGCCATTTTAAACCTTGTTTTCCAGTTGATTTTGTAGTTCTTTTTTACTTTTTTCTTATTTTTGTTTTTACTTTCGTAGTCTGATGGTTTTCTTTTGTATTATCTTTGAATTCCTTTCTTTTTGGTTTTTGTGAATCTCTTATGTGTTTTTGATTTGTGGTTACCCTGGTTCAAGTATGTTAAACCATAACTATATCTACTCGCTTTAGATTAATGGTCATATAAGTTCAAACAGATCTACA
Source organism: Hippopotamus amphibius kiboko (assembly GCF_030028045.1). Taxonomy (NCBI): domain Eukaryota; kingdom Metazoa; phylum Chordata; class Mammalia; order Artiodactyla; family Hippopotamidae; genus Hippopotamus; species Hippopotamus amphibius. Next base: position 189,470,705 of record NC_080187.1, on the reverse strand, counting down.
TTTTTGACTTCCTTCCCCCACATTTTGTGATTTTGATGTCCTATTTTACATCTTTCTGTTTATCCTTTTGCTGTTAATTATAGTTATGATTTCTTTCACAAAACAATTTTTTTTTATCTATGTACTGGCTTATTTAAGTGATCTTCAATCCTTTTATATATTTGCCTTTCCTATGGTGTGTTTCCCTTTCCTATAGACTCTTGCTTCTTGTCCATTTAGAAAACACCTTTCAATATTTCTTTTAATTTTGTTTTAGTATTGCTATATTTTAGTTTTTGCTTGTCTGAGAGATTATCTCTCCATCTATTCTAAATGACAATCTTGTTGCTTAAAGTATCCTAGGTTGTAGGGTTTTTTCTTTTAGGACTTTGAATATATCATGCCACTTCTTTCTGGGCTGCAAAGTTTCTGTAGAGAAATCAGCTGATGGCCTTATGGGGGTTCCCTTGTTACTCTTTGTTTTTCTATTGCTGCCTTTAAAATCCTCTCTTTAGCTTTTGCCATTTTAAATTATGATATTTCTTAGTGTGGGTCTGTTTGGGTTCATCTTGTTTGGGAGCTTCTGTTCTTCCCATTCCCAGAAATCTGTTTCCTTCTTTAGTTTTGGGAATTTTTCAGCCATAATTTTTTCAAATACATTTTTGATCCCCTTCTCTCTTTCTTCTCCTTCTGGAACCCCTATTATGCATAAATTGTCACACTTTTTATTATATCATACATCTTGTATGTTACTTTCCTTTCTGTCTTTTTTTTTTTTTTTTTTCATTTGTCTTTCTACCCACTCTTCTGATTGGGTGATTTCCATTATTCTGTCTTCTAGATCACTTATTCATTCTTCTGCATTATTCAGTTTGCTGTTCATTGCTTTTTAGATGGGTTTTTACCTTGGCAATTGAATTGTCTGATTTTAATTGGTTCCTCTTTATAGTTTTTAGTTCCTTTTTAAAGTGATCTGCATTTCTATTGATAATCTTTCTTAATTCCTTTAGCATTTTTATTACCTCCTTTTTGAACTCAGGATCTGGTAGACTGGAGAGGTCTGTTTCATTGTTTGTTCTTTTAGGGGATTTCTTTTGTTCTTTCAATTGGGAGTATTTCCTCTGCCTTTGCATTTTACTTAAATTTCTCTGTCTCTATGAATTTAGAAGAAACAGTTACCTATGATGGTTTTGAAGTACTGTTTTTATGTGGGATTTTCTCTGTGTACTGTTTGAGTCCGTATTTTTGGTGCCAGGGCTGGTGTTGCTATGGATGCCTGCCACATCTTTCCTCAGGGTGTGCTGGTCATTGTCTCTTTGATAAGGGTGTGATTGGTGTTGTGGTGACCAGAACCTGCACTAGATGTTTAGAGGCCTCCTCTTCTCTTCATGGCTGTCACCCTGTCAGGGCAACACCCCAGTTGTAGGAGTAGAAGCCCTGAAGATCAGGTTTGATAAGGTTCCTTTGCCCTCTGTCCTGAAGGAGTGACAGCTGAAGCAAGTGAGGCCAGTGTAGTCACAATGCACCTATGCACTGCCCACACAGGTGTCTATGGTTCTGCCCAGAAGCGGCCAAAGGTCATGTCCCTTTCTGCATTGTGTTCATCCCAGACCTAGTGCTAGGCTGTTGCTGGGGGCCACGGCCGTGTGGCTACAGGAATTGAGGTGGTTGTGCTGCCACCTGAGACCTAGCCTGTCTCTATGGTAGGGTTTTCCTAGGGCCTGTCTGCACCAGATCCAGCTTTACGCTACATTGTGAGATGGAACTGGAGTGCTCCTGCTGGGAAAGGAACCACTGCATACACCTCTCCAGGGGCTCTCTGTTGGAGAAGTGCAATCCTGTGATGCTGCCTGCCCCCTGGTTTGCTTGCCAAAAACGTCTGCTGCTCCCAAACCTGCCCCTGCTATGGGAGTGCTGACGATGGGCTCTGATGTCAGCCCTGACCCGTGTACCCTGTGCACCCTCACACAACTCACTGCTGCTGGAGCCCTGCCCAGCTGTCAGCATGCTGACAATGGGGCTCCCACACACACCCTACGCACACTAACAATGGGCTCTGAGGTTAGGCCCTCACTACATTGCAAGCCCTCCAAGATGTTTCCACACAGCTAGACTGAGCCCACTCCCAGGGTCTGTCCCTGAAGTCCAAGTTTTAGCACTAGCCGCTGCACATATTGGCAGCCCTGTTCAGGGTGTGTTTCAGGCTGGGAAGTGCTGCAAGGTGCAGACATCAGTGCTGGTCTCTCTCTGCCCTGATTGCTAGGAAGCCAGAACATGCACACTCCTCAAGAGAAGAGTTCAGGCCCCACCAGTCCCTCTATTTGTCCTGGTAGACCTCCCAGAAGGCAAGGGGGTTTCACAGGACAAGGTGCCACCCATATGGACCTTCCCTCTTTCAGAGCTCCTTCCCAGAGGCACCAGTCCTGTCCTGATGCCTTTTTATGTTTTTTCTTCCTACCTGGTTATGTGGGATCTTCTTGTAGCTTTGCTTGTATAAAAGATCTTTCCTAGTTTTTGGTTAGTTTTCTGTGAGAATTGTTCCACATGTAGGTGTATTTTTGATGTGTTTGTGGGGGAAGGTGAGCCCTACATCCTGCTACTCCTCCATCTTGATCTTTTTCCTAAAACTTTAAATTTTAATTTAATCTAATTGTACAGGGCGAGGTACTAGAAATCTGATCATTCAGAGGGCTGACTGGTAATGCCAGGATGTCAACCTGAAATTTCATGGAATTATGAGAAAATACGTACAGTCATTCTATTAAAGAGAGAAATATAAAAGTTATTTTAGCTTGAATTTAAGTATCTTTCAAACTTGAAACATCAGTGGGCTTAATACAATGGAGAAAAAAGGAGAAATTATTATAAGGTGACATGAATGATTATGATATAAAACTCAATTTAAAAGCCTCATGTATTTTTATTTTTTAAAATCATTTTAAAATTCTGCATTTCATGTATATATTATTATTTTTAGATGCTTAAATATATTTAGTTTTCAGTGAAAAGTATAACTGTACAGAGAAAATTATTAATCTAATTTTTAAAATCAATTCCAATAGAGAGCTTATACCATAACCCAGCTAGCACCATTTACATGCTGGCAGCTTAAGTGGATGGCCAGGACAAATATCTTTGAGGTATTTGTTTGCAAATTCAAAACTATTATGCAAGTGAAATATTCTTAGGAATAATTTTAATTAGTTAATGAACATATAAATATGTCTTTAATTCTCATATCTGGAAATAAGGGCTGAAAAGGCTGAAGATAGGCTGCATTCAGATGTGTTTAAGCTAGATTAAGTGTCCAGATGTGTTTAGGCTAGATTAGGTGTCCTAGATCCTAATCCAGATCAATAATTCACACCCACATAAATATACCTTAACTCCATTTGAAATCCAATGTCCATTACTTTTCCACTAATGACCACATATATGCTTGTGATCATTGGTACTCTTCAGAAGAATTGCATCTATGGAGTGCCCATCTCTAAGCACATCTCTAAGTGATAGGTAAAAAGATATTAAGGGCTTCCCACTGGTTCTTAAATTGTGCTGCTACATACAGGTCTTTCATGGATGAATAGGAGGAAAAAGAGGTAGAGCTGTAGAAAACTTACAGTGAATTTCAAATAACCCCAAAACTAGCTTATCCATTTATTGCTTTCATCCATCTAATGGGAACATGTCATTCATGGTTAGCAGTCATTTTGTTTTGTCCAAAACATCCATAAGACATTTGATCCATGCCAGATGGTCTTTGATATTTGGTCTTGTCCAAAATATCAAAAGAAATTTAGTCCAAAAGATTTTTGATATTTGATCATATTTGGTCCTATTCAAAACATCCATGGAGATGCTGTATCTACACCAAAACATCTTTGATGTTTATTTGGTCCTGTCCAAAACCATTTTGCATGGACCAAATATGCTTATGGACATTTTGGCATGGATCAGATTTCAAGGGCTTTTTGGCATGGGCCAAATGTCTTATGGAAATTTTGGACAGGACTAAATATTCTACAATGGTCATGCACATGAACATTAACCTTTCTTTAGCTATCCCCAAACACATCCTCTCTACAAAAACAAAAACAAAAAACACAAACAAAAACAAAAAAGTGTGAACTGATAATAAGCAAATTCTGCAGGAAAAGAACATTTAGTTCCAAGTCAATCTACTCAAGCTGTTAGATGCTGACCTGAGATGGTGCCAGATCATATGTGAGTTGTTGGTGTTTCTGTATTTGTTCCACTTTACAAGGAGTCACTTGGTTTCACAGTTCCAAGTAAAGGCAAAAGACAATTTTCACCAACTGTATCTCAGGAAATTTCATATCAGGGATTTTCCTACAAAGAAACTGTAATGCAGACACACGTGTGAGTATTTCTAAGTTAAAATAATGTCCTTGGTAGTTCAAAGTCAGTGAAAAAGAAGAAAGTTAACTTCCTTTATTCAGTCTCAGGGGAGCCTCTCTCTAGACATGTCTATTTTCAAGGCTTTCTCTGTGTTTGATTCATCCCTGTCCCCTTCCAAGCACGTCCCAGAAAGGATGAACAGCCCATTGATCCAGGATATGAGCATTTCCTCTCTGCCCAGCAGAAGACTGGACACCCAGAATGTGGTTGGGTTAGTGATTGAGACCAACTACATATTTTTCCAACTTAAGAGCATGAACATGGCATACATACCCTCCCTCCATCCCTAAAACATGCATAGAATTTCCTTGTGGGTGAATTCCCCTTGCTGATGGTAGAGATTTGCAGAGAGAGACTAAAGGGCTTCAATTCCTATTTCCACCTCCTGATCCAATCCTGATCCCAGCACTTTGCATAGCTAGGGCTATAGGCATGCAATGTACCCTGGGGCATGAAACTGATTGCTCAACTGGAAAAGTATTGAAAAGAAAGAAAAAAGAAATGAGCACATTAAATGCATTTTGGTCTGGGTTTTGTCTTACTGTGTAGAAGGTTCAGAGCCTGCTGAGTTTCCAAAGCTTTGTATAAACTAAATATTACAAGAAACAGTACATCTCAGCAGTCATTACTCAGTGCAGTTTCTCTTTTTACGCAGTAGAAAAAGACTTGTCACTCCATACATCATTTACAACTTGCTGCAGTGATTCCTGAGATTTAAAAGATACTCTATGTTGTGAATAAAAACACAAGGAGGAAAGAGTTTTATACTATAGGATTTTGCTCACCTAGCATTCCTAAGTAAAATGGATCTGATGCCAATAACAGGAAACATGAGCTGAAACAAATGCCAAGAAAATTTATAATTGCAGAAATCATGTGGTTAAGAACATGTGCTTATGTGCTTTTTCTATTAGTGCTGATTTTTCATTTTATATTCAAAATTTTAGAAAGGGATACATATATTTTTAATTGCTTTTCATAAACTACAAAACTATACCACCTAACCAGAAGTCAAGTATTGAGTTTCCTCAGTCCTCTAAAGCACAGCTTAGAACACAGAAAAGAGAAAAAAAAATGCCAGGAGGCAGATTATCACAGAACCAGCTCCCTAAAACTGCTCCTTTACTCCCTAGAAAAGCCACTGACCACGAGTAGGAGATTGATGGAATCTTACAACACATTCACTGCTATTATATATATGAATGCCTGTATTCTAGCCTCGAACAAATTAGAAACATTAATTTGGAAGAGATGGTGGAAGGGAAGGAAAGGAAAAGAAAGAAGGATGGGAAGAGAGTAGTTTAAGCTGGCACTCTGGTAAGAAGTCTCAACTGAAAATGGCCTGTCCACAGAGGAGGAGCCAGAGAAGCTTAAAAGCAGAAACAGAACTGCTTGAGGCCATTTAATGAAGAGGGAAGAAATCTCACATGTGTCAAGAGTCTGTTAAGGCGTCAATTTACAGAGCATAGCAAAATCATTGATGTTCTTCATGCAGTATAATTGAGGGTGGGGGGAATCTACTCAGTACATTCTGTTTTAGAAAGTTAGTGTAGAAAAAACTTTAGAGAGATTTTTAAAATGACATTTCAATTTCTAAAAGGATTTTGTACTTAAGATAGTTACATGTAAATTCTCTTTACATAAAAGCATTTCCCTCAGTGACAATGCCAAATAAATGAAGGATTACTGTGTATGTTAGTTGGGTGAATACACTGTAATTATATTCCCTTTAATGAAGATAAGCAAATAATAAATCACTGATCTGCATTTATTAACCTCTGTTGGTGGTGGGTAAGTGTTGGTTGGCGTAGGGGGCCAACACATCATGGAGTTTACATCTGGAGCTTTGTGTGACCCTGAAAAGTTCCTTCTGACTTGGAGAGAGTAAATACTCTCTAGGGGTTAGCCCTTTGTTCCCCCATAGAGTTATGTGCCCTCACACATTCATAGACATACTTCTGTTCCTAAAAATCTGTCTTCATCTCTGAGTGGACTTTGTTAAAACTTTAGTAAACTTTGTCTCACTTCTGAGACACCTACCACTTCAATTCTAGAAATGGATGGTGTAGATTTCATTCTACATTCCACCACTATTCCAGGTAGATATTGTCTACATCATTAGCTCCCCACACTTGATCCCTATGTACAACTTCCTAGGGAGTGAAAACTGAAAAATTAAAGTCCCTCCTGAAAAGTATACATAGATTAGAGATACTGACAGCCTGTTTGATTACCCCAACAATATTCTCAAAGCCTTGTGGTGTAACAGGTGATCCATGTAAGGTAGATGAGTTATGGAAAAATAATTTTAATATATCTTTAAGAAATCAGAAATGTGAGATTATGATCTTTACAGAAGTTTTCACCTTCCTTGCACATTTTTAAGAGGGTGTAATTTATCACAGATAACATAATTTCACATCATATGTATTCATAATATGTATATTCAATTTATGTGTAACATTTATATTATATATATCAAATTTACATTTTTACTATATTTATTTGCCATATCTCTATTCAAAAAATGAATCAATAGCTCCAAAAATTATTTATTGAAGCATAAAAGCTTGATAGAGGAAGGAACACAAAACACTGACCCGTTTGAATATTCTTATAAGTATTGATAGAAATAATAAATGGAACTCCAGTGGTATAGAATGTGAATGTATATGTTTTATAAAATTGAATCTTTAATTGTAATTATTTCACAAAATCAGCTAAATAAAAATAGAATTATAAAATATAGAATTATTTAAAAATTAGGTTCTGTTGGGCCACTGAATAATTTTTTTGGTCCACAATGATTTAGCTGCTAATGAAATTTAACAAATAGTAACATAATGTTGTTGAACTTTTCTCTTAATTTTTAAGTAATGACAAGATTTTCTATAAATATAATAAAAAGTCTTTTTAGTATAAAGTTGATTATCTTTTACCATTGAAGAGCACAAATGACATAAACAATATTAAAATTATATTCCTCAGAGTAAAAGGAAATGCAAATGACCTTTACACTATTGTTGGGAAGGTTGTAAAAACAAATTAATGACAAATAATATGCCAGAAAAATTAAAAGTTGCTGGTAAAATTTATCTATAAAATTGTACTATTAGATGCCAATAATATCATAAACATGTAAGAAAAAAGAGGGATTAAACTGTGTGTGTATTAAGGCGTATGTGTGCAGTGTGCATGTCTATGGTGTGCGTGTGTGTGTGTGTGTGTATGCCAGGAAATATTTATTACTAATGTGTGGGATATCAGCTTTGGGCACAGGCACACAGCCTATAGGAACAATACGTGCTTTGTTCTGTTTTTCACCAAACTTGGAGAGATGCAGAAGAGAGTGTTTGTTTTGAAGTAGTTAGTGATTATCTTGTGAGGTGTGATGAAGACTGGAAGAGGTACCTTTGGAACATGGGGAAAGAACATTGGCATTGTGTAGCAGGGAATACGTGACACACACAAAGAAGCTGTCTATGAAAATCAATCCAAACATTATTCATTCAAAGAGAATAAAAGGTGATCAATAATATTCTTAATTCATTGTTCTAGAATAACATTGACCAAAAGAACTTTCTGCAGTGATTAAAATTGTTTTTTATTTGTTCTGTCAAATGTGGTATCTCCTAGACATATATTGCTGTTGAGCACCGAAAATGTGGCTAGTACAATTGAGAAATTATAATTTTATTTACCTTTAATTCTTTTAAAGAATTAAATGTCCACATATGTCTAATGGCTACAGGATTAGACAGCATGTTTCTCTGAAATACTAAACATATTGCATATGATGAAGGCACAGCTATCATGAGTCTATCTTTTCATTATGCCCTATGAGAAAGTGGACTGCGAGTCAAAGGCTTCTTTTCTACACAACTTCCCTTGGTCTAGCAGGGGAAAGATTTGAGTTCTTAAGCTAATAAAATCAAAAATATTTCTTTATTGCACTGATAATACTAGTAAAGAGAGTTTGTATAATTTGAAGGGGCTTACTCAAATAACGAATTTCAAAGATATACTCAATATCTTTTGAACAGTCTGACCCTAAAATTTCAAGGGAAATATTGTGATTATTGTAGGCAAATTATCAGGATTTCATTTGGAGACCAAATGGTGGTATGAATAACTTGCCTACAAAGGATTTAACTTTTCCCCTAATGTTTGTTTTCACTCATTGTAGATAGAAATTGATAAGAGATTACTGAGTTTATTACTTCTCACCTAAAAGAGGAAATAATTTTTGGCACCCAAAGCAACCAGAGTAGATTAGGGAATTGATTGCTGCTTTCATCCAAGTTGAAATATTCAGCAGTCCAATTTTACAATGTGACATAGTCATTTATTTTATATCTGATGTAGCCCTGAAAATAGCCTTTAAGGAGAAAAATGTATTATTGTTTTATAATTTCTGAATCTGTGTTTGAGATGAATATCCATTACTAACATAGCTGTAAATATTTGTTCCTATTTCCTGAAAATCTATAATTAAAAATTTAATGTTTTATCTTTATAGACCTATTGCATGTAGAACTTGTCTACTTGGTCCCACTAACCACATACACATAGTAGTACAGCCTTAAAAACAATAGCATATTCACCATAGATATGATGTCAATCTTTTAATTTATTGATTGATATTATAGCAGCTTTATTTGAGGTATAATTGATAGACAAGTGACCATATTTAATGTGTATAACGTAATACATTCAGACACATGTCAACACTCATGACACCATCTCCACAATCAAGCTACTAGAAATATCCAATACCTTCCAGAGTTTCTTTGTGTCCCTTAGTGTGTGTGTGTGTGCGCGCACATGCAGGCATATGTGGTAAGAACACAAGATACACCCTATTAACAAATTTTTTAAAGTGTGAAATACTGTATCATTAAGTATAGGCACTAGGTTGTACAGCAGATCACTAGGATGTATTTAGTATAACTGAAACTTTATATCCTTGGAATAACAATGCCACAAATTCTTCACCCCCAGCATCTGGCATCCGCTAATGTATTTTCTGCTTATTTGAGTTCAACTGTTCTAAGTACCTCATATAAGTGGAATCATGCAGTATCTGTCCTTCTGTGACTGGCTTATTTCATTTAGAATAATGTCCATCTGAGTTCTACCAGTTTTATCTAAACCGATTCATTCATTCTCCATCTTCTCCCCCTTGACAGCCACACCTTGATTCAGGCATTTATATCCTCCCACTGAACTGCAGCAATGGTCTTCTAACTAGCCCCTCTATCTGCACTTTTGTTCCCTCCAAATCCATTCTCCACATGATCACTAGGTTTCTACTTCAAATTCATGTGTTGGGCGTCAGCACAGTTTAAAATACTTCTGTGTTTTTTAATGTTAGCAATAAGCACCAAGAAATGAAAATAGCGAAAATTTTCCCTTAACAACCACCACCTATGAAATATATATAGTATACATAGATAGTGTGTTTGTGTGTGTGTATATATACATTATATATATATATATAATGTATATATACACCCCCCTTAGAAATAAATTTAACAAAAAAGGTGAGGAAGGGGGTATGTCTGTTTGAAGAACATTTTTTGAAAGTCAGAAAAAAATGGAAATAACATACCATGTTCTCCGATGAAAAGAACTTTTAGAAGAAAAATGTCAACTTAATGAGTAAATGTATTTCAACTCCAATTAAAATATTTATAGGGATTATAGTTTAAAATTATTTTTGAGAATTGACAAATATCTTAAATGAATAAGAAATAATTTCTGAAAATAGCTAAGAACACAATACAATATATAGCCTCTTAACAAATTTTTAAAACAAAGCAAGAATAGTGAAAAGGAATTTACCTTAATAAATATTAAAAATATTATAAATATTCTGCAATGTAGAAATGGGATATTCACATAGAAATAGAAATCTGTGGGATCTAATGGAAAATTCAGACTTAGACCATAGAGCATATAAAAATTTAATATATGACAAGGATAGTATTTATTTTAGTAGTGCTCACACACTGATTATGCATTTGAAAGAAATAAAGTTGGATTCCTATCTCATACCATAAGTAAAAGAAAAATTCTGATGGATTGAAAACTTTAAAGGAAAAGACAGTAGAAACTATAAGAGATATACAAACAATAAAGGAGTGGGTAGGAACTTCATGAACAAAATAGGAAATCCAGAAAGTATAAAGACTATAAAAATAGTAATATCATTCTATAAAAAGTGATAGTAATTTTTTCATATAAAAGTTTATAACAAAAGCTATTTGTTGAATTACATCCATTTGAATTATAGATGGCAGACATTATACACATTTGAATTATAGGTGGCAGACAAAATGTTAATATTTAAAATGAAGACCACATACAAATTCATATGAAAAAAACTAATGAACAATAAGCAAAGTCACAGAAGAGCGTGTCCAAATAACCGATAAATATATCCCCCAAACTACAAGTTGTCAGAGAAATGAAAAGTATGGTAACAATGAAATACTTTATGTAGTCCAATTGGCACAAATTAAACAGAGCAATAATATTTATTGTTGGGAGGGATATGGGGAAAATAACATCTTAATTTGGTGGTAGACTAGGACATAGTCTTTTGGGGAAGTAATTTAGCAACAAAATCTATTAAATTTGAAAATACACATACCTTTCAACTCAGTAATTCTGCATCTGGGTCCTATCTCATAAAATTAAAACAACTGTGTGCCAAGATATATGTACAATGATGTTTATTTTAGCATTGTTATTGCGACATAAAACTGGAAACAAAGATAATAACCATCAGTGGTTGAATAAATTATGGTCCTAAAACATGAGTACTTTGCAGCCATTAAGAATAATTAATTAAAGCTATATGAGTTAACATGAAAGGATGTCTGTGAGGCCTAGCTGAGAAATGGTACAATAGGACCTAATTTTTTTAAATGACCAAGCAGACTTGAAACAGATAATGAATAGATAGATTTACAAATGAATGTAGAAATAGAGAAAAGATAGATGAATGTTTACACATGATTATTTCAACATAGATAAAATTACAGAACAATACACACCAGTATGTTTAGACATGTCAATTTATTTCAGTGGAAGAAAAGGTGAGAGTTGGTTGCTAGTGGAGGTAGAGAAAAAAGATGAGGAGAGAATTTAGATAGATACAGATATATAGATATAGATAACTGTCTTGTTTTAAAGCAAAGACAACACAGGTGATATCATCCTATTTGGGGTGGAGGGGAGAAAAGAGTTAAATCTGTAATTTCTAGACTGTAAATGATATCTAGTTGGTAAGCTAAAGAAGGCAAATACAAGAAAGACATATAAAATGATTATATTATAAAAGCAAAATAAAACCAGGAAAAAAAATCCTACAATGACACCCCAAAACCTGCAAAAAAAAAAAAGAAAGAAAAATTCCCAGGCGTCTTTCCTGCCACATCTCTCATATATTACACTACAGTAACTCTTCTAAAACCCTTCTAGTGGCACACAAGTACACACAGACACAAAACATAATATTATTTTGTGATTTCATGCCTTTGATTATACTATGTGTGTGTTATTCATCCCCATGTCTAGAATTATGTTTGGAATAAGATGTAAATTCTTATTGAATAAGTTAGTAAATGAGTGAATGAATGAATGTCACTCTCTCTGCCAGGAATGTCCTTCCCCTACTTGTTCATTTGATTAATTCTTATGCATCTTTAAATTGTAACTTATGTGTCTCCTCCAAGGAATCTTCCCTGAACTCCCTTGAAGGGTGCCCCTCCTCCACATACCCCATCCTCCTATTTATCCCACCTACCAGCACGTACCATGTTAGAATACTATTATCAGATATCATGTCTATATCTATCACTGAGTAGAAATAATTAGAGGACTGTGTCTGGGATTAGTTTATCTTTGGGCTCCTTTTCTTTAGCATAGTGCCTGGCATATCATGAATGTTCAATTAATGTTTTGTTAAACTAAAATTATAGACTGAAAAAAATAGCAGACCTCTGGTTTTAGAATTGTAAATTGTTTTCCATTGGTTTTTCCTCTAAAAATTTAACCCCAAACAAATAAATTCACAAGTCAGTAGTTGACACAAAAACAAAATAAATTACAGAAGAGAAATTTCCAGAACTTAAGGATGGATTGCTTCCCAGTGTCCAAAATTGAGAAGGCCAACGAACTAATCACACAATTACTTTTCAGAAAATCACATAGGAGGCATCTTTATGGAATCTTAGAATGTCAAGCATAAGGAAAAGATCCTAGAAGTTCTCTGAAAGAAAAATCAACAATGTTACTTATCAAAGGTCAAGAATCATCAATTTTTGGACTTTTTCACAGCAAAATGGAAAGCAAAATGTAGCATTCTAATTGGGGAATGTTTTAAATGTAAATTTTTATGCCAACCAAAATAGCAATCACAGATGAAGGTAAAATAAAGACATTAAAAGTGTCTCAAAAACTACCTTTTCAAAGGAAAGTACTGAAGGGTATTCTCCACAAAAATTAATTAAAAAGCAACTAAGAAAAAGAGATCATGCATACAGAAAACAAAAGGCAAAAGTTAATGAGAGAAGAAAGACATTCTCAGAGTGATGACTTAGAGAATAGTAAGCCCAGAGAACAATTGTCCAAATTGTTTGAATAAGGCTGCTGAGGAGAATTGAACTGACAGATTATCAGATACTTTTCATCATGTGGAAGAGTGTACTGACCTATAAGAAGTTATGGGAGGATGAAGCAATAGGTTCAAAGAAATTCAAAGAACTATGATAGTAAGCAAATCCATACCAGTAATATAAAGGAGGATAATATATCATGACCAAGTGGGGGTTTATCCTAGGAATGAAAAGTATTTTGAACATTCATAAATTCATAAAATCAACTCACTAATATTTAATTTTATTAATTTAAATAATTTAATATTATTTAATTCACCATATAAACAGGCTAAAACAGAAAATATATAATTAACTCAACTGATACAGAACATGCTTTAAGAAAGTTCAACATACATTTATGATAACAAGTCTCAACAAACTAGGAAAAGAAGGGTATTTTCTCAACTTGATCAAGGATGACTGTGAAAAACCTACAACTAACATTATATCTAATGTTTTCCCTCTAAGATCAGGAAAAAGAGATAGGAGGCCTTGGAGGGCAAGACACTATTGCTTTCCCTTATAGTAACTCTCAGAGTGACTTTAGTTTTTAAAACTTTGTTACTTTTTATATGCATTACTTTAGTAAAATAGTGCTATGATTTATGAACATAAAGTAATAAACCAAGGGAAATGAGCTGTATTTTGCCTACATTTCAAAGTGCTTCTGAGTCTAGTGTCTTTAAATTATTTTTGTCTGGGGTCACAATTTCAGCATTGAGTCCTTGCACTTAAGCATTACATACTTATAAAGCTGGTTTTCTACAAAACTCTCAGTGGAATCCAAGAAAAGTAAATAAATTCCTCAAAAATGGGAAGTGAGTCCATGTAAAATGATCTGATGAAAGCCAAAACCAAAGCCTTGCTTCCACAGAGGATCTAATCTGGTTAGTGGGAAAAGATTTGAAAAATGACGTTGCCAAAACAACATTGGAAAATAAACCTGTTCTTCCCCAGCTGTCACTTTGGAATAGAGCTGACAGGCTGGTTCACACTATGTTACTTTGATGGATTATACTTTCACAGATTATTTTCCTCAGGAACATGCATTTTAATAAGTAAAAAAAGCCTAAACCAGTAAAATTAATGAAGGTAGGGTTTTAGGCATCTACACAGGCTTATAGGAGAAACTAAGGCGTTTGGGGCTTTGCTGGAATCCCTCAGATTAAACCAACAGGTAGAGATCTACTTGGCCTGTACATCTGTATCTTGGGGAAAGTGTCTGAACTAGATGATGTAAAAATCAGAAAAACAGTCTACTTACTTTCCTACAGGAAAGTCCAGCTCCTGAAATTTTACTCCACTGTGAAATCCAGTATAACCAATATTTCATTTTCAATTTCAGCTTATAAATTACTTCTATAAGGGGAATGTTATAAGAGGTAAGTGATATATTTTCAGAGCAACTGAAAAATCTCAAGACCTAAAATTTTCAGCATCTGCAATCAAGTTTTACTTTGCTTAATCCATGCAGAACAAGGTGTTTGCAGTGTAAAGCAGGTAATTTCATTCATAATCATGAACTGTGTATTTAAATAATCAGTTCTATGCATAATTATTCATTCTGGATGAAAACCTGTGCCTTTCTGGGGATATGTGCACATTCTTTCCAAATTCAAAACCAACCATAAATGCTTTAAAACTTGGTTCTGTAATGACTTCTGCCCATTGATAAGACATGCTGAATGTATATAGAATTGATTCTTGGAAGCAAATGGGGTAGGAGGGGACAGTTCCTATGGAAGAGGAGTGTGGCTTGTCTGTAGTGCCCAGGCCTGTGACTATTATGCAGCTCTGTTAGCAATAATGCCCATTAATTTTGTGAGACTGAAAACCCACCAACATTACTGACAATCCTCAGATTCCTGCAATGTATACTGCATCCACCCCAAAACCTTCTGGGCAAGTTCCAAATGAATCCCACCTGTGTCCAACAATGTGCCTACAGCTTCTGGAGGCTGTTGCTTCCCACCGAGTTGTTCCTGGGAGTCCCCTCTAGTGGCTGGGCATTTACTCCTTTTGCCAAAACCTGAACTATTCTCCAGGGTTTGGTCACACATGTTCCTGCTATTCCTCTGAGAAAACAGTAACGTCCATGGGGTGCTACACCCCCAGAACATCTCAAAAGAGTGGGCACCTAAAAAGTCAAAATGATGCTAAGTTCCAGTATTCACTGCTCCGAAGCAATGCTCTGTTCTGTGAGGAAAAGGCAAGTACCTACCTCTCTCTGTGCCATTTTGTGAAAAGAGGTCAAAAGTAGCACTCCCTCCTGCCTCAAGTGAGAATGCCCCTTATCTTGCACCAAACTTAGGATATTGTCCCTCAAGCCTGCTCTTCCAGTTGAGCTTTTTCTTTTTTTCTATAATCTTTACCACCATTCTCTCATCCATTCATATTCAAATTCTTTGAAATCTCTGTTCCAGCCTCCATATCAGATGACTCAGAAGATTCCATTGATTTCAAACTGTCTTTTGCATTGTATTTCCAACTTATCATGGACTCATTTATTCACTTACTATAAGTATATTTCTTAAAATGCAAGCTAGGTTAGCACTGTATTAGAAGTTTAGATTCAAAATTTAAGTAAGATGTAATAGAAGAATAGATAAATAATTGTAATATTGTGCAACAATAATTCAGGCCCTCACTTTTTTAAAAAATAAATTTATTTATTTATTTATTTATTTTATTGGCTGTGTTGGGTCTTTCTTGCTGTGCGTGGGCTTTCTTTAGTTGCAGTGAGTGGGGGCTACTCTTGGTTGTGGTGCACGGGCTCCTCATTGCCGTGGCTTCTCTTGTTGCAGAGCATGGGCTCTAGGAGTGTGGGCTTCAGTAGTTGCAGCACATGGACTCAATAGTTGTGGCTCACGGGCTCTAAAGCACAGGCTCAATAGTTGTGGCACACAGGCTCAATAGTTGTGGCGCACAGGCTTAGTTGCTCTGCGGCATGTGGGATCTTCCTGGACCAGGGTCTAATCCGTGTCCCCAGCATTGGCAGGCGGATTCTTAAACATTCTGCCACCTAGGAATCCCCAGGCCCTCATTACTTTTTATTTGAACTATTTATTCTTTTTTTTTCTTGAGAACTAAAGTTCTCAAACTTCTAGAATCTTCAATTCAATCCATATTGCTCCAAGCAATGAAATTAGTTTTCTAAAAGCCTAGTTTTGAAACTATACACATTCCCTTCTTAACAACCGTGGGAACATTCCCACTGGCTAATTAATGAAATGTAAGTTTTTTGGTCGGCATTCAGACCTTCATGAGATTCAAACCACCTTTTTAAACTTTTATTTATTTTTTTAAATTGGAGTATACTTGCTAAACAATGTTGTGTTAGTTTCTGCTGTACAGCGAAGTGAATCAGCTGTATGTATACATATATCCCCCCTTTTTTGGATTTCCTTCCCATTTAGTTCACCACAGAACATTAAGTAGAGTACCCTGTGTTATACATCAGGTCCTCATTAGATTTCTATTTTATACATATTAGTGTATATATATCAATCCCAATCTCCCAATTCATCCCAACCTCTTTTGCCCACCTTGGTATCCATATGTTTGTTCTCTACATCTGTGACTATTTCTGCCTTTCAAACAGGTTCATCTGTACCATTTTTCTAGATTCCACATGTATGCGTTAATGTACAATATATGTTTTTCTCTTTCTGACTTACTTCACTCTGTATGACAGTCTCTAGGTCCATCCATGTCTCTACAAATGACCCAATCTCATTCCTTTTAATGGCTGAGGAATATTCCATTGTATATATGTACCACATCTTCTTTATCCATTCATCTGTTGATGGACATTTAGGTTGCTTCCATGTCCTGGCTATTGTAAATAGTGCTGCAAAGAACATTGGGGTGCATGTGTCTTTTTGAATTATGGTTTACTCAGGGTACATGCCCAGTAGTGGGATTGCTGGGTCATATGCTAGTTCTAAATTTTATTTATCCATTCTCCTGCAAATAACCTATGCTGCAGTCAACCTGGACTAGTAACCACTTCCCTGAAGATTTTGCCTTTTCTTATTCTTTCAAGTCTTGATTATAATGCTGTTGTTTCTGCTAGGAGTGTTCTCCATCCTACCATTTCCAGAGATCTCATACCAAGCAATGGTAGAATTACTTTCTTCTGAATTCTTACATTACTTTCCTTGTCATCTGGCACCTCAGCACCTCATACACATTGTTTTATATTTTGTTTATTTATGCCCATCTCTCACCTCTCCTAATAGAAGAGAGGCTCTTTTAAAGAAAGAGTTTACAGCTTATTCATCTTCTATTTCACATGCCACACAATATGTAAACCAGACTGCATATTCAATTTGTTGATTGCATAAAAAATTATTTTATCAGCAATAAATCCCTTGACTTATAGCAAAGGTGACTGAATGGAAATATTTGTCATGTAAATCCTATTTTATACTGACTTCCATTATGTAATTAAAAATATGTTTCCATGGGGAAAAAACAGTAATACATTTAGGAAGAAACTGGTGAGAAATGTGGTGACTAACTCCATGAAATACTGAGCAATGTACACAAAAGATATTAAGTCTAGAGGCTATTAGCCTTCCCTAGTTATTTTCATTTCTTGACACCTAGTTCAATAAGTATTTGGGTGAATAATTAAATAAAAAAGAGGGTCTCCATTCCTTTATGGAAGTCAGTTTTTGCATTTAAACTGTTATTTTAAGTGAGGTGTCTGCACTGACATATCTGAGGGGGAAAGCCAAAACTAGACTATTGGACAAGTCCAGTCAGGGTGAGCTTCACGGCTCTCATCCTGCTTGTCACAGTCTGTGATGACATAATCAAGTTTGGAGTAGGAAAAATAAAAGATGATTTGAGGAAGATTACATAATGCATTTAGAAGAAATTCATTTCTAATCAAGTGTAAAATTGCCTAATTAATCTTACTTTATATTATTTGCGGTGGTCGACATGGAAATGTGCTCTTCAGATCCCCCGTTAAGACAGGACTTGTTGCCCCAACTTTCAGGGAAGAGCTGCCAGCTTTGAATTTCTTTAGGGTTTGCCTCAGTTGCAGAATGTTGTGTCATCCAAGGGCACACACTTCCAGGGACATTTCATATATGATAATGTGATAAGTGATGGTACAATTAAATTAATATATGACAGGGACCACTGCCCCTGCAACATGTAGTTCTTTAATAATGGCACTAATAGCTGCCATCACTTCATCTCCCTCCCAGGATGCAGTGTTGTTTTTTCTTACTCTTTTGGCTGGGAAGGGGGCCTGAGGCTTCCATTGCGTCTTCCAAGCGAAGGACCACCTGGGTGCTGGGCAATAATCACTGGGTGGGCCTGCAAACACAGTGAACCCACTATGAGCTAGATGTAGCCAGGATTCCTTTATCAGCTGACTCTCACAAAAATCCCACTCTAATGAAGGGGCAAGAAGGATCATAGAAATGAATTAGGGATCCAGGTACCAACTTCAGTTGACACCCTATGTCCAATAGTTCTTTAAATGTCTAGGTAACCCCATCCACGAGTTCAGCCACCTTTAGTGTTGCTATTAGTGCAATTCTTCTGGCCAAACCCACAAACAAACAAAAAACCTGTTTTTTTTTTAATTATTATCTTCAAATTTCCTTACATGGCCTTACATGGGAACAACATTCTTGGTTGTCAGCTATTTTCCTCTTTTGTTTTAAAGGTAACATTTAATTAACTTCTGATTTACATTACTAAAAAGTAGCTATATAACTTACTGTTGCCATTTGATATCCCCTTTTCTCTTGATGATTTGCAGATATTCTTTTTATCTTTACTTTTTGCAGTTTGACGGTGATTGTCTTGGTACAGTTTCTTCACATTTCTCAAGCTTGATGTGCCTCTAAGACGCCCTTCAGAAATATAGGCAATATTAACTACAGCTGCTAGGATTGCTGCCTTTATGGCCTCTTCACCTGCCAATCCTCTTAGGAGATTGCTTTAGCTGAAGAGAGCCACCATGGCCAAGGTTATATCCCTTTCCAAAAGTTACATCACCCAGATCCGATGATCTGTATAAATGTATATGGAGAACTCTGAAAAGTCATTCTGTCTTCAAACCCCCCACTCCACTCCCCTCACATACACAGAATTGGCTGAGGCTGCTGTAAAGACTATGTCACAGCTCATCTTCTCCCTGTACCCAGTCTTGCCTCTTTCCCTTCACTTCCCCAGTACTAATGACAAAAGGATTCCCAAATAAACCTCCTGCATGCTTACCAGAGAACCCAACCTGTGATAGTTGATGTAAAGGACATTTTGCAGAAGCAGAAGGTAGGATGAGATTTTAGAGCTAGATTACCTACTGTTTGGTTAGCAATGAGGAACTCATCACTTTGATAGGTAGATTAAAGATGACCTCTGGCACAAGGTGGTAGTCCAATTATGTTAAAAATTTTCACCAGTAGTCAATTAGAATGGTATACCAATGGAAGGGAATGCATTAGCTGCTGTGGTATACCAGGTAAATGAGAAATATTGGGATTAATAGTTACTGGCAGGACAAAGGACTGGCTATTGCTAAGCTATATTGATATTCTGGAAAAATAATAAAAGGTTGAATATAAATGATTAGTAATTAAAAGCTAAATGTGAAAGAAGTGGTAGGGCAGAGGGAGTTGATGACCAGGCCTAGGACTTAATCCTAAGTGGAGAAAAGTTCCAAAAAAGTGAAAGGGCCAACCAAACAAGGTCTGCAGTGCTAACATTAGAGTCCAGGATGGGAAAGTATGTAACTCTAATACACAGTATGAGGATATTTGGGATGAAGTTCCTGAAAGTCTTGAATCCCCAAATTTCCCTGAAACTAATGAGCCTGAAGAAATGGCCGAGTACTCCACATTAAAGACTATTATTTTCTAATTGCTGGAAAATTCTACATATGTCTTTCCCCCATGTGACCTCTCCCAAATCTGTCTCTATCTCCCCTCCAAGCCACTAGGACTATAATTAGGATTAAAATTGGAATGTAACTTAGCTGGAGATTGTGCTGGATCTGATAAGGGAGGAAAGGAACTATACTCTAAAGCAACTGTAGGATTTAGGTAGGATTCTGAGGGTGCTTGATCAAAGGGAAGTGAAACATAAGCTGGAGAAGGGAGAGTCTAGTAGTCTTCCCCCACTTTCCTGGGACAGAATACTTAATAGCCTGGCAAGCATGCTGGGGATGGTATAGATATATTGCTAGGATGGCTTCTAGAAGCATGAAAAAAGTGATACCCCATACTAACTGAGGTGGGAATGCTAGAATTTCCATGGGAGATGGTAGACAGAGGCATAATCAGGCTCAGAGAAAATGGCTTGCTCTAGGGGATATATTATGTAATGTAAGAAAACTCACTGGAGAACTATACTTCAAAGGAGGGCCTGAAGGATACATCATATACCAAAGTGATATGAAACACATGGATGGGTTCTGCTTCTGCTTAGGCTATAGATAGCCAAAAGAAAATGTTGCGTCCACGCTAACAACTAGGAAAAGTTTGATAATACAGTAAATTACAACATTTCCTGAGTCTATCAGAAAATAAAATAATGAAGTAAGCTGAATTTCAAAGGGTGATAGGCCCCTCTGAGAAAATATAGCGCCCATGTACTCTTTTGCCTTTGGCAGATTATGAGGAGAAGAAATAAAATCCTTAAAAGCAGAGTTGCAAAAATTCACTGACATATTAATTAACTCTTAAAAACTGAGTGTTGCCAAGCATGGCAGTTTAGTGTCCCTGGCAGCCCCAGTAATAAGGTTGGTTCCCCTATAAATTCTTCTCCAGGGTGCTTATGAGAAAGATTGGGAACTAGGTTCAGAGACTGTGATGAAGCTCAGTAGGAGGTAACTGGCTGCCACTGGAAGACTGGCACAATGATCTCCTACTTCTGGAACAGGATAGAAGCAAGACATGTCTACCTCTGAAGGAGGGACAGGATACCTTCCCACCATCAGGTCACAATGACTGATTACTTCTAGGTAAACGATACAAGGGGAGGAGCAGGGAACTTTACTGAGCTCAGGATTCAAACTGCTACAAAGCTGAGGTCTGCTTCTATCAGGGAAGGCCAGGAAGTGCTCTCCTGCACAAGACCCACCACAGATACAACACAGATGTAGGCAGGTACGGGGATGAGAAGCAAGGACACTGTAAAAAAGCCTCAAGAAGTCTAGTTGCACAGAGCCTGCTGAAGACAGAAGTTAAACCAGGAGAACAGAGGACACTGTCACTGTGAGCTTATCACTAAGTAAAATATCACAGCAGTCCACTGCTGTGGATGGGTTAGGAATGTATGGACAGAGGCTCCACTCTGGTGCATCTGAAGAAGGACTGCTGAGTGCTGAGATGGAACAGAAGCCCTTTGGTACTGCAGGTCACTGTGTAAAGCAAAAGGTACAGCAACCCACCACTGTCATGAGCAGAAGGTTATGATAGGGTGACAAGACCCCAACCCAGCTTTTCACTATATTGACTCAACTCCATCCCCCCAAAAAACTTAATAATGGTTCATTTCTGGATGTAAATACCCTTTACCTCAGGCTCTAATGTTCTTATATACACAATATGAAGCATGATAAAAACCTACGAAACATGCAAAAGAGCAAGCAGAAAATAAAATACATTGTTAGGAGATAAAAATATTAATAAAAAAATTTAGAAATGATCCTGATGTTGTATCTAGGAGACAGGGACTTTTAAAGCACTATGATTAATGTGTTAAAGAAACCAGTGGAAAAGGTAGACAACATACATAAAAAGATGCAGAATTTCAGCAGAGAGATAAAAACCATTAGAAAAGAGATCAATGAAACACTAGAACTAAAAAATATCAGAGATAACAAATTTTTTTTAGTGTGCAAAATACCAGATATATCTGATTAAAGAGTCACTGAACTTCCAGATAGATCAATAAAAGTTATCTAAACTGTAACAAAGAGAAATAGCTGTGATACAATATAAAACAGTTTGATCTATGAGTAATTGGAGTTGCAGAACAAGAATAGAGAATAGGACAGAAAAAAATAATTTAAGATACAATGACCAGTTTTTAAATATTTAACAAAATGAAAGAATCTTACATATACAAGAAACCCAGAGATATCCAAGAAATAAAAAAGATGAAACACACACATTCAAGCATATCATACTCAAATGGCTGAAAATCAGAAGTAGAAAAATATTTTAAAGCAACCAGATAAAAAGAAACATACATACAGAGGAGAAAAGGTAGGAATTATAGCACACTTTCAGAATTATTTACAAAACATAAGAAAATGAAGTTATATCTTTAATGTGCCAAAATTTGAAAGCAAACAAAAACTGTTAATTCGGAATTAAACATTTAGGGAGCATATCTTTCAAAAATGAGAGCAAAATAAAGACTTTTTTTCAGAGAAACAGAAGATGGAAGAATTCTTTACCAGCAGTCAAGAAATGCTAATGAAAATTCTTCAGGAACAAGTTGTATAATATCAGATGAAAATAAATTTGGATACACACAAAGAAATGAAGAGTGCCACAAATACTAAAAATGAAGGTGGATTGAATAGAGAGTCTCTGTATATTTGATTTTGATAAAGAATAATTGATTATACCTGTAACATTGTATTTTGGCAATTATGTATTCAGAAGAAGTAAAATGTATGACAATTAAAGCACATAGGATGGAAGTGAGGAAAAGGACTGATACCATTGCACAAGTTTTACACTATGTCTGATGTGGTATAACATTATTGAAGGTAGGCTGTGATAAGTTAAAAATACAGGATGTAATGACAACTAGGGAAGACGGCTGAGTAGGAGGACGTGTGCTCACTCCCTCTTGCAAGAGCACCGGAATTACAACTAACTGCTGAACAATCATCGACAGAAAGACACTGGAACTCACCAAAAAAGACACCCTACATCCAGAGGCAAAGGAGAAGCCGCAATGAGACGGTAGGAGTGGTGCAATCGCATTAAAATCAAATCCCATAAATGCTGGCTGGGTTACTCACAAGTTGGAGAACAGTTATACTGCAGAAGTCCACCCACTAAAGTGAGGGTTCTGAGCCCCTCATCAGGCTTCCCAACCTGGGAGTCCAGCAACGGGAGGAGGAATCCCCAGAGAATCAGAATTTGAAAGCCAGTGGGACTTGATTGCAGGACCTCCACAGGACTTGTGGAAACAGAAACTCCACTCTTGGAGGACACACAAAAAAGTGTGCTCACCAGGACCCAGGGGGAAGGAGCAGTGACCCCATAGGAGACTGAACCAGACCTACCTGCTGGTGTTGGAGGGTTGCCTGCCGAGGTGGGGGGCAGCTGTGGCTCACCAAGGAGGCAGGGGCACTGGCAGCAGGGGTTCTGGGAAGTGCTTATTGGCGTGAGCCCTCCCAGAGTCCACCATTAGCCCCACCAAAGAGCCTGTGGGCTCCAGCGCTAGGTGGCCTCATGCCAAACTATCAACAAGGTGTGAATACAGCCCCACCCATTAGCAGACAAGCAGATTAAAGCTTTATTGAGCTCAGCCCACCCAGCCCTACCCACCATCAGTCACTCCCATGAGGAAGCACACAGGAGGCTCCTAGATAGCTTCCTCCACAAGAGGGCAGACAGCAGCATCAAGCAGTATCAGCAGTATTTTGTCTTGCAGAACTGAAAACCACAGCCACAGAAAGATAGAGAAAATGAAAAAGCAGAGGACTTTGTACCAGATGAAGGGACAGGATAAAAACCCAGAAAAATAACTAAATGAAGAGGAGATAGGCACCCTTCCAGAAAAAGAATTCAGAATAATGATGGTGAAGATGACCCAGGACTTTGAAAAAAGACTGGATGCAAAGATCGAAAAGTTTACCAAAGACCTAGAAGAATTAAAGAGCAAACAGAGATATGCAACACAATCACTGAAATGAACAATACACTAGAAGGAATCAACAGCAGATTAACGGAGGCAGAAGGGTGAATAAGTGACCTGGAAGACAGAATGGTGATAATCACTGATGCAGAAAAGAATAAAGAAAAAAGAATGAAAAGAACTGAAGACAGCCTAAGAGACCTCTGGGACAATGTTAAATGCACCAACATTCACATTATAGGGGTCCCAGAAGGAGAAGAGAGAGAGAAAGGACCTGAGAAAATATTGGAAGAGATTATACTTGAAAACTTCCCTAACATGGGAAGAGAAATAGCTACCCAAGTCCAGGAAGCACAGAGAGTCCCAGGCAGGATAAACCCAAGGAAAAACATGCCAAGACATATAGTAGTCAAACTGACAAAAATTAAAGACAGAGAAATGTTATTAAAAGCAACAAGGGAAAAACAACAAATAACATACAAGGGAACGCGCATAAGGTTAACAGCTGATTTCTCAGCAGAAACTCTGCAAGTGAGAAGGGAACGGCATGATATATTTCAAGTGATGAAAGGGAACAATCTGCAACCAATAATACTCTACCCAGCAAGGATCTCATTCAGATTCAACAGAGAAATCAAAAGCCTTACAGACAAGCAAGAGCTAAGAGAATTTAGCACCACCAAACCAGCCCTACAACAAATGCTAAAGGAACTTCTCTAAGTGGGAAACATAAGAGAAGAGAAGGACCCACAAAAACAAAACAATGAAGAAAATGGTAATAGGAACATACATATTGATAATTACCTTGATTGTAAATGGACTAAATGCACCAACCAAAAGACACAGACTGGCTGAATGGATACAAAAACAAGACCCATATATATGCTGTCTCAGAGAGACCCACTTCAGACCTAGGGACACGTACAGACGGAAAATGAGGGGGTGGAAAAAGATATTCCATGCAAATGAAAATCAAAAGAAAGCTGGAGTAGCAATAGTCATATCAGATAAAATAGACTTTAAAATAAAAAATGTTACAAGAGACAAGAAAGGACATTCCATAAAGATCAAGGGATCCATCCAAGAAGAGGAGATAACAATTATAAATATATATGCACCCAATATAGGAGCACCTCAATACATAAGGCAAATGCTAACAACTATGAAAGAGGAAATGCAAGGCAGAAATAGAGACACAGATGTAGAGAACAAACACATGGACACCAAGTGGGGAAAGTGGGGAGGGTTGGGAGGGAATGAATTGGGAGATTGGGATACCAAATTTTCCATTCTAAATATATGCTGTTATTGTCTGTTAACTGTATCTCAATAAAAGTTCTTAAAAAAAATACAGGATGTAAACTCTAAAGCAACAAATAAAAAAACTTAAAAGAATATAATTACTAAGCCAGCAGTGGAGATGAAATAATGAAAAATATTATGTCCAAAATTAGGCAGGAAAAAAGAGGGGGAGAGGAATAAAGAAAAGATGACAGATAAAAAAGAGTAACATGATAGAACTATCAATAAATACATTAAATGTAAATGACTAAACACCTTCATTTGCAATATGGAGAGTAACAGATTGGATAATAATAAAAGCAAGACCAAACTACATGCAGTCTCCAAGTGATGTACTTTAAATACAGAGACACAAAGGACAAAAAATGACGTAATGTGAAAACATTAATTAAAGACACTTGGAGTGTCTATTAATATCAGAGAAAGTACACTTTGGAGAAATAAATATTACTGGGGATGCAGAGGATATCACATAATGATAGAAGTTTCAATTCCACAAGAAAACATATGTAATTACTAAATGTATATGCATTTAAAAACAGAGGTTCGAAATGCAGCAAACAAAAACAAAGAATTTAAAGGGGAAACAGACAAGTTTACAATTATGGCTAGACACTTCAACACTCCTTTCAATAACTTATAGAACAAAGAAGCAGATAATCAGCGGAGATGGAGAAGACTGGAGAGACACTGTCAACCAACTTGACATAATATATGCTTAAAGAACAAATTCCATCCAACAATAGCAGACTTCATATACTTTATAAGTATACATGTAATATTCACCATGAGAGCCCTTGTTCTGGGCCAGAAAACAAAACAATAATTTTCAGAGAATTGAAATCATGCATACAACATATGCTCTCTGATTGCAGCAGAATTAAATTAGAAATTGATTATAGAAAAGATATTTGGAAAATGTCCAAAGAGTTGATAATACAAACACAAACAACACAATTTTAACTAGCCCATGCACTGAATTAAAGACAAAATTACAAGGGAATTTGGAAAATATTTGGAATGCAATGAAGATAAAAATCTATCAATATTTGGAGAATGCAGCTAAAGAAGTATTTGGAGAAAATTTATAGTTAAATGTTTATGTTAGAAAATAATAGATCAGTGGTTGCCAGGGCCTAGGAGGGAGAGGTGAATGAATAGGCAGAGCACAGAGGATTTTTAGAACAGTGAAAATATTTTGTATAACACTACAGTGGTGAACCCATGTTATTATAAATTTGTCCAAACACAAAAAATGTACAAAAGAACGACTCCTAATGTAAACTATGGACTCTGGGTAATAATGCTGTGTCAGTGCAGGTCCATCAGTTGTAACAAATGTACCACTCTGGTGGGAGATGTTGATAATAGGAGAGGCTATGTATTTGTGGGGGCACAGAGTATATAGGAACTCTGTTCCTTCTGCTCAGTTTTGCTGTGTCAAAAGTTTAAAAATAACAGAAGTAAAACCAACAAATCACTGATGTAGTAATTAGTAAAATTTATTGTGCACCCAGCAAAGAGACAATTTGCAAACTGGAAGCACTCAAACCAAAACATGGAATAAGGTCTACAGTATATTGTTATAAAGTAGCATATATGGGAGAAAATAGTGACTATGTATTCTTTACAGTGGTTTGCTATAATAGTACAATTTTTAGTGGTTACCTCATATTGACCTTGGGAAACAGTTCAAGTTTTGCTTATGCTTTCTAGAGGCATAGCCAAGAAATGACTCAGGTCAAGTTAGTCTTGCAAAGTAAGCTAAATTAAGCTTTATCTGTATGACTGAAGTACTTTTGTCTGCTCAGGGAATTTTCAAGGCTGATCTCTACTCGTTTTGTTTGTTTGTTTGATGTTATTTTAATGATTCCCCTCTGTTTGATATTCTCTCAGCAGACAGAGAATAACCAACCAGTATAGTATAATTCTCAGTTACCATTGTTCATTTACTCAGACCAAAGAATCACATATTCACTGTTTCCATTAGTTGAGTCATTAGGCTAGAAAGCCATGTAGTCATTAGCTTCATCATTTAGGTAGTAGTTGTTGATTTCATCCTGTTTTCTGATCCTGATATATGTCACTTGGCATGTGAATGGCTGCCAACAGGCATTTAAAACCTTCAAGAGTATACAATGCACTAGAGAGGTTAATATGGTGAGGAGAATAGCCAAAGATTGAAAAATTCCTCAGAGCAGAGTTTCTCAGAAACCAAGATTTAACCAATTAAATAAGAGTTTCAATTTAAAAAAATATATAGGCACAACATAATGTATTAGCAAACATATGTCCTCATGATTACTTGAGGACAGGGTGAATATTGAAGGTGTTTTATTTCAGGAGGTAGTATTGTAGGTGAGCTTCCATCTAAACTGGGCATTTATATGGTATGAGCAATCAGGTAATTTAATGAGATGCATTTCTATGGGGGAAAAAAAAGGAAAAGCAAAGGTTAATAGTTTGAGAAAATTATAAATTCAGTTTCTGAGTTTGGAGAGCAGTCAGTTGAGAAAATGTTTAGATGTCAGGTTTGAATGGAGTGAGAGCAAGTAGTGGCTATTAGACCGATTTTCCTCGTTTGCAGTGTGAATGTCTTGGGTAGTCTTTCTCATTGGCCACACAGCAACAGGCAAAAGAATTGTCCATACATGAGCTGTTGTGGTGATTTCTCTAAAATTTATGTCAAGTTGTTCAGCTTTAGTTTGTATGGCTATAGGAAAGGGGCGGTTTTAGTTTCATTCCAAGTCAAAATGGTGGAGGGAACTTGAAAATGTTAGTTTGGAGAGTTCTAGCCAAATATTGGAGGAAACAAGAACTCAGGATCCAATCCAGTTTACAGGTAGAAAACAAAACACCAAAGACAATGAAAAGCACTAGAATCTGATAACCACAAAAGCATATTATTGAAACATATTTTTTTCTCTAATGATCTCCATTTTTATCAAAGATAACCATAAAACTAATTTGTTTGCAAATTCTTTAGTTTTAATAAACTTGGCCTGGTTTTTTACATAAGTGCAGCACAAATAATGACAGACAGTGTAGACTCTTTTAAATCTGCTTTGCTGGAACTTTGCATAGAGAATTTCATATTGGACCTTTAAAGTCTCTTTAAGCTAGGAGGTCAAGCTATGGACTTTTCCAGTTGTATACTGTTACAAAGAAAACAGGTTTTTATTGAACTTATGCAAATACATATACTGACATGAAAAAAATAAGACTATTTAGTAAATGTTTAAGGAGAGGAGGAAAAGGCCCTTCAAATATAGAAACAAAACATTAAAGAACCAGCAATATTTTAAATAGTCATACAGTTATAATCATCTTCATTAGTTCATTCAGTCTCCTGTAATGAATTCTTCTTTCTCTTGATCTTTTGTTAGCAGTTTTATAAATTCATCAGTTTTCCATTAAAGTGTCAGAAATTCTTATCTAGTTCAGTGATCAGAAATGTGCATTCTAGAGTACTTGTCAGGGTCTTTTCCAAGAATCTCTTTGAAGGTGAAGCACTTTTGCAGGAACACTTTTGCACAGACATCAGTGCAAAACAATAACTGTCTGCAAACGACAAAAACTTTAAAAATGGCCTTAGTTAAAGAGCTGGTGAGGGTTCATATAAACATACAAAAAAAAAAAAAGATGCAATTGACAAGTAAATTTAGTTACTTTTGTGATAAAGAAAATAGCTAGAATTATGACTGACAATATTATACCAGCACATACCAGATTTTTAGGAATGCTATACAAATATACCCTAAAGAAAATTTAATGTGACTTTTTATTTGGCACTGTTTCCCATGAAATTTAATGTATACAAAAAGTTTAAGAGTTGTAAAAAGCTTATCCCTTTTAGTGGAGAAGAACTACGTTTTTTAAAGCAATCAAAGACCTGATAAAGACAAAACACAGAATCTTTGTTTTATAGGAAGATTGATTTAAGGTAAAGAAAAACCTTTGTTTACAATTTCTTATTAAGAGTAGACCAATATTCTAATAAAATTTTGTCCTTTTGACAGAGAGAAAACCAAATTCTAATTTTGTACCAGTATACTTACTAGTATTAAAATTCCTTTTTTTTAAAGTTAATAGATTCATTCCAATTCCAATCCAAAATTCCCTTAATTTTTTTTTATTTCTTTTTGGATTCAACCTATATTTTATTTTCTTTCCATTTCTTTTTTTTTATTGAAGTATAGTTGACTTACAATTTTCTCTTAATTATTGCTATACAGCAAAGTGATTCAGTTATACATATATATACATTTTTAAAGTATTCTTTTCCATTATAGTTTATCATAGAATATTGAATATAGTTTTCTGTGCTATACAGTAGGACCTTGTTGTTTGTCCAGTGCTAACCCCAAGCTCCCACTCCAACACCCTCCCCCTCGGCAACCACCAGTCTGTTCTCAATGTCTGTGATTCTGTTTCTGTTTCATAGATAAGCAAGATTCTTATTTTTAAAAGTTAAATAGATCCAATCCAAATAGATCAAGTCAGCTTGATCACAGATAAAATATCATTCTCAAGATTCCTTTACCACAAACCTTCTACAACTTTCTAAATATAGCTATTAAGGTTTTGTCCTCTTCTTTTTCTTTTTTATTCTGAAATAATTATTTTTTAGGACAAAATTATTTTCTTCTCCCTCAACAAAAATGCATCTCCACTTTCTCATACCTTTTATTTTTCCCAAAAGTACATGTACTTCTTTTCATATATATTCATTTTCTTTTACCCTTATTATTTCTAGTAGTTAAAAAAAAATCCTTCAATACTTTACAAATAAATTATGGCAAAGGAACTTCTATAGCAGTCTGTATTTTTTAACCCCCCACCCCCCCCATCTTTTTTTCCCTTCAGCTCTGTGACAATGTTTTGGTTACCTCCTGGGGTATTTACACTTCAAAGACATAATTTTGAACTTCAAGGGATAGAGAAAGTATGTAAGTGTTCTCCTAGGTGTTTTGGGGTAAGTGCTATCTAAAAATTTCCTTTGTATTAAAGGTCAGATGGTATGGGGTGGTTTGTCCATTTCCTTAACAATCACAGAATCCTCCTGTTCATGCTTATCAGGGATTCCATTTCTTAGTGTTCTTATCAGTCTTTGTAACAAGCACCTGGATCTTAATCCACAGTATCTTCTTCCCTCCTATCTTTGCAAAATGACACACCAAGATTTCCAGCTTCTTATCCTGCTTTCCAACCTTGTGTGCCAGCCCTGAAGCTAGCAGAGTCTCGGACAACTACATGTCCTCCTCTAATCTCAGCTCTTCTTCCAACTTTCTAACATGAGTTTCAGTCTCTATTTGGGCATCGGTGTACATTTGTTCTACTTCTTTGCCACAGTGCACTATGCACAGTTCCTCAAACAAGCACATTAAAGCAGCCAGCATTTTTAGGGGGTCCCAAACCAATGCAGTGGTCTATAAGCATCTAACTTACATGCCACCCCTCCCCACATAGAGGTTGATGGCCAATGTGGGATTACCCCGTGAATGTTTCTTTCCCAAGACTAGGGAATTTAAGAGGCTTGTATTCCCCCTACGTAGTAAGTTTTTCAATGTGGCACAAACCATGTTTATTACTAGACACAAATATCTCTGTAAAAAATTTAAAAGCCAAAAGCAGATAAACTTATGTTTAGCATTTAATGTTTATCTTCTAGAAATGATCTAGGTATTCAATGAATATCCATTATTTAGTTTAAATTAGTTAAACTTTGATCTTATTTTCATTTATTTAAATTACTTGTTTTTAGCAATTATTCTTGGATTAGACATTAAACAGTTAACCATTACCTAAAGATATTTTCCTTGTTGATAAATTTTGAAGACATGACTATTTATTAAGTCAGCAAACTTAAACCAACACTTATTTATCAAAGATTATCCCAGATCATGTGAACTCGAAAAACACTTGGGTTAGCTTCCATATTTATGAGAGTATAGTTGATTTATATAAACACTTAATTTTCTTTAAGTCAATTAATAGGGCTCTTTGCATATAAATTTTGGTAATGCCATCTGCAGGTAGAAAAATATATGCTTATACCATGCACATAGAGATACATAAACATACAGATAGATAAAAATAGATATCTTATAGCTTTTGTCTTGAAAGTTTTAGCCATAACTCAAGTACAAAATAGAAAGAATAATTGGATCCAATTGTGTTTCTCACAGAACTCAGATACCTGGCCAGTCTTTTATGGGCATATCTCTGAGATACTATGGATTTGGTTCCAGAATACCACAATAAAGCTAATATCTCAATAAAGTATGTCACATGAATTTTTGCTTTTCCTGTGAATAAAAAGGTTATGTTTACACTCTACCATAGTCGATTAAGTGTGCAATACCATTATGTCTAAAAGCACGATGTACATACCTTCATTTAAAAATATTTTATGACTAAAAAGTGCTAACTATCATCTGAACCTTTAATATGTTGTAATCTTTTTGCTGGTAGAGGGTCTGAAATATTATGAGAATTACCAAAATGTGGCACACAGAAATGAAGCAAACAAATGCTTTCTGAAAAAAAAAGGCACCTATAGATTTGTTCAATGCAGAGTTGCCACAAGCCTTCAATTTGTACAAAATGCAATTATCTGCAAAGTGCAATAAAATGAAGCACAAAAAAATGAAGTATGTCTGTATTAAATATTTTTTATTGGCTTCCATAAGTATCTTTTTAGAGCTGTTTTTGGAATTATTTTGTCCTGTAGGAGCTTCTGTATACCAATCAAAGAATACATTTCATTGTCTGAGAGGTTTGGAATTCTCTCTGTTAAGGGTGTCCCTTAAGGCAGACTTATCTAAGTTAAAGTTTCCCCAAAGTTGCCACTATAATTTTAAATTATCCAAAAGTTCACCCAGTTTTCTAAAAAGGCACAAGATCAGGGCCCGTTGTGGGTAAGCAGGTGTTTTTTAAGGGAGGAGGAGGAAGAGATTTAGAACAGGTAGAACCCATCTCTGCTTTTAGAGTCCCTAAAACAAATAATCTATAGGGAGCCAGTAATCCCTGCCTAAAACTTTAGTACCACTGCCTAAAACCCAGAGAATTACGTTTTTTTTCCACTTACAAACAGAAGGACGTCTTACCAAGAAGCTTCAACAAACACAAACAGAAAGCAAATGTGCAAGATAAAGTTGAAGAGCTCACTGTGCAAAGAGAATGCAGCTCAGATCCAAGAGAAACTTACCTTCAAATTCCAGGGTCCGTAAGAAAGCAGTGAGCTCAGTGGGCTCTGTGGGTACCAGCACCTGCTTGCTTACTGGCCTTAGAATCACTGGGGGTCTTCTTTGGATCCCGTTTGATGCCATGAACTGTCAAAAGTTCAGAAATAACAGAAATAAAACCAATGATTCACTGAGGTACTAATTAGTAAAAGTTTATTGTGCACACACCAAAAAAACAAAAACAAAAAAACAATCAAAAAAATGGTTTTAAAAGTGGGAGCACTCAAACCAAAACATGGAATGAGGCTCAGGGGTATATTGATATTAAGTAACTTATGTAGTGAGAAAGCAGCTGCTGTTTATTCTTTACAGTGATTGGCTATAATATTAGGATTTTCAATGTTTACCTCACATCAGTCTTGGGAACAGTTCAGGTCTTGCTTGTGATTTCTAGAGGCATAACCAAGAAATACCCAGGTCAAGTTAATATTGCAAAATAAGCTAAATTAAGCTTTATCTTTATGACTGAAATAGTTTTGTCTGCTCAGGGAATTTTCAAGGCTGGACTCTGTTTGTTTTAATTTTGACAATTGTGAAGCTAAAATTTCTCCAAAATATAAATACTATAAAAAATGAAATGAGGACCCTATTAAAGATCCTACAGATCAAAGGGATAATAATGGAATATTATGAAAATATTATTTCCATAAATTTGATAACTTAGATGAAATGGAGAAATTCCTTGAAAGACACAAACTACCAAGGTTCACTCAAGAAAATAGGTATCCTGGATAGCCTTATATCTATTAAAAACAATTGATGTGTGGTTAAAGTGTTTCCACAAAGAATATTTCACTGGTGAACTCTATCAAACATTTAAGGAACAAATAATACCAACACTACACAAGTTCTTCCAGAAAAGAAAACAGCAGGGAATCCTTCTGACATGTTTTATGAGTCCAGCAGTAATAATAAAACCAAAAACATTATAGGTAATGAAAATCACTATTTCATTAATAAATATAGGCAGAAAAAAACTTTAACAAAATAAAAGCTAACCAAATCTAGTAATATATAAAAACAATAATACCTGATCAAGTATGGTGTATCCTAGGATTGCAAGATTATTTTAACACTTGAAAAATGAAGCAACGTAAAGCAGTATATTAAGAGATTTAATAAGAAAATAAATTTTCTAAATATACACAGAAAAAGTTTATACCCATTCATGATAAAAGTTCCTTTCATATGAGGACTAGAAGGAACTACTTGGTTCAACACCTGGTTATAGTGTGCATGTTTAGTATGGCAGTTCATTAATGTCTAAAGGGGAAACTGCATGTGTAAATGGAGGGAAGGGTCCCTTCTTCGTGGTTCCTTTTTATGCTTATATATTCTGTGTAGTAATTTCAATATTTGAACTTTTTGTGAGTTTGCCTCTCTCAGGGATCTTGATCCTCCACTTCTAGCTTAAGGTCCTATTTTTGCTTCTTCAGCACAGTATAACTGTCCCAACCTTTAGGTCACTGCTTTCTGTCTGGCTTCTATGAAACTAGTTTTGTATTAGCAGATATTCTGAAAAGAAGAGTGGAGGCAAGTATAGTACTCACCTCAGAGCACTTTCTCTCTTTCCAGAATCTTGTCCCCTCAAGTCTTGGCTACCTTCTTTGCTCTATTATGCTTCCAAGTAGTTGTTTTCTATATTTTGTTCAACTTTAATGGTTGTTTTGCACAAGAAGATTTGTTAAACACAAGTTACCCCATCACAGAAACAGAAGTCTCTCTTTACTTAATCTCTTTTACCTTTAGACATATTCAACATGCTTATTATATATTCTGTGTAGTAATTTCAATATTTGAACTTTGTGTGAGTCTGCCTCTCTCAGGTCTTTTGTGCCTGCTGGATTTTGATCATGGAGTCGACCTAGCCTACCCATTTTATGATTTTTGACTACAGACTTACCTTCTTTTGAGAGCTAGACTGAATGTTGGTCTCTGCAGAAATAATTTCCATTTAGTTCTACTACGCCTCTGGATTGCTGCTACTTCATGGATTTTTGAGATTAAAATGTCTATATTTCAAGCCAGAAAATATAAATTTGGTATACAAGTCTATGTGAGAATATACTTACAGTTGTAGGTTTCCAGACGAAATATTGTTTTCCTTACCCCCAAATAATGGATTGAGAAAAGGGATTTTCCCTAAATAGTTTAATGGGAAGAAAGGCAGGTTCATTTCTAGATGCCCTTATACCCAAGACTAGCTTTTGGAGGTTCCAATCTAATGCCAAGGGAGGGGGAACCCCCTGTTAGATTTCCTACCTGAAGCTGGTTTTAAGCTTTGTCTTGGTTCTTCTGTGAGGCCATGAAAGCTCAATATTAAGTTCATTCATATTTGGAAAATGTCTTCAGGATGGAACTAAAATTCAATTTTTGCTGATCCCTCTAGGTTCCTAGTTTTACTGATTTTTTTTACTTCTGATATTCCATTTCTAATAGCCAGCTCTTTACTGTATTTTTAAAAATTGAATTTAAAATATTTTATCTATTTTGCTCAGTTGTTCTCAAGGAGAAGTTTAGTAAGATTCTATAGACTGCCTGACCCCAAGAAATAGATGTCTATAATAACTTTCATGTGTATCATTTTAGTTGATTCTTATGATTACCTGTGAAATAGATGTTATTATGATTGACATCATTCAATTAGGGATACTGTTACTCAAGGAAGTAGAAGATCTTGCCCCAAATCCACTGTCAGAAAAACAGTAGAGCTTTGCTTCACACCAGATTTTCTGACACTAAACCCCATTTTTTTTTTTTGTAATTCCACCTGTGGAGAATAAGTTTGGCCTCCAAAATTTACATCAGCTCAAAAGCTGGAAAAATAGCATACACATACACACACAAATTCTACTCTGGGTCCCGCTTATGTGTAGCTCTAAAATTTCTCATGATTCATCAAACAAACCCAGTTTAGAAAGGATATAGCTATCATCATTTTTGCAGCTATTCTGCCTGACATCACCAGATATTCTCCATCAAAAGAACATCTCTGAACAGCAGCTGCCTCCCAGAGAAAATTAATCATAATACCAGGAGTTAGAAAGATCCTACACGGATTTCAGGAATATTGCATTTTTTTTTACCTAAAGTTTACATTCTTCCTGCTGTGTTTCATTACAAAATCTAGATATCACACAAAAACATTGCAGCTATACTCCTAACTGTATGTATTTTAATAAAAAATCTTTGATCCATGTGATATAGGTCCTGTAGGCAAAAACTTCTTTTGTGTTAAGAAATACTCTAGCAGCACTATGAGATCCATTCTTGTTGGTAAAAACATTTCCAGCAAAATCAAGGGGAAAATAACATACTTAAGCAAAACAAGTAGATGTTGTGAGAATTAGCAAAAAGTACTGTTTAGATTGATTAAATCTTCTTTCATCTTCATTCCCTCAAGTTTATAGAAAGTGCATAGTTTGGGGCTACATTTGTTTTTTTATGTTAGCCATTGTCATCAGGTCTTATGCTCAGGTCTTCCATCTTTCCTTGTGTGTCCCACGTTAGCCCTTTCAGAGAATGGACAGTCCTTTTAAGAAACCCATATTCTAGACTTAGCTGTGAAAAAATAAATTGCTGGCTTTTGAAATTATTTCAATTTGTTCCCTGCAAATGTTGGTTGATGTTTTTGTGCTTTGTTACTGAAATTCATTTATCTAATAACTTTAACATTTTCTTTGCAGATGTCTGAATGTGTACCTGCCCTAATTGTTTTTTTAGATGCTCTAGGGTTTTATAGAGGATCAGAACACTAAGGGATTTTATGTACTAAGAAATATATTGAGAAATAAAAAATATTAACCATCTAGCTTTATCACATTTGTGTGGGGCTTGAGGTTCTAATATAAATAGCCAGCAAATGTCATCTATTGAGACCTAAGCCACTAATGGTTCCCTAAAGTTAGTGAAAACAGCAATACTTTATCTATGGCCCCCTGCGCACAGAAAACCACATATAAGTTATTGTTGTTGTTGGTTTTCTTAATCTTATTTTCCCCCATTTTATTGAGCTATAATTGACAAATAAAAATTGTATACATTTAAAGTGTACAACTTGACATTTTTATATACATATATTTTATGAAGTAATCACCACAATCAAGCTAATTAACATATCCATCACCTCACATAGTTATTTTCTTTTTTCTTTTTGTGGTGAAAACACTTAAGATCCACTCTCTTAGCAACTTTCAAGTACACAATACAGTATTATTAACTACAGTGACATTGCTTGCTAATCTTATTTTTTTGAAGAGTGCAGGAATAAAGAGCAATTAAAAGACTTTCCCAGATACACATAGCTCTAAAAGAATCCAGCCCTCCTTCATTGTGGCAGGCTATGACTTTATGACAATGTGCACACTGAGTGTAAGTGTGTCTGCATACCCTTCTGAAAGAGGATGCCTTATCCCTGGCCTCTGTTGTCGTCTTCTCTTTGAACTCAATCCAGTTGCTCTGATGCTGCAGTTCCGTCATCAAATCATTTCATTATTTAGTCAGTTCAGTATCAAGGAACTCTTGTTGTTGATCTCTTTCTGAACTTTTGACCAATTTCCAGTAAGGGGTCCTTTTTTCATAATAATATAGTAAAATAAAAAGCATATGGGGGGGGAAGAAAGATGGTGGTGAAGTAGAAGGATGTGGAATGCATCCCTCTCCACAGATACATCAGGAATACACCAAAAGACACAATAATTCCCACAGAGAACCAACTGAACACCAGCAAATGACCTCGGACACCAGAAAGGACTACAAAGATCCTGACATAACTGGGTAGGACAGAGGGAAAAAAAAAATGAGAAAGAGGAGGAGAAGAAAGGAAAGGGATGGGTCCCACACCCTGGGGCAGGGGGATCTGAAACAGGGGAGATTGCCAAATTCAGGGATATGTCCCTTATCTGATGGGGAAACCCCTTCTCCAATGGGGAATTTCCGTGGGTCAGAAGGGAGGCATTTGGGACTGTTCAAAGAGGGTGAAGTGGCTGAGCTGTGGCAGACAGGAAAAACTGAGAAACACACAGTGGGTCCACACCACAGCTCAGCGTGTCTGGACTGAGACATCGGTTCACATCTGAACAGGGGATCTGGGAGCTGGAACGTGGGAACCAGAGAACTGGTTCAAGGTGGGAAACATTGTTGGCAGTGGGAAGATGGACTGAGAGGACAGGAGGGAAGAAATCCGCAGCAGAGAGTGCCTACCGCGGAAAGCTGGGTGGCCATGGCGACAGCTTGATACTGCTGACTCACAAGCAGCAGGGAGGAGCCGCGGGCGTAGCCTCTCTCTCTCTCTCTCTCTCTCTCTCTCTCTCTCTCTCTCTCTCGGCATCTGCAACAAAGAAAGGAAGGACCCCTCTGGGCCTGGATAACACACTCAGGGATAATAAAGGCCCTGGGGCGGGCCTGGCCTAGAGTGCCTGCAGCAGTGAGCCAAAAGTCCGCAGAGTGGCCCAGCTCTGGAGACGTTCTGTTTATACCTGAGCCACAGGCATCCCTCTGCAACAGGCACCGCCAAGGCCGACTGAGCCACTGTGACCCAGGCAGGGTGCCCCGGCAGAGTCTTAGCAGGGGGGAGGAGATGCAGTTGGAGTTGCTCTCTCAGCCTGAGTCGCCAAAGCTGCCATGACCCAGGCAGGGCACCACTGCTCACTCACTCCTAGGGGAAGGAACCACTATTGTACCCTCTCTCTCCCTACACACTGGCACTTACAGACGAACAATAAAGGAAGCTCTGCTGGTCACAGAGTAATACAAAAAGCCCAAGGTGGGTAGAAGGACACTTACAGCTGAGACCCCAAGTAAACAGAAATATTATTATTGATTCTATTGATCTGGTTCATTCTGGGGTTAGTTCTAGTTTTTTGTTTGTTTTTTTTTTAATTTTATTTTATTAATTACGATCTTAGTCCTAAGGGATCTGCATGTTTTATAACTTTTTTTTATTCTATTTTTATTTTAAGTCTTTTTTAAATTTCTATTTCTAGCTAAGTTTTTTGTAGTGCTGAGTGTATCTCTCCTACCTTCTTTTCATCTCTATCTTTTATACAATTCTATTTCTTTCTTTTTCTTTTCATATTTCCAGTCACACTATGCTCTTCTGTTGCCCTGTCTTCTATCCTTTTTTAGTTTATTTTATCATAATATACTTATAAGCAATATTATTGCTCGGCTCTGTTTCCTTGCTTTATTCTCCAGATGACACACTGCTTTGGTTTCTATTATTAGGTTTTGTCTTTCTATTAGTTTTAGGTATAATTGTCTGATTTTGTTCTGAGAATCTTGAGTCTGTCTGGTGGTACTCTTGCTTTTTATTATATTTGATACTAGCTATCAAAATCTCCCTGGATTTGTGTTTGTGTGTGTGGTTGCTTTTTGTTTGGTTTGGTTTGGTTTGCTTTTGAATTTCTGTTGGTTTTCTCTTTGATTGTCTGATGGCATACTGGCATTCTTCTGTCAGGTCTTTCTAGTGCCTTATGTTCTATTGGATTCAGTATTTGTGTGTCTTATACATATATGTGTTTCCTTGACTTAGTATTTGTTTGACTCAACACTCTGCCATTAGTCTGGGGCTTGGACAGTCTTCCTGAAACCCCTTTATTTCCGGGACAAGCAACCTATGAAATCTGGGCTACTCCATCAGAAGTCAAGTAGGAGGCTCTGGGGAGGGAGCACTGAATCCAGGATGATAGACTACTAGGGAGTCCTCAGACACGGGGAAGATTAACTGCAGAGAACTCTCACAGAGCCTTGCATCAGAGTCTAAGACTCAACTTCATCCTACTGTCTGCAACTGCCAGTGATGGACACCTCACACCAAACTACAAACAAGACAGGAACACAAACCCACCCATCAGCACACAGACTACCTAAAGCCATATTAACCTCACAGATACCCTAAAACACACTTCCTGACACGGCCCTGCACATCAGAGATAAAAGACACAGATCCACACACCAGAAAGCAGACACCAGACACCCCCCACCAGGAAGCCTACTCAAGACACTGGACAAACCCCACCACAGGGGGCAGAGGGCAGAAACAAGAGGAATTACTACTAGGCGGCATAGGGAAAGGAGACAGCAAATCCTATAAATTAGACAAAATGAGAAAACAAAGAAACACCATGCAGGCAAAGTAGCAGGAGAAAAACCCACAAGACCAAATAAATGCAGAGGAAATAGGAAAATTGTCTGAAAAAGAATTCAGAGTAATGATAGTAAAGATGATCCAAAATCTTGATAACAAAATACGGAAAATCAAGAAACAGATAATAAGGACTCAGAAGAACTAAAGAGCAAACAAACAGTAATGGACAACAAAATAACCGAAGTTAAAAATACTCTAGATGGTATAAACAGTAGAATAACTGAGGCAGAAGAATGAATAAGTGAGTTGGAAGATAGAATGGGGGCAATCACTGCCACAGAGCAGAAAAGAGAAAAAAGAATAAAAAGAATGAAGACAGTCTCAGAGACCTTGGTGACAACATTAAGCACACCAACATTCGAATCATAGGCATCCCAGAAGAAGAAGAAAAAAAGAGTCTGAGAAAAATGTATGAAGAGGTTATAGTGGAAGACTTCCCCAACATGGGAAAGGAAATAATCAAGTCCAAGAAACGCAGAGTCTGATAGAGAATAAACCCAAGGAGAGATACACCGAGGCACATATTAATCAAACTAATGAAAATTAAACACAAAGAAAAAATTCTAAAAGCAGCAAGAGAAAAGCAACAAATAACATATAAGGGAAAACCCATAAGAATAACAGCGGCTCTTTCTGAAGAAATTCTGTAGGCCAGAAGGGAATGGCAGGATATACTGACAGTCCTGAAAGAGAAAAACCTACAGCCAAGAATACTCTACCCAGCAAGAATCTCATTCAGATTCGACAGAGAAATCAAAAGCTTTCCAGACAAGCAAAAGTTAAGAGAATTCAGCACCACCAAACGAGCCTTACAACAATTGCTAAAGGAACTTTTCTAAGCAGGAAACACAAGAGATGGAAAAGACCTACAAAAACACAGCCTAAATAATTAAGAAAATGGCAGTCAGAACACACATGTCAATAATCACCTTAAATGTAAATGAATTAAATGCTCCAACCAAAAGACACACACTGGCTGAATGGATACAAAAACAAGACCCTTCTATAGGCTGCCTACAAGAAACCCACTTCAGACCAAGGGACACACATAGACTGAAAGTAAAGGGATGGAAAAAGATATTCCATGCAAATGGAAGTCAAAGGAAAGCTGGAGTAGCAATACTCATATCAGACACATTAGACTTTAAAGTAAAGACTATTACAAGAGACAAGGAAGGACACTACATAATGATCAAAGGATCCATCCAAGAAGAACATATCACAATTGTAACTATCTATGCATGCAACATAGGAGCACCTCAGTACAGAAGGGAAAAGCTAACAGCCATAAAAGGGGACATTGACAATAACACAATAACTGTAGGAGACTTTAACACCCCACTTACATCAATGGACAGATCATCCAAACAGAAAATAAAGAAGGACACACAAGCTTTAAATGACACATTAGACCATCTTGACTTAACTGATATTTATAGGACACTCCATCCAAAAACTACAGAATACACTTTCTTCTCAAGTGCACACGGAACATTCTTCAGGATAGATCACATCTTGGGTCACAAATCAAGCCTAAGTAAATTCAAAAAAAATTGAAATCATATCAAGCATCTTCTCTGACCACAACGCCATGAAACTAGATATCAATTACAGGAAAAAAACTGCAAAAAATACAACCACATGGAGGCTAAACAATATGCTATTAAACAACCAAGAAATAACTGAACAAATCAAAGAGGAAATCAAAAAATATCTAGAAACAAATGACAATGAAAACACAACAACCCAAAACCTATGGGATTCAGCAAAAGCAGTTCTAAGAGGGAAGTTTATAGCAATACAGTCCTACCTCAAGAAACGAGAAAAATATCTAATAAACAACCTAACCTTACACCTAAAACAATTAGAGAAAGAAGAAAAAAAAAAACCCAAAGTGAGCAGAAGGAAAGAAATCATAAAGATCAGACCGCAATAAATGAAAAAGAAATGAAGGAAACAATAGCAAAGATCAATGAAACTAAAAGCTGGTTCTTTGAGAAGATAAACACAATTGTTAAACCATTAGCTAGACTCATCAAGAAAAAAAGGGAGAAGACACAAATCAACAGGATTAGACATGAAAAAGGAGAAGTGACAACTGACACTGCAGAAATACAAAAGATCATGAGAGACTACTATAAGCAACTACATGCCAATAAATTGAATAACCTGGAAGAAATGATAACTCTTAGAAAAGTACAATCTTCCAAGACTGAACCAGGAAGAAATAGAAAATATGAACAGAACAATCACAAGTATGGAAATTGAGACTGTGATTAAAAATCTCCCAACAAACAAAAGCCCAGGACCAGATGGAATCCCAGGCGAATTCTATCAAACATTTAGAGAAGAGCTAACGCCTATCCTTCACACACTCTTCCAAAATATAGCAGAAGGAGGAACACTCCCAAACTCATTCTGTGAGGCCACCATCACCCTGATACCAAAACCAGGCAAAGATGTCACAGAAAAAGAAAATTTCAGGCCTGTATCCCTGATGAATATAGATGCAATAATCCTCAACAAAATACTAGCTAACAGAATCCAACAGCACATTAAAAAGATCATACACCATGATCAAGTGGGGTTTATCCCTGGGATGCAAGGATTCTTCAATATACGCAAATCAATCAATGTGATACATCATATCAACAAATTGAAGGATAAAAGCCATATGATCATCTCAATAGATGCAGAAAAAGCTTTTGACAAAATTCAACATCCATTTATGATAAAAGCTCTCCAGAAAATGGGCATAGAAGGAAATTACCTCAACATAATAAAAGCCATAGAGGAGAAACCAAAAGCCAACATTGTTCTAAAAGGTGAAAAACCGAAAGCATTCCTTCTAAGAACAGGAACAAGACAAGGGTGCCTACTCTCACCATGAGTATTCAACATAGTTTTGGAAGTCTTAGCCACAGCAATCAGAGAAGAAAATGAAATAAGAGGAATCCAAATTGGAAAAGAAGAAGTAAAATCATCACTCTTTGCAGATGACCTGATATTATACATAGAAAACCCTAAAGACT
This sequence comes from Hippopotamus amphibius kiboko, assembly GCF_030028045.1. Classification (NCBI taxonomy): domain Eukaryota; kingdom Metazoa; phylum Chordata; class Mammalia; order Artiodactyla; family Hippopotamidae; genus Hippopotamus; species Hippopotamus amphibius. The sequence goes on along the minus strand of NC_080187.1, from coordinate 189,428,062 downwards.
CTACCAGAAAACTGCTAGCACTAATCGATGCATTTAGTAAAGTAGCAGGATACAAAATTAATGAGCAGAAATCTCTTGCATTCCTATACAGTAACAATGAAAAAGCAGAAAGAGAAATTAAGGAAACTCTCCAATTTACCATTGCAACCAAAAGAATAAAATACCTATGGATAAACCTGCCTCAAGAGGCAAATGATCTGTATGCAGAAAACTATAAGACACTGATGAAAGAAATCAAAGACAATACAAACAGATGGAGAAACATACCATGTTCTTGGATTGGAAGAATCAACATTGTGGAAATGACTATCCTACCCAAAGCAATTTACAGATTCAATGCAATCCCTATCAAATTACAAACGGCATTTTTCCAAGAACTAGAGCAAGAAATCTTATGATTTGTATGGAAACGCAAAAGACCCCGAATAGCCAAAGCAATCTTGAGAAGGAAAGATGGAGTTGGTGGAATTAGGCTTCCAGACTTCAAACTATACTACAAGGCCACAGTGATCAAGACAGTATGGTACTGGCACAGAAATAGAAAGGAAGATCAATGCAACAAAATAGAGAACTCTGAGGTGAACCCAAGCACACATGGGCACCTTATCTTTGACAAAGCAGGCAAGAATATACAATGGAAGAAAGACAGCCTCTTCAAGAAGTGGTGCTGGCCAAATTGGACAGCAACATGTAAAAGAATGAAATTAGAACACTTCCTAACACCATACACAAAAATCAACTCAAAATTGATGAAAGACCTACATGTAAGGCCAGACAGTATAAAACTGCTAGAGGAAAACATAAGCAGAACACTCTATGGCATACATCAAAGCAAGATTCTTTTTGACCCACCTCCTAGAATCATGGAAATAAAATCAAGAATAAACACATGGGACCTAATGAAACTTAAAAACTTTTGCAGAGAGAAAGAAACCATAAACAAGACAAGAAGACAACCCTCAGAATGGGAGAAAATACTTGCCAACGAAGCAATGGACAAAGGATTAATCTCCAAAATATACAAGCAGCTCATACAGCTTAATACCAAAAAAGCAAATAATCCAATCTACAAATGGGCGGAAGACCTAAATAGGCATTTCTTGAAAGAATCCATCAGATGGCCAACAAACACATGAAAAGATGCTCAACATCACTAATCATTAGAAAAATGCAAGTCAAAGCCACAATGAGGTATCACCTCACACTGGTCAGAATGGCCATCATCAAAAAATTTGGAAACAGTAAATGTTGGAGATGGTGTGGAGAAAAGGGAACTCTCCTGCACTGTTGGTGGGAATGTAAGTTGGTACAGCCACTATGGAAATAGTTTGGAGGTTCCTTAAAAAACTAAAAATAGAACTATCATATGATCCAGTAATCCCACTACTGGGCATATACCCAGAGAAAACCATAATCCAAAAAGAAACATGTACCATAATGCTCATTGCAGCACTATTTACAATAGCCAGGACATGGAAGCAACCTAAATGCCCATCAACAGATGAATGGATAAAGAAGATGTGGCACATACATAGAATGGAATATTACTCAGCCATAAAAAGGAATGAGATGGAGCTATATTTAATGAGGTGGATAGACCTAGAGTCTTTCATACAGAGTGAGGTAAGCCAGAAAGAGAAAAACAAATACTGTATGCTAACTCGTATATACGGAATCTAAAAAAAAAAAAAAAAAAGATACTGAGGAACCCAGTGACAGGGCAAGAATAAGGATGCAGATGCTGAAAATGGACTGGAGGACATAGAGTTGGAGGGGCAGGGGGTGAAGGGGACGCTGGGACGAAATGAGAAAGTAGCATAGACATATATACACTACCAACTGTAAAATAGACAGATAGTGGACATTGGTGTATAACAAAGGTAGATCAACTCGATGATGGGTAATGCCTTAGAGGGCCAGGACAGGGAGGGTGGGAAGGAGTCACGGGAGGGAGGGGATATGGAGATATATGTATAAATACAGCTGATTCACTTTGGTGCACCCAAAAAGCTTGTACAAGAGTATAAAGCAATTTTATTCCAATAAAGAGCTTAAAACAAAAGCATATGGGTTTTCAACAGCTCAAGTCTCAGGTCTATTAACTTTAGAAGCGTGACCTTAAACAAGTTACTTAATTTGGCTGGGTTGGGGGGAGTCTTTATTCCCTTTTTTTTTCTATGAAATGGAGTTGATAATTCATATTCTGGAGTGTGTTTGTGATAACTAAATAAAGTAAGGTGTATTAAAATATTTGGGACATAATAGACCCTCAACAAATATTACTTCCTTTTTCACTGAGAGTCTTGACACAGTATAGATGATTCATTCAAAAGCTAATTAGAGATAATTGCAATTCTTTATACAGAGGTGTGAGCAGGTTAAAGGGTTAAAGGATGAACAGCAGATGGTGAGGCACACAGGAACTAACAGCAAGTGGAAGTTGTTACCACCCTAGACCTGAATGAATAGAGGAATCCATGTTCCTGAATCAACTGAGACATATTGGCATGTATGGGAGGCTGCTTGACATGTTCCATGGCTTTCATCAGGAGAAAGCAGCTGCTGCCAGAATCCCCCTGGCCTGGGTAGAAGTAGGGGATAAGCGGAGGCAGGAATAATGTACTGATCTTTCTATCTTCATGCCCTGTGAAGTTCTGCTAAGATATCTTATTGACTGATCCCAAATGGAAAATACAGGACAGGAAAGCCCAAATAATGTTGTCCATAGCTGTCACCTCCCTGAGACACAGTGGACATAGAAGGGTAAATAATGAATCCAAAAGAACAAATGAAGAACCAGCAGCACAGTTTCTTTTCTTACCTTCCACTTCTATTGCTCCAGTGTTCTGTTTACCTACACTGATCACTTTTTTCACTATTAGCTGTCAATAGACTGTGAGGTCTTTCAAGGCAAGGATAGTATTTATTCATGACTCCAGCATTTCCTAAAAGATGCACCACTAAACAGACTGAGTGTGGAAAATGCAACCTACTATATACCTCTTTTGGAAAAGCACATTAGCAGTATAAACGCTCTCAACAGTTCTGTAGAAAATGATAGTAATAATAAATATTTGCTCACAGAATTATTTTTCAAAGAATGCCACTAATGTGAAAGCACTAGTTCCAGGAAATGCAGTTTTGAAAATTATTGCCTCCCTAGTGCCTCATCTAGGATACAGAATATGCTGTACACTCAATAAGCATTTAGTAAATGCATAAATAACAGGGTTCCTCTATAACTGGTTTCTGAATTGGTTTTTCAGAAGAAGCTTTTACCTTCTTTTCCCTACCCTCACTCCAGAAACTGGAATCTTGTCTCCTAATAAGAGTCTGAATGACTGGAGTTCTACATCTTCTCTCAAAGTACCTACAGGGCTAACTGCCTGTGGGTGACCTAGTTGTATTATAAATGAACAATAAACATCCTCATCATCAAAATCTTTACTTTTTGCCTTCATTTTTAACTCCCAAATATGATGCATCTTACTGTGTTTTGGGAGATCTTATTACTCTTGAGAGAAATGCGAAGACTGCTGGAGGCATCTGACTCTGAACTCACAAGATGCCACCTTCCAGCCACCTGCCTTAGCTTCCTTCCATAATCTGTCCCCTAGTGTGTTCCTTTGGCATTGGTCCAGTCCCATTGGATGAGCGTATTCTAGTTTTGAACCCTTTCCAGGGAAAGCTGGTCACCATTTCCCCTTCCATATACAGAGTCTAGAGCAAGCAGCATAATCTGATTTATTCATCTTGTAGGTCAAAAAATCCACAAGGATGGATGAGTTCTGTAGAACTTCCTTGAGGTGCTACCAGGCCCTTTTCCTACCATAATAGAACCTTTTTTGTCTTTAAATAACATTAAACTTGAAATTAAACTAAGATTGGCACAGGAGAGTCAAATGAAATGGGTAAACAGAGGCGAGATGGAAGTTTCTTGAAGAGATTAACTCTGTTTTCTCAAGAGGGCTGCTAATCTTAGAGAGTAGAAAAGCCGGAAAGAATAAGATGCCAAGAGAAGAAAGACAGCTTCCATGAGGAGATAAACCCCTTAATAATTGCCCAAGTTTAGGTCTTTTCCCTCTTCTCTTCCTTGATTGGTGACAATGGGGACAGACTAGCAGAGGAAAAGGATCCATCATTAGACAGAAAGTATGCACTCTTGATATTCAGAGCAACAAAGACAATGATCTGAGGGCAGCAGAGACTCCAACCATAATGAACGAAGGTCCTAGAGCTTCATTTCCATAAATTCTCTGGATGGTAAGACCGCTTTCTGTATTTTAGAAAGGATACATGTGTACACGTATAAAAATTAAAGTTGTTCCCCTCTGGTCATAGAAACAGGTCAACACGTACTGCACAGTTATGGAGAAAAGAATGCATAACTCATGCTTCTTCTCTAATTATCAGCTGAAAGGAATAGAATTTAGCTTCTAGTATTCTGCCAGTGAGGGTTTGATCTGGGAAGCAGAACCATTAGGAGTTATATGGAAAAAGGAGTCTATATAGAGATTAGACAGTACAGACTGTGGAAAGTGATACTGAAGTTTGTGAAAGCTCTTGTTGCATTTGGCATTGGAGCTGAAGCTCCTGTCGATCAGCATGGTTGGCAGTGGAAAGAAAACCTAGAATGAAACAAAGGAGGGTGACGACAAACTGGAACTCAGGAGGACAGAATAAAACCCATGTCTGTATCCAGTCTCAGTGATGTGGTGTTTTGCCAAAGAAGCTGGAACCCTTCTCCACTAACCTGCACATGCTCCTAGCCTAGGACTTAGAGAAGCTGAATGTGGTGAGAAAGAACCTGGAAGAGCTCCAGGCCAGACTGCTTTCGCTCCTCAATCAAGTGAGATAGCAGGTCAGCGACAATACACACCTGTCATGCTATCCTAAACTTCAGAACATAGTGACTGCCAATTTCCTTCCTCATCCCAAATCTTGCACAAATTTCTCCTATAACCCATCTTAAATCAGAACCATATAGGGAAAGAAATTCTAGAAATTATAGTTCTAACTTCGAGCAGTTGACACAGTATAAAACAACAGCAGTTATACTTTTATGTTAGAAATTTAGAAATTTGGAAAGGTATCTGAATAGATTCTAGGAAAGATATCTATATCAGCCATGGAATTCAGAGAGTGGGTTGGAACACAAAGAACCTCATAGGTATTGAGGTCAAATTATCATGTGTCTACTTATTCTGATGCTGTTAGAAGACGACATATTGCACCTCTATTCCCTCTGTAAAACCAGGGATTTCACTGACCTGCAATCTGTCCTATGCCTGAATGTCAAATTTTTTACATAGCAATTAAATAGACTTCTTTATTAATAATGCTAAAACCTCTCCTTGTTCTTCTCCTGCCATGGTATTTGGTTTATTTCTAAAACACTTTTCATAAGGGTTTAATGATCTGTGATAAGAAAAGCATATGGAAATTAAAACAAAAAATTCTGACAGCTGAAGATTAAACTGTGAATGCAAATTATCAATCTGAAAATAAAGTGCTTTACTGCATGTAAAATGAAAAAGGTGTTGGTTTATACTTGATTCATGGTGTGAGTAGTTGCATTATGAATGATCAATGAACATTATCATTAGAACAATGTCACACTATTACAATTATGGTGTATCAAAAATGCAAACCTAATTTCTTAGCTCTTAATGAAATGCAAAAGCCACATTTTAATAATGTTAGGGTTGTGGTCCAAACTGGAAAAAAACTTACATAGTCAAAGTTAAAGTAACAGTAGTCTATTTTTAAACCTTGACATCATAATCTAGAACAGATCATAGGAGTTCCACATGTCATTTCCACCCCTCCCCATCGTGAACCACAGAGAATGTCTTTGCAAAATCTGGTTGGCTGACTTTCATAGGAAAAAACATGGTCCTCATTAAGGTTAACTCCATTTACATCATCTGGCCCAATCCGAAAATAGATCAACATTTACAATTAAGGAAAAAGAAAATACAGGTTTTGTTATAAATACTTGCAAACATTTTGCATCAAAATTTATTCTTCGATCAGATTTATGCAAAGTGAGAACTTAAGGCAAACCTTTAATATAATTGTAGGGTGTAGCTACAGCATCTCTTGGATAATTCTGAGAAGATATATACACAGAGAGAGAGAGAGAGGTATTCATTGAGATGGCAAAGATATGGGGTTATAGCTACAAAAAAACATTTTTCCAATGGATGAAGATTTTAGTTCTAAGCATCCAACTGTTGAAAAATCATCCATCTCTTTAAAAAGTGGTGCCGAGATCAAATGCCTTTATTAAAACAGCAAAAATAGTTACTGAAAGAGAGTCTGGGAAGTACTGCAAAGTGGGCATGTTTTATATTCCTGACCTCCTTAATTCATTCACATTACCATCATAGTAAGAACTGCTGGTGTAGGGTAGAATTTATAAAACCTCAGTGACATACCACCAGGTTCTGAGTTGATGTCCCCTGTTCCATTCATAAGCATGTGGAAATTTCCTGGGTACCTTTTATCTCCATAGGTTATTCTTAAGTCAGCTGTCAGATTTAGTATGGGATTTTGCTTTCATTTATGCAGGTAGCACTAGTAATGTTGGGCATGGTAGCATCTGAATCCATAAAATATATATTTTGTCCATCATTTCAGTAGCATCACTCTTCCAACTCCAGGGGATGCATCTAAGTAAAGTGGTTATTTGTTTATTTATGTATTTATTTATTTTTGGCTATTTTTCACATGTATAGGATGTCAGGAGATCTGGAAAAGCCCTGTGAGAGTACTGCTAGCATCCCTAATCCCTCTGACCTATTTGTTTCAAAGAATAAATTAGGTGTGGGAATCTAACAACTTCAGTGAAGTCGGTAATAATGAAATCACTTAGTTTTCCTGATAATCTTCTCTTCATCCCTAAAGTGCCTTGTACTCCAGAATTATCAGCATCCCTCCACCTTAAATACATTTTATTATTGGCTTAGAATTACTTTTACAAAAATACTCATCAAATTACTGTTTCACCCTTAGGAAATTCTAATTTCTTTAATTTAATATGTTCAGAGAAATTCCCTTTTTCCCACACCTTAGCAATCTTTCCACATTCAAGACCCCTGTTCATTTTACTTTGATACTTATCCAAGAGTTTCATTTTAGTACTTACTCTCTTTAAATATTGAGTGTATCTGTTCTGGCTCTGGTACCAGGGTTGCCAATTTAGTCAACACTTCCTGAGTGCTTACTTCAGGCACAAAGCTCTGTTTTAACTTGATCTGGAATTCCATGGATTATGTATGATGGCAGCTATTTCTCTGCATTAAAATTTTTTTTTCGAATACTAAAACCACATTTTACCATTTTTTTTACATTTTACTATTTTTTAAAATAAATTTATTTATTTATTTACTTTATTTATTTATTGGTTGCATTGGGTCTTTTTTGTGGTGCTTGGGCTTCTCATTGCCGTGGCTTCTCTTGTTTCAGAGCACAGGCTCTAGGTACTTCAGTAGTTGTGGTGCATGGGCTTAGTTGCTCTGCAGCATGTGAGATCTTCCTGGGCCAGGGATAGAACCCATGTCCCCTGCATTGGCGGGCGGATTCTTAACCACTGAGCCACCAAGGACATCCCCCATTTTACTATTCTTAAATTGAAGAATTATAAGGGAAAATGCTTTCCTTATCAAGTAAAACATCCCAAATCCTGATGCTTCTAAAACCTTCCTTCTCACAGAAATCTCATCTATACTAAAAGGTTTCAAAGCCCTATCTAGTTTACATTGTCAACATCAAACATATTGGCATACTCTGCTCCATTCTTAACATCTTCCTCTCTATCCATAGTCAGGGTTCAAAGTAAACTGTAAGCTGCTGGGCGTGAGATTTAGCTCACTGACTTTTTATCTTCCAGTGTATATCACTTTTTCTTGTTGCTGCATTGGCCCTTTTCCCCACAAACAATTGTTCTGCCTCTTTGCCCTGCTCCTGTAATGCTTCACTTTGTCCACTTGGCTTTCTTTTGGCTTCTCCAGAATCTGGCTTCGGTCTTGAATGTGGCTTTCTATCTTCATGACAGAAACTTCTAACTTCTTTATACAGCTCAGATTCCTGGGATCCTCTCCCCCAAACTATATGATATCCCAGATATCCCCACTTATTCATAAGGAAATCACTGATCTCTCTTTCTTCCTCTCCCTCCCTCCCTTCCTCCCTCTCCCTGCCCCCCTACCCCCCCCCCCCAATATTTTAACCTATATTATTTATCTACCAAGAAAGAATACTAGGTAAATGTTACCATTCCCTGCCACTAAGAGAACAAAATAGGTGAAGGCTATTTTTGGAAGCAGCAACATTTCAGAAAGAACCAGTTTAGAGTTTCAAATCTTTCATTTCCTAACTTGCAACCAAATTTGGGATAAAGAAACTTTCTATTACATTTTCCTACTGGGGAGAACATAATTGTTATGTAATTGCTACTTTTTACCAAAGAACATGAAAAGGGATTCCAAGTAAGATTAATAATTTTGAACATCTATAGTTGAGGAGTGCTTGTAAAAGAACAAAATAGTTTTAAAATAAAGCAAAACATATTATTTTGTATCTGAGGAGCAGCTTTTAAAATGATATTTTTGCTGATCCCCCAAAGGGACATGTGTATTGTCAACTTATATTAGTAAACAGTGTCATTATTTACTATTAGTAGAATTTTTGTACTGTTTGTTTCTACTAATAAGTGTCACTGGACAAGCTACCCCCTCTCTGGGACGCAGCTGCTGTCTTGTAAAATAGAGGGCTTAGATAGGAAGATCACTGAGGTCCCAGCCAACTCTGACCTTTTAAGATTTGTACACCAGCTACTCACTCTGGTCTAGAGGCTCTTGTGCAAGCTCTGCAACCTGAGCAGCCAGCTGTCAGAGCACATTTTCACAGTCTGATGTAATACAAATCTACCCACCCATGCACCTTACAATAGGCAGTCTTTAAATTACTGACACACTCAATAAGCTGCGTCAGTAAACTTTGTGTACGTGGGTATGAGAATGAAATGTGTCACCTTCTTGGTCTGATGAACCAAAATGTGAATTTCTCTGTGAAGCCTTCCTAGCTTTCTCAGAATGAGTTGTCCCTTTGTGTTCCTTCATAATATTTTGTTGGCGTTTCTAATATTGGATTTTTTTCACATACTTCATTATAATGATTTTTTCTTATATATCTGTCTTCCTACTGGGCTTTAAGCATCTTAAGAAGCGAGTGTTTGATTTTTTCTTAATCCCTTATACTGAACACATTGCCTGGCTTATAGCCAAGAAACAAATGCTGGTTGAATAATGAAGGAGTATTATTTTTATATTCAATTTAATTTATGCCTTTTGGGAAGAGACGTAGGTCAGAAATGGTCAGAGACATTTTAGGAAGTCTAGAAGCTGGTTCTTCTGCTTAGATAATAAAATTGGCCTACATTCTTTTGCAAATAACATCATGGAAAGGTTGTTGAATAGACCTAATGTGGAAGTTTTCATTTTTTACTCTTACCATGACTCACTGAATTGTGCCAGAGGCTTACTTTTTCACATTTATTTTATTTTTTGCAGTTTGCAAATTGTCTGTATATAATTACTTTCAATTAACTTCCCTCAGCCAATCAATCGACCATAAACACCATAAACTCAACTTAAGCAGTTATGAACAGAGTTTTGTGATAAGAATCTATCCTTACATTAAGTGTTAGTTCATGAAAAGTTAGGGCTCAGGGAATGATAGTAGCTATATTTGAATTCCTCTTTTATGATTACATTTATATATTTGAGATAAGACTCCTCAATCAGGGAGCCAGAAATATTAAATGCTTTAAATCATCTTCATCAGAATTCTTAAGATAGCTCTAACAGTAAACACATCCAGGAAGATACTAGAGTTTGTTTAATGACAGAGTAAACCTGAGTCTTGAAGGAAATGATCATGTTCTTTTCTGTCACTTGACCCCAATGTGGGTAACTACACATCTGTTTGTACGTGTATCTACTTGTGGTTCTCCAACTAAAACAATAATCTCAAGCAAGTATGGTTATTTTTAATATATACCTGTGTCTAGTAGAAGTTGACTGGAAGAAAATAAAATCCCATAGAATATGAAACATATGCTCTCTAAGGTCTGAAGCAGAAATTTGGCACAATGTGAGGGACCATAACAAGAAAAGAAAGAAGTAAAAAAGAGAACTGATTATGTTCGAACTGTATCAATCAGTAAAAAGCCAAACTGTATTGATCAGTAAAAAGCAGGAGCTGCATAAATAGGGTATGTGAGGGCTTGAAGCTATTGAATGCCTAGAAAAGAGAGGTTCAAGATTTCTGAATGAAGGGTTGGAAAAGAGGAGAGAACAAGTCTTTGGGGTGTCACATGGAAGGAGAGGTTATAAGAAAGGTCTGAACTCTAATAAAACCAGCTAGAGAAAATCTTGATTTCTTTGGGACTAATGATGAACTTGATAGAAGACTGGTCAGTGAAACTAGCTGAAATTAGTGAAAGAAGCCTCTCTGTGTAAAGTTGGACATAATACTAAACCTTAAACTGCAACAACTTGAGTTTTGTAGTATAAACATTAGGTTACTACGTTACTAGAGAGAAGAAAAATAGGAATTCAGCACTAAAAAGAAATGGCTACCAAGCCATGAAAAGGCATGGAAGAAACTTAAATGCATATTACTAAGTGAAAGAAGCCAATCTGAGAAGACTATGATTCCACCATATGACATTCTGGAAAGGCAAAACTATGAATACAATAAAAAGATCAGTTGTTGCCAAGGGCGGAAGAGGGAGGAGAGATGAAATAGAACACAGAAGATTTTTAGGCAGTGAAAATATTCTGTAAGCTACTATACTGATGGATATATATCATTGTACACTTGTTGAAGTCTGTAGAATATACAACATCAAGCGTGAACTCTGAGGTACACAGTGGATTTTGGGTGATTATCACATGTCGATGTAGGTCCATCCTTGGTAAAAAAAAATGCATCATTCTAGAGAGTGATGTTGATAGTGGGGAGGCTGTGCCTGGCTAGGGCCAGGGTATACATGAGAAATCTCTATTTTCCTCTCGATTTTATTGTAAACCTAAAACTGCTCTTTCAAAAACTTAACTTATTTTAAATAAAATAAATTAAAAAGAAAAAAGACAAGCAGGAGAAGACAAAGCAACGAAACTAAACTCTCTAGATTTTCATGTTGAAAGATTAATGAGAACAGTAAAGATTAGTAAATGCTTCACATAAACAGAACGAACAAAAGTAAGAATGCCTGTTGATCTCTTGGAAATTAGTGTTAAAAATGATGAGTATAAATCACATGGACCCTTTGTTTTGGGGTATCCTCACAGCTCTCAAAGATCTCAAATTCTTTTCAACTTGTTAAAAAGCTTATTCAAATAGATAGTAAATTCGTAAGGATAGGCTAAGTTATGTTGTGGTAATAAACAACCCCCAAATCTCAGTGATTAAACAAAGTATGTTGTTTCTCTCTGTGCAGAGTTCTGGGGAAACTGTTCTCTGTGTAGTAAGACATCTAGGCTCATGAAAGCTCCATTATCCTACAGTTTCACTATTTAGCACTTATGGCCTCCTTAACTGATAAGGCTAGAAGAAAATGCTGTAGAGTCCTACACTAGCAATTAGATGCTTCAGTAAGGCAATGAGACACATCACTTCTCCTTGAAACTTATTAGCTGTTATTTGTCTTATGGCCCCAGCCAACTGGAAGTTGCTGAGAACTTCAGTCTTCTCTGTGCCCTGAAGAAAAGAGGTATCAGATATTGCTGACAAGTAATATCTATCAGCAGGTTTTCCTGAGTGATGTGTGTTTATTGTCCCCTGAATTCTCTGATCTGTTTTCTTTTTTTCCTTTTTTTTTGACATACAATAAACTGCATATATTTAAAGTATACAATTTGATATTTTTTCTTATTAGTCATCTATTTTATACATATTAATGTATATATGCAATCCAAATCTCTGATCTGTTTTCTAGTCTAGGTCCTCCATGTATAATTTATTGTATAAGAGGTATGTCTTTGATTAAAACCCTGAAATGACCTGTTTACAGAGACTGTAATGAATGGAGAATGTTTGTATTTTATCTTTATATAACTGGGTTCAAATTTTTCAAAAAATTAGCACAGAGTATCAGGGACCAGTGCAAAAAAGCTCACTCTATCTTTCTGTTTCTTTCAAAATCTTTCCAAATGGCCTATGTCATTTATCTATCTATCTATCATCTATCTATCATCTATCTATCTATCTATCTATCTATCTATCTATCTATCTATCTATCTAATCTATTTATTTATGGAAAAGTCAGGGTTTCTTTGTTAAGGCTCTCTGTTAGAGTATCAGAAGATATTGTACAGGAGATACTTAAGACCTGGAAGATGTAATAAAAATGGGACTTGGACAGATTCCAAACAGAGAAAAACCAGAGGCAAACATGGCAAACTAGGCTGTGAGCCCCTTGACATAAAGGCTCTGAACTCATTCACCTCTACATTCTTTGAAGTTAGCACAGTGCCTGGAGATTAGTGGGAACTCAATAAATATTTCTGGAGGAGTGGCTGAACTTAAAAAGATCTGTAGTCTAAATAAAGTTCCATTGCTGACAATAACCCCTAATATTTCTATTTCTCATTTATCCCTTTGTCTCTGCCCCATATTTTCTAAGATCTTTAATAAAATCATAAAACTGAAAGGTTCCTCAGAAATCATCTAAGAATTTGTCCCAGAGAGGCTAAAGGACTTTCCCAAAATATATGTGAGGGAGATAGGCAAGATAAAATGTGAATTTTATTGACCCTCAGTTTAATTCCCTTTCTCTCCAGTGAAGTAGTCCTCCTTCCCACAGGGCCATCCAGGGCTCTTTCATTTATAATGAAATTACCTGTCTTCTTCATGTTCCATGCATCACAACCACTACCATTCTCAAATGCTTTAATTTTCTTTATGTTTATTCCACTCTGCCATCATATTATATAACAAGTTTTGTTGGTTATCTGTGTTATCTACTCAAATGTAAATTCCATGAAGGCAGATCTTTTTTTTTTTCCTCTTTGGCCTGTTGCATTCTGAAACTTAGATTGGTGCCTAGAAAACAGCAGAATCTCAATAAATATTTTTGAGTAAATTAATGAAATGATAAATGAATGCATTGCAAAGGAAATATTTGGGTATGAATGATAGGAATTCTCTAGTGCATAGAAAGGTGAAAACTACCTTTATAATAAAAGTTAATATATCTTCATTTATGGAAGTAGCTAAGAATGCTTGGTTATAAAGAGCAGAGAGCTTAGGGCTAATCCTTGAAAAACTACTTGATTTAAATTTTGAAGGAGCAGGCTGCTCTAGTAAAGAAGAAAAGAAAGAAACAGGAGTTGTTAAAGTAGGAGAAAAACTAAGAGAGAGTTTCAATCTGGAGCCACTGGGCTGTGTCAGTACTGCTGGGAGGATGTGCCTTACAGAAACAAGGAAGTGATGAATGATCTTTATAGGTGTATTTTTCTCTGAAGTGATAGGGGTGGAAGTCAGATTGATGAGGAGTAAATGGAAACATCATTCTGTTTGTTTGAGACCTGTTTCTGAGACACAACTGCTTTGTGATATTGAACCATAATATCTGTGACCTAGTTTCTTCATATATAAAATGAGAATAACAAAACATGTCATCTACCTCACAGGGTTACTATAAGAACTGAGTGACCACAGCAGGCAGGCGTTTCTATCATGTGAAATATCACTATGGAAAGTATTATTTGGGGCAATAATAGTTCAAATGAATTCTTTAAAAAGGGAAAAATATATATGGATATTCATCTGTAAGCTTTCTTTCCCAGTAATCTAGGCTTACCTATAATCGAGGATGAGCCTGTCAAAAGGCTGATGGGGCTCAGGGCAGGCTGCCCCAAAATATGCCAAAAATGTGGTATATTGATTATTTTGAATTAAAGTTACTTGAGAAATAGCTAGTACAAGAAGAACACTTTGACCCTCCTATGTTCCCTTGAAAGCAAGAGATAAAGCTCCCTTGCAAAGATATCCTCCCTATGCCTGGAGAAGGGAAAGCATCCTTATTCCCAGGGATAAGGAATTCAAGGCAGAGAAAGCTATATAAACAAACTTTTTATTTCTTCATCAATTTACTACCCCAAGCCAGAACCTGTTTGTTTTGTCAAATGTTCATGAATAATTGTTTCTTTTTTGAAGAAGGTATATAAACAGCCTGCTTCAGTCACTTGTTATTCCCATACCTATGGGACCTCCATATTTACAAAACTAAATTTGTGTGTTTTTCTCCTAAGTTGTCTTATGTCAATTTGATTATTAGACCAGTGAACAGAACCTAGAAGAGTAGAGGAAAATTTTTCCTCCTCTACAAAGCTATTAACCATTTCCTCCTTTTCTTCTTTTACAATATTAGTCTGTGGTCAACAGGTAGATACATATACTACCTACATTAGCCAAAGACCATATAATCTTTGATACTCATTCTTAAAAATAATCTGCTATCAGGTCATCAGGTTAAGGAGCATGTTTTAGCTTGCTCAGCCCTGGGCAGCATCAAATCATCTCATGCTTAACTCCATGGCCAAAATTCACTGTCAAGTCAAACCCCAACCCCTCTATCTTCACACTTCTGAAACATGCAAACGTGAATAGAAAGTCATTAGGCCACTTAGAGAATCAAGCAAAAACACTGACAATAAAGAGAGGGACAGTTTCATCATAGTTAGCTGCAGCTCTGAAAGGTGTGTAGGAAAGGCAAGGAAAGGAAACAATAGGAAGCTATTGCTCTGAAAATGGCTTTTTCAAGTTTTCGGTTTCCACCTTCAGTGAGGTGGCGGGGCTCTGTGAAGGGCCTTGTTAAGGATTCCCTTTTTCTTCTTCCTGATTTCAGAGTAATTGTATAAGTAGGTGACAAAGTTCTCACTAATTTTATTTTTCTTATCCACAAAATGGGTCAATGGTATCTGCTTATAAAATCTGCCTGCAGTGATTAAATTATGTGTATACAGTCACCATGTCTCTCATTTTCATTTCATTTTTGTTCACTCTGTTTATCTTTGCCCCTTCCTTGAGTCACATCATTTCAAACACCAACTACTAATCTGCTAACTGAAGTAGTGTGTGTTCTGTATATAAAAAGCCATCCCACCTTAACAAGGCTATTGAATGGCCAGAGTTAGAATGAACACTGTTCAGTTAGCAAGACAAAAGAAAAGGATGGGGTGAATGTGAGATTTTAACTTCTTTTATCAGTGTCATTTCTGAAAATATATTGGAGCATAATGCCCTATAAGTCATGAGAAAAAAATGTTCCCTGTTCCAGAGGGTTTTCCATTAAGTGAAAGAAACTAGAAGCATGGAAATGCACACATTTGTAAGCGCGAAAGTACAGAACAAAATGCATGAGTACATAAATAAGAATGAAATGACCGTGGGTTTCGGTTATAGATAAAATGAAACCAGAATACTCCACCATACCTCTTTCAAGGAACACACTTAGAAAACCTAGACAGATACATGGAGGATCTTTTTGATGCCTCAGAAAAGGCAATCAAAACAGGCAGACCGCAGAAGAATACTAAACCAGGGGTAGTGAGTTAATAACTTTTTTTTTCTCATACCCCCCAGCCTGGTCTTAAACTCAAGGCTGCCAGAAACTGAGAAGTGAGCATGGGCATGAACAGAAAGAAGCTCTAGAAGAACATCCTAGTTCAAGCTCCAAGAGTGGGCAACTGTAAGCAACAGTGGTAGCACTGGAGACCCACATGCACCTAAAACTGCGAGGGTGACAGGGGAACTTTCATTTCCTATCAGAGTAGCTGGGGTCACAAAAGCGTGTGGGAAAGATATATTCCTTTCTCTTTTTGTCTCTCTCTGTCTCTCTGTCTCTCTGTCTCTTCTCCTGCTGCTTTACCTCAGACAAGGGCATGCTGGTAGGAGGGCATAATAGACTGAGGTAAATAATGCCCCAACTTTATGCTCTCAGAACCAACATAAAGGCCCAGGCATCAGAGAGTACCAGGGAGATAGTGAAGAAAGTTACTATATGCAGATGTTTATGAATGCCTAGGTTTACCCTCAAAGATATACATGTGGTACTCCTACACACCATACTCAAGACATCGAGAACTGAATCAAAAGAGAGATCACCACTCAGAACCCAGACTGGCCATGGGGTAATGCACACCCAGGAAAGATCCAAATAGAATTGCAAAAGTTTTGAAAATGGAAATGACATTTCACATTCTACAGAAGACTGCTGGTCAGAACTTGTGACCTAAACCTAACTAGATCTATTGCCGGCAGTAAAACCAACATATCAACATTAATAATAGGATTTAAACAAGAGCCTCATAATGTAATATTCAAATGTCAAAATGCAACACAAATTTGTTCAACATGTGAAGAAACAGAAAAATCTCAATTTATATGGGGAAAAAAAAGACACCCATGCACAGATAACACAGATATTGGGTTTATCTAATAAAGATATTTTTTCAGCTCTTTATTGAAATATAATTGTTTTACACTGTTGTGCCAGTTTTTGCTGTTCAACAAAGTGAATCAGCTGTATTTATACATATATCCCCATATCCCCTCCCTCCTGCGACTCCCTCCTACCCTCCCTATCCCACCCCTCTATAATAAAGATTTTAAAGTAGCTAATACTCCAAGAAATAAGGGCAAGCACACTTGAAACAAATGGAAAGATAGAGAAAATTAGCAATGAAATAGAAGACTTAAAGAAGAAGCAAATGGAAATACTAGAACTAAAAACTACAATTATCAAAATAAACTACTTAAAAGGCTGTATAGCAGAAAGGAAATGATAGAGGAAATAGTCCTTGAACTTTAAGATTTATAAATTAAAAATATCTGATCTAAAAACAGAGAGACAATAGATTGACTAAAAATAACTGAGGCTCAGGGACCAGGGTGGCAATACCAAAATGTCTAACATTGGTTTCATCAGATTGCCAACAATATATATTTTAAAGTAATGGTGAAAAACTTCCCAAATTTGGTAAAAGACATAAACTTAAAGATTTAGGAAGCTCAGTGAACTTTCAAAACTCTAAACCCAAAGAAATCCATGCTCAGATACATCATAATCAAACTGCTGAAAATTAAAAAAAAAAAAAAAAAATCAGGGAAGTCACTAGAGGAAAAATGGCACAATACTCCTAAGGGGGTAAGAGTTTGAATGGTTAAAGAAACTTTAAGGCAGAAATTTTAATCAGAAATTTTGGAGGCCAAAAGCAAGTGGTACTACATTTTTAAAGTGCTAACCTTTAGAACATGAATTTACACGTGTGCTAAAATTTGTAGAATTATAATCAGAAAAAGGCAGTTTTACTGTATATTAATTTTAAAAGTAAAATTCAAGATAAAATACTTGAATGAAATAATAAGAGTAAAGTAATTTTGCTTTCTTCTCCTTCAAAAACTGCCACTTTCTATTTCATTTATTTTTTACCTCAAAATCTTCTGAAAGAGGGACCCCCTCCTTCAAATCCTTACTCTCCCGCTTTCACTGAGGTCAGGCTCACATGAAGTAATCATTGAAAAAACAGAGCTCATAGCGAAAACCCAAGGAAGTATACATGGCTACAGTGTCTCATAAAATGTGTCTATCTAAATAATTTAGTTTTTAAATTTTTTATTAACATTATATTCTGAATTTTAAGAGTCAAGTGGTTCTATGCAGCTAATTAATTAATTAATTTTTCTGACTACTCCCAATTACCAGTTCCCCAAGGCAGTCATCTTCTACATTTTTAGCTGATTCTTTTGGTACTTACTATAATAAGATTTTATTGCCACTTTAAAAGTTTTTTCAGTGGTGAGAATTATCTCCTAGCTTCTCAAATGCAGTGTGATGATTTAGTCTCTTTCTTATACACACACACACACACTGAAAAATTTGCATACTTCCCTTCTCCCGTATTCTCTCAAAATAGACCAAATTTTTTTAATACATCTTTATTGGAGTATAATTGCTTTACAATGTTGTGCTATTTTCTGCTGTACAACAAAGTGAGTCAACTATATGTATACATATATCCCCATATCTCCTCCCTCTTGAGCCTCCCTCCCACTCTCCCTATCCCACCCCTCTAGGTTGTCACAGAGGGCTTATCTCCCTGTGTTAGGCAGCAGCTTCCCACTAGCTTTTTTTTTAAAAAAAAGATATTCAGTGTTTGCATTATTTTACATTATAAAAACTACTAAATGAGCCATGCATATTATTATGGTTATTTTTCTTTCTCTTTTTTTCTTATCCATATATTGGCAGTTGACGTAGTTTAGTTGATTTCTTTTTCTATGTATTTGTTATAAATCATACCACATCCTTCAAAGTGATGCGGATCTCCCCTCTCAGTTTGTTTAAACCCATTGGACAGACTACCATTTAAAAAAAAAATCTTTTGTAGAAGTGTCTCCCAGGCTCTTCTGCCCTGCTTTAGAGTGTTACCTGGTAGATCTCTAGACCTGCTGAATATTAGTCATTATGACTCTCCTTTCATCAACCTCCTGAGGATTCCCTTTGCCTTTGTCTTCTGTTAGATACTCCATTTCTTAAATCAAATATTTTTAAATGTTCTCACTTCATAATACCCTTTGTGTCACATTAATTTTTCTTATGACATTCCTAGGACAAAAGAAATACCTAACACTACTGTTTATTAAGAATTTAGGTCCCAACAGATTTATACTGGGAGTTCATATGGTGTCTAACAATGTCACTGTATCCTCTTTGATGGCCAGTATACTCCATGGTACCCTGTGATTTTGCTGTGGCTCGCAAGGCAAGTTGGTACAGTTTGAGAAATGTTGTTCCAGATTCAAAGTCTTCCTCTTTCATAGTTCTTTCCTTATCTTTGGTGGTATTTAGAAACTTCCTGCAAAAGAGTATATCAGAATTAATTTTTTTGAGACATTGACATTTAAAAATGTCCATCTTCTGCCTTGATGCTTGATTGATATTTTGTCTCAATATATATTTGAGTAAATCATATTAGAGGTACATTTTGGAGCTCAGTGTAAGCTCAATGAGGACAGTGACTTTTTCTATATTATTTCCAAATACCTGGCAAATGGTAGGCAGATGGTGGTGAGAGAATGAATAAAGATATCCCTGTATAGGCATAAGACAGGTTCACCAATAACATCCCAACATGAATGTCTGTCTCTCATTTTTTTAATGACTTGAAAATATGACCAGTTGTTTGGGAAAGTATAAAATCCAATTTATCTGAGACTGTAGTGTGAAATAGAGTAAAATGATTATATGTTACTAAGTAGAAATGGAACATTGGAGAAAAATTTGTAGTTTTGAACTAAATTATGCCATTTAATTATAACAGTGTCACCCATCTTTTAAATTAATAAGATATTATTTCTGCTTTTAATGATGTTGTCAATATTGTAATCAGCTTGGGCTCAGTTGGTAAGCTAGCTTATCATAACTTGAAAGCCATCCTATATTTATAGTGTATTAAATGCATGAGCCAATAATTCTGAGGCTGGAATAATGCATCAGTCCATAATGAGAATTGCTTTTAATTTAGCCATTGATAAGTAAAAGATAACTCAATATTCATCTTCTAGGAAGGCTATTTTAATAATGACCCAATTGTCCTTTCTCAATAATAAAGTCAACCACTCAAGCAAACGTGCCATGTTCTAATCCCAGTGAAAATGAGCATGTCCAAGTCTGTTAGATCAGCACTAATGAGGCTGGCCTCTGAGACCTGAGTCCTTCATGAGTCCCATGGCCTCATACTATATTCTATTCCAAGACAAACTCCATGAAGCTGCGAGTAGGAGAATTAAATGGGAGGTCTATCAATGCAAACTTATCATTATTACAATGAGCAATTCAGATCAGCAGCAGTAGAAGCTTGTATAGGAAGGGCAAAAGTGTTATATGTTCATTCCATTAACTTTGATTCTGTACCTTGAATTTATACATTCATAAGTTGGGAGTATCCTGTGTTTATGGATCTTAACCTCCCTTCTACTCGTATAGAAATTGTCATATATAGGGTAACTTCTTTTTTTTAAGTAATTAATTAATTTATTTATTTATTGGCTGCATTGGGTCTTCGTTGCTGCATGCAGGCTTTTCTCTAGTTGCTGTGAGCAGGGGCTACTCTTTGTTGTGGTGCACTGGCTTCACATTGTGGTGGCTTCTCTTATTGTGGATCATGGGCTTCTAGGTGCACAGGCTTCAGTAGTTGTGGCACACAGGCTTAGTTGCTCTGCAACATGTTGGATCTTCCCAGACCAGGACCGAACCCATGTCCCTTGCATTGGCAGGCAGATTCTTAACCACTGTGCCACCAGGGAAGTCCCTACAGTAACTTCTAAGTGGTTGTCCTACTACCATTTAAACCTCAAAAGAAAAAAGAACCTCTTTGACTTCCACATAAAATTCCTCAGTTATGAAAACAGCTATTATCTTCAGCCTCCATTATACGAGGGTGAGTCAAAAAGTATCCGCACTCCGGTTATATTAAAACTTCTATAAATTCTACAGCCAGAGTGTGGATAATTTTTGACTTGCCCTCATATATCTCAACAATCTTCACCCCTCCTGTTTGAATATCCCCTTTTCTTCATTCTTCATATGTTGCTGTTTTCCAGTCTTTCTCGGAGTATGTTAAATAAAGCTGTATATAGCCTTTAGAAATGGTCTGACTAGCTAAACAAATAGGGATATTAACATCCTCACCCTAGATGAATTACTCTATCAATACATCCAAAAGTTGCCTTAACTTTTTCTACAACCAGGTTCACACTGAGCTTAGTGTTGATTGAAATGCATAGAAGTTTCTAGCTAGTGTTCTTCTTGTGTAATAAGCTACCCAGTTTCCCCTTCTCCCAATCTTCTTGGGAATCTAGGTACCAGAATCTGTTTATACCTAGACATTTGTATAGATATTAGTGCACCAGACAAATGTTCCTAAAAGGCCACTTTCATCCTCTCAGTTCCTGAAGAAACTCCTTCATCACTCTCCATGGTTTCCAGTGCAAGTTTTCATGAACTTATTCGTCTTGATGCAGCCCATCTTCAATTTGGCTCTAATAAATCATCAGAAAGAAGTTGCAGTAGAGTCTACCCTCCATATCCGACTTTTTGGTTTCAGAAAGTGACACATGCATTCTTCCATAAGCCTTCTTCCTTCCCCACACCTCTGGTTTTCTTGTGCCACAAGAAGCATTACCCCCTAACATTTCTATTCCTAACTGCTGCTGAGGCTGTTTGTTTTTTATTTCTAATTACTTTATTCTTTGAAAGAAGTTGCTACCATTTCTTTTTTTGTAGGCTACTTAAATTTCAGCATAGAAAGCTAGATGCGGTTTTATAGCTATGCTTGAGAGGTTCTATTTCAAGCCGTTTTAAGATGGAGAAGTTTTAAGTTATAGAGCAGAAATGTTACCGTAAAAGAAAAGATTGTAACGGATTTTATCACACGCATAATGACATGATCTAAATATACATGTTCAAAAGAAAGGTAAATACCTAAACTTCCTAGTCTTACTCAAAATGGAAATAAAACTCGGTATTTATATTTGGAAATGCTTTGTATAATTCATAAGTAATGACTAAATTACTATTATGTTCTCTGCTTTCAAGATATTTACAGTGTATTTGGGGAGACATTTAAACCTTCTAGAAACATCAGATTAGAACTTAATAACAACCACCTTCACAGATATGATTTTATTTAATCCTCACAACAACCACACGATTCAAGCCCATATGGTATTATAATCTTCATTTTACAAATGAAGAGTTTGTGGCTAAGAGAAGAAAGGGGACGTGCTTAAGGTCGCACAGCATGTATGTGGATAGAACTTGTGTCAGCCTCAGGTGTGATAACTCCTCACCTGGTGTTCTATTTGTTCGTTTGTGCTTTTTACTTCTAACATGATCTCTGTTCCATCCCTCTTTTCCAAATTTAGAAAGAGAGCCTAATTAGAAAGTTATTTTTTCCTTCAGTAAATATACTATATTGCATTTAAATTCTTACCAATTTCCCGTATTTATTATTAAATTCTTAGAAGTTGAGGTAAGTTCCCAGCTATAAACAGAAATATTGAGTGTAAAGTAAATATATTATAGATGATACTAATCAGTGATTTGCTAGTAAGCGTTTAACAATAAGTTCTTGGGGGAAGGGGAAGCATTTATCTTTGTAGCATTTATCTATTTCCATGGTGTAAATACTCCTACGTGGCTGATTCCAAGCTACCATCAGCTGCCTCATAGCACAGGGAGATCAGCTCTGTGCTTTGTGATAACCTAGAGGGGTGGAATAGGGAGGATGAGAGGGAGGCTCAAGAGGGAGGGGATATGGGGATATACGTATACATATAGCTGATTCAGTTTGTTGTACAGCAGAAACTAACACAACATTGTAAAGCAATTACACTCCAATAAAGATGAAAAAAAAGTGACTGTCCAGTGTCTGTGAAGTTGGGAAAAGATGTGCACAATAGCTGTCATAGGCTGGTATGAGCTGCCACCAGCCTTCATCGATTACTTTCTCCTCCAGAACATCTTGTTTAAATTAGTCACACACTTGGCTGTCATCCATCATTTTTTTAATTTTTCCCTTATGAACTTTATTGAGGAATAATTTACATACAATAAACTGCATCCATTTAAAGTGTGCAATTCATTGACTTTTGACAGTTGTATAGACCCCTGAAACCACCAACTACACTAAAGATAACATCACTTCTATTGTGCTTCAGTGCAGGGCACCCCTCACTCCATTCCTGGCAATCACTGATGTACTTTTTATATCCCTACAGATCAGTTTCATTTTATATAAATGAAATTATACAGTAAGTATCCATGTTGTAGTATATATCAATAGTTCATATTGCTGAATGGTATTTCATTGTTTGGATATACTACTGTTTGTCTTTCCATTTACTTGTTGATACACAGTTGAATTGTTGCTTATTTTTAGCTTTTGGAAATAAAGCTATTATGAATAATAACGTATAAATCTTTGGTGAAAACTATGTTTTTATTTCTATTAGGTAAATGTCTAGAAGTATAATGGCTAGAAGGTGTATGTTAAGCTTTTTGCAAAATTGGCAAAAGTTTTCAAAGTGGTCATAACATTTTGATTCCCACCAGTAGTCTCTCTTTTTAACTTTAGCTGTACTAACGGGTAGATAATGGTATCTCATTGTGGTTCTAATTTGTATGTACCTGATGAGTAATGATGTTGATCACTTATCTATGTTTTTAATTGGCCTTTCATATGTATTATTTTCTCAAGTGTCTTTTCAAATTGTTTTCCCACTTAAAAGTTAAGTTGTCATCTTATTGAATTGTAGGGATTTTTTTTCATATTTTGAGTACTAGTAAAAACATTTTTTCCTTTTTCATGAAAAGGTAGATGAATATGAGATGAAGTTTAAAATGAATTATGGAAAAATAATAATCCCATGCATTCAATAGTACTATTCTGGCATAATTATATACCTTTTGTTAAATTTTGATAAGAGTTCTGTGAGGAAAGTAGGGTAGTTATAATTATCTTGACTTTCAGAATGGATAAACCAAGGCTCAGGTAGGCAGTAGAGCACTTGTTAAGCATATGGGCTTTGGAACTAGACCACCTAAGTTCAAATTGTTACTCACCATTAACTAAATGAGGAACCTTGAGGAAGTTGATTGAGAATCGCTAAAACTCAGTTTTTTCACTGGTAAAATGTGAAAAATAGTAGTGTTTAAATCAGAGTAATTGTAAGGAATAAATAAGGCTTGTAAAATTACAAATTTGCACATGCTATAATTAAAGGAAGAACATAAGTACCATAAAAACTATCCATACAGATTGACGCATGGAATTAAAAACAAGAATGATGGTATTCAGTTGAGAAAATTGTGAAGATGAAATATGGGAGCCTCAAGCTTCTAGTGGTTGCTTTTATCACTGAAGAAGGAAACCCATTTGAAAACAAAGTCAAAATAAAGGGAAACAGTGTCAAAGACTAGAGAGAGAGAGATTTCTACAGAGATGATTTGCACAACTGGCTTCAACCATTCCTGAATCTAGATCAACCCACACTGTCAGTAAAAATCTACTACATATGCCAAACTTGATTCAGTATTATTTGGAGAGCAGAAGGGCCATGAGAGAACTGTCCTGCGATGATGTGGTGCAGAAGAGAGACATACTAAAGAAGGATGTCAATGTGATCTTAAACAAAATTAATCCGATGAAAGCAGAATCCGATTAGTTTTTTACCAGATCTGACTTGCCTATTCCTTGGCTATTGGTACCCCACCATACACATAAATCAACTCTGTTTAGTTAAACACAGTGTATGCCTTGCACACCAGCACACACAAGCATCCTTCCTGCCAGGCTTGAGGTTTCTCTGGGCAGTGTTGTGTTGTAAATCAATATTGTTGCCATTGCCTCTCAGAAAGGAAATTCTTCCCGATGTCCATATTCATTATGTTCATGGAGATACATTGTTTATTGACAGACTGACTTATTTTGATCATCATGTGAAAGAGTTTTTACTGGTAGCGATGAGAATGTAGGCATGCAGCCAGAGAAAAGAGCAAAACCATCAAGAGAGAAAATGTGTAAGAAATAGAAAGACTTCTTTTTTGGCTGGTGCATAGTGGATGAGTAGGTAAGTGGCAAGAGCAGACAGACTAGCTGAGGAAAAGATGTAGGAAAAGATGTAGAGAGCCCAGATGGCAGGCTGAGGAGCCTGGACTTCTCTCCTAAAATAGTCAGTCAGAAAGTGGGTTTGAGCAAAGAAATGCCCTCTGCAGATCTGTGAGACAGAGTAAAATGGCTTAGTGGAGAGACTCAAGGAAGAAAGAACCACACAAAAGGCTTTAACAATAATTTAAACAATAAATAAGAAAAGCTTGACCCAGAGTAATAGCAGCAGGAAGCAATAGAAGAGGCGTCTTGGGGGATGGAAATAAAGATCTGTCATATTATGGAGGGTATGGGAAGAATCAGAGGTGAATCCTGGGTTTGGACCAAGGTTGACTTACAGGAGGTCCTGCTGGTATTCACAAAGCAAGGACTTTCAAAGACAGGAAGAAATGGGTGGTTTGGGTTGGGTTGGGGGGTGGGTGGAGAATTGGGAATGATGATAGCTTTATTGTGGACTTTTTGATATTGAAGTATAGGAAGGCTACCCCTGTAAGCAGGCAATTGAAAATGAATATCTGGATCAAGAAAGAGAGGTAAGGACCAGAAATAGAAAATCTGGAACCATAGACAAGGAGTCTAGATTTTGAAAACAAAGTGAAGGAAGTGCAGCTCTAGAACAGAAGTCAGCAAACTACTGCCTGTGGGCCAAATTTGGCCTGCCACCTGTTTATTACCATTACTAAACTTTTTATTTTCAAATAATTATAGATTCGCATGAAGTTGTAAAAATTAATAAAGAGATCCCAAATAACCTTTACTCAGTTTTCCACAATAGTAATGTCTTATAGAACTCTAGTACAATATTATAACCAAAATATTTATACAATAAGAGTCTACCAATCTTTTTCAGATTTGCCCAGTTTTCCTGGCATTTATTTGTGTGTGTTTATTTGCATGTGCATAATTCTGTGCGATTTTTCCACATGTTTAGGTTCATGCGTTCACCGCTTCAGTCAAGATACAGAATAGCTCCATCACTACAAAGGTCTCTTGTGCTGCCCTTTTATAACCATACTCACCTTCCTCCTTCCCAACCTCAACTCCTGGCAACCACTAATCTAGTCTCCATTTCTATAATTTTGTGATTTCAAGAATGTTATATAAATGAAGTTATGTGGGATTGACTTTTCTCACTCAGCATTAGTCCCTGGAGATATGTCTAAGTTGTGTGTCTCTAAATTTCATGTCTTTTTATTGGTTAGTAATAGTATATGGTATGGATCTACCACAATTTGTTTAACCTGTTGAAGAACATCTGGGTTGTTTTCAGCTTCTGTCATTATCAATAGAGTTGTTATGAACATTTGTGTACAGGTTTTGGGGTGAATGTAAGTTTTCATTTCTTTGAGATAAATGTCCCAGAGTGCAGTTGCTAGGTCATATGGTACTTGCATGTTTAATTTTATGAGAAACTACCAAATTGTATTCAGAGTAGCTGTACATTTTATCAGAAATGTATGAGTGATCCTCTACCATTTATTTTTGTAAGTAAAGTTTCATTGGGACACAGCTGCATCCATTTGTTTACATATATGTCTAGAGTTGCTTTCACACTCCAAGGATAGAATTGAATAGTTCTGATAGATAGCATATGGTTCACAAAGACTTAAATATTTACTATTTGATGTTTTATAGGAAAAGATTTTCTGACCTCTTCTCTAGGGATTGGTGTCTATCTTGCTGGGAAAGTAGACCAGGGCTTAGAAGCCTGGTTAGGTGTGGTTAGCCTAGGGCAGCAGAGTAAATCATAGAGGAATGAAGTTTGAGTTTCAAGCAAAGAGATCCATAGCTACTGAAAGCAAAACAGACTCTCTTGCATGTCCTGAATTGGATAGTCTGCTTCGAGGGAAATTCTGAAAAGCATGTCTATAGAGTTGGGGAAATCCAGGATTGAGTGGGAGAACTGGATGGAAGATCTTCTGAGGCAACAGCCTACAATGGGAAGAAGTCATTGATAAAGTGCCGTAAACAAGGAGGTGGTAGGAGATGGAAAAAATCAGTTGAGACCAAAGGGAATTATCACATATATTCAGTTCTAATGTCATCAGTTATAAGAAGTATATTTATTTTTAATTTAAAAAAATTTTTATTAAAGGATAGTTAATTTACAATATTATGTTAGTTTCAGATATACAGCATAGGGATTCAAGATTTTCATAGATTATATTCCATTTAAAGTTATTATAAAATAATGGTTATATTTCCCTGTACTGAACAATATATCCTTGTTGCTTAACTTTTTTTAAAAAATAAATTTATTTACTTTCATTTTTGGCTGTGTTGGGTCTTCATTGCTGCGCCCAGGCTTTCTCTGGTTGCAGCAAGTGGGGGCTGCTCTTCGTTTTGGTGTGCAGGCTCCTCAGTGCAGTGGCTTCTTTTGTTACAGAGCACGGGCTGTAGGCATGCAGGCTTCAATAGTTATGGCACACAGGCTCAGTTATTGTGGCTTGCTGGCTCTAGAATGCAGGCTCAGTAGTTGTGGTTCTGGGCTTGGTTGCTCCACGGCATGTGGGATCTTCCTGGACCAGGAATGTATGTCTCCTGCATTGGCAGATGGATTCTTAACCACTGCACCACCAGGGAAGTCTGTTGCTTAACTATTCATCTCTTAATCTCTTAATCTCATATGCCTATCTTGTCCCTCCCTCTCCCCACTGGTATCCACTAGTTTGTTTTCTATATCTGTTGAATCTGTTTCTATTTTGCTATATACATTCATTTTATATTTTAGATTCTCATATAAGTGATAACATAGAGTATTTGTCTTTCTCTATCTGACATTTCACTAAGCATAATAATCTGTAGACCCATCATGTTGTTGCAAATGCCAAAATTTCATTTTTTATGGTTGAGTAATACTCCATTGTGTGTGTGTGTGTGTGTGTGTGTGTGTGTATGAAACATCTTTATCCATTCATCGATTGGTGGACAATTGGGTTCCTTCTATATCTTGGCTATTGTAAATAGGGCTGCTATGAATACTGGAGTGCATGTATCTTTTCAAATTAGTTTTCATTTTCTTCGTATATATACCCAGGAGTACTACGGAAATTGCTGGATCATATGGTAGTTCTATTTTTAGTTTTTTGAGGAAGCTTTATACTGTTTTACATAGTGGCTGCACCAATTTACATTCTCACCAACAGAAATAGAAAGATTTTAAGGGGGGAAATGGTTGGAAGTTTTAAAAATCAATTGTAAAATGCACCCAACTGAAACTGAAAAGTTTGAAAAATATATGTCTGAAGATGGAAGAAATGTAGATGTACAGAGGTATAGCAGAGTATTGTAGCTAGAAAGGAATAATGGCCACCAAAATATGATATTGAAGTCCAGGAAGATGATATGCTAGAAAAGAAGGATATGCTAGAAAAGAAGATTTGAAACAGATTCTGAAATCTTGAGAAATTTCATAATATTGACAATCTTATCAATTGCCACCAAGCATTTCATTTCCAGGAAGTTACAGTTAAATTTCTTTCATATTGGGTCATTAACATTTTCTTAAAATAGGTGTCATTGTCTTCATTTTATGGACATGTAAAGTGGCCAGATGGTTCCTGGAATTTGCCTAAAGTCAAAAGACAGGGAAGTGGCAAAACTTACACATAAATTCAAGCAAACATAGCTGCCTGCTAGAATGTCCTAAGACTGCAGGCAAAGATGGCCAGGATGGAGAGTGTGTTGTATGGATAGCATGGATTTCACTCCACTTACCTTTATGATAAAACTTCTTTATTTGAATGGGCTGGTAGAGGCAGCAAAGAACAAGAACACTGATGCTTCCAGCTCCTCCTACCTCCATGTGGCTGCAAGAATATAGAAGGCACTATCATCCAGGAAAAGCTAGGATTTAGGAGATCAGGTGGGGAGGTATGGATAAAAGAAAAAGAATCTACAAATGTAGAGAATCTGTTTCCAAACACACAAGCGCTGCTGACAGTAGGAAATGGGTAATAGGAGGATAGAGGGCCTTGAGAGCACTGAGCCAGTCCAGATGGAAATCCTACATCCCCCAACTCTCTTTCTTCCTCTTCTACTCTTGTATACTGGCTTAAGATGTGTTAATACCAGAATTCTGCTCCAAACTGCTACACTCTTGGTCAGCTCTGAAATCAGAGGACCTCTAAAAGCTCATATTACTTTATTATGCTTGCCAAACCACATCAGCTTGCTCGAGCAACACTGATGTCAGGTATCCTGGGTACATTCGCATGTTGGGGAGTATCCATTTGTTTCCTTTTTTTTTTAATTTATTTATTTACGTATTTATTTATTTATTGGCTGTGTTGGGTCTTCATTGCTGCGCACGGGCTTTCTTTAGTTGCAGTGAGCGGGGGACCACTCTTCGTTGTAGTGTGTGGGCTCCTCATTGCCATGGCTTCTCTTGTTGTGGAGCACGGGGTTCTAGGTGCGTAGGCTTCAGTAGGTGCAGCACATGGGCTCAATAGTTGTGGCTCACAGGCTCTAAAGCACATGCTCAATAGTTGTGGCACACGGGCTTAGTTGCTCCGCGGCATGTGGGATCTTCCTGGGGCAGGGCTCGAACCCGTGTCCCCTGCATTGGCAGGCGGATTCTTAACCACTGTGCCACCTAGGAAGCCCCCATTTGTTTTCTATATCCTGCAGCATTAAAACAAAACAATAGCATTATGTTCTTTTCACCCATCACCATTTTCTCTAGAATCTTCTTTCAAATCACTGTTAACTTTGGGAAAAGGTCTATGTTCTGTTTTGCTATTTTGTTTATGATTTTGCCACACCCACAACCTGATTTCTTTGCAAGTGTCTCACAACTTCCTTCAGGCCCTCAGCCCCATGATTTGTGTAACCTGTATGGTTACATCAGATAGATGGCCCAGGAAACACAAAGGAGCAGAGAACAAAGTAGAACACTAATCTATAGGCAATTAAATGGGGGTACTTAAGAGCCAGCATGGCAACTGAAAGCTCTCCAAAGGGCATATGGGTCCATGAAGGATGACCTCAGATAAATTTGGCAGATGGCCAGATACTAAGAACTGAGCAGGCATTTTGGTTGCTTTCTCTCTCTCTCTTATTCATTCAATAGATTTCAAAAAACATATGAATGATTAATTCAGTCTCGAGAGGCTGATCATGATCTAATTCACTGAGGCAGTCTGCAAAATAAAACAGAAACAAAATCAGAGGGATTTGGGAATTCCAGCAAGGCTAAAATAAAATGGCACATTTATTTGATTTCTCCCTTTGTTTTCCCCCTTAGAATATCTGTGCTATTAAAACGTATCCTCAGATATCTTGGAAATTAAAAAAAAAGAAAAAAGATGATGGCAACAGTAAAATGGTGGTGGCTCTCAGAATACATTTACTTTTACCTTAACTGAAACCATGGACTTTGCTTTTTTGGACATGATTAAGACCACCCAAGCAATTTTACCATCATTCCCCCTTCTAGTCTTTACTGCTTGATTTTCTAGCACTGATTAACAGGTGTAATAATCCCATCCTAATATTAGGTAAAGACAAGAAGGTAAAGGGACACAAGTGTGCCGTGAAAAAGAGATTTTTGTGAAAGCAGCTAATGTTCTTCTTTTTTCCCCCTTCTTTCCTTTCTATCCTTCTTTTTTCTTTCTTTCCTTCCTTCCTTCCTCTTTCCTTCCTTCCTTCCTTTTTTTTTTTTTTTTTTTTTTTTGGTCAGAGAGAAGGTGGGCATTCTAAAAATTTTCTAAAATTAATGTGTGCTTCCATTTCCAAATGTTGAGCCGACCTGTAAACTCATGAATATGGGGCTGTTAAGAGACACATGTATTTTGAACTGAGAGGAGACAAGCAAAAGAAAAGACTAAGTGAGCCAGTTCTAAGCTTCACTTAATCTAGTATGAAAATAATTAAGAGGATGAAACTATAATTTAAGAACCAATAAGCAAATGACAGTGGCTGACAGGATTATTAAAAAAGCAATTTTTGAATGCAAAAGGAAACATGGATTATATAACAGTTTCAATATTTCTGCATACTCTCTTTTAAGTTTCTCAGAATTTATTACCCACATTTTTCTGGCTTATAAATAATTTAATTTTGATTAGTTAAAATTTGCTAGGTAAATTGAATCAGCTAGGCAAATTCATTAAACATTTGAAATATTTTATTTATATTTCCTGCTTCACCAGTTTGAGGAATAAAATAGAAAAACATACTTTTATATTCAAATTAGAATGACTCTGAGCCCCAGACCCTTTTTTCTGGGCTCTTTACTGGACACTGAAGGTATTTATACAGGCCTGAAAATCAACCCTTCACATGGCTAGCTCTCAGCTGCCTGTGCAGAGAGGAGGAGCTGAATGAGCCCCAATGAAAGTATTTTCAAAACAAAAGAAGGAGTGAAAATTTCAGTGCTCCTCTTGAATTTCTTGTGGGCTATAGGCATTTTGTGTTAAACACCGCCTTCTTGTTAGCGCTGTGAACATACCCACATATAGGGGCATCCAGCATTTGGCATCAAAGATAGCATTTAAATTTATCCATTATTCCCCCAACAATTAGCAAAACAAAAAAACACCAATATAAATTAGTATCCTACTTAGTTTTCTGCATACAAATAGGAAAACATCAAAGGATTCAGTAGAGCATAGATAAGAAAATATAGGATGTTACAGAAGTTTTCTGGGGGAAAAAAGGCTCAAAAGCAAGCTCCTCAGGTGGTGTCCTGCAAATGAAGATACATATGCAAGCAGCACTCATACGCAGCCTGATTTATTTCGGTAGGGAAAGCTCACGATGACATAAGCAGTGGTAACCGTGTAGGTCTTGGATTGCTCATTGCCTTCTACAGAGGTACACAGAAATCTTGCATGACTGAATATCAGATTCTGGGAATTGGATCCCCACTCTTTGGTTGCAAGGCTTCTAAATTATATGATTAGGAAGAAACAGTCTCTCTTCTGGTGTGATCCATGGTAGAGGTATAAGCCTTGAAATTGTAGCCATATGACTTGGCAATATGACTTTGCCAGATTTTAGAAAATGGCTTTGCCATAAGACTGGCAAGCTAGTAGCTACATGTCACCATGTTAGCACCAGCCATGCCCTGGCAATGTGAAAGATAGTCTAGGGGACTTGATTTCAAGTATATTTGTTGACCAGGAAACTTGGGCTATACCTAGTTTCCATTGAACTTTGAAGGAATTCATTTTCTGAAAGACCATCCTGCAGGCAGTCTTAGACAAGTTATTTCTTAATACTACATTCACCTCCAAAAGATGGCCTCTAACCATATGGCATACTTCATTATGTTAACAACTTGTACCACTTTCGCTTGTGCTCATTTTCAATGAGAGACTGTGCAATCACTGATGTCATTGTTGGCGACAGTAAAACTAGGTCAGTATTGACCAGGTGACTAATCCGAGGGAGCAGATCATATTTACCCAAAGCAGAGAGGGTACTGCTATTTGTAAGAATAATGTTACTTTCTTTTTCAAGTCCGAAGAAAGTAAGAAGACTGCATCCTTGGCTCAGGCAAAGATTAAGCAAAGGTCAACCAGTGTTTCCAAGGCCTTTTCCATGAGTGGAAACCTATGTCATCTTGAAGGGAGGAATAACTTTACAGGATCTTGTTCAGCCTCTTGTGGACTCACGACTAGTGGTTATTTTCATTGGTCTGTACTGGTGGTATATGTTGTCAGAGCCCGGCAAGAGGGCAAGAGGACTGGGATCAGGGTAGTTCCATTAGCAGACACTAAACTGGCTGCCATCTCTCCCCCTTCTTTGGTACTGGATGGCAGGTCCATCTTCATGCCATGCTAGCTGAGGAAGTTCATCATGTGAGGGAAGCACAATCTTGTGTTTTTTGGTGTTCCGTCACGAAACTGAATAGGTAACAGAGTTATCCATCCAGTACATGAATTGTATGTGGAGGCATCTGCAGTTGGACACACTGTGTCTCTGCATCAACCTCTGAGTCACTAGGTGACTCAGGAGTGTCCAGGAAGTGATCAGCTAGTACCCCCAACAAAGACTCTATTTGCGAGCCCTCTTTATCCCTCCCTGTCTTATAGATGGTCTTTATAGTTTCATAATATCTCCTCTATCTTACGCCAACTAGTCAGTCCTTCAGTGAACAACTGGTGGGTTATCTCCATTATGTGTGTGTGTGTGTGTGTGTGTGTGTGTGTGTGTTCATCTCCATTGTCTATGTGTGTACATGTGTGAATGTATGCAATTTATCAAGGGGCATGGTTCAATATCCTCCTTCATGGATCTCACTCCTTTCTGAGTGACTCTCTCTAAGGCCCTTATTAACAACCTAGGAATACAATACAGGTTTTATTATTCCCTGAAAATCTCCCATTTCTCAGGACTTCATGGACTAGTTTTCATGAACAGTGACCTGCCATCCCAATATCCAGCCATGCTGCCCAAAGTAAACACCCTATCCGTGAGGTGGGGCATTGATTTCTTTTCTTTTTTTTTTTTTAATTTATTTATTTGTTTATTTTATTGGCTGTGTTGATTCTTTTTTTGCTGTGCGCAGGCTTTCTTTTTTTTAGCTGCGGTGAGTGGGGGCTACTCTTCGTTGTGGTGTGCGGGCTCCTCATTGCCGTGGCTTCTCTTGTTGTGGAGCACAGGCTCTAGGCGCGTGGGCTTCAGTAGGTGCAGCACATGGGCTCAATAGTTGTGGCTCACGGGGCTCTAAAGCGCAGGCTCAGTAGTTGTGGCTCACGGGCTTAGTTGCTCCGCGGCATGTAGGATCTTCCTGGAGCAGGGATTGAACCCGTGTCCCCTGCATTGGCAGGTGGATTCTCAACCACTGCGCCACCTAGGAAGCGCTGGGACTTTGATTTCTAATCCTTTTATTTACACTAGAAGTCCATGGTGGGCCTTTGGTCAGATGCTTAGTACCAGTTGTCATGGAAACAAGGGCAGATAGTCAAGATGCACTCTCACAAAGTTTAATGTAGCAGTGTCATTGGGTAAAATCCGAGGAGTCAAGAGAAGTAGCAGGTATGTGAGTCCCTATTGCCTATTACATCCTCGGGCTAAGCACAGAGATCAAACAAGACTGAGCCTCAGACTCTGGGCAGGAGACCCTAACACTTGATCTGTGGAATTTTTAAGTTGTATGAAAAAAGAAAAAAAGCACAAGTGTATGCTGGTGTGATGAGCAGGAGAATATAATAATCACATAACTTAGTAAAATCATGCCTTGACCATAACCTGCCATCTCAGCTTTCATGGTTGTGGGTGAGAACCAGCCCCTCCTCTGACATGATCAAGAGCCTTGCAGTTGCAGTTGTATGATGTGACATGACAAGCTAGTAACAGAATTCATCACATCAGTATCCATGGTTGAGGAAACACCATTCTTATTATCACAGGTGGACTAAGGTCCAGACCATCACTGATTTCCATAAGCACTGGGTTGTATCTTGTTTCTGTGCAACTTGTGGGGGCCAGCTTGCAAGGTATCCATCCTGAATAAATTAACCCTTACCTCTCAAAAGGCTGAAAGCATAAGTTGCAAATTGTCTCCAGAGTTTAACCAAGTTACTTAAGTGAATGAAGTAAAATGCATTAAGAGCCAGTAAGTTATATGGTGAACCAGACAGGAACCATTCAAAGGAGGAAGGCTTTGCCAGAGAAAGCCATTGCTGCCCTGTGGGAATATGGACCTGCTGTTGCCAAATCTTCCTTTTATCAAGAAAAAAGTGGCAAGTATGGAGTTTGATATGAACTGTAATTATTTTTACAACAAAATCCCTCTTCAGATCGTCTTGAGTTCTTAGATCACTACTTAGCAACCTCCAATAGCCTATAACTTATTATAAAGTTCTGAAGCACTTAACAAAGGGAAAAAAGTAAGGAGAAGGAAGGCAAATGCTTATTTCAAGTCCTCCAGACCTCTGTTCCTTGCTCAGGAAAGCACTCTGTGGTTCTATTTGAATAGACCCCTTTTTAAGCCTAATCAGCATCTACTAACCCTATAAATCTGTCTGTTTCTTTGAGGAATGCTTTACTTCTTCTTGGAAGACTGAGTACATTTTACTGCTGCCAAGAATCTCTATGATATTTCAAAGATATTATTTTCTGCCTTTCTTGTTGCTTTTGCAAGTTTGTTTATGCTACCATAAACATGAACATGGGACAAAAGAACCTGTTTAGATAAAGTTCAGCCCACTTGAGCTAAATCTGGACTATTATAAATAATACTGCAAATAAATACCATAAATAATGTCATTTCATCCTTGAGATGGAAGAAGGGGGCGTGGTGCTGGGTGTGCTTGAGTGACAGCTCAATCTCTGCATCGGTTTATTAGTTTCCTGTGGGTTACCTCATGGTAAAGCAGAATGGTTTTGGAGAAGAAAGAGGTCTCAAAATTTAACTAGGGGTTTTTGAAGTATGCAGTTACTTGCACAATCATTAATAATATTTTTAATTTTAATTGTCCACTCTGCTAAATTAGAATACAAGATAAAACTAAACACAAGAGAACAAAAAAAGTACAAAGTCCTTTAAAGAAAGCGTATAGTAGAAAAATGAGTAAAATCAGATGGAGATAGGAATTGAGGGATCATTACCTTGAGGCAGGAGGTGTTATGAATTCAGGGATCATTACTTTGAAGTGGGGAAAGGGAGAAAGAAAGAGTTGAGAAAAAGAAAATGTGAGATTGTTGATACTAAGGCACTGACAAACTGTTCAGTCAAAAATGTGCCCACCCATCTACAAGGCTGTAAAAACATCCATTTCAGAGGTGGGAGAAGGATTTCGATGATTAGGCTCATACTGGAATGTATGTCTTCTCCTCCTGGGCTCTGAATGAACCAACCTTAGCCAGGAAGCATTAAATGATTTAATTGTTCAAGTCATCAACAGGAATTTCTTGAGGCCTTATAGGTTCCCAGCACAATGCCTGGCACTCAATGTTAAAAACAAAACAAAGCAAAACAAAACAAACAAGAAAACAAAAAATATGGGGTATAGTCTTTCTCTCTAAGGTATTTGCAAGTTACTTATATGTAGTTATCTCTTACTGATAAGAAGCAAGGGAATTAGTATAAATCACACGTGCAAGAGAGGAATAGTCAGCTATGGCTTTTATCCTTAGCATTACTGTGTTTAGAAATCTTGTTAGCTATAGTAAGAGGTAGATGTATGTGGAGGGGCGGGAGAGGGCAGTGGTGGTGGTGGTGGTATTCGGGAAGGGGGCCTTTTAAATTAGGAAAATTGCAAAGATCATAGAGAAGGAAATTTGTGGGTTTGTGTTATTATTTTGGTGTGACAGAGTTGAAGTCTCTCAACTCAGTCCTTTCCTTCCAAAACAATGGAAGTAGATGAACAGCTAGTCTTGCAAAAGCATGGAACAAGCCAGAGAGAGAAGGCAGACCAATTGTTCTAAATAAGCAGTTCAGTCACAAAGACAGGGACACATGATGGTCCAGGGTGACCAAGACTGTCAATGAGAGAAGTGAGAGATGGTGTGATCTAGGTAATGGTGACCTTGTGATTGTGTGATCAGGAGAGCGGATTTAAGATGATTTGAGATCTGTCATTAGGGGGCAGATAGAGAAAGAAAACAAACTGCTTGGCTAGTAGTTACAGAACCACACATGGGAACAAGTGAAGAGGAAACATGAAATATCACATTTCCTCACTGTAAATGGATATCAGGAATCAAAAATATGGAAAAGAAAAACCAGAAATACAATGAACGTGACCCAGAGTTGGGGAAAAAACCCCAGCAATGACAGTAGAGATAGGGACCAAAAGAGGTTTCTCTGCTTAGAACGGAAAACTCTTGGCATAAAATAGCTAGAATGGAGTAGAGTCACAGGGATGCTGTAATACCTGCAGTATGAATGGAGATGAACAGGCACACTGAAGTAGACAGACCAAGTCATGGGAGACTGCTACAGTGAAAGAGTGGGGCCGGGCTGAATACAACAGCCAGTAGAGAAAGTGAGAGAGGACAGACTACAGAAGACCTGAATCTCTAGTCTGCCCCTACCCCTTGCCCATATCTCTTCCTTACTTAGTTCCTTTGTGATGCATATTGCTCTCTTCTAACATCCTGCATTTCTTTTTCTCTTCAAGAGTGTGTAGAGTCCTTTGGGAAGTGGGTATATTTAGAGTTGGAATTGCACAATATTTGCATAGGTTTCCTGTGTAATCTAGCATTGCCTTATTTATTTGCGTTGTATTGCAGAAAGAAAGAAAAAAAAAAAAAAAAAAAAAAAAAAAAAAAGCATGTAACTCTGGCTAGTATCCTTATGCCAGAAAATTTGATCAGATTCTAAGTGTGGGGAGCTGTAAGCCTCAGACTTGCCAAAGGCCCAGAAGATCACTAGATAAAATACCCCCTAGACATAGAGCAGAGCTTACAGACCTTTACTTCCTCTACTGGGATAGGACTAGTGTGAACATGGCGGGGGCATTAACTTGCAGAGGACTATGAACGATATTGCAACATGGAGAGGCTGAGCCTGCATCAACTTTCATCAAAGCTTCCTCCTTTGAGCCACATACCACGAGATCAATACATTTTGGTAAAATTCCAAAATCAAAATCAGCCTCTTTGTTCCATACATTGCATCCAGTTGGCCCCCCTAGAACAATTGGAAGCACCAGGCATTGATCAACCTAGTTCTTGGCTATAGGATCCCTAGCAAATCCCCACTAGAAAGATGCTGGCAAATAAACTTCTGGAGCTATAGCTATACTTACCTGGAATGTCGGTGGCTTTAGTAAAACTGTGTACACTTTTACTTCACAGGCTGCTTTGGTTATTTTTAAATGATGTCTTTATTTCTCAGCTCCCAAATAAGAAATACTTTTGTACAATATTTAGGGTAGTAATAGAGGAACTCATAAGGAGTCAACATATAATTCAGTCATAATAATGTTGTTAACTAAGACCTTCTGAGTCCTAGAAGGGACAGTTTATAAAATTGATGTCTCTATAGATATTATCTTTGATTAAAACTACCTCTATTTACCAGGGAGAGGAGGTGAGTAGCTGGGGTGGGGCAGGGAGATTTTTAAATGTGTGCATAGGAATATGAATTAATAACGCTTCAACGGTACTGTGGGCAGTCAAATCTGGTTACTAGCAAGTCAAAATCTTGAAATCACTGGCTGCCCCATAGTGGGTTCAGCACAGGATAAAAACGTCAAGAGTAGTCAGTGACGAGACCAAAGAAATGTAGGTGAAACCAGGTGACCCACTTGGACTGAGGTTGGATGCTCAAGGATTCCAACATCAACAAAATTCAATCTTGGGTTTAATTGAGTGTGAAGAATCAAATTCAGTAATGAGACCAACTTGAACTGAAAGAAAATTCAGGTACAGAAACTTATTTTTTAACAAGCATTGCAGAGCCATCAGTTCAGTTTCCTGCAGTTGCCCTTGGACATGACTCACAGGAGCATTATTTTTAGTGAGGACTGGATCTCCTAGCCCTCTCCTCCTTCTCCTCACATCTTTGAAGGTTTCTACATCGTACACTAGTGCACTTACTCATAGCCCTTCTTCAGAGGAATCTCTTATAACTCATGCATTTGGGGCTCTTCATTACACTGAAATATGAAATATTATACATTTTAGTACAATTATAATTCTTTTAAATTATTATTGAGGCCGAGTTGGCACCCCTGCCTCCCTCTTCACACCTCACCTCTATGTGCCATCTCACATACCTTTTAACAAGTCACACAAAAAGTTTGCCAAGCACATCCATAGTGTCAGAATATTAAGGAAGAATGTTTTCCCTAATTAAGAAGAGAAAATTGTTTTAAAACACATTAACGCAACATTAATATGCTTCCTACAACTGCAAATATTAACTCATGTTGAAAGGAAAATAAGCGAAGGCACTTTTGAATTGGAGAACGGTAAACTCCCAAAATCAATTGATCACAGACAGGATTCATCGAGGGCCCTGGACAGCTACTTGGCCCAATCCCCTTTCCTCCCTTGATGCAGAACTCCATGTTTGATGTCTCTTAGCCAGTGGCTGGCACTGACCTGCAGTTGTTTTAGTTCAGTGCTCTATACAACTTTTAAATAAAGCATTTAGGGTTTCAGTTTTTTTATCTTGAGTTTT
The DNA here is from genome assembly GCF_030028045.1 of Hippopotamus amphibius kiboko. Classification (NCBI taxonomy): domain Eukaryota; kingdom Metazoa; phylum Chordata; class Mammalia; order Artiodactyla; family Hippopotamidae; genus Hippopotamus; species Hippopotamus amphibius. Next base: position 189,389,233 of record NC_080187.1, on the reverse strand, counting down.
CCTGTGTTATAGATTGGCTCATTCATACATTTTTCCATTTAACTGGTTATAGTGTGGCATGTAATTCTTTGAGGGGTGTGTGTGTGTGTGTGTGTGTGTGTGTGTGTAAGCTTCCCATGCCATCATACAGTGCTTGGTGGCATGGTCCACTTCTTAACCCACCCCAATTTCCCAACAGTAGCAAAGGGTAATGGTGATGTTATACATAGCCATGATGCTGAAGCCAGGCATCAGTGCTCTGGGTTTGAATCTTGAGTCCACTGCTTGCTAGATTTGTAACCTCCAGAGGTTATTCACCTTCAGTTTTCTCATTACTTGTGATGAGTAAACCTTTTAACCTTAAACAATGACTGACACTATTAGGGTGAAGTAAGCAAGGTACTTGCATGGGGTGCAGAATTTAAGGGGCCACCAAAAACCTCAGTAATCAAGATAAATAACAGTTTAATGTTTTAAAAACTCAAAAGATCAGCGGTGATTGCTTAACTTGTTAATTTGAGTCCGCAGTTGAATCCTCAGGATCCACAGTTTTTTCAGAGTCTGAAAGAGAGTAATCCTGACTCAGGCATTTATAGCCACCTTGCAAAGCACATACATTCATCAGCCCTGGGAGCACTGGTAGCTACTAAAAGTAAAAGGTCACCCACACAGTTATTAAGTCAGTGGTTCCATGTAGACCTTAGCCACATGTGGCATCACTGGGGATGCTCAAACATATGTATTTCTTTTGACCCTCCTTTAATATTAGTGCATACAGATAAATCCTAGGCTGCTTCCTTGCAATTGTGCTTGCCTTTTCTTGTTTGTAAATGAAACCATATAGAATTTCACCCTGGAAATTTTTCTAAGTATTCCTTCCCAAGACAATATTAAATCACAGACAATGATAGCTGGAGGCACTGTGACCTCTGAGCACATATCAAAAATCCTGAATCATCAATTGGCAATAGCACATCAGCAGGTTCTCTCATAGCTTTGTGACATTAGAATGTATTACTGTTTGGAATATAAGAATGCCCCCTACCTCCTTCCTCCTCCCCAAGACAGGCTGCCTTTTCCCCTCTCCCTTCTTCAAGGAAAATTAAATGAAGACAGCTAACGAGCAGTTTTATTTTCTTTCAGCAAAGGTCAGCAATCCCACAGCAGCAAATTAATCCCAATTAGTAATGATATTTTGTCTTGATAAATGATGACACATTTGATTTACTGCGTTTCCAGGATGCAGGCAGCAAATGTTAATGATTTGGTTTGCTGGGAATTTATACTCTTGCTCATTTCCCATTTGCTGATCAGTTGCGGCTCGTGAAGACTTGGCTGCTTCAACTAATGAACTGAGGGCCCCGCAGGAATAATGGTGTGTTCTGCAGGCTTAATTTTTTTTCATGCCATCTGTAGAAATGCAGGTTCCTTTTAGAAAATATCTCTGGCAGCCAGGAAAGAGTGATTATGATCATATCAATGTCACTTGTAATTTGTTTTTCACTTGTTTAATGGCATCCCCAATAAATGAAGCTTTCTGTAGAGAACACAACTAATTATAGCAAATTCAGCATTTGTGTGTGTGTGTGTTTAAGAAGAAAAGAATTCATGAATAGAAACATACCTAGTCTTTCCTCATTTCCTTAAAATATTCTGATAACAGTGATACAGTTTACATAATGATTTATCTGCCCAGCTGGTATGGTTTTAAATTAGACCAATGAGGATGTTTTCTTGAGGTCTTCATAACCCAACACGCTATCCTTTTGTTTGCAATAAATTCAGACATAAGTCAAATGGTTTCTCTTTTCCACCCCCCTGGTTCCTGCTGAGATTATTCAGTACTTTGGGGATTGCTAGAGGCACTTTGACTCCTCACAAAAGCTCCCAGGGCTGTCCCTTGAGGCTGTGCAAATCAGGCTGTGAGCCGTTCTAGGACCAGCACCTGCCTTCCAAGCATCACCAAAGATTCAAGCCAACAGGAAGCCCTGGGGAAGGTTAGCTTTTCCACCTCTGAAAGGCTGATTTGCCTTTCACACATCAGATATAAATCTTTGCTACAGAAAACTGCTGCAATTGGCTGCAACTCCAGGCAGGTTGGTCTCCTAGATGTTTACATGACACTGTGAAAATGAAATATGTGGGATCATTACCCATCATTTAAGAGCTGGAAATGTTAGAAGCCCTATTAGAATCTCCTTCAGGGGAGCGGATGTTTTCCGCTCATTCTTAATCATTGTTCTTAGCATCAACTAATATAAAATCAATAAACTTCACTCTTCTTGCTTAAGGGGACACTTGTTATTATGGTAAATTACTAGATCTACATTATGTATCTTCCATTCTTCTTTCCTTCCCTGAGGCTTCTGTTCCACCACTCTCTTCCTGACCCAATTGGTTTTTTACTCTGGGATGGAGTTGACATTTTCTGCTGTCTTTGGAATGCAAATGGTTGGTGACATTTGACTGTGGTTTCAAAGGCTGATAACTTGGACTCTTTAAGGAGAAGAATTCAAAAGATGTTTTTTTGCCAACTTGCCTATTTCAGTACTGTGCCCTGCTTTTCAGGGAGAGATGATTTTTTTTTTTCTTATTCTTCCCACAGTGTCCAGGAGAGCAGTATTTCCCTTTATTGGTCCAGGTCCTCTGGGAAGTAGACACCAAGATGAAATTAAATGTGCAAGGATTTTACAAGAGGAAATTCCTATGTGAAAAGGAATAGGGAGATAGCAAGAGGAGGATAGGAGCACCCTAGGTTATTATACCAGTGTTTTAAATTTTCTCTGTTAGTGAACATGACATAGGATTCGATTATCCTCCACCTTCACTACCGTACCTAAGTAAGGCAGCATATCCTAGTGCTACTTTCCAGGGGAGATACCACATATTCTAGAGGACAAGAGCAGCGATGAGGTTTGGGATTGAAAGGAGTAATAATCCTTTTAATCCTCAACCCTAGGTTTGGAGTAGAACTTTACATTTTACTAAAGCAGTTTCATGCACATTATTACTTTTGATTCTGACAACAAAACATGAAGTCAGTATTATTCTCATCAGTCAAAAATGCATAAGCTGAGTTAACCCATGAGAAAACATCAAAAACCCTATTGGGGGACATTTTACAAAATATTCTTCAAAAATGTTAAGGTCGTGAAAGACAAAGACTGGAGAAGATTAAAAGAGACTTGTAAGATTTGACAGTTAAATACAATCTAAGATCCTGGACTGGATCCTATACCAGATCACACACACACCACAAAAATTTTCCTCTAAAGGACGTTTTAGTATAATTGGAAAAATGTGATTTTTTTCTTAAGTTAGATCATTAATTTCCTTATTTTTAGAATTAATTTTTTGTGTGTAATAGAATGTTCTTGTTTGAAGGAAACACACTTGGAAGTATTTGGGTGTAAGCGGGCATCATGTCTGCAACCTACTCTCACATGGTTCAGAAAAAAGTTACATACATACACAGAATGATAAAGCAAATGTGATTTAGAAAAATTTAATATTTGGGGAATCTGGCTGAATTGTATACAGTGTGTGTCTATGGTCATTCTTTGTACTATTTTTGTAATTTTTTTCTAAGTGTGAACTTATTTTGAAATAATTTTAAAACTATACCCTAAAAAATGTGACATGAACAAGGCAGTTTCCATGACCCATTTTACAGGTGAGCAAATTTGGCTCAAGGAAAGTAAGTAAGTGCCTTAACTTAGTTTACGCAATAGATCAGTGTCCGGCTGAAAACCAATTCACACTCACCTCCAATCCCAGTGATGTTTTCACAAGTCAAACACATCATCCCTAAGTACAGGGAGCTGCAAAATGACTTGGCTGCAGAGTCTGCAGCTCTATCTCCCTAGTTTTTCTGTCGTAATACCTTAGGCTGCATGGCACACTATTGCATCTTAACATAGCTGACCCCCAGAGAGAGGGGCTTGTCCCTGTTGATGGTGAGATGTCTCAGTCCTAGATTCCATTGCCCTCACAATCCAAACTGTGGTCATTTAATTCATCTGTCTCTACCTGTAGATAATTCTGTTCTTGGTCAAGGGGAATTCTCAGACCCTTGGACTAGAAGATAAGTGTCATATCAGCCACGCTATTGGCCTTGCTCCAAACATGTACCTGAATACCAATACCTCTGTCATTGTTTTATCGCTTGAATTTAATTCCCCTCTTCATATTGAAGTTCTAACACGCCTTATTTCTCTATGCCTGAATCCCTGCCTTTGTTTTATGTCTGGTACCTTTTCTTTGTTTTCCAAAGGCCTTATTTACTCCAACAATCCTCATGGGGACTTAATTCCCATTCCCTAAAACCCAGTCACCAGGAATAGTTTGGCCTCCCTGGACCTGCCTGGAACTGCCTGGACCTTCTGCCCCTACAGTACATCTGATATATTAATTGGTATTTCAGGACCCAGACATCTCTTGCTTGGCTGTCTCCAGAAACCAAGTTTCATTATGATGGACTGCTATTCCCTGGGCTCCATGATAACCACAGAGCATAGTCCTTTTCAGTGTGACTCTCTTATTGGAAAATTGAATTTGCATCTGGTTCATTCCTCCTTTGAAGTCCAGCTTCACTCTGGCATATCCTCTAAAACCTTCCCTGGCCACCACTGTCCTTATTATACTCCCCATTCAAATAACTCAATATAAGCTCACCGATCCTGCATATTAGACATTACCATGGGTTGGTGGCATTCTTTTCCTACATAAAGCTTGTCCTCTGTCCTTCTATGGGCAACATGGTTAGAGGAAAACTAGGCTTAGGAGACAATTCTGCTCTTAACTGTGTTGTCTTGCACAAGACCTCTGGACCTCAGATTTCTAATCTATGAGTAGAGAGAGAGTTGGATTAGAGAGTCTCTAAGGTTTCTCAGCACAAAAATTCATGAAATTTTGGTCTATCCAGTGTCAGATAGTAAACATTCTAAAAGTATTTGATAATGTGATTCCTTTTTTTATCTTGATTGGCGTATAATCACTTTACAGCGTTGTGCAGTTTCTGCTGTACAACAAAGTGAATCAGCTATATGTATATGTATATCCCCATATCCTCTCCCTCTTGAGCCTCCCTCCCACCATTCCTATCTCACTCCTCTAGGTCCTCCTCACAAAACATCGAGCTGATTCCCTGTGCTCTGCAGCAGCTTCCCACTAGCTGTTTCACATTTGGTAGTGTATATATGTCAATGCTACTCTCTCATTTAGTCCCAGATTCCCCTTCCCGCTCTGTGCCCTCAAATCCGTTCTCTACATCTGCGTCTCTATTCCTGCCCTGCCACTAGGTTCATCATACCATTTTTCTAGATTCCATACATATGTGTTAGCCTTCGGTATTTGTTTTTCTCTTTCTGACTTAACTTCACTCTGTATGACAGACTCTAAGTCCATCCACCTCACTACAGATAACTCAATTTACCTCACAAGAAGCTTATTATTATCAGAAGGTCAGGCACTAGAGAGACTTCACTGAGCTGCCTTTCCAATTATGTTCCGAGAGGGTCTGACTTGGATATATCTTCCATCAAAGACAATAGAACCAGACCCTTCAAACAGCCAAGTGACAATTCAATCACATTTCTACTCCCCAACTGTGTTGAGACCTGACATCACAGTACATGACCCAGTAATAATGCAGGGTCGTGATGTGTGGCCAAATGTGCACTAAGGGATTTTTGGCCATGGTAACTGCAGTCGCTGTGCTGATATGACACAGTGGAGAATGGGAAGGTCTAATGCCATGTTTGATTGCATATTTACTCAAAATACTCTCTGTCCTTGTTACTCATAATGTGCTGCTAGAGAAACCACCAGCATTGGTATTAACCTATTAGAAATCTAGAATCTTGGGCCCTATCCCAGACCTACAAAATCAAACATTTTTTAAACTTTTTCTTAATTGAAGTATAGTTGATGTACAATATTATACGTTACAGGTATACAACATAGTGACTCACAATTTTTAAAGGTTATACTCTACAGTTATTACAAAACATTGGGTATATTCCCTGTGTTGTATAATACATCCTTGTAGCTTATTTATTTGTACATAATAGTTCATACCTCTTAATCTCCTACCCCTATCTTGCCCCTCCCCCTTCACCCTTCCCACTGGTAACCACTAGTTTGTTCTCTATATTTGTGAATCTATTTCTTTTTTGTTATGTTCACTTGTTTGCTTATTTTTTAGATTCCACTGATACATGATATCATACAGTATTTGTCTCTCTCTGTCTGACTTATTTCACTTAGCAAAATACCCTCCGAGTCAACCCATGTTGCTGCAAATGGCAAAATTTTGTTGTTTTTTATGGCTGGGTAGTATTCCATTGTGTGTGTGTGTGTGTGTGTGTGTGTGTGTGTGTCTTTTATTTTCTTCTTTATCTATTGATCTGTTGCTTCCATATCTTGGCAACTATAGATAATGCTGCTATGAACTTTGGGGTGCATGTGTGTTTCCAGATTAGTGTTTTCATTTTGGGGGGTGAACATATACCCGTGAGTGGAATTGCTAGGTCATATGGTAGCTGTATTTTTAGTTTTTTTGAGAAACCTCCATACTGTTTTCCACAGTGGCTGCACCAATTTACATTCGCACCAACAGTGTTCAAGCGTTCCCTTCTCTCCACATCCTCACTGGCATTTGTTATTTGTGTTCTTTTTGTTGATAAGCAATCTGACAGGTATGAGGTAATATCTCATTGTGGTTTTAATTTGCTTTCCTCTGTTGATTAGTGATGTTGAGCATCTTTTCATGTGCCTGTTGGCCATCTGTATGTCCTCTTTGGAAAAATGTCTACTCAGGTCTTCTGCTCATTTTTTAATTGGTTTGTTTGTTTTTTGATGCTGTGGTGTATGAGTTGTTTATGTATTTTGGCTATCAACCCCTTCCCAGTTGTATCATTTGCAAATATTTTCTCTGAAGTAAACTCTTTTAATGAAATGCCAAAGTCATGCATGTGTGCATTAAATTTTGAGATGCACTGCTCATCTTGACAGGAGAGAATCCATGTCTTGTGGGGCCTGAAATTTATACAACTTTGGAAACTATATGTACCAAACCTACATTCTCTTCACCATCTTTAGTACTCAAGACATATCCTGACCTTCCCCTGTTCCATCAGTGCAGAATCCTGCTAGAATGAGAAGTACGTTGTATCGAAGGAGTTAATGCATGGTGATGAATATATTTCCCCTCTTACATAATGATATTAATAGCTAATATTTAATGCGTACTTACTAAGTGTCTGAGAGCTATTTTAGGAACTGGATATGGATATGTCATTTCACTCCTATAGAAATGTTGAGAAATCAGGAGACCTCTTTTAGATTAACTCTAATCTTACATAGAGATAAGATTAGGTAACTCTCATAGTAAGTATCAGAGCAAAGATTAGAACACTAGGGATCTGATTCTAAGGCCTACATTCTTAAAGATTAGACCATACTGACTCTTGATGGTAAAATTAACATTTCAAGAGTCCTTTAGTCACCAACCAAAAAGAAAGAACGAACTCTGGGGAACTGAGATACTGTGATGTTGTAATAAAGCCTACATTTGGGGAGGGATAAGGGAAGTGTCTGCCTTTAGGCCTCTCCTATCTCATCCTGTAAAGCAGCTCTGTTATTCCACCAGCCCACAAGGCAGGCTCTGACAGTGGCTCTTTTATTAAGCATTTTAACTCACAATTTGATGCTGGATGCCCCCTTTTAGAGCTGACTGCAAAGCTCCAAGTGGGAGGGGAACTTTCAAAGAGCCAATAACAAATGAAGTATGTCATTGAGAATGTTTTTACTAGATTTTTCTGTAAGAAAATCCCTGATATTCTAATGTTTTTTCAATTCTTTACAACAAAAGCTAATGGAACTCATAAAAATAGTTTCCCTTTCTTCATTACTGTTTCAAAAGAGATAAGGAGACACATAAACTTTTCAAAAATATCCTCAAGCAACAACCAAAAAAAAAAAAAAATGAATAAAGTGCACATATAGAGAGTTGAAATTAACTTGTTTTGTTTTGGTGAAAAAGAAAATACTATTTAGTATATGTCATTTTCTTTCTCCTTTCTTCTGACCACCTTTTTAGGACTGCAGCCTGGACAATAGAATGTAAAATATCATCTAGATCTGAGTCTACTGTATCAGTGTCAGTGTGATGGGTATGGACATGTCTAAGCCGATTTTACTGGGCTGTACTGACTAGGAGGTACACCCCAGCCCAATGGCCCCGTGGCATGGCTCTTTATCACTGGCCTTCGTGACCTCAGTGGGAGGCTCCCTAGTTCCCTGGTCCTTCTGGATAACAATATTTGTGCTGTTCTTCAAGTCAACTCTCTAAAGAAAGAGTAAAGAAACCTTATTTAAACTACATTTTCATATTGCTTATATGATTCATAATCAAGTTTATGAAGACTAGGAAGGCAGAGATCAATGAAAAATAAAAGTGTCCCACCATTTTGACTTAGAAACACTAAAGAAGAATTAAATCTATCTGGATTTTGTGGACAGGTAGAGGGAGGGAATGGGGAAGGCAAGCTGTAAAGAGAAAGTGTATATTTTGCGTGGAAATTGAAAGCATGTTCACAAAAACTGCAGCTAGATAAGCAAAGGTTGTCTGAAAATACTGTTTCTAAATATAGCCTTAATCATATTGACATGGAAAAGAAATGACATAAAAAGTGATGAAATCAAAATAAGGCAATTTATGCCATGGAGAGACTTGAGCTATAATGATTTCTGAAACAGATGTTATAAAGAAAAAAAATTGCATAACTTTTTAACTGCACTGTTATATTTAAGAAAAATGAAAATTATGTAAAAGGCCTATGGCAAATTTGCAAGCTATCAAGAGCAAAGAGGTTAGTAAAGTAACTCTATTATATCTTAGTGCTAGACTTTTGGGGAAGCAAGTGTAGTTGAGTGATAATAGAGAGTGACTACCAAGGCTACCACTTCTTATTGGTAGAAGAATATTATGAGCTTTATGGAGTAGGAAATCAGAAAGTCATTCAACAGACTGGTGTTATTATCTTAGTTACTTAGATAAGAGGTCAATCTAGAAATCAAGTAATGATTTGGGATGTAAGTCAACAAGAAGCAGCACTGGGTTATTTTTAGAGTTAGGAGCAAGAAGCACACTAGCACATTATCTCTGCTAAATGACAGAGTTAAGACACTGGAATCTATGCTGACCTTCTGCAAGAACCAAAGCAGCTAATACAGACTCGAAGTAAAAAAGCAGCTGGACAGAAAATTCCTAGGAAGTTGTGAAGCGGTACAAGTGCAGTGTCTGTCTTCTGTGTTTTAGTTTGCTTTTATTATGGGCAGCATCAAAAATGAGCAAATAATATTAGCAGTTTTTGTTAAAGCAGAAACAAAATGTAAATTTGTTTAGGGGTAACTGATAATCGAGTTACTTAAATACATATAAATAGCACTATATATTTATTAAAACTATAATCTAAATTCTTAGGCAATATTTCATTGCCACCCTTATTTTTTAAAAAAGTAAAGAAATGTTTAAGCAAATAAAATTATTATTACAGAAGTCAAAAGTATCTAATAGCTTGTGCAAGTTGTAGCAATAGCCTAACTTGCTTCAGTAAGTCCATCTGTGTGAGCTTTATGTAAAAAGCACCCTTGATTCCTTTTTCCCTTTCATTCGCACCTATAATGGGATTGTGATTTTGTCAGTTCTTCTTCTTAAATAATTCCAGATTTTTATTTACTTATTTTTTATTAAAATCTTCACTTCATTGCTTTAGTTTAGGCTCTCATAATCACTTGCCTGGACTATTACATGATTGTCCAAAAAAAGGCTTTGCCTACATCAGTCCACCGGTAGACTAATACATCAGTGAAATGATGATTATAGGGCATGAATCCAAAGAACATAATGACTGTAATCATCTGTATTTTAGGCACATTGAAAAATAATTTAAAAAGTAAAACCACTTTGGAAAGCAATTTGGTAATTCCTTTAAATGTTAGAAATAAGTGACCATATATTCAGTAATCCCACTCCTAGGTATTTCCTCAAGGGAAACGAAAAAATATTGTATACACACAAAAACTTGTATACCAGTTTTAATAGTAGTGTCATTTATAATAACTAGAAAGTGGAAAATCCAAATGTCTGTCAACTGATAAATGTGGTATATCCATACAAGGGAATATTGTTCATCCATATAAAGGAATTAATTCTGATACTTGGTACAATATGGATGAACCTTAAAAACATGTAAGTGAAAGAAGCCAGTCAAAAAATACCACATATTGTATTATTTCATGTATATAAAATGTCCAGAATGGACAAAATTAAAGAGACAGAAAGTAGATTAGTGGTTATTTAGGGCTGGGAGAGAAATGTGGGAAGTGACTACTGATGTATATTGAATTTCTTTTGAGGGTGAAGAAAATGTTCTAAAATTATAATATATATATAGTGGTGTTGATTGCCCAACTCTGAATATACTAAAAATAACTAAACTTTATATTTTAAATGGATGAATTTTATGATGTTTGAATCATATCTCAGTAAAGCTGCTTAAAATAATAATAATAATCAATAGAGTTCTACTTAATATCTAGAACTTAGAAAGCTGAAAATTATCCTGCACTCAACAAGTAAAAGATGGATCAGCTACAAAATCACAATTTTTCTTCATTCTATAATAGCCCTGATGTCACCAAGCAACCAAGTAGCTTGAAATCCAAAGAAAGAAAGTGGTGGATGAGATGTGGCACTGACCCACTTGTGGCAGAAGAAGGGAGAAAGAAGTGCTCGATGCCATACAAGCAGGTAAAAGGAAATTAAAGTTTTATAGAAATGCCAAAGGCTAGATCATAGGTGCAAATATAAAATCTAAAAATGCAGAAGTCTAAGAGAGCATCTTGGAGAAAATATTTGCTACCTCGGGATAGGAAAAGATTTGTTAGAAATGATAACAAAGGCAAGACCCATAAAAGAAAAACTTGCTGAAGTGGACTGCATCAAAATGAAGGGCTCTCACTCTCTGTAAGACACTGGCAGAATAATGAACAGACAAGGCATGCATTGGGAGAAAATATTTGCAAGTCACATGTTTCACAATGGATTTGTATCCAGTGTATATAAAATCTTAAATCTCAATGAGAATAATCATAGTCATAAAACAGAATTTAGAATAATGGGTAAAAGACTTGAACTAACACATCAGGAACAAAGATAATGTAGCTGACAAATAGGCACACAGAAATATGCTCATTGTTTACAAACCACTCACCTATTTGAAAGGCTAAAGAAAAGAAAGAAAACTACAAAGTACTGGTGAGGATGAGGAACAGCTGGAACTTCATACATTTTTTGATGGGAATGCACAAATGCAACTTTGGAAAAGAGTTTGGAAAGTTCCTTAAAAAGTTAAATATACACTTATTATATAGTACCTCCAGGCCTAGGTATTTATCCAAATGAAATGAAAACATATCCACGCAGAAGTCTGCACAGGGATGTCTATGGACACTTCATTCATAATCACTCAAAACAGGAAACAATTCAAATATCTCTCAATGGGTGAATGGATAAACAAACTGTGGTATATCCGTACAATGGAATACTTCTCAGCAATAAAAAGAATGATATGCTGAACCAAGCAATAACATGAATAAATCCCTGTATGATTCCATTTATGTAACATTCTGGAAAAGGCAAACCTATAGGGACCCAAAAGAGAACAGTCATTACTATGGACTGTGGGTCAAGGGAGGGGTTAACTACTAATGGACGTGGAGGAAATTTTGAGGACGATGAAAATGGTCTGTATGCTGATTTTGGTGGCACGTACATGATTGTATACATTTGTCAAAAGTCACAGAACTATATACTACAAGGTACATTTTAATGCATCTAAATTTCAACTCAGTTTTAAAAAGTCATTATCAAATAGTCTTACTTTCAGAGCTCAGAACAAGAAAAATACTAAACTACAAATAAAATTTGTTAATTCTTATCCTTGCCCAAAATGGTAAAAGTCTTTTCTTTTCAGGAATGCATTAAAGTCCTTTCCTATTTACGCCTTGTCTACTTCTCCCTCCTACATTCCACCTATACCAGTGTTCATTTTTCCAAACATATTCTGCACTCATAGTTCCGTAATTTGATGAAGAATTTCAGTTTAATCAATCATACCATTTATCTCCGAGCACTTGAACAATCTATTTTATTTTATTCGTTTGTTTTTATTTTTGTTTGGAGACTATAAATAAATATGAATGTGACACAAGGTCAGTATTAATAGTAGTTTAATTAGACAGTTTTCTTTCTGGAAATTTTTAATAGATGCCTAGAAAAATGCCCTCTGTTACCAGCCAAAATAACTTCCTTGGTAATGCAAGAGTAGTTTAATTTGTCAGAGAAAGGAAAATGAACTAGAAGACATGGCAAATGGTTGATAGAATGGAAACTAGATATTTACTCAATAAATGTACATATTCTACCTGGCACTTCATTGGTAAGCCCTTGGCTTCGCAGATTTAATGTCCACAGTTTCAGTGATCCCAGGGTGTTTCCCTACCATTGCCACTATACTTGATTAATTTATTTTGTTGAATTGACCATCCCATGAGTTTGTTAGTATTAGTGAGTCATATATAGAAGTTAGCTTATCTGACCATTCCGCATATGCATCTGAGTAGAGCCATTTGGTTCCTTTTCTTTGTCACAGGTGCTTTTAATTTTGATGAAAAATTTTACAATACAACATTAAAAATGTGGAGTTTGTTTTTGTTTGCTTGTTTGCCTGTTTTTTAAAATCTGGGGTCAAATTGAGACCATTGTATTGGGGAAGCTAGTTCAAATAAATACTGTGGTGCATTGCCCAGACTCCTGCTTCTGCACAAAAAATATTGTTCTGACTCATTTACTGGGTGGCACAGAAGGTTACTAACTTTGAGTAGGACCAGACCAAAAAAGGACTATACAACAAGTCCAAGCTGTGGTACATATATTTCTATCAATTGGGCATGTAGCCTGACAGATCTTATGATATTAAATGGCAACTGTGATGGGAAAAAGTACTGTGTAGAATTTGCAGAAAATTCCAATAGGATAATCAGAATGTAGATTCTTGGTGTTCCGGAGCAAGGACATATCATCTGCAAAAAAGTGGAGCTCTTCTGATATGCTAGTAGATGCTTCTCAAGATGGAGCATCTGACCATGAAAGATCAACTGCCCATCATGAATCATTTCTGTGAGACCCTCCAAATCATAAGATGAGGAGAACACAGGAGGAGTCTGTCTTGAATTGGAAGTGGTATGTTTGGGATTTGGATATGAGCAGAGTGAGAATGCATAAGTAAACTGCGTAAGTAGATGGTCTGATCCCATGTTTTATACTACTGTTGCATGAGTGCATCTTCCTCAGCTCACATCTATGGCCTATATGGTAGCTCAATGACCAGCTGACAGAGAAGGGAAAAGTCCAGACTTGGTTTCTGAACAGATTGGCTTGGTATGTTAGCTTAAATCAAAAAGTGAAAGCTACTACACTAAACCTCACTCAGGACTGTCCCTGAAAGAACAATGAGGGAAAAATCCTCCCAGTCAACAGAGTTCTGGGCCATTCATCTGGTCAGCCACTTTGTTTGGATAGAGAAATGGCCCAAAATAAGAATGTCCACAATCTCATGGTCAGAGCCAAATAGCCTGATTGGTTAGGGGCCTTGAAAGAGAAATGTTAAAAGATCAAGGTCAGGGAGGTCTGAGGAATAGGCATAGGGAATGGACAAATAGGGTAGGTCCAACATGTAAGATCTTTATATCACATGTTAACTCACATCAGAAAGCATCCACCTACAAAAGAATCATAAAATATCTGAGCAAAGAGAATGGATCACCCAATTGCTGGCATGATGGGCTCATGAGTGGCAGTGGAGGCAGAGATGAAGCCTATGCATGGGCTTAATGACGTAGGCTTCAACTCACTGAGACAGATGTAGCTATAGCCACTGCTAAATGCCTCAGACTGCCAGCAACAGAGAACAACCATTCCAATATGGCACAATTCTTTGAGGAGACTGATCAGTCATTTGATGACAAATTGACCAGGTTGAGCACTTTCTACCCTGAAAGAGGTAGATTCATCATGACTGGGACTGACTAGGTTAAGTGTATAGGTTTGCCTTTTCTGCCCTCAGGACCTTGGCCAGCACAACTTTCAAGCATTAACAGAATATGTGATAGAAAGACACAGGATCCTTCACAGTATCATCTCTTAGGAGACCTGGAAGTGGCCAAATGGTTGTGGGACGTACAGTGAATCTTCACATACTGCAACCATCCACAAACTTCCAGCCTGAACGGTCACTGAGATAACCTCTTAAAAACCCTCCTCAGGCATCAGTTTAGAGATAATAATCTAATACTGTGGGACACCATCCTCCAGGGTATGGTAATTACCATAAATTAAGTGCTGTGTCCTCAGAGGTAGAATGTATGGGTCTGGGAACCAACACGTACGAGTAGGAGTAGCCCCACTTAATATCACCCTCATTGTTCTATTTAAGATATACTTTCCATCCCTATAAGATTTTAGGCTTTGTGCATCTAGAGAAACTGTTTCCAGATGGTGGTCACTTCCACCAGGCAATTTGATAAAGTCCCACTGAAATTTAAGCTTTGACTTCCACTCAGTAATCTGTACCAAAGACCATGAGGCAAGGAAAGAATTGCCATGCTGGCCAGGGTAAATGTCCTTTATCCTTAGGAGTTTGGTAGGTTTGGCACACAAGAGATTCTGGGGTACCTCTTATTGCTTCCATGCTCAGATTCAATAATAAATGAATAGTGCAGCAGTAATAGACTGAGAAGGGCGTGGTAACATGTGGGTCCCATCACACACTAGACAAGTCATTTAAAGCAGGAGAGGCACTAGCTGAGTGTGAGGGCAATCTAAATAGTATAGAAGAGGAGATAAGTGATAGCATTAGTTGTCCCTCCAAGACCAACATTAGTGGTGGGGGCTATAGTATTTAACACTAACCCATGAAATAAGAACAAGATAAATACTAGAGTAGTTGCTCTTGGATGGAAGGAATTACCTTGAGAAGCAAGTGGTGCTCTGTCCACATTCCCTCTTCAGTGCAAGGCGCTCATTTCCCAGCTAGTGTGACTTTCATCTGCCTCACTCACCAGGAATTGCTCTCAGCATCAAGCAACTGCTTATCCTAAGGTTACATTCCCTCTTGTGGGTGGCTGGCAACCAGTGCTTGGCTTCTGTGTTGATACAATTGCCTGAGTCCTCCCCGCTCAGTTTAAGAGAACTCCAAAGGGCTATTTTAGCTTTTCAGAGTGACCTCCCTGCCACCAACCTGTAGGCTCTACTGAGGTCTCAGATGCAGCCACATGGCAGGTCAGCTTCTCCTCATTCCCAATTCTGGCTTGGGTATTGGTGTATATCCTGTGAAAATTCGTCCCCAAACCCTCACTCAGTTCTCTGTCTCAAAGTCTGCTCAAGGAACACATTCTAAAATTACAGGCTTAATTACAGATTACATGTTTAATCATTAATCTCCATAAAAACTTGGCTGTGATGTGCCATCTAATCAAATCACTATGTCAGTGAAGAAGTTCATAGGAAGCAATAAAGATGCAGGTGATGACTGAGAGGTTGTCAATTGGGCGAGGGCAGTTTTGATCTTGCCTAATAGTACCATCTGATACCAACAATCTGAAATCTGTCAGGGATCGATGACTCAGAATAAACAACCTGACAACTTTACCTTGGATTTATTTAGGTGTTATTTTTCTTTGCATTTTTAGATGCAATTTTGGAAGTGGAAATAGTATACAGTACTGGCTGCTTTATTTAAAGTTCAGTGAGAGAGTGGCCTCCATCTGTGGAAATCTGTGCCTTCATTCCAAAATCAGATGGAGTAATTGGTAGATTGAAAAATAGGAAAAACTTTGGTAGGTCCCAGGAAATGTAAAATGTCATCCAGTCAATCTGTATCAGATTGAATACAGGTTGAAGCCAAATAAAGTTTGAAATACTTGCCTTGATGCCAAGTTTCAGTGTTAATCGAATATGAGCAAAGCACTGGAAAGAAATTTGGAAACAATGAAGAAGTAGAACTCTCTATGTAGCAAGAGAGAATCCAGAGTTCCATGGAATCTGTGAAAGACCCTCTGTCAATCTAAAAAGAAAGTTGCTAGGGATAAGTTTTATAGTAAAAAGTGACCTTTATTTAGCAAATGTGAGAGGTGATTTCACATAAATATTAGAAAGACTTGACAGAGAAATGAAGGGCACTTAGTGCATATCTTGTCATAGGATGTAATGGATTACAATTATGGTACAAAAGGATTCTTAACTCATAGATTTCATGTCAGATATGGTTTTTAAGAACAGTTTTTAAACCTGAAGGGGGCACAAATATATTGGACTGAAACTGGAGGTTAGTCTCTTGGAAGAAATGTCTATTTGAATGAGATTGGCTGATATCAGTGTGTAAAATGAAAAACCAGAAGCATTTTATTGTTATCATAACATTGGACAAGACCAGGGGTCAGGAACTTTCCTAAGTCACCTTGTCAGTGCTGCTAAGTCTAAAATTGACATACAAGGCTCTCAGGAAGTAAACTGGAGCATAGAGCATAGTGGAAATTATAGGCAATTTTTATTGCCTAAGCATGATTTTTTTCTTCCGTGTAAAATTGTATTGCTACAAAACCATGTGACTGTGATTCCTCATTTTCATCTACAGTAAGATGAAAATGAACTGGGCTTTCTCAGCACTATGTAAAAAGGGGAAAAAAGAATGCTTTTCTTTCATTTCCCACAGAGTACTTGGGAAATGGGCAACAAAAATAGAGTACATATTATATCATCCTTGTATCAAGATGTCTTTGGCTATAAGAAATAGATTATCAAATTGAAGTTGGTTTAACAAAGAAAAAATTGTATCTGAGAAGTCTGGGGTAGGGCAATTCCGAGGTTAATTCAATTCACTGTGTCAGAGATATGGGTCAGGTTTTTCACTGTGATTTCCTTGGCTTTCCATCGTTCTTCTCTATTCTCTATCTTTCTTAGAGTCTATGAAGTGATTACACTCAGGGCTACAAGATACCCCCTTTAGCTCTAAGCTTCAAATCCTCATGAAGCAGAACCTAAAGTCAGGAACTAGGCTGGTTCTTCCATTATGTCTCTATTTAAGAAATAGGAAAACTTCCCAAGAAGCTTCCCATATGCACTTCTCCTTATATTTCATAGGCCAGGGTTGTATCACTCACTTATGCCTAGGCACATGATTGGAAAGGTAAGTGGAATGTTCATTGTTGGCCTGTATCATTCAGGCTGTAGGTCTTAGAAGGCGCCAGGGAACCTAGGAAAAACTGGTATCTAGCAAAATTGGTGCTAGTAGTATAGAAATGGGAGGTGTTTTTATACTACCTGGGTAGGAGGAAAGAATTCTGCCATAATCTTCAAATTAGTTGGTATTATGGGCTGAATTATGTCCTCCCAAAATTCACATGTTGAAGTCCTAATCTCAGAACGTGACTACATTTAGAGACAGGGCCTTTAAAGAAGTCATTACAGTTAAGTGAGATCATTGGGTTGAGCACTAATTAGCCTCCTTATAAGGAGAGGAAATTAGGACACAGAGACACAGACACAGAGGGAAGACATGTGAAGACAGGGAGAAGATGGCCATCTACAAGCTAAGGATAGAGGCCTCAGAAGAAATCAACCCTGCCAACACCTCGATCTTAGACTCCTATTCTCCAGAATTGCGAGAAAATAAATTTCTGTTGTTTAAACTACCCAGTCTCTGATACTTTGTTATGGCAGCTCTAGCAATCTAACACAGTTGATATCCTACTTAAGGTTCTACTGCCCTTTTTCTAGTCTTAATCCTATGAAATCTTAATGAAACTAAAATGTTAGTTTCAGAAGACTTAATTTTACTTAGTGTCTTCATTTCTCACATGGGATGGTAAATAACATTTTCTTCAAATTAGTCTCAGACCCAGAACATTCAGGTAGTTTTATGGAAAATATTGCAATAAGTTGTTCTAACTGTAGCTTAAATTCTAACTTGGTGCTATGCCAGAATCTGTTGCCTTTATGCACGTAAGAAAACATAATTAGGAATTCACAATATATTTACAGAGTGTGTTACAGGAACTTTTTCTATTATTTCAGAATTTGAGTGAGTTGCTAAAGCTGAAGACAGTGAATGTTGATTTTGTTAAGACTGCACTTTTCCCCTATTTATTTTTATAAACTTTTAATTGAAGTACATGAAACGCATAGGAAAGTACGCAAATTATAAATGTACACATTGCTGAATTTTACCTACTGAGCATACCTGGATAGATATGTTCATACCTACCCATCTAGCTAAAAAAGAATATTTTGAGCACCCAGGAGTGCCTCAAACCCTCTTCCAGTTTTACCTAACACCCAAGTGTAACCACTGGATTGACATCTAACACTGGAAATTATATTTGGATATTTTAACTTAATAACAATATAATTCCATAATATATATTCTTCTGATTCTCCTTTCTTTTTTCTAAAAGTGTATATAGTTTTCTACTATGCCAATACCTCACAATGTATTTATCCCTTCTAATGTAGGTGAACGTTGGACTATTTTGAACAGTGGTAGTATGACAATTCTGGTAAAAATATTTTGGTAAAAAAAGAAATTAAATTTCTCTTGGGGGATACCTAGAAGTAAAATTACTGGGCCATAGGGTATATCTTCAGCTTTAGTAAATGCTGAAAAACAGTTTTCCAATTTGTTTGTACCAACTTATACTCCCACCAGCAGTATTATGAGAGTTTCAGTTGTACATCTTCAACTCTTGGTATCTTCTATCTTTTTCTCTTCAAACATTCTGGTAACACATAATGGTAAGCATTATAGTTTTAATGTGCGTTTCTGTAGTGACTAATGAAGTTGAACACTCTTCCTTGTGTTCATTGGCAATTTGGATAGACTCTTGAGTACTTCTTGAAATTTTTTTTTTGGCCAGTTTTTAAAATGAATTGCCTATATTTTATTGCTTTGTAGATTTTTTTTTTCTTTCCATATTCTGGGTATGAATTCTTCATTGGTATTTGTATTGAAAATATCTTCCTTCTTACATTCTATACCTTATATTTTCATTCTTTTAATAGTGTTTTTTTTTGAAGAAGAAAAGTTTTTAATTTTGATATGGCCAAGTCTTTTTAAATTTTTGATTAGACTACATTTTATCTTTACCTACTTCAAGATCATAAAGATGTTCTATTTTTCCCACTAAATGCTTATTTGTTTTACCTTTTACATTTATATCTGTAATCCATTTGGAGTTAAATTTTGTGTATACTGTGAATAGAAATGCATTGTTTGTTTATACATGAGTATACAGTAATCCCAGAACAATTTAGTGAACAGCAAATTCTTTTTGTACTCAGCAATGTCAGTTTTGACATGAAGCAGATTACAATATTTGTGTATCTGGACACTATTCTGTTGCATTGGTCTATTGGTCTGCTATAATTCACAATATACTTTTTTAATTGGAATATCTATATAATAGGTCTGAACAGTTAATGTTATGAATATTCCAGATTTTGGTTCTTATGAATAAAGCTGTTATAAATACCCAAGTATATATCCTTTTATGTATGTAAGTTTTCATTTCTCTTGGGTAAATACTGTGAGTGAGTGTCTGGGTCATATAGTAAATTTATATTTATCTTTATATGAAACTGACACATTTATTCCTATGGAGCTATCCCATTTTGTGCCATTTTGCATTACCAGTAGTGAATGAGAATTCATGTTGCTTCACATTCTCACCAACACTTGGCATGATCAATCTTCGTAATTTGAGCTATTCTAGTGGGTGTGTATTGATATTGCATGTCACCTAAGTTACATTTTCTAACAGATGAGGTTGAACATGTATTAATGTGCATATTAGCCATTTTTGTAACTTTGTGATGTTTTTGTTCAAAAGTTTTTCCCAATTTTGGGGGGCTATCTTTTTTTTTATTGAAGTGTATAATTTTATTATGTAATGTGTTTTTATATATTAAAATATATATTTTAAGGCAAGTCTTAATTTAACCCAGGCAGTGCAATCTCCTTTCTTGTATACCTATGGTTTTATATATATATATATATATATATATATATATATATATATAAAATACATCTTTATTGGAGTATAATTGATTTACAGTGTTGTGTTAGTTTCTGCTGTACAGAGAGGGGTGGGATAGGGACGGTGGGAGGGAGGCTCAAGAGGGAGGAGATATGGGGATATATGTAATGTGTTTTGAAAATATTTTCCCAAGCATGTGGATTATCTTTTTTATGTTCTAAATAATGTTTTATGAACATCATAGTTTTTAATTTAATGAAGTCCAATATTTTTTATTTTATGGTTCAAGCTTTTTTGTCCTATCTAAAAGATCTCAGTCTTTCTCTTATATTTTCCTCTAAAAGTATTACTTTGTGGTATTTAAACATACCTGAATAATATATTTCAAGTCAACTTTGGCATATATAATAAGGTAAGGGTGGGTGTTCATTTATTTTACATATAGATATCCAGTTTTCTCAGCCCTTTTGTTGAAAATAATATACTTTACCCACTGAATGACCTTGAAACTTTTGTTGAACTTCAACTCAGTATGTATGTGTGGGCCCATTTTTAGACCACCATCTCTTATTACTGCAGTCCCATAGTAAACCTGGAAACCAGGTAGTGTAAGTCCTCCAACTTTTATCTATTTCAAAGTTATTTTGGCTATTCCAGATCCTTTGCATTTTCATGTAATTCCAGAATCAATTTGTCATTTTTCAGTAAAGAAATAAATAATGTTGGTTGTGATTTTTATTGGGGTTTGCTTTTAATCTAGGGATTTCTTTGTGGGGAGAATTGTCATCTTAAAAATATTGAGTGTTTTGATCCATGAGCATGGTATTAACCTTCATTTATTTAGGTCTTCTTCATTTCTCTCAGCAGTTGGCACTTTTCAGTTTATGTGTCATGTACTAAATGTATCTCTACGTATTTCAGGGGTATTCTTTGATGTTATTGTAAACAGTAATTTTAAATCAATTTCAATTATATAGACATACAGTTGCTTTTTTTCATAGATTAACTTTACCGCCTACAAGCTTACCAAACTCACTTCGGCATTTTGGTTGCTTCTTTGTGGATTCCTTAGGGTTTTCCAAATA
Source organism: Hippopotamus amphibius kiboko (assembly GCF_030028045.1). NCBI lineage: Eukaryota > Metazoa > Chordata > Mammalia > Artiodactyla > Hippopotamidae > Hippopotamus > Hippopotamus amphibius. The sequence goes on along the minus strand of NC_080187.1, from coordinate 189,368,012 downwards.
AATGATCATGCTGTTAGCAAATAAAGTCAATTTTACTTCTACTATTTCAACCTTAAATCCTTTTACTTCTTTTTCTCAACTATTGTACTAAATAAGATCACTAGTATTTTGTAGTTTTCTGTGTTTGCAGTGCAAATACCTTCAACATTCTTTCCCACAAATTCTAGCCAACGTTTTCTTCCTCAACCCAATTTCTGTCTCCTCAAATCATCAAGAATGATAGTTTCAATCTGGGTTCTTTTTACTGATCTATGGCCTAGAACCTGTCAGCAAACCGAGACAAGAGGGAAGGGGGCAGGGCACAACTTTTAAAAGAATGACATAGCCGTGGGACATGAAAAAAATTGGTTAGAACTAACTAGGTGCAAGATGGTGGATGAATCAACTTCCACTAGACCTTGAGTCTCATTGTATACCACTCATTGTAACATATCTGCTAAATGACACACCCACAGGTACCATAACAATTCCAAGGCAGACCATAAAAGGTCAAAAAGTGAGTGATGAACTGGTTTGCAAGGCAGAAACAGAGACACAGATGTAGAGAACAAACATATGAACACCAAGTGGGGAAAGCGGGGAGGGTTGGGGGGAATGAATTGGGAGATTGGGATTGCCATATATACATTACTAATAAGAAAAAAAAAACGAATTGTACACTCTAAATATATGCAGTTTATTGTCTGTTAACTGTATCTCAATAAAAGTTCTTAAAAAAAAAAAGTAGGTTATGGCCCAATTCCTGGAAATCTCCACCCCTTCCCCAAAATAGCTGGAATACTCCTCCCACTCATTACCCTATGAAATTACCCACCCCTATAAAAACTGACAGCTCCATACCCTGGTGCCTCTCTTGTCTTCCAAGATGGCCCACACTGTATCTATGGAATGTGTGTCTCCATGAATAAACCTTCTTCTCTTTACTATGGCTCACTATTGAATTCTTTCCTGTGCAAAGCCAAGAACCCACGCTCAGCGACCCTCCCAGGGACTTGCCTGAGACCTGGGATGTGACCATCCTCTCACTTCCCACTTTCTTGCCTACAACAAAACCAGTGCATTTATAGAGTTCATCTTGTTTGTTTGCTTTTTCTTAAGAATCACAGTTCTGCTCTGTCTAGTGTCTGAAAACTATTATTTCAAAATTTTTTTTTAATTTTTAAAAGTTTCTTTTTTTTGGATAGTAGGGTGTATTTAGTTGCTGTTACTCCAAATGGCCAGAAGCAAAATTCCCTTTGTGTGTCCTTGAAATTAAAGTATTTGCTGTAAAAAAGGCATTTACTTGGGTCTATTTTATTCATTATGGCAATTCCTTCCTTTTAATAAGACTCTTTAATGTATTTACATTTAGTGTAAACATTTATATGGTTGAATCTGTCTAGTTTCTAGCTATTTAATTTTTTATTTGTTTTCTGTTTGTCCTTTGTTTTATAACTCATTGTCTGTCTTCTTTTCAAGTATTTTTGGTATTCCATCCTTTCTCCTCTATTGGATTTAGCTATACCTTTGATATTTGGTACTTGGTTTTTAACATACAGTTATTATTAGGATTAAAATGTGTTTCCTTAATTTATAACTTTCTATATTGAATTTTATTATAGCACTATACATGTAACATAAGAATCTTATAATACTATAATTCAATTTTACCATCTTTTGTGCTATTCTTGTTCAGGTATTACTATGAACTACATACCATATGAATTTTTTGCTATAGTCAGTTGACTTAAAAGTATTTAAGTATTAAATGGTTTGTGGTTTACAATTATAGTAGAAGGAAGTGCTAAATTGCAGTTAGAGGTTAGTTTAAAAGGATACAATTCTTTTCCCATCCAAATTATGGACCCACAGAAGTGTATCAAAGGGCTTCTTGGGGGTTTGTAGGCACCAGGTAAAAATTTTTTCAAGTAGATGATTTCTAAACTCCTTTCTAATTAAAATGGTGTGCTGTAGGAGTGGCTTCTGGCTTCCTTTGTATATCATGGATAAATTAACATCTCTGATCAGATTTTTCTTGTCTGTATTTGGGGATCATCATAAAATCTACAAGGACTTTGTGAGGGAAAATGTGACAAGGCAAGCAATAGGTGTTTTGTAAAAATGTAAAGCTCTTTTTTAAATTCCAGGTATTATCAAGGAAAGCTAAGAGTAAATTGAGACATCTCCCTCCCATTCCCTGTATACCCAGATCTCAGATTCCTCAGATCTCAATGTCCCTTCCAAATTTTTGCAAAGAGCTTTGTGAACTATGGGAACAAAGCACTGGGTACTTTTGTTAAAGAATGCCATGTGTGTGGGGGCTGGGGGGGAGGGTGGTAGGTGAAATATGTGAAGGTGGTCAAAAGGTACAAACTTCCAGTTACAAGACAAATAATTCCTGGGGATGTGATGCACAATATAGTGATGGTAATTAACAATACATGTTGTATATTTGAAAGTTGTAAAGAAAGTAGGTCTTAAAAGTAAAGAAAAAATATTTAAGAACATAAAAACTGTCTTTCATATTTACTCACAGAGTGACCTTTTACAGTGATTTTTTTTTTTACCCTGTAGGCCCTTAATTCTATTAACTTGGAATTTCTTTCAGGTAAAAGCAGCTTTACTTATCATTTCTTATTGTATTTGTCTGCTAATAATAAATTCCCTAAGCTTCTATTTATCTAAAAATATCTTTATTTTGCCTTTTATTTTGTTTGTTTTTTAAGCTCTTTATTGGAATATAATTGCTTTACACACTTGTACCAGCTTTTGAGGTACACCAAAGTGAATCAGCTGTATTAATACATATATCCCCATATCCCCTCCCTCCTGCGACTCCCTCTCAGTCTCCCTGTCCTGGCCTTCTAAGGCATCACCCATCATCGAGTTGATCTACTTTGTTATACAGCAACTCCCCAGTAGTTCTCTATTTTACAGTTGGTAGTGTATATATGTCTATGCTACTCTCTCACTTTGTCCCAGCTTCTCCTTCGCCCCCTGCACTCCCAACCCCGTGTCCTCCAGTCCATTCTCTGCATCTGCATCCTTCTTCTTGCCCTGTCACTGGGTTTATCAGTACCATTTTTCTTTTTTTTTTGGTTCTGTATATATGAGTTAGCATACAGTATTTGTTTTACTCTTTCTGGCATACTTCACTGTGTATGACAGACTCTAGCTCTATCCACCTCATTACATATAGCTCCATTTCATTCCCTTTTTTTTTTTTTTTTTTTTTAACTGCAAACGCTTTAATCAAGTGGCTTTCTTCACATACCATGAAAGCATTTTGAAACATTCAAGTAAAAAAAAAAAATCCCTTATTTTCTGAAAATATAACCTCTTAAATACCAAGGACGCTGCCAGACCAAGTCCGATCAAGCAACAAGGCACAATAAGAAGCTTAAAATAGGTAAGGATTAAGTTACATTTGTATGAATAAGCTCATTTTTGCTGTTCGGGTCTCAATCCTTAAATGATCCTATCTCATGCACGGAAGGTGTCTCCTCCTTAAATTATACATTCATATTCTCAGTGTGAGTCCCAATGAGCCCCAAAATGTCCCCGGGGCTCACCAACCTTTGGAAATAACCACATCAATAAAAATAATTCAAAGTTTGCTCGCCCATTGTCCCCACCTGCAGGGCTTTCCCCTCACCCCAGCCAGGTGCTCCCCAGACGCCCTGGATGCGTCTCACATGAGGATGGGAAGTCTGCACCTGCTCCCTCCACAAGAGCACAGGTGCTGCCCCACTACTGGCACCTTCTGAGAGGATGCGATTCCCAGATGCTGTTCTTGTCCCAGGGCTATCCTCAGGCTCCCAGATCTGCAAAACACAACAGCTGCCAAAAGATGCACATCCCCTTCAGGCCTCTCAGGTCTGAGCCACGCTGGTTCCTTGGAAATAAAATCCTCCATAAATTGGCCACCACCTACTTTTTCAAACTTTTCGCTAATTATTTCCATTTCCAGCCCTCCTTCCTGGACTTATCAGTCTGTTTCTTGCCCTTCAAACATGTCTTTCACTTCGAGATAATGCTACTTGTTGGCAGGTTGTTCTCCTCCAAGTGATGATTCCGGGATTCAGGATCCTTCCATCTTGCGGCCCTACCATCCTTAACATGTGGTTTCCGGGGTCACTCCTCAGTGAAAGCAGGTCTCTGAGAAGCTGGAGATGCACTTTACTTAGGTCTTCTTCAGCTAGTTCATATTGCTTTAAACAACAGTAGAAGTAGGCTCTGTTAAAATATACTGCAGCCCAAAATGGACAGCTTTCAACTACAGATGAAAAATCTTCTTTCGCTTCTTCATATCTCTTTAATATTGTATTTACAATAGCTCGATTCATGGTAGCATACTCATTTTCTGGATCAAACTTTAAAGCCTTTGAGAAGTAGTCACCAGCTCCACACTAGCCGTCACCTCCATTTCACTACTTCTCTTCACAGAAGACTTTCTTGAACTAGCTGGGCTGCCTCTAATTTTTCACCTCACATTTTCTCCATGAACCTTTCCACTCAAGGCTCTGATGCCATTGCGACTCCAAGAATGTTCTTGCCAGAGTCATCAGTGACTTTCTCCATCCTCCTTTTCCTTGACTTCTCAGCAGCATTTGACACAGGACACATTTCCCTTCTTAAAACAATTTACTCTTGAGTTGATATCTTCATTCCCTTTTATGGCTGAGTAATATTCCATTGTATATATGTGCCACATCTTTATTCATTCATCTGCTGATGGGCATTTAGGTTGCTTCCATGTCCTGGCTATTGTAAATAGTGCTGCAATGAACATTATGGTACATGTTTCCTTTTGGATTATGGTTTCCTCAGGGTGTATGCCCAGTAGTGGAATCGCTGGATCATATGGTTGTTCTATTTTCAGTTTTTTAAGGAAACTCCAAACTGTTTCCATAGTGGCTGTACCAACTTACATTCCCACCAACAGTGCAGGAGAGTTCCCTTTTCTCCACACCATCTCCAACATTTACTGTTTCCAAATTTTTTGATGATGGCCATTCTGACCAGTGTGAGGTGATACCTCGTTGTGGCTTTGACTTGCATTTCTCTAATGATTCATGATGTTGAGCATCTTTTCATGTGTTTGTTGGCCATCTGTATGTCTTCTTTGGAGAAATGTCCATTTTGGTTTTCTGCCCATTTGTGGATTGGGTTATTTGCTTTTTTGGTATGAAGCTGCATGAACTGCTTGTATATTTTGGAGATTAATCCTTTGTTCGTTGCTTTGTTGGCAAGTATTTTCTCTCATTCTGAGGGTTGTCTTCTTGTCTTGTTTATGGTTTCTTTTGCTGTACAAAAGCTTTTAAGTTTCATTAGGTCCCATGTGTTTATTCTTGATTTTACTTCCATGATTCTAGGAGGTGGGTCAAAAAGAATCTTGCTTTGATGTATGCCATAGAGTGTTCTGCTTATGTTTTCCTCTAGGAATTTTATACTGTCTGGCCTTACATTTAGGTCTTTGATACATTTTGAGTTTATTTTTGTGTATGGTGTTAGGAAGTGTTCTAATTTCATTCTTTTGTGGGTTGCTGTCCCATTTTCCCAGCACCACTTATTGAAGAGGCTGTCTTTTTTCCGCTGTATATTCTTGCCTGCTTTGTCAGAGATAAGGTGCCCATATATGCTTGAGTTTATTTGTGAGATCTCTATTCTGTTCCATTGATCTTCCTTTCTATTTTTGTGCCAGTACCATACTGTCTTGATCACTGTGGCCTTGTAGTATAGTTTGAGGTCAGGAAGCCTAATTCTACCAACTCCATCTTTCCTTCTCAAGATTGCTTTGGCTATTCAGGGGCTTTTGTGTTTCCATACAAATTGTAAGATTACTTGCTCTAGTTCTTTGAAAAATGCCGTTTGTAATTTGATAGGGATTGCATTGAATCTGTAAATTGCTTTGGGTAGGGTAGTCATTTTCACAATGTTGATTCTTCCAATCCAAGAACATGGTATGTTTCTCCATCTGTTTGTGTCGTCTTTGATTTCTTTCATCAGTGTCTTATAGTTTTCTGCATACAGATCATTTGCCTCTTGAGGCAGGTTTATTCCTAGGTATTTTATTCTTCTGGTTGCAATGGTAAATGGGAGAGTTTCCTTAATTTCTCTTTCTGCTTTTTCATTGTTACTGTATAGGAATGCAAGAGATTTCTGCTCATTAATTTTGTATCCTGCTACTTTACTAAATGCATCAATTAGTGCTAGCAGTTTTCTGGTAGAATCTTTAGGGTTTTCTATGTATAATATCAGGTCATCTGCAAAGAGTGATGATTTTACTTCTTCTTTTCCAATTTAGATTCCTCTTATTTCATTTTCTTCTCTGATTGCTGTGGATAAAACTTTCAAAACTATGTTGAATACTCATGGTGAGAGTGGGCACCCTTGTCTTGTTCCTGTTCTTAGAAGGAATGTTTTCGGTTTTTCACCATTTAGAACAATGTTGGCTTTTGTTTTCTCCTCTATGGCTTTTATTATGTTGAGGTAATTTCCTCCTATGCCCAGTTTCTGGAGAGTTTTTATCATAAATGGATGTTGAAATTTGTCAAAAGCTTTTTCTGCATCTATTGAGATGATCATATGGCTTTTATCCTTCAATTTGTTGATGTGATGTATCACATTGATTGATTTGCGTATATTGAAGAATCCTTGCATCCCGGGGTTAAACCCCACTTGATCGTGGTGTATGATGTTTTTAATGTGCTGTTGGATTCTGTTAGCTAGTATTTTTTTTTTATTTTTTTTATTTTTTTATTTTTTTGGGGGTACACCAGGTTCAATCAACTGTTTTTATACACATATCCCCATATTCCCTCCCTTCCTTGATGCCCCCCCCTCGAGTCCCCCCCACCCTCCCTGCCCCAGTCCTCTAAGGCATCTTCCATCCTCGAGTTGGACTCCCTTTGTTATACAACAACTTCCCACTGACTCTTTTACAGTTGGTAGTATATATATGTCTGTGCTACTCTCTCGCTTCTTCTCAGTTTCCCCTTCACCCCCCACCCCCTCCCATACCTCGAGTTCTCCAGTCCATTCTCTGTATCTGCTTCCTTGTTCTTGTCACTGAGTTCATCAGTACCATTTTTAGATTCCGTATATGTGAGTTAGCATACAATATTTGTCCTTCTCTTTCTGACTTACTTCACTCTGTATGACAGATTGTAGTTCTATCCACCTCATTACATATAGCTCCATCTCATCCCTTTTTATAGCTGAGTAATATTCCATTGTATATATATGCCACATCTTCTGTATCCGTTCATTTGTTGATGGGCATTTAGGTTGCTTCCATGTCCTGGCTATTGTAAATAGTGCTGCAATAAACATTATGGTACAAGTTTCTTTTGGGATTATGGTTTTCTTTGGGTATATGCCCAGGAGTGGGATTACTGGATCATATGGTAGTTCTATTTGTAGTTTTTTAAGGAACCTCCAAATTGTTTTCCATAGTGGCTGTACCAACTTACAGTCCCACCAACAGTGCAGGAGAGTTCCCTTTTCTCCACACCCTCTCCAACATTTGTTGTTTCCAGACTTTGTGATGATGGCCATTCTGATTGGTGTGAGGTGATCCCTCATTGTGGCTTTGACTTGCATTTCTCTGATGATGAGTGATGTTGAGCATCTTTTCATGTGTTTGTTGGCCATCTGTATGTCTTCTTTGGAGAAATGTCTATTTAGGTCTTCTGCCCATTTGTGGATTGGGTTATTTGCTTTTTTGGTATGAAGCTGCATGAACTGCTTGTATATTTTGGAGGTTAATCCTTTGTCCGTTGTTTCATAGTCAATTATTTTTTCCCATTCTGAGGGTTGCCTTTTAGTCTTGTTTATGGTTTCTTTTGCTGTGCAAAAGCTTTTAAGTTTCATGAGGTCCCATTTGTTTATTCTTGATTTTATTTCCATGATTCTAGGAGGTGGGTCAAAAAGGATGTTGCTTTGATGTATGTCATAGAGTGTTCTGCCTATGTTTTCCTCTAGGAGTTTTATAGTGTCTGGCCTTACATGTAGGTCTTTAATCCATTTGGAGTTTCTTTTTGTGTATGGTGTTAGGAAGTGTTCTAATTTCATTCTTCTACATGTTGCTGTCCAATTTTCCCAGCACCACTTATTGAAGAGGCTGTCTTTTTTCCATTGTATACTCGTGCCTCCTTTGTCAAAGATAAGGTGCCCATATGTGTTTGGGCTTACTTCTGAGTTCTCTATTCTATTCCATTGATCATCCTTTCTATTTTTGTGCCAGTACCATACTGTCTTGATCACTATGGCCTTGTAGTATAGTTTGAAGTCAGGAAGCCTGATTCCACCAACTCCATTTTTCCTTCTCAAGATTGCATTGGCTATTCGGGGTCTTTTGCGTTTCCATACAAATCGTAAGATTTCTTGCTCTAGTTCTGTGAAGAATGCCATTGGTAATTTGATCGGGATTGCATTGAATCTGTAAATTGCTTTGGGTAGTACAGTCATTTTCACGATGTTGATTCTTCCAATCCAGGAACATGGTATGTCCCTCCATCTGTTTGTGTCGTCTTTGATTTCTTTCATCAATGTCTTAAAGTTTTCTGCATACAGATCTTTTGCCTCCTTAGGCAGGTTTATTCCTAGGTATTTTATTCTTTTTGTTGCAATGGTGAATGGGATTGTTTCCTTAATTTCTCTTTCTGCTCTTCTGTTGTTAGTGTATAGGAATGCAAGAGATTTCTGTGCATTAATTTTGTATCCTGCTACTTTACTAAACTCATCAATGAGTGCTAGCAGTTTTCTGGTAGAGTCTTTAGGGTTTTCTATATATAATATCATGTCATCTGCAAAGAGTGACAATTTGACTTCTTCTTTTCCAATTTGGATTCCTTTGATTTCTTTTTCTTCTCTGATTGCTGTGGATAAAACTTCCAAAACTATGTTGAATAACAGTGGAGAGAGTGCACACCCTTGTCTTGTTCCTGTTCTTAGAGGGAATTCTTCCAGTTTTTCTCCATTGAGAACAATGTTGGCTTTTGGTTTCTCATCTATGGCTTTTATTATGTTGAGGTAATTTCCTTCTATGCCCATTTTCTGGAGAGCTTTTATCATAAATGGATGTTGAACTTTGTCAAAAGCTTTTTCTGCATCTATTGAGATGATCATATGGTTTTTATCCTTCAATTTGTTGATATGATGTATCACGTTGATTGATTTGCGTATATTGAAGAATCCTTGCATCCCAGGGATAAACCCCACTTGATCATGGTGTATGATTTTTTTAATGTGCTGTTGGAGTCTGTTAGCTAGTATTTTGTTGAGGATTATTGCATCTATATTCATCAGTGATATTGGTCTGTAGTTTTCTTTTTTTGTGACATCTTTGCCTGGTTTTGGTATCAGGGTGATGGTAGCCTCGTAGAATGAGTTTGGGAGTGCTCCGCCTTCTGCAATATTTTGGAAGAGTTTAAGAAGGATAGGTGTTAACTCTTCTCGAAATGTTTGATAGAATTCACCTGTGAATCCATCTGGTCCTGGGCTTTTGTGTGTTGGGAGATTTTTAATCACTGCCTCAATTTCTCTACTTGTGATTGGCCTGTTCATGGTTTCTATTTCTTCCTGGTTCAGTCTTGGAAGATTGTATTTTTCTAAGAATGTATCCATTTCTTCCAGGTTATCCAATTGATTGGCATATAGTTGCTTATAGTAGTCTCTCATGATGTTTTGTATTTCTGAGGTGTCCGTTGTGACTTCTCCTTTTTCATTTCTAATTCTGTTGATTTGCATCTTCTCCCTTTTTTTCTTGATGAGTCTGGCTAATGGTTTATCAATTTTGTTAATCTTCTCAAAGAACCAGCTTTTAGTTTTATTTATTTTTCTTATGTTTTCTTTCCTTTCTTTTTCATTTATTTCTGCTCTGATCTTTATGATTTCTTTCCTCCTGCTTACTTTGGGGTTTCTTTGTTCTTCTTTCTCTAGTTGTTTGAGGTGTAAGGTTAGGTTGTTTATTCGATCATTTTCTTGTTTCTTAAGGTAGGACTGTATTGCTATAAACTTCCCTCTTAGAACTGCTTTTGCTGCGTCCCACAGGTTTTGGGTTGTTGTGTTTTCATTGTCATTTGTTTCTAGATATTTTTTGATTTCCTCCTTGATTTCTGTAGTGATTCCTTGGTTGTTTAAGAGTGAATTGTTTAGCCTCCATGTGTTTGTATTTTTTGCAGTTTTTTTCCTGTAATTGATATCTAGTCTCATGGCGTTGTGGTCTGAGAAGATGCTTGATATGATTTCAATTTTCTTGAATTTGCTGAGGTTTGATTTGTGACCCAGGATGTGATCTATCCTGGAAAATGTTCCATGTGCACTTGAGAAGAAAGTGTAGTCTGTCATTTTTGGATGGAATGTCCTATAAATATCAATTAAGTCGAGATGGTCTAATGTGTCATTTAAAGCTTGTGTTTCTTTATTTATTTTCTGTTTGGATGATCTGTCCATTGATGTAAGTGGGGTGTTCAAGTGTCCCACTATAATTGTGTTACTGTTAGCTAGTATTTTGTTGAGGATTTTTGCATCTATATTCATCAGGGATACTGGCCTGAAATTTTCTTTTCCTGTGACATCTTTGCCTGGTTTTGGTATCAGGGTGTTGGTGGCCTCGTAGAATGAGTTTGGGAGTGTTCCTCCTTCTGCTGTATTTTGGAAGAGTGTGTGAAGGATAGGTGTTAGCTCATCTCTAAATGTTTGATAGAATTTGCCTGGGAATCCTTCTGCTCCTGGGCTTTTGTTTGTTGGGAGATTTTTAATCACAGTCTCAATTTCCGTACTTGTGATTGGTCTGTTCATAGTTTCTATTTCTTCCTGGTTCAGTCTTGGAGGACTGTACTTTTCTAAGAATTTATCCATTTCTTCCAGGTTATCCAATTTATTGGCATATAGTTGCTTGTAGTAGTCTCTCATGATCTTTTGTATTTCTGCAGTGTCAGTTGTTACTTCTCCTTTTTCATTTCTAATTCTGTTGATTTGATTTGCATCTTCTCCTTTTTTTTCCTGATGAGTCTGGCTAATGGTGTAACAATTTTATCTTCTCAAAGAACCAGCTTTTCGTTTCATTGATCTTTGCTATGGTTTCCTTCCTTTCTTTTTCATTTATTTCTGCTCTGATCTTTATGATTTCTTTCCTTCTGCTCACTTTGGTTTTTTTTTTTCATTCTTCTTTATCTAATTGTTTTAGATGTAAGGTTAGGTTGTTTATTCAATATTTTTGTTGTTCCTTGAGGTAGGACTTTATTGCTATAAACTTCCCTCTTAGAACTGCTTTCGCTGAATCCCATAGATTTTGGGTTATTGTGTTTTCATTGTCATTTGTTTCTAGATATTTTTTTGATTTCTCTTTGATTTCTTTAGTAATTTTTGGTTGTTTATTAGTGTATTGTTTAACCTCCATGTGGTTGTATTTTTTGCAGTTTTTTTCCTGTAATTGGTATCTAGTCTCATGGTGTTGTAGTCGGAGAAGATGCTTGATATGATTTCAATTTTTTTGAGTTTACCAAGGCTTGATTTGTGACCCAAGATGTGATCTATCCTGGAGAATGTTCCGTGTGCACTTGAGAAGAAAGGGTATTCTGTAGTTTTTGGATGGAGTGTCCTATGAATATTAGTTAAGTCAAGATGGTCTAATGTGTCATTTAAAGCTCATGTGTCCTTATTTATTTTCTGTTTGGATGATCTGTTCATTGATGTAAGCGGGGTGTTTAAGTCTCCCACTATTATTGTGTTACTGTCGACGTCCCCTTTTATGGCTGTTGGCATTTGCCTTCTGTATTGAGGTGCTCCTATGTTGGGTGCATAAATATTTACAATTGTGATATGTACTTCTTGGATTGATCCCTTCATCATTATGTAGTGTCCTTCCTTGTCTCTTGTAATAGTCTTTAAAGTCTCGTGTGTCTGATATGAGTATTGCTACTCCAGCTTTCTTTTGACTTCCATTTGCATGGAATATCTTTTTCCATCCCTTTACTTTCAGTCTATGTGTGTCCCTTGGGCTGAGGTGGGTTTTTTGTAGGCAGCATATGGAAAGGTCTTGTTTTTGTATCCATTCAGCCAGTCTGTGTCTTTTGGTTGGAGCATTTAATCCATTTACATTTAAGGTGATTGTTGACATGTGTTTTCAGATTACCATTTTGTTAATTGTTTTGGGTTTTTTTTTTTGTAGGTCTTTTCCTTTTCTTGTGTGTCCTACTTAGAAAAGTTCCTTTAGCAATTGTTATAAGGCTGGTTTTGTGGTGCTGAATTCTCTTAACTTTTGCTTGTTTGTAAAGCTTTTGATTTCTCCATCAAAACTGAATGAGATTCTTGCTGGGAAGAGTATTCTTGGCTGTAGGTTTGTCTCTTTCAGGACTTTCAGTATTTCTGCCACTCCCTTCTGGCCTGCATAGTTTCTGCAGAGAGATCAGCTGTTATCCTTATGGGTATTCCTTTACATGTTATTTGTTGCTTTTCTCTTGCTGCTTTTAGAATTTTTTCTTTGTGTTTAATTTTCATTAGTTTGATTAATATGTGCCTCGGTGTATTTCTCCTTGGGTTTATTCTGTATGGGACTCTCTGTGCTTCTTGGACTAGATCAATTATTTCCTTTCCCATGTTGGGGAATTTTTCCACTATAACCTCTTCAAATATTTTCTCAGACTCTTTCTTTTGTTCTTCCTCTGGGATGCCTGTGATTCGAATGTTGGTGTGCTTAATGTTGTCACCAAGGTCTCTGAGACTGTCTTCCATCCTTTTCATTCTTTTTTCTCTTTCCTACTGTGTGGCAGTTATTTCCCCCATTCTATCTTCCAACTCACTTTTTCATTCTTCTGCCTCAGTTATTCTGCTGTTTATACCATGTGGAGTATTTTTAATTTCAGTTATTTTATTGTCAATTACTGTTTGTTTGCTCTTTAGTTCTTTGGAGTCCTTATTAACTGTTTCTTTTATTTTCTCTATTTTGTTATTGAGATTTTGGATCATCTTTACTATCATTACTCTGAATTCTTTTTCAGGCAATTTTCCTATTTCCTCTGCATTTATTTGGTCTTGTAGGTTTTTTTCCTGCTCCTTTGCCTGCATGGTTTTTCTTTGTTTTCTCATTTTGTCTAATTTATAGGATTTGCTGTCTCCTTTCCCTATGCTGCCTAGTAGTAATTTCTCTTATTTCTTCCCCTTGCCCCCTATGGTGAGGTTTGTCCAGCGTCTTGAGTAGGCTTCCTGGTGGGGTGGTCTGGTGTCTGCTTTCTGGTGTATCGATCTTTGTCTTTTCTCTCTGATGAGCAGGGCCGTGTCAGGCGGTGTGTTTTAGGGTATCTGTGAGGTTAATATGGCTTTAGGTAGTCTGTGTGCTGATGGGTGGGTTTGTGTTCCTGTCTTGTTTGTAGTTTGGTGTGAGGTGTCCAGCACTGGCAATTGCAGACAGTCAGATGACGATGAGTCTTAGACTCTGATACAAGGCTCTGTGAGAGTTCTCTGCAGTTAATCTTCCCTGTGTCTGAGGACTCCCTAGTAGTCTATCATCCTGGATTTAGTGCTCCCTCCCCAGAGCCTCCTACTTGACTTCTGATGGAGTAGTCCAGACTTCAGAGGTTGCTTGTCCCAGTTATGTCCAGATCTTTCCAGTCCTTTCTGGTGTCCGAGGTCATTTGCTGATGTTCAGCTGGTTCTCTGTGGGAATTATTGCATCTTTTGGTGTATTCCTGATGCATGTGTGGAGGGAGATGCATTACACGTCCTTCTACTTTGCTGCCATCTTTCTTCCTTTCCTTTGTTTTGGAAAGATATTTTTGTGAGAAATTTTATGGTTTCAAGTCTTACATTTAGGTCTTTCATACATTTTGAGTAAATTTTGTATATGTTTTGATGAAATGTTCTAATTTCATTCTTTCACATGTAACTGTCCATTTTTCACAGCACCACTTATTGAAAAGACTGTCTTTTCTCCATTATATATTTGTGCATTCTTTGTCATACATTAATAGACTATAAGTGCATGTTTTGCTTTTCTTTTTCCCTTGGGCTCTCTTTTCTGTTCCATTTATCTATGTGTCTGTTTTTATGTGCCAGTACTGTGCTGTTTTGATTACTATAGCTTTGCACTATAGTCTGAAGTCCAGGAGCTTGATACATAAAGCTTTTCTTTTCTTTTTTTTTCCCCCTCAAGATTGCTTTGACAATTCTGGGTCTTTTGTGGTTACATATAAATTTTTGCATTATTTTTTTCTGGATCTATGAAAAATGTCATGAGTATTTTGATAGAGCTTGCATTAAATCTGTAGATTGTTTCATAAAGTATGGATTTTAATAATACTAATTCTTCCAGACTATGAACATGGAATATCTTTTCATTTATCTGTATCAACTTTAATTTCCTTCATCAGTGTTTTAAAGTTTTCAGAGTCTAGGCCTTTCACCTCCTTGGTTAATTTTATTCCCAGGTATTCTGTTTGATGCAATTTTAAGTGGGATTTTTTCCTTAATTTCTCTTTCTGAGATAGCTCATTATTAGTTTATAGAAAAGCAACAGATTTATGTATATTAATCTTGTGTGCTGCAACTTTACTGAATTCATTTGTTCTAATGCTTTTTGGTGGAGACTTTAGGGTTTTCTATGTATAGGATCATGTTAGCTACAAATAGTGACAGTTTTACTACTTCATTTCCAATGTGGATGGCTTTTATTTTCCTTGTGTGATTGCTGTGGCTAGCACTGGCCATACTATGTTAAATGGAAGTGGTGAGAGTGGACATCCTTGCCTTGTTCCTGATTTTAGAGAAAAGGCTTTCAGCTTTTCACTGTTGAGTATGATGTTAACTGTATATTTGTCATAAGTGGCCTTTATTATGTTGAGATATGTTCCCTTTATACCCACTTTGGTGAAAGTTTTTATCATGAATGGATGTCGGATTTTGTCACATGCTTTTTATGCATCTACTGAGATGCTCATGGAATTTTCTTATCCTTCCTTTTGTTGATGTGGTGTATCACATTGGTTGATTTGCAGATATTGAACCATCCTTTCATCCCTGGAGTAAATCCCACTTCATCCTGGTGTATGATTCTTTTTAGATATTGCTGAATTTGGTTTGCTAATATTTTGCTAAGAATTTTTGCGCCTATATTTGTCTGAGATATTGGTGTGTAATTTTTTTTTGGTAGTGTCATTGTCTGGTTTTGGAATCAGGGTAATGGTGGCCTTATAGAATGAATATGGGCAAGCTCTTTCCTCTTCAATCTTTTGGTAATAGTTTGAAGATAACTATAGCTCCTGTTTATATGTTTGGGAAAATTCCTCTATGAAACTGTCTGGTCCTGAACTTTTGTGTCCGGGGAGTTTGATTTTTATTAAAAATTCAATTTTGGTACTAGTGACTGGTCTATTCAGAATGTCTATTTCTTCCTGTTCAGTCTTGGCAGGTTGTATGTTACTAGAAATTTGGCCATTTCTTCTAAGTCCAATTTTTTGGCATCTAACTGTTCATAGTATTCTCTTTTGATTTTTTGTGTCTCTGTAGGGTCAGTTATTATTTCTACACTTCCATTTTTTGTTTTATTTATTTGGGTCCTCTCTTTTTTTCATGATGCATCTGGCAAAAGGCTTATCCATTTTGTTTATCTTTTCAAAAAACAAGCTCTTGGATTAATTGATCTTTTCTATTGTTTCTGCTCAATATGTGGCTTGAATCACTCACTCCCCAGGGCAGATCACTGTCTGTGCATAATTTCCCTTTTCCTCTGAGCCTTTCCCAGGGGTGCAGATCCTGACCTGAACGTTTCCCTTCCCTCTCTGCCCAATCCCATGTGGATCTTTCTTACAATACACAGGAAACTTTCTGCCCATTTCCAATTAGTTTTCAGTGAGAAATGTTATACATGCAGATGCATTTTTGATATATTTGTGGGGGGAGGTGAGTTCCATGTCCTCTGACTCCACCAACTTGATCAATATCTCCTTGCCAATAATTTTATCTTGATTTCACATTTTTTATTTTAGTATTTCTGATTGTATATTAATTAAAATTTCCATATAACTCCACTAATTATGTATATTTTCCTATACATGTTGTAACAAATGTATCCTAAATGCTAGAGTTATTGTCTGTAATTTCAACATCTATGTTGTCTTTGGGTCTGTTTCTGTTGGTAGATTTTTCTCTTAACTATCAGTCAAATTTTCTGTTTCTTTGTCTATTTAGTACTTCTTTTAATTTTATCCTGTGCATGAGGGATGCTTTTGTAGGGACTCTGGATTATGTGCTGTTTTTCCCCCCTCTGAAGTGTGTTGAGTTTGTTTACCAGTCAGATAAATAGCTGACAGAGTATCTCAACTTCATGGAACCTTCATTTTAGTCTTTGTTAGAATGTGTCTTTTTACTTTTTGCCCTTAAACCTAGGATAAATCTTTTAGTCTCTAGATATAATATTTACTTCTAAGTCATAAAAATTCAAGCTGTTTACCAACCCTTCTAACTTTACAAAACTTGAACGTCACACTCTGTCTTTTTTCATTAAGCAGCTGCTGAATTCTCACATCAGATGTTTTCATCTTCCAGCTATAGTTTACTTTGAGATAACTGGAGTCTCTTCTAGTGCATGCAGAATTCAGATCATTATCCAAGAATTTAGGGAGAATTTATATGCTAATTTTGGAACTCCCTTCTATTTTGGGCTGCCTTCCATTCACTTCTTTTTTGGCTCTTTAGTACCCAGCACTTTCATTCATCACTTTTCAGATCTGTTGTTTCTATTCCCTATATTCCTATTCTGGGTGTAATGTTCTCTTTCTTGAATTATCTTTTTTTATCATGGTTAGGCTGCTTTCTGAGCTCCTTTGTTTTTCAGTCTCCAATTGAATCCCCAATCTTTTGTGGAGTTTGTGGATGACTCTATTGATTTTGGATATTTATTTCCCCATTTTCATATAAATTGCAGTTTATAGTGTTTGCCATCTCCTTGTTATGCTGCAGGCATGAGTAGTAGAAAGTTTTGTATTCTTTCCTTATTGATTAGCGTGTGTTATTGGAGGATGTGTGGAGAGATTAAAATATACAGTATATGATTGTTTTTATGCTACATCAACATAGAATTACATTCAGAAAATATTTGAATGTCTACAAGTGAACAGAAAAAAAACAGAAACCATTGTCATACCAAGATATTGTCCAGCAATAGGGAAAGGATATCTAACTGAAGGCAGTGTTGGCAAAAATGAATGGCCACTTCCTGTCTAAACACTGTGTCCAATCAATTTAGTAAAGTAATTACAGATGGATAGCACATGTTCATTGTTGAGCTAGGCACTTCAGGAAATGAGAAGAAGCATAAAACAAAGCTCCTACTTGAAGAAAATTACAGATTAGTTTTGGAGATAAGACTTTCACTCAGAGATAAGTGCTAATATGAGTTAATAACACAAAAGTTTAAGGGGAAGTATGACTAAGGGGCAAATAAGTAGAAATAACTGAAGTTATACCTTTGGAGAAGTTTCTATGAACAGACTCAAGTGGAGATTTTCTATTGCAGTGGCTATAATCAGGCCTCTATTCACCAGTTCTGGGGCTATTCAGAAATATATGTTAAATAATTTATTAGTGGTCTGTCCACATATTCCAGTCTAAGAGAACTGATAACCAATTAGTCATGGCCAAAGATCCCCATGGTGAGATCAGTGTTATAATCACAAAACACAGAAGTCATAGAAACACAGGAGTCTACTCCAATTTCATCATCTCTTAATAGCATCTCTTAGCACAGATAAGAGACAAACATTTCTTCCCAAGGACGTTCTTGCCCCTTTTACCAAATGTATTTCAATACCTTGGTATCGTCTCGATCTTATGCAGAAAAAAAGTGAAGGAGTAAATATTAGGTCTTGGTCATAACTCAGAAATCTATTCCAGCATTCCTATGCTTGGAAGATGTTTAGCTTTTTGGGCAAATAATTATAGTTACCTAAATGATTCCCTGGGGTTCCCTCCTACTTTATAGACAGAGGTTCTGTTTTATTTCTGCTGACAATAAAGTTCAATGGAAGAAAAGAATACTACCTGTTTTCAGCCTCATTATACCTCAAGGTGGTCAATAAGATATAATTAGTCATTGGGTAGGCTTATTAAGAAAGTTTTTTACAGATAAATGACTTATGTGTCAGTCTTGCAGATATTGTTTACCCTATGATTATTGGATTCAGAGTTCAGGGGTCAGTCAAGAATTGGGGGAGCATTTATACGCTGCTCTTAAGACGCCTCATTTGTGGCTACTTTCAATTCTCCTCCTTTTGACTCTTCAGTAACTAGTACTCTAATTCATCAGTTTTCATATCTGCTTTCCCTATCACACTTTCTCTACTCATGACGTAACTGTCTTTCCATTGCTGAATTATATTGTTTTGCCATGGTTAGGCTACTTGCTGAACTAATTTTTTCATAGCCTCCAGCTGAATTTCCAATCTTTTGTAGAATCGCCATATTGCTTTTCTTCTCTTCTTCTTTCTTTCAGCCTGGGAGATTGAGTATCTGTCTTAGACTAATAGTCCAAGAGGGTTACTCATATGGTTGGTGCCTTTGAGGGAGGACTGGAAGGTTGAGCTCATCTGAGACCTCTCCCTCTTCATTTAGTCTCAGGGCATCTCCACATAGTATTTCTAGGTGAGCAGTCAAGACTTCTTACATGGAGGCTCATAGGTCCAAGAGGGAAGGTTCCAAGAGGTCCAGGCAGAAGCCGTAAGATTTGCTATGATCTAGTCTCATAATTTCAGAAGTTAATCTATCCTATTCCATTGGTTAATAGTACATAAAGCCAGTGAAGATTCAAGAGGAGAGGGATTAGACTTCACACCTTAGTTGGAGGAATAGCAAAGAATCTGCAGCCATCTTTAATCTACCACAGGTTTTCTTATTTTCTGCAATCCTTAAAGGGGTGAAAATAATCTACATATCATAGATGGATATAAGAATCCATTTAAAGAAAGGTGAAAAGGTCAAATGTCAACCAAAAGTGAAAGAGGTATAATTATAAAAAGGAGAACAAAACAAGAATTTAAAATCCCAGCAAACATTATTGTTGAGGCAGTATGGATCTAGGAGAGGAGGGACAGGCTTTTAAATACCTAACAGAGACTCATGTTCTTTAGGACTCTTAAAAATAAGCAAGTCTTGTCCAAACTAAGAATAATGAGATCCATTAGAGATTCCCCAATTCTCTGAATAGGAGCTCTTGAATTTATCACACTATGCTCAGCAGGGACCATGGAGCCCTCATCCATAAGTGTGAATCCTGCTGGTGCTGAGACACCCCAGCTCTGAGGCCCAAACACAGGACCTGGCTGTTCTCCTACCAAAGTTCACAGACATTACAGTACAAAACACGTGAAACTTTTGTAATTTTTTTATGCTCGGGGAACTCTGATTAAATAGATCTCTCACACTATGTTAGTCACCCCTTGATAGTAGCTCAGATTTTATTTTGGAGGGGAGAGGCATAATTAAAATTGGAAAAAATGTATAATAGTAAACATGCCTTTTATCTGTTACTTTTTCACTGTCTTTCTTTATCCCGGCTAAATACACTGTATGCATAAGAAAAATAAAATATTGGCCCAGCATTGGAGAAACATGTTTTCTTGAATGGTTCTGGAAATGGCCCACATGCCCTCTCTTGAGCCCCACTATGACAAACCAAACCTTTGGGAGATTGCAGTTGGCAGAAGAATCTGAGTATATAATATTATACTCCATGAATAAGCACAAGATGCCCAGGAATCAAAATAATACCTTTACTCTACTGATGGTATTATTTGATCAAATATCTGAAACATGATTCATTTAATCACCTTAATATAAGGAATTCCAGCTCACATTTCTTCATTAGGTTTTGTAAAATATTCTCTGTAACAACAGATTTTACTCTGCCTGAGGAATCAACCACTAATTACTATTTTCCCCCATGGTAAATAAATACCTCCAAATGTAAAAAAATCAATACTCAAAATAGTTTTAAACTAGTTACACTGGGCTTCTTTTACAATGTTTTTATTAAAAAAATTTTTATTTGAATTCTATTATTCCTTCAAGGCATTAGCTTTAATTGATCTAATTTTAATGGTTTCTCACATGATGCATGTAACTGGTTTATATTAGCATTCTGTCATCAGCTAAATAAACAACTTCTCCTTGGTGTAGTTAGTTTCTCTGTAGTTAAAATCACAACCATAAGTACACCTTTTTCAGAGTTTAGAATTAGGCCTTTTTTGACACTCACATATAAGAAGAACAAGTAGAAATTTATGAGACATTTATCAACAGAACAGAATTTTGCAATAAAATCCATTATAAGAGAGCTGATTATTCCCCGGACTTAATTATATGTCCTTCAAGTGACCTGTACAAAAATTCTGGAAGCTATCTATTCGCCACTCATCTTTATTGCTTTCATTATTCAAGGGACAAATATTTCTTGATTGCCATTAGGAAGAAGTCCTTGGTTCCTTAGTATCCCACAAGCTCTGCCAACTGAGCAGTTACGAGTATATTAGAACAATGACATATATAGGAAAGAGTTAAAAATGATATTTTAGACACTGAAACTTCTCTTAAAACTTCTTTAAGAAGTAGAGTAGGAGCTCTAAAGTTCAAAGAACATTTTCACTTCATTCATAAACTGATGGGTACCCCTTCTCTTTCTCTCTGTCCGGATAGAACAAGCATAACCCTCATTTGCAAAAAGCATAAAAAGTGTCTTGCTAAAGTATAAGGAATCTGTCCAGGAAGACAATTTACAGTTATACAGCTTCGTTACGGATTTCAGCTTGATTTAACTTAGACAAATATGGCTTCTCATTTTTAATTTCTTTACTTACATGCTTATCTAGACAAATCATTCAGTTAGTACGTGATATGGGGGCTTATTATTGAGAAGATTCTTTATGTATCTTGTGATATGGCAATGAACAAGACATAATCTATATTCTCATGGAGTTTGCATGTAGTATTTCTTGAAGAAAAGAAAACATTTCTCCAAAAGCACTTGATGCTCTGAAGTTGACTTCTTAAGATTCTACACCCATCAGCCACTAATCTTGAATCTAGGTAATCTTCCATTAACCACTGTTTGTAATGTTTTCCTTAAAAGTTAGGTCCCTCCTTAACCTCAATTACTACATCTTCCTCATATTTTACCAAACTATGGTTTTCATTATATTCACTCTACTTATCTGTTCTCTGGTTTGTACCTTTTGCTTCCAAGCTATCTGTAAAGTTAAACTGTGGGTTCAAGCTAGATGCTAATATCATTCAGGTATTAGCTTAAATGTAGTATCCTTCCTTGCTCTTCCAGTCTAAATTAGGTATTCCTTCTATATTTTTAAAGTCATACACTTAAAACAGTTTTTACATCATCTATTTACAATGTTTGTATTCCAAACAAACTATAATATACTCCCTGAGGCAAACATGTCTCTGTATATGACAGAAAGAATATAATGACAATACACATTTAATGTTAAAGGAGGTTTTTCTTCTATATATTATCTTAAAATCATGAATCTTGTGATTAGCCAATTAAACAAGTGAAAGGGTGATACCCCAAAAACTAGGAATGAAAAAAGGTACTATTTGTGAGTAATTCATCTGTGGATTGCATTTATATGGACTTGAACAAATAACAACCCCACACTCCTTCCCTGCAATAAACAAACAAACAAACAAACAACATAAAGTCTCAACTCCTGAGAAACAGCTTCCAACTTGTTAATTCTGTATGACAGGGGTTAAAAAAGAATAATGACAAAAGTAATGCAATGGCTTTATCGGAAATGTATCTTAATAAGTAAACTGGCAAGTCATAGTATGCCCCTTACCCCCATATATATTGTCAATGTCATTGATTCATCATAGTTAATACGGTATTTTCAGAAGAAAAAAACTTGATTAATTACAGTTTATAATGACAGACACAGCAATGGCTGTCACTCTGCTAGGTGTTGTTGAGTTGACTTGTGTCTAGGATTCTGCCTGATGGCTGTTGACCACATAGAAACTTTAGGTGATAGAAGACACTTTCTACCTAAAAATTTGTTTTTTCAAGAGTACCTAAAACAAAAAAAAATTACCTTGGCCCAGGAGTATTTTTCAAAAGTGTAAAAGTTTATTTCTCC
Organism: Hippopotamus amphibius kiboko; assembly: GCF_030028045.1. Lineage (NCBI taxonomy): Eukaryota > Metazoa > Chordata > Mammalia > Artiodactyla > Hippopotamidae > Hippopotamus > Hippopotamus amphibius. The sequence goes on along the minus strand of NC_080187.1, from coordinate 189,345,885 downwards.
CAGAGGATTTTGCTAGTTTTTCTATAGGACAATGATGTCTGTATTTTATAAAATCAAGCAGAAATTATTCCTGCCAGTATTTTAATAAACTGATTAATGTTGAGTACTTTTATGAGGTAAGAACCAAAACAAATTCTCCTTGAAAACACTGGATGAATTGTTAATTTATATCATTGGAAAAAAGAATTTATAGTATGGTGATCTATATCTATCCAGTTTTCTTCATTACAACTGAATGTGCAGTAATCCAGCCTGATTTGCAGGGTCTACTACAAAAGGAAAATGCAGGGTCCCTTGTTTAAAAGAATTAAAAATTTCAAGGCAGGGACAGTCAACCATTAAACCAAGCATAGGACACTGTTTAACTGCACAGCTTGCGTGCACTGGCTATAATTTAGAGTTTTTATATCAAGTACCTTGCTATATATGTATAATTACAAATAAAAATATCTTGTCTTCTAAAATAGGCACAGCTACCAACGTTTGTACACAAAGAAACTGTAGCACAGAAAAGCATGATGTGTTTAGCTAAAGCATCCCAGGAAGTCAGCAGGAGTACTCAGGCAATAACCTATGTATCCTAACTCCAGTCTGGCTCTCTGTTTACTTTATCAGATTTCATCTCAAAATCGAACTGCAATTTCAACAAATGGCAAAGACATTTATGACCAATATATCCTGCTTCCCCTTAAAACTTCACCTGTGGAGTCGATTCTAGGAATTTAATTGTATGAGACAAACAACAACTGTTGCTTTTTTGAGTTATTTTTTTGCCCCATTCAGAGTCCAAAACATTACCAGATTCAGGAAATGAAAAAACTCATAAAGCAGCAGCTCTTTTCTATCCAGTGCAGCTGAGAGATGCAATTAATAAAAATGGAGAGACTCGACAGCCTAGCAGAACCCAGAGTAATAACACCTTTTATGAATATGAGACATAGGTCCCAGGGCATCTTGAGGCAGGTTTCTGCTCTATTGATTACATTGTCAGACAACACATTTCATACCACTGAACATGTCCTATATCAGGAGATGTGGGAAAGGGACACTAAAGGAAACATAAATGTCAGAGGAAATAGGAGTGCCTGTGAACCTCAGCACACATCTCTTAGAGCAAGAAAGTTTCAGGAAGCCAGTTTCAGGAGTGATCGGAAATTAGAAGGGCACCCATAGCTGGGGAAGAACTTTAAATACCTACTAAGTATAGACAACATGGCATGAAATTCCAAGCTAAGGCAAATATTCATTTCCTTGAAATTGCCAGGAGGCCAATCAAATTTCTCATCCTTTCTTTCATACATTTGCAAATTTTTGTATGCCAGGTCTTCTACTTAGCCACACTGACCCCTATGATGAAAGTAATTTTGTTCATTGTATGCAAGTATTAATTCAATGCAATTTTCACATCATTCGGTATCCTATCTCACAAATTTTGTCTCCTATTAATCCCTCCAGCAAGTTAAAGCTTCTAGTCAAGAGGTTTCATCAGGTATTTATTAAAAAGGGAAAGATCCTCAGCATGTCGAGTGCATTATTTTTGATGATTTTCCTAAATGATTGTCCTTTTTAAACTGGTGAACAGGAAGTTTCCAGATTCTCCACCCTGTTTTCTAATGCCCCTAAACTAGCTCTCACTCAACTCTATTTTCACAGTCCCCAGCTGGCCGCCCCCATCTTTTCAACTGAAAGGCAGGAAGGACATTTGTTGGGGCACAGGCATTTCTAACCAAGAAAAGTCTTTCCAGGCAGAAATGCTTTTTTTGTCATTCAGAGATCCTATTAGTTTGCCTAAGTCCCTTTCAGTGTACCGTAGACTGTAGTGAACATAAATACTACACATGGAAATGTCATTCCCACTTCAAAAGCAAAGCGGGGATGGAGATAGGCTTTAAATATAAGTATGTGAAAGAGGAGATGTAGTTTGCCACTGTGAGGGGGATGGTGGGGGGCAAAAATGGGAAGCTAATATAAATCGGTAGTATTCGATTTCCTGAGATGGGTGAAATTGACGGTGGGACGCTCTTTATCATGGAGACTTAGAGAGTAAAACACAGTTTCTAAATTTTCTTTTTTTCTGTTGAATTAAATTAGGCAAAATGTGTGGCTTCCTCTATACAGCCTCTCCTGACGAGTAACACATGCTATAAATATGTCTATTGCAAAACAAGTATTACTCTATTGTTTTCATTTTTCATATTTATCTTTCTATCTTAGATTGTATACCATTTGAAGCAAAAACATATACTAATTGTCGTTTGATCCCCAGAAGCTTGCATACTATATGGTAAATCGAATCCATAAAATAACAACAATAATAACATATTAGTAATGTATTAAACTCATATCATATTAGGCATTGTGTTAAATCCTTGGCATTCATAATGCTAGTTAATTTTCATAATAACCCAATGATTTCAATACTTATTATTATTCCCACTTTACTAATGGGGAAACTGAGGCTTACATTTCCACAAACACTAAATTTAGGCTCTGCATTCAGGGATTGATCAATAACCAAAGCCCCTACCTAGTTAAGAGGCCCAGTTTAGCTTTTCTTTAATTCCAGCAGCAGCATCTGAGTACTGAGATATAAATAAAGGAAAACCTCAGGCTCCTGTGTGGGTCCCCAGAAACAAAGCTTAGGGTGAGGTACACACCAGCAGCTCAAGTAATGTATGCTTGGCTGCAGCAGGAGCCTCTATTGAACTTAGGAGCATAAGAACTGTGGTAGCTGGCAGCAGGGGTTTTTTCTTCCCATTTAGAAAGTGATACATCCAGACTGCAAGTTCTTATTATCCAGGTTTTATCTAACTTGTTTCCTCCTGTGTCCAAGAAGGGAAGGTATGGATATTTTTCCATCTTTACGTATGGTAGCAATCTTTAGGTTGCTACCATATTGCTACCATATATAGAATCATTGCTGGGCCTGTCTATTTTATGTCATACTGAAGTCCTTTTGATTCAAACATTTCTCTTTGAATTACCACTTTGATGGAAGGGGACACATTAACCAGTGGATATATGGCTTTTGTTGTACTTTCTTCAATAGTAACCAGTATATAATTTTTTTTCATCCTTTTAAAATTCTTTCAATCTGAAGAGAAAGAAAATTCTGCCTTTACTACTTCTTTCTCTTTGTACCCATTAGTACCTCCCCCAAAGGAGGAAAATCTGAAGTGATTGGTCAGAGCTAAGCACTGAATGTAACATAAAAGGCCCCCAACCAACAGCGGCCTTTTTGCTTCTAGTTCTTTCACCCCAATGCAGCATTCTCTCTTCTGTGTCTGGAATTTATGAGGTAGGCACACGTTGGGCAGTGCCCACCAGCCTCTTCACGCTTTCAGTTCCATCTCAGACTGGGGGAGAAGAGATGCGTGTGAAGCATACTTTCCATCCTTGTCTGTTTGACCTGTAGGATAAAAAGATTCAGAGTCAATGCCACAGAGCCCTAAAATGGGAAGGATTAGGACAGTATACTTTGGCTCGCACGCTGATGTTTCATGAAGGAAAAGAAAATACAAAATAAATCCAGAAAAGCCCTACACTTGTTTGTGTAATATGCTTGGCTGACAATAAATAATGTTAGGTCTTTATCTCCCATTTAGCTATTGTTTTTTGTTTTTGTTTTTTTGAATGTCATCAACCCCAGAAAGGTGGAATGATGAATGATGGGATTTCAGTTCCAAAACACCACTTTACACACTTAATACATGTATTTCTTTCCTCTACTTTGCAAGCCTCCAGAGATAGTTAGGGCAAAGAAGAAAGGTATGGAGAAACAGGGGAGGGAATTTGAGGAGACAGAAGGAAATCCCTAATTCAGCAATTGGACCATAATGTCTCCCCGGGCTCAGCCATCTAGGTTCCTTGCTTCCCTGTCTGGGAATGGCAAATACTGACAGTTGTCCACAAATATTCAAACTCTCCTTCCAGAGTCAGCAGAGCACACAGCCAGTCAACAGGATTCCATTTCCCAGGCCCCCTTGTGGTCAGATGAATAAGTTCTAAGCTACAGTGGGATGTGTGCCACTTCTGGACCTTGCTCTTAGCTGGGAATGAGTCTGCTCTCTCCTTGTCCCTCTCCTCTTTGCCATTGGCTGGCATATAGATGTGATGGCAGATGCAGATGCCAAGCATCCAGAGATGAAAGTGTATCATGAGGATGGTAGAGCTTCCCTGAGAGCCAAGGACTTCTTAACTGTTATGTGAAAGAAAAGTATGCTTCTGTAATGCTAAACCATTTGTGCCTTGGGTCTTTTTGTTACATCAGTTTAGATTATACTCAAATTAATCCAGAGCAAGGGGTTCCTCGGAAATCTGGCCTACTCTGTTTCCCTGTATTCCCTTTCCCACAAGTCCCCAATTACATAGATCCTAGTTCAAACCAGTTTTCAAGATGTCGTTTGTTACAGTATTCTTGTGAGCTAAAGTACCACCTTATCTCTAGGTACAAAGAGTTAGGTATTTCTTCCTCTTTACTGACATTTTTCAAAGCTGATGATGGCTTCCTTTCATTTTAAAATCAGATAGTCATATTCTTTTTAGTCCTCAGGTTTTTATTTCTTACCAAAAATAAATGGAAACTTTTGGATATTTATGAGTTCACCTTTGCAAATACAAGTACAGAGTAATGGATGGTGCCCGACTCTCATCAATTAACAATTTCAACATGCTTTTTTCCCCCTTTGTAGTGGCTGCCATCACTGGCCTCTCCATAGTAAATGCATTTGCTCTTCTGGAACACTTTTCACTAAAATGCATAGCAAACATTACTCTAAAGAGCAGCTCAAAGGAAAAAATACACAATATAAATTTATATACATTGAAGGCATCTGAAGAAAGTAAGATATCATAACTTAGAGAATCAAGGATTTTAAACTAGACAGCCTGGGTTCAAATACCATTTGTTATGTATTGGTCGAGTTTATCTCTCCAGACCTCAGTTTCTCATCTATGAAATAGAACAGCAATAGTTGCCTAATGCAGATTAAATGAGATAATACCTGTAATGCATGGTCAGTAAAGTGAATAACACATTGCTGACAAATGGTGGTCACTCCCTCCCTGTTAGTTCTTCTTGTAGTTAATGCTGTGATTCTTTTCTAAATTCATCCTTCACAAGCAATTGACAGTCAGTGCATTTTGAAAGCAGTGTCTGAAGCCAAGATGTTTGCCTGGTTTAGGGAGAGTGAATGTTTTGTCAAGCCATTGGGGCCTACTCCAAATTCAGAAAAACAATACAAAATGCTTACTGAACTGCAGAACACTAATGATACACCCTATTTATAATAATCTTACAAAGTCTCATTACCTACAGCAGTCACAACGCATTCATCTCATTTCTGTTTAGGCTGGGAAAATTACAGGAAGGCCTTGTCATTCTTTTCGGAGTTTTCTGTATTTGGTGACATTTCCCCAGCTTGCTGCAAAACAGCAGCTGCAATTAATTACTTTTTGAATCGACTAGAGGACAGCTTGTAAGTTTTCTGCTGCCCTCTGTCAGTTCTGGCACAATGAATTCTCTTTCAGACTTGCATTTTACGCATTTCAAAGATTGCAGGGCCTGAACATAAAGTAGCAGAGTGGGGGACCATTTTGTAGTTAGTATTTTCCCAGAAAATACAGCACTATAATGATAGACAATCAACTTGGGAATCCCAGTGTTTGCACTTAACAAATATTTTTACTTTTTAAAAAGTTTGAAACTTTGTAGAACTCTCCTAATTGTTGAGTTGACATCATCTTACGCTCCCAAAAAATTAGTAAAGATCTCAACCAGTTTGGGCTTGCCTATGCTGACCTCATCACTTTCCAAAGTTTTAATCATCTGAAAGTGAAACACAGTGAGCAAGGAAGATCCCAACCTGGAAGTTCTTGTCAGTCCATTTTAGTCAGTAATTGTCAATACTTCCACTCTGTTCAAAACCTGTGTTAAATGAAATGTCTTGCATTTATTTTGTCTTCAAGTTTTCAAGTTATACGCAGACACATGTCATAGAACTCTTTATGTTACTGGAACCCATCTCCATAATTGACATTAAAACAAGGTGAGGGGTTGTGAACTGTACAGGAATTCATATAACCTCAATCAGGTAAGTGATTCCCTAGTTGATCATTTATAAATGATCTCAGAAGGTATTTTTGACATAGGTTTTATATAGGAAATCTGATGTTTTACAAACTCACTTTAAACAAAATGATGATGTTACATATATAAGAAGACAACATTTGAGATGAGATCACTTTCTCTAATTTATGCCCTTCTTCAGCACCTACCTTGTACCTGCTCAATATAAATAGCAAACAATTCTCAGCTTCACAGGTAATGGAAGCTAGGTCAATTCATACTGACCTCTTTTAGAAGTTTCTAGACATAAATATTGTGAAAATGTGGTGTTTAAAGAATACTGCTAGCTGAATCCACATGGAAACAGAAAGGAAATGTTATATAAAAGGGTGTTGCATTTGTGAAAACTCAGTTTCCTACAAGTGAGTCAAAGGTCAAAGGTGGTCACATTTGCTTTTGTGCTTTTAGTCAGTCTGCTCTTTTAATAGTAGTAAAACAAGACCTTAGAGGATGACTTTTTGTGTCTCAGACTGACTGAGGTATCAACATGATAGTTTATTAGGGAGTCAAATGTGAGTGAGAAATTAACCTCCCATATTCTGATTTTCAAAGGAAATGATCCAAAACTTATTCCTAGAACCCTGAATCTTTACATTTAATACTTCATAAATATAAAAAGGGCCCATAGTATAAGGGTAGGATATCGTGAAACAGATCGGTGAACACAGCTCTTTAGAAAGAGTTGTTACTTTGCTGGACTCTCACCACCCTCTTTTCAAAGGATGAGAAGTGAGGCACCACCTTCTAACTTCGAACTTAGAATGTGGGCTTCCAAGGCATCAAAATATAATTTTCAAAAACTTTACTCTCACACAAGTAAACAGTGACTCTATGTCAGTAGCGTATTTAATTCCTTAATGAGTAAAACTGCCTAATAACAAAACAATAATATATGTGTGTAATATAGACACAGACACACATATATATTTTAAAAATGGCAGGTACAATTTCATAGTTGGATAGAAAATTTTGTAATGTCCCATAGCACAAAACAAAAAAACAAAACTTGTAACCATAGAAATCACCAATCTTTTCTAATAAAAATATCATTTGCATCTCTATTGATCAAAACTAGTTTGCAGCTGATCAATAGTCTGTAAGTTAATATCTAACTTTTCAGAATCTGAGACCTAATTATTAGTAAATAGTAGGTCAAAAATATTAGCTTATTCTAGAGTGACAGATGACCTTTGGATAGGCTAGTCGGATAATGCTCTTATATGAATCTGAAAGGCCACATAGTAATCTTTTTTGCCTTGTTTATAAGTTTTGGATAACATCCTTGATAAGGAGATGACTCAGAGTGTTTTGACACATATTCCCTGCAGCCCAAAGATAGAGAGCAGTGTCTGACTTCTGCTTGGAGAAGTGGACTCCTGCCTAACGTGGACTATGGGAGTCTAATTAGATCCCTGATTTCCGAAATGTAGAAGCAATGGTCATGCAGACTAACATCCTTGGTGGTAGAGTCAGTTTAGTGCTAAAGCACTAAGATCATCCTGAAACCTCAAGTGTTGTAGGAGTGTTCTACACTGACCAGGTCTGGACTGTGTGTTAAGTAGAGTCCTCTTGATTCTGACCGTATGGTCTTCCAGAGGGGCACAGGGAGCTCAAGAGAAAGGCTGGCTGCCCAGGGCCTAAGTTAGAACTTATAAGACACCATCTGGGGGATAGATATATTTGGCTAATCATGGAAGCTGCAGGAAAGAGTTGCCAAGCAGGCAACTTTCAAAGTGCCAACAGAAGTACCCACAAGAGAAAAGATCGAGCTTTCATCATTAGCTAAGCCCACTCAGGATCACTAACTTTAGCTACCTGCCAGGCCCATATTGCTAACAAGTAAAACAAGTAATAACTGGCCTATGGACCTATAGACTTCACCTGCCTCAACCCTCACCCCAGCAGGAAAATAGAAAATGAGAACATGAAAAATGCAGAGAACAGAAGTACCTTACACCCCTCCCCAAGCAGGCTTTCTTCCTGAAGTAGCTTAAGTCAGAGATTTTTTGGAGGGGTGGTCTTCATTTGTTTCCATAACACATACCCCACACATACTGCAGTGATTTTTTTTTAGCTGAACCATATTGAGTTTTCTCCCCCCAGGTGTTTTAGATAAAACCGACATATAACATTGTATTAGTTTACGGTGTACAACATGATTTGATACATGTATATACTGCAAAATGATTACCACACTAAGTTTAGGTAACATGCCTCACTTCACGTAGTTACAACTTTTTTCTTTGTGATGAGAATATTTTAAATCTACTATCCTGTCAACTTTCAAATATACAATACAGTATTGTTAACTATAGGCACCATGCTATACATTTTATCCCCAGAACTTTTTTATCTTATAACTGGAAGTTTGTACCTTTTGACCACCTTCACCCAATTCCCCAACCATCCACCTGCTGCCTGAAGTAGATTAAGTCAGAGATTTACCACTGAGTCAAGCTTAGAATTTTTTTTTTAATTTTTTTTTTATAAATTTATTTATTTATTTATTTATTTATTTATTTATTTATTTATTTATTTATTTATTTATTTTATTGGCTGTGTTGGGTCCTCGTTGCTGCACACGGGCTTTCTCCAGTTGCGGCAAGCGGGGGCTACTCTTCCCCGCGGTGCGCGGGCCTCTCACTGCAGTGGCCTCTCCCGCTGCAGAGCACGGGCTCCAGGCATGCGGGCTTCAGTAGTTGCAGCACATGGGCTCAATAGCCGTGGCTCATGGGCTCTAGAGCACAGGCTCAATAGCTGCAGTGCACAGGCTTAGTTGCTCCACGGCATGTGGTATCCTCCTGGGGCAGGGATCGAACCCGCGTCCCCTGCATTGGCAGGCGGACTCCCACCCACTGCGCCACCTAGGAAGTCCCCAAGCTTAGAATTTTAACTCTTATGTGAGAATGGATATTAATTTTATTGAATTTCTGAATTATGAATTTTTATGACAAAAATAATTATTTTGTTTGTTTTCAATCTGAATGGAAACAGAAAAGTAATGAGCCTGCCCAAGTTTTCACTGAAGGGCAGGGGAGGAATATAACCCTTTAAATACAATTTTAAAGGGAGAATGGGAAATAGAAATAAAAATACACTGTGGTTGCCTTCTACATTCCATGCTTTTTCATTAGTAGCGAAAATTTCTTCTCTTATATGAGGAAACTGATGCTGAAATCTCAGCCTCTGTACACCGGTGCCAAATCGAATCCCAGAGACAGAGTTTTGGGTGAAGTAGAAAAGGATAGCTTTATTGCTTTGCCTGGCAAAGGGGAACACAGAGGTCTCCTACTCTCGAAAACTGTGTGTCCCAACTGGGGAGGATTTGATGAGGGGTTTTATAACAATGGTTCAAGGGTGGGGTTGCTGACAAGATTTGGGTATGTGCAGGGTCTGCACTCCCTTAACCTTGTCTCAGGTGGTTGGTCTCCTAATCTTGATGAGCTTCTCTGGTCCCTTTATTCTCACCTCAGGTGGTTTCTTGGCTGATTCTCCCTTGATTACCAACTGTTTGAATCTACCTTTTAGAACTCGGGGAGGGTCATGGAGGCTGGAGTCTTGACTACAAGATACGGGGACAAAAAGGGCTCTGTGTTGGGGAACCCCACAGGGCCCTGCTTGGTTTCAAAACCAGAGAATGGACTTACACATTTCAGGGACCACATCTACTCACCTCACTACAATCCCACATTACTATTTTGGGGTTTAGGAACTGGACGTAAAACTTTGCCACCAAGATGGTAGAGAAGAATCACAACTAAAGAAATAAAAATCATAGTAAGTGATACTTTGTTCCCCATCTTCCACTTTTAGATGTCCGTGCTAAACTTTTTTAGATGTGTGTTGTAAAGAGAAATATAAGCTATTCCAATAGGGGAAATATTTTCTGCTTTCCGATGTGACATTAACTTCACAGCCAGGAAGATCTGTGATATTCCTTATTAGTAAAATATTACCTTTCAAGTAGTTATTTATTTGAACAAAATCTTTTTTGTTTTTAGTGTATTTTGGCTAGGGATGCTGATGCTATTATAGCAAAAGTGAGGCTTTTGAAATTAAATAATTATTGGGGTTGAATTCCATCTCTACCAGCTTTTAACTTTCTGACTTTGAGCAAAGTATTTAATCCTTTACAGCCTCAGATTCCTCATCAATAAAATAGGGATGATACCCACTTCATTACATTTTTTTTAATTGAGATACAGTTAACATACAATAAACTGCATATATTTAGAGCGTACAATTTGGTATCCCAATCTCCCAGTTCATTCCCCCCCACTTCATTACATTTTAAATGGAATTTCCCACCCTCCTATATTTCAAATAGGGATTTGATAGTATACTAATCATTTCATGCTGACAGGAGAAAAGTATTCAACTTCCTGAAAAAATAATTTGTAAATCTTCAAGACATTATAACATACCTGACCTGGTGAATAGTTTTTTCTTCTAAGCTTGATATGGAAGCTTTTGGATTTGAACTTCAAATTCAAATGGCTTCCCATTAGGTCTACTGTGCTGAGCTTTCCTCCTGGGACTACCAGAGGGGCATTTGTTTTCCTTAGATCTCTGAGCTGCCTGTCTACAGCAAGTGACCCTTAGGTTCTAAAGCCAGGCACATTGATTACTCCTCTGCTTCAGGTCATAATTCAAAGAGTAGAATTGGTTTTGAAAATCTCTAAACAATATTGGTCCTGGAATAGAAATACTAATTTCAAGTCAGCTGGTTTGAATTCCCAAGCTCTGGAGACGACAATTTATTAGGGAGATATGTGTAAACCTAGATGCTAGCTTGTTGTGAAATTTTGAAGAAAAAAAAAAGATTATTTGAAAGAGGATTGTGAAACAGAGGAGTGCTGAAAACTGATGTTTTGGTCAGAACCCAGTGGGAAGAGGTGGTGGATGAACCAAGCTCTGGAACAAGGGGGCTATTCCTGGGTCTCCATGATTCCACCTGGGAGTGAGGAGCAAGAACTAGTTCAGATATTGTCAGAAAAGGAAAATTCCGAGCATGAATCTGGAAATGAAGTCCAGTAAAAGACAATAATGAGGGTGAAATCAGCTGATCAGTTGAGCTACGGCCAAAGAACCCTAGGTGCAGTGCAAGGTAAACCATTTTGACACATTCTGAGGACTCAAAATTCAACGATACAACAATTTCTACAAAAACAGGGACCTATATTAATTACATTTAAGAGGAAAAATCAGACTTTTCCAGTGTGCATGTGAACACCTCGGTCAAGACACATCGGCAAATGAGCTACCTTCACAATTATATGGCATTTAATAGAGCCAGTTGTAAGTCTTGATACATGTGCGAGTGCAGTAGTTCAGCATTGCCAGCCCAAGAATAGACCAAAGCATTTCTCTGTCATCTCTGGACCTTGCTGGTTGAAAGTTGTCCCTGAGGACATTAGCTGCCTGCATTCCAGATTGCAAACACCTGCTTAATGAGTGGATCCCATAAAGACTGCAGCATAGGAGAAGCTCAAGGGGTAAAATGAAAGACCTCTGGAGGCAAAAATTCATTATCGTGAGATGAGCGGCTGAAATCAGAGGTGAGGCTATTAGAATATTCGTCTAGGCACAGGAGGTATACAATACAGTCACAGCTAGAGTTAAATGTGATGGTAGACATTAGACAAGTATAAATAAATGTTAAGTTACCAATTGTAATAAAGATTAGAAATGAAAATAAACAGGTTTTATGAGAAAGCAACTAGTAGAGAGGGAAGCATAATTTTGATGAAGAGAGAAAAAGACCTTTTTGAGAAAGTGACCTATGCTCTGAGATCATATTGGAATCATGATAGAGGACATATAAGGGTTCTTCCAGTTTCACAGTCTACAAGCTATGGGAGGGCAAAGGTAAATACCTATTTCTAGCTACATGGATGAATATAGGATGCGTTAAATAGTGACTGGGAGTATTGAATGAGGCCCCAACACAAATTAGCCCCTTTCAGTGCCTATCATAGTGTCTAGAATGCTAATATTATTCCATTCCCTCCAGTCTGGCATTACACTATAGGAAACTTTTTTTGAAAAAAACAATTGCACTTCAAGTTAAGTAACAGAGTTCTTCTATATGTAGGGAGGTGAGTTTCCATAACCTTCTCCGTCACTAGTCCTGGAGATGAGAAACATGTTAACAGTTATCCTGTGTCATTACAAGAGATAACTCAAAGTCTTCATCCCAGAAAACTGGATTCTTTTCATTTCTTCCCAAAAAACTCATACATGTCCTTAATTTTGCCAAACACCACAACAAATTTTCAATTGTTTTGCTTTTGGAAAGACCCAATATAGGGTTTTTCCAAAGGCATTTTCTCCTATTATTTAAAATATGTTTTTGATTCATGTGTACTCCACTCAAACTGTTGCTTAATAAAAGCCGTTTGATTTGACGTACAAGGCAAATTTTTAAGATTATCACATCTTTCCCTAAACTTTTAAGAGGTAATTACATTCTGCCAGAAAGAAATAGACCTAGCCATATGAATAATGGTAAAGTTTGTTCCATAATCAATCAGCTCTGGAGTTTGGAGGGGTTAAAAAAAAAGAAAAAAAAAAAAAAAAGCTAATTGCCCTTGATTACTGGCTATAGGAAACTGATAGACTTTCAAACTCAAAAACAAATGGAAAAGATTCTTAACTAGTGAAAGAAAACATGTTTCCAGAGAAGCCAAAATCTTGGTTTTAGATAAACCTATCAGAGATTGAGTTTAGTTTAAAAATTTATTTAAAAAACAAACAGGTGAAAGACTTTAGTGCCAGCCAAATGGCTGACTTCTTGTGCCCTGAGGAAGAACAGATGGATGGAACAGCCTGATGGTACTCTACTAGCTAAGGAGAAAATAGACCTTGAAATAGATCACTTAGTCAGACCTCTCATTATTTTAACTACTACTCAGCATAGAATGGCACAACATGGATAATAAAGTATTATGTTCCCAAAGGCAGCTCTTGAAAGGCTAGCTTGGCAGCTGTTCATTTCACCTGGAAACTTCAAGTCAACATTACAACAAATGGAGTCTGGCATGGAACTGTGAGAAGTCTCTAATTTATTAACATCAAGAGGCAAGTTTTAAAGGGACAGTTTTCCTTTCTGCCCATAATAGTTTAGCAAAGGTCAGAAACATTTACAGTTTCAAAAATATGCAAGAAAATAACTTTGATTACACAGTAGTGCAAGCTAGGTACGTTCTTCCTCACATTGACTTGGTGAGCCTAAGAAAATCCAAAGAATAGGACAATCACAAAATTGTGATACATTTTTCTTTTCAGTGCCACTCAGCTTGAGGGTTCCAGTTTATCTCTTTCCCCACCTAAACCCAAATATTTTTCTAGATATCTCACTAGTGATGGGCCAATGATGCTGAAAATACCGAGGTATTCTCTGAGATTGTGTTGCCCAGAGCCATTTGTTAGGGGTAATCATTAATTATTTAAGCTACCTCAGCAATAATTTTGCCAACATATGAGCATAAAGAAAAGATTCGTTATTTAAGGATTAGATTTATAGTTTTGACTTCCGCTTTTCTAAAACACACAGAGAGAAATAAACCTTTAATTAAACTGAAAGGCTAATAAATATGAGAAGGTATCTTAATTGTGAATAGATTTATGAGGTTTAGATTTATTGAGCTTACAAAGCACAAAACCTCTGGGGATTAGACATCATTGAGATCCTTGGCACCTAAAGAGAAACAACTTGGTCAGGATTTAGTGATTGAGAACAAGCACGATTTTCTGGAGTTCAAGCACGTTGATAGTATTTTTATGAGATTCAACTAAAACAGATCATAAGCTTACATCACATAAAGGGATCATATTTCTGGATCTTTAAGAATCTGTGGGGGCTCCAGATTGGCTAAAAGGAAATCCACTGACTCCTAATTTCTGCCAATCATCAGCTCCATTTCTTTTCCATTTTCTTATCATACTGTATTTCAGTAATATCCTTAAATTCCTTTGCTCTTCTGCCTTTTCATCACACCTCGTGAGCAAAACCTCATGCCTTATGCTGCCTACTCTCTGGTTTTACTCTGTCTTTACTCAAGTGGCCTAGTCGTATTACTGGTATTCTTATAAATGGCCTATTGGTATTATTATAAATTTGAGTTCACTACCCTCAAAGGAGCCTTCAAAGCTGTTTAGCAATCCTACTCAATTCCCTGATCCTCTGCTTGCTCGACTCCCCACAGTCTTGCCACTGAACTCCATACAAATACACACACACATACACACACACACACTTTTTTGTGCCTCACCTGGAAAAAGAAACGAATACTAAACAAATCTCCTAGGTTTGCTGGAAAAATTAAATGAATATGTAGCTCTTAGAATAATGACCAGCAAAAAATGTGTTACTTGCTATTGTTAGTAGTAGTATACAGTTGCTCACTTTACATTTCTATTTGCAGATAGGTTAAACTCAACACATCAGGACTGAATGTATGACATTCTTGAACAAACATTTCCACAGCACCTAGTTCAGCACCACCATTCATCCAATTTTACAAGTCAAAACTGAAGAGACACTCTTCACCTTCTCTTCTCTCTCACCAGTCCTTACCCTGATATTCAGTCCATTTAGCAGCCAACAGAATGGTAGACACAATGTGATGTGGTAGGCACTCTATTGTCTCTCCCCTTCTCTTCCTAGTATTCTTGCCACATTTTCCTCCTCCTAGTTCCTTGCACAAAGGTTTTGCAAATGCTGCATCTTCTGTCTGTGATGATCTTGCTCCACATGCTCATATCTGATGAAAGAGGGGACATTACTACCAACTTTGCAAAAATAAATGTTTCTGCTTTCTTTTTTTCAATTCAGAAAATGTTATACCATCTATAAGAAAATGGATTGGAGTTTAGATTCATCAGTTTGAAAGGCTAAAAAGTTGCTTCTGGTTTTCCAAGTTGTTCCTTTTAATTTTGTTCTTATTGAAACATGATATCATGTTTATTGTAAAGCAGAAGATATACAAACAAAAAAGAAAACTCACCAATAATTCTTCTTCTCCATTATAACTCTTAATATTTCTTTTTATTCACATTACTGAAATGCAAGTTTCTTGCAATCAATGATAATACCTTACTCTAGTTATCACAAATTATATCATATTGAGAGATATCTATACAGTATCAGATACAGTGATACACATGAAGACTACAAAAATTAGTAAAATGACACTGCTTCCCTCAAAATAACAGCCAAGTGGAGGAGATGGACACACACACAAATATAGAAGCTGCCCCACTGGCGTACATATTAGGTTCTGAAAATCTCTCCTCAAATTCAATTTTTTGATTAGAACAAATTGCTATATAAGAAAACATTAAAAACATCTGTTTGTGGTAGTCATACTTGACTGACTTTTAACTTGAATGTACTTTCCTTTTTTTAAAATGAAAGTTCACAAGTAATAAGCAATGTTATGTACATAACAATAGTGCTTCTCCAGCTTAGAATATGGGGGAGAAAAGCATATTACATGTGAAGAAAACACAGAAGAGAGACAGGCGAGGCATGTGCAGAATATCAAATCTCTCTTTTTGTGGGAATATCAAGACTAGAACACAACATTAATGAGTTGACAAAGAAATCCTGTGGAAGGATTACAACTCCAAGTTGTTAAAAAATGAATGTCTCAGTGTCACGCGTCTAAGGATCGAGGCTTTACTCAGCAATGGTAATTAGAGACGTAGAAGATGAATGGTCAGACTGAATCTCCACTTATCTTTGGACTGCCCAGGAATTACTAATATTGCCAATTTAGGCTTTTAGACTTGTAGATTTGTTAAAGTACCTGTGCACATTGCTTCTCTGCAATTACTTTAGATGAGACAAGCATATACATACATACACATACGGCACACCACACACACATGTATACAAATAACCCTCGTATTTGTGCATTCTATATTGTAAATTTGCCTACTTGCTAAAATTTATTTGTAACTGTAAAGTCAACACTCGAGGAGTTTCATGTTTATTTGCAGATATGTGCAGAGTGAAGAAAAATGTGAATTACCCGACACACATTCTCAGCTGAAATCAAAGGCGGTGATACTCTTCTTTCTTGTTTCAGGTCTCATACTGTAAACTAGTGTCTTTTTCATGGTCCATTAAGTGCTACCTTTTTTACATGTTTGTGCTTTTTGTTGAATTCACTGTTTAAAATAACTCCCAAGGGTAGTGTTCAAGAGCTATCTAGTATTCTAAGTGCAAGAAGGCTGTGATGTGCCTTACAGAGAAAGCATGTGTTAAATAAGCTTCATTCAAGCATGAGTTATAGTGTTGTGGGTCTTGAGTTCAGTGTGATTGATTCAGCAATGTATATTAAAAAAGGCATATTTAAACAGAAATATGCATGAAACAAGGCTATGTATCGATCAGTTGACAAGAATGTTGTGATTGGAGGCTCGTAGGAACCTAACTGTGTATTTCCCCTAGGAGCAATGATTAAGTGTTTGCTGATTCAGTGTTTGCAACAGCTTCACCGAACAAAACTAATGAGAATGAGAATGAGCCATATGTATATCTATATGTGTATATATCTATAGATGTGCATATGTACATGTATATATACATACACACAATAGATAGGTTTTAACCTAAACGTATAACATACATATGTATATATGTAGACATACATATATACAAATACATGTATTGATTAATCAGTTGACTAATACTCACCATGAAGAGTGACTTTATTTTTCCAATCCCTGAATCAGATTACATGCTGTGAATTGTATTTATATGCTTATGAAAGACAACAGAACCTCTTTGAAACTGGAATTGTCCCAGGAGATCTGCTGCTCATGAACACTGCCTGCTGGCACCACTTCTGATGAAGGAGCAATGACTAAGGAAAGCATTGGAAAAAAAGAAAAGAAAGCATAAGAGATGGAGAAATCTGTCTGCTTCAGCTTCAGCATTCTGGCCAAAGAATTTTTTCAGTACCTGAGCAAAGGGAATTAGAAAAAGAAGAGGAATGACTACCAAGAAATAATTAATTAATTAAGACCTCCAAGTATAACTAAATCCCTCTGCCCCCACATCAGAATATTTTTACCTCCTTCTTGTTGTTTTTAGTATTTATTACTGCCCTTATGGGCCTCAGCTTTCCATCCTCCAGATGAATTTAACTGAATTCCCTGAGCTAAAAAGCAAAAAACAAGGAAAATTTCCTACATAGAGAGATATATGTTCTTGAACCAAATGAAAGGGAGACATAGAAAGAACTAAACATGAAATATAGTTAAGAAATATGTAGCTCCGACTTTGGCTAAAGAAACTAGAAAAGAGAGGCAATTTTCAAAGCTGAAGTTATGTGACTTCCCTTCTATTTAGAGGAGGATGGTGATCAAATTTGGATTTTTATTCAAGTTAGCCTTTACTTTTTGATGCCATCTTCCAGAAATAACTACCTCTTTGTGAATAGATACCTGAGTGATGACGCAAAATGATTACTCCTAGAAGTATGCAGCTCATTGTGGAGATCACATGCCTATTTTTCAAGATGGTCTCTAATCCTTTATCTAATTTGTCAAAACTTGGTCCTATGCCAGGGTTATACTATCAATTTTAGGTATTTTTAAATGTAAACAGTGACTGCCCAAAGAGTGCTCTAAATATATCCCCTACCTCTTTGGAGAGTGAGGAAAATCATCTATTTTCTTTAAATATATATTCAGGAATTTGATTTTAATTTCAACTGCCAAAAGCATTGGTGAAATTGCAATGCTGCAGTACAACCATTCTCAGCTACATTAACTGACAAGAACAAAAGTGCACTCTGTGCATAGATACTGCTGGTTCAATGACAAGCTCTGCATACTAACGGGGTGTCCCTGCCTCTTCAGAGAGAAGAGGACCCATGACAAATGATGTGCACCAAGGGACTGACAGCTCCTCTTCTCCTGCACTTGCTTGCTGCATTACACTTAGTGGAGAGATGTGTAGCAAGCTGGTAACACACACTCCCTCTTCTCCCCAACATGTTCTCAGTCATTCCTCTCATTCCCTCTTTTGCATCAATTGACCTTGTCCAACATTCAAGGCTCTTTTAAAGTTAATGATCTTAGATTCTGGAAATAGTCCTTAAATATATGAAAGGTTATTATATAGAGAATAATAGCCAGCTGTTTCCCATCTCACTTGAAGACAGAACATGGGCTGCTGCCACTCATTCCAGAAGGACCAAATAAATGTTCTTGATTATGAAGCTGATGATGACTGTGGTGATGAGGGTGATCAAACAACAGCAGGTATATGGAATACCTGGACTGCAGTCTGAGGGACGTCACTTTGATAAAAGAAATGTCCTGACATGAGAAATTCTGAATCTAGTTGCAGATTCAAATTTATTCTGCATTTGGCAAGAATTTACTAAGCATCAACTGTGAGACCAATACTGTGGCAGAACCCAAAGAATGTGTAAAATTATGTGCTAAAAACCTGTCTCTGTCAAACTGATTTACAACTTATTTTTAAATGACTTCATATGTGAAATTGTTAAGAAATGTTTAAAGATAACATGTAATTACTGTATTATTTATAAGTTCAGGCAGCTTGAGTAACCAAAGGAGACTTCATGGAGGTGAGGATTCAGCTAGGTCTTGAAGAATACATAGGAGGAAATACATTAGAAAATAACTTAAATATATCTATTCACTCTATATTTTTACTATATAGCCACAGTGTTCCAGTACTACCAGAATCATAGACTGATACAGTTAAAAGGCCTGTTTGAGATTATAAAATACCCTCTCATTATGCAAAAGAGGAAATGGTGTCTAACACTTATTCCCTCTGGATGGGCCATTGTAGCAAATTATCTCTGTAAAGACAAAAACAAAAAAACAAACATTTTCATGGTTAAGAAGTGCATTCTCATATGAAACACTTTTTTTAAGTTTTTTTCTTATAAAAATTAATAATAAAGTTTGCCATACATTTCCTATATTCGATTATACTTTTTATTTTCATTTTTTTGTAAATGTATGGTCTTTAGCAAAATGTCTACAACTAATCTCCAATTTAGCATGTTTGTCTAGTTTATGTATTAGCCACAGTTGTTAAATTCCAAGTTATTTTATACTAAATTTTCAGACATCAATAAATCTTAGGTTATACTTAGGAATAGTTTTTTTCTTCTTCCCAATAATAAGAGCAAAGAAAAGAAGCCAGGTATGCATGAGGCATTTGTTGAGAGGCAGCATACACAAGGGTTAAAGCTTAGTCTCTGAGTCAGACTAATTTGGCGTCAAATTCTAGTACTGGAATCTGCGTACCTATGGACAAGTTAATCTCAGAAAGCTTCAAATCCCCCTTCTATAAAATAGAGACTGTTATACGTAATTCACAGGATGATTGGAAAAATTAAAGTCAATAATATATGCAAATAATTAGCAATGACTGGCATATAACATATTCTCAATAAATTATATGTAAATGTTAGTTACTATGTATCTTGAAGTGGAGATGAGTTACACTTATGTTTGGCCACTAAATTGGTGTCAAGGTTGCTGACCAGGTAATTATTATCACATTTATGACAAAAGGTTATCAATTGTGCATGAAGTTGTAAACGCATCTAATTGAGCATGTAATTGTCACAAAAAGAAAGATGAGTAAGAAAATACAAGGACTGCTCTAGCTTGAACATATGTTCATTATATATAAAACACTTCAGGAGATTTTTATAAGATTTTTGTTCTAACTTTGAAATTAATTAATGCTCATAATAAAAATCTTAGAAAACACGAATATATAAAGTCAACAAAAGTCACCTGCGGTAACACCACATGAAATCAAGACATTGATGAATTTCTTTTCAGATTTTTATATATATATGAAATTTTCTATACATATAATTTTGTGTATATATACAATTTATAAAATTTACATTTTAAAGGGAGTATTAGAGTCCAACCACATGAACATTTTTTATTCTACTTTTTCATGTATTATATATTTTCTGACATTAAATAATATTCAGAAATGTTATTACATAATATTCCATTGAAAGATTTTTATGTTGCCATTTTTAGACATTGTTTCTAATGATTTTCTATAAATAATGATAAAATAAACATCCTTGGAAAGAAATAATTGTCTCTATGGTACTTTCCTTGGGATAAATGCTTAGAAATATTTTCACTATATTAAAGAAAACTGATACTTTTTAAAACTCTATATGCATACAGGTAAAATTCCCTCCAGAAAGGTTATGCCAATTTTACTCTCATTATAGTATAAAGAAGTGTTCAGCACCCATTTCACTGTCCTTCTCATCACAGGCCATCATCATTCATCATAGCTGTAATCATAATTGCTGATAGTTACTAAGCCCTTACCATGTGGCAGGACTTGTTCTTTTTTACAAGATGCTATATTTTAAAATCTTCTTGGTAATTGTGTAAGATATATTATAATTAACCCCATTTTAAAGATTAAAAAACTGTGGCACAAACCGATTATGTTAGATATCCAAAGTTACTCAGTTAGAAATGAAATAGGGACTCAAACCCAGGCAGTGTGTCTTCAAAGATACAATACATTATCATTTCCCCATAACATTCATCAATATTATTTTAAAAACTATTTTCCTAATTTGAAAGACAAGAAAACTCATTGTTTTACTTTCCATAGTTCCATCAGTAAAGTTCATGTTCTAATATGTTTATCTGTTTTATACATGTTTTTAACGTGAATTTTCTATTCATGATTACCACTTTATAAAATACTTTCTTCTAAGGGCTAGACTCTAAAATTAGATTCTGATTTTCTCTCTTTGGAGTAATAATAAATATGGATTTTCAAGATGGTGACACAATGTATTCATTTGCATGAATTTGGAGAAAATTTGCTAATTGCATTCTCTGGTGAGCTTTGGACTCCCTACCTGACAATGTGTATTGCATTTTACAGGTCCTTTTAGATGTTTGCTTTGGATTGTAATTGATGGATCTCCTAAAAGCAAAAAGTCACGGGAGATTTAGTGAGTATGAAATGGTGAATATTGAAAGCATTTTAAATATTGATATGAAAACAGATCTCCTAGCTGGATATCTTTTTGTTCTGCTGTTTTTGGAATGAATACATTAGTTTAAAAATTTTAAGCATATCAGATGTGAAGTGCTAGTGTTTCCATTGGTAATAGACTGTTCTCTGCCAAATTTGCTGGTAGCCTTTCCATAGTCTGGAAATACTAGAGACATTTACAGCTCTAGTGATATTTCCAAACACTTTAATAAATCTAGTACACTCACATGATTACTTGTAATTCTGGAAATACCTCTGGAATAGAAAAAATTGCTACATTTAATGTGGCATGAGGAGTAACTGTTATATTTAAGGGCAACAGAAAAGAGGATGGGCATAAAGTAGGGGTGCAATGGGAAGAAAAAGAAAGCCACAAGCCAAATGTCTTTTGCCCCATTAAAAAAAAATGGAAAATGGGAATTTAGAATAACTTGGTGAGGCCAAAAGGAGTGGCATTACTCCTTGGAAGACTGAGACCACCCAGGGAAATCTGGAAGTCAACAGAATGCAACAATTTGGTTTGGGGCTGGGTGTGCAAAAAAGCTCCACCAGCAATGAAAAACATCTCTCCCCATTTTCTCTTCACTTTATAATCTATATTTAAAACATTATTATATTAAATAGCAATGTATTAGGACCCTGATAGGAGACAGATGGTCCAATGAAATGAAGTAATTGAAAAGTGTTAAGTAAAGGATTTTTTTTTTGTTTTAACCAAAGGGTGAGTATAGGTTAAGGGAGCCATCAAGGTTTGGTGATGCACCCAGGGCCTGTTACACTCTAACACAGTGGAGCTGTTACCGCTCCAACATGAAGAGGAGA
This sequence comes from Hippopotamus amphibius kiboko, assembly GCF_030028045.1. Classification (NCBI taxonomy): domain Eukaryota; kingdom Metazoa; phylum Chordata; class Mammalia; order Artiodactyla; family Hippopotamidae; genus Hippopotamus; species Hippopotamus amphibius. The sequence goes on along the minus strand of NC_080187.1, from coordinate 189,323,878 downwards.
TGGGGATGGTGCGGAACAGAGGGTATTATAGGAATTTGGGAGAGCCATGGATATGGGCAGAGAAGCAGTCATTGTTAAACTGATTTATCTCTTCTTCTTCTGATCTGTTGGTGCCTCCCACTGAGTAAACCCAGTAGGAAAGTAGCAGGCAAAGGAGCCTTGGTATGCAATCCACAGAGGCCTGCCTCCCAGGGTTCAGATCAGTGCAGAAAAGAGAGGAAGAGGGATCTGGAAGGGCAAACAGAGGAAATAAATTTTGGGTTTGATCTGAGGCAAATCTCAGCTCTAATGCCCTTCCATCACTGGTTCCACATATGAAAATAATATGTTCTGAATATCCATGGCACTATAGAGATAACTCTCCTACCTAAAACTAACAATTATCCAAGAAGGAAGGTTTTAAATACAAATGTCTTCCTAAACCCTGCCACCCCCCAGTTCTCTCTCAATGCCCCTCAGAATCCAGCGGTGTCCTATATATCCCAGTCTCTCATTTTGATTGAATGGAAATAGCTGATACATTCACAGGAGGATATAGCGATGACAAAAAAAGCCCCATCCTGATTGACAGGGAGTAACTCGGCTGGGTTGATATATATGCAATAAAATAGGTTAACAATCATGAAGATGTAACTAAGCCAAAGTGATACACAAAAGGGCATATTCAGGACTTTTTACAAGCTAATACATAAAAGCTATAAATTCCCTGACACCTGGATGGACTAGAAATTTTGTGATTAGAGAAAGGAGAATTTAAAAGTTGGGAAATCTTAAGTAAACAGGAAATGATATTTTAAGAGAAGAATGATAAAACAGGAAGGGTAAGTTCTCACATCTGAGACCTAGCAGAAAGCCGTTTCCTAGAACTCTCCTCAGTAATTTATTCAGAGAATTTCCATATGCACAGGCAGTGGTGTGCTGCTCAATGTTTAAAAACAAACTCTCTGGGGGAAGCAAATAAAATGATTTATAGAGTTTTCTTCTGATTTCTGTGGTGTAAATTCTCACAGCATGGCCAATTTCAGGCTACAAATGTGGTGTCACTGAACTGAAAGTGGGAAGTGATGCAGTTGGCTCTAGGGAGACCGTACAGACTGGCCCCAGCACGCCACTGGGCAGAGACCTCTATAAAGTAGACAATAGACACAGAAGAGCCCACTTGGAAAAATGCAACAGTTCTGCCATCAACCATTTCTTCCTTGAAGAAGAAAACATTCATATCTAGTGTTCACTTTACCCAGTTAGCCACTTATCCTGCTGAATCACGAGAAGTAGCAAAAATGGTGACTTGAGATCTTGGACCCAGAGCAGCCATAGGACCATTGTTTGGTTAGGGTCTTGCTGGGGGCAGCCTACAGTTTATTGTTAGTTGCCTCTTTGGAATGAAGCAGCAAAAGCAACGCTCTAAGGCCTGGTACAGACCTTGTGTGCTGTGCTGTGTGCGCGCGCGTGCACACACACACATACACACAAGAAAAAGACACATAAAACCAACGTCTGTGGTTCTGTGTTGGATATCCTCCATTTATGCCCACTAAGTCACTCCACCCTGCTTTATGCCCTGTGAGTCTGTCCTATAGCAGCTATATCAGTGGGCTCCATTGCCCCCTGACTTAACAATTGGGTTTGGGTAATGGGAAGAATGAGCAGATTGACAAAGGGAGAAAAGCGACATCAGAGTATTCTCCTGGCTCCCTCTCAGGGGTTCCCTTGGGCTGATTACATCCCTCCTCCAGAGGTCATAGGTCCTGTTAAGTGCCCCCCTTTACACAGCTGCTTTGTCTCCAACTTCTGATAATGAATGCCTTCCCTATCTTCTTCAGGCTAAAGAATAGTAAGGACTCTGAACTCTTTTTAGGTTCTCTTCACCTTGCCCTAAACTATAATCAAAATGCCCTTTTTGAGTGAGCTCTTTTCCCCTGCAAGGACCCTGGCAGGTGCTGGCAGATGCTGGAACTAAGTGTGGGAAAGGCACAACCTTTTTGCTGGTAGTAAGTAATAGTATATATAGTAGGTACAATAGCATGAGAGACAATCTTTCTTATAGACTGCTTGGATGCTACATACAGCTTTTGTCATATTAAATCTATTCCCAGTGGTAAGCAAGAAAATGCTCAATAACCGGCTCTTAAAAAAAAATCCTGTCTTCCCTGTTTTTTCTCCAAGTCTGGGATGGATTATCTGAGGGCAAACAAATCAAGGCTTCATTTACCTAACTCCCCAAGTATCTAATGAGCTAGCTTATGCCTTTCCCTGTTACCCTAACTCCCTACTGCCTCTGACTATACTCTTTTGGTCACTGGCATGTCTGAGATAATATCTTTACTATGAGAACCAGAGACAAACACTTTATAAATGAGAAGCAGTGAAAATATAACAATTAAATATAAAACTTGGCAGATGACTTGGCATTTGAGGAAGGTTACAAAAAATGGATATTACACACTCAGGTATATGCAATGGGGGAATTTTAGCTGGAGGCCAGTAACAGTTCCTTTATGAAACAAATCTCAGAGGGAAAGAAAAAATAGGCCAAAGCACCTTCTCTCCCCTTTGCCTGAGCAAGAGTTTGGCATCTTCCTGAGGGAAAAGAGAAATGTATACCCTGTGGTTCATTTCACAAAGGGTATGACAGCGTAAAGACTAGTTTTTAAAGTCTAATATGAGACATCTCCATTTCCCTCCCCCATGTAATACACTCTGCAGTCCTAGAGGCTACAGTGCAGCTTAGGGTCTCCGGGGGGTTATGGAGGCAGGGTCGCTAAATGCCTCGGAGATGTTCATTGTACCCTTATGAGTAAGAAAATAATAGGCCATCTAATGCACAATGGAGACAATAATCCTGAATTTTATGGGAAAATGATACTTATTATTCTCAGAATCTTCCATAATAGTAATATAACTGAAATTATTATAGAGAAATTTGTTGTTTCTTTTATAGTTTAATTCTTTTCTCTAGTTGTATTAGTTTTGAAAATCCTCATGGTTAAAATTTTAATGGCAAATACTCTATTCTACACCACCACTGTACTTTTCCTGGTGGGTTTCATGTGGTTCAAGTGGTCAGGGTTCTATAAAGGCAAGCCATTATGTTTTGGGAAAAAATAAGTCTAAACTAAATTGGATCCAAGATACTAAGAGAGAAGAATAAGACATAGCTACTACTCTCTACTGAGTAGAGATGTAATGAAACCAAGTACAGCCTGGGGAGATAAGTACACCAGTGGATTCACATGGAACAAACATGTAATACAGAGAAAGGAAGAGGGAAAGCTTTTGGAAGAAGGGACATCTGGCTGGACTTTCAAAGAGAGAATAGGAGTTTTCCAAATCAGTAAAGGAAGGAGGAGGACTCTAGATGAATTGAAAAGTATTTACAAAGGGTTAACAAATGTTTCTGATCAGTTAAAAGTAGTATTGGTAGTATTGGTATTATGAGCTATAAACACAAGGTAATGACACTAGAAAGGAAGAAAGAGATCATGAGAATTTTTTTATCTTGTGGGTCAGTGCTTTTAAGTAAAGTTCATAACCTCCAATAGGGACATAGATGATCCACTGAGTGTTTAAACTTCAAGTCCTATTTTTTTAAATCTATTTACAAGAAGGTCATGGGTCAGGTGTTGCATGAAATACATGAAGTAATCTCAAGTGAAGAGAGTTCCTTAACATAGAGAGAGAAATAGGACTCTCAATCATCCTTTTATATTAAGCAATTTATGTAGCTTACATGTGCCTAGTCAAGTAGATTTACTGCATAAATATCTAGTTTAAATTAAATCCTCAAAACAAAAGTGACCAAAAAAAAAAAAAAAAAAAAACTAGGTTAAAGATAATACATTACTGATTACTGTATGAAATACTGTGTGCACTAGTGTAAAACAATAAAAGAACTGACACATTTTCTAATTCTAGGAAAACTGTCAGCTACGTATCAAACTTTTAAAAAAGCAGCCTAATCATATTATTCACAGTGTCAGCCTGGTAACAAAAATCATCAATTAAAATATTTGAAACATGATTTATATCCATTATTATAAATAAAAAGCCTTGCCCCAAGCACGGATTTTCCCTTAGTTAATTAGGTAATGAGTACTATGAAGGCACCATGATAGGCCCAAAACATTCACAAACTAAGCAGCTAGATCACAATACATACCATAATTATTTGTTCAATAATACTTGTGGCCATTTTGTACTCAAGCCAGTGTTTACAAAGTTTCACTAAAATTTAATAATAAATAAGGCCCGTTGATTGTACCAGTGCCAATGACTGGTTTTCATATTTGATGTTATATTAGAGTTATATAAGATGTTAGAACATTTGAAGGAAGCTGAGTGAAGAGTACGTGGGACCTCTCTACTATTTTTGAAAATTCCTGTGAGTCTATAATTATTTCAAGGTTAAAAAAATTTTAAACTTATAAATATTTGTAAGTTGATTTTATGTTTCCTCCTTAATAGTAAAAAACAAAAACCAAACAAAAAGCTGTGTACCCTTGGGTAAATCCCTGTTCTTCCTGATGTAGTAAAAATGGTTGAAATAATACATAAAAACAATCTGGAAATAAACTAAAATGTGTTCTTCTATCAGCAAAATAGAAGAAAGACTCAGAAAATATTGCTGAAGGTTTGAAGAAAAATAAGTTGGCATAAATAATTCAGTGAGCAAGATTTACTATAGAGTTGCAAAAAATGCAGATGTTTATAACAAGTCAGTTTTGATATGTGTTACATTTTGTTTCAATAATTAATACCTGTAGAACTCTTTTTTTTAGGTAGAAAAGAAATGTGAACTAAAGGAGATAAATTCTCAGCAACAGTTTTTTCTTTAATAGTAATAATAGTTCATGGTGGGACCGCCTGTTAGAAATAACCACCAATGGGGCTGTTGCTTGGAATTTAAATATTTTTTTTTAATTCCAGGATTATTTTTCAACATTAAAAGAAGAAGGGCTTTAAACATAATAGAATCTTTGGAATCCTAATGTTCTGGCAAATCTGACTGCCCTCATGCTGCCATGTACACATGTCAAAAATGACAGCTGTCCTACATCTCTCACTATATATCTGCATAGTCACCTCAGAGCTTATAATAGTTACATGCATGCCAAACTCAAGAGGACTTGAGCCACAGCACTGAGGACAATATTCACAATATGAGTCAATTTGATTTTACCAAAACAGCTTTGTCTGTCACATTAAATTAATGTTGTTAATTTGACTTTTATTGGTTTTGTAGTTTCCCCTGTATTTAATATATAAATTTGTCTTGGTTGTATTCTTGTGTAACAGCTATAAGCAGATGGAGATTATACCTAGCATTGAGTTCATAAATACTTAAGTAACATTATTTTAAAAATCATTTAAGTTAATACTCAAAATCCAGGAGATTTTTTTTTTAATTCTTTAAAGGGGGCCACACATCGCTCAAGTTTGAGAAACATGGCCAAGGTCCTTATGAACTCTCCCAAACTCCAAGTAAGATTTTTGTGGAATAAATCAACAGATAAGCAGTTTGTGTGGGAGCAAAGAGGCAGGTAGGGAGAGAGAGGAGAGGAGTGCCTTTAAAAGCAGAAGTAGCACTAAAAAGTGACATAATGCTAAAGGAAAATTTTACCAACCACACACTTTTTCCTTTTCCGATGCTGAAGTTACGATGACTATCACTGACTCCCATGACTGTGTCAGTTATATGGCTACCTGAATACAAAGACAAGCAAAACCAAGACCCTTCTGTATAACCAGATGCCCTTCCACCACAGGTCCACCTTGCCTCAAAACTCCTCAATGGTCTGTATTCAGGATTCCTAACTGAAAAGTAAGACAATATGATTTTGTGGCAGATGAAATGGCTACATTACTGGAGACCAAAACTGCCAGCATTTCTAATACCAACTGTGTAAAGCTTGCACTTATGTGACTTTAATCAGTCTCTAAATAAAGATCATAATTATTTCATAAGGGTAATTACAATGAAAATTTTTTGTTACAGCCTGAGATAAGGTCAGGATTAAGAGGCCCTGTAACAGATTTCTTCCCCTATGTTCCCACTCTAAAAAAAAGAGGGGTATACAAATATTATTACAAAGAGATATTTATATGCATAAAGAACGTAACACCAACTACTATGAATTGCGTAGGAAGTATTTATTTTTTATGATTGCCAAAAGCAAGAATCATATCAAATTTGCTGAGAGGTGATAGAAGAATATCTTTTGATTTGTCGGAGCTTTAACATATATCTTTTCTGGCTTTGTGCTGTTTTTGTGGAGTCTCTTTCTTCCTCTCGCTCAATAGGCTCCCAGTCTCTTTCCCAGAGCAGGTCTCCGTTTCTTTCCAAATGGCATTCCAACACACTTTCCCGGGTTCCTATCTACTTTCCAATGACTGACACCTGGGTGGCAGATGGTGCAAATGGCCCGCTATATATTTCCTGGATTGATAAAGAATACTGTCAGGAACCTGACTACATTGGCCTGGTGCCTTGTGGCAGAATTGGCTGCTTGGGAGGAGTGACAGTGACTGGAAATAATTTTGATTAAAATGATCTGGAGCTTGTTGATTTGCAAGTGTTACTTTTATTCCTCCTTTTTTTTTTACACTTATGCATCCCTGTATTTTTTGTCTTGAAAACATATTATGAAAAAATTGGACACCACAGCATCTTAAAGCTCGGACATAATCCTCTTTTTTTAGGAGTGCATTTTTCCTGGGACAGATGCACTTCATAGCTCTTCATGTCCGTCTGTGTACCATGATGATCTGATCGTATGGGGCTATGGATTTGCAAATCTCTATCGTGAACTCTATTGTTCCAGAATGGCAAGGACAACCATTCTGGCAGCCTAGATATACAGAATGATTGCAGAGTCAGAGTCCTAGCCTCATGTTTGAAATAGAGAAATGGAGTTTTTAAAAAGGATTTAATTTAAAATCTGCATAATTTGCCAATGCAGAATGAATTAATTGATTCATTAAGTCAATTGAAGCTACCAGTGAGACCTGTCAAGGAAATTGTCTGTGCTCATTTATTCAATCAATAAACATTTATCAAGTTGCCTGCTAGATGACAGGGCCATTGCTAGAGCCTGGGTCTTGCCTTTCCCAGGCACTGCCTATGCCCTTTCCTTCGACCCCTCCCTCCAGTACTCTGGAGGATTCTCAAGTTTTCTCTGGTCTTGAAATAGATGTTACACCTGTGCCATGTTCTCTTTGCTCTATCACTTCAGAAAATTAACATTACCCAAGAGAAGCTTCCTGGCTCCTTCTCCACACAGGCCTCTTCCTAAGACCGGGAGGAGCCTTCCCAATGTGTGCAAATGTAAGATGTTTTGTATTACCTTTCCTAAAGAGGGCTCAATCAAATTGTATGAGCTTCAGGCTCCACAAAACCTAGGTCCCCCCCCACCCCTTATATAACAGAGAATGGGCAAGAAAGAGTAAAACACCCACCTCTTACCCTAAACTGCTGTAGCTAGAACATTGGAAATACCAGGAAGAAGAGCACATCTTAGTACAAGGGTCGTGTTTTCCCTTCCACGTAGTTAATGACTGTAGTACCTTAACCAGGAATGTGATGAGTCCCACAAAGCTGAAAACAAAAAGTAATCCTTGGTACACAGTTGGGCTCTTTTTACTCACAAAACTTCTGACACCAAATGTGTATTTTTTCCCTTTCTGACACCAGATACATGATGTCTTTTCCAACACCACTTCTCCAATTTTCTGACACCAACTAGGTGTCAATTTACAATTCAATTCAATTGTGTCACTAACTACCCAGTTAGCTCAGACCCCACAAGTTCATGGCTCGGTCCCACAGAACTGCCCCTACCTCAAATGCCAGCCGCAATGGGCTGCCCAGGCTACCCACATTTCTGCTCGGTTCACTACAAATTTGTGGTTCTTCCAATTCTCCCTCAGGTTTGATAATTTCCTAGAACAACTCACAGAACTCAGAAAAACACTTTGCTTGTGTTTACTGGTTTATTATAAAGGATATAACTCAGATATAGACAAATGGAAGAGCTATAGAGGGTAAGGCAGGGGGAACGAGAGCAGAGATTCCATGCTTTCTCCAGGCCCGCCACCCTCCCAGCACCTCCATGTATTCTCCAACCCAAAACTCTCTAAACTCCATTGTTTAGAGGTTTTTATGGAGGTTTTAAAATGTAAGCATGATTGATTAAATCATTGACCATTAATTCGATTTCCAGCCCCCTCTCTCTTCCCCAGAGTTTGGAGATGGGGCTGAAAATCCCAAACTTGTAATCAAGGTTTGGTCTTGATGGTAACCAGCCTGAAGCTACCTGGGTGCTGCCAAGAATCACCTCATTAGAACAAAAGATGCTTCTATCACCCTTATTATTCAGGAAATCCCAAGGGTTTAAGCAGCTCTGTGACAGGAACTGAGAACAAAAGTAAAATATCTTTCTATGATACCACAACAATATATGCAGGGAGCATTCCAGTTTAAATGAAATATGAAAGGAATTATATTTTCTAAAATTCCTTTTTTTTTCCTTTGTCATACGTAGTAGCATTTAGGAACTGAATAAGAAATAATCTCAGTTAGTGAGTTAGTGATAGTTGAAGGAGAAGACTCTGAAATTAAAGTGTAACTTTAAACAGTTTTTGCAAAAGAACTTAAGAAAATCTGTTATTATTTTAACAAGATGTGCACCCAGATGTCCCCTGATAAGCAAGAATCTTCCTGGACCTCAGGGAGATTGTGTAGCCCCTCCAGAATATGGGGTGCCCCAATGTCCTATGAGGAATCATTAAATAGCAGTTAAAAGCATTGATTTTTTAAATTCAACTTAAGTTCAAATCTTGGATCCTCCATTTATTAGCTTTGTGATATAGCACAATTTAATCTCTTAAAACCTCAATTTTCTCATTTGTTAAAGAAAAGTTATAATACCTTCCTCAAAGCTCAGAGGCTAGGAAGACTAAATGTGAGTGTTTGGCACATAGCAAACACCTAAAGAATATTATTATTATTTTTTAAGGTTTATTTCAACAATGGAACTGTGTGGTCCCTGTAGCTTGCTGAATATATTTGTTTAAATTGAATTTATGTAAAAATTATGTGTGCTAAATATACACTCTAGTGTGAAGGGTTAATTACTGTTAACAATGTTTTATTTTATCTGTTTATTTATTATTGCAGTACAGTTGATTTGTAATATTATGTTAGTTTCAGGGGTGCAACATAGTGATTCAATATATTATGGATTATACTCCATCTATAGATACTGTAAAATATTGACTGTAGTCCTTGTGCTGTACAATATATCCATGTAGCTTATTTATTTTATACATATTAGATTGTGGCTCTTCATACCCTACCTTCTCTTGTCCCTCCTGCTTTCCCTCTTCCCACTGGCAACCGCTAGTTTATTCTCTATATATGTGAGTCTTTTTTGTTATATTCATTTGTTTGTTTTACTTTTTAGATTATACATATAAGTGATAACATACAGTATTTGTCTTTGATCTATTTCATTAAGCATATTACACTCTAGGTCTATCCATGTTTACACTCTAGGTCTATCCATGTTTTTGCAAATGGAAGAATTTCATTAATTTATGTATATATTGTGTATATATATATATACACAATATATATATAGATATATAGACACACACACCCCATATCTTGGTATATATATACCATGTCTTCTTTATATATACATATATATATATATATACACACACCATGTCATGGTATATATATTTCATGGTGTATATGTATATATATATACCTTCTTTATACATTCATCTGTAGATGGACACTTAGGTTGCTACCATATTTTGGCTATTGTAAATGATGTTGCTAAGAACATTGAGATGCATGTATCTTTTCAAATTAATGTTTTCTTTCTTTCCGGATATATACCCAGGAGTGTTGCTGAATCATATGGTGGTTCTATTTTTACTTTTTTTAGGAACCTCCATACTGTTTTCCATAGTGGCTGTACCAATTAACATTCCTGCCAACAATGTACTAGTGTTCCCTTTTTTCCACATCCTCTCCAACATTTGTTATTAGTAGACTTTTTGAGGATAGACATTGTGACAGGTGTGAGGCGATACCTCATTTTGGTTTTGAGTTACATTTCTCTGATAAATAGAGATGTTGAGTATCTTTTCATGTGTTTGTTGACCATCTGTATATCTTTTTTGTCTCTTCAGGTCTTCTGCCTAATTTTTAATTGGGTTGCTTTTTTTTTTTGATATAGAGTTATATAAGCTATTTATATATTTTGGATATTAAGCAGTTATTGGTAATATCATTTGTAAATATCTTCTCCCATTTAGTAGGTTGTCTTTTTCTTTTGTCAATGCTTTCTTTGCTGTGCAAAAGCTTTTAAGTTTAATTAGGTTCCATTTGTTTGTTTTTGCTTTTGTTTTCTTTGCTGTAGGAGGCAGATACAAAATATATTGCTACGATTTATGTCCAAGAGTGTTCTGCCTAAGTTTTCTTCTAGGTTTGTGTCTTACATTTAGGTCTTTAATCCATTTAGAGTTTATTTTTGTATATGCTGTAAAAAAATGTTTTAATTTCATTATTTTATATGTTGCTGTCCAGTTTTCCATGCACCACTTATTTTTCTTTTCTCCACTGTATATTCTTGCCTCTTGTGTCATGGATTAATTGATCATAGGTACCTGGATTTATTTCTGGGCTCTCTATTCTGTTCCATTGATCAACGTGTCTATTTTTTGTTCAAGTGCTGTATTGTTTTGATACTGTAGCTTTGGCATATAGTCTGAAGTCAGGGAGCATGATACCTCCAGGTTTTTTCTTTTTTCTCAAGATTGTTTTGACAATCCTGTGGGGTTTTGTGTTTGTTTGTTTGTTTTTGTAGTTCCATATACATTTTAGCATTATTTTTTCTGGTTTTCTGGTTCTGTGATAATGGCATGGGTATTTTGATAGGGATTGCATTAAATCTGTAGATTGTTTTGGGTAATATGGACATTTTAATTATGTTAATTCTTCCAATCTAAGAGCATGGGATGTCTTTCCATTTATTTGTATCAACTTCAATACTTTTGTCAATGTTTTATAGTTTTCAGAGTATAGGTCTTTTACCTCCTTGGTTAAGTTTGTTCCTAGGTATTTTATTCTTTTTGATTTTAACCAGGATTTTTGTTTGTTTTTCTCTTTCTGATAGTTCATTACTAGTGTATAGAAAAGCAACAGATTTCTGTATATTAATCTTGTATCCTACAATTTTACTGAATATACTTATTAGTTCTAATAGTTTTTATGGTGGAGACTTTAAGGCTTTCTATAAATAGTACCATGTCATCTTTAAATAGTAAGTTTTACTTCTTCCCTTCCAGTCTGGATGCCTGTTATTTCTTTTCTTCTCTCATTGCTGTGGCTAGGACTGGTAATATAATGTTAAATAGAAGTGGCAAGAGTGGACATCCTTATCTTGTTCCTGATTTTAGAGGAAAGGCTTTCAGCTTTTCATCATTGAAAATAATGTTAGCTGTATACTTGTCATAAATTGTCCTCATTATGTTGAGCTATATTCCCTCTATACCCACTTTGATGAATTTTGTCATATGATTTTTCTGCATCTATTGAAGTGATCATGGGATTTTTATACTTCTTTTTGTTGATATGGTGTATTGTATTGATTAATTTGCATATATTAAACCATCCTTGCATCCCTGGCATAAATCTCACTTGATCCTGGTGTATGACCCTTTTTATATATAGTTGAATTGTATTTGCTAATATTTTGTTGAGGATTTTGCATCTGTAGTCATCAGAGATGCTGCCCTGTGCTTTTATTGTATTGTCTTTGTCTGGTTTTGGTATCAGAGTAATGGTAACCTTGTAGAATGAATTTGGGAGTGTTCCTTCCTCTTCAGTTTTGTGGAATAGTTTGAGAAGTTTAGGTGCTAGCTCTTCTTTATATGTTTGGTAGACTTTCCCTGTGAAGCTGTCTAGTTCTGGACTTTTGTTTGCTGGGAGACTTTTTATTACAAATTCAATTTCACTACTCTGATGGGTCTATTCAGATTGTCTATTTCTGTTTCAGGCTTGGAAGATTGCGTGTTTCTAGAAATGTATCCATTTCTTTTAGGTTGTTTAATTTGTTGGCATTTAACTGTTCATAGTATTCTCTCTCTTTTTTATTTCTGTTATATTGGTTGTTATTTCTTCTCTTTCATTTCTTATTTTGTTTGTTTGGGTCCTCTCTCTTTTTTTCTTGATGAGCCTAGCTAAAGGCTTATCAATTTTATCTTTTTAAAAAAGCATTTATTGGCCTCAGTGAGCTTATCTATTTTGTTTTTGTTGTTCTCTCTTTTATTTATTTGTCTCTGATATTTATTATTTCCTTCCTTTTGCAGACTTTGGACTTTGTTTTTCCATTTCTAATTCCTTTAGGTGGTAGGTTTTTTACTTGACATTTTTCTGGTTTATTGAGGTGGGCCTGTATTCCTGTGAACTTCACTCTTAGAACTGCTTTTGTTGCATCCCATAGATTTTGGGAAGTTGTATTTTTATTTTTATTTTTCTTGAGGTATTTTCTGATTTCCTATTAAATTTTGTCATTGACCCATTGGGTTGTTAGTAGCATATTGTTTATTCTTCACATGTTTGTTGTGTTTTTCCCATTTCTTCTTTAATTGATTTCTACAATAGTTTCATACAATTGTGGTCAGAAAAAAATGCTTGGTATAATTTCCATCCTCTTAAATTTGTTGAGACTTGTTTTGAGGCCTAGAATGTGAGTCTGTCCTGGAGAAAATTTCATGTGCCCTTGAAATGAATGGAAAGTCCTCTAGATGTCTATTAAGTCCAATTGGTCTAGTGTGTCATTTAAGGCTACTGTTTCCTTGTGGATTTTCTGTCTGGATGTTTTTCTGTCTGTTCACTGATGTAAGTGGAGTGTTAAAGCCCCCTACTATTATTGTATTATTGTCAATTTTTCCCTTTATCTCTGCTAATATTTGCTTTATATATTTATGTGTTCCTATATTAGGTGCATATATAAACAAGTGTTTTGTCCCCTTCTTTTACTGATCCCATTATCATTATATAATGCTCTTTTTTGTCTTTTGTTAAATACTTTGTTTTAAACTCTACTTTCTGATAGGAGTTTTGCTACTCCAGCTTTCTTGTCATTTCCATTTACATGAAATAATCATTTTCTGTCTCCTCACTTTCAGTCTGGGTGTGTGTCTTTAGCTCTGATGTGAGTCTCTTGTCTCATAACATATAGATGGATCTTGGTTTTTTTAACCCATTCAGCCACCCTATGTCTTTTGATTGGAATAATTATTCCATTGACATTTAAAGTGACTATTAATAGTTACATAGTTATTGCCATTTTGTTACTTGTTTGCTGGTTGTTTTTGTAATTCTCTGTTCTTTTTTTCTTTTAATTTCTTCCCTTACAGTTTGATGATTTTCTTTAGTGATATAGTTGTGTTACTTTCTCTCTAGTTTTTGTGTACCTACTGTAGGTTTTTGATTTGTGGTTACCATAGGATTCATGTATGTTGACTTATAACTGTATCTACTTGTTTTAAACTGGCACTCATTTAAATTCAAACACATTCTAAGAGATCTACATTTTTTAACTCCCCTAACCCACATTTTATGTTTTTGATGTCATAGTTTGCATTTTCATATTTATCTCATCACTGTTTGTTTCAGTTATAGTTAATTTTGCAATTTTTTTTGTCTTTTAATCTTTGTATTACACTGTTTCAGTGGTTGATCCACAGCCTTCACTATATATTCACCTTTACTAGTGGGATTTTCCCTTTCTTATAGATTCTTACTTCTTGTTGTTGTCTTTTCTTTTCCAGAGAAGAGAAGACCTCTTAACATTTTTTTTTAGGGTGGGTTTAGTATTGATCAACTCTTAGGTTTTGCTCCTCTGAGAAGTTCTTTGTCTCTCTTTCAATTCTAAATGATAATGTTTCTAAGTAGAGAATCCTAGGTTGCAGGGTTTTCCCTTTCAGCACTTTAAGTACATCATGACATTTCCTTCTGGCCTGCAAAATTTCTGCAAAGAAATCAGCTGATAGCCTTATGGGTGTTCTCTTGTATATGACTCTTTGTCTTTTGCTGTTTTTAGAATTCTTTTTAACTTTTGACATTTTAATTTTGATGTCTTGGTGTGGGTCTGTTAGCTTCATCTTGTTTGGGACCTTCTGTGCTTCCTGTACCTGGATATCTGTTTCCTTCTTCAGGTTTGGGAAGTTCTCAACCATAATTTCATTGAATAAATTTTCAACCCTCTTGTCTCTTCTCCTTCTGAGCCCCCTATAATGTGAAGATTGGTAGGTTTGATGTTGTCAGAGAGGTCCCTTAAACTATTCTCAATTAAAATATTTTTTTTTCTTTTTGATCTTATACTTGAGTGATTTTCATTATTCTATTTTCCAGACCACTTATGCATTTTTCTGTATCACCTAGTTTGCTGTTAATTCCATCTGATGTTTTTTGTTTGTTTGTCTTTGTTTTTTTTTTTATTTCACTTATTGTAGTATTTGTTATGACTAATTCTTTTTTATATTTTCTAGTTTCTGGTTAAAATTTCACTGTTTTCATCTATTCTTTTCCCTAATTCAGTTAACATTCTCATTACCAATGCTTTGAACTCTTTATGTGATAAATTATTTCTTTTTCATTCGTTTTTTTTTTTTTCAGGTGTTTTCTCTAGTTTTTTTCATTTGAAATAAATTCTTTTGTCTTCTCATTTTGCATATTAACTTTCTTTGACTCTATGAAATTAGGTGAAATAGTTGCAATGGTGTGTAACAGTCTTAATGGTGTGTCCTTGTGTGGGTGCATCCCTATGAAGTCAACATATGCTTAGTGTCTTTATTGGGAGAGTTGGATCTGAAGTGAGCATGAGTCATGTCTTCCCCCAGGGTGTTCTGCCTCTTCTTTGGTGTGAGTGAGGGCTGGAGATGGAGAGGCAAGAGCCAGAACAAGGTGTGAGCCAAGATTTCTCCAATCCTCAGTGGCTGTCATTATCCTATTGGGGTCAAGGGCAGGTCCCAAGGTGCTGGAGTAGAATCCCTGAAGGTTGGGTCCAAATTGGTTCTGTTCCCTCTAGATGTTCACCCTTCCCCCTACCAGCAATGGCATCTTCATCCCAGAGGGGAGCAGTGCTGGAGCAAGATGGGCTGGAGCGGGGCAGTTGATATGAGCCAGGATGCATGCTGTACAGTATTGTCACACCAGTCACAGCTCCAGACCGCTCCCCATTTGTCACCTCCATGAACACTAGTAATGGCCACTTTTGCCCCATTTGGATGTTTTGCCAGGTCAAATCTGGCTCCATCCTCCACAATTGGGCACTCTCTTTGGCATCACCAACCTTCACCCTAGTGTGGTGAAGTCACACTAGTTAAAGTCCTGGACTGTTCCTGATTCACTGCCTCCTTAGGTGCCAGCAATGGCTGCCCTTGACACATTCAAATACTGGCTCCATCCCTTACAACTGTGAACTCCCCTTGGCTGTAGCACATCTTGCCATTGTATGGAATTGCATGGCAGAGCAAGAGGGGAAGGGGTGGGCACTCTGCTCAGGCCGGGGTATACACTGGGGTGGTCTGGGAAACTGGCCCAGGATCTGGGCAGCTTCAGTCTGCTTCCTCTGCTTTGTTTCAGTAGTAAGCAAGTATGTGTGTGCTCTTCACAAGCAGTTTATGTTTCTTACAGCCCTGCTTTCAGTCTCACTGGTTTTCAAACAGCTATAGGTACTCATTCTCCCAGTGTTGGACCCCAGGACTCAGGTGCCCAGTGTGGTGTTTTATGCCACTCAGACAGGATCTCCAAGCCATGATATTCCCCTCCACTTTTGTGTCACGTCCCATGGGCACTGGCCCCAACCTAATCAGATCTCCACCCTTCCTACCTGATTTTGTGTAGCTCTATCTTATAATCTTGTTGTATAAGAGTCTTTCTGCCACTCTCAAGTCTGTTTTCATTGAGAACTGCTGCACATGTAGAGGTATTTTTGATGTGCTCATGTGGGGAGGTGAGCTCCACATCTTCCTGCTCTGCCCTTTTGCAAGCTTCTCTCTCTTCTGCCAACAATTTTTTTTAACGTTTTGTAAAAGCCCGAGATAAAAGTACCCAAGTATTTATAAACAACAGAAATATATTTCTCACAGTTCCAGAGGCTGGAAGTCCTAGATCAAGTTGGCAACGTGGTGAGGTTCTGGTGAGAACCCTCTTCTTGTTTGCAGACTGCCAACTTCTCTTTGTAACCTCAAAATATGAAGAGCAGAGAGAGAAAGCAAGTTCTCTGGTAACTCATGTAAAGGCACTAATCCCATTCATGAGGGCCCCACCTTCATGATGTCATCTAATTTTAATCACCTCCCAAAGGCCCCACCTCCTAATATCATCCCTGGAGGGGGGCAGGCATTAGTTTTCAACAGATGAATTTGAAGGGGACAACAACATTCAGTCTATAACATACACCATTTTTTAGGAAAGCACAGCCACTCACTAGCCTGACATCTAGAGTTTTTGTTTTGTTCTTGATACTGAGATAAAATGTTTAGCTGTATCCAAATAACCCATTCTGCTCTTCTCCATGACTATAACACTGGCCACATGCAAAATTTTGAGGTAATAGAGGTTTTATTTGGTGCCCTTGTCCTTTCCCAGATACCCTATGCTTGCTTGTGCTTAAGCATATACTTTTGCGGAAGGAGGAAGAAGCAAAGGACATCTGAAGCCAGCATATTCAATGGCAAAGCTTCAGACCCCCAGTGGCAGGATGGCAGAGCTTGCTCCCAGTGCGGTGGACTCAGGGCATGGCAGTGATCACCTCAGCTGTATTTGCTTTCAATGAAGTTACTAGGATAGCTGTATTTGAAGTGAGGGGATAGGGATGAACTCCAGCAGCTCTCATGCCTTTGACAATCACAGCAAATCAAGGCATCGAGCCTGACAGTAAGAATTAGCCTGTGGGATGTTAGTTCTGCACCATGCTCTCTGCTCTGTGTTTCCTTAAGAAGCTCACAGAACATTTTCCACATGGCATCCTTCTGTGTGGCTTCCTTTCTGCTGTATCTGTAACTGGTTGATATAGCTCATGCCTTTCAATTTGCTGTTGCTTTTTGCTTTATAATAAAGATTGTTGCTTTCTGCTTGGTTAGGCTCCTGATCTTGTGTTATTCCCACAGGCTTTTGGCATCCCTTGGTTAAAGCCCACATTTTTTAGATTCTTCCTAGTTATTTCTGCTCCAAATTCACAGCTATGTTGGTGCTAAAGCCATTTATGTAGAGACAGGCTGCTCCTTTGCTTAGCTGTAGGAAACCATGCCGGATAGATAGGGTTTCTTTACTGGGATTCAATAACCATTCTCTTCATATATCACCCACCAACACTGCAGCCTAGGATCCCAGAAATCACTTCTGCAGCTTGTCTACACAGGCCTGCCTTTTGGGGTTCAGGACTGTATCTTTGCAGACAAGTACTCGATTCAGCATTTTCCAAACAGATTCCAACAAGGAAAACAGGCATATCAATTCTTACTAGGATTTTGGTGGGTGATTATGAGTAAATATGCCATCAGTGCTATAGCAGATACCTCCTAAGTTTTCTCACTTTTTGTCTTTCCTTGAGACTCATCTCATGTACCCACTGAAGCTGACATAATAGATCATTTTAGTCAATGAGGGTGCTTTCTGGTGTCCTTCTAGTGGTACAACTTGTTTCTTATTCAAGAAGTCCTTTCCCCTTGTAATAGCAGGACTTGCAAACCTAGCACTGGGAAGAGAGACCAGGACAACAGTCATCCATGTCATTGATCTTACTTGTAGAACCTGAATTTTTGGAGGCTAAGAGTGGGAAAGTACCACACACAAAGATTCCCCTAAGATTAGTCTTACTTCACCATTTAATTCTTCACAGGTAAAATATTGTATGGAAGTGAGCTGACATGTGGTGTTGGAACAGAAATGACATATTTTAGTAGAGTTTCTTCAATTTGAGAGACCCCAGTGTGGGCACGAGGCTGCAGTGGCACTGCTCACACAAAGTAGGGTCTTACCAATGGTGAAAGACTCTACTCTTGCTACACCAGTGTCTTATATTTGAGGTTTACATCTCCATCTGGAAAAAATTACACTAAATTTATTCACTACAATTTAAAGGAACGTTTTAAACATTAGGCTCTTGAAGTTCTCCAAATAAACTCAAAGGTTATGAGGCCGCATGACAACTGAGTTTCAAAAGCGGATTCAGCATCCAAGTGTTTCTGAATATACCTCTACCTCTAATTTTTCAGCATTCTAGAAAACCTACTTCCCCCCAAGAGAGAGAATATGTCCTGTATCCAGTGGGGACCGTAGTGTTTTGTTCCTCATCAAAGTACCCACCACTGTGACTTCTGAGTTCTGAGAGAATTAGACATTCAATTTTTCACTTATCTTTACAAAACTGAAGGAAGGCGATATACCAGCAGTCACTCTGTAATCCTCTCAGTGAAGTTGATGCTAAGGCACTCAAATTAAAATATAAGACATACTTAGAAGCAGTGAAGTAGAATGGGTGAGTAATTCCACTGCAGTAAAATTCAAAGTAGCATGAATGATAAATTCTACAGAGAAATATAAATTTGAACTCTAGATCCACCAGAAAAAGTCTCAGTTCCATTATCTTCTCCATAGGTACTCTTGCTTTCTTATTCTCTTCCTTTATTTCCTTCCTGCTCCCATACATTGAAGAGACTAGGTGATCGATACTTACTAGTAAATCTCTACGAAAACTTAATAGCCCTTATCTTTTAAGAAAATTTATTTCAAAGATGATTCTCTACTTCCTTGAGAGGTATAGCAGATTCAGTGGGGGTTGGCTCCTCCAGGGCCATTCCCCCATTATCCTTGAGAAAAGCAACCCAATCAGTTCATAGAAGTAATATTCACAGCCTCAGGCAGTGGCTCATGAATCCACTTCTCATCCTTTCAAGCCTCCATTACAGTTAGGGATGGCCATGGCATCCAGTTCTATGCAGTGACATGTTTGTTGAGCTAGAGGTAGGGCAATGTTTGGGGAAAACTTTTGCTTGTGCTTTCCTAACTAAAGGGGCATAATTCCTGACTTAAAACCCTTTTCCCCTTCCCTTTCTTTCTGCTTGAATGCAGACATTAAACTAACATTACAACAGCCATCTTGTGTTCATGATATGAAACAGTAAGAGATAGCCAGATTCATCACAGAGATGCCAGCCAGCTCCGATGTCATAAGCCCCCAAGAGAATGCCATCAGTGATATCCCTGGAGACATTTTGCATGTAGAAACAGACTTCATTATTTAGTAGCCAAATGGTTCCTAAATGATACAGGATACCTTCTATTTAAAGGGTTAAACAGATAATTCAGTAATATAAGCCCATTAGTGAACACCCAGGCTGGATAGGGATAAACTTGATCAGAAATTGAGCAACCCAAGACCCTCTCAAGAAAGTTGGAATTTAAATAAACAAGGGGAAAAATGTCTAGAGTAATCCATGGAGGTCCCATAGTTTTCTAGTATTTGGGAGGAGAAGTATTGGGGCAGTGTGCCCAGTTTGTTATTCCAAAAATGCATGACCCCCCTGCATTTTGATGAATTCAGTATGGGAGAAGAGAAGGGGTTATTACTGGAAAGTTAATTCTTTTGTTTCCCATGCATCTTTCCCCGACTACAGATGAGGAACTGAGCTGCACTTTTATCACATTTCTCACCATGACTTCTCGCTTTTTCATTGTTATTTGCCAAAAATCATCAGTTAGAAATAAATGTGGCAATAAAGTGAATATTCACTGTGGGCCTCCCTGCCTTTTACTCTTTGCTCAAGAACTGGATGGGGGCAGAGCATGAGAGCAAGGATAAGAAAATGGAAGGAGGAACCTGTGTAAAACAGGAAATTAATAAGAGGAAAGGATGGGAGAAAGAAGGAGGTGAAGAATTATAAGGTCTTCTGCATTTTGGGGAGGGAGAGTCTCCAAAGAGTTTTATGAAGATAAAAAATTGAAGAGAGGACAAGGGATGTTAAGAAATATTTCATGAGCTTTGATTTGTTTGGAGAATCTCTTAGTCTTGAGGATTTTAAGAAAATATTTGAGTTACTTCTAAATTTGGAAGCTAGACTATTTTCCTTATTGCAGCACCATCTGATATTGAATTAAACAGGCTTATAATGACCCATCCATATTTTAAAAGCCAATATCTAGATATATATATATGAAAGGGTAGTTAGTGGCTGAGGTCAATAATTAAGTATATATGTTAGGAAAATCTCTAAACAACTCACAGAGAATTGCGGAAAGTAACCACTAGTGGAAACAGCAAGAACTAGAGTCCTAGGGTGTCACGGATGAAGGGATGATATGGGTTAGCCTGTGCATTGTACCGATAAAGAAGCTGAGGCCAAAATAGGTTAATGGACTTGTTCAAGGTTATTCCCAAGTTTTGTCCCCAGTTCTGTGTCGTAGTCTTCTTGAACTGCTGCAGCAATAACCTCAGATAGGTCAGCACTTCAAGACTCAGGTTCGGATTTTATACACTTTAGGCCAATGAGAGCTACAAGAAACCATGAGTGACATTTACTTCAAGAAGAACAGAAGAAGTAAATTACAAGGAAAACACAGTTGAACATGGTTAATGACACCTGCCAACAGCAAAGGGAGCATGCACTCATCTGCTGTGACACCAGGAAATGAAACTAAAATGAAAGACAATAGTGTTCTCCAGGTGCTGTCATCCAACCTGGTTCTCCAGAGCACATAAATACTGACTGTCCAAGTCTGTGAATGCAGCAGTGCTGCAGAGGTAAAGAGTGGGCCTCCTCTTCCAGCCCTTATAGACCCCCAAACTTGCACCCTTTGTAAATCTCTAGATGCAGTAAAATGTTGGGAGAGACTAATAAGAAAATATAATATTTGCCTGCTGAAAAAGATTTGGTAGATGAGAAGGGAATCCTAACTTCCTGCAATCTGGAAACATAGCACCGCGCTCTGTATACTTTAACACTCAAATAAAGGGCAAATCCTGAGGGAAAACTGAAGACACATGAGCACTAAAACCTGTTTCTATGATGCTAGGCAAGATGAATAAAACAAAGCCCCCACACTCATGATGATCACATTATGAAACTATGAACATTAAAGAACAATAAGATCTCTAGCACTGATGACTTTATGAGAGCAGAGACCTAATTTTCTTTAGATGAAACCACTTAGCGTCAGAGAAGTTAAATGACTGTCCAGAGCTGCATGACTTCACCTGAAGAGGTTGTAGAGAGAGCTAAGAAAGTAACTCAGACAGCCAGCGTGCTCACCGCCTTGCCTCCCTTTTCTAGTGACTTCATGCACTGAGGCTGGTGTTTAGCAAGCGTGTTACAGAATAATCAGTCTTGATAAAGATTCCAGCAAAAAGTTCTTTTAGATATTGGAGCTTGAGAAGCAGTAAATTCCTGTTATCTTTAAAAATCACTTCTTTGGAACACCTCATACCCTTAGGAAATGAGGCAAATGTGCTGTTGCTGTATGCTGAATTTTTAACTACCACAGACAAATAGGTCACCCATTTCTTGCTCCTTTTGGCTAATCTCAATGGGCCACTGTTATGGAAGGAAATGAGATGGAGAATTTGTGACTGAGCAGTGCACACTTTAGTCCTCTGAAATGGATGGAGGTGACTTAATTTTCTCACAGCAGTCTGGGGGTGGCAATTAGAAATGAAGGAAAGGTCAAAGTGAGAAAGCAGAAATGATTAAAATAAGGGGAAAATTAACCTGAGTGCCAGAGACTCATCACTGAGGCTAAAAAAGAAAGTAGGCTGAGTGGAGGAGAAACAAGATGGGAATCACATTAATATTAAACAGTAAGAAAATACAGGAGGGCAGAGTGTGGAGGAGGAAATGAATCCCAAGAAGTGCAAAATAAATTAGGAAAGCTGAGATTCTTTTCTGAATATCTATAACTATTATAAAGGCATTAGTAATTTTGAAAAGAAGGGAGGGAGAGAAGGAGGGAGTGAGGGAGAGAGAAAGTGAGGGAGCTAGGAAGGAAGGAATGAAGATAGGAAGGGAGTGAGGCAGAGCTGGAGAGAAAGGTAGCTACTGTTTTCCCTTTTAACAGTACATTTTCTAGACCTTCCTCTGAGCATTCTCCCTAAGGAAATACCTTTTCCAATCTGCTTCTCTCCAAGCTTCAAGCCCCTTGCCCTCCTCAACATCTAGATTTCAGGCATTAGTGAAATGACCTTGTGGCTAGAAATGTCATCAGAAGTAAGAGTGTCTGTTCAAGTGCTCTGGTTCTGGTCAGCTCTCCTGCTTTTTTCCATAGGTCTTATTTTCCCTAGAGGGTTATATGCCTAAAACTCAAGCTGCAGCCAGGGCCACAAACACTCCTGACAGTTATCAGGTTAAGCTGGAGTGTTAAAGCCCTAAAGGGAAATGCAGGGAGAGAGCGAAGCGGGTGGCGGGAGGCAACACGCAGGAGTAGAAACTCAGATCCTGCACCTTTAGATGGTAGGTATAATGTTCAAATACGTGAGGCAGACTTGATTAAAATCAGTCAGCTGTTAAAAATAGTGTAATTGTTCAAACTGATGAAAGTTCTATGGTGATCAATCTGTCTTCTTTTGCAGTTTTAATTTCTCACTCTCTACCCACAGTTTTATTTCATCCTGGATTATCTCCTATATCAAAAGGAAAAAAAAAGGACTAACAACTTTTCTTCCCTCCTTTTAATGCCCTCCTTCCCTGGAAAATTCTCTGAAAATGTATACAGTTTCTCCTCATGTTCTGTATCCATGTTCTAACTCCTTTTTAACTTCTCAAGCCTTAACAGCTGGGGTTCAGCACCATCGTTCCACTGCCACTGCTTTTGCTTTAGATTGCATGTTCTCTCCTCACACCTCATTCATAAACTTCAAGTTCCACATTCAGTTCGGACAATGTGCAAAGGAAAAAGAGAACCATCTTTTCCTGTGATGCTTTTTCATGTGTGGAGAAACATTCCCCTGGAAGCTAATTAGCAGATTTCCTGTCCCACTTAATTGGCCAAAATTGTATCACATGTCAACATACTTGTTGGATTGATGACGAACGAGAAACCTGGAGTTTCTCTGGTGGCTAATAGTAATCATCTTGAGAAGGGGTGATATTTGACAGGGTCCTAGCAGGAGAGTTTGATAAAGGGCATTTTGCTTAGGTGTGGCTAAGATGTTGGGTAACCACAAGGAATAGTATAGTTCCCTGGGTTTCCCATGAAGGAGGCAGGAAGGTTTGCCACACTTAGATGTGAATGGGAAAAAGGGAGAGAGCTGGGGAGGAGTGGGGTGGGATCTCTGATTGGATATGTAGTCTTTGGCATAATTGATTTTGATGCAATTTGTTGATCTTTTTGTGTTGATTTTTAATGTGATCTTGTATCTAGCATACAGTTGGACTCTATTTTAGTTTTAATAGTTTGTGGATTTGTGTATGTGTATGTGTGTGTGTGTCATTACATCTGTAAATATTTACACACTGTCTCATGCTTTCAATCTATTACACCTTATTTCTCTTTCTAGAATTACTGAATTGACCAGAATCTCTGTGCTATATTGAAAAGTAGCAGTGATAGCAGGTACCCATGGCTTATTTCAACTTTAAACAGAATGCATCTAAATTTTCTCCATTATATTTGCTATTTTCTGCAGGTTTTTATTAGTAACCTCATCATCTCCTTTCTATTCCCAGTGGCTCTTTTTAGTTTAATCCCTCATTATCTCTCCCCAGGAATATTGCAGTAGCCTTCTAACTAATTTATCTGCCTCCAGCCTCATCCCCCACAAATTTATATTCTGCATTGTGATCAAGGTAATATTTATGAAATGTAAATCTGATCATGACTCTAGATGCTTAAAGTGTTCATTAACCCTGCAAAATGTGTGGAACACACAAGTCCTGGTTCCTGATGAAAAAATTCAGCTCTCCTATATTAAACAGAACGTCCATCTCACATAACTTCCTGTTAGTTAGAAGAGTATATGGTCTCAGCAAAATAAAAATACCTTAATGTTTACCAGACAAGTCCTGTGCCCCTTTCAAGTCTAAATTGCTACTACCCTTCACAAATAATCTTCTGAGGTGGGCTTTCATTAAGATTTCTCTCCCCAGCTTTTACCAAAAATCACCCTCCCCCCACATCATGTTATACTCGCATCACCTATGTATCATAAAACTTCCACCCCACTGCTGACAACATTCAGTTCTCAAAGGATCTTACGTTGTATGCTCATATAAAAGAAACTCTGTGATTTATTTTTTCAGTCTTATTGAGTTATAATTGACATATATCACTGTATAAGTTTAAGGTGTACAGCATATATATATTGTGAAATGATTACCACATTAAATTTAGTTAATATCCATCATTTCACATCGATGTAATAAAAAGCAAAAGCAAAAAAAAAAGAAAAAGGTTTTTTTCTCCTTGTAGTGAAAACTCTTGGGATTTACTCTCCTAACAACTTTCATATACACTATACAAGTGTTAATTATAGTCCTCATGTTGTACATTACATCCCCAGTACCTATTTAGCTTATAACTGGAAGATTGTACCTTTTGGCCAGAAAGCCTGTGACTTTGATGTGCAAAGGCATTGGAAAGTGATTGCAACCCAGCCATGAACTAGTGAGATTTCCCTCCTTCCTACCTTGGTAAAGCAAAATAGCTTTAGATTAAATTCTGTTTTTGGTCTGATTTTATACAACACCCTCTTTCTAGCTTAAGCTATTTTCACAATCCTCTTTTGCATGTCAAGCTTCCATAATATCCGTATTTGGACATTTCCACAACAAGCTATGTTTGCTCAGGCCTCCTGTATTTTCATATGTGTGTTTTCCACACCTGAACTGTTCTTCCCTCTGAAAGCCTGTTCTCTTTCAAACCTCAGTTCCTATTCTTCTAGGACCTTATAACCCCAGAGAGTAGGGATTCCTTTCTCTGTATAATCTCTATGTTTTACACATTTTACTGTACTTCTTCTGTGACACCGTCACACACAGCTTGTCCCAGAGGTGGCTTGCAATAGATTTTGATGAATAAATGAATGAATGCATAGATATCTCAATGAGTGTTTTTGAGGCACAGACCCAGCACAGTTCTTGGCGCTTGATCAGTATTCGGTACGTTTCCTTCCCCTTGGTTCACTGGGCAATAGCAGCAGGCCTCTCTTACCCAAAGCCATCCAAAGAAGACCACCAAGAGGACCTTCAGAGGCAAAGCAGCCTCAGTTACTCAGCAACATACCAAGCTGGGTCATGGAAGCATCAATTTCTCATCAGTCTGGGCATTGCAGGAGTCTTTATTATTCTGAGGAATGAGAATAAGGCAGCTCAGTTCAGTCCTGATGCTTTCCACTGCTCAGGGGCTCTCATTTTGGAATTATGCAATTGGAGGAGGAAAGAGTTCAGAGCAGAAAGTGCTACCTGGTGTGAATATAGGGCTGGAGGATGTCCTGAGGAGCAATATTGTGTGGGAGGGTGTGGGGGCCTGGAGAAGCTATCAAGAGCTGAGATAAAGTTTCTAACTGTGCTAGCTTTGAAACAGAAGAAGCAATAGCCAGGCATTTTACTAGATGAAGTGTGCTAAAGTGCCTCATTTAATTATCACAACAGGACTGTAAAGTCAATATTATTCCCATTTTATAGATGAAGACCCTAGGGCTAAGTGAAATTAACTCATTTAATGAAGGTTATATAGATAGTAACTTTCTAGGCCAAGTTACAAAATTAGCTCTGGTCTTATTCCAAAGAACTCATTGTTTCATAGTTGCTATTTTCTTAACCCTGTTTTGCAACATTCTTTTTTTTTTTTTTTTTTTTTGTAATTCTTCATCTATAGGTGATGTTTTTTGTTTTTTTTTTTTTTTATTATTATTTTATTTTATTTTTTTGGGGGGTACACCAGGTTCAATCAACTGTTTTTATACACATATCCCCATATTCCCTCCCTTCCTTGATGCCCCCCCTCGATTCCCCCCCACCCTCCCT
Organism: Hippopotamus amphibius kiboko; assembly: GCF_030028045.1. Classification (NCBI taxonomy): domain Eukaryota; kingdom Metazoa; phylum Chordata; class Mammalia; order Artiodactyla; family Hippopotamidae; genus Hippopotamus; species Hippopotamus amphibius. The sequence continues at coordinate 189,297,838 of NC_080187.1, read as the reverse complement.
GCCCCAGTCCTCTAAGGCATCTTCCATCCTCGAGTTGGACTCCCTTTGTTATACAACAACTTCCCACTGACTATTTTACAGTTGGTAGTATATATATGTCTGTACTACTCTCCCGCATCTTCTCAGTTTCCCCTTCACCCCCCGCCCCCTCCCATACCTCGAGTTCTCCAGTCCATTCCCTGTATCTGCTTCCCTGTTCTTGTCACTGAGTTCATCAGTACCATTTTTAGATTCCGTATATGTGAGTTAGCATACAATATTTGTCTTTCTCTTTCTGACTTACTTCACTCTGTATGACAGATTGTAGTTCTATCCACCTCATTACATATAGCTCCATCTCATCCCTTTTTATAGCTGAGTAATATTCCATTGTATATATATGCCACATCTTCTGTATCCATTCATTTGTTGATGGGCATTTAGTTTGCTTCCATGTCCTGGCTATTGTAAAGAGTGCTGCAATAAACATTATGGTACAAGTTTCTTTTGGGATTATGGTTTTCTTTGGGTATATGCCCAGGAGTGGGATTACTGGATCATATGGTAGTTCTATTTGTAGTTTTTTAAGGAACCTCCAAATTGTTTTCCATAGTGGCTGTACCAACTTACAGTCCCACCAACAGTGCAGGAGAGTTCCCTTTTCTCCACACCCTCTCCAACATTTGTTGTTTCCAGACTTTGTGATGATGGCCATTCTGATTGGTGTGAGGTGATCCCTCATTGTGGCTTTGACTTGCATTTCTCTGATGATGAGTGATGTTGAGCATCTTTTCATGTGTTTGTTGGCCATCTGTATGTCTTCTTTGGAGAAATGTCTATTTAGGTCTTCTGCCCATTTGTGGATTGGGTTATTTGCTTTTTTGGTATGAAGCTGCATGAGCTGCTTGTATATTTTGGAGGTTAATCCTTTGTCCGTTGTTTCATAGGCAATTATTTTTTCCCATTCTGAGGGTTGCCTTTTAGTCTTGTTTATGGTTTCTTTTGCTGTGCAAAAGCTTTTAAGTTTCATGAGGTCCCATTCGTTTATTCTTGATTTTATTTCCATGATTCTAGGAGGTGGGTCAAAAAGGATGTTGCTTTGATGTATGTCAAAGAGTGTTCTGCCTATGTTTTCCTCTAGGAGTTTGATAGTGTCTGGCCTTATATGTAGGTCTTTAATCCATTTGGAGTTTATTTTTGTGTATGGTGTTAGGAAGTGTTCTAATTTCATTCTTTTACATGTTGCTGTCCAATTTTCCCAGCACCACTTATTGAAGAGGCTGTCTTTTTTCCATTGTATACTCGTGCCTCCTTTGTCAAAGATAAGGTGCCCATATGTGTTTGGGCTTACTTCTGAGTTCTCTATTCTGTTCCATTGATCTTCCTTTCTATTTTTGTGCCAGTACCATACTGTCTTGATCACTATGGCCTTGTAGTATAGTTTGAAGCCAGGAAGCCTGATTCCACCAACTCCATTTTTCCTTCTCAAGATTGCTTTGGCTATTCGGGGTCTTTTGCGTTTCCATACAAATCGTAAGATTTCTTGCTCTAGTTCTGTGAAAAATGCCATTGGTAATCTGATCGGGAGTGCATTAAATCTGTAAATTGCTTTGGGTAGTACAGTCATTTTCACGATGTTGATTCTTCCAATCCAGGAACATGGTATATCCCTCCATCTGTTTATGTCATCTTTGATTTCTTTCATCAATGTCTTAAAGTTTTCTGCATACAGATCTTTTGCCTCCTTAGGCAGGTTTATTCCTAGGTATTTTATTCTTTTGGTTGCAATGGTGAATGGGAGAGTTTCCTTAATTTCTCTTTCTGCTCTTCCGTTGTTAGTGTATAGGAATGCAAGAGATTTCTGTGCATTAATTTTGTATCCTGCTACTTTACTAAACTCATCAATGAGTGCTAGCAGTTTTCTGGTAGAGTCTTTAGGGTTTTCTATATATAGTATCATGTCATCTGCAAAGAGTGATAATTTTACTTCTTCTTTTCCAATTTGGATTCCTTTGATTTCTTTTTCTTCTCTGATTGCTGTGGCTAACACTTCCAAAACTATGTTGAATAACAGTGGTGAGAGTGGACACCCTTGTCTTGTTCCTGTTCTTAGAGGGAATTCTTCCAGTTTTTCTCCATTGAGAACAATGTTGGCTTTTGGTTTGTCATATATGGCTTTTATGATGTTGAGGTAATTTCCTTCTATGCCCATTTTCTGGAGAGCTTTTATCATAAATGGATGTTGAACTTTGTCAAAAGCTTTTTCTGCATCTATTGAAATGATCATATGGTTTTTATCCTTCAATTTGTTGATATGATGTATCACGTTGATTGATTTGCGTATATTGAAGAATCCTTGCATCCCAGGGATAAACCCCACTTGATCGTGGTGTATGATTTTTTTAATGTGCTGTTGCAGTCTGTTAGCTAGTATTTTGTTGAGGATTTTTGCATCTATATTCATCAGTGATATTGGTCTGTAGTTTTCTTTTTTTGTGATATCTTTGCCTGGTTTTGGTATCAGGGTGATGGTAGCCTCATAGAATGAGTTTGGGAGTGCTCCGCCTTCTGCAATATTTTGGAAGAGTTTGAGAAGGATAGGTGTTAACTCTTCTCGAAAGGTTTGATAGAATTCGCCTGTGAATCCATCTGGTCCTGGGCTTTTGTGTGTTGGGAGATTTTTAATCACTGCCTCAATTTCTGTACTTGTGATTGGTCTGTTCATGGTTTCTATTTCTTCCTGGTTCAGTCTTGGAAGATTGTATTTTTCTAAGAATGTATCCATTTCTTCCAGGTTATCCAATTGATTGGCATATAGTTGCTTGTAGTAGTCTCTCATGATGTTTTGTATTTCTGAGGTGTCCGTTGTGACTTCTCCTTTTTCATTTCTAATTCTGTTGATTTGTATCTTCTCCCTTTTTTTCTTGATGAGTCTGGCTAATGGTTTATCAATTTTGTTAATCTTCTCAAAGAACCAGCTTTTAGTTTTATTTATTTTTCTTATGGTTTCTTTCCTTTCTTTTTCATTTATTTCTGCTCTGATGTTTACGATTTCTTTCCTTCTGCTCACTTTGGGGTTTCTTTGTTCTTCTTTCTCTAGTTGTTTGAGGTGTAAGGTTAGGTTGTTTATTCGATCATTTTCTTGTTTCTTAAGGTAGGACTGTATTGCTATAAACTTCCCTCTTAGAACTGCTTTTGCTGCGTCCCATAGGTTTTGGGTTGTTGTGTTTTCGTTGTCATTTGTTTCTAGATACTTTTTGATTTCCTCTTTGATTTCTTTAGTGATTCCTTGGTTGTTTAAGAGTGAATTGTTTAGCCTCCATGTGTTTGTATTTTTTGCAGTTTTTTTCCTGTAATTGATATCTAGTCTCATGGCGTTGTGGTCTGAGAAGATGCTTGATATGATTTCAATTTTCTTGAATTTGCTGAGGTTTGATTTGTGACCCAAGATGTGATCTATCCTGGAAAATGTTCCGTGTGCACTTGAGAAGAAAGTGTAGTCTGTCGTTTTTGGATGGAATGTCCTATAAATATCAACTAAGTCGAGATGGTCTAATGTGTCATTTAAAGCTTGTGTGTCTTTATTTATTTTCTGTTTGGATGATCTGTCCATTGATGTAAGTGGGGTGTTCAAGTCTCCCACTATAATTGTGTTACTGTCGATGTCCCCTTTTATAGCTGTTAGCATTTGCCTTATGTATTGAGGTGCTCCTATATTGGGGGCATAGATATTTACCATTGTGATATGTTCTTCTTGGATGGATCCCTTGATCATTATGTAGTGCCCTTCCTTGTCTCTTTTAATAGTCTTTACTTTCAAGTCTAATTTGTCTGATATGAGTATTGCTACTCCAGCTTTCTTTTGACTTCCATTTGCATGGAATATCTTTTTCCATCCCTTCACTTTCAGTCTATATGTATCCCTTGGTCTGAAGTGGGTTTCTTGTAGGCAGCATATAGAAGGGTCTTGTTTTTGTATCCATTCAGCCAGTCTTTGTCTTTTGGTTGGAGCATTTAATCCATTTACATTTAAAGTGATTATTGACATGTGTGTTCCAATTACCATTTTCTTAATTGTTTTGGGTTTGTATTTGTAGGAGTTTTCCTTTTCTTGTGTTTCCTACTTAGAGAAGTTCCTTTAGCACTTGTTGTAAGGCTGGTTTGGTGGTGCTGAATTCTCTTAACTTTTGCTTGTCTGGAAAGCTTTTGATTTCTCCCTCAAATCTGAATGAGATTCTTGCTGGGTAAAGTATTCTTGGCTGTAGGTTTCTCTCTTTCAGGACTTTCAGTATATCCTGCCATTCCCTTCTGGCCTGCAGAGTTTCTGTAGAAAGGTCAGCTGTTATCCTGATGGGTTTTCCCTTATATGTTGTTTGTTGCTTTTCTCTTGCTGCTTTTAATATTTTTTCTTTGTGTTGAATTGTCATTAGTTTGATTAATATGTGTCTTGGTGTATTTCTCCTTGGGTTTATTCTGTATGGGACTCTCTGTGCTTCTTGGACTTGGTGAATTATTTCCTTTCCCATGTTGGGGAAGTTTTCCACTAGAACCTCTTCAAATATTTTCACAGACCCTTTCTTGTTTTCTTCTTCTTCTGGGATGCCTATAATTCGAATGTTGGTACGTTTAAGGTTATCACTGAGGTCTCTGAGGCTGTCTTCTAGTCTTTTTATTTTTTTATCTTTTTCCTGCTCTGTGGCGTTTATTTCTTCCATTCTATCTTCCAACTCACTTATTCATTCTTCTGCCTCAGTCATTCTGCTGGTTAGAGCATCTAGAGTATTTTTAATTTCAGTTATTTTGTTATCCATTGCTGTTTGTTTTTCTGAGTTCTTATGAACTGTTTCTTGTACTTTCTCTAATTTGTTATCGAGATTTTGTATCATTTTTACTATCATTACTCTAAATTCTTTTTCAGGCATTTTTCCTATTTCCTCCTCATTTATTTGGTCGTGTGGGGTTTTTTCCTGCTCCTTTGCCTGCATGGTGTTTCTTTGTTTCCTCATGGTTGTCCAAGCTTTTGGGGTTGCTTGTCCTGGTGATAGAGGTGTTTATAGAAGACTGTCCAAGCCTCAGACTAATGTCCAAGTATTGGATTAGACGAATATTCAGTTTAGGAAACACGTACATGTATAAGACACACAATTATTGAATCCGTTAGGACATAAGGCTCTAGAAAGACCTGACAGAACCCCAGTGTGCTATCAGATATTCAGAGAGAAACCCAGCAGAAATTGACAACTGAAACAGAACAAATCAGAGACAAAAGCAAAAGCAAACAAACAACAAATAACACCCTACACATACAAACATCAATCCAGGGAGATTTTGTAAGCTAGGATCAGATATAGAAATGAGCTGGAGTACCACCAGAGAGAATGGAGATTCTCAGAATGTAATTAGACAACTGTACTAAGAACTAAGATAAAGACAAAAGCCTAATATTAATACCAAGGCAGTGCATCATCTGGAGAATAGAGCAAGGAGTCTGAGCAGACCGATAGTGTTGCTTATAAGTATGTTAAGATAAAATACACTTAAAATGGCTGGAAGAAAGGGGAACAGAAGAGCGTAATGTGGTTGGAAATATGCAAAGAAAAAGAAAGGAATAGAAGTGTATAAAAGAAAGGGATGAAAGGAAAGTATGAAAGATATTTTGTCCGTACTACCAAAAACTTAGCTAGATATAGAAGTATTTTAAAAGGCAAAAAAAAAAAAAAGAGTAAAAAATATCCTTATAAAATTATGTTGTAAAACTTGTAGATCCCTTAGGGCTAAGATCGTATTTAATAAATCAAAAAAAAAAAAAAATCCAGAACTGATCCCCGAATGGACCAGTTCAATAGGTATTGATACTACTATTTCTGTTTCCTTAGCGTCTCAGCTGTAAGTGTCCTTTTCCTTGCCTTGGGTTTTTTTTTTTGCGTTATTCTGTGACCAGCAGAGGTTCCTTTATTGTTCGTCTGTAAGCCTCGGTGTGTGGGGAGGGAGAGGGTGCAATAGTGGCTCCTTCTCCTGGGAGGGAGTGAGCAGTGGCGCACTGTTGCTTCAGTCAGGCTTGGAGGTGCCTGTTGCAGAGGGCGCTGGTGGCTCAGGCGTACACAGAAAGTCTTAGAGTTGGGCCTCTCTCTGGGTTTTTTCTTTTTGATGCTGGTTTTTTTTTTTTTTTTTCTCTCGGCAGCCTCCCTGCTGCTGGCGTTGCAAGGAGTTTTAATCTAGCCCCGCCCGAGCGCCTGAGGGTGCTTGTTATCCCTGAGCGCCTTATGTGGCCCCGCAGGGCGTCTCTCCGCTGCCTGTTGCAGAGGCGCAGAAAGAGAGAGAGAGGCTATGCGCGCGGCTCCTCCCCCCCCCGCCCGGGAGCCTGCAGCCTCCAGCCGCCATCATGGCCGGGCAGCTCTCAGGGATCGGCACTCCTCTCCGCGGACCTCCTCCCTCCTGTCCTCTCGGTCCGTCACCCTACCGGCAACAATGTTTCTCCCCCTGAACCAGCTCTCCGGTTCCCACGCTCCCGCTCCTGGACCCTCCGTTCAGCCGCGGATCGATGTCTCGGTCCGGGAACGCTGAGCTGCGCTGCGGACCCTCCGTATGTTTCTCACTCCCTCCCGTCTGCCACAGCTCCGCTGCTTCACCCTCTTTGAGCCCTCGTAGATGCCTCCCTACCGGCTATGTCAGGTTCTCCGCAGCCCTTTCCGGTGTCCGAGGCCGTCTGCTGGTGTTCAGCTGGTTCTCTGTGGGAATGACTGTGTCCTTCCGTGCATTCCCAATGCATCTGTGGAGAGGGATGCACTCCACGTCTCTCTACTTCACCGCCATCTTTTTCTCTGCAACATACTTTTGTCTGAGAGAAGTGGCTTCAGTCCACACCACCCTCACAGCCACTCTACCCCACAGTGTACTTTGGCTGCGGCATATTACAGTGTAATACATAAGCTATTTCTATAAAAAGAGGGAACTCAGCAAGCATTTAATGTCAGATGTCATACAAACTGACCACCCACCTCTCACATACCAAGAAGCGAGAACAAGAGCAATTAGACTGTGATGATTGATGTCAAACTAAAGAAAAGAGGCAAGAGGTGGTGCAATACATTTTTAAAAGGATAGTTTTAGTTTAAAAACAACATGAATCAGAATTTAAGCTAAACTGTAATTTCTATAATTTGGTGAATAAAAAAGAAATTAAACTTCTATTCACATCTAGTTCAAAAAGGTCTTGATTGTCATGTTATACTTTTACGTTGCATAGAAATACAAAATTGGAAATTCATTCCAGATTCGCAATAGCAATTTGAAGCTGTCATACGAAAGAGATATTTGATGTCTTTTGCTTGATCCCAGTGGCAGAACTAAGACAATGAATGGAAGCTTCATGGAGCACAATAAAAGAAAGCAGTCTACAATAGATACAGATGCCCAGTGATGGAATGAGTTACTTCCAGTGAGACTGTCTTCTCAGAGACATTCAAGAATAAGTGGGATAGCACTTACTGGGGGTATTTCAAGATCAAAGACCCTAGTGAGGCTGGATCAAATGATCTCTGAGGGTCTTTCTCAACCAATACTTATTTGGTTCTGGAATACTTGAAAGGATTTCCACTTTCCCTGGTGTTGGTTTAATACCTTACCTTTATTTGGAAATCATATAATATTATATCAGTAATTTATCTTTGCATGTATCCAAGTGCTTTGTTTGTGTATACAGTCTCCCTCCATCTTGCCCCCTTGGTGGAAGGTCTTTACCAGTACTAACTAGCTGCACTTGATTTATCATGTATTATGGTGAGCTTTAAGCATCTTGATGAGTAAGTCTACAGCTAGGCTTTACAAAATATTTATAATATACAAAGTGGAACTTGAAGAATCCAGGCATAAACTTCTTCTAACTACCCCCACCCACCCCTCCCCCCCCCACAAAAAAACAAAAAAACAAAAAAAACCACCTTATGGCACTTCCATTGTTGCTTTTTGACAGAAATTTGAAATTTATTTCTACTCCCATATTATTATACATCACCCCAATTCCTTTTTTCCCAATTCTTATTCTATTTTTGAAAATCTCTGTTTACAACATTTACAATTGATAAGACTTAGATTCCTCTTTGCTGTTTATATTCATAGATTTACATCATCTTAAACCTGAAGAAATATAAAACTTTCTTCACCCTACCTTTCACTGGTACAGATGATAAAATTTAAACCCAAAGTATTTAAATGCCATATATAAAGCCATACTTTCTAAGCATAGAACTCTATGTCCTACTTCTTAGTTCATTACCTCTCTCTTCCTCCCCATATTATATATATCTTATACATATTATATATACTTATTTATTCTTATAAATTATAATTGACATATCAATTGATATAAATGAAGATATGTCATAATGAATACAAAGATTGAGAATTTGGGTCTCTTTGTACATTTGTTTTTATTTTATGTTGGCTAGATAATTTTAGAAATATTCAATGCCGTTAATGTGTGCTTAAGTTTTATTTTGATTCTTTGGGCTTAATTATTGACAAGGCAAACATTTCTTCTGTTTTAGTTGAGCTTATCATGTAGAGATGAAGACAGACAATTTCAATACTAGTGATAAGCACTATGATAGAGGAAGCAGAAGTACATTAAAGAGTTACCTAACATGCGCTTGGGAAGGTTGGGGATGGTGCAAGGAAGGCTTCTGGAGGAAGTGATGGCTAAGTGGAAAACTGAAGGGTGAATAGCAGTGATCCAAAGAAAGAGGACTAGAGGGAAGGAGAAAAGCACTCCAGATAGAAAAGCATATGTCTAGTCACCGAGGTGAGATAGGGAATGGAGCATTCAAGGAACAAAAAGAAGTTAAGTTTAAGTCTGTTAAGGCGTTAAAGAAGCAAAGCAAAGCAGCATGAATGTGTATAGAAAGAAGAGAGGCTGGAGGGAGACAAACAAACAAAATAATGGGGTCACAAGATTTGCACCACAGTTTAAGATTCCTATAGAATGTCACATGCATCTCTTGTATGGCTATGCACCCCCAACTAACCCCGACCAGCTAGCATTTATTTCCATTTTTGTTGCTCCATGGATGCTGCTGCTCTCCACCCCCGTGCCCAGCCAAGAATTCTCTGCTTAATTCCCAAACCTGGTTAGGTTTCCAAGACTTTTTTTGTTTTTTTTTAATCTTCAATTTTTTTACATCTTCATCATCTCATCATCACTACCTGCTTGGTTTATCCTGGTTTGTTGCAGCAGCCAGGAGGTCTTCTTACCTTTCATTTATCCTTTTCCTTGCCAATCTATTTTCAACAGAGCACCTGCTTCAGCTGAAGCAGAAGGTGCAGTGAGGAGAACACTGGGATTCAAGAGGGGAGAGTGAAAGATTTGCCACCACAATTCTGACATATGGTTTAGAATCCAACTTAATAAATATGATTGATGTACCCAGCCAAGTACCATATAGAAAACATGAAGACACTGTCTCTTTTATGTTTCTTTCCCTCCCTTCAACAGCTCCCTCTGTCCCGCCCCCCCCCCCCCACCACCACACACACACATATTCTTGTTTCTAGAAATGCTTGTTGCTAGGACACAGCTTTGAGAAAGAGCCCAAGTATGGCGACTTTTGGCATTGAGTTTAGCACCAGGAGCAACCTAGATCTCTCTGTCATTTCTTCCCTGTGCTGCTGCCAAACCATCCTAATTGACTGTAAACGTTGTTAGGAAACTGTCAGCAGCCTGGAATTGCCTGCTTTCCATAAGTGAGGCTATACTGAAAACCAAAAATGCCCATTGTCCCCTTTGTATTCTAGGACCTCTGGCACCAAAAATGGCAACTAGAAGTTTAAAGACAATATCAGGAAGATTATTCATGCTTTGAATTCCCAGGGATGCTATTAAGATACACTTTGAATTTTTTCATCCTTAGAACAATTGTCAAAGAAAAAAAAAAGCTTTGTGAATAGGTTGATACTACCACTAGTCGAATGATTACCTGTTTAAGTCTATTTGTCTCTTAATATAGACGTTATTTTCTGTGTGTCATTTTCACCCATTCAAATATCAACAACTGAGCTCTTTCTCCTTTTCTGACTCAAAGAAGGACAGAAAACTGAAATAATACTCTGAAACAACTTTCTGTAGAAGCACTTTGTAACCATGTAAGGTACAGTCAGCAAGTAGGATATCATATAAGAAGTTGGCCTCTACTTAGAAATGATTTGGGAACTGTGTATTTAAAGGCTCGTAGCCCATTAACAATTTCAATGGGAAGACATTTTACTATAACTGAGTTATAGGACTGAGTCTAAGCAGATCTTAGTGCTTCTTGAACTTCTTAGTGCCTGTGCCAAAGTATAAGCCTGGTTTCCATTCTGTGTCTTCATGTTTAATGGATTTTGTACTAATGCAGTTTTTGTAATCATACTTGCCACTTTGTCAGAAACAGTACTAGGAAGAAAATTATACTTCTCACAGAAAATAGATTCTGAGTGTGTGAAAACACATTCTCAGTACATTGTTATTTTAAATTTTCAAATTATGCCCTTTTAAAAAGTGTCTGATTTCATGAGTTTTGTCAAAAGTATAGCTATGGTATTGCTACTACAATCAGGATACAGAATATTTCCTTCATCCCAACAAGTTTTCATATGTACCTTTGAAGTCAATTATGTCCTCCTACCCACTGAACCCTGGCAACCACTGATCTGCTTTCCATTACTATAGTTTTCTTTTCCCTAGAATTTCATATAAATGGAAGTATAGAATATGTAATTGTTTCTGTCTTCCTTTACTTAGCAAGATGATATTGAGGTTCAGGCATGATGTAAAATCAGTAGTTTCTCCCTTTTTATTGCTGAATTGCATTTCATTTATGGATATTCCAAAATTGTTTGTCCATTCTTGAGTTGATAGATATTTGAGTTGTTTCCAGCTTTTTATTATTGTGAATAAAAACTGGGAACATTCCCCTACAAGTCTTTGTGTGGGTGTATGTTTTTATCTTCCATGTGCCCATATCTAGCAGTGAAATTGCCAGGTAGTTTGAAAAGTGTTTAACTTTGCATTCCCACTAGTTCCAAATTCTTGTCAGCACTTGGTATTGTTCATCTTTTTCATTTCAGTTCTTTTAATGGGTGTGTGGTGACATCTCATTGTGGTTTTAATTTGCATTTCCCAACTACGAATGATGTTGAGCATCTTTTCTTATGCCTATTGACCATCTCTGTATTGTAGTGAAGTGTCTTTTCAGATTTTTTGCCACTGTTTAATTGGGTTATTTTCTTACTATTGATTTGTTCCAATTGATATTTTTTATGTTAAAAAGATATCTTATATGTATACATGAGCAATTAGATTTATTTTTTAGATAAAATATAAGGATTTGAGTCTTAAACGAGTACTGGACAACCCCATTTTTCAATCACTGTCATGTTACGTATATTACATACCAAATTATTTTTAGTTTCTTATTATAAGAAATTTAAAACTTATAAAAAATAACAAAACAGTATAGTGAAATCTCTTGGACCTATTAGCTGCAATTATCAACACCTGCCATTCTTATTTTCTCTATGCTGTCATTCATTTTCTACCCACCACTTAATCAGTAATAGTAGTAGTCGTAGTAGTAGCAGTAGTAATAATAGTAATGGTAGTAGTAGTATTTTAATTTCTTTTCAGTTGAGGTAAATTCATAAACTGAAATATGTAAATATTAGATATACAATTCTGAAAAATGGATAAAACTGAGTAATCCACAATCCACAGCTCTATCTTAATGTGGGGCATTCTTATCTCCCTAGAAGGTTTTCTTGTGTTCCAGTCCTGTCACATTTCCTCATCCCAACCCAGGCAAACAGTATTTTGATTTTCTTCTCACTTTATGTAAGTTTTGCCTGTTCTAAAACTGAACATGAATGGAATCATTCAGCATATACTGTTTGTATATGTCTTTCTTTCTCTCTGCTCATTATTTGGGAGAGTCAGCCATGTTACTGAGTGAATCAACAAGTCATTCATCATTATTGTTAAGTAGTGTTATATTTTATGGCTATGCAATAGCTTATCTATTTTTCTGCAGATGTATATTTGGACTTACAGTTTTTGGCTACTGTGATTAAAGCTGCCATGAACATTTTCATGTAAGTCTTTGTGTGGACATATGTGTTCATTTTTCTTAGATAAATACCTAGGATTGGAATGCTGGGTCAAAGAGGAGGCAATTTAAAATAAACTGCCAAATCTTTTTTCAAAATAGTTATAGTACTTTACATTGCTACCAGCATTGTATGAGCGTTCCAGTTGCACCAGGTCCTTGCAATACATGTTGTTAGTCTTTTATGTTTTAGCCATTTTACTGGGTATTTAGTGATATCACTTTAATTTGCATTGCCCTGATTATTATTCATGCTGAGTACGTTTTTATGTCTTTATTGACCATTTGGTAACTTAATCTCTGATGCGTCTGTTCACATCTTTTGCCCATATTTTTATTGGGTTAACTTTGTTTCATTATTGAATCATGGATTTCTGAATATATGCTGGATACAAGTCCTTTGTCAGATATGTTTTGTGAATATACATTTTTGAATACTTTTCTCCTATATTGTGGCTTGTCTATTCACGTTCTTTATCTTTTTAATAGTAATGATAATAGTCTTGTATGTTGTCTTCTAACAGCTATGTAGATTTAGTTTTTATGTTTAGGTCTATAATCCATAACAAATTAATTTTTGTATAGGGTGTGAGAAAAGGGGGGCTGAATTTTTTTTGTTTCTTATGAATATTCAGTTGTCCCAGCACCATTTGCTGAGAATGTCATTTTCACATTGAATTGAGTTGGCACCTTTATTGAAAGTCAATTTTCTATATAATATGGGTTCATTTGGACCCTATTTTATTCTATTGGTCTATTTGTCTATCTTTATGACACTGCCATACTGTCTTGATCAATATAACTTATAGTAAGTCTTAAAATCATGAGTACAAGCCTTCCAGGTTTTTTGCTTTTCTTTCTCCCAAGATGGTTTTAAAAATTCTAGATTCTTGGCATATTCACATAACTTTTGTACAAGTTTATCAATTTATGTAAAAATGTCTGCTGGGATTCTGATTGAGATTATATGCAGTCTCTATAGATAAATTTTGGAGAAATGGACATCTTTAAAATATTGAGTCTTTCAAGATGTAGATATGTCTCTCCATTTCTTTCAGCATTGTTCCATGGTTTTAAAAATAGAGGTTTTGTGTGACTTTTAAAAATATATTCCTATGCACTTTAGAAATAGTTTTATACAATTGTGAAAGCAATTTAATTTTTTTTCTTTTCCAATTGTTTGCTTCTAATATATAGAAATATAATTGTTTTTTGTATATTGTTCTGGTAACCTCACATCTTATGAACCTCATTTATTAGTTTGAGAAGCTTTTTTTATTGCTATTAATTCCTTAGGGTTTTTGTTTGTTTGTTTTTTGGGTTTTTTGTTTGTTTGTTTTTGACAAAAAGCTATCATATAGTCTCCAAATGGGATGGTTTAACTTCTTCCATTCCAATCCATATGCATTTTTTCCCTTATTTCTTCACTTACTGGAATGGCCAGGTCCACCGAAAAAAATGTTGAATAGAAATGGTAAGAGCAGATAGTCATGCATAAATCCCAGTCTTAGGGAGAGTATGATATAAGTTGCAGATTTTTCATAGATACCACTTCTCAAAATGAAAAAATTCCCTTTTAATCCAAGCATCCTAGGATATTTTCTTTTTCTATATCATGAATGGGTTTTGGCTTTATATATTAAAATAATGATATTCAACACATCACAGGATTTTCTTCCTATGTTTTGGTGCCATAGTGGATTTCATTGATTGATTTTAAGTGTTAAAACAATCTTGAATTACTTGGATAAATACTATTTGGCCATGATGCATTATCATTTTTCAGAAAATATTGTATTTTCTTTTGCTAATATTTTGTTAAATATTTTTGCACTATGTTTATAAGGGCTAATGCTCTATAATTGTTTTGTAATGTCTTTATAAGGTTTTCCTGTCAGGACTGTAATGGCCTCATGAAATTAGTTTGAAAATATTTTCTCCTCCTCTATTATCTGAAATAATTTGATTGGTATTATTTTTCTCTCAATGTTTTACAGAATTCATTAGTGAAATATTGATACAGAGAGTGGTTCTATAGGAATAAAATTTTAAGGATAAATTTTCTAAATTGGTTCTGGAATGTCTGGAATTGGCTCTCTAGTCTAGTTAGATTCAAAGGTATTAATGACTCCATTTCCAGTACTGAAGAAAGCATTGATAGTTCATGGTGTGATCTGGTTGTACAGATATCATTATTGAATACTCCCAAAAAGAAAGAAATGAGATGAGGGATTCAAATTCCTAGCTCAAGTGTTGCATAGATGACCTGAAAGCTTCTATGTGTTCCCAAAAGGAGACCTTTATCTCCTATAGCTGAGGGCTAAAATTTCTGAAAAATCAAACCCTGAATCTCATCCTGCATTGGGCTGAATTATAATACAAGGGTGTCTACAATTAAAGGGAGGACTTTGATTGGGATGAAAATGGGATCCTGAAAGTTGAAATAGGATATATTGGGAGACCCTGGTAAACTGGAAACATTGAACCCTAAATTCTGATGAGTCTTCTCTGCCAGTGGAAACAGCCTCTCCACCCATGGTGGATGTGGCCTCTCTACCCAGCCTGAAAGGATTAACTCCACATTGCCTGAGGAGACAGTAATGGCCTCCACTGAGGCAGTCACCACGCAAAACAATGCTGATTCTCCTCAGGATAACCCCTGCCACCTTTCTTTGCTTCTAGACCTAACTGGACTTAAGTTCCAGCAGGCCTGTAAAGGTGAAGTACAAATTGTGACCTGTGAGGAGGGACACCACACTCCAAAAGAACTACTTGAGTTTTCTAACTTAGACACTAGCTCTGAACTGATATTAATTCCAGGAGACCCAGAACTGTGATCTACTAGTTAGAGTAAGGTTTATGGAGGTTAGGTCCATTGCACAGTGGGAATAGTATGACCCTGAACCCAGCCTGCAATTATTTTCCCAGTTCCAAAATGCATAGTCTGAATAGACATACTCATCAGATGGCAAAATCCCTACACTGGTTCTCTAAACTGTGGAGTGAGCACTATTCTGGTGGGAAACGCCAAGTGGAAACCACTAAAATTGCCCCTACCTAGGAAAAAAAGCAACACTATATTCCTAGAAGAATTGCAGAGATTAGTGCCACCATTAATACAGGGGTGGTGATTCCTACCAAATCCTCATTCAACTCGCCTATTTGGTCTATGTAGAAGACAGGCATATTCTGGAGAATAACTATAGATTATCATAAAGTTAATCAGATCATGACTCCAACTGCAGCTGCTGCACCAGATGTGGTTTTATGTCTTGAACAAATTAACACATCTCCTAGTACCTGATGTGTAGCTAATGATCTGATAAATGCTTTTCCCCCATACCTGTTAATAAGAACCACCAGAAGCAGTTTGCTTTTAGCTGGCAAAGCCAGCAATATACATTTACTGTCCTACCTATCAACTCTCCAGCTCTGTGTCATAATTTAGTTCACAAGGATCTTGATTGCCTTTACCTTCCACAATGCAATGGAAGGTTGATTTGACTTAGTGAGCAAGAAGTAGCAGTGACTCTAGACTTACTGGTAAGATATGTGCATGTCAGATGGTAAGACATAAATGCAACAAAGTTTCGGGGGTTTTTCCTCAGTGAAATTTCTTAGTGTGGGGCATGTTGAGATATCCCTTCTAAGATGAAGGACAAGCTGTTGCTCTGGTCCCTCCTACAACTGAATACAAGAAACACAGTAGCTAGTGGGACCTTTTGAAGCATATTTCTCATTTGAGTGTTACTCCAGCCCAGTTGCTGAGTGACCTGGAAAGCTGGTTCTGAGTGGGACCCAGATCAAGAGAGGGCTCTGCATCAGGTCCAGCCTGCTGTGCAAGCTGCTTTGCCAGTTGGGCCATGTGACCCAGCGTATCCAATGGGACTTGAAGTGTCATTGGCAGGTAAGAATGATGTCTGGAGCCTTTGGCAGTTGCCTATAGGTGAATTGCATTGCAGGCTCTTGGGAGTTTAGAGCAAAGCCCTGCAGTCCTCTGGCATCAAGTACTCTCCTTTTGATAAACAGCTCTTGGCCTGCTGCTAGGCCTTAGTAGAGCTTGAACTGTTAACCATAGGCCACTAACTGATCATAAAACCTGAACTACTCACCATGAACTGGGTATTATTTGACCCACCAAGCCATAAAGTCGGTCATGCTCAGGACACTTCATCATCAAATAGAAGTGGTGTATACATCATCAGGACCAAGCAGGCTCTGAAAGAACAAGTAAGCGACGTGAAGAAGTGGCCAAAATGCCCATGATTCCAACTCCTGCTCCACTATTTTCTGTCTCTCAGCCTGCACCTATGGCTTTTGGGGAGTTCCCTAGAAGTAAATGAAGAGAAGACTTGGGCCGGGTTTTGCAGATGATTCTGCACAATACGCAGGCACCACTCCAAAGTGGACAGCTGCATCTTTACAGCCCCGTTCTGAGATATCTCTAAAGGACAGTGGTGAAGGCACATCCAGTGGGCAGGACTGTGAGCAGTCCACCTAGTTGCTCACTTTTATTAGAAGGAGAAATGTCTAGATGTACAGTTATATACTGATGTATGGGCTGTGCCCAATGGTTTGGTTGGATGGTCAGGAACATGATTGGAAAACTGGTGACAAGGAAATTTGGGAAAGAGATATGAGATATTCCTCTCTAAATAAGGATAAATCCTGAAGATGTTTGTGTCCCAAGTGAATAATTATCAAAGGGTGACTTCGGAAGAGGAGAATTTTAATAGTCAAATGGATAGGATAGCCCATTCTGTAAGTACTAGTCAGCCTCATTCCCCAGTCACTGCAGTCATTGCCCAATGGGCTCATCAACACAATGGCCATGGTGGCAGGGATGGAGATTATACATGAGTTCAACAACCTAGATTTCCATTTACCAAGGCTAACCTGGCTATGGCCACTAGTGAGTGCCCAGTCCACCAACAGCAGAGACCAGCACTGAGCCTCCAGTATGGCACCATTCCCCGGGGTGATCATCCAGCTCCCTGGTGGCAGGTTGGCTACATTAGACAGCATCCATCATGAAAGGGGCAGCAGTTTGTTCTTACTGAAATAAACAATCACTCTGGTTACGGATTTTCCTTTCTTGCTTGCAATGCTTCTGCCAAAGCTATCATCCAGAGTAACAGCATAGTAGTGGATAACACACGCATTGCGTGATCAAGGAACTTACTTCATAGCAAAAGAAGTACATTTACTGATCTTATCATGTTCCCTACCTTCCTGAAGCAGCTGGCTTGAAAGAATGGTGGAATGTCCTTTTGAAGGCTCATTTACAGCACCAGCTTTGTACCGTACAGGAATGGGACGAGGTTCTCCAAAGGCTGTATATGCTTGAATCGGCACCAATATATAGTGCTCTTTCTCCCATAGTTCTCTCATAGGATTCATGGTCCAGGAATCAAGGGGTGGAAATGAGAGTAGCACCCTTCACTACTACTCCTAGCAAAATATTTGCTTCCTGTTCCTGTGAGTTTATACTTTGCTGGCCTAGAGGTCTTAGTTCCAAAGGGAGGAATTCTTCCACCAGGTTCACAACAGTATTCCATTGAACTGGAAAGTAAGACTGCCACCTAGCCATTTTGTACTCCTAATACCTTTGAATCAACAGGCAAAAAAGGGAGTTACTGTGCTGGGTGGGGTGATTGATTCTGACTACCAAGGGGAACTTGGACTGCTGATGCACGTGGAGGACAGGAAGAGTGTATCTGGAATACAAGAGATCCTTAGGATATCTCTTAGTATTACCATGTCCTGGGATTAAGGTCAGTGGAAACTGTAACAACTCAATCCAGGCAGGACTACTAATGGCCTAGACTCTTTAGGAATGAGGGTTTGAGTACTCCACCAAGTAAAGAACTACAATCAGCTGAGGTGTTTGCTGACGGCATAGGGATTACAGAATGGGTAATGGAATAAATACCAAGTACAACCACGTGACCAGTTATAGAAATGAAGATTGTAATTGTTATGAGTATTTTTTTGTTATTTTGTTATGAATGTGTTTGTGTGTGTGTGCATGTATAGCATCTTTGTATTCTTTGCTCTCTTATCCCCTTATCAAGTAAAATAAGAAGCATTGGCCTCATAATATTTAAGTATTATCTTTACATCTTAGTATTTACATTATAGGATATCAAGGAGAAGAGTAAACATCACTCAAAGATTTTATCTCCTTTTCTGGGGAAATGGCTAATACGTTTTTAGTTGTATGCAGAACATTTGTATCACATTAAGCAGAATTATGACCTTGCTACTATATTAGGAGATTAAGTATGGTTTAAGGGGATGCATGAGGGTGCCAAGTTGACGAGGGGTGGACTTGTGATGGTCAATTTATTTTTTATTTTTTTGCCCACGGATTACTGCTAAAGGGCCCTTAGCCCTCATGTTTGTGATGATCAATTTTATGTGCCAATTTGACGGGCTTATGGGATGCCTAGATATTTGGCCAAACATTATTCTGGATGTTTCTGTGAGAGTGTTTCTGGTTGAGATTAATATTGAAATCTGTAGAACATGTAAAGCAGGTTGTGCTCCCTAATGTGAGTGGGCTTCCAATCAACTGAAGACTTGAATAGAACAAAAACGCTGACTACCCCCTAAGTAAGAGAGACTTCCTTCTGGCTGACTGCCATCACACTGGGACAGTAGCTTTTTACCTACTTTTAGACATTAACTGAAATCCCAGCTCTTGAAGCTGCTTCCCTTCAGAAAGGAACCACACATTGGCTCTCCTGGCCTTTGACTAGGACTGGAGCTAAACCATTAGCGATACTGTTTTCAGCTTGACAGTTCACCCTTGCAGATCTTGGGATTTGCCAGCTTACATAATAGCATGAGCCAATTCCTTATTATAAATATATATACATCCTTTTGGTTCCATTTCTCTGGAGAACCCTGAATAATACAGCCACAATGTGTTATGACTTTTAGACGTTCTTGAATATGATTTTTTAATGTTTTATTAAGGATTTTTGCACTATGTTTATGAGAGCTGTTGCTCTGTAATTTTCTTGTAATGTTTTTGTAAGGTTTGCCTGTCAGGATTGTGCTGGCCTCATCAAATGAGTTAGAAAATATTTTCTCCTCTTCCATTATCTGAAACAATTTGTTTCAGATTGTTATTATGTTTCACTAAATATTTGATAGAATTCACTAGTGAAACTGTTTAAGCCTGGAGTTTTCTTTGGAAGATTCCTTTTTTTAATAGCAAATTTATTTCCTTTGACAGATATAAGTATATTCAGATTGATATTTACTCGTTACCTTTTTCTAGACAGTTATGCTTTGCAAAGAATTTGTCCACCATGTAAGTTGTCAAATTTATTGGCATAAAACTGTTCATAATATTCCCTAATTACTTTTGTAATATCTTAATATATACACTGATAATTCCTCTTTTATTCCTGCTCATGTAGTCAAGGTTTTTTTCTTTGTTTATGTGATCAGTTTTGCCAAGTGTTTATCAATTTTACTTAATATACTCAAAGAATCAGTTTTTTGTTTTGTTAATTTTCTCTATTTCTGTATTTTCTATCTTTATTGATATCTGTTCTGTATTTTTTCCCGCTACTTATTTTAAATTCAGTTTGCTTGCTTTCTTAAAGTGGAAACTGATAGTTTATCTTAAACTTTTAAATCTTTCCAATATAAGTATTTAAAGCAAAATACAACAAAAATCATTCTAAATACTTTTCTTAGCTGCATCAAACATATTTTGATATATTTCATTTATTGTTAATTTAGCTCAGAATATTTTATATTTTCCCCTACAATTCCTTCGTTACCTCAAGGGTTAAAGTGTGTTGTATAACTTTCAAATATGTAGTGATTCATAATTCAACTCTATTATACTAAAAGAGTAATTGTTCTATGATTTGTCTTTGAAATTTAATATGTGTTTTATAGCCAACATGTGCCTACCCTGATGAACAATCCATGTGCATTTGAAGAGTGCGTATTCTATAGTTGTAGGATGTAGTTTTTTATTATTGTCACTTAGATCAAGATAGTTGATAATGCCACTTAAGTTTTCTGTATCTTTTATATATCATTAATAATTTTTGACTTAACTGCTCTATCAATTATTGATAGAAAACTACTAAAATATCCAATAATGATTTTACTGTAATTGATTTCTTTCCTTTGCTATTTCTCAGTTCTCTCAGATTCCTTCTTCTACTTTGAAGCTGTTGTCATCAGATGCAAAGTAATTCACAAATGCCATATCTTCCTGATATGTTGACCCTTTTATCATTATGAAATACTCAGATTTATCTATATTAATTTACTGAGTCTAAATAGAGCCATTTTTCTCATGGGCTATCTTCTTCCACACTTTTACATTCAATGTATTGTTTCTTTGTATTTAAAGAATGTCTCATAGATAACATGTGGCTGGGGCTTACTATTATATCCATTCTGACAATTTATAGTTAATGTAATTAATGATATGATTGGATTTAAGTCAATAATTATGGAGTTTTTTTTCCATTTGTATAATCAGTTTTTGTTCTTCTATTTGTCCTTTTTTTGCTTTTTTGCAGGGGGTTGTTTATCCAAAACTTTAATATTCCATTGGCTTTTCAGCTATAGCTCTTTGCATT
This sequence comes from Hippopotamus amphibius kiboko, assembly GCF_030028045.1. Taxonomy (NCBI): domain Eukaryota; kingdom Metazoa; phylum Chordata; class Mammalia; order Artiodactyla; family Hippopotamidae; genus Hippopotamus; species Hippopotamus amphibius. The sequence goes on along the minus strand of NC_080187.1, from coordinate 189,277,107 downwards.
TTTTATAGGTTGCTCTGAGTATTATAATATAAATTATTTACTTATAATTTACTTGGAGCTACCCATGTACTAACTCAAATAAAATATTAGAACCTTGCTACAGTCTTGCTGCATTTATTGCCCCACCTCAATATTTTGTGCTATTATTGCTATTATGTGAAATTATGCTTTGCATATATATGTACAAGCTTTATAAACTACATGAAACAGTGTTCTAATTTTCTTATTAAATGATCCTAAGTCTTTTAAGGAAAGACTGTCTATAGTCTATATCTATAAGATGATGGATAGATAGATAGGTAGGACTATATAGATAGCTCTAGATTTTGTATATATGTGTATGTGTGTGTGTGTGTATAATATTTATCCACATATTTATACTTTAAAATGGTATTAAGTCTTTCTCATAGATTCCACTTACTACATGGTGTCATTTTCTTTCAGCCTCAATATCTTAGTTTAGCATTTCTAGTAGTATGGATCTTTCGGCAATAAATTCTCTTTTACTTTTTTTATTCTATAATATCTTTATTTCACTTTCATTTGTGAAGTGTACTTTTCTTGTACATAATTCTGATTTAACAGATATTTTTTGTACTTTTCCTTTAGTACTTTGAAAATATTATTCAGTTGTCTGTCCTACATTTTGGAAGGTTACCTTCATTTCTGTTGCTTGCCCTTATAGGCATTGTATCTTTTTGTCTCTGGCTACTTTCAAGATTTTCTCTTTAGTTTTGGGTTACAACAGTTTGACTAAGATGTACCTATATGGGATTTTCTTTGTATTTATACTGCTTTCTGTCCATGAGCTTCTTTGACCTATAAATTGATGTTTTTCAGGAAATCTGAGAAGTTTCCAGCCATTGTTTTTTCAATTTGTTTTGTTTTTGTTGTTGTTCTCTCCTATTCTCTCTTGTCTTGGACTCAAATTACATGTATGTTAGACTTATTGCTATTGTCCCACAGACTGCTGTGGCTTTGTTCAAGTTTCTTCTATCTCGCTTCTCTTTGTTCTTTAGATTGGATAACTTCTATTAATCTTTTTCAATTTCACTGACTTATACCATCTCAAACCCATTTTGAGGCTCCTCCAATGAATATTTTATTTCCATTATTGTACTTTTCAGGTCTATAATTCCCATTTTGCTCTTTTTTTTTTTTTTACTAGTTTATATTTCTGTGTTGAGAGTCTCCATCTGTTCCTCCATAGTGCACATATTTATCTTTAAGAACTTAAACATATTTATATGTTGTTTTAAAGTCTTTGTCTGCTCATTGCAACATCTGGCTCACCTTGGGGTTTGTTTCAATTGATTTTTCATGAGCCAGGGTCACATTTTCTTTTATTTTTATACATCTGTTGATTTTTATTTGGATACTGGACATTATGAATGATACATTGTAAAGATTCTAAATTCTGTTATGTTTATCTGTGAAGTGTTTTGTAAACAGATTTATTAGGGTATAATTGATATGTAAAGAACTGTACATATTTATTGGGTGTAACTCGATGAGTTTGGACATATGCAAACACCTGTGGTACTGTCACCACAATCAGGTAATAGACATATCCAGCAGAGTGATTTTTAAAAATTCTAGCAGGCACTTAATTTGATAGTCAAACTGTCTTCTCTACATCAGCAGTTGCTGAGCTCTCAATTCAGTTATTTCAGCTTCCACTGTTTTTGTTTTTTTCTGGAACCCTCTGTCTCCCCTGCAATTAGTGGTCAGCCAAGAGACTAGGTAAACTTTACAGACTTAATTTGGGGCTCATCCTCTCTGTAGTCCCTTTCCTTTCAAGATTTCCTCCCAAATGCCCCGACTCTGACAATGCTAAACTATAGTATCTCATAACTCAAGTGCGTAAAGTTGTGTCTTTATGCTATACTTGATATTTTTTAGTCAAAGAACCACAGAATAGCAAGTTTCACCTCTGGAGTTTATCTTTCAAAAGTGTCCTCTCCTCCAGTTTCTGCCAATTTTTAGTTACTCTTCAGTGCTTTCAAAGAGTTGGTTATTTGTTTTTTAAATTTGGTTTAGTTTGATAACTATTACCGATGGGAAGGTTGGTCTAACTAATCTATCCCATAGAAACCAAACACCCAAAGCTTTTATTGTCACTCTAAAGGCTAACAATTCAAGAATCACAAGGGTCAACTGTGTTTAACAAAAAGTGTATAACACATTTTTAACAAAACAGGAAAACTCTGAGGGACTTGGTTGTCTCTTTTTCATGAGTTTTCTTCAATCACAAAACAGAAAAAATTTTACTGATTATTTTGTGTGTTTTTCCCCTAGACATTTTACTAAATAATTAGGATAAATCTGATGAGGACAAATTTTTGTTGAAAGAAAAGATTATGGGCAATATTTGAAATCCTGCCAAACACCAGTTATTCCCCACCCTCTTTTTCCCAGGTTCAGGGAGTTAAAAGAATCAAAGTTATATAAAATTCAAGTCTGCTATTGTAATCGGCAGGCATGACCTGTTTCACCACGTTAAGTCCCCCAGTATGTGAAAAACTGGCATAAAAAGAATTGGAACCAGCTGTTTCCTCTTTGTACTGAGGACCTAAAAGGAAGAAATAAATTGCCACATTGGAGATTAAGATCAACTATATAAGAAAATATTTCTCAATGTTGAAAGTGATTAAATTCTTCAGTGGATAACCAATGTCAGTGTCTGAGGGAATATTTATGTGCGTGTGTGTGTGAACATGTGATTGACTGTTGTATCTCTTCTGTATTTAAAAATGATAGAATATGCTTTTATCTTGTGTGAGTTTTTAATCAAAGCGCTGTCATAAAGGGTTGTTTCAAATATCTAAAAGATACCATTTAAAAATTGGCCTTATTTTCCAGGATGCATAAGACCACCCAGCATAATAATGTGGCAAGGTCACACATCTCAGTTAATTGGGACTTTGGATTCCTTCAGAAAAAGGATAAGTTCAGCTAAGTGCCAATATTATTTCAGATCCTTCTTGCACTACCTGAAGCATTGTACTTACTAGTCACATAATTAGTATTTAATACATACTCAAATGCCAGAATATTTAAGTCAGTGCAGTGAAAAAGTAAACAATGGAATCAGGAGAGCTTGTTTCAAGACCCAACTTTTTCATAGAAAAGCAGGGCTATTGAAAGTTTATTCTCTGTGTTGTTACTGATCTGAGTCTCACTATGAATAGGTCTAAGGGTGTCCATGGCCATGAGATGCCACAACGTCCAGTAGCTCCTAGGATTGAAGAACACTGAATCCTTCTCAGGCAGGTCTTTGAAGGTCACCCTTCTTCTGCTAGACACTCCCCATAGACTTTCAGGCTTCTTACTAAATAACTAAGGTTTAATTACTTATGGAAATAGGGCTCGGGTCTGTGACTTTGACCACTTTCAAAATATATGTCCTAAGGGCTTATTAAGACCTGTTTTTCCTCAATGCAGATTTGTTTGAGCCAATTAAAGGGGAAATGGCTAAATTAAAGATATCTAACACCTGTATTTGTGCTCTGGAACTGTCAGTCTGCTTGGGCTGTCACAGCATAATACCACAGACTAGATGGTTTAAAGAACTGAAACTTATTTTCTCATAAATAGTAGAGGCTAGAAATCTAAGATCAAAGTGCCAGCAGGGTTGGTTTCTTCTGAGGTCACTCTTTCTGATTTGAAGATGGTCACTCACTTGCTGCCTGTTCACATGGTTGCCCCTCTGTGCAGGTGCGTGTACCTCTGGGATCTGTCTCCATGTTCACATTTCCTCTTATAAGGATGTCAGTCAGAGACTAGATTATGACCCACCCTTAGATACTTTAACTTAATCACATCTTTGAAGGTCCTATTTGCAAATACAGATGCATGGGTTAGAGCACATCCCTATGACCTCCTTTAACTTTAATTAGCTCTTTTGAGTCTGTATCTCCAAATGCAGTCACATCTGAAGTACTGAGGGCTAGGACTTCAGCCTATGAATGGGGGTGAGGGAGGGAAGGCACACAGTAGAGGCCATAATAGGTACCAAATCTATAACTAGCCATTATGGCAAACACAACTAAAGACCTATCAAAGAAAAGCACTTATACAATTGAAATTATTGAGAAACTACACAATACACTTTTCGGTTATCTGTCCCCTGCTATATCTTTTGAATCTTCTCTGTTCTTTCTTGCCATGGGGGAAATTTCCAAGCCAAGTTTGCAGTGTTGAAATGAATAAATAAAGTCATATATTACCCAAATAATGGAATGTCAATAGCTTTTAAAAATCGAATTTTAAAAAATGTAGAAAAATGCAAACAAAACAATATTAAATAAAATAAATACCAGACAAAACTATTTACATATTATAGTCCTACTAACAACCTTCTAAGGTTCATATAAGGATTAAATTAGTTATTATATGTAAAACATTTAGAAGATTTTATAGCATTTGGTAAGTATTCAATACATGGTAAAACTTTTATTATAGCTTTTTATTATTACTTGCATTATCATGTAGAAGAAGAATTTAAGATTTTTGCTGTTCATCTGGTTGTCTTCCTCTGTACTATAGTACGTGACCTTCCACTGTCATCATACTCCAGATTTCCTTGTATAGGATCCTCTTTCATAAGCAACATCTCTATTGAGGCAAGAGTGTCACAGCTGAGTATGATGTTTTAAGTCTAGCCTGCTTCTCAGACTAGAGAATTTCCTTAGAGGTTGCTTTGTGATTGAAATTGAGAGGAATACTTTTCTTCAGCAGGCTCTATTGACCAGTCTGTCAAAAACACACTAGGTACAAAGGACTTGAATTACACAGTTGTTTGGGGAAGGTTCCTGCATCCTGTAATATCATTAGTTGGGAAGAAGTCATTCTTATATTAATCAGGCCCCTTAAGGATGTTGACAAGGATAATAATTCTTTCCCAATGTGCTGATATTGTTTCATATTAAAACAAGAGAGGAGAGGAAAAGGCTTTGAGAAAGAATGCACACTTTTAATAGAAGCTATATTTCTGTGTGAAGGATTATCTGAATAGTTTGCACAAGAAATGAAATTATAGAACTTATTCCACTCATATAGCCATTGAGGAAACAAAGCCAAATTCCTATCATCCTTTACAATAGAGGTTTGTAAGGACACAGTTACCCTTCTGAAACTTCTGTCTATAAGTCCATGGGCTTTTGCTTTGCTCTGAAAAGAACAAACTGGTATTATTAACTTGTGTTTAATCTGACTACATAGCCTTATAAAAAATAAACAGCATTATAGCCACTGAATCCTTCAGGTATTAATAAAAGTTGTTTTTAAAAACGACAAGTCATAAACATAAAAAGGATATGTAGCCTCATGGATATCTTTCACCACGTTGGGTATGGATAGTTTATAATAAATCTTAGTTTAGCTAATACAGTTTACTCGCCATCATCTTGACTCTATGAGATACATAAAATTCTGCCTCAGTTTATTTAAACATACCAGAAATGTATAACTTCCTGGGTAATTTTTGGTCCCTGCATTCTCTAGAAAATTACCAGAGGCTTGAGCAGGGCGAAGGTTTGTTCTAGTTAGAGCCCTCCAGGGAGCAGAACTATGTCTCCTTGTTTAACTCTAACTTCTTTTGAGTACCTAGCCGTCACTGGATCTCATAGGGAAAATATAAAATCAATTTAGAAATAGATTTAGACCCAGAAGATAGCCAATGAATACATCTCAACTTTTCAGAAAGCCTGAGTACCAGCAAGTAGCCCCCAAGGCCTCAAGTAATGATTGCTATTTCCATCCTCATCCAGGAGAAAAAAGCTGGAAACAGTCTTGATTCCAAGTGTTTCAGGTCACTGATTTTTATCACCCAGGTGAGAGTCATTTTCAATTAATGTATAGAATCATAGCAGCTTAGAGCTACAAGGATCCATAGAGAAAATCCAATCTAGTGCTCTCATTTTACAGATGAGCAGACTGAGGCCTATAGAGGGTTAGGGACTTGTCTGAGGTCACATACTTGTTAATAGCTCAGCTGGGATACTGATCAAACGTACCATTTCTAAAAGGCTTAATGGTGCTTGAAAAGCAATTGATTCTCCTAAGTAGCATAAATGCTTCCCCTTCAATGTTACTTGCACTATTGTTTATAGAAAGTACAAAATTGTATTTCAGCCCAGCGCCCTCTTGAGATAAATGAAAATTAATATTAAAGCCAAAAGATTTTTGTCTAGAACTTGATGCTGCTTCAAGCAAAGCAGGGCTTAAAAACAACTCTACTGATGAGTGTCTCACTCTCACTTCCAGGAGCAAGAAGCATAGGAGTGGGAGAAAGATGCCTGCCAAGTTCATGGATAAAAGAGATTTCTGGGCCTTGAGTGTTCTTCTCTCAGAGGCAGAGAGCCCCTTTCTCCTCTTGGAGAGCATAACTGCAAATCCTCCTCTTCTGACTATGGCAGATTTGGGAGACTGTGGCTGGTACTCAGCGTCCAATCACTTCTTGTTTGTACTCCTGTTAAAGTTGGAGAATAAGATAGCATCTGGATAGGAAAAAAAATGGTAACTTGGCTGTTACCATTTAATAAATAACTATGGTATCTGGAGTCATAGCAATAAAATATTCGGGCATAATTAAATATATGTATATATGGATTGTAAAAACCAGCATCTTTGACACAGCCTGGTGATTAATTAGTTGAGCCAGTTTGATTACTGGTGTCATGTGAGTAATGAGACTAGCAATATATTCTACAGATTTAGAGGGTGCTGATGAAGTGGGTGCCTTGTAGAAAAGCAATGTACTGCAGAGTGATAGACGTCTTGGTTTCTCTGTCCCATCCTTAATTGAATTAGAAATTTTATTTGAGAAAGGAAGGTTAGTGTCACAGTCTCACATCTGGTCTCAAGGAAGCCCGGAAGCTGGAGTGTGAGGCAGGATTTCACCATCACTGTTGCCATTGTCCACTGTCCCTGAGCACACACTGCCCTAGGCCAAAGGAGGGCAGCTTATCTGTGGTGAAAGGTCAGCAGTTTGCAGAGCATGGGTCCATGTAGGGGAGGTGAGAAATTATTACAGCTGCTCTATCGCATTGCATTCTCAGCTATAAATGAGGCTTCTCATTAATGAATCATGCACACAGACTGCCAAGGTCTCAGCATTAATTGGCACTGATGGGAACATCTTATGGTTGAAAGGAGAGATATAGGAACCACTTTTAGTCTGATTGTATTTGGAAGGGAGCTTGGACAATTTATATTTTCCATGAAATTCTAGGGCAGCCTTATACAACACATTTTCATCCTAAACCACAAAATGATCTGCAGAAAAGTCTATCAAATTCTTCATGAGAGAGAAAGAGTATCAACAAGTGTTTCAATGAGATTTTCCTTTCTCCACCAGGCATGGCACCTGCAGAGAGTGTTTGAATCTGCTTTTGACTGCAACATGCATGCTAAGGCCTGATGCAGTGCATGTAATTTGCTTTATTCCTTTGAGATCGTTCAGCAGGGATTCAGGGCAAGTTATCCCTAAGGCACTTTTGACCAAAAAATTTGTCACAGTGCTGTGCTGTTATTCCAACAAAATAATCTGATACAGAAGTTTAATCTGAGTTGTCTAGAATGTTTTGCCCCTTAAGTGAAACTAATTCATATTATTTCTTTTTTAGCCCCCCCCCAAGAGTGCCTTGTCATTAGTTTTGTGATGTTTGACATTGAGGAATGGATATTTACAATGCTGGTATAGGTCAGACCTTTTCAGATCATGGAGCAAATGGGTAAATCACACTTCCCAGAACACCTCAAGCCCATACTACACCCTAGAGTGAACGGGAAAAAGGCATGCCTTCCCTAAGGTGAATGCACCCACACAAAGCCACACTGTTTGCAACCCTCACTTGCTCCTTCAGTTGGGTGCTCTGGTGCAGTGCACAACCTATACAAGGTACAGGTACACAGTAGCTTTGATGTCATCCTTGTGAATGTAAGCACCTCTCTAACCCAACGATGAGTCTGTAGGAGGAACCCAGAACAAGCACGCTGATCTTGTAAAGAAAAATGTAGGGCCCAGTGAAGAAGATGTGGAACAGGTCTATAGAGAAGACACAATAATGACATAATTTTTAGTAGAGGAGAATGTAATAGAAAGCTTTAGATCCACATCCCTGAAAGCTATTTTTTTCACATTTTCAATACAATTTTTATATGTATATATGTAAATAAACAATATAACAGCACTGAGGACCTCTGTAAAATTTCATCATATAGTTTCTGTGCAGGATGCTTCATCAATAAATGGCACTCTGTTTTAAAAGCATGTGATTTCAGAAAACTCTTTAAACTGTTCATCAAAAACTGGGTGAGATTTTCCAAAGACACTTCAGATATTCAAATCAATACAATCTGTCTTCTGAATATCAACTTGAGTTACACAGGTTAAGAGGAGGACCCTTCACATAGTGTTGAAGATATGATGCAATCTGCACTTGAATTGACATTGTGCTTCCTCAGACTTAGGCTGCCATCATCACAAATATCTTCTATGCCTGAGATCAACTACATCAAGATGGCTTATCATCTAAATCATGTTGGTGAAAATATCTGCTAACTAGGCAGATTAATAAATTCAAAGCAAAACATCATCTTTGCTGTCCACTAAAAGCCTCATTTCAGAGCACCTTCTTTTCTTGCAAGCTGCAAATTAGTGAATGATCCTCGTAATAAAGATTTTCCGAGACAAGCCAATAAAGCATAAAGTCATCATCCCAATTCGGTAATAAAGTCTTTTTCTCCAAACCAGTTACTTGTATATTCTAAGACACTATTTACAGTTGACTGATTCATTCTGCTAACAATACATAGCAAGGGGAAGAGAACCAATCTGTGTATTATCCATCCCAGGATCCAACAGCCCCTTCTGCACGTATTTCACCCAGACACAATTTTTTACAGCTTCCTTCATCTTCAGATTTTGGAAGAATTAAGGATATTTATCCCAGGAAAAGAGAAATGATTACATATTTTACATAGTTGAAAGGCATGATCCTGTTACTCCTCGACTGCTGAGATTTCTGGCAACTTCAGTGTCTGTTCACGTTCAGTTGAGCAGTTGAAAACTGTGCCACTTGTTGCTGATGCCTCTGAAGTTTGGAATAAGATCATTCAGGAGCAGGTTGTTATTCTGAAAGAGAAACATTCACACTTTGCTTCCTTTTCAAATTGTTTGGGTCAATATGAGCTACCACATCTGGACACTGAGCTGTTTCAATCTAGACTGGCCTCAGAGATTCCTGAGGCATCCTTGGGGATACAGAGGGAGCTAAATTTTCTGTCAAGTTGCAGGGCTCCACTGGCAACAGCTGGGGCATCAACTCTTCCACTGCAGACTCCACTGCTAACTATGCCATGGTTTTCAACTTAGCCAGTTCCACCCAGCACATGTGCCAAGTCTAGTTTGGTCACTGCACACAAATAGGCACTTTTGACAGAGAACTGAGCAAGAGACAGGCTTTAGGGGACTAAATTATGTAAGAGTAATCCTGTTGGTTGTATCAAAGTTAAGGCTCCAGTGGTATAATGAAGATTGTGAATTTAGTTCCTTGCACAAGTACTGATCAACATCCCCCAAAACTATTTTTTATTTTTAATCTATACAACCTTAGAATAATGTGTTCTACAGTTCGTCTATTGTGAGAAGTAAATGTTTTCTTTAGGGTCATGTAATTTATTGCTGGAAAATAATGTAGAAATCTTTTAATGCTAACTGCTCCATTTCACAAATGAGAAATCATGTGTACAGCTCAGTTATACGTAGCTAGTTAATAATGATGGAGACTGGCCTAGAATCTAGGTCTCAGGACAAGAGGTCTATTTCACATTCCATCAGTGCCATGCTAAATGCCCCAAACACACACCCATCTCCTATGTTCAAGAGGTGCTTTTAAGTCTGATATTCTGCTATTGGCTGAGTGCATCTGATATATCCTACCCATACTCTTCCCACATTAATAGTTTTGATTTCTCTCCTCTCTGTCTTCATCTTTGCAAAATGAGGAATGATAATCTTCTGATTTATCCTATTGAGGATAGCTGATACTCAAAGATGACAATGGAAATTACTGACATTCCCCTTAGATTAGAGAGTTGTATTAGCTGACCTCTAAGTTTCCCTTCATCTCAGGATCTAGTTTTACTAGCATGGCAACCTCTTTCTCTTTTGCTTATTTAGTTACCCTTCCTCTCTCTACTCTTACATTTTTCTTGAGGGGCAATACAAAGACCTGTCTGTTATGGTACAATAAACAAAGTTAAAATGATGTTTTCAGTCCACCACTCTGCACCCACAACTGCATCCCTCCCACCACCTTACACATTATACACACACTTACTTACATGTGATACTGTGCTGATATATTGGATGTAACAGTACATTAGAATTAGTCCACTATAGCTTCTTAAATTAAGTCTAGTGGATCCAATTAGAATTTGATGCTGCTTTAGTAAAGCTGTGCTTAAAATTACACTACTGATGAAGGTCTCATACTTATCTTTGGGATCATCTATTTGTGACTGGACCACTCATGAAATTCTGAGCAATTGCAAGATCTACAGGCCCCTTCTGGAAAAAGCTGCCAAGTCAGGTCCTTATGCAAAGGTAGCCAAGCTTTTTAGAATGTGACTTTAAGAATCTGGTCACAACTGATTGAACCAAGGATTGTTAGTCAAAGGAATATATTTGTTGATTTAACATTGGACTAGCAGCTTATAAGATGGCCAGTAAGGTTTCTCTATATTTTATAGTGAATAATGAGGTCTTCTGTCTAGAAGAACACTAGTGCAAAATACACAAGGAGAGGTGATAGATACTGTTGATATTTGAGGAAAAATAAAGGGGAAAAGTCATATAAATAACCTATTTGTCCCAAACATTTTGTCTCCAAGTCGTGATGGTCAAGTAGGAAATATTTGGGTTTTAGAGTTAGGTATATTTGGATTCAAACACTTCATATCTTCTTTGAGCCTCAACTTCCTTGTTTTAAAAATAGGAATAGGAATACCTGCTTCAAAGTGTCATTAAAAATATTAAATGATAAAGTGTTTTAAAAGACAGAACATAGTGTATATCAAATAGATAAATAACCAACAAATGACAGCAAATAAGGGAATAGCTCATGAGTTTCTTGAAAAGATTAAATGAGGTAATATGTGCTGTGCTCCAGACACAGCATAGGCATCTGTTTATAATAAATGTTCTCTCTGTCCCATGTGAATCCAGGAAGTATAAAGACTTCCTTTAAATATCAAAGTAGATTTGAATATCTGGTCTTCATTTGTGCATGTACTCAAGAAATGTTTAGTGAGAATCTGCCATATGCCAGACTAGAATAGAAAGATAAGTCAGGAAGAGTTCCTGATAACTGGGAGTGCATAGTATGGGTTTCAGAGAGACAAGAAAATAAGTAAATGACATTTTAATGTGGTGAGTGCTATTGCAGGGTGTTACGGTAGTATGAATGGTTATCCGAATCCTTGAAGATTAAAATCAATACATCAAGAAGCATAAATTCCTCTCCCAGAAACCAATCAGAATGGTATATAATGCCTGGAAACGCAAATCAGCTACTGCAGCAAGAGGTATGTAAAAGAAAGCCACAGAGTGAATGCCAAGAAGAGAGGAAAAGTGTCTGGCTGGCAAAATTCAAAGGAGATGCCCATCATCAAGAAAACAAAAACTTTCCTTCAATAGCATCTGGCATAAGAAAGGTCTGAGTTAATAGTAAAATAGCATCTTGTGCATTTTAGCTTCCATTCTGATGTTTCCTGTGTTTCCCCTCTTTTTAGATGAGACTGAAATGAGAATATTAGCTGCATTCATCTATCCTTTCATCCAAAACCTCACTCCCTGTAAAGCATGCCATATGTGAAAGAAAAGCTTTAAAAATACATAAATGCTTCTATTTTCATCTACTTCCAGAAATAAGCACTATAAATTATGCCCCGCCACCAAGTAATATTATTGCGCATCTGTTCATGGCATTTAAATGTCTAAAGGGGCTAAGGTTGTTTAGACGAAAAAGGAGAAAACCAGAAGTAGCATTTGTGGCAGTCTATTATTCAAAGGGCAGTAAACAACTATTTATCATACCCTCTTAGGAATGAATAAGAGAAAAGAAACTTGCAAGTATAAGAACTTCTTGAATATAAAGTTTACAGTAAAACAGTGAAATAGTAATTTCTACTTCTCTATAATTGTATTTATACATATATATCTATATACATATAGAGTTATAGAACAAGGATATCCCAAATTTTATATCAAAGGCAAAAACTGGGGGGAGAACAACCAGAAAGCTGTTTGAGAAACATGTTACTTCATAAATATATATATATTAATATTTATTTATTTTTATTTATTTATTTGGCTGCACCAGGTCTTAGTTGTGGCATGTGGGATCTTTGTTGCAGCATGTGGGCTCTAGTTTCCTGACCAGGGATCGAACCTGGACCCCCTACATTGGGAGCTCAGAATGTTAACCACTGGACCACCAGGGAAGTCCCCATAAACATATATTTTTAAAATTTATCTACAAACCTATTTTCCTTAATCAGTAAGTATTCATTAGGTAGATAATATGTTATCAGGCCAAGTATTTTGAAGGATTACAAAAAGTCTAAATTGTAATCCCTGCACTGAAGGAGTTTATAGTCTGGTTGGGATACAAAGTGAATAGACAAAGCAGTAGAAAATATAATGTTATTTGTGATTATAGCCTGTATTGGGTGTGTAATGTGGATGGCAATATTGCAGATTTTCTTAAGATGACAGGCTTAGATTAGTTTGGAAGTCTTATATTAGCCCAAAGACAGAGAAACTTGAATTGATGTTTTATATATTTTTTAAAATTTTATATGATTTTTAAAGGTTACACCCCATTTACAGTTATTACAAAATATCAGTTATATTCCTCGTGTTGTATAATATATCCTTGTAGCCTATCTTACAGCCAATTGTTTGTACCTCCCACTCCCCCACCCCTTTGTTGCCCCTCCCTACTGGTAACTACTAGTTTGTTCTCTATATCTGTGAGTCTACTTCTTTTTTGTTATATTCACTATTTTGTTTTACTTTTAGATTTCTCATGTAAATGATATCATATTTCTCTGTCTGACTTTTTTCACTTAGCATAATGTCCTCCAACTCCATCCATATGCTACAAATGGGAAAAGTTCATTCTTTTTTTATGGCTGTCTAGTATTCTATTATATGTATACATATGTGTGTGTCTGTGTATATGTATGTGTATATATATATATATATATATATATATATATATATATATATATATACACACCACCTCTTCTTTATCTGTTCATCTGTTGATGGATGCTTAGGTTGCTTTCATATCTTGGCAATTGTAAATAATGCTGCTATCAACATTGGGGTGCATGTATCTTTTCAAATTAGTGTTTTTGTTTTTGTTTCTTTGGCTATGTACCCAGGGGTGGAATTGCTGGGTCATATGGTAGTTCTGTATAGTATTTTTGAGAAACCGTCATATTGTTTTCCACAGTGGCTGCACCAATTTATATTCCCACCAGCAGTGTATAAGGCTTCCCTTTTCTCCACATCCTCACCAACATACTGTTACTTGTGTCCTCTCTGATGATAGTCATTCTGACAGGTGTGTGGTGATATCTCATTGTGATTTTGATTTGAATTTCCCTGGTGATTAGAGATATTGAGCACCTTTTCATATGCCTGTTGGCCATCTGCATGTCCTCTTTGGAAAAATGTCTGTTCAGTTCTTCTGCCCATTTTTTTTTTTAATTTTATTTATTTATTTATTAGTTTTTGGGGGGTACACCAAGTTCAATCATCTGTTTTTATACACAGATCCCCGTATTCCCTCCCTCCCTCGACTCCCCCTCACCCTCCCTCGAGTCCCCTCCTGCCCATTTTTAATCAGGCTTTTTTTTTTTTTTTTTTTGGATGTGAGTTGTATGAGCTGTTTATATATGTTAGATATTAACCCCTTATCAGTCATAACATTTGCAAATGTTTTCTCCCATTCAGTAAGTTGTCTTTTCATTTTGCCAATGGTTTCCTTTGCTATGCAAAAGCTTTTAAGTTTAATTAGGTCCTATTTGTTTATTTTTGCTTTTATTTCATTTATTAAAGGAGATGGGTCCAAAAACATAATTCTACAGTTCCTGTCAGAGTGTTCTGCCTATGTTGTCCTCTAAGAGTTTTACAGTGTCTTACATTTAGGTCTTTAATCTACTTTGAGTTTATTTTTGTGTATTGTGTGAAATGAGAATATTCTAATTTCATTCTTTTACATGTAGCTGTCCAGTTTTCCCAGCACCATTTATTGAAGAGACTGTCTTTTCTCTGTTGTATATTCTTGGCTCTTTTGTCAGAGATTTACTGACCTTAAGTGCATGGGTTTATTTCTGGACTCTCTATCCTGTTTCATTGATCTGTGTGTCTATTTTTGTGCCAGTACCATACTGTTTTGATTACTGTAGCTGTGTAGTATAGTCTGAAGTCAGGAAGCATGATTCCTCCAGCTCTGTTCTTTCTCCAACTTATTTTGGCTACTCAGGGTCCTTTGTGTTTCCATACGAGTTTAAATTTTTTGTTCTAGTTCTGTGAAACATGCCATTGGTAGTTTGATAGGGATTGCATTGATTCTGCAGATTGCCTTGGGTGGTATGATCATTTTAACAATATTGATTCTTCCAATACAAGAACACAGTATATCTTTCCATCTGTTGGTATCACCTTCAATTTCTTTCATCAGTGTCTTACAGGTTTCAGAGTATAGGTCTTTTGCCTCCTTAGGTAGGTTTATTCCTAAGTATTTTATTATTTTTGATGCAGTGGTAAATGGAATTGTTTCCTTAATTTCTCTTTCTGATATTACATTGTTAGTATATGGAAATGAAACAGATTTCTGTATATTAAATTTTTAATATTTTTTTGATGTGGACCATTTTTAAGGTCTTTATTGAATTTGTTACAATATTGCTTCTGTTTTATGTTTTGGTTTTCTGGTCACAAGGCATGTGGGATCTTAGCTCTCCAACCAGGGATTGAATCGGCACCTCCTGCATTGGAAAGTGAAGTCCTAACCACTGGACTGCCAGGGAAGTCCCTGTATATTAATTTTGTATCCTGCAACTTTACCAGATTTGTTGATAAGCTCTAGTAGTTTTCTGGTGACATCCATAGGATTTTCTATGTAATGGTATCATGTCATCTGCAAACAGTGACAGTTTTACTTCTCCCTTTCTGATTTGGATTCCTTTTATTTCTTTTTCTTCTCTGACTGCTATGGCTAGGACTTCCAAATCTATGTTGATAAAAGGATTGAGAGTGGGCATCCTTGTCTTGTTCCTGATCTTAGAAGACATGTTTTCATCTTTTCACCATTGAGAATGATGTTAGCTGTGGGTTTGTCATATGTGGCCTTTATTATGTTGAGATATGTTCCCTCTGTGCCCACAGATTGGCCAAAATGGTGGAATAGAAAAACTCTGAGTTCACCTCCTCTCACAAGCACACCAAAATCACAACTATCTGCAGAACAACCATCAATGAAAAAGACTAGAACCTACCAGAAAAGTCTTCTACAACTAAAGACATAAAGAAGGAACAACAATGAGACAGATAAGAGGGGCAGACTCGTGATATACTCATGTCCCATTTCCTTTGGGTGGGTGACCCACAAACTGGAGAATAATATTGCAGAGCTTCTCCCACAGGAGTAAGAGTTCTGAGTCCCATATCAGGCTCTTGGGCTGGGGGTCCTGCACTGGGAAAATGACCCCCCAGAGCATCTGGCTTTGAAGGCCAGTGGGCTTAATTTCAGGAAACCCATAAGACTGGGCGAAAGAGAGACTTCATTCTTAAATGGCACACACAAAATCTCATGTGCACCAAGACCTAGAGCAAAAGGAGTAATTTGATAGGAGCCTGAGCAAGACCTACCTGCTGGTCTTAGAGAGTCTCATGGAGAGGCAGGGCATGGCTGCAGCTCACCCTGGGAACATAGACACTGGTGGCAGCCATATTTGGGAACATTCTACTGCATGCACACCGCTGCTGGCAGCTGCCATCTTGGGATCCAGCCTCTAGCTCATTAATCCAAGACCTGGCCCCACCCAACAGCCTGTAGGTGCCAGTGCTGGATACCTGAGGTCAAACAAATAACTGGGCAGGGACATAGCTTCACCCATCAGCAGCCAGGCTGCCTAAAGACTTTCTGAACCCACAGCCACGTCTAGACATGCCCCTAGACACAGACCTTTCCACCAGAGGACCAAGACCCAGCTCTACCCACCAGTAGGCAGGCACCAGCCCTGCCTTCCAGGAAGCCAACTCTAGCCTCTAGACCAGCCTCACCCACCAGGGGGCAGACACCAGATGCAAGAAAACCATGATCCTGCAGTCTTCTAATGCAGTCTGCCCACAGCAGGCCAGACCCTACCCAGGGACCAGCTGGGACCTAGCTCTGTCCACTAGCAGGCCAACGCAAGCTTTGGAACAACTCAGACCCTGTACTCAACTGAGTTGATTTCTGAAGAATCATATTTTATAGGTGAATGAGAAAGAGGAAAAGAAAAAACAAACAAACAAAAAAAAGGGACATTGTGAGAAAAGACAGTGAAGTAGAAATCAATAACACATTTTCATGGAATCAATAAAAATATAAACCTAACCAGAGGAAAAGGAATGTGTTTGAAGGTAGTAGGGAATAAGTTCCAGCAGGTAGAGTGGGACAACCCACCAAATTATCTTCCATTCATGGCCAGGATAATGGCTACACACACTATTTGTCATGTGCCTTCTCTCATAGCCCAACTGAACACTGTATTCTCATCAACCTCATTACTTACCTTTATTCTCCTAGAACAACACACATATCCAATCAGATGGTCTACAGAGGATGACACTAGCATCAAAATCAATGCAGTTTTCTGATAAGATTGTGCTTTATCTTACCTTGTATTCTCAAGGTAAGTACAGACAAGCTCTTTGCAATAGTACATCCCTTCTCATCATTATTTACTTCTCTCTCCTTTCCATTTCTTTTTCTTATTCTTGGTGCTCATTTGTTCATTATTAATTCAGCAAGCATGTTACTAGCTTCTACTCTGCCTCATGCTCTGGGCGAGACCCTGGCAATACAGATATGTAAGACTCCTTTTAGACTCAATAAACTTTAAGTCTAGAGAAAGGTATAGACAAGTCAGACATGCGACTCCAATAGAGCTTGATGCGTGCTCTGTGTTGCAACATCTCACCCAGCTCACCCAGTTCATCTTAACTGAACACTAAACAGAACAAGTAGGTAAAGGTGGGTGGAGAATGGGGTCTGCTTCAGTCAGAAAGAACAGTATGTAAAACCTAAAGTGAGAAAACACAGCACGTGTGGAGGACCACAAGAAATATGTCATGAGCTACAGCTCATGAGAACAGATAAGTGACAGGACAACCCTGCAGTATGAGCCCCATCATCATAAGTCTTTGATAATTTCATTCAATCATTGACTCATCGGGCACACACTTAATGAGTACTCGTGTGTCAGGAGTTGTGCTAAAGACTAGACACAGAACTCCACACAAGACAGCACAGAGCTGCCTCAGAGGAGCTTTCAGTCTAGCTGAGATGGTACAGCACCAAAATAATAGTCATGAGGGTTGTGATGGATGTGGAGGAGCACATGACTCATCCCAAATTCATTCTGAAACATTCTTTCTGCCTCTGATCTCCTTTTCTTCTCTTCCAGACTCATTTTTTAAAATTTTTATTGAATTTATTTATTTTTGTTATATTTGCTAAATTCTCCTGCTGTACTCTTCATTTTGTTCTTATTCCTTTTGTTGTTTAAATAACCAAAGTGTATATCTCCATTAATATTCAGAAATATATCCTTCCAAATAAATCACATAGATGCATGTACTCAGGTTCATTTTATTCTTAAATTTGCTGAGAAATCTTAATGGGTTTTAAACCTTAAAACCCTCTAAACATTTTATATTTTTAAATAACAATAATTGGAAATAAATGTGAAAAAGATAGTATAATTATTGTCCTCCTGTCTATACCAAGCCAAAAATGAAATGTAGAAATAAAAAAAAATCGAATTAAGAAAATAAGCTTAATAGTAGAAAAAATTACAAGAGCACAAAGAGTTTATCTCTATAATTTAATTCAGCATTTCCTCAAGGAGGCAGGAATTTGTCAATAAGCAAATTGTCACTAGCAGTAAGTTCCTGGAGAAGGTTGAAGAGCTTGCTGAAACAAATAAGAAAGTAATAACATGACTGAGAAAAGGTAAATAGGATGCCACAGCAAACAGTAGTAACAAGGAATGACATAGGGAAGAATAAATAATAGAAGCGCTGAGAAAGCAATGTTTTGGGATTGAACGTAACAACAAGGAAACTAAATTCAGAGACATAGAACATGAAAAAGAGAATAAGCTTAGATTCTCTCTCCTGCTTCTCCATCCAAGAGAAATAACTGTCAGCTACAGGTCATAAAGCTTTATAGACTCATGACCTCTGACCTCTGACCCTGTGATTTATTTTCTCTGAACAGAGATGCAACCCCTCCTCCTTCTGAGAAAAATGAGGCAACATGGCTGGGTGGCTTCTCCCATCCATCAGGCAATGAAATGTGTCTGGGTCTCAGTTTTCCATCAGCACTCTTGCTTCAGGCCAGCTCAGACTGGTTTACAGACCAATGCAAAGAATCAGCAGACACATTTTATTTAAAACATATATACATTCAAATTATAAATCCTTTCTACTGAACCACAGAAGGCAAGCAGTTCCCAATTTAATTAACAGACTTAAATTGCTGAGAGTCAGCAGAACCAGTTCATAATTGGCCACAGCTGATCTGCCCCACTTGCAAACAAAGTTAACTCAGTGTAAAGGAAGAAGAGTTCTTTCATTTGCATTGGCCTCTTCTACTTGATAAGCAGAGTTGTCCATTTGTAAATGGGTACAGTTGCACATATAGGCCATCAAAAAGGTATTTCCAGAAGAGCAAGTAATAATTAAACAGAGTACACATGCCCTCTTTGATGTCATTTGAAGCAGCAAGGAGACCGATTGGAGTCAGAGAGGGGAGGGGACCTGGGATAAAATGTTCTTTTGTGAAGCCAAGACTGTTGGTAGCCAGAGTTGGCTCTGGCTTTTGGGGGCAAAGGAGACTGAGTCATCTCCCTTCATAGAGCTGGTTTGTTGAAAGCGCAGGAGAAATTCCCAGGGATTTCATGCTGCTTTGAAGCAACCTGCATTTCAAATGGATGGGAAAGGGGCTGGGGGAGATGGATTTTGTTGCTAGGTCTCCCTAAGACTTGCCAAAATTTTGCTTCTTTCTTTGTGAACCCAGTAACCACCCCAGCTGGGCTCCCCATTACTCTAAACAGGAAAGGGATGAATATGCCCTGTCCTTTTCAGCTTGCAAATGTGCTCTGGTGAGGGCAAACATGGCCATGTTTGTTCTCCCTGGGGAACAAGTCAGGCATGAAGTTCCTTTTGTTCAGTCTAAGAAAAACCTCCTCTTATTCCCAAGTCTCAGAGGGGTTGGTGACTTAATCTGGAAATATGAAGATGAATACTACCTGGAAAGGGAAAGGGCTGGACTCTCTGAAGTTGTCTAGGAGTTGGTGTCTGTCTGAAGCCTCAGGAGATGTAGAGATGCAGGTGATTCCTGGGAGAAGCCATAAAGGCAGTTTCCCTGGTATGCAGGAGAGCACGGAGCTGATACAACAGTGTCTCTGGCCTTAGTTTACAAAAGGATTATGAGGAAGGAGTGAGACATCTTAGATACCATGGAAATATAAGAGTATAGCCATGATTAGTGTATTAGTGTATGTTTCCTAATGAATATATGCAAAGACGAGAGCAGAGGGATGGCTGTTTCAGCAGTGAGTGCATGAGACCTCGTGCATTATGATGTATATATATTTCCATGTACAAGGGGAGCTATAGTTGATGTGGAGGTAGGTTGATAATAAAAATAAGCCATCATCCTTATCTTCATTGAATTTACAGGAAGAAAAAAAAAGAGTATTAGTCAGAGTCTTATGATTATAATAAAGGGCAAGTACGATATGGTACTGATGTATACCATATGAAAGAAACAAAGAACTCGGGGGGTTAAAAATGGGAGATATCATACTTCACCAAGTGAAATCAAGGAGGGCTTTATGCCGGAGGCAGCGTCTGTCATGAAACCTGGTGCACGTGGAGGCTTCCAACATATGACGGGTAGAAAAGAGAGTATTCCACTAAGGGGGAGAAAGTGATCAAGAGTGCCCAGGTAGGAAAGTACAGGACTTGCCGGTAGAATGGTGTGGTTTGACTGAAGCATCACATTCTCATAGGAAAAACAGTAAGAATGAAAATAAACTGCCCAATCAGTATCATATTATTTAAGGCCTCGAATGTTAGGCTATTTGTTTTTTTAACAAATAGGGACTATTTATTAGTCCCTATGAGTCCCTAAATAAAGAATAGGGACTATTTGGAGATTTTGAACAAGGAAGTGTTACAATTAGAACTATTCAGAAATTAATCTAATAATGGGATATATTGGAAGGAGATTGGAGATTGAAACCCAGAAGACAATCTATTTTAGTCATCCAGTCAAAATGTACCAAATCTTTTATATTAGAATTGTGGAAGCAGGAATAGTAAAAGAGAGAGGTTGGAGAGACTTTGAGAAAGAAGATTCTACAGGCTTGTCAACTAATTGATGTGGCTGGCAAGGGAGAGAGAAGAGCCAGAGATGATGCCAGGGTTTGGAGCCCAAGGGATTGGAATAATAGCGTTGCCATGGAGAGGAAAGAAAGTCTGGAGTTTTGGAGGAAGTGGATTTCAGTTTGGGGTGTATTGAAGCAAAGGTACTAGATAGAAACTGAGTTAGAAATGCTTAGCAGGCAGCTCAATGACAGGAAATAGGCCAGGGCTAAGACATAGAATTAGGAGTCATTGATTTAGCAAATTGTTGGGGAGAACCTACTATGTGCCAGGCACTGTGTTAAGGTACTGGAGTTACTGAGATAAATAAGGCCAATGACTTCGAGTGTCACAAAGAGTTTACAGTCCAGTGAGGAATAAAGACAGATAAATCCACAGTCCCCTGAAAAGTGCTAAATGCTGTGAGGGCGGGGAGGGAAGCACAGGGTGTTATGGCAACAGGAAAAGTTCCAAAACACCTCACCTAGACTTTGGGCGTCAGGAAAGGATCCTAAAAGAATGTGACTTCTCACTGGCACAAGATTGGGGGCAGGGGATTAGGAGGAACATTCCCATGAAGTGTGAAAGTCCTGCTTACAAACTGTTGCCAAAGAAGTAGAAGGAAAACCAAAAGAGATCTGCGTATTAGAATACAAGAGAGGAGGGTTCAGGATAGTGGCATTGGAAGGTCCTGAACTCACCTCCTCCCAAGGACACAACAAATCTACAACCTATATATGGAATAATTTCCTCTTAAAGGGACGTGAAAACTGGATGAACACAGTCTCTACAACAAAGGGTAAAAGGACAGCATTGAGAGGGTAGGAGAAACAGATATATGATTATACCAAGGAAAAACACCACACCCTAGCTGCAGTCATCCACAACAAGGAAGAATCACAAAGGTACAGTAATTTTCCCTGAGGAGCGAGGGATTTGAACTTCACATCAGTCACCCCAACCCTTAGATCTGCACAGGAAAAACCAACTCCCAAAACACCTATCTTTGAAAACCAATGGGGAATATGTCCAGGAAAATTATAGAACTACCGGGAATGGAAAACCTGCTACTAAAGGGCTCGTGCGCAGATTCACTCAACCCAAAAAATGGTGCAAAAACACCAGATTGAAAAGTGCGTGGATATGGTCCATGGGTCCATGGTCCTATGGGATGAAGAAGCCCTACTTACTCATCTTAAAGCATCTGCCCAAGAAGCAAGAATCAGTTAGAATGCTCCCTGGGGTTTGAGACAATGGTGGAAGCCATTTGTGCAATTGCAGGCTACCTTGCTAATATCAGCTTTGGCGGGCACCATTTTGGAAACCTCCATCTAACCTGTTAGTGCAAGTGGGCATGACCAGCTTAGACCCCGACCTACCCAGACACCTCGGCTAGGCCTCACAGCCGCCTAGGCGATACCTCCTTCCACTAGCGCCTGGCAGCCACCGCAAATGAGCCCTGCAGTCATTCCAGGGGCCAGTGCTGCCTTGCTGGCTGGCCTCCTCAAGCTCCTCCTGATTTTCATTATCATTGACTGACGAGTACCCAGGTCATTAGAAACAATAACTGTTCACAAAATGTTTTAAACAGCCCAGTAGCAGAAGTAGCTCGGCAGCCAGGACCATAAATACTCATAGAATCTGGGTTCTGAGATTTAGATAACCTCCCTGAAAGTAGACAGGACAATAGACATGCTTTATGCACATCATGGCAGAACAACCGTAAAGAGGCATAGTTCCAAGCTAGGCTCACAGGGTAACCACAGAACTTCCCTTTGGATAGTATGGTGGTTAGTAAGGAGGTTAAATACCTAGAATTTTTCACTGAAAAAAAAAATGCTTAGAGTTGTCCTTCATTTAAATTTAAAAAATATCTTATTAGCTCTAATGATTTATTTTCTTCTCGTGATTAGCTTCAGGGGCAAGAAGCAAGGCATCTTAGTTTCAGGAGCTTTCACATTTTGAATGCTCAGTAAATACTACGAAAGCAATCCAGTATGTGAAAATAAAAAGCCAGAATAAATCCGCCTCCTTTCTTGAATGCTTAACCTTTAAGTACTCAGCAGGGAGGAAGAATATTTCCTAATATAGAGATAGAGAGTTGTTTGTTACAAAAAGGGAAAAAATCCAATTAAAAGGTGGGATTTGTGAGGCCCCTCCTTTGGCATGAACCACAAAGCAGAGTCGATACATCAGCTCTAATACCAAAGGCATGGATGTCTGACACTGGAGATTATAAACCAGTTTCCAGTTTATTGGCTTTCTCATTGAAGAAGGTGGTTGAATGTTCTGATTTCAGTACTAAATATTACTGAATAAACTTAAGTAATAAAACTTAAACTTCTTTTGCCTTAAATGACTACGTAAAATGTCTAAAACTTGCCAAAGTGTTCAACTAAAACGTGAAAACCTAAGTCATACTGGTTGTTTTATATCACAGAGAACAAAAATGATCATTTGCCTCAGTGATCTATCATTTAAGCCAAAAACATAATTATTGAGTGCAGTAAGACCATTTCCAGTGACATCCATGTCACTCTAAGAAAAATGAAAAAATGTAATGAATGCTTTTGGAGCAGGCACTTTCAGTGTTCTGCCCACATCCCCTCTGATCCCTCTGCTACTCTCATATACACCTGCCACCAGAGCACTCATGCTCCCAATAGCCAGCACCTGCCTCTCTGTTTAAGAGCTTCCTTGATGCTCCTGGATACTGCTTTGCCTGCAGGCATTGAGACCCATAGGTGCCCTACTAATAATACATAATGTTTACTGATTGTTTACTATACGCTGGACCCTACATTAAGCACTTTATCTGAATTATTCCATTAAATTCTCACAGTAACTCTGCATGGTATAAATGAAGAAATTATTGACTCAATAGTTTCCTTTCCATAAAATTGCTATTCTAGTGTTATTATACATGTGTACTGTGATGCATGTACAAAGACAAAGATTTTTTTTTTTTTTTTAAACACGAAGCACTGCAAACTTAAATTTTCATCAACAAGGGACCGGTCAACTAAACATTGGCACATCCCTAAAATAGAGTCCTGTGCAACCAGGCAAAAAAATGAGGCAGCTGTATGTGCACTTAATGGAACTGTTGCCAAGATATATTGTGAGGTAAAAAACAAGTTGCTGAACAGTCATACATATATAGATGTATATGAGTGTACACTGATTATTTCTGTAAAGAGAATAAGAAATTGGAAGAATTTAATGAGATGATATACCTTTGGAGAGGGGGGTTGGTGGTCTGGGGTAGGAGTAGACTTATTTTTGTTTTACCCTCTTGTTTAACTGGGTGCTTATAATATTTTTTTCAATTTGAAAATAAATAAATGCAAAATTAAGTGCAGAATTCAGACAGAGAAAGAGTGAGAAAGAAAGGCTGATCAGCTCTCTCAAAACTTGTTTGGAGATCAAATATTTCAAATCCATATATTTATTAATTATATTTACACAATCTCAGAAGCGGGAGTGTTATTATTTCCATTTTAAGGATGAGGACCTGAGACTGAGAATTAACTACATTGCTCAAGTGCACACAGCTAGTGAATAAACAGAGCAGGATTTGAATCCAAGCCAGTATGATTTCTAAGTCCTTATTTTTCACTCTATATCATTTTCCTTTCAAAATCCAAAATGGACTAGTGAAACTATTTAGTAACCTTACAAAAATGAGGTAAGTTTTAACAACAGAGAAATGCAATTGTAACTTTTTAATTTAATTATGATAAAAATCTACTTGCTTCAAAGATTTTAATATAAATACAAATTCAGTCACAGGAAAACATTTATCTTTAAGTACTAGTAAAATTATAATTAATTTCTAATGAAAATATAATATAAATTGACTAGAAAATATGGGAAATATATGGAATGATAGCCATATATATACATATATATATAAATTTATTTATATCTTTTTTCCAAAAGAAATAGGAAATTTATTTACTGGGTAAAGAAATAATTTCCCTGAAAACCTCAACTCTTATGTCTCACTTAGAAACCTTTATAAAGACAAGTCATAAAACCAAAGAGGCACAGAGAGACCAAACCAGTGATGTGCTGCAGACACTGATACAGTCTCACAAGAGCTAAATTTTCAGGAACGTTGACAATGGATTATTGAAGACAGCTGTTAATTTAATATTAATTATATAAACAATAAATAAATATAATAAAGGTAATATACATTCAAAACTCATTAATGCCTACTTAATATTTCCTATGCTCCTGAGGTTACTCACGTCTCTATGGTGGAAATGTATTTTATAGTGTGCTGCTATGACTCTCATCCCAACTCCATGTTTAATGACATCACATTGGTAGTTTGAAATCAACCGTGGTGGAAGTATTTACACTACACAATTAGCAAAGACTAAAAATTGGTGCTTTTTTTTCTTACATTAAGTCAGTTTTTAAATAATTATGAACACATCACTAGATTCAACTCTCATTACTGGCATAAAAGTATAAACTTTGCTATTGATAGCCTTTTAGGAGGAAAAAAACCTCATGACTTTTGCAGTAAAAGATTACTATTAGAACATCTAGAGATGAGATTTGGCCAGTCATTCTCATGGTTGATCCTAGAAACTATTTCTAACTATCATTTATCAAATATACCCATCTAATTTCTTTTAAAAGAGAAAATAAATCAAAAAGGAGAAAGTAAAAGACAAAATACTTCCTTCTTTTAGTAGGAGTTGTGGTTCTAGATTCATAATCTCTTCTTTAGAAATTGTGTATGGGGGTCCATAGAATGGAGGGTCTATAAATGGATTTATTCTCTGTGTTATCCGTGTTTGTAGATCTTAAAAAAAGAAAATGTTTTTCTACTCATAAAGGCATTTTTCTGAAACACAATGATGGACAAAGACACCAATGATTAAAATGATTTGAAATCCAGGAAACCATAATAATGGAAGCCAATGTAAATTGAATGATGGATCTGCAAAGACTGATCTATAAGATGCTGCAATGCATGGCTATCATATTTGCAAGGTATGTGGGGAGGATTTCTAATGGTCTATTTGTTACAGATTTTGGATCTTAAAATTTTTAAAATAATTTTTATTGGAGTATAGTTGATTTACAATGTTGTGTTAGTTTCAGGTGCACAGCAAAATGAATCAGTTATACATATACATATATCTACTCTTTTTTAGATTATTTTCCCATTAGATCATTACAGATTATTGAGTAGAGTTCCATGTGCTATACAGTAGGTCCTTATTAGTTATCTATTTTATATATAGTAGTGCATATATCTCAATCCCAATCTCCCAAGTTATTCCTCCCCTCCCCATTCCCCCTTGTAACTGTAGGTTGGTTTTCTAAAAACTTGCTAGAAAAAGTAGTAAGTCATAAATACAGAAAGTAAATGGTTTTATGGTACACTTCAGGTTTTGACATTATTTTTAGAGAAAAAACTAAGTTTGACCAATGGAGGGACCTGGTTTCTCCTCCATAGAATCAGCTTGCAACTCCCTGCCCATAAGTCATTTGTTTTAAGCAGGCAATGCTACATATACTTATATATATATATATATATATATATATTTAAACCATCTTGGCCTTTCGCACACACAAAAAGGAAGTTTCCAGTTAAAGTATTTGATTGCTTTCCAAGGATAATCATATGTACTGAGAGGCATAATTAGAAGACACTGGATTAAGCCGATAGTATCTAAGGATAACTCCCCTGTCACTCAGTCACCTTTCTTGAAGTTGTTCCGCTGACTAGGGTTCACTGATCTTCTTATTAAACAGAATTCTAACTTCTTTATTTGTAAGACGACCTAAAGGGAGCAGAGCTGAAGCTTCTTAATTGGAAAAAGCACTTGTTTATGATTACTGGGCATGCCAGCTTAAACACAATTAAATTTGTACCATGTACGCAAACCCAGCCCCAACCATCTAGGCAGCCTAGGTAATCACCTATATTATGTGATAGCAAGGAACCCAAAATAATCTCTTTAAAAAATTGTTACATACTTCAGCCTGTTATTCTTAAAATTCCCACTGTTTAAGTTACTGCATGAACCATTTAAATTATTGGATGAACCAGTATCTGCAGAGAAAACTCTTGAGAACCAAAGCAAAGCTTTAAATATTTAAATAAAGAAAAAAACAAATGAAGACTGGAGAAAATGAGTTAAGAATTCACCTTAAGAATCTGGAGGAAAAAGGACAAAAGGGTAAACATAAAGAAAACAGTAACAAGAAAATACAAATAGAAAAACAAAAATTAATGGAAAAGAAGTTGGGAAGATACCATCACTAAAATATAAAGGCAAATGAAAACTGGAAAAATATTTGGAACTCATGTCATGATGGGCTTATTGGCAATCAGCAAAGTGCAAATTAAAACGAAATGTTGAGTTACCATTTCCTATCTTTCACGTTGACAAAATTTTAAACACCTGATAATAACAGGTTTGGGTGAGGATGTGAGATAATATAAAATTTCATACACCACTATTTAAATTGTACAAACACAATGGAAGCAATTTGGTGATCTAATAAAGTCAGAGATGCCCTTCTCAGCAACCCAATAATTCTTCCTCTAGTCAAGTTCCATAGCATATTTCTTACATATGTACTCAAGGGGACATGTACAAGAATAATCCTTGCTTGACTGATTAAAAGAACAACAGATTTGGAAATACATGTCTATCAATTTGAGAATGGACAAAGATAAATTGTTATACTTTTACAGTAAATCCTATATAGCAGTTAATGAATTCACTAGAGCTATCAATATAAATATGTATTAATGTAAGTAAATCTCAGACAGAATTTTAAGCAAAGAAAGATAAATATGGAATGACATTTACAGTAGGATTGTTACTTCCATAAAGTATTAAAACATGCAGGTAATGCATTATATGTTTAACATGGTTAAATATTAAAAGTACAAAATCATGAACAGAAAGGATACAAGACTTCAGGACAGTGATTACTTGTGGGGAGACAAGGACAGAATTGAGTTTCTAAAAGAGCAAACAGGACTCTTACATCTATGTAAATAAAACAGACACACATACACACATATATACACACACAGACACATGCTCTTGTACATGTTCATTCACATATACACACATGCTTATAATTTCCCATAGTATGTGGAATTACTGTACTTGTTTTTAATAAGATTGAATAACTGTCATGCTTTTATTTTTTTAATTGATATGTACTTACCTGAATTTCTTCATATTGATTCTATAGAATCATGCTGTAAGGCATAAGTACCATAAGGTATGTCTCTGGCATTATTGGGTCATCTGCTCACTGTTAAAACACCATTAGCATCTTTCACAATTCTACATTTGTTTGTGTAAATTCACATTTAATTTAAATCTCCTGGATCTGAAAGAGTTGTGGTCATCTGGGCTGCCACTTTTCTGATAAGTGTTTTGTCTTCTAATATTATAGTTTAATTTATTTCTTTTTAACCCTCTCTATAATCTATACTTACTACTCATTTTTAGCATTAATGTACCGTTCCTTTTTAGCGGGGAAGTAAATAAACTACCCACAATGATTAATGACCTTAGGAATTTGCATATGCTGCATGAAGAATCGGTTTTAAAAACAATATTCATGATACCATATCATTTATGGTTCATAGTAAATATGGCAATAGTTCAATTTCTGTATGTAAACACAATGTGAAATTTAGCAGAAGATTACAGTATTGGGATATGAGCTTTACTCCTTTTGTAAAATGGCCATCTAATAAGATCCATTTGTTGAACTGATATTGTTTTTAGTGATTAAGTTTTAGCGTTGCCTGAAGCGTTTCTCTTGTGGCGAGTGACTGAGAAAATAATTATAATGGGCTGTGCCTTTGACAGAGTCTGTAAACATCGAGATGGCAGCACATGATTAGATTTATGTTTAGATCGTAGACATCGCTGCTGCTTCAGAAGAGAACAAGTGTATTGATCTTCACAAGTGAAATAAGGCAAGATGAAAGGAATAATTAAATCTGGCAGTATTGGTGTTCCCATCAATAGAACTACAATTATACAAATTACATCTTTCCTCACCTTGCCCCTCTTTCCTTTCCTTCTTAGGTTTTAAATTCAAGACCCCTTGAGCAAATGTTGTGAAAAGGATTTTGTTTTCTTTTGCCTTACTAAATCAGCCTGTTTTCAATAGAGAAAGGCTCTAGACTGGTCCCTGAATAGGGTAATCTTGTAATCCCTGTTTGAGATGGAAATGTGTACAGTACTTAAACCTATTTCAGTCTTCAAACATAGATCCTTTTTGACCCTAAAACCTTATGAGTAATCTAGGTGCTTGGGAAGGTAAACAATGAACTCATTTAGGCCAGGAGGGTACAATTTTATGCCAAGGCAGTCACTGAGTTTCTGCAGGGTAAGGGAAACAACTGGGGCTATGATCCTTCAAGGTGAAGAAAAGAAATCCTTGTGGGTTCAAGTCAAGCCTTGTTTGGGATGAAAAACTCAGCATCTCTCATCTATTGGATTTCACCTAAAATGTCTGGAAGTGAATTAGAATATATGAGGAATTCTAAGAGCTGAGTACTTTCCTTCCTTGGATTCCTTTTTTATCGGAAAAATGACTAAATTTAAAGGGAATCACTAGCCTTCCTAGAGCCTGAGTCTTTCTGTTTGAACTGCAGGATCTCCCCTGCAAGGCTGCATTTGGTGTGTTCTCCAGGCTCTTGCTCTGAGCACCACTCACTCGCTTATATTTGCTGATATGTTGCATTTTCATTTTCCTTTTGTCCGCTTATCTGGGTAGTCCTGTTGGATGTCATTCTTCTTCTGCATGTAGGTCAGTACACCAAAGTGTGAAACCTATGTGATCCTAATATTCACAACAGCCACACAGGCATCCTGTTTGCTCAAATCTGATATCCTGATGGCATTTTCTATGTCCTCACTAATTATCAGAGAAATTCAAACCAAAACCATGATGAGGTATCATCTCACACCTGTTAGAATGGCCATTATCAAAAAGAAAAAAGAGTTGTTGAAGACATGGAGAAAAAGAAACCCTTGTGCACTGTTGGTGGGACTGTGAATTGGTACAGCCATTATGGAAAACAGTATGGACGTTTCTCAAAAATTTCAAAATAAAACCACCATTTGATTCAGCAGTCCTGCTTCTGGGTATATATCCAAAGGAAATGAAATCACTCTCCTGAAGAGATATCTGCACCCCCCACCCCCATGTTCATTGCAGCATTATTCACAATAGCCAAGATATGGAAACAACCCAAATGTCCATTGAAAGATGAATGGATAAAGAAGATGTGATATATGAAATATTATTTATCCAAAAAAAAAAAGAAGGAATCCTGCCATTTGCAACAACTTGGATGGAGTGCTAAGTGAAATAAGTCAGAGAAAGACTAATACTATATGATCTCACTTACATGTGGAATCTAAAAAAGCCGAACTCATAGAAACAGAGGGTAGATTGGTAGCTGCCAGGAGCTGGAGGGTGGGAGAAATAGGGAAGTACTGGTCAAAGGGTTCAAAATTCCAGTTATAAGATGAATGGGTTCAGAAAAGGAACCTAATGTAAAGCATGGTAACTAAAGTTAACAACACTGTTTTGTGTACTTGAAGGTTGCTAAGGGAATAGATCTTAAATGTTCTCAACATTCACGTACAGACAAAGGTGAATATGTCAGGTACTGGATGTAACTAACCTTATTGTGGCAATCATTTCACAATATATACATGTATCAAAGCATCATGTTATACACCTCAAATTTATACAATGTTATATGTCAATTAAATATAAATAAAGCAGGAATAAAATCTTATATTTCCTATGTTGACTATGGAATCCATTTTCAAAGAAGAACCATTCATAATCTACAGCAACTAGTAGTTTTCAAAACCCACTTTGGAGAATATTTTATGTGATACAGTGTATGAAAAATTCTGATCATCTTTTTCTACATAGCAATTCTTCCTGATTTTCAGTAAGAAACAAAGGGTGTGGATTAGATAAGACAAATGTCTGTCTGTTTAGTCCAGATATCACAAATATACCTGGTATCCCTGACATTAATATAAATTAATTACTTGCATTTGCAGTGATTATTTTTGTCAATAAAGCTAGGTAAGGTTCAAATTCATAAATTGGCAAATGTCTGTTCTTGGCCATGAACAGTAACCTTCATTCAGGATTTGGCAGTGTTAAATACATACGTAAATGTAATGATTTGATGGCTTTAGAGAATGGATTTTCTGTTATCTTCATAATCATGAACATGAACTTAAAATGATCTGTAGTCATCCTAAATCACGTGAAAGAAGGAAGAAGATCAAGATCACAGCAAAGAGTACTGTAGTAAGAACCAAAATGGGCCCGCCATCCTATTATGCTTATCTAAGTTAGCTGATATTTGGAGGGTATCATACAAATATTTCAAGTAATAATAATGAAATAGTAGCTAATTCTGGAACATTTTTATACCACTGCACTTTGCTAAGTACTTTATTGGCCTCATCTCACTTAATTTTCACAGTAACTTCATTAGTTAGAGACATGTTCTCTCCATTTTATATACAAGGAAACTGAAATTTAGAAAGGTTAAGTAACTATCTTAGGGTTTCATAGTCAATAATTTATGAAGTGCTGAACCCAGAGCCTCTATTAGTAATCTCTGTGACATATTGTAAGGTGGTATATGCATGCATAACCTCCTTCCAGGGCAAATCCCCAAGGATTTAAAGGGGTCAAGGTGGGAGGAGTTATTCCAATTTATTTTTTTCCACTGTCAGATGCGTGCAAGATTGCCACAAATCTCTCTCCATGCAGTGGGTTAGGAGAGGATAAAAATATTTATTTATAACCCTTGGACACTTTGCTGGAGCTTCTCCCAATAATATTAAACAAATCTCTATCTTCACACTTTGTGTTTTCCTCAGGCTAGAGTGCCTACAAGTTAGTTACGATACAAAGTTGATTTCAAAGCTTACAGTATGGTCAGCATGCCTTGTGCTTTCTCACCTTACTGCTTTGACAAATGCTGCTCCTTTGGCTAAGAATGCCCTGTAATCTTTTTTTTTTTCTCCTGTACCTTTATTCAGTCTCATTCCTCAAGTCCCATCCAAGACGTCACTGCCTCCAATGATCCCTTACTTGAATCATCCTCTGTCCCACACTAGTTTAGATGAGCCACCATCACTACCACGGGCATTCTTTACCTGATGTGTTTTGCTCTATTACAAAGCTTATCATACTTTTCTGAAATATAATAGTAAGTAGGTCCAGTAGTCACCTGCATCTAAGCTCTCTTTCAACGTTTAGGAAATGCTTTATCTTATAAGACTTGGTGGAATAAGAGCTCATTTCCCTGCCATGCAGTAGACCAGCTGTGCCCAGTGTCTTTGGAAGATTTGGATATACCTGGATCAAGTCTCCCTCAACAGAGAATCTCAGGGAAGTTCTGCAGGTTTGGGGAATGAAGCCACACATATTTGGGAAGGTTATTAGACTCTTGTATAATCAGCTTTTATTTTTGTAACTAAACACCTGACCATGGATTAATTGGTGACCATAAGATCTGAGCAATTCATTGTAAACTGGGTTTTATCCAATACACTAGCCCATAAAGTTAGGCAGGCCCTTCAATGCTCTGTCATCAGGTGGAAATAGTATATAAAAGCTTTAGCTTAAGCAAGTCCTGAGAGCACAACTATTTTACGTGAACATGCAACTTTCACTCCAGTGCAGCTAATCCTGCAACATAGCCAAACTTCCTTCAACCTCTACCTATGAGTCAGTTCCTAGGCTAGCTGACTGAGAAACAAAACATTTGAGCCTAATTTACAGATGGTCTCACAGCTTAGGTTCTCCAGAAATAGATAACTAGACAGAGTTTGAAATGCAGACCATTTATTAAGAATCAACACCTAAGAAAGGGAGGAAAAGCAGTACTGAGAAGAGAAAGAAGTCAAATGGTGATGGAGGACCAACAAAACTTGGTCAGCCC
Source organism: Hippopotamus amphibius kiboko (assembly GCF_030028045.1). NCBI lineage: Eukaryota > Metazoa > Chordata > Mammalia > Artiodactyla > Hippopotamidae > Hippopotamus > Hippopotamus amphibius. Next base: position 189,244,384 of record NC_080187.1, on the reverse strand, counting down.
CAAGGGGAACTCTACAGCATAGTGAAAAGCATTGTCCTGCATTAGGCCAATGGCTAGACCTCTGTGCTTTCATTTCTATCAATCACTGGGTATGTGCTGCCCTGGGAAAGTTATGCCCTCAGAGAAGGTGGCTTTTTCAACTGGTGCAAACCCTCAAGGAGCCAACATCCAGAACCTATATGGTGATGGATGAGGCAACTAGTCTTTCTTTAAAAGGTTAAAATATCCCTCCTCGTAAGGCTGAACTTTAAATAGTATATCTGATTGTTCACTTTTCCTTGAAGGAAATATGACCTTGTAAAAACTCTTCATCCTGGGATAACAAAATTGGAAGATTGGTGTCAAGGAGGTTTGATGAAGCATGGATGGACATTTTGGGATGGGCTCAAAATGGAAGAACTTTGGTTCCAATGTAAATGTTAATCAAAAGGCCTCCTTGATGGGGAAGGCTTTTAGTAATCAAGTGGGCAAGATGACTTTCTATGTGAATGTTGGTCAGCCTCTTTCCACAGTCACTCCAACCTCTGCTCAATATACTGAAAAAAAGTGGCCTTGGTGTCAAGAATGAAGTTGTGCAGGACCTCAACATTATAGACCACACATCCCCAAGGCTGGCCAATTTACTTCCAGTGAGAAGTGAGCAAAATGTTCGCAGCAGGAACCAATATTGGGTGGCCAGCTTTTCCCCATCCCAATATGCAATAATATCTCAGGGGAGCCAGCCAATCAGTTGAAGTCCAAGTATGCTGGATCCTTACCATCGTGGAAGGGATGTTAGTTGGATATTGTTGATAGTTTTGCTTTCTCTGCTTATCATGCTTATATCAACATCACGATCTGAGGAATCAAAGAATAACTTTATTAAACATTACAGTACTCCTAACTAATGGATACTCACTTTATAGAAAAGAAGCAAAGGCAGTGGGCTTAGGACTGCATTCTCTAAAAGCAGTCGGACATGTAAAATGATGGCATGGCCTATTAAAGACTCAGGCACTGCAGCGGCAGCAAATTCTCTGAACTGTAACTCAGTATATAATGCTATTTCTTCCATCACCAGAGTATATGGGTCTTAGGACCAAAGTTAAAAGTGGGAGAGCCTCCTGTTAGTATTAGACCTAGTCATCTAATGATCCACTTGAAAATTTTTGCTTTCCTTGCCTGAAGCTTTGGTTTAGAGTCCTCAATCCCTAATGAGGGAATGTTTCCATCAGTGCATGGAGCTCTTATCTTGGCTATCAATATGTATGGTGTTACAAAATGGGGAAGGAGGGGAAATGGACAGGGCCTGTAGAATTCTGTATAATTCTTTCTCCAGTGGCAAAATTTAATGCAGATCTGTACAGGAGTACCACAAAGCACTCAGATCCTTCAGTGATGACACCGTGGCCAGAGAACCCTAACCAAGAGAGGTGGTGCCTGATAGCAAATGCCACACAGAATTATTAATAAAGAGGGAAATCACACAAATTATTGCCTCTAAACCAACTTCAGAGATGGCAACTAGGCTCTTACCCATATTTCTTTTTTTTTTTCACTCTGTGTTGTATGTAATTATAAATTTGAACTTATTTCCTTCTTTCCTCTTTCTTTCCCCACTATCTTGTATAGATGTGCTAGTCGGTGGTGAACCTTCCAATCTAGTCTGTACCTTATAGCTAGACTTGTGACAGAACTAAGGGAGAAAGGGACATCCCACAGCGATCTTGACTTGTTGCTGGGACTAAAAATTGTGAATTTTACTCCTCTTGGGAAGAGGGGAAGAGAGTGTATGGCTGTATGAGGTTTTCCCATCATGTTAATGAAAGCACTTTCTAAAGTTTAAGTGTTTCTGCTATAACATCTATATGTTCCTAGAAACCTCATACCCTGAAAAATCTTTTACAAATAATTATAAATATCAGAAAAAATAGATTGGAGCAAACACACAAAACCTATGCAATTTTGTAACCAGAGCAATAACAAGTACAACAGCTATTCTAGCCCAGTTTTTTTTAAAGATGTTATAATCCCTAATAAATACCACAGAATAGCTTAGACTTTATTTTTTAAAGTAGATTGTATATAAAAAAGGCTCGAGGCTGCTGATCTATGGAGACAAGGGCAAATGTACAAAGATTGGGCAGAAATTACACAATGAGCACTTGTTGAACAGAGTGCATGTCCAAAATAAACAGGAGGGAGCGTGTGAATGGGCACCATGTACAGTTCTGTGCACCTCCACAGCTTGCTGTGTTCAGCTGTGTAAGCAGTCAATAGTTATCAGTTGATGACACAAAACATTTGTACTCAGAAAAATTATAAACGGACCAAAGCAACTTCTGTGTTATGTTGATATCATTTTCTTATCAATAAATCCTGTAAGCTTATTTCTTTATAAACATCCCAGAGCAGGCTGTGTAAACATGGAAAGAAGAGTACAAGTTGATTTTGGGTAACCAAAATCAGGGACTCTAATAGATGTCTATCACTGTGGGTGTCCTGTGTGCCAATATCATTCTTAAATTTGGAGAATTCCACTACAGGAGCTAACATGTCAGATATTCACTCTCCTGACTTCTCTTTTATATAGGCTCACCAGTTAATAGACCCACAGGACCTTTTAAATCAAGACTCATAATGCAAAGAAAGAAGCAGAAAAGAGCAGGAACTCTTCTAGGTGATGAGGACAGCAACTGTAGCAATGTCAGGTCACCTAGGGCAGGCAGCAGGTGTAGAGGTGAAAGCGACAGCCTCTAGTGCCTGGTACCAGACATGTTTCCAGGGCAAGCTGCAGGGTCTAGTGTTAGCGCCTGCAGTACAGATGCCCTTGCTGCTTCTATAGTGGTGTCATTTTGGACACTGTTTCTGGCTTGTATTGACTTGAATTAGATTCTCTTTCTTTCTGGCTGACTCTTTGAGCTACTTTGTGTCCTTTAATGAAATTATTTCCCTGTTTAATTCAGACAGCAAAGCTTCTGTAGCTTGCAACTGAGAGCCTTGACTGTCACGGCTGGCTAGACTGTGAACAACTTGAGAGGAAGGACTGTGCCTCTCACCACTGAATCCAGAGTGTGTGACTTTGGGCCTGGAAGGCAGGAAGTGCTCAATAAATGCTTATTGTGTGAATGAATGAGGAGATGATGTGATTGTGAGAAATAAATTTGCCCTAAAGGCCATGAGATCTAAGCAATTAAAATAACTAATATATTAAAACTAGAATAGCATTAAGATACTAATATGATCTTAATTATAAGTATTACAATAAACACTTTTTCTTACATTTCTACTTAATAGTAATCCCTTGCACAAATGAGAGGGATTACTGCCATTTTATCTTAGATAACATTTCACATTAGCTTTGTGTTAAGGAAAGAAAACTTGGCATCTGTTTGTTTGGTGTTTTGTTTTGTTTTGTTTTTCCCGACTGATGCTAAGATGTTTATCATAGTTACTTCCACTGTGCTCTCAGCTTCCCAGCATTCCCTGATGCCAACCTTGGAAATTTTTTTTTTTTTTTTTTGCTGCATTGGATCTTCGCTGCTGTGTGTAGGCTTTCTGTAGTCTTGGCGAGCAGGGGCTACTCTTCGTTGTGGTGCATAGGCTTATCAGTGTGGTGGCTTCTCTTGTTGTGGAGCACAGGCTCTAGGTGCGTGGGCTTCAGTAGTTGCGACATTCGAGCTCAGTAGTTGCAGCTCTCAGGCTTCAGTAGTTGTGGTTCATGGGCTCTAGGACACAAGGGCTTCAGTAGTTGTGGCGTGCAGGCTCAGTAGTTGTGGCTCTTGGGCTCTAGAGCGCAGGCTCAGTAGTTGTGGTGCACGCGCTTAGTTGCTTCGTGGCATGTGGGATCTTCCTGAACCAGGGATTGAACTTGTGTCCCCTGCATTGGCAGGCAGATTCTTAACCACTGCACCACCAGGAAGGTCCCCAAACTTGGGAATTTTTACTACTTATTCAAACTATAAACCCCATCAACTAAAGAATAGTGATTCATTCTAAATTGTACAGTGTTCTGTGTAAACTTAGCCGGAATCTAAAATCCTTAATACTTCAACCTTACATCTTATATTTTCAGAAAGGAAAAACAACTTAAAAAAATAAGGGAATTCATAATAATAACATAAGAAGAAGGAAGTAAAGAAATTATTTATAGGTTATTGAGAGTTGATATTTACATGCCTAATGATTGATTAGGCAAATTTAATCCAAGATATCTAATGACTCCAGCAGTCTTTCCTCAGTATTCCAACCAGAAGAGTTTGGACAAGCTTTAAAAAGCCAACCTTTCAGATCTCTAGACCAGAAAGGGTCAAGGTAAGAAGACAAAGTTAGAAACAACTATGAATGGAGTCAGGCGATAACGATACATGCTGACCTGCTCTTTTGCACTAGCCAACACCAGATGACCAGATGCCCCTTGATTAGCTCCTTGTTTCACAAAAAGGAAGTTATTATTACTGTTTTAATCTCCACAACAGACAAAAGGGAAGATCATATATATTAGCAACATACTTTTCTTCAAGCTTTTTTCTTTTATCTGAGAAATGGTAAAATGGTATAAAGGAGGAGATACATGTGTAAACACAATGTATTCATTTCAAATTTGGATTCAAAAAAATCAATGGACATTACTTTGTTTCTACCAGCATAGGCTGAAAGGTGCTTTAGTTAAGCAATTTACCAGGGCTCCTTCTACATGTAAATGTCTTAGATCGTTATCCATCTATGAAAAATAGAGAAATGAAAGAAGGAAAAGGCCTACTGTCTCCTCACATGACTGACAGTCAATTTTCTACTGTACTTTTCATTTTATAATGGTCTTATTGAGCCTGTTTCCAGTTCATTAACTTGGGAGACCTATTACATTTGAACAGGTTCCATGCTGGCAAATTGCATTTTGGAGTCACCAAGGATCCCTTGATGCTTTACCATCAGCTGACTAAATTAGTCTCCATTCCTGTGGTTTTACACTTGGATTGACAGATGCACTACTCTTGAACTAGAGGAGTTGTTGTAGACCCTGGGGAATAGCATAGGGTTCATATTGGGAGTGAACTGGGACCCAGGGTGCACCTAAGAAGATACTCATACTGTGAGGATCTTCCCTGGACTTTGGTAGGTTCCTCAGATACAAAGGAATCCCAAGGAGGTAAAATGTTTTGAAATTCTTCCTAGCAATCCAAGATTACTTGGGAAAAATGTTTTCTTTCTATGTGCCAAGAAATAGGCTAAGCACCAAGGAACACTTAAAAGAAGCAGACAAAATAACTCACAGAGAATTTTAGAAAATAAACCAGCCTAGCTGAAGCAGGTTCTACTAGAACCTGTCATTGTTTCATCCAGATCCCCTAGGATCCCCATCATTCTGTGTATCCAAACCCCAGCTTCTATGTGCTTTGCATTTAATGGTTTCTACCTGCAACTGTCTTCAGAGGATTGGCCTTGGGCCACTGGAGCAGCTTTGCCTGCTGGTGCAGAAAATCAGAAATGCCTAGTAGTTTGCACAGTCCACACCTCCCTCCTGGGAAAAGCCAACAGCCAATGATTGACTGGTATGGGAGAAAGAAAGTACAGCTCCCTTGTGTGGAGGCAGCACAAACTTGAGGTAAAATTAGCACTCCAGTGTTCCTTACTGGGTTGAGCTAGGGCTCAAACCCTTGTTTGGCTTTTACTCTTCCTTGTTCTTCTTCCTCAACTCTCTTGCCAGTTTTTCCTGAGTGTATTTCTTAATAAATCACTTGCTCAGGGAATCCTTGTCACAGGGCTTGCTTCTGAAGAATCTTACCTAATACACTTATTGAGGAGTCAGGACTTGCTTCTGCCTGAAGGAGAGATGTACTGGATTTGGAAGTATAGAGGGAGAAGCCTTCTATCCCTAAGAACACAGAATGAACATGAGAAAAGGACCAGGCTGGAGCTGGGAACTGGCATGGTATATTGGAGTGCAATGAAGAGGAAATTATGGCTGGATTAAAAAGTTATATAAGGAAAAAGGAGAAATGTTCTTTTTCCTCAATTCATTTTTCACTCCCTGAAAGAATACGCTTTTTAAAAACAAAATTTCCCTTCCTAAAACTCATGATTTAATTTGTTTTTTTCTTCACAAGTACTATTCTCAGGTTTAAATATGTGCAAAATTAATTATATTAGGAGATTGAGAGGAAATAATTTCTCCCTGGCCCTTACCGTAGTGTGGACAAGAGATTGTTCTACAGAAAAATGGACATAAGCAAATTAAAACCCTCTAGATTTTTGTTATGCACATACCTGAGATTGAATGCTAAAAAGAAAATCAACATTAATCTTTAAAAAATTAAAACCCATAATTATTGTTTAATCCTTAGCATGGCATACAAGGGTTTTCACAATCTGGCCCCATGCTGCATTTCAAGCCTTCTCTTCTCCTGTTTTCTTTCATGCATATAGTTGCTCTTTCACTGAGCTCCTTGCCATTATTTGAACACACTATACCATTTCACATTCTCATGCTTTGCTCTGCTGCTCCTTGAGATGCTCTGCTACCTCTTCTCTGCTTTATAAACTTTTGTTCACATTTCAATACCCAGCTCAGATTTCACATTCTCTGTTACCTTATCCTACCTTTTCATGCAGTTTATCATTTTTGTGTCTGTGTTGACCATACTTGGAATATGCCTTCAATATAGCACTTAGAATATTACCTTTAAATGCAAACAAGTCTCTAGGATCCTGGAGAATGTGTTTATTCCATCTTTGTTTCTTCTCCCCATTGTAGTGACTGGCATACTCCTAGCTCTCCACAATTGTCTGTGGACTTTGAAATGAATTGAATAAATTTGAATTAATAAGGTGGAACCAAATTATAAGACCTCTTGGATGGTAAACTAACTTGAATTGTACCCTAAATATAGGGTGGAACATTTAGAATTCTTTGATTAAGAAATTATTTGCTTAAATTTTTTGATTTAGTGGGAAAAAAAAGGTATGAGATGACTAAACCATCACTATTTGCTCCCTGCCTCCAGCCTCTAGATCCTACTGTGTGTTTCTATCAACCAGCAAGAGAGGATACCCAAAGTGGTCAACACTGGTCAATAGTGACTAGTTTAAGGATTTCTTATTTCATATATTCACCAACAGATTTGAGAATATAAGCGGCTTCCTAAAAGCATAATGGTTAAGAACAAGGAGTTTAAATCTGAGAGATTTAGATGGAAATACTGACATTGGCAGTTACAACTCTGTAACACTTTTGGCAAGTTATTTTTCATTAGTGAAATAAGGATAAAGCACTCACCTCATAACAGTTGTAAAGAATAGTACTCTGCCTCAAATATTAGGTATTATAAATATCAATATTATTGAGGCTTTCTCTAACAACTTTTTCTCCTTTTTTTCAGGAAGGATTTTCCTGGAGATACCCCATTGAAAATGTGCTAGCATTGTTATTCTTCTAGGAGATGGGAATTCCTAGATTGAGGAACCAGTCATATGGAGGCATAAAAGCACATGGCATGTTCAGACAGTGAGTATCAAGACTGTGTTTTCTCCCCCTACCTTTGCATCTCTTCACATAGACTGAAGCCGTGGCTAACCTAGATCTGAACTCCTCAGGCATCAGTGTCTCCTTGAAATACTATGAGCTCAAGTCATTGACTGATTTTCAACTCCTCCTCTACTCTAGGCTGCAGAGACCTGGCCGTCGGTTCTGATTGCCTGAGGCCACAACATCATGCCAGGTCCCCTTATGACTATGTAACATCTAGGCATTTGTAGTCGCCAGAGGATCATATGTATTTCTTTTCAAAAGACTGTACTCTTAGAACATGGAATCTGATCTCTTCTATTTTGAAAGTGTATTGTCTACAGAGACTACTATTACAAAGCATAGCCAGGGATTTTTAAATGTGAGGAAATCTCTTGATTCAAACATTCTGATCAAGTGAGAAACGTGGCCCCGGGTTTGCCCTGGAGGCTTATCTATTTCTAAGAGTTTCTCACATTACGAAAGAAGCTTTAGCATAGCCTGAATTTTTATGTTCCTCTCTTCTTCTTTTCATATACTTTCCATTAATTTAAGGCCAAGGCTCTTGGTTGTTGAGAAAACAAAAGTATTTTTCTGATTCCCGAGGCTCTCCTTTATTTTATGTAAAATTGTTTTGTATTAAGGCCCATCCACACAGTAGAGTGAGTTCGCTTAATTCTGATCATAGAATTTGCCTGTGACCATAGAGATCCATGTCTTCAATTGCTTCAAGTCTTCCTCAGCAAGCCCATCCTGCACCACGGGGCCTGCCCTCGACATTGATGTGAAGGCCAGCTCCACCTCCCAGGCTCCCCATCTGGAATTTCCAACTTCTCCTTGAGCAACATGGACAGTAACCCACCCTCCTCAGTTAATCACTCTTCTGGATACTCATTTCCTAATATTCTCTCTCTCTCTCTCTCTGTCTCTCTCTCTCTCACACACACATACACACACTCACACAAACACAGATATCAACCACATGTAAATGATCCTGCTCCCCCCAGAGCACAGAGCAAGATTCACAATGTTTTTTTATTCACACAAAAAAAACTCTACACTTGGATTGATGAGAAATACATATTTAAAATCCATAAGGGTCATGGAGTATACATGGAATAGTTGTATTATATCAAATATGCAACATTTCACCCACAAAGTAATCATTAGGTATTTCTATGTTTATCCCCAAGTTCCCTCACCTGCCACTCACCACCACTACTTAATCTGTCTCCTTATGAGAGCTTCCACAAAGGACTCCTGACCACAGTCCTTTGCACCTTCCTTCCTTCATGGGCTTGCTATACCATTTCTTCCTCATGTATTTCCCTCCACCAAACATGCATCTCCAAGCCCTCTTTTAATAAAATCTTTGTTTACAAAAGCTCCTCCAGTTACTCGACTCCACCTGCCTTAGAAAACAGATAAGAAATTATAAGTGGTACATTTTTTGTATTGAAGTTATTGTTTTCCAGTCACACAAAGCCAGATGACTGAGATTTTAGTACAGGTGCAGATAAACAAATGAGTAAGGTATCCAGAGGTTCAGGGAGTTGTCAACAAGCAACTAAGGCGGGAGTTTTTTTCTCAATTTCTCCAACTTTCTCCAAATTTCCCAACTGATTTGGTCATTTTCATCTAGAATTAGCTTCATAATATTGAATGGCAAATTGCCTAACACTGAATTTACCCTCTTCACCCAATTTGCTCTGCTAATCAGTTCCAATTTATAACATTTCCATTTTCCTTGGTCATTCAGGCTTGAAAGCAGAAAACAATCTTTGGCTCACCTCTATTTTTTATTTTCTATATCCAATCTATCATAGGTTAATTATTCCTAAATGTTTCTCAGTATGAAGTCCTTTCCATCTTCACAATGCTGGGCTGCTTAAAACCCTCAACACTTTTTACCTGAGAATTATAAACCATACTATCATGTCTACCACCCTCCAATTCTAATTATTCCTGCTCATCACTGGCAGATGAATCTTCATAAAAGATCACTTTCTTGATGCCATTTCTCTGTTCAAAAATCTCCAATGGCTCCCCCAATGCCTGCTTGTTGCATTAGTAAGAAGAGTTAGTATCGCTAATTACTCTCCCATGACTCTGATTCAAACAAGAAAGAAATGGGAGTTAGAAGTGGGTTTGGCCCATTACAGGAACCTGGAAGTATCATATGTTGCTCACATATTAACTGTCTTCTAGAAGTACTTGGTCAAACAAGGAGAAAAAGGTGAAAGGAGAATGGAAGAGAGAAAGAAGAAAAGTAGGAAAGAGAAGAAAAGGAAGGGACAGACGGGGATGGGAATAAGAAAGGAAGGACAGAGATTGGATGAAAGGGGGAAACTCATCTACGGATAATACGCAATTGCTTTTTTCCAGATTACTTTCTTGCTTTCAACATCTGGATGTCTCTTTCTGTGTATGGCCAATTTTTAATGAAAAACAAGTTTGTTCGAAGTCAAAATAAAAGTAAAACTCATGAAGCTAAATAAAAAGCATATGATTTGCCTTGATTTTTATGCTTTTCTGGGAGATATTAAACTGAGATAGCTCTCTCTGTTCCAATTTTCCAATTTAGACAGGGGAAGTAGAAAAATATTTTTGTGGCTTTCTCTCACAAAAGTCAGAACATCCTGTATATTTGAACCCTACATGGCTCAGATGTGGTGCTTAACATTTTTTCTCTTCTTTTAAGACTTTTTTCTACCACCTTTGCTTATGTGTTGATTAGTAAGTCAAAGAGAATATTGAGATTGAGAAATGGTACTCTGTGTTTAAGGTGCTCTATTGGCACAAGATACATAAAGTAAACAACTTTAAAACCAACAAGCAAGCTTTCTCAATTAATCTATGCTTTTAAAAGTGAATGCAGAGGCGTAACTGAGAGAATGAAATTAATGATCAAATTATCCTTCGACCAAAAATAATTTTGTTTTAAAGAGGAAAAAATAACAAGTAATAGCTGCTGTTAATTTGAATACTGAGCTTGGTTCTTTTAGTCACCCTGTAGAGAATCCATTGGGAAGTAGACCCTAATGTGAAGGAGTTGAGTTAGGGTCTTTTAATTAAATTTAAAGATTTTCTTACCCATGGGAAAAGGCATAATTAGCTGTTTTCTAAAGCATTTGACCTGAAGATGCTTGAATCAGCAGATGATAATTGAATGTATTAAAAGAAGTAGCAAATTCTAATTATGAGACTTATTTGTTGGAGTAGGGGAAAAATAAGTTATTCATCATTTATTCAAGAGAGTTCATAGAAACGTAGAAGAGGGGAGAGGAACAGGCAATTACCAACTGTCTCAGGTGCAAAACTGTGCATCTTCACACGGTGGCTCTTAGGAGGAGAATTGGGCAGCTCAGGACTTGAGTCTGTTTTGTTATTCCCACACAAGATCCCCATCTGAATGCCAAATAAATTACCACTGAAAATAGAGTGAAGTACTCACAGAAGTAGAATGTACCAGCTGGACTGATGCCTGCATCGCAGATTAACTCTGATATATTGGGCTTTAGTATGTTTCTGTGATGTTTCTGAGGGCACATATATCCAAATCTAAAGGCGAACAAGCTGTGCTCAGATGGAGTTCTACTGAATAAGTACTTGAGTCATATGGTGCTTACACAGATCTGAGTAAGGCATGATCTCCTTTAAAAGGAAAATGTCTCATGAACGTCAAGTCTGAAATTATTTTATTATGTCACTTCAATATTAAAACGTGAAATCTATGAACTTAAATATATATCCTTATGCTTATCAATTCTTATATAATTTAAAAACCAAAATAGTTTGTAAAATAAATATGAACAATGAACCAATAAAATTCAGATTAACAAAATTTAATATGATGGATGATACTGTTTTGCTGGAAATGAATCTGCACTCCAAACCCAGATACGCTGTTACTGTTATGACACAGATTCTGTTGAGTTTGCCATGCCTAAACTATTGTAGTGGTTCAGTTCCCCATCACTCTTTTTTATTTGTAGTAAAGCAATACTGACCTTCATATTATATTCCATGAAGAGATTTGGCTTTCATTTGCATTAATACATCATTTAAGTATTAAGTCAACCTTTTTTTTCTCTCTTATTGGTTCTGGATAATTAATGTAGTAATATAGATCTGAACAAAACTAAAACAAGCATAAACTTAGATGCTGAATATGTAGTGTAGTATGTTTTATTATTTTGCTCTCTTGGCAGATATAGGAAACACTGTTTCACTCCTCATTCATTTATATATTCATTCATTCAACAAATATTGTTTGCTGTGTATGAACTGCTACAAATGATGATGAATGATGAGAATGATGGTGGTAACAAGGATGATGATGATGGTTAAACCTGCACAATTCCTAGTCAAGAAAATTAAAAATCTAAAACTAAATATTCAGCAATGAACATAGCCAAAGAATTACCATTTCAGGCTATGTTTAAGTCATCAGAGCCGTGCAGGTATAAGTTTGAAAGCAGCAGACCATGTGGATTGGAACAGGAAATAAAAATAATTAAACAACAACGATGATAATGAGGATGACAGTGTTTTACACAAACTGCTGAGTGTGTATTGGGTGCCAGTTGCGGGCTCATTGTTGTCTTACTGAATCATCACAGCAACCTACTAACATAGTTACTATTTTCATTGTTTTATAGATAAGGCAATCGATACCCAAACACAGCTAGTAGTGATAGGGCTAGGATTTTAATACAGGCAGGATAGTTTCAAAATGTGAGTGCTTAACTATATTTCTACGAAAAATAGTTGGTATTTTGAATTAGACATTTTTAATAATAAACACACATGAATTGAGCACATATAATTTATTGGGTGGCCTCAGATGCCAATTTAAATAGTTCTCATAATAATATATAATACAATGTTTAATAAATTAGATCACATACACATTTATATATTATAAAACACCATTAATCATAATCTATAATGTTATAAATTTAATAATAGTGTAATGGTTAATTGTATGTGTCAACTTGACTAGGCCACAGGGTGATCAGATACTTGGCCAAGCATTATTCTGAATCTTTCTGTGATTTGAAGAACAAACCAGACTCTTGAAAGACATCTAGTTTGCTGATAAAGATATTTTCTGAGTTCCAGTGCTGAGTGGGATACTGGTTAGCTGCGCCAAATTTTCTTAAAAAAGGGAGAGTGAAATCTACTGCAATTGCTTTGTGCTTTGCTTTCCAGAAAAACCTGTTTTTAAGTCCATCTTTAAAAAACATTTGCCATATTTGAAGGTTCATTGGGCAGGAAGCTAAAAAGCTTGGTTGGGAATCTCTGAAGAGCAGACCTACATTCTTGACAGTCTTCAGGACTGAAAAGAAATATGTGAAAGCCTCTTAATACATATTCCATGAGAGACATAACTAAAGATGAGGGTGAACGAGAGTTAGACTGAGTCTTTCTAAATCTGCACCCTTGCATTGACTCAGCTCACTTTCTTGTTGAATTCAGATGATCGCCCCCTCATCCTGTCTGCTTAACATAGAAAGGGGAAACTCTCACTGGCAATATAACATCATGGGATTCCCTAAGGTTCTCTAGTATATAATGTCCAGTGTATAATTTTTAAAAATTAGAAATAAGAAGAGACAAGAAAATGTCAGAAGAAGAAGAGAAATAACAGCATAAACAGACTCACATATGATTTAGATACTGCTGTTAACACAAAAGGACCCTAAAATAGCTATGATTCATATATTCAAAAAAAGAGACAAGATGCACAAAATAAATTAAAAGGTTGAAAGTTTCAATATAAAATTGACACCTACAAAATTATCAAATGGATATTCTGTAACTTAAAAATCTAAAAATATATATATGAAAGTAAGAACTGTATTAGGTGGGTTTATCAGAGATTGGAGACAGCAGGATTAGTAAGTGGGAAATATTGTACAAGTGAAATAAAAACATGGGAACACAAGGGACAGATGGGAACATCTCAAAGGCACTTATAGTTGGCGTTCCAGAAGGAGAGAAGCGAAAGAATGAAGCAGGAACAATATTTGAAGAGACAGTGACTGAATATTTTCTAAAACTGATAAAAGACATCAACCCAAAGAATTCCAATGAGGGAAACTCAATTCAAAGGAGGAAAAACACAAAGAAAACCACATCTAGGCACATCATAGTAACAATGCAGAGTATCAAGGACAAAAAGGAAATCTAAAAAGTGACAGGAATAAAAAAAATATATATTACCTTTAAAGTAGTAACTGTAAGACTGACAGCTGAATTCTCAAGAGAACTGACACAAGCCAGAAACCATAGAGTAACATCTCTAATCACTGAAAGAAAATAACTCCAACTTAAAAGTTCTACATGCAATAAATATTCTACATGCAAAAAAGAAATTTCTTTCAAAAATGAGGGTAAAATAAAGCCATTTTCAGATGGAAGTCTAAGAGGACTTTTTTGCTAGATCTCTACTAAAAGAAAATCTAAAGGGAGTTCTTCAGGAAAATGGAAATTCATCCCAGTTGAAACCTTGACAAGGAAAAAGAGAAAGAAGAATATTATTGGGTCATTTTTAGGGAATATTTACTATACAAAATTATAATTATAATGTCTTTTGCAGTTAAAATGAATGTAGAAGTAAAATACTAAACAAAAGTTACTCAAAAGGCAAGAGGGGATAAATAGAGCTTCAAGGTCCTGAGGTTTAAACAGTATCATGTTTGGGGTAAAAGTAACAATTTGTATTAGATTTTAGTAAGTCAAGAATGAATTATGTCTGTCATACAGAGTGAAGTAAGCCAGAAAGAGAAAAACAAATACCATATGCTAACGCACATATATGGAATCTAAAAAAATGGTACTGATGAACCCAGTGACAGGGCAAGAATAAAGATTCAGATGTAGAGAACGGACTTGAGGACACAGGGTGGGGGGCAAAGGGGAAGCTGGATCGAAGTGAGAGAGTAGCATTGACATATATACACTACCAAATGTAAAATAGATGGCTAGTGGGAAGCTGCTGCATAATACAGGGAGATCAACTCGATGATGGGTGTTGACTTAGAGGGCCAGGATAGGGAGGGTGGGAAGGAGTCACGGGAGGGAGGGGATATGGGGATATGTGTATAGATGCAGCTGATTCACTTTGTTGTGCAGCAAAAGCTGGCATAACAGTGTAAAGCAATTATATTCCAATAAAGAGCTAAAAAAAAGAATGAATTATTACAACTTGGCTGTCTACTAAAATGACATAAAATTAGTTTGTCAACATAAGTGATAATGCTGTAGTTTGTCAACAGAAGTGATAATGCTGTTATGGCAATAGGCATAAATGCCCAATCAGATGCTTATTGGGCCTCAGCTTATCAACTGTGTGTTCAGTTGGAAGCCAAAAGAATAAAATTTAAAAAGACGAAAAAGTCTCCGTATATATTATGGGAAATTATCTCTAAAATATAAGGTGTAATGAGACTTTATACTGTATAAAAATCACTCAACTTCCATATGCACATTCAAAGATTCGTAAAGAAAACAAAGTACTTCTAGTAGTCAGGATCCAAAATACATAATGAAAATAACAAAAATTATAAAACTTCAGAAAAGAGAATATGCCATGCTAGAATCATCAGGGAAATCTTTAAGAAATAGGTGGAATCTAAAGTAGGGCCTGAAACATGACTGGAAAACACATTTCATTCTTTGCTAAAAATATATTATGAAGAAGAGAAATGCACCTTCTTATAATCTTTGGCTAGAAATGGAAAATGAAATATAACACTAATAATAAAGATCTGAATTAGGACACAACTATCTCACAACAATATAAGTTCTTAAGAATGGGGACCTAGGATGGGATGAATCCCGTGGAACTGAAGATATCCTGTTTGGAAAACAGACCTTCTTACTTTCCCCTCACTTTATACTTTGCCACAAGAAGAGGATGCAAGTTGGGAAATCTGAGAGCAAGAAGATAAGAGGACTGAGTACCAATTTGCATAGTGAAATGATTAAAAGAATAAAAAAATCCACACAGAAGCCCTGAAGTATCAGACCTATGTCGCCACAAAATGGCTTTTTATTCTAATAAAGTTTTGAGGATTAATTATCTTACCCAACCTCAGAGATCAAACTAGAATTATTTCAAGCAGTGATTATTAATGTTGACAATTAATAAGAAAGTACACAATTGTACTTAGGTGTCTATTTTTTGCAGCCTTGTACATGAAACACTATCACTCTTTTTATAGATTGGTTCACAGTTATAATTTTTTGTTTTAACATGATTTTTTTTGTATTTATAAAATTATAAATGAGAGGAAGTGTGAGTTCTAACACCAGTCTCAGTTAACCATGGCTAGAACTGTTTCCAATCTTTGGTCCATGAAGTTACTATTCAGATAACACTATATACCTAGTGATAATTTATCTTGTTGCAGATAGTTCATGGAAAGAGAGAAAAGTAATTATATTTATTTACTTGGAAAACCCCAGACTCTGAGGAAATAACAGTTGTCTTTAATAAAAGACAAATGCTATGGCTGGATGTCCAGCATAATAATATAAGTAAATAGGTGATCACCCAAGGCTCCCATGGCTCATAGGAATGCAGGAGATAAAACTGGAGGTGAGATATATGTTGCTGAATTGGATCCTCTAGGGAACATGTAACAACTCTAGCTTAATTATGCAGTGAGACTTGGAGTGGCAGCTATGGAATAACTAGCACTTCCATTTTCAACATTTGGCTGTCTTAAGCTCAACTTTTTCTGATCTCAAATGTCTGAGTGTCTCTATGAAAATGTTTAACATATTTTAAACACAGTAACTTTACAAATACTTGATAATTTTAACTAAAGTATAAACTTCAGATACACTTTGTAACTCCATGGAAACAGTTTTGCTCCTGAAACATATCCTTCATGGCTCTGAATTTCAGATTATGTCTGGTTTTGTTTTAGATCTCATCTGCATTTTCAAAAAACACTTTCATCATTTTGAAGTAAAATAATTAATGAAATTTGCACAAACAATATTCTCTCAGGCACTACTAACCAATCACCAAGGACAGCATACAAAATGTTTCTTAGAAGTGGCATGACAGCACATCATTCTAAATTTGGTTACCCCCAATGAGTTTAAAGGAACATTATCAAAAGATATGGCTGGATGCTTATGTAGCCTCAAGTAACTGAATAATTAAGCTATGATTTAACTCAATAGTATCACTGTCCTAATTTACTCTAGATTGTACAGTTTTCCTACCTACATGGAAGATCTAAGGTGCATGAGACTAATCTGAAGAAGCAGTTTTCCCTAAAGCATATTGTCCCACACCTAGAAGCCAAATTCCCCCAAAATTCAGTACTTTTTTTAATAAAGTGAATCCAATATGCTGACATCCTCCATTTTAAAAATTGCATAACGAAACATCAGTAAGCACATATGATAAATTACAAGATAGCAAAGTATTAATGCCAAGGCTGAATTATTGTAATAAATTACGAGTATTTCCAATAAAATACTCTTGTGTTTTGCTAGTCTTGTACATTATTGAACGCTTGTTACACAACTACTATGTTAACCCTAAATGTCCTGAAGATTCTTAAATCAGGGTTGATTTAAGGACTCAATCAGGGTTGATACTGGGGTATCAGACAAACACAGCGTTACCAGAGAAATGGCAGGGGAACCAGCAGTAAAACTGAGTTCATGTTGAACCGATGAGCAGCTTCCACAGGTGTTTGTTGCTCCTGGCCAAGCCTAGGATTGTCCCTAAAATCTGCTTGGGAGAGTTAAGGACACCCAGTTGCTAAGGGTACAGAGATGTGCTCAGGAGGATTTCTGCATTTGCAAGGACCAGCTCTGTCAGTTCTCCCCAGTCTGAGCTGATCCTGTCCTCACTCCTTATCCTGATTTGCCTCATCGTGCCCAGTCCTTAGGTGAGAGTAGCAAAAGGCTATAACTGCATGACAGAAACAAAATTGTTAATGTTTGAATAAACATTCACAGCCTCTGCTTCTTTCTTGCCTCCATTGCGTAATTGGTGTTTCCTTCTATTCTGATTTTAATCACAGAGGTGAAAGAATATTGAGAAGAATATTAAGAATGTGGGAGATACAGAGGCTTTGGAGAGGCCGAGCAGTTTGAGAGAGTAGAGGGTGGGAAGGAATGGGGTGTGGAGACGTGCTGCATTGGAGATGAAATGTTCTTTCATGTACTACACTAGAAGCAGCGAAAGTGATTATTGGAGTTGTGTTAAATTACTTTTGGTTGCTGGACTGTGCTTCTTTTTCATTGTGACACCTCAGCAAGATTGGAATTTTCAGGCACAGCCCACAGCATTAGCAGAACAATGGGCAACAAGGGCAGGAGCAAGGCCTGAACTTACAGAATTTGGTGGAGTTTACGAGGACAACTGGAGACTAGAACAAATATTTAAGATGATGATGACCAGTATTTAGAAATTAATCTGTTTTAAATTTGAGTGGGACAATATTTATACAATATTTTTATTATAAGATATGCATTTTTCACATTTATGTATTTCTGAAATCACAATGTACCTTAAAATTAACATAGTTTAATGTGTATCATTTCTTGTTTTCCCTGAAAAGCTATCATTAAACCAATAGTGAATCATAATCCACTGTAAGCTCCATGAATGTAAGAGAAATATGTCTATATTTTATCATTATTATGATTTTAGTAACTATCCAGCACACTCTATTGTGCACTATTGTGCACAAAGCTGTGACATAATAAGTGCTCAATAAATATTTATTGAATGATCAGTAGTATCTTAGACTTGAAGTAAGTGATCATATAAAAAAATCTATTTTTTTCCTAGAAATTTTTACTTTTAATATGTGCCAGTTGGGGAAGATCTGTTACAAATATTACTGCATTTAATCCTCCCTATACCCCTACATTATAGAGAGTATTATGTTAATTTCACAGGTGAGGAAACTGAGTCTTGAGAAACTTGTGAAAATTCTGAAGTAGGAATGAGATGGAGCTGCTTTCAAACCCATGCCTAGGTGACTCCAAAGCACAAGGTCTAAGCACAAGGCCTTCACACTACGATATGTTGTTTCAAAAGAAGAATTTAGTAGACAGTGAAAATTGAAGGAGGAAAGGAAAGGAAGCAGAGCCCAAGAACATGGTCTGAGTGGATGGATTATGGTTGAGTCAAAGAGCAACATGAAAACACAGAGATCATGCGAGGGACTGTGGCTACCCTGAGTTAAATACCAGACAATGTGGTCCCCTGACTATTAAGAAAATAAACATTTTCATCACCATTCTTTTACCTATATAACACTCTATTATTGATTCTTTAGGAAGAATATATAATACCACTACCTCAAGTTTCAAATTTGTGTAACCCACCAACTTGAGCTTATTACATAATATAATTTGAGGTATTAATTTTCCAAATAATGAATTATTGATTCAGTGACCAAAAGAAGTTCCCAGAAGTGCTTAACATACTCCAAAAGAGTAACTTGTTATACTAGAGGAAAGCAGAACTTTCTTCTAAATCAGTGTGACTCACAACATACATATTTTGCATGTACATTACATGAGCTAAAAGATCATGCTGCAGTTCACAGACGCTGTCTACATAAGCAAAGGGAATGCCAGTCAATTCCTGCTGATATACAATAAGCACAGAATAACAGAGAAGATACTGGCCTATATTCAGTAGCCCCCAAGCCCATTGTAAAAGACTGAACAGGATGGAGTGGGGCTCAGTGTTGGGAGGTTTGCTTTTCATGGACAGATGGTTTCCTCATTGTTATTTGTGGTACCAACTAACACTTGTGTGACTGGGAAGCAGATATCACTTCCAGTCTACATGGTGTTCTGCACTGCGATTCCCTTCATTTCATGGGGCCTCTCCTGGTAAGCCATGAGCCTTCTTTCTCCTGGCTACAATGCATCCTAGAATTGATGACAAATTGTAGCTGACTCCTAGCCTATTATATCTTCTCAGTGACCAAAGCAAATCCATACTCGTGTAAATGTGCCTTTTCTTTGCTGGAAACTGAAATCAGTTACACACAGTTAATCATACCATAGTCTCGCCTATATAGTCAGAAACTGATATTAAGTCTCTTGTTAGCCTGCTGCAAACTCAATAACCCCAATGAGTTCAATGTTTCCTAATCAACACACTAATCAGTTCTGTTTTGTTTTTAACCCTCATTTCCTTTGGACCCTATCCAAATTTTCTATTTCTTAGATCAATAATAGAATTAAAATGAATCTCACCACAATAGGAATTAAGACTAGAACCAGATAAACTATACTGTGAAAATCACTTCGTATTTCCAGTGCCTGCATTTGAGAGCTTGATCTGAAGTAGTGAGCATGTGGTATTGACTTGTTACTGGGTAATCTACGCTGTCTTCAGCTATGTTTATAGAATCTGGCTGAAAGAATCATACCAGCTAATATTCAAGTTCTACTTACTTTCCCCAAAACAGTATTCTGTTTTTTTTCTTATTTATTCCTGAGTGAATTATATGGAACATATAATTTGAAATATCAAGATCAATAATTTATTAAATTTCAGGGGAAATCTATATTTTAATTTTTGTAGGAGTGTAGTGTAAGATGTAATATGAACATTAAAGTATATATACACTTTATATATATTCCTTATTCTATATGTACACATATATGTATAAAATGTTATAATCCATTTTAAAAACTTTTAAAAATAGTCAATGACCATAGTATCCTGGAGTCTTAGAGGTGGAAGAGTATTAAGTCAGATTCTATTCCTTCAGAGGCACCAGCTTAGTTACCTTGATTAAAAAAAAAAAAGTATGAATAAATGAATAAAATGGAGTCTGTAATGTCAACAGAGCAGTAAAATGGAGCCAGGAGGCCACTGGGGAAGTAGGGCTTATGCGCGTCTCCACCCAGATGGAACATGAACTGTGGACTGGGCCACAACATCTTGAAAGAATGCTTACACATTGAATTCTCTCAGAGTAACAGCCTTAGCAACCAATCATATATAGACAAGAATGGTACCAACTGGTACCAGTCTGCCAACATCAATCATAATTCTTGCAAAACAATTTATGTAAGCTTCCTCCTTTTTCCTTTTAAAACTCTTTGGCTTTTAATTCTTGAAGCACATTTGGGTTTCTACCCAAATCAGTGTCTGTTGAATTGTAATCCTAAGACCCCCAAAATAAATGTTTTTTTTTTTTCATTTCTTTGTTTTTTCTTGTCTTACAGCACTGGTCTTATTTCTGGGTCAACAAAAGGAAGATGGTAATCTTTGAATTTGCAATCCAGCCCACCTCCAAGAATGTGAATTCTAGTGAGCTTGACATAGATACTATAATAAGGAGATAATAAAAAAAATGCAGTCAAAGAGTATTCAAAAAATGCATCAAATATATTCATCACAGAATTGATGACAGAGCAAATAATTATAAATTCCCTAAATAAAATTTGAAACACTAAGTGTATGATTAAATCCTTATCCTGGATTTGGCCATTTTTTAAAAACCTAATTGAGGGAAATCCTCCATATTTAATTTTAGTGCAGCTTTTTTGCAACATGCTTGCTTCCAAAACACAGGTGTCATAGAAACCACCACTAAATCTAAGCCAAGATGGGGAAAGAAAGGACTCATTAACATCAATATCATTGGACACATAGATTCAAGCAAGTCCACCACTACTGGCCATGTGATCTACAAATGTGATAGGATTGACAAAAGAACAAAAGTTTGAGAAAGAGGCTGATGAGATGGGAGAGACTCCTTCAAGTATGCCTGGGTCTTGGGTAATGCTAAATGTGAGCTTGGTATTACCATTGATAATTCCGTGTGAAAATATGAGACTAGTAGGTATTACATGACTATCATTGATGCCCTAGGACACAGGGACTTTAACTAAAACATGATTATAGGCACGTCTCATACTGACTCTCCTATACAGATTGTTGCTGCTAGTGTTGGTGAATTGGAAGGAGGTATCTCCAAGAATGGGCAAACCCATAAACATGCCCTTCTGGCTTACATGTTGGTTGTGAAACAACTAATTGTTGGTGTTAATAAAATGGATTCCACTGAGCTACTCCTCAGCCAGAGAGATAATAAGGAAATCGTTAAGGAAGTCAACACCTACATTAAGAAAACTGGGTACAACCCAGACACGGTAGCATTTGTGCCAGTTTCTGGTTGGAATGGAGACAACATGCTGGAGCCAAGTACGAATATGCCTTGGTTCAAGGGATCGAAAAGTCACCCATAAAGATGGTAATGCCAGTGGAACCACGGTGCTCAAATCTCAGGATTGTGTCCTGCCTACCAGTACTTCTAATTGACAGTCCTTTGGGTTTGTTCTTCCAGGATGTCTACAAAATTGGTGGTACTGGTACTGTCCTTGTGGGTCAAGTGGAGACTGGTGTTCTTAAACCTGGCACAGTGGTCACTGTTGCTCCACTCAACATTACAACTGAAGTAAAGTCTATTGAAATACACCATGAAACTTTGAGTGAAGCTCTTCCTGGGGACAATGTAGGCTTCAATGTTGAGAATGTGCCTGTCAAAGATTTTCATCGTGGCATTGTGGCTGGTGATAGCAAAAATGACCCACTATTGGAAGCAGCTGGCTTCAGTGCTCAGGTAATTACCCTAAACCACCCAGGCCAAATCAGTGCTGGCTATGAACCTGTGCTGAATTGTCAGGCAGCTCACATTGCTTGCAGGTTTGCTGAGTTGAAGGAGAAGATTGATAACCACTCTGGTAAGAAGCTAAAAGATGGCCTTGAATTCTTGAAATCTGGTTGCTGACATGGTTGATGGGCTTCTTGGATGCTCACGTGTTGAACTCCAACTATCTTCCTCTGGGTCATTTGGCTGTTCATGACGAGATAGACCATTGCTGTGAGTGTCATCAAATCAGTGGATAAGAAGGCTGCTGGAGCTGGTAAGGTCACTAATTCTGCCCATAAAACTTAGTAGGCAAATGAATATTATCCCTGGTATCTGCCATCCTAGTCTTAATCAAACTGGTGGAAAAAGGTCTCAGAATTGTTTCTCTCAACTGGCCATTTAATAGTAAAATTTGGTTACTGATAACAATGAAGTACAAAACCTTCAGAGGGAAAAGAGGATGTTTTGTGGATTATTTGGCTTTTTTCTGTGGCAATTTAAAGTTGTTAGTTTTTAAAAGCAGTACTTTTTAATGGAAACAATTTGACCAAAAATCTTAAATTTTTAGACCCTTTAAAACAAACTTTAATGAGAAAAATTCAGTGTCAAAAACAAAATACAAAAGTATACCTCTAAGATCATCCCCCCAAAATCAAAAGAAAATGAAGATATGTAGATACATGGATAAATATATACACATTTAGAAATGTAGAAAAATGACTGAAGGTAATCGGCTGATAGCAGCAAGTATCTCTTGATAGTTACAGGTGTTTTTTTTTCTCTAAAATTCTCTGTTTTCCAACTTTCAAAAAATGCATGTGCATTACATCTCTAAGTTGAAATTAAGCTACTTTTTAGAATTTTGTGACTATAAAATTAATCATTAGTCTTCTTTTTGAATTCCTTAGCCTAATTGCTTTCAAATTAGAGTATTTGATTTCAGAGATAATCTGAGTCACTAGTTGAAAGCAATAAACAAAACAAAAGCACCCTCCACACATAAAATTGCTATTTCTTCATGGATGACATCAGACAAATATCTGGCCTGCAAAAAAACAAAAAGATACATAGGAAATCTTGGAAATGTGAGGAAAGTGAGCTGGTTCAAGCTTTGGAGAGGCTAAACGTAAAACAAAGTCCAAGGAAGCTTCTACACAATCCTGATTTGGTCAAGGTAAAGGGTACATGAAAATCACAAGCATTACAGTAAAGAAACATGAAAAACACTGCCTCAGTCAGGTGATCAAGGTAAATATCAACAGGGATAAGTCATGTTGATAGCATGCACTCTTTACATAATGTGATGAAAGTAGCATTTCACCTCTGTCTTCTTCCCCAAAACCCATAACCTCAGTCTAATCATGAGGAAAACATTCAAATCCCAGTCGAGGGACATTCTTCAAACTATTTGGCTAGTATTCCTCAAAGCTGTTAAAGTCATTGAAAACAAGTAAAGTCTGAGAAACCGACATAACCAAGAGGAGCCTAAGGACACGTGATGGCTAAATGCAATGTGGTATCCTGAATGGGATCCCGGAACAGAAAAAGGATATTAAGTTTAAAAAAAGAAGAGGAAATTTGAATATAGTATAGATTTTAGTTAATAATGTAATAAATGTAGCAATATTGGTTTATTAGCTATAATATTTACCATAATAAAGCAAGATGTTAATAATAGGGAAAATTAGGTTTGGGATACAGCAGAAGTCTATGCTATCTTTCATAACTTTTATGTAAATCTAAATCTACCCTAAAATGAAAAGTTGATTTAAAAATTATACACACACACAGGAAACTTGTCAGAACAGTGTTTTTCACCACTTCTGACACCACTGACACCCCTCCTTGAGTAAAATCTCTTGAAACAAGGATGCTGTTTCATTCATCCTTGTATTTCCTACAACTACTTAAACCATGCCTTTTACACAATCATTACAGGATAAATAGCCATGGAACTAAAAGAGAAGAGGATCGGGAGGCTGGGGCCCAGCTGATTTCACGGTAAGAAAACAAAAGTTTCCTTTAAGATGTGCTTTTCCCACTCTTAGCAATTATTGCAGAATTTAATCTCACTTTGAGAGAAAGACCCATGATGGTGGACTGAAATTGAAAAAAAGAAAAAAAAAATGAACACAGGTAGCAGCTATTGCACTATGGCAACATATAGGAATCTCATAAAACCTGTAGGCATCTTAATTTACAAAATTACCTTAAACTTCATTGCTTAAAGCTTGAAGGCCAAAACAGGGAAAACACATGAAAGAAGATAACACATAAGACCTGCATTTTGAAGGTTGTTCTGAGGATTAGATAAGAAAAATATATGTGAACGCCCTTTAAAAATCACCACACAATCAAATAGCAGTGCTTAAATTGCCTCAAGTGTGAAGCACCTGAAACTCATAGTGCTCCTTGGAGATTACAGTGAATACTGATGTGTTGAATTGTATTGGAGGAATCATTTTAATGGCAGAAAACATGCAATGTAATGTAGAATGAGATCACAACTGTAAGTACATGCAACACACACATACCCACACACACAACTATTAAACGCAGCCCAGTGTTCCTTGATGACTTCTCCCAGTACCATTCATTTGTTACTTTGCACTATTCTATTTCCTGTATCTGCTTGTAAATTGTATGTTTTCCCCACTGAACTATAAGCACGTATAACTTGTTAATGCTTGCATCTTCAGAATATTACAGAACTCAGCACATAATAGATATTATTTATTCAATAAATATTTTTGGACCATTTAACACAAGATGTGAAATACTGCAAAAGTGAGATTTCTATTCTCATGGTATTGACATTCTAATTCTAATGAGTTAAATGCTGGAAGGTAATAGGTGTAATGGAAGAAAAGTAGAGCAGGTTAAGAGGGAATGGGAGTTGGAAAGGGAAACAAGTTGCAATATTAAGCAGGGTGGTTGCATTGAGAAGATGAGATCTGAACAAAAGCTTGAAAGAAATAATGGTTTCAGACAAGCAGATATCTAGGGACAAAGCATTTCAGGCAGAAAAATAGGGCACTGGCTCTAAGGTGCAAGTTTACCTGACATGTTTAAAGAGCAGCTAGGAGGCCAAAGTACCTGGAGCAGGATGAAATAAAAGAAGGGGGGCAGACTGGCCCAGGAAGCCTGCTGGGCTCCTGACCTGGTCTCCAACTCTCCAGGGTCCCCTCCCAGACGCGTTGGTCCCGGGGACATTGGAGTGTGGCAGGGGAAGAGGAAGAAAGGCAGACTGGTGGTGGGACGTTCCAGGATCAGAGGACCAGGGGAGGTGCAGAGGACCATTCCCCTGCCCACTTGGGCCCAGTGAGCCTGCTGGGCCCCTGAGTCTAGTCCCTCTCTCTCTCCAGCTGAGTGGGTCATACAGGCGTGGGAGGGAGGAGAGGAGAAGAGGAAGAGAGGCAGACAGTGGTGGGGGGCACCTTGCAGGACCGGAGGATCGGGGGGACGCTGAGGGAAATCTCCCTACCCACTTGGCACCGGGAGGCCTGTTGCACCCCCAGGCCTGGTCTTTGGTCCTCCAGGGGCCCCTCTAGGTCTCACTGGTCCTAGGGGTGTAGAAAGAAAGCAGGGGAGAAGAGGAGAGGTGGGCAGGGGAGGGGACCTTCTGGGATTGGAGGATCAAGGGAAGTGGAGAACGTATTTCCCCTGCCCACTAGCTCTGGGAAGCCTGCTAGGCTCACGGACCTGGTCTTTCACATTCCAGGGCCCCCTCCAGCTGCTTGGGACCTAGGAGAGTGGGGGGTGGGGGAGAGGAAGAGAGGCAGACAGAGACCCTACAAGACTGGGAGATCTGGGGAAGTGCCACAGGCACTACCCTAGCCCAGTTGGCACTGGGAAGCCTGTTGGGCATCAGAGTCTGGTTTCCTGCCTTCCACTGCCCCCCTGCAGCTGTGAGGGTCCTAGGGGAATAGGAGAGAGAGGGTGAGGAAAAAGAGAACTCGAGGGGGAGCAAGATTGGAGGACTAGGGGAGGTGCCTAGCATTTCTCCCACCAACTCAGGCCCAGGGAGCCTGCTGGGTACCTCGACCTGGTCCTTTGCCCCCAGGACCAGAGGCATTCCTGGGCCCCTCTGCCTCACTGGGCCTAAGCCCCATTCCCCACCACCTCCAGGGCCTTTTAGTGTAGGACCTGCCCATTACCTAACCTCCCCCACCCCGCCCTTGTCTAAGCCCCGCCCCCACAGCCAAGGCCTTTTCTGGCTTTTTTTTTTTTCTTTTTCTTTCTCTTTATTTTTCTTCCCACCTCTTCACTTAGGCTATTGCAGTTGTATTACCTTCCAGTTGTTGCTCCATCTTTTTTTTTAAATTTTTTCTAACACATCTGTTAGTTTCCTATTATCATATTTTTTATCTTGCTATTGTTCTGCTGTTCTCCTACTTTTTTTTTTAATTTTGTTCATTTTCCTGCTCCACACAGCCTGTGGGATCTTGATTCACAGGCCCAGGGTCAGGCCTGAGCTCCTGAGGTGGTAGCTCTGAGTCCAAATCATTGGACTAACAGGGAAACCCAGTTCCCAGGGAAAATTCATTAGAGGGAGGTCTCCCAGAGGTTCTCACCTGAACACCAATACCCAGCTATACTCAAAAGCCTACAAATTCCAGTGCTTGAAACCTCAGGCCAAATACCCAGTGGGACAGGAACACAATCCCACCCATCCAAAGTGGGGGGAAAATGAGACAACAAAAAAATATGTCACAGATGAAGGAACAAGGTAAAAATACACAAGACCAAATAAATGAAGAGGAAATAGGAAAATCGCCTGAAAAAGAATTCAGAGTAATGATAGTAAAGATGATCCAAAATCTCAATAACAAAAGAGAGAAAATACAAGAAACAGTTAATAAAGACTCAGAATAACTAAAGAGCAAACAAACAGTAATAGATAACAAAATAACTGAAATTATAAATACTCTAGATGGTATAAACAGCAGAATGAGGCAGAAGAACGAATAAGTGAGTTGGAAGATAGAATGGGGGAAATAACTGCCACACAGCAGGAAAAGGAAAAAAGAATAAAAAGAATGGAAGACAGTCTCAAGGACCTTGGTGACATTAAGTGCACCAACATTTGAATCATAGGCATCACAGAAGAAGAAGAAAAAAAGAAAGGGTCTGAGAAAATATTTGAAGAGGTTATAGTGGGAAACTTCCCCAACATGGAAGAGGAAATAATTGACCAAGTCCAAGAAGCACAGAGAGTCCCATACAGAATAAACTCAAGGAGAAATACACTGAGGCACATTCTAATCAAACTAACGACAATTAAACACAAAGAAAAAATATTAAAAGCAGCAAGAGAAAATCAACAAATAACATATAAGCGAAAACCCATAAGGATAACAGCGGATCTTTCTGCAGAAACTCTGCAGGCCAGAGGGAAGTGGCAGTAATACTGACAATCCTGAAAGAGAAAAACCTACAGCCAAAAATACTCTACCCAACAAGAATCTCATTCAGATTTGATAGAGAAATCAAAAGCTTTCCAGACAAGCAAAAGTTAAGAGAATTCAGCACCACCAAACCAGCCTTACAACAAGTGCTAAAGGAACTTTTCTAAGCAGGAAACACAAGAGAAGGAAAACACCTACAAATACAAACCCAAAACAATTAAGAAAATGATAATAGGAACATACATGTCAATAATCACCTTAAATATAAATGAATTAAATGCTCCAACCAAAAGACACAGACTGGTTGATTGGATACAAAAACAAGACCCTTACATATGCTGTCTACAAGAAACCCACTTTGGACCAAGGGACACATATAGACTGAAAGTAAGGGGATGGAAAAAGATACTGCATGCAAATGGAAGTCAAAAGAAAGCTGGAGTAGCAATACTAATATCAAACATATTAGACTTTAAAGTAAAGACTACTACAAGAGACAAGGAAGGACACTACATAATGATCAAGGGATCCATTCAAGAAGAACATATCACAATGGTAAATATCTATGCACCCAACATAGGAGCACCTCAATACAGAAGGCAAACACTAACAGCCATAAAAGGGGACATCGACAGTAACACAATAATTGTAGGAGACTTGAACACCCCACTTATATCCATGGACAGATCATCCAAACAGAAAATAAATAAGGACACACAAGCTTTAAGTGACACATTAGACCATCTCAACTTAATTGATATTTATAGGACATTCCATCCAAAAACTACAGAATACACTTTCTTCTCAAGGGCACCCGGAACATTCTCCAGGATAGATCACATCCTGGGTCACAAATCAAGCCTTGATAAATTCAAGAAAAATGAAATCATATCAAGCATTTTCTCTGACCACAATGCCATGAGACTAGATATCAATTACAGGGAAAAAACTGTAAAAAATACAAACACAGGGAGACTAAACAATATGCTATTAAACAACCAAGAAATAACTGAACAAATCAAAGAGGAAATCAAAAAATGCCTAGAAATAAATGCCAATGAAAACACAACCCAAAACCTATGGGACACAGTAAAAGCAGTTCTAAGAGGGAATTTTATAGCAATACAGTCCTACCTTAATAAGAAAAATATCGAATAAACAACATAACCTTATACTTAAAACAATTAGAGAAAGAACAAAAAAATCCCAAAGTGAGCAGAAGAAAAGAAATCATAAAGACTGGATCAGAAATAAATGAAAAAGAAATGAAGGAAACAATAGCAAAGATCAATAAAACCAAAAGCTCGTTCTTTGAGTAGATAAACAAAATTGATAAACCATTAGCCAAACTTATCAGGAAAAAAAGGGAGAAGACACAAATCAAGAGAATAAAAATGAAAAAGGAGAAGTAACAACTGAAACCGCAAAAATAAGAAAGATCATGAGAGACTACTACAAATAACTATATGCCAACAAATTGGATAACCTGGAAGAAATGGATACATTCTTACAAAAGTATAATCCTCCAAGACTGAACAAGGAAGAAATAGAAACTATGAACAGACCAATCACAAGTACAGAAATTGAGACAATGATTAAAAATCTCCCAACAAACAAAAGCCCAGGGCCAGATGCATTCACAGGTGAATTCTATCAAACATTTAGAGAAGAGCTAACACCTATCCTTCTCAAACTCTTCCAAAATATAGCAGAAGGAGGAACACTCCCAAACTCATTCTACAAGGCCACCATCACCCTGATACCAAAACCAGGCAAAGATGTCAAAAAAGAACATTACAGGCCAATATCACTGATGAAAATAGATGCAAAAATCCTCAACAAAATACTAGCTAACAGAATCCAACAGCACATTAAAATGATCATACACCATGATCAAGTGGGGTTTATCCCTGGAATGCAAGGATTCTTCAATATACACAAATCAATCAATGTGATACATCATATCAACAAATTGAAGGATAAAAACCATATGATCATCTCAATAGATGCAGAGAAAGCTTTTGACAAAATTCAACATCCATTTATGATAAAAACCCTCCAGAAAGTGGGCATAGAAGGAAATTACCTCAATATAGTAAAAGCCATATATGAGAAACCAACAGCCAACATCATTCTAAATGCTGAAAAACTGAAGGCATTCCCTCTAAGAACAGGAACAAGACAAGGGTGTCCACTCTTACTATTATTTTTCAACATAGCTTTGGAAGTTTTATCCACAGCAATCAGAGAAGAAAATGAAATAAGAGGAATCCAAATTGGAAGAGAAGAAGTAAAATCATCACTCTTTGCAGATGACATGATATTATACATAGAAAACCCTAAAGACTCTACCAGAAAACTGCTAGCACTAATCGATGTATTTATTAAAGTTGCAGGGCATAAAATTAATGCACAAAAATCTCTTGCATTCCTATACACTAACAATGAAAAAGCAGAAAGAGAAATTAAGGAAACTCCCCCATTTACCATTGCAACAAAAAGAATAAAATACCTAGGAATAAACTTGCCTCAGAAGGCAAAAGACCTGTATGCAGAAAACTATAAGATACTGATGAAAGAAATCAAAGACTATACAAACAGATGGAGAGACATACCATGCTCTTGCATTTGAAGAATCAATATTGTGAAAATGTCTATCCTACCCAAAGCAATTTACAGATTCAATGCAATCCCTATCAAATTACCAACAGCATTTTTCACAGAACTAGAACAAGAAATCTTATGATTTGTATGGAAACACAAAAGACCCCGAATAGCCAAAGCAATCTTGAGAAGGAAAGACAGAGTTGGTGGTGGAATTAGGCTTCCTGACTACAAACTATACTACAAGGCCACAGTGATCAAGACAGCATGGTACTGGCACAAAAATAGAAAGGTAGATCAATGGAACAGAATAGAGAACTCAGAGGTAAGCCCAAGCACATATGGGCACATTATCTTTGACAAAGGAGGCAAGGATATACAATGGAAAAAAGACAGCCTCTTCAAGAAGTGGTGCTGGGAAAATTGGACAACAACATGTAAAAGAGTGAAATTAGAACACTTCCTAATACCATACACAAAAATAATCTCAAAATGGATTAAAGACCTAAATATAAGGCCAGACACTATAAAACTCCTAGAGGAAAACATAGGCAGAACACTCTATGACATACATCAAAGAAAGATCCTTTTTGACCCACCTCCTACAATAATGGAAATAAAATCAAGAATAAACAAATGGGACCTAATGAAACTTAAAAGCTTTTGCACAGGGAAAGAAACCATAAACAAGACAAGAAGACAACCTTCAGAATGGGAGAAAATACTTGCCAATGAAGCAACTGACAAAGGATTAATCTCCAAAATATACAAGCAGCTTGTGCAGCTTAATACCAAAAAAGCAAATAACCGAATCCACAAATGGGCAGAAGACCTAAATAGACATTTCTCAAAAGAATCCATCAGATGGCCAACAAACACATGAAAAGATGCTCAACATCACTAATCATTAGAGAAATGTGAGTCAAAGCCACAATGAGGTATGACCTCACCCCGGTCAGAATAGCCATCATCAAAAATCTAGAAACAATAAATTTTGGAGAGGGTGTGGAGAAAAGGGAACTCTCCTGCACTGTTGATGGGAATGTAAGCTGGTACAGCCACTATGGAAAACAGTTTGGAGCTTCCTAAAAAACTAAAAATGGAACTACCATATGACCCAGTAATCCCACTACTGGGCATATACCCAGAGAAAATCATAATCCAAAAAAGAAACGTATCATAATGTTCACTGTAGCACTATTTACAATAGCCAGGACATGGAAGCAACATAAATGCCCATCAACAGATGAATGGATAAAGAAGATGTGGCACATATATACAATGGAATATTACTCAGCCTTAAAAAGAAATGAAATGGAGCTGTATGTAATGAGATGGATAGACGTAGAGACTGTCATACAGAGCGAAGTAAACCAGAAAGAGAAAAACAAATACCATATGCTAACTCATATATATGGAATCTGAAGAAATGGTACTGATGAACTCAGTGACAGGGCAAGAGTGGAGATGCAGATGTAGAGAATGGACTTGAGGACACCAGGCTGGGGTGGGGGGTGGGGGGCGAAGTGGAAGCTGGGATGAAGTGAGAGAGTAGCATAGACATAGATACACTACCAAATGTAAATAGATAGCTAATGGGACATTGCTGTATAACAAAGGGAGATCAACTCGATGATGGGTGATGTTTTAGAGGGCCAGGACAGGGAGGGTGGGAGGGAGTTGCGGGAGGGAGGGGATATGGGAATATATGTATAAATACATCTGATTCACTTTGGTGTACCTCAAAAACTGGTACAAGAGTGTAAAGCAATTATATTTCAATAAAGAGCTAGAAAAAAAAAAGAAGAAGAAGGGGGGCAGGCAAAGTCAGGGCATGTGAGGCCTTGTAGGGCATCATAAAGACTTGTGCTTTCCTCTGCAATGAAATGGAGAATGATTGCTGAGTTTTGAGCAAGTGTCCCATCATTGGACCTACATTTTCAAAGGCATGCTCTGGTTGCTGTGTGGAGAATAGATTATGTAGTAGCAAAGGCAGAAGGAAAAAGATCTCTTAGGTGGTGATTTCCAGAAAGTTTGGTGGCTCAGACCAAAGTAGCAAGTATATCCATGATGAATATTAGTTGAATGCTGGATATATTAAAGTAGAATCAACAGGATTTTATCATAGAGTCAACAAATAGTTTAAATACATAAAGACTAGCCAATATTCCTTAGTAAAGAGCTTCAATTGCCAAAGGATTTATAAATATTTATGGGCAAAGAAATTAAAATAAAACAAAGACCATATCTGCTACATTAACATTATGTCTATTATATTTCTATTTTGTCAAGTATGACTAATTGTTGGACTTCAGCCTTAGAACATTGGCACCCAGCTTGCAGACTCCCAGGATTTTTTAGAAACAGAGTTTGAGACCTACTAAGCTATCCAAATTTAAGGAATGGTGACGCTGACATTGAAACAGCTTTTTCCCAGGTATTATGAGGAGCACCTCACCTGTTAAAAGGAACATCACTGTCTTACTTCAACCTGACATTGGTGTGTGCATCTAGAGCCAGGCAGGTAGAAAAGCTCACAGTACTGAGCCCTAGTTCTGGCTCTGCTTACCAATTGATACCACTTTCTGGTGCTCATTATTTTGATAAAGATATTAGCAAAGCAACAGTAAAAATTAAAGTACTCCATAATCCTCAGCACCCACCATTACCTTCTGAAATATTATTGCATGTTAGCTTTGACTGTTACTTTACAGAAGCACTTACTGAAAGGCAGGGAAGCCAAAAAGAGAAAAAATATTTGCTGCTGGCAGTATAGGGGAGGATGATTATCTCTTTGCAGATTGCACCTTCCCCTTTCCTAAAGCAACAAGGAGCACAGAGATCTGAGTCTCCTTTTTGCTGAACTTGGCAAGAAACTGGTAGATACCTTCTAGAGTATGTAGGGGGCAGAACATATCCCTCCAAAGATCAATACATGAGTGGGATGTGTCTTCTGTTTTCCTTCTTCCTTCTTCCTTTTTTTTTTATTGGAGTATAGTTGCTTTACAATATTGTTAGTTTATAGTGTTTAGCAAAGTGAATCAGCTGTACTTATACATATATGCCTTCTTTTTTTGGATTTCCTTCTCATTTAAGTCACCACAGAGCACTGAGTAGAGTCCCCTGTGCTATATGGTAGGTTCTCATTAGTTATCTATTTATACATAGTATCAATAGTGTATATATGTCAATCCCAATCTCCCAGTTCATCCCACTCCCACCCTTCCCGCCTTGATATCCATATGTTTGTTCTCTACATCTGTGTCTCTATTTCTGCTTTGTAAATAAGATCCTCTATACCAGTTTTTTCAGATTCTACAGATATGTGTTAATATGCGATATTTGTTTTTCTCTTTCTGACTTACTTCATTCTGTATGACAGACCCTAGGTCCATCCGTGTCTCTACAGATGACACAATTTCATTCCTTTTTATGGCCGAGTAATATTCCATTGTATATATGTACCACATCTTCTTTATCCATTCCTCTGTTGATGGATATTTAGGTTGCTTCCGTGTCCTGGCTATTTTAAATAGTGCTGCAATGAACATTGGGGTGCATGTGTCTTTTTGAATTATGGGTTTCTCTGGGTATATGTCTGGTAGTGAGATTGCTGGGTCAATATTTGCAAATGAAGCAACTGACAAAGGATTAATCTCCAAAATATACAAACAGCTCATGCAGCTCAATATCAAAGAAAACAAACAACCCAATCAAAACATAGGCAGAAGACCTAAATAGACATTTGTCCAAAGAAAACCTACAGATAGCCAACAAACACATGAAAAGATGCTCAACATCACTAATTGTTAGAGAAATGCAAATCAAAACTATGGTGAAGCATCACCTCACACTGGGCAGAATGGCCATCATCAAAAAATCTACAAACAATAAATGCTGGAGAGGACTTGGAGAAAAGGGAACCCTCGTGCATTGTTGGTGGGAATGTAAATTGATGCAGCTACTACGGAGGACGGTATGGCGATTCCTTAAAAAACTAACAATAGAACTACCTTCTTCCTTTCTTAGGTCTTTCTTCTCTCTGCTTTCACTGGCCTCTCAGGGATCTAAGCCTGCTCATAGGAAATTAACTGAAATTAGTTATGTACATTTCATTTGCCCTCTGTTGTAGAATACAATCCATTAAGGGGATACACATTAAGTTGTAGAATATCAGACTTTGCCGACCTCCTATCCATCAGCTGGGGACATTGTTTTATTTACTCAGGGGTTATAGGGAACAGGGCATATTTCCTCAGAGTAGAGAGGAAAGATACTGGTATTTGGGGCATGTTCATGCTCCCCAAATCAGCTACATAGCAGCAGCAGCCCCTCTAATTCCATGCTTAATTCCAGGTCATGCTGAGAATGTGAGGTCCCAGTCTTTCTCTTTACAAAATTGTATCACTCTATATACACTCTGCCTCACAGGGCTTTTCTGAAGATAAATGAAATAATGTCATCTGTTCAATACAAGCCTGTCCCCTCACAACTCAATGAAAGATGCTATGTGTTATGACTAAGCTTTCTCTTCAGCTGAATTTAGAAACTGCAGCTTACAGTGCTTCCTATGTTTATTCATGGAGGTATCTCATTTTGCATAGGAAAGTGGAGGCCTGGGCATTTGCATTTCTCCCAGTAGTTCCATTCCCCTGGCCAAGAAACCCATGAAGAAGGGTCTTCACTGGCCCAGAGCCCCTGATAGGATTCCATTCATGCCCGCCACTCACTGACAGAGAAGGCCCCCCACAAGAAGGCTGGGATTTCGTAAAGAGCTCTGCCAGATTCGGAAAGACGCAGCTTTTTGTTCAGCACCATAGGACCCTGTGTGACACTCCACGGCCCAGGCTAGGGGCTGTCACAGCAGCCTTTCACAATTCAAAAAGAAAAGGAAAATAGCCTGCCTTTGAGCATCAGAGATGTGGGAGAGGCAGGAATCAAATCATGAATAAATAAATAAAAACACCAACAGCTGTGATATTTAAAACAGACAATCACTATAACAGCAAATGACAACCCTGCAGCCTGCAGAATCTGCTAATAAACTGTCTGCTGTGACTGTTATTAAAGATAAACTTATGAGCCATGATTATTCAACCATTAAACCTAAGTGGAAATCAAAGGAAAATCTGTGTCAGATGATATATTTGGTGCCGTGTGGCCTAGGAAAATTACTCATCACATTTGAATCCTGATTTCTCTGTCCTCTAAGGATTGGTCCCTTGAAATTTTGGTACCATTTATGCAGAAGCTTTCCTTCTTTTTTCTTTTAATTAT
The DNA here is from genome assembly GCF_030028045.1 of Hippopotamus amphibius kiboko. Lineage (NCBI taxonomy): Eukaryota > Metazoa > Chordata > Mammalia > Artiodactyla > Hippopotamidae > Hippopotamus > Hippopotamus amphibius. Next base: position 189,208,943 of record NC_080187.1, on the reverse strand, counting down.
AATTTTAGTTTACTAAAATGTGGCTTTTTTATTTTTAATGCATTGTTATAAGCACATCTCACCTCATTATCCATGAAGTAACGTGAGTGCCATTCAATTCAGCAAGGGCACAACTACTGGAAGGCGAGAATCTAAGTCCTTCCTCAGATCCACCTGCTGACCACAGCACCTTCAGCCCTGAGGCTGATGTTGCAAAAGTCTGGATTGTGGGTATGCTTCATCGATGTATTAGCTGATTTCACCTAACAAGAATCCAGTTCCGATTCAGAGGTCAGCCGATTCACATTTCACTTGGACCTCAGTCACTGCCATTGCTATTGCAGTCCGTGACACAGTTAATAGGAAGAGTGGCCTATGATGGCAGAAACAACATCCTAGAATAAGATTATAATATGAGCATGCCATTTTGAAGACATAAAAGGATGGTCCAGATTGAAAATAATCTTCAGTTAATGTCCTGTATTATTATTATACACAGGATGCAGCAGAGCATAACAGAGTCAGAGCTATTCAATCTGGTAGGGTTTTCAAGGATTGCCTTTCAAATTTCTGCTCGATTAAAAGTATTTCCTAAGAGCTTTGAATTAATCTCCAATAATCGGGGTAATAGACTTTAATTTAAAAAAAAGAAACAATGCTAACTACTAAATTTGCACAACCTAAAGTACAAAAGTGTGTGACAGGTTAAGGGGATAGTCAATAAAACATCACCTTTTTTTTATATTCTGCATTTTTTGTTTTGTTTTGTTTTTGCCCTTTCCACCTCACCTGCTTTAATGTCTCCATTTGATGCTTTCCTCTTCAGAGTGACTTGCTGTGGTTGAAGGTCCCCCTCCTTTGTGCTCAAATTTCTATAATAAAATGTACCTGTTGGGCACATGTTATATATTCAAAATGTATATATATACATTTTGAAAGAATAAATAAATGGCCTAAGAACTTGGATACAGGCCTGATTGTCAAATTATTCCAGGTTAGGGCATACGTAGGGGAAATAAGCATGGTGTTTATAGTACATATGAAAGTCAAGAGGCCAAGTACCAGCTTCATTCAAATATCATGAGTAGAAAAAAGCCCACATAAAGTCTGGACTGGGGATTCAAAATGTTGGTGCTGGAACCACAGGGTGACACTCAATCCCATAAGTAACATTTACCCTGAATTCATGAACACTTCCAGGAACTGGATGGCATAATTCTCATGCATGGCTGGATGTTAGAAAAAACCTGGAAAGTTTTGTTTGTTTTCTTTTTCAGTCCAAATTTCCAGGTCACTCCCCCAACCAGAAAGATAAAAATACCCAGAAAGAGCATCCACGAATCTGTCTTTATATTTGATGACTACTGAATGGCCAACTTAGCCTCTCCTTGACTTTCATCTATTCTGGGGGCCACTTTGTGAGAGGAATGAAGTTCCTTGAAGTAGCCATTATTTCAGCAAAACCAAGGTTAACCTAAACATTTACCTACTAACATAACTGAAGTAATATGCAGAATGATAGAACTTGATCATATGTTTAATCCCCGAATATCACAAAATGAAAGTGAGGCTGAAATAAACCTCTTTGGATTAGTAGGTAAATGTTACAGCATGATCTAGGAAATAGCCAAGAGCTTTTCTTTTACACACTGGACATTTTTATAATGAAAGTTTGCTTGGGGGAAGTAAAGCCACATGCTGCATCTAAAGAGGCCCTTCTGCTCCCGAGGACCCAGCAGCAATCTGAAATGCTGTTTTCATTTTCCTGATGTGAGAGCAGAATGTGCCTGTTCTTGTGACAGATGTGTTCCTTACAAGTTGTGCAAACTTGAAATTTTTTAAGTAGTTGAAATGATGAGCTCCCTTTTTAAAGAAAACATGAAATGAATTTTTTTTTGTATTACAAAGTATTTAGAATTTTTAAAATAACCCCTGAATCTGTTTGTTTTATCTGGGTTTTATAATGTAGAACTGTAGAACTAGCTTGTTATTACATAGGCTTGGGTATTATGCTAAACTCTGAAACACAAAACCACACATAAAAAAAGTCTGTTGTAACCTAGAAATTATTAGAAAACTGGTTGTACTGAAATTTTGGAGAAAAAGGACACATCTGCTTTATGAAAAAAAAGTTACTAAAAACATAATTTAATAATTGCTCTTACATGCTAAAGTCAACAGTTCTAAATGTGGATACACCATCATTTTGAAAGTGGAAGAGAATATAATGTGTTGTACTTTATGCCAGATTTTCAGAAATGTGTGTGTTCCTTAAAGTGAATCATGCCCTTGGAACTTGTATTTGTATGAAACTTGTATTTTCCAACTTTTATTCATATGAGCCGTTTAATCAAATCCTTCTTCTTAGTGAGACTTTTTAAAAATTGTGTATGGGAAACTAAGCAATGAAGCAAATATCCACTGTTGTTGTTGTCCCCATTTTACAGATAGAGAAAATAGATTCAGTGAAATTGAGTTCTGTCCAAGGTCACACATGGAGTCCGTGACAGAAATGGAAATTCAATTCTCATTTTCTGGCTCCCAACTCATTTTCATCAGACCATGAATATAAAGAAACAGCTTGCAAATGTTAATGAACAATTTTCCTTTGGCTCCATATAAAGTAGAGCCAAAATGTCACTTTGTAGGACCCAGAAAGGAATTCTTGGGCCAAAATAGAATTGCCATCAATTTTCATGCAAAATTTAGAGTATATTTAGACCAAAAATCCACCAATAATGGCATTTTTGTCTGTAGTGGTTTAAGAAAAAGAAAAGAAAAAAAAGTTTCTTAAATCTGTCGTTTGCTTTGAGCTGGTTCATGAGTCAGTTGGTCTTTGGGTGAAAGGAAATGAAAATTTCATCACCTGTGATGACCAACTATTCATATAAAAGGCATCAAAGTAAAGTAGAAATTATAGTATGTATGTGATAAACCCTCATCTTAAAGCTATAAATAAACAAGATGTGTATCAGACTCTCCTCACAGAATACCTTGGGAAGGTGGAGTGGGAAGGTGAGTAGGAAAGCATTGAAGACCTGCACCATAGCCTGGCACCTTACTAGAGGTATGTTGTACAAGGTCAGGGGAGATGCTTATTTTTCACCTCTTAAGTTTCTTTTCATGTGAATGACTCTGACAATGCAATGTGTTAGCATTACAGTCTGATCCTGGTCTTCCTACATCCCCTCATTCACTCCACCCTCACTAGTGAGTTTGGAAGGAGAAACTGACACGTATAGTTGCAGCCTTCCTCTTCTCTTTGTTTTTTGAGTCAGTCTGTGTATAGAGATCATGCACTCCTAATTATGTTTTACAATGGATAAACCTTCATACTGAGAAACCCTGTCCCCTTATTGGAGATGTCTTAAATAATTCTCTGAGAAACAAACTCTGAAACAGAGATTAGCCTTCTAGATTTGAATGAGGTCCTCTTTCCTAGTTTGGAAACAAGGCCAAATTGTTATATCAGTTTCTAAGGCTACCAGACTTATACACAAGAAATTAATCCATCCATGTTCCCATAAACACTTAGAAATTGAATAGTACATTTAATCTGAAACTTTATGAGGGAACTTAGTAAAATGTAAGTATGTGCTCAAACCTGTATGGTAGCCATTAAAACACATTTGTGTCTGTGATGCCAAGACAGTTCAATGGGAAAAGAATAATCTATTCAACAAATGGTGCTGGGAAAACTAGATGTTAACATGTAAAAGTGTGAAGTTGGGCCCCTACCTCATATCACAGACAAAAATTAGGTGAAAATGGATCATAGGTCTAAACATAAAAGCTAAAACTATAAAACTCTCAAAAGAAAATGTGAGTAAATCTTTGTTACCTTAGGTTAGGCAATAGTTTTTTAGATATGATACCAAGTGCACAAGTGATTTTAAAAAGTGGATAAATTCAACTTCATCAAAATGTAAAACTTGTATTTCAAAGGACACTATAGAGAAAGTGAAAATATAATCCACAGAACTGGGGAAAATATTTGCAAATTATATATCTGATAAGGGACTTTTATCCAGGACATATAAAGAACTCGTACAATTCAAAAATAAAAGACAAAGAACAAAGAACCCAATTTTAAAAATAAGCAAGTAATTTGAAGATATTTATTGAAAGAATATACCAATGGCAAAAATAAGCACATGAAAAGATACTCAGCATCATTAGTCACTAGAGAAATGTGAATCAAAACTACAACAAGGCATACTTTAACACACTATCATTGCTAAAATAAAAAGCAACCAACAATTACAAGTTTTGGTACAGATATGAAGACAATCAAACCCTCATATATCATACATTGTTGGTAGGATTATATAATAGTACAGCCACTTTGGAAAACAGTAGAAAATTCCTCAAAATATTAAAGAGTGAACATGACCCAGCATTTCCACTCCTAGTTATATACCCAAGAGAAATAAAACACAGCCACAAAAATGTGTTCATGAATATTCCCAACAGCATCATTCATAATAGGCAAAAAGTGAAAGCAACCCAATGTCCATCAACTGATGAATAGATAAGCAAAATGTGGTATATCCAGTCAATGAAATATTACTTGACCAAAAAAACAAATGAAGTACTGATGAACCTTGAAAACAGTGTGTTAAGTGAAAGAAGGCAGACACAAAAGACCACTGTGATGGTTAATTTTATGTGTCAACTTGACTGGCCTAAGGGATGCCCCAATAGCTGGTAAAACACTTTCTGGGTGTATCCATGGGATGTTTCTGGAAAAGATTAGCATTTAATTCAGTAGACTGAGTGAAGCAATCCACCCTCACCCATGTGGGTGGGCATAATTCAATCCATTAGGGATTCTAATGGAATAAAAAGGTGAAGGAAGGGCGAATTGCCTCTCTTCTTGAGCTGGGACATCCATCTTCTGCCTTTGGGCATTAGTGCTCCCTGTTCTTGGGCCTTCAATCTAACCCAAGCTAATCTGTCAGTTTCTCTATTTAATGTTTAGAACTGTATTACTCAGAATTTCACCCAAACCTATCTCACTCTTTACCACCTTCTTGTCCTTTCACAGTCCCTAAAATGCTGTACTACCTTCTCTCTTTATGGGTTGATTCTACCTATCTTTCAAAGCCCTTATAAAATGTCATCTTCTCTGTGGAGCCATTGCTGATTTTCTCTAAGTAAATATACTTCCCCCCACCCCCTGCTTTACTTTGCAGTTGACTGCTTTGTATTAGTTATCTGTAAGTTTATATTGTCTTCTCTCCTTCTAGGGCCATCACAGTGGCCATCCACTGAGTGAGTGACAGCAGAGACTGTACATCACTCCACTCTATGGCATTTGCAGCATTCAACTTGCCAGTGGTAGGGATTCAGATATTTGTTGATCGGATCGAATTATCTGTCAAGTGCACAGTTTTTCAACCTCATGCATGTGTAGAGATAATACATTACATTATTACTTGACATTTAAAAAATCAGAACTTTAACCTATTAAACTGTCCCATCATGTTGAATGTTCTGACACAGGAACATCATATATATTTATATTTATATATTTATACTGTGATTTTGTCTTAAAATTTAAAAGCAAGATGAAAGATGAAATATGTTTCCTGGTATAGTAACATCCAATTTATTCAGTATCATAATGAAAAAGAATTTTCCAGATGACAAAAACTTACCTTTTCAAGTTCCATAATTTTAAATTAATTTTTATATATTTAGGAATTTTACTAAATCATACTGTATATATTAGTGTATGACAAGAGGACTACATAATTGGAACACTTTGACCTTAAGCTACAGTTTATTGAGGAGTCATCCTCAAAATTATAATGTTATATTAAACAAAGAACCTCAGTTATCACCTTACACCTAAGTTGACTAGCATCTCTGAATTGAAAACTGAGGCAAGTCCAGTAAGCTGCACACCCATGAGCTTTACACATCATTTGCCATGTATTTCCGCTTTATAGAATGTCTTCGCTCTGAGAATAGGGACCGTGCCTTCCATTTCTGTGTCAATTTTATTGTGTTTCCATGTGTTCAGGACACCAGTTATTGCTGACTTTCATTTTGTAAAACAAAATAGATTACCAATTAAAAGGAAAATCCTGCTTTTCAAAAGGTTGAATAAGAGTAGTTTTTTACATCTTTAAATGAAAATCCAGCTGGTTAAATTAAAGCCATAGAAAGAAGCTTAATTGAGGAATACTTTTGGCTCTGAGCCCACTATTTTTTTCATTTGATTGTAAATTGGATACATTTTATTCACTTCAAACTCTTGTCTTTCAGTATTTTATTCCACTGAGACCAGTAAATAAGTGTTAATAGCCATGTTGAACTCAGTTAGACTACTTTCTTCACTTAAATTACCCATTTTGGCTGTATTATTGCCAGGCAGGCTTTTGCTTGTTGACGTTTTTATTGAATGTTTGTGCAAGAAATGTTGATGTCTTTATATATTGTTTTGACCCTTCACTAATCCTCTTTGTCTGTCATTTCTTTCATCTGAAATATCTTCTTTCCCCATGCTTTTATTATCCATCCATCAAAGCATGCCCTTTTCTCTTCTATAAAATAATGCCAACTTGTGTCCTTCAGAAATCTCGCTAGAGGATGTCACCTCTTATTTTTAAGAGTAATATAAGCCACGAGGACCATGAGTTTCTATGATGGCAGAGAGTTTTATCGTCTTTCTTTGCCACAGTGTTGTGCTGTCTTTTGAAGGGAGAGGAGGACAAAATCGGTGACGCGTGGAAATGTTCAAAAGCTGTGAAGGACTTTTAGTTGAAAAAAATGCCTTTTCTGAGGCCTTGTTGATGATTTGTGCTTTGTTGATACAAGATATCTACTAAGTAAAGCAATTTGCAAGTAATGTCAACAATTAAAACCTGATTCTCATGCCCATATTCTTTTCCCTACAATTCCCAATCGCATTTCTACCTAAGTTTATGACCTTGGAGTCACATTCAAAACTTAAGCTTCTTCATGGCTCTTATCTAGTCTTTGTTCATATGAAATATTCACATACTTATATATTTGGGCATGTGCTATGTGGTGAACAATGTGGAGCTACAATGATATGTATGTTGGAGATATATTCAGTAGGCTGAATGAAAAGGGAACACAGCATGAGAATGGGTCAGGGTGGAGACAGGATACTTCTAGACCGGTTGCGCTTGAGTTTTCTTTGGGTATTCAAATGGAGATCACTAAAATGGAGATGGATATACAAATTTTGGTCAGATAAATAGATCTTGATAGACGTATAATAATAACTAACATTTGTTGAGTACACACTTTACTACTATATGATGCTTTTCCTATTTCTGGATAAGAGTTCTAAGCCTATTGGTGGTAACTGACATCGTTGCAATGGATATGGTCACTTAAATAGTGAAAGAAGAGTACTTCAGACAGAAACCTAAGGAATAGCAAATGTACTGATTCGTCCCTATAGTCTTTAGGATTCACCTTCTATTCTGGCAGTTCTTGGGCACCCATGTCTGTATTCTGGCACCAACCATTTTATCAGCTTCTCCTTATCCAACCTGTCTTAAAACAAATCCAGGAACTGAAGCTCCAAGTCTGCCTTCTGAGAACGTGAATGGATTTTAATTTGCACTTTGAACCCCATAAAAACTCTTGGCCATAAGTCTGAAGATTCTACCCATTATTAGATCTTTCTTCCGCCTGCTACTTTCCATTATATACTTTTATCTAGCCACACAAACACAATTAACGTGACATCTGTTTCCAAACCTCATTTCTTTTTCTAAAATGCTTCCACCTACCTTTAGCTCCCTATGCTCCAAAACACCTCCCACCTCTCCTATAAAACATACTCATCTTCTTCAGATAGCCTTTTTATATAAACTCCTACTTAACCCACTTCCATCTCACTCCCGTTATAAATCACCATGATTTCTCAATATGCGTAAGCAATTCTGTACAGATGTTACTAGAAGCAAACATTTATCTGTTTCTCTAATTTTGTTTATAAGTGATCAGAAAATGGGGTATTCTAGTTCATCACAGGTTCAAGTTAATAGAGATATGTAATATATACTGTGCATGAATGGCCCATTGTCTAGTATTAAAATTTAGTAATAGCCTCAAGCCTAAACTATACTGAAAATATTTTAATCTTCCTTTAATGATTCTGAAAGCACTTTAGGATTTTGCAGAGTCTCAAGGTTATCATTACCATCGTCCTGTATATGTAGGGAAGTAATAAAGATTTCCAGTTCATAGATTATCAGATTGATCAGCTTTTACTCATTTCTTTAGGTTTGCCTCACCTCCCGTTATGTTCTAAGATCTTTAAGAGCCAAAATCATACCTTCCATCTATTTTGCATTTCACATAGACTTTACACAAATGGGTGTAAAATTCATATTTGTTATTGTTAGAGATTAGAGTGCACAGGGAGACTTTCATTTTAATGATTATCTATCTTTTCCCTTTGCTATATCCTTCAGGTCTTACCAACTTATTTTTCCATCCCACAACTAGAAGAAAATGCAGTGTCCACTTCACTTTCTGTTACTAACTGACTAGTGACCCATAATCCTTTGACTAAACCTCTATTATATAAAACACTGTAGGAGCAAGCACTTTTCACCAACATGTGGTTCTCCCCTACTTACAGGCACATGGGGGCAGTTGTATTTCCCTGCCATGAAATGAAGCATGGCCATACAACTTATTTGAATAGTGAAATATGGGTGGAAGTGACAATTGTCATTTTCTGATGTGATATTTAACTCTGATGCTCTACTCTCTAGCTCCCTCTTCCTCTGTCATGATTCATCCTGAAATCACCTGTTGATGTGGGATTGTCATAGGATAGAAGTAGCTGGAACAGTGAAGCAACATGTGGAGGCTGGCTGTGTTCTGGAGGCACCCTGCCCCACAGCAGGCAATGCATGAGAAAGAAATAAAAATGTGTGTGCACAGCCACGTAGATTTGAGGGTTGTTGTTTTACTACTACATAACTTAGCATAGCCTGATATAGTACTTACTTTATAAATGTCTTATTATGTATTTCTTTCCTTAAACAGTACATTCCTTAAGGGCAGAGGCCATATCTGAATCATTTATTTACCTTTAATATCTTGCCAAGACAGTTTTTAGTAGGCTGTCAAATACTATTTGTAGAATAAATAAAAAGTAAATAATCTTTATTTCCATAAAAATGTGATAATATTCTTCACTTGACCATTTTTTTTTTTTTTACTCCTATGTTTTAGAATTAGAGTTTGACCTGAAGAATATTCAGTCCTATTACAATTTTGTCAGTCTGAAGTTTCTTCAAGCTGCTAAGTAATCATAAATTGGCCCTGGGTAAGAATTCTCCTCAAACGTAAAGTGTCTCCTCAGTTCCATCTTGGCTTACTTCGGACCACTTTCTTCTTTTTCTGCAGCTATTTTTCTTCTGCTTTTTGTGTGTACTATTGTTTAGGTTATTTCCCTCCAAGACTACTTCCATAGTAGGTCATTTTCTCAGTTATTCTGCCATCTTGATCCTACTAGACTAGCTCAAGGGAAATGCTTCCGACTAACTCTTGTGGAAATAGACTGGGAGTGACAGATGTAACTACTGTGGTGAAGTTACAGATATCCTTGAAGTTTCCAAAGCTCTCATGTCTCCTATTTTATAATTCTTAATTTTCTTGTTAAATGATTCAAGGAAGTTTTCCTGGAATCCTTCTGAAATCTGATACAAGCAGTTTAAAGTATAATCCAAGGTAGAATTTTCCCCCCACACAAGTTCTTTTATTTATTTATTATTTTTCTAATTGAAGTATAGTTGATTTACAATATTGTGTTAGTTTCATATGTACAGTAAAATGATTCAGTTATATATATTCTTTTTCACATTCTTTTCCCTTATAGATTACTACAACCATAAGTTTGTTTTCTATGTCTGTGGGTTTTTTTCAGTTCTGTATATAAGCTCATTTGTATTGGTAATTTTTTTTTGATTTCACATTTTAAGCAATATCATATGATATTTGTCTTTCTTTGTCTATTTCACTTAGAATGATAATCTCTAGGTCCGTCCATGTTACTGCAAATGGCATTATTTCATTCTTTTTAATTTCATACATTTATATGATGGAGTAATATTCCATCATATATATGTGTGTATATATACACATTTTCTTTATCCATTCATCTGTCAATGGAAATTTAGGTTGCTTCCATATCTTGGCTATTGTAAATAGTGCTGCTATGAACATTGTGGTGCATGTATCTTTTCCAATTATGTTTTTCTCCAGATATATATCTAGTAGTGGGATTATAGGATCATGTGGTAGCTCTATTTTTAGTTTTTTAAGGAAACTCCATTCTGTTACCCATAATGGCTGTACCAATTTACATCCCCACCAACAGTGTAAGAGGGTTCCTTTTTCTCCACACCCTCTCCAACATTTATTATCTGTGGACTTTTTGATGATGGCCATTTTGACTGGTATGAAGTGATACCTCATTGTAGCTTTGATTTGCATTTCTCTAATAATTAGCAATGTTGAGCATCTTTTCATGTGTCTTTTGGCCAACTGTATGTCTTCTCTGAAGAAATGTCTATACTTTCTGCCCATTTTTTGATTGAGTCATTTGTTTTTTGATATTGAGCTGTATGACCTGTTTGTATATTTTGGAGATTAATCTCTTGTTGTTCACATCATTTGCAAAAATTTTCTCCCATTCTGTAGGTTGTTTTTTTTGTTTTGTTTATGGTTTCCTTTGCTGTGCAAAAGCTTTTAAGTTTAATTAGATCACATTTGTTTATTTTTGTTTTTATTTCCATTACTCTAGGAGATGGCTTCAAAAAGATATTGCTGCAATTTATGTCAAAGAGTGTTCTGCCTATGTTTTCCTCTAGGAGTTTTTATAGTATCTGGTTTTACGTTTAGGTTTTTAATCCATTTGAGTGTGGTCTTAGAGAATGTTCTGATTTCATTCTTTTACATGCAGCTGTCTAGTTTTTCCAGGACCACTTACTGAAGAGACTATCTTTTCTCCATTGTATATATTCTTGCCTCCTTTGTCATAGATTAATTGACTGTAGATGCATGATTCTATAAGATGCTGATGAAAGAAACTGAAGATGACACAAACAGATGGAACGATATGCAGTGTTCTTGGGTTGGAAAAATCAATATTGTCAAAATGACTAGACTACTCAAAGCAATCTACAGCTTCAGTACAATCTCTATCAAATTACAATGGTATTTTTTACAGAACTAGAAAAAAAATTTTAATTTGTATGGAAACGTAAAAGATCCTGAATAGCCCAAGCAATCTTGAGAAAGAAGAACAGAGCTAGGGGAATCAGGCTCCCTGACTTCAGATATACTACAAAGCTACAGTAATCAAATGGTACTGGTACAGAAACAGAAATATAGATCAATGGAACAGGATAGAAAGCCCAGAAATAAAACCAAGGTAGATTTCAGATAATCCTTACTCATCTCCTACCTAGCTAGGAGCACATAGTATTAGGAAGAAACTGGGCAAATGTCAGTGCATTGGGCTAACACCAACTGATTCAGGTTATCTGACCAATACATCATTCTCTTTCAACTCAAGGCAGAAGCTCTTGACAATTAGGCAGTATTTCAGCACAAGTAGACACAGACAGGTAATTTCATGTACTGGAAATAATATGGGTTTGGGATTCTGACAAACCTGGATTCAGGTTTCAAATCTACCACTTAATTGCTGTGTGAGACAGTGGAAAAATTGCTTACATGAGATAAGAATTTTTCTTTTGAGGAACTGTTTCCTTTACACACACCCACATACACACAAAATGCATGATTTCAGCTGAACATGTACATGTATGTGGTACATCTTTCCATTCATTTCAGTATTTCCATTTTTTCTCAATACAGTTTTATAGTTCTTATTGCACATATTTTATTAAATTTATTCCTAAATATTTTCTATTTTGATGTGATTGTAAATGTTGTTTTAAAATTTCTATTGTTAGACTAAGTATTCCAATCAAAAGGCAGATGTTGTCAGACTAGCTCAAAAAGCAAGATCATTTATATTCTGTCTATAAGGAATACACTTTAAATACAGACACAACAAGTTGAAAATAAAATAAATGTGTCCAGTCAGGATAATAGTATTGAGGTGGCAACATTAATATTTGACAAAATAAGAAAAGGAGAAACTTAATGTTCTTTATGGGAAAAAATGAACATCAATCCTTAACACACATTATAAAAAAAATTATCTAAAAATAGAACTCAATGTGAAACTAAAACTTTAATACTTCTAGAAGGAATTATAGAGGAAAATTTGTGAGTTCAGAGTAGACAGATTATTTAGATAAAACCCCAAGTTTTATGAGCCATAAATTTGATAAATTCAACTTCATCAGAATTAAAAACTTTTGCTTTATAAATATTATAGTTAAGAAATTGAAAGGCAAGCCAAAGAATAGAATATATACATCATACATATATGTGTGTATAGGTTATACATATATAATAAATATATATGTGTATGTGTGTGTGTGTGTGTGTGTGTGTGTGTGTGTATATACCTAGAAACATATATGTGATAATGGAAAAAAAATTAATGGGTAAAAATATTTGAACAGACAATTTGCAAGATATGCAAATGGCCAAGCAGTACAGGAAAATGCTCAGTCTCATTAGTGATAAGGAAATGCAAATTCAAAGCACAATGAAAGACCACCATCAACCTATTAAAATGGATAACACTAAAAAGACAGTAATACGAGTGCTGGTAAAGATATAGAGTAACTAGGGTGCTCATACAATTTTGGTAGGAATGTAAAATATAACAAATCACTTTTTTAAAAAAGTTTGGCAATTTTTTTTAATTTGTATTTTTTTATTTTTTATTTTTTATCTCTTTATTGGAATATAATTGCTTTACACTCTTGTACCATTTTTTGAGGTACACCAAAGTGAATCAGCTGTATTTATACATATATCCCCGTATCCCTCCCACCCTCCCTGTCCTGGCCCTCTAAGGCATCACCCATCATCGAGTAGATCTCCCTTTGTTATACAGCAATTTCCCACTAGCTATCTATTTTACAGTTGGTAGTATATATATGTCTATGCTATTCTCTCACTTTGTCCCAGCTTCAATTTCTTATAAAGCTAAATGTATGCTTACTATATGACCTAGAAAAGTGTACTCCTAGGTGTTTATGAAAGAAAAATGAAAACACAAAAGACAGGTACAAGAATATTCTTAGCAACATTTTTATAATAACCAAAACCTGGAAATTACATAAATGTCAATAAACTGAGAGATGGATAAACAAGTTGTGATATACAGCAGAATAATACTCAAAAGAAGATAACTTCTGATACATAAAACAAGATGAATGAATCCTAAAAAAGAAAGAACAAAATTTCTTGAGTTAAAAAGTGCTGATGCCAAAGAGTAAATACTTTATGATCCATATTTATGAAAGTATAGAAAACACAAAAAGTAATCTATATTTATGTAAAATAGGTATGTGATTGCCTGGGGCTAGGGAACAGGGGAATTGGCAGGGAAAGGACATAAGGGAACTTTCAGGAAATGAAATGTGATGGAAAATATTCTATTTATTGATTTTAGGAGTTGATACATGCTGTACAAATTTGTGAAAACATCAAAATATACAATTAAAATCTATGTATTTTATTATGCACAAAACTATACCTCTATAAAGTTAAACAAATAAATAAAAATACATCTTAGAGATAAATGGATTGAATTATATCTTATATGTACCTGAGAACTGAGGATAAAAATGAAGTAGCTTCTTTCATTATCTCTAGTGATGAACCAGCAAAATATTTTCACCCCAAACTCACAACTTTGGGTCTGCTGGTCCAGAGGGTTTAGTTCCCAAGGGAAGAATGCTTCCAGCAGAAGACACAGCCATGGTTCTATTAAAACTGGAAGTTGATACTGTCACCAGGCCAGTTTGGGCTCCTCATATTGATTCCAATGAATTGACAGGCAAAGAAGGGAGTTATCTTGTCAGCTGGGATGACTGATCTTGACTTCTGAGGGGCAAATGGGCTGCTATTCCACAAAGGGAATATGAATGAGTATTTTTGGAATACAGGCGATACCCAGAGGAGCATCTTAATAATTCCATGTACTAGGATAAAAGTTAATGTAAATCCAATAAAAGTTGGACTTTACTGGCTTACACCATTCTGGAATTAAGTCTTTGGTCATCCCACCAGGCAAGGAACCACTATCAGCTGAGATGCTTGCTGAGAACAAAGGGAATACAGAATGTGTAGTAGAAGATAGTTTTAAATACTATCTTCTATGACTATATGACCAGTGATAGAAACAAGAACTGTAATCTTTATTTAATGTCAGCCTTGTTCTGATATGAACAAATATGTGGATATATTCATCATTTTTTAAAATTTTTTTTCCATTTCCCTTAAGATAGGTTAAAAGTAGTTAGCCCTATATCTCAGCAATTAAATACAAGTATGCTCAGTTAGAAGAGAAATGCATACCCCCCTCCCCCAATAGTATATCTTATTTTGGAAGAATGCTAGTAAAGAAGTTAAGTATGAATAAAAGAGGTGCACATGGATACCAAATTGACGAGGAGTCGACTCTGATGGCTTTGTGCTGTGTCAATGTAGATGAACTAGAATTAAATGCCCCAGAATTTTCTTCCTTGTATCATCCAGGGTCAGGATTGTACACTTACCTTGTGTAAAAATCTTGTGTAAAACTTACACGAGGATTAGCCATTTCCTTACGTAAATAATCTATACAGGATTAGGAAAGCAAATGTGAAGAAGCTGTAATTGTTAGGTTCCCATGGCCCGTGCAGAACTCTAGCCCCCATGGCCACTTATGCACATTTTTATTTATCCACTGGCTCACTTTGTGAGCAGCACCCAAACACGCACCTCCTCCCTCTCTCCCCAGATCTTTTTCCTTAGCATCTCCAAGTCCTGGTGCAGACATACCTGTAACATTGTATTGTAAGACACTAGCTTCTCCCATAGGTCACCAGCATTGTGAGGCTGGAAGTGAACAGAAACTAATGTGGGTTCCAGTTTGCCCTCATGATTTCCTGCTTCTCTTCACTCCCTTCACTTCACATCCGGCTTTCCCTCCTAACTGCCAACCCAGCTGACCTAAAGCTTCCCTCTATCATCGATATACTTTTTTTTAATCTAGGTACCTGCTGTTAACAGTGTAACAATTTTATTAATTTAATTATATAGTAAAAGCACATTTTTACAGCCAGGAAAAAGTTTCACAACTCTCTGATGTCATTTTATTATTTGAGAAGTTAGCATACATTTAATGTGTTGGATAAAAATCTTTGGATAAAAAGTAGTTTAAAAATAGTTAGAAAAGGAGAGTGAATGTGGGAGAAAACTCGATATTCTGCTTTAAGATAGGAGATATAGGACAAGTGATAAGTGTCACTTAGGGAAGAGTGGTCACAAGGCCATGACTATGCTGAAACATCTAGAAATCAAATCATACATGCTATAAAAAATGGTATTGCCTTTGCCATGTTTATATAGCTAATGGTATTTACCATTACATGATTATATGACTATTTGAGAAGAGGCACTCAAGAAATATAATTCAGACCAAAGTCCAAGGGGAAAAATGTTTAATTCGCAGAAACATTACTTTTTTCCTTAAGAACAAAAATTGTGTAATTAAGCATATCTCCATTTCTTTTGCTCTGGCTACTTCAATGCACTGTCACTTTTTAAAAATTAATTTTAGGAACTGTTTTTCTCCCTGTTTTATATTTTCTTGGTCTTTTTATGGCAATGAATTATATTTTTCCAAACTATGATGTAAGCTACCAGAAATATTTATTTTAAAAAATTGAAAAAGAAATTAATACATGAATGAATGAATGAAAAGCAAGCCAATTTAATAGACATTTTCCCAATGAGTATTCCAATATAAATGACTTGAGTTATACCGTTATTAATACTAAATATATATATCTTCCCACTAAATGTATTATTAATAAAGAATCTTAGTCACTTGAGAGCATCTTATTTAATCTATTTCACTTAGAACAAAGTATTCTAAAAGGCATAATAAAATTATTTTTGATAGTAAATATATATTTAACACAACCTTTCCTATGTCAACAATCTATGTTTCTTTCCCATAGAACCATAATAGAATTATTTCAACTAATAGATTATCTTCATGAAGGTCAATTCTAGGCACTGACAATTTATGACATCATAGCCTTAACCTCATTCACAGCAAATTTAATATATTTTAATTTTTAGCTATTCCTCAGCTTTGGTGTATTACATGATATGGTTTAAGACAGTGCCTGAAATTGAGAAAAATGTTACTATGTAGCTTGATCTTATAGTCAGTTCATTTCAATTCACATATCAAGGTGGTTGTCTGTTCCAGTGTGACAATATTCTCATTTTCCACATCAGTGTTACTTTAGCACTTAAGATCTAACCAGAGGCATAGCACAGTCATTCCTGATCCCCCACGTCCTAGTGCTATTAGCATTCATGCTAAATGAATGCCATTTAACTTAATAAGAAGTTCATTTCCCCTGTCCATTTACTGCCCCTTTAAATGCCTATTTTCCTTCCTAAACCTGCTGCATGGCATGTGGGCAACAAGTAAATTGAGGATTTAAAAAGATTTTTACTTCGTATTTCTGGAACTGAATTGCTCTGTATTGGGATTCCAGATGTAGATGGGATCTACGGCTGTGTCACGCTCTTAGGCTTCTTACCTCACATATTAGTAATGTCCATAATGTTCCCAGCAAAATGGCTTATTCATTAATCTAATCATTTGAGTATCAACATTTCAGTCCATTTGTTTTTTAATGAATTATTTGAATTTTTTTTTCTTTTTTAAGCAATGATGATTGGATACCATTGTCATGGCTGAAAGAAAACCATGGTGCCTTATTAATCTCAGGTAGATGTTGTATTTAAGTATTTGAATGCCCTTTTATATTTATATGGTTGACGTTCACAATAAGAAATCACAAATTCTAAGAAATTATGTGACTGTTGATATGGAGCTGCCATTTTCTAAAGTATAACACCCATTCCTTGTATGAATTTTCATTCAAGGCACTGAACTGCAAACCACAAAGAATGAGATATTGGCAAAGGAGATGCTATAGAAAGAGCAACAACAACAAAATCCTGATGTATTCTTTAATCATATAAGTCACTGGTGAACAATAAAGCACCGTGGAGATTGCTTTAGAAATTAGGTCCTGACCTGACTTTTTGAAAAATAGCACAAAGTAAATTGAAAACACAGATGGATACGTGTTTTCAGGAGAGGTTGGGAGAACTGCATTTCAGTATAATGAAGATGAAAGTTGCCTGTTTTATCAAAGACAAACTTAAAATTAATGACACCAATCCTAAAAGGGATGAATTATTCAGTTTTAGAGTACATAGCATATATTCATGTCGTGGGGATATATATAAAGTATGTGTCTCTGCTCACAGAATAAGCTGATTAAGATGAGGAAAATCAAGCCAAGAAAGCATGCAGCTCACTCAGAGTTGCATGTCACTGCCCTGCCAATTTGAGGTCACAAAGAAGCTGTGGTATGTCCATAACAGTTTGCAAACATAGCAATTTTATCCTCTTGGGACCTGCCACACAGTTTGTTATTCTCCCGAGTCTTTGCTTTCCTCTAGCTTCTTCACTTCACCTAGATTTCTTTCCCTGATGCTGGTCCCCCCGCTTTTTGGCCCTTTTTGCCACCTGTCTGACTCCAGATTTATGGATGTTTTCTTCCAGTGCCAGCTTGAGACCGCTGAGCTAGCACAATACATACCCTGGGGCAAGACTCTCTGACCTTTAATCTCAGTTGTTAAGGTTCAGCACTGCTTACCGCAAGGGCCAAATACTGCAGCATTTATTATTATTATTTTGACCATTTTTGTGCTTATTGCTATCTGAAGTTTCAGAAACTAAACTGGAAACAATTCCTGACCACTTGGGTGTTGCCATCACCAGGTGCCAGTAGGAGCCAGGTGGTTCAGTAGCAGAAGCAGAACAGCCTGGTGCTTTCAGCATTTGCATGAACTAGGTTCACAAGGAAAACACAGGTTAAAGAGAGAATAGTTTCAGTCAACAAACAAAAGTTAGACAATTTACAAACCAATAATTTTCTGATGCACACGATGACAATTAAACCTAAAATTTTGAATAATAAGAATCACAAAATTTCCAGGTACACAGAATATTTATAAGGTTTACAGTATTTAAACTTTTCTGGATGATTTGGTGTTGCACAAAGTGTATGGTTTTGTTGTTTTGCTTGGTTGATTTGTTTGTTTTCATTGGAGAGATGGCAAAATAATGACTCTGCCTTAGACTCTGCCACTTAGAGCTGTCTTGATTAAGTTACTTAAACACCCTGAGCTTCAGTTTCCACATCACTGAAGCTGAAATAATATCTACCTTGCAGAGTCTCTTTAAGTATTTAAAATAACATTAATACACTGGAATCACTAGGCACTTAAGAATATATTTACTATTATAAATCTAAAATTGCTACAGCATACCATATATGTAAGCATTCATAAATACAAATTCTTATAATCACTCATTATATATACATATATGTATATATACATATATGTATATATACATACTTTATATGTATATATAGTATATGTTTATATAAATATATTTATAAATAGTATATAAATGTGTGTATATATGTATATATGGTATTAACGAAAGGTTTCAAATATAACAATGGACTTCCCCCCACAAAGCCACAGTCTCTGACATTCTGGCACTTTGCCTTATGTCCTCCTCTCCTCTTGGCTCATAATAAGTTCCTCTATGTTCCTTTTGCTAATGAAGCTGAAAGCCTATCTGGTTCCTCAATTCCTGTGAAGGAAGAGAGGGAAATAGGGAAATCTGCATACTCTTTAATGCATCCTGTGAAGTGTGTGTGTGTGTGTGTGTGTGTGTAGAATAATTATGTTTCTGAATATGTACTGTCCCTTCCAGTTTGTTTTTGTTGAACCTAAAGTGATATTAACTTGGATCAGAAAGAGGTATCTTTTTGCCTAAAACCATCTTGCACCCCTGACTAATCCTCACTTGAAATGCTACTGTCTTGTTCTTTCTAGTGGTTTCAAACTTCATTCTGTCTTTATAGCTTTAGGCAAATTGTGCTGCCCCAGGGACAACTGTGCTCATGTCTGTTCATGCCCCATTGGCTGAATTTCTTTAAGGATATAACCCCATTATAAAATTGGAAAAATCAAGTAAAATTTATCCTTGCTTTCCTTGCACTGATGGATGTGTTTATTTCACACGCCTATTGTTAACTGTTCTTCTCTACATTTTCCATAAGAAGACCCTTGTCCCCTCAATTTCCCTGCCTGTGTTGGAATTTCCTGCTCAACTAACATCACTTCCAAATCTTTTTTAGTTGAATACTTTAATATTTTGAACTCATTTTAGATACTATACTGAATATCAGTATATTTGCAAAGTTTGAAATTACTGCAAATACAAATAGACCTCAATAATAAAGTATTTATGCAAGTTGACTTATTTTCAAAATGGTCTATCTAGGATCGCGTTGGCATTTCTCTGACAAAAAGAGGTGTGTTTCCGTACACAAAAAGTCTCTTAAATCCAGATAGAATGAGAAAAACTAGAAAACCTGACTATATCAAATGAGAATTTCAGCTTCAGGAGTTGAAGCTCCTTGAGAGTGTGTGTGTGTGTTTGTGTGTGTGTGTGTGTGCAGCTCTCATACCCTCATACTCCATAACCCATGACTCTATAACTCTTAACATGACAGAGGTTCCCTCTCCTTCTTCTCCTTCTCCGCAAATACTAAATCAGTCTCAAGCTTTTTAATACAAAAAGACCTCAGAACTTCATGCTTCATCTCCTTTATTCTTTTTAACAACACCATGAGGTGGATTTTATTAGTCTTATTTTAGAGATGTGGAAACAAGGCTCAAAAAGTTAAATGTTACCTCAGGTTATATAATTAATATTTAGCACAGTCAGGATTTGAACTGAGGGCCATCTAGAGCCAAAACCCACACTAATTCCATAAAATACTATAGTATTTCTCCAGGGAATATCGTAGAAAAGTTATTTTCATCTAGAGGAGTCAAAAAATAGGAAAGGCGCTTTAAAGAAGGTATAATATTGACATTCACAAATGGAGAAAAGTACATGAAAAAACAGAGTGGGAGCACGGAAACATCTATGGAAAAGTTTGAGCCATAAATGAAGAAGCGCAAACCATTAAGTTTGGTTATTTTGTCTAATACGAGGGAGGGAAGTAGAAATATATTTGGGAAAAGAGGCTAGGGACAACCTGGAGGCCTTGAATGTTGGGTTGAGGAGTTTGGACTGCATGTGTGGGCTATGGGGAACTAGAAGAGACATTTGAGTAGCGAGATGTATTTCAAGCAAAGGTATGTGGAAGTAGTCACAAGGAAGAGACACAGGGAAGGAGACTTGAGGTAGGGAGACCAGTCATCCAGGAATGACGACTAAGACTTTTAATGGGGCTGAAGCCATGGGGAGAAGGGAGGGAACAGCTGTGATGCTGGGGGAAGGTCAAACATGGACCAGGAGGTTATTCTGAAGGTCTTCTCACCTGTGTTCTCTTCAATAGCTCATGATTTGTGTGTAAGGCCTAGTCAATATACAGCAATTAGAAAAAAATAGAATCTATTAATTTGGATCAGGAAGCATAAAGAAAGTTTGGGCTAAAACTGTGAAGAGATGGCACAATTCTAACTCAAAACCACTGACACTAAAAATAAATATTATTGTCTTGGAAAGATGGAGTGAGAAAATGAAGTTAACAGGTGAATCTACATAATTAATTTGATATATTTTATGTTGAAATTTCATTATTGGAAGAAGAGCATACAGTGGAAAACTTAAAGAGCTATTTAGTGAAATATTTAGAAGGACAAGGAGTCCAATTGCTCTTTGTTAGTTTAGGGGCTGTCCTCCAGCTGGTCACCTCATGTCATTAAAGATAAAATGAAGTGTAAATAAAATTGAAACAACACATATAAAGTAAATACATACAATTTAGATAAAAGAAGATACCATAGTATAAAATAAACATGATGAAATAGCAAGCTAAAAATTCAGACTAGATAAGATACAGTAAAAAGATAAGACAAAAAACCAAAAAGATTAAAGAAGTTTAAAGTAAATAGATAAATATTGACTAAAAGAGTACACTAAGAAGACAATTTTAAATTGAAGAATTCAACTAAAAGAACACCATTTTCCAAAGGGTGGAAAAATTAAGACGTCCTGCAGAACTCAGAGTTAACTCTTGGGGCAAATTGAGCTGTATCAATTTCCAGCAGTCACCCTGCTATGTATCTTCCTTCTGAGGCTGGGCTTCACTCCAGAGGGTCACCAGTGAGTACATTGCCCCAGGCTAATGTACTTGGGTGAGGAAACCCTGAGACATTTGTCCTTTAGGAAGAAGGCTTTCATTTCCAACACCTGGGCTTCTTTACATGTATGACAAATAGTTCAATGGCACAATTCCAGCCAATTTTTCTAGTTAGGTTCTACAAGTTAGCAAAAGTCTCTCCTATGCAAAATAAGGAGATCAATTCAGAATATTCAGCAGCTAATTGAATGTGGGGAAACAAAGGAATGAAAGAAACAAAGAAGGTTCCAGTATTACAAGTTTTCATCCAAGGCTCTAGTAGGCACCCAAAGTCATTTTAAAAAAGCGAGATATATTCCCTTCTTATTTGTGAAGAGCCATTAAGAGAGCAGCTCACAGATAAATTGTGTGGAGACAAATCAGCAAGAACCACTACTAGAGAAACATTTGTCTCCAGTTAATTTGATTATTGGAAAGAATCATACCTTCAATCAATTTTACCAATAAATCTCTTAGAGTCATTGATGAGCCAATGACTCAAAAATTCTGGTTATCAATCTTCCAATAAGGCTGTACCTTTTATATGGGCCAAAGGAAAAACAAGGGCAGTCAATTATACTGTGGCTGGTTGTAGTTACAGCCAAGGATGCGAAGGTGTGCCTTTGGAACAGCCTGCTGAACTTGACTGCTGGCTCTGCCATTTCCTAGCCAGAAAATCTCTGGCAAGATACTTCAACCTCCATGTACCTCAAGTTCTTTATCTGTCAAATGGGGATAATGCTATAGGGTTGTTATGAAGAACAAATGCATTAATCCATGTAAAAAGACAGCTCTGCCTAGCACACAAGATGTGCTCAGCAAATATTTGCTCTTACGAATATTCCAATAGCAATGGCTTGATGTTTGGAAAAGATGATAGACAGAATATCTTGAATTCTTAAAAGAAACTTTGAAATACAGTGCAAAATCTGGGTAACACCTGTAAACCTAGGACACGTTATAAAAAATCTCAATCTTAAAAATTTCTAATACCAACACCTAACCTACCTTAAAGTTTTAACAAAATTTCAGTTAAAGATGAAGTGCACAAAAATAATAAGAGCTAGCACTTATTGCATACTTACTATGAGCCAGACAACGGTTCTAAGCATTTTACATTTATGAGATTATTGACTCTTAATAACAATATTATGAGGTAGGTACTACTATAACCAACCCAGTTTACTGATGAAGTAGAGTGGTTAAGTCACTTGCTAACACAGCTAATTTGTAGAGGAACCAGGATCAAAAATACAGGCATAATGAACCAATGACTCAAAAATTGAGTGGAGCCTGTTTGTTTAAAAACTAAACCCTCTTTAATTCTCTAATTCTAGTCTTCTAATGAAGTAAAATTAAATTTTCTCCTTATCCCAGAAGACCACATTTTTGGGTAGATAGTAGATAGTCTTTCCTATAACCTATTTTCCTTTGGGATTCATTAGTTGAGACTCTGTTTCCATGAGCTTCACTGATGGGACCCTTGGTTTCTTTCCCCCTCATTCTTCCACTCTCTCTCTTCTTGGGCTACATGTCAGTCACGGTTGGAATGAGAGACCTAAGGGAGAGAGAAGGCTCTATCTGGATTAAGATCTACATACCCCAAAAGTGACCGTATTTATTTCAAATCCTGTTCGATTGAAGCTTTTGTTTACATTTGAAATGTATTTATATTTGAAATGTATTTGCATGTGATAGATAGATAGACTTATTACTATTCCCAGAAATCAACACCATTCCATTTAGAATACATATTATGTTTTCAATATTGTTCAAAAACAAATTCTGAGTAGTCAGCCACAGATTGCACTTGAGATTTATTTCTTTCTCTTTTTGACATTTCGAATAGTTGAACCCATTTGCTTTTCAGCCATCCTTACCCCTTCTTGCCATCCCATTCTCTAGGCGTAAAGTTATAAAATAAAACCCTCTGGCACAAAACACAGTGGAGGTAATGGCCTCAGGTTGAGAAAACAGCTACCAGCAAGGTACTTTTAAGAAATGTATAGAAAAACTGGATAAGCAGAGAAAACGCCAATTTGGAATGAGATAAAATGGTGACTACATCACATAGATGGACTATAGCACAGAAATAGCAGCAGAATATTGTAATTACCATCCCACACATTGATTTATGGAGTCAGGGTTCCAGGGGCCCCATAGAACTAGTATCCCAAAGGCATAATGCAGCACTACCTAATCAATTCATGGGTGACCACCCCCCCAGCATCTGTCAATGAAGGTTAGCAGTCATTTTTAATTCACTGTGAAAGAAGAGCTTTTAAGGAAGCCCTTTAATCAAATGTAATTAGTCTGGAAGGTGATGGAGGACCCATTTAGCCATGCCTATGTGAAATAATATAAAGTAACCCTAGGCAGGGTTGACCTTGGGGCATCTTATTTACCAAGTCAAATTTGGTTGATCTTCTGCAAGGCATATGAGCAGTGTCTTTCCTTTACTTACTTAACCTGATCCTGGCCCATAGCAATGACCAAAGAGGCCCCTGTGGTTTGCCGCTCCACACTCTACCTTATGGTTACAAAGAGAAGCACAATTATTCTGACTGACAACAAGTATCATTTTCTTTCTGATTCATTGTTTGTGATAAAAATAAATTTGAAAAATAGAAAAAAACAGCACTCAGCAGAACTACTGTTAATATTTTGATATATGTCCTTCCACTTCTTTTTTCTTGGTCTTTATGTAGACTGAAAATAACTTGAGCTTTCCTTTCCTGTGCTTTCTTATTTTTGAGACTTCCCCTAATTAGAGAGAAATCCACATGACCTCCGTTAGAACTGGGGTTCTTATAGATAGAAGGGAAAGACACAGTGGACTAGCAAACTTTAGTCTGATTGACCTATAAAACATGCAGTTAGAATGAAAGTAGAAGACCTGAGGGGAGCCAGGCATAGAGTTTATGACAAGATGATAGACTGAGGAGAGAATAGGTCTGAGTTACCCACCCCTTGGGAGACTTGGTCACTCAGGAGTAGGGAAGACGTGAGTTGGGACAGGGTGGAATGGTGAGCAGATGACCGGATTGGAGAGACCGTGTACAAGGCAGTCACGTGAGGATCAAGGGACTACTGGGAGGCATCCTGCCCCAGCACCTCTGAGAAGCTAAGCCAATGTCTACAGACCTCCTGAGCCACCAAGTCAGGACCTCTGTGCTGATGAGACCTGTGAGCCAGTTTTGAAACTATTGAGAGCAGGCCTTTCAATCACAGTAGAGAGCAGGCTTTCTAGCCAACAGTGTCTCTGAAAGGAAATGGAAAGCCTGCATTTTTAACCCCCAGACAAGGACAAATTATTTACATTTTCATATTTGGCTGTAGATTTTGTTAGGCTACCTAGATATCTTTGTTGTTCCTGTGAAAAGACTTTTATCTCCTTGGAGTTCCTAAGAAAAGTAAGTCCTAAGGAGTCTCTTTCTAGCTGAGCAATTTTGAAATATATGTATATTCCTTATTTAAACCTAAGATCACTGGATTATGACTTTAATTAACACGAGAAAGATGACTCAGAATTTCACAGCTTTTTGCCACCATAATCATATTGTACCCAAGCATATTATTCTGAGAGCTGCAAAAAAGAATTTGAATATGTTTGACATATAATAACAAACACTGGGCTGGCAGACATATGGGAAGAGATATGTATGGGTGCATATGGAGAGAATCATTGGCATCATTTGTTCAGCTCCAAACCTCTTGGGAACTGTCAGTTCAGTTCTCCTTCAAGCTCAGGCACATCGGTGCTCCATGTGGGAAAAGAAGAGCTTCCTCCATCCTGATCCACGTTGCTGTGGCAATCACGTCCCTCAGCTCCAGTATGTGTCCCTGCAGGATGCCCATGGGAGTGGAGGGGACTGGCTTACTGCTGCTCTGCTGCTTCCCAGAGGGCTGGGCTGGCAGCCGGTTGCTACCTAACCATGAGAGAGCGTGCCTCTGGGGAGGTAAACACACTTATTCTCTAGTTTGAAAAAGCGAGAACCAGATTTTATTTTTCTGATCTGTACTGGTAAATGAATACTACTATTTCTACTTTTTCAGTGATGGAATAATAGCATCAGGTTTTCCGACGTGCCCATACAGAGCGTTAAGAGTCTGAACTCAGAAATTCCCAAAGCCTGGTTTCTCATGCACATGTTGGGGCCTCCTGCCAGTTAGACCCAGGGTCACCATCCTTTATTTCCTTCTTTCACATTCTATTTCTCTTTGTAACCCTTGTATGTGGCAGCTGCTTTATGAATTTTCAGTGACTACATAATGAATCAAAGTGTGGCCCTGGATATGCAGCTGTCTCTCTGAGACGTTTTTCCCCATCAGTAAATGAGGGGTTTGACTAGATAATTTTTAAGTTGCCTTCAAGCTCCCAAATCTCCTAAGGTTATGACAGCAGCATTTTACCTGAATGACCTGGTTTTCTGTCTGAGCTGCTCTTTCCTGGACCAGCTAGGAGGGTACCCTTAAATGGTTCATGAACCCCCAAACCTGAGGCTTCATCCATAATGTTATACATTCAAAGAAAGCATTTGGCAACTGAAGGAGAGGAGCAGTGCAGAACACGGAAGCGTGAGAGCAATCATGACAGTGTGAGCTAGGCCAGAGCGCAGGAGAGCAGCTCTGGTTCACATGAGTGACGTTGCCATGAGGGATTGCTGTGGGTCAGGGTGCTTTCTCAAGTCTCTCTCTGGCTTACACAGAACAGCCGCTTCCTTGGGTACTCATTCTGTTTTCCCAATGTCCAGTTCTTATGACACTGATCTGACTTCTCAATACCAAGAAACAGGGTAGGTTGCTCCAAACGATGGAAAAGCATATTTTATGTTATCTGTTAATTAATCAACATTCTGATTTAAACACTGTGGTAGGCTGAATCATGGCCCCCAAGGATATCCAGGCCCTGATCCCCAGAACCTATGAATGTTAACTTTTATGGAAAAAGTGGCTTGCAGCTGTGACTAAGCTAAGAATAGTGAGATGGGGACATGATCCTTCATTATCCAGGTGGGACCTGAATGTAATTACAAGTGTAGTTACAAGAGGGAAACAGGGAGAGATCTGACACAAAAAAATAAGGCAATATGATGACAGAAGCAAGATACTATGCTACTAGCTTTGAAGACGGAGGAAAGGGGCCATGAGCCAGAGAGGACCATGAATGCCAGCGGCAGCCTCTGGAAGCTGGAAGAGACAAGGCATGGATTATTCCCTGCATCCTCCAGACTTTGACCTTGACTTTGACCCAGTGAAACTGACTTAGGGCTTCTAGAACTTGACTTGGACCCGGTAAAACTCACTTAGGGCTTCTGGAACTATAAGAGAATACATTTGTGTTGTTGTAAGCCACTACATTTGTGGTAATTTGTTACAGTAGCAATAAGAAACTAATATACACCCCCTTGTAAGGTTAGTACTAATGGTCCCTGGTCTTAGAGTCTAATTGCTTTTAGCTAGCCTGAAAAAATAAGAACCAAGAATCTAGTTTCTGGATATGCAGACCATGGACCACACGTAGCAAAAACCTTCTAAGAAACCCTGCTCCCCTCAGGTAGTGCCTTCCACGTTGATTCCCACCCCCATTCAGACTGCAGTAGGATGTGGTTTGGGTTTCCCCACTATGGGACGTCTGAACAAGATATTGGTTGGTTGATTTTGCATATAACTATAAACAGTCTAATAGGGCTTAACAAAAATAACCAAAAGAAAGTAGCAACTTTACATATTGGTAAGAGATATACCTACTCTTATTCAAATGCCGCTGCTCTCCCTCACTCCCTCATTACCGATGCCCCAATGCCCTTATTAATCTTCTATAGGCATCAGTGCCACCCAGCCCTGCCTGGACTGGCTGCTAGACTGGTATTTCTCAAACTTTAATATGTGTAATATGCATAGGAATCACCTGGGGGTCTTGTTAAAATGCAAATTCTGATTCAGTATCTCTGAGGTGGGACCCAAAGTTTGAAATACTAATAAGCTCCCAAGTGATGCCAGTGTTGCTGGTCTGTAGACCACACTTTAAGTAGCAAGGTGCTAAACCATATTCTGGAAGTTTGGGCCTAAGGTAGATTCAAACTGGCACCACCAATAACAAAATCTTTTGGAATTTTCAAAGATTTGCAGAAGTTACTTTGAAATACCTTCTTCTCTAGATGTGGTGCTCTATCTCACCCTCCCTGTATGCCTGCACTTCCTGTAAGCCTCCATCTGCACAGCACCCCTTGGTCCTGTCATAGCCTTCTAAAAAGTCTTTCCTTATGGCCTAGGCACTGACCTTGCAGGGATCTCTTATGCTCTTCCTAAAAGTCAGGACTTCGCCAGCTCCCTGGAATCTTAGCTAAAATGTTCTGCTCTATCCTGTTCACATGCATCCCTAAGTTAAGACTTGCTCAGCCCTTAGATAAAGCATGTTTCTCTTGATTTGGGTTTAATGTCTAGGCCTCGACTCATTAGGGTCACGGCTCTCACCAGCAGTCACAGGTCCCCCATCACCCCACAAGCTGGCTTACCTTTCCAAGCTCCCAGCAATATCTCAGAGCCTCTTTTCATCTCTTCCTGTTTTAAAATTGCTACTCCCTGTTGCATCCCTTGTTGATTCCAGTTTCTGGTCTGAGTAATACTCTGGCTTTAGTTAATTTAAGGAGCACAGACAACTGGCATACCCTATGCTTCATGAAGGAACAAATATTCCTCCTCCACCTGCTGCAGGTTCTTCCACTCAGCCTGCTTCCTCTGGCCTCTGTCAGAGGGCTTCTAAGCTCTCTGCTGCCCTCTCCTGGCCTGCTGTAGCACTGTGCTCACATCTGTTGAGCACCAAAAATAATTCGACATTGTCACACACAGACCCTGAATGCTCTAAGAGCCCTAGGAAGTGGATCAAACTAGTAAGATGAACTGGGCATCTACTACCTTTATCGGTATTTTTAAATGTAAATATTTCAACAGAGATATGGAAAGAGAACATCCCTAACAGTCATTGCTAACAGAATGAAAATCAAAAGAACAAGAAGCATAGAGAAGGGAAACTTTGGAGCATATCCAAAGAAGAAAGAGAACCCCAGTCTGGCTATACCAGTGGCTGCCAGTCCTAGCTGGAAGAATATCAAGACGTATTGTTCTCCGGGTGCCCCTGCAATCCAACTAAATAAGAACCTCTGAAGGTGGTACTGATTGCTTCCACTGCCTTCCCTGGTGATTCCAATGAATATTAAAAGCACCTCAGTTAGACTATAAAGTGTAAGAGGGTTGGGGACTAAAACCAGGGTCCTATTGTGGAAAATATTAAATGTAATATTTGTAGAGAATTTTTGAATCTCTCTTAAGGAGCTGTGCCCAGCAGCTCCTTAAACGTACATAGACGTATATACCTTCAGTTTACAGACTAGTTCCTGAAACTTCCAAGTGGACCTGGTCCTCAGACCTGACCCCATATCTCTGTACTTGCTGAACCTTCCACCTCATTATGTGACCCACAGGGAGGATAAGTGGCTCCTCCCTCTAGGTGCTGCCCCTCCATCCCAGCAGTGAACAACTCAGGGAAGCCCCTCCAGCTTCATGCTGCCCAAGTAGCACGCCCCTCCCCCCCCCCCTGCTCTGTGGGCAGACCCAGATGATGAAGGGTTGGGGTGAAGGAAACAAGTGGAGTTAAAGTAACAAGAAACACAATAGGGCTCTGTGATACTGTTGTCACCACTAATGTTGCCCCCATAATGTTCTGATTCCATGAAAGCGATTATATCTCACCTTAGCCATGATCTTTCCCATCCTTCCTTTCTATCCTACTCAGTATAATCATCACCTTTTCCCAAAAGACTTTCTTGACCACCCCACCTCTCACTCAAATTCCCCTACTGCTGCTGTTGTGTACCATTATTTTGTATTTAACATGGTACAGTTTTCTTTTCTTCAAGATGCATATGTTCCCTATCTTACTTACCTTTTTGTATGTTTAGCTGTTCTATTGCAAGGTTATCTCACCCTCTTTACACTTCTGGATTACCCTGGGAATGCATAGCAGGCTGTCTTGTACGTAGTGGGTGTTCAGTTAGAATTTGCTGATTGGATTTCCTCTAGGCATGACTGGC
Source organism: Hippopotamus amphibius kiboko (assembly GCF_030028045.1). Classification (NCBI taxonomy): domain Eukaryota; kingdom Metazoa; phylum Chordata; class Mammalia; order Artiodactyla; family Hippopotamidae; genus Hippopotamus; species Hippopotamus amphibius. Next base: position 189,179,422 of record NC_080187.1, on the reverse strand, counting down.
TCAGTTCATAGACATAAGATCTAAACCCTGCTAAGCCCCATTCTAAAGAACTTGATATCCCCCCCCCCCCCCCCCCCCCCGATTCTCCAGGGCTTATTCAGTCTCCCTTTACTCTTAGAAGCCAGACTCCATGTTTCTTACCTCCTTCGGCACACACAATCATTTCAATTATCTAACCAACCTCAATCTGCCTTTTCTCCTTCCCTGTGTTTACTCTGCTTAGCTAGAAGATCACTGGCAAATTCAAATTTGCATTTTTAATCAGGCATTGCATCAGCCTTTTACTCTGTTATTCTGAGTTCCTCTTACATTTAAGCTACTACTTGGTGTATGGGTGACAGCGTAAATGTAAACAAGAAAGTAATTTGCCTTTCTACATCTTTAAAAATAAAAACCCTAAGCCTTAGATAATCTTATATGAAGCAATATTGCTTTTTCTTCTTTACATGGAAATGTTGCCACTTATTTTTAGGGTGAAAACAAAGGCTCTCGTAAGGCAAAACCCTCCTCATTCTAAGTCTCTTCTAGGAACAAACATCATTTGAATTCGGTTAGAGCGTTTGCCCAAGGTATGCTTCCGGAGGGAAGGGAAGCTGTGCACTTCGTTTGCTCTGTTCCACTCAGCTCTGCAATGCTCCTCCCCTGTAATTCTTGTCCATCACAGTATGTCCTTGATCCTGGAATAAAGTGTCTACTTTCTCCCTAAATCTGATCCTGGCTAAGCTGCCCAACTCCGGGAAGACCTGAGCTCTGCAATGGTTGCATGGAGCTGATATAGCTTCCAGCTTCCTGTTACAATCTTACTCCCTGTGCATTAAGGTTCCCACATCTCAGGCGTCTGGCTTCCACTATCATCCAAGTAAACCTCACAACCAAGTGAACAACCTTAACCATTCCCTGAGTTAGGCTCTTTGTTGCCCTCTTCTGATCTTCCTTGACACTGACACACCATCCCAGGAACGCTGGAAGTAAGCCTTCATCTCTCCCCTCTCTCTGCTTTCCCACTCCCAAGTCTGACAGCCTCTGAATGATCTTACAGTGAACCTGAGAATTTGATCATCTGCAATAGAATACAAATTATCTCTGCTCTTCAAATTAACAGAAAATGTAAAGCGGCCCCCAACCATAAACATAAAGGCATTGGGATCCCCAACTGTGGGAAGCGGATAAAGGTCTGCAGGAAATGCCTCTGCAGGGGAGCTGAGAGAGGAGGTGAATTCTTAAGGCATAGGCTCCACCAGCTCTGCCAGTAACTCGTATCGTTTCCTTATGGCAGGTTACTTAGACACATGCTCCAGTTTTCACATCCACCAAATAAGCATAATTATACCTCTGGACTATTTTAATAAGCAAATAACAAAAATAATTAGCTCTCATATTGCACCAGACACTGTGCTGAATGTTACATATATTTCACCTTTTAATCCTCATAATACTCACAGGAGGTAGACACTACCCCAGCCCAATTATACAGATGGAGAAATTGACATGATGGCGATGGAGGCATTTTTTAAAATATTGCAGTGTGCTGTACTTGACTGAGGTATTGACTTAGAACAACAGAAACCGAAGCCAGGAACAATAACCACGTAGTGAATATGTTACAGGAAACATAAAAAGAATACAGCAAACTGAGCCAGGACTGGGGCCAGAAGGTCCTGAGGGGTGTGGAGAGGAACGTGCTAGACAGTTGGGGTAAACTGAAGCTCAGGAGAGGAAGCTGTGGGAGTCATGCAGGGAAGGGCACGATGTAGCACTGAGGACACAGATGTAGGCTCAGGCTTCCTATATCTCGGTCTTATTTTGGCCAGTTATGAGTTACCTCAGGCACTTAACCTTTATAAAATGAAGATAATAACAAAACCTACCTCAATAAATTATTATAAGTAAAACACTTTAGCAGAATGCCTGGTATACAGTCAGTGCTCAATATGTGTTAGCTATATTAATGGTTTAACCACTTGTGAATCTACACAGGTTCTGTCTCAGCAGGGAAGATCAAATGTCACAGCACCAGCAAATCATTTAACGTGTAAATAACACTGGGATGTAGGGTTATGACATTTTTAAGAAACCAAAAGAATAGCAGTTAGAGAGAAACACAGGTCAGAGTTCCGGGAATGTAGGATGACATATTCTTAGACACTCACAGGTGGCCCCAAGGGTGACCTTGGACTAAAGTCCAGAGAAAAGAAAAGGGGAAAACAGCAGTTTCCTTTCTGTCTTTTTCCTACACACACTCACACACACACACACACAATGACATAGATTTTCTCCTTCTACAATTGCACAGATTTGCCTCCCACCTCCTCCCTTGGGCTCTCGCCTTTGACTCTACCCCAGAACATGCCTAAGGTACCAAATAGCTAGGAAACAACAGGCAAGGCCACCTTACGGGTGGACACGAGAGTTAATCAGCAGTGGTAACAGTGCGGAGCGCTGGATGGGAACCATCTGTCTAGCAGGTGGGGTTTAATGGGACTAATTCCTTAAGCAAAACTGAGCATGCATCTGATGGCCCGGAGCTGGCTAGCTCCCCCTGCTTTTTACTTCAGAACAGAGACAGAGACTATAATGATTTGAAGATTAACTTTGGTTATTTTTGTTACTCCCTAGCTGTTTTTCTGCAGTGTTTCGCAATAAAATCCTTAAAAAGAAAAGGAACAGTATGTTTATTTCAAACATAAAGGAAGAGCGAGGAAAGTGGTACATATTTAAATCTACTTTATGCACTGTCTGCTCTGAAACGGAATTCCTTAGAAAACATCAGCATCACAAACCAAGGAGTGGTGGTGGCCCAGTCTGAGGATCTACCTTATCCAAGTAAGAAAGTGAAGGTGGGTAAAAGGACAAGGGAGAAAGTTCCCTGGATTTGAACAGGGAAGATGGAGTTAGCCAAACTTTCTCTGGCCATCACTCAAACCATACACCAGATTGGGCTGTCTCTATTTTTCCTGCCTACTTTTTTTTTAACTTCCAGATGGACAGGCACTAAAGTCTTGAGGAAATCATTTCTCTTCACTCCGTATCTCTACTGGCTGAAGCTGTACAGACAGCTTGAAATTTGCATCTCTATCGCTCTTCTCTGATGCCTTCAAAAGCTCTTGGAATCATTGCCTCTAGCTGACTTCCTACACTTCAGTTGGAACTTCATTTTAGAAAAGACCATCACTCCTCATGAACATCAGACTTTGTTCTTTCTGTGTGTATGCTTTTTTTACCTTCCCTGGCTGAACAACCTGTAGTTGACAAAAAAGACTTCATTTTCCCTCCAGCTAAGTTAAATCATTAGGAGCAACTTCAAATTTAGAAAATCTGATCCCTTACAATTTTTAAAATGATTTATTTTTCTGAGCATTCTGAGTACAATCATTTTTTAAAGTCACTCAAGTTACATTAATTCAAAACTTTTTCCTCTGGTTTTGTAGTTCTTAAACTATGTTGGACTAAACGTATACCTCCAGGAATAGGAAAGTCTTAAATATTAAGAGCCATTTACTATTTCATATAAGGGGAGAGCCCTGAGCCAGATCTTTGCCTCTCTGACTTTCCTCCCAGGGACTCAGAGGCTGCCTTTATTCTTGCTATGAACTGAAACCGAGTCCCATCTGTGAACCAAACTAGGCTAGAGTTGGGATTACCTATAAGAAGAGCACAGGGTTTGGGAGCTCCTGAGGGTGAATTATCCTGGTGGGTTAGAGACTGAGGACCATTTGTAGACCCAGGAGAGTCTCTGAGGGAGTGAGAAGAGAGTCCCACACAGAGGTTTGGAAGGGTGCCTTTCATGTTGATGAGTCCATTAGGATTCAACCATTTTGACATAGGAATGTTGTGAAGCAAGATTTTTAAAAATACAAATGATTAAACATTCAGTTGTTTTTAAACAGATGTTATCATTCATTCTTCATCCTATTGTTAAAACATATACTGAGGCGCATTAAAATTTTCAAGAGTGTATTTGAGTATACATCAGTTCAAATGGGGCAGCACCAAACCAAAAATGGTTAGGAGTGCTCCACTAACAGGAACTGGGGGGTAGATTTTAATAGAGAATATGTGGAAGCAAAGCAAGGAAACCATTTGATTGGCTATAGCCTACACAGTTGCCTTAGCTGGGAAAGCCCGGTTGGCTCTTTGTGATTGGTTGCTCTTCAGTGCGCTGATTCTGAGGTAGGTTTTAGTTTGCTTAGGCAGGCTACTAAAGCATTAGCGCCACCTTAGCCCAATGGCCTCCTTCTTTAATTACTTAAACACTATTTAAAGATGATGTGAAGTTCAAGGATGCTTGTTATGACTATTTTTCAGTAATAAGAAAAAAGTATCGTTTTAAAATGGTGGCCTGGAAATGGTTCTATTAAAATGCCTTGTTTCACTCTTGGAATTACAGAAGAGGGACCAAGCCTGTGTGCAAATAGATCAAACAAGTGATGATGGGGAAGGAGAAAAGACTAAGTGGCTTAGGGTAGGTCAGTTCCTCTGCACGCGCCTTTGCTAAGTCATCTGACAGAGAAGAATGTTTCCACTTCTCCTTTAAGTTTCATGCTGCTCTGTTTCTTGGTTCTTGTCCTACAGCTTTGACCATTTCTTCTCAATCTTCTTTAATGGTTCCTCATCTTTTCCTCAGAATAAAAACATTGATGTCCCCAGGGTGGCATTCTCATGTTGCTTCTTTCTCACTCTGTAGACTTCCAAAGAGAATCTTAAGTACCTCAATGATTGTTCTAGCACTACATACAAAATTTCCAATTCCACATCTCTCATTTGATTTTCTATCCAGACTCATATTTCTAATTCCTAGGAGATGTCTCCACCTGAATCATTTAAAAGAATTCTAACTCAAAGTGTCAAACTGAAATTATTATTCTCCATTAACATGCTTCTTCTTTTATGTCATCAGTGTTTGCTAAAGGTTCCCCAAAGCATGTGGCTTCTTGACCTTTCCTTCTCTAGAATCTAACTGTTCCTCTCTATCCCTACTTCTATGTTGAAAGTTGTTATTTTCATTATCTCTCACCTGAATTATTTCAGTAACCACCTCACTGAATCCCATGTTATCAAATAAATGTTTCCTTTAAAAAAAACAACTCTTGGTTTTACTCTGTTACAAGAGTAATAAAAGTAAATTATTGACATTTTAGAAAACAAAGATGAATTTTTTTAAGCTCTTTATTGGAATATAATTGCTTTACACTCTTGTACCAGCTTTTAAGGTACACCAAAGTGAATCAGCTGTATTTATACATACATCCCCATATCCCCTCCCTCCCGTGACTCCCTCTCACCATCCCTGGCCCTCTAAGGCATCACCCATCATCGAGTTGATCTCCCTGTGTTATACAAAGAAAACAAATATTAAAATTGACAAAGAAAAAACCACTTAAAATTTCAGCACACAGAAACAACAAATAGGTATTTCAATGTTCATATAGAAAGAGATTTATACAGTACAAGCTAGTGCTTTAGGTTGGAGTCCCCCGGAAGGCGATTCTGAGTGAAAGATTTGAGTAAGAGTATTTCATTTGAGAGGTGATTCCAGAAAGTATCAGGATGAGACTACGATTGTGAGCCAGAGAAATAAAGACAGCTGAAAGGGGTGTGTTAAGTAGCAGTTTCAGCCATGGGCACAGGAGCTCCCTTGCTCTGGAGGTATCCAGGAGACCATACAGAACACATTTGAGTTACTCACCCAAGGGACAAGAAAGCTGGAGTATTTAACCGCCAACTCCTGTCTTCATCTTTGGCTGAGGGCTGCTCCTGGGAGGTTAATTCCCTGGGCCAATCACACTCCTGTAGTCCGACAAGGTTCTAGGACTGAGAGTTGCAGGGACTTTCATAAGAAGTCTTTGGCAGGTAGAGAACAGGGATGGCAGTGAGGAAAGGGCGGGACGTGAACAGCATCTGCTTGGTATCACTCTGCTTCAAATCCTTCTGCAGGTTTCCACTAACTTTTCAGATCAATCCAAGTTCCTTCTCTTAGCTTACAAAGTCTGTCCTCTGTCTATCTTTAGACGATAATCTTCCATCTCCGAATCCCAGACAACGATACACACTACGTCATGCTCTCCCACGCCTCCGCTCACTTGCGTGGGTTACGCTTCCTCGTGAGCCCTGATGAACATATCTTCTCCTTCAAGAACTGAGTTCATGAGATCCCTCTTCCCTGGTCCTTTTCCAGCAGCGAGGCACCTCTGTTTGCTCCTGCTGCACATTAGTACACTTCATTGTGACATTCTTCTTTTGTATTTTCCAAAAAAAAATATATATATATACATATGTATAATTATAAAATTGATACTTCTTAAATTTAAACAGAAAAAATGAACCAAAAAGGACATTGAAACTCCACCTAAAGAGGTAGACAGTTTTAATATTTTGGCAAACATCTTAAAAATTGTTTCCTTCTTCACAAACATACATAATCACATAATTGCATGTAAATAGATCATCCTCTATTATTTTTATAACCTGCTTTTTTTTTTAACTCAACAATATGTCATACCCATCTTTCTAAGCCAGTAAATGTAGATCCTTACCTTAATGTGTAATGGTTGGATGTGTTTGATTGTAAATATGTACTCTAATTTATTAATCCAGCCTCTATTTGTGGGCCCTTGAAGCTGTTTCCAGTAGTTTGCTATTATAAGCAACCTTGTGATGGCTTGACTTCATAGGGCAATTGCTTATTATTTGACTGTCTCCCCCAGTTGGCCCATGGCTTCTCCAGGACATTGCCTTTGCTCACGCTTCTTTCTTCTGAGGGGAAGCTCTTTCTTATTTTCTTAGTAGTTTTTATGTCTTTTTAAAATCTTTTCCTACAAGATAAAAGTAGCATTCACAACCCATGAAAGCATACCCTTCATCTTGGATTGCCCAATAAAACCAAGGAAAGCTTCCCAATAGTTCAGGGCAGTGAGTTTTAAAATTTTTGACCATGACCCACATTAAGTAATTCATTTTTTAAAATCATGAATCACAACATACTTTTATATAACCAAAAGTTCACTAAATAATACTTTTACAGTATGTAACATATTCTGACATTTTCTGGTCTGTTTCATTTTAGATGTATATTTAAATGAATACGCTATTATATTTATTTCTTTAGACCTAGATGTAGCCCACTAATTGATTTCATGAGTCACTAACAGCTTGTGACCCACAGTGTGTAAAACACACGTATAGGGTACAGGAGGACTGCTGAGGTGTGCTAGTCCTGCTGCCAGGTGTTTTTTTTTTTTTTTTTTTTTGGCTTTCCAACTTTGCTGAAAGCAAACAACTCTGATTCCAATGCCTCAGGTAGGCAAAGCTTCCTTCCACGTCAGGGTTCCAGTGCCTCAGGTAGGCAAAGCTTCCCTCCGTCCAGGTAGGCATTGCTCAGGCCCACTTTTCCTTCATTATTGAAAATCCATCTCACCTCCCTTCCACCCCTAGCTCATCCTCTATCAATTCCTCTTTATAAGGACCCAGGGGTCTCCATGGGTTGCCTCCTTCCCCTACCAACTATGTGAACCTCTGGTGAGACTCTCGCTCCTTCTAGTCAGCAACCTTCCTAATCTCCTTTCTCACCTTAACATACTCATCAGAACTTACTTTCCGGGAGGGGCATTTGAAAAAGTGGTAACGGTGACAATCATGTTTCCTTTTTGGCTCTTTCCTTTAGCTTTCTTTTTGAATGATAGCCCTTGGAGGTGGGGTTTACAGATGAATGTATCATTTTTGGTGTTCTTCCATTAGATAACAGCATCAATGATCTGATATCTCACATACCCCTTTCATACCTTGGATACCTGTAGGTCCTCAAAAAAGAGCCAAGATTCAGATCTTGGGTGACAGCAAAAGCAGTGAAACTTTGAGAGAAAAAATATTATCCATTTTAGGAGCTTTAAAAAATTTTTTCAATTATGTTTGTATTTTGCTGACTTATGCATCTTGTTTTTTTCCAGGTTTAATCAGGTACATAGCTGATAAGTATGTACAAATCAATCTTTTAGTGTAATCAATTGATAACTGAGTGTCTGCTTTGCTTCTAGTAGTTACAAGGCATAATTTGAGGTTCTGAGGCATATGAACAAATAACGACCGTGTTCCTGGCCCTCAAGAGAAAATGATTCTGTGGGAAAGATAGGGTACAGGTATGTGAAAACAAAATGTGCAGCAGTTAAAGCTAAAGGCAAATTAAGTAATTTAGAAAATCATTTTGCCAGGAGTTCAAAAGCAACTATTATATATGAGGGCTCTATCTGGGGAGGTAAAATTTAAGATAGGTCTGAAAGATGAGTAGCATTTAGTCGATGGCCTGGAGAATATAGCCTGGACAACTAAGCATAGGCAAAATAGCAAAGAGGATACTTGGTGGGGCTTGGGGGAGCAGTGAGTAAATCCTTCAGGCAGCAGCAAGGTTCCAGAACTACCCCGAAAGTCAAGTTGGGGGCTGGGCCAAAGCAATCTGTTCAAGGCCTAATATCGCCGCATACTTAGGTTGTAAAGACATAAATAAATCCTTTGAATTTGCAGTTTGTCATCTCGTCTCCCATTTTTGATGAGTTTTTCGAATGCTGTCTCTGGGCATATATTTCCAAAAGCTCTCCAGACAGCAATTCATGTTTAGTTGGCTCAACGTGGAGCATTCTGTGGAATGTACAGCTAATGAGCGATGGGAGAGCAAATGTGAAAAGTGATTGACTGGTAGTCATGTACAGGTTCACTGATACTGCTCTGGGACCTGGGGGCGCTGTTGTTTTTAAATCCTTCAGCTTTTTCTTGATGAATTGCTACACTATGTATAATATGCAGCCAATAGTCTAATTGTAAGAATGTTTATCTCTCGCATATGGAAGACAGCATAGTGTAAAGGAAAGCTCATCAACTTGGGAATGGAACAGACCTGGATTTTGCAGTTAACTCCCTGGGCAACCTTGGGCACGTCACACACTCCTCCTGAGCCAAAGAATCTCGTCTATAAAGTGTGGGTAATGCTCTCCATCTCACAGTGCCTGCGAGGAGCACTTCGAGGGAAATATATAGAGAAACATTTTGTAAACTCTAAGTCACTGTGTAAGTATAGGGTATGATAGTTTCTGCCTCGTCACCAGGCTAGTTTGTTCAACTACTAATTGGCGATGGGAGAGAAATTCATCATTGACATTATTTCCTCAAACTCTAGAGCAGTGAATCTGAACTTTATTTGGTTATCGATATAAGTGAAAACACTAAGAAGGAAAACAATGATAATGGAATCTATTGCTTGTTAGTGCTCACTGTATGAAAGGCGTTGTTATGAAGGTTTCACGTGTGTTATATCATTAATCCTCACAACTCCATGAGGTAGGTACTGCTACCGTCCCCTTTACAGATGAGAAAAATCAGGCTCAGAAAAGTTGGGTAATTTGTCCAGTAAGAAGAGCTGGGATTCCAACCCAGGCAGTCTGATTCTAAAGTCCGTGTTCTAAATCATACTCTCTTCCCTAAGTAAACACAGAAACTCAAATTTCATAGTTTCTCTAAAGGTCTGTCAATTGAAATTTCAAACTCCCACTTTGGAGGAAAACAATAGTCCGCATTTAACATTCTGTAGAATGTATGACTCATTTATACATGTTTTCTAACACTGTAGCTATATTTCAAGAGACGCACATACAGAGACCCAAAGTGGAATTTCCTATGCCTCATTTTTATGCACTCTCCTTTTCCCCTAATTCTATGTGACCTGTGACCGGCTGTGGTTGAAAATGTTAAGGCTGAGATCAGCGTGCTTCATTCGCGCTCTCCCACCAGCCCGTGAAGCTTCCCTTCCATCACCCTGGCCAGGTTGCTCCTTGTTGAGAACAGCATGATCCTTCAGAATGTACTGCTGCTCTGTTCTTAAAAGTGAATATGGTTTGGTGAATGTCGTCCAACTTCAGAAAGCAAAGAGCCTCCTCCAGAGCTGGCAGCTCAGAGCTCTTAGAAAGGAAATTTAAACCGCTTCCCTAACCCACAGGGAAACCTGCTGCTGAAAGAGCTATACATGGAGTAAATGTAAAGCGTTGCTCAAAACGGCCATCATAGACAACAGTTTTCAGCTGGTGAGCACTCCTTCCCAGAATGTTCACTCCATGAAGAGGAGCTTTAGAAGGCATATCTGCAGAAACACAACTGCATGCCCAAGGTCAGTGCCCTGGAGGACGCATGAGGCTGCTGGAAGGTGCCAGAGGGGTCCTAGCCAGAGTAGGGATTCTGAGATCTTAACTTTCCTTTCAGAAGTTTTTGGGTTGCATCTGGCTCGTTCTTATATAGATTTTATGGATGCAAAGAGGGAGGCTTTCATCAGCACACAACTCAATACTTCTCTTTCTATTCCCCATAAAGCTGTTATGGAAGAAATTCCACACTCCACAGAGTGTCAGCTTTTTACCTTGACAACATCTCCCCAGGTAATGTTAAAATTATGTCATTTATAAAATCGAATGACATTTGTGTTAAACATTCCTTCCTGTTCTCACATTTTTTTCTATGAAAAATAGAGTACATTTGATTGTTTGGGGGAAGGGATATGTTAAATCTGGCCTTGAGCAATGAAAGTATGTGAGGAAGGTGAGGGAGAGACGGTAGCTGTACTCAGCAAGCCTGAAGGTGGGGAAATCGACCATCATCCTCATCATCATCTTTTCAACATCTGTGTGCATTATATCATTTCATCCTCACTGTAACTTTATTAAATGGCCACTCTCAGTGTCTCATCCTGAGAAGACTGAATCACAGAGTCTAAATATCTTGTCCAGAGTCACATCGCTAGTTTTCAAGAGTGTGAACCCAGATATTCTGGTTCCACAGTTACTACTACGCTCTACTCTTAAGATCAACTTACGATTTCTTAACAAATATGTATTAATAACTTACTCTGAGCATGTGAAATGGAGGAAAGAAGAAACAAATCCTTTTTTGCATACTTACAACGTTAACTTAAATTTGATAACAGAGTGTATTCCTATTTTGATTCCCGTTTCATTGTTTTATTCGTAGAAATAGAAAGGCGGAAGTTAAGGGATGTGTCCAAGATGATTCTGTTAGGAAGCAATGGAGTCAGCATCGGAGGAGCATCTGGGATATTGATACCAACAGAAACACAAGAGAAGGCGCCTCCCTCCATTTTTTTTTTTTTTGAATAGCAGGTGGACATCCTCCTGGGAGAGGGCTGAAATATAGGCAGCTGTGACAAACATCTGGCAGAATTCTGTATGGCCCCTCTGCTGCATTCACTTCTTCTTATAAGTTTAACTTTGATTATGAACGTGGACTTGCTTGGGCTGCCTAGCTTCTTCCCACCTTCCCTGCCAGCCCAGTCCTCAGAAGTGCTAGCCCAGTGTGTGACCCCCACTTGCTTTCCAGGTTCCAGATAGCCATGCTGAGGCTGCCCACTCAGCCTCCAGTCCAGTCCTGGGCCACTGCTCCTCCCTCACATTCCTTTTCCAGTTCGGGGCAGGGCAGAGAGCGTGGGGTCTGAAAGTTGTTCTCTTTCCCTAAGAATTTCACAGAGTACCCAGTAATTCAAAACACACATTTGTGAAACAATAGGTGACAACAGCAAGAGCGCCTGTAAGCAAAGAGTGTGTGAAGACAAAAAAAAAAGTGGCAGAGAATAAAGGAATTCAACATAAATCTGGGCTATTTTCTAGGAATCCTGATGACAGCTGAGTTTTCCTCGGCTGCCAGTGTCCCAGAGCAATGCCATCTCCCCAGGCCAGAGTTTTAACTTCCAATAGAGATCAGCCGGTTAACTACCAATGAACAGGTAAGCATGGTCACTTTTAGCAGGTGGTACGCAAAAGAAGCCCACAGGGGGCTTAGCGCCCAGCTCAGCAGTACCCCTCCCTATGATCTGTTAAGGGAGACAATACAGTGTCTCTACAGCTGAGGATTCTATGATATAGCTTTTAACTCAAACCTAGCCATGCCACCCCATCCCCTTCCTTTTCCTACCCCACAATCATTATCCTAAAAGGAATTTTCACTTTAGAAAGTGACCTTGGTGAGCTGAAGCTTGTAGTTTTAAAAGCCCCCTAAGGTTTCATTTTGAAAAGTCATCGTGGACTTTAGATTGACTTTCTCTTGAAGGCAGCTTAAACCTTGTTCATTTGGGAGCACAAAAGAGAAGGTTTAGGAATCCCAAGGCTTCAATTGCCAGCTGTCTCATTTCTCTGCTCACATTTTTTTTTCTCCTCTCCAGCAAGATTAAGACGAGTGAAATAATTTCTTTCTTTTAAGATATCATTGTAACATTCAAGTTTTCCATTACTGTCAATTTCTTGAAACTTGTCTCATTAGCATTTTCAGAACAGTTTGAAAAAAACCCTTTCATCAAGGGAAAAAAAATGTACATGATCTCTAAATGCAAGTAAGTTGTCACGGGATTTCATTGACATAAATTTGTCCTCTCTTGTCTTCATTTCTGCTTTCTCAGTATCTCTTTTAATATCTTAGAGCCTGGGAATCATACCCAAGTCTCTTTGGTTTCAAGAGTTGGAAAGAAGCGGCCTAGATTACAAAATAAATTGTCTTGGTCGCAAAGTATAATGAGGAATTGTGAGGCTGTTAGATTGTACCCCATAGAACTTCTAAGAACAGAGGAAGAAATGCCAAAAGCCCAATCAAAGTAATGTAAATAACATTCTAGAGAAAATCAACCCATGACTCCAGAGTTTTCTGCAAGCTCCACATGTTTTTCATATTTTTAAAAAGCAGGGAAGGAGAGCAGGTGAGTGAGCAAACCTGAGGAGCCTAGGGTCCCCTTATTGCCAATGCAACTAGCACGTAAGAGCTCCCTGGTGTTACATCTCAGTGATGAAGATCTAATCAAGTCTTTATTTTTCCTAACCTGAAAGCACTTTTGCAAATGCACATGGATTAGCACTAAGGAGCTAATTATTTTGTGAGCTGAGATCACGGAGAAACAGTCTCCCAGGGTCACCAGCAGCAGCGTTTTCTACAGCATTTCCTGGAAAACGGGGTCATAGACTTGGAAGCCTTCTCAGCAAGTTGAACATGTGGTCTCTCGTGGGAAGTGGGACATTGTGAGGTAGGAAATGTGGGTTTTAAACATGGCAGTTGAGAGAGAGAGAGAAAGAAAAAACATGCAGACTGAACGGCTTACAAACCAGAAATGCCGAGTTGGCAAAACCTAGAATGTGTGCTCCTTATCTTCTAGGTGATATTAGCTGCAAACTCAGGTGGTTGGAAATTGTAGAGTACTCACAGGATGTGGAAGGCTTTGTTGTATTTTTAAGGGAAGCAGCATTTCTTCTGGCAATTTCTGCCCCAACCCCTCACTATAAAAGAGAGGGCAAAAGCCAAAGTGAGTGTCACGTAAGTGAGAAGTCTGAGAAGGGTGCTTTCTGGGCACCATATTTCCAAAATATGGTGAAAATTGAATTGAAAAGCGTGCCTGGTCCTAGGCCTCCATCATTTCAGAAACCTTTTATTTACTAACTCAATCATTTGTGCATTATTTATATTTTCTCTGTTAACCCATATCCCTTTTCCTTTGATTTTAAGTAAAATCTCCTTTGAAGTTTTACCTTGTTTTACAAAAGAAATTATTTTATCTAACAAGTTTGGAAAAAAGAAATTCACCTTCTAAAGTCCACCCTATGCTTTTAAATTTTCTCCCTTACTAATTCAATAAATATTTATTGAGTACCTGCTACACTCCAGGTATGGTCTCAGAGCTGTGGAGTCATTCATTAACAAAATTAACCAAATCTCTGCCTTCAGGGAGCTTCTAGGCAAGGGCAAATAACAAAACAGATAAATTATTAAATTATGTAGTGTATCAGAAGGTGATAAAAGTTACATGACAAATGGAGCCTGGAAGGAGGAAGATGGGCTTCACTTCAACCAGTGTGATAAAAGATAGCCTCCCTATGATGATAACACAAGGAGGAGGAGGAGGAGGAGGAGGAGGGAGCTCTGCAGGTCCCTGGGGGCTGGGAGGCTGGGAAGTGATCTAAACATAGGGAACAGTAAAGGATAATTGTGTTTTATTAAGTATTCTTTGTAACAGGGGGCCAGGTCACATAGGGTTTTCAAGGTCATTGTAAAAACACTGACTTTGGAGTGTGTTAGAAATTCTTGGAGGACTTGAATCGAGTGACATGAACTGACAATATTTTTGAAAGATGCTAGCTCTAATTGTTACTGAGTCCCAGCTTGCTCTGCTCACCTCATGACAGGCCAATAAATTGGAGACGAGGTGTCGGGGCAAGGAATATGACTTTATTCAGAAAGCCAGCAGACCAAGAAGATGGCAGACTAGTATCTCAAAATAACCATCTTATCAGGGTTTGGATGCCAGTGTTTTTATAGCACATAGAGCAGAGGAGATGAGGAAGTAAAGTAAAAAGGCCATAAGGTTTGTGAATATCCCCTGGAATGGCCAGCCTTGGGAGGGGATGTGTTAATTTCTTCACTCTTGCAGCCATCCACAGGTGGACAGGGTCTGGATGTTTCCCTGAACAAAGACATTTTGGTTTAACATTCAGGCAGATTGGCAGGGTTCCCTGAGGCAGCCCATTATGTATAGACAGTATCTTTTCAGTGAACAAAAGCAATGGGAAGCAAAGGTTAAAGTAAAAGAAACAGATCCAACATGTAGTGAGATAGATTTGCCTCTTCCCTGTTACATAATGTTGAGACTAAACTCTCGGGAGACAGGTAAAAACAGGATTTTGTAATTTTTGGACAAGTAAAGTTAAATATGTTAAATAAATATGAAATCATGGATGGGATATATACACACATATGTGTGTGTGTGTGTATATATTGCAGGAGGGGGGACCTTGTCGAACACTCAGAAATGAATTTTACAAGGAGGCACACATGCTGACAAAGCAAGAGGCTTTATTGGGAAGGGGCTCCCCAGCAGAGAGCAACAGGGTAAGGGAATCCAGGAGAATTGCTCTGCCACGTGGCTCACAGTCTTGGGTTTTATGGTAACGGGGTTAGTTTCTGGCCAATCATTCTGACTCAGGGTCCTTCCCGGTGGTGTGTGCATCTCTCAGCCAAGGTGGATTCCAGGGAAAAGGATTCTGGGAGGTTGGTAGGACATATAGACTGATGTCTCCTCACTCCTTTTGACCTCTCCCGAATTCTTCTGGTTGGTGGTAGCTTGTTAGTTCCACGTTCCTTAACAGGACATTCTGTTGTAAGATAACTCACGAAAGTGGTTATTATCATGCCTGTCCAGGGCAGGCGGTTTCCATCAGTGGTTCCCTAATATGTATATACACACACTTGCCTTTGACTTCCCAGATGTAAATCCTTTTACCAAGTCATCTTTCCCTCTTAAGTGACCTAGGTTCAAACTCTAGGAAATTTTTTTTCTTTACTTTTTTTTTAAAGAACATTTATTGAGATACAGTTAACATACAATAAACTACATATATTTAGAGTGTGCAGTTTGGTATCCCAATCTCCCAATTCATTCCCCCCCAACCTTCCCCACTTTCCCTACTTGGTGTCCATATGTTTGTTCTCTACATCTGTGTCTCTATTTCTGCCTTGCAAAAGGGTTGACTTGTACCATTTTTCTATACTCTACATATATGTGTTAATATATGGTATTTGTTTTTCTCTTTCTGACTCACTTCACTCTGTATGACAGTCTCTGGGTCCATCCATGTCTCTACAAATGTCCCAGTTTCATTGCTTTTTACAGCTGAGTAATATTCCATTGTATATTTGTACCACATCTTTTTAATCCATTCATCTGTTGATGGGCATTTAGGGTCTTATCAGAATATTCTAGTTGGACTTTTTATTGCTCTTAACAAATGGAAAGAACCTATAACCTCAAGGCATTTTTCTTAATATAAAAAAATTGTTAGTTTTAACTAAAAGTTTCTCCAAATGCCTAAGAAAAGAAGCACTTTGAAAATGCTAATTAATATTCTAACAACCTTTACAAGAGAAAGTATCTTAAAGTGTTTTTGGCGTTAGACCTGGATTAAAAATGAAGCCCTTAACTCTCTAACATATATAGTAGTGGCCATACTTTTGCAGATGTAAAAGTAATACGGAACCCAGTGAGCACATCTCATTTTGTAGATGGAGAAGCAGTCCCAGTGTCGCAGAGCTAAGGGGCAGCAGAGCTGGACCGTCAAAGTAGCTCTGTCCAGGTAAAAGCCCTTTACTAATGGTTTCTGGCTACCCTGAGTATTCTGTGGCATATCCTACAGGAAGCATGTTTTAAAGCTTGTCAGAAATCTGAATTACCTTCTTCCATGTTCTACACTCTCTTAGGAAATAAACGTCTATTCCTCTCTTAAAAAAAAAAAAAAATGTTTGGTTGGTTGTAACTACAGGGAAAGGAGTTGGGAATAGAAAGGCTAAAGTGTATGGAGTTGAGAATTTAGCTGGGAAGCCTCTGACTGATGCCTGGCTGCCCTCTTAAACTGTCTAGTCACAGCCACGTGGACCTAAGACGAACATACCAAATCACATCACCTGAAGATGAACCCAGACCCGAGGGAGCAGCAGTGTTTGCCCTCCCTGTTGCCGGGAGTTGTTAAATGATTTCCATAGTCTCAGATGAAGTGAATTGAAGTAACCTCCTTCCTCCTGAACTGAAACAAGTTAGAAAAACCAAAAGACAGCCAATGGCTGTGGATAGGGAGCAACAGGCTGTCAGAAAATAAATCGAACATTTACAAACAACTCAAACTACAGTTTCCCTCTAAAGATGTGCAGATATCCTTCTGGGTAATATCGGTCAAAACTGACCTTTAAAAAGAGAATGACTGGCTACTTGCCTTTTTTAAGTCAATCTGTCAGGCAGAATCTGACTAGGACAACCTTTAGGATATTGTAAAAACATGAATTTAAGTAGAAAATAATTATTTCAAGGAGCAACACTAGGAGACTTGGTGGCCCTCTCTGCATGTGTTGCAACCTTGCATGAGAATCATTGAAGATCCTGCTTGTCCCACTTGGGATACAAAGAATAAAAGGCCAGGCAGGCAGCTGCTGATTTGAAACCAGGCTCTCTAGGGAAACAAAGCTGAGACGCTGTCAGCCAGGTTTGCTGGAGAGCTCTCAGAGAGAAGCACCCATCAAGACTCCAGGGGCTTTGCTTGAGTGGTGACCAGTCACCTTGGGGGATGGGGGGCAAGAGGCACCTGACCAGAAACACAGCTTTGAGGCTGTGGGAGGCATGTTCAGCTGATGCTGGGAGGGAGCAGGTCCTCAGGGGACTGAGGCTATAAGTGCTGGTGGCACAGAGGCAACCCCCTGCTTTGGCTACTGCTACAGAAGAGTTGCCTTCAAGGGAGATATTTTGCACTGTGTGCACATAAAAATTATTCTAAGTAGGAAAAAATGTGTTTATTCTCTGAAAAAAATTTTTTCATAATATAGATTCTGTCTTCCCTCTCTGTCATCAACATGCATGAATTATTTTGCATATTCACAGGGTATTTGACCTTACATGTAAAAAATATCCCAAGGGAAAAATAGAATTTTTATGTTTTTAAGATGTGATTTCTTGCATCTGTTTTTTGTTTTGTTTTGTTTTGTTTAGCTTTTTTGTTGTCATTGTTAAGCTGGAAAACTAGTGACCATAAATGAAGTGCTTTATTCTGAGGATAGAGTGGATTAAAGGGAGAAGTTTACCAGGATTTATCTGAGGACACTGGATGGCCTCTGGGCACTTCCAGAAGAAGGCATTCTTGAGATGGGGTATATTATATGTTTCAGGAGCACTTCCCTAAATGTCAGAGTGAAGGGGGTGGGGGAAAAATAAAGAGAGAGATAAGAACCAAAATATTCTAGAGCTGACAAGTATTTATTTTTACCACCCATCTCAGCAGACTAGCCGTTCTGTATTTACTTCCAATAATAAATATAAGTATATGTATAAATATGTAAACATAGAACAAATCAAATTTTTTAACTTTAAAAATTTTATCACAAATAGGTTTTAAGACAAGCATGTTTCTGCTTTAAAAGAAAAGTCCCTTATCAAATTGGCAAATATAAAATATTAACAATAACACCAAATAATGATGAGGATGTAGAGCCCTCTCATTTTAATTAATGAAAATGTAAATTGGTACAATGCTTTTGAAAAGCAATTTTGTGACATATATCAACAAACTTAAAGTATGCATCCCTTTAGTCCAGTGATATTACCCTGGTAATATAGCCTGTGAAAATAACTTCAACTATGCAGAAAAATGTTATTTTTAAGTGTATTTATAGCATTGCTCTTTAAAAAATAATGGTAAAAAAATACGGAATGGATAAGAAAACTCCATTTGCTATTACAATAATGATTACAAATATTATGTGGAATCCTTTTGATATAATGTTGAGTGATTTAAAAAAGAAAAAAAACACGTGACTTCTGATTTGACTTCTATTCTGGCAATATGGTGCGTGAAATTTTCTCTATAATCTTCCCACTGAAAACAATAAAGATGTTAGGTATTGTTTTTTGTTTGTTTTGATGAGTCTTCAGATACCCAGAACAAGTGAAAGAGGTGATCATTCTTAGGTAAGCCAATGTGTAGCCCAGCATTTGCTCTAATGGCATTTGCCAAATCCTGGTAACTTTGAGCTTCTGATTTAATAGCTGCTCAGGGTCACCCTGCATGAGATACAGGAAATAACGCCTAAGACACACCTAAGTAAGAAAATCTAAGGGAAGACTCCAGCATTAAGTTTGGTAGTATCCCAGCAAACATCAGAAGCAAAGACAACTCCTATCTGAAGACACCCAACTTTAAACCACTTCTCAGATAATTCGTACAAATAAAGTTCCAAGGAACATGTACTTACAGTCAAATATCACAATGTATCATGAGGAATTGCCAACCAGAAACAACCAACAGCAGAATCAGTGTTGCAGAGAATTCAGATATTATCAGAGTATACAAAGGCATATCTAAAGAAATGAGAGGCTTAAAAATATGAAAAAGGAACACAAAATCATAAAAAGCGACAAAACAGATATGAAAAGACCAAATAGAATTTTCAGAAATAAAAATATAATCATTGAAATAAAAAATTCACTGGATGCATTAACTGAACATGACTGAGGGGAAAAAAATCAGTGAAATGGAATACAGATCTGAATGAATCATGCATAATGCAATAGAGTTTTTAAAGGACAGAATACGAAGCAGCATTAAGAGACACTAAAGATACAGTAAGAAGTTCTAACATGTCTAATTAGAGTTTCATAAGGAAATAATAAAGAGCATGTATTAGAAGCAATAGTTCAAGAGATACTCTAAAGTTTAAAGAAACAACTGATCCTCAGATTTGGGAAGTCAAAAAATTCCAGGCAATATAAATAAAAGGAAATTCTCATCTAGAGATAGACTGTAGTGAAACTGTAAAACAATAAAGGCAGAAAGATCTGTAAAGCAGCTAGAAAGTAAAGATGTTTCTACAAAGGCATTGAAAATAACTTGATTGGGTAATTTTTTTTTTTCCACAACAGTAATGAAAACCAGGAAACAATGAATGATATTTTAAAATGCTAAGAAAAACTGACTATCAACTTACATGGAATACATGGTGAAATTACCTTTCAACAATAGGAGGGGAAAAAATAACATATCCAGGCTAATAGATACCAGAATTTACCACCTACAGATTCTCATTAAAGGTGATTCTCAATAGTGAGCTTCAAGTAGCATTAATATCAAATGGAAAGGCACAGATGCAGAAAGGAATGGTGAGCAAAGACTTAACATATGTAGGTAAATCTGAACATATACTGACTATATAAAATAATAATATATATTTTGTCAAATTAAGAGAAAAAATCCAAATACTCTAATTGAGAGAAGATTGATTTTATGTGAAGCATTCTGATGTCTTTTCATTTAGGAAGAGGGTAAAAATAGTGATTACCATTAGACTTTTAAAGTAGCCATGTTAAAGTATCTGTAGTAATTACTAAAAGAATGGATATCGAAAATACAACCTCCAAACTTATAGAAGACAAAATTATAAATTAAATCTAATCGCCATGCAAAACTTAACCTATTATAATTAGGAATATATATACATATATACACAATATAGGTACACATGTACAGTTGGTTCTTCACATCCATGGGTTCCACATGCATGGATTCAACCAATTATGGCTCGAAAATATTTGGAAAAAAATTTCAGAAAGTTCCGAAGAGCAAAACTTGATTTTGCCATGTGCTGTCAACTATTTACATAGCATTTACATTATAGTAGGCAATATAAATAATCTAGAGATGGTTCAAAGTATGTGAGAGGATGTGTGTAGGTTACATGCAAATACTATGCTACTTCATATAAGGGACTTGAGTATCCTCAGATTTTGGTATCCTTGCGGGAGTCCTGGAAACAATCCCCCACAGATACTAAGGGATGACTGTATATGTGTGTGTGTGAGATAAAACTATTTTAGGGTATTTTATAGAGATACAAATGGCATATAACAATAGTGTAAGTTTAAGTAAATCAACACTGATTGGATACATTTACTATTGCAGTGTGATTGCCATTGTAGCATTAGCTAACGCCTCTAATACATCACATAATTATCATTTCTTGTAGCTGTGGGAACAAGTCAGAACTAGTCTCTTAGCAAGTTTAATATTTATAATACAGTTATATTGTCTATAATCAGTAAACTGTGTGTTAGATCTCTGGGGTATATTTCTCTACTAAATGCAAGTATGTATACTTAAACAACATTTCTCTTATTCCCTCATAGGCCCCTGGGAACCACTATTCCACTCTCTGTTTTTTGTTGTTTAGTTACCATGTATGGGATATCATACAGTATTTGCTATTTTCTGTCTGACTTATCTCACTTATCATAATGTCCTCAAGGTTCATGTTGTCAAAAATGGCAGCATTTCCAGTTTTCTCATGGCTGGATAGTATTCCATTGTGTTACAAGCACACAGACACACAATATAACTTCTTTTTTTGGCTTCTGAAAGATATATTTTTATCTTTATTGAAGTAGAGTTGATGCCAAATATTACATTAGTTTCAGGTGTACAGCATAGTGATTCAAAAATTTTATAGATTAGACTCCATTTTATTCAAAAAAATGGCTATATTTCCCTGTGCTGAATAATATATCCTTATTCTTATCCATTTTATATGCAGTAGTTGTATCTCTTAATCCCATACATCAATCTTGCCCCACCCCCTTCCGTTTCCCCACTCGTACCCACTAGTTTGTTTTCTATATCTTTGAGTGTGTTTATACTTTGTTATATAAATATATTTGTTTTATTTTTTAGATATCACACATAAGTGATAACATAATTTGTCTTTTACTTATTTTACTAACCATAATACTCTAGATTATCCACATTGTTGCAGATGGCAAAATTTCATTCATTTTTATGGCTGAGTAATATTCCATTGTGTGTGTGTGTGTGTGTGTCTATACACACATTCATCCACTCACCTGTGGATGGACATTGCTTTCCTGTCTTGGCTACTGTAAATAGTGCTGCTATGAACATTGGGATGCATGTATCTATGGAGAACAGTATGGAGGTTCCTTCAAAAATAAAAATAGAGTTACCATATGATCCAGCAATCCCACTTCTGGGCATATTTCCAAAAAAGATAAAAACTCTAACTCAAAAAGATACATGCACCCTATTTCAGCTTTTTAAGGAATCCCCATCCTATTTTGCATAGTGGCTGCACCAATTTACATTCCCACCAACAGTGTGCAAGGATTCCATTTTCTCTACATCCTCACCCAACATTTGTTATTTGTAGTCTTTTTGATGATAGCCAGTTTGACAGATAGGAGGTGATATCTCATTGTGATTTTGATTTATGATTCTCTATAATTAGTGATGTTGAGCATCTTGTCATGTGCCTGTTTAGCCATCTGTATGTCTTCTTTGGAAAAATATCTGTTCAAGTCTTCTGCCTATTCTTTAATAGGATTATTTTTTTATATTAAGCTGTAGGTGCTGTTTATATATTTTGGATATTAATCCCTTATCAGTCATATCATTTATAAATATTTTCTCCCACTTGGTAGATTGTTTGTTTTTTGTCAATTGTTCCCTTTACTGTGCAAAAGCTTTTAAGTTTAACTAGGTCCCATTTGTATATTTTTGCTTTTACTTCCTTTGCCTTAGAATACAGATCCAAAAAAATTTGCTATGATTTATGCCAAAGAGAGTTCTGCCTATGTTCTCTTCTAGGAGTTTTATGGTTTCTAGTCTTAGATTTAGGTTTTTAATCCATTTTGAGTTTATTTCCATATATGTTGTGAAGAAATATTCTAATCTCATTTTTCTACATGTAACTGTTCAATTCTCTCAGCACCACTTACTGAAGAGACTTTCTTTTCTCCATTGTATAGTCTTGCCTATATTGTCATAGATTAATTGACTGTAGGCCCATGGGTTTATTTCTGAGCTCTTTATTCTATTGGTCTATGTGTCTGTTTTTGTGGCAGCACCATGCTGTTTTGATTATTATAGCTTTGTAGTACAGTCTGAAGTCTGGGAGAGTGATACCTTCAGCTTTGATCTTCTTTTCAAGATTGTGTTGGCAATTTGGAGGGTTTTTTATGCTTTCATATGATTTTAGAATTATTCTAATAATTCTGATTCTGTGAAAAATGTCATGGATATTTTGACAAAGATTGCATTAAATCTGTAGATTGCTTTGGATAATATGGGTATTTTAACAATACTCTTTCAATCCAAAAACATGAGATATCTTTCCATTTCTTTGAGTCATTTTCAATTTCCTTCATCAGTGTATTATAGTTTTCAGAGCACAGGCCTTTCACCTCCTTGGTTAAGTTTATTCCTAGGCATTTAATTCTTTACAATGCAATTGTAAATCTTGTTATTTTGTCTTTCTGGTACTTCACTATTAATGTATAGAAAAGCAATAGATTTCTTTATATTAATCTTGTATCCTGCAACATTACTGAATTCATTTATTCTAGTAGCTTTTTGGTGACAACTTTAGGTTTTTGTGTATATAGTATTATACCATCTACAGATAGTGACAGTTTTATTGCTTCCCTTCCAGTTTGGATGCCTTTTATTTATATTTCTTGTATGATTGTTGTGGCTAGGACTTCCAATACTATGTTATATATAAGTGGTGAGAGTAGGCATCCTAGTCTTTTTCCTGATTTTGTGGAAAGGCATTCAACTTTTCATTGTTGAGTATGATGTTAACTGTGGGTTTATCACAAACAGCCTTTATTGTGTTGAGATACGTTCCCTCTATACATTCTTTGACAAGAGTTTTTTGATGAGTGGATGTTGAGTTTTATCAGATGCTTTTTCTGTATCTATTGAGATGATCATGTGATTTTTATTCTTCCTTTCATTAATGTGGTGTATCACATTGATTTGTGAATACTGAATCATCCTTTCATCTCAGGAATAAATCCTACTTGATCCTGATGTATAATCCTTTTTATATATTGTTGGATTCAGTTTGTGAATATTTTGTTGAGTATTCTTGCATCTATGTCCATCAAAAATATTGGCCTTTAATTTTCTTTTCTTGTAATGTCTTTCTCTGGTTTAATATCAGAGTAATGGAAAATGACTTTAGAAGTGTTCAGTCCTCTTTAATTTTTTTTTGCAATAATTGAGAAGAATAGGTATTAGCTCTTCTTTATATGTTTGGTAGAATTCCCCCTGTGGAGCCATCCAGTCCTCCTGTACTTTTTGCTGGGATTTTTTTGTGTTTTACAAATTCCCTTTCACTGCTAGTGATCAGTTCGTTCAGATTATATGTTTCTTTCTGATTTAGTCTTTGCAGATTGTATGTTTGTAGGAATTTGTCTATTCTAGGTTGTCCAGTTTGTTGGCATATAACTGTTCATAGTATTCTCTTATAATTTTTTTGTATGTATCTCTGTGGTATTGGTTATTTCTCCTCTCTCATTTCTTATTTTGTTTATTTGGAGCTTCTTTTTCTTCCTGATGAGCCTGCTAAAGATTTAACGATCTTGTTTACCTTTTTTTTAAAAAGCCAACTCTTGATGTCATTGATCTTTTCTATTATTTTTTATGTTCTCCATTTCCATTCTTCATTATTTCCTTCCTTCTGCTGACTTTGAGTTTTGTTTGTTCTTCTTTTTCTAATTCCGTTAGATGGTAGGTTAGGTTGTTTATTTGAGATTTTTCTTGTTTCTTTAGGAAGGCCTCTATTACTGTAAACTTCCCCCTTATAACTGCTTTTGTGGCATTCCACAGAATTTGCAAAGATGTTTCCATTTTCATTGGTTATGAGGTATTTTCTGACTTCCTATGATTTTCATTCACCCATTGGTTTTTTTAGTAGCATATTGTTTAGTATCCATGTGTTTGTACTTTTCCCATTTTTCTTTCTGTACTTGATTTCTAGTTTCATATCATTGAGGTCAGAAAGAATACTTGATATAATTTCTATTCTCTTCAGTTTGCTGAAACTTGTTTTATAGCCTAGCATGTGATCTATCCTGGAGAATGTTCCATGTGCACTTGAAAAAAAATGTGTATTCTGCTGTCTTTGGATGGAATGTCCTGTAGATACCAGTTAAGTCCAACCTGTCTATTGTGTCATTTTAAAACCACTGTTGCATTATTGGTTTTATGTCTGGATGTTCTGTCCACTCATGTCAGTGGGGTGTTAAAGTCCCCTACTATTATTGTATTATTGTCAGTTTCTTCCTTTGTGTCTATTAATGTTTATATTAATCCCTTGCTTGATACATGGCTTGCAAGTATTTTCTCACATTCTGTAGGTTGCCTTTTTATTTTAACTGTTTCTTTTGCAGTGCAG
Organism: Hippopotamus amphibius kiboko; assembly: GCF_030028045.1. Classification (NCBI taxonomy): domain Eukaryota; kingdom Metazoa; phylum Chordata; class Mammalia; order Artiodactyla; family Hippopotamidae; genus Hippopotamus; species Hippopotamus amphibius. Next base: position 189,154,618 of record NC_080187.1, on the reverse strand, counting down.
AAGCTTTAAGTTTAATGTCATCCCATCTGTTGATTTTTTTTTTTTTTTTCTGTCTGTGCATTTGGTCATATCCCAAAAAAAGCATTACCTAAACCAATGCCGAGGGGCTTCTTTCCTATTTTTTTCTAGGAGTTTTACAGTATCAGGTATTATGTCTAAGTCTTTGATCCATTTTGAGTTAATTTTTATGAGTGGTGTAAGATAGGGGGATTGCTGGATGGTATGGTAATTCTGTTTTGAATTTCTTGAAGAAATTGAAGTCCTTTACTCTTATTGTATTCTTGTCTATTTCACCCTTCAAATATATGTTAGTATTTGTTTTATATATTTTGATGCTCCAGTATTGGGTGCATATATATTTTACATTGTTAAGTCTTCTAGATGGATTGGCTGCTTTACCATTATATAATGACCTTCCTTGTCTCTTGTTTCTGTTTTTGTCTTAAAGTTTATCTCATATAAGTATAGCTACCTCCACTTTCTTTTTGTTGCCTCTTACATGGAATATCTTTTTTCTCTTCCTTCCCTTTGAGTCTCTGTTCATCTTTTAAGCTGAATTGAGTCTCTTGTGGGCAGCTTATAGTTGGGTATTATTTTTAATTCATCTAGCCAGTCTGTCTTTTGATAGGTGAATTCATTCCATATTACCTTTAGAGTAATGTTTGAAATATGAGAATTTACTATACTGTCTTATCAATTGCTTCCTGGCTATTGTGTATTTCCATTGTTGCTTTTTCCCTCTGTCTCTGCCTGCCTTTGTTAATTGGTTATTTTCCATGGTAATATACTCGTTTCCACTCTTTGTCTTTTATGGCTCTATCTAGATTTCTGTGTTGTGGTTGCCATGGGGCTTACATAAAACATCATATAATTAAAACAGTCCATTTTAGGCTGATAGCAAATTATATTTGATCACCCATAAAGGCTCACTGTTTTACTCCTTTTATATTATCAATGTTACAATTTATCTGTTTTTATATTGTATATTTGTTAACAATTTATAGTAGCTACAGTTATTTTTACCACTCATTTTCTTTAACCTTTATACTATTGTTGGTTGGTTAACACACCATTCTAATAAAAAGTTATGGTTTTCTAAGTCTAACTGTCTATTTTTCATCTTTGTGTTGTGTGCTTTTATGTTTTCATGTCACTGATTACCAGAATTTAATTTCAACTTGAAGACTCCTTTCAGTATTTCTAGGCAGACCTAGTGGTGGTAAACTCATTCATGTTTTGCTTGTCTGGAAAAGCCTTTAATTCTCCTTCATATCTGAAAGATAACTTTGCTGAATAAAGTATTTTTGGCTGACAATTTTTATCTTCCAACACTTTGAATATGTCATTCTGTTCTCTTCTGGCCTGTAGAGTTTTTGCTGAGAAATCCCTGATAGTCTAATGGAGGTTCTTCTATAGGTTACATTCTTTTTTTCCCCTGGCTGCCTTTGAGATTCTTTCTTTATACTTGATTTTTCACAATTTCATTATAATATGTCTTGGAGAAGGTCTTTTTGCATTTAGATAATAAGGTGATCTGTTAGCTTTGTGAACTTGTATATCCAAATCTTTCTCCAAACCTGGAGAAAGATTTGGACATACAAGTCTTTCTTATATACAATTGTTCTCAGCTACTGTTTATTTAAATAAACTCTGCCTCTTCTACTCTCTGCTCTTTCTGGAACTCCAAATATTCTGATATTTATCTTTTGATAAAATCCCATAGCTCATATAATATAAAACTATTTTTTAAAATGCAGGAACATTAGACTCGAAGATTAGGACAATGATACTCTCTAGAGGGAAAAATTGGGGCTGTGTCCAAAAGGAGCACATAGATATCTTCTAGGATTGGCAATATCTTCTATCTCCTAGTCTGGGTGATGAGGCTTTGGATTATCCTTTATAACCTTCAGAAATATCATAAGTATCATTTTCTAGGTATTCAATATTTAATACAAGTAAGAAAGTACAGTTTTAAAATTGTATAGAGAGTTCTATATGCAATTGGATTAGAATTATACAACCAAAAAATGTAAAGAGAAAGGATTAAATATGAATATGGCAAAATGCTTTAAAAATGCATTTAAGGGGTAAAGATGAGTGGGAGATTTTTCCTTAATATATTTTTAAATGAATTTTATTCAATAACTGTACATTAATTTTATGATTAAAAAGTAAAAGATTGTTTTCTTTCATTCTATAGTCATGATGTCATTAAATCTAACATTTAGAAAGAAGTATTTATTTTCAAACTATAGAAAAATGTTTGCAAGAATAAGAAATTACCTTATGAGTTGCATCTGTGAGTAGCCTTCTTGACATCAATAATGATGAGACATACCCCTTTCCCATTGAAGGGTAAATGACTCTGCTAGTTTTCCACAAAACATTGACCTTGACAGTCCATCCACTCATGCCCCGCAACCAATCCACTTGAGAAGTCTGACAGTTCATCTTTCATCATACCTCCTGCATCCATCCTTCCTCTTAGTTCTTAATGAATCCTATTCAAAGTGGCCAGGTTACTCTTACCATTCACCTCCTCGAAAATATGCTATGTTTCCTTATACAAATTTGTCCCAACTCTGTAAATAGTTTGATTTATTCAATGATTCCAAAAGTATGCATGGCCCCTCTCCACCCCAATCCCTGTGCCATGCATTTCCTACCAGCTCTTCTCCACATATCTATCCTTCCAGAACCAGTTTAAACTTCACCTTTTCTATAAATTCTTCTTAGACCAACCCAAACTCAACTAGTTCCTTCCTCCTAGAACTTTCATTTTTGGTCTTTACCCTTTGCTATTTTGTATTAAAAGCACCAATATTTATTCTAAGCTATTATTTAAAGTAGACTACTTTTTATAGCAATTTTAGGTTTGCAGTAAAATTGAGCAGAAGGTACAGAGATTTCCATATACTCCATCCCACCCCTACACATACAGCTTCTCCCATCATCAATAACATCCAAAACAGTGATACATTTATTACAATTGATGGAATTATATTGACACATAATTATCATTAAAATCCACAGTTTACATTACAGTTCATTCTTGGTCCTGTATATTCTATTGGTTTGGATAAATGTCTAATAACATGTATCCACCATTATAACATTGTATAGAATAGTTTCATTGCCCTAAAAATTCTCTGTGCTCCACCTATTCATCATTTCCTTCCATGATCCCTGGCAACCACTGATCCTTTTACTACCTCCATAGTTTTGCCTTTTCCAAAACGTCATATGGTTGGAGTTATATAGTATTTAGCCTTCTCAGACTGGCTTCTTCCACTTGTGATATGCATTAAAGTTTCCTTCATGTCTTTTTACGGCTTGATAACTCATTTCTTTTTAACACTAAATAATATTTCATTATCTAGATACACCACAGTTTCTTTATTTGTTCACCTACTGAAGGACATTGTGGTTGCTTCCAAGTTTGGGCAATTTTGAATACAGCTGCTATAAACATTCATGTACAAGTTTTTGTGTGGACATAGTTTTCAACTCCTTTGGGTAAAAACCAAGTAGTGTGATTGCTGGATCGTATGGTAAGAGTATGCTTAGTTTTGTAAGTAGCTGCCAAACTATCTTCCAAAGTAACCTTACCAGTTTTGCATTCCCAGGAGCAATGTATGAGAGTTCCTATTGTTCCACATCCTGACCAGAATTTGGTGGTGTTATAATTCTGGATTTGGGCCATTCTAATAGGTCTATAGTGGTATCTAATTGTTGTTTTAAATTGCATTTCCCTTGTGACATAGCATATGGAGCATCTTTTTTGCATGCTTATTTGCCATCTATATATCTTATTCTAAGATATTTTTAAAATACCTATTTTTTGTACTAAATTTTGGCTATCAACCTCTCAGCACTCAATTCCATTTGTCTGTCTGAAATTCTCTCCCCCGCTAACCTATAGGTTCCTGCTTTTCATACTTTAGAATGGCATTTCTACACCCATCAGGAGAATTTTTGAGATTCTAAGGTTTCCTCTAAGATGTAGCTCAATTCCAGGTTAGCCTTTAAGAGTCACTTACATACTATTTGTTCTATTACTGAAAACAGAATGAAGACAAGTATAGAGGAAATAGCCTTGACTCATCTAGGGAGTGAGAGTCATAGGAGACCAGCCCAAAGGAGAGCGCAGCAGGAAAAGAAAATATGGTAGAAAAAAGATTCGATTTCAGGATGGGTAAAGAGTCCCTTATTCAGGCTCTTGCAAAAATGCCTATTCACTGAGCTACCTGCCCCTCCTCAGCAGAAGGCAGAAAGCAGTAGTTTCCCCGATCAGAGTTAGCCCTGAGCAGCTGCCCCTTTTGTCTTGTTGATAGCCGGAACTGGCTCATGTGACCTTGGAAGAATAGAATTAGGGCAATAGCCTGAATTAATTGTTGTTTAAGTTGTTAAAGAGGAACAAAATACTTCCCCCAAATATATTAATAGCTCACGTTGGAGTTCAGTTACAGCCAAGAAAACTGAAGGGGTTTGGCCATAGTGGAATCATACCATAAACTACTAATAGCCAACTCTTTTAGAAGCAGTGGACTTGAGTGATAGCCAGCTAAGAAAATTCAAAGTGCCTATCATCTGAAACAAGGGAAATAAATGAACTGGTATAAAACCTCTTTAGGTGGTCAGATAAAATGTTTGAATTGATGACTTAATAAAACATTTGGTGGTAGAATAACCTATTTTGATAAAAACCAGTGGTTGTCAGGATACTACACCCTGATCAATTCAACACCACCTTCATATACAGCTGCACACCAGAGCATGCATAGATCTTTAGGGGAACATTGTACATTCCCATTTCCCACCCTTTAGTCAGAAAGCATGTTAGAGTAGACATAAGGAGAGGGGGAGTCCTTCGCCATTCTCTTTTAAATAATTAATGACATAAATGCATCTGCTATTCTCGGATGACCCTGTACCCACTAAGAAGCACCTCAGCCTCCTCCTTTCACCGTTCTGCCACCTGAGAAAGGCGGAGCTGAGAGTCATTTGCTGTCACGCATGTCACTGTATCTGAAACAGCCTGGAGCTGTCAAGCCAGCAGCTCTCCATCACAGTACTGCAGTGGGGTCACAGCTGTCTTTGTTCAGCAGAGATAATTCTAGTCCCTATCTGTAGTTCAGGATTTTATTTTGCTTCTATTTTTAGTATAATATACAACCTTATCAAATTGTCATACATAGACCAAGTTGCTTTTAAAAATGAGGAAGACTAGAAGAAAAATACTTTGCATGGCCTTGCTAATCTATCCAAGTCTCCTTGTGGCACACAAAGCATGCCTGCCTCCTGCATGTAAAGGATTAGGCCTGAGTGCCCTGACTTCTGCCAGGCATTGTGCCTGAGTCACTGCATAAGGCATGAATTTTCACTGAAGCATGATAGAGTCAAAAGGAGGCAGGGCAGTACTGCACTATGATCAGATATAATAACAACTTTTTGTCCATTTTAATTGCCTCTACTTCTCACCAAAAGCACTGTTTATAAATTTAAGAGTGAAATTTATGAGTCAGGAGAAGAAGAATAATTTAATGGGAAGATAAAGTTGTCCTTTCTAACATCAACCTCAAGGAATGTGTGTGTTTGCCAATAAGAAGTTTATTGAAAATCTTTCACAGCTGTTGTCTCTTTTACTCTAACCATCCTGCGAAACAGGTATTATATATTATTTTTTTCAAATGAGAAAACTGAGGTTCTGTAACTTGCCCCAAACCATACAAAATAGCTCATGATGCAGGCAGATGTCATCCTAAATTTTCTGACTCTCAACCCAGTGATCTTACACTAGAGCATCCTGCCTCTCTGTACTTTGAATTCTCTCAACTCTGAATGTGAATCTGCCACCCATGAATCTATGCAAATGCTTTTAGAGGATTGGAACATACAACATAATCAATCCATACCAACTTAGAGCAACCAGTTCTGTAAGATTACTTTTCACTGTGGAAAGCAGGATTTTTCTCCTCCCTGCCCCCCTCCCTACTTTTCCCTTCCCTCCTTCCCTGCTTTCATTCTTCTCTTTTTATCTGGGAAGAATGCTAATATATTGCTCAAAGGAGATCTTCCCTGTTTCTAGCACTTTTCCCTTTCTCCATTTGGGAAAGAAGTTTGTGTTCAACCTGTTTCACTTGTCATTATGAATTTTGGTCACATCCTTTCTTGGGTTCTAGCTTTCCACACTGTTAAGCTTTTTACTTAATCATAGATCCTGCCCTCCCACATCTAGTCCAGGGCAGACTTTGCTTAGATTGACAACATCTACAAGATAGTTCATTAACATTGGCCCCTCTACTCCAAGAAGCTTGGAATTAGCTCACCCCAGGCTCAACACACACAACATTTCTACTTGCCTGCTCCTTCATGTATTTTCTTCATATAGATATAGATATATAGTCTCCTTCCTCTGTTTAGTTACAAGCTCCTGATGGATAAAGTTTTATTTCTTTCTGCTTTTCCTTACAGTACCTAGGCCAATGTCTAAATCTGAGCAGCTAAAGAGTAAACATTTGCAAAATGAAGAATTCTCCCCTTGCTTGTACTGAAATTCCTCCATTTCTTTCACCATTTTAATGTCCCTTTTCCATTCTCCAGTTTCAGGGTCTAGAACTTCAGGGTACCCTTAAGCTGAAGATTGTTGTTATTTTGTCCATCAGTAAGGGTGCTATATTCCAACTTCTTTCCAAACCCTCCTGACAACATCTGGCATCTTACTGGTCTTTATAGGCTTACATACATTCATAGTTATAATGATTACCTCCCTGAGGTGTGGTTAGTAGATGAGAGCTTTTTGAACTTTAACATATAACTATACAAATAAGTCTTTTCTGAAGTGCTCTTCCCACTCTCGTTTCCCTAGAAGTCTGTATGCTGTTTATCTTCTCATTCCCACAGCCTGTGAGATCTTCTTACCATATATTGCAGCATCTTGATGTTTCACTCCACTAATGAAGGTGATATGTGTAAACATGTAAATCATAAAGCATTTCCTCCTCCATATAGTAAAGAAAAATTCAAGATTCCAGGTAATATCAGGGCTCACATTTTCCCCCTAAAGCACCCATTTCTCTCTCTCATTTGTTTGAAACTTAGGAAGATGGGTTGGCTCTGACTCCTCAGAAAACAGTAGTTTCAACCTATCCTAAATACCCAAATACAGTGTACCTATTATTTTATCCTCACATTAAATAAAGGCAGTTCTAATTTTTTCTCATCTTGAGTAAAAATAGTCCTATTAACTTAGATTTATAGAAAGTTCTTCTCAACTAGTCAAGTCCAAATCTTCATGATAGAGAATGTATCTGATAATCATTAGTGCTATTTTTGACAGATGTTCAATATGTAATAATGATCTGCTGCTTTGACTAATCCAGCCAAATCAACAGCCTTAGACAGAATCCAAAGGCTAGTTTGGGAGCACTGCCAATATCTGTTCCAAGAGGTTTTAACAATATAAAATCCTAAGTAAAAAAGGAGAGAGAGAAATGTGAATCATTGGACTGTTTCAAAAAAAAAAAAAAAAAAATCCAAGCAGGAAAAAAAAGCAAAATAAAACTGTGGCCAGTATAATAGTTCGTAGCTTCAATATTTACCAGTTTGTGTACCATCTGAGCTATTTCCTTTAATCAACCAGGCACATGGCACCTTTATTCTCGGGGGACATTATTGCCATGACAACTTTATCAGACTAAACACTGAAATGCAGCTCTTGGAGCAATCTCAATTTGGGTACAGTTTAGAATATTATTTATGTTATTCTTTTATCAACATCCTTGGTGTGCCAAACAGAGATGAGAACATTTTTTAAATGACTATTAAAATCACAATAAAATGTTAAAACTTTACAAAGAGAAAAGGAATAAGCCATTAGGCTGAAAAATGGGCAATCAAAGGAGCTCTTGCGCTCGGCAGATGGAAAAGCAGCAGGTGCCGTGGTGTGATGGGACCTTGCTTCCCATCATGCGTGCTCTACAATGATGCAGGCTGACAGGGAAGGGAATTAATGTGTCGGAGCAGGTACTTTCTGTCCATTAGCTGATTCCCAATACGTCCTCGCAGACTGCTACCCATGGCTCTTTGATAAAATGGTTTGCAATACACGGCTCCAAAAGTTGTATGGGGAAGGACAGCTGTGAGCGACCCTCTTTCAATGCCTCAGCTTAACAGAGTGTGAGTGACCAAGTAAACATTTCTCCAGCCCAAACTGGGATTAGCAGTTTCAGTCTGTGAATAAATTATTTGAATATAGATGCTGTGCATACATCAAGGTGACAAAGGGCCACAGGCTGTCAGTGTGGGAGAGGAAGGGGACTCTGATGAAGAGAATTCTCAAGGTGAAAAATTAGCTCTCAAACAAATGAGTCTCAGGACGGCTTTGAGAGTACCCTCACCTCTCTGCTTTCAAAGAAAAAATGCCAAATGATGAAGGGGCAACCTGAACTGGCAGGTCAGCTTAGACAGACATAGCACATTAGGCATGGTAAACACTGATGCTCTGGGGCTTTGTCATGTGTCAGGCTGGTTTCTTTCCTTTCCCTTCCCTTCCCAAGCCTGAGTTTATGTTCCAAATCTTACCAGTGAAACCTCAAAAATAGAGTGAGATAGAAACAGAGAGTTTAAAATTAAATTTGTGCAATTGATAAGATTAGCTCCTTCCAGATCTTTGTCCAATAAACTAATTGAATTGCACAACTGTTTATTGGCCTTGGCTATTAAGACAACTAGATTAAGAAATGGTAAACCTTATTTTTTTTTTTTCTGTCCATTTTCATGGCTGCATTGGAAAGCCAAAGCCGGCTTTCTCACTCATTATGTATAGTCATCAAAGAAAGGAAATGAGTGTGGGCTGCATTTATGTTAAAACCTTAAAAACTATGTGCATGTCAAAGGAGCATTAATCTGAGGATTCAATTCAAACCTTCCTCATCCTCTAGTCTAGGTAAGGGGCATGTTATTCTATTTCAAACCATCCTGTTTTTTTTTTTCTGCACACTTATCACATTGGCATTTGTAAATAATTTTCATAAAATATCTGTCAAACCTCATTAAATTCTAAGTGACATGAGGAAAGAAACTGGATGCATCCTGCCTCATCACTTAGCAAGATACCAGCCACGTGGTAAGAGCTCAGTAAGTATTTGTAGAAAGAAAAATAGATGGAAGGAAGAAAATAAATAATGCAGGAAGAAAAGAAGGAAGGGGTCAAGAGAGGATCCAGAAGATGAGAAATAATCCTCAGCACCTTTAGAAACCTCCATAAAAGCTTTAAGTTTATTGAGATGCCTAAACATATTCTACACTAAGTAAAAAGGAGGAGGAGGAAGAGTGAGGAGGAGAAGGAGGAGTATATGTCTGTGTTGACAGCAATAGGATGGATATTATTGAATGGTGTCCAAGGACATTTGAATAGACAAGTATGAATATCCTCAGTCTTGAAACTAATTTCAAAAAGAGACAATGAAAATGGAAATATTTTGGCCACAATAGAGTGAGTTTTGGTCCATTCAGAAGACATACTCAGAGAGCTTAAAATTGCTTGTAGGTCCTGTGGTTCTTATCCCAAGCATTTGGAATGAAGATCTGTAGTTGGTAATACAGGACATTTAATTTGGATCAGATCGTTCTTTTTTACACATCTCCCCTTAAATCAGTATGAGCATACTGACTATGCAGGATTAGACAAGGCAATGATTACACATTTTTTAATGTGAAAAGTAAAACAGTGAATACATAAATTCCTTTGGAAATTATGACAACAAGTGATAAGAACACCGGAAGTGCACAGCACCTAAGAGTTTCCAGAATGATTTAATATTACGGTATTTAATCCTTAACACAATTATTTAATCCTGTTATTTAACCCTTAACAGGATAAGTAATCTGGGAGTAAGGACCTATTAGTCATGTAACATTCATAAAGTAACTTAACTTCTCTATCCCTTAGTTTTCTCTTCTAAAACTATCAAAAAAGGTTGATCAAAAATTGAATAGGATAATCAATGGAAAATACTTTGCTCAATAAATGGTAACCATTATTAGAGTTATTATTATTACTTAGTAGCACAGATATTACTAACTACAATTTACAGATCATAAAAAACCCTCAAAAAGTTAAATGATTTCATTGCTTGTTAAGCGGTGGCCCCAGAACTCGTATTTCTAATTCTGAAATCATCACACTCTGTACTATGCCATTGTTGTTCTGAGCTGCAGTTGACTTTAAGACCTAAATTTGAGGATGTGTGGCCCCTTCACTACAGGATCCTAGGGGCAGCAACTTGATGTGGAGCCAATGCATCAAGCCAGCAGCATCAGGATCCTGGAAACGCCAGGCCTGCTGAAGAGATCAGTCAATATCAGCTGCTTCCCAAGGCCTCCAGAGAGCCTGACATTTTGGCTTTGCTTCATTTTAGTTCCTGTCAATTTCAAAAGCGACAAGCTTCTGGGGCTGAAATTGATGTGTTTGTGTGACTATTCCAGGCTGCTGAAATTGACAGAGGCTGAAACTGATGAAAGTAACCAATGTGTCAATTTCGGCAAAAGGAGGGCTTTGAAGGCAGAGATTGACTAAATCTATCCTTTTCCTGCCTGATCAGAAAATTTAATTTTCCCCTAACTTTAAAAAGTTTTGTGTTTACTCTCAGAAATCATTTTGGACTGTCCTCTGGATACAACCTGAATTGGCCTGACAGTTTAAACAGATGGTCAATTCCATCAAAATCCAATTTCAGTGTATTGTTTAGCAGAATGTTGTTTTACATTGGATTGACATCAATTTATTTTAAATGGCTAAAAAAAGTTATTAAAATGTGGAATCACACTAAACCCTGATGCTTGTGAGTTTTCATGCTTCCCATGAAAACCACATAGCTTTGACCGACATGCAGTCAAAAACTCAAATCAGTTCAGAAATTCTATTGCATCTGTCAACTATCTGGTTTTGATAATTTTTACATGATTAAATCAAAATGATTAGAGACAAAATTATACTAGAGGTGTTAGAGGTCTTGGGTTCCAGTTCTGCTATTTATCAATTACGTGTTCTTGTCCACGTTACCACCTTTGATTCTCAGCCTTCCTCCTTTAAAATAAGGAGGTTAGACTACAGCAGCATTTTCCAAAGTGTGTTCTTTAGAAAACTTTCTTTCATAGGACATTAATAAGTCTAACAAGAAATACATAATTAGTTAAATATGCTTATTGACAGCAGGACTTCGAAGATTATCATCTTAACATGTTTAATGGATGGGAATCTCAGTCATAAACCCTGGTTTATAATAAAATAACTATACTGTCTAGAGCCCATCCTGGCAAACTGCTGAGAATCTTCTCTTCAGTTGTGTCGGGGGTCTTGGTTCTAGAATCTCCATAGGCAGAGGGTATGAGTGGCCCATCTTATCCTAAGTCATCAATCCACAAAGTTTGTTTCTGGGACTATCTACATGGGGGATCAGCAAGCTTTTACTGTAAATGGCAAGATAGTAAATATTATAGGTTTTGCAGACCTTTCAAACTCTGTTGTAACGACTCAACACTGCCACTGCTCAGTTCTGTCATTGTAGTGCAAAAGTAACCATATACAATATATAACATGTACAAAACTTTCTTCTTTTTTTAACCATTTTAAAATGTAAAAAGCAATTTTATGGACTGTATGAAAAATAGATGGTGGACTATATTTGCCTACAAGCTGTAGTTTGCCATCCTCTGGTCTAAATGACTGGCTCCTTGATGCTTCTGTGTAAATTTCTTGTTCTAAACTCCCAGTGTCTGGTTTTTCAATTCATTTTTTTATTTATTCATTCAATATATACTGAGTGCCTACTAAGTCTCTGGCTCTGTGAGAGGTGTAGTGTATACAATGGTGAACAGAAAAGACATGGTTCCCACTTCCTTGGGCCTTAATGCTTAATTGGGGAGATATACATTCCACAAGTAAGTGGACAAAAATATAGTTCAAATTAAGTAAGTTCTACAAGTAGGGTAACCAACCATCCTGGTTTGTCTAAAACTTTCTTAGTTTTAGTGCAGAAAGACCTGCATCCCAAGAGTCCTTTGATTCCTAGACAAACAGGGGTGACTGATCACCCTACAGGGGTAATAGCTGGTGCTAAAAGAGAATAATGTAGAGGATATACTTTATATTGTATGTATAGTCTGGAAATCTTTCTGAGGCAGTATCATTTAAGCTGAGAACTGAAAGATGAGGTAAAAACATAAACAAACGAAGGAAGCCTGGACAGAAGAAGAGAGGAAGGAAAGGGAATTCCAGGCAAAAGAAATCATTTGTTTACAAAGAACTTGGGGCATTCAGGAAACTGTAAAAAGCTACTTTTAACTAGGGCATATTAAGCGAGGTAGATAGTAGGTTGAGATAAAATTAGAGATGTAGGAATGGCTCATATTATGGTCCACGGTAAGAAGTTTGGGTTCTGTTCAAAATGCAGTAGAAAATCATTGTCTAATTTAAAAAGAAGGCTTTTCAAATATTTTGTGCCTAACCCAGGGATACAGAAACATTAATCATAATCCTTTTTTCAAGGCATATGTTGTCTATCAGATAAGACCATCCTTGATGTAACCATGTGTAATATAGTGGATGAGTGCTAAAGTAGGATGAACAGTGAGGAAGAGAAGTTAGGAAGGAAAGGCTTAACCCGTCCTTTCCAGCTGGGGAATTTCTCAGGCTCTCCCACTTTCTGCTTCAGATTCTCCAGTAGTCATTTGGTTTCCCCATCTGTAAATGATTATTTCATATTTCCACATATCTGCTCTGTCAGGGACCTTATGGGCTAGTGATTAGGGTATATGATCTCTCTGGAGTTTGCAGTTCTCCCCAGATGCTGCCTTTTGGTTGGCTTCTCTTGACCTCAACCATTGCAGCCATGGCAGTAAGAGATCCCCTCCTAGTCACCGTAGGACTGCATCCAGCACACAGGTCACGTTCCTCTGGGAGGGGAAGCACTCTAAGGCAATGACTCAAAATACTCATTTTGCATGTGCAAATATAGCCACAGACAATCCACGTGTTGATCTTTGAAACTTTAAGGCAAGTATGGCAGGCCTTTACAGAAACTTACGAGAAATGCCACAAGCTTTGATTTCTGGCCAGGGTCTCATGCAGGAATGGTGCATTTCATTGGCTTGCATTAACAGCTCTGATAATGAGAATGGAGTTATTGACATTTCCATTTCATGGTATGAACACTTCATCATAACGAGGGGGAGTGTGGTTGTTAACTGCCATGTTGTTAGGAGAGGAAAATCAAAATTATTTTTCATCGTTTGTCCCATGTGAAAAATACCCTCATTTAAATGTCCTGAGATTGCTCCCAATCAAGTCCAAGGATCACACTGGTCCACAAATTTGCCTTTGGTTAGTATGATAATGAGATTTCAACTACACACCAAATAATTGTATTTATTTAAATTTACGGTTGTGCATTAGAGAGTTCAGAAGTATTCAGGAGGTCTTGAAGGCATAACTTATAGCCTCAACCTCACCTTCTTCTATGCATTTTACTTTTAGAAACTGCTATTTAAATGCAGATGGCTGTATAAATTTCCACTCCTGAACTGAAATCTATCCAGCAATATATGCTATGATTAATCGGCACTTCAGACCTCCTATTTTTCCCCCAGGGATTATCTGTTTTCAGCCTATGAGATAAAATGATAGGCTCCTCTCTAGTAATATACATTCTCTCTGCAGCTCTCAAAGACAAGCATCTAGCATCAATGGTGGACATTCAATCTTGATCTTCTAACACAACTCGTTTAAAAATTGCATCCAATAGCCAGCCAAACACTCAGTTTGTGAAGGCCACTCACCATGAGTTCAGAGTTTCTCAGTCACTTTCTTTCTTTATTATTAAAGGCCAAGCTCAGAATCCCTGACTATGTTCATCACTGCTGAGTGTTGACAAGCCACAAACACTGCCACTGACAGTAGTTAAAAATGCAGCTGGGTTAATGTTGACATATTGCTATCTTTTGAGGGCCAGTTGATGTGTGTTCATTTATACTCTAATTGCATGTCCACTTAAAAAAAATCAGCTCCCAGTGTGGAATGGATAAAAATACAATTACCAAATGATATGTGTAATCATTCAGTGCTGTTAGTCCCAAAAGGTGATATTGCAGTGACATTGAGAAAATTAGATCTATTCTTCATACAATTATATGGCTACACTTTCACTCTAATGCCATTCTAATTGGAAAGGAGCATTGAAATGTGAAGCTGGGTGCATTTCACTCTCTAATTATCACTGAACAAGTCATTCTTAGGATAGGTTTCTGGAAAAGACAGTTGCCAGAATGCTTTGATAATCCCAAATATTCATTGCTGCTTTCTTGTCAGGTAAAGCTCGTTTTCTTTCAAGAAAATTTAGATTGCCACTGAGAGATTACTAGAAATAAAGATTTGGATGAATGCCTGTAATTTTTTTAGCCCATTCATGTCTTTGAAAAGAAAGTTTCTATATGGATATACTCCCCCCCACTTTTACTTCCAAATGGACCCTCAATAAATGAATATTTACCCCCCTATTTTACAGGGTGATTGGGAGGCTCAAATTTCATGGTAAAAGTACAAGTTATTATGTAAGTTTTTAAGATATATACAAACATAAGTTATTACTCTCATAACTGCTGCTGTTATTATTATTAATTACTGTCAGTTGATGTCAGGACCTGATTTTGTCAGTTATTTGTTTGGGGGCCACTGCCTATAGAAATTACAAAGTCAAATTAATATCTCTGGCCTTAATTCAATTAGATCCCCGGCATACAAATCAGTGGTGTCTAGATACATGTGTATTTATTAAGGACCCTCCTCCATTCCGTATTCTCAGAATCATACATTTATAGAACAAATAGTACAGCTAAAGTGACGTTATACCCCATCAATTATGCTGTTATTAGACTATAAGCTCTAAGAAGGCAAGAACTATGTCTCTTCGTAGAAGGCATTGAATAGTTACATACTGTCTGAACAAGTGAATGAACACCTATTTCTTCTTTATAAGCATATATTCCTTTATGTTATTGAGCACACATAATAACTGCTTTAAAACCCTTGTCTATGAATTCCAACAACTGAGTTATTAGTTATTATGGTATAAATTTCCACTGATTATCTTTTCCCTTGAGAATGGACCAAGTTTTCCAGATCCATTTTGAATTTTCCATTGTACTCTGGATATTATGAGCTTTGTTGTAGAGATTCTGGACTATGTTTGTGTTCTTGCAAAAATTACTAATTTTTTTATTGTTGGTTTAGTGGGTAATTTGACTTGTCTCAAACTAAAAAATCTCTTTTGGACAACAACTCAGTTATTTATTGGTAGCTCGGCTGTTTGCAGTCTATCCTATGTGTGTGTGGTGCAGGGGGTCAGTTAGAGATGTGTACAGACTGTATACACAGAGCATGTTGCTTACCTTCTCTGGCTCTTTCCTTTCCGGGATGTTCCCCCTACCCTTTATAGTGGCTGTCATTGGCTCTTCATGCCAGAAAGACTGCAGTTCTCTCTAAGAGTTTTAGCTGCCCAAAGTATGCTGACTGCTTTCTGACCTTGAGCTAGAAGCAGTAAAAAAAAAAAAAAAAAACAAAAAAAAACCAAAAAAAACCCAAAAATAACAGAGAGAGAGAGAGAGAAACTCATGCCATGTCATTCATTTCCTTCATCCAGCTGTTAACATCTCTTCAGAATCTGCCTAAATTTTGTTCGTTCCTCAGGGCCTTGTATTTTCCATAGTTTATAGTTTTTATCTGTTGAAGGATTTCTTTGATATTCTACATGATGAAAATTAGGTTCAGAGCAGTAGTAAGATTTGTCTATTAAAACCATAAAGCTGGTTTTAATTCTCTAGTCATGACCATACAAACAGAGTCATGTCCATATTATCTTTCTCGATTTTAAACCAGGACTTCTTTTGTCCCAGATCATTGTCCTCTCAGTCAATGTAGCACATTGTAAGTGGCCCCTCTCAGTTTAGGCCAACACTCAAAGTTTAGAGATGCCCCAATGAGATCCGGTTGCATTAAATATCCTCCCCTTTGTTACCGAAGCTTAATTCAGAATTTGTTCAGTAAATGCAACAGCAGTTTCCAAATGCTCAACCAACAATTAGTGGCCACCTAGGATGAAGAGATGGTGATATTAGATGTTAAATCCAGATGACAAACAACAACAAGGTAAGCTTATATCCACCTTATTTTTTTTTTAAAGTACTGGCCTATGAAATCATTGCCTGTCATCATAGTGAGTAATCTTATAGGCTTAAATTTCCTCTTTCTAAATTGAAATATTGTGTTAAACTCTCTCTCTGGGCTGTTGTAACCTGATGATATTATTCAATTATTTTCACAAAGACACGGATTACCATTTAGATTGTCAATATCCATTCAGATTGCAGGTATGGAAACTTAAGGGAAAAAGAGACGGCAAAAATAGAACTACCATATGATCCAGTAATCCCACTACTGGGCATATACCCAAAGAAAACGATAATCCCAAAAGAAACATGTACCATAATGTTTATTGCAGCACTATTTACAATAGCCAGGACATGGAAGCAACCTAAATGCCCATCAACAAATGAATAGATAAAGAAGATGTGGCATATATATACAATGGAATATTACTCAGCTATAAAAAGAGATGAGATGGAGCTATATGTAATGAGGTGGATAGAACTACAATCTGTCATACAGAGTGAAGTAAATCAGAAAGAGAAAGACAAATATTGTATGCTAACTCACATATACAGAATCTAAAAATGGTACTGATGAACTCAGTGACAAGAACAAGGAAGCAGACACATAGAATGGACTGGAGAACTCGAGGTTTGGGAGGGGGGCGGGGGGTGAAGGGGAAGCTGAGACGAAGCGAGAGAGTAGCACAGACATATATATACTACCAACTGTAAAATAGATAGTCAGTGGGAAGTTGTTGTATAACAAAGGGAGTCCAACTCGAGGATGGAAGATGCCTTAGAGGACTGGGGCGGGGAGGGTGGGGGGGACTCAAGGCTGGGGGAGTCAAGGGAGGGAGGGAATACGGGATATGTGCATAAAAACAGTTGATTGAACTTGGTGTACCCCCAAAAAATAATAAATAAATAAATAAAATTTAATACTGAGTGGATAAAAAAAAAAGAGACAGCAAAAGTGAAAGTTTGTGAACCCACTGAAAGGTGTACTGAACTATTAGGATGATCAACAAATAACCTTCTTAATTTTCCTGTTTTCATAATGCTTTGGGGCTACTGAAGGCATATTCAGTGCTTAGAATTCTGGTTATATTATTCTCAAAACAACCTTTGAAGTAGATTGTACTGTCATTTCCATTTTGCAGATGAAAAAACAAACTCAAAGAGGATTTGTAATTTGTCCAACACGATTTGTCTGGTCGGGATCAAAGCCAGGAAGCAAATCTTACTTTGTCTACTTCTAAGCTCATACACCCATTTTCTGATTGTTTACAGAGCCTCTCAGAAAGCTACAATCAAAAGGAAAGTAACAATAGGGAGTAATTTTTATGAATCTAGAAAAAGAAGAGTTAAATGAACCCATGAGCATTTTTCAGACTTTAAGCCCCCCGATATCACTCAATTTTATTGTCTTTTTTTTCACTAATTCTTTGCAGTGCAACTCTATGACTCCAAACTACATGCCAAGCCTTCTTCTACATCACAGGCAACATTTGTATAAAAAATGCATCCTTGTTTTGTGGGTTTTGGTCATCATCCCATAATGTTGTTGAGGCTTGGAGTCTATTTCCCAGAATGTTCTAACCTCAGCCATGGCATATATTTCCATCACTCCTGGAAAGTGATGCCAGCCTCTGCCCCTTTCATCTTAACTTGAGCTCCAATTCAGTCATCCTTCTGATGCAATGCACTTTCAGCCACTGGAGAAAACATCCTGGCCTGACCCAGGCCTACCCAGACCAGCCCCTGAGACTACACTTGCAGTGTCATGTCCACGGTGCCAGACTAATCTTCCTTAAACATCAATCTTATATTGACCTCTAGGCCTGTCTCCTCATTTGTAAAACAAGATGTTTGAACTAGATGATCTCTAAGATCACTTCTTGCTCTAAAACTATATAAAGTCTTCTCACGTATAAGTGCGCATCTTATCCTAGTATTCTCCAGAGAGTGGAGTGAGACACCAAACTATGTTCTTTTAGCATGCTTTCTTTGCAGAAAAGTTTTACAGAAATAAAACACTTTTCATTCAAGGTGTCAGTTATTAAAATCTGTCACAATACAATTTGAATACAGACTATTTAATCACAGAAGTACTTTCAAGTGACCTTGTCATCCTCACTCCATTTGATTTGTTATAATTTACATCCTTTGTACTAAAAAAGAGAAGTATTTTTTTCTGAAGATGTTTCCTGAGTTTAGAGCACCCATGGGAAATGTAGAATTCCTTGTGAAATGCAAACACTGTTTCCTTTATCAGCATTTCATTTTGTTTCAACTTTTAAGGTTACTGTAGTCACAGAATGTTCCCCAAATCTTGCTGTCATTATGAAAGTGGCATTTTATTTCAAGGAGTAATAGCTACAGGAAAATAATTTCACAAGGATAATATGAATCTGATTTCAAGGTTTTATAGAAGCTGTCTATCTTTTCTTGGGAATCAGATTATCCCACATTGTCAGCTACCTTCAGCTGAGGATGTTTTTCTGGGAGTGTGCATTGTTGGATAGGCTTAAACTTCTTCAACCTGGTACAGAGGACTTTTACCATGAGCTGATTTAGACATCTCAAGCAGCTATTTTTTTTTATAATTTATTTTATGCTAGTGTTAGTGTTCTGCTTTGAATTGGATTATTACGTATGATTCAGTGATAGCATGGGCCAATCATCAACTAGTCAATCTTATAATGGTCCTGTCTACAAAGTTGACAAATCCAGCCCTAGTACATATATACATACATACATATGTAACATTAGTAATACAAAGAATCATTTTCAGTCACTTGGTATAAGCCATTCTCTAGATAAATTCACTGAGGGTTTTCGATAGAATTCAATTAGTGAACTTAGTTTTTAAGTATAATCATCTGTACCCTCTTAATTATGCATCATAAATTGTTTTAGAGACCTGTGATACCAGTACTCAAGATATAACTTATGAAATAATATATACATATATATGCTCATTTGAATTGCAAATAATTGTCAGGTGTTTTTTTTTTTCCTTCATTGTTCTTTTCTTCTAAAACTACTAGATGCTGTTTAGATGTTTGGCTGAATGCAATGTTCAGCTATATATCATTAGTTTGCTGCTTTTGTTAAATTATCGGGATTTTTCCCATCTTATTTCCTCACCTCACCCTTGTCTCTTCACCTTTCAGTGCCCTTTATCCACCTCTTAGCCTATTTGCAATCCCATTTGATTGAGCTAAAATCTCCCCCTTTTTTTTTTTGTGGAAGCTTCCCTGGCCAAAAGGCAGATCCCACCCATGAACTCTGTCTTCCCTGGTTGTTTGGCTATTTCATCATGTTTTGATATTTCCTCTCTCTAATTAGACTATAAATTCCTTCAGGACAGTACTTCTTCCTATGCCCCCTCCCTCCGACCCTATCCCATAGCACAAAGCACAACGTTTATGTTTCTGAGCAGTAACTAGAAAATTTAATGTGTGGAGAAGTTAGAGATTGAGAGTTGGAGGGAGGGGAGAGGGTTATCATAAACTTTCTAAATGCAACCACATCTACCAGTCATATCAGGCATCAACCAATCACATCAAGTGCTAAACTACAGGGTCTCAGAAAACAAACAAAAAAAGGGACCACCACCACTGCACACACAAGCAGACACACACACACACACATACACACACCCCCACCCCCACCGCCCTGGGTTCCCAGCAGCCACAGACCCCAACTGCCACCTCTCCTGGAGCGCCCTAGCTCTGTCCTGTGAACACCCTCCATTCCTCCCATCAACTTCCCTAAACACCTCTCCTACACCCTCGCTGATGGGCTTTGGCTCCCTCTAGGACCCGTGTGCACGTGCTGGTGTGGTAGAGCTAAAGATGCCCCGTTACTATCTCTTTGGGAACACAGTCAACACAGCCTCAAGAATGGAGTCTAATGAGGAAGCCCTGAAGATCCACTTGTCTACTGAGACCAAGGCTGTCCTGGAGGAGTCTGGTGGTTTCAAGCTGGAGCTTCGAGGGGGTGTAGAAATGGAGGGCAAAGGCACAGTTCAGAACTACTAGCTCCTGGGGGAGCTGGGGAGGAGCACCTGAGGCTGACCTGCACCCACTCCCGGCCTTCCACACCTCCCTTCCCTGGGCCAGAGGTGACAGAGAGGCACCAGGCCTCAGCCTCTCCCACAGCAGCCCCACCGTTGCCAAAGAAATGGTTTGAACTGCTCAGATGTGCTGACTGTAGTGGAAATTCCAGATATTACCTCTGAAAGAGGACTGGTATGGGGGAGAACTTGGAGCTCACAGGACTGCCCCAGAACTCACAGTCATGCTCAGTGACACACACACACGTAGGCACACACACCCACTCTCCACCCTGACACAGGCCAGGATTTGGTCTCAGGCTGGGATGTGGGTTCCTGGATCCTCCTGCCCCTCCCTATGTCCTCCTCCCTCAACCTTGTTACACTGTGACTTTTATTGGGGAGGGGGGCTTGGAGGGGAAGAGCCCCCTGAGGGGGAATAGGAAAAGGGACTATAGGTGAATGTAGGGGCTGGTGGCGTCCACATCTGGGCCTAGACCACATGGGCCACATACACCTCCCTGTCCCCCAACAGCCAACATTGGATGCAGTGCACAGGGGAGAAAGGGGAGGCATGGAGGGCTGTGGGCACATATGCCTTGCTTCTCCTGTGAGTGGAGACCATTAGAATCTTAAAGGACGGACGGAGGGAGGGAGGAAGGAAGGAAGGAAGGGCCTGTAATTTAGCCACTGAAGAAAGGACAACTCCAAGACTCAGATGAGGATATTCCCACTATCCAGATTAAATCTTCCAGGAGTCCCCTTGCTATTCCCAAACTCATTCACCTGATTCCCAGCGGTCCATTTTCCTCAAGTTGTGACATCAGAAGTGGAGTCTTACTTCACGTTGGTTTATGTAATCTAAGATGCACACATATCAAGCAGAGGTCAATTGTGCTGAGAAGCAATCTTGTTTATACTAGAAGCTAAAATATTGCTATGGTCAAGTTTTACAGATTAGTGCATCGTTAGTTTTGCTTATTTTTCTCTGGTGTACATTTCTAACTTTATAAACAAAACTCGATTTTTTTTTCTTATTTTATAAGACATGATAATCTCAAATAAGGTTTGAAGAAATTTTCCAAAGACCCTAGTAAGTAGTATGCATTCAGTAATATGTACTCGTTGATTGCTTTATACTATTCTGCATGGTATTTGTTATATTTGCTTTCAATAATCTCACTTATAACAAAAATAGAATGAGTTCCTGACTCAAGGATTTTGTAGTCTAAAAAAGAGAAATATGAACAAATAAGTAATAGTGATTCAAATTGCTGTAGTCTATGAAAAGGCAAAGCTATTTTTTTCTTAAATGGTTTATCAAGGAATAATTGAATAAAAATTGAAAATATTAAACTATATATCATTTCAGAAGTTTTGCCAAATATATATCCCCTTGAAACTATCAGTACAATCAAGATGACACATCCATATCCCCAAAAGTTTTCTCCCACCCATCCTCCCAGTCTTCCAAACCTCACCCTACACCCACAAGCAACAAATGATCTGATTTTTACCACTATGGATTTTCCATTTTCCAAAATTTAATATAAATATAGTTATGCAGTATGTATATTCACATCTACTCAGCATAATTATTTTGGAATTTATCCATGTTGTAGCATATGTTCATTTTTTTTATTGATAAGTAATATTTCATTGTATGGGTATATCTCAGTTTTATTATCTTCTTGTTGATTGACATTTGGTTTATTTCCAGTTTGGGGCTATTACAAATAAAGCTATGAACAGTTATGAACAAGTTTGTGTATGAGAATACCCTTTCATTTCTGGAAATAGAATGGCCATGTCATATGGGTCACTTTTTAAGAAACAGCCAAACTCTTTTGCAAAATGTTTCAAACCATTTTACAATTGCAGTGTATGAGACTTCTAGTTGCTCTATTTGGTCAGTATTTCTAATTTTAGCCATTCTGATAGCAGTATACTGGTATCTCTTTTTAGTTTTAATTTGGATTTCACTAGTGAATAATAATGCTGACAGCAACTTTCCATAAGCTTATTTGCCATCCGTATATCTTCTTTGGTGAAATGTCTGAGCAAATGTCTTGCCCATTTTAAAATTGTCTTCTTGATTGTCCTCTTATTAAGTTGTAAGGGTTCTTCATATATTCTAGATACAGATCCTTGGTTGGATACATGTTTTGCAAAAATATACTTTCTCAGTCTGTGACCTGCTTTTCATTTTCTTGTCAATGCTATTTGAAGATCAAAAGTTCTTAATTTTTATGAAGTCCATTTATTGACTTTTTAGTGAATGTTGTGTAAAACTTAAGAAATCTTAGCCAAAAATATGGATAACTAAGATTTTTTTGTAAACTTTTAAAGTTTTAGCTCTTATATTTAGGTCTGTGATCAATTTCAAGTTAATTTTTGTATATGGTATTTGATTAAGAAACTTTTTTGCGTATGTTCAAGCACAATTTATTAAAAAGATCATCCTGTTCTTGTTGAGTTGCTTTGGTGAATTTGTAAAAAATGAATTGAACATATATGTGTGTGTCTTTATCTGAACACTATTCCAATGAACCTTGTTCTGTCTTTACACTAATACCATATTGTCTTGATCACTGTAGTTTTAAAATGTCTTGAAATCAGGTTGCATAAGACCCCAAATTTGGTCTTCTCTTTTAAAGTTACTTTGGTAATTCTTTTAATTAATTAGTTAGTTAATTTCTTTATTTATTGGCTGTGTTGGGTCTTCATTGCTGCATGGGCTTTCTCTAGTTGCGGTGAGCAGGGGCTACTCTTTGTTGCAGGGTGCGGGCTTCTCATTGCAGTAGCTTCTCGTTGCAGAGCACGGGCTCTAGGCATGCGGGCTTCAATAGTTGTGGCACATGGGCTCAGTAGTTGTGGCTCATGGGCTCTAGAGCGCAGGCTCAGTAGTTGTGGCACACGGGCTTAGTTGCTCCGATGTATGTGGAATCTTTCCAGCCCCGGGCTCGAACCCTTATCCCCTGCATTGGCAGGCGGATTCCCAACCACTGAGCCACCAGGGAAGTCCTATTTTGGCAATTCTAAGCCCATTTCATTTTGATATAAAGTTTAGAAAATTTCTTGTCAACATCCTGAATGTTTTTTGTTTGGAGTTACATTGAATAGGTAGATCAATTTAGAGAATATTGTTATCTCAACAATACTGAGGATTCCTATCCATGAATACAGCATATCGCTCCACTTATTTATGTCTTCTTTAATTTTCCCCAGCAATGTTTGATAGTTTTCAGTGTATGGATCTTGTGCATAATTTGACAAATTTATTCCTAAATATTTCATATCTTATATACTATTGTAAACAGTGTTGTATTTTTTATTTCAGTTGCCAATTTCTCATTACCAGTATATAAAAACACATTAATTTCTCTGTATTAATCTTGTATCCTGCAAATATGCTAAAGTCATTTAGTAGTTTTAGTAACATTTATAGATTATCTAGGATTTTCTACCTGGATGATCAGGCACTCTATGAATAAAGATAAATTTACAGCTTTTATTCCAAGCTAGATGTCTTTTATTTCTTTTCTTGTCTTATTGAACAATCTAGAATCTTGAGCACAGGGTTGAACAGTAATAGTGAGAGCAGACATCATTGCCTTATTCCTAATCTTATGAAAAAATCATTTTGTCTTTCACCATTAAGTATGATTTTAGAAGTAGGATTTTCCTTGATGTTCTTTACCAGGTTGAAAAAATTCATTTCTTTTTAAATTTACTAAGAGCTTTCACAAGGGAGGGTATTGGATTTTGTCAAAGTGTTTTTATATACCTTATTTAAATAATAGTATGTTTTCCTTTTGTCTGTTAATATAGTAAATTACAAATTGACTTATTTTGACTAGTCTTTATTTTTAGAACAGTTTTGGCTTACAGACAATTGGAAAAGATAGTACAGAGTTCCCAATATGCCCTATATCCAGTTTCTGCTATTATTAACATATATTAGTATGATACATTTGTTACAATTAATAAACTAACAGTTATGCTATTATAAACTGAAGTCCACAGTTTATTTAGATTTCCTTAATTTAACTAGTGTCCTTTTCCTGATCCAGGATTCCACCTAGCTTATCATATTATATGCAGTTGTAATGTCTCTTTAGGCTTCTCCTGGTTGTGGTGGTTTCTGGGACTTCTTTGTGTTGATGACGTTGATAGTTTGGAGGAGTTCTGGCCTGATGTTTTGTAAGATTCCCTCTAGTGAAATAAAATGATGTCTTTTTCTTATGGTAAGACTGAATTTATAGGTTATAGACAGGAAGAACACAGTGGTAAAGTGCCATTTTTATCACATTTTTGCATCATTTTTTAATCAAATCAAAGATATGTAATAACATAATTTATTACTGTTGATGTTAACCTTGATCCCCTGGATCAGAAAATATTTGCAAGGTTTCTCCATGGTAAAGTTACTCCTACTTCTCTTTTTTCTTATTCTACTCCTTGGAAAGAAGTCACTAGGCACAGCCCACACTTAAGGAGTGGGAAGTAATACCACACCTTCTTGAGGGAAAAATATTTACATAAATTATTTGGCATGCTTCTGCTCGTGTATTTTTTTCTCCATTTAGTTATTTATTCAATCATTAATTTTATCAATATTAACTCATGGATATTTATTTTATACTTTGGGTTATAATCCAATGTTACTTTATTTTCTTGCTCAAATCGTTATGGCTTTGGCCACTGAGGACACATTCAGTTGGCTCCTGTCTGCCTTCAACATTCTCCCATCGCTGTATATTTGTTTTGTTTTGTTGTGTACTTCTTTACTTTCTAACACTACAAGATACTCCAGGCTCATCTTGTATATTTCCTGTCTCCTAGAATAAGCTATTTCTCCAAGGATCCCTGGTTATTTTTATTGGAAACTCGTATTAGAAATCAAAATTTGGGTGTTAGGTGTGCATGTTGCCTCTGTTCTTAATAGAAGCATAGAATCATTTCTTCTATTCTATCTCAATTAACAGAGCAAGGAGATACTAGTGTGTATATTAATCTGTTGTATATATTTATGTATATTATGAACATATATATAGCTATGTTTAACTACCTGTATCTGTGTTAAGCTAAACATGAGTTTATACTGATGTCTCCAGCTCTAATTCATTATTACTACATGGATCAGTAATTAGCTCCCCCCTCTTTGGAAACCTGATTTCAACCATGCACTGTTCATTTACTTAATTGCCCAGTTCCAGTATACGTGTATTGCAGTATCAGAATTATTAACCTCTACACCATGGGAGACAACTTTATAAACCTCAGTACAGTTGCTCATAAACAGTTATTTTTGCTTTTAATTTTACAGGCTCCACTCATTTCCAAAGTTAATAGGTCAGCATCTTCCCCCACCCCCAACTCCTTCAGTTAGGTTGTTTCATACATTTGTAACACAGTTAGACTGTCTTCTCACAGTTCACAGTCCTTCCTTGGATCCTTCAAACTCCTAAATATATTTTTTATAACTGCACACACTAAGACTCTGTCTTTGTGCTGTAAAGTTTTATGGATTTTGAAAAATGTATAATGTTTTTTAACCATCATTACAATGCCGCACAAAATAATTTTACTGCCCTAAAAATCCCCTGTGCCTCACCATCTCCCCTCCCCACAACCTCTACTAATCCCTGATCATTCTACTGTCTAAATAGTTTTGGCTTTTCCAGAATGTTATGTAATGGGAATCATACAGCATTTAGTCATTCAGAATGGTTTCTTTCACTTAGCAATATGCGCTTAAGGTTCTTCCATGTCTTCATGGCTTATATCTCATATTTAATCACTAAATAATGTTCCATTATATAGATATAGCAGTTTGTTTATTCATTCAACCATTCAAGGAAATCTTGGTCACTTCTGATTGCAAATACGAATAGAGTTACTATAGACATCCATGTGTAAGTTTCTGTATGAACATAATTATTCAAATGGACACATACCTAGCAGTGTGATTGCTGGACTACATAGTAAGAATATGTTTAGTTTTGTAAGAAGCTGTCAAACTGTCTACCAAAGTGGCTGTAACATGTTTCATCCACACCATCAGGGAACAAAGTTCTATTGATCGATATCCTCACCAACATTTGGTATTGTCTTTTTTGTTTTAATTTTATTTTAGGATTTTAGCCATCCTAATAGATGTGAAGTAATAACTTATTTTTGTTTTAACTTGCAATTCCCTAATTACAAGTGATCTTTTCACGTGCTTATTTTCCACCTGTATATTTTTTGGTGGGGTGTCCAGATCTTTTGCCCATTTTTATATTTTTTGTTTGTTGTTTTCTCATTGTTGAGTTTTAATAGTTCTTTGTATACTTTGGATATAAGTCCTTTATCATATGAATGGGTTTACAAATACTTTCTTCTGGTCTGTGTCTTGTCTTTTGATTCTCTTAGCAGTGACGTTTGAAGGGCAAAAGTTTTAAATTTTGAAAATGTCCAGTTCATCAATTTTTTTATTTTATTGCCTGTGCTTTTCTTGTTGTATCTAAAAACTCATTGCCAAACTCAAGGTCATGTATGTTGTCTCCTATGATTTCTTCTAGAAGTGTTATAGTATTACATTTTATATCTAGATCTGTGATCATTTTGAGTTATTTTGTGAAAGGTGTAAGTCTCTGGTTAGCTTCTGCTGCTGCTTCTCCTTCCTCCTTCTCCTTTCTTTTTTTTTTTTTTTTCTTCACATATGGATGTCCAGTTGTTTAGCAGCATTTTTTTCATTCCCGGAAACTGTGTATTTTACAACCAGAAGTTTAGCATTTGTTGAAGAGACTCTTCTTTCCCCAATGAACTGCCTTGACTCCTTTGTCAAATATAAATTAATTATTTTTATGTGGGTCTGCTTCTGGGCTCTCTGTCATATTCTACTGATTTACATTTTTTTGTGTTTTTTTTTTTTTTTTGACAATACCATTCTATCTTCATAACTGTGGTTTTATAGTAAGACTTGAAGTCTCAGTCCTCCAACTTTGTTCTTTAGTACTTTGACCATTTTAAGTTTTTTACCTTAGAAAAACTTAAGAATCAATTTTTCAATATTCATAAAATATCTTGCTAGGATTTTCATATTATCATGATTAATCCCTGTTGATGTGGACTACATTAATTGACGTTCAAGTGTTGAACCAGCTTTGCCTACCTGGAATAAATCTCACTTGGTATTGGTACATAATTCTTCATACATTGTTAGATTTGGTCTGCCAGTATTCTCTTGAGGATTGTACCATCTATGATCATGAGAAAATTGCCCTGTAGTTTTCCTTCCTTGTAATGTCTTTATCTGTTTTCTAGGGTAATGTTGACATATAGAGTTAGGAAGTGTTCCACTGCTTCTGTTCTATTGACATTGAAGAGAATTGGTATCAGTTCTTCTTTATATCTTTGGTAAAACTCACCATTAAAACCATCTAGGCCTGGTTTTCTTTTTTGAAATATTATTAACTATTGATTCAGTTTAATGGATATAGATCTATTTGGATTATCTATTTTTCCTCATGTGACTTTTGGTAGTCTGTGTCTTTTAAGGAATTGATACATTTCATTTGTTATTGAATTTGTAGGCATAAAGTTTTTCATCATGTTCATATGATATCCTTTTGATATCTAAGGAATCAATAGTACGGATATCTCTTTCATTTCTAATATTGGTAATTTGTGTCCTTTTTTTTTCTTGGTTAATCTGGCTAGAAATTAATCAATTTTATTTACCATTCTAAATAGCTGGCATTTGGTTTTGTTGATTCACTCCAGTATTTTCTGTTTTCAATTTCACTGACTTCTGCTCTAATTTCTATTATTTTCTTCTGCTTGCTTTAGGCATACTTTCTCTTCTTTCTCTAGTTTCCTAAAGTGGAAGTTAGACATGAGCTATTGATTATTTAAAGACTTTACAGAAGTCTCCAACTATAATAGTGGATTTGTCTGTTTTTCATTGCAGATCTATCAGTTTTTGCTTCCCATATTTTGACACACTATTGTTTGGTGCCAAAATATTAAGGATTATTATTATATCTCCTAAGAGAATTGACTCATTAATAATTATCTTCTTAATCTCTGATAATTTTCCTTGTTCTGAAGTCTGCTTTGTCTGAGATTAATATAGCTACTCCAGCTTTCTTTGATTAGTATTAGCATGTTTCTCCATCCCTTTACTTTTAATTTATCTTTGATTTTAGATTCAAAACAGGTTTGTTATAAATAACATATAGTTGGATCTTGCTTTATTTATTATTCACTCGATAATCTCCATCTTTTAATTTGTGTGTAGACCATTTATATTTAGTGATTATTGATATTACTGGTTTAATATTTACCGCATTTATAGCTGTTTCCCATTTGTTGCACTTCCTCTGTTTCTTTTTTTCTTCCCCTCATTTTTTGCCTTTTCTGACTTTAATTAAGCATATTATATGAATCCATTTTCTCTCTTCTCTTAGCATATCAATTGTACATTTTTTTAAATTAGTGGTTGCCCTGGATTTGCTACATATATTTAGAAATCATTTAAATCACTCTCAAAAAACACTATACAACTTCACAGGTAGAACAGATACCTTACAATAGAACATTCCTAATTCCTCCCTTCCATCTCTCACTGTTACATAAATAAGTCAAAGATGACCTGGGAACTGGCCTCTAAAATTGTGTATTTTTTCACTGCATGCTGAGATTCATTAGCTTAAAAGCCCACAGGCGCCAAACTCAAATTTTTACATATTCAATTATCTTAATAATAGCCCAAACAAGCAGATTTTTAGACACTTAGAGACTGAAGGCTTTGTATATCCCATGAAACCTCACTCACTTCTGTTGGTTACTGATAAAAAAGAGACTTGTGGTTATGAGACCACAAGCTGCCAGACATTTTGGAGTTCTCTGACCTAGAGTCTCCCTGTCTTGCTGCTTGGTAACATCACCCAAACAGTTTACCCCCCTCCAATTCCCTTTTGCCCTCTCCCCTCCTAAGTAATGACTCCCATGCGGTAGTCTCTGGACAGACTCCTACTGTAAGAGACTTTCTTCATATTCAAACCTGTCAAGGTGTCACCCATTAAAGCTTACATATGTTACTGCCCTTCATGGTCATGTTGTTTTTCTAGATAAGCGCCCAAGTCCCTTGAATTCCCTATACTTATAACATTGCTGCCATTCATTACACTTATCTATATAGTGTGATGGCCCAATAGATTGTTAATATTATTACTCTGAACAGCTATCTATTAGATCATTGGGGAATAAGAAAAAGAGAATATTTTATTTTACTTTCGTTTATTCCTTCCTAGATGTCTTTCCTTTCTTTATGTATATCCAAGTTTCTAACCTAGATTATTTTCCATCTCCCTGAAGCACTATTTTTTTTTAAGAACTTTTATTGAGATACAGTTAACATACAATAAACTGCATATATTTAGAGTGTACAATTTGGTATCCCAATCTCCCAATTCATTCCCCCCCAACCCTCCTTGCTTTCCCCACTTGCTGTCTATATGTTTGCTGAAGCACTACTTTTAATATTTCTTGCAGGACAGGTCTGCTGGCAATAAATTTCCTCAAATATTGCTTGATAGAGTCTTTATTTTTCCTTTTCTCTTGAAGGACAGTTTTGATTTAATATAGAATTCCAGATTGGTGTATTTGTCTTTCAGCATTTTAAATATTTTACTCTATTCTTTTTTTGCTTGCTTGATTTCTGGTTAGAAGTCTGGTATAGTTATCATATTCGTTTTTCTGTAGTTAAGGTAAGCCCCCAGCTGCTTTCAACACTTTCTCTTTTTCTTTGGTTTTCTGAAATTTGAATATGATATGCCTAGGTGTAGAATTTTTGGTTTTTATCCTGCTTTGTGTTTTCTGTGCTAAAGTTTCTACTGACATTATCTTCAAACTCACTGGTTCTTTCTTTGACTTTCTCTGTCTACTGATGATCCTGTCAAAAACATTCTTCATTTCTGTTTTTTTTTTTATTTCTAGAATTTCCTTTTGATTCTTTCTAGTGTTTTCATCTCTCTGCTTATATTACCGATCTGCTCTGGCATGTTCTGTGCTTTATTCATTAGAATTATTAACCTATTAGTTATAGTTATCCTGTAGTTAAGTCTCAGTCTTTAAGTGGGCCAGTGTCACTGGGTGTGATCTTCACAAGTATCTTCTTAGCTTTTCTTTTTCTAAAGTGAGATAGAAAGGCTTACAGGTGGCTAGAGTTGAGTAATTTTTATTTCCTCACCTCAGATAAGGTTCTGGTAGTCTTTTATGTCCAGGTAAAACCCACAAAAGTATGGCACCTCTGCTGCCCCCAGAATTTTCTCACTCTCATACTAGACCACACTTAGCCTCCAGCAATTCATCAAAGTTACCATCTAAGTGTTCTTACCAGTTTATTGTACCAGCAGCTCCTGTTCCATTTAGGCTGATCTCAGGTGTGATTCTCTGTTTTCACCTGTCTCTCCAGATTTCAGGATACAGTTTGCCCTGAGATCTCAATTTTCTGATTGATTCAAGAAAAGTCATTAATATTCAGTTTGTTCAGCTTTTTCTTATTGAAAAGACAAGAATGATTTCCAAGCTCTTTATGTGTCAGAGCTGAAAATATAAGTGCCCTTGATTTATTTTTGAATGTTAAAGTAACCTTGTGTTTCACAGATAATTGTCATTGATTATAATGTATTATCATTTTCACATATTGCAAGATCAGATTTGCTAAACGTTTGTCAATAATTTTTACATTTATATTCATAAGGGATATTAGTTTGTAGTTTCCATTTTTTAATAATGCCTTCTGTTGTTTTGGTATCATGGTAATGATGGCCTCACAGAATTAGTTGGAAAGTATGCCCTCCTCTTTACTTTTCTGGAGGAATTTGTATATCGTTGGTACAATTTCATCCTGAAATGTTTGGTAGAATTTGGCAATAAAGCTATCCAGGTCTGAAGTTTCCTTTGCGGAAAGTGTTTAGCTATAAATTCAGTTACTTTTATACATATAAGGCTATAAAAGTAATCTATTTCTTCATGAATAAACTTCAGTATTTTGTGTCTTTCAGTGAAGTTGTCCATTTCATTAAAGTTACTGAATTTATTGGCATTAAGTGATTCATAATATTCTCTTACTATCTCTTTAATATCTGTAGAATATTTATAGATGTTACACTCTCATTCCTGATAAAGGTCATTTTTTACTTCTCTTTCTCTTATATATGTAGATATACATGGATGCATATAGCTACTTGTTCCCTGATCAGTCTGTCTTGAGATTTATTATTTTATTGAATTTCTCAAAGAACCAGCTTTTGGCTTCATTGATTTTATCTACATTTTTATTTAATTGATTTCTACTCTTACCTTTATTATGTCCTTTTTTCTGCTTACATTGAGCTTAATTTTTTCTTCTTTTCTATTTTCTTAAGGGGGAAGCTAAAGTCATTGGTTTGAGATATTTCCTTTTCTATATGAGTATTTAATGCCATAAATTTCTGTACTGCTTTAGATGTCCTGTAACATTTTGATATATTATGTTGTCATTTATTTTTCAGTTCAAAATACTTTTTAATTGCTCTTTTGATTTCGTATTTGAAGTAGGAGGTATTCAGAAGTGCTTAATTTTATTTCCAAATAGTTGTAGATTATCTAGATATTTGTTATTAACCTCTGATTTAATTCCTTTGTAATCAGAGAACAGAGTTTGTATGATTTGAGTTCTTTTAAATTAATTGAAACTTGTTTTATGGCCCAGAATAAGGTTTATCTAGATAAATGTTCCAAGG
This sequence comes from Hippopotamus amphibius kiboko, assembly GCF_030028045.1. Classification (NCBI taxonomy): domain Eukaryota; kingdom Metazoa; phylum Chordata; class Mammalia; order Artiodactyla; family Hippopotamidae; genus Hippopotamus; species Hippopotamus amphibius. The sequence goes on along the minus strand of NC_080187.1, from coordinate 189,122,572 downwards.
AGACTAGAAAAAAATTGCAGCATATTTATTCAGCTGTTTTAAATGGAATGTTCTATAAAATTTACTTAGCTGTAGTTGGTTGATAGTGTTGTTCAAACCTATATCCTGAATGATTTTCTGCCTACTTGTTCTATAAACTATTTGAGAGAAGAGTATATATTATTTTACTGTAATCATTAACTTCCCTATTTTTTCTTATAATACTACCAGATTTTTTCATGTCTTTTTATCCCATATAATAATCCCCACTTTTCACTTGGGGTGTTTAGACCATTTAACATGATTATTTTAACAATCGTGTTTAAATCTTCCATCTTGCTAGTTGTTTTTTACTTTTTCCATCTGTTCTTTGTTTCTTTTTCCCCTCTTTTTTCTACCTTCTTTTGGTCTTTCTGCTTTTGTTGGTTTCAAAGCTATAATTCTGATTTTGGTTTCTGTTTGATTGAATGCTTTATGTTTCATAATATACAAATTAATCATATGGTGTACCTATAAGTAATATAATACTACTTCACATATAACAGTATACTTTCATTTCCCTCTTCCTAGAATTTGGGCTATTGTTGAAATATATTTTATTTCTACATATGTTATAAACACCACAATACAAAGCTATTGACTTGCCTTAAATAGGCAATTATCTAATAAAGAGATTTAAAAATAAGAAAAAAGTGGGATATGTGTGTGTATATATATACATATATATGGGATATGTGTGTGTGTGTATGCATATGTGTATACATATATACATATATACATATACATTTTCAATGTTCTTCATTTGTTTAGAGAGATACAGATTTCTATCTGGTATCATTTCCCTTATGCTTGAAGGACTTCCTTTACGTATCTTATAGTACATAACGACTGGTGATGAATTCTTTTTAGCTCATATTATTTTTTCTTTTAATGTGTGTGGAAGAAACTTATTTCACCTTACTGTCTGAAATACATTTTTGCTAGGTATAGAATTTTAATATGATCATTTTCTTCTCCCAATACTTAGGACACTATTCTTTCGTCTCCTGGTTTACTTTTTTCCAGCCAGGAAGCCTGCTTTCATTAGTATCTCAATTTGTTTATATCTCCTGTGCCTTTTTATCTGGCTACTTTTGCTGTTATTGTTGTTTTATTTTCTGTTTGGTTTTTTTTTTATTGTTTATTTATTTTTATTGAAGTATAGTTGATTTACAATGTTGTGTTAGTTTCAGGTGTATAGTATAGTGATTCAGTTAATATAATAAAGTTATATTCTTTTCCCCATTCTTTTCCCTTATAGGTTATTATAAAATATTGAGTATAGTTCCCTGTGCTATACAGTAGGTCCTTGTTGGTTATCTATTTTATACATAGTAGTGTGTATAGGTTAATCCCAAACTCCTAATTTATCCCTCCCTGCCACTTTCCCTTCTGGTAAATACAAGACTATTTTCTATCTATTTTTATTCTGTAAATAAGTTCATTTGTATCTTTTTTTAAAACTCCATATATAAGCCACATCATTTGATATTTGTCTTACTCTGTCTGGCTTACTTCACTTAGTATGATAATCTCTAGGTCCAACCATGTTGCATTATTTCATTCTTTTTTATGGCTGAGTGATATGCCATTATATATATTATATGTATATATATATATCACACCTTCTTTATCCATTCATCTGTCAGTGGACATTTAGATTGCTTCCATGTCTTGGCTATTGTAAGTAGTGCTGCAGTGAACACAGGGGTGAAAAGAACATGGGTTGTATCTTTTTGAATTATAGTTTTCTTCAGACATATGCCCAGGAGTGGGATTGTAGGATCATATGGTAACTCTATTTTTAGTTTTTTAAGGAACCTCCATACAGTTCTCCATAGTGGTGATGCCAATTTACCTTCCTACCAACAGTGTAGGAGGGTTCCTTTTTCTCCACACCCTCTCCAACATTTATTATTTGTAGACGTTTTGATGGTGACCATTCTGACTGGAGTGAGTTGATACCTCATTGTAGTTTTGATTTGCATTTCTCTAATAAGTAGCAATGTTGAACATTTTTTCATGTGCCTATTGGCCATCTGTATGTCTTTGGAGAAATGTTTTCTTTTGGTATAAGCAGAGTTAAATACTCTACCTAATGCTTCAAGAATTACGAGATTTTTTTTTTCTTTCTGGCTGATGAGAACGTGTAATATTCCTGGCTCTGCACAGGCTGTAAAGACTTTTTTCCCTTAACTTCCCTCACATAGATTTTTTCCTTGGCCCTCAGGTAGTTTCCTCAACTGCACATACTGATCAATGCTCAGTTAATGGCTGAAGAGATACCCTCTGCAGATTTATGGAGTTTTCCCCATGTATCTATCTCCCCTTTCTTACTCTGCCCTCTTTAAGTGTAGTGTAGCTGCTTTACTTCCTGAGAATCCTAGCCCCATCTTCTCACTTTTTCATTATTTGTTTCAATTCTCAGTGGCCACTGCCCTGGGCTGCTTAAAGTTCAGTGTCTTAAACTGGTCCCTCTTTACTCCATTTTGGCCCAGCACACTCCTCTTTGTCCATAAACTCAAGTGAGTGTCTGACTCTGTTATAAAATTTATTCATCTCATTTTTTTTCTCCTGAGAGAAAAACATTCAACAAAAACACAGTAAAAAGAGATTTTTATTCCCCCATCTCAAAATAGCTCTACAGACTGGTAATAGTCACAGAACTGGGCTTAGGAAGGCATTTTCCCCTTTGGTCTCCATCAGCCACCTACCACCCTTCTTTGATATGACAATAAATCTATTGTCAATCTTATTTTTTATTGTTTGAAGTCACTAATCTTTTTTTCTTTTATTGAAGTACAGTTGATTTACAGTATTAGTTTCAGGTATACAATATAGTGATTCAATATTTTTATAGTTATACTTGGTTGAAAGTTTATTATATTGGGTGTATCCCCTGTTCTGTATATCTTTGTAGCTCATTTGTTTTATACATAGTAGTTTGAACCTCTTAATCTGATACCCCTATTTTGCCCTTCCCCAATTCCCTCTCCCCACTGATAACCACTAGTTTGTTCTCTGTACCTGTAAGTCTGTTTCTGTTTTGTTATATTTATTACTTTGTTTTATTTTTTACATTCCATATATAGGTGATAATATACGGTATTTGTCTTTCTCTGCCTGACTTATTTCAGCATGCATAATGCCCTTCAGACCCACCCATGTTCTTCCAAATGGCAAAATTTCATCCTTTCTATAGCTGAGTACCCATTATATTTATCCATCCATCTGCTGATAGACACTTAGGTTGCTTCCATGTCTTGGCTATTGTAAATAATGCTGCTATGAACTTTGGGGTACATGTATCTTTTCAAATCAGTGTTTTCATTTTTTTCAGATATATACCAAGAATTGGAAATGCTGGATCATATGGTAGTTCTATTTTTAGTTTTTTGAGGAAACTCCATACTATTTTCCACAGTGACTGCACTAATTTATACATTCCCACTAAGGGTGTACAAAGTTTCCCTTTTTTTCATATCTTCACTGATATATTATTTGTGGTCTTTTTGATGATAGACATTCTTACAGGTGTGAGGTAATATTTCATTGTGGTTTTGATTTGAATTTCTATGATAATTAGTGATGTTGAGCATTTTTCAGGTACCTGTTGGTCATCTGTATGTCTTCTTTAGAAAAATAAATGTCTGTCCAGGTCTTCTGCCCATTTTTCATTGGGTTGTTGTTGTTGTTTTATTGAGTTGTATGAACCGTTTATATGCTTGGGATGTTGCAGATATTTTTTTCCCTGGAAGTATATTGTCTTTTCATTTTGTCAATGATTTCTTTTGCTGTGCAAAAGCTTTTGAATTTAATTAGGTTCATTTGTTTATTTTCATTTTTGTTTCCTTTGCCTTAGGACACAGATCCCAAAAATTTGCTACAATTTATGTCAAAGAGTGTTATGCCTATGTTTTCTTCTAGGGCTTTTATGGTTTCAGGTCTTTAAACAATTTTGAGTTCATTTTTGTACATAATGTGAGGGAATGTACTAATCTCATTGTTTTACATGTAGTTGTCAAGTTCTTCCAACACCACTTTTCTCCATTGTATATTCTTGCCTTCTTTGTCAGAGATTAATTAGCTGCAAGTGCATGAGTTTATTTCTGGGCTCTTTGTTCTGTTCCATTGATCTATGTGTCTGTTTTTGCCAGCACCACACTGTTTTGATGACTGTACCTTTGTACTATAGCCTGAAATCAGGGTGTGTGATACCTCCAGCTTTATTCTTTTTCATCAAGATTTCTTTTGCTGTTCAGGGTCTTTTTTGATTCCATATGAATTTTAGGATTATTTGTTCTAGCTCTGTGAAAAATGTCATGGGTATCTTGATGGAGATTGCATTCAATCTGTACACTAAATCCCCTACATATGAATGAGTTCTGTTCCGAGAGTGCATTCATAAGTCTAATTTGTTCATAAGTTCAACAAAGTTAGCTTAGGTACCCAACTAACACAATCACCTATATAGTACTATATTGCAATAAGTTTATAATACTTTTCACACAACTAATACATAACATACACAAAAAAATAAAAAAACATTTTTAATCTTACAGTACAGTACAGTACCTTGAAAAGTACAGTGGTACAGTACAACAGTTGGCATACAGTCGCTGATAGCAGTACCAGCTACATCACCACTGCTTTTAGCTTACTTCCATACATCCTGGGCTTGAAATAAAGATGCCGTACTGCTGTACTCTATACAGTACTGTACAGTAAAGTACATAAATGCACAACCACTTGTAGAGAATGCATGCATGCGACAATGTACACTAGACACGTGAACTAGCTTACGTGATTGGACATGCAAACACACATTCGTATCTTTGAAAGTTTGCAACTTCAAGGTTTGTATGTAGGGGACTTACTGTAGATGGCTTTGCTTACTTAGTATGAACATTTTAACAATATTAGTTCTTCCAACCCATTAACATGGTATATCTTTCCATTACTTCGTATCATCTTCAATTTCAATGTCATATAGTTTTCAAGGTCTTTTACCTCCTTGGTTAAATTTATTTTTAGATCTATTCTTTTTGATGAAATTTTAAATGAGATTGTTTTATTTTCTGATAATTAATTGTTAGTGTAAAGAAAAGCAACAGATTTCTGTATATAATTGTATCCTACAGACTCTACAGAATTCATTTATTAGTTCATGTAGTTTTCTGGTGCAGACCTTGGAGTCTTTTTATAAATAGTATCATGCCATCTGCAAGTAGTGACTGTTTTACTTCTTCCAATTTAGATGTCTTTTATTTCTTTTTCTTATCTGATTGCTGTGGCTAGGATTTTCAATATTATGTTAAACAGAGTGGTGAGAGTGAGCATGTTTGTCCTGTTCCTGATCTTAAAAGAAAAGCTTTCAGCTTTTCACCATTGAGTATGACGTTATCTGTGTACTTGCGATAAACAGGCTTTATTATGTTGAGATATTTTTCCCTCTAAACCCATTTTGATGAGAGTTTTTAAGATGAATGGATGTTAAATTTTATAAATGCTTTTATTGAGATGATCATGTGATTTTTATTCTTTCCTTTTGTTAATGTGGTGTATCACATCGATTGATTTGCAGATATTGAACTATCCTTGCATCTTGTGACTAAATCCCACTTTATCATGTTGTATGATGCATTTTATCAGTTGAATTCAGTTTGCCAATGTTTTGTTGATTATCTTTGCACCTATATTTATCCAAGATATTGACTTGTAATTTTCTCTTTGTAGTGTCTTTGTCTGGTTTTGGTATCAGGGCAATCATGGCCTTGTAGAATGAATTTGGGAGCATTTTGCCCTCTTCAGTTTTTTGGTGTAGTTTGAGAAGAATAGGTATTAGCTCTTCTTTATGTGTTTGGTAGAATTCCCATGACAAGATTCCTAGTACTGGACTATTGTTTGCTGGGAGTTCTTATATTATGAATTCAATTTTATTTCTAGTGATTGGTCTGTTCAAATTGTCTGTTTCTTCTTGATTCACTCTTGGTAGTCTGTGTGTTTCTAGAAATTTGTCCATTTCTTCTAGGTTGTCCAATTTGTTGGCATACACCTGTTCACAGTATTCTCTTATTGTTATTATTTTTTTGTATATCCATGATATCAGTTGTTATTTCTCCTCTCTCATTTTTTATTTTGTTTTTTTAGGTCCTCTCTTTCTTCTTGGTGAGCCTGGCTAAAGGTTTATCAACATTGTTTATCTTTTAAGAAAACCAGCTCTTGGTTTCAGTTATGTTTTTCTATTTTCTTTTTCTTTTTTCTTTCTTTTTTTTTGTGATCTCTTATTTCTTTCCTCTCTGCTCTTCATTATTTCCTTTCTTCTGCTTACTTGGGCTTGTATGTTTTTCTTTTTCTAATTCTTTTAGATGATAGGTTAGATGTTTATTTGAGATTTTTCTTATTTCTTGAGGGAGGCCTGTATTGCTATAAACCTCTCTTAGAACTCCTTTTGCTGAGTCCTGATTTTGGAAAGTTGTGTTTTTATTTTCATTTGTATTAAGGTATTTTCTGATTTCCTCTTTAATTTCTTCAGTGCCTTTTTTTTTAGTAGCATGTTTTTTAGTCTCCACATGTTTGTATTTTTCCCATTCTTCTTGCAATTGGTTTTTTCTGTCATAGCACTGAGATTGGGAAAAAATGCTTGATATAATTTCTATTCTCTTAAATATGTTGAGACTTGGTTGGAGGCCTAGTGTATGATCTATCCTGGAGAACTTCCATGTGCACTTGAAAAGAATGTGTATTCTGCTGTTTTTGTATGGAATGTACTGAGATAGCTATTAAGTCCAACTGGTCTATTGTGTTGTTTAACCATTGTTTCCTTATTTTTTTCTGTCTGATTTGTCCATTGATATAAGTAGGGTGTTAAAATCCCATAATGTTGTATTACTATCAATTTCTCCCTTTATGTTTCTTAATATTTGCTTTATATATTTACATGCTCCTTTATTAGGTGCACACATGGTAACAAATATTATTGTATTTTGTTGTATTGATCCCTTTATCATTATAAAATGCCTTTCTTTGTCTTTTGTTATAGACTTTGTTTTAATGTTTACTTTGTCTGATATGAATATCATTATCCAGTTTTCTTGTCATTTGTATTTTCATGAAATATTTTCTTTCATCCACTCACTTTCAGTCTGAGTGTGTCTTTAGCTTAAGTGAATCTCTTTTAAGCAGCATATAGGTGGATCCTTTTTTTAATCCAATCAGCCACCCTATGTCTTTAATTGGAACATTCATTTCATTGACATTTAAAGTGATTATTGATGGGTATGTATTTATTGCCATTTTGTTACTTGTTCTGGTAGTTTTTGTATTTCTTCTCTTTTCTTCTTTTAGTTTCTTCCCTTGTGGTTTGATCATTTTCTCCAGCAGTATTCTTGTGTTCCTTCTCTATAGTTTTCTTGGTATCTATTACTAAGAGGTTACTAAGGGGTTCATAGATGTTGACCTATAACTATATCTACTTATTTTAAGCTGATAGTCACTTAAATTCAAGCACATTCTAAAAGATCTACATTTTTTACTCTCCTTGCCCACATTTTGTGGTTTTGATGTCATATTTTACATCTTCACATTTATCCCTTAATGGTTTATTGTACTTATAGTTTCTTTTTAAATTTTTGTCTTTTATTCATTGCCCTAGCTTATTTAAGTGGTTGATGCACAGCCTTTACTATATACTTGCCTTTTTTAGTGGGATTTTTCTCCTTTCCTTTAAATTCTTACTGATTGATGTAGACATTTATTTTCCACTTAGAGAAGACAATAACATTTCTTTTATGATTGGTTTAGTATTAAGTAACTCACTTAGTTTTTGCTTGCTTGAGCAGTTATCTCTCCTTAAATTCTGAATGATATCTTTCTGGGTAGAGTATCCAAAGTTTTAGGTTTTTCCCTTTCAGTACTTTAAATATATAATGCCACTCCTTCTGTCCTGCAAATCTTCTGCTAAAAAAATCAGCTGATAGCCTTATGAGGTTCCCTTATATGTGACTCTTTATTTTATCTTGCTGTCTTTCAAATTGTCTTTTTAACTTTTGCCATTTTAATTATATGTCTTGGTGTGGGTCTCTTGGGCTTATCTTGTTTGGAACTCTCTTTGCTTTCTGGACCTGGATATGTTTCCTTCTTTACAGCCATAATTTCATTAAATATGTTTTTTGTTTGCTTTTTTTTTTTTTTTTTAGAACTTTTATTGAGATACAGTTAACATACAATAAACTGCATATATTTAGAGCATACAATTTGGTATCCCAATCTCCCAATTCATTCCCCCCCAACCCTCCCTGCTTTCCCCACTTGGTGTCCATATGTTTGTTCTCTACATCTGAGTCTCTATTTCTGCCTTGCAAACAGGTTGATTTGTACCATTTTTCTATAGTCCACATATATGTGTTAATATACGATATTTGTTTTTCTCTTTCTGACTCACTTCACTCTGTATGGCAGTCTCCAAGTCCATCCATGTCTCTAGAAATGTCCCAGTTTCATTGCTTTTTACAGCTGAGTAATATTCCATTGTGTATATGTACCACATCCTTTTTATCCATTCATCTGTTGATGGACATTTAGGTTGCTTCCATGTCCTGGCTATTGTAAATAGTGCTGCAGTGAACATTGGAGTGCATGTGTCTTTTTGAATTATAGTGTTCTCTGGGTATATGCCCAGAAGTGGGATTGCTGGGTCATATGGTAACTCTATTTTTAGTTTTGCAAGGAACCTCCATACTGTTCTCCATAGTGGCTGTATCAATTTACATTCCCACCAACAGTGCAAGAGAGTTCCCCTTTTTAATCACCTCTCTCTCTTCTCTTTCTGGGCCCCCTATATTGTGAATATCAATATGCTTGATTTTGTCTCAAAGTTTCCTTAAACTATTTTCTTTTTTTATTTGATTTTCTTTTTGCTCTTCTGATTGGGTGATTTCCATTATTCTCTTCCAGATCAATTATGTATTCTTCTGTATTCTCATCTGCTATTAATTTCTTATAGCATTTTAAAAATGTCCATTATATCTTTCAGCTCTGACTGGTTCTTTTTATATTTTCTAGTTTCTCTTTAAAATTTTCATTCTGTTCATCTATTCTTTATTTCACTTAGACTTCTGTTACTAATGCTTTGAAATCTTTATCTGGTAAATTATTTCTGTTTAATTAGGTGTTTTTCACAGTTTTTCCTTGTTCTTACATTTGAAACAAATTTTTCTGTCTTCTCATTTTACTTAACTTTCTCTGTCTCTATGAAATTAGGTGAAACAGTTACTTATTACAGTTTTGAAAGGATGTTCTTGTGTGGGAGCATCCCTAAACATTCTACACGTGCTTATTGGCTTTCATGGGAGAGCTGTATTTGAAGTAAGCATGGATCATGTCTTCCCCCAGGGTTTGCTGACAGCTATCACCTTGGTAGGTGTTGGGGTTGGAGATCGAGGGTCTAGAAGCCAGAACCAGTTGTGAGATGAAGCTTCTCCTGTGCTCAGTGGCTGTTACCTCACTATATGAATGAGGTCAGATCTCATGGTGCTGGAGCAGAAGCCCTGAGGATCAGTTCTGAGCTGGTTCTGTTCCCTCTAAGTGTGTGTTCTCCCTTGTCCCAGCAATGATACTTTTGCCCCAGAGGGGAGCAGCACTGGAGCAAGAGGGACTAGGTTGGGCACTTGGCCTGGGCATATGCTGGAGCAATCCTGGCACATCAGTCAAAACTCCAGATGACTCCTGATTTGCCATCTCTACAAATGCAAGGAATGGCCACCTTCGCCCTGTTCAGATGCAGTTTCAGGTCCTAGTCAGCTCCATCCCTCCAACTATGCATTCTCTTTAGAAACAGCAGCCTTTAACCTAGTGGGAAAATGCACCAATGTAAACTGATTGCTTCTCTTTCCTTCCTACCCAACTCTGTGTGGACCTTTCTTTATAGCCTTGGTTGTATAAGTTTTTCTACCAGTCTCTAATCTATTTTCAGTGATAATTGCTCCACATATAGATGTATTTGTGATGTCATTGTGGGGCGGGGGGGGGGGAACACGAGCTCAGCAACCTCCTACTTTGCCATCTTGATTTCCTCCTTATCTTATTTGAATAGCTAGCTAAAAACAGTGATAACTGCTACCCCTAGCACTTCCCTACCCCCTCTTCCACCACTGTGATTGCCCATGAGACCCTCTTATGTAAGAATTCTAGTGCTTTCTCCACCACCTTCAGCAGAAAACTCTCTTGGTCCTTGGAAAGCAACATAAAAGATACATGACTTACATTTAAAGACATAAAACGGATTCCAGTAAGCTACCCATTGATCTTGGATGGAGGATCGTAATTTAGTTAACATCTCTCTTAAATGAGATACTTGGGGAGCAATGAACAGAATGTAAAGGCATTCTTTGCAACCATGTAATAGACATATGTTTTATTTAGTGACGTGATTAACACGTGCTTGTTTTGTGAAGAGGTTGTTACTTTTTGTTTTCCTTAGTAATCAGTAGCATAAAGAGAGTCTGAAACCAAAGAACAGCAGGGGTGGTTTTTCACTTCAAGGGTAACTTCCAAACAAAGTACATAGATTCATTTTACCCTTGAGTTTTACTTCATGTGGTGTCATGAAATAATTAACACCCAGATTTGGAGAAATATTGACAACCCAGGAGCTATCTTTTTATTTTTCTAACTTATAAAGAGCTAAATGAGGGATAAAATAAAGGAAGAGATTAAGGATGAGTAGAATTTTCTCCATAGGAGCCACAAGCCCTCCAAGTGGTCACCATGCGGTGTTCAGGAATATTGCCAGGTCTGCAATTCTTCACAGTTTGCCCAAAGGAGAATGCTCATCTCCTCATTTGCTTCTTCTGTTTGCATAAGCACATTCTTAGGGCTAATAAAGATGAACACTGATATTAGGAGCTCCAATTTTCATTTGAGTCTGGATCTTAGTGTCCAAATTTTACCTACTCTTGACACTTTTCTTTCCAAGAAAAAATACTTTCTGATTTTATGACACGACTGTAGGCATCTTGAAAACAGCTACGTGTCTTTATACACATCTATATTACTTGCAGTGCTTACCAAGTGCCTTGAACATGGCTGAATTAATTGCTAACCAAATTATCTTACTGTGTCAAGTTTGAAATTGCTAGACTTTTACTTCCATTTTTGCTGAAGTTTTTGAATGTGTGCGTGTTTATGTGTTGTTTCTCTGTGTGTACTCAGTAAATAAATAATCAGATGATGAGTATGTTAGATATCTTCCATTTGACCTTCCTGATCAAATTTCGACTCTTCTCCAAAATGCTCTCTGTCCCAGAGGGCTGCCTGTTTGAATTACATCACCATGCTCCTTCTGTGTCCCCATTAGCATCTATTTGGGTTTGGCTAATGCAGATCCTCAGCAGGAGATAGGAGACTGATCCTGAGGACTCACATGTGGACAGCTGAAGTAAGAATAAAATGTATGTAAGGTAGGATAATTAGGTCTTAGAGTGCTTTGGGAAAAGCAGAAAACCGTTTACCACTGGGTATTGCTGTTGAAATATCTTGTGAAATTTTTAAAGGTAACAACAGAGAGATTATCTGCTTGACCCTTGTATATGGATATATAAAGCAGAGGTCAATCAATCAACAAATGTGTGTCAAATTCCTGTCCACACTGGGTGTACCACCATGTTGGGCTCACGTTCTAGGAGGGAAACTGAAGCAAATTCTTCATCATGCTGAATTTTGTTGGGGGTCTTAGTGAATCCCATAGAACTTGTTGAAGAAGAATTGGCCAACATTAAATATACTATCCAAAGACTTTTAGAAAATTAATCTACATGTTGCATTTATGTACTCTGAAGATATTTTTTTCTGTAGTCCATCAAATGAAAATTTATTTTTTAGGTGAGCTTTAGGGATCACATAATAAAAATATTCATTATGAACCCAAAGAGTATATAATAACAAATAATAAAAACATTAAGTTCAAGAAAGAGCTTACAGGCAATTCAGAAGAAAAAACAAAACAGAACAAAAACGAGAAAACCAAACATGTTAGTTCAAGGATTTTCTTCTATAAGACAAATCAGAAATGAGAAAGGAGCAGGGGCAATCAGAAGCAGAAGTTTTGTGATAATAGCGACAAGGAGAATAGGTGAGAGTTTTATGAATTGGCCAAAGATCCTTAATCCTTAAGACTTATGAATCTAGCACAAGGCTGGAAAATACACTGAAAGAATTTGTATCCTCCCTCCAATTACTTAGTAGCACCCCACATACAGTAGGTGCCCAATACCAATACAGTAAGTGTTTGTTAAATGTCAAAAATTCTAAATTTGCCTGCATGAGGTTTAAATGTTCAGTGTCTGGCAGCAGAATGAACTGTCCAATGGCAGTCTCTTCAGCTGAGTTCTGACCTCCTGCTAGTTGTAGGTGAGAATGAGCTATTATTCAGATCAAGATGGACCATAGGACTTAGTGAGTTTCTCAGTATGCCAAGAACCTGGCCTATTAGTTCTGAATATTAAGGACTTGGGTTGGCCAAAAAGTTCATTCGGATCTCCCATATCACATAGAAGAACCCAAACGAATTTTTTGGCCAGTTCAATATTTCCCCCATTTATCTATCACTGAAAACCTTTTCTGTCATGCTATAAAACTAGAAAAAAATACACAATACATATCTTAAGCCAGTATCTCAGTTCCCACTGGGCTAGGATCAGAAAGAAAAGAGAATAACAGTGAGAAAGATACTTAAGACAGAAATCAGGATGGAGAGAGAGAGGAGAAACCAGTTCATCCTTGTTTAAAGATTTCTTTAACATCTAATTTCCTTCTTACCTGCAGGCAGTTTTCTGAAGGGGCACATTTAACTTCTAGGATAAATATGAAACTTGAAACCACTGGCACCGTGGCATAAATTAAATAAGGGGAAAATGGAGAGTAATTTGTTTTTCTTCTGGAATAAGACCCCAGTACTCCTCCAAGGTTGTGTCAAAGGCTGAGGAATCTGTGGTACAAATACTTTAATTAGCTGACAGCATGTGGGATGAGTTACATTTGATCTCTGTTCAAGATGCTTGTATAATAAACGACTTAATTGTTTCATTTTTTACAGTGTAATGGATGGATGGAGGAGGATGACATCTTGAGAATTTCCTCATTTAAATCAGTGATTGCAATATTGTTCTGAAAAGTAGAATACAGCAGGAAGAAGTTTGTAGAGAAAGTATGTAGGCCTCTTCAGCTCTGGAAATTCTTTGTACCTTTGCCCTTCTGGCTGGTTGTGAAGCTGACATCTCTCCATCAAACAGCTGCATAACTTTTGGCCCTCATCACCTTTTGCCAGCAAGAATGTAATAGTCTCTTAATTGGTCTCTCTGCCTTGGGTTTTATCTTCTTCCTTCCACTGCCTTCCACTCTACAGCTAGAGTGTTCCACCAATAATAATAATGTGACTGGGCTCTTCTCTATCTGAAAACCTTTCAATGCTGCCCTGCAAGATAAACTACGAGACTCACATGGACTTGAAATGCCTTGGCCGGCTCTCAGCCTCATCCTCCTCTACTCTTCGCCTTGAGCATTGTGCCTCAGTAGCATCTGATTACTGAAAAGTCCTTGATGAAATCACATTTTTTCTCTCCAAATTTCTGCTTATGCCATCTCATATCCAAGGATGTTCTTTTCCTCTCTTTTGCTCTCTCTTCCCCAATTTTTGTATTTGTCCTTTAAATAAAACTCCGTCATTACCTCTTCCCACCTTCCTCCTATCTGCATGAGCTTCCCCTCATTGATGCCTCCTTATGATCCTATAAGTAGTCTATCAAAGCATTTCTCCCACTTTATTAAAAGTGTCTGTTTATGAAAAATTCCCCATTTGATAGTGAGTTCCTTAAGAACAGGTCCTATGTTTACTCACCTTTGTGTCTCTAGCCTCTAGTGCAGGATAGAACAGGTACTCATTAAATGTTCATGCAATGAATCAGTGAATGAAAATATGTTTTCTTCTATTGGTTCAAAAATATTATATATAGTAAAAGTAACACTTTACCAAATATTCAAGTGAGGCAGGTGTAAATAAATCACACACTGACGTGTGACTAACATTTGTAGAGTGAAATGCCACAAAAAATTAACTTGCTGAGAAAGAGATTCGGACACATGTGCTATCCAATGTAATTGCATGTATTTAACATTTCACTTAATTGTAGCTATATCCAAAATGCCTCTTTGTTCTACCTGTATTATGGTTTAGAGAACCTGGACACTTATCTAGTCATATTTAAAGAGGAGGAAGGTACCTTGCACAAACAGATCTAACTCTAGCTCTGAGCTTTTCAAACACTATTTTACATCTATACCTTGGCTATTGTAAGTAATGTCACTATGAATATTGGAGTGCATGTATCTTTTTGAATTAGTATTGGATGGATCTAGAGGGTATTATGATTAGTGAAATAAGTCAGACAGAGAAAGACAAATACTATATGTGATCACTTATATGTGGAATCTAAAAAAAAAAAAAAACTAGCAAATATAACAAAAAAGCAGACTCACAGATATAGAGAACAAACTAGTGGTTACCAGTGGGGCAAGGGAAAGGGGGAAGGGCAACATAGGAGTAGGCGATTGAAAGGTACAAATTAGTATGTATAAAATAAATAAGCTACAAGGATATATTGTACAAGCACAGGAAATATAACCAACATTTTATAATAACTTTAAATGGAATATATTCTATAAAAATCTTGAATCGCTCTGTTGTACACCTGAAACTAATAGTATTGTAAGTCAATTATATTTCAATAAAAAACCTACCATTTTACAAATACCCAAATAATGCTGATGCTACTGGCTCTTGGCCCTCACTTTGTGTGGCAAATTTAGAGAGCAACTGAACTCCATGTAGAGTAAAATGGCTTGCAGGGAATTAAATGTCAAAGTACTTTATTGCTGTGCACATAACTAACCTGAGAGTTTCTGCCACCTTGTGTTAATATCTAAGTGGATTTTAACTGGTATTGTTGACCCATAGTTTGATGATCAAGTATTTTTCATGATCAAATTGAGTTCTGAATATTGCAAGTCTTCTCATAACAACTTCAGAAATTTTTGTTTTTTATTTTCATTGTTTTTATGTTATATTATTTTGTACTGCCTAATTTTTTGGTAGCAAGCCCAGGTTTTTGAGCTATGAGTCACATAGGAGGCCTCTCTAGATTTACCAACCATATAGATGAATCAAAATAGCAGTGCTTTGGGAAAGGTCCTGTTCAATATAGAAACTTGGGAGGAACTGACCAAAATATGATAATATTCAAGATCAAAAAGGAAAGAGGAATTCAACAAGATTAAAATAGATTAACTGAAGGAAATCTAAACCAGATCCAGATCAATGAAAATGAAGAAAAAAAAAATATTGGAAAAGAAGTCTAAGAAGCAAATAAAATCCAAATGTTGAGGAGGTTGATGCTTTAAGATAAAAATACTCAAAATTACATATGTGAGGAGAAAAGCCAAGAAAAAAGAACAACAAACAAATTAGGCTAACCCTCAAATCTGATAGAGTTTAAAACCAAAAAGAATAACCTTATGAAATAGGTGCTCCACCACCATCAGGCACAAAAGCCTTTTTAAAAATGCATTATCTATCTTATCTCACTTAATTCTCTCAACAACCCCATGCGGTAGGCCCTTTTATTAAGGCCAGGTAACTAGAAAGGAATAAAATTGCAATGCTACTTAACAAGCTCTTAGGAACTAAGTGGTGCAATAACCTGCTTTTTAAAATATAGCACTTTCTGAGATTCTGTAATAAAAATAAGAATTACTCATTTCATTAACATTTATTGGGCAAGTAACAAGAAAGCACATGTGAAAGGATATTACATGTATTATTTAATTTTAATAACAAGGCCTATGGGGTAGAAGCTACTATTATTTTCATTTTACTGATGAGGGAATTGAGATTTAGTGAGGTTACATAACTACCCAAAATCACCCAACTAGTGAAAAATAGAACCAGGACCCAAAGTTTTCCTAACAGCAGTTGGTTTGTTTCCAGTTTTGTAATATTTTTTAAAAAGCCTGTATCCTTATGTACTTCCTGGTGAACAAAAGTTTCTTTAGGTATATGCCTATAAGTGATATTGACAGAGCATAAGAAATGTACACGTTCAACTCTGCTATGAAATGCCAATCCACATTTCGCAGAAATTATACAATTTATACTCCCTTGAAAAGTGAATCAGAGTTCTACATTCTTGCCAATACCTGATACATTCTGATAGTTTAATTTTTGCTAATTTTGTGGTTTTATTTGTCTTTCCTCTGGTTAATAAAGATATTTAATATTTTCAAATGTTTATGGATCACTTTTGATCCATCACTTATGAAGTTCCTTCTCATTGATTCCCCTCCCTGACCCCTGCCACTTTTCTACTGGGGTTTCTTTTTCTTTTTGATTCACAGTTATTTGTTGTTTATATGTACTGCAAATATCTTCAAGCTTATAGCATTTTTATTCATTCTCTAAATGGTCTCTCTTAGCAAAGAGAAATTGTTGAATGTTTTTATGGTTTGTGCTTTTTGTATCTTTTAAAAGAAATCTTTCTCTACTTCTAACAAGTACAAGATTGCCTTCTAAAAGTTTATAGTTTTCCTTTCACAGTTAAGCCTTTAATTGTCCTGAATCTGGCTTCTGTGTGAATGTGAGGCAGGGATCTGTGACAGGTATAATCAGAGCCCACCCTTGTTCCTTAACCCAAGTCAGACAGAGCTCACTCAGAGCTTCAGTGAAGAAAAGTCCTACACTTGGCTTCCTGCCTCAAACATCTCCCTGTCAGGAGGGGCTTCGTGGGGCCATCTTTCTTTAAGTTCCAGCTGCTCTGGTGGTTGAAGCAGGCTTGGCCCAAGGGTAGGGATGGCTGAAGGAGACAGAGGGTCAGTGCCCCAAGAATGATCCTCAACAGATGAGGGAACAGAGTAAGTAGAAAAGTAATTTCCCCACCCTTAAAGGGGACAGTTGTGAGGTATGTTTCACACAGTCTCTCAGGGAGTTCTCAGTAGCCTTGAGCCCTAGTTACTGACAGTGATAACCACTTATTAACATACACTTAATTGGCTTTGTTCCCCCTTCTCTGTTGTATTTCCCCACTCACTATTTCCTGAGGTCACCTCCCAAATAAATAATATCCCCAAATTACTGGTTCAAGTTTGGTTTTGGCTATAATTCAAACTGTCCTACAAAGCAGATCCTCAGGATAAGATCTAAAACTAGATCACTTGCTAGTCATATGGCAGAAGGTCTATGTTACTGGTTGCAAATAGGGCGCTGATGATCACTGGTATGCTGCAGCATCACACTTACTAAGACTCTTGACTATGACTTCTTGGGAGGAAGCACAGGTGAAGGAGAGCTTGTACATAGTTCCAGCATTTAAAATATATGGGGGTAATGTTGATCAGGATAGTGAAGTTTGCTGGGCTTTGTTAAAAAGAGAGACTTTTGTGTCACTCAAATATTAACTTAGGTATTGTTATGAGAGGCAAATGGCCTCTGTTGAATATGTAAAGAGACCCTCATCTCTGCAGCTAGAGGGCAGGATGTACTGAAAATCAGGATTAATATTAGATTACACAGATGACAATAGTTAAGAAGAAGCTGAATTAATAGCCATGACAAATTTCCTGTGCTAAAAACAGTGCCCTGATAAAGAGGAGATGGTTCCATAAATTCTGGGGTGGAGATACTTGAAATTCCTGAGCTCCTAGATTGCTCTAAACCCTATGGGCCAGCAGAAGAAGCCCCCTACCTCTCTGTGAGAGTAGATGAGACTTAAATTGTTTAGAAACCATGAAAGGCGATGATTCACAAGATAAGCTTATTTTCCGTAATATAAAACAATTAAATAAAATCAGTGTCTCACTTCATTGATTATATTTAGATTCTTGGAACCAGTCCTGATACACTGCTGGAATGATACCTTGCAGCTTGGAAATGATGTTTCCACAGCAGCAGCTCTTAAATGGTAGTCTATAAATCTGTAGGGATTGTAGAAACACTTTCAGGGAGTTTACAAGGTTAAATTATTTTCATAATAGTACTAAGATCAATTTTGAATATTCTGTTTTGTTGACATTTCCACTGATAGTGCCAAAGCAATAATGTATCAAATTGCTGATGTCTTAGCAAAAATCAAGGCAATGACATCAAACTACACTGGAATTCTCCACTGTGAATTTTAAAAGGCAGTTTTCCAAGAGATGCTCTTGATGAAGCAGTCAAAATTATTATTAATCTTAAAAATCTTGATACTAGAATACATGCCTTTTTAATAATCTATGTGACAAAATAGTAAGTGTGCATAAAGCTTTTACCGCATACCAAAGTATGATCATTATATCAAGGAAAAGCACTTCGCAGTTATTTCACTTGAAAGCTGAACAAGCCTCTTTAAGGCAACAGCATTTTTCCTTGAAATAACAACTGACAGGCAAAAGATGGTTATTCAGACTTTGTTATTTGGCAGTCATTTTCTGAAAAATTAACAAAGTAAGCTGGCCATTTCAAAGAAAACAACTGACAGTATTTGTTGCCAATGATGAAATTTTAGGTTTAAAGTAAAAGTTAGAATAGTGGGAAATTTGTATATTACATCTTGAGCTTGAACACTTTCCAGTACCTCAAGACTTTTTGAGGAGATCAGTGATTTCACTGAGGAATGTGATTTTATTAATATTGTCTAATTAAATGAATAAGCATTTAGAAGTTCTGCTTAACTCATTGAGCTAATAGTTTCTTAATGGATCAGTGTATGATGTTTCAAGATCATGCACGACAAAGATTTATTTAAAAGTTCACAGTGAGACAGTTGATTTTCATGTAACAGAGGATGAAAAGTTCATGTAAGTTATTTCAAATTCCATATCACAACTATATATTTTTCCAGCTCTTTATTGGAGTACAATTGCTTTACACTGTTGTGCCAGTTTCTGCTGTAGAACAAAGTGAATCAGCTGTATTTATACATATATCCCCATATCCTCTCCCTCTTGAGCCTCCCTCTCCCACTCTAGGTCATCACCAATCACAACTATGTTTTAAGAAACTATTACTTGTCAAGTTTTAGTGCAGTATTAAAGAATATCCACAACTATCTAAAAAGGCTATTATAATCTCCCTCCATTTTCAAACTACCTATTTAGTGAAGCTGGATTTTCTGTACACACTTCAACCAAAACAACATATTACTACAGATTGAATCCCAAAACATAAAATCTAGCTATCTTCTATTGAGCCAGATATCAAAAGGATGGAAAATAATGCCACTATCCTCACTACTTTAAAAAAAAAAAAAAAAAAAGCTTCAGCATTTCCCTCCTTTGGGGCAAAGGTCCTGGTGTAGGGAAGAAAAAACACTTTAAAGGTAATAGAGGCAGCTAGAGCCTGATCCTCAGGGCTTGTGCTCCAGCAACTTGGGAGTAGACTCTGCCTCTGACAGAGTGGTGACGGCCATTGAGCAGAGAGGAGCTCCTACCTCACACTCTGCACAGGCTCTAGTTCCTCAATCTCCAGCTACACCTGCAACCAAGGTGATAGCTGTCAGCACACCATATGGAAATAAATGTCTGACATCAACATTAAATCCAGCCCTCCCACCAAAGGCCCTGAGGGCACACAGTCTGCATAGGGACACTCCTACATAAGAATATACCTTCAAGACCATAGTAGGAAAATGTTTCACCTAAACTCACAGAAGAAGAGAAAGTTAATTAAAATGAAAAGGCAGAGGAACTAATCTCAATTAAAAGAACAATGAAAACTCCTGAAAAATATAAATAACGAAACAAACAATTTGCCAGATAAACACTTTAAAACATTGGTTAGTAAAAAACTACTGACTGAGTTAGGGAAGTGAATTGATCTAAACACAGATCATTTTAATATGGAACTAGAAAATATAAAAAAGACCTAATCAAAAATAGATAATTCAATATCTGAATTAAAAAAACACTCTATAAGGAATTAATAGCAGACTAAGACACAGAAGAACACATAAGAGATCTGGAAGATGGAATTATGGAAATCACTCATCAGAAAAGCAGAAAGAAAGACTTTTTTTTAAGAAAAGTAATATATGAGATCTCTGGGATAACCACAAATCAAAATCCTACAATAGATGCATAAAAGCCAGAAAGCAAAGAACCCAAGAATACTACTAAAGAAAATCATCAAACCAAAAGGGGAGAAACAAAAAGAAGAAAAAAACACAGAAAAACTACAAAACAACTGGAAAATAAGTAATAAAATGGCAATAAGTACATATTTATCAATAATTACTTTAAATGTCAATGGGCTAAATTCTCCAATCAAACACATAGGGTGGCTGATTGGACAAAATAACAAAACCCTTTAATATGGTGCCTACAAGAGACTGACTTCAGGGTTAAAGACACACACAGGCAGAAAGTAAGGGGATGGAAAAAGATATTTCAGACAAATGGAAATGACAAGAAAATGAGGATAGCAATACTCATATCAGACAAAATAGACTTCAAAACAAAGGCTGTAGCAAAAGACAAGGGCATTATATAATGATAAAGGAGCAATGCAAGAAGAGGATATTATACTCATTAACACATCCCAAGCAGGAGCAATTAAGCATGTAAAGAAAATACTAACAATTATAAAGGAGAAATTGACAATAATACAATAATAGTAGGGGACTTTTACATCCCACTAACATCAATGGACAAATCATCCAGACAGAAAAATACAGTAGGGAAACAGGGATCTTAAAGGATACAGTAGACCAATTGTATTCAAAATGTATCTATAGAACATTCTATCCAAAAACAGTAGAATACACATTCTTTTCAAGTGCACATGGCATGTTCTCCAGGATAGGTCACGTGCTAGCCCAAAAAGCAAGCCTCAACAAACTTAAGAGGTTAGAAATTATATAAAACATTTTTTCCAACCACAGTGGTATGAAACTTGGAATTAACCACAGAAAGAAAAATAGGAAAAGAACCTGTAGAAACTAAACAACATGCTACTAAAAAACCAGTGGATCCAAAATGAAATCCAAGAGGAAAACAGAAAATATCTCAAAACAAATAAAATGAAAACAACTTTCCAAAATATATGGGATGCAGCAAAAGTAGTTCTGAGAGGGAAGTTTACAGCAATACAGACCTTCCTCAAGAAAAAAGAGAAAGCTCAAGTAAACAACATACCACATAACAATTAGAAAAAGAAGAACAAAGTCCAAAGTCAGCAAAAGGAAGGAAATAATAAAGATGAGGGAGGAAAAATAAAAGAGATTAAAAACAACAACAACAACAAGATCCCTGAAACAAAGAGCTGGTTTTTTGAAAAGATAAACAAAATTGATAAAACTTTAGCCAAGCTCACCAAGAAGAAAGAGGACCTAGATAAACAAAATAAGAAATAAGGAGAAATAACAACCAATACCACAGAGATTGAAAAATCATAAGAGAATAATACTATGAACAGTTATATGCCCATAAATTTGACAACCTAGGAGAAATGGACAAATTTCTAGAAATATACAGCCTGCTAAGAATGAATCAAGAGGAAACAGTTTGAGCAGACCAATCACTAGAAGTTAGATTAAATTTGTAATATTAAAACTCCCAGAAAACAAAAGTCTAGGACCAGACAGCTTCACAGGAGAATTCTAGCAAACATATAAAGGAGAGCTAACACTTATCCTTCTTAAACTATTCCAAAAAAAAAATTGAAGAGGATGAAACATTCCCAAATCTATTCTACTAGGCCACAATTACCCTGACACAAAAACCAGACAAAGACACTACCAAAAAAAAAATTACAGGCTAATATTTTCGATAAATATAAATGCAAAAATGCTCAACAAAATGATAGCAAGGTGAATCCAAGAATATGTAAAAAGGATCATAGACTGTGAAAAGGTTGGATTTACTCCAGGGTCACAAGGATGCTTCAACATTCACAAATCAATCAATGTGATACACCACATTAACAAAAGAAAGGATAAAAATCACATGATCATCTCAAGAGATGCAGAAAAAGCATTTGGCAAAATTCAACATTCATTCATCAAAAACCTCTCATCAAAGTGGGTTTGGAGAGAACATATATAAACAATAGAGACCATTTATGACAACCAACAGCCAACATCATACTCAGTGGTGAAAAGCTAAACACCTTCCTGCTAAATTCAAGAACAAAACAGGAATGCCCACTCTCACTACTTCTATTTAACATAGCATCAAAGTTCTAGCCACAGCAATCAGACAAGAAAAGTAAGTAAAGGTATCTACATTGGAAGGGAAAAGTAAATCTGTCACTATTTGCAGATGACATTATACTTTATATAGAAAAACACAATCTCCAACCCCAAAATATTAGAACTAATAAATGAATTCATGAAGGTTGCAGGATACAAGAGTACTACACAGAAATCTGTTGTGTTTCTATACACTAATAATGAAATACCAGAAAGAGAAAGTAAAAAAAAAAAAAATTCAGTTTAAAATCTCATCAGAGGGAATAAAATACCTAGGTATGAACTTAACCATGGAAGTAAAAGACATACACTCTTTGATGAAGGAAATTGATGAAGGAAATTGAAGATGATACAAAGAAATGGAAATATACCTAGTGACTTGGATTGGAAGAATTATTATTATTAAAATGTTCATACTACCTAAAACAATCTACAGATTTAATGCAATCCCTATCAAAATACTTAAATTTTTCACAAAACTATAATAAATAATCCTAAAATTCATAAGGAGCCACAAAAGACTGCACATTGCCAAAGAAATCTTGAGAAAAAAGAACAAAGTTTTAGGTATCACCCTCTCTGACTTCAAACTATGGTACAAAGACACAGAAAAACAGTGTGCTATAGGCACAAAAACAGACATATAGATCAATGGAACCAAATAGCCCATAAATAAACCCATGCACCTATGATCAAATAATCCATGATAAAGCAGACAAGAATACACAATGGAGAAAAGACAGTCTCTTCAACAAGTGATGTTAGAAAAACTGGGCAGCCATGTGTAAAACAATTAGATTAGAACATTGCCTATATTCTTATATACAAGGATAAATTCAAAATGTTTTGAAGACCTAAATGTAAGACCTAAAGCCATAAAACTGTAGAAAAGGAAATCCTTGTATTCTGTTCATGGGGATATAAATTGGTGCAGCCACTATGGAAAACAGTATGGAGGTTCCTCAAAAAACTAAAAATAGAACTACCATATGATCCAGAATTTCCACTCCTGGTGTATATCTTGAAAAAATGAAAACATTAATTCAAAAATATACATGCACCCCAGTGTTCTTAGCAGCACTATTTACAGTAGCCAACACACGGAAGCAACCCAAGTGCTTATCAATAGATGATTGAATTAATAAGGTGTGGTACAGATATACAGTGAAATATTACTCAGCCACAAAAAAAGAATAAAATTCTGCCATTTGCAACAATGTTAATAGATGTAGAGAATATTAGGCTTAGTGAAATGTCAGACAAAGACAAATATTATATGATGTCACATATATGGAATATAAAAAATACAAATAAATGTGTATGCAAAACAGAAACAGATTCACAGACACAGAAAACAAGCTTGTGGTTATCAAAGGGGAGAGGGTAGGAGAGAGGGACAAATTAGGGATATGGAACTAACAGATATAAACTACTATGTATAAAACAAGCAAGCAACAAAGGATTATTTCATGGCACAGGGAATTATAGCCAATATCTTATGATAACTTATAATGGAATATAATCTGCAAAAATACTGAGTCACTCTGCTGTACACCTAAAACTAATATAAAACTAATTAATATTGTAATTCAACTATACTTCAATAATAAAAAAAAAAAAAAAAACAAGCCCTCTGTAGCCCATAGTGGATGACAGGAGACATCATTATTATTTTTTTTAATTCTTTGGTGCACAAGGGCTTTCTCTAGTTGCAGCGAGTGGGGGCTACTCTTTGTAGCTGTTCGTGGGCTTCTCATTGTGGTGGCTTCTCTTATTGCAGACCACAGGCTCTGGGCACATGGGCTTCAGTAGTTGTGGCATGCAGTCTCTGTCGTTGTGGCTTGTGGGCTCTAGAGCACAGGCTCAGTAGTTGTGGCACATGAACTTAGTTGCTACGCAGCATGTGGGATCTTCCTGGACCAGGAAGATCTGCACTGGCAGGCAGATTCTTAACCACTGTGCTTCCAGGGAAGTCCTGAGACATCGTTATTGAGCTGGGCTCTCTAGTATCAATAGAGATGATAGAATTCCATGATAACAGAGTCCAAATTGTGACACATAATAATTGGAGGAACAGTGGAGATAATTACCTAATGGTCAGCATGAACGGAATGGCAACCAGTGGGCTTGATTCACTGGGATCTTCATTGTGACTAACAGCCCATGGTATTTGCAGGAGGGAAATATATAGGAAGACAATGAAAATATTTATTATGGAGTTTTCTTAATTCATTTATTGGCTGTGTTGGGTCTTTGTTACTGCACACGGGCTTTCTCTAGTTGCAGTGAGTTGGGCCTGCTCTACATTGTGGTGCATGGGCTCCTCATTGTGGTGGCTTCTCTTGTTGCAGAGCATGAGCTCTAGGCACATGGGCTTCAGTAGCTGTGGCACATGGGCTCAACAGTTGTGACTCGTGGGCTCTAGAGTGCAGGCTCAATAGTTGTGGTGCACGGGATTAGTTGCTCTGCAGCATGTGGTATCTTCCTGGGGCAGGGATCGAACGTGTGTCCCCTGCATTGGCAGGTGGATTCTTAACCACTGCACCACCTAGGAAGTCCTTTATTATGGAATTTTAAAAAAGATTTTGAGATAGATAGAAAGCAGAAGGCTGTTGTCAGTGGTTCAATGTAAAATCACAAATCCTTGCTCAATTTCCAGACTTGAGCCACTTCTCAGACTCAGGGTCCATCCATTGAAGGACAGATCAGACATTTTTAAGGGAGGATCCTACATTCCTATTGCAAGTATGTACATAATATGCCCCCAATACTTCCTCAAAAAGATCTACATCTATTAACTCAGGCAATGATATACTAGGAAAAGGGGAATACTCAGAGCTATTGTGGGCTATATGGTCTGAGGTGACAGGAATACCAAGGGTGCAAAAATGCCAACCTTGCCCCCATTAGGTTGTGGTAGCATGGAGATCATGTGGTAAATGGAGTCCTAGACCATGTGTATGTAAGTATCTCACAGAGGGTACATTGGATCTGCAGACTACTCTGTGTTCACTTCTCTAGTCCCTGAATGGAATAAATATACTTAGCAGCTAACAAAACTCTCATCTTCATTTTCCAACCTGTGGCGTAAGAGCCTTTATAATAGAAAAAGCCAAATTGAAGCAATCGAAACTGCACTCCCCTAGCCAAGATACTAAATTGTAAGTGATATCATAACCCAGCTGGTCCTTCAGAGAACTGAAGATTTAAAGGATAAGGGATGATAGTCTCCAGCCTATCTCTGTTTAATTCACTAGTGTGGCCCTACAAAAACCAGATGGACATGGCAGATGGTGATAGACGGCAGTAAACTTAACAAATGGTAGGCCCAATCATAGATGCTATGCTGAAGATCATATCTTTGCTAGAGCAGATGAACACAGCCTCTGATTTGTAGTAGCTATTGATTTCTTTAATGTGTTCATTTCATTACTCATCAGGAAGGAGAATCAAAAAATAGTTTGCACTTACCTGGGATAGGTGGCAATATATTTGCATTATCTTGCCATATGGTTCTGCTAGCCCTCCTTCTATCTGCCATAATACAGTACAAAGACACCTAGATCATCTCAGTACCCTACAGGTCATTACACTGGTTCATTATATTGATGACATGCTAAAATTAGACTTGGTGATCATGAAAGTGGCATGTGTTCTAGATGGCCTGGTAAGATACGTGTATGCCAGAAGATGGGAGGTAATTCCCAAGAGACTCAGGAAGAGTGTTGAAGATTTTAGAGATCTTGTGGCAGTTGTGAATGTACCATTCAGATCTCATTTAAGAGAACTGGCTGCAGGGAGCATAATTGCCTGAGAATCTCAGCTGCCACTGGTAGGAACCACCACTGTGTTTGTGCCAATATCATGTTTCCCCCATGTTTTTTCTTGTCAGCAACTGAGCACTGTGGAGGTATAGATGCTGACCCATTCCTACCGTATATGGGCTGACTGCTCTAATGGGTAACTTTGACTCATGACTTAAACAAGCCTGGCCACAATTTTCTTAGAACAGGAGCACACCAGGACATCCTCTTCAACATAGAAGACAACTTACTGCAACATTTACCTCCTCCCACTAAAAAAGAAGCACACATTTTGTAGGATTCTTTGGATTTTAATAAAGTATATACCACACACAGGAATGATCTTCCAAATGATGTCAAATGAAATAGAAGGCTGCCAGTTTTGAGTGGAGCTCCAAGCAAGCATTGAGTGACCATCCACTAGAGTTATTTATTATAAGCTGAGTATTGTCAGGTCCACTAAGTCTTAAGATTGACCTAGACCAAAAGCAATCTACTATATGATGACAACAGGACATTTGGAATCCTAAAGGAACAAATAGGTTAACACAAAGATGTAACCCAAACCCCACTGTTGCATGGATGTCTTCCTTCAGCTCACACTTGTGGTCTCATTGGGGTTTCCTAATGGCCAGCTGATATACAAAGAAAAAATCCTGCATCATTTATGAGTGGGTTGGCTCTCTCTCTGTTAGTCCTAGTTTGAACTGGACAACTGCTATACCACACTTTCATTCGGGAGGTGGTCAGCAAAACAGTTGTGAAAGGAAATCCTTATGGGTAGGAACTTAAGTACTGGACTTGGTTTTCACTTTGTGTGAAAGGATAAGTTTTAAGAGCTAAGGACTCTTGGATAGAAAGTTCTACAAGGACAGAAAGTCCTTGGACAGAGAGGCTGCGTGGACTCTTGGACAGAAAAAAATTGCTTAGCTACATGAAAGAAAAAGATTAGAAAATCAGAGACAAGGATTTCTAGGGAAGAATGACGTGGAAGGACCAAAAGGAATAAGCACAGAATGTGAGGATTTTTTAGGTTAATGGCTACTAGATAATGCAAAGGAGGCACTGAAAAATCAGGTAAGAAGAGTCTCCCATCCAATAGAGTTCAGTCAACCTCTATCTTTGGCTACCCACCCCAATGCTTATACAATGGGAAGATGAATGGAATAGTTAAGGTGGTGAGGATAAAGGTTGTACATGGATTCATCAGTATGGACTCCCTCTCATCAAGGCTAACATAGACATTATCACTATTGAATATACAACTTGTAAGCAGTAAAACGTATGCTGAACTCTCAATATGGTGCCATCTTTTTAGAACAAGTTAGCCTCTTGATTGGAGAGTTGATTACATCTGAACCTTCCCACTCTGGAGACTAGTAATTTATTCTAATTGGAATTTGTATGCCTTCTGGGTGAGCTTGTATTGCCTGCTCAGAGCACCTCTATCATCACAACTATATGAGGGCTCACATAGTTTCTAATTTATTCATAAGGAATCTTATACAAGATAGTTTCAGAAAAAGGACCCACTTAAGGAGATGGAATAATAAGTACACTAGCACAAGATCCACTATTTATCCACTATGATAGATGGGTGTATCTGTGATATACCATGTCACCTGGAAGCTGCAGGCCTGATAAAATTTTAAAGCAGCTCTTTTAATACTCATTTAAGGTACTAGCTTGGGAATAACACTCTGCAAGTTTAGAGTATTATCCTTTAAATTGCAGTATATATGATAAACCAATTGCCTTTTTACTTTCTGTGTCCCAAATATTTAGATTATATGGGTCCAGAAACCATAGGTTATAAATAGGATTAATCTTTCTTACCATCAGTCCATGTGATCCAAATGGCAAATTTGTCATTTCCATACTCACAACTTCCGGCTCTGCTAGATTAGAGGTCCTGGTTCCCATGGGTGTAATATTTCTACCAGGCTGATAGTAAATATTTAACTGAATCTAAAAAATGACCACCGTTTGATCTTTGTGGACTCCTCTTGCCAGTGAACCAATAGGCAAAAAACAAAGAAAAGAGTTCCCATACTGCTAGAGCAACACAGACGGTGAATATAAATGAGGAGCTGAGACTGCTGCTTCATATTAGGGACAGAGAGAACTATGTCTGGAACGCCGAGATTTCTCTGGTGTACCACTTGGACCTTGCATGCTTGGTGATAATACTAGATGGGCATGATAAGGACAAGGGTAAGCAGAGGTTCAGGCCTTGTGGGGATAAAAATCTGTTGCACTCCACTGGGCAAGCAACCTATAATAGTAGAAATTCTGGGTGAGGGTAAGGGAAAGGGAGATATGAATATGAATTTCATCCTCAGGATTTACTGAACAAGAGTGACTACTCTGTCTCACTGAACTCCTGCTTTAGGAATTTTTTTTTGAGAACGTGAAAGGCCAATATCTTTAAGAACCAGAGATAGGACATGGTGAACTTAACGTGGGGCACAAGGAGCTCTGAATGATACACACAATGAAAGGTAATGTTGTTGGAGCCCTGCTTATACGATTGTTCCTACCCTAGAGGTCATATGCAGCTTTGTTGGACAATTTCTATACATACCAACAATGGCCTACCTCAGACACCTGCATCTCTATGCCTGATATTTTTCTCTGGCTGTTTATCCCATAAACACAGGCAAGATAGAAATTCCAGAAAGGTAATACTTGTTCTATTTAGTTCTAAAAATAGTCACAAATTCTTTGACACCCCTCCCATCAAGAGGTGGGGTCTCTTCCTCCTCCCTTGTATCTGGGCTGGGTTTGGTGACCTGCTTGAAGTAGAAGTGATGCTGCATACTTTCTGAGGCTAGTTTGGAATTTAAAATGCAGATTCTACCTTTTTCCTCATTCTTGGGGCCTGAGCCACAATTAAGAAATTTAGCTACCTTTGGACTTCTAGGATATGAGGAAGCCATATAAAGAGACCTCAGGAATGTGTTCTGATTGCTAGCCTCAGTTGATGCCAGCCTTTGATTCATCCCAGAGCAATGCCAGATAAGATGGAAGAAGCTTCCAAATGTTCTGGTCCCTTCTGTTTGAATCACTCTCAATCATTTGAGTCTTCTTAGTTAAGTCTCCAGGCATTGTGGAGCAAAGACAAGCCATCTCCAAATGTGTCCTGTCCAAGTTTCAGCCCACAGAACCTGTGAGCATAATGAAGTGTTTTTTTTCTTTTTTTCAATGCCACTAATTCTTGGGGTGGTTTGTTTCAAGCAATCAACAACTATAACCTGGCCCTAGGATCCACATTCAACCAATGAGAGACAAGAGGTTGTCAATAAATACCCAGCTTCTTATATTCAAATTTTGAAGAGTTCTACATGGTGTCTCAGGGATTTCCCAGCAGGATTGAGTCCTCCTTGTCCAAAGAGGCAACCAGTTTACAAACATACCCTTTGCTTTCATCTATTCCCTGCCTTACTTTCTCAGTCTCTGACTCTGCTTCTTGTGATTCATCTCTCAAATAAACTACTTGCACCCAAATCCTTGTCTCAGGGTCTGCTCTTGCAGAAATTCAAACCAAGAGTGGATGCATTTTTGTTTTGCCATTTTCTGGTTTTTTGCTTTCTGTACAGACCATACCTGTCCTCCATGTCATTTATCAAAAAGCTATTCTCTCCTCCTTGACCAGTACTACCACTTCTGTTACAGATCAAGTGTCTACTTATAATTATTTTTCTGGGATGCTATTCTATTCCATTGATATATTTATTATCCCTGCACCAGTATTAAACATTCCTATCGGTTAGAGCCAGTCCTCTCATCTCTCTTTTCTTATTCAGGAAAATAAGCGAATGTTCATATTTATATATAAATTTTATAGTAAGTTTGAGGTTGTACAAAATACATATTGGAGTTTTTATTGCAATGCTATTGTCTAGAGATGAATTTGTGATTGATATTTTTGATATCTTTGTGAAGTTGGATATATTAGTTATCAATATATTGCTGTGTAACAAATTACCCAAAGTGTAGTAGCTTAAAACAACAATTACAGTTGTGCATTATCTATCATAATTTTTGTGGGTCCAGCAGCTTTGCTGAGTGATTCTGTCTCAGGGCTTCTTATGAGTTTTTAGTCTAAAGTGTCATATAGAACTTCAGTCATCTGAAGGCTTGACTGGGACTGAAGGATAAGCTTCCAAGATGGCTCACTCACATAGATTTTTGCTAGAGGCCTCAGTTTCTCACTAAGTAAGCCCCTATGTAGGGTAGCCTCAGTGCTTCATGACATGACAGCTGGTTTCCCTCTGCATGATCAAAAGAAAGAGAGTAAAGAGGAAGCTGTGCTGCCTTTTCTGACCTCACACACTATCACTTCTACCACATTCTCTCTTTTTTTAAAGCTTTTTATTGGAGTCTAATTGCTTTACACTGTTGTGCCAGTTTTCACTGTGCAACAAAGTGAATCAGCTATATTTGTACATATATCCCCTCCCTCCCACTACTCTTTCCCACCCTCCCTATTCCCATCCCTCTAAATTGTCACCAGTCATTGAGTTGATCTCCCTGTGTTATGCAGCATCTTCCCACTAGCTATCTATTTTACATATTCTATTTCTTAAAAGCGAGTCACTAAGTCCAGCCTATACTTGAGGATTAGAATTAGTTTCTATCTTTTGAAGGGAGAAGTACAAAAAAAAATTTGTGGACATGTTTTAAAACCCTCCTATTGTATTTTATCAGTACACGAATATAGGATTTGTCTCTTCTCAGTAGTCTTTGAAATTTTTATTAGTTTTATTCTGAACTACATTAAATGAGTTGATGGGTTTTGTTTTTTTTCCTTCAAATTATACCTTTTAAAGATTACTATTTTCTATTTCTGACTTTGGTATAGAAATGAAACTTATTTTTGCATATCAAAAATATTAGAACAATCTTGCTAAGTTCTGTCATCGGTGGATTTTCTAAGTACATGATCATGTCATTTGTGCATTAATCAAGGTCACAGTAGGAAGTAGATGGCACCCTAAAACTGGATGATTGAGAACTTAACAATATGGCGTCTGTTTACAAAGTCAGAAGAATTTAGGAAAAGCAAAAATTCATGATGCAAAAACCAGAGCTAGTAATCTAGGGAGTGATTACCACCCCCATGCCTGAAGGCGCAAAGTTGGGGAATGGTTACTTGAACCTTAAGAAATAATTGTATGGGAGGGAAACCTGGCTAGATTCATGGTGTTTGTTAGGGGGACAAAGAGAAGGAGCCAGGGTAACACATACCCCAGCCTTTCTTTCCTCCTATCTTCCAGTATCCTACTGATGTCTCCTATTGGCTGAATTCAAATAAAGGCCAGAAAATGAAGACATTGATGCAATTCATTCAGGTCAGTCTCCTGGAGCACAGAGCACAATGAAATAGGTGGAATGAAGAACCAATGGGGAAAATGAAATGTATCTAGCACAATTTACAAAAAAAAATTGTTTTATTTCTTCTTTCCTAATCCTTATTCCTTTAGATGTAAATTGTTAGCTAATATGCCTAAGTTTTGATGGATGAAAAAATACCATACGAAATGAAATATATGTGTGTATCTATTTAGTGAAAAACTTTCCAAATATAATGTATGTAAATCAACAGGATCTGACACCATGTGCCTTTAGGTACTAAGAGAACTAGCAAGTAAACCTACAGCCCCCCTAGACATAATAGAAGGATTTTTATGGAAATTAACCCAAGAAGTTAAGAACTGGTCGATTTAATATTAAAGCCTGGAAAGAAGCTAATACAATTCATCACACAATGCCCAATTCCCTAGGAGACCAAAAGATCATAGGTGGCAGTCATTTGGCTGTGATAATTAAATCATGCCATTAGCAATTTTTTCCTTTTTTGAGAGATTTGCAGACCACACGGAACATGTAGAAGTTATAAATATTTTCTATTAAATTTCAGCCTTATGTGATATCATCATAGGAGAGTTTGAAATATATAATTCTCATTCTAGTACCATTAGGTGGTAAAATAGTTGGTCTCTCTCCAGGGTACCTAAGCTTAAGACTGAATAGAGGTAGCTTCACAAGGTGGTCTACCAGGATCAGGGTGAATCAATGTCTTTGTCAATTACTTGGAAAGGTCTTTCAAGAATATGTCCATTGAATGCTGAAAGACAAATAGACTTGATATTCATCTTGGGGAAAATTATTTTTGAAAAACTTGTAATCCAATAGTTGCAAATGGCAAATTGTTCTCTTGGACCTAAAAATGTATGCACAGGCACGACATATGGAAAATGATGAGCTGGAAGAATAGAAGGAAAGTTCTAAGTCCTCAACCTCTTTCTTTCCTATGCATAGTGAGGGAACTGTTGAAGGTGTACAATGCATTATAGAGGTATTCCCGTGTTGATTGACACTCTTTATAAAGCATATGGAGAATCCGGGTTAAAAAGAATAGAGTATTTGTTGATTAGAGGAAGACATATGGAAACCTTACCAGAAAAGTTTATAGAAAACTTTCAAGAGAAAATAAACAGGATTTCCAGGAAGTACCACAGGGAATCAGCACAGAGAATTGGACAGACTTGTGGACTCTGGAGTTCATCTGTCTTAATTTGAATCGCATTTCCACCGACCTACTGATGTTTCACCTCAGGGGGGTTATTTAATTTCCCAAAGCTTCTGTTTCCTTCACTGTAAAATGATAGTAACAATCGTATGCGGGTCATAGCCCTGTTATAAGGGAATGAATGGAATAATAACCGTAAAGAACTTAAGACATTACCTGGCATCTGGAAAATGCTATGCTAGAGGGAATCCTCCAGTAAGAGGTGGGCTATGAAGGTTCGGTCTGAGACCAGAGGCTGAGGAACTGGCAGAGTGAGGAATATTAATTCCAGGGATGCTAAAGACAGAGAATTATAAATCTATGACTACAGAGAGCCTTTTAAGTATGACCCTGTTATACATATTATACCTAACAAGAAGTGGATTAAGAGAGTTCAGCCAGACAGGTATGGCCAATTCACAGGGGGCACCCGTAATAGATCTCTGCTCATCCTTAGAAGGAATAGTTTGTTAAACTTCTTAGGCTGACAGGCAGGGGTGAAGACTTCATTCCCCTCACACGTACAAAGGGCGTGCCCAAGAAACTGCAGATGGTGGATAGCCACTCACCTGCCACCAAAAGGATGGGGCTAGCAGGTCCACTAATCCATTATGCTGCTATTTCCCTGGATGGGCTGTGCCTACTTCAGGCAAAATTGCTCAAGATGATAGAGGAGGAAGACTGAGATCCACCAAGAGCACCATCCTTTCCCCTTGTTTACTCACAAGTGCTTGGCCTCCTATCTCAATAAATGCTATTCAAATTTGCCAAGAATATTTGTTTGATAAAATTCCAAATTAATACTTTTTCCAGAATGTTCCTATGTTTTGGTCTAAATTTTACCATACAGTAAATTTTCCTGAGGCTGGTCATCACACTACCATTTACCTAGATCTCCTGCTACGTCTTTGTGCCTGTTTATCCTTTATGAACTAGAAGACATTCTGGAGGGGAGGAAGTAGGTATGAAAACACACAGGAAACACATAAGAATATTTTAAAATGTGCCCTCCTTAAAATACATTCAGTGAGAGAGGAGAAGAAAATAAATAATTCAAGTCTTTGGAAACCCTATCTCTGGCATGTCCAGGCTTTTTATCTTCCTAGCAATGGAATCCTTTTGTACACTTGCTTCCTGAAGGGTCAAGAGACAGAGGCTGGAAGAGTGTCGTGATGGTTAAATTTTTATTTTTCAGCATTCTAAGTCACAGAACAGTGTCTGACTAGAGAAGAATTAGTGGTCTTCCAGCTACTATTCAAAATCCAAGACTAGGATGAAATCCTTCAGGAGTATATAGCTGCTTCACCAAGGTGACATGACAGGAGGGATTTGTTTTGGGAACAGAGACTCAAAGCACTTGTGCTTTATTTATATTCCCTGATATTAGGCATTCCTCTAATTGGTACTTTTTGATTAGTGGGAATAAAATTATGTCTGTGTTTATTATCAATTACTCAATAAAGCAAAGACTTGGTTTATTAAAAATCAAATCCAAAACCAAACCTCCCACTGGCTACATTAAGCATTTTTATATTACATTACTAAGCATTTTAATAGTGTTACCCCAAAGTAGTATGTCTACTACTACTAGAAAATTGAAAATTCACATAAAGCTCCTGAACTTCAGCTTCTTTTTCCATAAAAAAATTGAAATGCTGGACCGCAAAAAAAGAAAGATTTTCAAACTCCATTTTGCAAAGTACCAAAGTTCCTTTATGTGCCTCAGTTACTGCATGGAGAACCTCCCAGAGCACTTTACCTGAAGCAGTTCTACTTGTATCAATTTTCATATGTTATGATTAAGATTGCATTTAATAATGTAATCCAACTGCTTAAAAATGAAGCTTGAAAATATTAGACTAGACAATCCTTAAGGTTCCTTCCAGTTTTGAGATTCTTTAATTCTACTAATTAACTGGGATTATTTAACCAGCAAACAGAAGGCTAACATGTGGCTTGATTCATGTCTTCAGTACCATGAGCAGTTCTCTGAACGCTTATTAGCCTTTTTTTTATGTCCACAGGGGGCCAACATGAAAGAAACAGGCTTAGATTAAAAAAGGGAATGTTTTATTTAAATTTAAGGCAAAGATTTTTAACCATCATAAGGACGAACAAGGAAGATGGAGTAGGTAATCATCAGCCTCGGAGAACTGCGGACATTTTCTTCAGCTGTGGAGTCAATTACCTTGAGACGTACATCCTTGCCACATGATGAGAGAAGTCAATCACTTCTAAGAAACTGGTTGGGGAGAGAAAGATCTCATATTTGATGCAAGGATCAATCTAAAACCTAACTGCAGAGGCAGCTCACTGCAGTGATCTTTCTGCGCAGTGCATTAAGGCTGTCTGGATGCAAAGAACTTGAGCACAAATATTCCATGTGTAAAACAGGTATAGAGAGTGGTTCTCAACCTTGGCTGCAAATCAAAATCAGCTGGGGAGCTTTCACAACTGCATATTCCTGGGCCCCAACCCAGGTAACTTGTTTGTGGGAAGAAGGTCATGTGGTTGTAAACCAGCAATGGATAGGTTTACATCAAAGGAGAGCGGTAACACAGGTAACACTGGCAACACTGGCTTTAGTGTTGTGTTTTTGTTTCGGTTTTTTTTTAATGAAAAGGCAAGAAACCAGCTGGGAGACTACCTGCAGCGAGTAATGTTGAAAGCTGTGGCATGGGGTGTCTGTGCTAGGGAGAAGAAAATGTAACTAGTGTGGATTTAGTTGATGGTTGGGGAAGGTTATGGGGGAAATGGTAGGAAATTATAGGAAAGAACATCAAAAAATAGACAAGTGTTCTTGGGATAATAAAATTCTTTCGTGAAGAAGCTACTTTGTTAGAGGGTGGCAAAGAGAGCAAGAATTTTAAGAGGGGGAAAGATGAGAGGTAAGTGACCAGCAGCTTCACCATGGAAGGAGCCAGGCTTTGGATGTTAAGTGAGAGCACAGGTGAAAAGGAGTAAAGACTGAAAACTCGCCTTGCCTGGGCCTGAAGCCAGTGAAGGGAGTAAAAGCTGTTGTAAAACAGGGTGCTGCCCAGAGCAATGAAGTTGGCCTCAAGTGAGGGAGAAAATCCTCTGCCTTAATAGCAAGCCAGTGAGTAGAGGCATTTGTTACAGAGGAAAACTCAGAGGAAAATGTCTCCCCAGGAATCAACCTGCGGCTGAGGAAACAACAAAGGAGTAACACCTATTGAGTCACTGTGTGAAGAGATCTTAAGACAGTTTGTCTGGAGGGGCAAGCCGCTCTGAACTCAGAGAGGAAGGAGGTAGGTGGTTTTAAAGACTCTTGAAAGCAAAAGGCTTGAGAGGGGCTTGTCAAGCCCAGGGAAGGAATAGCATTCTCAAGCTTCTAACTTTGTTTAGAGATAAATGTTTTCCCTGGCAGTTCCTCAAAGAGTTCAGGATTTTCCTATAAGCTGGTCTTTATGAATATGGCAAACTCGGGAGGGAGCTAGTGATTCACTGGCTATTTTCTAGGAAAAATGTTTACCCCAGGTCTGCTGAAACTCCTTATCAAGAAAGGGTTTTCATTATTCCTCCTGAAATTTTCTTACAAAATTGGGAATTAGTAGGTAGCTTAACGTGGTACAAAGTTATGCTGAAGTGGGAGGAAATGGACATTTTTTTAAGCCATTATTAGCCTTTAAAAAGGAGGCGGGTCAAGGATTCCCTGATCCTTTCCTTCAGACACTCCAAAATGGAGACATAATGTGAGCTGGGACTCAGCTGTTTCCCCCTGCTCTTCTCCACCTTTTCATTTGCCCTGACGTGTGCCTCCTGTTACCAACATGTCAGATACCAGTGGTTCCTCATACTGATTCTATCTGCCCCCTACCACACTATTAGGGACTGTGGTCTCCAGGAAGCAGATGTGTATCCTGGTCTCAGATAGATGAGCTTCAGAGTTTCTCATAATTCATAGAAAATATACCCACTATACATGTGTTAATACAAGCTTATGTACCTACACTTTCTCCTGGGAAGAAGGCCCACAACTTTCAAGATTCCCAAGTAGCTTTGAAGCCATTGTTCAAAAGAGTGAGAACGTCTGCAGTTGGCTTAAGCACCATGCTAGATACTATAGTATTAGAATTAATGAAGTTCAGCTGCTTAATATAAAAAAAATACAGACTGATTGAAAGAAGTTAAGACTGGAGCACACTGACTCCTCATGTATCCAAGAAAAAAAGGACCCTGATTTCTGATTAACATGGTACGGGCTCCTCCATGATTTTTACATTGTGGCCCTCCTCTGACTTTTCTTTCCGAGAAAAATTTCTTGCTGACTGAACAGACTACAAGATTTTATCAACAACATTTCATTTCTCCCTGAAGCTTGAGTATGAAAACAGAGTCTGTCTCTGTTTAGGAGTTCTGATACTATAGATAGGGACTGGCCGACAAAACTCCCGAGCTAGGTATAACCTGTGGAGGAGAATAAGTGGAGTGATTAACTAAAAACTTGAAAAACACTGTTTATCAGTGTTAGAACAATGTTCTTCATCTTAGTCTTTCAGGGCCATTGCTAGATAATGTTAAGTACATCTTTGTTTCCTGTGCCAAACTTCTAGATTTGTAGCAGAGTTTCTGTTCCACACAAGATTGTATCCTCATTTTTCCATGACAGGACAGGGGGGAGTTCTGGAAATGGATGGGGTGTAGCCAGTGTGGGTGAGGAAGGTTAACTTCCTCCTTAATCCTAGTTTTCCTCCTGTAATTCTCTATGTCCTTCTCAGTTCTCACTCTTCTTAGGATTCTCTCTTCCCCCATAGGATAAGGAAATCCTAACCACACTCCCTTCTTTAGTGCTGAAAATTATGTTTTAGAAGGTATTCAACTTTCTCCTAAGTGGAATTAACTTTCCTGTCTTCTGCTTGTATTGCTGTGGGGGAAATTTCAGGTTGGTCCCACAAGGTGTTTCAAGTGTATTTCTGCGTACCTATTATG
Source organism: Hippopotamus amphibius kiboko (assembly GCF_030028045.1). Classification (NCBI taxonomy): domain Eukaryota; kingdom Metazoa; phylum Chordata; class Mammalia; order Artiodactyla; family Hippopotamidae; genus Hippopotamus; species Hippopotamus amphibius. The sequence goes on along the minus strand of NC_080187.1, from coordinate 189,084,956 downwards.
GCTTTAATGATTCATACCCAAATTGTTTAAAGATGAATATGTCGCTACTGTTAATTCTGTCAAACATATAATCTAGACTTGGATGTATAGTGTCCCTAAGAATAACTTTGATTCTATTCCTTCCTAAAGAACTCTTAAGGTGAAAGACTCATTCTTAGGCCTGATTCTTACTACAAAGATCAGGCATTCATTGACATATCTTTACCTGAGCCTTCTGGAATGAATGACACCACTCAAATAGTCTCTGATACTCAGGTGTACTCTTCCACAGCAGTGTATATATAGTCTAAGAGAATATTTTATGTTCCCGAAAGTGAGGGTGGTGTGGGGAAAGGAAAGCAGGCAGAGAAGTATTTAAGTCCCCACAACAATGGGTACCGGACCAATGAATAAATCCTCCCTCGGGTTTGCCCTGTTCCTGGTGATCTGGAGAGCTCTTCTACCTTCCCACGCTCTTGCCTCACCAGCCTCTTCTCTTCAGAAGCAGTGCCGTCTTAGCTTTTCTGTCTTTTCAAGTTATGATTTATAGTGTATGTAAAAGGCTTGGAATCAAATCATAAGAGGACTAAGGGAGACATAAAAGCTGATCTCATCCTCCAAAAGGTTTGAGAATGGCCCTTTTGGGGCTCCATTTAAAGTACTTTAAAAAAACAAACAAAAAAACTGCCTTGTGCATTGTCTTAGTCTGTTCAGATTGCTATTTAAAAAACTACCACAGACTGGATGGCTCAAGTAACAAACATTTATTTCTCACAGTTCTGGCAGCTGGGAAGCTTAAGATCAGGCACAAGCAGATTTGGTGTGTGGTGAGATCTCGCTTCCTGGTTCACAGATGGCTGTCTTCTTGCTGTGTCCTCACGTGATAGGAGAGGGAGAGCTCTGTAGGGTATCTTACATAAGGGCACCAATCCCATTCATGAGGTCTCCACCATCATGACCTAATCAACTCCCAAAGGCCCCAACTCCAAATATCATCACATTGGGCATTAGGATCCAACATATGAATTTGGGAGAGCACAAACGTTTAGTCTACAGCTTAATTTTTTTTTTTTTTAACCAGGACTTAAGTTTGGATCAAAATCTCATTCCACAAGCTTCTCAATGGGCAGTGGTTTAGCACAACATCTCAGGCCTCAGTCATACAACAGAATTACATTCATAGCTTACCAATCCCAGAAATATATCCATCTGTCACTTCTGCTCTTAGCATGGACTACTAGAAGTGATCATAGTTAAGGAACTGGAAGTTTATTCTTAAGCTTCTGTGGATTCTGTAGATGACCACATCAGTCTACCTGTTGCCTATCCTAAAACAGCAGTCACTAAGCAACCAGAGTTCTCACACCAGAACCTGAGTGGCACAGACAGTAGAAAAGTCCACATTGTCTTCCCTGCACTCTTAATCCAACTACAACATCCTTAGCATGTTTAACAATGTTCTGTCAAAGTGTTTTCCAATCGTGGATCCTCTTTTGAGTAATTAATTAGTGGTGGTACTAGAATTTTATTTTTACCAATAAGGTATATTGTAGAGAAACTGTCCCTTTATCTGAATGAGTTCAGTCTAGAAATCCATGTGCTGATCTTTCCTCCCCATCCTAACAGAAAAAAAAAAAAAAATCTTAGGCAATTTGTGAGGTATTTTGGTCACCGAATGGGTTTTCCTAAGCCTAGTCAATGAAATGTTCTTTCATCATGGAAATTATTGAATTCTTGACTGTCTCCTAAGCTGGACAATGGGGCAACAGCTCCAGGATAGAGGCGTCAGTATGAACTTGTCACTGTCTGCTGGTATTGTTTGACTCTGAATTCCTCTGTTCTAACATCTGTTTTTGCCCCACATACCTAAAATCAGACACGGATCTCAAGCCCTTAGAATACTTTCCCAGCTTGTGCAGAGCACCGCAATTCCCTAGTGTAAAACACTGCTTAAGTCTTAATCGTTGGTCTCAGCTCAGGGCCCTACATCCACATAAAGAAAAGCAGACCATCCCTCCCTGGAATGTGAACCTCTTCTCTCTGGAGGCCTTATGCAGTTGGGAATCTTTCTTAGTCCTGTCTCCATCTGGAAGAGCGGTGACTAGCTCAAGGCTTCAGTTACCCAAGGCTTATCTTTTGCTGTGGAAATATGACCTTCATGCTCTATGAAGGGGCAGCAGAATTCTCATTCATCAAATGAATTAGAAAACACTCTATGGATAAAGAGCTCTGCTCCTCCAGAATCTTGCCAGAGAAATATGGCCCAGGTAAATTACATGTTGCAAATGATGCGATTCCACAAAGTCATCTTTCATTAGTCACTAGAAGGTTTTCTTGACATGCACTGTTCTTATTGAAGAAAATTTTCCTGAACAGATAAATGCGGTTTTGTCCTTGCCAGTCACGGAGATGATATAATAAACCTTCCTTAATCTTAATATAGAGCCACTGAGTCCTTCCTGAACACTGTCAGTACGCATTTAGACACTATCGATGGACATATCACTCTTAACCTGGACGTGTTGCTATTTCAACAAAAGAGATAGAGTTCTGAATCACTCCTTGGTTGCATGAAGCTCTGGATTCCCTAATAGTGCTTAAATATTGCTTTGAAATATACCAAGTGTCAGTTACTTTTATAAATAAAGTATGAAAATCTTGGTGATAGAGCAACTTTTACCCGTAATTCAGTCACATGAGAAATTCTGATCTTACAAAATTAATGTGGTGATTTTGACTTTGCAGTAGTGAGCATGGGCTTCCTCAGATGATGATTATCACGGAGAAGTCACTTGAAGACAAATGACTTTTTCTAATATCCAATATTGTGAATTAATGTTTCTCATATCTCATTAAAAAAACATTTTGAGTAGCTTTTCCCTTGGACAGCCTGCAAATTCAGATCAATCTGGTTCTTATCATATAACTTTTGTACATCATATTTCAAGGCATACTCCAACTTTTGTTATCATTCAATACTGAATCAAGATTAGGAGGCATTACTGGTTGACAGCTGTCCTCTGTGAACAGGGTAGTGAGGACTGGCATGCAGATGCAAACCTCTTGCTCATCAAGCAACACTGTGGCATGCTAAGACCTGGCCAAAACTCGTTATGATTCCTATACACCCTCTACACCCTCCCCCTATTCAAGTCTCTCTTGTGGCTCACAATGGCTCAAACTGTGAAAGAAAAAAATTTACAACTTTTTTTATATGCCATGGGTTTTCAGTAATAGACAGAAGTTGCTGATGATTTCTCCCCCATGAAGCATGCTGATAGCTAGTTTGTACTCTGAATCTCAATGTTTTTTGTCCCACTATAAAGATATATCAGAAAATACAAATGTTACTTATTCACCTAATTTACCATTGATAATGGATTTTTTTTGCCAGTAACTCATTTTGATTTCTCTCTGAGCATAAGTGCTTGCTGTTAACTCACTACTGATCTTACAAGGTTCTCAGCAGTAGAGATCCACATCTGTATTTCCTATTCAGAGTGTTTGTAAGGGCCTATGGTTTCAGATTTTTCTATTTATTAGGACAAAATTTGGTAAATTCATGCTAGAAAATGTTATCTTCTTTGCCTGGAAATAGTTAAGTGGCTTGCCAAAATCTCATTGCCTTAATTGAGAAGGATGCAAAAGCTTCTGAGACTTTATGCAAACTTCTTGACAAATGAGGAACTGTGGGCAAACTGCCAAACTAACGGAACTCTGTTCATATTTTCATTTCTTGCCACTTTTTTGGCTGCTTAACAAAATAATTACTCATCCTCGCCTCAGCACATAAACTGACATTCTATACTTGCATTAAATGCCTGTTAAAATTTTCTTAATGATGTTTTAACTTGTGGGATTTCATTTTTATATAATGAAAGCATCATCAAATATCCATTTTATTTAATTGGCAATGATTATAACAAGGCTTTCTTTAACTGCAGCGGTGTGCCTGCATGTATAGATGATGACTATCTCCAAAATGTCTTTACTACCATCCCCTGAGTGAGTGGGAGGCCAGCCTAACTCTTTCTGGAGTCCAGTGACCAATCAGACACTTTGTGATAGACGAAACGTATCACTCCAGGATAGTCATATCCTGCCTTCTTTCTTTCTTGACACCACCCAAGCCACCTTCAAGCAGTTTGGGGATCTAAGTATGATATAAAAATAACAAAACATTTTGAAGCTGTTCTTCCACAATCCTCCAGGTGCTAGAGGATGAATTAAGACCAGAACTCAGTTCTATCACGTTCCTGAGCCAAATATTCTAAGTCATGAATGTTAATAGAGGCGTTTTGAAATTCAAAGGGGCCATTTTACTTATACCCAGTTTCATTCAGCCTGGAACATTTCTTTGTAAAAAGGCATATTCAGGCTTTTAGCTTAGATGAAAGAATCATACTATTAATCCCTTAAAAGTGTAGATATTCCTTTTGCATTTTCTGCTAAGCAGGTCTGAGGCCCTGCTAGGAATTTTAGATGAGTTTTTGGACATTGTGGTAATAGCTCTACAGAGGCTGAAGCAAGACTCTTAGTGATTTCTCAGCAGTTCTACTCATTTACAACCAAGAGTTTCTGGAGCTCCTGATGTGTGAGATCCATGCCTTTCCTGTGCCCTCAAACTGGAAAAGTGGTAAAATTAGGATAGGATGTGCTAAAGTCATGGCAACGTCTTTCCCAAAGAGGATTAGGAAGCAGGTGCTCATACTAATCCTTTATATGAGCCCTCATTAATTCTTGATTTCTTGCCCAGAGAGGGGAAAATATTCCATCCAGAATCAGACCTCTTAAGATGAAACCTTTTATCAAAGGCACCCATCCTCAACATTTTCAGTGGGTAAAAGAAAAATTTATGTTTTATCTACAGTTTTTCCAAATGCCATATTCTTAGACTAGATATTCTGTATAATTAAGTAGGCATCCATTTCCAAAAGACCCAACTAATATGGAGGTGAAAAGCTATCCTATTATGACTAGGATGAATTTCATTTGGGTATTTTGCATATATACATACACATGCAGTCCAATTATACATATACACATGCATATAATCTATATATGTATACACATATAAAATGATTATATATAATCAAATCTTATATGTATAAAGTCAAGTCTTGTGTATATCTAATCAAATCTTATGCATAATCAAAGTACATATGTAATCAAATTATATATGAAATCAAATTATATGTGTATTAATCAAATTATATATGTATATGTAATCAAATTATAATAAAATTTATGTATTAATAGTATATATCTATATATAATGTTAACATTTTATATTTTTTTGAGTTAAAGGGATATAGATTTTTTAAAAAATTTTATTGGAGTATAGTTGATTTACAATGTTGAGTTAGTTTTTGTTGTACAGCAAAGTGAGTCAGTTATGCATATACATATATCCACTCTTTTTTAGATTTTTTTTTCCCATATAGGTCATTACAGAGTATTGAGTAGAATTCCCTGTGCTATACAGTAGGTCCTTATTATCTATTTTATATGTAGTAGTGTGCATATGTCAATCCCAATCTCCCAAATGATCTATCCCCACCTCTCCTGGTAACCATAAGTTTGTTTTCTACATCTGTGATTTTATTCCTGTCTTATAAATAACTTAATTTGTATCATTTTTTTAGATTCCAGATATCATATGATATTTGTCTTTCTCTGACTTATTTCACTCAGTATAACAATCTCTAGGTCCATCCATGTTGCTACAAATGATATTATTTTGTTCTTTTTTATGGCTGAGTAACATTCCATTGTATATATGTACCACATCTTCTTTATCCATTCCTCTATTGATGGACATTTAGGTTGCTCCTATGCCCTGGCTGTTGTAAATAGTGCTACAATGAACACTGAGGGGCATGTATCTTTTTGAATTATGGTTTTCTTTGGATATATGCCCAGGAGTGGGATTGCAGGATCATATGGTAGCTCTATTTTTAGTTTTTTAAAGAATCTCCATACTGTTCTTCATAGTGGCTGTACCAATTTACATTCCCACCAACAGTGTAGGAGGATTCCCTTTTTTCCACACCCTCTCCAGCATTTATTGTTTCTAGATTTTTTGATGATGGCCATTCTGACCAGTGTGAGGTGATACTTCATTGTAGTTTTGATTTGCATTTCTCTAATAATTAGTGATGCTGAGCATCAACATTTCATATATTTGTAACATTAGTTTCTCATTTTACATTGTTCTTAACTTGCTTTAATATGAGAACATCACTGACCTCATAAAACGAATTAGGCTTCCTACTATAACAGCCGTCACCCCACAAGTCTGAGCTTCCATAACTATCTACCACTGTTGAAATCAAGTGGCCAAGAAAGGATATGACGGGACACCAGGATTATCTGTACAAGTGGGTAACTGAGTAGACAAAAATAGTATGAATGTAAGCGTGATGGGGATGGGGGGCTCATGTCTATTAAAGGTCTAAAATTTTCACACAGGTTTCCATACAGGGGATTTTCCTGAGGCCTCTAAGTGCATACAGTATTTACAACTTCTGAGTTAGTAGAAGGCATACAGCTTGATGTCGTTCAGTATTTTTCCAGGCATTTTTACCTGAACAAGATGTGGGACAATACTTTCATCAAGCTAGAGGAGAATAATACTCATTCAGATTCAAATAGACTCTACTCTGATTTAAATAGGAAGCTCTTGACTTTCTCTCACTGGCAAAGAAGACAGATCAGTCCCAGAGTTTCTAACCCAAATATGATATGCCCAGAATTATCCTAGATCCTATACTTGAGAAGGTCCATCTAGTAAATGACAAGGAAAGTGAGGAAGATCACCCCACCTTGTTATTTGTCAGCGAATGTTGACTAACAAAATGTAATATAAGATTTTTTAATCAATTACACTTCTTAAAAAGTAAACAGTCAAAAATCATTAGCAAAGATTTACTATAAATAACCTGGAATAGGAATAAATATTTGTAAACTAAAGAAAAACTTCAGATGATTTAAGATAAAACACCACTATTTCACAACATAAGAATTTTTTAAATTATTTTTTAAATTAAATTAGAATATTTCAAATGAAATAAAAATAAACTAAATATTAAATGATGAACCTAAATGAAAAAAGTAAGCAAAAATACATAAAATGAAAGACATAAATCAATTTAACACACTAAATAAACTATATAAATTAAACTCAAATGAAATTAAAGAGAAGGACTTATTATGCCCAGCAGATACAAGGGGAGAGAGTATGCCATCTAGAGTTCCCCAAGTCAGGTCCTCATACCTGGAGAAGTGCATGCAACATGCTTCAGGGACCACCTGTGAAATGCACCCCACCTCCTTACACTGCTCCCAGCCATCCCACCACATCCACCCAAAGCAGCCTTGAATATGCAGCAAGCACTTTCGTCTGGCCTTCCCAAGAACCCTCCCAGGGCCTTTGTCTCCTTTACCATCATCCTGAATGAGGAGCCCATGATGAACTGAGAGCTGACAGCCTTTCTGCTTTTGTGTCAGAACAAAGCAGGTCATGCTAGAGACCATGGTGCAGAAGAAGGTGGCCAGGGTGAAGGTGCCAGTGATCTACCCTGAGCCTTGTACTGCTTCAAGGACAAGAAAGCCATTGTGACAAATATGACCACCAAGAAGAGTACTGCAACTACACCCAGGATTTCAAAGAAAAGGCTGGCTATAAGCTGCATGTTAAGATCAAGTATGCGAACGAGATGCACCAGAAGCTCACATCCAAGGAAGTTTTCTAGTAGCTGCCTCATCACTTCCATGGATAGGACTCAGGCAAATGCAGACAGAGAAATTGATGAAGAAGCTGCATGAAGAGGCATCCCTGAAGATTAGTTCCAGCAACATGCCCCTGGGTACATGGGTTTTCTGTAGGAGAAACAAAAGGCCAAGGAGACACCATCATCCTGCTGTGTGTATCGGCAACAGCATCAATGCCATCACCCATCATCAAGTGATCCAAACCTTTTATGTCTGATTCCCTCCCCAAATTTCATTAAAGTTCCCTTCTTGTTTTTTCTTTTTTTCCCCCTTGGTCATGGTGCATATTCTAGGATTAGACCTGAGAGGAGGGGCAGGCCATTCAGGTAGCATCTCAAGCTGTGCCACCATCAAAAAGGCTTGCCTCTGCAACTCATCTTCAGCTGTGTGACCTCAGACATGTCCGTGAACTTCTGAGCCTCACTTTTGACATTCGAAAAAATAAAAACACCCATTCTTCATGGAATGGTTTCCAAAGATCAAATGACCTTGTACATTTACTCAGGAAGTTATTTGCTGGAATTGAAAGTAAGCAAGCCCAGTGGATCCCTAACACATATGGCTTAGTCTCTGGTAGTTGCTGGTGAAAGCTGGCCATTAAAGGACACAAATTATAAAAGAGATTGCTTTAAAATGTACCCAGGACTTATTTCAATCAGGTATGATAAGTCACAAAAAAGGAAATGACTGCCATGAAAGAAGTTTTTAAACTCACAGATCCCTAGAAAGAGGAGGCATAGCACAGCAGGTCATGGGAAAACAGCAGGGTTGGTCAAGAGGCAGAGGGAGTAAGGGGAAAATGTGAGTTAGAGCCTTTATTGTAGTTACCACAGGACAGGAAAAGAAAGGCAATGTAAACAGGCTTAGGGCTGGCTAGTGTGAATATTTTCAGTGGGCTTTGGGGTGAAGGGGCTGTCTGTAGTTGTGGTACCTGGAGTACTTAGGTTTAGGGAATAGTGGACTAACTGTGAGAGCCCAGTGAAGGATATTAACCCATCATCAGATATATGATTTGCAAGAATTTTCTCCATTCCATAGGTTGCCTTTTCATTTATTGTCATCTTTGCTATGAAGAAGTTTCTTAATTTGATGTAATCCCATTTACTTATTTTTGCTTTTGTTTGAGTTATTCGCGTTGTACCCAAAAATGCATTACTGAAACCAATGTCAAGGAGATTTTCCCCTTTGTTTCCTTGGGGAGTTTTATAATTACAGGTCTTATGTTTAAGTCTATAATTAATTTTGAGTTGATTTCTGTATATTGTATAAGTGTCTACTTTCATTCTATGTATGTGGAGACCCAGGTTTTTCAACACCTTTTACTGAATAGATTACTCTTTCCCCAATTTATATTCTAGGTGCCTTTGTTGAAGATGAATTGACCATATATGCATAGGTTTGTGTCTGGGCTCTCTATTCTGTTACGCTGGTCTATGTGTCTATTGTTATCCAGTACCATACTATTTTGATTACTATAGCATTGTAATATAATTTGAAATCAGGAAGTGTGGTGGCCTCCAGATTTGTTTTTCTTGCTCAAAATTGCTTTGACTATTAGGGGTCTTTTATGGTTACATCTGAATTTTAAGATTTGTTTTCTATTTCTGTGAAAAATGCCATTAGAGTTTTAACAGGAATTACAGTGAATCTGTAGGTCACTTTGGGTAGTATCAACATCTTAACAATAACAATTATTCCAACCCATAAACACAAGATATCTATCCATTTATTAGTGTTGCCTTCAATTTCTTTCATCGATATTTTGTAGTTTGCAATGTACAGATCTTTCACTTCCTTGGTTAAATATAGCACTAAGTATTTTATTCTACTTGATGCTCTTGTAAATGGGATTATTTTCCTAATTTCAAATATTTCACTGTTAGTATACAGAAATATAACATTTTTGTATGTTGATTTTGTATCCTGACACTTTACCGAATTCATTTATTCTAACAGGATTTTTTTGTGGAGTTTTTAGGTTTTCTACATATAAGATTATATCACCCAGAAGAAGAGATAAATTTACTTCTTTCTCTCCGATTTGGATGCCTCTTAGTTCTTGCCTAATTTCTCTGGCTAAGACTTCTAGTCCTGTGTTAAATAGAAGTGGTAAGAGTGGACATCCTTGCCTTATTCCAAATCTTAGATTAAACACTTTCAGTTTTTCACCACTGAGACTGGTGTTAGCTGTGGACTTGTTGTACGTGGACTTTACTGTGTTGTAATAAGTTCTTTCTTTCTTGTTGAGAATTGTTATCATAAAAGGATGTTAAATTTTTAAAATGTGTTTCCTACCTCTAGTGAGATCATCATATGATTTTTATCTTTCATTGTGTTAATGTGTTTTATCACATTGATTTGCATATGTTAAACCATTCATGCAACCCAGGGATAAACCCCATTGATCATTGTGTATAATCCTTTTAATTTGCTGTGAAAATCAGTTTGCTAATATTTTGTTGAGGATTTTTGCATCCATGTTCACCAAGGATACTGGCCTGTAGTTTTCTCTCCTGGTGTCTTTGGCTAGGCTATCAAGGTGATGTTGGCCACATAAAATGAGTTTGGAAATGTTCTTCTATGTGAAAGAGTATAAGAAAGATTGGTATCAATTCTTTAAACGTTTGGTAGAATTAACTAGTGAAGCCATCTGGTCCTGGCTTTTCTTGTTGGGAGTTTTTTTTTTTGCTTTTGGTTTTTTTTTTTTTTTTTGAATTACCAATTCAATACCCTTACTTGTTATTGGTCTCCTCAGACTTTTTATTATTTTTATTCATTCTTGGTATGTCATATATTTTCAGGAATTTATCCATTTCTTTCAGGCTGTCAATTTGTTAGTGTATAATTGTTCATAACAGTCTCCTATGATCTTTTTTTCATTTCCATGAAGTAAGTTGTAATGTCTCTTCCTCCATTTCTGATTTTGACTCTCTTCACTTTTTTCTTAGTCTAGCGAAGGTATGTCAATTTTGTTTTATCTTAAAAAAAACACAACTTTTAATTTGATCAATTTTCTATTACTTTTCTACTCTTTGATTTCTTCCTGCTCAAACCTTTATTATTTATTTCCTTCTGCTAACATTGGACTTAATTTATTCTTCTTTTACTAATTCATTGAGGTATAAGTTTAGGTTGTTTATTTAAGATCTTTCTTCCATTTTAATATTGGCATTTATTTCTATAAATTTTCCTTTTAGTACTGTTTTTACTGCATCCCATAAGTTTTGGTATGTTATGTTTTTGTTTTCATTGGTTTCACGATGTTTTTTGATTTCCCTTTTAATTTCTCCTTGGATGCAATGGCTCTTCAATAGTGGGTTTAATTTCCACATATTTGTTAATTTTTCTATTTTCCTTTTCTTCTTCTTATATTGATTTACAGTTTCAATTCATGTTTGGATGAGATATTTAGAATGATTTCAATCTTCAATTTGTTAAGACTTGTTTTGTGACCTAGGGTGTGACCTATTCTGGAAATGTTTCATGTGTGCTTGAGAAGAACATATGTATTCTGATGCTGTTGGATGGAATGTTCTATATATGCCTATTAGGTCTATTTGGTCTATAGAATTGTTCAGATCTGCTGTTTCCTTATTAATATTCTGCCTGGGTTGTTGAAAATAAGATATTTAAGTCTCCTACTATCATTTTATTGCTCTTTATTTCTTCCTTCCGATCTGTCAATGTTAGCTTTCCATGTTTAGGTGCACCAAAGTTGGGTGTATATATATTTATAGTTGTTATATTTTCCTGGTGAATTGACACTTTTATCATTATGTAATTACCTTCTTTGTCTCTTGTGACAGTTTTTTATTTAAAATCTATTTTATCTTAAGTAAATAGAGAAACGTCTGCTCTCTTGGTTACCATTTGCATGTAATATCTTTTTCTATCCCTTCACTTTTCAACCGGTGTCCTGATATCTAAAGTGAGTCTTTTGTAGACAGGATATAGTTGAATCTTCCTTTGTAATGCATTCACCCATTCTATATCTTTTGACTGGCAAGTTAAATCCATTTACACATAAAGTAATTATTGATAGGTAAGGATTTACTATTGCCATTTTGTTAATTATTTTCTGTCTGTTTTGTAGTTCTTTTGTTCCTCTTGTCCCCACTTGCTGTATTCCTATATAAATTGATGATTTTTTGCAGTGATATAGTTTGATTCTTTTCTCTTTATCTTCATGTATCTGCTATATTTTTTCTTATTATTATTATGAGACTTGCTTAAAATTTCTTATAGTTATAATAGTCTATTTTAAGCTGATTACTTCAATTACAAGCAAAAACTTTACACTTTTATTGCCTTCACTCCACACACACTTTATATTATTAATGTCAAATTTCACTTCTTTTTTATTGTGTATCTAGTAGCAGATTTTGTGGTTATAGTTATTCTTAATACTTTTTTATCTTTTATATTAGGGTTAAAAGTGATTCATGTACCATCATTACAGTATTACATTATTTTGTGTTTGTGTATATTTTTATCTTTACTGGTAAGAATTTTGTTCATATGTTCTTGTGTTGTTTAGCATCCTTTTGTTTCAACTTGAAAAACTCCCTTTAGCACTTTTGTAAGGCAGATCTAGTGATTATAAATTTCTTCAGGTTTTGTCTGTCTGGGAAAGATTTTTATTTCTCCTTCATTTCTGAAGGACAGCATTTTACAGGTATAGTATTATTGGTTGGCAGGTTATTTTTTTTCTTTCAACATTTTGAATATATCATCCCAGTCTTTCTTGGCCTATAAGGTTTCTTCTGAGAAATCTGCTTAATAATCTTATGGGGGTTCTCTTTTATGTGATGAGTTATGGTTCTCTTGCTGTTTTAAAATTCTCTCCTTGCCATTGACATTTTTGTTTGTTTTTTTGGAAGTTTGTCAAAAAGTTGTTGTTTTTTTTTTAAAGAACTTTCATTGAGATACAGTTAACAGGCAATAAACAGTATATATTTAGAGTGTACAATTTGGTATCCCAATCTCCCAATTCATTCCCCCCCCAGCCCTCCCCGCTTTCCCCACTTGGTGTCCAAATGTTTGTTCTCTACATCCGTGTCTCTATTTCTGCCTTGCAAACTGGTTGATTTGCACCATTTTTCTATAGTCCACATATATGTGTTAATATACGGTATTTGTTTTTCTCTTTCTGACTCATTTCACTCTGTATGACAGTCTCTAGGTCCATCCGTGTCTCTACAAATGTCCCAGTTTGTCTACTAACTTTGGGTTTTGTTTGCTCTTCTTTCTTTAGTTTCTTTAGGTGTAAGTTTAGATTGTTTATTTGGGAATTTTCTTGTTTCTTGAGGTAGGATTGTATTGCTATAAACTTCCCTCTTAGAACTGCCTTTGCTGCATCCCATAGGTTTTGGATCATTGTGTTTTCATTGTCATTTGTCTCTAGATATTTTTTGATTTCCTCTTTGATTTCTTCAGTGATATCTTGGTTACTTAGTAGCATATTGTTTAGCCTCCATGTGTTTGTGTTTTTACAGTTTTTTTCCAGTAATTGATTTCTAATCTCATAGTGTTATGGTCAGAAAAGATGCTTGATATGATTTTAATTTTCTTGAATTTACCAGCGCTTGATTTATGACCCAAAATGTGATCTATCCTGGAGAATGTTCTGTGTGCACTTGAGAAGAATGTGTAATCTGCTGTTTTTGGATGTATTGTCCTATAAATATCTATTAAATCAAGCTGAGCCATTGACTTTTGACAATTTAATGTATCTTGATGAAGTCTTCTTTAGGTTCTACCTGGTTGGATTCTTTAGGCTTTACAAATTATATGTCCATTCCCCCTGATCCCCCATATTTGGGAATCTTTCAGCCATTATTCCTTTAAATAATATTTGTATCCCTCTCTCACTCTCTTCTTGCTCCCAAATGTGTATACTGTTTCATTTAATAATATCTTATAAATTCTTTAGGCTTTTTTCACTCTTTTTAAATACCTTTTTTCTCATTGTTCCTCTGACAGTACAATTTAGAATGACCTGTCTTCAAGTTTGCTAATTGTTTCTTCTGCTTTTTTGAGTCTGTTGTTGAAGCTCTGTACTATTTTTTGTTTGTTTGATTGATTGATTTTAGTCTAATCATTGTATTCTTTAGCTCCAGAAACCCCGTTTGATTCTTTTTTATGGTTCCTATTTCTGATGAACTTCTCTTTTTATTCATCAACTGTTTTGTTTTGTTTTGTTTTAATTTGACTTAGTTTTCTACTTGTAATCTCTTGTAACTCACCAACCTTTTAAAAATAATTATCTTTAATTCTTTGTCATGCATTTCACAGATTTCTGTAGGGTCTCTTCCTAGAGATTTATCCCTTTAGTGGAATCATGTTTCCTAATTCTTCATGATCCTTGTAGCTTTGTGTTGTTATCTGCACATTTGAATAAGCAGTCTCTGCTTCTAGTCTCTATAAAGTGGCTTTAGCAGTCAATAAAGTCCTTCACCAGTCTCCCTGGCAAAAATTCTGTGCAGGCTGTTTGGTAGAATCCACAGGTGAGTCAACTGGCAGGGTTCACAGGGGCCCAATGCCAGGGTCTGTGGGTGTGAAGACCAAGTGCTAGGATCTGTAAGTGTACAGTCCTGGTGCCAAGGTATGTGGGCAGGTGGTCCATGGGCAGGCAGATCTTGCTGCCAGGGAGCCACAGGCCAGCAGTTGAGATCCATGTGCTAGTTGAGAGCCCTCACCCATTTTTGTTTGTTTCTTAGCTGCCCTCAGGCACTCTAGCTATTCCAATTCCCTCAACATTCTGAGTGAAGCAATATAGAAGCAGGTCTCTCAAGTAGCACCCCAAAAGACTGAGGAAATCAGATATTTACTTCACTCTCTCTTTTCCCCATGGCAGAACTTGTGGGCTAAAGGGAGCTCTCTTGGTGCTGTGCCATTCTGCTTTGGGGGAGTAGTGACATTAGTAAACTGAAACTGTCCTTAAACTTTTTAATGCACCTTTTCTCTGTTCTGTGCTACACGCAAGTGCCATAACCATCTCCTAGATTCTAGAGTGCTCGTGAAGATATTTTCATCTGTGGATGGTTGTTAAATTGGTGTTTTGTGTGGGACAAGGGTTAAAATCCCCAATCCCACCATCTTGACAATATCGCTCTAATTTAAAGATATTTAAATCTATATGCAGTTTATTGTATGTCAATCATATCTCAATAAAAGTTCTTAAAAATAATAAAGATATTTAAATCATTCAAGGTATCTTCTTTGATCTCAGTGGGATAAAACTAGAAATCTATAGCCAGAAAGAAAACTGGAAGATTCACAAATACATGG
The DNA here is from genome assembly GCF_030028045.1 of Hippopotamus amphibius kiboko. NCBI lineage: Eukaryota > Metazoa > Chordata > Mammalia > Artiodactyla > Hippopotamidae > Hippopotamus > Hippopotamus amphibius. The sequence goes on along the minus strand of NC_080187.1, from coordinate 189,069,914 downwards.
AATTTAAGTAATACATTCCAAAATAACCAATGGATTAAAGATGATATCACAAGTAAAATGAGAAAATACCTTGAGACAATTTTTTTTAATCACAACATACCAAAACCTAAGGGATGCTACAAAGGCAGTATTCAAAGGGAAATTTAGCACTGTAAACACCTATGTTAAAAAAGAAAGGAGAAAATATCTAAATCAATTACCTAAACTTACACCTTAAGTAACTATAATAAAGTAAAACAAACTAAATTCAGAGCTAGCAGAAAGAAGGGAATGATAAAGATTGGAATTCATAGAAACAAAATAGAGAATAGAAAAACAATAGAGAAAATCAACAAAACCAAAAGTTGTTTCTTTGAAAAGATAACAAAATTGACAAACATTTAACTAGACATTTGTTTCCAAAATGTACTGCTCTGTTAGGCTGGATTGGCTGACAGTTTTACTTAAGTCTTCATAACTTTCTCTCCAAGTGATTTGCTTGGTTTCTTTTTTTTTTTTTTTTTTCCCTGAAAATGCTCATTTGGTTAACAGATGGACACAATTTGATGTATAGCCCATCAGCATCAGTTTGTAGATCTGGAGCAGGCTTGCTTCATGGACAGGGAGAGAGAACAAACCAGTGTTGCAAATGGCTTCTTTATTCCATAGCTACAAAGGATAGAAAAACAAGGTGAAATTATGGCCCTATGAGTGTTCTAGAAATGAACTATAAGTATCCTTATGGCAACTTCTCCAAAAACAAGTTCTCTGATCCTTTGGAGAGGGAGCAGAGGGGTGGTGTCTCTGCCAACCTTCCTTATTCCCCTAGCAGCCTGCAAGTAAGTACATATGCACCTTATGATGAGGATAGACCATCTAGAAGTGTACATATGTTTTACCTTCTTGAGGGCTTCTCAGTGCTGTAATGCCTCAGAAGCACTGCAGTTAGTTTTTTGATAAAGAGTTTTCGATAGCTTAATGAAAGAATCTGGGAGGAGTGAGATCATTCTTAACTTTCTTAACATAGTCTGCTACAAACTTCTGAATTGCTTTGGGACTATTTTAGTATAACTGACTACTTTTTTTGGAAGGGGTCATATCTTTGACCCAACATGATTTTCTGATCTTGGCTGATGTATGAAAGAAGCGGCTTTTGCAGAATAACACAATGCCAGGTAAATAAATGAGAAACTGGAACAAACCAGTGGCTGGCCTCCCAATTAGGATATCTCTGAGGCTATTCAGAAAACAAAGCTAATAGGCCATTCTATCTGCTGAGAATAACTCCAGCAAGATCCCATCTCCCTGTTCCAAAGCCAAAATTGCCAGTTTTCAGCAGGAGACATTTATAGAGAAATATGTTGTTGACTTCTGTGCCTCTGTAAATGATAGTCTTTGCATTTAAATAGTTCAGGAAGTAGACTATCTGACAAGTGATGTTGATTAGCTGGCACATATGAAACTTGGGATATTTTATATACAGATGTTTGTTGAGACTGCTGCCCTCACATCACTGTAACAAACTGATCAGACTGTCTGAAGAGCAAAGTGTTCATGGTTGGGTTTACTCAGGACAGCTGGAATACCTCTGGCTTTGGAAATCAGCTTTCAGGATCTTTAATGCAATATGTCTATGCCACTTCCCCTTGTATGAAGTTCCATACAACCTAATCCAATCTGAGTGGAGAGCATGACTTCACTGATTCTGTTTTTCAGTCGCAGTTTGAATCTCTGACCATTTGAACAAATTTATTTTTCTATTGGTGACTGATTTTGTTCTTGTTCCCTGTGCTTGTACAGAGGTCTTGACTGAGACCAACCTATTAGGCTCATTCTTAGAGCTAATAGACGTGGTTGAAGATGATTGACTCACTGTGTGTTTACATTGCAACTTCTTTAATCCCACTAGTCACAGTCAAGGAGGTGTTAACCAAATAAACCCCAGGAGTGGAGGTCAAACTCTGCCTTTGGGAGAAAGAAGCCTCTGGGAAGGGCTTCGAGAGTGTTGAACATGAAGTCATGGGCTCTAGAATATCCAAAGTTTACCTGAAAAATAAACATTCATCTGACACATTGTCAAAGAAAGTAGTGCCAGTAAGCCTCTATTAACAGTGATAGAATTTGAGTAATAAGAGCTGTTACTCAAGTCTATACACACAGTGTATATACACCAATATAGAAACACAGGGTATAGGCTGGAGTTCACCTCTTCCTAAAGACCTCTCTTGTTTACTGGTTTAGAATCACGTGAAGGAGGTGGTTTGCTCTAAGAAAGATTGCTCACAATATCTGTAACCACAATAGAAATCAAAATAGCAAGAAGTATCTGACAAATGTGACAAAAGGCAAGCTACAGGAACATTTTCTGAACAAAACTCTGCATTGTGAGGGGAGCATGATCCAAGAAATCTGCTTGAAGTTTCCCAAAGAGGCCTCATCAATGTTGCAGTCTAAAAGAATTTTCTTTACCTGTGTTTGTAGAAAACTTGGAAACTACATAGCACTCTGGTTGTACGCCTTCTGCTATGAGAGTTTATAGAAGAGAATCCTGCAAGCAGATGCCATTCAGCACAATAAGCACCATTCTCTGATTATTTATCAAGGAGACCCAGTTAGTGCTACCTACCATTATGTGAAATACATTTTTTTCTTTTTTGTTTTTAAAACTCCTTACCATTTTTACCTTTTGTGTTAGGAATAATGGTACTAAAACTTTCCTTTGAGTACTCTTAGCATAGTTTTAAGATAAAGGAAAGATAATTCCAGGTCCTATTACCCTTCTCCATATTTTCTACAAGCCTGCCTGAATGGTTTATTCCAGGCAGACAGCTAACATTTGAATCACTTGGGGAGAGCAAAGTATTACAGCATACAGATAGAAACCTTGTCTTTTCATTTTACATGCTTCTTTTATTGCTATCAGGGCACCAGGAACTTAGGAGGGTCTCTTTCATGTGCTCTGGTGATGAATGATATACTTTTGTGGCCTGCCACACAAAGGGGAGAAGACACTGGAATGAAGGGGAGGAATGAAGGTTGATCAGGTCTATTTCTGGGACTGTAATCAGAAAAATTCCCTTCAGGTACAGTGGACATTGCCGGGTCCACTGTAGAGAGAGGAGCTAGGCCCTACACCTGAAGGATTTCCCTCAGAATAAGTACCATGGGCTATGGCCTTTTACTTGTCCTTAAGCTGCTGTGGAACATCTTATTCTCTTTGTAAAGAGTTCCTTTGACACTTGTTTGGGGCCATGTGAAGCAGGTAGTGTGCTCTAAGGAGGAGGATAAGAGGGTATTAAGGAATGTAAATTCTCTCATGGGGAGTAAGACCACCTGTTCTCATAGAAGCAGGAGGTCTATCCCTCAAAGTCATTCAATGTAGAGTTTTTCCCTCTGTCTAGGGAGATATTCAGTAGAAAAGTATATCAGAATCTGGGGTTCTTATAGCCTTTTAGTAATAAAACAGGAGCTCTTTTTCAAGCTCACATGGCTGTCAGGAGGTTGAAAGCAAATATATCACCCTAGAAGGTCACGAGAACTAAGATTGGAGGGTAGGGATGTATCAGGGAAGGCATTGTCGACATTGGAATAATCACCAATTTCAGAGAGTAGGTGTGTCTTAGCAGAACACAAAGTAGAGGAAGGAGGTCTTGGAACATGGCCGCAAAAAGGCTTAAATGCTGAACATTCATTCCCATGCTTTAAGACCATCAATAGCATCTTTTTAGACAGTAGTTTTAAAAGAGTACCCACTAATAGTAACCTGACTTCCATATATCACCTTTCTCCCTTTTCTTTACACCCTGCTTCTAGGTATCCCATTACTGTCCTGTTCTCATTAGTAGGGCTGTCATTTAACCATCCCACCAAGCTTGTTCTACTTCTCCTCTCTCTTCCTCCTGCCCATACCCTTAGTAAAGGAGGAGGGTCCCTAGAGTGGGGCCTTCAAAAAGAGACTAAGTCCCTCATGAGAAGACTGCCTTCTCCAGAACTGTAACAGAAGTCACAGTGGAATGTTGCTGGAAATTGCTAATCCTTAGCCTCATCAGTAGTCCCAATCAATAGATGGTAATGTATCACTTTCTGGTGTAGTGGCTCAGTGGGTGTTGAATCCTTGAGTAGAGCCTTCAAGGAGAAGAATTAGGATTGGTCACTTCGTTTTAACTTGACATAGCTTGCCAAATTAGTGAAACTCAAATCCAGGAAAAAAATAAAAGTTATGAGAGTTCAAGGGCCCTTGCTGATAAAGTTTGGACCATACAGCACTCTGGGACTGGGTCACAGCCTTTCCTGTTCTGTAATACTATTATTACATTCTAAAATTTGTCTGTAACAAACAGCAAGGACTCCCATCATACACCCAACATGCCTCAGGTAACAGAAAAGAACTGTTCGCCTCTTATTTTAGAAATATTCAACTCCTTCATCCTAATTTACACTGAGCTTAATCCATCACTAACTTATTGAGATCTTAGACTTGGGTTTGTTTTCGTGGAGTCTAAACTAAATATCTGGACCGAGATCACCTACATCTAGTAGTTTAAGATCAATAGGCTGCTCTCTCTTGCCTAAGGTCCTGTCACTTTCCTCTATATGTCTTGGCTACATTATCTGCAGAAACAACAATCTCTCCATTAAGAAGGTGCTTTTAGAGGCTGTTAGATGGTGAGTTTTGCTGATACCACTGCTGACTTCAAAGTAGAGCACTCTGTATTGAAATGTCCCAAACTAGAGACTATCCTTCTCTTTACGTTTTTAAATGAGAACAGTTCTACCAAGTCTTCTTTTTTCACAGACATGTCATATTACGGACATGTGGACTTGAAAAATATGTGGTCAACCCTACTGGCCCTCACCAGTGCTATCATAGACAGTGCTTTTTTTTTTTTTTTTAATTAATTAATTTTTTTGGGGGGTACACCAAGTTCAATCATCTGTTTTTATACACATATCCGCATATTCCCTCCCTCCCTCGACTCCCCCCGCCACCCTCCCTCGAGTCCCCCCCACCCTCCCTGCCCCAGTCCTCTAAGGCATCTTCCATCCTCTAGTTGGACTCCCTTTGTTATACAACAACTTCCCACTGGCTGTCTATTTAACAGTTGGTACTATATATATGTCTGTGCTACTCTCTCGCTTCGTCTCAGCTTCCCCTTCACCCCCCGCCCCCCACAAACCTCGAGTTCTCCAGTCCATTCTCTGCATCTGCGTCCTTGTTCTTGTCACTGAGTTCTTCAGTACCATTTTCAGATTCCGTATATGTGAGTTAGCATACAATATTTGTCTTTCTCTTTCTGACTTACTTCACTCTGTATGACAGACTCTAGGTCTATCCACCTCATTACATATAGCTCCATCTCATCCCTTTTTATAGCTGAGTAATATTCCATTGTATATATATATGCGACATCTTCTTTATCCATTAATTTGTTGACGGGCATTTAGGTTGCTTCCATGTCCTGCCTATTGTAAATAGTGCTGTAATAAACATTATGGTACATGTTTCTTTTTGGATTATGGTTTTCTTTGGGTATATGCCCAGGAGTGGGATTACTGGATCATATGGTAATTCTATTTGTAGTTTTTTAAGGAACCTCCAAATTGTTTTCCATAGTGGCTGGGCCAACTTACATTCCCACCACCAGTGCAGGAGAGTTCCCTTTTCTACACACTCTCTCCAACATTTGTGGTTTCCAGATTTTGTGATGATGGCCATTCTGATTGGTGTGAGGTGATACCTCATTGTGGCTTTGACTTGCATTTCTCTGATGATTAGTGATGTTGAGCATCTTTTCATGTGTTTGTTGGCCATCTGGATGTCTTCTCTGGAGAAATGTCTATTTAGGTCTTCTGCCCATTTGTGGATTGGGTTATTTGCTTTTTTGGTATGAAGCTGCATGAGCTGCTTGTATATTTTGGAGGTTAATCCTTTGTCCGTTGTTTCATAGGCAACTATTTTTTCCCATTCTGAGGGTTGCCTTCTAGGCTTGTTTATGGTTTCTTTTGCTGTGCAAAAGCTTTTAAGTTTCATGAGGTCCCATTTGTTTATTCTTGATTTTATTTCCCTGATTCTAGGAGGTGGGTCAAAAAGGATCGTGCTTTGATGGATGTCATAGAGTGTTCTGCCTATGTTTTCCTCTAGGAGTTTGATAGTGTCTGGCCTTACATGTAGGTCTTTAATCCATTTGGAGTTTATTTTTGTGTATGGTGTTAGGAAGTGTTCTCATTTCATTCTTTTACATGTTGCTGTCCAATTTTCCCAGCACCACTTATTGAAGAGGCTGTCTTTTTTCCATTGTATATTCGTGCCGCCTTTGTCAAAGATAAGGTGCCCATATGTGTGTGGGCTTACTTCTGAGTTCTCTATTCTATTCCATTGATCTTCCTTTCTATTTTTGTGCCAGTACCGTACTGTCCTGATCACTATGGCCTTGTAGTATAGTTTGAAGTCAGGAAGCCTGATTCCACCAACTCCATTTTTCCTTCTCAAGATTGCTTTGCCTATTCAGGGTCTTTTGCATTTCCATACAAATCGTGAGATTTCTTGCTCTAGTTCTGTGAAGAATGCCATTGGTAATTTGATCGGGATTGCATTGAATCTGTAAATTGCTTTGGGTAGTACAGTCATTTTCACGATGTTGATTCTTCCAATCCAGGAACATGGTATGTCCCTCCATCTGTTTGTGTCGTCTTTGATTTCTTTCATCAATGTCTTAAAGTTTTCTGCATACAGATCTTTTGCCTCCTTAGGCAGGTTTATTCCTAGGTATTTTATTCTTTTGGTTGCAATGGTGAATGGGAGAGTTTCCTTAATTTCTCTTTCTGCTCTTCCGTTGTTAGTGTATAGGAATGCAAGAGATTTCTGTGCATTAATTTTGTATCCTGCTACTTTACTGAACTCATCAATTAGTGCTAGCAGTTTTCTGGTAGAGTCTTTAGGGTTTTCTATATATAATATCATGTCATCTGCAAAGAGTGACAATTTTACTTCTTTTCCAATTTGTATTCCTTTGATTTCTTTTTCTTTTCTGATTGCTGTGGCTAAAACTTCCAAAACTATGTTGAATAATAGTGGTGAGAGTGGACACCCTTGTCTTGTTCCTGTTCTTAGAGGGAATTCTTCCAGTTTTTCCCCATTGATAACAATGTTGGCTTTTGGTTTCTCATATATGGGTTTTATTATGTTGAGGTAATTTCCTTCTATGCCCATTTTCTGGAGAGCTTTTATCATAAATGGATGTTGAACTTTGTCAAAAGCTTTTTCTGCATCTATTGAGATGATCATATGATTTTTATCCTTCAATTTGTTGATATGATGTATCACATTGATTGATTTGCGTATATTGAAGAATCCTTGCATTCCAGGGATAAACCCCACTTGATCATGGTGTATGATTTTTTTAATGTGCTGTTGCAGACTGTTAGCTAGTATTTTGTTGAGGGTTTTTGCATCTATATTCATCAGTGATATTGGTCTGTAATTTTCTTTTTTTGTGACATCTTTGCCTGGTTTTGGTATCAGGGTGATGGTGGCCTTGTAGAATGAGTTTGGGAGTGTTCTGCCTTCTGCAATATTTTGGAAGAGTTTGAGAAGGATAGGTGTTAGCTCTTCTCTAAATGTTTGATAGAATTTGCCCGTGAACCCATCTGGTCCTGGGCTTTTGTGTGTTGGGAGATTTTTAATCACTGCCTCAATTTCCGTACTTGTGATTGGTCTGTTCATAGTTTCTATTTCTTCCTGGTTCAGTCTTGGAAGAATGTATTTTTCTCAGAATGTATCCATTTCTTCCAGATTATCCAATTTATTGGCATATAGTTGCTTGTAGTGGTCTCTCATGATGTTTTGTATTTCTGAGGTGTCCGTTGTGACTTTTCCTTTTTCATTTCTAATTCTGTTGATTTGCATCTTCTCCCTTTTTTTCTTGATGAGTCTGGCTAATGGTTTATCAATTTTGTTTATCTTCTCAAAGAACCAGCTTTTAGTTTTATTAATTTTTGCTATTGCTTCCTTCCTTTTTCATTTATTTCTGCTCTGATCTTTATGATTTCTTTCCTTCTGCTCACTTTGGGGTTTCTTTGTTCTTCTTTTTCTAATTGTTTTAGGTGTAAGTTTAGGTTGTTTATTCAATAATTTTCTTGTTTCTTAAGGTAGGACTGTATTGCTATAAACTTCCCTCTTAGAACTGCTTTTGCTGCATCCCATAGGTTTTGGGTTGTTGTGTTTTCATTGTCATTTGTTTCTAGATATTTTTTGATTTCCTCTTTGATTTCTTTAGTGATTTCTTGGTTGTTTAAGAGTGAATTATTTAATCTCCATGTGTTTGTATTTTTTGCAGTTTTTTTCCTGTAATTGGAAATTAGTCTCATGGCGTTGTGGTCTGAGAAGATGCTTGATATGATTTCAATTTTCTTGAATTTGCCGAGGTTTGATTTGTGACCCAAGATGTGATCTATCCTGGAAAATGTTCCGTGTGCACTTGAGAAGAAGGTGTATTCTGTCGTTTTGGATGGAATGTCCTATAAATATCAGTTAAGTTGAGATGGTCTAATCTATCATTTAAAGCTTGTGTGTCTTTATTTATTTTCTGTTTGGATGATCTGTCCATGGATGTAAGTGGGGTGTTCAAGTCTCCCACTATTATTGTGTTCCTGTCGATGTCCCCTTTTATGGCTGTTAGCATTTGCCTTATGTATTGAGGTGCTCCTACGTTGGGGGCATAGATATTTACCATTGTGATATGTTCTTCTTGAATGGATCCCTTGATCATTATGTAGTGTCCTTCCTTGTCTCTTGTAATAGTCTTTACTTTCAAGTCTAATTTGTCTGATATGAGTATTGTTACTCCAGCTTTCTTTCGACTTCCATTTGCATGGAATATCTTTTTCCATCCCTTTACTTTCATTCTATATGTATCCCTTGGTCTGAAGTGGGTTTCTTGTAGGCAGCATATACAAGGGTCTTGTTTTTGTATCCATTCAGCCAGTCTGTGTCTTTTGGTTGGAGCATTTAATCCATTTACATTTAAAGTGATTATTGACATGTGTGTTCCAATTACCATTTTCTTAATTGTTTTGGGTTTGTATTTGTAGGTGTTTTCCTTTTCTTGTGTTTCCTACTTAGAGAACTTCCTTTAGCACTTGTAAGGCTCGTTTGGTGGTGCTGAATTCTCTTAACTTTTGCTTGTCTGGAAAGCTTTTGATTTCTCCCTCAAATCTGAATGAGATTCTTGCTGGGTAGAGTATTCTTGGCTGTAGGTTTCTCTCTTTCAGGACTTTCAGTATATCCTGCCATTCCCTTCTGGCCTGCAGAGTTTCTGTAGAAAGGTCAGCTGTTATCCTTATGGGTTTTCCCTTCTATGTTATTTGTTGCTTTTCTCTTGCTGCTTTTAATATTTTTTCTTTGTGTTTAATTTTCATTAGTTTGATTAATATGTGCCTTGGTGTATTTCTCCTTGGGTTTATTCTGTATGGGACTCTCTGTGCTTCTTGGACTTGGTTAATTATTTCCTTTTCCATGTTGGGGAAGTTTTCCACTATAACCTCTTCAAATATTTTCTCAGACCCTTTCTTGTTTTCTTCTTCTTCTGGGATGCCTATAATTCGAATGTTGGTATGCTTAATGTTATCACTGAGGTCTCTGAGACTGTCTTCTATTCTTTTTATTCTTTTTTCTTTTTCCTGCTCTGTGGCAGTTATTTCCCCCATTCCATCTTCCAACTCACTTATTTGTTCTTCTGCCTCAGTCATTCTGCTGGTTATAGTCTCTAGAGTACTTTTAATTTCAGTTATTTTGTTATCCATTGCTGTTTGTTTTTCTGAGTTCTTATGAACTGTTTCTTGTACTTTATTTTGTTATCAAGATTTTGTATCATTTTTACTCTCATTACTCTGAATTCTTTTTCAGGCATTTTTCCTATTTCCTCCTCATTTATTTAGTCTGTGGTTTTTTTTCCTGCTCCTTTGCCTGCATGGTGTTTCTTTGTTTCCTCATGGTTGTCCAAGCTTTTGGGGTTGCTTGTCCTGGCGATAGAGGTGTTTATAGAAGACTGTCCAAGCCTCAGACTAATGTCCAAGTATTGGATTAAACAAATACTAAGTCTAAGAAACACATACATGTATAAGACACACAATTACTGAATCCATTAGGACGTAAGGCTCTGGAAAGACCTGACAGAACCCCAGTGTGCTATCAGATATTCAAAGAGAAACCCAACAGAAATGGACAACTGAAACAGAACAAATCAGAGACAAAAGCCAAAGCAAACAAACAAACAAATAATACCTTACACATACAAACACTAATCCAGGGAGATTTTGTTAGCTAGGATCAAATGTAGAAAAGACCTAGAGTACCACCAGAGAGAATGGAGATTTTCAGAATGAAATTAGACAATTGTACTAAGAACTAAGATAAAGACAAAAACCTAATATTAAATACCAAGGTGGTGTGTCATCTGGAGAATAGAGCAAGGAGTCTGGGCAGATCCATAGTGTTGCTTATAAGTATGTTAAGATAAACTTAAAAAGGCTGGAAGAAACGGGAACAGAAGAGCATAGTGTGACTGGAAATATGCAAATAAAAAGAAAGGAATAGAAATGTATAAAAGATAGGGATGAAAGGAAAGTATGAGAGATATATTGTCCATACTACCAAAAACTTAGCTAGATATAGAAGTATATAAAAAGGCAAAAAAATAAAAATAGTATAAAAAATATCATTAAAAAAATTATGTTACTAAGATTGTAATTAATAAGGAAAAGAAAAAAAAAATCCAGAGCTGATCCCAGAATGGACCAGTTCAATAGGATTGATACTAATATTTCTGTTTCCTTAGAGTCTCAGCTGTAAGTGTCCTTCTACTTGCCTTGGGTTTTTTTGCATTATTTTGTGACTAGCAGAGTTTCCTTTATTGTTCGTCTGTAAGCATCGGTGTGTGGGGAGGGAGAGGGTACAATAGTGGCTACTTCCCCTGGGAGTGAGTGAGCAGTGGCGCACTGTTGTTTCAGTCAGGCTTGGAGGTGCCTGTTGCAGAGGGACGCTGGTGGCTCAGGTGTAAACAGAAAGTCTTAGAGTTGGGCCTCTCTCGGTTTTTTTTTTTTTTTTCTCGGCAGCCTCCCTGCTTCCAAAGGGTTTTAATTCAGCCCCGCCCGAGTGCCTGAGGGTACTTGTTATCCCTGAGCACCTTAGGTGGCCCACAGGGCGTCTCTCCACTGTCTGTTGCAGAGGTGCAGAAAGAGAGAGAGAGGCTATGTGCACTGCTCCTCCCACACACCCCCCCCACCGCCCGTGAGCCTGCAGCATGCAGCTGCCATCATGGCCATGCAGCTCTCAGGGCGGGCACTCCTCGCCACAGACCTCTTCCCTCCTGTCCTCTCGGTCCGTCACCTTACTGGCAACAATGTTTCTCACCCTGAACCAGCTCTCCAGTTCCCACACTTCCACTCCTGGACCCTCTGTTCATCTGTGGATCGACATCTTGGTCCGGGAACATTGAGCTGCGGTGCGGACCCTCCGTATGTTTCTCACTCCCTCCCGTCTGCCACAGCTCCGTGGCTTCACCCTCTTTGAGCCATCGTAGATGCCTCCCTACCAGTTATGTCGGGCTCCTTGCGGTCCTTTCTGGTGTCCGAGGCCATCTGCTGGTGTGCAGCTGGTTCTCTGTGGGAATTATTGCATCCTTCGGTGCGTTCCCAATGCATCTGTGGAGAGGGATGCATTCCACGGCCCTCTACTTTGCCGCCATCTTTTTCTCTCAGACAGTGCTTTTGAATGAAAGGTTTAGATAGAATCTTTGTCCCTGATTCTTTGACTTGCCTGGCTCAGTCCTAAGAGAGGTTAGTAGACTGAAAGAAGGCTGCTTCCTAGTTGATTTGACATCATGAGACCCCCCTTACAGCAAGTAATAATCCATTCATGTGGGCATGATCATTGGCTAGCCTTTGGAAACAGTAGATTATGGTAGCTAAGAGTAAGAGTTCTGGAATCAGATAGCCAGAGTTGAAATTCTAGCTCTGTGATTTGCAAAAGGTTATATAGTTTAAGTTAACCTTTGTGCCTCAATTTCCTCTTCTTCCAAATGGAGGTAGTAGTACCTAGTTTCCATGTTTCTTAAGATTAATGAGATAATATGATGTCTTTTGCCTAGAATAAAATAGCCATCATATTGGCTAGGTTCTATTAGTATTGAGTGTCAAATTTGACAAACCAACAGATTAATATTGGTTAATCTGTTAACCAATTGGTTCATATTTTTTGGTTTGAAACTAACTACCAAGGCTTGGGTATCCAGATGAGATCCAACATCAATAGCTTAAGAGAATCAGTACACATCCAATCAAATGTGAAGTACTTTCTGGTGGCAGATGTTGTAGGAAAGTCAAGCGATGCTCAAATTTCTTTGTAACATGAGATCAGGTGAAAATATATCCTCTTGGGCAGTGGGGTTTGGGCCCAGGCTTTCCATTCTTTCTGAGGAGCCCTTTTGCTAGAACTGAAGATTAAAGGAAATTCTCCATTCACCTGAGGCATTCCCCTACCTTAGCCAAACTTCAAGCAGCTGCTTAAAAAAGCCCGATTAGTCACACTGAAATGTAATATGGAAGGCTACATATTTCCTTGATGCTAAGATTTTAGAATTCCCTAATAGATGACTTTGATGGGATGAAGTAGAGTCATTAACTTGGCTATAGAACTCTAGCTTCCCTAGGATAAGGTGCCATTATATATAGAAAGGATTCATAACGAAAAATTGGCTTTTTTTTTCAAAGAGCTAAAGTTGACCTATTGAACAAGAGAAAAAAAGCATAGCAATTTTTCCTTCCATGTAAAATTTGATACACTTGGTATGTTCTTCCATATATAAGTTATACAACAAACCACTGAACCCAGCATCCAAATCAAATTTCAAATTTTTCATATTACTGTTTTTCATTCCTACCCATGCCTCTGCTTCCATCTTCACATTCTGCCTGATAACCATTCTGTGAATTATTTATGTTTTAAATAACTATCACCTGTAAGCCTTAATACATCTAGCTTTGCTTGTTTCTGTACTTGCTAAATTTGTCATAGTGTAGAGTTGTAGAGAGGGACTTTTTTTTCACTTGACATTGCTTAAGACTAATTTGTGTACTTTTGCATACATTTATCATTCATTCATTTTTACTGCCTTATAACATTCCTCAAATGTTTTTTCTTCTGGTATTTGGTAAGTACTTTAGTTAGTTTCCTTATAGAAATGGTAATTCTGAGAAGGGAAAAGACTGACTGTATTTAGTTTTAAAGGCAAAGCAAATCCTGCCAAAAATTTTGCCCTCCGCTTGACATTTTCACAGCAAAACAAATAAATAAATGCCCTTGTTTCTGCTAGGGCTGAGGTTATTTTTCTCTGCTTAGGTGCCATAGTCTGGAGTTATTTAATATGAACTGCTGAAATACACCTTGGAAGCTATAGCCCTAGTTCTATATGGCTCCAGCTAGTCCTGGCAGCACATGAAGACCTAGTATGATTTGTACCATAGTTAATTACAATATAGGTTAGGAACCTACCAAGTCAGAGTCTCATAGAAGAGTGTGAATAGCCTTGAAGAAGGAAATAGCTGGGAGGAGGCGGTAAAATTCTATATGGTTGAATTTATCCTGAATACAGTCTCAGAGCTCTGTGTAAACTCAAAGTAAGCCAAATAGAAAGTCTCTTATATTAATAGCCAAGCTAGTTCACTTCAGCAGTGCTTTCATATATGGTCTTGGTGCTTTTCCTTGGCTTGCTGAGCTCATCTTTGAGCCCTTTCCATGTCACATCTTGGCCACTGATCAGTAGCTATGATGGTAGCAGAGGAAATAGTATATTAAGAAAATTTAGTCTGTGTACACTGGAAGAAACTGATTTAGTTGAAGAAGGAAGAATTGTATACTAATTTGGCTGCAAAAGTTTATGTGAAAATTTTAATCATGCTGGCGCTAAATGCATAAATTACCTCTGGTTATCTTGCAATTAAGATGTTTTTGCTTAGATTGTCTGATCGGCGGGTATCATAAAATAGTGAATAGGTAGACTAGTTGATTTAAAGATGACTTTTTGACATTACATAACACCATATTTTGGATTACCTAGATCTCTAGGGTTTAGAGAAGTTTATAATAAACTCATCCAAATTAGGTATATGCAACTTGAATACTGGCTCAGCATTTGAGCCAATGTCTATGCCACCTGTATAGACCTGATTAACCAACAGAGGAATTAGGATTCATACAAACCAACACACAGATTCTCCTCTTCCTGCCTAATAGTGTCTTATTCTTTGAGGGCTAATATTCAGGTTGAAGTCATGTCTGGGGATTCAGTGCTAACATTAGGTACTTTTCCCATGCCAGCCCCAATTTAGATGTGCGTAAGGCACCTCAGCCCACTGATCTACAAGATTAAATCTAATGGTAACTAAAGACATTTCTTTGCCACATACCACACCACATATTCTTTTAATTGTCTGCTTTTAATTATTTCAACAACCCACTGGAAGGTGGCATCTCCATTTAATCAAGAAGGAAGCTGACGTTTATTATCAAAAGACATTACTGTTAACTTTGATCATAATTGGTAAATTTTACCAGTTTTGATCATATATTGATAAAAACTGATAGGGAACAGTAGGAAAGGTAAAAAAAAATAGTTATGAAAAGATGGAGGTTATTAAACCACACTTTCTTATTTACCCCGACATTGGCCCTGAGGTTAGGTAGGAGAATCTGGAATAAATGGGTTCACAAGTTAGATTCTCCAGAACTAAATGCTAAGATGAAATTTAGGGTAAGTGATGTTTATAAGGGATTGAAATCTATGAAAGAAAGGATTAGAAACAGGATTGGGAAGAAGGAAAATGTTTATTGCAATGCAGGCACAACAGAGCCTCAACCCACCTGGTGATGGAACTCTCAAGAAAGTATTGCCTATCAGAGGTGTCCCCCATGGGGCCCAAATGGCTGTGCCCCTCAGTCACCAGTGAGTGGGCTTCCCCAAGAAGGGCATAAGCTTGGGTGAGGTGAGTCTCAGCAGTTAAGGAAGAACCTATAGAAGCTGATATTGGCGGCTGTCTGGGACCCCTATACTCCCTGTAGCTGGAAAGTTTTATTGTGAAGAGGCATCTGGTTAGCACATCTCCATGTCTACTGCAAATGGACTATGGCACAGTGGATCCTATATCCTCTCTTATCCCCCAAGAACAGGATTATACTGTCCAGTTGGCTCAACTAACCACAGTTAACAGATTCCTTTAGTGATTGTACTATTGTATCCATGTGACACAGCCTTAAAATTTTATTGAAGTAAATAACTAGGTGGAAAGGGACAATGTGACAGAAGAGAATGTAATGCTTTAGAAGGGACCTTAGAATCTTAGATGTGTGGTTGTTTCTTTGTAAGATCCCCTGAGCAAGATCAGATCTATTTATGGGTGAAGCCCTTAATGCTTCAAACTAAGGACAGAAACCATTAGTGGATAAAGGATGATATTTGACCCAAGTTTAATTGCCTTTCTACTGGCCAGTGTATGTCTATGGCTACAAGGATAACCTCTTAGGCAAAGAGGGTCTATCTTGGGTCTATTGTTAAGGCATTTCATAAAAGTGAGCTGAAAAGATAAGCCACAACCTGCAGGGTATCTAAGGCCCTCCAGATTATGACTGAACTTGGGACTCTGATAGTAACAGCAAAACTAATACTGGCAGACATTCTGGATTTCCAAACCTTCCCGCTTTCCCCAGAGGCCTATGTAATCCCAGCTAATAGGAAAGTATCAGCTTAATTTGATGTAGCCTACTTAGCATATTCTCTAGAATTCAAATTCCATATATTAAGTTCTGTGCTTGGCTCTATAGGCAGTTACTTTCTATAACAGCAGCTATCTAATTCTCTAACAGTTGTGAAAACCAAAGGAAGAGAAGTTGAAACTCTTGCCAGGTGATTCATTTGACAAATAGCTGATTTGTCTTGCTTCAGAGACCTTGGTAATTATAACATATTCTGTGCAAGTATACCAACACATAATAATATCTAATTGTCTAGATATGAGGAAAAGGAGATGACAACTGAATTCTAAACAAGGATTTTTCAGTGCATTTTTGAATACTACACAAAACCCTCTGACCTCCGATTTTCATACCCTTTCCCATTATTAAGAGAACAAATGAGGTACCTGTTTTCGTAATATGATATAATGAATACCTGCGGCTCCTGAAAACAGCCTTAAAAGATAAGGGGGAAAATACTGGCGTTATCCCACACTACAGTGCTGTAAAATCATATTGGCTCCTTGTTCTGGATAGATCTTCTCCAGAGGCGGAGGCAGTTGGGTGGCCAGTGAATCTATCCAAACCTCAGAAAAATTTGCATCTCTTGCTCTGATGATTCCTTGCTCTAGCTTTGGTGTCCTGGGGTGAGTGAAATGTCATAGAACCTCTATGTGAGTGGGTGGAAAGAGGAATGTGTGAGGAGAAGAGCAAGCTCCCCTTCTCAGCCACTTGCTTGGAGAATTTCCTGTAGATCATATATTACATGTGGACTATGTGTATTACATGTATACTCAGATTCTGACACAGCTGTGCATGAAACCACTCAAGCAGTACAGGCAACCTCAAAGGACTGAATGTCAGGGTGGGAGGGAAACTTAGTTCATCTCTCTCAAGCCACCAGACCCAGACAAACACAATATCAAGTTGGTGATGGCAAACGTGAGGAGTATTTCCTCAATTTAAAGGCTGATTTTCATAGAAATGATAGACTGAACAATACCTGAATCAGCCGCATCAGCAACATGAGCTTCCCTCCTAGTTCTTGTTACGCCTAGCGCAAGTTGAATGAAGCAGGACATGTAGAAGACCAAAATTAGAAGATCATCCCAATTCTGACAGAGGCCCATTCTCTTCTCACTGCTGCACACATGTTGAGTTCCCCAACATTTTCTAATGACAAGTATCCAGGTAATATAAACAGGTTCCAAGTTTCCTATCTTTGTCTCAGGGCAAGGAGACATTCTAATCGATCATAAACCTTACAGTTCTAAGACACTAAGATAGAGCTTCAGCTCTTGATGTAGCTTGATGTAGAGTTTAGGCAGAGGGAGGTCCCTTTCAACTCAATGAAGCTGCCTTCCTTAGGCATCTCTATGCTAGATTATTTGAAGGGTATCCTAACAAATCTCTGTGGTAATTAAAACAGTGCGATTTCTTACAAATTGAGGAGAAGATCTAAAGTTTAACTACAATCCCACAAGACACAGAGACAGGTTAAAAATGATAGGTGGTTAAGGACCCCTCCTGGATCAAAGGTATAAACATACCCTCCCTGGATTGAAAGTCCAGATGGAGCCCTGGTGGTACTTTACCAAGTTTTTGGAAATGTCATTGTAGAGACAAGAGCAGTTGGTACTGAACATTCCCTATCATTACTGCTTTTGCCTATTCCTTTAAGAATTTAGATGGGACCTTGCAAGATACCAGTGCCTGTCTTCCTGACTCATTTGTGCCACTTTATCAGGAAAGGCAAGAAGTTCTTGCATTTTTCTAGCAGGCAGTGTCCTGCAAGATTGTTTGAATTGAGCAATGAAGTCCTAAGGCTGAACTTTGGATGCTTCTTGTCTCACTTCTTAGGTTTCTATAATTGATCTTCGAGACATGAGGCACCTTTCATGCTGAGGAATGTTGCCAAAACCAAAAAAAATCTGTAGTCCCCAATTTCCTCCTGACAAAATGAAACTGAGATCCAGACTCTGCTCACTCCTACCAATTGTAATGAATTGTTTTTTCAATTTTGCCAGTAACACAGAAACCAGACATACAACCATAGTCTCCACAGTAATTCTGTGGCAACTGGAGAACAGATTTCCATTTGCTCCAGATTTTCAGGAGAGGAAGAGCTAAACAAGAAACTAATGTTTAGATGTCTGCACCTTTATAAAAATTAATAATTTGAGGAGAGTCATTAGTGTCATTTCTAAGGCCACCAGTAGGCCTGAGGCTATTAGAGAAGGAAACTAATAATCAATGGTTCACTGCCAGTGATACAGTCCAGGCGTTGAGTTCAAGCTATGGAAGGCAATATAAAGTAGTGTCCTTTGCCTGAACTAATGTATTAGAGTTAAGCTGAAAAGGCCCGAACAGGTCAATATCTACCATTAAATTAGTCTCCAAATAACAAGCGACGATTGAGTAAGATGCAGGTAGGTCAAGGGAAGATGGCTCAGACATTTTTAAATGTGGTATTATGCATGTATAATTTGGTAAAGCACTGCTGGACTGAGAGGGCAAGAATCCCTAAAGCTAGTCTGCCAGTTGAAAGGTAGACTAGTGCTGCCAAAAGATCAGTGACAAAAGTACTCATAATTATCTGCACATACTGAGCAAGTAGAGATTATGACAAACCTGACTCACTTTCACTAACTCTTCTATTACACAGCTTCAATTGCGGCCAGGATGCACAGAGGCAATGGCAATTAATATGGAAAAGAAGTCTGGGCCACACTGTTCTTTCTAGCCATATGTGAATGTATCATCACACGGTGGAGTTCCAAAGTGCCCACTATGGCTAGGGTTTCTTTTCTGTGTTCTTGACAGTGTAGGTCTTAATACTCTTGAGACCTTGGCCTGCTAAACTGACTGCTGCTTGCTATAGCCATTTGGGCATGGGTTTATAATGCTTTGGCTAAGACAAGCCTCAGGCATCCACCCTTGGGATAAGGTACGATGGAACTGAAGAGAAAGGCTGTTCTATTCCTTGCCAATTTTTATTTATTTGTTTGCTCTTTGGACGAATATTTATTTTTTTTATTTTAAAGTGCAGTTTTCCCATATTAGTTTTATTTTAAAAGTAAAATAACAAATGTACTTGGTAAAGAGTATAATCAGAACGAAAATGACACAGAGTGAAATTTCCATGTGTCTCCAAGTCACCTCCACAGAAGCAACTACTGTTAACAGGTTCTTGTTTATACTTCCAAGAAATTGTACTAGATTGACAGACACTATTCTATGCCATGAATTTTTCTTTCCTAATTGACAATTTATAAAATGTCTTCCATACCAGTACCTATTGATTCATTTAGTTATTGAAAGATTTTAGATCTTTTCCCAGTTTAATTGAGATATAATTGACATACAGTAAGTTTAAGGTGTGCATTATAATGATCTAACTTACATATATTGTGAAATAATTACCGCAATAAGTTTAGTATCTAACATTTCACATAGATACAAAAAAGAAAAAAAAAACATTTTGCCTTGCAATGACAACTCATAAGATTTACTTTCTTAACAACTTTCATGTATACCATGCAGCAGTGTTAACTACTGTCATCATGTTCTACAGTAGGTCCCTTGTATTTATCTTATTACCGGAAGTTTGCAGCTTTTGACCACCTTCATCCAATTTCTCCTCCCTCTACTGCTACCTCTGGTAACCACAAATCTGATCTCTTTTTCTATGAGTTTGTTTGTTTGCAAATTCCACATGTAAGTGAGATCATACAATATTTGTCTATCTCTGACATTTCATTTAGCATAATGCCCTCAAGGTCCATCCACGTTATTGCAAATGACAGAACTTCCTTTTTTTAATGGCTGAATAATATGACATTGATCTATTCATCTGTTGATGGATACTTAGGTGGTTTCCATGTCCTGGCTATTGTAAATAATGCTGCAATGCACATGGAGGTGCAGATGTCTCTTTGACAAAGTGACTTCCTTTCTTTCAGATACATACCCAGAAGTGGAACTGCTGGATCACATGGTAGTTCTATTTTTAATTTTTTGAGGAACCTCCATAATGTTTCCCATAATACCTATACAATCCCACCAACAGTGGATAAGAATTCCCTTTTCTCCACCTCCTCACCAGCATTTGTTATCTATTGTCCTTTTGATGCTAGCCATTCTAACAGGTATGAGATGATATCTCATTGTGGTTTTTATTTGCATTTTCCTAATGATTAGTGATGTTGAGCATCTTTTTATGTACTTGCTGGCCATTCATATATCGTCTGGGAAAATGTCTATTCAGGTCTCTTTTTTTATTAATATATTTCTTGGCTACATTGGGTCTTCGTTGCAGTGCGTGGGCTTTTCTCTAGTTGTGGCGAGCAGAGGCAACGCTTTGTTGCAGTGCATGGGCTTCTCATTGCTGTGGCTTCTCTTGTGGAGCATGGGCTCTAGGCGTGCGGGCTTCAGTAGTTGCGGCACGTGGGCTCAATAGCTGTGGCACGTGGGCTCAGTAGTTGTGGCTCATGGGCTCTAGAGCAGAGGCTCAGTAGTTGTGGCACACGGGCTTAGTTGCTCCGTGACATGTGGGATCCTTCCTGGACCAGGGCTCGAACCCATGTCCCCTGCATTGGCAGGAAGATTCTTTTCTTTTTTTTTAAGAACTTTTACTGAGATATAATTGACATACAATGAACTGCATATGTTTAAAGTGTACAATTTGATATTTTTTTCTTATTAGTAATGTATATATGGTAATCCCAATCATAATGTAGAGTAGCATTGACATATATACACTACCAAATGTAAAATAGATAGCTAGTGGGAAGTTGCTGCATAACATAGGGAGATCAACTTGATGATGGGTGATGACTTAGAGGGCTGGGATAGGGAGGGTGGGAGGGAGTCACTGGAGGGAGGGCATATGGGGATATATGTATAAATACAGCTGATTCACTTTGGCGCACAGAAAAAAACCAGCACAATAGTAAAGCAATTATATTCCAATAAAGAGCTTAAGAAAAAAGAGGAGGCTTCTTAACCACTGTGCCATCAGGGAAGTCCCCTATTCAGGTCTTTTGTCAATTTTTTAATCAGATTATTTGGGTTTTTTTTTTTTTTTGCTATTTTTAATTTAATACACATATATATTTCTTTTTCGTGTTATTTTCCATGATGGTTTATTACAGGATATTGAATGTAGTTCCCTGTGCTATGCAATAGGTTCTTGTTTATCCATTCTATACATAATACTTTGCATCTGCTAGTCCCAAACTCCCAATGCAACCCTCCTACTTGCCCCTTTCTCTTGGCAATCACAAGTCTGTTCTCTGTCTGTGAGTCTGTTTCTATTTCATAGATAAGCATCATATTTTAGATTCCACATATAAGTGATATCATATGGTATCTGTCTTTCTCTTTCTGACTTACTTCACTTAGTATGATAGTCTATAGGTCCATCCACGTACCTACAGATGGCAGGACTTCCTCCTTTATTATGGCTGAATAATATTCCATTGTGTATGTGTACCACACCTTCTTTATCCATTCATCTGCCCATGGACATTGGGTTGTTTCCATGTCTTGGCTATTGTAAATAATGCTGCTGTGAACATAGAGGCATGTATCTTTTCAAATTATAATTTTGTCCAGATATATATAAAATTTATCATCTACAAATAGGTTTAATTTTACTTCTTTCTTTCCAATTCTAAAGGCTTTTATTTCTATTTTTTTGCCTAATTGCTCTGGCCAGGACTTTCAGTACTATGTTGAATAGGAGTGGTAAGCACTTGTGAAGTGGGCACCCTTCTCTTGTTCCTGATCTTAGAGGAAAAGCTTTCAATCTTTCACTATTGGTATGATCTTAGCTGTGGGATTGTCATATATGGTCTTTATTATGTTGAGGTATGTTCCTTCTATACCTATTTTATTAAGAGTTTTTATCATGAAAAAATGTTGAATTTTGACAAATTCTTTTTCTGTGTTATTGAGGTGATAATATGATTTTTATATTTTATTCTATTAATGTGATTATCATATTATTAATTTATGTTTGTCAAACCATCTCTATGTCCCAGGGATAAATCCCACTAGATCACGGTGAATGATCTTTTTAATGTACTGTTGAATTTGGTTGGCTAGTGTTTTACTGAGAATGTTTTCATATATGAACATCAGGGATATTGGCCTGTAGCTTTCTTTTCTGGTAGTGCCCTTTTCTGGCTTTAGTATCAGGGTAATGCTGGCCTCATGAAATAAATTTGAGAGTATTCCCTCCTCTTAAATTTCTTTGGAGGAGTTTACAAAGGATTGACATTAATTCTTATTTAAATAGTTCTAAAATTCACCTGTGAAGCCATCTGATCCTGGGATTTTATATGTTGGGAGATTTTTGATTATTGATTCAATCTCCTTACTTGCAATTCATCTGTTCAGACTTTCTATTTCTTCCAGATTTAGTCTTGGTAGGTTGTATGTTTCTAAGAATTTTTCCATTTTTTCTAGGTTGTCCAGTTTGTTGATACATAGTTGTTCAGAGTAACATCTTGTGAGGCTTTATATTTCTATGGCCTCAATTATAAAGTCTCCTTTTTCATGTATAATTTTGTTGATTTGGATCCTCTGTTTTCCTTGATGGGTCTAGCTAAAAGTTTGTCAATTTTATTTATCTTTTCAACAATCAAATCTTAGTTTTGCTAATCGTTTCTATTGTTTTCCTATTCTCTATTTCATCATTTTATGGCTGCTCTAATTTTTATTTTATCCATCATTCTACTCAGTTGGGCTTTTTGTTATTTTTCTAGTTCTTGAGCTATGATATTAGGTTGATTATTTGAGAATTTTTTTGTTTCTGGATGTAGGTTGTTATTGGTATGAACTTCCTTCTTAGAACTGCTTTTGCTGCATCACATAAGTTCTTGTATGTTGTGTTTCCATTTTTGTTTTTCTCAGAATACTTTTTATTCCCTCTTAATTTCTTCTTTGATCCATTGGTTGTTCAGGAAATTGTTGTTTAATATTCATGTATTTCTGAGTTTTCCAGTTTTCTTATATTATTGATTTTTAGTTTCATGTCATTTGCTCAGAGAAAATACTTGACATTATTTCAGTCTTCTTGAGTTTAAGACTTGCTCTTTGACATAACATATGAGTATCCTAAAAAATGTTCCATGTGCACGTCAGAAGAATGTATTCTGCTGTTGTCAGGATGTTCTCTATATGTCTGTTAAGGGCATGTGATACATAGTGTTGATCAAACCTGCTGTTTCCTTATTGATTTTCTGCCTGAATGATCTATAAAATATTGATAGTAGGGTATTAAAGTCCCCAACTTTTATTGGTTTGCTCTTTTTGTCTCTGTCCAGCTCTGTTAGTTTTGCTCTTTATATTCAGGAGCTCTGATGTTGGGTGTGTAAATATTTTAAACTGCTGTATATTCTTGCTGGATTGACCCCTTGTATATGATGATCTTCTTTCCTCCTATATTAGACAAAATAGATTTTAACTAAAATAGATAAAAATATAGTTACCCCTTATATTTTGGATACTATTTTCTTGAAATGTCTTTTTCCATCCCTTCACTCTCAGTCTGTTTGTGTTTTTCAGGCTAAAGTGAGTCTCTTGTAGGCAGCATATTGTTGGATCTTGTTTTGTTATCCATTCAGCCATTCTATGTCTTTTGATTGGAGGAATTAATTAACTTACATTTAAAGTAATTATTGATAGGTAAGGACTTACTACTGCCATTACATTAATTGTTTTCTGGCTGTTTCATTGATCCACTGTTCATTGTTTCCTAACCTGCTGATATTTTGTGTGTGTGTGTGTATGTGTTTTAAAGTATAATTGACCTACAACACTATGTTAGTTCCAGGTGCACAATACTGGAACTAACATAGTTCACAATATTTCTATATGTTACAAAATGACCACCATGGTAATTCTAGTTACCATCTGTCATCATAAAAAGTTATTACAATATTATTGACTGTATTCCCCAATCTGTACATTCATCCCCATGACTCATTTATTTTGTAACTGGGTTTGTACCTCTTAATCTCCCTCACCTATTTCAATCATCCCCACCTGCTCCTCTCTGGCAACCCCCTGTTTGTTCTCTGTATCTATGAGTCTGTTTCTGTTTGATTATGTTTGTTCATCTGTTTTTCAGTTTCCACATATAAGTGAAATCATATGGTATTTGTTTTTCTCTGACTTATTTCACTTAGCATAATACCCTCCAGGTCTATCCATGTTATCACAAATTGCAAGATTTCATTCTTTTTCATGGCTGAGTAATGTTCCACTGGGTATATATACCACTTCTTCATCAGTTCACCTATCATCAATAGACAGGTTGCTTCCATTTCTTGGTTATTGTAAATAATTCTGAAATAAATATAGGGGTGCATGCATATTTTCATTTTCTTCAGAAAAATACCCAGAAGTGGAATTGCTGCCTTGTATAGTAGTTCTATTTTTAGTTTTTGAAGAACCTCCATATTGTTTTCAATAGTAGCTATACCAATTTACATTCCAATTAACAGTGTACTAGGGTTCCCTTTTTCCCACACCCTCACCAACACTTGTTATTTGTTGTCCTTCTGATGATAGCCATTCTAACAGGTATGAGGGGATATCTCACTGTGATTTTGATTTGCATTTCTCTAATGATCAGTGATGTTGAGCATCTTTTCATGTCTGTTGCCATTTGTATGTCTTCTTTGGAAAAAAATCTATTCAAGTTCTTTGCCATTTTAAAATCAAGCTTTTTTTTTTTTCTGTTACTGAGTGTTAGGAGTTCCTTATATATTTTGATATTTGCTTTTATAAAATATATCATTTGCAAATATCTTCTTCCATTCAATAGACCACATTTTCATTTTGTTGATTGTTGGCAAAACCTTTTGAGTTTGATGTAGTCTCATTTGTTTATTTTTTCCTTTTATTTCTTTGCCTAAGAAGGCATATCAAACAAAATATTGCTAAGACTGATGTCAAAGAGAATGCTGCCTATAATTTCTTTTAGGAGTTTTATGGTTGCAGATCTTACATTCAAATGTTTAAACCATTTTGAGTTTATTTTGTACATGGTTTGAGAAGGTATTCCAGTTTGATCTTTTGCATGTAGCCTTCCAGTTTTCCCAACACCACTTATTGAAGAAACTGTCTTTCCCTCATTGTATATTCTTGCCTCCTTTGCCATACATTAATTGACCAAATAAGCATGAGTTAATTTCTGGGCTCTCTATTCTGTTCCATGGATCTATGAGTGTTTTTGTGCCACTATACTGGTTTTTTTGTTTGTTTGTTTTTGGGTTTTTTTGTTTTTTTTTTTTTTTAATGTTTGTATCGTCTACTTTTTTTATTTTTTTTATTTTTTTTTAATTTTTTGGGGGTACACCAAGTTCAATCATCTGTTTTTATACACATATCCCCATA
This sequence comes from Hippopotamus amphibius kiboko, assembly GCF_030028045.1. NCBI lineage: Eukaryota > Metazoa > Chordata > Mammalia > Artiodactyla > Hippopotamidae > Hippopotamus > Hippopotamus amphibius. Next base: position 189,044,743 of record NC_080187.1, on the reverse strand, counting down.
TTCCCTCCCTTCCTTGACTCCCCCCACCTTGAGTCCCCCCCACCCTCCCTGCCCCAGTCCTCTAAGGCATCTTCCATCCTCGAGTTGGACTCCCTTTGTTATACAACAACTTCCCACTGACTATTTTACAGTTGGTAGTATATATATGTCTGTGCTACTCTCTCGCTTCGTCTCAGTTTCCCCTTCACCCCCCGCCCCCTCCCATATCTCGAGTTCTCCAGTCCATTCTCTGTATCTGCTTCCCTGTTCTTGTCACTGAGTTCATCAGTACCATTTTTAGATTCCGTATATGTGAGTTAGCATACAATATTTGTCCTTCTCTTTCTGACTTACTTCACTATGTATGACAGATTGTAGTTCTATCCACCTCATTACATATAGCTCCATCTCATCCCTTTTTAGAGCTGAGTAATATTCCATTGTGTATATATGCCACATCTTCTTTATCCATTCATTTGTTGATGGGCATTTAGGTTGCTTCCATGTCCTGGCTATTGTAAAGAGTGCTGCAATAAACATTATGGTACAAGTTTCTTTTGGGATTATGGTTTTCTTTGGGTATATGGTTTTTTTTTTTTTAAAGCTCTTTATTGGAGTATAATTGCTTTACACTGTTGTGGCAGTTTCTGCTGTAAAACAAAGTGAATCAGCTGTGTTTATACATAAATCCCATATCCCCTACCTCCCACAACTCCTTCCCATCCTCTCTATCCCAACCCTCTAAGTCATCACCCATCATTGAGTTGATCTCCCTGTGTTATGCAGCAGCATCCCACTAGCTATCTACTTTACATTTGGTAGTGTATATATCTCAATGCTACTCTCTCACTTCATCCCAGCTTCCCCTTTGTGGCCCCCCCACCCCTACCCCATGTCCTCAAGTCTGTTCTCTGCATCTGTATCTTTATTCTTGTCCTGCCACTGGGTCCATCAGTACCATTTTTTTAGATTCCATATATATATGTTAGCATACGGTATTTGTTTTTCTCCTTCTGGCTTACTTCACTCTGTATGACAGACTCTAGGTCCGTCTACCTCTCTACAAATAACTAAGTTTCATTCCTTTTTATGGCTGAGTAATATTCCATTGTATATATGTGCTACATCTTCTTTAGCCATTCAATTGTTGATGGGCATTCAGGTTGCTTCCATGTCCTGGCTATTGTAAATAGTGCTGCAGTGAACATTGTGGTACATGTTTCTTTTTGGATTATGGTTTTCTCAGGGTATATGCCCAGTAGTGGGATTACGGGGTCATATAGTAGTTCTAGTTTTAGTTTTTTAAGAAACTGCCATACTGTTTTCCATAGTGGCTGTACCAATTTATATTCCCACCAACAGTGCAGGAGGGTTCTCTTTTCTCCACACCCTCTCCAGCATTTATTGCTTCTAGATTATTTGATAATGGCCATTCTGACTGATGTGAGGTGATAGCTCACTGTGGCTTTGACTTGCATTTCTCTAATGATTAGTGATGTTGAACATCTTTTCATGTGTTTGTTAGCCATCTGCATGTCTTCTTTGGAGAAATGCCTATTTAGGTCTTCTGCCAATTTTTTGATTGGGTTATTTGCTTTTTTGATATGGAGCTGCATGAGCTGCTGGTATATTTTGGAGATCAATCCTTTGTCAGTTGCTTCTATTTTCTCCCATTCTAAGGGTTGTCTTCTTGTCTTGTTTATGGTTTCCTTTGCTGTGCAAAAGCTTTTAAGTTTCCTTAGGTCCCATTTGTTTATGTTTGATTTTATTTCCATCATTCTAGGAGGTGGGTCAAAAAGGATCTTGCTTTGATTTATGTCATAGAGTGTTCTGCCTATGTTTTCCTCTCAGAGTTTTATAGTGTCTGGCCTTATATTTAGGTCTTTAATCCATTTTGAGTTATTTTTGTGTGTGGTGTTAGGAAGTGTTCTAATTTCATTCTTTTACTATACTGTTCTGATTACTGTAGTTTTATGGGACAATTTGAAATCAGGGGGCAATATACCTCCAGCTTTCTTCTTCTTTATCAAGATTGTTTTGGCTATTGGAGATCTTTTGTATTTCCATACATATTTTAGGATTATGCCATTTTAATTCTGTGAAAAGTGCCATTGGTATTTTGATAGGGATTGCATTAACTCTGTAGATTGCCTTTGGGAGTATGGTCATTTTAACAATATTGATTCTTCCAACCCATGAGGACAGTACATCTTTCCATTTGTTTGTGTAGTCTTCAATTTCTTTCATCAATGTGTTATAGTTTTCAGAGTATGGGTCTTTTACATCCTTAGATAGACCTATTCCTAGGTATTTTATTCTTTTTGATGTGATTGTAAATGGAATGCTTTCTTAATTTCTCATTCTGATAGTTTGTTTTTAGTGTATAGAAACACAATAGATTTCTGTGTTTAATTTTGTATCCTGCAAATTTATTGTTAGTTCTAATAGGGTTTTTTTTTTTTTCGTGGCATCCTGAGGACTATATGTGCAAAATATATATATATATGATTATTTTATGTTGACCATCTCTTAATTTCAAACACATTCTAACAACCCTGCATTTTTTTACTCATCCCCCATATTAACGTTTTTTACTTCATATTTTACATCTTTTTGTTTTGTGTCTCCCTTAACTACTTATTATGGATATAGGTGATTTTACTACTTTTATCTTTTAACTTTCCTACTATCTTTATAAATGATAGATATATTACCTTTACTGTATATTTGCCTTTACTAATGAGAATTATCCTTTTGTATTTTTCATATTTGTATTAGTTGTGGCATTTTCTTTTCTGCTTAGAGAAGTCCCTTTAATGTTTCTTTGGCAAGCTGATTTTGTGGTGCTGAACTCTTTTAGCTTTTGCCTGTCTGTAAAACTGTTTCTCTCTCCTTCATATATGAATGATAGCCTTGGCAGATAGAGTATCATTTGTTGTAGGTTTTTTTCCTCTCATCACTTTAAATATATTGTGACATTCCCTTCTTGCCCTCAAAGTTTCTGCTGAAAAGTCAACTGATAGTCTTATCACTGTTTCCTTGTACATATCCAGGTTTTTTTCCTTGCTGTTTTTAAGATTATCTTCAATTTTTGCCACTTTAATTACAGTGTGTCTTGGTGTGGATTTCTTTTGGTTGATCTTGTTTGGGACTCTCTGTGCTTCCTGCACCTAGATATCACTTTCTTTTTCCAGGTTAGAGAGGGTTTTATCTATTATTTCTTCTAGTAAGTTCTCTTCCCCTTTCTCTCTTTCTTCTCCTTCTGGATTCCTATAATGTGAATGTTAGTATGCTTGCTGTTGTCCAAAAGGTCTCTTAAAATATTCTTATCTTTTTAAATTAATTTTTTCTGTTCAGTTTGGGTGATTTCCAATTCTCTGCTTCAAGTTTGCTGACCCATTCCTCTGTATCATCTAATCTACTATTGATTCCTCTAGTGTGTTTTTTATTCAGTTATTGTATTCTTCAGCTCTGTTTAGTTCTTCTTTACATTTTCTCTTTCTTAACTTCTCACTATGTTCATTCATTTTCCTGAGTTTGTTGAGTATCTTAATGATAATTACCTTGAATCTTTTATTGGGTAGATTATCTCCATTTCACTTAGTTCTTCTCCGTTCTTCTTTATCTTGTTCCTTCATTTGAAACATATGCCTCATTTTGCCTAATTCTCTGTTTTATTTCTCTGTATTATGTAGGTCTGTTATGTTTCTTAGTCTTGGAGAAGTAGCAAATGTCTTTTGTAGGAAATGTCCTATTGGGCCCAGCAGCACAGTCCCCTCTGATCACCCAAGATATATGCTCTAGGGGTGCCCCCATGTGGGCTGCGTGGGCCCTTGTGTTGTGGTGGGGTCAACTACTATGGGTGTGCTTGTGGGCAGGACTGGCCCCCAGCCCAGTTGGCTGCCAGGTCCTTTCTCAAGTGGAGGTTGCTAGCCTACTGGTAGATGGAGCCAGGTCCTGGCTGTGTGGCCCAGGGGGTCCCAAGTCTGAGTCCAGCCCACTGGTTGGTGATGCTGAATTGGGACACCTGGCTGCAGGGCCCAAGGGGGCCCAGGGCTGGTACTGGCCCTCTGGGGATTAGGACTATGTCCCAAGGTGTCTGGCTGCATGGCCAAGAGTTTCCAGGGTTGGTACTGGCACACTGGTGGGCAGACCCAGGTCCAGGGCTACTGGCTTCAAGTCCTAGTGGTGCCTGGGGCTGGCAGGCCTTCATCCCCACACAGCCAGCTGCTCAACCTGGGGAGTCCCAGGACTGCTGCCAGTCAAGTAGTGGGTGGGTAATTGGGCACTAATTGGCTAGAGAGAGGACTCCAAAATGGCACCTTGTAGCACCAGTGTTCTTATGTTAGAACAAGCCCCACCAAATGGCTGCCACTAGTGTCTGTGTCCCTAGTAGGGACCTAGTTGCCTCCTGTCTCTCCAGCAGGTTCCCCAAGATCAGCAAGTGGGTCTCACCCAGGCTCTTTTCAAACTATTGCCTCTGCACTTGGTCTCAGAGAGTGTAATATTTTGCATGAGCCCTTTAAGAGCAGAGTGTCTGTTTCCTACAGCCCTCCTGCTCTCCTGTATGTAAGCCCTGCTGGCCTTCAAAGTCATACATTCTGGGGGCTCACCTTCCTGGTGCAGGCTGTGGAGCCCAATGTGAAGTTCGGACCACTTGGTCCTTGAGGATAACCTCTGCAATGTGATTATCTTCCCATTTGTGGGTCTCCAGCCCAGTGGTGTGAGTCTTGAATATCTATATTGCATCTCCACCCATCCTACCTCTCATTGTAGTTCCTTCTTTATATCTTTAGGTGTTTAAAAATATTTTCTGCCAGCCTTCAGGTCATTCTCATCACTATTTTCTCTGTAAATAGTTGTAATTTTGGTGTGTACCTGAAAGAAGGTGAGTTCAGGGTTTTCCTACTCCACCATCTTGGCCACACATTTTTTGTGTTTTGATATCTTTGAGTCTCAGTATGTTTTGACTTCTTTATCATGCTCTTTTATGTAACTACTATAGGTTTTTCCCTTGTAGTTACCATGAAAATTACATTAAATATCATACAATCATAACACCCTATTTTATACTGATAACAACCTAACTTCAATAGAATTCCCAAGCTTTGTACTTTTACTTCTCCTCCCCTTCACATTTAGGTTATTGATGTTACAGTTTACATATTTTTAATATTGTGTAATTAATAACAGATTATTATAGTTAGTTATTTTTACTCTAAAAAAAAAAAAAAACTTCAGAGTTTTAAGTGAATTAGATTGTATTTTTCAACTCCAGAATTTGTTTGGTGGTTTCTAATTTGTTGTTATACTTCTCAATCTGTTCATGTATTGTTTTCCAGATTTTGTTTAGTTGTCTGTTTGTTCTTGTAGTTTACTAAACTTTTTACATAGGATTATTCTGAATTTTTTGACAGTCATAGATTTATCTATTTTTTGGTCCGTTATTGGAGCTTTATTAGTTTCCTTAGGTGGTGTCATGTCAACCATATTTATTGTGATTCTTGATTCCTTATGTTGGTATCTGCACAATTCAGTAAGCAGTCTCCTCTTCCAGACTTACTGGTTTGCTTTGGCAGAGAGAATTCTTCACCAGTCAGGTTAGTTTGGGTTTCTGGGTGTGTGTGCTGGTAGCACCCTTGGGCATGTGGGGCTTGCTATCACAGTCTTTTTCTGGGCAAGGCCACTGCCTGAGCTCTGAGTTGGAGACTGGAGGTGCTGCTGGCTGAAAACAGTTGCATAGTACTGCTGGCTTTGTTCCCTGGATAACTGAGGCTATGGATGGGCTTCATGGTAACCCTTGATCAGGCTTACTAGCTGGTCAGAACTGGAGAACTGGGTACTATACTCAGCAGTAGGTAGAGCTATGAATTAGCTGCTATGCCTGGTAGAACAGTAGGTTGGGCCCCAGAGCCTGCACAGCTTGTTGTTTGGGGACCCAAATCAGGCAAAACTGTACACTGAATTCCTTGGCCTGAATGGTCTATTGGTTCTGCCACATATGAGCTTTCTGTTCAAGTGCCACTGTAAATAGGGCTATTGGATGGGCTACTTAGCTTCCCATTTGGTGTGGTTAGGTTCCCTGTTCAGGCAGGCTGAAAGCTGTATTAAGCCAAAGCTGAGCAATAGGCCTGCCAGGCGACTATGCTCCCCCACCACCAGCAAGTATTGAAGGCACATCTGAGCAGAGCATCTCCATGACAACCATATTACTCATTTAATCATTGAAGGTATGGCAATTTATGATATGGTAAAGGATGTGTTCAAATCTGGATGACATTCAAATATCAGCATTCCTTTAATTACTCTGGGATTTTGGAGTACTAACTAAAATCTTTGCTTTTAGATGATGATGTTTAGCCAAAGCTGGCTTAGCACTATTGGTTTATTTATACTGTGAAAGATGCTGAAGAACTGATAGTTTTCTACTGACTATGGCAAGACCTTGCCTCCAACTATTCCTCTTTACTCACCTTGCTAAACTCAAATTGACCTACCATCTGCTAAGCTGAAGTCCCAGTTTTACATCTGTCTTGTGATTAGCTGAAGTTCAGGTTACTCAGACCTTCTGAGAATATAAACAATGAAAAATTCTGATAACAAATTTGAAGTCTGAACTGTTTTAATCTATCCTATAAAACTTTAAGCTATGTGTTCCCTGCAGAGCAGTAATCTTAAGCTGTTTTCACCTTTTAGTGAAGACTTGAGCTAACAACTTTTGGTGGATTTTTCTCCTCCTACCAATCTCTGGAAGTATTTTTTAGTCTCCTCAAATAAATAAGAGATTACATTCATTTAAAAAATATTTATTTATTTATTTATTTATTTATTTATTGGCTGTGTTGGGTCTTTGTTGCTGCACACGGGCTTTCTCTAGTTGTGGCAAGCAGGGGCTACTCAGTTGCAGTGTGCGGGCTTTTCATTGTGGCAGCTTATCTTGTTGTGGAGCATGGGCTCTAGGCACACGGGCTTCAGTAGTTGTGACACATGGGCTCAATTGTTGTGGCTCACGGGCTCTAGAGCACAGGCTCAGTAGTTGTGGTGCCTGGGCTTAGTTGCTACACGGCATATGGGATCTTCCCAGACCAGGGCTCAAACCCATGTCACCTGCATTGTCAGGCAGATTCTTAATGACTGCACCACCAGGGAAGTCCAAGATTACATTCATTTTTAAAGAATACCTGTTTAACCAAGATTTAAATGGATAGCAGATAAGAGTAGTCTCTAGTAAATTTCAGAAAGGCTTGAGAAATTTGGAAGTTATTTTGCATTATGTAAATTTCCATTCACTTTCCCCCACCACAGGCATGCACTTTAGAGTTTTCATGAGACTAAGGAACTTCCACATGTGACTGGTAAGAAACCATGGTACCAAGGAAATTCGCAATCTTCCTCTTGCAACAGGAGTTGCAGGAGCAGATTGTCTCGAATTAAAAAGCTAGCTTAGTTAGCTAAGTCTTAAAGCTTGAGTCACTATCTTTTGCACAAATAGGGCAAAAAAAAAAAAATCACTTACATACTTTTTAGACTACTACTTGGTTCATGCTAGACCCCAAATTACCAATTGTCAACATCACAAAAAGTTCTGAGTGAAGATCAACTACACAGTAATGGAAATCTAGAGTGCAGGATGGAGCATGAACACAATCATCTGAAGTAAATTTTCCCTGAACTTGGCCATGCATATTTTGATATTCCCCCTCCACAATTCTTATCCTGAGAGCCCAGGTAACAAAGAGAATCAGGAAGGTGAAATCTGAATGTGATAGAAGAACAAACTATTGGTGGCATAGAGAAATGTATTTATCCCTTTTTATTTGTTTATCCTAACAGTTGGTATCTTAGCATGTCAGGTCTCTCACCAATGTGAAGTTATCAGTTTCTCCTTTATGCCTGGAACATCCTGATCCAATAGGGAATATGTGAGTAAAGATTCCAGGCCCTCTTCCTGATCAGTTTTGACAAATAGGGCCTGATTTTTCTCTGTCAAACTGTAACTATATCCTAAACCCTGACTGAATAAAATAAGACCCAATGGCAGATAGCATCTGGAAATCATCCCTGCCTCTTGCTTTAGTAATATTCGCTCTCTATCCTGACTTAAACTGTTTAATTTGACACAGGCTTATTGAAGACTTGATCACAGGCAGAATTCTATAAACACTCTACACATTTCCTTTCAGCCCCATGGTAGTCAAGACAAATTATAAAATGTCTGAAACAAGGTTGTCCATGAAGATTACAAGTACAGGTTCTAGCTGGGCTGTGGAGGTCAAATATCATAACCCCACATTATACAATAAAGGACCATCCCATATGTGTAAAAGGAATGAATAAAACAGGGGATGATCATGGAAGTAGGAAATTAAAGGCAGACTCTCTAGTAAGGTAGACAGAAACACAAATTAAAAATCTAAAATCATTTCTCCCCTTAGGACATTGGTATGGTTCCAAGAGGTGGCCAAGGGCCTTTTGATGGGGTAGAGGTGGTTCTCCTAAAATTTCAAAGAAATTTAACTAAAAATTGTGTTTTCTCTGCAAATACAGCTCCATGAAAAGCCAAGTTGCCATCCCAAATTATCAATGCCCTTGATGCAATTCTAGAGCATATATACTTCTAAAAATGATAAAATATCTATCACCTAAAGAAGCATCCTAACTTCAACATTCCATATGAACTGTTACATGAAGGCAAAATGGATGAAAGGGGGTCAAAAGGTACAACCTTCCAGTTATAAGACAACCTTCTAGCTTGTCAAATATCCTTCAGGACATTTCCCTTACTGAACCTCTTAGTAGTCAATATCTGTGGTAAGCTTAGAAATGGGAAGGTATCAATGAGGTCAATCTAGTAGCATGGAAAATTGCTTTCTATTTTCTTCCTTTCCTCTATTAGACTGCTATCCTTCACAGAGAGCAATAGAATATAAAAGGATTCCAGGATTTTAAGACAGTACTCTGATTTCTATGGAATATATTTAATAGAAAGTTATCCTAGTGTATGGAATATAATGAAGGTAGGTAGAGGCATCTTTAGTTGTTGTTTCAGGCATCCTTAGCTGTTGATATGGATCTGTATTTTAAGTCCTATAGATTCCCATGGGTAATGGGATTATTTCCAAAGAAATTTACCAAATTAGGTAGCAAAACCTATGAAAGGTAATATAGGAGTCAAAGAGGGAAAAATTAAAGATTCGAGTTACTTTCAGAACCAGAAAATACAGGAGCATAACTAGTTAATTAGTACAGAGGAGATTCATGTACGATGGTTTTGGGAGACTCACTGGACATTAAGTAAGTCCAAGGAAATTATCAGCTTTTAAAAAATTGACATAAACTTGACATAATATTGTATTAGTTTTAGGTGTACAACATACTGATATATGTATATATTGCAAAACATCTATCACCTCACAAAGGAACATTTTTCTTTTAATGAGAACTTTTAAGATCCACACCCTTAGCAAATTTCAAATGTACAATATTGTTAACTATAGTCACAGTGTTATACACTACATCCTCAGTATTTATCTTATAATTGGAAGGTTGTACCTTTTGATCCCCTTTCATCCATTTTGCCTACTACTGACAACCACCAATCTGTTCTTTGTATCTATGGGTTTGAGGTTTTTTTTTTTTCCTTTTTTAAGATTGCACGTATAAGTGAGATCATTAAGCGTTTGTCTTATCTCCCTAGACATAATGCCATCACGTTCCAACCATATTGTTGCAAATGGCAGGATTTCTAATGGCTGAATACTATTGCACTCCTTTTATGGCTGAGTAGTTTTCCACTGTGTGTGTGTGTGTGTGTGTGTGTGTGTGTGTGTGTGTGTGTGTGTATCCAACTCTCCAACTTCTTTATCCGTTCATCCATCAGTGGACCTGTGTCTTGTGGCTAATGTGAATAAGGATGCAATGAACATGTGAGTGCAGATATTTTTTCAAGATAGTGATTTCATTTCCTTCAGACATATACCCATAAGTGGAATTGCTGAATCATATGGTAGCTCTATTTTTAATTTTTTGACAAATCTCCATACTGTTTTCCATAGTAGCCACACCAATTTATATTTTCACCACCAGTGCACAAGAGTTCCCTTTTCTTCACATCTTCAGCATCTTTTCATGTGCCTGTTGGCTAACCATCTGAATGTCTTCCTTGTAAAAATGTCTATTCAGGTCTTCTTCCCATTTTTTATTGGGTTTTTTGTTTTGTTGGAATCAAGCTGTACAAGTTGTTTTATATTTTGAATATTAACCCCTGTTTGTCACATCACTTGCAATATTTTATCCCATTCTGTAGGTTGTTTTTTTTGTCTGGCCTAATATTCCTTTGAAAATTTTAAGTACATGAATGAAATGGTTACTGAACTTCTAGGACACTAAATTGGTACTTAAAAAAAACATTTTTTAAAACACAGGATAAAAGTACAAAGCTACAGATATCATGAGGGAAAAATAAAAGACCTGGAACACAGATCTAGGAAACTAATGTATAAGTAATAGAAGTTTCAACTGGGGGTTGGAGGATATGTGCCATTAATATGGAAGAAAGACAATCCTTAAATAGAATAAAATTTTCATGCAACCAAGACTAAACCAAGTTTGAATAGTGAAAGAACTCAGTAAGTTCCAGGATGAATTGATAAGAAAAGATCTACTTAGTCATATCTTAATTAAACTTTCCTGAACTGCAAGAACAAAAGAAAGTCTTAAAAGGTTCTAAATAGAAAAATAAAACAATGACAGCAACAATAAAATAAATAGGTGGCAGCATTGTAGATGTAATGTCGGTTTCTCCAAGCTTCGAGACTGACAGCAGAATATCTTTGCTCCACATACAACCCTTGGCTTGCAGTCCTTTTATCTCAAAAAGAAATAAGGAAGATACAATCTCAGAATTCAGGCATATCTACTGATGGCACACATTTACAACATCTGAGGAAAACATTTGAGAAAATCTTCAAATGACTGCACAAGAAGGGAGACCAGTAGGTGGGAAGATGCAGAAAGGAAACAATGATGAAAAATAGACCTTGAATATAATTAAATCTAAATGGATATTAGATTATCTGGGAACACGTAGCATCAATGACAAAGAAGGACAATTCCTATAGACTATAATATGATTAATGAACTATCTCAGCAAAATCTTGAAGTTGTTGGGGGGTGGGAGTGGGGGGGAGGTGTTGGAGGAAGATGCCTGCAATGAAAGGGCAAAGTAAAAGCAGTCAAAATCCTCATGCAGAGAAGAAGGCAAAAGAAAATGTGAGGGAGAGAAATCAAAGTATTCTGTGTGTCTTATCTTACTGGTACTAGGGTAGCAACTATTTGCTCTACTAGGTTATTCTTATTTTCATATTAATTTGTGAGAATAAAGAAAGGAATGGTAAGCACTAATGAACTGGAAAAGAATATAGTGGATAGCAAATTGATAAAATCAGAAAAACTTGGGGAAAAAGAATATAAAAATGAAAGAAAACTAGTTAAGTATTCATTTTACTGACTATATTGGACTGAATTATCCTTTTAAAAAATAGACTATCAGGCTGGCTTAAGTGAAAACCCAGCTATATACTTTCTACAAGAAATATTTAAGCCAAGGTGATACAAGTTAAAAATAAAGTCATGGACATGCAAATAAAAACACAGCAGTGGTGGCAGTATTAATAATAGCAATACCTAGAATAAAATACATTAATGATATAGCATGATTCATGAAGTTATAAACTTTGCTTTATATACATATAAAGCAAAGAATTTTTAGAAATGAAAGCACTTGATGCAAATATATTTAAAGTAGAAGACTTCTTCTATCTCTTATAATTGGACAGATCTAGAATATAGTAAGGACATAGCAATTTTTGTTAGTATTCCAAGGATACAGCATTATAATCTGTATCATTTGAAGACATTCTAATAATTAAATCTATCATATTCTTGATCACACACAAAGTTAAGAGATTACCTAGTAAGATTTTTTTTCTTAGTCACCTTTTTAATTATCAGCTGCTGGAAGATAAATAATCTGCCCATACATTCCTGGGAGAGAGTTCTCCAACCTTCTTTCAGTCTTTGCCTTAATTATATACTTTAAATAATCTGAGAACAGTGACTGCAAGATAGAAGCATGGTGTTGTATCTACTGCCTCAGTTTGATCTACTATAAAACTTTTAGGAAGTTCAAATATTTCTTTTTTCTTTTTTAGATTCCACATATAAGATCACAAGGTATTTGTCTTTCTCTGTCTGACTTCTTTCACTTAGCAAAATGCCTTCAAGTTTCATTCGTGTTGTTGTAAATGACACAAGTATCTTCTTTTTCTGGCTAACTATATTCTAATTATTAGTCGCTGAAGATCCTTTGTGTTTCTGTGGTATCAGTTGTACCATCTCTTCTTTCATTTTCTATTTTATTTATTCAAGAGCTTTCTTTTTTTCTTGGTGACTCTAACTAAAGGTTTGCCAATTTTATCTTTTAAAAAACCTGCTCTTAGTTATTGATTTTTTTTTCTATTTTATTTTTAGTCGCTATTTCATTTATTTCCTCTCTGATCTTTGTTATTTCCTTTCTTTTACTAAATTTGGGCTTAGTTTATTCTTCTTTTTCTAATTCCTTGGGTGTAAATTTAGGTTGTTTACATGAGATTTTTCTCGTTTCTTGATCTACACATTTATTACTATGAACTTTCCTCCTAGATGCTTTTGCTGCATACCATAGGTTGTATTTCCATTTTTATTTTTCTGAAGGCACTTTTTAATTTCTCTTGGTTTCTTCTTGATGCATTGGTTGTTCAGTAACATGTTATTTAATTTCCATATATTTGTGAATTTTGGAGATTCAAATGTTAATGAAAAAATTTCTAGAGAGTTTATAGCAATTTTTGGGAACATGAAGTTGAAGAAGGTCATTGATCATTTGGGGAACATTTGAATACATGGTCAGTCACATTGGTATTTACAGGGCTATCACCATATCCCAATATCTAGTTAATAACTTCTAACATGACTTCAAACTGGAAGATTGTTATACAGTTAGATAATGAACTAAAAATAATAGTGAGAAACTCAGATCCAGAGCTAGGTGAATCACCCAGATGGTTAATGGCATAAATAAAACCAAAATAGAGGGCTTTATAAGTGAGAAGTCATGAGCATTGTGACAAAAAACAGAGATGCCACTTAACATTGAGAGCTGTGAAAACAAAAGGAGATACCATTCATAAGAGTGGCGGGCTCATGCAGTATTCAATTCAATATCAACTTATCACCTATAAGTCAGGAGAAAGAAATTCAGAGTATTCAAAAATAAGAGGCAGAAAAATTACCATTTCCATTATGTGTGAGTAGAGCTATACTGTTGGATTATGGTAGAAGTACAAGTTCTGCTTGTGTCAGTCAGGCCATCCACCCAGATGAGCTGGAAGGAGCAGCCTGGAGTTGGGAGCCAGGCCTGGTCCTCTGTACTAAATCAAGCTTACCCATTCATAATTCATAATTTTTGGCTTCCAGCTCTACTTATGTACCCTCATTTACCAAACTACTTGCCTGTCAAGACTTAACCCTGTTGTAAATCTAGTTAAGATAGCATATCTTGTATAGAGAATGTTAGTTACAGGCAGTTTTTACAATGGAATGGACCCAAAGTAAACCCTGGGAATTCACAGTCCACTACAGATAGGTATGTAGACAAAGCTTTTGCTTTGTACCAGGAGAACTCAGATGACCTTGTCACGTTACCCATGCAAGCAGGGGTAATCACAAGAAGAGGGGCAAGCATTTCTAGCATGGCCTCCAAAGGTGAGCTTGGTGTAACTGCCAATAAGTCATAGGAAGATCCATCTGCTTTTGTCCCACCAAGGGCTGTGTGCCCACTCAGAGCTACATAAGAATACTCTTGGGATGTGTATCAGCCCAAAATCAGTGAAGACACATCATCCTGGCCGTGAAGGAACAGTGACTTATTAGTGGTCACCATTTTATAGAAATGCAGGAGCCTCGGGCGTTTATGCAATTTATGCAATATATGACTTTCTCCATTGTTTCATGGGCTTAAATAAGGCTATAATTTCATACATGAGGCTCCTTGGTCTGCCTAAGGGTCTTAACATAGGTTCCCATCTGAGTTGGCAGCTATACGCAAGCCCTTTCCATACTAGCAATGTTCTAGGGTTATTTTTGTCCACAATAATACAGTATCTTATTTTATATGCTTCCCTGAACCTCCACCCACTAGTCATTTGATTGTTTTCAGCTTTTCCTCATGCTTTATAGGTAACACTGGGCTTCTAGCACCACGGAGACTCCTGTCTCTCAGGCCTGGCCCAGGTGAAGAGAAAGGATTGGTGGAAAGAATGAAACAGAAGCCCTTTTATCCTAGTGGGGGTTATTCTACATTGAAGGATCTGAAAGTGGCTAACTCTTCCATAATCCTATGTAAATATACATCAGCATGTACTTTTCCCCTACTGAAGCTGACGAAAAGTTTTATTTTTAGAGCTTACCAGGACAGAAATAGCTATAAACCCAACTATGGATGAGAAACCACAAGAATCATTCTCTGGTACCTGGAGAATAGCCCTGGTTAGGGGTGTTGGTATCTTGAAAGAAGAATATGGCCAGTGGTCTTCAATCAGAGCTTATAGAAAACATATATGGGGTAGCAGGACATGAGAGAGGAAAGGACAGGGCTAGTCTGGTAAAATATTTGAGGAACCAGTGGGACCCTGATAATAAGACAAAATAGGGGTGGTAGCACAAGGTCAAATTCTATGATACTCATTGTATGTGTAGATTGACTATGGTTTTCCTATAATTCTCACATATTTGTCTTGGTGGCTAAGATATTATTAAAAAAAAAAAAACACTTGGCAATACTATTTTTAGAACATATTATCTCAGGATCAGATTTTTTTTTTTCAGGAGTGGTGAAAGTACAACCACAGATAAATTACAATTACTTGACTTTTGGGATATTTTTCAGATACTGGTGAAAGGTTGTAAAGGAAATGAAGCAAATGGCAACCTTGAGTTAGCATCAAAATATACACCTTCAGCACAGGAGAATTTATAAGCACTGCAGTTAGGGCAAAAAGAAAGTAGCCAAAATTGCAGAATTAATTAGAGAAATGTTCAACAAGTTTAAACAAAACCAAGCTGGCTCAGTAATACCGCTCACATTTGCTTCCCTTCCTACTCTGTCTTAATGGCCCTTTATCCCTCCCCAAGACTAAGGTTCTGCCATGACTACAGATATTTATAAAATGGTTTCCAATTGAAGGTTAACTAATGTGTAATCTGTCCTATCTATTGAACTAAAATCAGAGGATCCCTGTCTTTTATTAACTGTATCTCTTTCATAGACATAAATGAGGTGAAGCTCATTCCAGACCAAGCTTGGATAATGTGATTACAGGGTCATGCTCTGTCCTCTGCCAATATTATCACCTTATGTCCATATCCTATGAAAAGTTTGGGTGATCTCAACATTAAGATAAAGTGGAGAGCATTTGCGGTCAGATCTGCATCTAGTTTGAATTCACAATGCATTCTTGGGCATTTAATGAATATGCCTCATCTTAAATTTACTTGATCAGAATAAACAGAGGTACCATTTGTCTGCATAATAGTAGAGAAAATGAAGTGAAAATTATAGCAACATGGCTAAACTTAAATGAGGTTACACTAATTCTCCTAAGCAAAGAATCTCGAAGTCCAACAAACATGAAAGGGTATTAGAACATGTAGAGACAGGGCCAGAATACCGATGTTTCAGGTACCTGGACTTGGTTCAGAAGAGTTCCTGGAATTTTAATTCCCCTTTTCCCCTAACAACAGAGGAACATGATTATGCCAGCTAATAGGATCACCTCATCTCTAAGCAAACATCTTAATTCAAATCTCTCTGGAGTAGCTTTCATAAGGCACTTCTAGTATTAGTGCTACTTGTACCACTCCCCATCCTAAGATAGTAGTAACCATACACACAAGGAGGACCTCAGAGGTTTTACTACCTCCTGTTAGATATATTGTCACCCTCTTGCCCACATGAAGATTTTCAAAGATATCTACATCATCTTCACTGAGAGCACTCCAAAATGCAACCAGTGGTTTCAGTATCCTTCCTTTCTTCTTCACGGTTGATGGCCACTCTATGAAAGAAAGAGTGATATGGGAAATGTAAACTTATTCCATAAGGTCAAGAGAACAAGGTCACAGTCATTAACCAACAGTGAGGTGGTCATTCATGAGGTATGTGTGATGACAGCATCAGGACTAGTCCCATCTGGGAACCAGAATAAAGATTCTAGATCTTAAGTCAATCAAACCAGTAAACTTCTGCCTACAGTTTTCCTTCCACACTATACACCTTGTTATAGTAGTACCTCTTTTGTCAGCCCTTCAGCCTGTCTCATACCCAATCAGGAATAAGTGATACAGGCCATTCTAGGATGCCAAGTTCAAGAGGCTATTTAGATAAGCATGTAAAATGGGAGGTATACCAGATCCAGAGAGAGAACTGCTGGAGACTTATAACCCAATTCAATCAAGCTTTTAGTCTACAAAGGTACAAAGTGGTATCTTTGTCAGAAACACCATTAGGCCTCAAGTAGCAAATTGTGAAGAAGAAAAGATGTTTGGGCACATCCTATCTTAAATCTAGGTCGTGCATTCTCAAAAGAGATGATATCTCCCCCAAGGGGGTAAAAATTGGTTCTTAGGGAGCAAAAAATCTCGCTCATTTTATGTATAAAGCATAGATTATATACAGTACATAAACAAATACACAGTACATATGTAATGTCTAAATTGTACTGGGGGACGATTAGGGAAAGTAGGTAAAACAGTGCCTTTGGACATGATAACAATAAAAAAGGTTAAGAAACACTGATTTGTATTATACTGACTTAAAAAAAATAGTATTTTTAGTCAACATTCACATACTGTAAAATTCACCCTTGTAAGTGAACAGTTCAATAGTTTTTAGTATTGTCACATTGCGCAACTTTCAACAATATCTAATTTTGATTGACATATATACACTACTATGTATAAAATAGATAACTAATGAGAACCTACTGTATATAGCACAGGGAACTCTACTAGGTGCTCTTTGGTGACCTAAATGGGAAGGAAATCCAAAAAAGAGGGGATATATATATACGTGTGGTTGATTCACTTTGCTGTACAGCAGAAACTAACAACAGTGTAAAGCAACAATTTGTTCTTCAGAAAATAAAACAAAAACAACACTGTTTTCATCCCAATAAGAAACCCTGAACTCATTAGTAACCACACCTCATTCCTGCTCCCCAACAGCCTCAATCAGCTACTGATCTGTATTCTGTCTCTGTATATTTTCCTATTCTAGCATGTCATATAAGGAGAATCATACAATATGTTGTCCTTTGTGACTAGATTTTTTTCACTTAGTATAATGTTTTCAAGTTTCTTTCATATTGTAGCATGTATCAGTACTTTATTCTTTTTACTGCCATATAATATTCCATTGTATGGATATACTACATTTGTTTAATCTTCATCAGACTGATATTGGGTCGTTTCATTTTTTGATTATTATGAATAATGCTGCCATGAGCATTTGTGCACAAGTTTTTGTGTGGGCATATTTTTTCATTTCTCTTGGATATATATACAGGTAGGAATAAAATTGCTGGTTTGTATTGATCTTGTATCTCACAACTGTGCTGAACTTATTAGTTCATATAGTTTTTTAGTGGGTTCCTTAGGATTTTCAATATACAAGATAACGCCATCTATAAATATATAGATATTTATATAAGTGTATAGTTTTACATGTTTCTTTCCAATCTGGATGCTTTTAATTTCTTTTTCTTGCTAATTGCCCTGGCTGTAACTTCCAGTACAATGTTGAATAGAATTAGAAAGAGCAGACATCCTTGTCTTGTTCCTGAACTTAGGGAGAAAGAATTCAGTCTTTCATCATTCAGTTAGTTAGTTGTGAGGTTTTCCTAGATGCCCTTTATCAGGTCGAGGAAGTTCCCTTCTATTCCTAATTTGTTGAGTGTTTTTATCATGAAAGAGTGTTGGGTTTAGCCAAATATTTTTTCTGTGTTTATGGAAATGTTCATATGGTTTTGTTCGTTATTTTTTTAATGTCATGTATTGCAATTCATTCATTTTTGAAATGTTAAATGAATCTTGCAATCCTGGGATAAATCCCATTTGGTCATGATATATAATTCCTTTTATACATTTCTGTATTCAGTTTGCCAGTATTTTGTTGACATTTTTGTCTTTATATTCATTGAGGAGTATAGGTATGTAGTTTTCTTGTGATTTTTTAATCTGGTTTTAGTATTAGGGTAATACTGGACTTGTAGAATGAGTTGGGAGCATTTCTTATATTTCTTTTTGGAAGGGTTTGTGAGGGATTGTTACCAATTCTTTTTAAAATATTTGATACAGTTCACCATTGAAACCATCTCGGTCTAGGCTTTTTCTTTATGGGAAGTTTTTTGATTACTAAATTTTTTGCTTGTTCAAAGTCTATTTAGATTTTCTGTTTTTCCACCGAATCTATTTATCTAATTTGTTGACATACAATTGCTTATGGAATTCTCTTATGATACTTTATTCTGTAAAGTTTTAGTGATATCTCCTCATTCATTCCTGATTATATTGAGTCAAGTCTTACCTCTTTTTTTCTGAGATAGATTAGCGAAAGATTTGTCAGTTTTGTCGTTCTTCTCAAAGGACCAGCTTTTGGTTTCATTGGTGTTCTCTATAATTTTGTTATTTTGTATTTCATTTATTGACACTCTAGTCTTTATTATTTCCCTCCTGTTTATTTTGCTTTAATTTTCTATTTCTAGTTTCCTAAAATGAAAGATTAGGTTATTAATTTGAGATCTCTGTATTTTTTTTGTTTGTTTGCTTTTGTGTGTTTTTTTTTTTAGTATAGACATTTTATGGTGATTCAGATAACTTAGTAGTTTGTGTCTTCCTAGAAAATTTTCCACTTAATCTGTCTAATTTGTTGGCGTAGCATTGATCATCTGTTGCATTGCATTGTCATTTTCATTTCTCTGAGAATATTTCTAATTTCCATTGTAGTTTCTTCTTTGTCTCATTGATTATTTATGCATGTGTTGTTTCATTTCTACATACTTGTGAATTTTCTAAATTTCCTTCCATTGTTGATTTCTAATTTTACTAATTGTGTTTAGATATCATGCTTTGTATGATTTTGATCCTTTTAAATCTGTTAAGGCTTGTCTTATGGATTCACATATGGTGTATTTGGGAAAATGTTCTATGTGTGTTTAAGAAGAATATGTATCCTAACTCTTGTCGTGTGGAGTGTTCTATAAATGTTAAGTCTAGTTAGTTTATAGTATTCAAGTCTTATTTTCTTGTTGATCATCTGTATTGTTATATACTACTTGGAAAGTTGTGTATTGAAGTGTGCAAATATTACTGTCATTCTCCCTTTAATTTTGTCAGTGTTTGCAACGATTTTGAGGGTCTGTTGTCAGATAAGTGTGCACACACACATATAATATTTATATTATTTATCATCCTGATGTATTGACCCACTGGTCATTGTAATTATATGTTGATAGTTTCCTTTTGATTCCAGTTACAGCTTTGTTGCATTATTTATTTTATTTGGAACAGCCACTTCAGCTGTCTTTTGGTTACTCTTTTCGTAGCATGCCTTTTCACATTCTTATAACTTAACTTATGTCTCAACCTAAAGTGTGTTTCTCATAGACAGCATATATTTGGGTATTTTGAAAAATCCATTCTGAAAAATGCTGCCTTTTGTTGGAATATTTAACTATTTTACATTTAATGTAAATATAAATTAAAATTTACAGTTCTCATTTTGGTATTGTTTTCTATATGTCTTTTTTTTTAGATTGAGAAAGTTCTCTTTAATTCCAATTTGCTAAGAGATGTTTTGTTTTAAGTAATAAATGAGTGCTGAAGCTTGTCAAATGTTTTTCTGCCCCAATTGAGATGACCATATGATTTTTCTTAATGTCTGTTGATATAGTGAATTACATTGAGATTTTAAAATGTTGGCTCAACCTTGCATTTCTGGGATAAAACCAACTTGGTTATGATATTTCATCCAGATATTTGAATGTATGGGCATAAATTTATTAATATATAAAAACATTACATTATTATCCTTTTATATATATCCTGTTATATATTATATATTATCCTTTTATATTTATCCTGTTCATATATATTAATATGATATGATTCTTTTAATGTCTATAGGATATATATAGTGGGGTTCCCTCTGTCATTTTTAAAGGTATTTTTTAAATTTATTTTTTATTTTTTTCTGCCAGTTTTATTAATATGTTATTGGCATACAGCACTGTAAGTTTAAGGTATATAGCATAATGATTTGACTTATATACATCATGAAGTGATTATTACACTTTGTCATCATCTATGGGTGCAAAATTAAAGACAGAAAAAATTTATTGTGATGAGAACTCTTAGGATTTACTCTCTTAACAATGTTCATGTGTAACATAAAGCAGTGTTAATTATACTTATGTTGTATGTTATAGCCCTAGTAATTTATCTTGTACCTTTTGACTGCCTTCATCCAATTCATCCTCCCCAAACCTCCATCCCTACCTCTGGGAA
The DNA here is from genome assembly GCF_030028045.1 of Hippopotamus amphibius kiboko. Classification (NCBI taxonomy): domain Eukaryota; kingdom Metazoa; phylum Chordata; class Mammalia; order Artiodactyla; family Hippopotamidae; genus Hippopotamus; species Hippopotamus amphibius. Next base: position 189,024,103 of record NC_080187.1, on the reverse strand, counting down.
CCACAAATTTGTTCTCTTTCAATGAGTTTGTTTTTGAAATATAATTGACTTATGACACTGTTAGTTCCTGTTACACAATATAGATTCCATATTTCTATACATTTCAAATTGATCACCACAATAAGTCTAATTACAGTACATCACTATAAAAACCTGCTACATGGTTACTGACTGTATTCCCTACACTGTACATTTCATACCTGTAACTCACTTATTTTGCAACTGTAATCTTGTTCCTATTAATCTCCCTTATCTATTCCTTTCCTCCCACTTTCTCCCTCCCCTCTGGCAAACACCTCTTGTTCTCTGTATCTTAACTCTGTATATGATCTGTTACATTTGTTCATTTTTTTTTTTTTTTTGGATTCCACATGTAAGTTGAAATCACAAAGTATTTGTCTTTTTCTGACTTATTTCACTTAGCATATACCCTCTAGGTCCATTTATGTTGTTGCAAGTGACAAGATTGTGTTCTTTTTTATGGCTCAGTAGCATTTCGTTGAATGTATACACCATATCTTTATCCATTCATCTACTGATGGGCACTTTGGTTGCTTCCATATCTGGGCTATTGTAAATAATGCTGTAATGAACATAGTGGTGCAGATATTTTTCAAGTTAGTGTTTTCATTTTCTTCAGATAAATACCCAGGTGTGGTATTGCTGGGTCATATGGTAGTTCTATTTTTAATTTTTTGAGGAATTTACATATTGTTTTCCATAATGGCTGCAACTATTTACATTCCCACCAACAGTGTGCTAGGGTTTCTTTTCTCCATATCCTTGCCTATGTTTGTTGACACCAACTCACACTGTTGTGATTAGAAAATATGTTTGATATGATTTCAATTTTCTTAAATTTTCTGAGGCTTGTTTTGTGACCTAGCATGTGATCTATACCAGAGACTGTTCCATGTGGACTTGAAGAGAACATGTATTCTGCTGCTTTTGGATGGACGATATAGAGATATATCTGTTGAGTCCATTTGGCCTAATGTGTCATTTAAGGCTAGTGTTTCCTTGTTGATTTTCTGTCTGAATGATCTGTTGTTGATAATGGTGTGGTGTTAAAGTTCCCTACTATTATTGTGTTACTGTTAATTTCTCCCTTCATGTTTTAATATCTGCTTCATGTATTTAGGTGCTCCTACTTTGGGTGCATCTATATTTACAATTGTTATATCTTCTTCTTGAATTGATCCCTTGATCATTAGGCAATGTCCTTTTTTGTCTATTGTTACAGTCTTTGTTTTAAAGTCTATTTTGTCTGATATAAGTATTGTTACCCAAGCTTTCTTTTCATTTCCATTTGCATGGAATACCTTTTCCATGGCCTCACTTTGAGTCAGCATATGTCTTTAGATCTGACTCGATCACTCTATGTCTTTTGATTGAAACAGTTATTCCATTTACATTTAAAGTAATTATTGATTGGTATGTACTTGTTTCCATTTCTTTAATTGTTTGGGGATGTTTTGTGGTTCTTTTTTTGCCTTTCTTCATTGTTCTCTAACCTTGTGATTTGATGACTATCTTTAGTGTTATGGTGCTATGTTTGGATTCATTTCTCATTTTCATGTGCATATCTACTATAGATTTTTGGTATGTGGCTACAATGAAGTGTATGTGTGTGTATGATTATTGTAAGTTGCTGATCTCTCAAGTTCAAATACATTTTAACAACTCTGCATTTTAACTCCTCTCCCCCATGATTACTGTTTTTTGACATCATATTTTACATATTTTTGTTTTGTGTATCCTTTAAGCACTTACTGTGGATATAGATGATTTTACTACTTTTGTCTTATAACCTTCCTACTAGCTTTATACATGGTTGATTTACTACATCTACTGTGATTTTGCATTTGCCAATGAGATTTTTTCCTTTAGAAACATTCATGTTTCTAGTGTGGCCTTTTCCTTTTTGCTTTGAGAAGTCCCTTTAATATTTCTTGTAAAACTAGTTTGGTGGTGATGAACTCTTTTAGTTCTTGCTTGTCTGCAAAACTTTTGATCTATCAAATGTGAATGATGGTATTCTTGGTTGTAGGTTTTCTCTTTCATCACTTTAAATATATCATGCCTCTCCCTTCTGGCCCACAGAATTTTTGCTGAAAAGTTACTGCTAGACTTATGGAAATTCCCTTGTACATAACTTGTTTTTCACTTGCTGCTTTTAATATTCTCTTTTTATCTTTAATTTTTCCCATTTTAATAGGAATATGTCTTGGTGTGGTCCTCTTTCAATTGATCCTGCTTATGATTCTTTGCTTCCTGGACCTGAATGTCTGTTTCATTTCCCAGGTTAGGGAAGTTTTCAGCTATTATGTCTTCAACTACACTCTCTTCCCCTTTCTCTCTATATTCTCCTCTGGGACCCATATAATACAAATATTAGTGTGCTTGATGTTGTCTCAGAGGTCTCAAATTATTCTAATTTTTTTTTCTGTTTTCTGTTCAACTTCCACTACTCTGTCTTCTATATCACTGATCCACCCCTCTGTATCATCTAATCTACTTTGATTCCTTCTGGTGTATTTTTCATTTCAATTATATTTTTCATCTCTGGTTCTTATTTATATTTTCTAATTCTTTGTTAAAAACTTCTAATTTCTCACTCTATTCATCCAGTCTTCTCCTGATTTCTTTGATAGTTTTTGCAATCATTACTTTGAATTCTTTATTGGGTATATTGCCTATCTCCACTTTACTTAGCTTTTCTTCTGGGACTTTATCTTGTTCCTTAGTTTGGAACATAGTCCTCTGTTGCCTAATTTTGCCTAATTTGCTGTTTTTATTTTCATGTATTTTGTAAGTTTGTTACATTTCCTGAACTTGGAGAAATGGCCTTTTGTAGGAGATATCCCATGCATACCAGGGTGCACTCCCCTCTGGTCACCAGACCTATATATACGTTTTTTTTCCTATACCAGCCCTGTGTGGGCTGTGTGGGTCCTTCTGTTGTGACAGGCTGACTATAGTGGGCAGTCTGGTAGGTATGGCTGTTGGTTTCCAGGCCTTGCTTTGTACAGAGGCTGCTGGACCCTAGTTGGTTGGGCCAGGTCATGAAACAGCTGGCTATGGAAATGTAAAGTGTCCCAGGGCCAGTACTGGCCCACTGGTGGGCAAGCCAGATTCTGGGGTAGGTAGGTGCAAGGCTAGGTTTCCTAGAACTAGTGTCAGCCTGCTGGTGCATTAGGCCCCATTTTTACATGGCTGGCTGTGGGTGTCAGAGTGACCCAAAGCTGGTGCTGTTCCACTAATGAGTGGGGCTGGATCCTAGGATGGCTGGCTGAGAGGTCCAAAGTGTCTTGGAGCTGGTGTTGGCCTGCTGGGGGGTGGGGCCAGGGCCTGGAGCATCCTAGGGCTGGTGTCAGCCTGCTAGTGGGTAGCCTGTGTCATACCATGGCAGGTTGTCAGGCTGCAAGGTTTCTGGTTCTGGTGTCTGTTCACTGGTGCATGAGGCTGGTCCCAAGGCTAGTGTCAGCTGGCTCGTTGTTGGGGCCTGGTTCCTGCCCACTGGTGTGCAGAGCCAGGTTCTAGGGTCTCTGGCTGCAGGGCCCTGGAAGTCCCAGGACTATTGCCAGTGCATTGGCCAGGTCCTGGGTCTTCTGGTGGACAGGGCCATGTCCTGGGGCAGCTGTGGGCTCAGGTAAGGTAGCCCACCTGCTGATGCATGGGGCTATGTCTCCACCAGGCTAGTTGCTTGGCCTAGGGCATCTCAGTACTGACAGCTTGGTGGGTGGGGCTGGGTCCCAGCAATAATAAGCTAGAGGGAAGATTCCAAAATGGTGCTTGCCAGCCCTGTGCCCTTGTGGTATATAATAAGACCCTCAAATCACTGCCAGTAGTGTCCGTGTCCCTTAGGGTGAGCACCAGTTGCTTCCTGCCTCTCCAAGAGGCTCTTCAAGATCAGCAGGTGGGTCTGACTCAGACTCCTTCCAAATTACTGCTTGAGTCCCAGAAGTGTGTAAAATTTTGTGTGCATCCTTAAAGAATGGTGTCTCTATTTCCCATAGCATTCTGGCTCTCTGGAAAGTAAGCCCCACTGGACTTCAAATCTAAATGTTCTTCCCAATGCAGGATCCATGGACTGAGGAGTCCAATGTGGGGCTTGAGCCCCTTGCTCCTTGGTGGGAACCTCTGCAATTGTAATTATCCTCCTGTTTGTTGGTCACCTCTAGGGGTATGGTTTTGACTGTACCGTGACTCAGCCCCTCCTGTCTCATGGTTCCTTCTTCATATCTTTAGTTGTATAAGATCTTTTCTGCTAGATTCCAGTCTTTCTCATCAATAGTTGCTCTTAAATAGTTGTAATTTTCATGTGCCTATGGAAGGAGGTGAGTTCAGGGTCTTCCTACACTACCATCTTGGCCACACACCCTATCATCTACCTTCTCTATGTCTTATATCTTTTTTTGTTCTATGATCGCCTTATTTTTTGTTAAATAGATATTTTCCAGTGTACCATTTTACTTCCTTTGTTTCCTTTTATTGTATTTTTGAAGAAATTTAAACCATTCTTTATTGGTTTCCCTGAGATTTACAATTAGCATCTTAATTTAGAAAAATATAGTTCAGATTAATACTAACTTTATTTAAACTTAGTAACTTTTCTACAATGTATTTCTATTTATTCCCCTTTTTCTTTGTACTATTATAAAAATAACATCCTTATACAATGTACAGCCTATCAACACACCTTTATAGGTTTATGAAGTTGTCTTTTAAAGCAGATAGGTGAATAAAAGTGTTATAAACAAAAATATGTTTATATTGTCTCTTATTCCTACTTATGTAAGTTACCTTTATTGACACTATTTTTTATGTGGATTTGAATTACTGTCTGGTGGCTTTTCTTTTCAGCTTAAAGGCCTCTGTTTAGCAATTCTTGTAGGACAGGGCTGCTAGTGGTGAATTCGCCTAGATTTTGTTTATCTAGGATTGCATTTTTCATTGTTTTTGAACAACTGTTTTTCTGGTCACAGAATTGAGATTATTTTTCTTTCAACTATTTGAAAATGTCATCTCACTGACTTTTCTTCTCTCCACACTCTTTGATGGGAAGATAGTTGTTAATCTCCTCAGTAATGCCTTGTACATCATTTTTCTATTGCTGCTTTCAACAGTTCCTTCATCTTTGACTTTTCTCAATTTGACTATAATGAATATAGGTATGGCAATCATTGGGCATTTTAAAGGGAGTTGATTGAGCTTTTTAGATATGCATATTAATAAGTTTACAGTTATCATTTCTTAAAATATTTTCTCTGTGCCCTTCTCTTTCTCACCTCATTTGGGACTCTTATATGTTGGTATATTTGATGGTGTCCCATACATCTCTTAGGGTCTGTTAAGTTTCTTCCTAATTTTCTTCTCTGATCTTCAGATTGACCCATCTTCAAATTATTGGTTCTTTCTTCTAGGTCAAGTCTGTTATTGAACCCTTGCAGTGAAGTTTTCATTTTAGTTATTATGCTTTTTAAATATACAATTTATTTTAAAAATAATTTCTATGTCATTTACATCCTCTACTTGCTGAGACATCTTTGTCATATTTTCCTTTAATTCTTTAGACTTGGTTTACTTTAGTCTTAAACTTATTTAAATAGCCAATTTAATGCCTTTGCCTACTAAGTCTAAAACTTGGGCTCCTTTAACAAAATTTTCACCTGGCTGCTTTTTCTCTCTGCTGCGTATATGGAATAATTACCTGTTTGTTTGCATGTCACAATTTGGTTGAAATATGAATATTTTAGATGATGTATTGTAATACCTCTCATATCAGATCACTCCCCCATGCTCAGGGTTTGATATAATTTTTCTTGTTGCTGCTTATTTGTTTAGAGACTTTTTGGAATAATTTTGCAGACTGTGTATTTCACATTGTGTGGCCACTGAGTTCTTTACTAGCTTTATTTTTACTTTTTAGTTCTTTTTCATTTTTCTTTTTATACCATGCTTTAGCATTTTATTTTTTAGAGATATCATTGACATGTAACATTATATTAGTTTTAGATGTACTACATAATGATGTGTATATATTGCTAATGATCACCACAGTCACCACACAGTTACAAATTTTTTTCTTGTGATGAAAACTTTTAAGATCTACTCTTAGCAAATTAAAAATACACAATACAGTATTTTTAATTATAGTCATCATGCTTTACTTTATATTGCCAGGACTTACTTATCTTGTAATGGGAAATTTGTGCCTTTTGAATGCCTACTCCCAGTTCCCCTACCCCCCACACTCTGGCAATCACCAATCTATTCTCAGTATGAGTTTGATTTATATTTTGGATTCCACATATATAAGATCAAACAGTATTTGTCTTTCTTTGATTTATTTTGCTAAGCATAATGTCCTCAAGGTCCAGCCATGTTGTTGCAAATGGCAGAATTTTCTTCTTTTTTAAAGCAGAATATTTCATTTTATATATATTTATAAATATATATATATATATAAATGTGGGTATACATATATATTCATCCATTGGCAGACACTTAGGTTGGCTATTGTAAACAATGCTGCAATGAACATAGAAGTGCAGATATTTTTTAAGTTAGTGTTTTCATTTCCTTCGGATAAATACCCAAAATTGGATATGCTGGATCATATGGTAGTTCTATCTATTTTTAATTTTTTTGAGGAAACTGCATACTGTTTTCCATAGTGACTGCACCAATTTGTATTCCTATCAACAGTGTAGAAGAGTTCCCTTTTCTCCACATTCTCACCAGCATTTATTATCTCTTGCCTTTTTGATGAAAGCCATACCTCATTATGGTTTGAATCTGTATTATTTCCCTGATGATTAGTAATGCTGAGCATTTTTCACATGTCTGTTGGCCATTTGTATGTCATCTTTGGAAAAATGCCTATTTGGTTTCTCTGCCCATTTTTTAATTAGATTGGTTGCTGCTATTGAGTTTTATGAGTTTTTTATATGTTTTGGATGTTAATCCCTTATTATATATATTATTTGCAAATATCTCCTCCTATCCTGTAGGTTGCATTTTCATTTTGTTAATGGTTTGCTTTGCTGTGCAGGAGCTTTTTAGTTTGGTGTAGTTTCACTTGTTTTTGCTTTTGTGCCTTTGCTTTTGGTGTCAAATTTTAAGAAATCATTGTCAGATGTCCCTGCTGTCCAGTGGTTAAGACTCCAGACTCCATGCTCCCAGTGCAGGGGGCATGGGTTCAATCCCTGGTTAGGGAACTAAGATCCTGCATGCCACACCTCACAGACAAAAAAAAAAGGGAAAGAAAGAATGAAGGGAAGGAAAGGAAAGAAAGAAAGAAAGAAGGAAGGAAAAGAAATCATTGTCAAGACCAACATTAAGAAGTTTATTGCCTGCATTTCCTCCTAGATGTTTTGTGGTTTAATATCTTAATTCAAATATTTAATCCATTGTGAATTGATTTTTGTAAATGGTGTAAAATATCAATAGTTGTCCAGCCATATTTTGTATGCAATTGTACAATTTTCCCAACACCATTTTTTGAAGAGACTATGCTTTCCCCATTGTATTTTCTTAGCTCCTTTGACATGAATTAATTGACCATACATGCATGGGTTTATTTCTGAATTCAATCTAGGTGTCTCTTTTTATGCCCATACCATACTGTTTTTGTTACTATAAGTTTATAACATAGTTTGAAATAAGGAATCATGATGCCTCCAATTTTATCCTTTCTTCTCAAGATTGCTTTGGATATTCAGGATCTTTTGTGGTTCTATACAACTTTTAGAATTTTGTTTTTGTTTTTATTTCTGTGAAAAATGCCATTGGAATTTTGATAGGGATTACACTGAATTTGTACATGGCTTTGGAAAATATGGACACTTTAACAATATTAATTTTTCCAGTTCATGATCACAGAATATCTTTCCATTTTATTTGTGTCCTCTTCAATTTCTTTCATCAGTGTCTGGTTTTCAGTGTAAATATCTTTCACCTCCTTGGTTAAATTTATTCCTAGGTATTTTATTCTTTTTGATGCAGCTGTAAATGGCATTGTTTTCTTAATTCCTCTTTGTGACAACTTGTTATTAGTTTACTGAAACACAACTGATTTTTTATATTAATTTTGCATCTTTCAATATTGCTAAATTGCATTATTAGTTCTAACAGTTTTTTGATGGAGTCTTTAAGGTTTTCTATATATAATATCAGGTCATCTACAAATAGAGACTTTTGTACTTTTCCCTTTCTGACTTGCATGCCCTTTATTTCTTTTTGTTGCCTAATTCCTTTAGCTAGGATTTCTAGAACCATGTTGAATGTAAGTGGAGTGAGTGGGCATTCTTGTCTTACTCCCAATCTTAGGGGAAAAACTTTCATTTTTTCAATTTTGAGTAGATGTCAGCTATGGGCTTGTTGTATATGGCTTTCATTATGTTGAGGTAGTGTCCCTTTATACCCATGTTGTGGAGTGTTTTTATTATAAATTACTTTGCATTTTGCCAAATGCTTTTTTATTCATTCATTAAGATGTTTCAAGTGATATAAATTCTTTATTTTGTTCATTCAGTGAATCACATTTATTGATTTGCAGATGATGAACCATGCTTGCATGCCTGGGAAAAATTCCACTTGATCATAATGTATAATCCTTTTAGTGTACTATTGATTTATTTTGGTAATATTTTGTTTAGGATTTTTGCATCTCTATTCATCAGGGATATTGGTCTATAACTTTCTTTTCTTGTAAGCATCTTTATCTAGTTTTGCTATAAAGGTAATGCTGGTCTCAGAAAATAAGTTTGTAAGTTTTCCCTCCTTTTTCTCCCTTCCTTCCTTTTGTTACCATTTGCTTGAAATATCTTTTTCCATCCTTTCACTCTTAGTCTATGTCTGTTATTGAGGCTAAACTGACTCTCTTGTAAGCAGCATATTGATATTTCTTTTTTTTTTTCAATCCATTCAGATATTCCATGTCTTTTGAAGAATTTTTTTTAATTAATATATTTGGCTGTATCAGGTCTTAGCTGCAGCATGTGGAATCTTTGTTGTGGCATGTGCATCTTTCATTGTGGCATGCAGTCTTCTCTAGTTGTGATGCACAGGCTCTAGAGTATGCGGGCTCAGTAGTTGCCACATATGGATATGTGTAATCTTAGTTCCCCGACCAGGGATTGACCCCATGTCCCCTGCACTGGAAGGTAGATTCTTAACCACGGCACTGCCAGGGAAGTCCCTGATTGTGGAATTTAATCCACTTACATTTAAGATAATTATGTAAGGACTTATTATTGCCATTTAATTAATTGTTCTGGTTGTTTTGTAGATTCATTTTTCTTCTTATCCTGCTTTTGTGTGTGTGTGTTTTGATGTCTTTTAATATCAGTATGCTTTGATATCTCTATCATGTTCTTTTGTGTATTATAGGTTTTCCCCTTGTAGGTAACATGAGGCTTATATAAAATATCTTAAAATGTTAACACCCTATTTAACTGACAATTTCAATAGCATTCCTAAACTTTTACTTTTCCCTTCACATTTTTGGTTATTGATGTTACAGTTTACATGTTTTTTTCATATTATTTATCTAATAACATTATTTTAGTTATGGTTATTTTTATTTTTCACTTTTAAGAGTGCTAAGTGTATTATGCACTGCCATTACCACATTACAGAATCTAACTTTGACTATATATTTACCAATACCAGTGAGTTTTATACTACATTCTGTTTTTATGATGTTAATTAGCATTCTTTTACTTCTACTCAGTGAATTCCCATTAGCATTTCTGGTAAGGCAGGTCTGGTGCTGATGAAATCCCTCTGCTTTTGTCTTCTAGGGAAAGTGTTTTTTTAATCTCTCCTTCATTTCTGAAGGACAGCTTTGCCAGGTATAGACTTCTTGAGTGACACTTTTTTCCTTTAATATTTTGAATGTATGAATCCATTCTTTCCTGACTTGAAAAGTAGTTGTTGAAAAATCTGCTCATAATCTTATGGGAGTTCCCTTGTATGTAATTTGTGTCTTTTCTCTTGCTGCTTTCAAGATCTTTGACATTTGATATTTTAATTATAATGTGTCCCAGTGTAGCCCTATTTAGGTTCAGCCTTTCAGAGGTACTTTGGGCCTCATGGATCTGGATCCCCATTTCTCTCCCCAGTTTTGAGAAGCTTTTAGCCATTATTGTTTTAAATATACTTTCTGTCCCTTTCTCTTCTCCTGGAATTTCCATAATGTAGATCTTGTTTCTTTTGATTGTATCCAAAATGTTCCAGTGGAGTTCATCACTTTTTTCATTCTTTTATCTTTTTGTTCCTCTGCATGAATAATTTCAAATGTCTTCTAGGTCGCTTATTCTTTCTGATGTGTGGCATAGTCTGCTCTTGAAGCTCTCTACTGAAGTCTTCAGTCAGTGTTTTTCAACTGTAAGATTTAATGATTCTCTTTTTGTTGAACTTCAGTTGTGTCTGTGTGATATGGTAATTTACTAAACTTTTTTTCCAGAGAATTATTCTGAATTCTTTGTTGTCATGTATAGATCTCTATTACTTTAGGGTAAGTTATTGGAACTTTATTAGATTTCTTTGGTGATGTAATGTTTACCTGATTTTTTGTGATCCTAGATTCCTTATGTTGGTATCTGAACATTTGAGTAAGTGGTTTCCTTTTCTAGACTTCATTGGTTCACTTTGGGGGAGAGAGTTCTTTACCAGTCTGCTTGCTTGGGGTTCTGCATCAGTTGGCAATATCCTTGGGCAGGTAGGGCTTTTTATCAGGCCCTATTTTGAGGCAGGGCCACTGACCATGCTCTGAAGTCAAGATGTGGGTGCTTCTGGCTGAGAACAGTTGGATAGGACTATTGTTTTGGTTCCCTGCTGAAGTGAGTCCATATTTTGGGCTCTATAGTTGCCTGGGTTCTCTAGTCAGGCATCCTAGATGGCAGAACTGGGTACTATACACAGCTATAAGTATGGTTATGAGCTAGCTTCCCTGCCCTGCTCATTGTTTGGGGACCTAAATCAGGCAAGACTACACTGAATTCCCTGGACAGATGAGACTACTAGTTTTACTCTGCAGATGGGAAAAGTGCCAGGCTATGTTCTCTATTCGAGTGCCACTGAAAGCAGGCCCATAGGATAGGATAGGCAGCTTCCCATGTGCTCTGGTTAGGTCTTCTGCTTGGGTGGGCTGAAGGCTATATTCTGTAGTGAGTGGGGATATTAATTAGCTTCCTTGCCTAAACAGGGCTCCATATAGGTCCCAAGGCTGGCAAGGCTCTTATTTGGGGATCAGATTAGACAGAACTATGCACCAAGTTCTGTGACCTCATGGGCCAGTGTCCTAGCTCTGCAGACAGAAAGAGCTGCTGGCTGGGTTCTCTGCTTAAGCGCCCTGTAATTGGAGGTGCAAGCTGGACTACTGAGATGCCAGGAGCTCTGGTTCAGTTGTCTGGTTAGGAGGGCTGAGGGTTAGGGATTAGCTTTGCTGTTGAGATGTGGCGGGTGAGGGGGATTGCACAGAAAGTCATGAGGCTGGTAAGACTCTTGTTTGGGGACCTAATTAGGCAGACTTGTTCACCAAACTCTCTGGCCAGATGGGTTCACCAGCTTCTCTGCACACAGACAGAGCCACTGGCTGGGCTTTCTGTTCAAGTGCTGCTGGGCCAAGCAGTTTCCCAGGTGTTCAGGTAATGTTTCATGTGCAGTCGGGGCCAGAAGCTACACTCAGTAGAGGAGGCTATGAATTAGCTCCCCTGCCCAGTTAGGGCAGCAGCACCAGCTCCAAGGCCAGAAAGGCTCTTTGTTTAAGGTCTTGACTCAAGCAGAACTGTGCTCCAAGTTCCATGGCCAAACAGTGTTGCCTACTTTGCTCTGATGGGCAGTGCTGCTGGCTGGGCTCTCCACTTGAGTGTTGCTGAGCTATGCAGCTTCCCAGGTGTTCTGGCTAGTCTTTCCTGTAGGGCAGAGCCAGTAGCTACCCTGAGCAGTGAGTAGTGACTTTGTTCTGCTGTCTGGATGGAGGGGCAGATCAGGATCCAGGGCTATCAATGCTCTTGGAGGTCCCTTCCTGTTAAGACTACACAATCATCTTGGATCTGCGGATGAGCAAAGCTGCTGGTTCCGACTGCTACCTGGGTGCTGAAAGTGTGCCAGGATCCAAGCACTGGTTGTTGTACACCCCTCCCCACTCTCTGTCACTATCCAATTCCCAGTGATCAAGGTCCACAGATTTCCCCATAGTCTCCATGAGGTGAGACTAGAATGTGACTTTCAAGAAGTGACTCAGTGTTGGGGGACGTAGATGTCCACCTGGACACTTTTCCCACTGGAGGAACAATAGGCTTAGGGAAAACCTCTCAGTGGTGCTGTGCTGGCCCGTATGAGGAACAATGCAGTCAATGTGCAGCTGTTTCTCTTACCCTTCTAATATGGTCCACCTTGGTCTCTGTGCAGTGTGTAGGGAGGGTGCATCATTCTTACCCCTGTGTTCTAAGTTATTCTCAGTGGTGTCTTGTCCTTGAATAATAATTAGTTGTTGTTCTTGTGAGTGGGGATAAAGTTGGGAATGGACCAAAATGGCACCATAGGCATGTCCACATGCTTAAATTTTAAAATAATCCTCAGAATTTGGAATCATCTTTCTGCATATTCTTGTATGCTGGGCTATTGATGAACATCCTCAGTAAGATGCATAAGCAGATTAGAAATGAGTCATTAGAAGTGAACTGTGATTCTCTGTATGGATAAAACTTTTCTGTGAGAAAGTCTAGGCTGTGCATAGGCCTCCAGAGCCTGACTGGCTCTAAAGAATTGATAACTTTTCCAAGCCTTATGGTAGGTCAGTTTCAGTCACATTTGCCCTTCCATCCAGTTACCTCAGTGAAATACCAAGGCTAATACCACCCTTGCAGAACATCTGAATAACACAGTTGCCTGCCGTAGGGCCACAAATCTGAAAGCAGAGATACCTATTTTATATAGAACATTAAGGATACAGCATCAACTGTGCCATGGTTTATTCTTTCAGATTCTTAGGCCAGTTCTCATGTCCATGAACAGTTCAAGCATCAGAGCAGGTAAATTGTAGTATCCTCTGCTCTTCTGTATTAACTCCAGTCTGCAGGCTATCCTCTACTCACCAACCGCCCCCCCCCCCCAACATCTCTAGAGTCTACCTGTTTTTCCAAGCAATTTGAAATTAGTCCCTTGGTAGCAGGTGGCATCTGTCTTCTCACAGGGCAACAACAGATTTCACTTATCAATGATTCCCATCTCTAAGTGCAGCTCCTCCTTTGACTATTGGATTACTGTGGGCACCATGTGGTTCAAGCTCCACAGACCTTCTAGCAGCAGGAAGTGATATGTCCCACCAGGGTGTAAAAGTTAAGGATCTTTAAGCAGTTGAAGACCCCTGCCTGCTCTTACACCCTTGTGGCTGTATTAGGACCAGCATCATGCTTGTCTTAGAATCTCTTACAAGTTATGATTTGTGGCTTAGAAGTCTTTTTCAATATCAATCCCACATTTTGCACTTCCTAGATCTTCTAACACTATGTAAAGTGACAATTAACTGGAAATTACCACAACTGATCCAATCTTTAATATAACTGCAATACATTTAGGCAGTGCTTTTTCCAGATGGACCTTTTGTATCTGTTTTTGACCAGTCCACCTTATTTATGTTTGCACATGCTCCCATAGTTTTCAGCTTAGTACATTACCACCTAGAGGATTCTTTTGTCCCCTTAAAGCCATGTATACATCTTCCCCTAAAGTCTTGCAGTATCTTGCCAAGCCAGAAAAGATGAAAATCCAAAGTGGAGCACCACAGGAAGAAAAATGTCTGAAAACCATTCTGATGCAACTGCAATTCACTTGGTACTCTTTGGTCTTCTCTAGTCAATGACTGCTTTATAATCACTACATCAGATCTTCCAATTTAGTTCATTGTATACTCCTATTTATTCAAGTTTTCCTTGTCTACTAAACAAGTGTAGCTCAATTACACAGCAGAATAGACCTTAAGATGTATATTATAGGAATTATCTGGTGAAATACTTTCATGTAGCAGTATCTTGTTCCAAAAATTAGTCTAATATACTGTGTAAGCTTCAATATACAGTTCCTAAAGAAATTACTGGTACTCCCCCATGACTGCCTCTCAAATCTAAGCCAGCCCTGAAAGGAAGATCATTTACTTGTATACACGTGACTTTCATGCTAAAGGGCTAATACAGTTGCATAAAGTTTCACCCTTCTGTTCGTAGACCAGTGGCCACCATATCTGTGTGCCCTGGGTGTTTTTCTGCAGCAAAATGATATTCTTGTACTGTCATGAAGTTACAAGAAGAATAAGCTGGATGCACCCTTTGTCCCTGGGAGCAAAAGGTGTTTTCTAATGGAATATATCTAACAGAGTGCTTTCCAGACAGGGTCAATGTCTGTGGTAGCTTTCAAAGTCACATGAGTCAATAGTTCACAGATCCAATAGCAATTTTGCTACCATTAAATTCAAAAACAACAATAAATCTGATCATTTCTAAGATTCCAGTTCAAGAAGGCAATGTTCCTGAACTCACCTCCTCCCATGGACATACCAAATCTACAGCCACATACAAAACAGTTCCCTCAGCAAGAAAACACACACACACACACATATAAAAATGGATAGGAGAGGCCGAGACACAATCTCACCATAAACCCTACCTTCAGCCTGGTGGCACACAACCAAGATGGATCTCACAACTTCCAGCTTTCCCTTGAGGAGTGAAGAATTTAGACCTTGGATCTTGTGCCCCAACTTTTAAAACTATCACCTGAGAGATGGGCCCCTGAAACATCTAGTTCTGAGAGCCAGCAAGGCTTGTGTCCACAAGGCTATAGCAATCTAAGAGTTCATTTTTTAAAACTTGAGGTAACATTGGTTTATTACATTATATAAGTTTCATGTATACAATATATTTTGAGGTCTGTATATACTACAGCATGCTCACCACCAAAAGTTTAGTTTCTATTGCTCACCATACAGCTGACCCCTTTTACCTGTTTTGCCCTCCACCCACCTATCCCTCTGGTAACTACTACTCTGTTCTCTGTATTGATATATATATATAATCTCCTTTGCCCATTCATCTGTTGATGGGCACTTCTGTTGTTTCTATATCTTGGCTATTGCAAATAGTGGTGCAATGAACCTAGGGCTACTATCTATCTTTTTGAAATAGTGTTTTCCTATTCTTTGGATAAATATACAAAAGTGGAATAGCTAGATCATATGGTAGTTATATTCTTAATTTTTTGAGCAATTTTCATACTGTTTCCTACAGTGGTTGCATCAATTTACATTGCCACCAACAGTGCATGAGGGTTCCCTTTTATCCACACTCGTTATTTCTTGCCTTTTTGATGTTAGCCATTCTAATGGGAATGAGGCAATATCACATTGTGGTTTTTATTTTCATTTCCTTTAAAATAAGTGATGGTGAACAACTTTTTATGTGCCTGTTGGCCATCTGTACGTCTTCTTTGGAAGATTGTCTATTCAGGTCCTCTGCCCATTTTTAAAATCAGGTTGCTTGTTTTGTTGTTGTTGAGTTGTATGAATTCTTTATATATTTTGGGTATCAACCCAAATGTGAGGTTTGTAAATATCTTTTTTTCAGAAGGCTGACTTTTCATTTTGTTAATCGAGGCAGAAAGCTTCTAGTTTGATGTAGTCCCATTTGTTTATTTTTGCTTTTTACTTCCTTGCCTCGGGAGACATATACGAAAAAATAAATATTTCTAAGACAAAGAACATGGCTTCTAGGAGTTTTATGGTTTCAGGTCTTATATTCAAGTCTTTAATACATTTTTAGTTGATTTTTGTGTATGATATAAGATAGTGGTGTAGGTATTTGTTTTTTGTTTTGGCATGTGGCTGTCTAGTTCTTTAGCCCCATTTATCGAGGAAACTATCCTTTCTCTATTGTATGCTCTTTGCTGTTTTGTCATAAATTAATTCTCCATATACATGTCAGTTTATTTCTGGGCTCTCAATTCTGTTCCACTGATCTGTGTGTTTTTCTGCCTATACCATGCTGGTTTTATTACTATAGTGTTGTAGTATAACTTGAAATCAGGGGTGTGATTTCAAGTCTTTGTTCTTTTTTCTCAGGATTGCTTTGGCTATTTGAGGTCTTTTGTAGTTCCATATAAATTTTAGGATTTTTTGTTCTATTTCTGTGAAAACGGCTCTTGGGATTTTGATAGGGATTGCATTGAATCTGTAGATTGCTTTAGATAATACGGACATTTTAACAATTTTTTAATTCTTCCAATGCATGAGCACATAATATCTTTCCATTTCTTTTTGTCTTATAGTTTTCAGCATATAGGTTTTTTACTTCCTTGGTTAAATTTATTTCTAGGTATTTTATTCTTTTTGTTGCAATTATAAATAGGATTGTTTTCTTAATTTCACTTTCTGCTAGATTATTGTTAATGTATAGTAATGCAACAGATTTTTGTATATTGATTTTGTACCCTGCAATTTTACTGTATCTGTTTATTATTTTAATTTTTTAGTGGAGTCTTTAAGGTTTTCTAAAGTCATGTCACCCATAATTAGCAACAGTTTTACTTCTTCCTTTCAAATTTGCATGCCTTTTACTACTTCTTCTGGTATAATTTCTCTGGCTAGGACATCCAATACTATGTTTAATAAGAGAGGCAATAGTGGGCATCCTTATCATATATCTGATCTCAGAGAGATACCTTTTAGTTTTTCATCATTGAGTATGATGTTAGCTGTGGCTTGTTGTACATGGCCTCTATCATTTTGAGGAATGTTCCTTTTATACCCATTTTAATGAGTTTTTTTTAATGTAAATGGTTGTTGAATCTTCTCAAATACTTTTTCTGCATTTATTGAGATGATCATATGATTTTTAACTTTCATTTTGTTAATATGGTGTACCACATTGATTGATTTGCAGATGTTGAGCCATCCTTACTCCCTGTAATGAATCCCACTTGATCACGGTATGACCCTTTTTATATATTTTCATATTTGGTTTGCCAATATAGTGTTGAGGATTTTTGTCTTGATGTCCGTCAGAGATATTGGCCTATACTTTTCTTTTTTGTGTTCTTCTTGCTGGGTTTTGGTATCAGGGTAGTGTTGGACTTGGAAAATAAGTTGGAAGAGTTTTAGAAGGATAGGTATTAAATCTTCTTTAAATGTTTGGTAAAGTTTATCTGTAAAGCTGTCTGGTCCTGCACTTGTGTCTGGGGGGACATTTTTAATTACTGCTTTAATCTTACTAGAGATCAGTCTGTTTAGACATTCTATTTTTTCTAATTCAACCTTGAAATGTATGATTCTGAGAATTTATCCATTTCTTCTAGGTTGTCCAATTTATTGGCATATAGCTATTCACAACATTCTAATTCTTTGTATTTCTAGGATATCCATTTTAATTTCAACTCTTTCATTTCTGCTTTTATTTATCTGAGCCTTCTTTTTTTCCTTAGTGAGTCTAGCTAAAGGCTTGACAATTTTATCTTTTTAAAGAACCAACTATTAGTTTCACTGAATATGTCTACTACCTTTTTAGTCTCCATTTCATTTGTTTCTGCTATGATCTTTATTATTTCTTTCCTTCTACTGACTTTTTCTCTAGTTCCTTTAGTTGCAAGTTTAGGTTGAGACTTTCCTTGTTTCCTGAGGTAGGCCTATATTGGTATTTGCTACATCCTTTAGATTATTTTTCTTTGGGTATCTTTTATTTCTCCTTTGTTTTTTCAGTGCAGCCAATATTCTTCAGGAGCACATTGTTTAGTCTCCACATATTTGTGATTTTTCCAGCTTTCTTCTTATACTTAATTTCTAGTTTCACATCATTGTGGCCAAAAACATGCCTGATATGATTTTAATCTTCTTAAATTAATTGAGGCTTGTTGTGGTTTCCTATGTATGGTCTATCCTGGAGAATGTTCCAGGTGTGCTTGAAAGGAATGTGTATTCTGCTGTAGTTGGATAGAATGTTTTATATATATATCTGTTAAGTCCATCTGGTCCTACTGTTTAATTTAAGGCTGCTTTTTTGTTGTTGTTGATGACCTTCTGTCTGGATAATCTAACCACTGATGTGAGTATTTAAGTTCCCTGCTGTTGTGTTGCTGTCAATTTCTCTGTTTGTTTAGTTTTCTTAGGTTAGTAATTAGGGGCCTTTTTCAATAGGTGGCACAGTAGCACAGTTTTGAGAACAGGCATTTTTCCACTCTCCATTACTTCTTTCTGAGGTTTCTCCCAGTGCCTTCATTGCTGGTACTGCCACCTGGGGCACCAGCAGGTTGGGCATCTCTGCCCTGTCCAGTGTTATCAGGTTTGCTGGCTCCACCACTGCAGATGGGGGGGCTAGAAGGCCAGTATTTCATGGCCTACTGCCTCCCCTGCTGCTACTGGGCTCAGGTACCATGGCCAGAAAGCTGAGATTGCAGGCACTGCATTCACTGTTCACCTGGTTCTGCCTGTCCTATGTGCTCCAGTCTACCCACTTATAGATGTGTAGATTTCTCTGGTATCCTAGTGTGTAGGGCAGAGGAACCTTTGTTGATTTACTGGTGTTTTAATGATTTTCGATTGAAGCAGAAAAAGGCAGCACCTCACACTACCATCACTGAAGTGTGCCCAGTATTTCCATGAAAGAGGCCTATTTGCTTACCTTAAAAGCTTCAGTCTGAGGGACAGGCTTCTAATTTTACACACAAGTAGGGACCAACTACAGTGCTCCAGAGATGTGGGAGGCTAGAAGTCACCATCTTTGCAGTATCCCTTGCTCCAGGTCCCTAGTATCTCCTGAAAAGGAATTTATGTACCAGCAGCCCTGGTTTCGTGACTGTCACTCAGATATGCCTTCTTAGCCTGGCTCTGCTGGCCAGCGTTGCTTGTTTGGACACGAATGAACAGAAAAACAGGTCTTAATTAGCTATATAGCTAGGGCACAGTGCAGAAGCAGCAGACAGAAATGCCCAGCCTTCCTGTGAAAGAGAATTATTGCTTATCTTAAAAGCTATGGTCTCAGAGGCATGATTCTAATTTAACACAGATCTAGGAGCTGAATGCAATCCTGTCCAGAGATGAGGGATGCTAGCAAGTGCCATCTTCACACTTTCCCTCTGCCCTAATGCAGGTCCCTGTATCTCAGAAAAGGAGTTTGTGCACATGTATATTTTCTCAGCTTTGGGGGCTGCTGCCATGGGACACATCCCTTAATAGACTTTTGTTCACATTTTCAACAGGACAATAGAAAACAAAGAAATACTTTTTAACTGGTTGTCCTCTCAGGGCTCAGTGGAAAGGGAGTACACAAAAATGTTACTCTCCCGATCTTCCCCTGAAAGAGGTATATTTTCATAGTTTAAAAGACACTGATTTAGATACTTCCCTTTGGGACACTGACAGATCTTGGCATACCCTCAAGTATTGGGAGCCACCAAGAACAACAACAACAAAAATTGCTTGGGCAGTTACAAAGGATTGAAAGGCAACAAAGATTTAGGACAGGGCTGAGCAATAAGATTTATCTCCAATACAAGAGTAGTCCTTCAAGACTAGGAGAGGTGGCTATTTTTTCTAAGGCAGAGAAACCAACAAAGAAACACAGAAATATGCTCTAAATTTAGAGATTAAATCCCAGTTCCAAATGAGAGGAATCCAAAAAGATCCATACTAAGACACATTATTATTAAATAGTCAAAAGTTAAGGAGAAAAATCTTAAAAGTAGAAAGAGGGAAAAAAAAACCTGTGGGTTCCCTTTTACATAACAGAAGAACATCAATAGATTTTTCAGCAGAAATTTTGAAGGCCAGAGGGAAAGGCATAACACAGTCAAAGTGCTGAAAGGAAAAAAAAGATACCAACCAAGAACACTTTATCCATCAAAGTTGTCCCTCAGAATTGAAGGGAGAGGTAGAGTTTTCCAGAAAAGAAAAAGCTGAAGGAGTTGACTACCAATAGACTGGTCTTACAATAAATGTTAAGGGGATGACTTTCAGCTGAAACAAGAGAGCTCTAATTAGGAAAAGAAAAACACAAGTATACATTTCACTAGCAAAGCTAAATATATATTAAGAATAAACTAATGTATTTGTGGTAGGTTAATTACTTATAAATCTAGTATGAAGGCTAATGACAGAAACAGTAAAAATAACATAACTACAATAATTTGTTAATGGATACACAAGACAAAAGGATATAAATTTGACAGTTAAACATGAAACACGTTGGGAGAATAAAAGTGTAGAGCTTTAAAATGCATTCAGACTTTAGCTGTTAACTTATAATTGTTTATGAGTTGCATAAAATATTTTGCATTTATGTTAATCACAAAAACCTATAGTAGATACACAAAAGGTAATGACATCCAAATATTACACTACAGAAAATCAAATTACAAATAAGAGGGAAAAAGAAAGGAATAACAAAAAATAGATAGGAAACATTTAACAGAATGGCAATAGTAAGTCCACACTTATCAATAATTAAATGTAAATGATTCTCCAAACAAAAGAGAGTGGCTGGCAGATTAAAAAAAAAAAAAAAAGAACCAACTATATTCCACTTTAGACACACAAATTTCAAGACTGAAAGTGAAGGGATGGATAAAGATATTCCATGAAAATGTAAACCAATAAAGCTTGGGCATCTATACTTAGAACAGACTTCAAGACAAAGGAGGTCACAGTTTAATGGTAAAGGGGTCAATCCAACAAGAGGAAATACATTTGTAAATATTTATTCACCTAACATAGGATCACATATAGCAAATTTTAACAGATCTAAAGAGAGAAATATCAATACAATAATACTACAGCAGTTAAATACTCACTTGCATCATTGAGACAGAAAATAAAGAAACACTGGCCTTAAGTAACATGTTGGACTAGAAGGCTTAACAAGCATTTGCAAAACAATCCATCCAAAAGCAAAAGAATACATTCAGTTCTCAAACAGACATGGAACACTGCAAGATAGAACATACATTAAGCCACAAAAAAGTCTTTAAAAATTAAAACTGAAATCTTTCCCACCCAATGATGTGAAACTAGAAATCAATTACAAGAAGAAAACTGGAAAATTCACTTATGTAGAGATTAAACAACATGCTAATAAATAACCAATGGGGCAAAAGAAATCAAAAAATTTGAGACAAAAGATTATATGCAATGTATCAAAACTATGGAGTGCAACAAAAGCAATTCTAAGAGGGAAGTTCATAGCAATAAATACCTACATGAGGAATCATAAAAGATCTCAAGGAACTAGAAAAATAAGCATATGCTAATAGAAGTAAGAAAATAAGATTAGAGCAAAATACATGAAATAGAGACTAAAAAGATAACAGAAAAAAACCTATGAAACTAAGAGCTGGTTTCTTGAAGAGACAACACTTTAGCTAGACTCACCAACAGAAAAGACTCAAATAAGTAAAATTTGGCAGGAAAAAGGAGAGATTGCAACAGATACAACAGAAATACAAAAGATCATAAGAGACTACTTTGAACAACTATAAGCCAACAAAGTCAACATCCTAAAAGAAATGGATAAATTCCTAGAAACATAAAATTTACACCAAAGCTGAACTATGAAGAAATAGAAAATCTGAACACAGTGATTACTAGTAAGGAAATTGAATCAGTAGTCAAGTATCTCCCATAAAAGAAGTCCAGGACCAGATGGCTTCACTGATAAATTCTACTAATCACTGAAAAATAAGTCCTACCAATCCTACTCAAACTCTTAAAAAATAGATGAAGAATACGTCCAAACACACTTTATGCAGCCAGCATCACCTTTATAACCTAGTCAGACAAAGATATTACTAGAAAAGAGAAGTACAGGTCATTATGCCTGATGAGCATGGATACAAAAACCCTCAATAAAATATTAGCAAACTGAATTCAAAAGCACAGTAACAGGATCATACACCAAGTGGTGTGGGATTTATTCCAGAGAGCAAGGATGGTTCAACATTATCAAATTAATCAAAATGATACAGCACATTAATAAAATGAAGGATAAAAATTATTTCAATAGGTACAGAAAAAGCACTTGACAAGATTCACCACCCATACATGATAAAAACTCAAGGTGTGTATAGAGGGAATGTAACTTAACTTAATAAAGGCCATTTATGATGAGACCACAGCTAACATCATACTCAATGGTGAAAAGCTAAAAACTTTTCCTCTGAGATTAGGAACAAGACAAAGATGCCCACACTCATCACTCCACTATTTCAACATGTACTGAAAGTCTTGGCCAGAGCAATTAAAAAGAAATACTAGGCATCCAAATCAGAAAATAAGTAAAACTCTCTTTGCAGTTGGTATATTATATACAGAAAATACCAAAGACTCCATCAAAAAACTATTAGATCAAATATATGAATTCAGTGAAGTTGCAGGATACAAAAGCAATATACAAAAGTCAGTTGTGTGCTTATACACTAACAAATGATCAGAAAAGGTGAATGAGATTGTTTTCTTAATTTCAACTGCATCAAATAGAATAAAATAGATAGGATTAAATCTGACCAAGGAGGTTAAAGACCTATATTTGGAAAACTGTAAGACATTGATGAAAGTAATTGAAGGAGACACAAATAAATGGAAATATATTCCATGCTTATGGATTGGAAGAATTAATATTGTTAAAACTTTCATAGTACCCAAAGCTATCTACAAATTCAATGCTATTCCTATCAAAATCACAATGGCATTTTTCACATAAACAGAAGAATCCTAAAATTTGTATGAAACCACAAAAGACCCAAAGAGCAAGTAATCATGAAAAAGAATGAAATCAGGAAGTGTGATGCTTCCAGCTTTAAACTACACTAAAAAGCTATAGTAATTAAAAGAGTATGTTTTAGGCATACAAAAGATATACGTTAATGAAACAGAATAGGGAGCCCAGAAATACTTACACATAGATGGTCAACTAACTTATGGCAAAGGATGCCAGAAAATACAATGAGGAAAAGACAGTCTCTTCAATGAGTGGTGTTGGGAAAACTGGTTAACCACATAAAAGTAATGAAGCTGCACCACTATCATATACCATACACAAAAATCAATCCACAATGGATTAAAGAATTTAAGATCTGAAACCTTAAAACTCTTTAAGGGGGGGGTAAGGTCCTAGACATTGGCCTTGATGATTTTTTGGATTTGACCCCCAAAGCAAAGGCAACACAAGCAAAGAAATGGCACTTCATCAAACTAAAAAGCTCCTACACAGCAAAGAAACCATCAACCAAGTGAAAAGGCAACCTACTGAATAGGAGAAAATATTTACAAATCATTTATCTGATAAGAGGATAATCTCCAATATATATAAAGAACCTATATAACTCAATAGCAAAAACAACCTGATTAGAAAACAGGCAGAGAGGTTGAATACACATTTTTTCTGAAGTCACGCAGATCATCAACAGGTACATGAGTAGGTGCTCAACATCACTAATCATCAGGGAGATGCAAATCCAAACCACAGTGAGGTATCACCTCACACCAGTTAGAATGATTGTTGTCAAAAAGATAAGAAATAACAAGTATTGGCAAGGATGTGAAGAAAATGGAACCCCAGTACACTGTTGGTGGGAATGTAAACTGGAGCATCCACTATGGAAAACATTATGGAGGTTTCTCAAAAAACTAAAAATAGAACTATCATATGATCCAGCAATTCTGCTCCTGGAGATATATATAGAAAAAAATGAAAACTCTAATTCAAAAGATACATGCACCCCTATTTCATAGAAGTGATATTTAAAATGGCAAAGTTTCGGAAGCAACCCAAATGCCCATCTACAGATGAATGGATAAGAAGATATGGCATTACTGGATCACATGGTAGTTCTATTTGTAGTTTAAGGAACCTCCAAATTGTTTTCCATGGTGGCTGTACCAACTTACATTCGCACCAACAGTGCAGGAGAGTTCCCTTTTCTACACACCCTCTCCAACATTTGTTGTTTCCAGATTTTGTGATGATGGCCATTCTGACCAGTGTCAGGTGATACCTCATCGTGGCTTTGACTTGCATTTCTCTGATGATTAGTGATGTTGAGCATCTTTTCATGTGTTTGTTGGCCATCTGGATGTCTTCTTTGGAGAAATGTCTATTTAGGTCTTCTGCCCATTTGTGGATTGGGTTATTTGCTTTCTTGGTATGAAGCTTCATGAGCTGCTTGTATATTTTGGAGGTTAATCCTTTGTCCGTTGTTTCATAGGCAACTATTTTTTCCCATTCTGAAGGTTGCCTTCTAGTCTTGTTTATGGTTTCTTTTGCTGTGCAAAAACTTTTAAGTTTCATGAGGTCCCATTTGTTTATTCTTGATTTTATTTCCATGATTCTAGGAGGTGGGTCCAAAAGGATCGTGCTTTGATATATGTCATAGAGTGTTCTGCCTATGTTTTCCTCTAGGAGTTTTATAGTGTCTGGCCTTACATGTAGGTCTTTAATCTGTTTGGAGTTTATTTTTGTGTATGGTGTTAGGAAGTGTTCTAATTTCATTCTTTGACATGTTGCTGTCCAATTTTCCCAGCACCACTTCTTGAAGAGGCTGTCTTTTTTCCATTGTATATTCACGCCTCCTTTGTCAAAGATAAGGTGCCCCTATGTGTGTGGGCTTACTTCTGAGTTCTCTATTCTATTCCATTGATCTTCCTTTCTCTTTTTGTGCCAGTACCATACTGTCTTGATCACTATGGCCTTGTAGTATAGTTTGAAGTCAGGAAGCCTGATTCCACCAACTCCATTTTTCCTTGTCAAGATTGCTTGGGCTATCCGGGGTCTTTTGCATTTCCATACAAATCGTAAGATTTCTTGCTCTAGTTCTGTGAAAAATGCCATTGGTAATTTGATCGGGATTGCATTGAATCTGTAAATTGCTTTGGGTAGCACAGTCATTTTCACTATGTTGATTCTTCCAGTCCAGGAACATGGTATGTCTCTCCATCTGTTTGTTTCATCTTTGATTTCTTTCATCAATGTCTTAAAGTTTTCTGCACACAGATCTTTTGCCTCCTTAGGCAGGTTTATTCCTAGGTATTTTATTCTTTTTGTTGCAATGGTGAATGGGTACTGGGCATATACCCAAAGAAAACCATAATCCCAAAAGAAACATGTACCATAATGTTTATTGCAGCACTCTTTACAATAGCCAGGACATGGAAGCAACCTAAATGCCCATCAACAAATGAATGGATAAAGAAGATGTGGCATATATATACAATGGAATATTACTCAGCTATAAAAAGGGATGAGATGGAGCTATATGTCATGAGGTGGATAGACCTAGAGTCTGTCATACAGAGTGAAGTAAGTCAGAAAGAGAAAGACAAATATTGTATGCTAACTCACATATATGGAATCTAAAAATGGTACTGATGAACTCAGTGACAAGCACAAGGATGCAGATGCAGAGAATGGACTGGAGAACTCAAGGTTTGGGAGGGGGCGGGGGGTGAAGGGGAAGTTGAGATGAAGCGAGAGAGTAGCACAGACATATATATACTACCAACTGTAAAATAGATACCCAGTGGGAAGTCGTATAGCAAAGGGAGTTCAACTCGAGGATGTAAGATGCCTTAGAGGACTGGGAGGGTGGGGGGGGGGGGGGAGTCGAGGGAGGGAGGGAAGACAGGGATATGTGTATAAAAACAGATGATTGAACTTGGTGTACCCCCCAAAAAAATAATAAATAAGTAAATAAAAGAATAGAATTAAAAAAATATATATGGCATATATGTATAATATGTATATACTGTATGTCACTTATATGTATAATCTAAAAAGTAATACAAACTTGTGGTTACCAAAGGGGAAAGAAAGGGAAAGGGGAGAGTATGGGATTAAGAAATACAAATTAGTATGTGTAAAATAGAAAGCAACAAGGATATTGGATAGCACAGGGATTAAACCCATTATTTTGTAATAACTTTTAATGGAATATAATCTACAAAAATGCTGAATCACTATGCTATATACCTGAAACTAATAATGTAAGTCAACTATACTTCAATAGCAAAAATAAATAAATGAAAAAAAAATTAGGTCATTTAGTTCTAGGGAATGTCTTTGTTGATCTTGATTAAAAATAATAGCACTTAAGCTGTCATCTGTCTCCTCTGGTAACACTGTATCACTAAGTTTTTGCTCTGTTTTGTATATCAATCCATATTAGCAGCGTGGGTGTTCATTCTGACTTTCCTTGGGGAAAGAATTTGCATTGGTTGTAAGGTGTTGCTTTAGGAGCCACTGGAGTGTTCAAGCCAAGGCCACACTCTTCCTGAGCAGCCGCCAGCCAATGACAGAGCATGGCAGTGGTACTAGACCCAAGATATTTCTACCCAACATGGGACTTTTCTATAGTCAATCATAGTCTCGGTCAGCCCATCTGGGAGCCCCAGGGCACTCTCAGAGTTGCATCATAGTTTGAGGCTCTTCCTTTCCCAGACTTTTTTCCTTGCCCTGTCCTTTCACAAGTATAAGACCTTAATCATGACCTGAAGTCTTTCCCTGCCTAATTCTGCTCTCTCTCCCCTTTATCTTTCACAAAACCTCTCAATACTACTAACTCCTTCTTAGCATAGGATCAGAAGCAACACAATTGGTATAAGGAGTCGTCAGAGAAAGCAGGAGATAAGATGGGATTTTGAGAAGTGGTTTTTCATTACCAGACTGGTAAAAATGACCTCATCTTAAATGAAATATGGGACATGGAAAATCCATGGCATAAGATGTCAGTCCCATTACTAAATATTAGGAAAATATCATGATTGGCAGAACATCCTGATTATGCTGTGATTCAAGCTTTTGTCTTTGTGTGCACTGTTTCCCCCATACGTTTGGGGTTGGCTAAATATATATATATATATATATCTCTCTTTAGAGATGACTTGATACCCTTCAGAGAGATAATGAGAAAATAAGGGTGATTAACAGTTAAAGGCTAAATGTGAGGGCAGAAGTCTTATCTCCTGAAACAGAAGATGGGACAAAGCCAAGGAAGGGACTAAAGATCTGGTAGTTATGATTGCTGAACTTCAAAGATGATTGAACTCTCAGCCAAGAAGACCTGTCATGTTAAGGCTAGAGCTCTGGTTGGGGAAACCTAGAAAGCTGATATGGGATAGGCATATCCGGATGGATACCTCCTGTAAATTGTGGCTCTTTGGAGTACCCTAAAGCCCTCTGAACCCCCAAAGATAGTGCAACCCTCCTTTTTGGAGCTAGCCCACCCTACTCTCACTCTGTCAGAAGGTAATATATAATCCTCTCCTACACAAGGTGGCAGTAGCTCTCATTAGAAACATCCCCCAGATGTATAATTAGGATTATTCCATTATAACACGGCTAGGATATCTGGGCCACAGGGAAGAAAGAAATTATAACCATAGGAAATTGTAAGAATTAGTTGCCAGGGCAGTACCTATAGGATTGGATTTTGAGGATTCTTTGACTGGAATATAACACTGGATTAGCAATAGTTGATTGACTTGGGTACACAAGATTTAAAATGCTTCCCCTCCTGGGAACTAGGGCAAACACACTGCTTTAGCAGCACTTACTTAGAAGCCTAGAGATAAAAAAAAAAAAAAGAATATATAATGGACAAAGGACAGTCTCTTCAACAAGAGGTGCTGGGAAAACTGGACAGCCACATGTAAAACAATGAGATTAGAACATAACCTCACACTATATACAAAAATAAACTCAAACTGGATTAAATACCTAAGTTTAAGATCTAAAACCATAAAGCTCTGAGAAAAGAACACAGGCAGAAGACTCTTTGACATAAATCATAGCAATATTTTTTAAGATCTGTCTCCTAAGGCAAAAGAAATAAAAACAAAAATAAACAAATGTGACCTAATTAAACTTAAAAGCTTTTGCACAGCAAAGTAAACCATTGACAAAACCAAACAACAACCTATGGAATGGGAGAAAATATTCGCAAATGATGTGACTGACAAGGGCTTAACATACAAAATATATAAATAGCTCATACAATACCATGTCAAAAACAAACAACCCACCCAATCAAAAATTGGGCATAAAACATAAATAGACATTTCCCCAAAGACATATAGATGGCTAACAGGCAAATGAAAAGATGTTCAACATCACTAATTATTAGAAAAATGCAAATCCAAACAATGAGATATCACCTCACACCTGTCAGAATGGCTATCATTAAATAGTTTACATTGTCTCCAGCACTTGTTATTTGTAGAGACAAGGGGACCCTTGTACACTGTTGGTGGGAATGTAAATTGGTGCAGCCACTATGGAAAATAGTACGGAGATTTCTCAAAAAACTAAAAATAGAACTACCTTATGATCCAGATATTCTACTCCTTGGTATATATCCAAAGAAAATGAAAACACTGATTCAAAAAGATACATGCACCCTAATGTCCACAGTAGCACTATTTACAATAGCCAAGATACAGAAGCAACCCAAATGCCCATCAAGAGATGAATGGATAAAGATAATATAGTATACATATATACACCATATAGATACACACACACAATGGACTATTACTCAGCCACAAAAAAGAATAAAATTCTGCTATTTGCAGCAATGTGGATGAACCTAGAGAAGATTATGCTTGGTAAAATAAGTCAGAGAAAGACAAATATATGATATCACTTTATGTGGAATCTAAAGAAATAATACAAATGAATGTATATGCAAAACAGAAACAGACTCACAGATATAGAAATCAAACATGTGGTTACCAAAAGGAAGAGGAAAGGTTGAGGAACAAATTATGGATATGCGATTAAGAGATACAAACTAGTACATGTAAAATAGATAAGCAACAAGGATATGTTGTACAGCACAGGGAATTATACTTATCATCCTGTAATAACTTTTAATGGAGTATAATCTGTAAGAATACTGAATCACTATGCTGTACACCTGAAACTAATATTGTAGATCAACTCTACTTCAATTAAAAAAGAGAAAATGATTACCCATTCTGAGCAAAGTTGAAATGCCTGAGTTGCCAAAGTAGATTATGGGGTGTGCCTCATTATATTACTGCAAGGATGCATCCTGAAAATGACTGTATACTACTGCAAACACAGCCAAGTAGAAACCATAATTGTGGCTGCTCTGCTGGAGGTAGTATGTTTGTGAGAGCCAATTAATGAGTAAATTTACACAGTCATTGATTAGGTAAATGTATTTTTTTATCCAATTCAGGAAAGAGTATCAAAAATAGCCCTGGGGAAAACATTCACATGGAATGGACAAGAAAATGCATTTATAAACCACGATAACTCTTCTGACTACATTATGATAGCAAGGAAGAGGTTGGGACCATGTGAGTATGTAATGAACATCACATTCATCTGTTACATCCATGAAAACATAGATTGGGCAGGATGTGTCAGAGTTGGCTAGTATACTAAAAGTTTTGTTAAGAACCATGTTTTCTGGAAGGCAAGAGAGGAACCCTTACAAGATTCAGGAGTCTAATTTTAATAAATTTTCTAGCTATCTAGTGACCAGGAATGTGCCTGGATATCCCCAAGGTAAAACACAATTACTGCATCTTACACACAGGAAGAAGAAAGCACAGTGCTTGGTCAATCTCTTTGCATTCTGGGGACAGCAAATTCCTCATCTGAGTCATTGGTCTGGCCATAAAGTAGCTAATACAAAAGGTTGCCAGTTGGAGCAGAAATGTGCTCTTTGGCAGTTCCAGACTACGACATAAGCAGCTTTACATCATTGGTCAGATGATTCAGCAATCCTGATGTTGTCAGCGGAGAGAAATGTTTCATTGCAGAGTTTATTGGAAGTCCCTGGGGTTCTGAAGTAAGGCCATGTCACCTAAAACAGAGAATTATATGCCTCTGAGAAATGGTTCCTGGTATGTTCTTAGGGCCTGGTAGCGATGGAATGCTTGACCGTGGAACAGTAAGTGACAATTTGTCTCATCTGTTATAAGCTGGGTAATATCTGGCCCATTAAGTCACACTGGAGTTGCATGACTTTTCCAGTCTTATAAGATGGAAATGGTATATTCAGAATTGAACCCAAGCAGGAGGGGTGTTGGTGCAGCTTAGTTTTGCTCTCCAGTCCTGACGCATATCAAGTGTGTTGATAAGGATACAGAGCAGCTAATAAATGGTGACAAAGTCAGTCAGTGAGAGGGAGGGGTTACCAAGCAGCAAAAGGAAAGTTTTGACAATGAGCGATATTCCTTCATTGTGGTGACAGTTTCACAGGTATATGCATATGTCAAAACATCTTTAATGTACATAACTTAGTAAGTTAAGCTTGTTTACTGTGTATCAGCTATACTTTAATAAAACTGTTAATTTTTTTAATTTGCTTCATATGTGCTTATAATTGCTAGCTGAAGCATTTTTTTTGTTTTTTTTTAAAGCATGGGCTTAGTTGCCCTGCGGTATGTGGTATCTTCCCAGAGCAGGGCTCGAACCCATGTCCCCTGCATTGGCAGGCGGATTCTTTACCACTGCGCCACCTAGGAAGTCCAAAACTGTTAATTTTTTTAAGCAGAAATCCTGTAAGTGGTGGCAACATACCAGGAAAAGCTTTTCCTGAGCTCTAGTGATACCAGACCAAATTTGAAGGGGATCACCATGCTCGGGTCCCGTCCTTATAAGACTCATGAAGAACCAGGTGAATAATCAGTAATGAAACAAAGGAAATGAGGCCATCCCATTCACTCTGGTACACCATGCCAGGCTATTGAAACATCTCTCCTTGGCATGCCAAAGCCTCCTATAGTACTTTACAAATCACTCCTCTGTGTCCTAGTGAGAATATGTACAGAAGTAGAGAGCGCAAGGGAACAGTTATGGCCCAGCTGATCCTCCTGCCACAAGCAGCCAGGCACCCACCCAGAGAGAGAATCAAGAACAGGTAACTACAGAGTTCCCAGCACACAATTGGCCCATTCTGTCCAGGACTGAGGGTCCAGGCCTCAGTCTTGTCATATTGGATTTTCTTTGCCAAATTAGAAAGCAATATAATTGAATAATAAGGTACATGTAAAGATAGATGCCAATTCCTCTATGGGAAGGAAGGTTTTAGATATCTTAAAGTAAATGCCTTGGCCTTGGCTATCTTCTGGGGTACAAATAGCACATATAGCCCTCTTTAGCTAGAAGATGCATGTAATAGAAAGGTGTATTTAATACCTGGAGTGGCATTCAGAAGTAAGGAGAATTGATCTGAACCAATGCAATCCTGTAAACTGTGACAGAATTTTGAAATTTGAAATTTTTACAGTTAGAAAATTGTATAGAATTTTGAGTAGCATCTCACTGAGAAAGATGCCAAGAACTTATTTGTACTAGGTTTAGGTAACCAGACATTGACAAGTCGACTGTTTGACCAATGGAAGGTACTTCCTTGTGCTCTTTGAATTTGAAAATTCATAAGACAAGACCTAAGAAGGGAGAATCACTGGCTTAGCACCATTACTAATACATGGTGATACCTCAGGTGCTTTATATTCCTATCACCTTTTATTTTTGGCACATGTAATTTTTAGGTGAGGAACTTAAACTCCCTTCAACCACTTATCATGGAGATATGGGGAGCATCATAGAGAACAAGATCAGAACCTGGGCCTGGCTTGACTCTAAGGCATATGAACTTTTTGCTATAATAGGCTTCCCAGTGTTTGAGGAAAAAACTGCCTTCCAAGCAACATTTGAGAAGTCAGTTCATTGTGTTATGACATTTTGGAAGCACTGTTGAACCCAGTCTCCAATACAACATTGAAATATACAAAGAATATGGCTTAACATTCAGAGGTCCAAGTGAAGTGAGTTCACTGAAAATCCAACTTCTTAAACAAACCTAGACTCCTTTGAAACTGACTCGCAGGCAGGATGAGAGGGAGTGGGGACAAATCTCAGACTGGTGCTTGCCTTGTGACAACAATAGCAACAGTCATGGATTCCTAATTTGTTAAAGCCAGTTGAACAGGAAATGCTGTTACAGGGCAGAGGAACCATGTTTTAATTCTAATCCTGGCCCAGATGGGGAAAATAACTCTTTATCCAAGACTACTGGCATAAGGCCAACATTCCAGTTTGACCCTCTGTATTCTTTCCAATCACTATTCCAAAGGCTACAATACCATGAACAAGCCGTATGTAAAGCAATAAGCTCTGTGGCCTCCTGAAGAGACCCACTGACCATATACAACATACAGCATCAGTGCTGCCCACAAAATGTGTATGAAAATTACAAGGCCTAGTAATTTAGATTTCTGGAATCTACCATGGCCTTATTCTGCATGAGTCCAGAGATGTTCCTGGTACCTAATTCTGAAGCAAGATAAACTCTCCCCATGATCCACTGCATTCCCAATGCTATGGGACAATGGGACCCAGCCTTAGCTCAGATGCATTAGTTCTTTAGGATGTAACTGTACACACATGAATTTTCTTCTCAGCTTAGCCAGATTGCCTGCTTAGGAATCCATACCAGCTCATCTCAAGGGCCTGATCATTCTCTGCTGGAACTGGATGTAAAAGCCGCTACAATCCGTGCCTAGCTGCAAGCCATGTGCCCATGCTGTGGAAATCCAAGCGAGAGCACTGTGGGGGTGAGAACATGGAAAGGATTTGTAGAATGACAGAATATCCTTGCCTGATTCTTAACTACCCACTTCTTCGATACATGACAGATAAATGATCAGAGAGGAGATGTTATCTGGATGAAATATAGATATGGGGGACAGAACAGATGTTCAGGAAGATACTATAACAAGGGAAGAGAAGTAATAAGCAAACAGACCTACTTCAATCTATGACAATATAAAAATTAACAGCCTGAGAAAAAGACTTCCTCCTTTTTTTCTTTTGCCGACCCACCAAAAAGAATCCCGTAAATGCTCTTGCCTAAAGGGAAAAGAAAGGGGATGTTTACAGACAGGTTTATTATTTTTGTATTGGGATGAACTGAGCCTTTTCCCCAAGAGGAAAGAATCAAAGACAAAGACAGGGAGGAAGTAAAAAGCCCTCGGCAGTGACTAGAAGAGCATACTCATTGGAGAAGGTGTCAGAGAGAGAGGGAGCAGATTTCAGTAAGTGTTGCTGTGGACCATGGCTTTCCATTTAAGGTCTTTCAAGAGTAGAATAATTAGATCTGTCCACTTTCTGACACTTCATGTATGACAGAAGTGAAGTTAAGTCAGAAAGAGAAAAACAAATATCGTATATCGCTTATATGTGGAATCTAGAAAAATGGTACAGATGAACTTATTTGCAAAGCAGAAACAGAGACACAGATGCAGAGGTAACAAACTTATGGTTACCAAGGGGGAAGGTGGGGTGGGATGAATTGGGATTAACACATATACACTATTACGTATAAAACGGATAACTAATGGAGAACCTACTGTTCTCACAGGGAACTCTACTCAGTGCTCTGTGGGGACCTAAAGGGGAAGGAAAACTAAAAAAGGAGGGAATGTATGTGTACATATGACTTTGCTGTACAGCAGAAACTAACACAACATTGTAAAGCAACTATACTCCAAGAACAATTTTTTAAAAAGTAGAATAATTATGATGGAATTCCTTCTCGTTACTTTTGGAGCTAGACTTGTGCCTCTGTAATGCGTCACTGTCTTAAGATTTGAGCTGCATTAGTCTCCAGCTTAAGGGGGACTCCTATCATCTGGGATCTGAGAGCTTCAGAATGGCCTTCAGTGTTCATCCTACTCATTATTACTTCTAATGACTTTTAAAATTTACAGCTTCATTTCTTTCTCTCATAAATGTAGCCATTTTATACATCATCTTTCTTCTTGTCTCTTACTGTTCTATAAAAGTTCATATTTTCTCAAAGTCTTATCTTGAATGAAGAGAATCATAGGAAACGTTGCAGATACTTAAAGTGACACAATGTACACGCTCATCTATGTTCTAGGCCAGAGAGACATTATTCCCTGACTTAATGCTTTTTAGTGCTAAGCAGGAAAAATGAGAAACAGTGACTAATTACACGAATGAGAAATAGGAACAATATTAAAGGATGTTGGGAATGCTATGGGAGCACACAGGAGGGATTTAATCTAGTCTGGGGAGTCGTTGGTGACACACTACCAACAGCTTCCCCGGGAAGGCTTCATTAAGTTGAGGCCTCCTGAATAACTTGGAGTCCCTTATTGTTCAACTAGCACATTCGTTAAAACGATCATTCAACACTTAATAAATTAGGGAAGAAAAAGACCCTTCATAAAGATATAAAGATAGAGTTTTCCCTACAATAGTCTGTCATTAGCAACCTAATATCTGAGCTCTGTGGGTTTCACAATCAATTTTGTCACTTAGACAAAACGGTCAAATAGATTTTCTGTGTTTTTTAGGGAAACACCTGTTTCCCCATGCCCTTACCTTTACTGAATCTCATTTTTAACTTTTATCTAACCCTTGAATCAAGGAGAAGTAATAAACTATTTGTTAACAATAGCTCTTATAAAAAAAACTTTAAGGGTTAAAGGAGACATAAGACTGGAACCTTGGAAAAGTCTAATTTTCCATAATAAATAGGTGACTTGAGTCTTTTTTGACAAAATAGAACTAAACCCTTATATATTCCAGAACTTTAGATCTTTTCAACATTCTTCTGTTAATGTTTCAATTAGCACTTCATCCTGAGGGAGTGAGTATATAAACTGGCTTTGACTGTTTAAAATTGCTGTGCCGGGGTGACTGGCGTTCCTAATGAAATTTTCTTAACCTTTAAGGTGGCATCCACAGTTTGCCTCCTTCCTAGTACCCACCCATATCAGGAAAAAGCATCGCTGGTTTGGACTTTAAACACTAAGCTCCCCTTTTCCTCAGTAGCCACTGCTATTAATCCACATTAGCACGGCAGTGACCACTCTTGACTTCCATCTTATTCCACTGCTTACATACTACCAATAACTGAAAGAAATGCACTAAATGGAACGGTATTCTTCTTTACCCTCTAGTGCTAATACAGGATTTTCCTTATTTTCATCTCTAGTAACTTAGTGAGGTTTTGTTAGGGATGAGGAAAGAGTTTCACCCCGAGCTCATCTTCCCCAAGAGCCTCGGAAGGCTAGTTTGGGATGAATGTACAAGTCAGGTTCAGTTTGACATGTTCCTTTTCTTCTGTTTTGTATGTGCCTGCTGGGACCTTTTAAAGAGCTTTGAGCAAATTCAACCATTCATCCATATAAAAGTACAAAAAATCGGTTCTCCTCTTTACCACCCACAATGGTGCAGTTAGGGAAGAAGAGAATGCACTTAACCCCATCTACACTCATGGCCCCCACTCTGCAGGCATGCTTTCAAACATTACTGTACTGCCCTTACTCTGCAAGCACACAGCCTACTGGTGCAATCAATTTCTGGTACCATGATTGACCTATTTTTCTCTGCCATTCAGACTTCCTCTAAGCAAGCATACCTCTAACCCTTGGCATCTAAAGTCTCTAAAAAAAGAATCCAGATATTTGCAAGTGGTTAGGGTAAATGTAAAATGGGGATAGTTCTGCTTTAAGAATTGTTAAACAGGGGAGGTGGTGAAACATGGATGTCACTGCTATGACACCAGATGCATAGTGAGCACTGATGTCCTATTGGGATCTTTCAGGCTTTCATCTAGTGTCTTCCATGTCACACAGCATTCCAAGGTTCAGACTCTGCTCAGGCCCCCTCCCCATTTTTTTCAATGCCCCCATGTCCGTGGTGAAACATGGATGTTACTGCTATGACACCAGATGCATAGTGAGCACTGATGTCCCATTGGGATCTTTCAGGCTTTCATCTAGTGTCTTCCATGTCACATAGCATTGCAAGGTTCAGACTCTGCTCAGGTCCCCCCCCCACCCCCCATTTTTTTCAATGCCCCCATGTCCTACTCAATGGGATAAAGGGTTTCGTTTTTTAAGAGACAATAATAAGCAAGAAGGAGACATCATAGTGTTCACTGTGTTTCTTTCCCTGCTTTCTGAAAAACTCGATCTGCAGTAGGCTGCCTCTGAAATGGAGATTAGCAGGCAGAAGGTTTTTTAGAGAGTGCTCTTGGGACTCTCAACTGTGGAATGGAAGGGAAGCAAGTAGAATTGAGCAGAGGGACAAGTCAAGCTGCAGTGCTGTCTGGGTGGAATCACTGTAGGGAGCGCTAAAGATAAAATTATCCTTCAGGGCAGCTCCAATTATCCAAGGGGCCAGGCCTTTATACTTCTGGGACAATCATCTATTGCATGCAGTGCATCCAGGAAAGACGTATGACTTTGGACAAGGTTGTTCTCTGCTACGAGAAACCCCGGGAGGTGACTGGCAGCTGAGGGCTGCATGCTTGCAGCACTCTCAGCAGCTTGTGGACTCAGTCTTTCCTTCCTGAACAAGGATCTGAACAACATATCACAGCAGCCATCCCATTGCCTGATGTGTACCTGTAGAGAAGTTTATTTTCAAGTTTCCAAAGCTTTGAGCTTGTAGTCTGAGATAATTACATGATGTCCATATAAAATCTGGAATATTTGTGAATATTGATGACCAAAAGGAAATTCTCTCTTAATCTTGACTGGGCCTGTAGTCATTTTATAGTCATATGTACTCTTACGCAAAGAACATTCATTATTATCCATACCTGTCTATTCAAAAGGGAAGATAATTAAGGGAAACTTTAAAATAGTCATCTTCTGAGGACCTCGCCGGTCTTTAGACATGACTTCCTTAAGTCTACACGTAATTACAAGAGAGCTAGTAAAGAGAGACACTGCTTCCCAATGGATTGTCATGGTAATACAGCTGGATATTGCCTTTCTAACCAGCGTGGGGTAGTGAGAAGGAAAGATTAACATGGAAATACTTAGCTATTCTCAAGATTGCAGTGTAAAATGAGTAGTAGAGGCTATTTTTATTTAGTTTCAGAATAAAAAGAAATAACTGCAAATCATTTGAGGAAAGGCTTCGGAGGTGAGACTCTTGACAAGCCTGTGGGAGATGGACAGAATCCACTGGGAGACAGGTAAGGTAATACTATGAGCAAAGGCAAAGCTTCAAATGCTCAGAAGATACTGGGAAATAAATATATCTGCCTGGTTGTAACTACTTGTACAGTAGAAACAGGAAGACACTGGGACCAGATAGTTAACTCCTCTAACCCCAGGACAAAATGACACCAAAGGTTTAAGGAGGAGACTCACTTGATAAAAGCAGTGTCTTATGAAGGCAAATCAAACATACTGTGGGATGTTAGATGTGGCAATGAAACAGACTAATAAGAAGTTGTATAATGTCCTGGTATGGGACAGTGACCACATTAGCATCAGTGAGAATAAAAGGGGAAGATATAATGAACTATGAGGAAATACAATCTTCTTTATACTTGTGTAGTCCCTTAGGACCTGAACTAAAAGAATCTATGAATGGTATTCTTTAGTGTGACATAGACTGTATGATTCTAGCATAGTCCACATGATTAATCTTTTCAAATGCTATTAGCTTATTTGAGCTTCTTGGCATATTTCTACAGAGCTGTAGCTTGATATGCATGGTTTTCTACCATAGACTACCAGGTAGAAGTTTTCATTTATTCCCCATCACTCCCTGACAAAGGATTGGCAGAAGAGAAAGACCTGGGTGTCTACTTCTTGCATTTCTATAATTCCTTATTGTATGGGAAAATATTTTCTGAAAGTAAAAGGGTCAATTATGTTACACCTAATACAAATGTAGTAAAGATTATTAATATACATGGATTGAATGAACTACTGGATAGTTTAGTCCATACATATTTACAATAATGAAATTTCAAAGACTATTTCTTCAAGAAACTTCCTGAAGACTAAACAGAGTCTTCTGCAACCTCAGAACAATTAATCAATCTTTGGGAACACAAAATTGAATGTACTAGAATATTGGTCCCCTACCATTTCCATTCAGCTTGAATGCCACTTTAAAAGCCAAACCAAGAAAGGAGAGATAAGATAGTGGAGTAGGAGGGCACAGAATTCACCTCCTTCCATGAACACATCAAAAATAGATCTACACGTAAAGCAATTTTCACTGCAAACTAACTGGAGACTGGCATAAAGACTCTTGTATGACCAAGGCTGTGAGAAAGATACACACAAGACTGAGCAGAAAAGGAAGAGAAGCAATCAAGTCAGGATCTGTGCCCCTGGGAGAGGACTCAGAAGAGGAGGGAATTACAAGGGCTGCGAGATCCTCCCTGAGGAGTGAGCCATTCGAGCCACATAATGGGTGCCCCAGCTCTCTGCTTCAGTACTGAGAAGACAAGTCCCCTTGGCTGGTTGGAGGGCTCGTGGGACTAAAAGGAGAGCTTTGGAAGCCTGGACTCCACCCATGAGGAGCATGCATATGCTTGCTTACTCCTGAAGCAGAGAAGAGAGGGAAGGATGAAACTGTGTGGGACTTTAGCTGGTTTCTTGTGACCACCCCAGCCTGTGACAAGTGCCTGCTCTAGCCCTGCTTGCTTCACGACGCAGCTCCACACTGGGGTGAGGGCTGCTGCAACCAAGGGGAGAGCTCAGTTGTGAACGACGGAACTGGCCCAGACCAAGAAGAGCATCTGAACAGGACAGGAGCAGCCATTACTGGCACGAAGTGGTCCCAGGCTTTGAATGCAGCTGTGGCTGCCACAGCCCATGCCCAGAGCCATGCCTAGCACCCACACCCAGCCCCTCCTCTTCTGCAGCACAGCTCCACACTAAGTGCAAGGGCTGTAATGCCAAAGGGAGAGTTCAGTTGTGAGGGACAAAGGCAGCTCAGACCAGAGTCGTATCTGAGTGGGGAGGGGGCAACCATTACTTGTGCATACAGCAGCAGTGCATCAGAAGCCTGGGTGTGGGCTTGAGATGTTACAACCTACACCCAGACCCAAGGTAAGTACCCATATCAGCCCCTCTTGCTCCAGCACTGCTCTCCTCTGGGGCAGGGGAAACAGCTGGGGGAGGGCAGCACACACACTTATAGGGAACAGAGCCAACTAAGACTCAACCCTCTGGACTTCTACTCCAGCAACTTGGGCACCAACCACACCCCTAATAGGGTGGTTCTAGCAGATGAGTAGTGGAGAAGCCCCAGCTCATATCAGGCACTGGCCTTATCCCTTCCATCTCCATCCCTACCTCCTAACAAGATGATAGCTGCCAGCACACCCTGGAGAAAGACATGATTTGTGTTCATATTTGATCCAACTCTTCCTTAATAGCTACTGGGCACATGTAAACTGTATAGGGACACTCCCACACAAGGACACCCCTTCAAGACCGGGATAGGTAACTGTTTCACCTAATTTCATAGCAACAGAGAAAATGAAGCAAAATGAGAAGACAGAGGAATTTATTTCAAATGAAAGAACAAGAGAAAACTCCTGAAAAAAACAGCTAACAGAAATAAATAATTTACCAGATAGAGTTCAACGCATTAGTAATAAGAATGCTAATTGAATTAGGGAAAAGAATAGATGAACACAGTCAGAATTTTAATAAGAAACTAGATAATAATAAAAAAAAAAAAAAACTTGCAAGGGCTTCCTAAGTGGCACAGTGGTTGAGAATCCGCCTGCCAATGCAGGGGACACGGGTTCGATCCCTGCTCCAGGAAGATCCCACATGCCGCAGAGCAACTAAGCCCGTGTGCCACAACTATTGAGCCTGTACTTTAGAGCCCGTGAGTCACAACTATTGAGCCCACATGCTGCAACTACTGAAGCCCACGCACCTAGAGCCCAAGCTCCGCAACAAGAGGAGCCCGCGCACCGGAACGAAGAGTAGCCCCCACTCACTGCAACTAAAAAGAAAGCCTGCACACATCAAAAAAAGACCCAACACAGACAATAAAAAAAAAAAAAAAAAAAACACTAGTAGGAATGAACAGCTGTCTAGGTGATAGAGAAGAATGCATAAGTAATCTGGAAAATTAATAATAAAAATTATCCATTCATAACAGCATAGAGAAAAACAAATTTAAAAAAAGAAAACCATTTAAAGGACCTCTGGAACAATATCACATATACTAATACATTATAGGAGTCCCAGAAGGAGAAGAAGAAGGGGTTGAAAAGTATTTGAAGAAATTATGGCTGAAAACTTTCCTTACCTGAAGAAGGAAACAGATATCCAGGTTCAGGAAA
Source organism: Hippopotamus amphibius kiboko (assembly GCF_030028045.1). NCBI lineage: Eukaryota > Metazoa > Chordata > Mammalia > Artiodactyla > Hippopotamidae > Hippopotamus > Hippopotamus amphibius. The sequence goes on along the minus strand of NC_080187.1, from coordinate 188,983,930 downwards.
CACAGGTCCCAAACAATATGAAACCAAACAGACCCACACAAAGATATAATTAAAATGGCAAAATTAAGGATCAAGATATAATTTTAAAGTCAGCAAGAGAAAAACAGTCATATACAAGGGGACCCTCATAGGCTATCAGCTGGTTTTTCTGCAGAATCTTTGCAAGCCAGAAATGAGTGGCATCATATATTCAAAGTGCTAAAAGGAAAAAAACACCAACCTCAAATACTCTACCACACAAGTTTATCATTTAGAATAGAAGGAGAGAGAACTCACACAAGCAAAAACTAAAATAGTTCATCAGTAATAAACCTACCCTGAAAGAAATATTAGAGGCTCTTTAAGCAGAAAAGAAGAGGCTATAACAAGAAGTATCTATAAAAAAGGAAAAACCCCACTAGTAAAGGCAAATACACAGTACAATAAAGGCTGAGGATCAACCACTTAAATAAGGTAGTAAGATGTTTAAAAGACAAAAAAAAAAAAAAAAAAAACGTAAACTTTACAAAAAAATCAGTAAAGGGATAAACTAGAAGATATAAAATATGACATCAAAAACACAAGAAGTGGAGGAAGGGAGTAAAAAAATGTAAATCTTTTAGAATGTATTTTAACTTAAATGACTAGAAATTTGTAACAAGGAGATACAGATGTGGATCAATATATATAAACCCCATGGTAATCACAAATCAAACAACTCCAATAGATACACAAAAACTAGAGAGAAAGGAACCCAAGCATACCACTAAAGAAAATCATCATCCACAAGGGGAGAAACTAAATAAAAGAAGAAAAGGAGAGGGAAGAACTACAAAAACAAACAAAAACCAGAAAATAACAAAATGGCAATAAATACATTCCTATAAATAATTACTTTAAATGTCAGTGGACTAAGTGCTCCAATCAAAAGACATAGAGTAGTTAATTGAATTAAAAAACAAGAACTCTCCATATGTTGCTTACAAGGGACTCATTTCAGAGCTAAAGACACTCAGACAGAGTGAAGAGATGGCCAAAGATATTTCATGCAAACAGAAATGACCAGAAATAGGGTTAGCAGTACTCACATCAGACAAAATAGACTTTAAAAGAAAGTCTGTGACAATAGAAAAAAGAGGGGCATTATTTAATAATAAGTATATATAATACAAGAGGAGGATATAGCACTCATTAACATATATGGACCTAATATAGGAGCACCTAAATATATAAAGCAAATATTAACAGACACGAAGAAATTGACAATAATACAATAATAGTTGAGGACTTTAACATAACACATCAATAAGGAAAATCAATAATGAAACAGTGGTCTTAAATGACACATTAGACCAGCTGGACTTAATACATATATTATCTATAGGACTTCCATCCCCAAACAGCACAATACACATTCTTCTCAAGTGCACATGGAACATTTTCCAGGATAGATCACATGTTAGACCACACACACAAGAAAAAAAGTTTTGACAAATTAAGTGGATATAAACTATATCAAGCATTTTCCCAATCAGAATGGTATGACACTACAAATCAATTACAGGAGGCAAAAATGAAAAACAAAAAAACCAACCAAACAAAACAAAACAACACACAAACACGTGGAGATTAAACAACATGCTACTAAAAAACCAGTGGGTCAGTGAGGAAATCAAAGAGGCAACCAGAAAATACCTTGAGTCAAATGAAGATGGAAACACAACTTTTCAAAATCCATGGGATATGGCAAAAGCAGTCCTAAGAAGGAAGTTTATAGAGATACAGGCCCACCTCAAATGAAATGTACTCAATACAAGATAAAATAAAAAATAAAATAAAAGCCAAGCCAAAATTATAAGAAGGACTTTTAAATTATTACTGATTAGGAGAAACAGTTTCTTTATATATTCAGCTCTTGACTTAGCTCTACTCATGTGATATAAACAATGAAACACTACTTTCCAAGGCACAACAGTACTTTCCCATTCTCTCCCTCTGCCTTTATGTTATATCCTCAAATAAGCTGACAACTTTCAGGGCTTTAACTATCTCATCTCTAAGAATGAGGACAGCATCTATAGTAATTTGGACAAGTTTATAAATTATTTTTCACTAGACCAGGCATACTTTAAAGTAACAGGTTTTATAATAAGTTCACAAATCAGCATTGTCTTAGATTAAGTTTTCCTAAAGGCAGAGACGAAGAGGAGAGAAAACAGTAACTTTTCAGTAGAGAACCTGAAAAACACTATCTCAGCTAGGTAACCAAGGTCAACATCACAATGATAAGTCATGTTGATAGTATATACCCAATATAGTATGTGATGCAAATGGCATTTTACCTCTGTCATCTTCCTCCCCAAAACCCATAACCTCAGTTTAATCATGAGTTAAGCATTAGACTACTTTCAGGTAAGTGGCATTCTACAAAATATCTGACCAGTGTTCTGCAAAACTGTCAATGTCATCAAAAACAAGGAAATTCTGAGAAACTGTCATAGCCAAGAGAAACTTAAGGAAGCCTGATGGCTAAATGTAATATAGGATCCTGATAAGATTCTGATACAAAAAGAAAAAAGAAAGATATCAGGTAAAAACTAAGAAAAACTGAATAAAGAATGGACTTTAGCTGATAATAATATAGAGCATATTGGTTCATTAATTGTAACAAATGTACCATGCAAATTTAAGATATTAATAATAGGGGAAACTGTGTATAAGACATATGTGAACACTCTATAATATCTGCAATTTTTTGTAAGTGTGAACCTATTCTAAAAAGTAGTTTATTTAAAAACAAAGTAAAGGAATTGCTTCCTAAAAGCTCAAACTCTTGGTTTAGAGCTCTATTAAATATCCAAGGAAGAAAATTCCAAAGATGTGGATTTGTACATTACTTCAGATCCTTTCAAATCCTTTCATCCTCACCTCTTATTCCAGCCCCTGTACCAATTACACACAGACTTCTACCACTTTTACAAGTTTACTGCATCTTGTGGTGCCCCTCTCCTTTCTTGCCTTAGGCTTCTCTGATGTCACAGCATGAGACATCCAAGGGAATCCACCAAGAAAGCACACAGGAGGAAGTTTAAAGAAGCCAACCCAACAGACGCTCAGCACTGGCTGCAGGCATCCTTGCCAATACATTGACTTCTGAGTCATGGATAAGAGACCCTGTGTCCATAAATTCTCCCTCATTCAGCCTTTATTTGCCCCTTCTTTTATCTAACTTCCTCAAGATACTCTTTTACCTGAGCAATCCTGGTTCCTACATACACATTAGCTAGGTCCTACAGTTCTTTTGGCATGTGAACTGTTTCCTCTTGGCACAAGGATGGTACTTCTGTGCTCAGACAGTGCTGAGACCTGGCCTTGATTATTGGCCTGGAAGCCTGAGGTGGCAGTTGAAACGAACAAGCATCATTCTGTAAGGCAGAATGCCTCAAAAAGTCATCATCGCAAGGTCTTCAGGAAAAAGACGACTATTTTCTTCAGGCTAAGGGATGCTGCTGTCCTCTGGCAGGGATGAGGGAGCTACTTTGCCTTTGTGGTGGGTGCAAGGGAATCTTAGTTTGGATTTTCCCAGACATAGACCTGAGGCAAAGGCTTGTGTTTTTTGGGATCACTTCCCAGATAAACCAGCTACACCCAGCAAAGAGGTAGGGATAATGAGACAGAAGAAGGAAAACACAATGAAGATTACTGAGTGGGTTGCCACTGTGAGCAGCCAGGGCTCCACCCTGCTTTAGGGATCCTTATAGAATATCTAATTGTCTACAGAGGGAGCAGGAAAGCTGGAGAGTTTATCCACCACCTTCCATTCCTCACTGCATGAAGTTTATCCCAGGGGCACTTCACCCCAGCACTTCAGGGCTGCTCTGCACATGTGCTTAGCAAGCTCCTGAGGCACTAGAGAGAGTCCCCAGGCAGAGAAGCAGAAAGATGCAGGTACCGAAATGATAAGCTGTCAGTAAGCACAGAAACTATCCACCACTGCTCTAGGTGAATTCAGGGCTTGAGTTTATGGGGCAGGGTTTTCAGAGTGTCTGCCATTTCAAGGTTTTAGGCTTTTCAGGCTCATCCATCCCAAAGTCCCCATTTCAGGTCTCAGGATCCTAATCTTTAACTACCAGAGCCCAAGACAGGAAACTGCTATACTTATTATTTTTTTGAGAAAACAATCCTGGAGAGCAGGAGTGAGTGACAGGGGGAATGAAGCAGGAAGAGAGGAAGACCCAGTATAAACATATGACTGATTCTTCCAGCCCATGAGACTTTCCCCAAAAAGCCATATAAAATGTATCTAGAGACCTTCTACAGGTGGAGGGAGAAAGCAGAGCCAGTGGGTAAACATTTGACCAATGAGAATGGACAAAGTTTTTTCTCTCTGGGTATTAACTGTCTACACTTCCAGGATAAATATGTGAGAGCTCCAAGAGGAGTAGGAGAGTGGGAGGCAAGCGGTACGTGGCACAGGGGAGATGCTGTCACACTGCTCCTGGGTAAAGTTGGTCACAGTGCACACAGGGCTGGTTGCTGCAGTAGCAGCTGATAAAAGACAAATGAGGCTGAGAGGATGTGAGCAGTACAGGGAGACCTCTGACCAGGAGGCTAAATAGTATAGAACTAAAATATTGGCACTAACATGGAAGGTGAAAGGGGAGATGCATTAGAATTCTTTCCATCTTTATCTTCCTCCCAACCAATACAAAGTCTAAGCTCAATCTTCCTCTAAGTCAATATTGATGTTAACACATAAAGGTGAGCACTAAAATACCAGATATAGAATCAATAAGTTTCAAACCAAAAGAGGAAAAAAGGGGAATAGAGGATTCAATCAAACCAAGAATTCAAGTAAACAGTTACAGGAGAAAAAAAGGTAAAAAAATTTTTTTTAAACCAGGAGACAATGGCATCATCAAATGTAATGATTAAACATATCTTTAAAAGATAATCTTACTGGCTCTTTAAAAGATTTGTTATTAGTTGACTAGGGTCACAATTTGAAAATAAATTAGTGGAAGAGATACTCCTAGCAAATATTAAAGAAGCTCTGCTGACATCAAAATATTCATGTAAGATTGAGTAACCATGTATCAACATATGGTGTTTATCCCTAACAATGCATTTTTACTAATGGAAAGTGTACCATGAACTTATATGCATACAACATAATCTCAATATAAAGCAAGAACTGGTAGAAGCCTTTACCATGATTGCAAGTTTTCCAATTTCACCTTACATTTCTATTATAATACTCCCAAATTAATAAATTTAAAAAATTTATAAGTATAGAGAATATCTGAGCCATTAACAAACTCATTCCAATAAACATATCTAGAAAAACATACAGCTAAGAAAACTGAATAGTCATACAGTTTGATTTATATGATATATATATTATTTATTTTTATTCATATATGTATAGAAAAAAGACTTTTGCTTTCTAAACAATTAATATGCAGACCACGGATTCTGACTGCAATGCAATTAAATAAGAAGTCAATAAAATTTTCTACAACAAATTTAAAAGAGCTTTTACTATTTTGCTTACTTTGATGTTTAATGAACCCCCATGTACTCATCATGGAGCCTCATTTATGAACTCAGAGCCAATTTTGTCTCATCTATACCCCACTTACTTCCCTACTCACATATTATTTTGAAGCAAATCTAATAAATCAGCTCTTGGAAATGCACACTGAAATAGTTATGAATAAAATAAGCAGTCTAACCTACAGGGTGTTTAAAATCTCTATATCTTACAAGTTTACTTATGTAGTTCTTTTGATATTTGTGAAGAGCTTAGAAACAAAGAAATAAGAATGGCCAACAAATAAAAATCCCATTTTATTGATTTGAATGTAGAGTATGTGTGTTAGTGGAGAGAGGATGCAGTAGGTAGTGATAAATGGATAAAAGGCACTGAACATGAGCCATCGAAAAAGGCCTAAACATATGGTACCTGACATAGGTGGCATCACTGATCAGTGAAGAAGAACTACTCAATAAATGTCAGATCCTCACCTCCCAGCATAAAAACAATTTTTGAAATGGACAAAATTTTCTTTAAAAACAGTGGCCATGAGACTTGAATGTGAAAAGTAAAACAATGAAAACTGAAAGAAAATATAGAAGAATATTTTGAGGAACTCACAATAGAAGAGGATTTCTTAGACAAAGCAAATAAAGCTAATAAAGGAAATGTGCTTAAACTATTTGTTTTTATGTGTCAAATATAATTACATTAAAATGTAAAACTTACAAACCACAGATCAAGGGAACATAATTGCAACAAGAACAGCAAAGGATTATATTCAATGTAATTGAAAAACTCCTAGAAATTGATAAGAGACAATGAATAGAATAATGGGCAGAAAGAATGAGAAAAATTCACAAGAGGAAATCAAAATGGCCAATGGCCACAAAAGATCTTTAAACACACTAATTATCAAAGAAATTCAAAATAAATTTACCTTGAGATACAGACACTCATCAGATTGACAAAACCGAGAGTAAGAATTTTCAGGCTTTGTTACTAAACTGCTTACCAACTGTAAATTGGCACAGTTTCACAGGAAATGTTGTCAAATTGCTCCTCAAAAATTTGTTTCCGGATCATAGGTTATATGCACTTATGCTTTCTACGAACATCCTCTGCAGAATTCCATGTATACCAGACAGGAACAATGACATTTACATAGCAAAATTTATAATAGTGAAGAATAGGGATCAACCTGGATGTCAATTTTAAAACATGGATAAACTGGGCTATAATCAATAATGTTATGTTTCTCAGCAGATATATGTGTGTGTGTTCGTGTGTATATATACCTACATGTATGTGTGTATATATATGTATATACACACAAACATGCACAGAAATATACATATACTGTGTATATAAACATGGTTACTTCTTTAAAAATTAAGTGTGGGAAAGGAGGCAGGAGGAAGCAAGGTCTAGAAGATATATAGTATGAGAGAATTTATGTAGTTTTTTTTTTCTTTTTACAAAAAATCATATAGAGTGCTTAGTATGTATTTTAATAGGTTTGCTGTATAGATAACCATAAATATATGCTGCTTCTTCATAGGAAAAAAAAAAGGAGACCATCTGGAACTTAAGCTTCTGCAGAAAATTTTCTTTCATAAAATAAATTTTCATGTAGAAATACCAAAGTTTCCAACACCAAGCTACAAAGTCCTTATTTTATACCCCAGGAAGTGTTATAACCCTAGAACTGATTGTTATAAAAGAATCAATGTTGCCATAAACATTGAGAGCAAACTACTAGGTACAGGGCTCTGGATGTGAGAGTTTGAGAATGTAGAAGAAGGAAGGAATGGAAACCAACTTCTTTCCTCGCTTTAAGACCTCAGAGCTGAAAAAAGTATTACCGATGCAGCAATACTTCCTCCCAATTCCCATGGACAGACTGATAGCTCTTCTACTTCTTTTGGAGCACTTCAAAGGAGGTAACTTACAGCATTGTGAGCTTGATTTCTGTGCGGGGACAGGCTAGCATTATTGCACTTTCACCCTGAATGGGGAAGAAGATACGGTCTTGGAAAAAGTACCAGAACCAGGATGGAGTCAAGCCAGAACTAGACTTAGTTACTTTCACTAAACCCACTAACCTTATTGCCCCATTACATCTCATCTAGGAAGAAAATCTCTTCCTCCTCAACACTACCCTTTATTATGTAACCCCTGCCATTAGCTTTTGAAAAGAAAATACTGGCACAAAAAGTGTTGTTTGCTGACTGCAACCTGGGCAAGTCCTTCCTTAAAAGGTAGGGGAATAGTTTTCCATGTCTACCAACCACAATAGATAATGCAAACGCCCCCTAGCTGCCAGCTCCTTCAAATCTTCCTCAGTGCCAAAGAGTTGCCTTGCCCAAGGTCTTTCCCTTCCCCAGAGAGCCCATGCTTGGGGACTGAGTAAGAGGGAAGTCTAAAGGAGAACAGTGTGGAGGTTCCTTAAAAAACTAAAAATAGACCTACCATATGATCCAGCAATCCCACTTATGGGCATATATCTAGAGAAAAACATGGTTTGAAAGGGCATATATGCTAATGTTCATTGCAGCACCATTTACAATAGCAAGACATGGAAGCAACCTAAATGTCCATCAACAGATGAATGGATAAAGAGAAGATACGGTATGTATATACAATGGACTATTACTCAGCCATAAAGAAGAATAAATAATGCCATTTGCAGCAACATGGGTGGACCTAGAGATTATCATACTAAGTGAAGTAAGTCAGACAGAGAAAGACAAATATCATATATCATTTATATGCAGAATCTAAAAAAAAAAAATGATACAAATGGACTTGTTTACAAAACAGAAACAGACTTGCAGACTTAGAGGACAAACTTACGCTTACCAGGAGGGAAAGGGAAGGGGAAGGATAGATTGGGAGTTTGGGATTGACATGTACACACTGCTATATTTAAAAGAGATAACCAACAAGGACCTACTGTAGAGCACAAGAAACTCTGCTCAACATTCTGTAATAACCTTAAATGGGAAAAGAATTTGGAAAAGAATAGATACATGTATATGTATAACTGAATCAGATTACTGTACACCTGAAAATAACATAACATTGTTAATCAACTATGCTACAATATACAATTTAAAACAAAAGATAAAGGATAGCAATTCCATTCTGAGTAGTCACAACTCAGAGGTACAATACTAGCTCTCTGCTAGGTGAGTCAAAGGCTCTCTTTGGTCTACATTGCTTTTTTACTTCTGTCCAATCATTCCTTCTCCCTTTCTCTTTCATATAATATATTGATTTCTAATAAATACAATGTACCCCAAACTTATCTCAGTGTTTTCTTCCAGAGAACCAAACCTAAGAGAGCTGGTATCGGAAATGGTCTGAGAAAGTAGGTGATAAGATTGGAGCTTTGGAGCTGGCTGCCTGGCTGGCGATGAGGACCCCATCACTGGTAGTAGATGAAACAAAAAGAGAGTCTGCTGCAAGGTGGTAGTCTAGCTGTTAAAGCTGGCAGCATAGCCTAGCTGAGGATAGGCTTGGTTGAAGAGAGAAGAAAAGGGCTATAGCACAAAGGAGCTGCAAAGAACAGCGAGCATGTATGAGCAGGAATCAGGGGAGTACACATGGGACTGGATGATGAATGTGCTTCATAAAGGGGGCCAGAATACTCCCAAGTCAATCAACTCAACTCATCTCTGGGGTGTTAAAATTAGATAAGAAAGATATTGACTTGGGGATATTCTCCTGGGCTACACGATTTAACATCCTTGCAAGAATTCCAGGAAATGGTGTGAACTTGCTACTATGATGACTCCTAGAAATATAAAACAAGCAATGACCCATGCTGGAGAGGTTGAAATGCTAGAATTTCCATGGAAGATGGTGGAGGAATGGATTAAAAGGCTTAGGGAAGTAAGCATGCCAGAATGGTTATATTACATTCATTTAGAAGAACTGCCAGGTGATTATGTTCCACAGGACAGCCCATTGCAAACACCATTTACTAAGGACAGAAAGAATGTGCTATTGAGAAGGGCACCAGCCTAAGATGTTAAGTAGCAGCTTTACTCTATAGGTGAGGGATGACATTTGGAAAGTAATGGTATGTGGATAGAAGTCAAGCCAAAATGTCACAATTACTACCATAGTGAGTGCCAAGATTGGAGTGAGTGCAATAGTTAGGTCAAAGGGACCTAACCCACAGGAAGATATGAGATAGGTAATGGAACATGGCAACCTTAGGAGCAAAATAGGTGGACAGCCAACAAGGATACTATTCAACTTGTACCAACAAAGGAAATCAATGATGGATGACGAGGAGTCTGAGGGAAGGCACCCCATTAAATGGTCACAATCCACTGTGCCGTTTGTAGCCCTGAGCCAGTTTCCAACTTAGAACCAATTTATTGAGGAGGTGACCAGATCTCCAAATCCTGCAAAGCCAAAGCAGGTATCCATGGTAATGACTCCTTGCCCAAAGGGATTTTTGGCCTTTTACTCAGGGAAATTATGTACTAAGGAAAAAGAAATTGCCAGTATTTTGAGGATTGTTGAGGAAAGGGTGTGAATTGGTAATGAAACCTGGAAACTCAAAATATGATAATGACCCCCTATTGGCGCTGAGACATTTGAGGGCCAAATAATCAATGAAGTCCTGACTAGCATCCAGTTTACAATGGGTCAGCTTGATCTGCAGACTTTTATGCTGGTCATTTCCCCATTTCCAGAGAGTTATGATTGGAATTAGCATGTTTGACAAATGGTGCAACTCCCATATTGGGGTCATGGCCCTGTCCACTATGAAACTTAATCCCACAGGTTAAGTGGAAGCCTCTAAAACTGCCTCTGCCACTGACCAAAGCAGTAAATCAAAAAAGATATCACAATCGACTTAATTGATATTTATAGGACATTCCATCCAAAAGCTACAGAATACACTTTCTTCCCAAGCACACACAAGACATTTTCAGGATAGATCACATCTTGGGTCACAAATCAAGTCTCAATAAATTCAAGAATATTGAAATCAAGCATATTCTCTGACCAAAACTCCATAAGACCAGATATCAGTTACAGGAAAAAACTGTAAAAAAAATACAACCACATGGAGGCTAAACAATATGCTATTAAACCACCAAAAAAATCACTACAGAAAGAGGAAATCAAAAAATACGTAGAAACAAATGACAATGAAAACACAACAACCCAAAACCTATGGGATGCAGCAAAAGCAGTTCTAAGAGGGAAGTTTACAGCAATACAGTCCTACCTCAAGAAACAAGAAAAACATCGAATAAACAACCTAACCTTATACCTAAAACAATTAGAAAAAGAAGAACAAAAAAACCCCAAAGTGAGCAGAAGGAAAGAAATCATAAAGATCAGAGCAGAAATAAATGAAAAAGAAATGAAGGAAACAACAGCAAAGATCAATGAAATTAAAAGCTGGTTCTTTGAGAAGATAAACAAAATTGATAAACCATTAGCCAGACTCATCAGGAGAAAAAGGGAGAAGATGCAAATCAACAGAATTAGAAATGAAAAAGGAGAAGGAACAACCAACACTGCAGAAATACAAAAGATCATGAGAGACTACTACAAGCAACTATATGCCAATAAATTGGATAACCTGGAAGAAATGGATAAATTCTTAGAAAAGTACAATCTTCCAAGACTGAACCAGGAAGAAATAGAAAATATGAACAGACCAATCACAAGTATGGAAATTGAGACTATGATTAAAAATCTCCCAACAAACAAAAGCCCAGGGCCAGATGCATTCACAAGTGAATTCTATCAAACATTTAGAGAAGAGCTAACACCTATCCTTCTCAAACTCTTCCAAAATACAGCAGGAGGAACACTCCCAAACTCATTCTACGAGGCCACCAACACCCTGATATCAAAAATAAGCAAAAATGTCACAAAAAAAGAAAATTATAGGCCAATATCACTGATGAATATAGATGCAAAAATCCTCAACAAACTACTAGCTAACAGAATCCAACAGCACATTAAAAAGATCATACACCATGATCAAGTGGGGTTTACCCCTGGAATGCAAGGATTCTTCAATATATGCAAATCAATCAATGGGCTACATCACATCAACAAACTGAAGGATAAAAACCATATGATAATCTCAATAGATGCAGAAAAGGTTTTGACAAAATTCAACATCCATTTATGATAAAAGCTCTCCAGAAAGTGGGCATAGAAGGAAATTACCTCAACATAATAAAACCCATATGTGAGAAACCAACAGCCAACATCATTCTAAATGGTGAAAAACTGAAAGCATTCCCTCTAAGAACAGGAACAAGACAAGGGTGCCCATTCTCACCATTATTATTCAACATAGTTTTGGAAGTTTAACCACAGCAATCAGAGAAGAAAAAGAAATAAAAGGAATACAAATTGGAAAAGAAGAAGTAAAATCATCACTCTTTGCAGATGACCTGATATTATACATAGAAAACCCTAAAGACGCTACCAGAAAACTGCTAGCACTAATTGATGAGTTTAGTAAAGTAGCAGGATATAAAATTAATGCTCAGAAATCTCTTGCATTCCTATACACTAACAACGGAAGAGCAGAAAGAGAAATTAAGGAAACTCTCCCATTTACCACTGCAACAAAAAGAATAAAATACCTAGGAATAAACCTGCCTAAGGAGGCAAAAGACCTGTATGCAGAAACCTATAAGAAACTGATGAAAGAAATCAAAGATGATACAAAGAGATGGAGAGACATACCATGTTCTTGGATTGGAAGAATCAACATTGTGAAAATGACTATACTACCCAAAACAATTTACAGATTCAATGCAATCCTGATCAAATTACCAATGGCATTTTTCACAGAACTAGAGCATGAAATCTTAGGATTTGTATGGAAATGCAAAAGCCCCTGAATAGCCAAAGCAATCTTGAGAAGGAAAGATGGAGTTGGTGGAATTAGGCTTCCTGACTTCAAACTATACTACAAGGCCACAGTGATCAAGACAGTATGGTACTTGCACAAAAACAGAAATATAGATCAATGGAACAGAATAGAGAACCCAGAGGTAAACCCACACACATATAGGCACCTTATCTTTGACAAAGGAGGCAAGAATATACAATGGAAAAAAGACAGCCTCTTCAAGAAGTGGTGCTGGGAAAATTGGACAGCAACATGTAAAAGAATGAAATTAGAACACTTCCTAACACCATACACAAAAATAAACTCAAAATGGATGAAAGACCTACATGTAAGGCCAGACACTATAAAACTCCTAGAGGAAAACATAGGCAGAACACTCTATGACATCCATCAAAGCAAGATCCTTTTTGACCCACCTCCCAGAATAATGAAAATAAAATCAAGAATAAACAAATGGCACCTAATGAAACTTAAAAGCTTTTGCACAGTGAAAGAAACCATAAACAAGACAAGAAGACAACCCTTAGAATGAAAGAAAATACTTGCCAATGAAGCAACAGACAAAGGATTAATCTCCAAAATATACAAGCAGCTCATGCAGCTTAATAGCAAAACAGCAAATAACCCAATCCACAAATGGGTGGAAGACCTAAATAGACATTTCTCCAAAGAAGATGTATACAGATGGCCAACAAACACATGAAAAGATGCTCAACATCACTAATCATTAAAGAAATGCAAGTCAAAGCCACAATGAGGTATCACCTCACACCAATCAGAATGGCCATCATCAAAAAATCTAGGAACAGTAAAAGTTGGAGAGGATGTGTAGAAAAGGGAACTCTCCTGCACTGTTGGTGGGAATGTAAGTTGGCACAGCCACTATGGAAAACAGTTTGGAGGTTCCTTAAAAAACTAAAAATGGAACTACCATATGACCCAACAATCCCACTACTGGGCATATACCCAGAGAAAACCATAATCCAAAAAGAAACATGTACCATAATATTCATTGCAGCACTATTTACAATATCCAGGACATGAAACAACCTAAATGCCCATCAACAGTTGAATAGATAAAGAAGATGTGACACATATATATAATGGAATATTACTCAGCCATAAAAAGGAATGAAATGGAGGTATATGTAATGAGGTGGATAGACCTAGAGTCTGTCATACAGAGTGAAGTAAGCCAGAAAGAGAATAACAAATATTGTATGCTAACTGATATATACGGAATCTTAAAAAAAAAAAAAAAAAAAAAAGGTACTGAGGAACCCAGTGACAGGGCAAGAATAAGGATGCAGGTGCAGAGAATGGACTGGAGGACACGGGTTGGGGGGTCAGGGGGCAAAGGGGAAGCTGGGACGAAGTGAGAGAGTAGCATAGACATATATATACTACTAATTGTAAAATAGATAGCTAGTGGGAAGTTGCTGTATAACAAAGGGAGATCAACTTCATGATGGTGATTCCTTAGAGGGCCAGGACAGGGAGGGTGGGAGGTAGTCGCGGGAGGGAGGGGATTTGGGGATATATGTATAAATACAGCTGATTCACTTTGGTGTACCTCAAAAACTGGTACAAAAGTGTAAAGCAATTATATTCCAATAAAGAGTTTAAAAAAAATAAGATATCACATCTTGGAGAGGGGCATAGTGGATATTAGTACTACCTTTAAAGATTTCAAGTATACAATGATGGTGATTCCCATTTATCCAGTCTCGTCCCTACCAAAACCAGACAGAATTTGAGGTCACTATAGATTACCAAAACTGAACCAAGTAATAGTTCCAATCACAGCCATTTACTCTAACTCTCAATGACTCACTGGGAGCCCTTAATTTATGCTTCTTTTTTCTGCAACTCCTGGCAAAGTCACAGCATGGAAAGGTCCTGGGGCCCAAAAGACTAACACTTTCATAAAGGACATACCAAGTATCCCATCAAATTGTACGTTGGCTCATAGGCACTTGGGCTTCTTTGTATCCAGGGACTAGCGAGCAAGGAGTCACAATCTTGACAGAGAAAACTGTCCTTGATCATCAGGAGGGGGTAGGACTACTTTTACACAATGTGACCCTCTTGGGCATTTGGGATTCAGTTGCCCAACTGTGACTACGAATGGACAGATACTACAACCCTAGCCTGAGAAGTGTATGGTAACCAGGGGCTCAGACAATTCAGAGGAAAATCTCTGAATAATTTAATATTTCACAATAGCCATGTCAGACTTAAATCAATGCCTGTGATATTGATATGATTACTATGTATCTAGAACCTAGAACATAATATTGTATTGACTTCTTTTTGCTAAATTTTAGACTATTATTTTTATTTCCCATGAAGTTAGTGGTGAAAGTATAAGCATGAATTTATTCACTTGAAAATTTTTATGACTTTTCACATCACAGCACCTCAGTTAAACGTAGCCTATAGGGTTTTATTGTTCAGAAATATTGTCCCTCTTAAGTAGGAGGGACCACAAAAATGAGCTTGTATTCTAGCCTCTTTTGTCTCCCCTCTTTGAAGGTCACTATAGATACAATTGAAAACTCGGACTGTGACATCTGTATAAACACTGACCAGCTGTTTATCGTCTCTCTAGGGTCAGAAGATCGGGGAGGACAGAGAATGAGAGAGAAGAGCTTTTAGATACATATCATACATTCAGCTGAGGTCCCCTAGTGGCTGAGGAAATGTTAGTCAAGTTTTTCTGCAGCCCAATTTCTCCCAATTTTAATAGAAGTTTGGTGGGGATGCAGCTATCTCCACTCCATATTTCATTTCATGGATCATCTCACCCTTTGCTTTCGTTTCACTACCTACCCTTGCAGCACAAATCTTCTGCACACTCTTGGGGCATCCTCAAAGTTCCATCTCAGACCTACTGATTATTTACAGACTAGGGTCATCTCCCTCCATACCAAAAATACACAAATAGTGCTCTCTCTAGGGTTATTTTCCCAGGCCCTTTTTGTAGGTTTAATAGTTGTGGATAATATACACATTTACTGCCACTTCAAAGTTACCTCCTGACCAAACTTTTCTATCCTTGAAGATGGATTCTAAACTTCTTTTACTTGGTTTCTATCTAATTTCAATCATTCTGGGCTCAGCACATCCCATATGTTGACCAGAGCATTATAATACAGTAAATTTATCTTTGGTGTACTGGTTTCAACCTTAATAGCATTCTAGTTCAAACAAGAATTCAACTGAATCCATGGTTGATGTTGAATAGAGTTTGACCAGAGAACCCGAATGCACAATGCTGCAAAAATATTGATTACTGTGTCTTCAAATGGCAACATACTCAAACAATGAGCACTTCTTGTGCAAATGACATCTTCAAAACTTCACCAACTTCTGCTTAAGAGAAAACTTCAAGGGACAAAGTAAGAAACTTTCAAGATATTCATCCTTAAGGAGTATTTTCTGTATTTTGATCAAACCAAGCAAGGATATAGTCTAAAACATCAAAGACGCATATCCTTTGAATGCCGGCATGATTAAAGACTCAGTGTTACTGACTTCTGAACTTTGCCGTGACAGAAAGAGCCATAGAAGGGACATGTGGCAAGACAAATACCTATATTCTCAGATACCTCTGAGACTTCTGGCAAGTAGTAATCAACAGTAAGGACACCCTGACAGTGTTACCATGGCAACCGTGGGACCAGATAAGATGGAAATGGAAGAGATTCAACACTGATAAGAGGTCAGCTATGACTTCCACAACTCCTGCTTGATCAGTAAACCAGTAACCTCACATCTTTACCAAGTTTTCAGCTTACTGGTTAGTACAGGTGAATATTAGTTATGATCCTTCCAATCAGCCTTCAACCAGCTAAGAGCAATACTACAACAGTTCAAAGGTAGATGTTTTTGAGAATGAAGGAATAAAATTTCAACACAGTATCATTTCGTTCAAACAGGTTAAGATGCAAAGATACTGTAGATTCACTGAGAATTCACATTTTTCTTTTACTGTAAAGAACCAAGTTTTTAATGCTCTTTCCCCACCATTCAAAGCTGAATCCTTATTATTGCATCTGTGTGAGTGGTGAATAGCAGAAAAAAAGGGAACTCATTTATTATATTCATAATTTGTTAATGAGTCAGAATCATTTTGAGCATCAACAGATGCTCCTTCCTGAGCTGTAGGTATTTATCCAGTCAACATTCAAATGTTGTAAACTCTTAGTACCTATCACAGTTCATCTCAAAACTTCCCTACCCACCATAGCCCCTGGGGACTCATGCCTTCCCTAAACCATCAGTTAAACGCCAAGACAGAGTGCCTGGTACAGCTGATGCTCCTGGCATCTAGCCAACAAAGAACAGCAAATGTTTGAGTGAAATTTGGCACTTTATGATATTTTTCTACACACAGAATCATGTAATGTTAAACTTGAGTGGACCTGAGTTCATGTAACCTACTTACCCTCTTTGCATAAAAACGTAATTACACATAAAGTGAATGACTTCCCTTAGGTCAAAAGATCATTGCATGGCAAACATACTATAATAGATTCAGTCCTGAGACAGGTGGCAAATACTTTGTCATTTCTGAATCAGATCTTCTGAAATCCTCCAAGAAGAGTCCTCTGTATTACCTGATGATGATTTTTGTGATCCATCATTGTATCAACATGCTACAGGCCTGCAAAACAAATTTGCTTTGACTCTGTACCCTATTTGTGGCACAAAGACTACTCACCTGCTTCTTCCAGCCCAGGCTGTAATGCCAGATTCATGGTGCTTTTAAATTCTGTCTGCTAATCCCTTGCTACTCTGCTTTTCCAAATCAAATTCAGTCAGACTTATCTAGCTCTGTCTGAATGTGTCCCTTGATTGAGTGATGTTAGTTCAAGAAAAAACACTCAAATCAATTTAATGCAAATTCCCATTCACAGCCTGGTTGACCCATCAGGATACTGACAATAATAGATTGGAGTACTTAATTCCTAAGGCATGTGACTCATCGAAGGCTTAGTAATCAATTTCCATTGCAGCGACTGCATAATTCATCTTTGGCGCTCTTAAGCTCTGGAATACCAAGTGCTTGTTCATTTTTTTTTTAGGCCTTCACTACAAAATAGTGAAGCCCTTTCCATGTCTCTGCAATCATTTCCTTATCTTAATTTCCATACGCTGCCCTGGCAAGGTGTCCCACCTATGAAGTCTTTAGATCAATAAAAATAATTGGCATGTTTTGCTTCCAGTTGCAGATGCCTGGAATAGATTACATGCTACTCTGGCAGACAATGGAAAGATGAAATGGAGGCTGGTCCCTGTCTCCATCCACATTAGCCATTAACTGAATATAAGACAGCCAGTATGGGGTTCTTACAGCCTGAACCCCATTGTGCCAAGGTCCCCAATCTGTTCTGTACTCTAAACACTGAAGTAAAGGGAAGCATATACAAATAAGCAACTGGCAGAGGTCCTTTCCATTTTACGAAAAACATGCTATGTTTCATCCAGACTGCATTTGTATCTGCATTTGTCACTTTTTGTGTCTCTTTTCCTTTGACAAAAGCAATATGTTCAGAGCTGATTATGCCCTGGGAGTTCTCTCTGGCAATCAGGTAACTTTTTGCCTCAATTCTTGAAGATACAAATAAGAAAATCTGTAAGAAATTAGGTCAAATAAATCTGTAGAAGAGAAGCAATTTTTGTACTATTTTCTATAGGAGCCAAGTTCTTACCCATAACGTTGTTCTTGTTGAAGTAGGAAAAAAAGCAGGCATATTTCCTCTACGCCCTGGTGTTTTCCACGTACAGAAAACAACATGCACTGCCAAGTCATCTCTGGGAGCTGCAGTGGACACTGCTCTCAGGATATTTCTATCCTTTTCTAAATAACCAATACAAATAACCTCTGAGAACATGTTTCTCTCACACCCTTGGCCCTGTCTCTTCTGATACAAATCTATATCCTCTCATTTTATCGATGAGGCAATTTATGCCTAGAAGAATTAAAGTAAGATAAGGATGTTAGTGAATCTTTAAGGTTCTTTTCTACTCTGAGTCAATAGGGAAAATATGAGAAGTTTGAAGGAAGCACTTGTGGAAGTATAAGGAATAAAAGTGCTTCTCAAACATCAAAGGACTCCATTAATGGGAAACATGCTTGTAGCCACCCAGTGTTAACTTAAATTCATCTGTGTAAATATGTGCATGTACACATTTTATATGCTAAATGTATGTGTCAAATATATAATGTCCTAAGAATTTAGCTAAGAATAAATTCCTTCCTCACAAAACTTACTGTCTTAGTTCAGGTTGCTATAAGAGAACACCATAGACTGAGTGGCTTACTAAAAAGCATTTATTTGTTTCTCACCATTTTGGAGGCTGGAAAGTCCAAGATCAAGGCAGTGGCAGATTCAGTGTCTGGTAAGGACTCACGTCCTGGTATAAATGGCTGTCTTCTTGCTATGTCCTCACATGCAGAAGGGGTCAGACACTTGCATGGGGTCTTTTCATAGGGGCACTAATTCCATTTCTGACCTAATCACCTCCCAAAGTCCCCACCTCCAAATACTCTCACATTTGGTGATTGGGCTTCAACATATAAATTTTGAGAGGACACACATTCAGTCTATATCACTTACAATATAGTGAATATAAGCTTAAGGATTTTTCTGTGCTATATATTTGATATTTAGTGATACACAAAGCAGTGTCCTACACATTATAGAAATTTAGCAAATATTGGAATCAAGATTTCTTACGTAACTATAAAACCAAACCAGATTTATAAATTGATGTTAAAACCTCCTAAATAATATACTAATTAACAATATTAATGTAATGTGATTTTGGCTTAAAAATTGTTCTATCATTAACCACATTGAGAATTTTTCACTTGCTACGTTGAATCTTTGGAATTTGAGCATAATGGACCATTACTTTTCATTGTTAAGAAAAATAACTAATAATAAATTTATTTTAATACTAGGTATGGGGCACATTGTAAACTCAATGCTTTTGAACATCACAAGTTTGTACATGCTTGTTGAGAGATGAGTGTGGTATTGATTGTATACACATTCTTTAGTTTTTATACATCAAAATT
Source organism: Hippopotamus amphibius kiboko (assembly GCF_030028045.1). Classification (NCBI taxonomy): domain Eukaryota; kingdom Metazoa; phylum Chordata; class Mammalia; order Artiodactyla; family Hippopotamidae; genus Hippopotamus; species Hippopotamus amphibius. Next base: position 188,964,415 of record NC_080187.1, on the reverse strand, counting down.
GATATGCCTTCCTTAAAGATGTCAGTTCTAATATCAGTAAGAGAAAAAAAATGAACATAGTCACCTACCCTTTAAAATCACTTAAAAGCATATAAAATACAGAAGATCTACACAAAGTTGCAAGACTAAACAACAGAGAGAGTAAGATCCTCAAGTTTTCCAGAGGGGAGAATAAGTTACAAAAAAGGAATGAGAATCAGAATGCCTTCAGAACTCCCAACATCAACACTAGATGCCTGAAGGCAATAGAACAACGCCCTTAAAATTCTAAGGAAAAGGAAATTATTGTTCTTCCCTCACACTTGATGGGTGGTTTGTATAGGCAGAGAAATACAGGTTGAAAAAGACAATTTTCAGGTCTAGAACTAAAACAAACCTTTCCTCTACCTTTTCTCAGATGCTACGGAAGGACGGATTCCATCAACTCAAGGTTATAAACAATTGATGACAACAACAGTAAGATACATGATCCAGGGAGTGGAAGCTCAAACACTGGGCAGCAGAGAAGCAAAGTCACAGATGACTAATAAGTCATGCGCAGAGAATAATCAATCCCAATTGGTGCCAGAGCACGGAGGCTGCAAGAGGACGTTATCGAGGAAATAAAGGGGACTGATGGATTTGTATTTTAGCATTTAGAAAACTCAGTTGCTATTTGACAGCTCACTGCACTTTTAAAAAATAGATAGAAAACTAAACATCGTATGAGAAGAGAGTCTGGTATACTAGCTGGCTCAACAGACAGCAGTATTTTTATAGCCATATTGTAAATGCTGTCTTGAGCTGACTGATAATTTTGTTGAGAAAATCATGGGAATGGGCAGACTAAGGCCAGGGGTAGGAGGTTGGACTAAATAATGTACATCCATAATAAGATACAATACTTGACCTGATCAAGAAACAGAAGGAAGCCAACAGTGCATAGGCAAATTCCAGATAAAACAGCTAAAAGTTAACAGTGGTTCCCACTAGAGAACACTAGTGGAAAAGGAGGTATGGGGTAGAGAAAGGGATCATTGTTTTTTAAGTCTTTTAGCACTATCTGACTTTTTCTAACCCTATAAATGCGTTACTTCAAATAATGCTATATAAATTAACTTTAAGACATTCCGACTGAAAGGATCCCCCATGTACTGAATAGAATGAATACAATATGACTCACACCTAAACACACACCGAGAGCTTTATCATCCTTGGAATCTCTGAATTATACCAGCTTTCAGAAAGAAATGCCTTTGTAAATAACAGTTCCACAGATATTTTAGCAACAACAATGTACTGTTTTCTGTTTTGTTGGTTTGCATTCAGTACAAAGTTCTGAGTGAAAATTTTGGATTTACACTTTTACATGTGAGTAATAGATTGACTGTCACAAGACTTAAAAGGATCCTAATAAGAACAAGATGACCCAACCCAATCAGGTATTCTATGAACGATCCCTCTATTAAAAGTTCCTCAGAGGATGGAGAGAGTACAGAGGGACCAAAAAAAAAGGGGGGGGGGGAGGGGGATATACAGTATTCCCTGGGTCTAGCAACAGAGGGAGACATTCCAACACTAGGTCTGAGGGAGAGAATAGTTATAAAAGCCCAGAAAAGTGAGAGAAAAGGAAATTAATGGATGTATTAGACCTTAACACATGGAAAAGTCTCCTAAAAACAGCAATGTTTCAATAATCTAGGATTGTCTACTTCTGAAAGAATCCATTCATAATAATTGGTTTTAAAAGAACATTTACATAATATGATAAATGCCATTCATTATCTATGGGTAGAATCTATAAACCAGAGCATGGAAGATTTAGTTATAATTTATTTTTAAATCAAGCTTTGACATTTACAATCTTTTATGGAACTATAATTAACAGATTTGGTAGAAGAGATAAGAGGTTGGGTAAATGTAGCAAATTCTGTTTTTCCCAGCAGAGACAATAAATCCTGTCTAAACACTCATTGTTTTATCTCTCGTCAGCTATAATGTTATGATGCAAAGTATAGAATCAGTATTAAGTCACGACCTCTTGTTAGTAGGACTAGAGCTTGGGATGGAGACTTGAAATTCATATTTTTATATCCCTCTGTATTATTTGAATAGTAAACCAATGTATGCACACATTAAAAAGTCAGTGTGTTAAAGATCAGTAAGGACAGCACCTTGGTTGTCCAGGAAAGGGATGTGGAAGTCAGAGGCGTACTGCAGACCAAGCCAGGGCACAGGCAACTTCATCTGTTTAGTACCTCCAAACACTGCTAGTTTTTTCATTTCTCCCAGTGCATTTGTCATCTGTGTCAGGAGCCCCAGGAAATAAGAATAGAAGGAAGGTAAAATCCTGGGTTTATCCTTGTTTAAACCGAAATGCATGATGATGACTTGTTTGAGTTTCAAGTGTTCAGAATATTTTATGTCTCATACCTAGTGGGGTCTCAATAAGATGTGGTCAGTTCTAAAAAAACATAAAGTTGCGTGTTTTCACATTTGTTGTGGCCTGTGAAATCCATACCCAATATACTCAGGGAAGGTGACTAGCCAGAGGGTGGATGAGTGAGAATGAAGGAACCAAGTGGACAGTGCAGGAGGTCAGGAAGAAAAGATGTGTGACTGACCTTCATAAGAAAGTAGCATAGTACGATGATGCGCCAGATGAGAGCAAACCCGATAAACATGAGCAGGTCCCCTCTTATCATATAAGCCCCAACAAGTCTGTGAAGCCAGCACAGGGAAGAGCCTCACCATTTAATGATGTATATAAGCTTCTTCACATATACCTCATGAATACAATGCCCTGAGAGCTGAGAAGTAAAAAGAGTACAGATGCCTATTGCCATGGATTAAAGTGTCCCCCCCCGCCCCCCCACAAACGTATATGTTGAAACCCTAACCTCCAATATGATGGTATTTGGAGATGAGACCTTTGGGAGATAATTATGTTTAGATGAGGTCATGACAGTGGGGTCCTCATGGAGGGCTTATTGCCCTTAAAAAAGAAAGGAAGGGGCACCAAACTCTCTGACATGTGAGAACCAAGAAGGTAGCCATCTGTAAGGCAGGAAGAGAGCCTTCATCAAAACCCAACCACACTGACATATTGATCCCAGACTTCCAGCCTCCAGAAATGTGAGAAAATAAATCTCTGTTGCTTAAGCCATGATAATTTAAAATGGCAGCCCAAGCTGACTAATACGATGATTTAGACAAAGTTTGACTGCTGCCTACTCACACCCAGCCATGGTGGAAAGCACTGGGATCTAGTTCTAAAAATACTGTTCTGGCCACAGAGAATAAAATGTGACCTGAGAACACTAATGCCTGTCAGCTACTGTACTACCTAGGAATGCTTCCTGCTATAAGAAAACCCAGCTTAGACATACTTTTAAAACAGAGGTTTATTTTTCTCACATAGTAAGAACTCTAGAGGTAAGCTCAATTTTGATGTCATGGGCCCAGGCTCTTTATTCCTGCATCTTTAAAATATTGGATTTTTGTCCACAAACTTCTCAATTTGTGATAGCAAAATGACCTTCATGCATCTCATTTGACTTCTAGGCAGAAAGGATGAGGAAAGAGCAAAAGCCTATCCCACCCAAGGCTTTGCTGGGGATGACTTGCCTTTCTGAATAAAAATGAAAATTTTTATTTTCATTTGCCAAAACTGAATCATGCTCCATGCCCTTCCCCATACTTATATCAATCTGAGGGAATAGATATCCATGAGTGATTTAGACGAATCATGATTTATCAGCTGGGATAAGAGCATAACCTCCTTGAGATAATAGATGGAACCCTAGCTGCTCCCTGAAAATTAGGGAGTTCTTTAGGAGGCAAAAAAAAGACATGGGTAGGAAAGCAATATACTTTGCAAACCTACCTTCTCTGCCTGCTGTACTTGGAATAACTTAAGGGAGGATGAACAAAGAGCTCATATACTATCAAAGTAGCTTAAATTTCTATGTAGGATTCTCCCCCATTCAGTTGCCTCCTACCAGTAAGGCCCCCTACATCAATCTCTAGGGCAATTTATCTTATCTATTAAAACAGTGCAACACTTGAGAAGGGCAATACTGTAGTTGCCAGCTAGCTGGGGGGTGATGTGGGCTCCCAGGCTGAGCTGGGAAGATTGGAGGAAGAAAAGTACAGCAAGTTAGTAGAGTCAAGATAGGTAAATGCTAGTGAAACTTCTTCCTGAAAAGGAGTCGGCAGCTATTAAACCCTATCAATATTGACTTATAACCTCTACAGGAAGGAGGGGTAACAGTTACAGTATGCAAAGTACTTGGAACTAGTATTGCTTCAGCAAAGTTATACAAGATTTTCAAAAAAAAAAAAAAAAAAAAAAAAAACAAAGCAAAATGTGGCTATTGATATACCTGCCCGCTACATCTACAGCCAGACCAGTAGCATGTTGCTGACAATGAGTCTCTTTCAAATGCTGCTAGCCACCTGCTGTAACTTTATATGCAAAGTCAGTGAGTTTCAGGATTTGAATTGTGAGCTTTCAGAAACCCTACATGTAATATTTTTCATTAGATAAAGTTGTATGCAGGGAGATAGGTTTTTATAATGCTGGGTAAGTGCAGTCTTACTTTTTGATGGAGTTTCAACAATAGAACTAGCTTATTACACCCTCGAGCTACATCCCTATCTGATATGGTACAGCAATGAGATTTTTAATACTTATTAACCTCATGAATTTTGCAAACTGATAAAATTGAAAGAAGGAACATCCATTGCATCACTGAGACTTTAGTCAATGACTCTGTGTCTAATATGTTAAGGATATTACTGTTGCCTCCTTTCTCAAGCTTAAAGAATAATTTTGATCCATTCCTCCTATTTTCTTTTTTCTTTTTTTTAACACAAATCCTTCTGACCATAAAGTATCATCCTTTGTATCCAACTTGGATACAAGTCTTAAAACGAAGCCTGATTTAAGTTCAAGCTAGAAATATACCTCCCTTTTTCCATTACTAATAAATTCTTATCGTGTTTTGAACATCAAAATGTTTTAAAAAGCATTTTGAATAAAATATTAATTTGATCTCCTCCCCAATATCCCAATAAAATTTTTTATAATTAAGGATGCAAAAAGATTAAATGATACCCAACATTAAGTATTTATGTGCCAAGCACAGTGCTAAGTGATTTATTAAACCAATGCTCACAACAACCCTAAGGCAGGTATTTTTAACTCCTAAGCCTCAGCTTCAGTATCTGTAAAATGGATGTAATTTTGCCAGTATCTATGACATCAGATAATAAGTGAAAGAGCCAAGGATCTGCACCTTCTCCAAAGGTTCAGCTTTCCTAAACTCACCAGACGCTTTGCACTCACACTATGGAGACAAGACTCTTCACTCCATTTGCTTATTCCTGTAGATTTAGAAATAGACTGCTTAGGTTTCAGATTTACAGCCAGGAAACAACAACAAAAAATTGTATAAGCAACAGAAACAGACGTTGAGTACTTTGTGCTGGGAGAACCAAGAAAGGATTCACAGAATGTGCCACACAACAAGCCTTAAAAATGAGTAAATGAGTACAAGTTGGTGAAACATTGAAATATTCTCCACACTGTATGCTGCTGTAAGCCTGGCTATGAGAACTGTCTATACTTTTTATTCTGGCAAGTCTGAATTATATAGATCAGTGCTATCCTATAGAATTTTCTAATAATGATGGATGATGGAAACCCTCTGCTTTCTGTGCTGTCAAATATGGTAGCCACTGGCCACAGGTGGATACTGAACACTGGAAGTGTGGCTACTGCGATTGAGGCAGTTTTAATGTTACTTAATTTTAATTAATTTAAATGTAAGTAGCCATTTTTAACTAGTGGTTCCCATGTTGGGTGGTACATATCTATAGTCTTTTTTAAATAAGGCCTGTTTGTATACCTTGGATCTTTAGACTAAAGTTGGAATAGATAGAGGAATATCTGGATGGAAAGTAAGGGGCTTGGAGGAAAAGGCCTAAGTAATAAGATTTTATACACTTGCTAAGAATTCAGAATTCTTACCCTGAAGGTAGCAATAGGTAATAAAGAATATTTAACATCATTTCTTTTGATATTCTTTTAGAAATCTTCTAATTAATATGCATATGTGTGTCTGATATAGATATATATACATACATAACATACACACACACACCCCACAGGGAGAATTTGGATTAAGCAAAATGTAGAACAGATGTTTCATTTATTCAACTGCTTTTCATTAGAAAAGGGCATCTCTTTATTCCTGCCAAGTGTTAAAGGAAAAAATTATTCTGATACTTAAAATGGTAAGGAAGATTGTATTCAGAACTCTTGCTATAGGTGTCAAGACTGTTGCCATGGAGGAGAGAGATGGGACACATTTCAGAATACTGTAAAGATAACTGAGGATTTATGGCCATGGGCAGGGTGGGAGGGGCAATGGACAGAAAATTACCAAGAGGAGAAATCAAGGGTAGAGGATTCTTGCTAAAGTGAATTAACAGGATTCTTGCTGAAGGCAGGCCATGTGATCAGATATCACCTGGGGGATAGTAGGGGATGAGGAATGTGATCAGGTATGAGAGTGACCAGATATCAAGGGTGAGAGGATTCTCTATAGACTGACTTGGCAGGATTCTTACTACAGCTGGGCTGGGAAGGCCAAAGATGGTACCCAGCCAATGCCAAGAGCTAATTTAAAAAAGGCCTCAGAGGAGCCTGACTAAATTGTGATCAAGGAGAGTCTTTGTCACAAGAAACCACAAAAGGAGATTAACGCTAAGACCTACACTGGAATAGTAGATGACAGGTGAATGGGGAGTTCTCAGAGACGCTTATTTTCCCTAACTAATGTGAATCATAATGTAATCTGAAATTCCTTTCCTCTACTCACTCTTCTTAGCCCTCCCCAGAAGACACAGTAGGTTTAATATTTACTTAAGAAGAAAGAGCCCTGAGAAAAGGGTCATCAAGAAAAACATAAAAGGTTGGTACTTCTGTGCTGTTGTGAAGGGATGTCCATCATTACTCACTCATGAGGACCAGAATCCTTGTCTGCGGCCATAGTGCTTGCCCTCCCCACTACTTTCTTTACCACAATTCTTTGATTCCTTTCTGGTTACAATAGATTAGTTTGCCTCCAACTTGCAAATTTGGGATAGGACCTCTTTTCAAAAAGAAAGGAAAAGGAATTAATTGTTCTCACAGTGAGCAGGAAGTGAGTTGATAAGGCCATGATGAACCTGGCCCAGGAGTCAGGTGGAAAATGTACTTTCATGATTCCTCCTGTAAGAACTCAACCTAATGAGCACTGCAGCTGTTCTGGCTGTCCTGAAGCCCCAGTCTCTCAGTCTTGCTGGTTTTCTTGGGGCTTATCTTCCTGCAGCATCCGACTTCTCCCTCAAGGACTTCCAGCTTGCTCACTATTATATCGTTAGTGAACTTACCACATAGTGCTAATGAGAAGCTATGAGTAGTGAAAATTTTATTTTCATAAAAAGTTGAAAAAAGCCATGATTCTCTACCCCATGCAGCTTTGATGTACCTGCCTTATAGGGTTGCCTTGTGCATAAAAAGTGCTTAAGGATGACTAACAGAGACCTGCTTTCTCTTTCCCCAGCCTCTGAGAAAATCTCTCATTCCCAATGCCTCCTCCATCACTAGCTCAGCAACTTTTAGCTGCAAAGTGACTACCCTTCCCACCTGCTTTGTCACCTGTAATACCAAGCTCCTAAAAGCTTCCTGACAACTAGTACTGGTTCACTTTAAAGAAGGAGACAGGCTTTTGTTTTACATTCCCTTGCAGAATCAGCCTGACTGCACAAGGTTAGAGATTAAGGGATGGAATATTCATTTCCTGTAGCAGATATTCATAAACATAAATTCTCATAGGATCCATGGGGCTTTCCAAAGGGCTGTTTAGAGTACTTTGTGGTAACTAGTTTACACCGAAGCCAAGCTGGTGAAGATAAATGAAATATTTGAGGCTGCATTGAAACCTAAAATCTTTAGAGGGTGATACATAAATTTAACAGTGGATTAAAAAAAAAAATGAATTTGGTTTAATTGTGAATAATGACTTGGTAGCATTGTAATTTGGGGTAAGGGAGAAAGAGGCTGTAGTTTAGAACTGGACCTAGGGTGAAATATACTCATACCCTTGTTCTGTTCAAACACGAAAGCAGGCGGTCAGAAAAAAATGTAGAAGCCCTGAGCAGATAATGGGATTTCTCTTAATTTGATTTGCTGTGGAGAATGCTGCCCTATTTAATACATCCATGTGGAGTTGCTGTTTGTATTTTGGTTTCTAATTAGCATAGTCATTCTGAAGCCTCTAGCTGACTTCCCCTTCCATATAAATCTAATTTAGCCTTGAGGAGGGTTATTAGAGCAGCACAAGGAGCACAAACAAAGGGAAATGTCTGCCAAACAGCAGGCAGGCTCAGTGCATCTGGGGCTGGTGTCCAGGCTGGCAGCCGGGCTGGTGTGCAGAGCTGCGAGAGCAGGAGGGACGGAGCCTCAAAGACAGCAAATCAGCCACCACCCTCCCTCCAACACCACGCCCCCCCGCCCCCCACCCCCAGGCCCACCCAGCCCTGGCCTGGGGTGCCAGGCCAAGGCAATTTCATAATAAAAAAAGGATGATATTGAGGGGATGTGAAAGCTATAAAGAAAAGATTTAAAATTGATTTTGAAAGTTTCTAAACTAGGCCCTAGAATGGATGGTCTGTATTGAAGTAAATGCTTAGTCTCCCTCCCAAAACTCCTTGTAAAGAGTGACATTTCAATTTTCTCTGGCTTTGGGGAGCTTGGGCTTTTTTTTTTTTTTATAGCTCTACAACTCAGTCTTTGAGAAGCACCTTCTAGCAGTGATAATAAAGTATGCTGAGTGGCGATATGGACAACATTGACAAAGAGGCACTAATCCTTATTCTGTGTGAAAAATAGTCTGAAGGCAGATTCTATCCCAAAGGGGAAGAAAGAAGAATGTTAAACATGACTAGCAGTGACCTATTTTTCACCCAGCAGTTGGAGCTCAAGTACCTTTTGACTAAAATGTTGTTCGTGGGAAGGGCAAGGGACTTAAACTCTTTGTAAAGCACACTGAAGTACTAACTTATAATTCTGTGATAACGCTAAAGAAGAGAGATAACAAGGTTCTTTTGAGGAGATTTAGGGGCTCTACTAACATTGATCTTGTGGGTCCCTTATAGGATCTACATTCATGGTTAGCAGTTTGTCTTAACTAGTTCCTGCATCCCTTATAAAGTTGGTAGAAGCAGCTTTCAAGAGCTCAGCGAGCCTTATTCATAAGGGTCTCTGGCAGCCATGACAAGCATAACTTAATGCAAAACTTTACCCTACTGTGAGGAGTAGAAGGCTGATAATCTGAATCTATTCTTTATCCAGAAGAGTGAGAATTACAGCTCCCCCTCAGAACACACTGAAAAGTCTCTAGGATTAAAGTTTTAAAAATGCACTTTTGTTGCATTCTGCATATTCTATTTAAATACATGTCCATCAACAATTTATTGTATATTGACAGTGTTAAGAGTTGCAGACACATGAGTATACATCCCTATCTAAGAAAAAGAGATGTTGGGGAGAGAAAGAGAGAGAGAGAATGAATTTAAAAATTAAAAGAACCTTATAACTCACAGTAATTTTTTAGTGTCACAAGGATAAGGAGGGGAGATTTCTGAAAAAGAGAAATGGAAGTACATTTTCTAGATATTTCTAAATGGGGGTGTACATAGATTTCACATGGAAGCAGGTAGGAACATATCCAAGACCCTCTGTCTAAGGAGATAGTGGTAATATGATCTAAGCTCTCTGCTAAAAGTTCAAAAACCTCTTAGTATTTTGTCTATTTACTCTTTCTACTCCACTCCCATCCAGAAAGACTGCTTAACTTCACTGCCTAACTACCCATGAGATCAGGCAAGTTGCCTCCCTGCTCTTGGCATCTGTTTCTTCATCTGTCAAAAACTGATCAGAATGAATCTCCAAGGAGGGAGGGGCCGTCTTCTGGGGATTTTTCTTTTCCACCTGATTTCAGTTACAAGTTAGAATGTCTCAGGGGTCAGTCCCAGGCTCCCATGTGTTTACTTCTCACACCTCTCCTTGGAAGATCTTTTCTACAAGTTCAAAGACCATGTCCAGGCTACATGCTAAGGTTTGAGCTGCCTGTAAATCCATGAGTAGAAATGTTAATCAGGTGATTTGATAAATGGGTCTGGCTGTGAGAAGAGTTCTGATGTAAAGACAATGTATCTAAAATAGAATTCATGGTCTGCTCTTCCACCCCCTCTTGTCAATACCCATAAACCTACTCCATCTCAAAATCCCAGGCTCAGCAAGAGCCAGCCACCTGCCACCCTTGCTCACTTAGAGGAAGTCTTGATAGTTTCCCCAAATGTCTCCTACTGTGTGCACTGTCCCTCTGCCTCTACACCCCCACGCCCACCTTTTGATCTAGGACACATCACCCCCCATCCGGGTCACTGTAACGGGCTGCTCCAAACTTGTCATTTCCCAAATACCCTCTACATACAGTCAACAGTGGTCTTTGTAGTATGTACATGTATCATGACTACCCTATTTAAAACTTTCAGTTGGCTACCTGTTTCTCTTAGGCTTTGGGCCCTCACCCTAATCTGCCCTCGGCAGCCCACCTGATGTGGTCCTGCCTATCCTTTTCCTTTGCCATTTGCCCTTGGCTCAGTGCTCTCCCTTCACAGTGGATTTTCAACTCCAACAAGTTCCTTTCCACATTGTATGAATGCCTGTACAGGATCATCCCAATCACCCCTATTCTACCCCCTTTCATAATGTAACAAAGTGAAAGCTTTTCAGATGACTCTAAATTCCATAGAAAAAAATAAGACAAAGTGAGAGGGGCAGGGAAGGACTGAGGGAAAGGAGGGAGTTGTCACATTTTATTGAATGACCAGGGAAGACCTTCTAAAAAGGTCACAACTGGCATAGACATGAAATGCATGAGTGAGCTGATCAGGTATCTTGGTAAGAACATTCCGGGGGGAAAAAAAAAAACAGCAAAAGTCAAACCTCTCAGTGGATATCAAGCTGCAGCAAGGAGGCCAGTGTGGCTGGAGCGGAGTGAGGGAGGCAGAGGGCAGTAGGAGACAAGGTCAGAAAGGTGGCTTATCGACCATCAACCACCAGAAGGATCCTGGATTTTACTCTAGCTGGGAAATCATGTGAGTTATTGGAGAGATGACTGACATGATCTGAATCATAGTTGTAAAGAATGACTCTGGCTGTTGTGATAAGAACAGAGTGTAAGGGGGCAAGAATGGAAGCAAGAGACAGTTAGGAGCACATTAAAATAGTCCAGGTGCTGAGGTGATGGTATTGGAACGGCCATCACAGTGTTAGCAATACAAGCAATGAAATAATTGGATTAAAGATATTGTTTGAAGGAGAGCTCACAGAATTTATGGCTAGATGGGATGTAGGCTGAGAGCCTCCTACTCATTCTTGAGAAACAGTTTGTGTCAATTCCTCAGATGCCTTTCTGACTGTCTTTCACCCCCAACCAACTCAGGTTATATGTAACCCGCCACCCAATTTGTGCTTATGCTCATAGCATTTGTCACCACTGTAATTAAACAGAAATTATTCTAATGGTGAACTTACTTCCCATGTTAAGTCATATACAAGGGTGAGTCAAAAATTATCTGCACTCTGGTTATATTAAAACTTCCATTGGCCACACGGTCTTATCAATGCTTTCTGTTCAAGGCTACCATCTCCCCAGTCATGCTGTGCAGGTGTGAACACGTTACATCAGTTCATTTGTAACTGCGGTGCAAGCAAAAATGGATGCCCCAGTTGTGATTTGCACGAAAGAAGAACAGCATGCAGTGATTCGTTTTTTGTGGTCTGAGGGTATACACATCTGCACACTTGTGCCCACACTGTTGACACTCTGCAAAAACTTCGTTCTGAGATATTAAAACATCCTCCCTATAGTCCTGATCTTGTTCCATCAGACTTTCACCTGTTTGGTCCCCTGAAAGCAGCCCTATGAGGATGAAGATTCACTTCTGATGAAGAAGTGAAGACAGCGGTGCATTCGTGGCTCACAGCTGAGCCTAAAACATTTTTTAATGATGGAATACAAAAGCTTGCTGACAGATAGACAAAGTGTATTGAAAAGCAAGGAGATTATGTTGAAAAATGATGTATTTGTCTTTTCTAAAAGTTAATTAAAATAAATTCTACAGCAAGAGCACAGATAATTTTTGATTCACCCTCATACTTACATGGAAGGCAATGTCTGGGCTATTCCCCACTCTATTCTGAACACAAAAGCACTGGAGGCACACATTAGATAAACTGGGTTAAACTTCAGTTGGCTTCACTATACTGAAGTCCACCTGGTCAGTCATATATAGGTACACCTTTTATAATCATTTTATTATACTGCTATTAAAACAGAAGTGGAGACTTAACTCCAACAAGAGTCATGTTAATTATATAGAAGAGCTACTTCCTCATTAGCAACTCTCAGAGTGTGAACAATAGTGAAATACATGACTATTAGGCAATCTGGAGTAATCAGACCTTTTCCAACATTGAGCTAGTATGTATACCCACCAAGCTGTGTCCACATTTTATTGTAATCCAATAGAATTCATTATATAAGCACTTAAAAGTATGTATTAATGTTATTAAGAGGCTAAAAGTTTCTAATATGATTTCAGTGGTGCAGTTTATTAAAGCATCAGCCCTCTGGTTCAACCAATTAAACACAATGCTAATTCCAAATCATCTGCTGCCTACAGTGCTGAGATCTGGCTACCAGCTATGGCATAAACATGGCACCTTCATACCAGGCCACAAAATTAATTTTTACATGTTGTATTAGTTTTCTAGGGCTGCTGTAACAAAGCACCACACACTTAAAGCAACAAAAATTAACTCTCTTGCCATTCTGGAGGCTAGAAGTCTGGCACCAAGGTGTTGGGAGGGCCACACTCCTTCTAAAACCTCTACGGGAGGATCCTTCCTTCCCTGGTCCAGCTCCTGGGAGCCTCGAGTGTTCCTTGGCTTGTGGCAGTGTAACTGTAATCTCTGCTCCTGTCTTCATATGGCAAACTTCTATGTTTGTGTCCAACTCTCCTCCTTCTTATAAGGACATCAGTCATAGGGTTAAGGACCCACCCTATGTTAGTAAGATCTCATCTTAAGTAATTACATCTTCAATGACTTTATTCCAAATTAAGGTCACATTCATAGGTGCAGGGGGTTAGGAATTCAAAATATCTTTTGAGAGGACACAATTCAACCCATAACAGATGTGGCTAAATGTGGAGCTGGGGGTAATTTTATCCAGTGTAAAGAGAAATGGGCTAGAAATCAGGAAACCTTGATCTGAAGTTTAGCTCATTAAAGGCAGAAGTAGGTTACTTTAACACATTAGTCTCATTTCTTCTTTCCCAATCTTTAAAATGAGGGTGTTAGAAGAGATGACCTCTGGTCGCTCAGGGAATTCAGATCAGATGAAGATGAAACTAAGTTAAGCACTGAGCCTGCTCAAATCATGTAGAATCAACCATATGGTGAACATTGCTGGTCCTTCCATTGTTTCCTTAAAGGTTTAACAAACCATTTTTATTCTTTAAATGCCATAGGAAGAGGTAAGACATTACATCTGACATTACTTCTAGTTGAATCACATCAGTGTCATAGGCTCAGACTTGTAACCAATTACTAGTTGTATCTCCTATACATAATAAATCCTGTAGCCATAGTAGAGAGGGCATTTCAAAATACTTTTTCTGAACTGAAATCACAATCTAAGTACTCCATCCCCTCAAAAATCGCCTTTGTTGACAGACTCTTTACAGCACAAAACTTCAGTATTCTCTTATATGTCTGGGTAGTTTATTCTTCCATTATGCTTTGTCAGATTGACACTAGTTTAACTTGAGACTGTAAATACCGATGTCTTTCAGTTATCCCTGTATGTTCCACTAAGGAACCAATTAAATTGCCCTATCACAGTTTGAAGAGAAGATGGCTTACCAGACTCCAAGAAAAACAAATCAGACATGAAGTAGCTTTAGAGAATGGTTTTGGAGAACATCAATACTGATCTAGACCAGATTACATCCATTCTCTTTTGATAAGAAGAGCTAGGTGAAAGTTAAAAGCAAATAATTTAATGTGACATCTGAAGATGGTCTAAAAAGGCAGTATGATGTAAAATGGCTAATACTTATAATACTTGGTAATACAAGACAATTCTATTTGGTATTACTGACATAGGCAATGGTCCTTTTACCTAGGCATTAATTGGATGCAAGGTAATCCTGGAAAATTTGCATCATTTAAAATCATAAATTTTACTCTCTGTCAATACTCTGATCTTTAACATCTTGAAAGTGTATTACAGTCTGAAAATACTTGAATATAAACCTCTCCAATGGAAGAACTAGAAAAAGTATAACAAATAAAACCTAAAGTTAGCAGAAGGAAGGAAATAAGATGATAGAGGAAATAAAGTTTAAAAAAAATCAATAAAACCAAGAGTTGGGTTCTTTGAAAGGGTAAACAAAATTGACAAACCTCTGACCAGGCTCACCAAGAAGAAAAGAGAACCCAAATAAACAAAATAAGAAATGAAAGAGAAAAATAACAGATAACACAGAAATATGAAAAGTATAAGAATATTATGAACAATTATATGCCAACAAATTGGACAACCTAGAAATGGGCAACTTTCTAGAAACATACAGCCTACCAAAACTCAATCAAGAAGAAACAGACAATTTGAACAGACTGATAACTAAAGTCTGTAATAAAAATTCTGTAATAAAAATTCTGTAATAAAAATTCTGTAATAAAAATTCTGTAATAAATCTGTAATGAGAAAAAAAAAAAAAAAAAAAACTCCTGCAAACAAAAGTCCAGAAACAGATGGCCTCACTGGGGAATTTTAGCTAGCATACAAAGAAGAACTTGTACCAACCCTTCTCAAACTACTGCAAAAGACTGAAGATGAGGGAACACTCCCAAGGACAGTCCATGAAGCCACCATTACCTGATACCAAAACTAGACAAAGACACTATCAAAAAAGAAAATTACAGGCCAATATCTTTGATGACTATAGATGCAAAAATTCTCAGCAAAATATTAGCAAACTGAATCCAACAACACATATAAAAGATCATACACCACAACCAAGCTGGATTCATCCCACATTCACAAGGATGGTTTAACATATGCAAATAAATCAATGCAAGACATCACATCAACAAAAGACAAAAACCACATGATCATCTCAATAAATGTAGAAAAAGCATTTGATAAAATTCAATATCCATTCATGATAAAAAAAAAAAAAAAAAAAAAAAAAAAAAAAACTCCTACCAAAGTGGGTATGGAGGGAACATATCTCAACATAATAAAAGCTATTTATGGCAAACCCACAGACAACATAATACTCAATGGTGAAAAGCTGAAAGCCTTCCTGCTAAAATCTGAAACAAGACAAGGATGCCCACTCTCACCACTTCTATTCAATATAGTACTGGAAATTCTAGCCACAGCAATCAGACAAGAAAAAGAAATAAAAGGTATCCAAATTGGAAATGAAGGGGTAAAATTGTCAATATACGCAGATGACATGATACTATATATACAAGACCCTAAAGACTACACATAAAAACTACTAGAACTGATAAACAAATTCAGCAAGGTAGCAGGATACAAGTGTAACATATAGAAATCAGTTGCATTTCTTTACACTAACAATGAAATATCAGAAAGGGAAAGTGGAAAAACAATTCCTTTAAAATCACATTAAAAAAAAAAAACTTAGGAATAAACCTGACCAAGGAGATGAAAGACTTATATGCTGAGAACTATAAAACATTAATAAAGGAAACTGAAGATGATTCAAAGACATGGAAAGATATCCCATGCTCTTGGACTGGAAGAATTAATTTTGTTAAAGTGGCCATACTACCAAAACAATCTACAGATTTAATGTGATCTGTATCAAATTACCCATGACATTTTACACAGAACTAGAAAAAATAATCCTAAAATTTATATGGAACCATAAAAGACTCAGAATTGCCAAAGCAATCCTGAGGGAAAAGAGCAAAGCAGGAGGTATAACCCTCTCAGATTTTGGACAATACTAAAAGCTGCAGTAATCAAGACAGTGAGGTATTGGCACAAAAACAGATATATGGAATAATGGAACAGCATAGAGAACCCAGAAACAAACCCATACACCTATTGTCAATTAATCTTCAACAAAGGAGGCAAGAATATACAACACAGAAAAGACAGTATCTTCAGCAAGTGGTATTGGGAAGGTTGGATAGTTGCATGTAAATCAGTGAATTTAGAACACAACCTCACATTATACACAAAAATAAACTCAAAGTGGATTAAAGACAAATATAAGGCATTCTACCATAAAATTCCTAGAAGAGAACATAGGCAAAACATTCTCTGACATAAATTGTACCAATCTTTTGGTCAGTCTGTCAAGACAATAGAAATAAAAACAAAAATTAACAAATGGGATCTGATCAAATTTATAAGCTTTTGTACAGCCAAGGAAACCACAAACAAAATGAAAAGAAAACCTACAGAATGGGATAAAATATTTGAAAATTATGCAACCAACAAGGGGTAATATCCAAAATGTACAAATAGCTCATACAATAAAAAAAAAAAAAAAAATCAAAAAGTGGGCAGAAGCCCTAAATAGGCATTTCTCCAAAGAAGACATACAGATGGCCAACAGGCACATGAAAAGATGCTCAACATCACTAATTATTAGAGAAATGCAAATCAAAACCACAATGAGGTATCACATCATCAAAAAAATCTACAAATAAAAAATGCTGGCAAGGGTGTAGAGAAATGGGAATCCTCCTACGCTGCTGGTGGGAATGTAAATTGGTGCAGCTACTCTGGAAAACAGTAAGGCGGTTCCTCAAAAAAGTAAAAATAGAGTTGCCATGTAATCCAGCAATCCCCATTCCTTGTCATATATCCAGAGAAAACTCTAATTCAAATGATGCATGCATCCCTATGTACACAGCAGCACTATTTGAAAATAGCAAAGACATGGGAAAAACCTAAATGTCTATTGACAGATGAATAGATAAAGAAGATTAGGTGTGTGTGTATACATATATACACACACACATATATACATATATATGTGTGCATACACACACACACTAGAATATCACTCAGCCATAAAAAAGAACGAAACAATGCCATTTGCAGCTACATGGATGGACCTAGAGATTATCATACTAAGTAAGTAAGTCAGAGAGAGACAAACACCATATGATATCACTTACATGTGGAATCTAAAATATGACACAAATTGACTTATCTATGAAATAGAAACATACTCACAGAATAGAGAACAGACTTGTGGTTGCCAATGGGGAGGGGGAGCCAGGGGAGGGATGAATTGGGAATTTGGGATTAGCAGATGCAAACTATAATATATCAAATAAACAAGATCCTACTGTACAGCACAGGGAACTATAATCAATATCCTATAATAAACCAGAATGGAAAAGAAAAGATGTTTGAAAAAAGGTTCAATAAACACACACAAAAAAAAATTAAGAAAAAATAAACCTCTCCATTGGTTTTTATTAAGTATTTTGAGTTGGAGAATTTCAGGATTAGAAGAGTTAGTAGATTTGCACAAGGTTGCATAACCTGGACAAAAACTTGAGTCTTCCAGCTTCAAACCTCATGCTCTAAATGCATATGCATAAATATGTGTATCTGTATATGCCCACATATAAGTCTAGATATACATCACATACAAATTCCTGTTTAATTCTTTTAGCTCTATGTAGCTCCTCATGAACAAACAGATGGAGAGATATACTTGGATTGGAAGAATCAATATTGTGAAAATGACTATACTACACAAAGCACCTGCAGATTCAATGCAATCCCCATCCATTTACCAATGGTATTTTCCCCAGAATTAGAAAAATTTTATAATTTGTATGGAAACACAAAAGACCCATAATAGCCAAAGCAATCTTGATAAAGAAAAATGGAGCTGGAGGAATCAGGCTCCCTGACTTCAGAGTATACTACAAAGCTACAACCTTCAAGACAGTGTGGTACGGGCACAAAAACAGAAATATAGATCAATGGAACAGGATAGAAAGACCAGAGATAAACCCACACACCTATGTTCACCTAATCTATGACAAAGGAGGCAAGAATATACAATGGAGAAAAGATAGTCTCTTCAGTAAGTGGTGCTGGGAAACTGGACAGCTACATGTAAAAGAATGAAATTAGAACACTCCTTAACACCATACACAAAAATAAACTCAAAATGGCTGAAAGACCTAAATGTAAGGCCAGACACTATAAAACTCTTGGAGGAAAACATAGGTAGAACACTCTTTGACATAAATTGCAGCAACATCTTTTTTGATCCACCTCCCAGAATAATGAAAATAAAAACAAAAATAAACAAATGGGACCTAATTAAAGTTAAAAGCTTTTGCACAGCAAAGGAAACTATAAACAAGATGAAAAGACAAACCTCAGAATGGATGAAAATATATGCAAATGAAGCAAATGACAAGGGATTACTCTCCAAAATATACAGTTCGTGCAGCTCAATATCAAAAAAAAAAAAAAAAAAAAAAAAACCAATCAAGAAACAGGCAGAAGACCTAAATAGACATTTCTCCAAAGAAGACAAACAGATGATCAACAGACACATGAAAAGATGCTCAACATCACTAATTATTAGAAAAATGCAAATCAAAACTACAATGAGGTATCACTTCACACCAGACAGAAAGGCCATCATCAAAAATCTACACACAATAAATGCTAGAGAGGGTGTGGAGAAAAGGGAACTCTCCTACACTGTTGGTGGGAATGTAAACTGGTACAGCCACTATGGAGAACAGTACAGGGGTTCCTTAAAAAATTAAAAATAGAACTACCATATGACCCAGCAATCCCACCACTGAGCATATACCCAGAGAAAACCATAAATCAAAAGACACATGCACCTCAGTGTTCATTGCACCACTATTTACAATAGCCAAGACATGGAAGCAACCTATGCCCATCAACAAATGAATGGATAAAGAAGATGTGGTTCATATACACAATGGAATATTACTCAGCCATTAAAAGGAATGAAATTGTGTCATTTGTAGAGATGTGGATGGATCTAGAGACTATCATAGAGTGAAGTAAGTCAGAAAGAGAAAAACAATCATATGTTAACGCATATAAGTGGAATCCAAAAAAATGGTACTGAGGAACCTATTTGCAGGGCAGGAATAGAGATGCAGATATAGAGAATGAATGTTTGGACATGGAGTGGGGAAACGGGGGGATGAATTCAGAGACTGGAAATGACATATATACACTACCATGTATAAAACAGAGAGCTAGTGGGAACCTGCTGTATAGCACAGGGAGCTCTGCTCAGTGGTCTGTGGTGACCTAGATGGGTGGGATGGGTGGGGGGGAGGGAGGTCCAAGAGGGAGGGGATATACGTATACATATAGCTGATTCACTTAGTTGTACAGCAGAAAGTAACACAACATTGTAAAGCAACTATACACCAATAAAAAAAGTTATGTTAAAAAAAAAAAGATATGAAATTCCATAGAATGGATATAATGTGATTTAACTATTTCCCTGTTGGTGGGCATTTAGGTTGATTTTATTTTTTGTCATACTTATAATGCTATAATTAGTTATGTATCTTCACATATATGCACAAGTTCTTCCAAAGATCTTAGAAACAGAACTGCTGGTCAAATAAACTGTTTTTAATTTTGAAAGATTAGCAAAGTTTACTAGTATGTTTTATTTAGAACTTCTGTCTCTCATCAAAAGTGAAATTGGCCTACAGTTGTCTTTTATGTGCTCAACTTGTCCTATTTAGGTAAAAAGGTTATGCTAGGCATTTTAAATAAATTGAGAAGCTTTGCATCTTAATGCTCCAGAACTATTTAAATAACAGTGGGGTGGGGGTGGGGGGTGGGGTGGATTTGTTGCTTGAAGTTTCTCTAAAAGTAGTTACTGAAACCATCTAGGCCTCATGCATTTTTAGAGGTAGCTCTTTAACTACCAATAATGTTAGTGGTTATTACAGATTCTAATCTGCAATCAGACTCAGGAGACACAATAGCTTTAATTTAAAACTATGTTTACTTAGTTTACAGAAGGATACAGCTCAGGAAATGCAACATTTTACCTCATCCAGAGGACCCATAGCTACCCAGGTTTATGACTTCTTTTGCCCCTTCACACACAGGTGTGTACAACCACCCTGAATAGTGACCATAACTCTGAGGTTTCCAAAGAGGAGCCAGATGTCAGGCCGGCTTGGCTCACCTGTGATATTAACCCATTACTCACACTAGTGGTCCTGCCAGGGACTTCTAATCTTTTCTTGAGACAATTAAATAATTAATTTATTTTACTAATGTTTTAAAAGAAGACGCTTTCATGGTTTTATTGTTCATATATTCGTTTCCCCCATCTCTTCCACCTCAGAAACTTCTGCTTTTGTCTTCATTAATTCTTACATCCACTTTCTTTGTGTTAAATTTTCCTCTAGATTCTTAAATGTTTGGCTTAGTTTCTTTCTGTCCTGTTTTCTAAAAATGAATAAAATTTCAGAACATTTTCTTCTTAGTATTACTTTAACTGCATCCTTAAAGGCATATTCTTGTTTTGTGAATTTCTGAATGGATTAAGAAAAAAATTAAAACAAATTAGCCCAGTTTATTTGTAAGAGTATTTAATTTCCAGGAATGTTTTTTGCTATTTTACTAATTTATTGCAATGGATTTAGAATGTGACATTGTAATTCCTACTTTTTTTTTTTTGGAATTATTGACTTTCCTTACCCAAATTTTATAAGCAGCCAAGCTGGTTAATTGCTTGAATCATTTATAACTTATTTTTAGTCTACTTTGACCTTCTAGCTTCCAAGAAAAATATGTTAAAATTAGAGTGTGATTTTGTTTATTTTTTTTATTTCTAAAAGTTTTTGGATTTATATATTTTTGCACACTCTCTACATAAATATTTGATATATGTTGGCAAGATTTACCTCATCAATATCAAATTTATGTCTTTGCCTACTTCAATATTTATATCCTGTGACAGTATTAATATTGAACAAAATATTTGCTTAGTTTTATTTATTTGTCTGATACATTTTTTACATCCTTTTACTTTTTTTTCTGTGTAATTTTATTTAAAGGGTCTTTTTCCATCTTTTTTCTTCTTCACATTTGCATCTACTATTTCAGAAATCCTTTTGTATAGATTGCGTTAAACTTTACAACCATATTATCCACAAGTATTTAAATACTGTTTGTTTTTTCTTCACTACTATCCCCCAAAACTAATAAAACAGACATGCACAACCTTTAGAATTTGAAAAGCATGGTATAAACTAAGTCATATCTCTGAAATGATCTACATTGTCTTAATCTAGATTCAATCATTTTTCCTTAGCAATTTCCTTAGAATTCATTTTTTTAGTATCTTTTGATTGCCTTCAAGGAAATAATCAATAACTGTCTTAGCCTGCTTCCTCTAGAAAACAGACCTGGAGTCAGAGAGTCATCTTTAACTGATGACATCTTATGGACGGTGAAAGGCCAGGGCAATAAAAATGAAGGAAAAAGGGAAGGGAGGTAAACAAAGACTCGAGGTTCCTTTACGGCCATCATCTCACAGTGTGCTGTGGAGAAATCAGTATCAGCTGTCTTAACAGACATAATCCAGATTTCTCTGGAAAGTTAGCACTGAGAAAATGCACTTCTGAACAGTCTTTGCAGGAAGTTTTATTTGCCCCATTCTCTCCCATTTCCTTGTGGTGTAGGCTTATCCCATGGTGAGCTAGTCCTCTCACACTCTTCCAGGTTGCTCCACCCTGCCCCTATGCAGCCTCTGAGGAAACCAGTTCCCATGCTCCATGGTGTGATGTTACCTCCAAGTCCAGAAATGGAGGAACGACAAAGAGAAGGAAGGCTCTATTGCATCCCAATCCTTCTTAATTTACATCTAAAGCAAACCATGTCCCTTGTTTTCTGGAATGTCTCCAGATTCGCCATATGATATTTTTTAAAAAGCCCCTAAATTGTACAACCTCATAAGGTGCCTAAATATCAGATTTCATTGAACATAGCCCAGAGTTACTATTTTAGATCCCATGGTTAGTATTTCTGTGATTACAAATTTTGTTTACTCACATTCAACTTGGAGTAACCCTCAGAAGTATTTATTACGGCTTCCAAGTAAATTATTCTCCATTCTGTATTTGTGATGATGGTTTAAGTTTCTAAATTACCAACTAACATATGATGCTATTGAATTTCATAATAAATGTGTAGAAAACTTTAAAACTTATCAAAATTTTTTTGTGCTTTTGATCCTAGAGTACTTAAGACTTTTCCCAAGTTTTCCTATGACAAGAACTCATGACATGTGACTTATTAAGAAAACACTTCCTCAAAGAAAGCAGTAAGGAAGTGGGATCACAGGTCAGAGATTGGGAAGAAGCCAAGTCAGGGAACACTGATGGCTACAGAACTATGAAAGCCCAGGTCTCCTGCTTCAAATTAGGGCAAATATTGAGGAACAAATGACTAAGCAAAGCCATTCGTGGGGGTGAGGGACTCAACTCCCAGATATTCCTGAGTTTCTACTCCTGCATTCTGGGCACTAGCAGATGGCAGCTCTCTGAATGAAAGCTGTAGACACAGGCTATTGGAATCAAGAGCTTATTACTACTGGGTTAGTCAGCATCTCTAACTGGTGCTTTTCAATTGACAGATAGGAAATAAATGTTTTTAAATAATCCTATTTTTAATTCAAGTAATTGGTGAGACATATCACAACCTCCAAGATTACAGAGTCCATCTAGTCCTACATTCCCACATCAAAATCACTCCCAATGCTCTAAACTAGATGCAGAAGTTAAATGTCATCTTATAGTTGGCTTCCCAGGGAGTCTAACCTGCAACAAAAATTAGCATGCTGCAGGCTTATTAGAAAGTGCTCTTGGGATCAATGTCTGTGGGAAGGAAGGAACAGGATTGGCAGAGGTAGAAGTTGACCAGAGATCCCATCGCAAACTTTCCTGAATTGGAGATAGAAGTCCAAGCCCCCACATTGTTGAGCCACTGAACACAGGCCACCCCAGGAAGAATGGATGGTAGCTCTCTTCAGCTGAGACTGTTTCAATCAGGGCTGACAGCTGAGGACTGACCATCTTCCCATAACACTCCCAGCAGCTAAGATAAGTGTTTTGTTCCTGTAGGAGGATCTGGATGATACAACATAGCACCCACTACATACAGCTTACTAGCTAGTCCCATAACCATAGCTGCTCTACAAGACAGTCTCTGGCCTATGGGAAGAACTTCTCTGATATAGACATGCCAGATTAATCAATTCCACAGAAAGATTAGCTTTCCATGGTTGATTTGGGTGGCAACCCTAGCCCTACATCATGCCTAGTCCTTTCCGCCTGAGTCCCAACTTGACAAATCCTTCCCTTAAGTAAGTGAATGTAAGTTGTTTTCATGACCAGATAGAAAAGTTGTAGTGCTCACCCAGCTGACACCTGCTACACCCTTTTTCCCTCCACCTCTTATTCTGTTATTTCCCTTCTTTAGATTTTTTTCTAGAGCCTTCTCCTGGAAAATTGACAGGGAGTAAATATAACTCTCAAAGTAGCATAATTTCTAATTCAATTAGAGTAGGTCATGAAAGAGACTCCTATTGCCCTGACCTACTCTCTAGCAAAGCCTCAAAAATGAGAAGTTAGAATCAGAGTAGACAGGAAGACCGCTAGACCCTATTGAATTTTATCAGTCATTAAAGATTGATGGGACTTGTAGAATATAATGGGAGTGACCCTCAGCACCTTCCTCCAACTTTGGGGCCACCATCAAATCCACTTTTATAGAGTTTGCCTTCATGTTCTCCTGGGTTCATGGTAAACTGTAATAATAATTTGTTGGCATCCTAAGAGAATGGTTTCCGGATTGTGTCTGAGTGGTCAGATATAACCCACTCCAGAAGCAGACAGAAAAACAGACGCAGTAATGATCTTTTCAAAGCTTAATCAAGTTCTTAAGGGAATCTCAAGAAGAAAAGAAACCTCCATGGGCAGAAGATCAGAGGGTCAAAGAAGTCAAGACTTTCTGTGATTTTTATACAAGCTATAAAAGTGGGCCTGAGTTTTAAGCAATGACTTGATAGCCATGCATTCACAGATCCCTTTTATTTTCTCTATGCAGCATTTTCAAACATAATTATCAGGTTTAGACTCCTCTCTCACTATATGGGAATGAGAGTTGGTTCAAACCCTCATAAGATGAAAGGTGTAATTCTAGTGCAGCAAGAGTGTTATGAATAGAGAAGGAAGGAAATCACATAAAAGGGAGATATTACCAAACTGACATAATTTCATAATAAAGTAGAGCCAGTTTCTGAGTCCCATGGTAAATCTTCCAGACAGACCACATGGAACACACCACCTTGCGTCAGAATGAGTCTATGAATGACAAATTAGAGACAGAAAAAAAGGCAATTGATAAACCCCACTCCTTTACCCCCCCCCCCCAATGAAGTTCACGGGGTGATGACTACACATGCCCACATGTTGTTCCCCAACCATCCTGGGAAGCCACTGTAGGAGCCAGATTCCACACCCATCAACACTGTGCTGCTTGGAATCCAGAAATGGTGTGAGGGGTCACAGCCTTTACTGAATGGGTTGAGTTGGATCTAGATGGTCAAACCATGGTAGCTCTCACTAAGGAGGTACAATGTAGGGTGTGCCAGATCATGGCCCTTGTTCTGGAGGAGGCTGAGACAGCTCATGGCTTTAGGAGACAAAAGAACAGCTTCTAAGCGCAGTGGTTCCTAGTTGGCCTACTGAGCAAGTGCCAAGGCCTGAGGGGTAGGTGTTACCAAGAAAATACCGGGAGGACTAAAAACTGGTTTCAGTACAGCCACGAATTTAGAAATTGGTACATCAAACCTCCACAAAATATAGAATTCACAATTGCCCCCATTAAAGACAGACACCAACCATCTGGAGGTCCACCAGACTGTAAGATCCCCCATCCTATACCTGAGGCCTCAAATGCAGCAGCAGCCACCCCTCTGTTAGGCCACACCTGAGCTGCAAAAGCAGCCACCCTGCCACCCAGCTCTGCCATTTCAGCTCTCCAGGTTGGAAAGATGATCTTAAATGTCATTCAGTTAATGAACACCTACAACAAAGGCTATAAACCAAGTGACAGAACCTGATTACAGAACCAAACAATCTACTCAGAGAGTGGCATTTAACCATAATATTTAAATATATTTCAAGTAAAAATTCTCATGAGACAGTTAAGGTCAGTTTGTAAATTAGGTAAAGAATTTATCCAAAATTGAACCCTTATTAATAAGGGGCATACACAATTTTATAAAGAAACTTTGAAGAAACTTCAAGCTAGATATTTCTTTTGAAAAACTTCCTAAAATTCTCATATGAGGATGGCCTGGTAAGGGAGTCAGTATTTCTATAAAAGTATGGTATCATGTCTTTGAAATGACATTTCCTAAAGATGAGCCTGCTTTTCTCTTTGAATACTTAATATTCCTTTGCTTTGTTTTTCACAACCTAATTAAACTATGCATGTTCTAGAAAAGTATTCTACTAGGACACTGGGATGATGTTTAAATCACTGGCTTTTGATAAACTACTGCTGCAGATGGGGAAGCAGCAGGAACAAAACTCTGATGTGTGCTTGTGTGAGTGTATTTTGCTTCTGCCAATTTTTATATTAACCATGCAAGAAATGAGGGCACCATCCTGGTGCAGCAACACACTGCCCTGACTACATGAGGCAAGGTGGATAAAAAAAATGTAGCCCATGTTACTCCTTGACATGACACTGTACCAATATGTTGGGTTATCCCTTGGCCCAGATATGAGTGCCACAGCGAGTAATACAATAATAATTGCCATCCTTGCTACAATGCTGCCAAGAACCCCTGAGCACCATAGTCAACATCTTACATGAACCGTGGTGGAAATGCAGAGCACAACTAGGTTCAGATATCTGGGTAAGTCAGCTACTCACCCATTCAATTCAATAGGCTTCCACACCAAATCCTCCCAAGATTTATTCCATTCCACCTCCTAGCTACTGCTATAGCTTCACACAGTATGGGTTACCTATACTGAAATACTGAAAACAGCTCTAAATAATGTTCAATTACTCTTAAGCTTTCTGGTGAAATTTTCTCTAGTACTTTTTTGGGAAGTCAGAGTAACAGGGCACTGCCCAGAAGATACCTTTAGTTGGGTTAAACCACAGGGTTTATAAAATAATCTCAAAGGATTTGGAAAAAAAAAGACATGCCATCCCTTCCTTCGTGCCAAATTTTCTAGGGCTTATGGTTTATTGATGTCTTGATGGCCTAAGTAACGGGATTGTTTGCTGAGGACTGTTGTAGGGATGAGCAGGGATGGACCCCACCACCACACAAAATCTGGTTTGCAAGTTGATGATCTCGCACACAAACCAAGAGGGTATGAAAAAGTCTGTAACTCACATGATGAGGCTTTCTGGAGAGAGCCATGCAAGCCCCCAAGCAGGTCCAAAAAAGGCTTAACACGGGCGGGGAGAGGAGCCTGGCTTGGGTTACATTGGATTAGAGAGTGGGGCTGGTGAGAGGGTTTCCATGCAGAAGCTGGGACTTGTATGCTTTGAATTTCCTACCAGTACCAAAGGAGGGATTGGATAGTTTATCTTATTAGCTTGCCTGGATGGAGCAGGGCGGGGCGGGGGGGGGGGGGGGCTGGGCAAGAGGGGAGAGGGTAGGTGATGAGGTTTGAAAGCTGTCAGTAGTCAAACATCATAAATGGAATCAGACTCTTGATTACAATTTACCCTGACACTTGATGACTGAAATGTGCCATGTTTCATTTAATTGAGTTTGAACTTAAATAAGCCATTACTGGCACTCTATGAGGGCTTGTAGCCTGAGGTCAATAAAGGAGATAAAGTTTCTATTACTACCTTGTTCAATAACCCAGCATTGGATATTTTGGGAAGTGAAATGTGTTCCTTGGTCACCATCAATAATAATATTGTACAGAACTTCAAAGGAAACAAGAAATGTCTTCATGAAGCCTTATGTTGTAGCTTTTATGTACAGACATGTATAAGCTTGACTCATATTCGGAGTATCTTTGAGGCAAGATATACCCAGCTTTTTACCCAAAGCGGGAAAACTTGGATAAGGAATTGTTGTTGCTGCCACTGGCCAGACAGACATCCTGACCGTTGGCAATGGCCCAAGAATCTGTAAAAATGTATAGACGGGGCTGATTGTTAGCCAACATATCCAGCGAAAGGTGACAGCCTGAAGTTCAGCCAATGTGCTGACCCTTGGGTCCTATTCTTTAGCAGACATGTCCCAGTTAAGGGGTAAAAAGCAGCAGTTCAACACTGAGTAATACATTAAATGTGACGGTGGCACCATCATCTCTAAAGTATATGAATTCCCTTTGCCATGCACTCAGGGAATTCCGCAAGTATCCAAGGAGTCAGGGTGAGGGGTAGCCTCCTCCAGCACTGTGACATCTGGGAAAGGACTGAGGACAGGGTAGGCTACACTCTTATGGGTACTGGTTTGTAGGTGCCATTTCCATTTTAGCAAGGAGTCTTTAATGTCCATGCTAGCCTTGCAGGGTGCTTCTCCCATGACCCAAGGCATAATGAGAAGCTGAGAACAGAAGGTCATGGGCTCAGGGCCTGTGAGAGTCCCCATTTCCAGAAGAATCCAGCATATAATCAGCAATTGCCACTTTAAGGGGGCCAAGAGATGTATTTTCTTGTACCAGAAATCCATGGACAACTTATGGCCATCATGGGTGGTCCAGAGACTCCAGGAGTCATGAGGGGAGGTTAATGCATCTACTGTTCTGGAGTCTCCAGGGAAGCGTCAGTTGTGTTACAAATGAGATAGAGTCCAGAGTCTTCTGTTATATGGGGCCCTATTCAAGATGAGCCAAGTTGTGATTAACAGTATCAATTGGCTTAAGGAAAAATTGTAAATGAGGAATATGTTGCTTGCAGAACCAAAAAGGGCTAGAAGATGTTGGGCTTGTTTTAAGCTGTGGGTCCTGAGAGGGTCTCCAGGAGGGAGGAATCCTCAGCTTGACAAATAATTATCAGGAATGTAACCAAGATGGTGGGCCCCTGCACTATGTGTGGGCCAGTGGGCAATTCCTTTCTGTGAGCTTTTCTGTGATGATGTGTATGTCCTAAAAGAGAGCATCAAGTTAAATTGAGATGAGGATGTCTTCAGTGTGTTGTACAGTGTGTACCTATGCGCCTGAGAAAGTTGAACATGTTTAAGATCTTGCCTACAAAGACTGTGTGCAATGCAAAGCTGCCAAAGTCCTCTATGGGAAGGTGGGTAAAGGTATTTTCTTTTGTCCCTTCAAAGGTGAAGGCAATATGCTTCTGAGAGTCTGTTGAAATAGGCATTGAATAAGGCATATTAGCCAAATCCATGACTACAAAGTATTTACCAGATTGCATGGAGTCAATAATTGAACAATATTGCATATAAAGACCTGAATGGGTAGGTCCCTGACATTAAGGTTGTGGTAATCCACTGTGAGATGCTATTTATTCTTTCCAAGTTTAATAACAGGCCAGATTGAACGGTTAAATGGAGAAGCTGCAGAGAGAGCCATCAGAATTAAGATACATAAGTCATTCTACCTTTTTGTCTCCTTTGTAGATCAAGAATTAGACATCCACCCACAAACAATCACCTTTGTAAGGGTTCTGGGATCCAGCACCATACACCAAAGGACCCAGGAGGAGTCTCATCCACCTATGCGCCCAGTAACAGGCAGACAGACCTCCACACAGGGTGTGGAACCCATGGAGAAGTGAACCTGCCCCAACCCCTTTTGCCATAGTCAGAGAAACACCTAGAAAGTGCCAATCTGAGCAGATACCCACAGACAAGACACTGCAGAAGTCCAGCCTTCCAGAGGGGAGATCACATCATGTCATTAGAGAAAAAAAAAGAGTTTGGATCCAGACAAGACAGAAAGAAGAAATTTACCAGCACTGCCCAACCCCCACGGCATCAGTGGAAGGGGCTGAAATACCAGGCAAGAGCTCTCTCCCCCTCAGGGGAACAAGAGAGCAGTGAGTGAGTGCCCAACTACCTCGGTGGTGCTGGATATATTCAGAGAAACCTACTTCTCCCCAATAGCACCTAGAGTACTGAGGGAGAACCTCCAGGACTGGGAGGTAACAAGAGTCAGATAAGAATACCAAAGGGCATAGAGGGACTTGGTTCTTGCTAACTGCACTCAGCAGGAAGTCCACCCATGAGCCTCTAGGAGTACCACAACCAGTGATCTCCCTACTGGTCTGCAGGCAACTCCAACACCCTGACTGTAAACCCCACACCTCCTCCACTCTGTAGCTTTGTGTGCAGAGGAAGAGCAAGCTCTGGCAGACAGGGATTGCACTCAGAAAACAGGCCAAGGTCTGCGTGCAAGGGAGAAAACACAAAATTGAGCTCTAGTGCCATCTTATGGAAAACAAATGGGAGGCTTCCAGTAGCTATCCTGGTCAGCCATAAGAACCAGAGAGACATAAAGCTTAAGAATTGTGCCACAAGAAAAAGCAAGAAGAGAAGAACAGGTGTATTCATAAAAAGGCAGAGAAAAAACTCAGATAATAATAGCACTAACAGGACAGCCCATCTGAAGGCAAGTAGCAATGTTTTAAGGAGGTATCTGCTACATCAAATGTGAAAGCAGCAATACAAAACTACAAAGAATATGAAAAATCAAGGAAACACGCCATCTCCAAAAGACAATAATTTTCTAATAACCAAGCTCAAAGGCATGGAATTTTGTGAGCTAGGTGAAATACAATTCAAAATAACTGTTTTGAATGAACCATAAGAAAATTCAGACAAATTTATGAAAAAAAATCTGGTTCAAAATGAGACAGAATACATTTTTTTTAAAGGACCAAGCAGAAATTCTAGAGCTGAAGAAGTCAATATATGATATGAAAAATGCAGTAGAGAGCATCTGCAATAGAGGAAAGCAAATGGAACACAGAATGAGCGAATTGGAAGATAGGAATTTTGAAATAACTCAGTTAAAGAAGAACAAAGAAAAATGAATGGTAAAAAGAGCAACATGACTTATGGGATTCCATCAAATGAACAAATATTAGAATAATTAGAATTGAGAAGGAGAAGGATGCAGAAAGTTTAAGAAATAATAGCTGAGAACTTCCCAAATCTGGGGAGAGAATTGGGCATCCAAGTTCATGATTGTAATAGATCATCCTACTATCTCAATGCCAAAAAAAAAAAAAAAAAAAAAAACCAAAACAAACAAACAAACAAAACAAAAAACAAAAAAACAAAGGTAAAGTAAGAATTATAAAAGCAGCCAGGGAAAAAAATGATCAAACCTACAAAGAACCCCCACTAAGCTATCTGTGACTTTCTCAGCAGAAACCCTACAGGCAAGGATAGAATGAAATGACACATACAAAGTGTTGAAATTTAAAAATTGCCAGCCAAGAATACTCTATCCAGCCAACTTATCCTTCAGTTTTGAAGGAGAAATGAAGACTTTTTCTAGACAAACAAAAGCTGAGGAAGTATATCAACACTAGACTTACCTTGCAAGAAATGCTAAAAGGAGTTTTTCAAGCTGAAATGAAGAAACACTGACAGAAAAACATACAAAAGGATTCAAGATACTGGTAAAGGGAAATACACAGTCAAACTTAGACAACTCTAATTCTGTAATAGGATGGTATGTTAACCACTTAATGATAGTATAAATGCCAAAGGAAAAGAGTATTAAAAATAATTATCGCTATTATAATTTGTTAACAAATACACAATATAAAAATAGGTCAATAATGACATCAAAAATATGAAAGGGCAGGAGTAAAGGGTAAAGCTTTTGAAGGCGAGTGAAGTTGCTATCAGCTTAAAATGGACTGCTTTGCCTATGAGATGTCTTATATAAGCCTCATGATAACCACAGAGCAAAAACCTAGAGTAGATGCACAAAAGGTAAAGAAAGGGGGAAAAGAGCACATCTAATGGAAAATCACAAATTTACAAAAGTAGGCAGAAACAGGAGGGAAAACAACGAAAATACAAAACAACAGAAAACAGTTAATACAATGGCATTACTAAGTTCTTACATATCAATAATTACTCTAAATGTAAACATCTTGAATTCAACAATCAAAAGGCACAGAGTAACTAAATGGATAAAAAGTAAGACCCCACCATGATGACTGCAGGTGACTCACTTCAGCTTTAAAGATACACATAGGCTTAAAGTGAAAGAATAGAAAAAGATATTCCCTGCAAGTAGAAATAAAAGAAAGTGGTGTTGGCTATACTTATATCAGCTAAAAACAATAAGAGACAAAAAAGGTCATTATATAATGTAAATGGATCAATTCCTCAGATGACATAACTATCATAAATATATACACACCCAACACCAGAACACCTAAATATATTAAGTAAATACTAACAGATCTGAAGTGAGGAATAGACAACAATACAGTAATAAAAAGAGGACTTTAATACTTCACTTTCAGCAATGGATAGATCAACCAGGCAGAAAATCAACAAGAAAATGTTGGACTTGAACCATACATTAAACCAAATTGACCTAACAGACATTTATAGAACATTCCATCCAACAGAGGCAGAATGTACATTCCTCTCAAGTGCACACAAAAACATCATCCAGGACAACAATATAGAAAAAAACAAGTTTCAGCAAATATAAGAAGACTGAAATCATACCAAGTATCATTACCAACCACAGCGGTATGAACCTAAAAATCAACACAAGGGGAAACCTGGAGGATCTACAAATGTGAAACTAAACAACACACTCCTGAAGAATCAATGGGTCAAAGAAAAAATTTTAAATATCTTGAAACAAATGAAAATGAAACAACATAGGAAATGGGATTCAAAGGTAAAATTTTGTACGTTTTTCATTTTAGATCAGGAAAACAACAAGGGTGCCCTCTCCCACCACTCCTATTCAATATAGTACTGGAAGTCTGACCTAGAGCAACTAGGCAAGACAAAGAAATAAAAAGCATTCAAATTGGAAAGGAAGAAATAAAATGTAGTTATTTACAGATGATATCTGATACGTAGAAAATCCTAAAGACTCAATCATAAAACTGTTGCACTTAATCAATAGTTTCAAGATATATAATTAACATACAGAAATCATGTGTTTCTATACACTAACAGTCAAAAATCTGAAAAAGAAATGACCCCAGGCTTAAGTCAAGTTTGAATTAACCCCTTGACTGTGCTGTGGGGTGTCACTGATGTCTTTCCCTATATGAGTCAGGATCTTTGTTGTGACAGAATCACAGGCAGCATCAGCAGCAAAGACATTCTGTAGGAGGCTAGTGAGCCATCTCCTTTAGCAGTGTATCCTCAGCATGCCACAGGCTAACTGTTCTTCTTCCACGTGAGTGACCACCCAACAGCCGCATACATGGTACAGGGTATCAGTCTTTCTCCTGAATCCTCTAAAGAACAAAGGCTAATGCCCACTTTAGACACACAGCCAATGGCCACACAGTATGGTGTTTCCTTGGAGTCTAGCATCAGCCATAGCATACATTGGAGTCGAGTCATATGATTCAATCAGAGACAAACAGGTCCAGACCAAAACACACAACCCAGGACCACTTTAAGAAAGGCCTTACTCTCTTACTCCTAATGCATGAGAGACATTATTTTTGAAACTTCCAACTTAGGTTAAGTGGCCAGTTAAAGCTCCTTGTAATGGGCACTACCCACTTCCCCCTTCCAACTTTCCCACATCTTGGCCTTATGGGATAAAGAAGCCACCTTAGAAATTTGTTTCCTTTTATTAGATAAAAGAAAAAATACTGTGGACATCAGAGACAGAACCTAATATTAGGCCTGAAGATGTTGATAGGAACACTGTGATAGGCAGAATTCTAAGATCCCCCCAAGATTCACAACCCCTGGTATATATACCCTGTATAATCCCCTCCCCTTGAGCATGGGCAGAAATTGTAAATACGATGGGATTTCATTCCCATAGTTAGGTTACATTACATGGCACAGATGAAAGGATTTTAACAGATGTAATTAAGTTCCCTAATAAATTGACTTGAGTTAATCAAAAGGGAGATAATCCTAGATGGGTTTGCCCTAATCTGGTGAGAACTTTACAAGATCTAGAGGTCAGAGACAGAAGAAAAGAGATTCAAAGCGGCAGAGATGTTCTCTTTTTGGCTATGTAGAAACAAAATGCCATGTTGTGGGAAGGGCCACATAGTAGGGAACAGCTAAGCAGTCTCTAGGAACTGAAGAATGCAGCCTACAGCTGAATTCTGCTTTAACCAGTGAGCTTGGAAGATGAGCCCAAGCCTCTGATGAAATTACAGACCAGCCAACACCTCAATTACATCCTGAGCAGAGGGTCCAGCTAACCTATGCCTGGACACCTGACCCAGAGAAACTAAAATAATAAATCTGTGTCACTTTAAGCTACTAAATTTGTATTAATTTGGTATGCATTAAGGCAAAACTAACACAAACACTGTCATTCTTGTAGATATTCCAGGGTCATGCTTACCTTCAGTGCTTATACCTAATCTCTGTGGCTGCATGTGGCACAGAGCAAATTTGTCTTTTTAAAGACTCACCCTCCACACAGCTACCCAAGCTACCAGAAATCAGTGAGTCAATAATGGCAACTGCACTCAAGGTCACAATTCCTGCCACAAGCCTTTGTCCTGTGTCTCTGTGGGAGAGAGGAAAGTATGATGAACATCTGCCTTCATTTGGTATCCATGGGCCACAGATTCAGAAATGGATTATAACTACTTGGCAGAAAGGCAAACTGCAAATGAATTTAACAGTTGTTTTTTTAATGGGGTTTGGAAGCTCCTCAGTCACTTTGAGAAATTTTTCTTACAGATGGTTTATTTACCTGGAACTTTTGGCACAGGGATGGCTGGCAGAACAGGTTTCAGCAGGAAGACCTTTGCAATGGTTGAAACATACTTCCAGATTAAAAAGGGAGAGAAGAAACCATCTGTTCAGTGGGTCAAGCACCGTATTAATTATCTATTGCTGCATAACAATTCTCTAAAACTTAGCAGCATAAAACAGTGAAAAAAATGTATTATCTCTGAGGTCATGAATCCAGGAATCGTTTAGCTAGATGGTCCTGGCTCAGGATCTCCCACAGGTTTGCAATCAAGCTGGACCAGGGCTTTAGCAATGACTGAGACATTTTTTTCCAAGCTCACTAACTTGGCTGTAAGCAAGAAATCTCAGTTGTGGACTTCTCCATTGGGTTGCTCAAAACATGGCAACAGACTTCCCCCAAGCAAGTGATCTAATAGAGAAAAGAGGGAAGGGAAGGGGAGAAACCAAGATAAATCCACATATATTTCATAACCTAATCTTGGAAGTCAATTTTTCCATAGCCAGTTCATCACAAAGACCAACCCTGGTACAATGTGGAAGGGTAGTAACCACACAAAGGTGTAAACTGCAGGAAGGAAGGATCACTGGGGGCCACTGTGGAGGCTAGCTACTACAAGTAGGGAGTCTGATCCATACACCACTTGGGACCTGGCACACCACCAAAAATTAGAACACAATTCACGTATCTGCAGCTAAAAGTATTTCCCAGCCTTGGGGATTCCATCATCTTGGGGTAAATGTCTGCCTTCCAACAACTTCAGATTTTCAATGCCTACCTTCTACTGTTGATCACTGTTTTCTCACTATTCAACAAGCTTCAAGCTATTTGATCAATTAGGCCTTCTCAGCTTGGGAATGTGACTTCAATCTCACAACCAATGACCTGAAATATTCTCTCCAACCTTTGTACCCATTTGTATTGTCCTTTTTTATCTGACTGACCAAACCTAATCTTAGATCAATCTTACTAGCTTATCCTAGATTCTCTAAAAACGGAGCCTGAGAATGTCTTTGGGAGGAAAAAGTTCAAGGCCTCAAGAGAAAAAAGAAAGGGAAGAGGCATAGGAGGAGGTGAATCATGTTTGCTGCAGCTTCAGGACAGGTCATGGGAAGTTGGTCATCAGGCAGAACCTATTAGGAAAAGCTGGCAGGAGTAATCACACCTGACTGGGATCAGCTAAGTAGCAACTAAGGTAGAAGAAGAGTTTCTGAAAGGTGGGCATTACCAAGATAATCTGAGAAGACAAATGAAATTCATGTCAATGAGACTTCAAAGAAAGTTAGCCAACAAAACAAACCTGTGCCTCTCAGATCATAACCCCTATCCCAAACTGTTCTCAATGTTTGACTGGATATACTGTTACCATACTGCTGCTCCTCTAACTTCTACTGGCTTCTGCTTCCATCACTGAGATAGGATGGTCCTGAGGGTTAACCCCAACAGGGAAATGATCTGAGGGCAAAATCCAGCCTCAGAAATGAAATACATATTTGGTAGCTGAGAGTAAAAGAGGAGCAGTGTGTGAAAGTGATTCTGATTATTCTTCCATCTTAAACAATTTCACTAGTCTTCAAGCACAGACTTATCATTTCCAAGCCAGGCTGGCTCATTTAAGTTCCTTCCTAAGATGTACTGTGAAAATATTTCCAAAGGGTTCTTTCTGAGTCTTCATGGTCTTAGACTCCCTCTCTTAAGCAACAGCTGAAATGAGAACATTCTTCTCCAAGAAAGATTTACTGGTGCTTGAAAAATGATATTAGCTTTTATACAGAA
This sequence comes from Hippopotamus amphibius kiboko, assembly GCF_030028045.1. Taxonomy (NCBI): domain Eukaryota; kingdom Metazoa; phylum Chordata; class Mammalia; order Artiodactyla; family Hippopotamidae; genus Hippopotamus; species Hippopotamus amphibius. The sequence goes on along the minus strand of NC_080187.1, from coordinate 188,928,537 downwards.
GGAAGTAAATCACCAAAGAATGGAGTACTGAGAGGTAACTATACCACATCAAAGACAGGTATTGGGTTTTGTTTTGTTTTTATTGTGAAATGCAACAGTTTGGCTCTTAGGAAAACTAGTTTTTCTGATGTTTCCATTTCAGATGTTGTTTTTCGAAAACAAAATCCCATATTTGGGTGGAATCTATAGTTCAATGGAAAACTCTACCATAAAAATCTGTTTGGCCACTTCTCTCTTAACATAGACAATGATCAGCTACTCTTGGCTTTGAAATAGATTCTTACAGTGCAATCAGTCTTGTGTAGCTCCTTTTCAGAATGGGAGAGACAAATTCCCCATTTATAGAGTTTGCATACTTCTATAGACAACACACTGGGTCCAAGGACAAAATAAGTTCTGTTTGCAGCTTTTCCCAACATAAGCTTCAGGCCACATCATCAAAATCTATCCAGTTTCAATAATTGGAGGTGGTGCACAGCACTCAACAATTGTGGCAGGTAAAGAGATGCATAGCTCATATCCTCCTTCAAGAAAGGATTTCTTGCCCAGCTATGAGGAGTATGGTTCACAGACAGTCTTCAGGTGTCTGATCCTTCATGTCTCCACCTTTCAGCTCTTATACTCTTCTCGGGGTGAATCCAACCAAAAAAGAGTAAGACTATGGTACAATGGCCTAACCATTCTATATCCAATAGATGATCTTTTCTCTTAAACTCTAAAACTACCCCCTATGCTGGCAGAGACTTTGTCTGAGATGCATCATTGTCTGACACTTCCCTCTGCCTACCGGCTTCCTTTTTCCTTTCACAGGTGCTACTTCCCAATAAACCACTGACACTCCATAACATCATCCCAGTGTCTACTTTCCAGAAGATCCAACTGACACAGTGGTACCAGATGTGCTCTGAGTAAGCAAACTGTAAGATGGGATTTGGGGATTGGGCCATGCATTGGCTAGATGGCAATGAGGACCCCAACCCAGATGACAAATGAGGCACAGATAATCCCTGAAATATGACAACACAAATCCTAAAACATTCATTGGTAGTAACTGGAAAGAATTTTTTGGTGGAGAGAAAAATACAAGCAGTTGCAGTGATTTAAAAGAAAGGTCATATAGGCTGAAAGCAAATGGATGGGAAAATATAGTCTATGCAAATGGTAACCAAAAGAGAACAAAGCTGGCTAAATTTATATCAGACAAAATAGACTTTAAATCAAAAAAAGTAAAAAGAGGTAAAGAAGGTAACTACATAATAATAAAGGTGTCAATCCATCAAGATGATATAAAAATTATAAATACACAAGCATTGGCGTACTTAAATATATAAAGCAAATATTAACTGAACTGAAGGGAGAAAATGACAGCAAAACAGTAATAGTAGAGGACCATAACAGCCCACATTCAACAATGAATAGATCATCCAGACAGAAAATCAACAGAGAAATAGCAGACCTGAACACTATAGATGAAATGGGCGTAAGAGATAGATACAGAATATTCTATCCAACACCAAGAGCACACATCTCTTCAAGCACATATTCTTCAGCATAGAGCATATGTTAGGCCACAGAACAAGTCTTAACAAATTTAAGATTTGAGATCATATCAAGTATCCTTTCTGACAAAATGGTATGAAATGAGAAATAACAGAAGGAAAACTGAAAATTCATAAATACCAGGAAATTAAACAGACTTTTGAATAGCCAAAGGTTGAAGAAGAAATCAAGAGGGAAATTTTTAAAATCTTAAAATAAATGAAAATGGAACCACAACACACCAAAACTAAGATACAGCAAAAGCAGTCTAATATGGAAGTTAATAGCAATAAATGCCTACATTAAGGAAACAGATCTCAAATTACAACTTAACTTTACACCTCAAAGAAACAGAAAAACAAACTAAGCCCAAAGTTGGTAGAAGGAAGGAAATAAAGGTTAAATACATAAAATACAAATTAGAAAAATTAAAAAGATCAATAAAACTAAGACTGTTTTTTGAAAAGGTAAAACTGACAAACCTTTGCTAGACTAAGAAAAAAAGGACTAAAATATCAGAAATAAAAGAGGAGATATTATAACTAATACTACAGAAATGCTAAGGATCATAAGAGACCACTATGAACAATTATACACCAACAGGTTGGAGACTTAGAAGAATTGGACAAATTCCACAACCTAGCAAGAGTGAATCATGAAGAAATAGAAAATCTGAAAAGACCAATAATGAGTAAGCAGATTGAATCAGTAATCAAAAATCACCCCTCCCCCAAAAAAGTCAATGACCACTGGTGAATTTTACCAAACACTGAAAGAAGAATTAATACCAATTATTTTCAAACTCTACCCCAAAAACTGAAGAGGGAAGAACACTTGCGAATGTATTTTATGAGGCTACAATTACCCTAATACCAAAACCAGACAAAAACACTTATAAGAGGAGAAAATTATATGCCACTATCCCTGATGAATACAGATGCAATAATCCTCATTAAAATAGTAGCAAAGTGAAATCAAGAATACATTAAAGGATCATACATCATTTTTAAGAAAAATTTATCCCAGGGATGCAAAGATGGTTCTGTATCTGCAAATCAATGTGATATTCCATATTAACAGGCTAAATGATAGAAACCATATGATCATCTCAACAAATAAAGAAAAAAGCATTTGACAAAATTCAATGTCCATGCATGAAAAAAACTGTCACCAAAGTGGGTATAAAAGGAACATACAACAACACAATAAAGACCGTGTATGCCATGCCCATAGCTAACATCATACTCAATAGTGAAAAACTGAAAGCACGTCCTCCAAAATCAGGAATGAGACAAGAATGCCCATTCTTACTACTTTTATTCAACATAGTCTTGAAATTTCTGGTCAAAACAATTAGGCAAGAAAAAGAAAAGCCATCAAAATCATAAAGAAACAAATTCAACTGTCTATTTGCAGATGACATGATATTATATACAGAATACCCTAAAGACTCCACACAAAACTGTTGGATCTAACAAACAAAATCAGTAAAATTGCAGGATACAAAATCAATACTCAAATCAGAAAGAAAAATTAAGGAAATAATCCCATTTACCATTGCAACAAAATGAATAAAATACCTAGGAACAAACCTACCTAAGGAGGTAAAAGACCTGTAATCAGAAAACTATAAGATACTGATGAAAGAAATCAAAGACAACACAAACAAATGGAGAGATATACTGTGTTCTTGGATTGGAAGAATCAATATTGTAAAAATGACTATACTACACAAAGCAATCTCCAGATTCAATGCAAGCCTTATCAAATTACCAATGGTGCAATGGTGTTTTTTTAGAATTAGAACAAAAAATTGTACAATTTGTATGGAAACACCAGTAGCCATAAAATAATAGCCAAAGCAATCTTGAGAAAGAAAAACAGAGCTGGAGGAATCAGGCTGCTTGACTTCTGGCTATACTACAAAGCTACAGTCTTCAAGACAGTATGGTAGTGCTTCCTAGGTGGCACAGTGGTTAAGACTCTGCTTGCCAATGCAGGGGACATGGGTTTGATCCCTGCTTCAGGAAGATCCCACATGCCATGGAGCAACTAAGCCTGTGTGCCAAGGGAAAAAAGACAGTATGGTACTGGCACAAAAACAGAAACATAGATCAATGGAACAGGATAGAAAGCCCAGAGATAAACCCATGCACATATGGTCACCTTATCATTGACAAAGGAGGCAAGAATATACAACAGAGAAAAGACAGTTTCTTCAATAAATCGTGCTGGATATCTACACGTAAAAGAATGAAATTAGAACACTCCCTAACACCATACACAAAAATAAACTCAGAATGGATTAAAGACCTAAATGTAAGGCCAGACACTATAAAACTCTTAGAGGAGAACATAGGCAGAACACTCTGACATAAATCACAGCAAGATCTTTCTTGACCCACCTCCTAGAGTAATGGAAATAAAAACAAAAATAAACAGATGGGACCTAATGAAACTTAAAGGCTTTTGCACAGCAAGGGAAACTATAAACAAGACAAAAAGACAATCCTCAGAATGGGAGGAAATATTTGCAAACGAATCAACAAAGGATTAATCTTCAAAATATATAAACAGTTCATACAGCTCAATATCAAAAAAAAACCAAACAACCCAATCAAAAAATGGGCAGAAGACCTAAACAGATATTTCTCTAAAGAAGACATACAGATGGCCAACAAACACATGAAAAGATGCTCAACCTCAACATCACTAATTATTAGAGAAATGAAAATCACAACTACAATAAGGTATCACCTCACACTGGTCAGAATGGCCATCATCAAAAAATCTACAAACAATAAATGCTGGAGAGCATGTGGAGAAAAGGGAACCCTCCTGCACTGTTGGTGGGAATGTAAATTGGTACAGCTGCTATGGAGAACAGTAAAGAGGTGCCTTAAAAAACTAAAAATAGAACTACTATATGACCTAGCAATCCCACTACTGGGCATATACCCTGAGAAAGCCATAATTCAAAGAGACACATGCACCCCAATGTTCACTGCAGCACTATTTACAATAGCCAGGACATGGAAGCAACAGAAATGCCCATCAACAGACAAATGGATAAAGAAGATGTGGCTCATATATACAATGGAATATTACTCAGCCATAAAAAAGGAATGAAATTGGGTCACTTGTAGAGACATGGACAGACTTAGAGACTGTCATACAGAGTGAAGTAAGTCAGAAAGAGAAAAACAAATATTGTATAATATTGCTTATATATGGAATCTAGAAAAATGTACAGATGAACTTATCTGCAAAGCAGAAATATCGACACAGATGTAGAGAACAAACGTATGGAAACCAAGGGGGAGGGAAGGGAGGGTGGGATGGATTGGGAGATTGGGATTGACAGATATACACTACTATGTATAAAATAGATAACTAATGAGAACCTGATGTATAGTGTAAGGAACTCTACTCAAAGCTTTGTAGTGACCTAAATGGGAAGGAAATCCAAAAAAGAGGGGATATATTTATATGTATAACTGATTCACTTTGCTGTACAGCAGAAACTAACACAACATTGCAAAGCAACTATACTCCAATAAAAATTAATTTTAAAAATCTATTGCTTTTCTATATACTAATAATGAACTATCAGTTCATGATACAGCTGCATCAAAGAGAATAAAACACCTAGGAATAAATTTAACTGAGACAGTAAAAGACCTGTAAACGATGCTATAAGACAGTGATAAAAGAAACTGAAGACTCAAATAAATGGAAAGATATCCATGCACATGAATGGGAAGAACTAATATTGTTAAAATATCCATACTAACCAAAGCAATCTACAGATTCAGTGCAATCCCTATCAAAATTTCAATGGAATTTTTCACAGAAATAGAAAAAGCAACCCTAAAATTTGTGTGGAACCACAAAAGATGCCAAATAGCCAAAACACCTTGAGAAAGAAGAACAAAGCTGCAGGCATCACATTTCCTAATTCTATCCTATATTACAAAAATATAGTAATGAAAACAGTATAGTATGGGCATAAATGACACATAGATCAACAGAACAGAATAGAAAGCCCAGAAATAAACCCACTCATGTACATTCAATTAACTTATAACAAAGGAGCCAAGATTATAAAATGGGGGAGAGAATAGTCTCTTCAATAAATGATGTGGAAAGCCACAGGCAAAAGAGTAGAACTGGACCACTGTCTTACACCATACACAAAAATCAACTCCAAATGGATTAAAGACTTGACTGAAATCATAACACCTAAAAGAAAACATGGAGGGTAAGCTGCTTGACATCAATCTTGGCAATGAGTTTTTGTTATTTGACAACAAAAGCAAAGGAAATACAAGCAAAAATTAACAAGTGAGACTACAACAAACTAAAATGCTTCTGCACAAAAAGGAAACTATCAGTAAAATGAAATACAATCTATAGAGTAGGAGAAAATATATGCAAACCATATATTTGATAAGGGATTAATATCTAAAATATATAAAGAACTCATACAGCTTGAAAGCAAGAAAACAATCTAATTTAAAAATGGCAAGAGGATCTGAATAGACATTTTTCCAAAGACATACTGATGGCCAACAGGTACATGAAAATGTGCTCAACATCACTATTCATCAGGAAATGCAAATTAAAACTACAAAGAGAAATGACCTCACACTGATTAGAATGACTATTATCAAAAAGACAAGAAATAACCTGTGTTGGTATGGATGTGGAGAAAAGGGAACTTTTGTACACTGTTGTTAGGAATGTAAATTGGTGCAACCACTATGGAAAACAGTATGGAATTTCCTCAAAATATTAAAAATGGAACTAGCATGCCCAGCAATTTTGCTTCTGGGTACTGATCTGAAAAACAAACAACTATCCTGAAAATATATCTTCATCCCTATGTTCACTGCAGCATTATTTACAATAGCCAAGACATGAAAATAACCTGTGTCCACTGACAAATGAATGTATAAAGAATATGCTGTGTGTGAGTCTATATATATATATATATATATTTTACTATATATATAGTGAAATATTATTCAGCCATATAAAAGAAGAGATTTCTACCATTTGTGGCAACATGGATAGACCTTGAGGGCATTATGCTAAATGAAATTAAACAGAGAAAGACAATTATGATCTTGTACTCATATGTTAAACCTAAAAAAAAAAAAAAACTCATATATACAGAGAACAGATTGATGATTGCCAGATGAGGGGTGGGGGGAGGTGGGGTTGGCAAAATGAATGAAGGCGGTCAAAATATACAAACTTCTAGTTTAAGATAAATATAATATAAATTATATATAATTATATTTAAGATAAATATAAATTACACCTGGGGTGTAATTTACTATAGTTAACAATACTGTATTGTATATTTGAAAGTTGCTAAGTGAGTAAATCTTAAAAGCCCTCATCATAAGAAAAAGAATCTGTAACTATGTGTAAACCTATTCTGCTAATCATTTTGCATTAAATTGTAAACCTAAAACTATTATAATGCTATATGTTAATTATATCTCAATGAAAAATATAAAAATCAACATAAAAAATCAGTTGCATTTCTATAAACTAATAGCAAACCATCCAAAAAAAAAAAAAAAAGAATCCCATTTATAATAGCATCAAAAAGAAAAAAAACTTAGGAATATGTTGAACCAAGGTAGTGAAAGCTCTATATACTTAAAACTGTATAACATTGGTAAAAGAAATCAAAGATACAAATAAATGGAAAGATATTCCAAGTTCATGGATTTGAAGAATATTGTTAAAATGTCCATACTGTACAAAGTGATCAGCAGATTAAATGCAATTTCTACCAAAATTCCAATGACATTTCTCACAGAAGTATAAAAGACAATCATAAGATTAATACAGAACCATAAGAGGCTACCAATAGCCCAACCAATCTTAAGTATATTAAAAAAAAAAAAAAAGTTGGATGCTACCTACTTTCAAAATATACTACAAACCTATAGTTGTCAAAACAGTATGGTACTGGCATAAAAACAGACATATAGACTAAATAAACAGAGTAGAGAACTCAGAAATAAATCCACGCATTTATGGACAATTGATCTTTGACAAAAGTGCCAAGAACACACAATGGGGAAAGGACAGTATTTTTATTGTTTTGGGAAAACTGGTTTTCCACATACAGAACACTGAAACTGGACTCTTCTATCACTCCATATACAAAAATCACCTCAAAATGGATTAAAGACTAAATGTAGGACTTAAAACCATAAAGCCATTAGAAGAAAACAGAGAAAAATCTTCCTGACATGGGTCGTGGCAATGATTTTTTGGACATGGCACCAAAAACACAAGTAACAAAAGCAAAAATAGAAAAATGGGATTGCATCAAACTAGAAAGCTTCTGCACAGCACAGGAAACAATAAGAGCAAAGAGAAACATACAAAATGGGAATATTTGCAAACCATACTTCTCATAAGAGGTTAATATCCAAAATATTTAGGGAACTCAAACAACTCAATAGCAAGAAAACTAATAACCTGATTTTTAAAATAGGCAGAGGACCTGAATAGACATTTTTCCAAAGAAGACATACTGATGGCCAACAGGTAGATGAAAAGGTGCTCAATATCACTAATTGTTAGGGAAATGCAAATCAAAATCATGCTGAGATACCACCTCACACCTCTCGGGATGGCTATTATCAAAAAAATCAAGAAATAATAAGTACTGGCAAGGATGTGCAGAAAAGGGAACCCTCATGAACTATTGGTGAGAATATAAATTTGTGCAGCCAGTATGGAAAATAGTATGGAGTTTCCTCAAAACAAAAACAAACAAACAAACAAACAAAATAGAACGGCCATATGATCCAGCAATTCCACTTCTGAGTATTTACATCAAGAAAACATTAATTCAAAAAGATATATGCACCCCTATGTTCATCACAGCATTGTTTACAGTAGCCAAGATATGGAAGTAACCTAAGTGTCCATCCATAGATGAATGGATAAAGAAGATGCACTATATATACAATGGAATCTTAGTCATCCATAAAAAAGAATAAAATCTTGCCATTTGTGCAACATAGATGTACCTTGAGGGTATTATGCTAAGTGAAATAAGTCAGACAAAGACAACTTATGATTTCACTCATATGTGAAATCTAAAAAACAAAAATGAACAAAACAAACTCACAGATACAGAGAACAAACTCGTGGCTGCCAAAAGGGAAGGGGGGTAAGGAGATAGATAAAAGGTTAAGGAGATTAAGAGCTACAAAATTCCAGCTACAAGATAATTAAGTTGCAGGATGTAATGTACACATAGGGAACATAGTCAATAATATTAACAGCTGTTTATAATGATGGCTGTAACTGTTCTTATGTGATGCTCATTTCATAATGTATAAAAATGTCAAGTCACTATGTTGTACACCAGAAACTTATATGTTATGTTAAGAACTTCATAAAATTAAATAAAACCTGCAGTGTTCTCCACAATTAATTAATTTAATTAAAAGAAAAAATTTCAAAGTAGAACTCACAGAAGCAGAAAGTAGAACAGTTACCAGGGGTACGGGTGGGAAGTGGGGAAGATGGTAAGATGGTCAAAGGGTAAAATTTGCAGTTTTGGAGGATGAATAAGTTCTAGAAATCTGAGGTACAGGCATGCTGACTGTGCTTAATACTACTGTATTGAATACTGAAAATATGCTGAGGATAGATTTCAGTTGCATCCATCACACACACACAGAAAAAATGTTAACTATGTGAGGAGGTGATGTGTTAATTAGCTTGATTATAGTAATCATTTCACTATATATCACATCATGTTGTACACCTTAAATATATACCATTTTTATTAAAGAATAAATTATATTAGAAAGCTTGATAGGATTCTTTGCATTTTATGAACAAAACTAGTCAAAATGAAATTAATCTTTCATATTTTCAGTATATAATAAAACAATTATAAATCTAAAAAAAGAAGAGGAAGGAGAGTATAGTTAACTCTTGCACAACACAAGTTTGAACTGTGCAGGTCCACTTATATGTAGTTTCATTCAATGAATAGGTTCTACACTATTACATGATCTATGATTGTTTAAACCTGTGGATCTGGAACCATGAATTCAGAGGGCCAACTGTAAAGCTATATGCAGATTTTCAATTGCATGGAAGTCAGCACCCCTGACCCCCACAATACTGGGTCAACTGTATTTCATATTTGGACAATAGAATTGACTCATTATTAAGTTGCATTAAAGCCCTGCCAAAGGATAATGAAAAGTGAGGGCACTGAAATGTAAGGTTGAAGGCCTGGAGGAACTCTGTTAGATTTCAAAGAGGCCTTATCCTGCACAGGGGAAGAGCAGAAGGAAGACCAAACTCAAGATTTAACAGTACAAGTCACAGAACTTTAAGAGTGAATGCATGGCTAAGAAGTGGGTCTGTTGGGAAAGCCTGGGACACATGGCATGAGGACAGCTAGATGCCTGCACCTGAAAGCTTTGGCTTACCATACTTCTTTGTACTCTCAGAACTTGCAGAGGTACCCCTTCTCCTTATCGAGAGCTAGTAATCCCTTCATGTGTAAAGACATGTCACTGAGAAGGCAACAGATGGCCCTCTCAGAGTCTACTGTCACTTCCTGTCCTAGCTGCCAGATCAATAACTCAGGCTAAGTGAACACCACTGGAGATGTGCAGGACCTGATAAGGAAGGAAAGGAATGATATCTCCAAAGAACTGCAGGAACTAATCAAATTATACTGACAGGGGCCAAGAAAGTAAAAGTCAGCTTGTATTTTAAGAAAGCTTGATCAAAGGGGCTAGAACATAAGCCTGGATAAGAAAGAGTTTATTGACTCAGGGAGCACTCTCTCAGGATATGAGATTTACACCTTGGCAAGAACCCCAAGGGATGGTATAAATCACTGTTAAAGTGTCACCTAGAAGTCTGGAGAAAATGATGATTCATACTGAGTCAAGTTGCAACAGCTGAGTTCCCATGAAGATTGCAGCGAAAAGAAGTAAAAGGCTCAGATCTGCTATACAATATTATGTCTATGGTTAACAATACTGTATTGTGCACATAAGAATTTGTTAAGAGGGTAGATCTCATGTTAAGTGTCCTTATCACAATAAAAAACGTAAGAGAAGTAGAAACCTCAGGAAAGTGGACAATGCTGAAATGAACACATTATATGAGACCAAAAGCCCCAACAGAAAATGATGTTGCCTGAGAAGACTAAGAGGACATACTATTCACAAAGCCCATCAGCAATACTCTAGTAAGGAGACACCAGCATCACACAGAAATTCAGCCAGGGTTGACAGTAGGAGAAGTTGTCACAGAGCTTGGCTTAGTGATGTAGCTAATGGGGGAGAAGGGGCCTCAAAGCAATACAGGCTACTTGGCTGCACACTTAACCTCCAGAAGCCCAGGGATTTCAATTATCACAACAATAAGCAATCTCATAGTGACAACAAAGGGTGCTTGACCCCTAGAAGGCTGTGGAAATGGCTAATAGGATATAGTTCTACATACAAAAAACTGATGGGCGGCCAATGAGGGTACTGCTTGAAAAATATATAATCAAAAGAAAGAAAGAATGGATGATTAGAAAGCTAAGAAAGATCACCCCAATAAAAGTTTAAAATTCCTTGCCAAATTCCCAGACTTAAACCAGATTTCGGACCCATAACCTAATGACAAAAGTAGTGGCCAGATCACCAAGACAAAGGACCCTGAAACATCACAACAAGTATATACTGAAATAATTCCCCTAGTCTTTTCCTAAAGAGACCAATGTCATTTACTCAGGTAACAAGACACTGTGGAAAAGAGAACACTCTGACAACTCAGACTCTGTTGTCTATGGCTGTCAAAGTGTCTTTGATACCCAAAGACCTGAAGCACTGTCATGGTTCCCAGATAGAACAGGGGCATAAAGGAGACAGGCAATATGTGGAGTCCTGGCCAATGTTCCGCTTATGATAAATTTACTGGATCCATGGACCCACTTGGTAGTCATTTCCCTAGTTACCTGTGGTATAACTGAAATTGATATACTTGGCAGGTGAAGTTACCTTCACATCGGTCTTCAGTTTTTCCCACTATTACAGCTGTTTCCCACAAGCCAGATGGAAGCTTCTGAAACTCCTCCCAACTTCCTGGCCAATGTCGAGAACAATATCACATTTCATGGCAGCAGGAAATGGTAAAATTAGTGTCAGAATTTAAAAGGTAAAGCATGCAAGTGTTGTGGTTCTTGTCATATCTCCATTTTATTCCCTTATATGTCTCCTGAAGACACCAATGGACACAGATGGATCCTAGGTAATGACTATAGACTCCCTGCAAGGGCAATGACTATTTCCATGCTGGTCGTGGAGTTGCTGCTGGGGCAGTTACATGATATTCAGCTACGGATTTGAAAATGGGTTATTTTCTATCCCAATTAAGAAATAAGGCCAGACACAGTTTGCATTTACATGGAATGGACAACCATATACAATTTACAACAGAGGCCTGAGGATTCTAGAGCAATGATAAGCCATCTGTAGCAGAGAATTACCCATCTTTCCACAAACATCTCCTGGCTTATGGTTCAGATTTTATATAAACGAGCACTTGACCATGGGACACCAAGTGCCTGTGCATCCAGCAGTGTCCATAATGAACTGGATCCTACCAGGACCCTCTAAGTCATAAAGCCTAGTAGCCTCAGTAGTAAAATATAGTAATGCAGAAATGGCACATATTGGACCAAGCACATTCAGAACCAGGGCACGTGCAAACACCATGAGCAGAGCTCCATGTCACCCACCACTGTTGTACCAGCACTCCTCCAGCAGCTCTCAAACTGATGGCATCAAGTTAAAGAAGGAGGGAAAATTCTCAACTTGACTCATGGATGGGTTTGCTTAGTATGTGGATACAAGCCAAAAAAAAAAAAAAAAAAAAGATAGGTATCTCACTCTGGGATGGCCTAGACAGTCTAAGTAGAAAATCCCCACAATGGGCAAAGCTTTGGAGAATACACCTGGCATCTAATTTGTGTGAAAGGTGAAGGGGTCCAAGGTGATAATATATGTAGGAAAAAGACTAAGATCAAAGAAAAGGGAGTCTAGAAGAGATGCATGTAGATAGACACATAGGCATGGGCACAAAATTTCAAATATTCGTATATCTTATTTATGACTACCATAAAGCATTCACCTTAAAGAGACAGTAACAATCAGATAAAATAACTCAGCCAGTTGGTATTAGTTACCTTTTTTCAGTAGCTACCCAAGGTTGGTATGACAGGAATGTAAATGACCATGGTGGCAGAGAAAGAAGTTGTATTTGGCATAGGTTTCCACTTATCAAGGGTCATATCACTTCTGCAGTTCTGATGTTCAACCTGCCAGTAAAATAAAGCTGAGCCCCTAATATGGCACTATTCCTTCAGGAGGCCAACTGGACACTTGGTAGTAAGTTGACCAAAGTGGGCCACTTCCATCCGAGAAAAGGTTATTCATTTCTTCTTATAGGGACAGATATTTACTCCAGGTGAATTTGCCCTTCTAGCCTACAAAGTCTTAGCCAGCACCATGGATATACAGCGTACCTCATCCATAGTCATGGAATCCCACACAACAAAGCATCTGACCAATAAGCATACTTAATAGCAGAAGAAGTATCTGAGTGGGTCCATGTTCATAAGATCCATTGATCGTATCACATCCTGTACCACCCCAATTCTGCTGGCCTGATAAAACATTGGAATGATCTGCTGAATGTGAACTGAAGCACTAGCACAGAGGCAATACTCAGATGGGATGCCACACCTCTTTTTGGCACCATATCCCCAATAGGAAGATTATATAGGCCCTGGATCTAAAGGATGAAAGCAGGAATTGCTCTGCTCATAATGGTTTCAGTGGCCCACTGGAGGACTTTGTGCTTTTTATCCTCATAATTCCCAGCTTTGCAGGACTAGAGGTTCTGTTCAACAAAGACAATGCAGTCTTGCCAGGAAGCTCAGCAAGAAGCCCATTGCTCTACAAGATACTCCTGATACCTGAGCACTTTTGACTTTTTAATGCTTGTGGATGAGCAGGCAATAAGGGATGTCTCCTTCTTGGTAGGATTAACTGATCCTGATCAACAGAATGTGATAATGCTGCTTTTACACAACAGAGGCAGGGAGGAATACGTATACAACTCAGGTGATCCACTTGGGCATCTCTTGGTATTCCCCTGCTGTCTCAGTTTGCGTTGCTGTAACAAAATACCATCAACTGGGTGGCTTAAGCAATAGACATTTATTTCTTACAGTTCTACAGGCTGGGAAGTCTAAGAGTTTGGTGCTGGCTTATTGGTTTCTGGTGAGATCCCTCTTTCTGGCTTGTAGACAGCCTCCTTCTTGCTATACCCTCACATGGTGGAGAGAGAGCAAGCTCTCTGATCTCTCTGCTTATAAGGGCACTAATCCCATCATAAGGGCCCCCCCCCCACTCATGACCTCATTACCTTCCAAAGGCCCCACTTCTAAATACCATCACATTTGGGAGTGGGGCTTCAACATGAATTTGGGGGGACACATTCAGGGCATAACACTTACCTAATTGTGACACTAAGTGGATGAATGCAGCAACCTTAGCCTGAGAAGACTACGGTTACCAAGGGCACAAGCTCCTCAGGAATGAAAGTTTGATCAAATCAGGAAATAAACTACATACCCCAGCAGAGGTAACAGCTAAAGGTAAAGAGAATTTAGGATGGTTGGTGGAGGAGGGAGACAGTGAGGACTAGTTGTAGCCTTGAGACCAAATGCACCAACATGAACCATATTATGTCCTACCATCTTCCTTCTAAATTTCCTTTCAGTGTAAGTGGTTCACTGAAATCCTGGATCAGCTGTGAGGAGTGTGGCTAGCTGACAGCCCCCTTCACATCTGTATCATATTTTGAGCTGAGATTATGCTCTTCAAGAGGGGTGGTTCCAGCCAGTGACTGCACAAGACTATGGTAAAAGAGCCTTACCAACTATATAGCAGGAGACTTTTTTTTTTTTTTTTTTTTTTTTTTGGCTGAGCTGGGTCTTTGTTGCTGCCTGTGGGCTTTCTCTAGTTGTGGCGAGTGGGGACTATTCTTCATTGTGCTGTGCAGGCTTCTCATTGCGGTGGCTTCTCTTGTTGCAGAGCACGGGCTCTAGGCATGCGGGCTTCAGTAGTTACAGTACATGGGCTCATTAGTTGCGGCTCTCAGGCTCTAGAGCGCAGGCTCAGTAGTTGTGGTGCATGGACTTAGTTGCTCTGCAGCATATGGGATCTTCCTGGCCCAGTCCCCTGCATTGGCAGGCAGATTCTTAACCACTGCACCACCAGGGAAGCCCCAGAGGACTTTCTAATGGGCAACCTTTGCTCAGGAGCTCACAATTTGGCTGGTAGAGACTTTGTTAGAGGTGCATGGTCCGATGGCTCCCTCTGCCCAATCCTGTCACCTCTCTTTCCCTTTCACTGGCCAACACATCTTTTTCATTCCCAACCTCATTTCTGCTTCTGCTGTCTAAAGAACCCAACTGACACATTTGTAAAGTGGCTTAAGTTACAGACAATTCTGATTCATTATTCAATTCCATTCATCAACGAGCCCCTCTGCCCTTGGCTTCTCATCTATCTTTTGCCCACCTATCTTCATCAAAGTAACCTTGTGGCCACCAAGCCTGATGTGCCCTTGAGAGGGTCAGAGACAACTGGTCTCCCTAGACTCAGTCTCCTAACCTGCGCCAAGTGGCTTTTAACCCTTTGAATCCTAAAGAGTTTTCCCTTTACTACAACAGAATTTACATTGTCTTTCCCACAACATCATCTTTACTATCTCCCTCCATTACTTTTTCAGAATCCTACACTTATGCTTTTCTGCCGGTCCTTCCTGAATTCCTGTGTGCTATTGAGGCTTACATCTGCCCTGGACACCAGAGCACTATTGAGTGTCTTGGAATTTTCAGTTTTCTCAATTGCTTTCTCATTATCTCTGTTCTGAGCAGGATCTTCACGCTTTCTTGCTTTGGTTTGGTTACTTAGGAAATAATTAGGGTCTCTTAATTTGGTAACAGGAGCTTCAACTAAAACCTTATTATATGTAGCTCCATCTATCATTTGTTCAAAATGAATCAATTTCTGTCTCTTCTATTGCCCATTTATATATCTCATTTATGTTGGAGGTTATTTCATAAAGTGAGATCTTCTCAGCCCTCCGATACATAAGTGAAAAACATTTAGATGTTTGTGAATGTAAAAGTGATTAAATGTTTTAAATTATGTGGAATCTTAAAAAAGGGCTACAAATTAATGTGTCTACACAACAGAAATAGACTTACAAATATAGAAAATAAACATGGTTACCAGGGGGTAAGGGGGGAAGGGATAAATTGGAAGATTGGGATTGACATATAGACACTACTATATATAAAATAGATAACTAATAAGGACCTACTGTATAGCACAGGGAACTCTACTCAATACTCTGCAATGGCCTATATGGAAGAGAATCTTAAAAAGAGTGGATACATGTATATGCATAAAAGATTCATTTTGCTGTACACCTGAAACTAATACAACATTGTAAATCAACTATACCCCAATAAAAATTTTGTTTAAAAATTAAGAAAAAATTTGGAAATGCTGTTCTCCCATTTCATGACACTGAGATGCTGAATAAGTGCTTATAAACTGAAGTGGGAAAGTACAGGTTGATGGTGATGGGACCTAAATATTCATTATTTGAAGTCACCATCCTCCCTTGGCCAGAGGTAAAGGGTTATTTCCTTGGGCTTAGTAAGACTCTGAGAATAGTCTACTTTTTGGATACCTCATGATTTTTCTAACACATGGGACAACACTCCCTAACGGCTGACCCAATATTTGGGCCCATGTCTCTGAAGATGTGCTCAGGTTTGGAACTGTAGAAGTGCTTTCCTAGCCAAGATTTGTGACCCTCTTCCTGACATAGACCAGCTACAACTTTCACTCTTCAACCATCTTATGATAAAAAATTTAAGGTAAGGGACTGAGCGATCATGTCCTAGATTGCCACCCTTTCCTAAATTAATCTTGTATTTGCAGAATAATCAGTTTCCTGTGAAACCACTAGTAAGTCTGCACTGATGTTCTCAGCACAACTTACCAAGAACTCTAAGCAGTTTAGAGCATGTATTCAATTTCACCATTTTCACAGTTCATCAGTATGTCTCCAAACCAGCAGTGTCCCTGGTATCCACAACCATTCTTTTGTAGCACAATTATGAGCTGCCTTTGGACCCAAAGTTAATTTGTTCTAACCCCAGGGACAGTAGTTTTCCTATACTTAAGACATATACTGTGCTGAGAATCAGATAACTCCAAAACTGCCAGGACTAAATTGCACATTCCCTAGCCCAAATCTCTCTCATGTTGGGTTCCCAACCTTCCCTCTCTTTGTCTCATCCTTCCAGTGATTCTCTAAAAGTCCCAACTAGGGAGAAGGGCACCTCCTAGAGCTGCTGCAGAAACAAATCAGGAAAGCAGCCTTCTTTTCCTGTGGTTCTATTTCCACTAACAATATTGTTCCCTCAATTTCCCGAACTAGAACCTTACAATCACCTTTGAAAAGGGCAAATAGGTGAGACAGAGAAAGACAGCATTGTTTTAGTCTACCTCACTTTTGCAATACATTCTGCAACCTCTTTTTGTTTAGACTATATCAACAGTCTTCAGACTGGTCTATCGGTATCTACTCACTCTCTAGTCTTTTCAGCCCAGCCTCCCTGTTGCTACCGGAGTAATTTTTCTATACTCATACATATCTTGCTTGGTAAACAACTTTCTGTTCTTGCTACAAGTAAATAAGGACTATCTCTGTGAAGTGTTTAGGAGTTGATTCTGAGAAGTTGATTCAGATAAACTATTATCCCCAATCTATCAAATCCTAAAATGTTTTACAAAGTCATGAATAATACTTGAGGTATTTGACAAGAGAATGTTACTTAATTTTGAGAGTTAACTATGTGTCATTTGCTATCTCTTGCTAAGAACTTTAGGATCCCCCATTTTACATTCAGCAAGTTTCTTATGTATATGTTCTTCTTGCTGACAGTTGTGCATACTGAGGCAATTTAATCTGTATCTTAGCTGTAAATCCAGAAGGGCACTGGACATTTGCATAGATACCCAGACACACTGAATCTTACTTTCTGAGCCCTTCTAGGATCTACAGGATCAGACAGTTTTACACTTGCTGAAAAAGTATTTGGGTAATGTGTTTTATCAACCTACAAAAGAGAGACTAATTTCTGTATAATTCTGGAAGGGCAAAACATTTAAGGAGAAAAAAGACACTTTTGTCACAGAATGCAAGATTTTGGGTTATGTGGTTACAACCACAAGTGAAGACTCTAGAACTTCCCAATGTGCAAACTGGGCCCAAAGACCAAAAGCACTAAATAGAATTTATGAAGCCCTATAGGGTATAACTGATGGCATAAATACCATAAAAGAAATGAACCACGAAGGCTCCAACATCCAGTTGTGTGAAGCCCAGATATGTTATAGTAAAGATGGTATCTCAAATGAATATTGAAGGATGGACAAGAATTTAACATATAAAGAAAGCAAGAAGGTATTCCACATGGATCTAATGGTATGAATACTGTAAAACAAAACAAACCTGACACTTTCAAGTGAGTTATAAGCAAACTAGACCAGAGCATGTTGCAATATGAAAGTATCAATACTATGAAAAGATTACCTTAACCTGCCTTTCCACTGTTACACAAGACATTGAACACAAGGATAAGAAATTACCCATCATCCACAGAAATATAATCACTAGAGACTTTGAAAAGAAATGTGGTGATCAGAATTGCACTTTAGAGAGATTAATTTGAGCAACAATGGAAAAGTTCCATGGGAGAGAGAGAAGAACAAAGAACGAGCAGGCTTTTAGCGCAGTTATAAAGGACTTGTGATTTCTGACAGTCTCTGGGGTAGTTCTCAACTTATCAATTAAAAAATATCTGGAAAGGCACAAACTCTACTTACAGAGGGAATCCACCAGCATGGAAGGCGATGTATGCTTCAACTCTCCCCCACAATCTCCTAGATTATAGATGAAAGGTTTATATAACAAGATTATTTAGCAGCCAACTCTGCCTCCAAAATCATTACCTACAAGTAGAGTACTGTGTCCCTCTTGGCTCCCATCAGTACATCTTTCTATAAATAGTCAAAATCTTTAATGCCAAGAAAATAATAGAAGAGAAAATGGAAGTGTTGGAACCAATTGTAAAAGCTATACTCCCAGCATTTGCCACCAGCTGGGTTCATTAACCTCTCTTGCCCACAGTGTTCTGATAGAGATGATATTCCTCTTGAATATATTAAATATAAAATATCTTAGAACCATGCAGTGAGGATAGAAGAAGACTTCTATTACTACTGAACTGAGGTAAAGAAAACTCCTGAAACACTAATAATTGGGTGGGGAGCCAAGCAAGACTGCTCCCTTCCAGCTGTAGCTCTGAAAAGGGGATTTCAATAGGGCTGAGTACAACTGACACAACATGTTTAAACACATCTTTAGTCAAGAAAGGTCTCTTATTGGTTTTCTTCTGTCTAACCAGTGAAAAGCATACTTATAAAAAGAAAAAAAGACATATCATTGTAAACTCAAGAGGAGCAAACTTTCTAAAAATTACTTTCTATAAAACTTAGAAAATTATTTTAAGCAAAATGTCATCCTCACTAAAATGCTTGAAAATGTGGTCCCTAAGGAATGTAAACAAAAAGTTATAAGAAATTCAATAGGTGGCATGGGAAAAATGAATTGAAAGAAAAAACCCCTAAAAATGTAGTAGAATAATCTGAAGCCACATTGGAAGGAGAACTGAATAGCATTCAAACTGCAGGTAACAGAATCAGTGACACAGAAGACACACTTGGTGAATTCTCCTTGAATGCAGAGGAGATGGGTCAAATGACATAAATGTCAAGATGAGGTGATAGAGTCGATACCCATTTTTCCCCATTTCTATAACTACAGATCTCCAGGAATAATGGAACAGGAACAGCAGCAAAATAACATAAATGAATAAAACTTTCCTGAGATGAAAATCTTCATATGGGATTAAAAGTGTTCTCCATGTGCTGGCTATTGTAAATAGTGCTGCAATGAACAGTGGGTGCATGGATATTTTCAAATTATGGTTTTCTCTGGATATATGCCCAGGAATGGGATTGCTAGATCATATAGTAGTTCTATATTTAGTTTTTTAAGGAACCTCCATACTGTTCTCCATAATGATTGTACTAATTTACATTCCCACCAACAGTATCGGAGGGTTCCCTTTTCTTTACATTTTCTTCAGCATTTATTGTTCATAGATTTTTTTGATGATGGCCATTCTGACAGATAAATCAATAATACTCCAATAAAAAATCTTCTTAGAAAGTATTCTTCAAATCCTAAGTAAAATTAAAACACCAATGCTCAGATATATTTTAGCAGGGTTTTAAAATTACAATGGTAAGAAAATATTATTTAAACACCGATCACATCTACTTCTTATTGGTATCATTCAACTTAATGAGTTTTTTATTAATTTGTACTTTTATCTGAGAAATGGCCTTGACAGGTCTGAGTCTATCTCAAAGTGACATATGAGATAAACTCCTGATGTAAGACAGTTAGAGGAAGAATTAATCGTGAGAAATGCACCCCAAAAGCAGCCCAGAAATAATATAGAAAATATGTGAAAGAGAACTGGGAACATAAAAGAAGCCCCAACATATGTCTAACAGAAGTTCCAGGGGCTAAGAATTGAAGTAATAGTCAAAAATAATCCCATTCACTTTCAACTGAATACCTGTGTTTTTCTTCGTTTCTAGAAAAGTTTCAACCAAGATCTAATTAAAATAAAGATAAATCCCCACCTATAAAAACTATAGACTTCATTATAGTCTGCAATTATCTAGTTGCTGTCTTTTTATGCATATTCTGTTTCATTTATCTGATAGATAAACAAGAAATCTCATCAACATAAGTAAATTACAGGTGGAAACAGACCAAAATTCTCAAAATTTTGGGGGAAAATATAAAATGTGCAGATTTTTAAACCAGCTAGATTACTACTCAAGAGTAATGGACTAGGTGTTTTCAAATGCAAAAGGATTAAGCTTTCTTCCAATAGGGATCTGTGGATGGTAAAAGCTATTAAATAATTTCCACAGCAAGAAGACAGGAAGGAATAGAATGCAAAACAAATGGTGAGCAGAAAACTAAGTAAAATATTGCTAACTACAACTAATACCTGAAATCTTATTTCAAAGGTAGAGCTAAGTTTATAAACATTAATAGAAAAAACAGAAAGGGTGACTTTGGTATCTTTGGTCTCCTCCCAAGGAGAAAATACCAGCACACTAATGACACATTGTATAGTTATAGACTTTATTATAAAATATAAATTTTAAATGTCTGTTTAAAATTTAAATCAGTGGGGAGGAGAAATAGAATTTTATCAAGAGAAGGCAATGAAGAAAAAAAATAGATAATAAAGACAATACAAAATAAGGTGTTAGAAATGTCTAAATATATCAGAAATTATCACAAAAATCAACAGATTAAACTCACCCCTTAATACTATCAGATGAAAAGCAGGCAGGCAAACAAAACAAACGGTTATGCTTCAAATAAGACATGCTTCAAATGAATCAAATAAAATATCTGATCTTTTAAAGTCCTTTCATTTCCTAGCTAAATACATCCCCTCCAAAAAAAACAAAGCGAGTTTAAGGATATTATCTTTTTAAATTGCATTTTTAAAAATTTCCCAGTATCTACACCTGTTGCATGGAAAACATAAGATGAGGCATGAATGTTGAATCGTTAAGATTATTCCTCTAGATAAGAGGAGTTTCAGAAAAAGATAAGCGAGAAAGAAAAAAATTATCAAAAACGCTAGAAAAGGTTTTTCCACAACTGAAAGCTTTGGTAGGAAAATTATCCACATTGAAACATCACTGTTGAAGATCAGATACAAAATTTTACAAGCTGCTAGAAAAGAAGAGAAAAGGTCATCTATGGGGTGAACTTTAGACCTACTCTAAGAGCTTGTTAACACAAATCCAAGAAGTACTAGGACACTAACTTCTATTTCAATTTTGCAGCACTAAGTTCAGGAATATTTTTGAATTAGGTGCTACTGCCCCAGAGAATCTGAGATTGACAAGTGAACCTTAAGTGAACTGTTGTAACTTCAGTCACATTATACATTAAATCACTCAGCTTAACATGGATATATGCAGAGACCACCTCACCTGGGCCTGGAGCTCTTCACTCTGAGTTAAATATTGGTAAATATAACCAACTATACTTCAACTTTATGTGTGGAAGTCTGAACCTGGAGGGTGACAACTGTGCCTTCAAAATTTCTGATATGGCCTCCCCCCTCAAGGATGCCACTGCCTAAAATTAGGCCCCTAATGGCATAGGGGTCAAGAAGTGTTTCTTTTTTGGAGGAAATTACTGATATAAAACCTCCTGGGTATTATCTACATTGAGGTAGAGAAGGAGGGGAAGTGAATACAAGGATGCCTTACTGAGTGGACTTACTGATGTAGGTGGTGGATGTTAAATGTTGTGGGAACCTTCTGGAGAGTATGTGGAGCACCTCTCAGAATAGCTTCCTCAAGGATGAAAGGTATTTATTGGCTTCCATCCCCCATTTGGCTGAGCTCTGCTCCTTAAGGCATTAACTCCCCCCCACTTCTTAGTTGAATACGGGAGTGCCCAGTGGGCTCCCAAGGTCCCACGTGAATGATATCAGAAGATCCATGCAGGAAGGGAAGCAAGACTCAGTGCAAGCCTGCAGATAGGTGATGTTGGTGCAAAGCAGATCAGAATCGGTATGAAATTCTTGGCCATGGACGTCGCTAGAATCAGGTGGGGCAGAGACAATGTGAGGCTTCACAGAAGAAGAGTCTGATACAGGAAACCTAGCGAATTCCTTAGCAATATTTACATTAAAAGAAGTCAGTTGGACCTACATGAAGTAGTGAAAACATTGTAATGAGTCGGCTCTTACTAAACCCTGGGTTGCTGCAATAGCCCTTATGGTTCTCTACCACACACTTACAAATAGTTCCTTTGCAAATAAACCCTCCTTGAATTACCCTATTTTGAGTGTCATGTGATTTTTGTTGTGACCCTGGCTCCAAAAGGTAGAGCATTGTTCTATTATAATTAAGCAAATAGAGAATATCCTTCACACATCATACTGACCCACGACCGTTCCCTATGAATAAAGTAGTGTGTAGATCTGATTCAAGTGCAGTTTCATTCACGTAGCAATGCTCTTTGTTGTACTCACAAGTGGTATTCTGACTACTGATCCCAGTGCGTCTTTTTTCTCACTTAGTTATTATTGAAAAGATCCCTCCTTGATAACACAGCTCACAAAATGAGTTTTAGTGATAAATGAGGCAAAAAGCAGTGCCTGGCATTTCTTCATGTGCTATACATATGCTGGAATTGATTTTGTCCAACAATAAAAGCAAATTATCTGCCAGCACAGAAGTGACAGTAATTGCTTTTCCACGTTGTATGCCATTGATATAAGGCAATGCCCAAAATGACTTTTTAGTAAAGAAATTGCGCCTATAGCTTGTCCTTTTTGTATGAGCTTTATTTGTCAACTTTATGGGTGGTTTTACATGCTTCTTAGCAAGAGCAGGGATTGTATTTGTATTTTCTATAAGTATTATAACTTTAACCAATGCTTCTAATGTTTTGGTCTCTTTGCTGTCTTAGTGACAATCAATTTTGTAATATAAGTATCACTTTATACTTCTCCTAAAAAAATTTTTTGTTTTGCTAGAGAAGTCACTTTGCTTTGCTGAAAAGCCACATAAACACTTTAAGGGGTTCATGATAATTTCATAAGACTGTACTGTGGTTCCATGCAATAAAATCAATATTCAGATTCTTCCTCATCTTTCCTTGGTTTAAGGAAAAATCATCACACTAGCCACATCACTCTTTTCAGTAGGTAGTCATTTTTTTATATTCACTGTAGTACTATACAGTATTTACATATTAAACATTGTTTTGAGTTGCAGTAATTACACCAAGTTTATTACTACTTCATTTGCTTCCATTTCTTTATGAACTACTTTTACACTATTGTGGATTGGCAAACATTATATCTAACAGTAAAGATAAGTTATTATTTATTTTCACAGTTATGTTCTTCACAATTGTTTTTTTTAATTTTTATTGAAATAGTTGATTTACAATGCTGTGTTATTTTCAGGTATAAAGTGATTTGATTATACGTATATATGTATATATATACACACACGTATATGTGTATATATATTCTTTTTCAGATCCTTTTCCATTATGGGTTATTACAAGATATTGAATATAGTTCCCTGTGCTATGCAGTATGTCCTTGTTGGTTATCTGTTTTATATATAGTAGTGTATATATTTTAATCCCAAACTCCTAATTTATCACTCCCTCTCCCCTTTCCCCTTATTTGGTAAAAATAAGTTTGTTTTCTATTTCTGAGTCTATTTCTGTTTTGTAAATAAGTTCATTTGTGTCATTTTTTTAGATTCCACATGTAAGCGATATCATATATTTGTATTTGACTAACTTCACTTAGTATGGTAATCTCTAGGTCCATCCATGTTGCTGCAGATGGAATTATTTCATTCTTTTTAATAGCTGAGTAATATTCCATTGTGTGTGTGTGTATATATATATATATATATATATATATATACACACACACCACATCTTCTTTATCTATTCCTCTGTCAAGAGACATTTAGGTTGTTTCCACGTCTTAGCTATTGTAAATAGTGTTGCAATGAACATTGGAGTGCATGTATCTTTTCAAATTATAGTTTTCTCTGGATACATGCTCAGGAGTGGGATTGCTGGATCAAGCTTTTGCACAGCAAAAGAAACCATAAACAAAACAAAAAAACCCACAGAATGAAAGAAAAGTTGCAAATGATGCGACCAACTGGGATTAATTTCCAAAATACACGAATGGCTCATACAGCTCGATATCAAAAAATAAGCAGAAGACTTAAATAGACATTCCTCCAAAGAAGACATACAGATGACCAACAGGCAGATGAAAAGATGCTCCACATCGCTAATAGTTAGAGAAATGCAAATTGAAACTACTCGTACAATGAGATATAACCTCACATCAGTCAGAATGGCCATTATCAAAAAGTCTACAAATAATAAATGCTGGACAGGGCATGAAGAAAAAGGAACCCTTCATAATTGTGTTTTTAAATGCAGTCCATCTTAGCACATGTGCAATTTATTAGTTATTAGCTACATCTGTTAACAAGATGCATTTTGTATAATTTACATAACTAATACAATTAATAGTCTCAAATGTAAAATTTGTAAAATATGTGAGAGAAGTAATTAAAGATACAAAACTCCCCTGTGGACTACTTGACAGACCACCAAAGATCATCAACAATCTACATCCAAGAAGCACTCGTCTAGGTGTTAGAAATAGGGTTCTGATGTCTAAATTCTGGCTTTTTGGCTCAATACAGGGTGATCTTCAGCAAACAGTTACACATGAACCTTAGACACAATTATGATTTCCGTTTTATGGTTGAGAAGCTCATTTTATTCACTTCATTAGCTACTACAGTAAGTCCCCTACATAGGAACAAGTGCCATTCCAAGATCACGTTCATAAGTCCAATTTGTTCATAAGTCTAACAGTCAGCCTAGGTACCCAACTAACACAATCAGCTTTATAGCACTGCTGTAATAGGTTTATAATGCTTTTCACACAAATACATAAAAAATAAGCACAAAAAATAAACATTTTTAATCTTACAGTACAGTACCTTGAATAGTACAGTACATTGGCTGGCATACAGGGGCTGGCATCAAGTGAACAGGCAAAAAGAGTTACTGACTGGAGGAGGGAGAGGAGGTGGGAGGTGGTAGAGCTAAAGGATCGTCAGCATAGGAGACGGAGATCAAGCTGCAATTTCACTCACACCTGATGTTGATGGTACAGGTTCTGGTTCCTTGCTGGATTCAATTCTATCTACCCTCTTGAAAAACTGGTGCAGTGATGTCTGGGTAGTAGCTCTTTTTTTTCTCATCATAGATGCCATGGTAGCACTGGATTGCATTCTGAATGGCTGCTACAACCTTCATGTACTGTTCTATGTTCAGGTCCTGTGCCTCAAAAACGAACAGTGCCTCTTCGAATAAAAAAAAGTTCCCTTGCCATTTTTTGGGTCGTGAATCCCTCTGGTTCTTCAGTTACTTCTTCCTCCTGTCTCTCTTCATCCTTTCTCTGGGCATGTTAGCACCTTTGAAAGTTTGCAACTTGAAAGTTCATATGTAGGGGACTTACGTGACTGTTGTGTTTGTTTTGTTTTTATCCTTAGAGCAATGCTTGTTACACAGTATATGTGGGTGTATGTACACATGTATGTGTTGTGACACTGTGTGTTATAACCTAGACCATCCTGACTTGTAAACCACAGCGAAAAGCAGAAAAATCTGACATGACACAGTTTATTTCTTGCTAATGCTACACATTCAATGCAGATCAACAGGTAGGATCTGCTGATCACTGTCACTCTGAGAGCCAGAGTGATGGAAAGATATATTCTCAATATTTTCTCAATATATTCCTATGCCAAGCAGGTAGAAATATGGAAAATCATGCCTGGGCCCATAAAACTTGTGCCCAATCCTTCTCACTTCCACCCACCTTTCATTGGCTATAGTAAATCTTATGTCCATGCCTAATTTCAAAGATCACACAGAAGTGCAATCCTACCAAGTCCCAGAAAGAAAGCCAGAGTATTTATAAACCTTAGGGTAAATTAGTCAACAGAGAGATATTTATGCAAAGAGGCTTGTCCCAATATGTTTAAATTGACATTTTACTATTTTTCTAAAAATCCAACTGTTTCAATAAAAATTGCACAAATAATAGCATGGTCATAGTCATGAAAATTGAAGTCACACTACCATTAGGCTGTCTTTGCCTCAAGACTTGAGCTGGGTTGCCACGAAAAGCAGAACTTGAGTGCAGGACATTAATTAGGGAATACAATCCCAGGCAGCAGGATTTCAGGACAGAAGAATGAAACAAGGAAGTGGGGTAAGCCAATACGAGGACATGTTATCTACACAACAGACAACTAATTGTCTGCAAATCCATGCGACTTTAGGAACCATCCACTCAGTGAACAAAGGGGGTGGTGGCATTTATTCATCATATCCCTTCCTCTATTGCTCAAGACAGGACCACAGACATGAACTCTCTGTACCTCTAGGTTGTGCTTACAGGCGTGCCCTTCTGGGAGCATCAGACAGGTGCCAATGGGCATCCCATATAATGGCATCAGGAGTCCCAGGATAAGAAACAAGAGGTGAAGGGGTACCTGCACAAAGCTGACCTGTGTGAAACTAGTCATTTCAGTAGTGGCTGGAATAAAAGAAGAATCCACGGGGTCAACAAGTTATGCCTAAGAGGTGCTCAGTAGAAGCGCAGGCGGCACGCACACGCACGCGCACACACACCCCTACTTACATGCATGCTTATATTTTTACTTTTGTCTGGTTCACATATCAAATAATCCCAGTAACTTTGTTGTTCTTAAATGCATATTATATATAAAATGTTAAAGATTTGAAAAATACTGTGAAAGACTATCTATCTAGAACATTTGAAACTGAACTTACAGATTAGCAACATTTCCAAGCTTCACATATTTTAACCCAAACAGCTTGTGATGCATCTCACGGTCTGTTGCAGCCTGGCCAAATATTTCTCAGAGCTGCAATTCAGTCTGAGGCTCTTCCTCGTCAAGTTTCTTTCCTTCCCTCTCTCTCCTTTCATAGATGTCAGACCTGAATGTCTGAAGGCTTCCCCTCCCACTTCTGCTTCCTCTCCTCTTTATTCTTCACAAGTTTTCCCTAATAAATTTCTTCTCCATAAAAGGACCCAAACTGACACAAGCCTCAATATCTAGATGCATTCTCTTGGATTTCTTTCCTCCTAATATATGAATTATTTGATGTAGTATATATAGCATATACTTTACCAATTGCAATTTAATGTATTGAAATAATAGTTCTTATCTCAACATTTTGACTTAATAATCACAGATTCAAAAATTCTAATGATAGTGATCACTAGTCATATACAGTATAGCCTGAGCCAGTTTATATGGTAAAGATCAGTATTTGGTCACCCACTGACTTGTCATTTGCAACAGAGAATGTATACTCTTTATATTAAGCAATCCATTTTGAAAAACACTAAAAATTAAATGTTCACTTGATCTGGTAGTGTTCTAAAAATTTAAGATTATCTTCTACATAACAAATTAACAGTGCTTATATTTAAAAAGTAGGATTATGCATAAGGGTGAAATTTTTCATGATTGAAAGCCTTGAATGAAGGAATAATACAACAGTTTTAATTTTCACACAAAATATAAAAATATACAAACACAAAGAGTTTTCTTAGATCTATAAAGGACCCTAGAAACGGAACTTGGTATAGAATAATGGATATTTCATTAGGAGCAGTCCTTCCAAACCCATCAGACCTACACCTATAAAGACACTGCTAAATAATATCTTCTTTAGCATTGATATTTTGTCTATGAATAAAGTATTGCTTAATCTAATAATCAATAGAATACCACTGTACATGTTATTTTGTCCTAAGTCATCCCTAGGTCTATATTTTTGGACATATGGGCCATCTCATTGCTTCCCCCTACAAAAAAGAAAAGAAAAAAAGAATGCTAGCCTTCATCAGAGTTCAGGAATGGCTGTAAAAAAGTTTCATCAATCTGAAATCACAATCACAGATAAGTAAGCGTGTTTGATTAATGCAAGTTTGGTTAGATTTTTACTACACATTAAATCCAGTTTTAGGGGAAAAAACCCATGAGAATACTGATCTCAACTTCAGGAAATTCATATCTTAACTATCACTTATTGAGCATCTACCATGTCAGATACTCTGAATAAATATATACCCTAATTCTCAATGTAGGGTGAGAACATTTCATGTGATCAAATTAAATGCCATTACGCTTGTCACACTACACACACACCTCTAATATGTGTCTATGTGTGTGTGTGTATGTATGTATGCATATGTGTGTACATATGTGGATATGGATATATATCCATCAATCCCCACATGCATCAGTAAGAAGCACCAGTTCTGAACCGGAATTTCAATGCGCCTCCTTGAGGCTGGAGGACTCTGCAACTGCTATTGGAGTTGATATCTCCAAAAAGTCTTAGAAAGCTACTAGTGATTCCCCAGCAGGGAATCTGCTTCTAGTGTCTTTGCTTCTGGTCGGTCTGCAATGTTGTCACTCGTATCTGCTGCCCTCATACTACTGGATACCAACAGCATAATTCATGTGCAGGACTCCAGTTCTCACTACTCTCACATGATAGCTGGAGCAGAAACTCAGACACCCAGCAGCAGCGTAAAAAATGAAGAGAAAATGAAGCAGTTCCTTCTTTTTTCTTCATAAATGCCAGTCAATTCACCACCACCTCCAGAAGAGTTCTATGTACAATTTCACCCTTTCTGGTGATTGACCTCTCCTACTTTCTCTTCACCCCAAATCTCTCCCCCGCTTATATAACTGGAAAATCTCCTTTTTTTTCCCCTGAGGGCCCCAACATAACCCTCACCACAATGTAACCTTGCAGAAGACCTTGACAAGCACACCAGCATCCATTTTGGGGTAGCATTGGATATATAGCACTGAAGTGTGGGCACTGACTTAAAGAGCTAAAGCTCCAGGGATAAGAAGTAACATAGCCCAAGGCCATGCAGTTTCTCAGATTCAGGATCTTATTCCATGACAATAAAACGTCACCCATTCTACAAAATCATGCTACCTCCCATGTTTCAAACTGCTCTCACACCAGTGTCCTGAAATGTCACAGCAGGAAAGCCTTCATACCACTTTGTCACCTTGTTCTCCTTTCCAAACATCTAACACATCAGAGCTTACTTACCTTTTCCCACCATCTCTCCCCACTTGTGTGTGTTAAGCAGAGCTTCTCTTGGAAGACTCCTACCTTCAAATAGACCTGGTCTTTGAAGAGTGTGTGTTCCTGCATGACTACTTGCTCCAAGGTAGGCACTTCCTCCCATTTCTAAGCACCTATTAGTGCCAACTAGACCTCTTACCCCAGTGACTTAGGAGAACCTCCATCTAAGAAAATGGTCTAGGTAGTCACAGATGTAAAGTAAAACAAGAGAAGTCTGTCCTGAAGAAAAGTTACAACCTATCAACTAATGGCAAGCCTATGAGCCTTCTTTGAATGTATGTAAATTACATCTAGCAACATTTTAATTACAATCCTATGAGTTATTAAGTGAAATTTTGGCAGCTGTGTTGTTGACCTTATCCTAGGAACAGAATTCTAGGAGTCCTTTGTGAGGAGAGACAGGGGCAAGCTTAGCTATGGCAGACTCACAGTGAGGTGGGTAGGAGGGGAGCCTCAGAGACTTGAGACACCTGGCAGTGCTTCTTATGGACTGGGGCAACGCCCAGTGTGAAATAGAGCTTTGTCCTTCTAGCCGCTAATCCAGAAGGAGTAGACTAGGTACTCAAAGAGGAGGAGTACAGCAGATCCTCAAAAAGGAGACCAATACACTGAAAACTACAAAACATTGTTGTAAGATATTAAGACAGAGCTAATTAAACATAAAGACACATGTTTATGGATTGGAAACATTATTATGATGGCGGTATTCCTCAATTTGATCTATAGGTTCCACACAACCTTTATCAAAATCCCAACTTAACTTTTTGGTAGAAATTGGCAAGCTGATTCTAAAACTCATGTGCAAATGCAAGGGACCCAGATAATCAAATAATGTCGAAAAAAGAACAAAGTTTGAGGCATCATATTTCCCCAACTTCGAAACTTACCGCAAATCTACAGTCACATAAATGTGGTACTGGCATAAGAATAGACATTTAAATCAATGAAAAGAATTTAAAGGCCAAATATAAATTCTTACATTTATGGTCAATTGATTTTCTACAACGGCGACAGGATGATTCAATGACGGAAAGGATAGTCTTTTCAACAAATGGTGCTGGAACAAGCAGATATCCACATGCAAAATAATGAATTTTACCCCTATCTCATATCATACACAAAAATTAACTCAAAATGCATCAACAACCTGAACATAAGAGCTAAAACTGTAAGCTTCCTAGGAGAAAACACAGTCGTAAATCTACGTGACCTGGGATTAAGCAACATTACACATGATACTAGGAAATTAGACATGATACTATAAGCACAAACAACAAAATTAAAGATACATAAACTGAACTTTATCAGAAAGAAAAACTCTTGTGCTGCAAACAAAACCATCAAGAAAGTGAAAAGACAATCCACACAATAGGAGAAAATGAAAATCATATCTGATAAAAGGCCTGTATCTAGAATACATTTTAAAAAACTCTTATAACTCAATAATAAAGAGAAATAAGCCAATTTAGAAATGAACAAAGGATCTGAGAAGACTTTTCTCTGAAGAAGATACACAAATAGCTGATGTGCACATGAAAAGATGTTCAACATCATTAGTTATTAGGGAAATGCAAGTTAAAACCACAATGATGTACAACTGTTATGTGCTAGAATGGCTAAAGTCAGAAAGACAGACAGTAACAAGTGTTAATGAGGATGTGGAGAAATTGAATCCTCATTCATTACTAGTGGTAATTTAAAATGGTGCAGCAATTTGGAGGTAATTTGGCAGCTTTTTTTAAATAAGTAGAGAGTTACCACGTAACTCCTAGGCACATACCCAAGAGAAATGAAAATATATGTCCACATAAAAACTTGTGCACAAATACTCATAGCAACATTCATTGCAGCCAAAAAGTGAAAACAACTCAAATAGTCATCAAATGAAGAATGGATTTTAAAACCTGGCACAGGGTTTAAGGATGACGAAAATGTTCTATACTTAGATTGTGGTGATATTTGTATAACTATGAATAAACTTAAAATCACTGAACTGTACACTTTAATTGAATTTTATGGCATGTAAAGCATATATAAATAAAGCTTCTATTTAAGGAGGCCATACATGCAAGCAGTTTTCAATTGCCACAAACTACATGAAACAAAAAGTTTATTATTAATTATCTTTGCCCTAAAATAGTTTCTGAGGAATGTCTCCTGAGAGGCCGTCTGCCTAAAAAACTTGCCTAATTACAAATTTCATCATTAATGTTTCTTAGGTCAGTGACACCCTTTAACAATGCCCCAAGATCAATGGGATTGGACATAATTGCTTCTAAGTTTGGAGGGATTCTACCATTTTAGGCCCCATAAAAGCTGCCGTTGGAAAAAACACCTACCAACTCCCTGACTGACTTCCATGCATCTCTAATACTGTGAGCTGATACGCAAGATTTTTTCTAAGGAAAACATTTCCCCACAAAAAGAGATTACATGTAACTGCACTCAAAGACCTAGTAGCCTGGCCCTCAGGAAATTGCATTTCTGGTGGAGGCAATCTGCCCTGGAAAAGTACCTACATACATGTGTAGGTTTATGTACTTTCTCACAGATACAGTACTAGAGTCCCAAAAATTACTCTTCTAGCTCTTCTGTAGTGTTCTGTAGTGAAAAGAGCATAGGTTTTGCAGTCACACCTGATTCTGAAATCCTTGCTTTTCCACTTACTAGTTATGTGGACCTGGTCAAGTTACATAACTTCTCAGAGTAGTCTCTGTCCATCATGTGTCTACTGTTTAACACAAGGGAATTGACAGCAGGGGGTGGGGGACAGATATTTAGTTGTGAAGATATACATGAGGCAGGAGGCACAAAGCTGCTCAGTTTTTAATGTCCTTCAAGGCCCGCCTCCTATTTCAAAAAGACAGTAAACTTCTGAGGAGAGATAAAGTGGTGCCCTTTCCTTGCCTGCTCCCTCCCACACCCCAGATGCACCTGGTGTTTAGTAAATATTGTGTTTTTTTTTTTACTTTTTATTTATTTTATTTTTGGCTGCATTGGGTGTTTGTTGCTGCACACGGGCTTTCCCTAGTTGCGGTGAGCAGGGGCTACTCTTCTTGCAGTGCAAGGGTTTCTTATTGCAATGACTTGTTTTGTTGTGGAGCACAGGCTCTAGGCATGCAGGCTTCAGTAATTGTGGAACATGGGCTCAGTAGTTGTGACTCACGGGCTCTAGAGCACAGGTTCAGTAGTTGTGGCACATGGGCTTAGTTGCTCTGTGGCATGTGGGATCTTCCCAACCCAGGGATCAAACCCGCATCACCTGCATTGCAGGCAGATTCTTAACCACTGCACCACCAGGGGAGCCCCAGTAAATATTGTTGACTGAATTTTAATTCATTAGCATTCATTGTAAAGCCAGACCCTAAGGGACCATATCAAAGAAATATTCGCAATATTATCACCTCCTCTTGCGAGCCATCTCTAGATGAACTTCCCAGTCCCAGGTTTTACCTCCAAGTGGATGCCTCTTCTGAACACACAGACAGAGCTCTGAGTAGAACCACTGCTTAAGTGTCTGCCACTTCCTTGAATTCGAACATGAGTAAGGCAACCCTGTGCACATTTAAACCTTCCTTTTACCTTGCCCCTGAAGCAAAAGATTTGGGCTGAAGACCAACTCCTAGTCCCTTCACTGAATTTCGCTACAGCTTATCTTAATTATAGTCACACAAAGCTGATTTTGCCAGGCACAGAAGAAAGAGCAAACACAGTGCAATCTTTTACATCTGTTTAGACCCTGATTAAAGTAGAATAATGTTTTCTTCCTTAACAGGTTTCCAATGTTGGAGTCTGAAAATATCTTTTGCATCGCTAATTCAGATTAGCATTCTGATGCCAGTCACATAAAATCTAAAGTTCTGAGTTAGGGAGCTCTGGGCTACTGATGATCCCTCTCTAGGTACAGAATGTTGAGACTCCAACATGATTTGTTTTTAGTTGTATGAAGACATAGTTAAATCAGGATTCTTTGCAAATACCTGTTACTTTAACATGAGACTAAGCCCCGTGGCCTGGCAGAGAACCGTGCAGTATTATGAACTCGGCCAACTGGGAGGAGTTATGACTCTAAGTGCTCCTTGATGGACCACAAGCACGCACATCTCAACTTGATATTTTATTTATGAATTAATTTTAATTAGCATAACAATAAAAGAGTGCTTTGAAAGTCTTTTTGAATAAATTTAACTTTTGAATGTTATTACTATCCTCTCTCTAGGCACATCAAAATCCTTCATTCAGGAATGCAAGTACTTAGTATTAAATGATTTTATGCTTGGACTTTTTCAGCTTGTTTTTGTATTAAGTGTACTTTAAAGATAACCTTTAAAAAGTAAGTGGAAATGTTACCTTATTAACTTGTTTCTCATTTTGTGTCAGCTTGTTCACTATCTATGATAATTTTACCATGAAGAATTTGGGCCATGTACTCATTAGACCTTTGTCAAGGATGGAAATTCTCGTACAATTACCAAAGGTGGTTTCAATGCAATAAATTATTGAGTATGGTATCAGCAGGTTATTGCTCTGTAAAAATCACCCCAAAACATAGCAGTTTAAAAATACAATATTTTATATTGTTCACATATTTACAGGTTGGATGGGATTTTTTCTGGTTTCTGGAGGCTCACAGATGTGCATAGGGTCACCTGTGACGTGAATAGGCAAATGTGCTAATCCTGGTTTGGCTTTCCCACTCGTTTTAGGGTCAGTAGGCTGTCAGCTTATCTAAGATAATCTCAATTCTCCTCTACATGGTCTCGCTCCTTCCCCAACCCCTTCTACTATGCCGTGAACACAAACTAAGGCTAATCTGATAGAAAATGAGAGCAGAGGCAATTAAAACTTCTTGAAGCCTAGATTCAGAATGAACATACTGTCACCTTTGTTTTGGCTAAGGACTGTGGCAGGCCACCAGTCAGCCCAGTTTGGAATAGTAGGGAAATTGCAATTCCTCCCATCAATAGGGAGAGTCTGTAAGTAATAGTACAAAGGGTATAGATACAGAGAAGAGGGAGAATCTACTTCAAGCATTGACTGTACACAGAACATTTGGTCATATAAGCACCAAGATAAATAAGACACTATACTTTGGAATTCTTGAGGTCATGGATTATTAGGAAATTAGGAACACAACTCTACTGATATGGGTCACATGGCAATAAGTGCCAAGAAAAGAGTATGGGGGGGTGGGCAGGAATCATTAAAAACTTCTAGGCCCAGTTCCGATGGCTCTTCTGCGAAGGATTAGTAAGATTTTAACAGGCTGAGGGGAGCAAAAGCACGAGGCAAGAAGTACAAGAAGTATTCAGGAGATCCCAAGAACCCAAGTATGTGGAATGTGGGAAAGAGAAAACAGAGCATTTTACTTCCTAGCTGATTTTCCAGCCTTTTCTCTTACAGAGAATAGCAGCTTTTGGATCTCCATCAGCCGGAAAAGGAGGAGATGGAATTAACACAACTAATATTTAGAAAAAGCTTTAGGGCATACCAGAGAGAGACATTTTCAGGGGCAAGGATTATTTTCTTAGCCACTGAGTTGTTTAAATTATCAAATCTCCCTTCAACTCTTATGAAGACCAACTCTAAAATCAAACCTTTAAAAAAAAAAAAAACCTTTTAATAAAAGCTTAAGTTAAGGGACTTCCCTGGTAGCTCATTGGTTAAGACCCCATGCTCCCAATGCAGGGGGCCTGGGTTCCATCCCTGGCCAGGGAACCAGATCCTATATGCATGTTGCAACTAAGGAGCCAGAGAGCCACAACTAAGGAGCCCACATGCTGCAACTAAAGGAGCCTGCTGGCCACAACTAAGACCCAGCACAACCAAATAAATAAATAAAACAAACAAAACTTAAGTTAGCCTGTTCCACTAAGAACTCTTGTGGGAGACACACTTGGTTGACTACACTCCAGCTATTCTCTAAGAGAAAACAGAACCCACAAGAAAAGAAGGTGGATAAAGAAGTTAAAAAATGAGGGACATCCCTGGTGGTGCAGAGGTTATGACTCCAAGCTTCCACTGCAGGGGGCACAGGTTGGTTCCCTTAGATCAGGGAACTAAGATCTCACATGCCGCGGGGTGCGACCAAAAGAAAAAAAAAGTTAAAAATGCCAGATGTACAATTTGCCCTTTCCACTAAAACATGGGCATGTGACCCAATCTGAGACAAATTTCCCTGAAGAGAAATATTTATAAGAGGCTTCTGGGAAAGTTTTCCTTTCCAATCAAAAAGACTGGACTTCTCTGGTATCACAGTGGCTAAGAATCCACCTGCCAATGCAGGGGACATGGGTTCCAGCCCTGCTCCAGGAAGATCCCACATGCCGTGGAGCAACAAAGCCTGTGCACCACAACTACTGAGCCTGCACTCTAGAGCCTGCAAGCCACAACTATTGAGCCCACGTGCCACAACTACTGAAACCTGCACACCTAGAGCCTGTGCTCTGCAACAAGAGAAGCCACCGCAATGAGAAACCTGCATACTGCAACGAAGAGTAGTCCCTGTTCACCGCAACTAGAGAAAGTCCGCACGCAGCAATGAAGACCCAATTCAGCCAATAAATATCAAAAAAAAAAAAATCAAAGGATCTATAGGAAAAAAAAAATCAAAGGATCTATAGAAAAAAAAAAATGCTTTTGGCCAGATGTTGTCTACACGCACTGTCTGGAATTGTGGTAGCCATCTTGTAGCCATGAAGGGAACAAGCCACAATGCTAACAACCATCATGGGAAATAATAAAATTTTCTCATGGACTAAGTCAGGGATAAATGAAGGGTTGAGTGAACAGCTTTAGATAGCAGTCCATAAACTTCATGTAGTTTATGTGTGAAGTCCATCACTAAGAAGCCCGTGTCCTGAATCTTCCACATGGATGGATTCCTAACTCAATCTCTTCTGCCCCCACAGTCCATGAAGCTGAAAAGCATTTTTTTAAAATGACTCAAAGGCCCACAGGTTTGGTCAGAATTCCCAGTGGCTGTTCACCCACTTTAACATTGCCAATCAAGATGTACTCAAGCACCAATTTTACAGATATGCTTATACTAGCTTTGCCTCTTAGTCTGCTCAAAGTATGCATCATAAAGAACATAAGGATGGAAAGTCAGATCCAAGATCAATTCCTTGATCTGTCACATTTGAATATTCATTTATTTAACAAATATTTATTGAGCTCCCACCATGTATCAGGCATTAAGTACTAAGAATATGGTTGTAAACAATATAGATTTGTTCCCCACCCTCCTGGAACTTACAGTCCAGTGAGGGAGATGGAACTTAAATGAACAATTGTAAGTTGCAATAGCTAAAAACAAAAATGCTAAGACATTCTGGAAAAGAGACTATAGGGTCAGAAAGTCATCCCTGGGGAAATGGTGTTTAATTTTGACTGTGGGCTAGCTATTCAATTTAAGATCATTGCCTCACGTGTGAACTGGAGACCCTTACAGTGGGCACAGGATTAAATAACAGTTCCTTGAAAGACTTTGAGAAGAGACTCATAGTTTTCAAGTTTATTTAGCATCTATTCAAACATTGTCTCCCTTCTCTTTCAAGTCTTCTTACCTAGTCCCAACACCTCTCCTGCGTTTCTCACATCATGCTGTATGGTAGGTGTTCAATACATGTTCATTTAGTAGTACCACCTTGCCTTGTTTTCAAATCTAATAAATTTAGCTTTGGGTTTCATTTCCATTTGGCCCCTAGTGGCCAAGTTAAGGGCACAAATAAGAATGAATGCCTATTTTCCTGTGGACTCTAAAATTTCAATCTTCATTATGAAGAGATGCTCAGCTGTGGAAAACTAATGAGATTTGAATCCAAAACCCATTAAATTAGAGTGTAGATGGGAAAACTTATCTTTGATGTGCTATTGAGAAGCCCACACTTTTGTATGCCTAAGACAGAGGTTACTTTATTTCTTGGCTCAATGAAGTTCTATTTAAACTATTCTTAGAACTATCATGTGTATCCTATATTTAGCCTGAACCAGGTCGGCTTGGTAGCTTGAGGTCATACCTTCTATCTAAGGGAGAGATGACTGGATTATTTAGGAGGGCCATGATTTTGATTTGCTAGCTCAGTGAGTCAGCAAAGATCCTGCTATAAGTCATGAAGGGCCTTGGATGGCATGCTAAGGACTTTGGGCTTTACCTTCAGTAGCCTCAATTTTTAAATAAGACAATGAAATCATCACATGTGTGTTTTATCCAGATAACTCTTCCTGCACTTAAACCCCTATCTTGGGGTCTGCTTCTGGGGCAACCTGGCCTAAGGCGAGATCTTTCTCACAGCCAATTCCCAGGGGAGGTGACACCAGGAAATATTGATACAGGAATAAAGAAGTAAGACAGGGTAGAGGAGCGTATCATTGAAGTTTACCTTATTGAGACAGTTACGATAGCCAACTGAAGTTCAAATCCACAGGTGCCCTCTGGAAGACCATATAGATCATGCCTCAGAGTTTCCCATCAGAATATCTATCCACCAACTCCTATCTGCCAACTGTTAGGGCCACTTCTGGGAGTGTAACTCCCCAGCACTTCCTGTTTGCCCATGGCACAAACTCAGCAGTCTCCAAAGGCCTGAGAAAGTCCTCAGGCAAAGAGGTGCAGGTGGCTGCTGTACCAAGCCTTTGGCAAGTCTGGGAACAGTAAGTATCAAGGGAGGTAGCTGAGCACTGACAGCATCTGCTACAGTTCTGTAAGTTATAAGGCTGCTGTCCTACGCAGGCAAGAAATAGAGGCTTGAGCCACAGCAGCGGCAGTAGGGATGAAGAGAAAAGAGAATATTTGGAAATGAATTTGAGAGAGTTAACAGGACTGGCAACCAAAGAAATAATAGTGATAAAGAATGAAGAGTCCAGAGAAACTCCCAGATCTCTAGCTTGGCAGTAAGAGTGGATGATGGTGCCATTAATTGGTTTAGGAAATAGAGAAACGCCCTCATCATCTTCCCCAAATTCATGTTAAGTTTTAAGCATGCCGTCCATATTTGAGCTATCTGTAAGTATTGCAAGCTGGGTTTCCTGGGAAGAGGACTCTGAGGTACAGATGAGCATGCAGAAGGTTTATTAGAGCACCTTGGAATGAGCTCATGATGAAGGCAAGGGAAAGAAACAGAATTGGGAAAAGGGAAAAGCTGGGCAGCAATGCAGTCTCAATGGAATCCCCAGGCAGCCCTATGAGGAGTTTTGATGATGAA
Organism: Hippopotamus amphibius kiboko; assembly: GCF_030028045.1. NCBI lineage: Eukaryota > Metazoa > Chordata > Mammalia > Artiodactyla > Hippopotamidae > Hippopotamus > Hippopotamus amphibius. Next base: position 188,889,682 of record NC_080187.1, on the reverse strand, counting down.
ATAAACCTCAGAGTTGTTCCCAACTGGGTGGGAAGGTCAGGCAATTTATACTCCTGTATTGATTAGTCATTGGAAGGAAGCCACCCCAGGGAAGGGACACAAGATTGAGTGAGCTGCCTCTCCTTAGCCAGCCCTCACTGAAGAAGGCTGACAGCTGTAAATACTCCACAGCTGCAATAAGAGGTATTTTAAACAGGGGTCTGGACAATGCATCGCACTGTCCACAACAGAGGGTATTATCATCACATGTGTCCAGCTGGTAACTGTTGCAAGGGTCTAGTGCACAGAAGCAAAATCTCGGATGGCAACACATTTGGAGAGTTATCAGTTCAAAAGAGGGTTAAGTAGATTTGCCAGATGGTATAGAACAAAGATGCCTTTTTGAACACTTCAAATATGATTATGGTAAATAATGGTGACTCTCACTGCTCAGAAAAGATGCAAATAAAGTCATTATAACACTATACATCAGATTATAGATTATCTGTTGACAATAAAATGTAGAAAATGTAATTTAATTGCTTTGTTCCAAAGGTGGCTAAGTAAAATTACAGAAATGTTATGAAGAACAAAAACATATATAGTAGGGATAAATATTTCTCTTGGTGTATATGAGAATCATAGCAAAGAAATCACCCAATTTTTCTGTAAATTTCATTTGATAATAGATAACATCTATAAGTATCAGTACTAAAAACCATATTTTCTTTAATCACATAACAAGTACAGCAATTTGAAACAAAAATGTGAAATATTTGCCTATTAAATGCTGTATTCTACATGATGAAAAAGTAAAGTAAAAAAGAACAACACCACATAAAAACACTAATAAATGTGAACAGTGTTTCTCAAGGACACCGTAGCCTGGAGTATTAAAAACATTAATAAATAAAAGAGAATTGAGATCACTCTAAGTAGTAAAGTAGTTTTCCCTGGTTCTTGCCCTCCTCCTGCCTACCAGGGTCATACACACTTCCCTCTAAGAATTTCTGCAGAGGAAACATAGTGTACTGATCAACAGTGCTGACCTAGCAGTTAGATTCCCTTCTTCTCCACTTGCTAGACCTGATCAAGATATGTGCAGGCCTCTCAACTTTGTCTCAGTTTTCCCATCTGTAAAATGAAGTTAATGAAAAGATCTACCTTTCAATGGTACTGCAAACTGTTTACTGGCACATAGTAGGCTTTCAAAAGCTATTACTGAAGGAGGGTGTTAGGGGAGTGGTAGAATGAACTGGCAGAGACCAGAATATTTATAGAGCAGTGAAAATACTCTGTGTGATACTATAATGATGAATACATGTCATTATAAATTTGTCCAAACTCATAGAATATAAAAGACCAAGAATGAACCCTAAGGTGAACTATGCACTTCGGGTGATTCTATATGTCAATGTAGGTTCATCAGTTTTAACAAATGTATCACTCTGGAGTAGGGGGTATATGAGAATTCTCTGTACCTTCCTCTCAACTTCCCTGTGAATCTAAAACAGTTCTTGTAGGTATAAAGTCTTTTTTTTAAACTATTATTATAAGTCATTACTATTATTTACCTGGAAAGGGCTATGCAAAGCCACATGGATGCCTCATCTCTGCCCTCGGGGCTTGTCAGACCTCCCACCTGGGAGACAGATGAGCACTAAAGTCTTCAAGATGCCAAACCTACCTACCTCTCTTATTAATGCCTCAGGCTGGTGACAACTTAATTTTGTTGTGCCAAGTGGTATGGATTCCACATCACAGAGTGGCAATGACCAGAGCAAAGACAACCTAATAAAGCACCAATTTTCCCTTTCCATCCAACACATCTGTGCAAACTCTAAGAGTCTCCCCTTCTAGAATCTCCATCCCCCTAGGGTCATGTGGTTTCATATAGCTGTCCACACCCAACACCAACCAGCTCACAGCTGCAAAGCAATGTGCACGTGACACATATCTTACTAGATCAGAAAGCTTAACTGTACAAAATTACAGATACTTTATTCCAAGAAGAAATAATATAAATGACTAACAATTTTGATGCTTTCATTTAAGGGAATGCTGCCTGACATTAGGATCTGCTAGCTCTTAAACTAAATCCATGCAAGTCCATAACTGCATCAGGAGGAGGGGGAGGACAGAAATGGTCCCCTGATGTTCCTTGCCTCCTATATTTGGACCACCCGGAAAGTCCATTGCCTATACCAATCTGTCTTTTGCAGCCTGATTAATACTATCCCACCCTCTTATATTCACAGGGAGACTCCCTTTCCCCCAACTTTGTTTCACTCTCTCAAATCTGAGTCACGGACACCCTCCACCTGCCCCATGACTGAAGCATAGTTGTTTAATCCTTCCTCCAGTGAATCTTCCTCAGGGGGCTTCCTCATTTTCTCCGACAAATATAATCTTGGGAGGCCTGTACTCACACAGATGACCAAACATTCCAGAGGTGCCTGAATCTTAAGTCCGATGTAGGTACATAATGTTTTCCTGCTTCATAAGAAAAATCAGAAAACTGTTATGAGGAGGAAAACATGAGATTTTAAAACAAGTGGGGGATTAGGCAACAATGAACTTGGCTAAACTGCAATGGTGTTGTGAGGTGCTCTGCAAACCTTTTCTAAGAAGAATAGCCACACTGCTGAAAATTATACATATTTTTTAAGAGAACCATTTAAAATTTCTAGAAATTGTTCCAAGAGAATATAGGAATACAGAAAACATAGAAATATCTATTCAAGAATATCTATTAAGAGGAGAGAAAAGATGGCGGCGAAGTAGAGAGACGTGGAGTGCATCCCTCTCCACAGATGCATTCGGAATGCACGGAAGGACGCAGTCATTCCCACAGAGAACCAGCTGAACACCAGCAGACGGCCTCGGACACCAGAAAGGGCTGCGGGGAGCCCGACATAGCCGGTAGGGAGGCATCTACGAGGGCTCAAAGAGGGTGAAGCGGCGGAGCTGTGGCAGACGGGAGGGAGTGAGAAACATACGGAGGGTCCGCAGCGCAGCTCAGCGTTCCCGGACCAAGACATCGATCCGCCGCTGAACGGAGGGTCCGGGAGCGGGAGCGTGGGAACCGGAGAGCTGGTTCAGGGTAAGAAACATTGTTGCCGGTAGGGTGATGGACCAAGAGGACAGGAGGGAGGAGGTCCGCTGAGAGGAGTGCCGGTCCCTGAGAGCTGCCCGGCCATGATGGCGGCTGGAGGTTGCAGGCTCTCGGGCGGGGGGGAGGAGCCGCGCATAGCCTCTCCCTCTCTTTTGGTGCCTCTGCAACAGGCGGTGGAGAGATGCCCTGCGGGCCACCTAAGGCGCTCAGGGATAACAAGCACCCTCAGGCACTCGGGCGGGGCTAGATTAAAACTCCTTGCAACGCCAGCAGCAGGGAGGCTGCCAAGAGAAAAAAAAAAAAAAACCAGCATCAAAAAGAAAAAACCCCAAGAGAGGCCAAACTCTAAGACTTTCTGCGTACGCCTGAGCCACCAGAGCCCTCTGCAACAGGCACCTCCAAGCCTGACTGAAACAACAGTGCACCACTGCTCACTCACTCCCAGGAGAAGGAGCCACTATTGTACCCTCTCCCTCCCCACACACCGAGGCTTACAGACGTACAATAAAGGAACCTCTGCTGGTCACAGAATCACGCAAAAAAAAACCCAAGGCAAGGAGAAGGACACTTACAGCTGAGACACTAAGGAAACAGAAATAGTAGTATCAATACCTATTGAACTGGTCCATTCTGGGATCAGTTCTGGATTTTTTTTTTTTTTTCTTTCTCTCTCTCTCTTTTTTTTTTTTTTTTTTTTTTTTGATTTATTAAATACGATCTTAGCCCTAAGGGATCTACAAGTTTTATAACATAATTTTTTAAGGATATTTTTTATTCTTTTTTTTTTTTTTTGCCTTTTTATATACTTCTATATCTAGCTAAGTTTTTGGTAGTACGGACAAAATATCTCTCATACTTTCCTCTCATCCCTATCTTTTATACACTTCTATTCCTTTCTTTTTCTTTGCATATTTCCAACCACATTACGCTCTTCTGTTCCCCTTTCTTCCAGCCATTTTAAGTTTATTTTATCTTAACATACTTATAAGCAACACTATCGGTCTGCACAGACTCCTTGCTCTATTCTCCAGATGACGCACTGCCTTGGTATTAATATTAGGCTTTTGTCTTGATCTTAGTTCTTAGTACAGTTGTCTAATTACATTCTGAGAATCTCCATTCTCTCTGGTGGTACTCCAGCTCATTTCTATATTTGATCCTAGCTTACAAAATCTCCCTGGATTGACGTTTGTAAGTGTAGGGTGTTATTTGTTGTTTGTTTGCTTTTGCTTTTGTCTCTGATTTGTTCTGTTTCAGTTGTCAATTTCTGCTGGGTTTCTCTTTGAATATCTGATAGCACACTGGGGTTCTGTCAGGTCTTTCTAGAGCCTTATGTCCTAACGGATTCAATAATTGTGTGTCTTATACATGTATGTGTTTCCTAGACTGAATATTCATTTAATCCAATACTTGGACATTAGTCTGATGCTTGGACAGTCTTCTATAAACACCTCTATCACCAGGACAAGCAACCCCAAAAGTTTGGACAACCATGAGGAAACAAAGAAACCCCATGCAGGCAAAGGAGCAGGAAAAAAACCCACAAGACCAAATCAATGTGGAGGAAATAGGAAAAATGCCTGAAAAAGAATTTAGAGTAATGATAGTAAAAACGATACAAAATCTCGATAACAAAATAGAGAAAGTACAAGAAACAGTTCATAAGAACTCAGAAAAACAAACAGCAATGGATAACAAAATAACTGAAATTAAAAATACTCTAGATGCTATAACCAGCAGAATGACTGAGGCAGAAGAACGAATAAGTGAGTTGGAAGATAGAATGGAAGAAATAAACGCCACAGAGCAGGAAAAAGATAAAAAAATAAAAAGACTAGAAGACAGCCTCAGAGACCTCAGTGATAACCTTAAACGTACCAACATTCGAATTATAGGCATCCCAGAAGAAGAAGAAAACAAGAAAGGGTCTGAGAAAATATTTGAAGAGGTTCTAGTGGAAAACTTCCCCAACATGGGAAAGGAAATAATTCACCAAGTCCAAGAAGCACAGAGAGTCCCATACAGAATAAACCCAAGGAGAAATACACCAAGACACATATTAATCAAACTAACGACAATTAAACACAAAGAAAAAATATTAAAAGCAGCAAGAGAAAAGCAACAAACAACATATAAGGGAAAACCTATCAGGATAACAGCTGACCTTTCTACAGAAACTCTGCAGGCCAGAAGGGAATGGCAGGATATACTGAAAGTCCTGAAAGAGAGAAACCTACAGCCAAGAATACTCTACCCAGCAAGAATCTCATTCAGATTTGAGGGAGAAATCAAAAGCTTTCCAGACAAGCAAAAGTTAAGAGAATTCAGCACCACCAAACCAGCCTTACAACAAGTGCTAAAGGAACTTCTCTAAGTAGGAAACACAAGAAAAGGAAAACACCTACAAATACAAACCCAAAACAATTAAGAAAATGGTCATTGGAACACACATGTCAATAATCACTTTAAATGTAAATGGATTAAATGCTCCAACCAAAAGACACAGACTGGCTGAATGGATACAAACACAAGACCCTTCTATATGCTGCCTACAAGAAACCCACTTCAGACCAAGGCATACATATAGACTGAAAGTAAAGGGATGGAAAAAGATATTCCATGCAAATGGAAGTCAAAAGAAAGCTGGAGTAGCAATACTCATATCAGACAAATTAGACTTGAAAGTAAAGACTATTAAAAGAGACAAGGAAGGGCACTACATAATGATCAAGGGATCCATTCAAGAAGAACATATCACAATGGTAAATATCTATGACCCCAATATAGGAGCACCTCAATACATATGGCAAATGCTAACAGCTATAAAAGGGGACATCAACAGTAACACAATAATAGTGGGAGACTTGAACACCCCACTTACATCAATGGACAGATCATCCAAACAGAAAATCAATAAAGACACACAAGCTTTAAATGACACATTAGACCATCTCGACATAATTGATATTTATAGGACATTCCATCCAAAAACGACAGACTACACTTTCTTCTCAAGTGCACACGGAACATTTTCCAGGATAGATCACATCTTGGGTCACAAATCAAACCTCAGCAAATTCAAGAAAATTGAAATCATATCAAGCATCTTCTCAGACCACAACGCCATGAGACTAGATATCAATTACAGGAAAAAAACTGCAAAAAATACAAACACATGGAGGCTAAACAATTCACTCTTAAACAACCAAGGAATCACTACAGAAATCAAAGAGGAAATCAAAAAATATCTAGAAACAAATGACAACGAAAACACAACAACCCAAAACCTATGGGACGCAGCAAAAGCAGTTCTAAGAGGGAAGTTTATAGCAATACAGTCCTACCTTAAGAAACAAGAAAATGATCGAATAAACAACCTAACCTTACACCTCAAACAACTAGAGAAAGAAGAACAAAGAAACACCAAAGTGAGCAGAAGGAAAGAAATCATAAAGATCAGAGCAGAAATAAATGAAAAAGAAAGGAAAGAAACCATAAGAAAAATAAATGAAACTAAAAGCTGGTTCTTTGAGAAGATTAACAAAATTGATAAACCATTAGCCAGACTCATCAAGAAGAAAAGGGAGAAGATGCAAATCAACAGAATTAGAAATGAAAAAGGAGAAGTCACAACGGACACCTCAGAAATACAAAACATCATGAGAGACTACTACAAGCAACTATATGCCAATCAATTGGATAACCTGGAAGAAATGGATACATTCTGAGAAAAATACAATCTTCCAAGACTGAACCAGGAAGAAATAGAAACCATGAACAGACCAATCACAAGTACAGAAATTGAGGCAGTGATTAAAAATCTCCCAACACACAAAAGCCCAGGACCAGATGGATTCACAGGCGAATTCTATCAAACATTTCGAGAAGAGTTAACACCTATCCTTCTCAAACTCTTCCAAAATATTGCAGAAGGTGGAGCACTTCCAAACTCATTCTACGAGGCTACCATCACCCTGATACCAAAACCAGGCAAAGATGTCACAAAAAAAGAAAACTACAGACCAATATCACTGATGAATATAGATGCAAAAATCCTCAACAAAATACTAGCTAACAGACTGCAACAGCACATTAAAAAAATCATACACCATGATCAAGTGGGGTTTATCCCTGGGATGCAAGGATTCTTCAATATACGCAAATCAATCAATGTGATACATCATATCAACAAATTGAAGGATAAAAACCATATGATCATTTCAATAGATGCAGAAAAAGCTTTTGACAAAGTTCAACATCCATTTATGATAAAAGCTCTCCAGAAAATGGGCATAGAAGGAAATTACCTCAACATAATAAAAGCCATATATGACAAACCAAAAGCCAACATTGTTCTCAATGGAGAAAAACTGGAAGAATTCCCTCTAAGAACAGGAACAAGACAAGGGTGTCCACTCTCACCACTGTTATTCAACATAGTTTTGGAAGTGTTAGCCACAGCAATCAGAGAAGAAAAAGAAATAAAAGGAATACAAATTGGAAAAGAAGAAGTAAAATTGTCACTCTTTGCAGATGACATGATATTATATATAGAAAACCCTAAAGACTCTACCAGAAAACTGCTAGCACTCATTGATGAGTTTAGTAAAGTAGGAGGATACAAAATTAATGCACAGAAATCTCTTGCATTCCTATACACTAACAACGGAAGAGCAGAAAGAGAAATTAAGGAAACTCTCCCATTCACCATTGCAACAAAAAGAATAAAATACCTAGGAATAAACCTGCCTAAGGAGGCAAAAGACCTGTATGCAGAAAACTTTAAGACATTGATGAAAGAAATCAAAGACGACACAAACAGATGGAGGGACATACCATGTTCCTGGATTGGAAGAATCAACATCGTGAAAATGACTGTACTACCCAAAGCAATTTACAGATTCAATGCAATCCCTAGCAAATTACCAATGGCATTTTTCACAGAGCAAGAAATCTTACGATTTGTATGGAAACACAAAAGACCCCGAATAGCCAAAGCAATCTTGAGAAGGAAAAATGGAGTTGGTGGAATCAGGCTTCCTGACTTCAAACTATACTACAAGGCCATAGTGATCAAGACAGTATGGTACTGGCACAAAAATAGAAAGGATGATCAATGGAATAGAATAGAGAACTCAGAAGTAAGCCCAAACACATATGGGCACCTTATCTTTGACAAAGGAGGCACAAGTATACAATGGAAAAAAGACAGCCTCTTCAATAAGTGTGTGCTGGGAAAATTGGACAGCAACATGTAAAAGAATGAAATTAGAACACTTCTTAACACCATACACAAAAATAAACTCCAAATGGATTAAAGACCTACATGTAAGGCCAGACACTATAAAACTCCTAGAGGAAAACATAGGCAGAACACTCTTTGACATCCATCAAAGCAACATCCTTTTGGACCCACCTCCTAGAATCATGGAAATAAAAACAAGAATAAACGAATGGGGCCTCATGAAACTTAAAAGCTTTTGCACAGCAAAAGAAACCATAAACAAGACTAAAAGGCAACCCTCAGAATGGGAAAAAATAATTGCCTATGAAACAACAGACAAAGGATTAACCTCCAAAATATACAAGCAGCTCATGCAGCTTCATACCAAAAAAGCAAATAACCCAATCCACAAATGGGCAGAAGACCTAAATAGACATTTCTCCAAAGAAGACATCCAGATGGCCAACAAACACATGAAAAGATGCTCAACATCACTCATCATCAGAGAAATGCAAGTCAAAGCCACAATGAGGTATCACCTCACACCGATCAGAATGGCCATCATCACAAAGTCTGGAAACCACAAATGTTGGAGAGGGTGTGGAGAAAAGGGAACTCTCCTGCACTGTTGGTGGGAATGTAAGTTGGTCCAGCCACTATGGAAAACAATTTGGAGGTTCCTTAAAAAACTACAAATAGAACTACCATATGATCCAGTAATCCCACTCCTGGGCATATACCCAAAGAAAACCATAATCCCAAAAGAAACTTGTACCATAATGTTTATTGCAGCACTATTTACAATAGCCAGGACATGGAAGCAACCTAAATGCCCATCAACAAATGAACGGATACAGAAGATGTGGCATATATACACAATGGAATATTACTCAGCTATAAAAAGGGATGAGATGGAGCTATATGTAATGAGGTGGATAGAACTACAATCTGTCATACATAGTGAAGTAAGTCAGAAAGAGAAGGACAAATATTGTATGCTAACTCACATATACGGAATCTAAAAATGGTACTGATGAACTCAGTGACAAGAACAAGGAAGCAGATACAGAGAATGGACTGGAGAACTCGAGGTATGGGAGGGGGCGGGGGGTGAAGGGGAAACTGAGAAGAAGCGAGAGAGTAGCATAGACATATATATACTACCAACTGTAAAATAGTCAGTGGGAAGTTGTTGTATAACAAAGGGAGTCCAACTCGAGGATGGACGATGCCTTAGAGGACTGGGGCAGGGAGGGTGGGGGGGACTCGAGGGGGGGGGGCGTCAAGGATGGGAGGGAATACGGGGATATGTGTATAAAAACAGTTGATTGAACCTGGTGTACCCCCAAAAAAAATAAAATAAAATAAAATAAAAGATAAAAAAAAAAGAATATTAAATATCTACAAAAAGGGAGAGTCTGTGGCATTTGAGCCATGAAATGCCCCCTTATCCCTGCCCCAACTCTGTTTTATGGAAGCTTTCCTGTGGGTATATACAGCCAAGATGAAGGGGATCCATCTCTGTCAGCTCCCAGTATAGGGCTATGTTTACTCTCTGAGATAGACTGCCTGTGTTTCTGATTTCACATAAGTCTGTGTTGCAGAGGCTCTTTCCCAGAAAATGCAGCTGAGAGGTCTGCAACTCCTTTCTTCCACCCAGCCCTCACTCACAGAAGCTCTACTCCAGATATCGAAGAGAATCCTGAGCTCTGATTCAGACTTGCACCAGATCACCCATGGGGTAGACATTCCATGTAGAGGGGGGCAAGCCCTCCTCATAGAGCAGGGTTAACTCTGAGAGAAGCAGTATGAAGTCCCTGCCCCCAGGAGTTGTGGGACAGAATTTCTGGCATGGAAAGAGGCAGGCAATAATAAACAAAGAGACCCAAAGCTTTCCCTAAGAGAACTGACTTTATTTGTAACAAATCTGGGAAGTTCAAGCTAAGAGTGATGTCAAAAACAATGAAGAGTTTGGTAGTGAACAATTCACCAACTAGTGGGAGCTCCATGAGAGCAACAAGCAAAATGGTAGACCAACTAGTTTAATGGAGAGACTAAGGGAAAAAGACAGCTAAGAAGAGCCCTCCTGGGGTTGGCCTAAGCCTCAAAGATAGTCCCTGAAAAATGAACTGAACTTAACTGGATCAGATTGCGGAACAATTTATGCCCCGGGATGGAAAACAAGAGAGAAATCAGCAATTACTGGTGTGCTAGCAGCTGGGTGTGTTACCAACAGATAAACCAGGTAAAATCAGGTAACAAGGTGATTAAGGAAAGAGACACTTAAAGAGACTAGAAAAACCACTCATCGCTGGGATGTGAGATGAGGGAGCCAGAGTGACTATGCACATGCCCAAACTTGTACCTTCTAAGAAGCAAATTGGAGACTGCATACTGAGGGGGAAATATACTTCATTGAAATTGTTTAGCCAAGTCACTAAATGAATTAAGCAAGTGAAAAAGCAATCAACAATAAGCCCCAGAAGCGTGGTAGTGGGAAAATAAGTATCCAAATTTGCTTTACTGTGCAAAATGTTCAGTTTTCAATGTACAAACAGCAAAGTATGACCTACATACAGGATAAAGGAGCAACAGAAATGGCCCTTGAGAGTTCCAGATGTCAAGTTTAGCAGAGAAATTTGAAAGCAGCTATTATAAATGTGCTCAAAAAAGGTAGTAATGTCTAAAGAAGGAAATACGGTAATATTTCATCATAAGTAATGTCAATAAAGAGACAGATCTTATATTTTAAAAGAATCAAATGGAAATTCTTTAGTTGAAACATACAAAAACTGGAATGAAAGTTGTGCTACCAGGATCAACTGTAGATTTGAGCTGGCAGAATAAAGACCAGTGAACTTTAAGACAGACCAGTTGAGATTATGTAGTGTGAAAAACAAAGAAAAATGAATAGAGCCTCAGAGAAAAATAGGACATCATTACATATAAGCAATGTGAATGCCAGAGGGAGGAAAGAGAAAAATGGGCAGGAAAAAAAGTCTAAGAAATAATAGCTATACAGTTCCCAAACTTGATTTAAGACATTAATCTACACATGCTAGAAGCTCAGTGAAAGCCAAGGAGGACAAATGCAAACAGATCCATAGACAGACACATCAGAGCAGAAAATGTTGAAAGGCAAAATAATATTTTAAGAGGAGCAAGAAAACCACAATAAGATTAATAGCTGACTTATCAGGAAAAAATGGAGACCAGAGGCTGTGGAATGATATATTCAAAGAGCTGAAATAAAAATGTAACCAAGAATTCTATATCCAGCAAAACTTTGCTTCACAAATGCAGGTGCCTCCTCTCAGCACTCTTGTTGAACAGTTCACTAGAAGTCCTAGCTAATGCAATAAGAAGATAAAAGGTATACAGGCCATAAAGAAAGAAGTAAAACATCCGTGTTTGATTACATGAATGTCTACACAGAAAATCCTAAAGAATTGACAGAAAAAACCCTCCTGAAACTAATGTGAGTATAGAAAGCTTGAGGATACAAGGTTAATATAAAAAAGCCAATTGCTTTCCTATATAACAGCCATGAATTAGTGGAATTTGAAATTTAAAAAATTACTATTTATATAAGCACCTACCAAAAAATGGAACATTTAGTGTAAATCTAACAAAATATGTACAAGATCTTTACAATGAAAACTACAAAACTCTGATAACAGAAATCAAATATCTAAAATAAATGGGAGGTTCCTTAAAAAACTAAAAATGGAACTACTGTATGACCCAGCAATCCCACTACTGGGCATATATCCAGAGAAAACCATAATCCAAAAAGAAACATGTACCATTATGTTCATTGCAGTACTACTGACAATAGCCAGGACATGGAAGCAACCTACATGCCTACCAACAGATGAATGGATAAAGAAGATGTGGCACACATATACAATGGAACATTACTCAGCCATAAAAAGGAATGAAATTGAGTTATTTGTAATGAGGTGGATAGACCTTGAATCTGTCATACAGAGCAAAGTAAGCCAGAAAGAGAAAAATACCATATGCTAACTCATATATATGGAATTTTAAAAAAATGGTACTGATAAACCCAGTGACAGGGCAAGAATAAAGATGCAGATGTAGAGAACGGACTTGAGGACATGGGGGGGCGGGGCAAGGGGAAGCTGGGATGAAGTGAGAGAGTAGCATTGACATATATACACTATCAAATGTAAAACAGATAACTAGTAGGAAGTTGCTGCATAATATAGGGAGATCAACTCAATGATGGGTGATGACTTAGAGGGCCAGAATAGGGAGAGTGGGAGGGAGTTGCAGGAGGGAGGGGATATGGAGATATCCCCTGATTAACTTTGGTGTACCTCAAAAACTGGCACAAGAATGTAAAGCAATTATATTCCAATAAAGAGCTTAAAAATTAAAATAAAATAAAAGGAAAGGAAAAATATTGCTCATGGACAGTAACACTCAATATTCCTAAAATATTACTTCTTTCCAACTTGATCTATAATTTCAACACAAACCCAATCAATATCCCACCAAGTTACTTTGTGGATATCAACAAATCAATTTTAAACTTTACATGGAAATTTAACTTAGATACACCAAACATGGTAATAAAAAAGAACAGTCAGGGACTAATATTATGCAACTTCAAGTCTTACTATAAAGCTACAGTAATCAAGACAGTGTGCTATTAATGGAAGGATAGACAAAGAGATCAATGAAACATAGTAGAGGTCCTAGAAATAGACCTACATAAATATAGTAAACTAATCTTTGACAAAGTAGCAAAGGCAATCTAAAAGAGAAAGGAGCACTGGAACAACTGGATGTCCACATGCAAAAAAACTGAATCTAGATACTGACCTTACACATTTTACAAATATTAACTCAATATGGATGGCAGATCTAAATGTAAAACAAAATAATAAAACTTTGAGAAGATAAAGTAAGAGAAAATCTAAGTGTCCTTGGGTTTGGCAAGGAGTTTTGAGATATAATACCAGAAGCACAATCCATGAAAGAAAAATTTTTAAGTTGGACTTCTTTAAAACAAACAACTTCTTCTCCTTGTAAGACACTGTAATAAAATGAGAAGACAAGCTACAGACTGGGAGAAAATGCTTGCAGAACACAAATCTGATAAAGGACTTGAATCCAAAACATACAAAGAATTCTTAAAATTCAACAGTAATGAGATAGGATCAAGATGGCAGAGTAGGAGGATGTGCACTCACTTCCTCTTGCAAGAGCACCAGAATTACAACAATTACAACTAACTGCCAAACAATCATTGACAGAAAGACACTGGAACTCACCAAAAAAGACACCCCACATCCAGAAACAAAGGAGAAGCCACATTGAGACAGTAGGAGGGGCACAATCAAGTTAAAATCAAATCCCATAAATGCTGGGTGGGTGACTCACAAACTAGAGAACAGTTAGACTGTAGAAGTCCACCCACTAAAGTGAGGGTTCTGAGCCCCACATCAGGCTTCCCAACCTGGGAGTCCAGCAACAGGAGAGGGAATCCCCAGAGAATCAGACTTTGAAAGCCAGCGGGATTTGATTGCAGGACCTCCACAGGTCACACAAAAAAGTGTGCTCACCAGGACCCAGGGGGAAGGAGCAGTGACCCCATAGGAGACTGAACCAGACCTACCTGCTGGTGTTGGAGGGTTGCCTACAGAGGTGGGGGGCAGCTGTGGCTCACCGAGGAGACAGGGATACTAGCGGCAAGCGTTCTGGGAAGTGTTCACTGGCGTGAACCTTCCCAGAGTCAATCATTAGCCCCATCAAAGAGCCTGTAAGCTCCAGGGCTGGGTAGCCCCAGGCCAGACATCAAACAAGGTGGGAACACAGCCCCACCCATTGGCAGACAAGTAGATTAAAGTGTCACTGAACTCCTCCCACCATATCGGATTAAAGCCTTACTGAGCTCCGCCCACCCAGCCCTACCCACCATCAGTCCCTCCCATCAGGAAGCACCCACCAGCCTCCTAGAGAGCTTCCTCCACAAGAGGGCAGACAGCAGAATCAAGCAGTATCAGCAGTATTTCTCTTGTGGAACTGAAAACCACAGCCATAGAAAGATAGAGAAAATGAAAAGGCAAAAGACTTTGTACCAGATGAAGGGACAAGATAAAATGCCAGAAAAACAACTAAATGAAGAGGAGATAGGCACCCTTCCAGAAAAAGAATTCAGAATAATGATGAAGATGATCCAGGACTTTGAGAAAAGACTGGATGCAAATATCAAAAAGCTTACCAAAGACATAGAAGAATTAAAGAGCAAACAAACAGAGATATGCAACACAATAACGGAAATGAAAAATACACTGGAAGGAACGAATAGCAGATTCACTGAGGCAGAAGGGCGAATAAGAGAGCTGGAAGACAGAATGGTGATCATCACTGATGCGGAAAAGAATAAAGAAAAAAGAATGAAAAGAACTGAAGACAGCCTAAGAGACCTCTGGGACAATGTTAAATGCACCAACATTCGCATTATAGCATTCCTAGAAGGAGAAGAGAGAGAGAAAGACCCAAGAAAATACTGGAAGAGATTATAGTTGAAAACTTCCCTAACATGGGAAAGGAAATAGCTACCCAAGTCCAGGAAGCGCAGAGAGTCCCAGGCAGGATAAACCCACGGATAAACATGCCAAGACATATAGTAGTCAAATTGACAAAAATTAAAGACAGAGTAAAGTTATTAAAAGCAACAAGGGAAAAAAGACAAATAACATACAAGGGAACTCCCATAAGGTTAACAGCTGATTTCTCAGCAGAAACTCTGCAAGCCAGAAGGGAGTGGCATGATATATTTCAAGTGATGAAAGGGAAGAACTTACAGCCAAGAATACTCTACCCAGCAAGGATCTCATTCAGATTCGATGGAGAAATCAAAAGCTTTACAGATAAGCAACACCTAAGAGAATTCAGCATCACCAAATAAGCCCTACAACAAATGCTAAAGGAACTTCTCTAAGCAGGAAACATAAGAGAAGAAAAGAACCTGCAAAACCAAAAACAAAACAATTAAGAAAATGGTAATAGGAACATACATATCAATAATTGCCTTGAATGTAAATGGACTAAATGCACCAACCAAAAGACACAGACTGGCTGAATGGATACAAAAACAAGACCCATATACATGCTGTCTCCAAGAGACCCACTTCAGACCTAGGGAGACATACAGACTGAAAGTGAGGGGATGGCAAAAGATATTCCATGCAAATGGAAATCAAAAGAAAGCTGGAGTAGCCATACTCATATCAGATCAAATAGACTTTAAAATAAAAAAATGTTACAAGAGACAAGAAAAGACACTACATAAAGATCGAGGGATCAATCCAAGAAGAAGAGATAACAATTATAAATATATATGCACCCAATATAGGAGCACCTCAATACATAGGCAAATGCTAACAACTATGAAAGAGGAAATCAACAGTAACACAACAATAGTGGGGGACTTTAACACCCCACTTACACCAATGGACAAATCATCCACACAAAAAATTAATAAGGAAACACAAGCTTTAAATGACACAATAAATCAGCTGGACTTAATAGATATCTATAGGACATTACACCCAAAAATAGCAGATTACATGTTCTTCTCAAGTGCACATGTAACATTCTCCAGGATAGATCACATTTTGGGTCATAAATCAAGCCTTGGTAAATTCAAGAAAATTGAAATCATATCAAGCATCTTTTCTGACCACAATGCTATGAGATTAGAAGTCAATTACAGGGGAAAAAAATGTAAAAAACACAAACACATGGAGGCTAAACAATACACTACTAAATAACCAACAGGTCACTGAAGAAATCAAAGAGGAAATCAAAAAATATCTAGAGACAAATGACAATGAAAACACAATGATCCAAAACCTATGGGATGCAGCAAAGCCAGTTCTAAGAGGGAAGTTTATAGCAATGCAATCCTACCTCAAGAAACAAGAAAAATCCCAAATAAACAATCTCACCTTACACCCAAAGAAACCAGAGAAAGAAGAGCAAACAAAACCCAAAGTGAGTAGATGGAGAGAAATCATAAAGATCAGAGCAGAAATAAATGAAATAGAAACAAAGAAAACAATAGCAAAAATCAATAAAAACTAAAAGCTGGTTCTTTGAGAATATCAATAAAATTGATAAACCTCTAGCAAGACTCATCAAAAAAAACAGGGAGAGGACTCAAATCAATAAAATTGGAAATGAAACAGGAGACGTTACAACGGACACTACAGAAATAAAAAGCACCATAAGAGACTACTACAAGCAACTATATGCCAATAAAATGGACAACCTGGATGAAACAGACAGATTCCTAGAAAGGTATAACCTTCCAAGACTGAATCAGGAAGACATAGAAAATATGAACAGACCAATCACAAGTAATGAAATTGAAACTGTGATTAAAAATCTCCCAACAAACAAAAGTCCAGGACCAGATGGATTCACAGGTGAATTGTATCAAACATTTAGAGAAGAGCTAACACCTATCCTTTTCAAGCTCTTCCAAAACATTGCAGAGGAAGGAACAATCCCAACCTCATTTTATGAGGCCACCATCACCCTGATACCAAAACCAAACAAAGATACTACAAAAAAAGAAAACTACAGACCAATATCACTGATGAATTTAGATGCAAAAATCCTCAACAAAATACTAGCCAACAGAATCCAACAACACATTCAAAGGATCATACACCATGATCCAGTGGGGTTTATCCCTGGAATGCAAGGATTCTTCAATATACACAAATCAATCAATGTGATACACCATATTAACAAATTGAAGGATAAAAACCACATGATCATCTCAATAGATGCAGAAAAAGCTCTTGACAAAATTCAACACCCATTTATGATAAAAACTCTCCAGAAGGTGAGCATAGAGGGAACCTACCTCTACATAATAAAGGCCATATATGACAAACCCACAGCAAACATCATTCTCAATGGTGAAAAACTGGAAGCATTCTAAGATCAGGAATAAGACAAGGATGTCCACTCTTGCCACTACATTTCAACATAGTTTTGGAAGCCCTTGCCACAGCAATCAGAGAAGAAAAAGAAATAAAAGGAATCCAAATTGGAAAAGAAGAAGTAAAACTGTCACTGTTTGCAGATGACATGATACTATACATAGAAAATCCTAAAAATGCCACCAGAAAACTATTTGAGATAATCAATGAATTTGGTAAAGTTGCAGGATACAAAATTAACACACAGAGATCTCTTGCATTTCTATACACTAACAATGAAAGAGCAGAAAGAAATTAAGGAAACCATCCTATTCACCATTGCAACAAAAAGAATAAAATACCTAGGAATAAAGCTAACCAAGGAGGTAAAAGACTCAGAAAACTATAAGACACTAATGAAAGAAATCAAAGAAGACACAAACAGATGGAGGGACATACCATGTTCTTGGATTGGAAGAATCAACATTGTGAAAATGACTATACTACCCAAAGCAATTTACAGATTCAATGCAATCCCCATCAAATTACCAGTGGCATTTGTCACAGAACCAGAACAAGAAATTTTACGATTTGTATGGAAACGCAAAAGCCTCGAATAGCCAAAGTAATCTTGAGAAGGAAAGACGGAGTGGGTGGAATCAGGCTTCCTGACTTCAGGCTACACTACAAGCCTGCAGTGATCAAGACAGTATGGTACTGGCAAAAAAACAGAAATATAGATCAATGGAACAGGATAGAAAGCCCAGAGGTAAACTATGGTCAACTAATCTATGACAAAGGAGCCAAGGATATACAATGGAGAAAAGGCAGCCTCTTCAATAAATGGAGCTGGGAAAACTGGACAGCTACGTGTAAAAGAATGAAATTAGAACACTTCCTAACACCATACACAAAATAAACTCAAAATGGATGAAAGACCTAAATGTAAGGCCAGACACTATAAAACTGCTAGAGGAAAACAGAGGAAGAACACTCTTCGACGTAAATAACAGCAAGACCTTTTTTGATCCACCCCCTATAGTAATGGGAATAAAAACAAAAAGAAATACGTGGGACCTAAGGAAACTTCAAAGCTTCTGCACAGCAAAGGAAACTATAAGCAAGATGAAAAGACAACCCTCACAATGGGAGAAAATATTTGCAAACGAATCAACAAAGGATTAATCTCCAAAATATATAAACAATTCATCCAGCTCAATATCAAAAAAACAAACAACCTAATCAAAAAATGCACAGAAGACCTAAATGGGCATTTCTCCAAAGAAGACATATGGATGGCCAAAGGGCACATGAAAAGCTTCTCAACATCACTAATTATTAGAGAAATCCAAATCAAAACGATAATGAGGTATCACCTCACACTGGTTAGAATGGGCATCATCAGAAAATCGACAAACAGTAAATGCTGGAGAGGGTGTGGAGAAAAGGGAACGCTCTTGCACTGTTGATGGGAATGTAAATTGATACAGCCACTATGGAGAACAGTATGGAGGTTCCTTGCAAAACTAAAAATAGAGTTACTGTATGACCCAGCAATCCCACTGCTGGGCATATACCCAGAGAACACCATAATTCAAAAAGACACATGCACTCCAATGTTTACTGCAGCACTGTTTACAATAGCCAGGACATGGAAGCAACCTAAATGTCCATCAACAGATGAATGGATAAAGAAGATGTGGTACATATATACAATGGAATATTACTCAGTTGTAAAAAGCAATTAAACTGGGACATTCTTAGAGACGTGGATGGACCTAGAGACTGTCATACAGAGTGAAGTGAGTCAGAAAGAGAAAAACAAATATCATATATTAACACATATATGCAGAATATAGAAAAATGGTACAAATCAACCGGTTTGCAAGGCAGAAATAGACATATAGATGTAGAGAACAAACATACGGACAAGTGGGGAAGTGGGGAGGGTTGGGGGGAATGAATTGGGAGATTGGGATATCAAATAGTATGCTCTAAATATATGCAGTTTATTGTAAGTTAACTGTATCTCAATAAAAGTTATTAAAAATAGAAACTATGTATTATATGATTCCAACTATATGACATTTTGGAAACAGCAAAACTATAGAGATAATAAAAAGACAATGACTGCCAAGGACTGTTAAGGGAGAGGAGATGAAGGTTAAGGGAGGAGGATTTTTAGGGAAGTGAAAATATTTTATATATTATTGTAATTGTGGGTATATGGCATTATGCATTTGGCAAAACTCATAGAACTGTATACCACAAAGGACCCCTAGTGTAAGCTATGGACTTTAGATAATAATGATATATCAATACTGGTTCTCCAATTGTAAAACACATACCATACCAAAGCAAGATATTAATAGCGCAGAAAACTGTGGGTGGAAAAAGAGGAAATATACAGAATTTTTGTAATTTCTGTTAAATTTGCCTATAAACCTAAAATTGCTCTAAAATAAAGTCTATTAATTTAAAAACTTTTAAAAAATGAAGTTGCAATAAAGACATTTTCAAATAAAGACTGAGAATCTGTTGTGTTTCTTTTAAGACAGGTGTGTTCACAAGAGAAAGTCTTTCACTTTGGAAGAAAATAGTATCAAATGGAAATTCAAATCCATATAAAGAAATAAGGAACAGAGGAACAGGTTTATGCACAGGTACATATACAGACTGTATAAATATCTTTCTCTTCCCTTCATTTACAGTACATAAGATAACAAAAAAAATTATAAAACTGTATTGTTGATACACTTCTACAGTGCTGTATGCCAATTATATCTTAACAGAACTGGAAGAAAAAAAAGTCAATGCATTTCCTCTATACCAACAATGAAAATGCTTTTTGACTCACCAATGTTTTAATTAAAGTGTAGTTGACATACATTATGTTTATTTCAGATGTTCAGAACTGAAATTTTTAAAAATACCATTTATAATAGCACCAAAAAATGGAATACTTAATTACCAATCTAGCAAAACACATACAAATCTATGTCCAGGAAACAGAAACATTGCAGAAAGAAATCAAATAAAATGTAAATAAATGGAGAGAGATTCTTAAAAATTGTGAACTGTATTGTTGAAATTATAGCAGAGACAGATGCCATATATATGACAATAATAGCACAAAGGGAAAAAAACTATAATATATTAAAGCAAATTTTCTTATTTAATCAGAATTTAAGATGAATGTTTAAGTAAAAATAAAATATTCCAAAACAAAGGCACAAGCTAAAGCAGTGCTCAGAGGGAAAATTTATGCTACAGATGTCAAATCAATAGCCTAATCTTCTACCATAAGAGTCTGGAGAAAGAGCAAACTAAACCTAAATCAAACAAAAGGAAGGAAAAAAAATAAAGATTAAAGCGGAAATTATTGAAACAGAATAGAAAAAAAAAAATGGATAAAAATCAGAAAGACCACAAGTTACTTCTTTGAAAAGAGCAATAAATTGGCAATATGTTGCTAGACTTACCAAGAGAAAAAAGAAAAAAGACTCAAATCAATAATATAAATGAAGGGGACTTCCCTGGTGGCCCAGTGGTTAAGAATCCGCCTGTCAGGGCAGGGGACATGGGTTCGATCCCTGGTGCAGGAAGATCCCACATGCCTCAGAGCAACTAAGCTTGTGCGCCACAACTACTGAGCCTGTGCTCTAGAGCCCAGGAGCCACAACTACCAAAGCCCACACACCTAGAGCCCGAGCTCTGCAACAAAAGAAGCCACCACAATGAGAAGCCCGTGCACTGCAATGAAGAGTAGCACCCACTAGCAGCAATCTGTGTGCAGCAAAAAGACCCAACACAGCCAAAAATAAATAAGTAAATAAATTTATTAAAATAATAATAGTAATATAAATGAAGATGAAACTTACAGAAATAAAAAGAATTACTGGAGAATAGTATGAACAATTCTTTGCCAACAAATTAAAACACTTAGATGAAATAGACAATTTCCTCAAAAGAATCAAACTATTAAAACTGACTCAAGGAGAAATAGAAAATATGAATAGAACTATAACAAGCAAAGAAGGGAACATTCTCAGCCTGAGAAGAAGAATGTTGGTTTCCTAAGTTTGCTGTAACAAAATACCACATACTGGGTGTGTCTTAAAAATTTATTCTTTCACAGTTAAGGAGACTGGAAGTCTGAAACCAAGGTTTGGCAGGTTCTTGCTCCTTCTGGAGCCCCTTAGGAAGGATTCTTCCTTGCCTCTTCCAGCTTCTGGTAGTTCCAGGCACCCCTCTACATTTGGCAACATAGCTCCAACCTCTGCCTGCATCATACATGACTGTCTTCCCTGTGTGTGTGTGTATGTCTCTGTCTATTCTCTTCTCCTTTTAAGAACACCAGTCATATTGGATTAGGGCCCACCCTAACATCACCTTAACTTGCTTACATCTGCAAAGACTATTTTAAAATGAGGTCACATTCACAATTACCAGAGGCTAGGACTGCAACATATCTTTTTGGAAGACAATTAATGACAGAGAACATCTATTTAAAAAAAAACAAAAACAAAAAGACCACAGCTAACATCATACTTAGTATTGAAAGAGTGAATGCTTACCCTCGAAGATCAACAAGAAAAGAACATCTTCTCTTGCCACTTTTATTCAGATTTGTACTGGAGGTTCTAGTCAGGGTGATAAGACAAGGAAAAAATATAAAAATAAAAGATATTCATATCAAAAAGTAAACTGTCTATATCTGCTGATATGATTTTGTATAGAAAGAAACCTTAGGAATCCACCAAAACACTATTACAATGAATAAACAACTTCAGAAAGGTTGTAGGATACAAGGTCAAAATACAAAATCAACTGTATTTCTATACACTAGCATTGAATGATCTAAAAATTAAAATAAGAAATCAATTGTATTTACAATAGCATCAAAAAGAACAAATCACCTAGAAAAAATTAACAAAATAGTGCAATACTTATACACCAAAAACTAAAAAACTTCATTGAAAGAAATTAAAGATAAAAATACTTGGAAAGACATTCATGTTCATTGATCAGAAGACTTAACATTGTTACTAGCAACATTCCTTAAGTCAATCATCAGACTGAAGACACACTTTACCAAAATTACAGTTGCCTTTTGTAAAGCAGAAATTGACAAACTCATCCTGAAATTCATATGGAAATACAAGGGACATGGAATTTCCAAGACAATCATAAAAAATAAGTGCAAAGTTGGAGAACTCATGTCCCAATTTTAAAAACTTGCTACAAAGCTACAGTAATCAAGACACTGTGGTTCTACCATAAAATTAGACATAGAGATACAGAACTGAATTGAGAGGACAGAATTAAATCCTTGTATTTATGGTCAAATTATTTTCTACAACAGTTCTAAGACAATTCAATGGGCAAAGTATAGTCTTAACAAGTAAAACAGAAAACAAGAAGCCATATGCAAAAATAAATAAATGCAATTGGACACCTTCCTTATACCATACACAAATGTAAGTTAGTATGGATTATAGATCAAAATATAACAGCTAAAGCCATAAATTCTTAGAAGGAAACCTAAGAATAAATCTCAGTGACCTTGGATTAAACAATGGTTTCTTAAATATAACACCAAAAGCATAATCAACAAATGAAAAGGTAAAGCAGACTTCATCAAAATTAAAAACTTTTATGCTTCAAAGGACACCATTAAGAAAGTGAAAAAGAACATCACGGCAGCATAAGACATTCCTGCTTTTTGTTTTCCCTTTTCAACAAAGAATTAGACATCCACCTGCAGACAACAGTGCCTTTGTGGGAGCCGTGGGGACCCACACCTTATACCAAGGGACCTGGGAGGAGTCTGACCCATGTGTATATATGGTAATATCCAGACAGACCTTAGTATAGACTGTGGAACTGGCCGAGCAGCAAACCTGCCTCAACCCCTCTCTTCAGTCAGGGATAAAACAAGATAGCTATCCTGGACAGATACCCACAGAAGAGAGAAACTATAGAAATCCAGCCTCCCCAAGGAGAGATTCCAGCACACCACTGGGGGGAAAAAATGGACATAGCACAGAAAGTAAGAAGAACCAGAAGCACCACCACCATCACCCCAACAAGGCAACACTGCATGGGGCTAAACTATCAGGCAGCAGCAACCTCTGCTACAGCAGGGAGCTAGAGCAATGAATGAGTACCCAGCCACCCCAGTGGTACAGGATGCAGCTGTGCCCAGAGTACTGAAGCAGGACATCCATGACTGGGAGGAGGGAGGAGATCAGGAAAAAGGCAGATAAGAATTTCAAAGGGCATCACAGCTACACGATTCCTGCAAACTGAGCTCAGCAGAAAGTCTACTCATCCAGGAGAAAAAAAAATTTTTTTAATTAAAAAAAAGATTATAACTTACAAAGGAACGCCCATTAGGCTATTGGCAAATTTCTCAGCAGAAACCCTGCAGGGCAGAACAGAATGAAATGACACATTCAAAGTATTAAAAGAAAAAACAGCCAGCCAAGAATACTCTAACCACAGCAAACTTATCATTAAACTATGAAGGAGAAATAAAGACCTTCCTAGAAAGAGAGAAAAAAAAAAAAGAAAAGAAAAGAAGCTAAGAGAGTTCATCACCATTAGACCAGCCTTGCAAGAAATGCTGAAATGAAAAGATACTAATCAGCTACATGAAGAGATACAAAAGTATATAAAACACTGGTAAAGGTACATATATGGACAGATTCGAAAACTAATTCTGTAATCAGATGATATATTCACCACTAACTATAGTATAAAGGTCAAAGGAAAAGAGTGTTAAAAATAATTACAGCAGAACTTCCCTGGTGGCACAGTGGTTGAGAATCTGCCTGCCAGTGCACGGGACATGGGTTCAAGCCCTGGTCTGGGAAGATCCCATGTGCTATGGAGCAACTGAGCCTGTGTGCCACAATTGCTGAGACCGCATGCTGCATCTACTGAGGCCCATATGCCTACAGCCTGTGCAATGCAACAAAGAGTAGCCCCCACTCACAGTGACTAGAGAAAGCCTGCACGTAGCAATGAAGACCCAATGCAGCCAAAAAATAATTTTTTTAAAAAGGCTATTCATTAAAAGAAATAATTACAGCTACTATCATTTGTTAACAAATATACAATATAAAAAGAGGTAAACAATGACATCAAAAATATAAAAAGGGAGAGAAGAAAAGTGAAGCTTTTGTAGGCAACTGAAGTTAAGTTGCTATCAGCTTAAAATGGACTGTTTTATGTATGAGATGTTTTACATAAGCCTCATGGTAACCACAAAGCAAAAAGCTAGAATAAATGCACCAAAGATAAAAGAGAAACAGAACATACCACTGGCGGGGGGGGGGGGGGGGGGGGTGGGCAAAATCACAAATTTGCAAAGGTAAGCAGAAGCAATGGGGGAAAATGGAATTACAACACAATAGAAGACAGTTTAAAAGGTGAAATTACTAAATCCATACATGTCAATAATAAATCTAGATGCAAATGGATAAAATTTCACTACTCAGAAGGCACAGAGTAGCTGTAATAAAAAAAAAAAAACAAAAAAACAAGAACCAACCATATGCTGCCTACAAGAACTCACTTTAGCTTTAAGGATATGCACAAAATGAAGGGATGAAAAAATATTCCCTGCAAGAGGAAACCAAAAGAAAGTGATGGTGGCTATACTTACTTTCCATTATCAGACAAAATAGGCCATAAGCCAAATATAGAAGCAATACACAAAGAAGATCAATGTATAATGATTAAATGGTCAATGCAACAGAAGATATATAACAATCATAAAAATATACATTGTTTATACATTGGAACACCTAAATATATTAAGCGGATACTAACAGATCTGAAGGGAAAATAGACAATACAGTCTAGTAAGAGGCTTCAATACCCCCACTATCAGCAATGGATAGTTCAACAAGATAGAAAAATCAGTGAGGAAACGTTGGTCTTGAATCACACATTAGATCAAATGGACCTAACAGGCATTTATAGACCATTTCATCCAACAGAAGGAGAATGCATATTCTTCAAGTGCACACAAAGCATTCAAGAGCATATGATGGGACATAAAACATACCTAGCAAGTTTAAGAAGGTTGACAACAACCAAACTTTATTCC
The DNA here is from genome assembly GCF_030028045.1 of Hippopotamus amphibius kiboko. Taxonomy (NCBI): domain Eukaryota; kingdom Metazoa; phylum Chordata; class Mammalia; order Artiodactyla; family Hippopotamidae; genus Hippopotamus; species Hippopotamus amphibius. The sequence continues at coordinate 188,864,276 of NC_080187.1, read as the reverse complement.
TCAATGAACTAGAAAAAGAAGCTAAACCCAAAGTTAGCAGAAGGAAGGAAATAATAAAGATGAGAGAAGCAATAAATACAGACCAGGAAAAAAATGGAGAAAAAAATTAAAACTAAGAGTTGTGTTTTTTTTTTAAGTAACAAACCTATAGCTAGATGAACCAAAATTAATTAATTAATTAATAAAAGAGAAGACTCAAATATATCAGAAATCAAAGAGGAGGGATTATGAGTGATACTACAGAAATACAGAGGATCATAATAGACTAATGTGAACAATTGTATTCAACAAATTGAATAACCTAGGAGAAACAGACACATTCCCCAGAAACATACAACTTACCAAGATTTATTCAGGAAAAAATAGAAAGTCTGAACAATAATGAGTAAGGAGATTGAATGAGAAATCAAAAACCTTTAGTAAAGAAAACTCCAGGACCAGATGGATTCACTGGTGAATTCTACCAAACATTTAAACAATTAAAGAATTCCTTGTCAAATTCTTCTAAAACATTGCAGATGGAATACTTCCAAAGTCATCTTACAAGGCCAGCATTATCCTGATACCAAAAGCAGACCAGGACACTACAGAAAAGAAAACTATAGACCAATATTTCTGATGAATATAGATGCAAAATTTCTCAACAAAATATTAGCAAACAGAATTCAACAATGCATTAAAGGGATTATACATCATGACCAATGAGATGTATCTGGGATGCAAAGTTGGTTCAGCATATGCAAATTAATGTGTGATACACCACATTAATAGAAGAAATATAAAAGTCATATAATCATCTCAATAAATGCATAAAAAACATTTGATAAAATGCAACATTTTTTTCATGATTAAAATTCCTCAACAGACTGGGTATAGAAGAAATACACTTCAGTGTAAAAGGCCATATGTGACAAACCCACAGCTAACCTTATAGTTGACAGTGAAAAGTTAAGTTTTTCCTCTTAGATCAGGAACAAGACAAGAATGACCACTCATACCACTCTTATTCAATATAGTACTTGAAGTCCAGCTAGAACACTTAGACAAGAAAAAGAAAAGCAATCAAAATGAGAAAGGAAAAAGTAAAATTGCCATTACTTGCTGATGATGTGATCTTATATATAGAAAATCCTAAAGACTGTTGGAACTAATCAACAAATTTCAGTAAAGTTGCAGAATATAATATCAACATACAGACATCAGTTACATTTCTATATACTAAGAACAAAACATCTGAAAAAGAAGTAAAGTACCCATCCACAGTAGCATCAAAAACAACAAAATATTTAGGAATAAATTTAACCATGGAAGTGAAAGATCAGTGCAATGAAAACTACAAGACCCTGATGAAAGAAACTGAAAACAAGGCAAACACATCAAAGGATATCCTGTGTTCATCGATCAGCAGAATATTGTGAAAATGTCTATCATACCCAAAGCCATCTATTGATTCAAGGCAATCCCTATCAAAATTCTGATGGCTTTTTTTTTCACAGAAATAAAAAACACAATCTTAAAATTTGCACAGCACTACCAAAGACCCTGAATATCCAAAGCAATCATAAGCAAGAAAAAACAGAGCTGGAGGCATCACATCCCTGAATTCTAACTGTACTACAAAGTTATAGTAATTAAAACAGTATGCCAAGTGGGAAAGGGGGGGCGTGTTTAGGGAGGAAAGAATTGGGAGATAGGGATTGCCACATATACATTACCAATAAGAAAAAATATCATATTGTACACTTTAAATATATGCAGTTTATTGTATGTCAATTGCATCTCAATAAAAGTTCTTAAAAAAAAACAGTATGGTACTGACATAAAAAGAGACACACAGAAAAATGGGAGAGAGTAGAGAGCCCAGAAATTAACCCCAGTAATTATGGTCAACAGATATTTGACAAGGGGGCAAGACACTCAATTGGGAAAGAAGAGAGACTCTTCAATAAATGGTGTTGGTAAAACTCAATAACCACATGCAGAAGAATGAAACTGGACGACTATTATACACCACTCACAAAATTTAACTCAAAGTGGATCAAAGATTTAAACCTAAGACCTGATATCACAAAACTCCTAGAACATAACATAGGGGAAAATTTCCTTGACATCAGCCTTAGCAATGATTTTTTAGAAATGACACCAAAAGTATAAGTAGCAAAATCAAAAAGCAGGACTACATTAAACTAAAAAAGCTTCTGCACAGCAAAAGAAACAAAAATGAAAGGCAATCTGTGGAATGGAAAAAATATTTTTAAACCATATGCTCAACAGGCGGTTAATATCCAAAATATGTAAATAATTCACACACATCAATAACCAAAAAACAAATCCTTTGCTATGCAAAAGCTCTTGAGTTTAATTAGGTCCCATTTATTTTTGTCTTTATTTCCACTACTCTAGGAGACAAATTGAAAAACATATTGCTGTGGTTTATGTCAAAGAATGTTCTACCTATATTTTCCGATAAGAGTTTATAGTATCCAGTCTTACATTTAAGTCTTTAATCCATTTTGAGTTTATTTTTGTGTATGGTGACAAAACAAAAAGATAACTGACAGAATGGAAGTAAATATTTGCAAACGATGGGACAGACAAGGAATTTACCTCCAAAACTTACAAACAGCCCACGCAGCTCAATATCAAAAAAATAAAGGCACAGAAGACCTTAATAGACATTTCTCCAAAGAAATGGCCAAGAGGCACAAGAAAAGATGCTCAACACTGCTAATTATCAGAGAAATGCAAATCAAAACTACGAGATATCACTTCACACCAGTCAGAATGGCCATCACCAAAAATTCTACAAGCAATAAATGCTGGGGAGAGTGTGGAGAAAAGGGAACCGTCCTACACTGTTGGTGGGAATGTAAATTGGTACAGCCACTATGGAGAACAGAATGAGGTTCCTTAAACTAAAACTAGAGCTACCATATGATCCAGCAATCCCACTCCTAGGTATATATCCAAAGAAAAACATGGTGTGAAAGGACACATGCACCCCAATGTTCATTGCACTGCTGTTTACAATAGCCAAAACATGGAAGCAACCTAAATGTCCATAGACAGAGGAATGGATAAAGAAGATGTGGTACATATATACAACAGAATATTATTCAACCTTTAAAAAAGAATGAAATAATGCCATTTGCAGCAACATGGATGGACCTGGAGATTATCATACTAAGTGAAGTAAATCAGACAGAGAAAGACAAATATATGATATGATATCACTTCTATGCAAATCTAAAAAAGATGATACAGACAAACCTATTTACAAAACAGAAACAGACTCAGAGACTTAGAGAAAGAATGTATGGTTGCTAGAGGGGAAGGGTAGGGTGGAGAGATAGATTGGGAGTGTGGGATTGACATGTACACACTACTATATTTAAAATAGATAACCAAAAAGGAACTATTGTACAAGGAACTCTGCTCAATACTCTGTAATAACCTAAATGGGGAAAGAATTTGAAAAAGAATAGAGTACATTACATTATTGTTTATTCAGTTAAACAATGTATGTATAACTGGATCACTCTGTAAACAATGTATGTATAACTGGATCACTCTGCTGTACACCTGAAACTAACACAACATTGTTAATCAACTATACTCCAATACAAAATCAAATTTTAAAAAAAGAAGAGCAATTCAGTTTTTAAAATGTGCACTTTCCCAAAGACATACAGATGGTCAACAAACACATGAAAAAATGCTTAACATCAATAATCATCAGGAAAATGCAAATCAAAACTACAATGATTTATTACCTCACACCTATTAGAATAGCTATAATCAAAAAGAGATAACAAGTGTTGGTGACGATGTGGAGAAAAGTGAACCCTTGTACACTGTTGGTGGGAATGCAAATTTGTTCAATTGCCAAGGAAAACAGTATAAAGGTTTCTCAAAAAATTAAAAACACAAATGCCATATTATCCAGAAATTCTCCTTCTAGGTACATATCCAAAGGAAATGAAACAATATTGAAGAGGTAAATGCACTCCCATATTTTGCAGCATTATTCACAACAGCCAAGATACGAAAATAACCTGTGTCCATCAATAGATGAATGAATAAAGAAGATGTGATACATAAACATACAGTGGAATATTATTCAGCCATAAGAGAGATATCCTGCCATTTGTGACAACATGGATGAGCCTTGAGGGTATTATGCTAAGTGAGATAAGTCAGAAACAGAGAGACACTATATGATACCACAAATCCAGAATCTAAAAAACTCAAACTCTGTAAAAGCAGGGAGTAGAATGGTGGTTACCAGGGCAAAGGAGTGGCAGAATTGGGGAAATATTGTTTAAGGGTACAAACTTGCAACCAGTGGACGAAGAAGTCCTGGAGATCTAAGACATAGCCTAGTCATTATAGATAACAATGCTGTAGTATAAAGTTCAAAGTAGCTAAGAAGCTAGATCTTAACTGTTCCCACCACAAACAGAAAATATTAATTATGTGACATGACAGAGGTGTTAGTAGCACTATGGTAGTAATGATATTGCAATATATAAATGTATCAAATCAACATTTTGTACACCTTAAACTTATGTTACGTGTCAGTTACATCCCAATAAAAACAAATTTTAAAAAGGTGAAAAAATAAGTCATAGAATGAAAGTATTTGAAAACAGATTTTAAAAGACATATGCAGCATTATAAAGAACACTTGTAATTCAATAAAATGACCAATAATTCAATTTTAAAACGGGCAAGGGATGTGAATAAACATTTCTCTAAAGTGTATATACAAATGGTCAATAATACATGAAAACCTGTTTAACATCATTTGTCATTAGGAAAATGCAAATCAAAACCACAATGAGATACTACTTCATACCTAATAGGATGGCTATAATCAAAAAGATAGATAATAACAAGTACTGGCAAGTATGTGAAGAAATTGTATCATTCACGCATTGCTGGTGGCAATGTAAAATGATGCAATCACTTTGAAAAACATTTTGGCTTTAAAATGTTAACACAGTTACCATATGACCCAGAAATGTCACTCCTAGGTATATAGTCAAGAGAAATGAAAACATGTCTACACAAAAACTTGTTCGTAAACGTTCACAACAGTATTATTCATAATACCTAAAATGCAAAAACAACCCAAATGCCCATCAATGGGTGAATAGATAAATAAAATATACTATATCCATATAATGGAATTCTAAGCAATAAAAAAGAATAGGGTACTGATACATGGCGCAATATTGATGAACCTTGAAAATTTTCCGCTAAGTGAAAGTGCTAAGTGAAAGACGGCACTCACAGAGGATCACATATTATGATTCCATTTTTATGACATATCCAGAATAGGCAGATCTATACAGACAGAAAGTAGATTACTATACAGACAGAAAGTAGATTAGGGCTGCCTTAAGCTGGGAGAGGGGTAGGGTAGCAAGGAATGGGGAGTGACTACTTGTGTGTATAGGATTTCTTTTTAGGGTGATTAAAATGCTCTAAAATTGATTGTAGTGATGGTTGCAACACTGTGCATATTTTTTAAAAATTGAGTTGTACACTTTAAGTTGGTGAATTGCATGACATATGAATTATATCTTCATAAAGCAATTTTTTTTTAAATTACTTGTTAGAAACATGGAGCCAAAATGCTGAAGTTTTAGGTTTGGTTCTCCCACAAGCAGATCACGAAAGAAGGATTTGAGTACAAGTACTTTATTCAGAAGGTGATTCCGAGAAGTAGCACTAGGAGAATAGAGCAGTAAGAAAGAAAATAGAAGCCTATATAGGGTACAATAATGAACAAGTTACCACTCACAGCCACTGGGGCCCCATCCCACTGGGCACCTCTGGGAGGCTATATAATAATGATGTATTAATTTCTACTGTTGTGTAACAAATTATTGCAAGTATAGTGACTTAAAACAATGTACACTTATCATCTCACAATTTCCATGGGTCCTAAGACTGGGCACATCTTACATGGATCTTCTATTCAGGCTTTCAAGACTTCAAACAAGATGTCAGCTAGGTTGCATTTCTTTCTGGAGCTTATTGTCCTTTCCAGCTTCACACAGTGCATGGCAGAATTCAGCTCCATGTGGCTCTGGGACTGAGCCCTCAGCTCCTGCAGGTGACCTGCAGCTCCTCGCCACGCAGCCCTCAACATGGCAGTTGACTTCTCCAGGCCAGCAGCAGAATCTCTGACTCCAGTCTGCCAAGATGGTGTCTTACACAATATAAGCACAGGAGTGATGAGCTCATCACATTCGCCATATTTATTGAGTATAAGCAAGACTTGGGTTCTGCCTACACCAAAGTGAAGGATATTATCGAAGGCTATGATTCATTGTGGGTTCCCTTAGAGGTAAAAACATAACCAAGTTGTCCCCCTTGCAGAGCAAAAATATGGGGATATTTATCTACAAATCCCCAGCTGTAATTACCCCCTATCTTTTCATGCCTACTCCACATTGTTTGCCCAGTGTGCACCCAGAGGAAGCCCTGCAGCAGTGAGTCTCTGCTGCTTGTGTGAGAAGCCTTCAGCATGTTTGAGAATTTCAAGGGCCAAGAGGAAGCCAGCTAAGCACTAGATCACCTGCAAATACCTCAATACATTTAAAATAAAGGGGGAGGAGGAACAACAACTTATATTTTAAACATCTATTTTTTAAATGATTAGTTATGATATGCTTAAAATATTAGATACAAATGAAAAAGCTTAAGGCTGTAGAACATGGAGATAGTACTTGTAAAAATGCATGAAAGATTACATACCGTTAATTAGGGTATTTATAATATTTGAAGTTTAAATTTTTTAAATCAAAGAAAGTCACAATGAAAATACTAATCAGAAAACTTTATAACACAGGCTCTATCACAAGCCCTCTCTCAGAGGTACTGAACAAAATCATGGTAAAAATGCCACAGGGTATCAGAGGAGAAAATGCAGGGGTCATTGAAAGCTTCAGACTTCCCCAGCCCTTGAAGGAAGGAATGGAGGTTCCATTCTGTATCCACCACCTCTCAGGCTGTCCTGTAGTACAGGGCACCCTGTAGCTCCTTGGTGTTCTTCTTTCACCTGAATTAGCACCCAGGTATCCAAAGACAACCAATGAACACTAGCCTGTGCCCTTTGGAGTTGAATCCTCTCATAGTCATACCCTCCCTGAGATTACTGTTAACAGAAGCACTTATGGCCAAGGCTGTGGCTACTACTGCATCCTCACTGCCTTCTTCCTGCTGTGCATTACCTGGATCTAGACATGCACGTGATAGATAAAGATGTGTAGGTTTATGGCCTTGGCTCTCTCGATTATAAACTGTGTGATCTTAAGCAAGTCCCTTACCAGCTTTGACAAATAGTTTCCTAACTGGAAATAAAGATATTGAACCAGATGACCTCTTAGTTCTCTTCTAAGTCTAAATGTTCTGACTTCTGTGACCTTATTTGTCAGGTCTCTCTTAGAACAGCGCTGCCCGACAAATTTCTGATGATAGAAATGTTCTGTATCTGTGATATGCAATATGGTAACCACTAGCCACTCGTGGCTATAGAGCAGTTAGAATGGGGTAGTGTGATTAAAGAAAAAATTTAGTTCCTCAATTTAAATTTATCAATAAATAGCCACATGTGGCTAGTGGCTACTGCACTGAACAGCACAGCTCTAGGGACAAGCATGGGTAGAGAATAATTATTTCTTTAATAAAGTGTAATCAAGCAGTTACTCCATTTTGTTATTCAGAGTTGTTACAAGGATTAAATAAGAATACACAAGGAGAACTTCAAACATTACCTACCTCCATAGTAAGCACAAAATAAATGTTAGCTCTTCTATTAATGCTCTTATTTTATGGAGCTGATTTTTGTTTTAATTAGTAACCAGCTTTTTGTAGTTTGATAAGGTAAATAGATTTATAAAACTAAGAAATCATCACCTTTGGTTCAATATTTATGTACATGGGGAAACAAAAAATGTGGCTTAGGAGTGTGGTAGAATAGGTTAACCAATTCTGGGAATTTAATATATCAATATATGGCAGCGTAATCCCAAAACTCAGACTCGAATTCTCTCCCCTTTTACAGAATAGTTTCCATTTGTGATAGTTTTTTTTTTTTTTTTTTTTTTCAGTTTCAGCTCCATTTCTTCTAAGCCCTTAAAAGGGTCTCAACCATGGTTTTTGTGGCCCAGTAGTTTTACAACCACTGAAAACAGCTCCTTTTACCTCTTGTTAGGTGCCCTTCCGAGCAAGATAAGATGGCTAATTACATTTGCCATTAACCGAATGCGATTCCAACTAATTGACAATATTATACAGCAGCAATTTTTGAAGAACAAAGTTATATGAAATACGAGGTAGTAATTCAGACGTTTGTCTCCAGGAACAAAAAATTCTAAACATTTACTGCCTTGCTGTGAATACTAAGATCTGTGCCTTTCATGTGGTATCCCAGAACTACGGGAGCTTCACCATTTACCAAAATTCACTGAGTGCAGAGTACATATGAGCTCTGCTAGGCATCATGAAGGAAACAAATGTGTCTGAGATACAGTCCCTGGCCGTCAGGAAGCTTGCATCATCCCTTCTACTTAGAGTGCTCCAGTGACCCTCCTTTGCCCCTAGGATAATACCTGTAGTGTATAGTCCATCATGCTCTCCTACTAGCCCCAGCTTTCCCTCTCAGCCTAATCTCTCCACCTCTCCCCGACATGTCCTGTGCCTCAGCCTCACAGGAATACAACCGACCTCTGTCACCAGTGCATCCCTGCAGCACATGCAAGAGCCACCGCCCCCCACCCAGCCAGTCCGACATCCATGACTCTCCAGCCTCATTTTGCCCTAAAACATACACATTCATTCGCCTCTCATTTTTAAATTCTAGCGTGATTTCCTCTGTGAAAACTGCCCTAAAGCCTCTCTTCTTTCTCTTCATATTACTGTATGAGCATCACAATGTGACTGTGATGGAGATATTGTTTTGTGAATCCCTCTCTCCTGAATCATCAGTTCCTCGAAGACAGTGACCAAAGTCTTCTCACTGATGTAACTCTACGTCCTAGACACGGGTATGCAAAGTTTACCGAATAAAGTAAAAATGAGATGTTTGAAATATGCATTTAACTAGACTGCAATGCAAAATAGTACAGGATGCATTCGGATTATCAAGTAAAATGCCATGGGAAATATGATGGGGGATCTCTCACACAGCAAGATCTCTCAGGAAAAGTTTATCATTTTGGTTAAGGTGACAACTGGACCAGTCCCTGCAGGCAGAAGTGAGAAGGAAAAGACAATGGATGTGGCAGGCAGGATCTAAGGGCTAACCACTCTGACCAATATTTATTTATTCGTCCATGCCCATCTAACTGCTGAGTGCTTTGAGAAATCCAGAGAAGATAATGCACGATTCCTATGCTCAGGGATTTTAGGATTTAACAGATGCAAGTTTTGTATATTCTTTACTGAATGATCCCCCTTAGCTGAGAGTAGGGGAAAGTGGGTAACAGTCTTAATCAAGCAGACACTGTCAAGACACTGGGTTGTTTGTGGGGTTTTGGGGTTTTTTGTTGTTGTTGTTGTTTGAACCAGAGTGAGATATAAAGGTATATACATATCCATCCAGGAGTTATTGAGGGAAGAATACCAAGATGGAGGTACTTCTATCCAACCTGTGGACACAGAAACTTCCTTCTTTATCTCTCTTATCTTACCCATGCAGAGTTGCCTCTCTACTTCTGGACTTAGATGAAGTACCGTAACACAGGACATGCATCTGACTCCCTGAAGAGCTGTGGATGGACAAGTGATACAAGAGATTTAGCTCCTCTTGAGGGCCAATAGGAAACAAAAGACAGGAGAAGGCAGACAGATAAAAGGGCTCTCTTTTCTCTCCCCTGTGAAATTTTGAGGGGTGCCCTTTTCCTGGAGAAGCCCCATGTGGTGAGTGGATATAACTGCTGAGCCATGTGCTGTGTCCTTCAGTAGCCTATTGCGTAGCCATAGGGTAACACCTGAATGGCTTCACATCTTTCCTTGACACACCTCCCTTCTTCCCTCACACTAACTGCCCTGGGCTTGTACCTCAGAGCTGGAGCACCCTAGTCCTTACCTTAGCCTGGGCCGTCTAGAAATCAGAGCCTACGATATTATCATTGTTTGTTTCTCAAGCACAGTAATTTTTTTAATATTTACTGATTCAATAAGAACTTTATTTTAGAAATAGAATATAATCCAAGCCAGTTTTAATTTATGAGTTTACCTGAACTATAACATGAGCCCTGGAGCAAGGATAGTTTCTAAAAAAAATAATAGCTAATACTTAAACAGTTCTTACAAGGTGCAGTCTTCTAAGCACATTACATAGATTAGCACACTTAATACCACAGTCCATGAGGTAGCATTGTCATTCTTCTCTTGCCAACAGAGCACATGACAAGTGTTCCTCCAGCTCACTGAATAAAGCTGGCTAATAGCACATAATATCACACTGCCCCGTGTCTTCGTGTCATTTGCCCTTTTCTTCCTCAGCCTTAATTCCCTAGTCTTGGACCTCCAGCATAAGCACCCGGCTTTACTCTGCTTTCCAGATGACCAAGGAAGACATACACTGAACTCAGGACTCCATTTTAAAACTTTGCAGTCATTTAGTTTCAATAAGAAAGTTAGCTGGATCTTACCAGCAAATAATCAACTTCAAGCGAACCTTCTGTTCAAGGAGAATGTCAGCGTACCCAGCAGAACAGAGTGATGGGACTTGACCAAACTTGCATGATGGTGCCTGTGGCATAATGATAACAGCAGGAAACCACATACCAGAGACTGATTTTAAGTACAGCATAACCCCTAGCCACAGTCTGTCAGGGAGGAAAACTATTATCTTCTCCTACCTATTGCTCTCATCCCAATATGATGAAATAGTTGCCTACCATGGAAAAACTTACTTAAATCAATTTGCCTGTTCACAAAGAACACACAGGATTTTGCCTTTTTATTATCCCTATCTCAGCTTACACAAGATCAAGGTTATTTTCAAGATATATTAAATACATTATTAAAATAAAACCCATCAGTATCATGGAAAACATGAATAAATAAAAGGTAAGCACTTCAAGATGGGGCTGTTCAGGCTCTCTCTTGAAGAAAGGGGGAAGGGTTAAAGTTATATTCAGTCTACACTTACTGTCCTGATACTGTGTGCTAGTCACTGTGTTAAAAGCAGCTAATACAAAGATGACTAAAGCATTGTCTCCTCAGAGGAGGCCACCATCTAATGGAGAAGCTGTGATGAGAAAATGCGTACTTGATTTGAATTTGTAAAAAAGCATTTGATGGTTGGGATGAGAGAAAACATAGTATGAGATAGCTATGGTTTTCATAGAGATCCTACACTAAAATCTCACAGTATTTCAGAGCTCCAAGAGCTCTTTGTGCTTGTTTCTTATTTGGGTTTGTTTTGTATGTATGTGTTTTTCTGTTTTGTTTTGTTCTGGGGAGAGGGGTTGACTTAGTTTTTGTTTGTTTCTTATCATCATAGTAAATGTTATCTCCATTATATAGATTTTAAAATTGTGGAGCTAAACCAAATTATTAGCAACATAAGCAAAAATAAAGCTATAACTTGGTCTCAATGTTCACTGACATTTAATTTCTAAAGGACCATTGAGGGCCTACCCTGCTTATAAACTAAAGTGTGGTGACTCAAAAGTTAGTTCCAACATAACAAAAATCATAAAATTGTCTTAAAAGAAGCTTTCTGGTACAGTGGGAAGGAAACTGCCTAGGTATTTATTGTATGTAGGTCTCTGAAACAGTCTTTAAAATATATGGCACTTCAGACTTACTTTGATCATCTGTAAAAATGGAGCCAAAAGTTCCACAGTCTTATCTACAACCAGTAATTGGCACTAGAAGCAGCATTCAAATCAGTATCTGATTCCAAAACCAGCCATGTTTCTGTTATTGTCAGGCTTCCTTCTTCCTCATGCTGGGCAAAGAAATGTCTGGTGCTGTCACTTACTGCGTGACTTTGGACTTGTCACTAGAACCCTAAAGCAAGAAAAGACCTGGAAAATGTAATTCAGCTCCTCCACTACATAGATGAGGAAACAAATTTCAAACAAGCTTAAAGAACTAAGCTAAGAGCATTTTACCGAAAGATAAGGAGAATTCCACTGATGTGGTCAAGTGCCTCCAGAGAAACTTGGTCATACCATTAGCTGAAATACCCTTGAAATACCTACTAGAAAAAAAAAATCAATTTAGAACTGTTTGTCATTTTTACTCTAAATGCACATCAGTTAAGAAATCTGCTAAAACTTGACAAAACAATACCCAGAAGGATCTTCTCTGAAAATTTTTAAATAAAGGCGATAGTCAGAGATAGAAAGTATCTTTAGTTGGAGTGAGACTGATGCATTATTATCTCATTATGAACCCACATATTTTAATGAGTTTATTTCTCCTGAGGCCCATTCACCAGAAGGTATAAGAGAGAAGAGAAGGTCATCGGAAAACAATGAGGAAAAGGTGCATGCTGAATGGGACATGAAAATCCAGTCTGGGGGCTCTTCTATCAGGTGGCTACTTTTTCACTCTCTTGACAAATAAACAGAACATACAATTCAAAAGCACTCACTCCTTGCAACCTTCACTTCTTTTCGACCATGCATAGGAAATAATTTGTTTCAGCTTCTCTGTTAAAATCTTGAAATAAAATGTTTCTTAAAAATATGAACTGTATATATATTTGAGGAACATCTCTAACCCTGGCTTCCATGCCGAATCATATTTACAGCTGCCTTCAAGACATTTACTTAGATTTACTATCAGTTCCTCAGGTTTGGACACATTCCAAAGCTAACTTTCCAAATCCATACCATTCCCCATCCATCTTCTGTAAACCAATTTCCATAGTTATTTGAAGACCACTACCATTCTCCAGTAATCTAGGTTCGAAACTTTGACATTTTCTATGTATTGTCTCACATTCAGCTACTAAATCCTGTAGCTACTGCCTGAGTATGCGTCTCTAAAATTCTCACTGGGGCTTCATTACCACTTGCCTAGCTATCCTTATAATTGGCTTTCTAACTGATTTCCCTATCTTGCCTCCATTCTTACCAAGTGGCAATGGATAGGCCAGATTAATTTTCCTAGAGCACAAAAACTGTCAAATCTGAAAGAGAAGCAAAAACCACAAATGATACTTGTGGATACCTAAAGTCAGAGAACTAGTGAAATAATGCATTTGATACCGGTGTCCTACCATCCCACAGACAGGTGTGCTTGGATATAGCTGAACACACTAGGGGTTGGGCTCTAGAAGAGCGGTACTGCCCTCCCTAGTTCTATTTTTCTATAAAGCAGTAGAGGGAGGGGGAGCCAGAGCACACAAGTAATCATCTAATAATGGGAATTAAAAGGCCTCAAGCTCCCACAGTAAGAGAAGATAGCCTTGCTGGTAAGAGAAACACTCAGGTCTCAGGGTTAATCACCTAGGAGACTGTATACCATCTTCAGTATCAGTTGAAGACTTTGTCACCCTTTCTGCTGAGACATTTATTCTTAGTCTACCTTAGGGAGCCACCTGGACCACCCAGCAGACAAGATATATCTCATTTCAAACCAAACTCATTTTCACAGCCCTACTCAAAACTCTTCATTGATTTCCCCATTGCTTAGAGAGGGAAATATATTTCTCTAGCCTCATAAGCAAAATATTTCCAGGAGGTATTTGCCCACCCTTTAATGTGGGCCCAATATTATCCCACTTACTATTTTTTTGCTCCTGCCAAGTTGGCTATCTTGTTTTCTTGTCAACACCCAGTTTCATATTAGTTGTCTGCATTTGCTGACACTTTTTCCTTCTGCTGGAATATCTTCATCTGCTTGTCACTCATGACTCCTGCAAATAAACCCTTCTCCTGCAAGGACCAGCTCAAATAATAGAACTGCTTCTATGGAGATGTACCTATTTTCCCTCCATATCACGCAAACCCAAATGAATTGTTTTCCTCCTTTGAAACTCCGTTGCATTTGTTTTACCTCTCTGGTTCTTCTCATACCCTTGCTCGTATTATAAGCATTTGTTCATCTTGTTTACAACCTACTTTCTTGTATCTCCACATCTATTTCTGAGCAAAGAACATATCTAATTCAAATTTAAAGTGAAATGTGGAGCCCAGTTCAAGATGGCAACCTAGGAGGCTCCTCAACTCACCTCCTCCCATGGATGGATCAAATCTACAGCTACATCTTGAAAAATTTCCTCTGAAAGAAATCCAGAAACCAGGTAAGCAACTCCTACACATCAGATGGCAAACAAGGAAAAGTCCCACATTAAAAATGGATAGGAGAGGCTGAGACACAATATCCCATCAACCCCCACCCTGCACAGCAAGGTAGAATTGGAAAAACTCACAATTACAAGCTTCTCCTCAAGAAATAAAGGGTTTGAATCCAAAATCTAGCTCCACAACTTTTAAGAATTTCACCTGAGAGGTCCCCACCACCCTTATCTCTGAAAGCCAGCAGGGTTTGCATCCACAAGACCCACAAGACTATAGTAAACAAAGACTATAGCTCTCAGTAGGCTCACGAGGGTTCACTGTGGCTATCCCTCTAGGACTTAGCAGCGAGAAAGCAGACTGAAACACCTCATTTTTTCACTAAAAGTGGCCTATTTGGATATCTTAAAAGCTGTAGGCTGAGAGTCAGGCTTCTAATTTAAGAGGAGTACAAGGGTGACAGCAACCGCTTCAGAGGCCAGGGAGGCTGGCAGAGGCCATATTCATGCTCTCCTCTGTTCTACCCCAGGTTGCTAGCGTCCACATGAAGGGATCCTGGGCACATATCTCTTACCCCAGCTTTTGTGGCTGCTGCCAAAAGGACACATCACTGGATAAACAGGCTCTGGTGGCCCACGGGGCTTGTGTTCATGAGTTCAGTGGCACTGTGGCAAACAAAGAGTCAGTTCTTGGCTAGCTCTCTCCCAAGGCCCAGCACAGAGGGAGCAGATAGAGTCACTAATCTTCCAGTACTTCCCTGGAAGTGGTATATTTGCATACTTTAAAAACTGCTTCCAATCAGCTTGCATCTAGATGCTGACTGAGATCCTCCATCTGGGGACACTGAAGGTCTTGGTACATCCTCAGCTACAACTATGGGGAACCATTAAGAACAAAGCCTGCTTGCACAATCACAAAAGTGTGAAAGACAACCAAAAGCTAGGGCCAGTCTGAACAGTACAGTTCATCTCCTACTCAAAGCCATTCCTTCAAGACTGATAGAGGTGGTTCTTTTATCCAATGTGCTAACCAATGTAGAGTCAAGGAAATTGAAGAAACCAAGAAATATATTCCAAACAAAAGAACAAAATGAAACAGACTTTAACAAAACAGAGATCAGCGACCTGATAAAGAGCTCAAAATAATGGTCATAAAGATGCTCACCAAGATCAAGAGAACAATGCATGAACAAAGTAAGAATTTCAACAAAGAGATATACAATATTAGAAAGTACTACACAGATATCACAAAGCAGGGCTGAAAAATGTAATAACTAAGTTGAAAAATTCCACAGAATGGTTCAATAGCAGAGTAGAAGAGGTGGGAGCAAGGATAAAGGAACTCGAAGACAGGGCAGTGCAATTCATCCAATTAGAGGAAAATGAAAACAGAATGCAAAAGAGAGAAGACAGATTAAGGGAATTATGGGATACCAGCAAGTGAACAAATATTTGCATTACAGGGGCCCTGCAAGGAAGAGAGAGAGAAACGGGCAGAAAATTTATTTGAAGAAATAATGGCTTCTCTAACCTGGGGAAAGAAATAGACAACTAGATCCAGGAAGCCCAGAGAGTTCCAAATAAGATGGAACCAAAGAGACTCACAACAAGACACATTATGATTAAATACCACAAGTTAAAGACAAAGAGAAATCTTAAAAACAGCAAGAGAAAAACAATTTGTTGCACACAAGGGAACCCCCATAAGACAACCAGCAGATTTTTCAGCAGAAACTTTGGAGGCCAGAAAGGAGTGGCACAATATATTTAAAGCACCAAGAGATATAAATACCAAGCAAAAATACCCCCAAAGGTTGTCCTTCAAAATTGAAGGAGAGATAAAAGAATCTTCCAAACAAGCAAAAGCTGAGGGAGTTCATAAACACCAGGCTGGCCTTACAAAAAATGTTAAAGGGACTTCAAGTTTAAACAAAAAGGCAATCATTAGTACCAGGAAACATATGAAAGTATAAATCTCATTAGTAAAAATATACAGTAAAATTCAGAATAATGTTGTAACAGTATAAAGTAATCACTTATAAGTCTATTATGAAAGTTAAAAGGCAAAAGTAGAAAAATAACTAACTACAGTAATTTGTTACAGGATACACAAAATTAAAAGATGTAAACTGTGACATAAAAACAATGTGTGGGAGAGGTGAAAGTAAAATGTAGACTTTACTTATGTGTTTAAATTTAAGCTATTATCAGCTTAAAATAGACTATTATAACTCTAAAATTTTATATATAAGCCTCATGGTAACCAAAAACCTATAGTAGATACACAAAAGATAAATAAGCATACCACTATAGAAAACCATCAAATCACAAGGAAGAGAGCAAGACAAAAAAGGAACAAAGAAACTACAAAACAGCTAGGAAACAACTAACAAAATGTCAATAGTCCATACCTATCACTAATTACTTTAAATGTAAATAACTAAATATCCAACCAAAAAGACATAGTGGCTTGAAAGGACAAAAAACAAGATGCAACTATATACTGCCTACAGGAGATTCATTTCTGCTTTAAGGTCACACACAGACTGAAAGTGACGTGATGGAAAAGATACCACCTGCAAATGATAACCAAAAGAAAGGAAGGTTCATCATACTTATTAGACAATAAAGACTTTAAGACAAAGACTGAAATAAGAAACAAAGAAGGGCATTATATAATAAGAGGGTAAAACCAACAAGAGAATAGAACATTTGTAAATGTTTTTACACCTGACATAGAATACCTAAATATATAAAGCAGATATTAACAGACATAAAGGGAGAAATAGAGAGCAATACAATAAAAGTATAGGACTTCAATATCCCACCATCATCAATGGGTAGATCATCTAGACAAATCAATAAGGAAATGTCAGGTGTAAACTAAAAAGACATTTACAGAATATTCCATCCAAAAGCAGAGGTACATTCTTCTCAAGTGCACATGGAACATTCTTCAGGATGCATCATGTTAAGCCACAAAACAAGTTCTTAATAAATTTAAAAAATTGAAATCATATCAAGCATTTTTGCAACCACAAAGTATGAAATTAGAAATCAATTACAAGAAGAAAACTGAAAAATTCACAAAAATGTGGAGATTAAACAATAGGCTACTGAACAAGCAATGGGCCAAAGTAGTCAAAAATACCTTGACAAGCTTTCTCCACAAGAGGACAGACAGCAGTATCAGCAGTATTTTGTCTTGTGGAACTGAAAACCACAGCCACAGAAAGATAGAGAAAATGAAAAAGCAGAGGACTTTGTACCAGAAGAAGGGACAGGATAAAGCCCCAGAAAAACAACTAAATGAAGAGGAGATAGGCACCCTTCCAGAAAAAGAATTCAGAATAATGATGGTGAAGATGATCCAGGACTTTGAGAAAAGACTGGATGCAAAGATCGAAAAGTTTACCAAAGACCTAGAAGAATTAAAGAGCAAACAAACAGAGATATACAACACAATCACTGAAATGAACAATACACTAGAAGGAACCAATAGCAGATTAACTGAGGCAGAAGGGCAAATAAGTGACCTGGAAGACAGAATGGTGATCATCACTGATGTGGAAAAGAATAAGGAAAAAAGGATGAAAAGAACTGAAGACAGCCTAAGAGACCTCTGGGACAATGTTAAATGCACCAACATCCTCATTATAGGGGTCCCAGAAGGAGAAGAGAGAGAGAAAGGACCTGAGAAAATATTGGAAGAGATTCTAGTTGAAAACTTCCCTAACATGGGAAAGGAAATAGCTACCCAAGTGCAGGAAGTGCAGAGAGTCCCAGGCAGGATAAACCCAAGGAGAAACATGCCAAGACATATAGCAGTCAAACTGACAAAAATTAAAGACAGAGAAATGTTATTAGAAGCAACAAGGGAAAAATGACAAATAGCATACAAGGGAACTCCCATAAGGGTAACAGCTGATTTCTCAGCAGAAACTCTGCAAGCCAGAAGGGAGTGGCATGATATATTTCGAGTGATGACAGGGAAGAACCTACAGCCAAGAATACTCTACCCAGCAAGGATCTCATTCAGATTTGAAGGAGAAATCAAAAGCTTTACAGACAAGCAGCAGCTAAGAGAATTCAGCACCACCAAATCAACCCTACAACAAATGCTAAAGGAACTTCCCTAAGCAGGAAACATAAGAGAAGAAAAGGACCTACAGAAACAACAACAAAACAATTAAGAAAATGGTAATAGGAACATACATATCAATAATTACCTTGAATGTAAATGGACTAAATGCACCAACCAAAAGACACAGACTGGCTGAATAGATACAACAAGAAGACCCATGTATATGCTGTCTCCAAGAGATCCACTTCAGACCTAGGGACACATACAGACTGAAAGGGGATGGAAAAAGATATTCCATGCAAATGGAAATCAAAAGAAAGCTGGAGTAGTGATACTCATATCAGATAAAATAGACTTTAAAATAAAAAATGTTACAAGAGACAAGAAAGGACACTACATAAAGATCGAGGGATCAATCCAAGAAGAAGAGATAACAATTATAAATATATATGCACCCAATATAGGAGCACCTCAATACATAGGCAAATGCTAACAACTATGAAAGAGGAAATTGACAGGAATACAATAATAGTGGGGGACTTTAACACCCCACTTACACCAATGGACAGATCATCCACACAGAAAATTAATAAGGAAACACAAGCTTTAAATGACACAATAAATCAAGGCAGAAATGCAAGGCAGAAATAGAGACACAGGTGTAGAGAACAAACACATAGACACCAAGTGGGCAAAGTGGAGAGGGTTGGGGGGGAATGAATTGGGAGATGGGGATACCAAATTGTACACTCTAAATATATGCTGTTTATTATCTGTTAACTGTATCTCAATAAAATTTCTTAAAAAAAATACCTTGACAAAAAATGAAAATACAGCATATAAAACTTAGGGGGTGCATCAAAAGATAGTTCTAAGAGGGAAGTTCTTAGTGATAAATGCCTCTATTAAGAAATGAGAAATATCTCAAATAAACAACTTTATACCTCAAGGAACTAGAAAAATAAACTAAGCCTAAAATTAGAAGGAAGGAAATATTAAAACAGAAGTAAATGAAAAAGAGACTGACAAGAAAATAGAAAATAAAAAATCAATGAAACTAAGAACTGGTTTTTGGAGAAGATAAAAAGTAACAAACCTTTAGCTACATTCACCAAGAAACACGAGGACTCAAAAATCAGAAAAGAAGAGATAGTGCACCTGATACCACACAAATACAAAGGATCACAAAAGACTACTATGAACAGTTATGCACCAAACTGGACCACATAGAAGAAATTAATAAGTGCCTAGAAACATAATACAGCCTACCAAGATTTAATCAAAGAAATAGAGGATCTGAACAGACCAATAAGGAGTAAGGATCAGAATCAGAAATCAAAAACCATCCAACAAACAAAAGTTCAGGACCAAATGGCTTCACTAATGAATTCTACCAAACATTCAAAGACTTAAGACCAATCCTTCTCAAACTCTTCCAAAAATTAGAAGAGGAACACCTCTAAACTCATTTTACAAGGCCCGCATTACCCTGATGCCGAAAGCAGACAAGGACCAAACAAGAAAAACATAGACCAATATTCCTGATAAACATAGATGCAAAAATCTTCAACAAAATATTAGCAAACCAAATTCTAAAATACATTAAAGGATCATGAACAATGATCAAGCGATATTCATTCCAGAGACGCAGGGATAGTTCAAACACAAAATTGATGTTCTACACCATACTTATAAAATGAAGGATAAAAAAAAATCATATGATCACCTCAATAGATGAAAAAAAAAAGCAATTGACAAAATTCAACACTCATTCATGATTTAAAAATCTCAAACTGGGTGTAGGGGAACATACATCAACTCAAACTTTTCCTCTAAGATCAGGAACAAGACAAGGAAGCCCACTCTCACCACTTTTATTCAACATAGGACTGGAAGTCTTAGCCTGAGCAACTAGCAAGAAAAAAATAAAAGGCATCCAAGAATTAGAAAGGAAGAAGTACAAAACTTGTCTCTATTTGCAGATGACATTTTGTAAAACCCTGAAGACTCCACCAGGAAACTGTTAGAACTAATAAGCCAATTCAGTAGAGTTGCAGGATACAAAATCAATATTCAAAACTCAATTGCATTTCTATACACTAATAATAAACTATCAGAAAGAGAAATTAAAACAATTCCTTTTATAAGTCCATCATAAAAAATGAAATTCCCAGGTATAAAGTTAACCAAGGAGGTGAAAGATCTATATACTGAAAATTATGAGACATTGATGAA
Organism: Hippopotamus amphibius kiboko; assembly: GCF_030028045.1. Lineage (NCBI taxonomy): Eukaryota > Metazoa > Chordata > Mammalia > Artiodactyla > Hippopotamidae > Hippopotamus > Hippopotamus amphibius. The sequence continues at coordinate 188,843,679 of NC_080187.1, read as the reverse complement.
AAGAAGTTGAAGAAGAGACAAATAAATGGAAAGATATTCCACACTCATGGATTGGAAAAAATTATTGTTGTTAAAACATCCATACCACACAAAGCAATCTACAGATTTAATGCAATTCCTATCAAAAGTCCAGTGACATTTTTCACAGCAATAAAACAATCCTAAAATTTGAATAGAACCACAAAAGACTCCAAATAGCGAAAGCAAACTTAAGAATGAACAAATCTAGAGGCATTGTACTTCCTGATTTCAAGCTGTATTACAAAGCTATGGTAAGCAATACAGTGTGATATTGGCATAAAAACAGATACACAGAACAATGGAATAAAATAGAGAGCCCAGAATAAGAAACTGACCCCACAGTTATGGCCAATTAATTTAATGACAATGGAGCCAAGAATATACGATGGGGAAAGGATAGTCTCCTTAACAAATGGTGTTGGGAGAACTGGACAGCCACCTGCACAAGAATGAAACTAGACCCCTATCTTCTACCACACACAAAAAACAACTCAAAATGGATTAAAGACGAATATAAGGTACGAAACCATAAAACACCTCGAAGAAAGCATAGGGGGTAAGCTCCTTAATATCAGTCTTGGTGATGATTTTTTGTATTTGACAAAAAAGTAAAGGCAACTAAAGCAAAACTAAACAAGTAGGATTACATCAAACTAAAAAGCTTCTGTATGGGAAACAAAACCATTAAAAACATGAAAAGGCAAACTACAGAGTGGGAAAAAATATTTACAAATCATTTATCTGATAAGAGGTTAATATCCAAAATATGTAAAGAATTCATTGACGTCAACAGGAACAAAACCCCAAATAATCAAATAAAATTGGCAGAGGAACCGAATACACATCTAAGTGAAACAAGTTAGAGAGAAAGACAAATACTGTTATGATCTCACTTACATGTGGAATCAAAAACAAAAATAAACAACTCATAGATACAGAGGTTGGGGGGTAGGTGATGGTTATAAGATAAGTTCTGGGGATGTAATATACAGCATGGTGACTAAAGTTAAGAATAATATATCATATCTGAAAGTTGCGAGAGTAAATCTTAAAAGTTCTCATCACAGGAAAAAAAACTGTAACTATATGAGGTGATGGATGTTAACTCAACCTACTGCAGTAATCATTTCACAGTATATAATGTGGGCAAAATTCCCACCTTAGGAAACATATTGACAACCATTAAAACAAACATGGAGAAAAGTGTATGTCTGAAATTCTGTCTTTCACATGAAATCATGTTTTACATCTAAAACTAATACAATGTTATATGCCAACTATATCTCAATAAAACCAAAAAGAAAAAACCAAAACACTTTACATATCATAGGAACTAACATATACACAGTAACAGCCCTTTTGATTGATGAACTTCTTACCCCATTTTGAAAAATTACTTAGGCCTATGTATGTATTATATAAGTACATGTAATTCAAGGAAGCTTCATTTGTTAGGGCTAGTTGGCTTTAAGACCCATTTAAGGCAAAACAAATTATTGTAAGATCATAGGTTTGTTTCACAGTTAGGAACTCAAAAGGGGTTAGAACCTCAGGAGCATAGATCATTCATCAGTCAGTCATGAGCCTAGCAGGAGATAAAAGACATGCTCAAAAGGCATATTTGGATCACTCACAAAGGGTTCAGTGCAGAGTTAAGAGAAAACAACAAGGCAAGATGAAGCTACCTCTTCTTTCTCCTTTAGGCCCAGAGGTAGTAATAGTGTCTGCTAGGCCTGGGGTGCATTTATTGAAATATGTGAGATTTGTAACTATAGCTGAAGGAGAAAAATCACCCTGTAAGATTTGCAACTTGTTATAGAAAGGTAACCACTGCAAATCTACAGCCTGAGAGGGAGGAAGCAAGGAAATAAATACTCCTAACTCTCTTCCTGCTCATTGATCTAATGATTCCTCATATTGGCCAAAGGACAACAGAGTCACATAGAATCAGATGATAGAGATCAGTCTCCTGGAAAACAAAGCAGGGAGGAGAAAAGTGAAGAGTGGATCCAGAAAGGAAAAATGAAACACCGTCCCTGCTGGTGTTCTGTCTTCATACCACATTTCTATTAACGTGGGGAAGTGCCGAGACCAGCTCGGCGACTCGAGGTGAGTGACAGGTGCCGCAAGCTTGAAGAAAACACAGACACAGACTGAAGAGAAAATTGGGACCGGGGGACACAAGACCTCTAGAATCAAGAGGCTTGCTGATTCATCCCACGTTGCTTTTATTGAGTTCTTGGCTAACACTTCCCAGGTTAATCCCATAAACAATCAAAGGCCTCACATGACTGGGGCAATGATCTTTGCCTCCTGGGTCCGATTTGAGCAGGTGTGGATCTGAGCAGGGTGCGGATTTGAGCTGGGCGTGGAGAGCAAAGCAGCCCTGGGAGCAGGAGACCTCTCTCAGAAAGGTTAAGGGTCTGTGCACCACCCCTGTTGGCCCCTCTGTGGCTGTGCCTGTCTTAGATTGTTCCTCCCCTGAGGAATCTTACCCGTCTCTGGCTAACCAGCCATCCTCCAGGGCCAAACAGGGTGATATGAGGAATGCAGTGAGAAAGGGGCTGCGCCCCCAGAGAGGGTCAATTTTCTGCCTATGCCCCCATAGTCTCCACGCCAGCACCCTTAGCTCCTCCACTGCTCAAGCAGGACATTCTGCATCCAGTCGCTCGGCCCACATACTTTAATTACTTTTAAGGTTTCAGAAAGACTCCTGAATGTCTTCCCACGGGGAAGAACAAAGAACCCAAACAAAACAAAACAAAAACCCACAACAAAAAACAAAACCAAACAAAAAAACCAACTAGGTCGGCTTTTAGCTTCTCCATCCACATACAGAGGGAAGATGGCCACCCTGCAGCTCCCAGGTTTACTTGTCATCTGGTCAGGACATCAGCCGTGTCTCACTGGTGGTCACCATCTCAACTCCAAATTCCTGAGAGAGAATGTTTGGCCAAGCTTCAGTCAAGTCATCACATCTCACTCAATCCCATGTGACGCGGGGCGTGCTGGGGGTATGAATGTGACTGCCAAATAACGCACACTATCAGTAAAAATGTCAGAACTAGGGCAGCACACACATTTCCGAGGAATCTGCAGCTGAATCCTAGGGACAAATACTTGAGCATCCTGCTCAGCTCACAGTCATGGTCATCAAGTTACCCATGAGTTCATAAGAAGAAAAACGAACTGGAAATTAGGGCTAACCTATTCTCTGGGTCCTATCATTAAGGCAGTAAAGTGGGATGCCCACCCTATAAGGCCCTATTGCAGTAAACAGATTAACCAATCTAAAAAGAGCATTTTCATTTACCAACAGAACTCAGTGCTTAAAATGCACTTGGATACTGTTTTCGTTTATTTGCCTCAAACTCTGCCCCAGGCTCACTGAACACTGCTCTTTGAAAAGAGCATCTCAGAAAGAGTTCAAGGGAAAACTCCCACCTTAGGAAACGTATTGACAACCATTAAAACAAACTGGGAGAGGACAGTATGCCTGAAATTCTGTCTTCACTATGGAAAGAGCAAGTGACTCTTTCATCATACTATTGCCCCAAGATGTACTAGCAAATGAACATTACAGGAATCTAGTATTATTTATGCTATAGAGTTCCTTGTCCCCAAATATATGTATACTGAACTGAACATATTGAAAGAGCCAGAAATTGTTCCAACAGATCAACTCTATTTTGAATAACAAGACAATCTGAAACCCCTATTCCATGTCCTCCTGAATGGTTATTAACATAGAAATTGTGTGCTATCTCTACTGTGTTATGTATATTCACTTTTTAATTTTCTTAAAATGAAATCAGGTATCCTGAAATTATCCAAATTCTGGACCTACCACTTAATTATTACATGAGTGACTCAGTCCAGGTCCTTCAGACAGAACTGGGGTGAGGAATAAAGTGCTCACATCTTATTTGCAGATGAAGAGGAAAGAAATGAGAAATGTGTGATGTGATACACTACCAAGCTGGCTGCTACTCACAACAAGCTGTGAAAAGACCAAGCGACTTAAGCAGGAGGTGTATTCCCTTGGCACTTAGGGCTTCTTTGAAGAGTTACAAAGAAAACAAAAATTACAGTAGTCCACTGAAGGTGAGGGGAAAGGGCGGGGATTTATGCTCCTCCTCCTTCTTTCATTCCCATTGGTCAATTTTTATCCCATGTGGACTTAATTGCCCTACATTTCCGAGTTATGTCATCTGACTCCAGCAGTCACTCAGGCAGCCAGATCGCATGCCCCAAGGTATGTGTTTCATCTTATATTAGTTTCCTATTGCTGCATATCAAATTACCACAACTTAGCTTCTTAAAACACAATTATTTTTATCTTACAGTTTCTATGATTCTTCTGCCCAGGGTGTATAAGGCTGAAATCAAGGTGTGAGACAGCTGCATCCTTGTCTCAAGGACTGACTAGGGATAGATCTACTTCCATACTCCATTGGTGTGTTGAGAGTTCGTTTCTTTGTGGCCATATGACTGAGCTCTCTTTTCTTGCCAGCTGTTGGTGGGGGACCAATTCAGTTCCTAGAGGCCTCTCCTGGATCTTAGCTGAGTCTCCCTCCTCAGAGGTTGGCAGTCTGTTCCCCCAAGGCCAGCAGAAACAACTCTCCGATGCTCCCACCTTCTCTTAAAGGTCAAGCCCACACAGAATAATTTCCCTTTTAATTAACTCAAAAAAAAAATTCAGTGGATAAGTAACCTAATCATGGGAATGACATCCCATCATAGTCACAGACTCTGCCCACACTCAAGAGGAGGGTATTACATAGGGCATGTACATAAAGGGACAGAATCTTAGAATTCTACCTGTCACAATCCAATTCCAAAAAAAAGAAGGATAACCGGGTGTGGCTGGGGCAGGAAACAAGAGAGAAAGGAAGAAGTCAGGGGTCATGAAAACACAAAAATTTTGTCTCAATACATTGACCATGGTCAGTTTTCTCTTGTATTTTCTCCATGTGAAAAATGGGGAAACCAGAGCTAAAATCTTGTATCGGGGGTGGAAGTATTATATTACAGTGTGTATTAGTTATCATTTATTTCCATTTCCTTGTGTCAGACACTAAGCTATGCACTCCACATGCATTCTTATGAACTACTTCCTATTTTGACAAACCAGCGAGTCTGGTCTTCAAAGCCTCATTTTGAGGAAGCTTTCCACCTTGCTGTTACTGCCTATACATCATGTAACATCCTTGGTACAGTGTCTCACATGAAAGACTATTTTAAATGGTGGCTATTATTTTAGGAGTTGTGTTAGTATTTTTGGTGAATCATACTTTTAAATTTGTACAAAATGTAAGCAATAGGGCCAACAGGAATGCTCATGCCTCCCCCCAAAATGGAATAAATTAAGCAAACACACGTAAAAACTTCTTTAACTAAAACTGTCTTACGGCTGTTTGTGTTACTATTTTAAGTACTGAACTTCAGTGAAGGAGATAAAAGCTTAACTTTACTGTCTGTGCACAAGTGAGTGTGTATGTGCAAACATGTGAGAATCCAGTAAATATGTGCTATCCTCAAGAGGAGAGCTAGGGGCAACAAGACCTTTTGATTCTACTAGAACTGCAGGACCGGCTACTTATAGCATCACTTTCAAAAGGATTAACAACACATATCATCAAAAAATGCAAACTCAAAATTTATATTTTCTTCTAATTATAGAGCTGCTGTTATTTCCACCCATTATCCCTCCATTCTCCTCCAGCTAGGATTTTTTACCAGTTTATTTTCCCTATGCCCCTGTCTTCCTTGCTTCTCCTTGCCTTAGAAAACAAAAGGAAAACAAAATACTAAAAGGACCAGATTACAGGAAGGAAATACAAAGGCAAATTCTACTCTAGCAATATTCCTACCAGAGAGAAGTACTACAGTCTAGTGCCCCTTAGTCATTTTCAAGTACATGTACCAAGTCTCCAAATGGAACGTATACAAAAATGAAATCTATGAAATTCAACGCTATCAATCAGTTTTAGCTAAATTACACTGTGATAACAAGCGATCCCTCAAAAACCTTAGTATCCTACAACAGCAGAGGTTTATTTCTCACTCACTTTGCATTTTCAACATGAGTCAGCTAGGATTCTGTTCCATGAACCTTTATGTCAAGGCCGAGGGCAGCCCCTAGCTGGAGTATTTCTCACCTTGCGGGGAGAGGAAAAGGGGGCCAAGGTACAGACGATGCAATGATTGTTAAAGCTTAAAGCTTCTATTCAGAAGAGACACATAATTTTCACTCATTAGCCATTTCACTTCATTGCAATGCACATAGCCAAGCCTGATATTAAAGGAGCAGGTGGGGGTATATAACACTTCCTTAGGGGGACAGCAGCAAACATTTTGAACAATAGAATCTACCACGGTAATTCACATCAATGCCAGCAAGGTAAATCATTCCACCATTCTCAAAGAAGTGACATCACATTTCTTTGTATATCACCAATGAAATGATCCCCAAATGAATGATTTTGGACTTTCCACCAATTTGGGTACCTAGGCATCTTGAGCTAGATCCACTTCTATTTAAGTAAAATCTGGAATGATAATAGAAGACATAGCCCAACTGCACAAGGTGCAACTCCCAGGAGCAACGGCTGTAACTGTGGGACGAAACCTGTCTAGTGCTATTGATTCATCTAGGGTCTTACATGCCCAGCTGGTCACTGTGTGTCTAGCATGGTCCATTCGAAGTCAGACAATTCTGCTGGCAGCTTCACTCCCTTTATGCAAGCTTTTACACAGGGGATATTAAAACTATGTCACAAGACACCTAATATCCAGCTTACAGATACACTGGTAGCCAAACACGCTTGTGATACAGCCACCTCTAAGATGCTGGTTTCAAGCAGGCTTAAGTCTACAAGTTTACCTATAGAACGTGGTACTATAGTGCGATATTTTCCCCCTTGCTGTTCAACCCTTGCAGCAATATTCCTTTCTGTTTCTGGAAATATACCCTCTTAGTTTTCAATAAGCCTTGTAGTAGATGCTGTGCTGTACCACCTGCAGGACTAAGGCACTCATTCCCCCAGCAACAAGGGGTGTTGGCTACTGAAGGCTCACAGCTGTGTCCTTATCCAGGCATTGCCCTTGACTGAAGAAAGCTGCAAATATTGCTCCTCCCTAAGGGCAATGTACATCCAATAATTTGTTGATGTGGTGATACAAAAGACTGGCCCTTTACCTAAACTGGGAAACTGCTGAAGGGCCTAGTTTTAGAGTTCCCCACAATATTGGCTGAAGCTGCTGCTGCAACTGCACTGCAACTCAACTTCTCCCTCAGCCCAATTCTACATTCATTGTTCCCTCAAAGATATTGATCCAGAGAACATACACAAACATATGAAAATGCCAATGTCTCAGAGTCTGTTTCCCAGGGAACCTGATCTGCAGTGGTTGGTCTGGAATATCCTACAAATCAGACTTTCAAATGGATTTTGGAGTTGAATCACTAGAAAGAGGAGCCCATTATTGGTAGCAGGAGGAGTATAGATAGCCCCTGGTTTGCTGTAGTGATGCAATTGTTCAAAACTCTTATGGATGATAAACTGCAATGGACTTTCAGTGAAAGGGGATGTATTGTCAGGTACAACACACAAGGCAGTTAAGAAGTACAAGGGAAGTAGTTATTACCAAGAGTATGGAATTGGCTGTTGCTGCGTGTACCCAACGCACTACAGAAAGCAGTGAGACGCGAAGTATCATTAATCAACAATTTAAGGCAAAATGGGAAAGCCAGAGACCCTCGTTGGCAATATATAAAGACACTCTTACCACCTGAAGGCAGAGAGCAAAGATTGGGCCCAGGTCTCAATTATAATAAAAGAGTAGAAGAGCTCGAAAGGGGACTGAATTCTCATCCTCAGCAACTCTTCTATTGCTAAGACAGTAGTTCTTAAAAATTCTCATCACATGAGAAAAGAGCTGGTGATGGGTATTAACTAAACTTACTGGGGTAATCATTTCGCAATATATGCATACATCAAATCATTATGTTGTACACCTAAAACAAATACAATATTATACATCAGTTATATCTCAATTTAACAACAAAAAAAAAAGAAACGTCTTCTACTTCAAGATCAGGCTCTGACTGAGAAACAGTTAATCCTGCAGCACAAGAAACACCAACCCAAGTTCAATCCTCAAAGAATGGTCCTATTACATTAAATTTTTATCAAGTTATCTTGCTATATTACATTCCATTTCAGCACAACATGGACAAAGAGAAATACATCCATGGAGATAAATTAATTAGGAAAACCCAAAAGAGAAACCTGAGCTTTGAAACAGAAATAAATATACCCAAAGTCCGTAGGCTAGTTGAGGACTCAAACACCACCAGATAAAGCTAAATGAAATTGCCCTAACTTTAAGCTTATTTTCTGAGTAATTGACTAGAGTTAGTAGTGTAACCATAGGACAAAAACACACTAACCTTTAAAAGCACATGCCGCAGGTTACAAAAGGTAATGGATTAGAGTGTGAACATAAAACTCTAATCAGCCCCAAGTGTGCTGGGGAAGAAGGAAGAGCAGAGAAAGGAGGAGGCAGAGGGACAGAAATATATTTAGTATTTCTTGTTTCCTTCCTCATCCCATTACCTAGTGGAGATGTGCCTTGGTATTTCACTGGGACCATCCAATGCTTTTCTGTGTTTCCTGCTCTCTCTCTGTCCAAGTCATTCTGCTTCCTCAAACCTCAGGAGTAGCTGCCTAAGAAGGCTGTCTTTTACTCTAACAGAAAAGATCAGCACTTCAATAATAAGTTTTCCCATCTGCTTCCTTTCTATTTCCAAACTAGGGAACTCCTTTACAAAGTCAATTTGCTTTTCAGCCCAGACCACAATTGTTTTGTCTCTTCTATCTTCCTTCTAGAGTTTGGAATATTTTTTTCAGGGAGAATGGGAATTATTATATTTTCCTTATACATTTTACTTTCCTTTTGTTGTAAGCTTTGTTCTCCAAGAAGCAGACTCTGGTGGAGCTTAGTACTCGGGATGTTTATTAGGGAGTGCCCTTAGGATCAACACAGGTAGAAGGAAGTTTGAAGGAAGCTGAAGTGGGAAGAAGTCCAGCTATAACACCAACTCAACTCTAGCCTCAGCCAGCTAGAGCTCTGGAGGGAACTCAGGGGCAGAGCAAACGCGTCAGAGTCTTCTCATGTTGGGCCTTTATATTCCTACCTTGATTAGTCATTGAATATAGTCCAACTATATAGTTAGGATTCTATAGAGAAAGACAGAGAGATTAACTTTAACGAATTGGCTTACACAGTCCTGGAGGCCTGGTAAATCCGAGATCTGAAGGGTAGGCCGCAAGATGGAGACGCAGGGAAGCGCTGCAGTTCGAGTCCAAAGGCAGTTTGTGGCAGGACACTCTCTGCTTCCAGGCGATCAGCCTTTTTCTATTAAGGCCTTCAGCTGATTGGGTTAGACCCGCCCACAGTATGCAGGACATGCTCTACACTAAGTCTACTGATTTAAATGTTAATCTCATCTAAAAAGATACCTTCACAGAAACATCTAGAATCAAGTTTGACCACATATTTAGGTATTGTGGTCTCGCCAAGCTGACACATATTTTTAACCATCACGCCACCGCAGAAAGGCATGATCTTGAGAAAGATGTCTCTACAGCTGAGGCAACCTCTGAAAGGGCTGAGAGCTGAAAACCATCTGCTGATAGCATTCCTCGCAGCTGGGGAAATGAATCTTCTCTTGAAATGGAATCTGAACAGCGCCTTTCTGTGTTCAGGTTAATTAAATGTATTCAACAATTAAATTTGCAGTTTAGAAATGTATTCAATCAATGTTGCAAAGCAAAGGTTAATAAATATATATTAGGATACAGACATAGAGGATACATATGCCTTTTTTGTTCGAAAGAAATGACTAAGTAGGGGTGTTTTAAATATCTGAAACCATTATTTACACATGCAGTAAACCACATGCAGGCTCTCCACTGTCTAAGCTACACAGAGTTACCATCACGCATCCAGGAAGCCTCTCTCAGAGTTAGCTTATATCTCTTATCCCTTTCAGAGCCTGATGTGGTGCTCTACTAAGGTGGCGGTGGTGAAGGAGTGGGAACCAAACAACTTAAAGAAACTTACCCTGTGACTTAAGCAATTATTTGATAACATTCCCTGGGATAACTAGTAAGTATTATTCAAGAGTAACTCATCAGGACTCAGAACAGAAGCACAAATACACAAAGATCTCGTTTTCTATCTCCTCCATTTTTTGTTTCTCTCCAGGTTCTAGCAGGCTTTACATCAGATGTGAGAGACGGTCAAACCACAAGTTGAGTGGATAAAATTGATTGAAGTGGAAGAATGATCACTGGAGATGTGCCTCCCCCATCTCCGCACCTACTGGAATTGATTTCATTGGAGAATTCACCTGTCCTCCAATCTAAGCTAATGAAACTTGCATGGAAGTGAGTCCTCTCACACTTTGGCCACATTGATTGGGTCAGGAATGGGCATATGATGCAAAAAGAACCAATGAAATATTTACTGAAGTTTCTGGGAAAGAAGGAGGGAGAATCAGTGGGGTGAATGGTGAGATCATTGCAGCCACCCTTAATATGAGTTGGGATAACATAGAAGAGCCTTTTTGGAAACGATTGAGGCTCTGGATTAAAATACACTTAAAATTAGTCCTACTGAGGCAGGAGATAGAGGGGCTCCAGGTTAGGCATTTACAACTGACCTCCTGTTTACATTTCATGGGGCAGGAAAATATGGGCTTCAGGCTGGACACTTACAACTAGCCTCCTGTTTGCATTTCCTGAGACAGAAGCTAGGTGGGCTTCAGGTTAGACATTTAAAATCTGCCTCCTGTTTGCTCTCCGAGATAGAAGCAATGACAGAGGCAGGGTAGACAGCCAAGCACGGTCTCTGGCGGATGCCTTAAGATCACAGTCATGGCAAGAACAAAGAGGGGCAAAATCTGGTTTGAATAAAGGATCAAGGGGTCTCTGCTTCCCCTCTCCTTGGTGCAAGGGAGACACTACACATGTGCAGAATGTCTCCTTGGGGGTCAAAAGTCAGGGAACAACTCCAGGCCATGGTGACTCTTGCTACTCCCAGATGCCTTCAGGTCGGGATCCATCTTGGCTGAGAGGTGTGTGTGCACCTAAAGGGAGGGTCCTGAGACAAATTAGCCAGGGGGACAAGGCAGGATGATTGGCCAGAAGGGAGACAAAGATCCACAAAACTGCCCCCTTATAAAGGATTTAACCTCCCCAAAGATGGGACTCTCTCTCTGAGAGAGAAGTCTATGCATCTTCCTGCATGTACTTTGCTTTTCCAATAAACTTTTTACTTTTCTCTTTACCTTCTATCTCCTCGCCTGAATTCATTCTTGACAAGGCAGGCAAGAACTGGGGGTTTAAGCCCTAGCCACTGGCCTCTGTGGTCTATAGGACTCCCGGTCCGGAAACTAAGATCTTGCTTCCAGCTGCTGCTTGCTGCAAGCTACTGCTTGCTGCAAGCTACTGCTTACTGCTGCGTGCGTCCAAAATCAATACCTCTGAGTTTTCAGTGATGTGCATCTATGAATTTTCTTTTTTGTACTTTATGTGAGCTATATCACACACACAAAAAGAACCTAAAATTCATGTGAGGTTTAAAGACAATAATAAAGCAAATAGCAATGTAACCAATAATCAAGGCAAGAAATTGAATATTGCCAGCATCTCAGAAGTCACCTGTTTACTTCTCCACCCCCCACTCCCACCCCAGAGGTAACTGCCTGCCTGGATGTTGTGATAATCATTTCTCCTTGGTACCACATAGTTTCTGTTTACCCTCCAGATATACTATCCATCCTTCACCTTGCTCTATACCCCAAGAGAAATAAATTTATGTATTACATTAACACATCCTCTTGTCCTCTGGTTCTCAGTTGAATGTGACCAAGGGGAAGTAGTGAAGGAAAATTAGAGCATGGGAGGAGAAACCAGGGAGTTTCTTTGTCACCCGCTGTAGGACAGTCTCGGGGCACTTTTGTCTCTTCTTTGAAGCTCCTCCCAGGCATAACCCTTCTCCTTGTGGTCCCATGCCATCATGGTTCTAGCCTCTATCAGAGGACCCCAGCGACTAGGCTCTCATAATGCGCCCCCCTTCCCCACATCCCTCCAGCCCAAGGAGTTCCTGCTGTTTCTGGTCTCTGGTAAAACCCACCATCCCCTCTTTGGTTTCTCGACTCCTCTTCATCTGTGCAATCATTTCCCTGTATTTAATTCCCTGTGTTGAAATACTTAGAGGTTTTTTCCTGACTAGACTATGAGATTAAAAGGCTAGCCACATTGTCAGCCAGAGGGAAAGCTTTGAACATTTCACCAACTATGGTTGTTCATGAGGGTAAGAAAGTTCCTTCTGTTCATAGGTTTTTTAAAGTTTTTATCATGAGTAGATGTTGAAATCTATGATAGTATTTTTCTATATCTACTGAGATGATCACACGATTTTTTTCTCCTTTAGTCTGTTAATGTCGTCCAGTTACATTAATATTCTGTTTTCTCAATTTGATTCTCCCCAAAAGCAGAGTCTGCTACAATGAGAAGCAAAACTAGGACACGGTTCCTCATTTTCTTCTGCGCTTCGCTGCCCACAACACCTCCCCTCACTTTTTTTTTTTCCTGTGAGCTTGTCATTTAACTTGGAAATTTTCTTGTAGACGTTTTTTCAGGACCTAGGATAAAGGGACATTCATCCAAAGATTTGGATTTGCTTCTGCCAATCATGGACTACTTGTTGGATCACCAAAGTGATGCAAATTTAAGCTAAAAATCCACTTGATGGCCAACCTATTGTTCAGACTTCTCAGGGCCTTTTACCTCCCTGCTTTGCTCACTCAGTACAAAGGTAAATTTTCCCACAGGGCCCTGGGGGTACAGATCGAGAGTATATTTAATTCTGGATCACTCATGCTCTAAAGAATGGCCTTTGGAGTCCCAGCTTTCTGGAGGGAAGGTCTCACATGAGATGCCCCATCTTGGGGAAATGCTGTGCTTTGTCTTCTGAGGCCTGTCCCTGACAAAGCTACAAAAACAAACAAAACCACAGCAACAAACAAAACCACAACACAGGTTTGGTAAATATTCTTTGAACAAAAGATTTAACACTCAATTTACCTCTCTGGGTTTCTACTTTCTTTAATATTGGCCTTATAATTCTTTTAGGGGAACCACTGCCTGAAACCGTCCACCCTGGCCAGGCACCATAGTAACCACTTGCATGAGTTATTTTGCAACAGGAGGTCCTGGTAAGGAACTTGGAAATAACAAGCCACGACCAACTGGAATGATTCAGGAAAGGTCAAAAGGAGAGAGGAGATGCCAGTCTACATGTCCTACCAACCTCTCAGAATCCTCCTCCCTGGAATCTTTCTTGGCTGAGTGATGCACGTGCTACCAGGAAGGACCCTGAGTCAAGATGATTGACCAGAGACAACTGGGAAACTAATCCCAGTACCATTAAACCTGAGACTGTGAGCCACATGGCAGAGCAGTCCTCGTGGGCTCCCCTACCCTCCTGCTCTCTGCCCAGGCGCCCCTTCCCAATAAAGTCTCTTGCTTCGTCAGCACACGTGTCTCCTCGGACAATTTGTTTCCGAGTGTTAGACAAGAGCCCACTCTCGGGCCCTGAAAGGGGTCCCTCTTCCTGTAACAATTCCTCACTATCTTAGCATCTCTTCAATAATTTTAAGAATAGATTTTACTTAATATAGCATTTTTGTTTTAAGAGGAAAGATCAGTTCAAATACCTAAATATCCATATTTTCAGAAATGGAATTCTACTCCCTTTTGTTAAAAGCTAACTTGAATTAGGTTTTCTGTCACTTGCACATGAAAAAGTCCTAATAATTAAGAGGGAGATGTGGCTATCCATGCTTCAAAATGATGTACCAAATGGTTAAGTGTAGAGAAGATAGTGTCACTGCATTGTCCCTTGTCACCTGATTGCTCCTTGAAATAAACCTCAGAGCTTGTGGTACATTGTTTCTCTAGTGTATTCTGTGCACATGTTTATATTGCCCTATGGGTATTACTGGGTGACATTAATTCATGGTTTCTATCTATCCATGTAGGCTATACAGGCCCTCAGGACATGGACAAGACTCATTCGTGATTCAGTCAACAAATATTCATTGTGTCTTGTACAGACACTAAAAATACAATAGCAAACAAAGCAGCCAAGCTCCCTGTCTTCATGTGCCTCACCTATAAGTGGGTAAGACAGATATCAATAAAAGAGTCATACAAGAAAATGTATGAAACCGACATGGTGCTATGAGAGTACATAACGAGGAAAAGTGTCCTAGAAAGTAAGTCATGACAGGCTTTTGAGGAAACAATAAATTGAAGCTGTTGGCTTCTGTGGAAAACATTATTGACTTTTGAAGGCGTTATGAATCATAGGGAGAAATTTTTTTTTCTGTTAATTCTAAATCATTCATTTAAAAATAACTGTGAACATGATGGTCTCTAGGTTGGTTAATTTGAAAATCAATCAAGTAAATTGTTTTAACCCCTGTCCACGCCAGTGAACTCTGTATGGGATGCTTTTTAACCACAGGGTCCTGCCCTAAATCTAAGCATTCCTCTCACACAAAATGTCAGGTGCCTTTCTCTAGTACTAATCCTTTCAGATTCTCTCTAACACCTTCCCCCCAGAACTATCACTGTTGTGAAGCAAACTAAGGCTATCACCATCAAATACTTAAACGATAAATTAAAGATGTCATCCCATTTATCCATGTTATCCTAGTGTCTGTTATTTCAGATGAGGTACAATTGGCCACGGATTATCTGCCAGCTAAGCTTAAGAAAATGGCTCAATTGAATGACTCAAGGCATCTTTGCTTCCTCAACATGAAACACTAATATGTGGTAAGCATTATTCTCTGCACATGTTTTTTTCAGTGAAGTGTTTAAGATTTATGGGGTCATTTTTTGTGATTATTTCTGATGTTTCCTGACTACATTCACCATTTTCAGAACTCAAAGCAGCAGCTCCAAGTCACTAAATCATGCCTGGACCCTTCATAATTCATTCTAGCAGGATACTAACTGAACCAGAAATGTTCTGTGTTGCCATCTGCAAAGCAAGGTCTGGGAAGTGGAAAACTTTTAGCATTTGAACCAAAGTAGGGCAACTCAATTTTTTATAAAAGTCACCTTGAATTCTCAATCCCCCAATACACCTATTTCTCTTCACTTCACCCAACTCTTTGTAATCCGTAGAAATTCATCTTTAAGGGATCCATTTTAAAGTAAAGGAACATTAGAAATATCACAAATTTGTATTTTGTTCATATTAAGCCAATAGGCTTAAAAATGTAATTTGACTACATCAAGATTTAATTCCCAAATGTGAATATTCTATTAAGAAAATGCTCATTATGTTAGACACATAGCGTGCAGTGCAATTATAAAATAAACAACTCTGCAATAATGTCAGCTATCTAAAATTTAAACCAGCAAGTCAAGGAAACAATCTGTTCACACATCATGTTGTATTTAATCACATTAATTTAAAATGACTATTGATGATTTTGATAGTTAAGCTGATGGTGATGTTTATTTTTTCCATTTCTTCATTAATGCCATATTTGTATAGTATTAGATGATAATTTGTCAAGGTGCTGGAATACATTTCATTGAAAATATTGTAAATGTCTTTGTCAATTATAAAAATCATTTGTATTATAAAACTGTTCGTCACACAATTCTGAGAAACTTTTCAAAGCTATTGTTCTTTTCTTAAGTATAAATTTCATAGAAGTTTTAGTTAATGGTGAAGACAATTTGTGCATATTGACATGGAGTTCATATTCGTTCTACTTCATATCATTTGAAAGAAAAGGTCTGTAATTCAATCATGGAAGAACAAAGATACTTTACAAAGAGAAATGTAATAATTAGTAGGCCTTTCATTCCACATTTGTCTTTACATTAGAAGAACAGTGGGAGTGACCAAAAGAAATCTCCACTAATCACTTGTAATTGCCAATGTTAACCCAGAATGACACTGTTATGGGACCAAATAATATTTTGTGATGTTCTGTATGTGCTTTCATGTCTCCAGCTTACCTACGCAAGACACAGAGATCAATAAATCAAACTTGAAAGTAAAAATTGTACATCATTTCCCCTCCTGAGTCCTCATCTGTCTCTGCTTCCCATCCAATTCTTCTCAAAAAGACCAGAAAGGTGGAGAAGGGGATTGAATGCCTTGGCAGAGTGTAGAAGGTCTAGGCAAGAGTAATATTTAAAATTCTTGAGTGTTATTAGAAAACAAATTTTAAATTCACCAGCAAAGACGAATTACTGGTTATTTTAAGCCTTTCTATTACTGCAGGTGACTGTCTCTAGTTCCACTACTGTGTGTGCTGTGCCTGCATCTTTCACCTGACTGGTATTTAGGGCATATGCACTACGTGGCATTGTATAAACCAGGGGTCAGCAAATGTTAAAAAGTACCGATGCAAGTCGTCATTCTCTCTTCCCTTCCTAGGATTAGAAATGTGGTTGGAAACACCTACGTGGCTGAGGCTATAAATTCTCCCTCATCATCTTCTATTTTACAATCTGGGAAATGAGTCAGCCTTCATGATTTCCATTTAAAAATACAATAACCCTACCGAAGGTTGCTCCTTAAGTCTTTACCAAACAAATTTAAAGTTTTAATTTTCATTTTTAATTTTACTCTCTTGAGCTCCACCAAGATAAGGGCTCCAGAGGGCCCTATGGGAGAAGCACCTTAAGAAGATGGGGATCCTGAGACAGGAGCAGGAGCGCTGCCTGGAGAAGTTGTTCAAAATCCAAACCAAGATTCTCTCACTTGATCATTGTATAAGGGCTTTAGCATTTAATCCCCTCATTGTGCCAAAATATGCTGGCATTGACCAGGATTGCATTTGTTCAAACTGAATACAGTAAATCTGGTTGTGAATAAGGACCTACCTTCTGACTGCCTACATTCGGAAAAAGCCATGAGGTAGTTGGTATCTGCTTGGTTCTTAACTGAGGATAAATAGAAAAGAGCTATATGTGTGTGTGATTGTTCCATAGAATATGTTCCATTCCATTTGGAGGCTTTATATTTTCAAACTAAACTGGCTACTGAATGAATGGATGAATAGTTGGTATAATGGAGAAGGACCTTACCAGTGACAATACCCGGCTTCCCAGACTGACCCTATTAAAATGTCAGTCATATCATGTCTCTCCTTGCTCAATATCCTCCAATGACTTCCCACTTCATTCAAAGAGCGTGATGTTCCATCAAAAGTAATCAAACAATTATTAACTACCAAGTACCAGGTACTCCCCTAGGCACTGGGGATACAACAGAGACAAAAACTGCCCTCATGAGGGCAGGGGTTACTGAAAGGTAATAAATATGATAATAAATAAAAATACCATATTACATAGGGATAAATGCCAAGAAGAAAAAATAAGGAGCGGCTCAGATATGAAATCTCAATGAGGTGTTGACATTTTAGACAGGATGGTCAGAGAAAACCTTAAAAAGGTGGCTTTTGATTCAATATCTGAATGAACTGAGGAACTTAAACATACAGATTTCTTGAGGAAGAGAATTCCAGACAGGAGGAACCTCGATTCTTGCTGATGGTGATCTGTGGAAGTTCTGAAAACTCAGGGACCCTTTTGACACCTGACGAATGAGAAGTTGAGGTTACTTTGTGAAGTATTTCCTTATTAAAAACAATGTCTATTCACTGAACACTTACGTGTCAGGCTCTGTGACAGCCCTTGATACACATTCTCACTTAATCGTCTCATATCCCCCACACATTTGGATGTCTCATTTTACAGATGAGAAAATTGAGGCTCAGAGCTCTGTGATCCAGAACACATAGCTAGTAAGTGGTAAGTCAGGATTTGAGTGCTGGTCTGAATGATGCCAGTTCTGGGACTCATTACCACCATACTCTACCACCTCCACGCTGGGACATCACAAGACTGTTGTCTAATTAAGAGCTGTCAGTTGCTAGGACAACCTCCACCAAAAAGAAACAAAGACACTAAGTTTGTAGTCAAGGCAGACTTGTAGGCACCTCTGTGGATGAATTCCAGGAAATGTTGTCTCCAGTCCTGGGTCCTTCTTTCAAGAGACCGCAAGAATCAAAATCCCCCTTGTGAGGGCCTGAGGATGCCAATCTCTCTGACCCACTGTGACCATGTCTGAAACAGAATCTATAGGCTCTATACCCACCCTAGAGAGAGATGATTCTCAGCATCGGAGGGTCTGTCCATACCAATGGGAAAAAAGGAGGTTGACACACAAAACTAGGAGCAGACCAGCTGAGCAAAGGAGCCCGCATGGTAGCACACAACCCACCTAGCTACCCTCCCTTTCAGTGATCTAGGGCAGCACCCTGGGAATTAGGATAGCCAGCTCTTCCTTCATCTTGGGGGTGGCTTTGGTAGCCCCTGCAATGTGCTAGTCAGAGAGGGAGTGAAGGAACAGACACTCACCAATAAAGCACGAGGTCCCCTTCAGTCCCGGGTTTTCCAGTACCTCCCTGGGAAGTAGGGGAGG
Source organism: Hippopotamus amphibius kiboko (assembly GCF_030028045.1). NCBI lineage: Eukaryota > Metazoa > Chordata > Mammalia > Artiodactyla > Hippopotamidae > Hippopotamus > Hippopotamus amphibius. The sequence goes on along the minus strand of NC_080187.1, from coordinate 188,825,061 downwards.
TGAAGTGTCTATCTGGTCTCTTTCAGTTCTATCAGCTATAAATTCTGAAGATCTACTACTCTCAGAATTAGGCTCAGCTGGACCATGAGCCAATGAGGACTGAGGCTGACAATACTTCAATAAACAAAGTCACCCACCCCACAGCAGAAACTGCAGGAGTACAAAGGCAAAACTTTATTGAACATGAGCTCACTAAATATCAGGATAGGAAAACATGTTTTCCTATTGATACTGAGCAGGTCTCTGTGGGGCTCCTGGGCACCAAGCCTTTCTGTGTCCCCTATTTCTTTGATTATAGGAAAACAGCCTTCATTCAGACTCCATGACCTTCCCTGAGTTCCAGTGGGCAGATTCAATCAGCTGTTAATGAAGGGAGGGGATGCGTGAGACCTGGGAGAAACAGTCAAGGGTAGCCTTGAGACAGGGTCCTGTTTCCCCAGCAACAATACACACAACAATATCTTTGAGCTATTTTGCAGACGTTGAAACCCCCTCCAGGTACGAGAAGTTAATGATTAACAAGGGTATCCTGCCCACAAGCCTGTAGACCCCAGGCCAGTTGGACTTGAAGGCTGATGATGCTGACTCCTACCTACCTCACCACCCACCCACCAGAAGAACGCGGGACTGTTACTGCCTTGATCCTTATCGCCTACCCCTGACCACAAGCCCCGACTATAAGACCTCTCCCTATTCCCCAGAGAGGGGGGCACAGTTCTTGAGGCTCTAGCCACTGTGTTCCCCCTTTGTCTGGCAAAGTAATAAAGCTGTCGCTTTCTACTGCTCCAAAGCTCTGTCTCCGTATTTCTATTCAGCATCGGTGAACAGAGGCCAGGTTTTTCTCGGCAACACTATCCTGATAACTATTAACTTTAATATTTTAAATGTCTTCATTCCTTGTGAAGCTGGTTTGGTGGTGCTGGATTCTTTTAGCTTTTGCTTCTCCTGTAAAGCTTTTGATTTCTCTGTCAAATCTGAACAAGAGCCTTGCTGGGTAGAGTGTTCTTGGTTGTAGGTTTTTCCCTTTCATCACTCCCTGCTGGCCTGCAGAGTTGCTGCTAAAAAAAATCAGCTGATAACCTTATGGGGGTTTCCTTGTATGTTACTTGTTGCTCTTCCCTGGTTGCTTATAATATTTTCTCTTTGTACACCCTAAACGTCCTTCATTTCTTCTTACCATTCCACGTGTTTTCTAGACACAGAATGGCTCACCACTGCCTCCTTTTCAATCCATACTCAGTGACCCTGAAGTGCTCTAAATAACAAAATCATTGCATATTTTCATTATAGAAGAGATGTGTCACTGAACGAACCTAGAAATGGAATAGAAATGGATCTCAAGTTATGGCCCCAAGATGTCACTGAAAATCATATTAAGAATTTAATGAAATAACTGTGAAATATTTATAATGCCAGTTGAAAACCATACAAAAAAGGTGGTACTCTAGACAACCAGAAGCTGACTTGACTGCTATTGAGCTGTGAGCATGAGGCCTCACTTCACCAGAAGTGCACTCAAGAATGTGTGATACCAAATAATTGCTCAGATAACCAACTACATTGAACAAATGCTCTTCTCGTTCAGTTCCCTGAGGTACCTGAGAAGCCATTATTAATTCTCCTTGAAATGTTCAGGTTACATACCTGACTGCATCCACTTGACAGGGTTACAAATCTGTCTTCAATTGCCCCAAAAGCTCCTGCCTTTACACTTGAAGCTGATTAGACTGAAGCCGTCCCCAAAATTACTGAGTTTTCAAATTTCCTTAATCCAGGTGATGAAGCCTTAATGGAATGCAAAATACTTCACAGGTGCCCCAGAAAGTTCCTTCTCTCTAATCTCAGAGGTAAGCAACCAAGCCGGAATTACTGCAGTTCCTACACGCATGAGAAGCTGGGGAAGCTTCAGGAACATACAGAGTTGGATGGAACTCGGCTCTAGTGCCTCCGCCTAGCCCAGCCCTAGCTCAGGCCAACCTCTGAGTTTCCTATAAAGAGGACAAAGTATATTTCATGGATTTGTGTGAGAAAAAGGAAAGCATTTATCCTCAAGTGCATGACACTTAGTAGGTACTCAAATGTTGACTGATTAAATCCATTCCTTTATCCTAGAGGTGACAAACACAAATGCCTGTAGGGACAGGAAGAAGTGGTCAGCGGGGGCCTGCTGGGCTGGGGGAAAGGGGACAACTCACTGCCCCCTTCCTGCCCACCCCTCAAGGATCAGCATGCCCTACTAAGCACTCCTGGGGAGGGCGGCTCCAGCATTGAAAGTTCTGGTTTGCTCTCATTGTGGCTAGTCTGGATTTTCATGTGAAAATCGATATTTTTAACTATTGCCTTCCATCCTTTTGCAACAAAACACACTTGCTAGACCAGTTTCAGCAGTGGGCCACCAGCTTTACATTTTTTTCTGTTGTTTACTTAATCAGAAAAAAAGACAGAAACAAAAATAGAAGAAAAGGCAAGATGATTCCATAGCAAAACACAGAAGGGAATACATCTATCAACATGACCTTCAGACAGGAAGATTTTAGGCAAAGTGGTTAAACTTTATTAAAGCAGTTTTGCATTGCAGACTTTTAAAACTGCATATATTGAACCATCTAGACTAAAGCAGTTGTTTTCAAACCTGACTGCACTCTAGATTCATTTCAGAGATTTTTTTAAAACACCAATGCTTAGTCCCTACATTCAGAAATTCTCACTTGTTGTGTGGCTGACCCCACGTGTTGTATTTTTTAAAAGAATTTCCCCTGCTTCTCACCGCCATGCTGGGACTTTCAACCAAGATTAAGAATGAGATATAAAGCATTGACTGTCGAACTGGATGGGTTTAAAGAAAAAAAAAAATAGCACCTGACACCTATGGAATCAAAAACTAGTAGCTGGAGGTAGGGCCCAGGAATTTGCTCTGTTTGCACCCAGATAATGTGATGCAGGTGGTTCACACAACACACTCTTGAAAACATCGTTAATGTTTGGGTTGAAACACAATGGTCTCTTCCTATTTAGCACATTCAACACGTGCACACTTTTTGACCTGAGTATCACGTCATAAAGTGGGGTAGCACAGAAGAGCCACAAGTGTGCTCACCAAGGAGCATGGTAGAGCGACACTGGAAACTAAATCTGACCTAAATGAATTTGGATGAGGGCAACAGAGTGACAGCAAGGGCAAAGCAAGCACAGCAGAGAGTTGGGCAATTGTTGGTCCCAGAGGTCCTTGTCAACACAGAGAACACCAGGAAACACGAGCATCAGACCATACTTGCCATCAGAAAGGTAGGGGCTGCTTTGAGAAGGCCACCCAAGCACAGGACTTAGAGCAGTGGGAGTGAGGTGAAGGATGGAGATGTTGCAAACAGACTGCAGGGAGCAGAGAGCGGCTGAGGAAGGGGGTGGTGGAAGGTAGGCAAGTTCAAGGAGCTCAGCTAGCCACTGGCCTTACAACAAGGTCTTAGCAGGATTTTCAAGCAGAAATCCTAAGTGGGAAACAGACACAGCTGGGTAGAACAAATATGTGTCTTATTGCTCCCCTAACTTCAATATTTCTTGAATCTTTTTCTCCTGACTTCCCGGCAGTGGGAGTTGAATACAAGGTTTCTGGTTGGTTGGATATATTTGGCTACATAAATGGACTCAGCTTGTTTATAATTCACAGGCATGCCAAATTTTCGTTAAGCATCAAATCATTCTTAAAAGATTTGCTTTCACAGGTCTCTCAATCAGCATAATTAGTTGAACACCTGTTATGTATGCTGAGCTGTGACCTAGGTGTTATAGTGTGAAACAGAGGAAATAAAGATACAAACAAATGTGTCCTGTACCCTACTCAGACCCACTCCATCAACCATAAACACAATTGAAAGTGAAGAGAAAATACAACCAAGGAAATAGGGAGGGAAATGCAAACTCTTCACTATATCATGTTTTCTTTATGATGCTGCCAAGGTCAGCAGGAGATTAGCACCACCATGGGTCTGCAGATCCTCAGCTGATCACATGCTGCTGAGAAGCAGAAAGCACTTGACTGTGTCCCCTGGAGTTCCGAACGCCCTAGAACAAAAGTCATTTTCCTCACAGAAGAGCGAGGATGGATTCTCTCTCCCAATTGAGTCATACTTTTCCTTGCAGGCACCAAAGCAGTGTTATTTATGCCCCAAGATCTCTGAGCTGTTGATGTGAGGCAACTTTCCATTTTTACCTACACCCCACATTTTCTTTCACAGAACTACTGGTCAAGAGGTAAATGAATGGTTGCCAGGACAGAATCCCACTGTGAGTCAAGATTGGTTACTGGGTCACCTTGTCTGAATTATTCTCTCTTCCTTTAAGATGAGGGTTTCTTCCCAGGAGGCTCCCATGTCACTCATGTGATAAATTCATGTAGGCGTGCTTCCCCAGTTACGCTCTGATGTCCAGACACAATTTATGCACAAGCTGTACCCACCACCCCCCACTCAACACAATAAGAAAGTTTAGAAGTGGAGGTGCCTGTCACTTAGTTTCGCTGCCAAGTTCATTAACAAGATGTACGAAACTTGTTAACTGCAAATAACCTAGAGAAAGTGGAAGGCAGAGAACATACGAGAGTGACTAAATGAGTGAACTTCATGTTTATACAAGGGCCTAGTGGCTATTCACTTTCTGATTCTTTAAGACAATGTCTATGCCTCCTCACTTCCCTTGAATTTTCTCACTCCTCTTAAATCCAACATGAGAGCCATTGGCTTTGTCCCTCTGGTTCTCGAAAGACATTTTTCTTGCCTTTGACATAGTTACTCTGGTTTCCTAATCAGTTCTTTTTTAAGCTCTTTGTTGGAATATAATTGCTTTACACTGTTGTGCCAGTTTTTGCTGTACGACAAAGTGAATCAGATGTATTTATACATATATCCCCATATCCCCTCCCTCCCGCAACTCCTTCCCACCTTCCCTATCCCATCCCTCTAAGTCATCAGCCATCATCAAGTTGATCTCCCTGTGTTATGCACCAGCTTCCCACTAGCTATCTATTTCATATTTGAGAGTGTACATATGTCAATGCTACTCTCTCACTTCGTCCCAGCTTCCCCTTCGCCCCCCAACCCATGTCCTCAAGTCTGTTCTCTACATCTGCATCTTTATGCTTGCCCTGTAGCGGGGTTCATCAGTACCATTTTTTTAGATTCTATATATATGAGTTAGCATACAGTATTTGCTTTTCTCTTTCTGGCTTACTTCGCTCTGTATGACAGACTCTAGGTCCATCCACCTCACTACAAATCAGTTTTTGAATGGATTTTCCACATCAGCAGTGAGATACTGTGTCCCTTGAAAAGACATGTCCTCTTTTAAATCACTCTCTCCGGTGCTTCTCAAACTCTAGCATCCATCAGAGTCACCTGCGGGACTTAGGAAAACACAGAGTGCTGGGCCCCATCCCCAGCTCCTGATTGAGCAGGTCTGGGGTTGGGCCTGAGAATTTGTATTTCTAGCACATTTCCAAGTGATGCTGAGGCTGCTGGTCCAGGCACCACACCTTCAGAATCGCTGTTCTAAACCATATCCAGCCAGTCCCTTTGTATTCATGAGCTAAGTGGAATGTCACAATGAGCCTGCAAACAGCATCAAAGAGCCACCAAAAGGCAGATGCTAGAGTGGTGTGTTTTTGTTCCCTTCATAAAGTGTCTCACCTTGAACCTGTACTTCCTAAAGCACCACCTCCACTTTCCTGCCAGATTTTGTATATCCTGGCTTTAGTGATGAGAATTAGAATGTTTTTGTAGAATTAGAATTAGGATATTTCTGTAGACTTTTCAGATACCCAGTTATCATGCCTCTTCATCTGCTGAAGCCAGCGGCTTGAGAAATCTTTAAAGCTTTAGTGCTGTTTCCAACTAGCGTTACAAAACATAAAATAGGAGATTGCAGGAGCAGCCAGACTCGTAGCCTTAGGTCCCCCATGCATCTGCAAGGTCAAAATGCCTAATTGCACTACCATAATTACTGTCACCCTTGAGTTCTCCTCACACATAAGGGGTTGCACAGAGAGAGTTATTAAAAGACTGCTTGTAAAAACACATTATGGGCTCAGACTTGGCCTCCATCAACCCATCCTAGCAGTCACGACTTATAAAATAAATTTTAAAAACCCATTTAGTCTCTGGGCAATTATAAGCCACAGCTGAAATAAACATTTTAAAAATACAAAAATGTTTATTTTCCAAGCAGACATTTATGTTTTGCTCTAATCCAATTAAACCAAAATTTTAACAACATAAATGTAATCATTCTGTGAGTTGGGGCTAAAACTCAATGGACGAACAATTACAAACAGCTCTATTGTTTCTATAGAAAGCCCTTGTTCTAACCAATCTAGAGAATATAAAGTGCTTGAAGAACATGAATCTAGACTTTCTTCACCTCCCCATCAGGAGAAGAAAATAATTCAGAGTTGAGAAATGCTAGCAATGATAGCAAGTCAGGTATTTATAAAGCCTCGTATAGGTTGGGGAAAAAAAGAAGTCAGGAATTTGAAAGAACAACATGCAATCCCTTTACCTGCAGCAGCCCTCTTCACTGGGACAGGATTTACAGATGCTAAAGATGATTTTTCAGATGCTAGTTTGGGGTTTTCCAAAAGATCCTTTTTCTTTCAGCATCCTCTCTAAAACTGTAGCTGAATCAAAGACTAACAAGTTGTTATTCAAAACTATTTATATACCACCTACTATGTGCCAAGTACTTAATAATACACGTTAACACTTGTTAACCCTTAATTCAAATGTGTCTTTACAATTTCCTCTGTTCTCCTATGATTTTAGCACCAGAAGAGGCATTCTGGGCAAATCTAGAACAAGATCTAGCCGCCACACACGCTGTTACCTGGGACAATGCAACCAGCCTCTGGTCTCAAGTCTCCTCATCTGAAGAAAGACCAGGTGTACCATACCAGTGGTTGGCAGACTTTAGCAGGCATCAGAATCACCTGGAGGCTGCGTCACACCACAGATTGCTGAGTTCCACCCCAAGTTTCTGATTCTGGAAGTCTCTGGTGGGGCTCAGGAATCGGCATTTTTAACAAGTTCCCAGGTGACACTGATGCTGCTGGTCCAGGGACCACAACTTGACTAGAGTTTAATGATTATTGTCTAAAAGTTTTCTGTCTCTCCAGGTTGCCCCTTTCCAGGCCCAAGAGGATAATTGGTTTCTTTCCCCACTGTGGCTGTTTGTGTTTCTGGGTTGCCAATATCTTCAGCTGTAAGTCTATACATGAGGCTAAAAGAAAACTAAGAGAACTCATCACTGTGCTACTCCTTGGGGTCCTGAGGTCAGTCTGCCTTCTTTTTCCGTTCTACAGAGCCTTACGTTTGCTTTATATAAAGTATCCAGGGTGTTTAGTTGTACTTTCCAGGAGAGAGAGGGGAAAATGGGATAAGTGCCTCTATTCCATGATCCCAGAAACAGAAGTCTCTGGTCCACATTTTGAGAACCACTACATCAGATGATATCTCACATCCCTTCCAACTCTACACTCTATAACTGCAATTTTTAACAGTGTCCTCATGAATTCATAAGACACATGGCAGAGCATACACTGAGCAACACAGAGAAGAGATAGCGACCTCTATCGGGGCCTTTGTCTACCTTTTCTTTTGTTCTAATTAGCCACCACTTAGCACTACCAGGTGTAAGGTCTGGGGAATCCTCAGCTAACTCTCAGCTGCCAAGGTTCGCCTACCACACCTATCCAGACCAAGGAAGTATTCTGGGTTCTACAATTTGCTAACCTAGGACCCATTCTTTAGCGCCTCCCTCTGTGCCGGAATGAGTCTGTCAAATCTTTCTCTGTGTGGTATCGGTGAGTAAATGGCCATCTGCCTCCAAGATTACAATTTACAGGAACTTTTTATTTTTCTTTAACTCAGAGGAGAGGTTGGTGGTGATTTCAGATAGTTTGAATAATCCTGGTCAAAGTTGGCATCTCTTCTTCCCTGGTTGTCCACAGTCACTTTCCAACTGCTCTTCTTCCATACATTCTTGTCCCTGCAAACCTCCTTTCAACATGGAAGCCTGCGTGATGTCATCAAAAGGAAATTCTCATGGCTTGCTTGGTTTCAATGACTTCTTCAGCTCTTAAAACAAACTATGAAACACTTGGTATGTCCAGTGTGGCCCTGCGTGGCCCAGGACCTGCCCACCTCCAGCCCCCTTCTCTGCTCCCTGCACTGGTTTCCTCAACAACCTTTCTTGGTTCCATACACCTTCCTACCACTGGGCTCGAGCTCTTGTGGCTCATTCTCCCTGAAATGCCCTCTCTATTCAGCTAGTTAATCCCTACGCATCCTCCTTCAGGTGTCAGCTCAAAGCTTTTCCTGATCACTTAGATCTGGGCACATCCTGCTGCTATTCATTTATAGCCCTGTTTCCTTTCCTTCATAGCAAATATGATCAAATAATCACAAAATCTCTTTTATTTATTTATTTGCACCATTATATCACCAGCACCTGCCACAATGCCTGCTACATAAGATATGTACAATAAATCTCTCTTCCATAAAGTGTATTTGAGCAGGAGAGACATCCCCCAAAATATCTCATCTTAGTCATAAGTGTTGCAAAAAAAATAATTTGTTTCACTTCAATCAATAGCACCCAGCATTGAGTAGTTTTTCAAACATGTTGAAGGAGATAGAAAATTTTCATATTTCATTTCATGTGTTAAAGAATGTAAAGTGTTCAAATAGTCAACATAGTAAAGTTTTGCCACTCAGAAGGGCTCTGTCTGGAGACTTTGGCTAATCCCTCAATACATGAACAATTCCGTAGCATTTTATTTACTCCACAAAAGTGTGGTTCAGCAATGACAGATAAGCCTTTAACTCCTAATGCTTCAATGAAATGACTGTCGAGCCTCCTGACTTTAAATCGCATTAGCAAAGAGACTCAGTCATGAGTTTCCTAAGCACATCCTCGACCACGGAGATAACTGCTCATTCAGCATTCACTGAAGTTTTCTCTTATTTGATGAGCCTAACCAAAGCACACATTGAAATCTTATAAATCGCTTTTATTGTTCCATAGAGTGCAGATGGTAAACTTGCTCTGATCAAGGACAGAATAATAGCTAGAAATAATTTGGGATAAATTAAACATAGAATGTTGAATCCAACTAAGAACCATCATTTCCTTTGACCTTGTTTAGAGTCAAAAACACCATAAGATGAAGACGTATCTACCAAGGGCCTCACAGGTACAAGAATCTTGATAAACTGCAAGCCTTAGATTAAATCATAAAAATTTAAAAGTGAACAGGATCCCGGTTCATCTACTTAAGTGTAATTTGAACAATCTATACAACATTAGTTAGCATATATTTGCAACTACTTTTAAAAGGAAATATGTTTTGAGGCATTGCATTTATAGAATTGAGCTAAAGATTGTCAGATATTCATAGAACCACAAAAAATATATATATAATATAAAACACATGAAATATGACTCTATTGTGAGAGTGGTTATTCAAAGCTACACCTCAGTGAGCAAACCTGGCTTAACCTACAGAAAATTCAACCAATGAGAATTCTGTAATGCCTAATCACAAACAGTCACATACCCAGAGGAGTCTGTATGTGCCAACTATCAGGGTTTAGTAACTAAGCTATAGTAGTTGCTGTAGTGTTTTAAAAACAAAAGTCAATTGAAGACCCAATTTCATTCCTTTTTATGGCTAATATTCTATTGTATATATGCACCACATTTTCTTTATCTACTCATCTGTTGATGGACATTTAGATTGCTTCCACGACCTGGCTATTGTAAATAGTGCTGCGATGAATATTGGAGTGCATGGTCTTTTTGAATTATGGTTTTCTCTGGGTATATGGCCAGTAGTAGGACTGCTGGGTCATATGGTAATTCTATTTTTAGTTTTTTAAGGAACCTCCAGACTGTTCTCCATAGTGGCTGTATCAATTTATATTCCCACCAACAGTGCAGGAGAGTTCCCTTTTCTCCACACCCTCTCCAGCATTTATTGTTTGTAGATTTTCTGATGATGCCCATTCTAACTGATGTGAGGTGAATTCTCACTGTAGTTTTGATTTGCATTTCTCTAATAATTAGTGATGCTGAGCAGCTTTTCATGTGCCTCTTGACCATCTGTATGTCTTCTTTGGAGAAATGCCTATTTAGGTCTTCTGCCCATTTTTGATTGCGTTGTTTGCTTTTTTGATATTGAGCTGTATGAACTGTTTATATATTTTGAACATTAATCCTTTGTTGATTCATTTGCAAATATTTTCTCCCATTCTGAGGGTTGTCTTTTTGTCTTGTTTATAGTTTCCTCTGCTGTGCAAAAGCTTTTGTTTCATTAGGTCTCATCTGTTTTTGTTTTTATTTCCATTACTCTAGGAGGTGGGTCAAGAAAGATCTTGCTGTGATTTATGTCAAAGAGTGTTCTGCCTATGTTCTCCTCTAAGAGTTTTATAGTGTCTGGCCTTATCTTTAGGTCTTTCATCCATTTTGAGTTTATTTTTGTGTATGGTGTTAAGGGGTGTTCTCATTTCATTCTTTTACATGTAGCTGTCCAGTTTTCCCAGCACCACTTATTGAAGAGACTGTCTTTTCTCCATTGTACATCCTTGCCTCCTTTGTCATAGATTAGTTGACCATATGTGCATGGGTTTATCTCTGGGCTTTCTATCCTGTTCCACGTGGATGGACCTAGAGACTGTCATACAGAGTGAAGTAAGAAAGAGAAAAACAAATATCATATATTAACGCATATATGTGGAATCTAGAAAAATGGTACAGATCAACTGGTTTGCAAAGCAGAAATAGAGACACAAATATAGAGAATATATGGACACCAAGAGGGGAAAGTGGGTGGGGCTTGGGGTGGGATGACTTGGGAGATTGGGATTGACATATACACATTAATATGTATAAAGTAGATGACTAATAAGAAAAAAAATATCAAACTGTACATTAAAAAAACTGTTATGACCAATTGTTAATATTCTGTAACCCATCATTCTGGGATTCAATGAATAGACATTGAAAGAATACATAAATTTAAATTAAATTTAAAATTAAATTATATTAAAATTTAAAAATTAAATTGAAATTTTAAAAATTCAGGACTTCCTAGGTGGCGCAGTGGTAAAGAATCCGCCTGCCAATGCAGGGGAGACGGGTTCGAGCCCTGCCCTGGGAAGATTCCACATGCCATGGAGCAACTAAGCCCATGTGCCACAACTATAAAAAAAAAAAAAAAAAAAAAAAAAAAAAAAAATTCAAAAAAAAAAAAAAATACAGGAACTCTGACAAAAAAAAATAAAAAAAGTTAATTGAAGAGTATGAGCCATCAAAACACAGCTGCCAATAAGGAAAAGAACACAGTGAGACCAGAAAAAAAGAAAGGATAAAAGATGATTTGAGAAAATTAGTTTGGACTAAGACAAGTATGGTTAATAAGTATTTGAAGTGCCTATTCTGATATATTGGTAGGGACTGCCCAGAGTTAAGCTTAAAATAATTGTGAGGCAGGGGCCAAACTCAGCAGGAAAGAATGAATGATGAGCTTGCAATATCTGCCATTGGCTTGACAGAAAGGGATAATGGGACAAATATCATTTTTGCTGACGTTAACCTAGGACCTCTCTAGTTTTAGAGCTACTTCTAACTTCTCCTTGTCTTCACCAGTACAAGCAGTTGGCTTCACTGGGGGTGATATTTTTCACAAAGAACTAAAGTGTTTTACCTAAGGGCTAGTGTACAAAGGACAGCCAAATCCCATCAGGGTGTCGTGAGGTCTACCAGCTGGCTCAGTGACTACTGCTACCCACTGGCCTGATGGTATGCTCAGTTCCAGTTCTTGCCTCAGTATTTTCAAAATTACTACCTGGGCATTTAGGGTCACTCACTGCTAGTTAAAAGTGCTGTGGTTAAATGTGCAAATGAGGTTGGTATTTGGTTTATGCATGTGATTAATTGTTTGCTTTTAGACATAGTCCTGATACAAGTTGACAATTTTATACAGAAAGTAGATATAGTAATAGATGAATACCCATGTAAGTAATGCTAACTTTACAGAGGTGAAGAAAAAAGCCCTTTAGAACTAAGCCTTGAAGGATTGATAGACTTTTGAAAGCAGATTATTAACCAAAAAACAAACAAAAACAAACAACAAAACAAAAAAAAAGCAAGCATTTCAGGCTGACCAGCCCTAGAGAAAATGTTTTAACTTTAGTTTCTGTCGCTTCCTCCAAAGAGCCCATGGCTACTTTACCAATACTACTGAAAGTTTGGTTTTTGATAACTCTCTACTTTTTGCCTCTTGGTTGTATTAGTGGGTGTTATCCTAGGACATAGTAGTGAAAGAAATAAGAAACTTCAACGAGTTAGAAAACCACTGCTGTGGTCTATGAGTCCCTTTCTAATTTTTCTGGACTTCCACAAGCAGAAGAAACCATGAACAAGATATATAATGTATTATATATTCCAATGAAAAGGAACAGAAGAAACGCAATAAACTGATAACAGGACAGACGTCTCTTTGGTGCAGTAGAACCCAAGACATTTTTTTGGTTGGGTTAGGGCACCAATGGTTTCATGGGTTTCATGCCACAGAGAAAGTTTTGAATGAATGCAGCAGCTAGTGAGAAAGGCCCCCTGCCTAATCACATGGATAACAGAAGCCTCAAACCTTGTATCTACCACATGTGTAAGCAAAGCCAGTGCTTGTGACCAAAAAGAATGTGATGTGGTAAACTGCTTTAGTCTGCTTCTCAGACCATAATTTATAATTTAATTTTATTACCGACAATTTTAATGATTATATTTTTCTACAGAAAATATAAAAGTCAGTGTGGCCTTTGGTTTTATTTCTATTAAAAACTTTGGCTAAGCACACTTTTTGACATTATAATAGTACTACCTAAATCAGGTTCCATAGAAGCAGGGCCTGAGAGAGGGATTCTGGTTCAAGAGATTTATTGGGGGAGTACTTTGAGGAGTAGGGATGTAAGGCAGGGAAACAAAGGAAAGAGGGAATGTGCTCTCAGCTGGACACCAGCCTCAGTCTGATCCCTGGGGAAGCCCTGGGGGATGAATGGCATCACAGAGTTACTCACACCTTGAGGGAAGAGGCCCCGCCTGTGTACATACTTGCTGCAAATATTAGTCAAGGTCATTTCTCAGAAGGGAACATCCGGGATGGTTATCAATTGTGGATGAAAAATGTCAGTAAACAAAGGATGTTGCAATCATCAAGTCATCACATTACAGCCACCCCTAGGGTGAGCCCTCAGGGAACTCAGGATGGAGGCAGAACGTCACCCCATCTAGCAGTCACTGCAGTCACTCTCAACAGTGCACCCTGAGGGAACTCGAGATGAGAAAGCACAGGAGACAGCGCAAGATAGCTGAGGTGCATATCAAAGGAACGATTTCAGTGAGCCCAGATGCTTGTATCTTCCCATACACAGAAAAGCACTAAATTCCTTAGCTTGAGATGTCTGATCTTCTTTAACTAGCGTAATCTGTTGATGCTGCAACTACCTGGTCTTTGGTGCAAAAACTCCTGTATATCCTGGTTCCCCCCTTGCCTCCTCAGAGCAGTCTCTCACAGTTATTTGAGATGCTGTGTTCCAGGCTCACAGTCCTCAGTTTTTTCCATTGAATAAAACATACCTCTTAACTCTTAGGTTGTGCATTTTTTTTTTCAGTCGACGCAACATTCACAGAAGCTGGAGGATCTGGGCAGGGCACCAACAACATTCACTAAAGGCATTCTCATTGGCAGTTGGCCAACTATGACTTTCATTAACCAAATGATCTCTCCTACTTCACCCTCCTTCCCTCTAGTCGGGGGTCAGCAATCTTTTATGTAAAAATAGATATTTTAGGCTTTGCAGGTCACATAGCATCTCTCTTACAACTACTCAACCCTGCTGTTGCAGCACGAAAGCAGTCATAGATGCAAATGCATGAGCCTGACTCTGCACCAATGAAATTATTCACAAAAATGGGCAGCAAGTCAGATATGACCCACAGGCCACTGACTCCCACTCTATCTAGTTCTTCTCTCTCCTCTACTTCCTGAAAGAAAACTCTATATTTCAAGTTAATGACTTTAGCTCTTTTCTATATATGGGAAGAAGCAAGAGTCTGGGCTCACTGCAATCATTCCCTTGATATGCACCTTAGCTATCTAGGGCTAGTATCTTGTTCTTTCCCGTCCTGAGTCCCGTCAGGGTGCACCACTGAGGGGGCTGCAGTGGCAGCGGGGAGCCCCTTCATCCATATTGAGTTCCCTCAGGGTTCAGGGGTGCCTGTAGTGGCTTGATAGCTGCAACATCATTTGTTTACTGATATGGCTGGCAGCATTTTTCATTCACAAGCTCTTCATTTATTTTTTTTAATTATTATTATTTTTTTATTGGCTGTTTTGGGTCTTCGTTGCTGTGCACGAGCTTTCTATAGTTACGGAGAACAGGGACTACTCTTCATTGCAGTGCGCAGGCTTCTTATTGCGATGGCTTCTCTTGTTGCAGTGGCTTCTCTTGTTGCAGAGCGTGGGCTCTATGTATACAGGCTTCAGTAGTTGCGGCGCATGGGCTCGGTAGTTGTGGCTCGTGGGCTCTAGAGCACAGGCTCAGCAGTCGTGGCACATGGGCTTAGCTGCTCCACAGCATGTGGGATCTTCCTGGACCAGGGCTCAAACCCGTGTCCCCCGCATTGGCAGGCGGATTCTTAACCACTGCGCCACCAAGGAAGCCCTGCAAGCTCTTTATTTATTTCTGATTCATCAGTATATCCATGTATCCTAAAATTCAGTCCTCTCAGGCTGGTCTTCTAGAACACAGCAAGAATATTGTACCCACTAACCAGTAACAAATTCTGTGCTTATTCCAGACTCCTACAAGAGTCCAGGTTTTCAAGTTAGTGTTCCTTTAGTTTAGATATTTCTTTGATACTCTGAACACTGGTTCAAGTTTTATCTGGAACAAGAAAAAGAATATTGGCTTTCAACAAGTCTGGTAGCCCAATCTACCTTACACCCTCCTCAAGGAGCATCTAAGGACACTGTATGATCAATAATCAAAAAAGCAATCAGAGGTGGAGTTTTCCTTGGAGAAGAGATGTTTGTTTTCCATGTAGAGAGCTCTTTTATCCTCATTTTTTAAGATTGTGTTATCCTCTTGTAACCCACTTCTTCATGTGGTTTTTCTGAAAATAATGTTCTAAAATCTCTTTTCTCTTGGCAGGAGGCATTCTTCTAAGGTGGTGATCTTAGAGGCAAGAAAGCACAGAGGTGCAGTAGATTAGTAGTCTTCATAGTTGGGAAATTATGACCAATTCACATCACTTAAAAGTTTAGGTGAAATCTACTAATAAGGTAGTTGTTTTCACTGGAAAGGACCCAAGGTCCCTATCCCTGGGGACTAACTGGAGTGGCAGCGGTCACAATAGGCAGCTGAGCAAAGATATGAGAATTCAGAATCCCGGTTAAATCTTGTCCCAGAATCACACCTGATGGAGTTGGGTATATGCAGAAAAGCATAGAATATGGGAGACAGGCTCACTCAGAAACACCAAACTGCAAGAGCAAATTTACTTCTCATGGGAAAAGCCCCAGATAGAGAGAAGAAAATCTCTGGCATTGGGAGATGTTCTCCATCATGGTTCTAGCAGTCACCTCAGTGGGGATAAGGATTTATCTTAAGGGTTAAGACAGGTTCCCTCCTGAATGATAACAGCAATATTGTAACTGATCCCACCTGGAGCAATAGGACCTGGTCTTAGTTGGGGATAGGAATTCATTTCCAGGTTGGGGCGGGCCCAGCTCAGGTAGGGAAGTATATTTGAGGCCTGACAGTATGAAGATAGGGTAGGGGGCAGGGTACTCCCTATGCTACATTTGTTTTCCTTCTTTCTCCCATGTTCAGTGGAAATTGGCAACTAACACTGCTGGGAATATAAAGCTGTGAATTTTAGTTGCAGAGTCTCCTGTTACCTGTGGAGAATTGCTTGCTTACCAGAAAGTAGGAGTATCTACATTTAGATTCTCTCAGAAACAAGGAATTGAGTACAAGTAATTTATTTGGGAGGTGATCCAAGAAACAGGTGCACGGAAGTGGGAAATGACAGCTACCACTGTGGCAGCTGGAGCATCATCTTGCTGGGAAACTTCAGGACTCAGTTGAGAACAGGCAATTAAAAGCTATCCCACCCAAGCTGTTGATGATGAGGCATTCTAGCCCACCCTGGGCACAAGAAGCATGTTCCAGGTGCCTTAACAAGCCCCCCAGCAAAGAGGTATACATGCTGGCAGTTGGAAGTAAGACAGGGAGTGTACCACGAAGGTAAGGCTCAAGAGGATATGGCTGGGGCACCAATAATATCTCTTACAAAGGTATACTCCTGAACTTGTTTAAGTGTGGATTCTGGAGAGAAGCAGCAGGAATGCAGAGTCCAAAAGGGATAGAAAACACCTTGGTTTCCCTTTTGGGGGAATTCAAAGTATATGATCTGGACACTAAATGGAAGAAAAGCATCTCACAGAGACCTGGGAAAACAGATCTTACCATCTCAAACATAGAGATTCCATTAAAAGAAAGGACTGTTTCAGAGTTGCGCATATTTTCCTCTCCCTTTCCCTCTTCCCACCAAACATGACAAGTACAGTGTAAGAATCCTCTGTCAGAAGAGCTATTATATTTGAGTTTGAAATTCAAGGGTAGTAAACTAAAAAATGGGTATCAGTTAGCTGTGCCCTTCGGAGAAACTGAAAGACTTTCTCTATCTCCCTCTCTCTCTTTTCATAATCTGTTTTCTCCGGTTATATGATCTCCTAAATATGCTGCATCTCTGTGGTGGTCTCTGGTTGATAACAGCAAATCAGGGTTAGATTCCAGGATACGTGTTTAGTATTGGATATACTGGGTTGTTTGGGAAATACATATGCACAAGGCAATTTGTACTTAGACTGTAAATATTTATTTAGTTCAGTAGGTCTGTATCCTGACAATTCTTTGGAACTTTGGAAATATGGGAGACTTGAGACTGAAGTAATTTCTGGAGGTGCCAAAGGAGCAGTGTTTCCTATGGGAAATACTCTAGACTGCAGCCATTTGGAGAAGAGACCTAGATACTAATCAGACACCAGAAAGATAGCACAGAGCTGAGACTGAGCCAAACATGAATCCAGTGAGGGGGAAAGCCCTTGGTATATATTTTGTTAGGTCTTTAATCCCCTTAAGAACAAGGGATTGACTGTGAAAAGCAAGACAATTTTTAAAATTAAATAAAATAAGGGTGGCCAGTGGAGTACTAGGAACTGGATTTATCCTCATGATTTAAACAACTGAAAACCTGGACAAAATACGTGCAGCCACAGTTTTCAGGTAATGAAAGACAAAATAGCAGTACAGAGATCCCTGAAAGAAGGGCCACAAATAAACTGAGCTCTACAACTATACCAGGTTACTGTTCAGAGGTAGTTTTTAGGTCTCAGTGCAGGGAGGGTTAATCCAAACAGCCCAGCGCTTCTCCTTGAGTTGAGAAGATAGAGATTGGAATTCACAAGGCTAAGGCAGCTAAATTTTGTGGGGCAAAAAAAAAAAAAAAAAAAAAGGAGTGATGTAAGAGGGAGAGCTCCAGCTTTCTGCTCAGGGGTCCCCTAGAGTCTCTGGCTAAGTACAAAAAGACATGTGTAACAGGGAAAGAATCAACAGAAAAGAGTAGGAAGAACAATAACCAGAAGCCTACTCAGAATAGGCATAATTTGTGTTCCCACCAGTCAGAGTATAAAGATATCATAAGACCAGGTGTGTTATGCAGAAGAGTGTCACCACTAGTGCAGCTAAATTGACGCTCAGCTAAAGGACGGTCTGGATCCATCCTAACAAAGCTTGCAAGCGAAATTCAAAAAAGGTTCAACTGATTCCAAGTAACTAACTGCACATTAGGATAAAATTCAGCACTATTTAAATGAAAACAGCAAAACCCAGCAGCCAACAATATAAAGAGTGTAAAATCACAATGTCAGGCATGCAATCAAAAATTATAAGGCATGCAAAGCAGCAGAAAATATTGACCTATTACCAGCCAAAACAAAAAATAAGTAGATCAAAAAAATGACTGAGACAATAGAACTAGCACACAAGGGTATAAAAAGGCTATTATAAATATCGTCTGTATGGTCGAAAAGATATGAGCACTATAAAGAAGTGAATAATAATGTTAAAAGATACAAATATATATGTTAAAAGTTAACAATATAAAAATATGTACAATAAAAACACTAATCAAAAGAAAAAGGGAATGGCTATACTAAGGCAAAGTAGGTTTTGGAATGAGAAATATTTCCACAAATAAAGAGGGACATTTTATAATGGCAAAAGAGTTGATTTATCAAAAATACCTGCATTATTTTGCCAGGGCTGCCATAACAAAGTACCACAGACTGGGTGGCTTAAGCAGCAGAAATTTATTTTCTCACAATTCTGGATGCTGGAAGTCTAAGATATAGGTATCAGTAGGGTTGGGTTATTCCGAAGCCTTTCTCCTTGGCTTGTAGTTGGCTGTCTTCTCCCTGTGTCTTCAAATAGTCTTCCCTCTGAGTGTGTCTATGTCCTAATATCCTCTTCTTATAAGGACACCAATCATATTAGATTAGGGTCTACCCTAATGAAATCATTTTAATTTATTTACCTCTTTAAAAACCCTTTCTCCAAGTGTAGTTGCCTTCTAAGGTACTGGAGTCTAGACCTTCAAAACATGAATTTTGGAGGGACACACACCAATTCATGACAGTGCATAACAATCCTAAATGTATATGGACCCAATTTACAGAGCTTCAAAATACATGAAGCAAAAAACTTACTGCACTCAAAGGAGAATAGGCAAATCTATAATTATAGTTGGTGATTACAATACTCCATTCTCAGTAATTAATAGAACAAGCATAGAGAAACATCAATAAGGATACAGAATGCTTGAACATCATCATCAATCAGCTAAACCAAATTGACCTTTACTGCAAAGTCTATCAACAACTGCAAGATACACGTTCTTTTCAATTGCACATGGTGTGTTCACCAAAATAAACCACATCCTGGACCATGAAACTAGTTTCAACAAATTTAAGTGAACTTAAATGATTCAAAGCAAGTTTTATGACCAAAATAAAATTGAACTAGAAATAATAGCAGAAAGATATCTTTAAAAACCTCCAATATTTTTAGTTAACCAACACATTACTAAATAACCACATGAGTTGAAGAAGAAATCACAAGGAACATTTTTAAATATTTTCAGCTGAATGAAAATGAAAACACAGCATCTCAAAATTGGTGGGATAGGACTTAGAAGAAAATTCATAGCAATAAATGTGTACATTAGAAAAGAAGAAAGTTCTCCAACAAGTTATCTAAATCTCCACCTAAATAAACTAGAAAAAGAATAAGTATAACCCAAATAATAAGAAGCAAGTAAATAAGGATAAGACCAGAAATCAATGAAATGGAAAACAGAGAAATTTAGTGAAACAGGTCCTTTCTTAAGATCAATTTTAAAAATTGATAACTCTCTAGCCAGTCATAAGGATGAAGAAAACAGGAGAGAAAACACGAATTGCCAATATAAAGCAATGCAAGAAGGGTCATCATTAAAGATCCTATAGGCATCTAAAGGATTATAAAGAAGTATTATAAGCATTTGTGCCAATAAATTTTACCAATGAAATTTCACAAAGAAGAAATAACTTGAGTAGTCCCATATACATGAAAGAAACTGAATTCTTAGGTTAAAACTACCTCAAAAGTAAAACTCCAGCCAGATAGCTTCACTGGTGCATTCTACCAAACATTTCAAGAAAACAATACCAATCCTTCCCAAACGTCTTCCAGTAATAAAGGAGAAATACTTGCCAAGTCCTTTTATGAGGCCATAATTTCCCTGACAGAAAACCAGATAAAGACATCATAAGAAATAAAAAATTTTAAAAATGAAAAATCACAAATATAGATGCAAAATATTGGCAAACTGACTCTAGTGGTATATAAAAAGAATAACAGATCATTATCAAGTGGCATCCATCCCAGGAATGCAAGATTGGATTCAAAAATCAGTCAATATAATTTACCATATTAACAGAGTAGAATAGAAGAGCCATATGATCATCCTAATAGATACAGAAAAGGCATTTGAAAAAAATCAGCATCTACTTCTGATAAAGATCTCTCAGCAAAGCAGGAATAGAAAGAAACTTGCTGAGAAAGGGCATCTATGCTAAGCATATCCTACTTAATGCTGAAAGACTGAATGCCTTCTCCTAAGAGCAGGAGAGAGACGGAGATGTTTTATTGTCACCAGTTCCATTCAACATGGTCCTAAATATCCTAGCCAAAAAAGGGAAATCTTTTTAAATAAAAGAAAGAAAAGGGATACAGATTGGAAAAGAAGTAAAAATTCTCTTTATTTGCAGGTGATATAATCTATGTAGACTATCCTAAGAAAACTACAAAAAAAGCTACTAAAACTCCAAAGTGAGTATAACAAAGTTGTGGGATACAGGTCAACATGCATCAGTTGTATTTCTATATAACAGAAATCAACTACTGGAAATTGAAATACCATCAAAAAGTGTGAAGTAGGGACAAATTTGACAAAAGACGTTGAACCTGTATGTCAGAAACTACAAAATATTGCTTAGAGAAATTAACACAAATTTAAATAGAGTGAAACTTCTAATCCCCATGGGGTAGAAGTCTCAATAATGTTGATATATCGATTATCTTCCAAGTTGACTTGCAGACTTAACACAATCAAGATTAAATCCCAGCATGTTTTTGTATTTGTTAAAAATATGTTTCTAAAATTTGTATAGAAATGCAAATGACCTAGAATAGCTGTAATAATTTTGAAAAAGAAAAAATAAAGATGGAACTTCCCTAACTTCAAGGTATTTCATGGAGTAATCAGGAGATGAAGTTTTTATGTAAAGAAATAGACCACACATATTTAGCCAATTGCCTTCTGACAAAGGTGTAAAAGCAATTCAGTGTGGAAATGACAATCTTTCAACAAATGATGTTAAAACAATTGGATATTCATATGCTAAAAAAAAAAGACAACAAAGAACCTTGATTATACCTGATAATATACACAAAAATTAATATCATCTTAAAATAATATTACTTTATATTAATATTACCTTACAATATACATAAAAAATATTAATAAAAATTAATATGATCAAATGGATCATACACCTAAATGTTAAACCCAAAATTATAAAACTTCTAGGGAAAAAAAACTAACTAAATCTTTATGGTCTTGGGTTGGCAAAGATTTTTTACATAAGATACAAGAAGCACAATCCCTAAAAGGAAACAAAGATAAATTTGACTTCACAAAAATTAAAAACTTTTATTCTTCAAAAGATACTGTTAACAAGGGCTTCCTAGGTGGTGCAGTGGTTGAGAATCCGCCTGCCAATGCAGAGGACATGGGTTCGATCTCTGCTCCAGGAAGATCCCACATGCCACGGAGCAACTAAGCCCGTGTGCCAAAAAAAAAAAAAAAAAAAAAAAAAGATACTGTTAACAAAATGAAAAGGAGAAATATTTACTACAGACTAGGAGAAATATTTACCGAACATGTATCTAATAAAGAACTTGTATCTAGAACAGAGGTTAGCAAATTACAGCCAGTTGGTTTTGTAAGTCAAGTTTTATTACCTGTGGCTTCTTTCAAGCTAAAATGTCAGAGTTAGGTAATTGTAATCCAGAACTTATGACCCACAAGCATAAAATATTTACTATCTGCCCTTTAAGAAAAAATTTGCCAACACATGATAGAGAATATTTTTAAAACTCTTACAACAAAATAGTAAGAAGACAGTCCAATTTTAAAAATGGGTAAAGGATTTGAATAGACACTCCACCAAAGAACATATATGAATAGCAAATAGAGTTTCACCTGTGCTAGATGAATAAATTCTAGAGAGCTGCAGCATAGCACAGTGCCTACAGTTGACAATACATTTTGTGCAGTGCAAAACTTAAGAGGGTGGATGTCACGTTGTGTTCTTACTACAAAGCGAAAACAAAGGAACACAAGGAAACTCTGAGAGGTGTTAGATGTGTATATTACCTTGATTGTAGTAATGGTATCACAGGTGTTTGCATATGTCCAAACTCATGAAATTATACACATTAAATGTGTGCAGTTTTTTGTATATCAATTATACATCAATAAAGCTTTTAAAAATGCCAAATAAGCACAGGAAAATATGCCAAATATTATTAGTCATTAGGAACATGCCAATTAAAATCATAGTGAGATACCACTATACACAACCAGAAGGGCTAAAATTAAAAGAACTAAAAATACCAAGTGCTAGTGAGGATGTGGAGCAACTGAAACTCATTCTATGCAGGTAGGAGCGCAAAATATCATAGCCACTTTGGAAAACAGTTTGGCAGTTTCTTGTAAAGTTAAATGGACATCATTTCACCTAATAATCCCACTCCTAGATATTCATACAAGAGAAATAAAGACTATGTCCACACAAGTATGTTCATAATAGCCAGAGACTGGAAACAACAAATGTCCATCAACAGGCGAACAGATAAACAAACTGTGGCATGGAAGGTGTGCTAGAATACAGTAATAAAAAGGAAAGGACTACTGATACGCAGAAAAACCTCAAAAGCATTATGGACCTCAAAAACATTATGCTAAATGATAAAAGCCAGAATTTAAGACCATATACAGAGTGCCCCTGCCTTCTTGGTGAGCCACAGCTGCCCCCCACCTCGGCAGGCAACCCTCCAACACCAGCAGGCAATAATGGATAAAAAATAAAAGGACACCAGTTGGTGTCCTTACAGCTGAGTTTAAACTGGAAGGCACCAGCACTTATCATTCCAGACAGTGGGTGAACCAGAGGAGCACTGACATTTTTCATGATGATAGCTGTATATAAATACTTGGATCATCCTGGAGACTCTACTGCCCAGTGCAGTGTTTCTGTGTAGCCAGTTCCTTCTCCTGCTATATCTGTAAGCTCCAGATTATTTATAAAGCTGTGGTACAAGAATTAATACTAAAGAATCAGAAGACCCCACAGTATTATTTCTGCAGTTGTGAGACAAGGCACAAAAAGGAATTATTTTTAAACTTAAGAATGTATTTCAAAAAAGAATGGGAGACAGTCTCAGAGACCTTGGTGACAACATTAAGCACACCAACATTTGAATCACAGGCATCCCAGAAGAAGAAGAAAAAAAGAAAGGGTCTGAGAAAATATTTGAAGAAGTTATAGTGGAAAACTTCCCTAACATGGGAAAGGAAATAATTAATCAAGTCCAAGAAGCACAGAGAGTCCCATACAGAATAAAGCCAAGGAGAAATACACCAAGGCACATATTAATCAAACTAGTGACAATTAAACACAAAGAAAAAATATTAAAAGCAGCAAGAGGAAAGCAACAAATCACATATAAGGGAAAACCCATAAGGATAACAGCTGATCTTTCTGCAGATACTCTGCAGGCCAGAAGGGAATGGCAGGATATACTGAAAGTCCTGAAACAGAAAAACCTACAGCCAAGAATACTCTACCCAGCAAGAATCTCATTCAGATTTGAGGGAGAAATCAAAAGCTTTAGAGACACGCAAAAGTTAAGAGAATTCAGCACCACCAAACCAGCCTTACAACAATTTCTTATGGAACTTTTCTAAGTAGGAAACACAAGAGAAGGAAAAGACCTCCAAAAACAAACCCAAAACAATTTAAAAAATGGTAATTGGAACACACATGTCAATAATCACCTTAAATGTAAATGGATTAAATGCTCCAACCAAAAGACACAGACTGGCTGAATGGATACAAAAACAAGACCCTTCTATATGCTGCCTACAAGAAACCCACTTCAGACCAAGGGACACATATAGACTGAAAGGAAAGGGATGGAAAAAGATATTCCATGCAAATGGAAGTCAAAAGAAAGCTGGAGTAGCAATACTTATATCAGACAAATTAGACTTGAAAGTAAAGACTATTACAAGAGACAAGGAAGGACACTACATAATGATCAAGGGATCCATCCAAGAAGAACATACAACAATTGTAAATATCTATGCACCCAACATAGGAGCACCTCAGTACATTAGGCAAATGCTAACAGCCATAAAAGGAGAAATCAATAGTAACAATAATAGTAGGAGACTTTAACACCCCACTTACATCAATGGACAGATCATCCAAACAGAAAATAAATAAAGACACACAAGCTTTAAATGACACATTAGACCATCTCGACTTAATTGATATTTATAGGACATTCCACCCAAAAATGACAGAATACACTTTCTTCATAAGGGCACATGGAACATTCTCCAGGATAGATCACATCTTGGGTCACAAATCAAACCTCAGCAAATTCAAGAAAATTGAAATCATATCAGGCATCTTCTCAGACCACAATGCCATGAGACTAGATGTCAGTTACCTGAAAAAACTGTAAAAAACACAACCACATGGAGGCTAAACAATATGCTATTAAACAACCAAGAAATCACTGAAGAAATCAAAGAGGAAATCAAAAAATACCTAGAAACAAATGACAGTGAAAACATGACAACCCAAAACCTATGGGACGCAGCAAAAGCAGCTCTAAGAGGGAAGTTTATAGCAATACAGTCCTACCTTAAGAAATAAGAAAAATATCAAATAAACAACCTAAACTTACACCTAAAACAATTAGAGAAAGAAGAACAGAAAAACCCCAAAGTGAGCAGAAGGAAAGAAATCATAAAGATCAGAGCAGAAATAAATGAAAAAGAAAGGAAGGAAACAATAGCAAAGATCAATGAAACTAAAAGCCGGTTCTTTGAGAAGATAAACAAAATTGATAAACCATTAGCCAGACTCATCAGGAAAAAAAGAGAGAAGATGCAAATCAACAGAATTAGAAATGAAAAAGGAGAAGTAACAACAGACACTGCAGAAATACAAAAGCTCATGAGGGACTACTACAAGCAAGTATATGCCAATAAATTGGATAACCTGGAAGAAATGGATACATTCTTAGAAAAGTACAATCTTCCAAGAATGAACCAGGAAGAAATAGAAACTATGAACAGACCAATCACAAGTACGGAAACTGAGACAGTGATTAAAATTCTCCCAACAAACAAAAGCCCAGGGCCAGATGGCTTCACAGGCGAATTCTATCAAACATTTAGAGAAGAGCTAACACCTATCCTTCTCAAACTCTTCCAAAATATAGCAGAAGGAGGAACTCTCCCAAACTCATTCTACGAGGCCACCATCACCCTGATTCCAAAACCAGGCAAAGATATCACAAAAAAAGAAGATTACAGGCCAGTATGACTGATGAATATAGATGCAAAAATCCTCAACAAAATACTAGCTAACAGAATCCAACAGCACATTAAAAAAATCATACACCATGATCAAGTGGGGTTTATCCCTGCAATGCAAGGATTCTTCAATATATGCAAATCAACCAATCTGATACATCATATCAAGAAATTGAAGGATAAAAACCATATGATCATCTCAATAGATGCGGGAAAATCTTTTGACAAAATTCATCATCCACTTATGATAAAAGCTCTCCAGAAAATGGACACAGAAGGAAATTACCTCAACACAATAAAAGCCATATATGAGAAACCAAAAGCCAACATCATTCTAAATGGTGAAAACCTGAGAGCATTCCCTCTAAGAACAGGAACAAGACAAGGGTGCCCACTCTCACCATTATTATTCAACATAGATTTGGAAGTTTTAGCCACAGCAATCAGAGAAGAAAATGAAATAAAAGGAATCCAAATTGGAAAAGAAGTAAAACTGTCACTCTTTGCAGATGACAAGATATTATACATAGAAAACCCTAAAGATTCTACCAGGAAACTGCTAGCATTAATTGATGAATTTAGTAAAGTAGCAGGATACAAAATTAATGTGCAGAAATCTCTTGCATTCCTATACACAAACAACGAAAAAGCAGAAAGAGAAATTAAGGAAACTCTCCCATTTCCCATTGCAACAAAAAGAATAAAATACCTAGGAATAAACCTGCCTAAGGAGGCAAAAGACATGTATGTAGAAAACTATAATACACTGATGAAAGAAATCAGAGAGGATACAAACAGATGGAGAGATATACCATGTTCCTGGCTTGGAAGAATCAACATTGTGAAAATGACTATCCTACCCAAAACAATTTACAGTTTCAATGCAATCCCTATCAAATTACCAACAGCATTTTTCACAGAAGTAGAACAAGAAATCTTACAATTTGTATGGAAACGCAAGAGACACCAAACAGCCAAAGCAATCTTGAGAAGGAAAGACAGAGTTGGTGGAATCAGGCTTTCTGACTTCAAACTATACTACAAGGCCACAGTGATCAAGGCAGTATGGTACTGGCACAAAAATAGAAAGGAAGATCAATGGAATAGAATAGAGAGCCCAGAGGCAAACCCAAGCACATATGGACACCTTATCTTTGACAAAGGAGGCACAAATATACAATGGAAAAAAGACAGCCTCTTCAATAAGTGTGTGCTGGGAAAATTGGACAGCAACATATAGAAGAATGAATTTAGAACACTTCCTAACACCATACACAAAAACAAACTCAAAATGGATTCAAGACCTAAATGGAAGGCCAGACACTATAAAACTCCTAGAGGAAAACATAGGCAGAACACTCTATGACATCCATCAAAGCAAGATCCTTTTTGACCCACCTCCTAGAATCATGGAAATAAAATGAAAAACAAACAAATGGGACCTCATGAAACTTAAAAGCTTTTGCACAGTGAAAGAAACCATAAACAAGACAAGAAGGCAACCCTCAGAATGGGAGAAAATAGTTGCCAATGAAGCAACGGACAAAGGATTAATCTCCAAAATATACAAGCAGCTCATGCAGCTTAATACCAAAAGAGCAAATACCCCAATCCCCAAATGGGTGGAAGACCTAAATAGACATTTCTCCAAAGAAGACATACTTATGGCCAACAAACACATGAAAAGATGCTCCACATCACTCATCATTAGAGAAATGCAAGTCAAAGCCACAATGAGGTATGACCTCACACCAGTCAGAATGGCCATCATCCAAAAATCTAGAAACAATAAATGTTGGAGAGGGTGTGGAGAAAAGGGAACTCTCCTGCACTGTTGGTGGGAATGTAAGTTGGTATAACCACTATGGAAAACAGTTTGGACGTTCCTTAAAAAACTATAAATAGAACTACCATATGATCCAGTAATCCCACTCCTGGGCATATACCCAGAGAAAACCATAATCCCAAAAGAAACATGTACCATAATGTTTATTGCAGCACTATTTACAATAGCCAGGACATGGAAGCAGCCTAAATGCCCATCAGCAGATGAATGGATAAAGAAGATGTGGCATATATATATATATATATATATATACATACATACATACATACAGTGGAATATTACTCAGCCATAAAAAGGAATGAAATGGAGCTATGTGTAATGAGGTGGATAGAGCTAGAATCTGTCATACAGAGGGAAGTAAGCCAGAAAGAGAAAAACAAATACTGTATGCTAACTCATATATATGAAATCTAAAAAAAAAAAAAAAAAAAAAGGTACTGATGAACCCAGTGACAGGGCAAGAAAAAAGATGCAGATGCGGAGAGTGGACTGGTGGACACAGGGTTGGCAGGGCGGGGGGCGAAGGGGAAACTGGGATGAAGTGAGAGAGTAGCATAGACATATTTACACTACCAACTGTAAAATAGATAGCTAGTGGGAAGTTGCTGCATAACAATGGGAGATCAACTGGATGATGGGTGACACCTTAGAAGGCCAGGACAGGGAGGGTGGGAGGGAGTCACGGGAGGGTGGGCATATGGGGATATATGTATAAATACAGCTGATTCACTTTGGTATACCTGAAAAGCTGGTACAAGAGTGTAAAGCAATTATATACCAATAAAGAGCTTAAAAAAAAAAAAAAAAAAGGCCATATACAGTATGGTCTATTTATATGAAATTTTAGAAAAGGCAAAACTATACTCTCAGAAGCAAACCAGTGGTTGCCAGGGCCCAGGGAAGGGATTAATTGCAAAGAGACACAAAATAACTTTGGGGGATGATGGAAATATCATTGTTATGGTGGTGGTTACATGATTATATACATTTGCCGTAACTCACTAAATTGTACCTTGTAATTGGTGAATTTCTTGTAAACGTTATTTTTAAAAATTAATTAAAGACAGCAACAAATGTGCAGTATTTACCTATGGCTGGCACTGTTCTATTTGTTTCACAGTATACACCAGATTCTTGACTCTAAAGAAGATTTTGACAACCTATATGCACACAGCTTGAGATGCAAATATAGAATAAGAGATGATTTCCTGCCCTACTGCAGTAGCTCCCAACAGATATGCATCAGAATTCCTTGGGGATGTAGGCTAAATGCAGCTTTCAAGGCCCCTTCCCAGAGGTTCTGACCTAAGGCCAAGTATGGAGGATAGACCTCTGTGGACTGATGGGCTCTCCAGGCAATTATGATCCACGGCAAAATTTGAAAACCATCAGCCTCATGCATAGGTTGACCTTGGAGTAAACTTAATTGATGTCTTGTTCTGGTCCCTTTCAGAGACTTCCGAGAACAACATCAGAACATCATAAAAGACCTTGAAGCAATAAATTGCACTTGCATTGTCTAGTTAGCTCCATATGGAGACTCAACTTGGCAAAGTTGCCTCCCAAAGGTGCAAGTCTTCAGATATGCCATTGATCCCCATCCCCAACCTCAGCCTGGCTGAAAGCGTAGTCAGTCTTTGAGCCTTAGCTTTCTCGCTGGTTATTTGGCGAGATCAATATTACCTACCCGCCTCATAGGGCTGTTTGTCTGAATTAAGCAAGATAATTCATGTAAACTGCTTAACACAATGCCTAGCGTACAGTATGTACAACAAAACCTGGAGGATTTGGATAGCCTACCTAATAATTCATTCCTGATCTCCACAGCAGGCTCACCCTAGTCATTTCATTAACTTTATAATAATGAGACCCTGCATTTCATGCTTTTCAATTGTCTGGACCTCACTTGTACCATTAAGCTCTTCTCAATAAATGCCATCTCTTAGCAGTATCATTATGGGTTATATTTATTACTGTAT
Source organism: Hippopotamus amphibius kiboko (assembly GCF_030028045.1). NCBI lineage: Eukaryota > Metazoa > Chordata > Mammalia > Artiodactyla > Hippopotamidae > Hippopotamus > Hippopotamus amphibius. Next base: position 188,795,850 of record NC_080187.1, on the reverse strand, counting down.
CTATTACCATCTTAGTGATTTGCATATCAATAAACCACCCTCTTTCCTCATCCCTAGGTTTACTATTGACTTAGTATTTTGTAGGATTGAAGGCATTCCTCTATTGATTACCCAGACAGATATCTACTTGTCTATTAAAATGGAGCCCTTTAATAGCTGTTGTTGGGACTTCCCTGGTGGCACAGTGGTTAAGAATCTGCCTGCCAATGCAGGGGACACGGGTTCAAGCTCTGGTCTGGGAAGATCCCACATGCCATGGAGCAACTAAGTCTGTGCACCACAACCACTGAGCCTGCGCTCTAGAGCTTGTGAGCTGCAACTACTGAGCCCTCACACCTAGAACCCGTGCTTTGAAACAAGAGAAGCCACCGCAATGAGAACCTGCACACCACAACAAACAGTGAGTAGCCCCTGCTCACCACAATTACACAAAGCCTGCATGTAGTAAGGAAGACCCGACTCAGCCCGACCCCCTCAGAAAATAATAGCCATGGTTTACTTTTAACAAGTGATTTCAGATAATTCTGCAAATGCAGGGGAAAGCCAATTTTAAAACTTAGGAAACTATAACCAAGGATTGAATTGGTAATAAAAGAATGACAGTCAACCCCCTTCATGTCTGTTATTTAATAACCTAAAATCAACCCAGATGGTACTCCCAGCTTCATTTTCTCACTTTTTTTCCCCTAATCTCTGCTCTATAGGGGCTTGGTGGAGGCAGTGATTAGAGCTGGTGTTGCTGATGCAGGTGAACGGAGGTGACTCAGGCGGGTAATGACAGCGGGTGACTAATGGCGAGGAGACATCAACATTTTCCTCTTCTTCTCCCCTGCTCTCCCTGGGGCTGTTCTTCCAGGGTGGTCACAGTCAACCATGAGCATTTTCCCAGATGCACACACCAGGCAGAGCACTGTGGTCAATCCTGAGGATTCTGTCAGCTCCCTGTCGCTGAGGTTTTTGCAATATAACAATTGTGTTTGAGGAAGTACGCAACAGTCTATGAGATAGGAAGATAGTCTCATTTTCTAGGGGAAGGAACCAAGGCTCAGAGGGATCGTGCCTTGGCAGAGATGACCTAAACAGTGTTGTGACTTAAGCCAGATTTCATAACTCCAAATTCCATGGCTTTTTTCACTCTCCTATGTCACCTTTCCAGTTGGGAGGGTGACAGTGTTAGCACTTCTGAGCTAACAGCTTAAAGGTCAGCCAAAATCTCGACCTTCCTCAGCCCTCACGGTGCCTGGGTGGGAACTGTGTGTCAAGACGCCCTGGTTGGTCCTCTCTCAGCAGGGAGCAGCCTCTGGTCTTTAGCAGAGTGTGCTATGCGGACTGTGATGTGGAAAATGTCAAGAAGCACTGAAACATGTTATCTGATGTTGATGTATTAATCTTTTTCGGTTTCTGCCCTGTACTTTGAATGAGAAATATTTATACCTTAGAACTATTGGGACTTAGAGAATTCAAAAACCATGCTCCCCCGTCCACAAATACTGGTGCTGATAGAATTGGGCCTCTTACGGGGACTCCCAACCCAGGGCAAAGGTATTGGTTAGCTCAGAGAGATCACAGCAAGGTAGAATTTGTACATTAATCCCCTATAAATTCTTCCCAGTTACTCCCACAGCACCCCACACTTCAGCATATTGGGACAAGCTATCACACTGAATTATAAAGTTCTGTTTCCTTGTTAATTTCTCCCATTAGACTATCATCTTGTTAAGAACAGAGGGTCACACACTACTGTACCCTGGTTGTCCAGCACAGTGCCTACACTACTGTAAGTAGCTTCCTAACTAGCCTCTCTGTGACTACTCTCGCCTTCCTATGGCCTTTCTTCAAGTTTGAGTAAGGTTTGAAAAATTGAAAAAAAAAATCATGGAACCCCCTCATTTTAAGACTCTCAAATGGTTGGAAAGGTTCTGCATCTTGATTGTGGTAGGGATCATGTGACCATAGGCCTTTATCAAATTCATAAAACTATATACCTAAAAGGGGTGAATTTCATTGCATATAAATTATACCTTAATAAACTTGACTTAAAGTTAAAAATCTCAAGTAGCTTTCCATAGTATTTAAGATAAAATCCACAAGTTGACATGGCTATCTGAGTCAGAGTCCCATAGGAAAAAGAAGACATTTTCAAACTGGAAAAAGTTGTATATACTCTGCTTAAAAGTATGGGCAGGCTGTCGTGAAGCTATAGGTAGAGTGGAATCCCCGCGCTGGTAACGGCAGGGCACTGTTAGCACCCTAGGCCTGAAAGGAAGACTAGTTACCTGAAGACAGAAAAGCTGTAAAGAGCTGCGACTTGCAGTTACATACCCAGGCACCTCCCTTCCCACCTGCTGGGCCTCCTCACTGGCTGGACCCAACCACAGGGCAGAAGGCAGGGAAAAGTCACCCCCAGAGCACAGAGCAGGGTGAAGAGTGGACCTAGAGGGGAAAATGGGAGCACTCCACTAAAGAGTGGTAAATGGTCTGCCTCTTTTTCACCTCTATAACTTCATCTCCAACTCCCTCCAGAAGGCACCCCTCCCTGCTCACTGTGATCCAATCAGACTGGCCTTTTCGTTTCCACCTGACCACCTTTACAGTTACTCATCTCTGTGCCTCAAGGTGTCTGCCCCCAGGTCTTGTGTTCTCTTTCTTGACATTCAACCCACCCTCCCAATAAGAAGTAAGGGCCCTGCCTCACTTCCCCTTAGCACTCATCATATCTGAAATCATCCTGGTTATTTATCTGCTTACACTTTACTTTCCATCTCTCCAAAACCTAGAACGGTGCCCAGAGCACAGGAGGTGCTTAAGTGTTTGAAAGAAGGAAAGAACAACAGTGTGAGGTGGGTCCTCTGCCTTGTGCCCTGAGTTCCCATTCAGCTCTGGTCACACGGGTATAGAGGTGTGGGGTGCTGAGACTGGGGAGGGGGGAGGATGTGGGCTGGCAATACTGATTCATTGACGCCCAACCAGGAAAGAAACAATCGCCATTTTTAAGGAAAAAAAAAAAACAAGGGATCATGAAAAAAAAGTCTCTGACTTCTTAGTGTGGTACATATTAAGTCAGCAAGCTGGGACTTCCCTGGTGGCACAGTGATTAAGGATCCGCCTGCCAATGCAGGGGACATGGATTCGAGCCCTAGTCCAGGAAGATCCCACATGCTGCGGAGCAACTAAGCCCGTGTGCCACAACTACTGAGCCTGTGCTCTAAAGCCAGGGAGCCACAACTATCGACCCCACACACTGCAACTACTGAAGCCCACGTGCCTAGAGCCTGTGCTCCGCAACAAAAGAAGCCAATGCAGTAAGAAGCCTGCTCACTGCAATGAAAAGTAGCCCCCGTTGCTCTCTGCAACTACAGAAAGCCCATGCGCAGCAGCTAAGATCCAATGCAGCCAATAAATAAATTAATAAATAAATAAGTAAATAAATAAGTCAGCAAGCTGTATAGCAAGTTAAAGTTCTTTTAACCAAGCTGGTTTAAAATAAATACCCATATTTTCCAGAAATCTTTGTTCTTAGATTATCATTATATCTCATTTCTAAAAACAATTGAGGTAATTTCTTTTCAATTGAAAAAAAAAAATGCATTTGCCAAAATAATCCCTCCAAACCAAGGCCTGCTTCTTTCTTGCTGCCTTTTGGAGGCAAAAAACACTGAAAAAAATTTTGCAGCATTTACTCAGTGTTATCCATAGCTGCCAAAATTTATATACACAATAGTTTTCCTCCTTTGCTACAGACCAAAACTCATGAATTGCAAAAATGTGAACATTTTGAACTAGAATAAAGATTTCCTCAAATCTTTTTCTATGTATGGAGCAGTCTTTCATTCTCAACATTCCCTAGTTTTAAAAGAACTATCTCAAATATTGATTGGGATTTCTCTCCATGTAGTTTAGAAGACAGCAACATTGATTACACTAGGCTTTTCTTATTTACCACCTTTTCATTTGTGATGGGCCATTTGGGTATTCAGTGTTTAGCTATGTGTGTCTAAACTCTTTGAGGAAGACAGCTTATTTGTCAGGCTGCAAATATCTAGAGAGCTGGTAACAATTTTCTTTCAACAAGCAATTGTCAGGCTTCTTCTAGCTTGAAACATTGCCAGCTCAAATCCTCTTGGGTGGCACACATGGTCAGGAACAAAATGGCACAACAGACTCTGGACCTGACTTGGATCCAAAATTTAACCCCAATCACCAGAAAATCCACATATGAATTTCAGGGGCAAGATAGCCGGAGATCAGTGCACAAACCCCTATTTTTCTTTTTTCACTATTTTGTCACCTTCTCATAAGGTGAGAAGAAAGAAAAAAATATATATATAGATATATACACATTTATATATATATATATGGAATTCCTCAGTGGTCCAGTGGTTAAGACTCTGCGCTCTCGCTGCTGAGGGCCCGGGTTCAGTCCCTGGTTGGGAAACTAAAATCCCACAAGCTGCACGGCACGGCCAAATATAATAATAATAATAATACACAAATTGATTCGTGATTGTGAACGCCAAGAGGTCTCATAATTTGCAGTCTACAAGCTGGAGAATGGGGTAGGGGGGCAGAGGAGGTATATAATGGTATAAGTCCCAGTCCAAGTCTTAAGGCCCAAGGACTAGAAGTACTGATGTCCAAGAGCAGAAGAGGATGGATGTCCCTGCTTAAGTAAAGAGCAAACTCATTCTTCTTCTGTCTTTTGTTCTATTCAGGCCTTCCACAGATTGGATGATGCCCACTCACTCTGGTGAGGGTGATCCTCTTTACTCAAGTCTACTGGTTCAAATGCTGATCTCTTGCAGAAACACCTTCGACACAGACCCAGAAATAGTTTTACCAGCTATCTGGGCATCAGTCAAGTTGACTCATAAAATCAAGCATCACACACCTCTACACCTCCACCACCACCATAAAATTCCCATCTCATATATTCCTTTGGCTTTTATTCATTCATGAATACCATCAGTACTGTTTTCGAGCATGTACTCTGTGGCAGGTTCAACCAGTGCTGGCGGCAAGCAAGACATGCCCTCCCTCAAGGAACCTGCAGGCCAGTGGGGATGACAAACAGATGTCACAGTAAGAGCAGACACGGGGAGGCCCCACCCCATGTTTGGCGAATGGTGAGAGGAGCCGACACAGAAGTGATGTCTAAATGGATTCTGGAAGGGTGAACAGAGGCTATGTGAGGAGAGAACAGCAGGATACAGGGTACATGGTGGGCAGTGCTAGACAACAACAGGGAGAAAGGTCTGGAGGCATAGCAGAGCCCCGTGAGTTCAGGCTGGAGAATGGACAGAGACTGAGTGAGGCTGGAGAGAGACGAGCTGTGGCCATATTATGCAGGGCCCCTATACACCACAGAAAAGATTTGGGCAGTGTGGTGCAGCGGTTAGGAGAGCGGGACCTCGCACCTGAATCAGGGCTATAAAATGGAAACAACAATTTACCTGCCTCACAGGGATATGGTGAGGAGCTACTGAGCTCACCCACAAGAACTGCTAGTACAGTGCCTGGCATACACCAAGTCCTTAGTGAAAGAGCCATTATCATCCTTGTTATTTAAAACTGAGGCTCATGGAAGTCAAGGAGACATTCCAAGAAGGCAAATATGATCAATTTACATTTTAGAAAGGCTGCTCAAGGGACAGTGTGATGATTTCCAAAGATAAGGCTGAAGATAGAGGAACTAACAAAGAGGCTGCTAGGCAGGAAACAAATCCCTTCCTCATTCTTCATGGCACGTGGTAGGTTTTAAAGAATGCCAGTTGGCTGTGGCTGTTAGAGAGTAAACATTTTGTGGAAAAAACACGTTAATATATTGTCCATGGTTAATATCTATGTGTACTATACATTAGAGATAAATTTTGATATGGGGGAGACCAAGCAAGAGATCCTGGCCCACAGGGAACCATAGTACAGTGGGGGCATCCAAAAGAGCAAGATCTTACATGTTGGGAAGAGAGACTTGGCAGTTGAGGGGTGAGGGTGGCGGAGGGGGAGGGGTGTTGGGGGGCAAGCGACAGGAAAGTAGTTTTGCCTAGAAATGGTCCTCCCAGGATTATATCCTGGCAAAATGTAACCCATGTTCTCTCCTGTGCTGCACTCCTGGTTTTTCACACTGGCATTGAAAAATGATTTTGTAACTGCCTTAAATCACCCTTCCTTTCACACGGTGTGCTCTCCAGAAGCAGAGGAGGAGGAGGCGCTTGGGAACAACACCTTGGAGAGGAAGGCTGAGGTAGCAGGATTGGGCTGCTGTGCCCTGGCTGGATTACGCTGCATCCTAACCTTGCGTGTAGGCCTGGGAGCCACGAGGGGAGGCGGGGCAGATCCAGAGAGCTGCACGTGCCGCCTTTCCAGGAGAGGCCTCTGCTCTCTCTTCCAGCATGGAGAGGGTGGGGGGAAGGGTAGTTCTTGCTAAGGAATGCTCAGAGGAGTCTGGGGACACAAAATCTTCAAGGACATCCACTAAGTCTATATCTGGTGTGTGAGTCTCATATTTCCTTAACCTAGGCCTTGACCTTAGCACAATATGGCTGCTTTATTGCATGTTTAACTTCCTTTGAAGTCCAACCACTCTGACTTCTAAATCCAGGGTTTGGCCCTTGGATCTCTCAGCTCTACCCCTGCAGGAGATGTGAGCCAAGCTATGCTTTTCCTTGCCCTCAAGCATTAGTTATCTTTCCGTAGTGTCCATGGCAAGTAGCCACAGCCACCCAATCCTATTGTCCGTAGAGATCTACTTCCTCCGTAGATCTCAAATACTTGACATATCGCATGTACCAGTGCATTACCACACGTTCACCTGGACATCATCCCAATTCACCAGTTTCCACAGTTGAACTGCAGATTCTGCTTCACCTTCTACAAGTAATGGGTTGCTCAGTGCCAGACAGCATCATTAAACCATCTCCAAATCCCAATCTCACTCCCAGCTTTCTCAGAAACTGGTACCAACTATCCCAAGGTGGGTTCCCCAAAGCCAACATCTAGATGGAGTTTAAGAAACAGAATATTTGTTAAGAGTCAACACCTGCAAAAGGAAGCAGAAGTAGTTGAACTGAAAGCAGACCCAACAAAGTCTCCGGGACACTGGCAGGAAGTTCAGGTGTGTGGGTTGTCCATCTGAGTTATCTGGTGGACTGACATGGACAGGCTTTGTCCCTCCACCTCACTCAACCACAGGCTGTCCCAGAAGGGGCAGTAGCCTTGCTAAGTGGCTCTCTGTAGCTGAGGCAGAGCCCAAAGCAGTGGACAGCCAGAAGCCTTCTTACTGACTACACTCCCCATCGCCCCCTAGCGGACGGAGCAGATGTCCTTCTCTAAAGGGGGGCACATGGGGGGGGGGTCTACCACATTTTTCTTTTTTACCTTCTGAGGCTATTTTTTGAAGGTTTGTTTTGCTGCTTTTGTCCCAGGCTGTCTTAAGTCCAATATCTTTTTTCAAACCATTCCCATCAGACTCAGGGAATCAACATACACATTCACATATGCTCTTTGTGTTGCAAAACACTGCACAGTACAACAATGGAAACTGCATGTTGTAAAAAGATTGCATATTTTATTCTATGGAAGTTAACTTTTGTGCAACTGCAAGGAAGGAAGGATCTTGAAGACACATGTCACTCCTTGGACTATAAAGGTTGATTCGGTTGATCTGACTGGTTAGAAAGATGCTGGTCCCTGCTCCTCGGGCCTCCCTCTTAAGAATGCAAACTTGGACAAAATGATGCCCTTCCCTGAGAGAGGAACAGTCCTCAATAAAATATATCAGTGTTGCTTAGAGCAAACTGGCTAACATTCAGAACTTAGTCTTTGGCCATAACTGAGATTTAAATGACATAGACAGCAGGGGTGAGAATGATTAGAGTGACCTTGATCCGATCTTCACTTTGTTCCAGGCTTTGGAGCCAGTACCAAGGGGTCTAGCTCCAAGTTAATATCCGTATTTAATACCCTGCAGCATAGTCCTGACCATCTTAACTGTAATCTCTAAACTGCTGCATGAGTCCCCACCCTGCATGTCTCCTCCAACACTCTACTGCTAACGCTACCCCATTTTCTCTTTAAAATAATATCTAAAATCTTTCAATTAGATAGAATAGTACTTCTTCCTGTTCTTAATTTAAAAATATGCAAGTAAATTTTTTTTCAGTCCTTTTAAAAAGAAAATTAAATAAAGTCACTGCCTTTTGACTGATTTTCCCCAACCATCACCCACAACTTCATCCTTCGTTAGTAATACTTAAAAAAGAATTTCCCACAGTGAAATACATGTCAGCATTGATGAATTGTATTTAATCCACTTTACCTGTTGCCTTCCACAAAGCATTCCTATAACCCAAATCATTCTTCCACAAAGTACAGAATGAATGATTCCTCTCATTAGAAAGAAAATACCAGAAAAAAAAAAAGGAGAATTTAAAAAGAAAGAAAAGATCATTGACTACTGCTTTGTTTTAAGGAAACATCTCAGGTACCAGAATGGCTTTATAAAAGTCACTGCTGAATCAAGTTTAGAGGGGGAGGCATAGCTACCCACCTGGTGCATGGGACAGGGGCCTTTGCGGGGCAGGGAGAAACACCCCCATTTTTTTCTCCTATTGGTATTCGTAGAGATTTATTTATTTTACTTATGTATGAAAAAAAAACAAAAACAAAAAACCACCATTCAACCATAGGGTTCAAGGGAGCCACAAAGGGAACAAGCATTGTGCCCTCACGTTGGGAGTCTACCATCACCCAGAGCAGCACAACTGCAGGCAGCAAGGGCATGTTGGCACAGACCCAAGTGAGCAGGAATTGGGAGTTGGGGCAAAGACAGAGGGAGACTTTTTCTAGTTCCTGATCTACTTTTTTTTTAAGCTTAAAATGTTTTTTTATGTATTCATTTATTTGGTAAAATGAATACGTATTCTGGGTGTCTCGTTTGACCATCCTTGATCTATTTTTGTTTTAAAATATTCAGTAACAAGACTCACAGCAGAGTATCCCTTGTCAACTAGGCTACAACTCTCTACAATACGGTCTTCCAGGAATTGATTCTAATCTGCTCAGTGCTGCTAAGACTCACACAAGGAAAATACAGCTAATGTAGACCCCATGGAAACTTCAAGAAACAAGCTCTGTGCATTTAAATACCAACACTACAGGTGCACAGTGGCATAGCAGGAAGCCCTGAGACCCCAATCAAGATTTCAGAAAGCCTTTTTTTTTTTAAACTGTAAAAATAAATAGGCCTCTAACTCCACACACTAAAGGGGTTTGGGGAGTAATATTTACACCTGTGGAGAGAGAAGATGGCGGTAGCTGAGAGGATCAGAGTTTCTCTCTCTGACTCTTAACTTGTTTTCCATGATTTTTGCAGCACCCTCATGCAGGCCAGAGATCCCAGAGTGTTTTATTCAAGGTATGTGAATAACCCCAGGAAATGGGTAACTTTAAAGAGATTAGTTAAAATGGGTAAATGCCAGCTGTTGGCTGTCTCGAGCGCTACCATTTCAGAGGAAACTGACATGGCAAAAGCACCGCCTTGGGCCCTGAAGCCCTTGCTCTGCTGGACAGCCTTGGACACATCACCCAAGCTCTCTGGGCACTCCTCCCCTTCCGTGAGATGAAGGTAGCAACTCTTCAGGCAGATACTGTTGTAAGGATCAAATAGGAAGGATGGAGAAGCATTTAAAAAGGTTTAAGATTCGGAGTCTTATAGAGGTTTATAGTGTTTCTTGTTTAGGTGGTACAGTGTTGGCAGAATATGGACAGCAGTTTTCAGATGCTCCTTCAATGTCCAACCCCCAAAACTTGTATCTTGAGGATAGATATAGCTATACCAATATGCTTGCTTTTCCTTTTTAACTTCTTTCCCACTCTTTTAATCTATCCCCTTCTACGCTGGAATTCTAACCCCTTTCTACTGCCCTGTGTTTCCTTCCTGGCTTTACATGCTCCTATTAGTTAAGACTGTGCATCTGGGCCAAGTACATGATGTTCTGAGCATGTGATGCAATGGATCACCCTGAGCTGGTTTAAGAAGGTGTTCCCTGTTAGACTGCACAGGAAGTAGACTCCTTGATGGGGATTAGTGGGCAGGAGGGTTGCTGGTCAGTGTACTTGGGGAAGAAAAGGGAAGAAAGCCAGATTGGAGTGGAGGGAGAAGTTTGGCTGCAATAGAGTTTCAATAAATGTCTCTGCCAACCCTGTAGAGAGGTCTGAACCTGTAGAGGCAAAAGGTCCAGGCTCCAATATCCCCATGAAGATCAGCCATTGAATGTAGGCAGCCTGGGAGGCGGCATCATCTTCAGCCACAATAGGAAGCTGAGAGCTGAGGTCTTTCTCCCATCATTTCTGATAGGGGATCTGTGTGGCACATCTCAGCACTCTTCTCCAAAAGCCATTAAGCGACCATGATAATTTACACCATTTACTGGGCTGACCTGACACTTTGTGCTTCTGCGTAAGGAGACACACACTGTGGCATAAGACACAAGCATTCAAAGCAAGAGGCTCAAGCCAAGGGCCCAGGAAAATCAGGAAATCTTAGAGAAGTCTAGGAGATTCTCATTATCTGGAGCAAGTAGCAAGTTTGGGAACCAGGAGAAAAACAAAGTCAGGGGGATTAACTAGGCCTCAGGAATCAAGATTGGCAAGAATGCAGGTCTAGGTGTAAGTACAGTAAGAAGACCCAGAACCAGCACTCCAAGCTCATGCACAGGACAGAGGCAATTTCTACCCTCACTGTTGGTAATCACCTGAACTCCAGGCTCCCCAGCTCCTCTCCTTCAAACAGGAGAACAATCTACCTTTGTGTTGTTAAAATCATATAAGGGACATGTAAGTAATATAATGAACAATAGATATTCATTGAACATATCCTTTTTATGAATTTTTAGAGCCAGGAAAATGGTTGATGGCCATTGGATAACATGCTTCCCTTCATCAAGCTATTAAAAGTGCATCAGCCATTGTGATTTTCCTCCCCAGCGCAGGATTCCAGGAAGCTTAGAGCTAATTTCAGAGTTAATCTTCAATAATCACTTTATCATAGAAATGTGCCAGAATTCTCCTCCTTTCTTTTCTCTGTCCCTTTTCACCCTTATTTCTCACTCTTCCATTTCAAAGTCTATTTTTTATCTGTAGTGTAACATTTTCATTTTAACTATCTCAAATCCATTAGTAAGAGAGCTTGACATGTTTTTTAAATTTTTTAGTGAAGTATAGTTGATGTACAATATTTTATGTTACAGGTATACAATATAGTGACTCATAATTTTTAAGGGTTATACTCCATTTACAGTTCATATAAAATATTGGCTATATTCCTTGTGTTGTAAGCTTTACATGTTTTATAACTAGTGGCCTAGTTCCTGATCTTAGTCACAACTCTGGACCAGGAATATGAACTGTATCTATTTGGAGAGGTGCAAAACTATGAGCTTAGAATTTCCAGTCAAGGATGAGAGATAAGGGTATGTTTACTCTTCTTCCTTCCCAGAAAGCCATAAATATAAAAAGAAGAAAAACTAAAGAAAATTCCATCTAAAATGAAAATATGAAATGGCTACAACCCTCAATCACAGACAGTGAAGGACATTGTCAAAATATAGCAAAATTTTCACTACTAAACTAGAGGTAGCGAAAACCAAAGCATACCTCTTTGGGTCTCTATAAGAATAGAGATTACTCCGTAAATCAAAACCTTAATGAGATACAACTTCACACCTGTCAGAATGGCTATCATCACAAAGTCTACAAATAACAAATGTTGGTAAGGATGTGGAGAAAAGGGAACACTTGTACACTGTTGGTGGGAATGTAAATTGGTGCAGACACTATGGAAAACAGTATGAAGGTTCCTCAAAAAACTGAAAACAGAACTACCACATGATCCACCAATTCTACTACTGGGAAAATATCCAAAGAAAACAAAAACACTAATTCAAAAAGATACATGCACCCCAATGTTCATAGCAGCAATTGCTCATATTTACAATTGCCAAGATATGGAAACAACCTAAGTGTCCATCAACAGATGAATGGATAAAGAAGATGTGACATATATATGCAATGGAATGTTACTCAGCCATAGAAAAGACTGAAATTCTACCATTTGCAACAATACAGACAGACTTGGAGGGTATTATGCTTAGTGAAATAAATCAGAGATAGAAAGACAAATACTGTATGTTATCACTTATATGTGGAATCTATAAGATAAAACAAACTAGTGACTATAACAAAACAGAAACAGAGTCACAGATATAGAAAAGAAACTAGTGGTTACCAGTGGGGAGAAGGAAGTGGGGAGAGGCCAGATAGGAGTAGAGGATTAAGATATACAAACTACTATGCATTAAAGAGATAAGCAACAAAGCTATATTGTACAGCTCAGGGAATATAGCCATTGTTTTGTAATAGCATTAAATGGAGTGTAATCTATAAAAACATTGAATCACTACATTGTACACCTGCAACTAATATTGTAAGTCAATTATACTTCAATTAAAAAAAAAGAAAAAGAAAGAATAGAGATTTCTTTGAAATTAAGTGAGAGGGACTTGAAGGGCCTAGCTTCACCTGGAAGGATGAATATGAGAACATGTATAGGCCATGTAGAGACCACCCTGGAGTCATGTTACATGCTGGGGAACAGAAGAACAAGGGTTGAAGAAGAGTTGTTTCTATTTTCACTTTCTCCAGTTAGGACTCCTGTGCTGAAAACAACCTGAGGTCAGGCAAGGTTGAAGACAGATCAGAAACAGCAACCAGATATGCACCTGCTTACTACACCCAACTAAGTGAGATAGATAAGTACAAAATCACCAAACAAGAGACCTATGAGCCATGGAAGATTCTGTGAATTCACACAGGTCTTCTGGCCAACAATATGCTTACCAGAAGATGGGAAGCAGAGACAGATTACCCCAAAATCTGAGGGATGATGGTTGCATAGATGCCATGAAGTATCAAAAGAGGAAAGGAATAAAAGAGGCAAAAGAAAGACAAAGAATGCACAAAAACATAGATAGATCTGAAATGCGATGGCATGGGCTTTTTAAGACAACTAGGCAATAAAATAGAAGTAAAGAAGCTAAGAGATCAGAGATGTGGAAGATGGAAGCAGATACCCAATACACACATAACTGATATTTTTCAACAAGGGAATGGAACAAATGAACACAAGAAATTTTTCAGGGACTTCCCTGGTGGTCCAATGGTAAAGAATCCACCTTTCAATGCAGGGGATATGGATTCAATCCCTGGTCGGGGAACTAAGATCCCACATGCCACCGGGCAACTATGCCCGCACCACAACTTTTGAGCTCACGTGCCTCAATGAGAGAGCCCATGTGCCACAAACTACAGAGCTCACGCACTCTGGAGCCCACACGCCACAACTAGAGAGAAGCCCGCATGCCGCAAAAAGATCCCGCAAGCTGCAACAAAGACCCAGTGCAGCCAAATAAATAAATAATAAATAAATAAAATTTTCAAAAATATAATAAAAGTTGGGAGAGAAAAAAAGAAAGCCCCAAATCTGCAGTAGCAAACATCACACACACTGTGTCCCAAGGAAAACTGCAGAAAGAAACACTATCTAAGCTGAAAAAAATTAAGTCATTTGCAAGAGGATATGGGGAATCGGGTTGGCACATATACACCTAATAGGGATGATATCACTCCCAAGGGTGAATTGGTTCTTGAGAGGGGACGGGCAAAAAAATCTTAGATATTATAAGTTCTTGGCCCTCCAGAGGGCTATAGTATATAAGTAAATATAAAATATATCTGTGGTATTAAAGGCTCTTTGGGAGACGAAGCAATAATGAAAACAGAACATGTGTTATATATGTAATACATATGTCACATATGTATATGTAAATAAAATAATAATAAAAATTAAAATGCTGGGTTAGCATAATCATCCACAAAATATTCATTGCCAGAGCAATGTTTAGAGAGTCCTGGGGAGAAATAACCATGCCCCCAATAATTTCAAGCCAACTAGTTATCAATAGTGAATACGATCATTAGTCATGGATTTGCAACCACGCAATGAGTCAGAATATAACAACTATAGCCCTTACGGGAAAAAATGATAGAGAAGGAACCCCAGCCAGCCAAAACATGGACCACAGTAAGGAACCAGAAATGGGAAGCTGTGGTATTTAAGAACTGGTGTTGAACACTGAATCCATCAGAAGTTTATAACATTTAATATGTGCTGTGAACTTTAACATTGTGAAAATAAAGAAACTAAAGTCAAGGTAGTGATATAGGGGTGGTGTAGGGATGGACAAGGGCATGAATTTCCCAATAATTCATAGCAAGGAACCCATAGATCTAGCTTTAAAAGAAACATTTATAGTCATAAAGATAGCCACCAGAGGAACTAAAAACCAGATTATAAATCTCTCAAATTACCAATAGTAGGAGAACAACAGAAAAATAAAAGATATAACCATATAGTAAAAGATGGAAAACAACATAAGCATTAGAGAAAAACATAACAGCAATGAAACATGTTATATATGTAATATGTTATACATGTATGTGAAATACAATAAATCCTTCAAAGATTCTCCAATTGGATTTAATAAATAAAAACTAACAACATGCCTTAGTCATTCAGAAATACTAAAATTAAAATGATTGAGGTTATAAGTAATTCTGATTTTTTTTTCTTCCTTCCTTCCTTCCTTCCTTTCTTTCTTTCTTTCTTTCTTTCTTTCTTTCTTTCTTTCTTTCTTTCTTTCTTTCTTTCTTTCTTTCTTTCTTTCTTTCTTTCTTTCTTTCTTTTTCTTTTTTTGTATTTGTCATGTGTTTACCAGACTTCCAGGCAATAAGCATTACACAAGACAAAAGAATATTTTTATCATTATAATAACATTCAATCTACAATGAATAAATAACTCCTGTTCTATTTTACACTCCGATTATTGTAATATAAGAGTACATAAAGCTCTAAAAGCAGGAAATTTAAGGAGATTTCTCCAAAGAGAGGAGGATTTTAATTTATTTCTCTCAGACCCAATCAAATCCTCAAAAAGAGTGAGGATATAAAGAATCTGGAATCTAATTCACTAGATTAACATGTTTATAACTTCAACCCTAACACAAAATAGAACTGTTTTCAAATACTTGTTAAAATGTTTATAAAACTTAACCATACATTAGGCACCAGAAAAATATCAAACAACAGATAGTAACTGTAGTTAATAACCATGATCATAATGCAATTAAAGTAGAAATTATCAACTAATAAAACCAACTACCTGAGATGTTATAATTCCTTCTTTGACAATTATGGTCATAATTTCTTTATTGACACCACAAAGTTGCAGAATATCTAGCAAAGAATAGTATTAAAAATACTACCATTATTAAAACCCAATGTAAACAGTTAAAACTATGCAAAGGTGAAAACATAAAGGGCTCTACACTTACATTACTAGACAAGAATTCAGTAAGCCAAAAAGGATAAAACGTAAGGAAAGCAGAAGAAACAAATTGTTTTAGATAAAAAGCAGAAATTGATAGATTATAAAACTGAAGAAAGAAAGTAGAATTTATCAATAAAACCGAAAGGTGATTCTTAGGGGGAAAAGTAATTAGAGATAAACTGGCAGTTAGTCTAAACAAAAAATAAATAAATAAAAGGAGAAAACACAAACAATCAAATCAACAATGAAACTGAGGGGGAAGAAATCAACAATGCAACAAAGACTCATATGCCTAAGATATTAAAAAGGATTATGAGTACTTTTGTGAAAACTCTGTAAAAATAATATTGAATTTCTAGATGAAATGAATAGTTTCTAAGAAGTTATAAATTACCAAAATGGAGAGCATTCTTCTTTTTCTTTTTCTTTTTCTTTTTTTGGCCATACCACATGGCCTGCAGGATCTCAGTTCCCTGACCAGGGATCGAACCCATGTCCCCTGCAGTGGAAGCACAGGGTCCTAACCACTAGACAACCAGGTAATTCTGAGAGCATTCTTAATTTCTTTCATGACCATAGATTTGTTAATCTTCTTCTGGGATCACAACAGCTCCCCACATTCCCCCCTCCCAACAAAACTAGGCCAAAAAAGATGAACAAATGCATTTGTTTAGAATCTTAAAGGAACAAATAATGTGATATCATTTCCATTCTTTCAAAGCATAGAAAAGAAATAAGAATAAGAAATAAGAGTATCTTGCTAACTAACATCAATGCAAAAATCTCTAATGTAATATTAGCAAATAGAATCCAATAGAACATTAAAAACATACACACACACACACACACACACACATATATATATACCATGAGCAAGTAAGGTTCACTGAGAAACTAAAGGATGGTTCAAGAATAATTAAAAGCCATGGCTTTCCATCTGATATTGATCAGTTTTTCCCTGGACCCGCCTCCTCACTGATCCCCAACCCTCTAAGTTCACTCCTTCTCACCCTCTCCCTATCATCCCTCCAAAGTCAATCATCTATATTGTTGACAGAGTGAGCCTCCTAATTCTCCTAATGAATCTATATTTTGTTGTTTCCCTGTTTACATTCCATCAGAGACTGTCCACAGCCTTCAAAATAAAGTTCAACCCCCGATCGTGGCATGTGCGAGAGGCTCTGCCCACCTCTCCAACTTTGTTTCCAGCTACACACACGTGGCTGATTCCCTAGCCACCACAAAGTACTTGGAGATCCTCAATTCTTATTACTGTTTCTTGCCTCAGTGCTTCCTCATATGCTGTGTCCTCTGCCTAAAACACTTTCCTTCCTCCTCTTAGCCTCCTTCTCAGGTTATTCTGGCATCATCTCCACCAGGAAGGCTTCCTCCACTAAGCTGAGCTGGTTTACTTGTCCATCTTCCCCATAGCACCCTGTTCAGACCTCAGAGGGACTCAGCAGAGTGCACTGGAATTGCTGGTTTGTGTGGCAGTCTCCCATGCTGCACCTTAACCTCCCTGAATATGAAGAGTTTTCTTTTATCTCTTGTACTGAACACATGCCTGACATGTGGCAGACATTAAATAAATGCCGAAGAGATGAGTACTTCCCTGTCGGGTAGAAAATCATCTCCAGATCGAGAAAGTCACTACAAGTGGTTAATGAAATCACCCAGAAATGGGATTACTTTGGGGACTTTGCTTAAACTTCTCTATGCTGGCTTTTGATCTTAAGAAATTTTTTTCAAGATTGTCACCCCTTCAGGAATAGATGATTATCTCAGAGGATGGTGTTTTCATGAGGTATCTTCCTATGCTTGGGAGGATTACAGACTCAGAATTTCATGGTTTGAAGGTGACAATGCTGAAGGCTAAATGACCCATCTAAAAATTCAGTTTGGAATAAGCACAGATGGATTTTGCCATTACTGCCCAGAGAGCACACCTGTACACAAAGCTCCCTGATTTGCCATTCTAGAAGAGAAGCTTCCCGCTCCCACACACCACATTATTTTACACTGCAGATTGTATCATCAGTACAGGGAAGAAACCATGGTCCTTACTTCCCTCACTCATTGGAAGCTGCCATAGAGTTTCTCAGCAAGGTTGCATCTGCATTTGAGTCCCAGATTCTTGGACATTCCTGTTTCAAATGCAATTCCAATTGTATACCTTTTATATAGTTTCTTTTCCCCTGCAATTTTATTTAAAGACTACTTTCAAACTTCTTGGCAGGAAAGCACTCTGATTTAGGCAACTCTTATTTTACAGATGAAAAACATGAGGCCAGATAAATTAGCTGAGTTTTCCCACAACTAGTTATTAAAATCCAGACCTGTAATACAAATACCAAAATCCTAGACACACTGTTCTTGGCTTGGGGCAAATAATACTTGTACTTATTTCTATTCTCTGTAATGGTCTAATATAGCATAAAATTCAATGTGTTCATTGTCTCATTGTCTAAGTCTATTGATACATCTTCAGTTACTATTTTATTCAATTATCTGGCATGGGAAGATTTCATACTTTCTAAAGTATTACTCAAATACAAGATTTTAAAACCTAAAACTAACCAGACAACACACACTCACATGAAGTAACCACATAGCTCACATAATCTGGAAACTACTTGACAGATTTCTACTATAATCAAACCCATTGTCAGTAAGTCACAAAACATTAAAATGCAACAGAAAATGAAGAAAGTTAACTTCAGGATCCACCAGTGTGTTCATTCCAGCACCATCTGTGTACCTGCTACACGATTAGACTCTGTGTTGGGCAACATTTAAATTAATGGGCAGCCCTACCGTAAAGACCATGTGCTTACAAGTGAATAAGAGTTATCAATACAAGAGCCACTAACTGCTCTGCAGAAGAATCTACTCTGAGAAGAAACTTCTGTAAAAAGTTTTTGTCTTTCCCTAGTCTGGCATAAGATTGTAGATTTTGATTGGCTGCTTCCTTCACGGGGTGTGAGATGTTTGTAGAGGGTGAGGAATACGCGAGCTGAGGATGTTGGAAAGGAAGTTCTTTCTAAAGACCGTGTGAACAAGAACTACATTGGGCTAAAGCACAGTGATCACATGGAGCAAACCAAATCGCCTACCCAGGGGCCTTGCTAGAGACTTCAGCTATGCTCTCAGACCCCGCAGAACCACCCTACAGTTTCACAAAGCTAGGGCGGAGTGGAAGATGGCACAAAAGGAAGTATATTATAGTGAGTCTCATATATACGATTTCAGTTTTTACCTCAAACATGCTAGATATGCATTTTGTGTGCTAAAAAAAAACACAGTATAAATGCTTCCACTTTACTTGGTTCAGAAACTCATTACAATGTCATTTCTTGCCAAATTGTATCTTACTTTTATATGGAAATTATTACACTCTTGTGTTTGGCCATGCCATGTGACTTGCAGTACCTTAGTTTCCTGACCAGGGATTGAACCCAGGCGTTCACCAGTGAAAGCGCTGCATCCTAACCACTGGACCTCCAGGGAAGTCCCTATTGCACTCTTTTTAATCATGTGTTTTTGTGTTGTTTGTTTGTTTCAGACAAGGAGCAATTTGTATATTCACTGCCTAGCACAGCACCTGGCACATGATAGGTACTCACCAACTGCTGAAAGGAGAGGAGAGGGGAGGAGAGGAGGAAAGGAAAAGTAGCAACTGAGTCATCAGGATGAGAGCAATGTGGGAAACAGGAAAAGGTATAGACCAGATGAGTCATGAGTTTACCAGCACCAGCACAGGGGCTATGGAACCTCAGTATTGATGAGAGAAAACTGAAGACTGACATCGAGATGCACAGTACACCTTCAAATTTTGTTCTGTAAATGTGTACATATAATAAACTTTACACCATTTTCATTTCAGAATGTAAGCTCAAAAGAATTTTTGAAATAATAAATGCTGGAGAGGGTGTGGAGAAAAGGGAACCCACCTACACTGTTGGTGGGAATGTAAATTGGTACAGCCACTATGCAGAACAGTATGGAGGTTCCTTTAAAAGCTAAAAATAGAGCTACCGTACAATCCAACAATCCCACTCCTGGGCATATATTCAGAAGAGGTGAAAATTCTAATTTGAAAAGATACAGGAACCCCAATGTTCCTAGCAGCATGATTTATAACAGCCAAGACATGGAAGCAACTTCAGTGTCCATTGACAGAAGAATGGATAAAGAAGATGTGGTATATATATACACACAATGGAATATTACGAAGCCACAAAAAAGAATGAAATAATGCCATTTGCTGCAACATGGATGGATCTAGAGATTATCATGCTAAGTGAATTAAGTTGGAGAAAGACAAATATCATATGATATCACATATGTGGGATCTAAAAAAATGATACAAATGAACTTATTTACAAAACAGAAACAGACTCACAGACATCAAAAACAAACTTATGATTACCAAAAAGGAAACGATGGTGGGGGGGCGGGGGGATAAATTAGAAGTTTGAGATTAACAGATACAAACTACTACATATAAAATAGATAAACAAAAAGGGCCTACTGTATAGCACAGGGAACTATATTCAATATCTTGTAATAACCCTTAACAGAAAAGAATCTGAAAAAGAATGAATATATATATATATCTGAATCACTTTGCTGCATACCTGAAACTAACAAAACATTGTAAATCAACTACACTTCAATTTTTAAAAAAGGATTTGTTGAAAGACAAAAGTCTCTATAAAGCCCAAGTTAATAACCTCTTTGGACATTGGTATACACATGGATAGACATTGTAGGACTATTAGATTCAAGGTTCTAGGGCTCAAAGTGAGCAAAACTCCTGGCACTCTGCCTGCATCTCCACCATTCCCTGTTAGATAATTTTTTCCAAACATATCACCCATTTCATGAGCTTGAGCCCAGAGCTTGATATGAGCATATATAATCTAGTCTTCCTGTATAAGGCATTTCAAGAGGCAGTAGCCAGACAGAAGGCTACTGTGGGAAGAAACCAAGTCCAAGACAGAAAATAAAGAGGAAATAGGAACCGAAGACTAGGTTGACCCTTAAACCCCAAAACTGACAATCCAAAACTGAAAAATCAATTAATATGTATTGAAATTTCACTTGAAAATAACCATCCATAGAAATTTGAAATTGCTAGGTTACAAATAGAAGATACGTTAAGAAAAGTTAGAAAATAGTTTTTTTCATCTGAAAGCACTGAGTAGCAAATGAATAAAATTCTTAAGCATACATTTAGATCTGACAGTGATGAAAGAACCTTAGATCATGTTCAGATCCATAACTTTACAAAAGGAGGAAACTGGGGTTCAGGGAGATTTCCCTTGGTCTAACATCTCTGAGCTAATGTCACAGTGGGATTCCCAATTCTAACTAGAATGCTCTCTTCTTCCTGTCCTTCTGAAATAATTCACTAAGTATGCAAAATTTACTCAAACTAACAAACAGTAAGGAACTATATTATCTAACAGATCCAAAAACAGAGTAAGTTGCAGGTACCCATGGTCAGCAACTCAATCATGTCATCAAAGACCCAGGTTTTTACCATCTCTCCACTCTGCCTTCCTAGGTATAACTTCCTCCTAAGTCTGATTCCCTTCAGAGTTTCAAGATGGCATTAACTGCTAACTGGAAGTTGTATATTTGCTTGCTACTATTGGTAACAGGAGGTAGGGAAGAAATATAAATCCCTTCCAATTGGGCAAACTTAGATCTTATGCTCACTCCTGATCCTTTAAAGTTGGAGATGGGGTAGATACTTGAATAGGCCCAAAGTGCTGTTATCCACTTATAATTTAGACTTAGGTAATGGATTTAGCTTGACCACTAAGTGTCTGCCTCAGTAATAGCTCAAATCAATACGCAACCGGCCAGAAATCCAAGCTGACCTAGGTCAACTTAAATTCTCCTGACTCTACCTCACCATTCCTCAATATTCCCTCCATCAAACTTCCAAAGTGGTATAACAGCTGAGGTGAAAGAGAAACTGACATACATTGTTGTACCTATTTGCAGGCAATTTCTGTTCCTAGTTGGCAGAACTTTTTCCAGTTTTTTTGGTGGCACATATAGCAGACCCCACTGAATCCAGCTTTCGAGGCTCATGTAAATCAGTGTTGCACATTAGAATACAGATGCCTGCACACCACCAACAAACTAGTTAAATTAGACTTCCTGGGGGTAGAACCCAGGCATAGGTATTTTTTTAAAGCTTCCTAGGTGATTCTAACCTACTGGCAGGGTTGAGAATCACTGGTGTACTAAACATGCTGATTGCCTGAATTTCTCGTTAATATCCTCAAGTTGTCTAGTTATAGCCCAAGATTTCGAATTCAGTTTCTTTGCAATTTTCCCAGGTGACTTAAAGGATAATCCGTTTAAATAAAACATCATCTGTGGTATGATAACTACAATTTGAGGTAAGGACGCTGTGTCAGCTTCCTTTTAGAGAATGCTGCTCAATCAATGGATGAATGTCTAAACCAAAATATCATACAGGCATGAGGGATTTTGTATTGCTTTCTATTTCTGGATGTAGTGTATAACATGCATTGGCAACATTTCATTTTTATATTGTAATGGGATCTCCATAGGCTTATACTGAAATTGGTTTTCTGCTGTAATCTCGCATTCTAACAGCCTCTATAGACCTGCTCAGAAACTGACTCAAATTGTTGTGAAGACTATTTGGCGTCATAATTTATTTTTTTAAATTATACAAATGCCTCCTCCCTCTCCCCAACCCAGCCACAGGAGATATTGAAGTACCATTACAACTGCAATGGGCAGTAAATACTTGACGTGTTCCATAGTTATTTTACGAAAACTAGAAACTGTTCTTCCTCCCAACTGCAGAGTCTTCAGTCATCCTCAGATTTTTAATAGGATTGTGACACCCATTTCAAAATGATGGGGCAAGTGATTTTACCACTTGTTTTGAGTAAATATTAGATAGAAATTAATATTATAAGCCCTGGACCTATTCAGAGCCTGCAGAGCATCGGGTTGGTGGCCCTCTTTAGTCAGACCTGTCACATTCAGTCTGCCTTCCACTTTAGCCAGGCCACTCTTTTCCTCAAATCCCCCCCACCAACCACCTTCAAAATAACAGGAGGACTAAACCCACGTCTTTTGTGGTGAAATTAGCATCATCAGTTGCATTATGACCCCATAATATGCATAAGGGAGGTGACCACCCTCTCCTTCTGGGCATCATTTCTGTGCAATCTCTCTGGGCAGTTGGACTCACCTCCTTGATCACTCCTCTCTGGGACTCTGCAGAGGTTCAAAGTGAGATGTACCACTTACTAGCTCTCGGTTATTTAAACAACTTTACCTCTATAAATCTCCATTTCTTAATCAGTAAAATGCAAATGTTACCTCTTAGCATCCTTGGGAGGATTTCACGAGATATTCCGTGGATTGTGTTCATTCAGCGCAGTGCATAGCACAGGGGGAGGTCTCAGATTTCAGCTGCTATTAACATAGCACTGCGGCTGATTGCTGTCACCACAATGGCATCATCCTATGGGCATCTTCCGGAGTTCTACCGTTTTCTTACATATAATTTTTTTTTTCTATTCCCATTGCTGCCTCCCTGCTTCAGGCCCTGACCATGCCATACCTATACTAACGATCACAACAGTGTCCAGGAACAGTCCCCTTCGCCTGCCTCCAGCTGCTTGCCTTTTCTCTCCAGCAAGGGGAATAAAATAAATTCACCTTCTAGTCCACCTTATCACGTGACTCAAATCTCCCCAATATAACCTTCTCACCTCTCTAAAGTCTACTTTTTCAAAAATTGTTTTCCTGACTTTGACAGAACCCTTCAAAGCCCCATTCACGCCCCTTCTCCTGTAAGAACTTCACTAAGATCCTCAAGTTGAAGTGAGAGAACACAGATGCAGACTATTGCGGAACAATCATTTCCCAGATCCACCTCCTTTTTCTCAGTACCGCTCTCATCCCCCCTCAGAACTGGAGCTCTGCAGAACACATTTAGGGAAATGTTGTTTAAGGGAAATGATATGAACATGTAACAGGAACCTAAGATGCTCCTTCTCAAAGTCCCCATGCGCTAAAGAACAAAAAGCCAGCAGCTTCAGAGAGGGAACATGACCAAGTCTAATGCAGACCTCCTTCAGGAGCCAAATTTCCAGGAATGTGCACTTCTGTCAGTGGTCTCTGAGGATGCCTGGGAGAGATGAGGACTCCCAGCATGAGGTCAAGTCACTCACGGCAAGGACACCTGGCATCTGATGCTGCTCCTCAGCCCCTTCAATAACTCAGGAAGCGCACAGCTTTCCCCAGATTCACTTTCACCCCAAAATCCCTTTCTTCACAGCATCAACCTTGCCTGTTCCTTGCGTCTGAGATGGGTGTGAGAAGATTCAGCCAGCTGCTGCTCCAGGGTACACCAAACACTATTCTATTCCATTTAAGCAAATGTAATAGCCCAGGGCTCTGAAAAGAGGCTTTGCTACTTGGTGCAGAGATTGGTCCAAAAGCCAGTGAAAGCATGCTCATCTGCCACTTCTCTCTCCATTAAAACATGCAGCTCTGTAAACAGAAGGAGGGAGCTTGTGCTCACAAAGGTGACCTTTTCCACTCCTAATCAGCCATTTGAGTCTTGTATCTGTGGCAACAAAAACTCCATTGAGTGTTGAGCACCTGTTCTCTCCATCTCAGTTCTCAGGCCAAAGGTACAGTGGTCTGTGTGACTGCAGCCACTGCTTTGTTACTGACCAGGGTTCTCGGCCTCCCCCAACCAATCAGACATTTATCAAGAAATTCAAGCAAGGCTTTATTGGGGCCCCGCTCCAGCAGTGGGGAGCGAGAACAAACAGCAGGTTCTCCTGCTTGCTCACTCCCCAACCCCAGGGCCAAGCTTGTTCTTTATATGGGGTGAAGGTAAGGGGTGTGTCCAAGAGTCAGGCCAGAGGGGTGGCTTAGGTGTTTGCCCACCCCTTAGGTGGTGTCATGTGCAGGGGGCATGCACGGTACCCTGCTTTTGCTCCCGACACCCTGTGTTTGCTCCAGGCTCTTCAAAAGTGGCAGTTGGGCTTTTTGGTCTCTTTGTATCTTTGGAGTCCAGAATTTGCCCCAACTGCACATGCACACAGTTATTTTTAGTCCCATACAGTTTCTTTGCATTTTGTTGCTCAAGGAGAGGTGTGTCCAGGTGCAAGCATTGCAGCACTGCAGCAAAGGGTCCCAGGTCTCAGCCTGTCTCATCTTCATGGAACAGGATGAGTAGGGGGACCGTGTAATACATCATCTAGACCAGAACACTTTTGAAAGTGAAAGAGGGAACTATTAACAATCATACTAGGACAATAGGCACAAAACAGAATGGTGCTAGGAATTGTATCACCACACTTATGACTGTTGTGGTTCTTAGGAAATGCTACAGGGGCACGATTCCCTGTCCTGTGTCCCCAGAGAAGACAAGACATGAGTCCTCTGCCACCACCAACTGGCAGAGGAGAAGGAGCCCCTGTGCCTCTTACCTACTAAGAGGCAGGCCTTTCTGCTCATCTGGCATCTGGGGTGAGAGCAACCACCACTCTAACCTTTCAGGACTATTCCTCAGAAGGAAGGGGAGCTGAGTTCCCTGGTTTGGTCCCAACTTTGTCCATCTTATTTACTCAAAGGAAGAAAGTAGTTTCCTTTGGAATTAAATCATGAAATCAACTGACTCTTTGAATTAAAAATTCTGAAAATATAGTTTGATTTGTGATAAATAGACAAAAAGAAAAATCTAACTTCACAGAACTCTAAAAGTAAGAGGAAAATATCAGTAACAACAATAGCTAAAAAATAGAGAAATAAAGAAAAATAGAGAAAAAAAATGTAAGTGCGCAAGGCATGAAAATGTGCTAATATATATAAATGACTTCAATGGCAACTTTTGGCACAATTGGTAATGGGATGGTTAAATTGATAAGATTACAGGTCTTTCTAATTTAATTTACAGATTTAATAAAAGATCCCTCAAAATTGCAACAAAATTAGGAAATGGCCAAAGTGATTCTAAATTTTATTTATAAGTATATTCTTTTTTCTCAACTTTGTTTCTGCTGTTTTCACAAATGAGGGCTTATCCAATCCATACAAATATTATAACATATTATGAAACTATAATACCTAAATACTGTTTTTTTAATATTTTTAAGCATTCTTGATATTTTTAAAGTAAATGTTGATATACATCTAAGAGCCAAATATATGGAAGTGGTTTCATTGACCAAATTGAGAGAGGATTGTTTCAATACTAGTTGGAAAAATCATTTTTGGAAAAAAAATTCTAGATCCTTAGGTTATACCATATAACCAAATGAGCCAAATATATGTAAAAATTAGATGTAAAATTGAAACCGCAAAATGAAAGAAAATATATATACACGTTTATTTGATTTCTCAGTAAAGAAGGATTTTCTACATGTTAAAACAATGGAAGAAGTCACAAAGAGAAAAAACAGATTTGGTTTTTAAACCTCTTAAACTTCTACAATTCAAAACATCATAAATAAAATCAAAGGGCAAGATCTGGGATGTATTTGTAACTTAATGGATGAAAGAAGATAATAGTTGTATTAGTTATCTATTATCATAACAAGCCTGCCTAACAAACAACCAAAGCCTCAGAGAGATACAACAATAATCATTTATTGCTCAGTATGGGGTCAACTAGGTGTCAGCCAGGTGGCTTTCCTGATCTTGACTGTGTTCACTCCCACGTCTGGGAGTCAGCTAATGTCTGCAGATTTACAATGGCCTCTGCTTCTTTATACATGTCTCTCATCCTCCAGCAAGCCAGCCCCAGCATGCCCTCACGATGATGGCAGGAGTACAGGGGGAAATCGGAAATTTGCAAAGCTGTTAGGGGCCTAGGCTCAAAAGTGGCTCACAGTCACTTGTGCATCATTCTACTGATCAAAGAAGTTCCTCGGGGTGGAAAATAGACTCTGCTTTTATGCGAGGAATTCCAAAGTCATAGGACAAAAGGGTATAATGATATAGGGAAAAGTGAAAATTTGAGATGATTAATGTAACCAATCTCTCACAATATCATTCATCAATCAAGAAAATCATCTCATCCCAAACTGATAAATGGGCAAAAGACTCAGGTAATTACAAAAAGATATACAAAGAGAAAACTGTAGTATGAAATCTTAATCACTTAGAATAAAGAAATTTAATTTTTAAGAAATAATATATAAAAATAATATTTTAGAATCTATTCTAATTTAACAAGACCCAAAGGTATAATTTTTAAAATAAGAAAACACAGTATTATTTCTTAATCTATTTTCTAGCTTGATGCTATCCAAGGAATGGAAATTGGACATTCACATGGAGCTGGTACAAACAAATATTAGGAACACTTTTCTAGAGGAACATGGGGCAGTATATATCAAAAGTGTTTTCTCCATTACTTCAAATTTAGAGGAGATAAATACATCTGAAGAGGTTAGTAAAATATAGAACACACAAAAACAGATCATTACCAAGCCATCCCAGCAATACCAGTGTACCCTGTAGGTGTTTATTAAAGTTTGAGAGCAAGAAAAGAGGAATAGAGATAGGAAGGCAGACTCCTAACATAAGAATCTGGATGAATGGGGCCCCAGATGCAGGCTTTCTGTAAGTAAAGAAGAGTGCTCCCCTTCTCTGGCAGAAGACACTTTGGTTTTTCACCCAGATCCATCTCTCCTCTTTATCCTTTCTGGCAGAATCCCAGTTTGGATCCCTGGATTACTCAGGCATCCACTCCATTTCCTGAAATCCTGATCAATGAAACCCAATCTGCACACAGCATTTTCCTGACAACGACTACTGGTCCTGATATGGGCGTGTGACCTAGGATGGGCCAACTGTAGCAAAGGGAAGTATATATTCCACGCTTGAAGAAGACTTTTCTCATTCTTTCTCTTGCTGTTTGTGATAAGGAAGCATGTACCCTGGTCACCATTGACGATCATTTTGCAACCATAAAGGAAATAGCCCTAGAAAGTAGCTGAGCAGAGAAATGGAAAGAACCAGGGTCCTTGATGCCATCATTGCACCTCTGATCACCATGCCTTGAAGCCTGCTTTGTCTCTGGGCTCCCAAACATATGTGAGATTTGTCTCGTTATTTACGTGTTCAGGAGTCTAGACTTTGTTACTTTTGGCCAGAGGCAACCTAACCAGTACATCTCACACACACACACACACACACACACACACACACATCCTCCTCCTCCTGGAAGTATCTCCTTCCAAAACATGTGCAGCCTTTGGGAACTGAAATTTTTTTACAGAGTTCAGAACATGATACAAAAAAATATAAATCAGTACCACTGGCCACTTCTACCTCCAGAGGGAAGCACAAAAAGTCAGACATGGCTGCCCCACCTCCCCTCCAGCCTGGTGCTACAACAGCATTCCACACACCCTTGAGCGTGTGAGATAAATGGAGGGGACTGCCCTCTGTAGATCTATTTTTGGCTATAGACACAAGACAGAATCTCAGATGAAGCCTGTTATATGTGACCAAAAGGGCCTGGCTTTATGCAATATCTCCAAACATATTCTTGATTTAAGACGTCTATTTTGTGCTTCGTTCTTCTAATCTACAGGAATACTATTTGCCTGTCTACGAAAGATCATTACAATCCCAATATTTTCTTATCTGAGAACCAAAATGCTGAAGATGTGCTACAATAAATGTCTTCTATAAAGATAGGAGTTGCAATTTTGTTCTCCAAATCACAATTTTTTAAGCTCTATTACAGTGATTATGACCTTTCATTTGAAATGTTCTTGAGATTTTTTTCAAAGCCATATCCATATGATTAGATATAAAAAGAATATTTTCAACACACTTTTAATAGGACATAAGGGTCTAATAAAACAAATGTTCTGTGGATATGAGAAAGTTCAAATTATTGGTGCCTTTTTCAAAAATTTTATTAAGATTATATTGAGTTCTAGCATTGAGTTGGAAGCTATTCCTATAGTAAAATTCAAAACCACATCAATTTTGACTGCATGAAAATGCAAATTTTATCCTTCTAAGTACCATAATGAATAATTAATATCATGTCCATTGATCTGGCTTCAAGCACCAGTCAGCTGGCCAAAATAAATTGGATTTGTACTCAAGAAATACTTCCCCATGCTCACCACAAAGATTACTGTTTCTTTTAGGAAAAGCCTATAATAGTATGAAATGAAGCCCTACTGGAATACCTGGCTGCTGTCTGCATGAAAAATCACTCCTTTTTTGAACTACTCAGTCAAAACACAAGCTGATCTTAAAAATTAAAGGCCTGTTTGTAAAAGAGAACTGCTCAATAACAACAGAAATTAAATCGATTTGTATGGAACAGGTATACACCTGCCCCTCTTTTGAACTCATATTTCCAATGCTTTGGATCTAAGGGAGGCCCTTCATAGCAAGGTGGTAGTCAAAGCCCCTGCCCAGTGCACCTCCCAATCACACCATAACTTCTATTGGTGGAAGGAAAAGTGTGGGAATGCTGAAAAATGTGATGCAGCCTATGGGTTAAGAAGAGTGAATGACCACCAGGTTTTACTGCAGAAGAAAGTCTGAAAAGCATAAAATATCAAAATCAGAAGAAAGCGCAAAGGCCATTTCATTGAATCATCCGTGTGATTTTTGAATCCTCACTGAAGAAAATAAAATCAAGTAGACATTTTTGGGAAGCATACTTGGGAGATGCAAAAGACCCCAAGGCCTGTCTTCTTCTTTTGAAAAGGCGCCCAGGTGGTACTTAGTGATCATAGTAATGAAACCATTGAATAAGCAAAGCAATTTGGAAGTGGGAGAGCCAGGTCTGGGTTTGTAAACTGAGAGACAGAGAGATGTCAACAGAGGTAAGGATAACTCATGTTTGAGCTAAACACATGGTTTTAAACTTTAGTTAATGGAACATTAAGGGTACAAAATGCTCTTGAAGCAAATAGATCCTAGTAAGGTGTTAACATAGCACTTCACACAATTAACTACAGAGATGATAACCGTAAGCTAATAATTTTAATTTAAAAAACTTTGTTATAAATGTATCATAAATATTGTTTTTATCATAGTTTAAACAGAAAGGCAGCAATTAATCATGAAGCCACGTGTCTGGGACTTTCCTGAGAGTTCCTAGTTTTTACCTAAAAGTAAGCAGAGTGGTGGTGCCATGCTGTCAATCGCTGGACACCATTTGTTAAAGTTCTACCCTTCGGGGAGCCAATGAGAGCACATACTTCAGTCTACAAGTACCAAGTTTAACAAGCCTGAATTCAGACAGCTTCTGTGGCAAACAAAAATACAGTGCAATGGAACTGTGCCCTCTGGGAGGATGCCATGTAAAGAAAGGACTTGAATTTTGGATCTGTTTTTGAGTCATTAGTTAGATGATGAACTGAACGAAACTACTCTAAACCTCTTCCACATGAAGCCTTTTAATTAAAGATGGTTGGTTTTGTCCCTCTGAGTCATCTCTCCTCCAGGCTTAACATTCCCATGTTTGGGGGCACGGCTTAAAATCCCATCACATCCTAGTTGCTCCCTGCTGAATGCAAGTCTTGTGCTGACTTTGAATAGAACAGTGGGGAGAAAATACTTGGCAGAGGAAATGGCAAAATCAAAGATTCAGAAAGAGGAAAAACACTAGGTAGGTTCAGAGCAGAGTACAGTGGGGTTAGACAGGCAGTGAGCAGGCCTGCCTGCCAAGAGGAGAAGGTTACTGGGAGCAATAGAGGAGGTGATGCTGGCCAGCTAGGCTGCAGCCAGACAGCATACTGCCTAGCTGAAGAGTTTAGCCTTTACACTGTGTTTGGGAAGAAGCCAAGAAGGCTTTTGAGCACAAGAATAAAATGTTCAAAGTTGTATTTTAAGAACATTAAATCTAACAGCAGCATAAGGCTAGCCAAGAGGCAAGACATTTGGTGAGATTACAACAAAGCATTAGTGATTATGGTCTTGGGCTCTGGCGCCCAGCTGCCTGATATGGAATCCCTGCTCTGGCACTAACTGTGTGAATGTAAGCAAGTTACTCAACCGCCCCAAGACCATTTCCACACCTGTAAAGTGGGCACAGAAATATTACCTACTTCAGAAATTGGTTGTGAGGATTAAACGAGTTCACAAGTGCAAAGCACTTCACACGTGACACATAGTAAACACAATAAATGTTAGCTTGTGTTATTACCATCTTTATTACCATTATTATCATTAGGCAACACTGCATGTAACATAAGATCCTGCACTGGAGTTGTGGTAAAGCGAACAAAAGGAAGGGCATATTTCAGATGTGTTGCAAATGAAATTTCTCACCCTCCTCCATAGCTGTCTTTTGTCTTCCCTCTCACTTCTGATCAAAGACATGGGTTTGGGTTCATACACGAGAGTATAAAACCGAGAAGAAACTTGTTCAGTAGACAGTGAATTAATTCAATTTCTGCCAATGAGTCTAAGTAGTCTCATTAATTTCAGATACTTTAGGAAAAGAGTTCTATCTATACAGACAATACCCCTAAACTGTTGACTCACATAGACACTCCAGGATTAACTCAAGTCCCCTATTCACCTCTGCCACTGTTCCCAGATTCTAAAGTCTTCCCTGAACCAGGGAAAAAAAGACTGAACTTGTAGACCCAAATACTGATATACCTCCTGGTGCTCTTTTGTATAAAATGTAAAAGAGTTCTAGGTTCCGAACTCACTGGGTTTGGAATTCTAGCACTTCACCACCATTCTCCATTAGTTATATAATTTAATTTTCAATGTAACCTGTAGGAATTAGGGTTTAAATTATTTAAACTAACTTATTAACATACTACCTATAATTCCTCACAAAACAGAAATAGTACCCATAAAATCTTCCACAACTGGCTTGTCTCTCCTTATCCACATACCTGTTTCTTTTACCGTTAGAAAGAATTGTTAAGTTTATGTGACCTAAAATTTATAAGAGTTCCTGAGGAATTAATCAGACCCAACTCCTGTAACGTCAAACCTTCTCTACCCTTTATACCCATGAACTGAAATGAACCTAGGGAAAATAAATTAGAGTTAGTATTTCTTAGTTTGTGATATTATGTAGCTGGAGAAATTCCAGGAGAAAAGAAACCACTGGACTTACCACTTAGAAATTGTTCCAGGGGACAAGGGAAGAAGCTGTGTGGTGACTTAGGAAAACCATCTAATAAGAATACCAGTCCTCTTACTATGTAGGGGGATTTAAAATGTTTATTTACAAACATTTGTTGTATTTGAGTATTATGTGTTATCAGCATACTGCAGATGTTTTATTATATTAGTGACTGACATCTGTTATTAAAAAAAAAAAATTCTAAACTATTCTGACTTAAAAATGCTGAGAAAGAGTTGTTTCCACCAAATTAGCCCTATGCACTCTTCCATTTCCCTACATTTAAATTCTATTTTAGATTCATATGTTAACTAGGTCTCCATACACCACTCCTCCAACCCTACACCCTGTTAAGGCACTTTTTATGTTCACATATGTGCCAATGTATCTGCAAGCCCACGATACACCATGGACTTAACAGTGAGTCAGCACAAAGTAGGCACAGTAATGTCGAATGGATGCTTTTTATCAGTGAAAAAAGCCTATGCGAGACTGGCAACTACTCCATCTCTTCTCTCTTGCTGTCCTGCAGGTCGTGCCTTTATCCATGACTAACAACAATAGGGCTTCTACAAATGAGGATGTGGAAGTTTGCAACAGGTCAATGATGTCAAAACTTGTCTTCAAACAGGGACTAGATAAGTGACCTCTAGAGGTGACTTCAACTGCTAAGAGCTAGATTCTCTGCCTCTGCTCATGTTTTTTCAGACAATTTCTGAGATCTTCTGTAACACCCGGTGGTACCATATAAACGCCATACTGTCTAGGTGAAGTCTGGAGGCTCTACTCACTACTTGGCCAAATTCACCCTGCTATGATGCAGAGCCTTAAGCTAAACCCAGGCCCGTCAGTAAAATAAGGATACTAAAAGAATATAATTCATAAGAATGCTTTCAGCACTAAATGATATAATCCAGATAAAGTGCTTAGCACAGTGCCTGGCCTATAGGAAGCACTCAGTGAATGTCAGCCGTTATTGCATTAACAAAAGATGGTTGAGTTTCTCCCCAGCTTGATCTCAATGACTATTCACTGCAACAAAGCAGCTGCCACATCAAATTATTCCACTAGAGCAACAGCAGCCCTTTCTTTTAGGTGGCAGGGACAGGAAATGCACCTTAGTAACTAACTACAAGTCCCGCCTGGGTGAAGTTAATTGAGACTTCTCAATTAAAAACCGTAAGGATTTACACCATCTTGTATTTGTTTAAAAGTCTGAAAGCAAACAGTGAGAATAAGGCTTAAATTAAGACCTCCTGCCATAGACCTCCAAATTGGCAAGAAGGGGGGCTCCTCTTACATGCCAAGTCCCTCCAGGACAAGGGCTGGTGATGACAGCAGATTTAAATCAATGGGTAGACATCACTGTCAAGCTGCTACATAGTATTTTCTTTCTTAGGTCACTTCACGCCGCATGCAGGATTTTTAAAATAAATTCCATTAGAAAATCTCCCACATTTCGGAAAAGAGAAAATACCAGGATCAATTTAGAAAGGAGAAAAAAAGAATGATCTTGAAAATGATAGATAAGTCAGCTTAATGTCTCAAACCCTGGCTGATACTAGAACAGATCATCAAATGATCAATTTATAATCACTCAGAAAATGCAGAGCTAACAAGTGCAATCAAGTAGCTTTGGGAGCTACCAATCATAGCACATTAATTCAACAGAAGGGCAGGTTATCTAAACAAAGGCAGGAGGGATGGGAGAGAGAGAGAGAAGTCTTTCTTGAATTCGTCACAAATTCTGAGTCTCAACCTCAGATGATTTTCAGAGGCAAATTAGGACTTGGTCTGGAGCACAGAACTTGCAGGGGGGTTGCTTGTCCTTAACTCAGGGTGACTTAACTTCAGTGATTGTTTCCAGAAAAATATCTAGAGCCTATTTCTATCCTTTACAGATATAGTTTGAACACAGGAATAAGAGTCATAGAGTAGCCAACATGTGCTAGGAATTACACACACATTACCTAAAATCTTTCTCCTTCCCTACTTCTTCAACAACACTGAAAAGTAGTCATTTTCTTCACTTGCAAATGGGAAAACATAAATCTGAGTTGTCCAAAGCCATACATCCGGTAAGTGATAGACAGAGCTAAGGCTCCCACTCAAATCCATGTCTCCAGAATCCAAGCCAATATGAATTGTTAAAACCACAGTTTAGAACAAGCAATCATAAGCTCCTTCCCTGGAAAGGTGAATCAAAATAACCCATTTATTTTTCACATATGTCAAGCTATAGAAATTTGGTTATGATGATAGTCAATGATAATCTTAAAGGACTTCCCTGGTGGTGCAGTTGTTAAGAATCTACCCGCCAGTGCAGGGGACACGTGTTCGATCCCTGGTCTGGGAAGATCCCACATGCCAGGGAGCAACTGAGCCCACGTGCCACAACTACTGAAGCCCACGTGCTGCAACTACTGAAGCCCCCTGCTCCGCAACAGGGGAAGCCACTGCAATAAGAAGCCCGTGCACCACAACGAAGAGTAGCCCCTGCTCGCCACAACTAGAGGAAGCCTGCTCACAGCAGTGAAGACCCAACACAGCCAAAAATAAACTTTTTAAAAAAACAAAACAAAATAAATAAAAAGAAAAGAAACATGCAATCTGTATGGAAGGAAGGATATTATTAAGCACTCAGCTCTAACTTTTGGTGATTGTGTACTAGGGCAACAAATAATTTAAAGAAAGACAAGCATAAAATGTAAAACAGAACAGGCTCCTGGAACACTGACGTGAGGAGGTGCTTTATAGGTCTAGTCCTACTTTTCCATTTTACAGCTGGATATTCTAAGATTCAAGGCAGGTAAGTCACCACTTGCCAAAGATCACACAGTAAGTTGATTTTAATAAGCACGAGAACCTAGTATTCCTGATCTGATATCTCAGAGCTCTTTCACCACAGTTAAGGGGTGAGAAAGTGACTTTAGAGTAAATGAATGAATGAAAGCATGGTTCAAAATCTCTCCCTCTATCTCTATCTCTCGTACACATACACACACACACACCCCCACAAATAAAAATGACTAGTTACTACTGATAAATAGTTACTAATAAGACTAGCATATATTAACCAACTATAGCAAGAGATTTTTTAATATCTGTCAGCAATACAACAGCTCTGTGAATGGAAAAATAAGGTAACAGATTCCAGGGTATAATAAAAGTAGTATGATGACCATGAGCCCAGCTATCACTTTTCCTTTGTACAGTGAAACCCTTCTTAGAAGATTGTGCAGTTTGTTTTGCAAACTTTAAAAAACAGCTGGTTAAATAAGCACATGAAAAGATGCTCAACATCACTAATCATCAGAGAAATGCAAGTCAAAGCCACAATGAGGTATCACCTCACACCGATCAGAATGGCCATCATCACAAAATCTGGAAACAACAAATGTTGGAGAGGGTGTGGAGAAAAGGGAACTCTCCTGCACTGTTGGTGGGACTGTAAGTTGGTACAGCCACTATGGAAAACAATTTGGAGGTTCCTTAAAAAACTACAAATAAAACTACCATATGATCCAGTAATCCCACTCCTGGGCATATACCCAAAGAAAACCATAATCCCAAAAGAAACATGTACCATAATGTTTACTGCAGCACTATTTACCATAGCCAGGACATGGAAGCAACCTAAATGCCCATCAACAAATGAATGGATAAAGAAGATGTGGCATTTATATACAATGGAATATTACTCAGCTATAAAAAGGAATGAGATAGAGCTATATGTAATGAGGTGGATAGACCTAGAGTCTGTCATACAGAGTGAAGTAAGTCAGAAAGAGAAAGACAAATATTGTATGCTAACTCACATATAAGGAATCTAAAAATGGTACTGATGAACTCAATGACAAGAACAAGGATGCAGATGCAGAGAATGGACTGGAGAACTCGAGGTTTTGCGGGGTCGGGGGGTGAAGGGGAAGCTGAGACGAAGCAAGAGAGTAGCACAGACATATATATACTACCAACTGTGAAATAGATAGCCAGTGGGAAGTTGTTGTATAACAAGGGGAGTTCAACTCGAGAATGGAAGATGCCTTGGAGGACTGGGACGGGGAGGGTGGGGGGGACTCGAGGGAGGGTGGTGGGGGAGTCAAGGGAGGGAGGGAATACGGGGATATGTGTATAAAAACAGATGATTGAACTTGGTGTACCCCCCAAAAAAATAATAAATAAAAAAAATAGCTGGTTAAGATTTAGAGAATCTGAATAGAGGAACAAAGACAATCAAGCTTTTCATGTAGGATCTACTTCCCTTCCTATTAAGGAAGGATCATGGCTAGAAAAGGATGGCTTGAGTACCTGATGGGATTTGGTGCCAAAAGCGAACAGAATGAGAGGGACAAGACTGGAGATGTCAAAAAGAGATTTAGGTTATTCACAACAAAAAAGTGCTGTGACCACCCAAATAACAATGCTCTGGAAAGGCCTACGGAGGAGTCCTGGAATCATCTTCACCCAGAAGTGCTTGTACCTGCTTAAAATAGACACAAGAAGGCTGTACTGGGTGAAGAGAGGAGCAGAGGGGTGCTGAGCCACTCAGCGTCCTGGGCGCCTGACGAGGCAGGTGCCTGAAGAGTAACATTGAGAGTCAGAGGAGCGCCCTGGCAGAAGCAGAGTGACTGATGGGGAAACTAGCACCTTGGGAGGCCTCTGGGCAGTCAGCACTGCCAATGGCTGGGGAAAGCTTTGAGGAACTGGGCCAGAT
Organism: Hippopotamus amphibius kiboko; assembly: GCF_030028045.1. Taxonomy (NCBI): domain Eukaryota; kingdom Metazoa; phylum Chordata; class Mammalia; order Artiodactyla; family Hippopotamidae; genus Hippopotamus; species Hippopotamus amphibius. The sequence continues at coordinate 188,759,540 of NC_080187.1, read as the reverse complement.
GACTTCATCTTGGGAAAGGAGAGATGGGAAAGGAAGAGTAAAGAAAAAATGTTTAATCTGCAGACAGAATTTTGGAGCTGGATGGAGGTGCAAGACACTCTCTGGCCCCTCTCAGCCCCCATTCCTCCTCCTCAACAGAAAGGCCATGGGGCTTAGGGACCCTCTAGGTAACATTCCAAGCACACTAGGAGCAAGCACCCTCGGGGTCCTGCTGGAAAATGCAAGAAGGAGAAGACTGACATGTCAGTGTTCCTGGGATAGACCCCAAGCTTCGTGCTCCACTGCTTGGTCTCTCATTCAGCCTCCCTGCAGTCGGGGCAGTGTGGTCTGCATCTTTACCTTGCTACATGTGAAGCTCAAAGAATTTGTCCCTTGACAGAAGTTAAAAAGCTAGGAAATGACCGAGCTGAAATTTGAAGCCATATCTGTCTGATTCTGGATTTTTTATTCACTGAGATAATAAACCAGGTATATTTTCAAGGCTCTGAATCACTAGGCTACTGCTTACGATCAAAATACATGTTTGGGGGGGGGGGGAGGGGGGAGGGTGGGGGCTGGTTTTGTTGTTGTTGTTCTTTCTTTTCCATCTGAGATCCAAAGCTCATGTAGTAAAGAAGACTATCTTGGAAGATGAGATACGAGGCTTTTTGATACACATGGAACTTCTTGAAAGTACTCAAAATTTTAAACTTAGCTCTCTTGGGTGTTCTTTTTAATATGCATGTCACAGTTGATAAGGTGTCAGCAGGAAGGAATCATATAATACTTATGGCAGACATCTGAAGAACATAATTGCCCCAGCTGACATGTGTGACTGCTCTTTCATTATCACATCAAGAGGACAGTTCTGCTTATAAATTGTTTGAGAATAAAATAGGAATAAAATAGGAAGCACTTGCTTAAAGTTTATTATAGCCTTTTAGAGTAACATAATTATGATTATAGAGTGTTCTTCCTCGGTGTGAACATTCTATTTGTTCTTCAGAGGATCTCTTTAAGATCAGAAAAGAAAATGCTATTTCCGTAGAAGATGTTAAGCATAAAAGTTCCATTCATGGAAACTTTACTTGAATATTCAATCACATTCTCTGGAGGACTTAAGTATACAGGGCCTGCTGTGCACTCTTACACAGATTAAGCACATCCTAGCATGTTGCATTGCTGCAATTCCCCTGTGATATCAAGGCCCCAAACTAATCTTCACGACCAGCATCAATCTGCAGTAGAATTTAAAGTGAAAAAGAAATGGGATTTATTAGAGTCAGGACAGAGACTGCTAGAACTCCATAGCAAAACAAGATAAGCCAGGGAGTAGCTTTCACATCTACTAAAACGAAGACCCCTGAAATGGGTAACCCCCTAGATCAGTCATTGGCTCCTTACTGTTAATCAATTTCAGATTGTATTTCGTATTCATACAACTTTAGGGACGAGAAGAGGCTGAGAGATCACCTTATCCAATGCTTCATCTTATAAATAATGTAACTGGATGGTCAAGGTCACATGCTTTTCCTGAGCTGACACATGATGGAACCAGGAAGCAGACCCAGGATTCCTAACTCCAACCCCAGGCCTCTTCCATCTAAACAGCATAAATTACTAGATGCCTGAGAGAACACAAAGGGGAAACCAGGCAAAATGCATTCTGGGTGCCCCTCATCCTTCTGTTCCCTGTGATGAGTGAAATGAGAAGATAGAAAATTACCTGGGAGGTTTCTATGGAACAAGCCTCCCACATACAAGCTGGGTACATTACACTGCCTATATTCTATTGGTTAGAACTCAGTCATGTGGCCTCGAATAACTGCCAGAGAAAAGTCATTGAGTTATGTTTCCAGGAAGTGAAGGACATTGGTTTAGGTAAATATATAGTAGTCCCCTTGAAACTTTCTAGTTCCTTGGTTTTCATGACGTTTTTATTTTCTTGTTCTTCTTTTGTTCTTAGATTCAGAAACCACTGATTGAAGAGGAATACAGATCCTATTGAGAACCATGTAACCCACCACAAGTTTATACAATGAATACTTCCCCAGTTCTTCCCCCAAAAAATGTGAAGCCATTTTCCAGGGTAACTATACAGCAGGAAAATGAAAGTCCAGAATATTCTTTTTTTTTTTTTTTTTTTTTTGAGGATTTTGAGATATAGGATCTGAGCTGCCACAAGTAGTAGGAAACCCAAAATTCCATAATTCTCTGGTTATGGTGAGTGTCTATGAATGCCAAGTGATAAATGGAGTATTATACCAAGACCATTTTAGAGTGGGTCCAATACAACTGCAAACCTGTCCTGTGCTCATCCCTCAGTTCCCAAGTGTATAACTGGAGAGCTATATTTAGCTCCTAGAAGCAGCCTCACATTTGCTGTCTAATTTACAGAATAAGAGACATTATGGTAGGAAAGGTCAAGTGGAAGCCTCTGAAACTGCCTCAGCACTGGCTGAAATAGTAAGTCACAAACAATATTGTATCCCAAGAGGAATTTCAGAGACTAGCACTACCCTCCAAGGCTCAAAGAAAACAAGGATGGTACTCTCCATCATAACCCCCTTCAGTGTTTTGATACCTGAGAAAACCAGATGGAGGGTGGCAGAGGACAGTAGACTACCATAGGCTTAAAGGTAGAAGCCTCAGGTGCAGATGCTATTTCGAAATATGGCATCTCTTTTGGAGCAAAATAAAATGGCCCCAAGTACTTGTTCTTCAGCTATCAATCTAATGAATGCATTGTTCTCTATCTCCATCAATAGAGAGGATAAAGATCTAATGGGAGACAAGGACAGAATTATCCTTTAACAATCCTGCCCAAGGACCAAGCTAATTCACCCATTCTCTGTCAAAACATAACCCATAGGAACCTTGATCATCTTGACATTACACAGAACGTATTAGTGTTCCTCTATATTGATGACATCATACCATTCACACTAACATAGCAAATATTACAGATGCTCTAGAAAGATACATTATGTTGGAAGATGCAAGAAAAACCCTATGAAGATACAGGAGCCTGCCACATCTGAGCTTTTAAGAAATGCAGTGGTCTCGGGCATGTCATTACAACCCCTCTAAAGTAAAAAACACATTGTTTCAATACTTATCTCCTATACTAAGTTTTTGATTACTTCTTTGGATTTGGGAAGCAGTATAGGTTATACTTAAAAATATTAGTATATATCATATATAACCCAGGTACCAGGTGACTTAGGAGACTGACAATTTTGAGTGGAACACAAGCTGTGGTGCAAGTTTCCTTACTGCTCAGGTTGTATGGCCCAGAAAATCCACTGTTGCTGACGATATGGATAGCAGGATATTACGATGTGTAAAATCCAAGCCCAAATAGCAGAGGTACAATACATAGCCCTAGTAGTCTAGAGCATGGCCAAGCCATCTGCATCAGAGAACTACTCACCATTTGACACGTAGCTTCTGGTGTGCAACCAGACCTTAGTAGAGACAGAGCAAGTTCAGAAGCCATGATTAAATTATTTGAACAGAGCGTAGACTCCATGTCCTTGACCTCTACTGCACTGACACCCCTCCTGCAGCTCATGACAACCTCCTATCAGGCTTGGTTCACAGATGGATTGGGAAATAGGTTCATGCTAACAAAAAGTGCCCTGCTGTCATAATATAGCCCCCCTCAAGAGTGGCCCTAAAGGAGAGAGGAAAAAGCAAATCACCCTAGTGGGAAGATCCGTAATCAATATACTTGATGGCCCAATTTGTGTGGAGAGAAAAGTGGCTAGATAAAAAGGTAGCTACAGACTCCTGGGTAGTAGCAAATGGCTTGGCTGGTTAAGGTCCCAGAAGTAACAAGAGTGGAAGACTGCAGAAAAGGAATTCTGGGGAAGAGACATATGCTTCCGGCAGTGGACACTGTTTCTCCTGCTCGTGCTCAGCAGTGTTTGCCCACTGGGCCCACCAACAGAGTAGTCATGATGACAAGAGTCTGCAGTACTGGCAGGGGGTAAGTCAGCCTTGGGGACTATACAAGGGCTCAGTGGAATGGCCTCCCTCTCACCAAAGCTGACCTACCCTCTGCTAGTACTGAAGATCCAAATCTCTAGCCTTTGACATGGAACCGTTCCTCTGGAGAAGAACCAACCACTTTGTGGAAGACCGATTTTATCAGACACCTATACCCTGGAATAAGTAAAAGATCATTCTTACTGGAATAGACACATTCTCCAGATATAAGTGGACATTCCTTATCCTCAGTATCCCCTCCAGCTCTATCATCAAAGGGCTTATCAAATGTCTAATCTATTGACCTGGGACCCCAAACAACTGTGCCTCAAACTGAGAGACCCACCCTATGGCAAAGGGGGTGTAATGAGAAGCATATGACAGTGATCTTACCATCTACCCCCAGAAGAGGCCAATCTAACAGACTAGAGAAATGTCCTCGAAAAGGCTCAGTGAGGTGGATGCCATGATACACTACCAAAGTTCCTCTTCAGGAATGAAGGACATATTCCTCCAGGTGCTGGGACTGCTGACAACAGACAGGCCTCAGCCCTTTTTAGGAATTGTCCCCACTAAAGGGATCCACTTACTCAAGGCCATGACTCTTTCCCAGGGTAGCCATAACTGACTGGCATAGGGGTATAAAGACTCAGCCTCCTCACCTCGACTCAGAACTGCATCACAGCTCAACGCCCCACTCTGCCCAATCCTGGTTCCTTTCCATTCCTTCCCTTCTACAGACGGTGAGCCCTAAGCACTGCCTAATGAACCTCCTACCCACTAACCTCTGTCCCAGAGTCAGCTACACAGGGAACCCAACATGCAGTATTCAGATAAGACGCCAGTTTAAGAACAACAACTTGTGGGACTTCCCTGGTGGTGCAGTGGTTAAGAATCTGCCTGCCAATGCAGGGGACATGGGTTTGATACCTGGTCTGGGGAGATCCCACATGCCACAGAGCAACCAAGCCCATGCGCCACAACTACTGAGCTTGCTCCTGGAGGCCACATGCCGCAGCTACTGAGGCCCACGTGTCTAGAGCCCGTGCTCCACAACACAGAAGCCACCACAATGAGAAGTCGGCGCACTGCAACGAAGAGCAACGAAGACCCAACACAGCCAATAAATAAATAAATAAATTTATATTAAAACAAAATAACACCTTGTGAAACTGTGTACAACTTCATTTTTCCTAGCTGTTAGGGATACATGAGAAATAGAGGGACATACATGAGAAAATACACATATATTTACGGTGTTCTGTCCCAAGCTAAAATACATGAGTCTGAGAATCAAGGGGTGGAAACCAGAGTGGTCCCTCTGATTAATCCTCCTCAGGAACCCCCTGAGGAATTTCGCTTCCTATCCCCATGATCTTAGCCACGACTGGATTAGAAACCCTAGTTCAGGGGAGAGGGTAGGAAGCACTTCTGTGAAAGCACATAGTAAGGATTCTACTGCACTTGAAGCTGTGACGACCACCTGATCAAGTTGTTCCTCATGGTAGTAGACCAGCTGACACAGAAGGAGTTACTGAAATGGCAAGAGACTTACATGAAGGACCAAAGTTCCCCCACCCAAAGGGAACAGGGAAGAGCATGTCTGGAACCCAGAGGATGCCCTGGAGTATTTCTTTGTTTCCATGCTCAACTATAACAGTATAAAGGGGCAGCTGCAGGAACCACAGCAAAGAAACTAAGGGCTTAGACCTCTAGGGGATGAAGCTCCCCACCATTTCACAGGCCAGCCAACCCAGACCAGATGAAGGGATGACTGAGGCTGAGGGAAACTGGTGGCAGAAAAGACAGATTGTAAATGTCAACTAAGGCTTCACTACAGTTGCTATCATGGAAACTGTACCTGTTTCACTAACTCTCTCGCCTTTGGTCATTCAGAGATCAGCTAGCCACCACCATGAAAGACTTTGTCACTGGTTAGGCAACATTTCTCTCACAGGAAAGAATGGATGGAATAGTGTCCTCACCAAAAAAAAAAAAAAGTAAAGACTAACTGTTCCCTTTATCCCTGTAGCAGACTGGGAGCTGGATATCTTGGAAGGTATAATCTGCGTGACACAGTGGGGAACAGTATCAGACACTGCTTATGTACCATCCCACTTCCTTCTATCTTCTGTCTTTTCCAGCTCTCGTGTGTTCTTATCCAATTTAAGCAGTAGCGTCTTGAGAGTGCCTCACATTCTACCCGTGTCTTGCCTCTTTCCTTTCTTCTCACTCAAGTGCTGCCGTGCTGAAGCTATTGCAAGATCATAATCGGTACCCACAGGCTCAACTACACAATCAGGAAATGCAGGGAAGTTAACACCCTGGACAACAGGAGGCAAGGGTCAGTATATAAATTCTTCTTCCCCTATCCTTTCTTTTCCACCCAGGGGTAGTTCTGAGACAGTGTTTATACAACTTCTCAGAGGTGTGACCCCATGGTCTGGGCACGGATAGCATCTTCACATGGCCTCTCCCTCCTTGCGTGCATTACTCACCTTGCTCTTTCACTCATGACACCTAGATTGCATTGCCTAATAAAATAACAGCATAGAGGGAACTTCCCTGGTGGTCCAGTGGTTAAGACTCTGCACTTGCACTGCAGGGCGTGTGGGTTCAACCCCGGTTGTGGAACTAAGATCCCACATGCTGCACGGTGGGGCGGCCAGAAAAAAGAATTTAAAAAAAAGAGCATAGGCGCCTTCTGCCTAAGCTTCAGTTTTCTTGGGAACTGTAAACAGCTAAGATGGTCATTACTGTTGATTTTATTGTTCTTATTATCACCTCATGATTTGTTTAAAAGATTATAATTATTAAGGCATTTAAAGTGGTTAGAAGCAATGCCTAAACGTTAGGTATCATCATCAACTTTACCATTATTGCTACCTCCCCAGCCACACTAACCATCCCAGCCTCTGTTCCCCTCAAACTTTATATTCTATACAATTGAACTTGTCCATATGTTCCAAGGTGCTCATTCTTGTACTGAAGTGGGGGGATGGGTAGAGAGAATGCAAACGTAGCAAGAGAAGGCAGCTGGGGCTCATGCTAAGGTAATCCCCCAAATCTTCAGACTATTCTAAACCTTGTTAATATCTTTCCCTTCAGAACTCAAGCATCATTAATTGTCTAAACCATGCAAGGTTACTTTTGATTTTATGGTGTTCTACAATATTTACTTTATGTCTACACACATATGTATACACATATGCACATACACACACACAAATATATTTTGTCTTCCTATCCAGACTGAAGAATCTACTTGAATACCCCTCCTAGGGTCTTAATTCAGACTGAGCTGGTTCTGGTGTTTGAGGAAAGTTTGTTGCTTGACAGCTAGGCGGACTGAACTAGATTTCTTCTGGCTGTTAACTCGTGGCACCTTTTCTTGGTACTTTCAGTTGTTCACCTCACCTGTCTCGATACACAGCAAAGCAAGAGCTACTTGTCTCTAGCATTTCTCTTCCACAATTCCATGGCCACTTCTCCTCTAATTAAAGAAGACTTTTCTTAGGCAGAGAAATCTACCATTTTGTGGGAAAAGTATAAAAAGAGTCCCAAGAGCTCAGAAGTCTTCATGGAACATCCTGACCCTCCCTACAGCCATCCTAGTCACTTAAGCAAGCCCGGGCACCCTCCCCTCACAATTAGAGCCCCATCTCACACACCTTGGGAGGAATTTGTGTGGCGATGTAGGATCAGGGAAGAGAATCTTTCAAAGGTGAGAAAGATGACAAATACCACCCCCCCACCATGCATATCCAATCCCAGACTTTCTATGGTCCACACCTAGGGCTTGGGCTGACTGTAGACATTTGTAAGTAAATGATGTGGAGTAGTAGGAAAGTTCCTTCCTTTCACATCACCCCCACATTTTCCTGTAATCATTTTTCTTTGTCGATTTCATCAGTGCCTGTGTCACGACTGTCTGCCTCCGGGACTGGCTCTTCCTCTTGCTATTTTAATTTTCTCTCACCATTTTCAAAATTAAAGGGGCTCTATTTTTATTCCAGACCTGCCTTGCTCCCCCTCTCAGCAGATTGCTTGGAATATAATCTGTCAAGAGGAACGAAACCTGCTTTCTCCACCCTCAGGATCGCTGCACTTTTCATCTTCGTCAACCAGAGGGGAGAGCGGTTGTTAATGAGGCTTCCTTTGTATTATATACATAAAACCCAGGCAAAATGAGACCCACAGGGCTCAGCAGTGCCGCAGAGTTTCTTGCTAGCTTTGTTAACAATGCAGCTCCCTTACACTTAGATGAAGGATTCCCCACCCACGGAAGGTTTTAAGCTCATTGATCTACAAAAAATAATCACTCTCATAGATTTCTTTAAACATCAGTTATTTTTAATCTTTAGGAAAAAAATTTAAGACTCTCACCTCTACTGCTTTTAAAAAATGGTAATTTTCATAAATATTGTTTTGATGCTTTAATAATAGATACAATTAGAGCTGTACTATTAAGGGCTAAAGCACAATGTACATTAACATTCCATACCTAATGGAAGAAAGTTCTGACTTTTGGCTCAAACCTAACAAGCCTACCTTTTATGTACATAAGAACAATCAGTGCATTGTCATTGGTGAATGAATGGCAGTCAACTCTGGATTCATTGGAACTCTAAATGCACCAGAATTTTTGGAGCCCATAAACTTTTCCAGAAGAAAGAAGAAAATCACAGAGAAACATATCTTCATCTAGACTCTCCACACAAATCAAACACCTCTTTCTTCATCTATGGGCTTCACTTTCCCTCCAGTCTCCTATAGCACTGTTCTAGTTAAGTTTATTAGGTTGCAAGAAACTGAAACTCATTCAAATTAATTCAAGTGATACTGGGCTCATTGAAAGGATGTGCAAGCACAGGAGTCCCAGGACAAACAGAATCCAGACATCCCTGCAGGTGATTATGGGTCAAAGGTAACTCTAGGGAGAATCTCACAGATCTTCATTAAGGCATACAAAGTGACCTGCCATCAGTATCACTTAGCAACTTTCCATGTGTCCCTGTCTCTCCACCAACTGACCTCCTCACCCTCTGCTCCCCATCTCTCTCTCCCCAGTGTTAAAGCCTTTGCTGACTTAGAATTTCTTCACTCATTCGTTCCCATCTCCCAAGGGGAGAAGGAAGGAAAGAACATGAGACTCAGCTCTCAGCTCCCAATGTTCAGTCTCTCACTAGTTCCTGGTGCAAATCCCCAGAAGAATCTGACCCAGCTCCCTTGATGTGCTGTTGTTTCATTGTTTGCATCAGGCCATATTATAGGTAGCAGGCTAGCCTTCAGACTGGCTGCCTAGGGGCCACATGACCACCACTGATCCAATCAACAGTCATGCCACACAAAGGCCATCACATGGCCCCTAGCAGAGCATTGCACTTAGGAGGGAATCTGAGTGCAGCAGCCACAATGGCCAACTTGGGTACCCCAAGCCCTTACCTTCTCTTAGATAGAATTTAGCACTCAGTCATGTAAAAAGTATGTTGTTCACTAGTTTTCTCGTGTATTCGCATCTCTTACTCTGAGCTAGTATGTAAGCTACTTGAAGGCAGAGGCCATTTTTTAGAGTTCTGTGCTCTCCACAGCCCCTGACACAGGGAAAGAAGTGCACAGTAGCACTCAATAAATACTAACTTATTGATTGCCTCAAGAACCTAGTTAAGAGAACAACCAAAAAAAAAACGGGTTGTTCTTGAGACAATGTACCCTTGACCAACTCCCCATATGCCTTCTATGCCCTCTAATTCTGTATTATAATTTTACTACACTTACTGTAACTACTTATACAGCAACTTGTCCCACCAAGATTTGAGGTTGTGAATGATCACTTATTTCTGAAGTAACAACGCCTAGGAAATAGAAGATTCTGAAAAGAAAAACTCAAAGGTTGACTTTTTACCACATGAGAAAAGAAGATTCAATATAAGTTTAAATAGGAGTTCACATGTAACCCTGAGTCAATCAAACTGCTTTAATATCTTTAAGCCTTCTGGTTCTTCATAGTTCTGCTAACATTTAGCCTTCCCATGTGCACCAGTTGCCTAATATTTCCTAAAGGCCTAAAAAGAGCCCCAGAAGTGATCTGTTCACTTCACCAAAGTCATTTGTCATCTATTAATAATTCAGAGATTGCACAGGACTATAGCCTTTGTATCAGTAAAAGCTCACTTATACAACAGATTTTAAGAAATAAATGTATATTTCTTTCAAAGATTATACTTTAAGCCCCTTTCCATTCTTTTGGTACATTAAACATTGTCATAAGTAAATGCATAATGTAAATGTAAATAATCTGAAGACATAAGGCATACATGTAAATGTAGCATTCTAGGTAATAAAATATCAGGGAAATGTCCTTCACTGTCATTAAATAAACATTTCCTTTTTAACCATCACTTTGCTTAATAAGCCCCCCCTTTTAAATAAATCATTATCAAAATACATTTTAATCCATCTTCTTAAATTGGTTCCTGGACCCATGTATACTTTCTCTCATTGGGGGACATAGCCCCACACAGAGGGCTCTATTAACGTGTGTACGGCATCCTGGAGATGACCCCATATCCTCAGAGTGTTGCCTCTGACCTGTATTTCAACTGCACCTTCAGCAGACTGTTCCAACTATTCTGGGTGGTACAATATATTAAATGCCCTAAGTGTGTGGGGAGGAAAGGGCTGCGGGTGTAACTCCAGTGAGTACCATGGGGCTCTGGGCTACTCACTCATATATCCTGCTTGTTCTAGGTCCCAGATGTACCACTGCCAACTTACCATGGACTGCTGCTGGGTACATCTACTTTTATGACTCGGTGGTTCAGCAAGACCTTACAAATGATGGGAAGTTCTGAACTCATGGTTACGTTGTGCCCCCACCAATAAGGAGTCTGTCTTTACAAAGTATTGTTAGGGTGTCAAGAGCTGTACCATGGCCTTGCTCCAGAAATTCAGGGGTCTTCATTTTTATTCTCACACTGATAGGGTTTGTCAGATCGACTTGCCCAAGCAACAGATCTGCTTGTATTGCAACCTGGACACGCCATGATGCCTTTCTTGTTTCGGAACCCATTCAAAGATGGCAGTCTCTTACATCAGCAAATATATGGGTCCAAGCACTATTCCTAAATTTGGAATATGGTACCTTTAAAGCCCCACTGCCCTAGAGACTGTCATACAGAGTGAAGTCAATCAGAAAGAGAAAGACAAATATCGTATATTAACGCATATATGCAGAATCTAGAAAAATGGTATGGATCAACCGGTTTGCAAGGCAGAAATTGAGGCAAAGATGTGGAGAACAAAGATATGGACACCAAGTGGGGAAAGTGGTGGGGAGGGGGGGTGGGATGAATTGGGAGATTGGGATTGCTATATATACCTTACTAACAAGAAAAAATATATCAAATTGTATACTTTAAATATATGCAGTTTCTTGTATGTCAACTATAACTCAATAAAAGTTCTTTTAAAAAAAAAACCCACTGCTATCAACTAGTAAAGTTCTGTGATAGCTTCTCCTACTATCAGGCCTGCTCTGCAAAGGAGAACCAACACTGAAATGCTTAATGGTGCTGGAGCACCTTTTACAAGTGCACCTTCCTGGTGGCCTCAGTACGTGTCCTTTGCCCCCTCCCATGAAACATAATCCTCTGGTGGATCTTCTGGCCTCAGATAATTTCTCCACTCCAGCATGCCCACTTCCCAGAGACTTTTGTTTCCTTCTTCTGGTATCTGCAGTAATAATGCTGGCATTTCCCCTTCACTCAGCATGGGCTATCACTTCCTCTTGCTTCTAGAAGCCACTCAGGCAGTGAGTTTGCTCTGTGCCCTGGAGTCTTTGCCAAGATAGTAAATATGTGTCCTAAGAAAGTACCTCCAAGCCAGTAACCTCTTCTTCATCCAATCCTATGTTCTGGCCCCTCAAGAACCCTCAAAATCCATTACCATGGGCACTCCCATAGCCCCTGAGGGTACAAGCTGGCTAGGTCTTGTAACTCCCTGAGAGTAGAATACCATTCCTCCCTTATCAGACCCAGGACATCCCCGACTAGGACATGCTATGACTTAACCCCAGTTACAGGCCGAGCAGCCAAGAGAAGAGATGGGGCCTTACCTTGCTGGTGACAGGGCGAAGCCTGCTACCTTGCAGGAGAACAGCCTAGAGTGGCTTCTCACATGAAAGGAGGTATATATTAGCTCTTACTAGGGAAAGGGCCCACCTCTGCAAGCTCTGAGAATTCAGAGGTGTTTGAAGAGTCAACCTCTGGGAGACAGGCCACAAATTGTTCCCATCCCATGTGTCAGGATGGGGCAGTTTTCAATTGTCTTTGAAGCTCGGGACTGTATTTAATCTTGATTTTGGTCTTTTTCTTCTCTCGCAATGCTGAAGATACAGGCCTCTTCTTAAGCCACCAAAAGGGCTGCTGACCTCCTCCGCTGTCAATTTTCAGCTGCCTCCAGCTCTTCATCATCCCGCTAACGAGCATCAATGCAACTTAACAACACCCAGCCGCTTCCATTTGCCTTGTGTGCATGTTCTCCCCCTGTATTTTTCAAATGCCTGAACCATTACATTGGAACACCTCTCAATTCACCAGGGAAAGTTTTTGCAACTGGGCCAACATCTTGCGTCAGAAACTATCTGTGTCTGCACACACCACCTGGGATAGGGTTCTCCTCGCCAACCAGGCAGCTGGGAGTGATCCAGGCCCGAAACCTCATCTTACCACCTGTTTTCTTCAAACACTTCTGCAGCCACTGTGTCATCTGGGTCCTCTGGGAAGCACACAGATGCTGACACAGATTTAAGGATGCAGCCTGAAGAGTAATAACCATGAAAAGAAAAGGGAGGAGGCAGGATTGGGCAGGGAGAGATGGCAGACCATCATGCATATTGGACAACGGACGTCTCTGCCCTCCCAGTGAGACCTTTTGAAGCAAAGGTCACCCATTAGGAGAGTCTGGTTCAAAGGCTGAGGTGGATCTGAAGACTTAAATACCAGGAGGCTGCCAGTGAACCACACTCCTTCCAACAGAGCAACAAGTCGTTCTTTGAAGGGAGGTCTGAACAGAACAACGCATCTCTGTATCTGCCACTAAGATAGTTACAATAAAAAGCCTTTATCCTATATGTGAGCCTGAATATATACTGACCTAATTAAGCCTAGACTGCCCCCTGTGGACATTTGGACAAATGCTACACGGCTTAATGAGGCCCTCAACCCTCTCTCATCTCCAAAGCCTCTAAGTTCCTCTGAGTTATTTCCTAGTGTGTACCCAGATGTCTTCTTGACATCTCATGTCAAAGGAGATTGGGAACAACCTTACAGAGAGGGGCAAGTTTAAACAGCACTCTCACCTTTAAAACGCCATCCTATTTTCTAACTGGCTTGCTCTGAAGAGGAAGTCAAATGGCTTACAGTTGGGTCAAACAAAACACTAAGGCATGGCTGCAAATTCTCCAATCAGGCTCTGAATGTCAAATAGCTCCCGAGCTGGCATTCTGCAGGTTAAATTATATTGGTCATAGGAGAAAAAAAAAAAAAAGGTGCTGAAGATAAAATAACGCGCTAAGCCCTGACTTTATGATGCTTGCAGTGTTTCTGAGTGTGTGTAGGAAACTGCACGATGCTGAGACCAGAGCGAGGAAGACATTCACACTACAAGTTCCTGTTTGACAGCCATCGCTCAAAGGAGCAGCTCCTCAGGAGCTTAAAACAGTATCATTTTTAGGAGGCACCCATTTGTTGACATTTTAGGGAAGCTTTGGAAATTCTCAGAAACAGTGACTATCTCTAGCCCACAGGAACTTAAGTCTCTTCACCCGAGGAGAATTTTATGGATTAAAGAATGTGTCCACAAGACCCCTCCCCGCCGCCTGGCGCAGCCTGGAGGGTGGGGCACTGGGGGAGGAGCAGCGCGTGAGCGAGAGCCGACCGAGCTTCCCTGTGTTAGTTTTGTCTGCTCCACGCAGCCCGTAGGCCCGGGTTCCAGTGACAGGTGCCTGGTCCTCGGGCTAGAGTGGGAGTGAGGGGATGTCAGCTCTCAGGCCTCCATGGACGCGTCCTCTCCTCCAGATGGACGGTGCCAGTGGCTTATTAATTCCAATGCTAATTTGCTTTGCTGACCAAATACCTGGCACCAGAGGATGGGGACGCAGAGGCTGGGAGCAGTCGTGGCCCTGGGGCCCAGCCCCGAAGTGGGGGCTTTGTACATAGCTATGAAGAAAACACAAAGTGTATAAATCTGAGCATATATTTACATGTCTTTTTAAAACGGTCATTCCAGAGATTTATCCTTTGGGTAAGATGCTCCTGGTGGCTGGGAGGCATCAGTTGTTATGTATTAAGAACAAAGGAAAAAGAAAAAAAGAGAAAATGTTTTTAAAAAGGTCACATATTTTTTGCTACTTTTGCTGTTTTATTTTTAATTATGTTCTAAACCTATTTTCAGGTCAGGTCCCTCAATAAAAAATTGCTGCTGCTTCAAAAAAAAGAAAAAGGAATGTAACAATGTGTTCAACCTGGATAAAAATGATACTTAATCGCAATTCAGTCAAATGCTAATGTTGTCAATGAATAATCTGGTTCAGAAGCTTGGAAAAGTGCTTCCCAGAAAGCAAAGAAAGGTGTGGTAATACCTGGAGAAAAAAAAAAAAAAAGACTGAAAGAAATAACAGGTTTTGGATACTTTGTGGTCCAACAGAGGAACAGAGGCCAAGCAAGAGATGGGGAGAATCAGGACTTGGCTCAATGAAGTGCCACCTGAGCTCAGAGAGGACCACAGGGAACCATGGGACACTGGCCACAGACATTCACTACGTAAGACTTCAGAGTTCTGTGGTCACCAGTTGGGCTGATGGTTCAAGACACCAGGAGAAATCAGTTTTTTCCTAAGGTGAAGGGCAACAAACAGTCACCTCCCACATTCCCAAAGACCACAGAAAGTGAGCTCACTAGGGCTCTGGGGATAGAAAGAAGGCTGACTATCAAGAAAGGCCAGTGACCTCAAGGTCAGGGCAAAAGCAGCAGCTCAGGAATGGCCACATAATTTGTGGGGGTCAGTGAAAATTTTTAAATGTGAGGTCCCTTGTTCAAAAATTACTAAGCCAAGCGCATGGTCCTTCTGAGCAAGGGGACCCTCAACTGCACAGGCTGAAAACCCATCGACCCCTGAAGAAGCCAGGTATGTTAGTCATCCATTGCTGGCAGAGGAGGATTAGGACCTACCTTTGAAGAGAGGAGCATCAAAGAACTTGTGGACATATCTTAAAACTTTCACTGCTGGCCTCTGGTCAGAAATTACTTACAACCCTCCCACGTGCAGAATGGATTCACCTCCCAAGATCCCTCAGAAGTCTTGTCCCTTTATGTCATCAACTCAAAACCTAGGACATTGGCATCTAAATCAAGCCCAAATGAACATGACCAAATTCTGTTCATCTACTGCTATATAACAAACTGCCCCCAAATGTAGTGGATTTAAACAACAAACATTTCCTACCATAGCTTCTGTGCTCAGGAGTAGCTTAACTAGGTCTGGCTTGAGAACTTTCCTGAGGCTGCAGCCAAGATGTCGGTGAGGGCTGCAGTCATCTGAAGCTTTGCCTGCGGCTGGACAATCCCCTGCCCATGACTCACTCACTCATGTGACTACTGGCAGGAGGCCTCAGTTCCGAGCCAATGGGTCTTTCCACTGGGCTGCCTGCATGAGGAAACAGACTCTCCCCAAAGTTGATAATCCAAGAAAGAACAAGAGGAAGTCACTATGCCTTTGATGTCCCAATTTCAGACATCACTTCTGCCATATTCTAGCATTAGAAGCAAGTCACTAAGTCCAGCCCTGACTCAAGGGAAGGGCAATTAAGCTCCATATATGAAACTGAGGGGAAGATATAAAAAAATTTTAGGACCTATTTTACAAATCACCATGCTGACCTATTCAGTACTTACACAGAGCATTCTTTGACTCCTTTCTTATAAATGTATTATTCTTAGTTGCATAAAAGGCAATAGTAGAAAAAAGCAATGGACCTGAGAAGGATCCCAAAGCTCTCCAATGGTGACAAGAAGGAGCTCCCTGATGGTCTGTAGGTGAAAAGGCCATTTTCCCCTTCACTATTGACACCATTCTGTCTTTGCTTAAATCTTCCTGGGTCTGTCTTGGGTTGGGGTGTCTATGACTCTGAAACAGAGGGAAGATGGTTATGTGGGTATTACATCTGCAACCTGATTTCATCAATACTACATATCTAGCAGAACAGGCCAGCAAGCAGAGTGAGAACAGGGAGTGACTGCTTCTTAGAGTCACACCAAGCCTGCCTTCTACAAAGAAGAACATGACTGTGGGAAGGGACTTTTGCTTGTCAGCTTTCCTACTCCCCTTTCTGTACCTTCTCTCTTCCATGCTATAGAAAACCTAGATTCTTTTCCCTGATATGACCCTCTGTTGCAAGGAAACACAACCTCAAAGCAGCCCAAGAATAACCTGAAGACCTCACGCATCTACATACCCCGGTTTGTAGTCAGTAAGAACCAGTAACATAAACACAATTAGGAGACAGAACCTCCAGGAAATGACCAAGGATTAGTAAGAGATAGATGGAGCAGCACAATGGATCGAAAAATATGCAGAGAAATCTAGAAGCCAAGGGAGGAAAACCCTAAGGAAGTCTTAAATAAGTTTAAAAAAAAAAAATGATGAGATGCAAAAGTGGTACAATTTTGAG
Source organism: Hippopotamus amphibius kiboko (assembly GCF_030028045.1). Taxonomy (NCBI): domain Eukaryota; kingdom Metazoa; phylum Chordata; class Mammalia; order Artiodactyla; family Hippopotamidae; genus Hippopotamus; species Hippopotamus amphibius. Next base: position 188,742,841 of record NC_080187.1, on the reverse strand, counting down.
GCAACATCAGGCAACATATTTGGATATTATTTTTCTAATAGAGACTACAAAAGTCATAAGGAGTCATTATAGTACAGCAGAAAGAATACAAAACTTAAAATCAGGAATCTTGAGTTATAATTTTGGCTTTGCAATATTCTACTTATGTGACATCAGACAAAGCATCTTGCCACTTTTAATCTCATTGTGTGAGTGTGTGACACACACACACACACAGAGAGAGAGAAAGAGAGAGAGAGAGAGACAGGGAGAGAGAGAAACTGAGATTGTATGAGATTGTACCTGCCCTAATTTTCTCACAGGATGTTCTAAGGAGCAAGTAGTATGTAGCAAGAATCAGAGAGATCTAGAATTGTTTTTCTAAGCATATTAAAAAAAAAAAAAAAAACACCTATGTCTCAGAGGTTACCATGAACTGAATGTTTGTGTCCCTCTCCAAATTCATATGTTGAAACCCTAATCCCAATGTGATGGTGTTTGGAGGTGGGACCTTTGGGAGGTAAATAGATCTGAGGGTGGCACCTTCATGAATGGGATTAGTGCCCTCATAAGAAGAGGCCAGAGAACAAGCTAGCCCTCTCTCTTCCACATGAGGATACCCTGAGTAGTCAACGGTCTGCAACCTAGAAGACGACCCTAATCTCAGACTTCCAGTCTCCAGAACTGTGAGAAATATATGCCTGTTGTTTATAAGTTCCTCAGTCTACGGTAATCTGTTCTAATAGCCCAAATTTACCAAGACAAAGGTTAAGACTTTCCAAGTAATTAGGAAATAAAATGCCTCAATTAACCCCTCAGCAGAGTATTAAATGAGGGAAGGCACACTTTCAATCAATTCCACAGCTTTACTACTATAAAGGAATTCAAGCTACTTTGTCACCTTTACCTTAAAAAATCAGAATCTTGAAAGTCTTGAATTTTATAGCCAGACCTGAACCTCATAACTGTGACCAGATAAGCATAGTGCCATGATTTAAAAGGTAGCCACCTGAGATTGTTTGAGGACCAGGAACCTATGACATGTAAGAAAATGTGGGTCTACCCCACACATAGAATAGAACCATGGGGATGGCAAAATAGGCATTTCCAGAGGAAGAGGGCTATATATCTGAGAAGAAGAGAGAAGGAATTCTGAGCAAACCAACCAATAGTTGTACTTTTCAGGGAAAAGAAAAGTGAAAAGCTAAGATCATTGAAGGAAATTGAAAATATAAGGTCAGTCCAACTCATGCCCTAATTTCAAAAAGCTGAGAAAGGTACAGCCAGAATGTCATACCCTCTGAATTTAACCACAAATAGAGCAAAGCTACCACCATCCCAGTAAGGGTAATGTCAAGTAAGAAGCATTGAGGTTAGGGAAGAATCTGGCAGTAGGCCATAGGAAGAGAGACACAGGTAGCAGGAATGCTGTGAGCTAGCCAGGAGAGACAGGCACTTAGGGACTCTCTGGGTGACTCTCTGGAAGAGATTGGGGACATTTGGGAACAAAGACAGTAGACACTCTGCTAGTACTGCTGTGAGTCAGAACAAAAATGTAACATTGATTTATGCCTTAATTATATTGCCTAGGCTGTTGTTGCTTGGGAAACCACTGACTACTGAAATAATAATGCCAAAGAGCTAAACAAATTAAAGGTATCAATTTTAGAAGTGATAGGAAACATCTATTAAAATGGGGCAGAAGGGAACCAGCATTCATAGAGCAACTATGCTCTGAACTAGGAACTTACACTAGGTCTCATTTAATCCTCATAAGCCCTCTATGTGGGTACAGAATACAAGCTCCTTGAGGGCTGAGTTTTCATCTGTTTGGTCATTCCTGTATCCCCAGAACCTAAAACAAGTCCTGCAACTTAGAAAGCACCTAATAAAATCTGCTATCAAAAAAAAAAAAAGAAAGATATATAATCATCTCCATTTCTCAGGTGGCAAACTGAGATTCAGAGAGGGTAACTAAATTGCTGAAAGTGACATAGCTAACCAAGATTTTAAACAATCTGTTTGACATCATTAAAGCCTACCTCCTTGGAAGTCATTTTCTACCAAAAGCAGAACTTCCAAAAATTTCTGACTCCACTTATAATTTAAACTCTGCACACTTCCAAAAAGATTTGGAAGGACTTAGTACATGACTTGTCCTGCTATTTCATCTTTCCAAAAGTTAAGAAAACAGATATTCCATATTTTGACCAATAAGAAAGTAGTAATCCATGAAACAGTTGTGACAGAAATCTTAAGAAACCATTTTATATGCCATGAAAAATAAGAATCTTGGCATAACTGGGCATTTATCCTAGACACTTTCTTAATACAAGTGAAATGCCAAGGTTAGACTATCTGAAAGTATCTGAAAGGGAAGATACTTTTCCAGCATTAGAGATTCTCAAAAGGAAAATTCTATCATTATAAATTCCCACAGAGAGTTTTTAAAGGGTAAGATATTTAAAAACAAAAAGCAAACAAACAAACCAAAAAACCCCTAAACCCTGACCCTATCATAAGCCTATCAATGAGAAACAACAGCAGTTTGCCTCTGAGAAGGGGCAAGAGTGTGGAGAGAGACCCCTCATTGGCAGAGGCATGCAAGACCCAATGGAAGCTGAGAATGGACTGGAATTCTGAGAAAAATCCTGCTGCAGCCTTAGGGCCCAAACAGAACATAAGGTACCAGCAGCCTAATGCTCAAGGAATTTGAGCTCTGTGGTAGACTAAAGGTAACTATAAAAATAACCTCCCCAAAGTTTAACTATTGACTAGATTAACTCAACCACTCTACATTAAAAGCCTGACATAAAAAGAGGACTGCTCATTTTCTGACATAAATTCTATTTTCCTCAGTCTCACTATTCTATATACAATGTCCAGGATCAAATTTTAAAAATTATGAGACACACAAAGAAGAAAGAGATTCACATATTGTCAAGGGATAAAGTAACCAATAGAACCACACCAGACTGTGGCCTTTTGTTTATATCCTTAGTTGTAGAAAGTCTGTTCTGCCAGTCTTCAGTCATTCTCAGAGATGTTGTTCTATATGTAGTAGGAGTTTTGGTGTGTCTGTGGGAGGAGGTAAGCTTAGGATCTTCCTGGTCCATCATTTTGATCTGAGAGCCTAATGTTTCTTTTTTCTCTGGCTGTCTTCAAGATTTTTTCCTTATCTTTGGTTTTCATCAAGTTGATTATCATTTGTGTATGGAAAGGAAGAAGTAAAACTGTCACTATTTGCACATGACATGATACTATATATAAAAAAAACCCTGAAGACTCCACCAAAAAACTATTTGAACTAGTAAATGAACTCAGTAAAGTTACAGGATGCAAAATCAATACACAGAAATATCTTGTGCTTTCATACACTAATAACAAGCTATCAGAAGGGAAATTAAGAATCCCATTTGCAATTGCATCAAAAAGAATAAAATTGGATTAAAAACTTAAACATAAGACCTGAAACCTCTTCCCAGGAGAAAACATAAGCAGTACACTTTTTTACATCAGTCTTAGCAACACTTTTGGGGATTTGTCTCCTCAAGCAAGGGAAACAAAAGCAAAAATAAACAAATGGAACTACATCAAACTAAAAAAGCTTTTACACAGCAAAGGAAACCATCAACAAAACAAAAAGACAACTTACTGGAAGGGAGAAGATATTTGCAAATGATATATCCAATAAGGGGTTAATATCCAAAATATGTAAAGAACTCATACAACTCAATATCAAAAACACAAACAGTATGACTAAAAAAATGGGCAGAGAAACTGAATAGACATCTTTCCAAAGTTGACATACAGATGTCATCAAAAGATATATGAAAAGATGTTCAGTATCACTAATCATCAAGAAATGCAAACCAAAATCACAATGAAAGAGACATCATCTCACACCTCTCAGAATGGCTATCATAAAAAAGACAACAAATAACAAGTGGTCATGAAGATGTAGAAAAAAATGGAACCTTTATGCACCATTGGTAGGAATGTGAATTGGTGCATCCACTATGGAAAACATGGAGTCTCCTCAAAAAATTAAAAATAGACCTACCATATGATCTAGCAATTCTACTCCTAGGTATATCTCAAGAAAACAAAAACACTAATTAGAAAATTTTATATGCACCCCTACATTCATTGCAGTGTTATTTACAATAGCCAAGATATAAGAGCAATCTAAGGGTCCACTGACCAATGAATGAATAAAGAAGATGTAGCTCATGCACACATGCACAAGCACACACACACACAATGGGGTACTGTATGATTTCACTTATATGTGGAATCTGCAAAACAAATGAACAAACAAAACAAAATAGAAACATACTCAATGATACAGAGAACAAACTGGTGGTCACCATAAGAGAGGAGGTTGGAGGGGTTGAGTGAAATTGGTGAAGGAGATTGAGAGGTACAAACTTCCAGTTATCAATAAATAAGTCACAGGAATGTAATGTACAGCATACAGGATACAGTCAATAATATCATAATAACTTTTTGGCTACTAGACTTATGATGATCAATTCATAATGTATATAAATATCAAATCATTATACTGTACACCTGAAATTAAATTGTATGTCAACTTCAAAGAAAAATAAAATTAAAAAGGCAACATTATACATAAAAGAAAGATAAAAATGATAACAGACGTTTCATCAGAAATTATGCAAGCCATAAGTCAAAGGAGAATCTTTAAAGAAAAAATGAAAATAAAAACTGATCATTCTAGAATTCTATGCCCAGTGAAACTGTCTATCAAAAATGAAGGGCAACTCGAGGTTTGGGGGGGTGGGGGGTGAAGGGGAAGCTGTGATGAAGCGAGAGAGTAGCACAGACATATATATAGTACCAACTGTAAAATAGATAGTCAGTGGGAAGTTGTTGTATAACAAAGGGAGTCCAACTCGAGGATGGAAGATGCCTTAGAGGACTGGGACAGGGAGGGTGGGGGGGACTAGAGGGAGGGTGGGGGGGGGAATTGAGGGAGGGAGGGAATATGGGGATATGTGTATAAAAACAGATGATTGAACTTGGTGTACCCCCCCAAAAAATAATAAATTAAAAAAAAAAAAAAGTCAATCCATTTCAGTTTCCTCCCAGGTAAGCAGGAGATTGGCAGACATGTTTGTTTGCACAAAATGTGACCCTGAACCAAATAAACAGATAGGCACTCAAAAAAAAAAAAAAAAAAAAAAAAAAAAGAAGGGCAGATTTTAAAAAATGAAGAGGAGGTAAAAACTTCTTCAAACAAACAAAAGATAAGAAAACCCAGTCTTAGCAAATTAGTACTACAAGAAATGCTAAAGGAAGTTCTTTAGGCAGAAAGGGTACAATACTAGATGAAAAACTGGATTTACATAAGAAATAGAAGAGCATTGGATGTTATTTTTAAAATGAGTAAATATAATTTTTATTTTTAATTTCCTTAAAAGATAATCAGCTGTCTAAAGTTAAAAAAAGAAGATCAAAATATATTGTGAGGCTTACATAGAAGTAAAATGTATGACAATGATAGCACAAAGGATGGAAGAGAAGACATGAAAGTGGCCCTTACATAATAATATTATTGAAGGTAGACTGTAAGTTAAGTATATGTTTTTTTAAACCCTAGAGCCACAACTGAAACTAAAACTAAGCAGTATAATTATATCTATGTGTATGTAGATATACACATTTATATGTACATATCTATATACTATATATTATATGTCTATAGTAAAACTGTATCTCCATATACAGATAAAATGGAATCCTAGAAAAAAATGCCCAATTAAACCAAAAGCAGGTAGGAAAAGAGGATGGAAAGGAGCAAAAGACAAATGGAACACAGGAAAAACAACTAATGACAGTGAATTTAAATACAACCAAATAAATAATTACATTAAATGTAAATGGTCTAAACACCTCGATTTTTTTTTTAAAAAAAGGAAAAGACTATAGTGTTGAATTAAAAAAAGCAAGAGTAGGGCTTCCTAGGTGGCGCGGTGGTTAAGAATCCGCCTGCCAAAGCAGAGGTCACGGGTTCGATCCCAGCTCCAGGAAGATCCCACATGCTGCAGAGCAACTAAGCCCATGTGTCAAAAAAAAAAAAAAAAAAAAAAAAGCAAGAGCCAACTATATGCTATCTACAAGAAACTTAAATATAAAGATATAGATGTTAGAAGTAAACTGATGGACAAAGACATACCGTACACACAATAAGCATAAGAAAGCTGGAGTGGTTACATTAATATCAGAAAAGACTTCAGAATAAGGGCTATAAAAGGGATGAACGAGGACATTACATAATTACATGCTTTTGGCTTTGTTGGCAAACATTGTACTTCTATGCATATTGCAAACCTCACAATACATTTTTGCATTTATCTACACTTTCTTATATGAGCTACACCCCTGGGTAACAAAATAGTACATGAGTGCAAGCACCTTTTTACAAAAGTATTATAATTAATAAGTGAAGAATAAAGAATAAAATGTCACTATCTTGCTATTCCCAATCAACTAATGGATTTGGATATTGAGTATCAACTGCTGCTAGTATTACAAAAAGATGAACAACATACATTACGTGCTTCCTGATGAAGGACCACACAATCATCTATCATCTTACAAAGGGATCATAAGTCTGATAAATACTTTGCATCAGCTGCCAACTTGCAGGAAATTCAAAGGACAGAGGAGCTAGGTGAACTGTACCATAAACATGCAATCAACAAAATCCAGACTGAGGATAATGCTACAGTAATGGGTAGCAGAGGTGTAATACCGGGCAAACACCTTGGGTTATCAACAGATAAATTACATGGAAAATAAAGGAATGGAAAGACACTCTAGGTTAAATGACAATTAAAAGCAAAAAAAAAAAAATGGGCAAGACTAAAATACACTGTTCAGGGATGCAAGAAGAGATTACTACAAAATCCCAGTGAGTATTTACTTCAGGGGGTGAGACAATGGAAACTGTTACAGGGCACACACTTCTGGACTGGGTGGCAAAGTTTTGCTTCCTAGCCTGAGTGATAGTTATAAGAATATTTGCCTTGGGAATTCCCTGGTTGTCCAGTGGTTAGGACTCAGTGCTGTCACTGCCAAGGGCCCAGGTTCAATCCCTAATTGGGGAACTAAGATCCCGAAGCCATGTGGCATGGAGAAAAAAAAAAAAAGAATGCTTGCCTCATAATAACTCATTAAGCCACACATTTGCTTTATGTGGCCTATTTTTTTATATATATTTATTTATTTATTGGCTGCATTGAGTCTTTGTTGCTGCATACAGGCTTTCTCTAGTTGCGGCAAGCGGGGGCTACTCTTCATTGTGGTGTGTGGGCTCCTCATTGTGGTGGCTTCTCTTGTTGTGGAGCATGGGCTCTAGGCACATGGGCTTCAGTAGTTGCAGCACATGGGCTCAATAGTTGTGGCACATGGGCTTAGTTGCTCCATGGCATGTGGGATCTTCCTGGAGCAGGGCTCGAACCCGTGTCCCCTGCATTGGCAGGTGGATTCTTAACCACTGCACCACCTAGGAAGTCCTATGTGGCTTTTATTATCTGTGTTTTAGTTTACAATTAAAAGGTTAAGAAAAAAAAGCAGTGTGTCTCAGTGCTCAAAACTGAAAAGATATTACATAAAAGTTGAAAAATGGGGGCTTGACAAAAGATCCTACAGAAAGACTAAAATCACTCAGGATAGTGCAGAATAGATTCAAAGCAAAAATATAGACAAGAAAAATAGGCTCATTACTCATGGAAAAAGGATTAATGTTAACAAGTTCCTATGAGAACAGAAATGAGAGTCCAGAATTTCCATCTTCAATTAGGGAGTAGGTCCTTTCTAACCAGAACTGTTCTTTTTTGGTTCAAAGTCCATGATTGGTTAAAAAAAAAAAATTACCCAGAGACTGTAGTTACTCCCTAAGAATTCAGATGTCCAGATTAAAATAAATTACATCCCAGGGTACAAATGTGATACGAGCAAAGGAATGCTGTCAGCCGGCAATGAGGAATCATGGAAAGAAGCACTGTCTGTTCAGAGTGATTTGTTTATATTCCACATTATTAGGTTAAATTGGAAATTATGAAGGTCTTTTGAAAACTACTTAAACTATCTACACCACCAAACTTCCTATTAATCTGTATTTATATATGCACAGTAGCTACACATAAAGATTACTTGCCAGAATGCCAAAGCATCACAGGCATTTTCCCTAAAACACGATAGTCAAACAACTTTTATCTTTTTAATTATTGTAGCCACAGCATTTGATTCAATATATGCTACACAGTGGCATGAATTTATAAATTATGATTCATCAAATATTGAACATTCATTGCCTCTAGCTTACATTTTCTCTATTTTACTTAAGTACCTTGATTTCCATGGAGTTTGCTAACACCAGCATTTCTAGCTGTAATTATGATAAAATAACTGCTATTTGTATTCTCACAGTGTAGCATACTAAACTGGAAGTCAGAAAATCTGATTTTACAAATCACTGAACTGTTGATTTGATCTGTGGCTCAGGAATCAGTCAAGAAAAGCAAAAAGACTTAGCATTATTGAGTAAGAGAAGCTTACAGCTTCTATGGTGCATATTCTGCAGGGCGGTATGGCCCCTGTGCTAAGTAATCTAGGTTAGTATGTTCTGTGTAAAATTGTGGCATATAGGTCATTTATATATCATATATCAATCGTAGCAAAGAATCTCAAACAGCAAATTTATTATATTCACTACTACTTCTCAATGCTATTTAGGCAAGTATTCTTTCATACTATAGTTTTTAATAAATTAGTGTATATTTGTAATTTACAAGTGAAAAAAAAAAGAAAAGAAAATCTGATTTTAGTCTAAATTCTGTCATTAACTAGTTCTGTGACCCTGGGTGAAGCACCCTCTAGGAAAGAATTTTGTTTTCCCATCTGTAAACCATAGATGTTGGATTATATCTGAGGGTCAAAGAGAATGTTTTCACTATTTTAATAGAGGCCTCTAGGTTTTGAAAATTTCTCATATTTCAAAGGGAACAAGTCTCTAACAGTGTCATTTCAGACACCTTTTCAGGGCTGGTGATTGTGATTCGGCGAAGGAGACCATATAGAATTTGCTTCTCTGCTTCTGACTTCAGAGTTCCAAACCCAGATAAGCCAAATCCCAGGCTCTTAACAGAGGGTGGTCTCACTACAGATTCAACAACAGAAAGCCTCAGGAATAGTGGATACTAGAACTCCCCTTTTAAACTGACTTATTGAACGCCTACATGTTCATTTTTCACTCATAAAATTGGCAAAACTGACAAGAATGACAATGCTCAGGGTTGGTATAGCAGTGGATGAAAGTACACTGTCATGTACTATTCATGGAAGAACTGGTAGAAATCATTTTGAATATCGATTCGGCAGTATCTATCAAAAGCTTACATTTCATGCCTTTTGCCTCAACAATTACAATAAGAATTCACCCTCTTCAAAAAGTTATACATGTTTGACCCACCTCCTAGAATCATGGAAATAAAATCAAGAATAAACGAATGGGACCTCATGAAACTTAAAAGCTTTTGCACAGCAAAAGAAACCATAAACAAGACTAAAAGGCAACCCTCAGAATGGGAAAAAATAATTGCCTATGAAACAACGGACAAAGGATTAACCTCCAAAATATACAAGCAGCTCATGCAGCTTCATACCAAAAAAGCAAATAACCCAATCCACAAATGGGCAGAAGACCTAAATAGACATTTCTCCAAAGAAGACATACAGATGGCCAACAAACACATGAAAAGATGCTCAACATCACTCATCATCAGAGAAATGCAAGTCAAAGCCACAATGAGGTATCACCTCACACCAATCAGAATGGCCATCATCACAAAGTCTGGAAACAACAAATGTTGGAGAGGGTGTGGAGAAAAGGGAACTCTCCTGCACTGTTGGTGGGACTGTAAGTTGGTACAGCCACTATGGAAAACAATTTGGAGGTTCCTTAAAAAACTACAAATAGAACTACCATATGATCCAGTCATCCCACTCCTGGGCATATACCCAAAGAAAACCATCATCCCAAAAGAAACTTGTACCATAATGTTTATTGCAGCACTCTTTACAATAGCCAGGACATGGAAGCAACCTAAATGCCCATCAACAAATGAATGGATACAGAAGATGTGGCATATATATACAATGGAATATTACTCAGCTATAAAAAGGGATGAGATGGAGCTATATGTAATGAGGTGGATAGAACTACAATCTGTCATACAGAGTGAAGTAAGTCAGAAAGAGAAAGACAAATATTGTATGCTAACTCACATATACGGAATCTAAAAATGGTACTGATGAACTCAGTGACAAGAACAGGGAAGCAGATGCAGGGAATGGACTGGAGAACTCGAGGTAAGGGAGGGGGCGGGGGGTGAAGGGGAAACTGAGAAGAAGTGGGAGAGTAGTACAGACATATATATACTACCAACTGTAAAATAGTCAGTGGGAAGTTGTTGTATAGCAAAGGGAGTCCAACTCGAGGATGGAAGATGCCTTGGACGACTGGGGCGGGGAGGGTGGGGGGGAATCGAGGGGGGGGCGTCAAGGAAGGGAGGGAATATGGGGATATGTGTATAAAAACAGTTGATTGAACCTGGTGTACCCCCCAAAAAAAAATAAAATAAAATAATAAAAAAAAAAAAAAAAAAGTTATACATGTATATAAAGATATGCATGTGCAAGTGAGTTTTACGGCCTTATTATAATAGTGAAAAACTAGAAAGAACACAAAAGCTAATCAATTGAGATTAGCTGAATAAAATTAAGTACAGCTAAACAATGAAATTCTATTCATTCATTAAAAAGAATGCAAGAGATACATATGTACTGATATGATATTCATAAGCAAGTATTATTTAATGAAAAATGCAGGTTGTAAAGCAAATGTAAAATAAGGACCCATTCACGAAACCATAAATGTTTACGTAGCTATGTATGCATATTCATGCAGATACATATGTGGGCAATACATAAGGTTACAAAGGCATACAAAAAGCCTGAAAAACTATGCACTTTAGAGGCCTTGACAATGTACCTCTTAGATCTTCTACTGCAGGGAGCAAAATCGACCAATGGCCCCTAACTGCTGTGTTCTGAAATCCATCACTATGTTAGCACCAAAGCCACGTTCCCTTGAGGCGGACCCCAGCCAATGACTAAAAGCAGCAGAGATACCAAGGCAGGCCCGTTTCTGGGAGATGCATGACTCTTGACAGGAGACTGTCTCAAAGATCCCCCATATGCCTGGGCTAAACTTCCTAAGAACTAAATCTTGCTTGCTTCCTTCCCTGTCTCCTTCACAGGGCTCAGACCTGCACTGCAGTCCAATGGCCCTCCTCACCTCCTCCAACTCACGCCTCACTGTCCTGCACAGGTGTTTTCCCTTTAAGTCTCTTACACATCTCATCCCAGGTTAATATCTATTTCTGGGAGGGTCCAGACGGACACCAAGCTGCCAGTGGTTGCTGCAGGAAAGTGAAAGTACATGTAATTATTTTCCTGCAAACCATATGACTTTTGCAAACTATTTTTCTTAAAGATTCAAAATAATAGTAAAAGCAACAATACCCATGTGCTTAAGGCGAATGCCTTTTCTGCATGAGTAGAGGAACGTGTGCACCGACTCTCATACACATGTTCTGGTCCCTCCATCAACAGAGCAGGTAATCTAATGACCCCTACTAAGGTCTGGACAGCACTATATAGTTTTCACTTTCATTAGACCTCCACCATGGCCTTGGCAAATCGGCAGACTTTGCATCATGTACCTATTTTTACAGCTGGAGAATTTCAGCTCTCTGTTCCCCAAACCTCTTGATCGAATCCAGTGTTCCTTCCCTGGATTGTGTCCTGCATTGGAGAGCCTGGAGAGCCTGGAGCAAGGAGTTACTGCCCTGGTGACCTAGCATACTGTGCTCACCACCACCCCAAAAGTAGATATTATCATTATCCTCATTTTACAGATGAAAAACTTGAGACCAGGGAGGTTAAGTGCCTTGTCCAAACTCACACAGCAGTAGTAAGTAGTAGAGCTGAATTGTGGACCAAGGTAGTGTGGTTCTAAATGAACTTGTTGCATGAAATTACTTATTAAGAAAAGCCACTGTAAGTTGGTACAGCCACTATGGAAAACAATTTGGAGGTTCCTTAAAAAACTACAAATAGAACTACCATATGATCCAGTCATCCCACTCCTGGGCATATACCCAAAGAAAACCATCATCCCAAAAGAAACTCATAATCCCAAAAGAAACTTGCACCATAATGTTTATTGCAGCACTATTTACCATAGCCAGGACATGGAAGCAACCTAAATGCCCATCAACAGATGAATGGATAAAGAAGATGTGGCATATATATACAATGGAATATTACTCAGCTATAAAAAGGGATGAGATGGAGCTATATGTAATGAGGTGGATAGAACTACAATCTGTCATACAGAGTGAAGTAAGTCAGAAAGAGAAGGACAAATATTGTATGCTAACTCACATATACGGAATCTAAAAATGGTACTGATGAACTCAGTGACAAGAATAAGGACGCAGATACAGAGAATGGACTGGAGAACTCGAGGTATGGGAGGGGGCGGGGGGTGAAGGGGAAGCTGAGACGAAGCGAGAGAGTAGCACAGACATATATATACTACCAACTGTAAAACAGTCAGTGGGAAGTTGTTGTATAACAAAGGGAGTCCAACTCGAGGATGGAAGATGCCTTGGAGGACTGGGGTGGGGAGGGTGGGGGGGACTTGGGGGGGAGTCAAGGAAGGGAGGGAATACGGGGATATGTGTATAAAAACAGATGATTGAACCTGGTGTACCCCCCAAAAAATAAAATAAATAAAAAAAAAAAACACAGATGATTGAACCTGGTGTACCCCCCAAAAAATAAAAAATAAATAAAGAAAGAAAGAAAGAAAGAAAGAAAGAAAAGCCAACTCTCAAAAAGTGGTAAAATAGCCCAATTTGCCTTCTTCTGTCTGTATTTCTTTATTGCTCTTCCTTATCTTCCCACTCCAACAGAGGCATCCTTTTACCCTCTTATCCCATTATCTCTTTTCCAAGTGGTTGTCCACGGAAATCCTGTCTTCACATCATACGGGAGTAAAGGCACTATCTATAATCTGGACCCTGAAAAAGTGAAAGAGACACTGACTTGGCATTGCGGGCAGACCTGAGACTCAGACAAGACTAAAGGAGAGGCATTATGACTTAGGAAGAACCAGAAAGGATTTCACAATGGTATGTAAGGCTGGAACAAGTGGAACCAAGTTATGACAGTCTTATACGTTTTCCCGAAACTATTTGAAACTGAAGAATAACTCATGGATTTTAAACTATTCTGAGACCTATGTGCTATTACCTCCAGTAGTGACCTATGAAAATGGACAGAAGAAGTTGAGGAGTGGAACATGGGGATATGAAAGACCAAAGCATCATAAATGAGAAGTGGGAGCTCTCTTCAGTAACGTGGGAGACGAGACTTTTCTTTGACAGAGGGTAGAAGATTTTTCAGAAATTAGAGGCATCATAAGTAAAGTCAAGAGCTGGCACCATTGAATCATACACCTTTACAAAAGGCTGAGTTATTTTTTCCCTCTTTCCTTGAAAAGGACCAAACATCTGGTGTTTTCTGCCCAGAAGAGATGGAAGAGCAAATAGTCTCTATATCAGTACACATCACCTCCAAGCTACGTTCTCTAAAATCCCAAGGAGTCAGGGGGAGGGATAAATTAGGAGTTTGGAATTAGCAAATACAACCTATTACATATAAAACAGATAAACAACAAGGTGTTACTGTGTAGCACAGGGACCTATATTCAATATCCTGTAATAAACCATAATGGAAACAAATATGAAAAAAGGAAAAAATTCCAGGGAGTCAATAACAGTGTGAGGTTAGTTCACAGTTGTACTCAGAGCTAAATACTATCTAAGAGAAAGGGTACCAATCTCCTGATCAGGATGGAGAGAGGCCAAGCAGAAGCCGAGGGTTCTCCAAGACCTCTGAGGCCGAAGACCTGCCATAGCCAGCTGAACCCTGGGTGTGCTTCCACTCCCTTAGCACTCACTCATACAGCATCAGCTACGTACATGGCCCCAGAATGGTTGGGACAAAGCTAAGCAGTTGAGGCAAATAGTGCCAACCGCTGGCTCAAGCACCAGTGGGAAAAGGGCAAAATGAATGCCAGGTAACAACGCACTCAGACTATGATCGGCTACAAAAGCCACAAACCTGGAAGCAGGTTTGTGATGACTCCCAGAGGCTGTTTTCAGTATTTGGTGCATAGGGTCCTTCTTGGTTCTGCTCTGCACTAAAACGGCACCCCTGGGTGACTGGGAAAGTGGAGGGCGTAAGAGGGGAATTCAGCACCAGCCTAGAGGAGCCAAGGGAAGGGTTGAGTAGTTCAAAATTCAGTTTCTAAATGACCCAATGAACGTTGGACTAATGACAAAACAAGTGTTTCAAATGACCTCTCCTGCCTCTCCAGCTCTGGTCTGGTTTGGTTTTCTCAGATGTGGGTGACCGTGTATCTCTCCCCTTGGTTAACCATAGAGAAATCATTTGTGTTCTCTTAAAGGCAAAGGTCAGTCTGGAGGAGACATTTGCCTTCACAGCCTGAGTAGTGGGAGTTTTGCCCACACACGGACAGAAGCCAGCTGATGACGATTCACGTTAGGAGCTGCATTGGGAAGTGTCTCCACACAAGCATTTCCCACTCAAGCCTGAGCTTCCCCAGCACCGTCACATCTTCTGAAAGGCTTCTTTCTTCCTTCTCTCTCACATCCCTCCATCACCGTGAGCACCTCTTTAATGCTATGGATCTAGATAATCCAGCATACTTTGTTAACCAAGGATTTCCCAGGGCAGTCTTCACTTCAAAGGTTTGGTTGTTTCCATAAATCATAAAATTATACCAGAAATTCATTCTTTTCACATCTAAATTATGCCCTCTTGAACCCAGACATGGCATAAAAATCCTGTTGCCATACTTTGTATCCCAACTTTTATTTTTAAAAAATAGGCTCTTCATCCATTGTCAAAGGATCTGGGCCTTGCATAGCCAAAAATCATCCTGAATGCCACAGCTTCCTCCCTCCAAACCCAAGGCAGAAATTGATACTGGAGCACAAAGCTCCTTGTCCCTGAAGCCTCATTCTACCTCAGAATCCTCAAAGCGATAGAATCACGGCTAAGAGTAATAGTCAATCAATTATATCTTTGTTCTAAGCTTTGTAAACTTATTTATACTGATTTCACTGTCCAGTAGGTTAATGTAGTGCCCCCATGCAGTTCTCTCTTATCTAGACAGCTGTATCCCAAGATACAGATCAGCGTTTTAACTCTCATTCTGCACAGTAAATCCAATTTAAAAGAAGACACCTGTGGATAATTCTTTATCCAAGGAATGTGTCCCTAACTAGAATTTTAGTAGTTCAAGGAGGTGGGTAAAACAGAGTTGAGGCCCTTCCTGTATCTCCAAATGGAATCATGTGGGAGACCCCAATTCCATCTGTGCCCAAGACAAACCTAGCATAGAAGCAAAAACCTTTGTTCAAATTAGAACCTTGTAAGTCTTAGAGAAATAAAGTTACTAAGTTGTGAATCTACTTCTTATCTATAATAAAATACTGAAGATACAAGGCACTCTGCATTCACCAGGACTACCTGAGTTCTCTCTGGTGACCAGGAAGGCTCCAGGAAGAGTGGGAAAGGATTATTCCTACTCCCTACCTCTTATCACACCATCAGAAATGTGTGCAGACATGAGTCATGCCCATAAAAGGATGATTTGCAGAAGTATTTATTATAACAGAGCTATTTCAGAAAATGTTTGGTGTCTAGGGATTATTTTAAGGATGATAATTAGCATTCATTCACCACCTCCAGAAGT
Organism: Hippopotamus amphibius kiboko; assembly: GCF_030028045.1. Taxonomy (NCBI): domain Eukaryota; kingdom Metazoa; phylum Chordata; class Mammalia; order Artiodactyla; family Hippopotamidae; genus Hippopotamus; species Hippopotamus amphibius. The sequence continues at coordinate 188,726,916 of NC_080187.1, read as the reverse complement.
ACTTCTGCATTAGCAATGCTGTTTAATTCCTGGGTTTATAATGTCACATTGTATGAGTTCAAATAAAGATGGAGACAAGATCCAACGTTGGCTGAACTGTCTAAGGACAGTTTACAAGGATAATAATAGTAACCTGAAACTTAGAGCAATTGCTGTAATTTTCCATTTCAGCCCCAGTTTCAAATATTAAACTGCAGACTACAGAGGGTAGCCTGGATCCTTAGTAAATGTATAGAGTGGATGATTTGGGGAGTTTGAATAAAAAGTGCAGTGGAATATTTTCTTTTGAATGTAGGGGGAAAGGCAGGTTGCTTGCCGATTCTAGATCTTGTTCAATGACCACGAACCATCAGGGCAATATATGAGCTTTTTCCTTTTCAAGTGAAAAACCATCATTATAAGATTACAAAGCAAAGCCTTTTTGGTGCTTTGATTCTCAATTTGGAGGTACTTGCAGAATTGGGACTTGCAAAGACATTAGGATTTGACCCGCATATATTTTAGGATATGCTATAATAAATCTTAGAAATATCCACTAATTAGATAATGCTAGAAGAAATTTGGCATCATCTGCACAAGGGAATAACATGAAGCCATTAAAGCTGTCTCTAAAGAAAGTGTAATTCAATAGGAAAATATATGGACACACACAATCATTTTGACAGTGTTTACTCCTGAAGAGGAAGTCTGAAAGTGGACGGTGGAAGAGAACTTACTTCTCATTATCATACCATCTGAATTTCTTAAGTATTTTTCACTTAAAAAGTAACTGTACATGCAATATAATTGCACAAAGAAATAACCTTATCTCTGTATTTTCTTCTCCATACTCTTCTGTATTTTCCAAATATTCTTTAAAAAATATGTATTACCTTTTTATTGCAATATTGTTGATTTACAGTATTCTATTAGTTTCAGGTATATAACAAGTGATTTGGTATTTTTATAGATTAAATACAATATAAAGTTATTTAAAATATTGACTATATTCCCTGTGCTGTATGTTACATCTCTGTGACATTTATTTTATGACTAGTTTTTACCTTTTAATCTCCTTTACCTATTTTACCTCATTCCCCACCCCACCCCCGGTAACCACTAGTTTGTTCTCTGTATCTGTTAGAGAAGATATTTGCAAATGATATGTTCAATAGGGGGTTAATAACCAAAATATATAAACAATTCATATAACTCATTATCAAAAAAAAAAAACAATCTGATTGAAAAATGGGCAGATGCAGATGGGGGATGAGAGAAACAGGTGAGGGAGATTAAGAGGTACAAACTTCCAGTTACAAAATAAATGAGTCACAGGTATGAAATGTATAGTATGGGGAATATATTCAATAATAATGTAATATCTTTGTATTACATTATAGATGGTAACTAGACTGACTGTGGTGATCATTTTGAAATGTACAGAAATACGGAACCAGTAGGTTGTGCACCAGGAACTAACATAGCGCTGTAGGACAATTATACTTCAAAAGCAAACAAACAAACTCACAGAAAAAGAAATCAGATTTGTGGTTACCAAAGGCAAGGAGTAGGGGGAGGAGGAATTGAATAAAGGCAGTCGAAAGGTACAAACTTCCATTTATAAGTAAGTACTAGGGATATAAGGTACAACATGATAAATATAATTAACACTGCTGTAGTATATGTCAAAGCTTTTGAGAAAGTAAATCTTGAGTTCTCACCACAAGAAAGAATACTTTTTTCTTTTTCTTTTATTTTGTATCTATATGAGGTGATGGATGTTTGCTAAATATACTGTAATCATTTCATGATGTGAATAAGTCAAATCATTATGCTGTACACCTTAAAGTCATATATTTCTGCATGTCAATTATATCTCAATATAACTGGAGGGAAAAAATGGGCAGAGAAACTGAACAGGCATTTTTCCCAAGAAAACATACAGATGGCCAAGAGACACATGAAAAGATGCTCAACATCATTAATCATCAGGGAAATGCAACTCAAAACCACAATGAGGTATCACCTCACACCTGTTAGAATGGTTATCATCAAAAAGAAAATAAATATCAAGTGCTGGTAAGGATGTAGAGAAAAGGGAACCCTAGTACCCTGTTGGTGGAATGTAAATTGGTGCAGTCACTATGGAAAACAGTATGGAGGTTCCTCAAAAAATTAAAATTAGAACTACTGTACCATCTAGCAATCCCATCCCTGGGTATTTATCTGAAAACAAAACAAAAACACTATTTTGAAAAGATGTATGCAACCTCAATGTTCATAGCAACACCATTTACAATAGCTAAGATATGGAAGCAACCTAGGTGCCCATTGATGAATGAATGGATAAAGAAGATGTGACACATGTGCACGCACAAGCACACATGCATGTGCACACACACACACAGAGGAATATTTCTCAGCCATAAAAAATGTACTAAACCTTGCAATTTGTGACAATATGGGTGGGCCTGGAGGGTAACATGCTTAGTGAAATAAGTTAGAGAAAGACAAATACTGTATGTTTTGACATATATGGGAACAAAAAAACAAATACACAAATACACAAATATAACAAAACAGAAACAGACTCACAGATACAGAGAACAAACTAAAACATATATTACTTTTTAAAAAGGTAAAATATAAAAAATTTTAAATATGTCACAATATCACTCAAAAACTCATTCTGATAAAGAGAAGACGCTGGGTATGGCCTGTAGGATTCCTTACTCTGTAGAACATGAGACTCTGTTTCCCCAGAACCTTGGAGGACAGACACACACCATAGACTTTAAATACCAGGAAGAGGTTTACATAACATTGTCATAAAAGTAACACTCTGCACCAAGAATCTGTGGTATACTCAAATCTCAATTTATATGGGATCTTACTCCTTCTTGTTATTGAATGTCACAGCTGAAAAAAGAGAACTATCCATTATGAAAAAATAGAAGATGTGAGCCTGAGACTAGGATAGGTTTACCTTTTCCTTTAAAAGTATAGAGACAAGTACCAAAACATTAAGAATAAAGGTTTTCTATTACTCAAGTACCTATAAACTAATTTAAAAATTAATTGTTGACTAGGTTACATTGGATTGTTCAGATCTTCCTTTCTGGGACAAGAAGGTAACACACACAGTGACAAAGACAGACATTCAGGAACATTGTTGAGAAGATAAAGCAAATTATACAAACCCTATGCGTGGTATGATTCCGATGGATGGATGGATGGATGGATGGATGGGTGGATGGATGGATGGATGGATGGACGGACGGACGGACGGACGGACGGACTGACAAGTGGATAAAAGGAAGAGGGGGAGAGGGGAACAATGGAATGAAAAGATATTCACCAGCTTCTAAGAGTGGTTTTCCTGAGTGGTAGAACTCTGATAACCTTTCAGTTCCTTCTTTCTATTCCTTGACATTTCTGATTTTTCTACAATAAACTGATGATTTTTTAAAGTTGTTAAGTTAAATGGATACTGATGAAGGAGGTGGACCTCCAAAGAAATTCAATGATTTACTGAAGTCCACCCAGCCCAGCTAGAGGAGAATTTGAACTTCAACCCATGTTTGTGAATCTTAAAAGAGATTTGGTCTTCAGTCTTGGGTTGGGGGTTTCTAGCAAGACAAGAATGCACCCTTTCTATGTCCTAAGGAATCGTCACATTAAGTCCCAGAACTACTGGCCTCCATAACTCAGGAATAAATTCATATGTGAGGTACAAAGGTCAATTTCTGCTCTCTTTAAAGAAGGGGTATTGGATCTATTTTTGGCTCATTGCTTCTTTTTATGCCTTCTGAAGAACTAAGTTGAAGAATTCCTCCCCAGGACTAGGAGCTGGAGGGACCCTTGTTTAAAACATTGCTATGAAGGAAATGAAATTGGGGGTTTTACTGACTGCTCTAAACTTACATTTCTCCAAAATAAATGTATGTTCTGTTTCCATAGAGCCCAGCTCACTGGTTTGCAGAGCAATCTGGTACTTTCATCAGGAAGAGTGATTACTACAAAGCAGTTGCTGGAAACAGTATCTCTTGTGCTGATTATTCATTGTCTAAAATTCCTTGTAATCAGATCAAGGAAACATTGTTACCCCGAGCAGCCCCCACAGGGTCCCCCACACTGTTATCTGCACACTTGCGCAGAGAAGAATTTAGCCTATACTGTTTGAACACAGGGATGCAAGTCTTCCAAATTGCTGCAGCTGTTCCTCTGAAAATGCCACCCTCACACCCATTTCCTCCTTCCATCAAACCCAGATGAATAATATTGAAGTGCAATATTCGTGGTCCATGAGGTCTGGCTGATACAAATATATTTGGTTAGATGAGCAAGCAATATGCCCAGAAACATAAAAGTATCCTTCATCCCCAAAAAGTCAGTGGTAACAAAGAGGATGGTTGGAGAAGGAAACAGTTATTCAGTTAATAGAAGCTGCTGTTCAGAATGGCTCTGTGGATCTCAGCTGAAACAAGAAGTAGTTCAGAACTTGGCACTTGCGTGAAAACGCTTCCAAGACTCCCTGGGAAGCCAGGAAGAACAAAGGCTAAGGATAGGCTGGGTCAGCACTCAGAACCAAGATTCGTGTCCTAAATTCTACACTTAGATTCTGCTCCTGCTTGACGCACACTCTTCTCAGTGCACGGCTTCTCTCCCACACCACTGTGGATGCCCGCCTGTTCCGTTCACTACCTCTCATGACCACAGCTGAGCAGACTGCTGTCCTCCAGACGCCTGACTTGAGACTATATTGTTCTTTAGTTAAGACTTGCCTGTGGAGGGTGGACAAGGTAAAGGAGCCTCACCCAGGGAATTAACATCACGGCCTGAGGAAGCCTGGGTCAGTGAATCAGCCATTTTCTGCATGCGGGTGGTTCCAGATAGTTCCATCCACCATGCCATTTTTTGGCTGCAGAGAAAGGTGTGGTGGCTCTTTGTCGTATAGCAGGACATCCCATGCCAATGTTTACAATCTAACATATATATAAACTTGACTCAGTGATCCCAATCTTCCAGATCTCCGCAGCACTAACTTTGCCCATTAGATGTGCGTGAGAAGGTTAATCACAACTAGGTTAGGTGCCCAGAAAATGCCCACAATGATAACAGTAACAATAACAGTAGCAAATGCTTATTTGGCACTTACTAGGTACCAGGAACTGTTGTGAGCATTTTCATATATCACTCTCTCTGAGCCTCAGTTACCCCATATGCAAAATAGGGCGAATAGTACTTGCACCCTTGGACTAACATAAAGAGTAAATGAGTCATGAAATGTACTCAATGCCATATGGCCAATATATCATGGGGAGCCGAGACTCACACCCAGGCAGTCTGATTCCGGAATTTGTGCTTTTAGTGATTTGCTTCAACCCTGTTTATAGCTTCTGTAAATGTGATACTTTATCATCTGCCCTGCGTGTGTAGGTCAGACAACTCCTTGTTCTAGACGACACAAGTCACCTTGCCCTGGCTTCCTGCCTCCCTTGTCATCTGCTTCCTCAGGAGGAGTCCTCCTCCCAAGAGCATGCTTTTCAAACACAAACCAAGCAATACAAAGCTCATACCCCCAACCACCTCCTCTATTGGGCTCTCACATTCCAGGCCACTATCCATCTGCCATAATTACCCCATGGCCAGATACCAGAGAATGAGGGACAGCCCCTATGCCCCCAGAGCACTGAAAGTATTCAAACTAGCTAATCCGAAGCCTGTTCACCTTGCCCCATCTGTCCCTCCCATGAAAACCACAATAAAGGCTTTATCCACAGCCTCCCCATCTTCCTCTGCCTCCTGACCAACACCTGTGCTTTCCCATGTGGCCTCCCATGGTGTGGTGTGCCGCTTCTTCTTACACACTGGGTATTAAATCATCCTTTCAATGTCAATCATCTCCTGATCTGATCTACCCCTCAAATTGTCTATTAATACACTATATTCTAAAATACCACTGTGCTACACCCAGCAAACAAGTTCCTATGAATCAGACCAGGAATGCCTGCTGTGTACTCAGTTCAGGTCATCTCTGAATACTTTGTTGCCTCCTACCATAATTGGGTGTAATTTCAAAAAATTCACTTAGGTACCAGGAGAGCTCTGGGACACTTCCCCAAATGGGGTCTCTGATCCTTGGCCCCATCTTGTAAGGATGTTTCCTTCTCACAGGAGTGGGTGGGACTGCTGTCTTTAAGCACAGCACTGTCAAGGTTGCTGTACATCTTCAAAATCTATAGAGATAAAAAATATATAATATACAGATATACATCTTCTTCAAGAAAAGAAAACATTTTTTAAAAATTTAAGTAGATGTATTTTGACTAGAAATTCTGCTCTCTTGATATTTACATGAATGGGTAGAAATAACTTCAAAAAAGTATAAAACTTATTCCTTGGTATCCTATGTTAGGCAAAGGAAAGTTATGACTGGATTATGACAGGTCTAAGGAAGATAATAACTGGGGTCTGAATGTTCCTCCATCTTCTGCTGGAATAGATGTCTGACAGTCCCCACAAGGGATAGATCCCCACCATGGACTAGCAGACAAAATCCCAGTGTGAACACCAATATATCAGCCAGCTCGAAATCCCAGAAGTGCTTAAACCACATTCTGAGTTCAGAGGAACTAGCTGTACAAGGTGTCATCTGACAGAGCAGATGATATGGGAAGACAATGTGGCATGTTATTAGAAAACAAAAGATGAATAAAACCCTGTGACTACTCTCTGACTCTAGGTGTCCTAAAATATCCATCTCCTTGTAATCAGAAGAATCAGTGCAATCAAACCCAAAGAGGGAAAGTCATTCTAGTGGTGACAGTCACTGGGACAGACTAGCTGCAGAACCAAGCGCAGAATGAGATGCAGCAAAGTTTAAAATCGTAGCATCACTTTGAGGCAATTTTGCTCAAATGAAACCATATCTAACTTGCTTCCTCATTTAAGCAAATTGTATTTGTGAGAAAATGCTTTATTTGCATCAACGGCACATGCACTGGCTGCCAGGTTTATCTCAATTCAGATATGCATTTTAAAGCTGTAAACATATGGTTACAATTTCTAAGGAGCTCTTTAGGAATTTTTTATGGATCAAATCCTTAGTCCTGACATCCCAGACAGGTTCAGAGATTTTTTAAACTGCTGCAAAGCTCTTTACCTCCTAAAGTCTCATTTATAACAGGAATTGACTTTGGAAGTGTTTATATGCTCTTTGGTGTTGTCTATAATTACTTTCTCAGCTGAAGTGGTGGGAAGGAGGGAGATCTAGGCTGAGGAAAGCAATGAGAAAAGCCTGAATAAATAAATAAAAGTGCCTTATGGGAAATCTGTTTCATCTCTCTGGTCTTGTAATTTTCTTTCTTCCCCCAACTATAATTGAAAAAAAAAATGCCTGAGTCTTGGAGCAGATATTAAAAGAAACACTGCTGGTTTTTGTTCCGTGGGTCTCATAGGCTTGAAGTTCGAACAGCAGCTGAATAAAGGGCAGAGTCCAGCGAGGAGATTGGGAACAGTGATAACTGAGTTTCGAGCCCATGGTTATTTAGACACACTTGAGAAAACCATTTTCACTTTACCTGGGAGAATATGAAAAATAGCTTTTTCAGCCTTCCATTATGTGTATAGTATATGAACAAGTCTGAGATAGGGTACTTGAAAGTAAAATTGCTATTCTGAGGGTGACTGAGCTGATATACAAAACTTGTACCATGTGATGTGCTATGAGCTTTCTGATGGTGAAAAGTTGTATGTGATCCAGAGACTCTCTGGGCTGTGTGGTCTGGATCTGGGAGAGAGCTAAAATGAGTTTGGGGTAAAAATCCACCAACCTTGAAATCAGCAAAGATTTGCAGGACAGTCGAAGTCCTCCCTTCTTTCTCACATTTCACTTCTGTGCTCTAATCGTTGCATCCTGCCGAACAGAGCAGACCTCACTTCTCTGGCTACATTTGCCTGTCCGCTGGACTGTGTCTGCCTTCAATGAGCAGAAACACAGTGACGACCCAAGAAGAGCAAGTGAGTGAGCTGGGATCACCTGGTAGAAATCTCTAGTAAGACACTGCATGGAACCGTGGCCACCACTTACAATAACAGTGATACAGCACTTTCTCACTCCTTCAACTGCAATGCTTATAAGGCATGATGAATATTTTTCAATGAGGCACATACAGGTATAGAGACATACACACACATTACTATGGAACATTTTTAGATATGCTTTTAAATTTAAAAAGAAAGATTCTGAACACTGAGTATAATGCTCTACTTTTTTAAGTCAAGAGGTTACTTACACACATACGCTTCTCTCTGTATAGACTATGGCAAACCGCAGAGGTAGGTACACTGATATTGTAGCTACAACAGGGAAAGAGAAGTGGGCAAGTCATGGCCAGAGATGGGAGGGAGGCTTACCTTCTATTTTGTTCTATATAAATGTTTACCATGTACACAGATAATTAATCAGAAATTAATAAAATAGAAATAGAAATAAAACAATGATTCACATGGTCTACTTAGAACAGTATCATCTCCAGAGAAATACAGTCAGTATACAAAAAAAGTAAATTTCAGAAAAAGTCAAATGGTTTCTTTGCATTTCTTGATACCATGAAAGAAGTTTATTTCTCTGTTTCACTTCCCTTCACATCAGAACTTTTCTCCCCTTTTCTCTCCAAACTTCTTACAAAACTGTACTCCCAGGCCTAGACTCCTGCACCTCCTACCCTTTCCCTCCCTCTCTCTTTTCTCCAGATTTTGCATAACAAAGCTCCAAAGAACTTGACTGTGGATGCAGCATCCCACTCACAGGGCAGGGAAGGGAATGAACTGATTGGACCAACCAAAAACCTCTTTAGTGGGCTGGGGAAGGGGAAGGTTAAGACATAGCTGAGTCATTAATTTTTGATCCCATTTCATAATATTTATTGACCTAATAAGGGGAGTTTGAGAGTTGGAGCACTAAAAAGCTGGGGTCAGAACACACCTGTTTCATCTTCCCAGGAAGATTGGCCTGGCTTACAGTAAGTAAATCTAGGTAAAGGATCAGGAGAGCCTTGTGTTCGTAAACCAGCCCTTCAGTTTTATCTATCAAAAACAGTAAGACAAAAATGTGTCTGTAAAGGTTTATATGTCTATATGTATACACACCATACATACAAAGACTGGTGATATAGAAGCCTCAGGTATAAAGGGAACAGTACTGAAACTCAAAACCAAGCATCTCAGTTTTGGCAAGCCCCACCTCATGTGGACAACTTCACTGTGAGCTGTGTACCCTCCTACTAGGGGCTCTCAGGTCTTGGGAAGTTGGGTTGAGACAGAGAGTGTTCTCCACTTCTGTGTGGCCCCTCCCTTCAGCTAAGTTCTGTATCTTTTATTAAATAGAGAACTGAACCTACTTTAGAATGTGTGCGGGTGTGCGTGTGCCGACGTAAAGCCCATCAGAAACACTGCGCATAATTAAAGAAAGAAGCTGATCATGATCAAGATCAAGGCAAACCGTGGCAACACCTGCTCAGTTTCAGTCCCCATAAGAGGACTCGACTTATCTGGTCCTGGTGGCGTATCTATCCCTACCGTAGACCAGGAGCCTCATGTAATTACAACTTGATGCAATGGAAAATTAACATTATAATTAACATTCTACTTCTGACCCCTTGTTCACGAGACAATATTATGTTTATAATCTGATTTTCCCATGCAGTGAGCTACAGAGAGAAAATAAGTTAGCCAGAGGGCACAAATGTCTAGTTTTCTCCATAGTTCTATTTCTTATTACAACTTAATTCACTGGCATTCTAGCATTAGACCTCAGTCTTTATAAACATAGTTAGTGTAAGTCTGTCCCTGAGAAATTTGTCTGCATTTAAGTGAGCTGAAAAAGTGGATTTCTCAATCTGAAAGGCTGTAACCTAGACTGTAGTAGATTCTCACTTTGGGAAGACTCAGAGCATAGCCTATATGCCGTCTTAAAAGTTACCATTAGCATAATGGAATATTAGCCATAAAAGAGAATGAAAAATTGCCATTTGCAGCAACATGGATGGATCTAGAGAATATCAGACTTAGTGAAGTAAGTCACATAGTGAAAGACAAAACTTATATGTGAAATCTTAAAAATAATATAAATGAATCTATATACAAAACAGAAACGGACTCACAGACACAGAAAACAAACTTATGGTTACCAAAAGGGAAAGGGAGAAGAGAGGGATAAATTAGGAGTATGGGATTAACAGATATAAACTACTACAGAAAAAAATAGAAGATGGGTCGGGGAGAAGTCAAGATGGCAGAAGAGGAGGACGTGGAGTTCACCTCTCCTCACGAGTACATCAAGAATACATCTACAAATGGAACGATTCTCACAGAGCACCTGCTGAACACTAGTGGAGGACCTTGGACACCTAGAAGGGCAATAGAAGGACAAGAAAAATCCCCATGCAACCAGGTAGGATGAAAGAAAGAAAAAAAGAAAAAAGGAAACATGAAGGGACCAGCACCCCTGGTGGGGAGCTGAAGGAAAGGAGAGGCTCCCGTACTCAGAGAAGCCCACTCATGGCAGGGGGATCAGCTGGGACAGAGAGGGACCTTTGGGGGATGAGAGGGGAGTGTAACAGCCGTCTGTGGAAGGCAGGACAGAGTAGGACCTATGTGCATGGCCCATGCCACAGCCCTGCACACCTCAGCCTGAGTCGTGTGTCCCCTGGTGCAGAGCAGAGCTGAGCGCTGGAAGGTGGAGTCTGGAGAGTGGACTCAGGGAGGGGACAGCTGTCGGCTGTGAGGAGACAGCCTGAAAGGAAGGAATGGGGAGCTCCACAACTGGGTAAGTTTGCAGAGCAGGCCTGGGCCACCACAGAAGCAAGGCACCACTGTTGAGTGGCATGCAAGGGGCGGGGCCACCATTGCAACCCCCTTCCCCACCCACTGGCCCCCGCCTCCGGGGGCACTGGGAGGGGGGCCCATCTGAGCAGGCTCGCTCCCCCCTCAAGCCAAGGCCTCCTTCGACTGCACCAGCCCCAGTGGGCCGAGCACCACCCCTGCCAGGGCCTCCTGGGGAGTCAGCCCTGGGAGCCCCAGCCTGAGACAGGTGTCTGCCAATGCTGGCGGGGGCTGGGTGCTAAAGCATGGGGTTAGAAGAGTAGACCTAGGAAGAGGACTGCCGTTGGTTGGGTGGGGACAGCCTGAGGGGACAGGAGTGAGGAGCTCTGCAGCCAGGAATGCTCCTGGAGGAAGTGTGGTCTGCCTCAGAAATGAGATGCCATTGTTGAGCTCATGAAAAGATGCTCAACATCACTAATTATTAGAGAAATGTAAATCAAAACTACAATGAGGTATCACCTCACACTGGTCAGAATGGCCATCATTAAAATTCTACAAACAATAAATGCTGGAGAGGGTGCGGAGAAAAGGGAACCCTCCTACACTGCTGGTGGGAATATAAATTGGTATAGCCACTGTGAAAAACAGTATGGAGGTTCCTTAAAAAACTAAAAATAGAGCTACCATATGACCCACCAATCCCACTCCTAGGTATATATGCAGAGAAAACCATAATTTGAAAGGATGCATGCACCCTGATGTTCATTGCAGCACTATTTACAATAGCCAGCACACAGAAGCAACTTAAATGTATATTGATGGATGAATGGGTAAAGAAGATGTCATACATATATACACTAGAATATTACTCAGCCATAAAAGGGAATGAAATAGTGCCATTTGCAGAGATGTGGATGGACCTAGAGACTGTCATACAGAGTGAAATAAGTCAGAAAGAGAAAAGCAAATATATAATATTGCTGATATGTGGAATCTAGAAAAATGGTAGAGATGAACTTATTTGCAAAGCAGAAACAGAGTCACAGATGTAGGGAACAAACTTATGGTTACCAAGAAGGGAAGATGGGGTGGTGGGATGAATTGGGAGATTGAGACTGACATAAATACACTATTATATATAAAATAGATACCTAATGAGAACCTACTGTAGAGCACAGGGAACTCTACTCAGTGCTCTGTGATGACCTAAATGGGAAGGAAATCTAAAAAAAAGAGTGGATATATGTATACTTCTGACTGATTCACTTTGCTGTACAGCAAGAAACTAACAAAACATTGTACAGCAACTATACGCCAATAAAAATTAAAAAATAAAAATGTTAAAAAAATAGATAACCAACAAGGACCTGCTATATTGCACAGGGAACTCTGCTCAATACTCTGTAATAACCTAAATGGGAAAATAATTTGAAAAAGAATAGATACACGGGTACATATAACTGAATTACTTTGCTGTACACCTGAAAGTAACACAACATTGTTAATCAACTATACACCAATATAAAGTAAACATTTTAAAAAAAGAAGTTGTTCCGTTGCTTCTTTTTTCATATATTTATGGAGGTAGAGTTCACATATCATTATATGTACCTTTTTAACATGTACCAAAAAAAGAAAAAATAGATAAGCAAAAAGGATTTACTGTTTAGCACAGGGAACTATATTCAATATTTTATAATAACCTATAATGGAATAATCTGAAAAAATATATATATAACTGAATTACTTTGCTGTATACTTGAAACTAACACAATATTGTAAATCAACTATACCTCAATTAAAAAAAAAAAAATAAACACGAGCAAGCAGCACATTATTTAACCATAATAGTTTTTTGACTATATAAGTAATAGATTCTTATTGTACAATAAGTCCCCTATATACGAACCTTCAAGCTGTGAACTTTCAAAGATGTCAACGTTCCCTTGTATGCCAGCTGTTGTACTGTACAACTCTACTTTTCAAGGTACTGTACTGTACAATTAAAAATGTTTTATTTTTTGTGTTTGTTTTTTATGTATTATTTGTGTGAAAAGTAGTATAAACCTATTACAGTACCGTACTATATAGCTTATTGTGTTAGTTGGGTACCTAGTCTAACTTTGTTGGACTTTATGAACAAATTGGACTTAGGAACGCACTCTCAGAAAAGAAGTGGTTCATATGTAGGGGAGTTACTGTATAAAGTTTAGAAGATACCGAAAAGTTATAAGAAGATAAAAATCAATCATCTTCTAATGAGAACCGACTGTATAGCACAAGGAACTCTACTCAATGCTCTGTAGTGACCTAAATGGGAAGGAAATCCAAAAAAAAGGGGATATATGTATACATATAGCTGATTCACTTTGCTGCACAGCAGAAACTAACACAACATTGTAAAGCAACTATATGCCGATAAAAAAAAGTCAATCTTACCAACTATAACCAACTTTTAAATAGCTGAAATATTTCCTTCTAACTTTAATTCAGTGTATGTATCTCTACAAACACATGCACAATTTGAATGATACTTGAAATAGCTTTGTAACCCATTAACTTCACTAAACATAATATTTTGAGCATTTCTCATATCACTAAATTTGTTTTGTAAATAGCTTTAATCAACCCCCTTTTGGATATTTAAGTGAATTCCAATATTTTGTTAAAGTAAAACATGCTCAGATGAACATTTCATCCTCCTATATAATCTTTACTCACATCTCTGAATATTTACTTAGGGCAAATGCCTAGAAGGAAAACGCTGACTCAAAAGATATGAACATTTTTTATCAAACTGTACACTTTAAATATGTGCAGTTTACTGTATGTCAATTATATCTCAATAAAACTCTTTTTTAAAAGGAAAAAAGAAAAGTTATGACCATTTTGATGCTTTGATTTATATTGCCCGAGTATATCAAAAACTCTGAACTGATTTTCACGAACATCAGCAATTTTCCTTTTGGTGCCAGAATGACAATTCTGCTAATCTTTCACCAACATAGGAGGAAAGACTATCATTTTTTTTTTAAGTTCACTTGTTTTATGTATTTATTTATTTATTTATTGGCTGTGTTGGGTCTTCGTTGCTGTGCACATACTTTCTCTAGTTGCAGCGAGCAGGGGCTACTCTTCATTGTGGTGCAGGGGCTTCTCATTGTGGTGGCTTCTCTTGCTGTGGAGCACAGGCTCTAGGCACACATGCTCAGTAGTTGTGGCACATGGGCTCAGTAGCTGTGGCTCACAGGCTCTAGAGTGTAGGCTCAGTAGTTGTAGCGATGAGCTTAGTTGCACCACAGCATGTGGGATCTTCCTGGGGCAGGGCTCAAACCCATGTCCCCTGCATTGGCAGGCGGATTCTTAGCCACTGTGCCACCAGGGAAGTCCAAGACTATCACTTTTAATTTTTGATGAAATTGAAAGGCTACACATTATTTTTGCCTTGTAATAGTTTATATTTCATTTACACTTTGTGTGAATATTTTTTCAAATATTTGTAGGTATGAAAGTTCTTGCTTTGTGACTTTGCTTGTTCCTACCCTTTGTACATGTCCTTTACACACTGATTTATAAGATCATTTTTATAGTTTACCGTATTACATATTAAATTTTCTCCCCAGCTTATTTCATGCAGATAAACCTATTGTTTTGTTTTGTTTTGTTTTGTTTGATAGATGGAATTTTTAAAATCCCTCTTTAGTCTAGAGATCTCAATCAGCACCTACTTGTCCATACTGCCGTTTGAGTGAGTCCACAGTCCACAGCTTCTGGTGCTTAGCACCCATACTTTATACCAAGTGACACTTCCTTCTTGGTCACAGCTGCTGGATGAGGCATACGCACCTGACCCAAGAACATCTTCTCCAATAAGGTGACCTACAGCTCATGCCTATGATGCAGCCAGACATCATAGCAGAGATGCGGTTATTAGTGGGGGTCAATTTCTATCTGTCTCACACAGGCAGCAGCAGGGCAGGATCTGAAAGGAACAGATTCCACAGGAAGAGCTGACAAGCTAATGGGATATGCAAGCAGAAGGGAGATGGGATTGGAAACGAAAGAAACAGAGGATGTCAAGTGAGTAGAGAGAGGACACAGGACAAGTGGGTGAGAGAACAGAGGCAGTGCTGTCCTAAAAGAAACCCTGCAAACCCTACCAGAGAGAGAGAAACCAGAGTCAGCCCCTTAATCTGCTTTGTTTCCTTGAAATTTTATGTTTCCAAGATGAGGCCTTGTGTAGGTATATGATAAGCCCCCATGACTTGCCTAGAAATGGCTTTTTTTTCCCTTGCATCCAAAACAGTCATTCTAGAACAGTGGTTCCCAACCAGTGGAGATTTTACCCTCTAGGGAACATATGGCAACTCCTGGAAACATTGTTGGTTGTCATGATTGGAAGGGTACTGCCAGCACCTGATGAGGAGAGGCCAGGGATGCTGCCAAACATCCTACCACGCTCGACCTCCCACAACAAAGAATTATCTAGCCCAAACTGTGAATAGTGCTGAAGCTGTGAAACTCTGTTCTAGAACAAGTCAGATTTTTTTTATGGTTTCTCCCTTTGCATTTGTGCTTAGAAAGTCCTTTTTTATTCTGTGATAAAACAAATATTGTCCTATAGCTTATTCTATATCTATGATTTCACGTTCATAGTTCC
The DNA here is from genome assembly GCF_030028045.1 of Hippopotamus amphibius kiboko. Lineage (NCBI taxonomy): Eukaryota > Metazoa > Chordata > Mammalia > Artiodactyla > Hippopotamidae > Hippopotamus > Hippopotamus amphibius. Next base: position 188,711,450 of record NC_080187.1, on the reverse strand, counting down.
TAGAAATTTGTAGTAACAAGAAAGCCATGTGAAGGGCGCAGATGGAGAGCTCGAGGTTTGGGAGGGGGCGGGGGGTGAGGGGGAGGCTGAGGCGAGGCGAGGGAGTGGCACAGACATGTATATACTACCAGCTGTGAGGTGGATGGTCAGTGGGAAGTTGTTGTATGGCGGGGGGGAGTCCAGCTCGAGGATGGAGGATGCCTTGGAGGGCTGGGGCGGGGAGGGTGGGGGGGACTCGAGGGGGGCGGGAGTCGGGGAAGGGAAGGAGTGCAGGGATGTGTGTATGGAGACAGATGATTGAACTTGGTGTACCCCCCCAAAAATAATAAATAAATAAATAAATAAATAAATAAATAAATAAATAAATAAATAAAAAGAAAGCCATGTGAATGGTGAGGAGACCAAGAAACTGATTCAACTCTCACAACAGGTCACAAGCATGCCTGGGATTAGCACATATCCCTGGAAGACAGCGTGGCCAAGATTCTCAGAACTTTCTTAAGTCCACTCTTGTGTGAAGGTAAACTGGAGAGTGTGAAGATTTGTACTCCCTCTCCATGAGGAGGCAAATGCTAATAAATTCCTTCAGCAATTGTACTGAAAATATACAGTCTACTCACTATAAAGTTGATGACATTACAAGATACTATCTTCACTTGATCAACCAGATGTTCAAAGTTGCCAGGCTGAGGAAGGTCCAAGAAGGTGTTATCCCTAGAACTGGTGTCAGTATGCTGGTCATTGGACTTATAGGACAGAAGTCACTTACTCAAATGAGTTCTTAGAGGTGACATAAGTGAGTGGAATCAGGTGAATACTCTCAAAGAGTATGCCCTAAAGAGTGGAATGTAACTTAACATAAATCTTGGTGAACGTTTACACTTTTGAGCTGGTCTTCAAACATCTTATCCTCTTCTTCCCTTTTTACCAACAATATGAGGTCTATAAAGTTTTCTAAGATCCTGCAAGGCAGATGGTTCCTGTCCTCACATCACCATAACAACCCATATTCCATAGTAAGTAACAAGCATGATTAGAAAAGACAGATGGAATGAGCCTGAAAATGCAAAATATGCCCCTCAATTTAGAACACTTTGTCCCCGGGGAGGGGTTCTCATCTGGAAATTTAGTTGTCTTCTTGTGAACTCTTGGGAGCTCCTAACAAAGAGCACTCTTGCGTTAACCTTGCTCCTTAAGAACTCAGATTCTCTTCTCTGCATTTACCCTGAACCAAAGATTAATTCATTCTATCCTTCAGTGACCTGGGAAGTGGAAAAAAATAGGAATTTTCTGCCCAGTTACTCCAGATCCCATCCTCCTGCAATATAAACTGCAACCCAAGCAGTTCCCTGAAATTTCAAACAGCAGCATTTTGTTGGTCTGCACTTGCTGACAAATTATCATCATGACTCTATTCAGGACTCCTATCTCCTTTCTCCTGCCCCTCAGAACTCTGCATCCTTGTATTCAATATTTCTTCCATTGCTTACTTGGACAGCAATACCTTTAAGCCTCAGCACACTCGCTTCCCCAGTTCCTATGAGCTAAATCAACATACAAAAACCTGGCTATGTGCAAAACATCCACAAGCAGAAAGAGGAAGAGAAAGTAATAAGTAAAATATAGAATATGACTTTTTCTATAAAAACAGTAAAGATAAGTCCAATAATTGGAAAATGTGCCTCTAAATAAAAAAGTAGAGAGAAAAAAAAAAAGGTTAAACCCCTCTCTGGTCCTATCTATAAGACCAAATATGCTGATTCCAAAAGATATCCCCCCAAAAAATATTAGAATAAATAAGTGCTCACCAGCAAGCAGGCAAAATTCAATGAGATTATTTATTAAGGTTAAGCTCTTAAGCTTTTTCTTGTACAACACTAATATAGAGACCAAAGGTTGGCACATCTTTTCTGTAAAAGGCCAAATAGCAAATATTTTAGCCTTTTCAGGTTATGAGGTTTCTTTTCCAACTACTCAGCTCTGTCATCATAGCACAAAATTACATAGATGATACAGGAATGAATGAGTGGCAGTGTTCTAATAAAACTTTATTTACAGACAATGGAATTTGAATGTTCTATAGTTTTAACATCTCATGAAATATGATTATTTTGATTTTTTACACTGACTTAAAAATCTAAAAACTATTCTTAACAAGAGGACATAACAAAACAAGCAGCAGGTTAGATCTGCCGTAGTTTGCTAACCCCTGAAGTAGACTGTCATCTTTGGTTCACTTAATTGATTCCCAAAATGCCTCACTGAGAAACACTACTTAATAATGTCCAACTCTTCTTGCCCTGTTCACTGAGCAAACTTCCCCCAAGCTAGAATCTAATCAGTTTCCATATGGTCCTTCCTTTTGGTGAATTGGCTCAATCAGACAACCAAAGGATGGATTCTAGGAGCAGAGTTCTCTCTCCTGGTACATTAATAAGTTGTTTCAAGATTCTAAATAGCATTATGAATTTTCCCCTTGTTCCCCCAAGTTTATATAATCATTCAAAGCTCCAGATCTCACATCTGAGGGAGCAAAGGGTGTAATACGGAGGGGTAACAGCAGCAATTAAATCCCCAGACAAAGCAGAATCACCCAATATCATTACTGTAAATTCTAGTACGTCATTGTCAACTCGAAGTCCAAATTAGAACAAGTTATGAGCTGAATCAATTGCTAATCTGATCGGTGATGAATTATAAAAGCATAAATTATAACCATAAGACTTTAGGATCTTGAACATCCAAAGTGCACACAGGGTTAAAATATGCTAAGACTGTACCTATAGGATAAATGGAAAATTCCAACAGCCACATTGCCACAGTAAAGTGGAAAATAGACATCTAATAAGTAGCTAATAATATAAATATACCTGGATGAATCTCATAAAATTAATGGAAGCATAGTTATCCCCCAAAGAATTGTATCATAAATAAGAACCTAGTTTAATCCATGCTAAATCTGTTCTATTACACACTTGATCGCTCACGGAATAATATGAAGCCCATGATTCCCCAGATCTCACCTACTGGATGGTAAAAATGGGTTCCATTACTAATTTTCTCTCATTCTTGTCGTCCCACACTGTTGAGCCAAACTTACGTAAGGTTCAGTTTTTAAATGCAATCCTTTTCATGAGGTTTGACTCAATAAAAATAAATTTCCTGTGTGTCTGTCCCACCAGCTCTTTAGATATGGCATGCTGGAATCCTGACACAGTGAGAAAAAATAAATAATATAAGCAAAATTCTAAAGTCAGTGGCAGAGGTGAGGTTCGAACCTAGGCTACTGAATCCAATTGGCTGTATAAATTTAGGACAAACTTCATGCCATGAAGCAATGGAGAGACCCTGGAGCTTATCCCAGTCCAGCAATTTTCAAGCCTTTTTTTTTAGTAAAGGAATCTTTGTTTAAAATGTAGTTTAACATACAATCCCCAATGTAAAACTGGAAGAGCATAGCTTCTCTGTTAAGAGGAGCTCAGGGCCCCAGGAGCCCTGCCCATTCTGCCTCCCCAAGGCACCTACAGAGGCCCCCAAGGCTCCCCCACAGAACCTCCTTCCTAGAAGCACAGTTAGAAAACCACTGATCTTATGTGATCCTCTCATTTTGCAAACGAGGAAGCTACCAAGGACATGAAAAATGACCCTGCCAGCAGCCAGCAGTGCTGTTACCCACTGAACAAAAACAATGAATATAAACGGTGCTCAGACAAGGCCACACAGCTGCTGTGTCTGGAACAAGACAGAGACACGGCCACTCCATAACCTCAACAATGATGAGACATCCCCTCTTCTGATTAACACGAGAGAGTGCTGTTTCTCTCCTAATAACTACTCCTAGCCCACCTTTAGTCCACCAGCCTCCTTGATACAATTTCTTGAGACACCCAGTTGCCAAATTGCCCTTGCTTCTTGACATCACCCAATTCAGAACTGGCCCCTGCTCTCCTAATCCCTCACTAGAATCATCCAACATAAACCCGAATCCTGGTAGAGGGCCTGCCCACACTTCCTCTCCAGGGCACTCTCCCTTGCTCCAGCAAGCTTTATAAACCTTTTTGTTTCTATTCCAGGTGTGTCCCTGGTGGTCTTTGACTTCAACACTAAATTATTAGCATTCTAAGCAACATCCCTAAGAAAAATAGGATCGGTTCAGAGAACAGATAGCTGTGCTCCTAGAACGGTAAGTAAACATGTTAGAAACAAATAGAGGATAATTCAGATCTTTAAAAGACCAAATGTTATTAATCCCAGCATGTTCAGCAATGGTGGCACGGAAGACATGCGCTACCCTTGATGAAAATCCAGGGGCCACTGCTTGACAGCCCCCTGGAGGTGGAAAAGAGACCCACTAACCAGCTCTGTCTGACATTCTCTGTGCCACTCACAGCATCTGGCACAGCAGCCAGAAAAGTCTGCCATTATGAAACCTACATTTGCCTTACAGAAATTCAAAGATCTGTTCATCATACGCTTCTACACACAAAGCACACTGTGACAAGCATCCTTCTAGGTTGAAGAGCGGTACAAGGCGCGCTCAGGGTGGCCCAGGCTGCCCCGACACGGACAGGAAGTCACAGCAGCTTCCATGCTGGTCCTGAAAGGGAGGATCTGATTTCCTCTGGGGCTCGCCCATCGTGTGGATTCAATACACGTGTCAAATTGGATGTCACTGGGCAGTATCATCCTGACAGTAACCCAGTAAGCTAACATCAGCCCTGGATTCTGTGTGCAGTGTCCTTGGCTTAAGAGGGCAGATTTTGCCCAGTCCTACTTTGCCAACAGTATTGCTGGTCCATGGACATTAGGATTTATCTTAAATCTTTCCTCTCTTCATGCATGAGTGATGACAAGGGCCGAAGATGTGGGAGAGAGGCTAAAGCAGTGACTATACTGGGGAAAGCACTGGAAATGAAGAAGAACTTCAAATTCTGGCACAGGCCCAAGACCTCATGGTGAGTTTTGCTGCCCCAACTCCTCGGATCCTCAACTAGTTTCTTTACTGTTCACTGAGAGGCTGGCATGCCTGACTCCCGTGACGTCTCCGCTAGTCCAACAGTCTAAGTTCAGGCCTGTGAATATAGAGTGTTTTCCTTAGGATTAAACTCTCTAAACAAAGCTGCCTACTTGGGTCCTGTTTGAACGTCACCAATTTTCACCCCCCCTGTTACTGCCTTTCTTCTCAGAGCTGCCATTTGCTGGGAGGCTCTGCTCACCCCTCAACGCCAGCACTCGCGCCACCTCCTCTCTGTGCTTTCAGTGACTGCCTCCTCCCCAAACACAGCCCGCAGAAGAATCAACTGCTCTCTTAGGTTTCCAGAGTACCTTATGCATTCACTGGACTGGATTTACTTTGTTTTTTAAGTCGTCTCCATGACCAGGCTGTTTATCTTGAGAGTGGAGTAAATGTCATATTCACCTCTGATCTCCAGATATATAAAAAGGACTTTTGTCAACATTCTACGTGTTAGATCAAATCGCCTTCCAAAATTGTGCTTTGATATAACATTGAACCTCGTCCTCCCCTTCAAGGAAACAGAGTGTGACGACATATAAAGATACTCACATGCTGCTACTTCAGCCCTCAGGCTTGGTGCTTTTTGTTCATGGCAGAGATGATGCTCATGGGCTCCCCAGCCAGTTATTCCATCCCACCAAGAAGAACCTAGAAACCATCTCCAAACTCCCCAAAAGGCAGGTCTGGCTTCCCAGACCCCTCAAAGGCTTCAGTCAGAAATACTTAGAGGGACTTTCACCCAGTAGGATGCTCCCCCAGATACCCCCAGAGAAAAACACCTCTGATCGACACTCGTTAGAAACAGTCAAGCTATTCAATGAGAGTCTGCACCTCCCCTGCTGCCTTCATACCAATACACGCTCCCTAGATCCTGGAGTCTACACATTCAACCACCGGTGAAATCCCAGCGACGTCTATCTCCTCCAGCTTCACTTTGAGCAAAGGAGAGTCTATTTCCCAAAAAGGCAGTTTACCTTGAAATGCAGTGATGAAACAACGAAACCTTAGCCACCTGTTCCTGATAGCCACCGTCTCTCCATCTTACTCTGTAAAATGTCTTTTTGTGAAACTGTTCAAATAATGCTAAAGGAAGGTATCCCCAATCCCTCACTAGACAATAGCCATGTGGAGCCAGCCTACATGTGATTCTATCCTGCAATCCCACAGGCTATGTTCATTCACAAACCAGAGCTGATTTTCCAAGCAGAAGCACAACAAGTAAGTCACACCATTAATTTATCTAGGCATCTGTTAGAAGTTCAATGAATGTTCTCTCTATATCTTCTTTTTTTTATTTTTTCATCTTTATTGGAGTATAATTGCTTTACAGTATTGTGTTAGTTTCTGCTGCACAACAAAGTGAATCAGCTATATGTGTATATATATTCCTATATCCCCTCCCTCCCACCCTCCCTATCCCACCCCTTTAGGTCTTCACAAAACATCGAGCTGATCTCCCTGTGCTCTGTAGCAGCTTTCCACCAGCTATTTTACATTTGGCAGTGTATATGTCAATGCTGCTCTCTCAGTACATCCCAGCTATCCCTTGCCCCTGTGTCCTCAAGTCCGTTCTCTATGTTTACATCTTTATTCCTGCCTACCACTAGGTTCATCAATACCATTTTTCTAGATTCCATATATATGTGTTAGCATACAGTATTTGTAAATTGATATAGCCACCATGGAGAAGTGCATGGAGGTTCCTTAAAAAACTAAGAACAGAACTACCATATGACCCAGCAATCCCACTACTGGGAATATACCCAGAGAAAACCATAATTCAAAAAGATACGTGTACCACAATGTTCATCGCAGCATTATTTACAATAGCCAGGACATGGAAGCAACCTAAGTGTCCTCTGACAGATGAATGGATAAAGAAGAGGTGGCACATATATACAATGGAATATTACTCAGCCATAAAAAGGAACAAAATTGAGTTATGATATCTTCTTGAAACTTCTATTAGAGTATGTAAAATTTAGGAGTAAAAAAAAATTTAGTAGTAGAGTTTATCCGTCTCACCCACCAGAGAACTCCAGAACATCAGAGAATCAGTTAATAAACATGTGTATTTGTATCCTTGGTGGTTGGCACAGTTCCCAGCATATTATAGGGGCTCAACAAGTAAGTGGCTGCATCTTCGGCCAACCTAAGGACAGTCCAGGAGACAGGGGCCTCCATCCCTGCACTGGAAAAGCTTACTGAGGTGCAGGGAATTCCTAGAGGCCAGAGTTCTATGTTTGTTTACCTTTAGAGCACTGGTGCCTCCCATAAACCAGGCATTCAAGAAATATTGAAAAATTATTTGCTTCCAATGGCTTCCAAAGCAGGCCATTAAGTATCAAGTGAGAATCTACATCTGACAGATTCACAAAGCTGCTCCAATAGCACCAATAATCATTAAGTCTCATGGTCTTGAGAGTAACCTGATTATCAAGTCCAGGAAATATTCTCACCCCACATCCTTCTTGATTTCTGTGTACCCTCCCTTGGTGCTCTTTTCTCTTTGGCATCTGTGACACCCTCCCCTCTAGTTTTCTACTTACCTCTCTGGCTACTTCTGCAAGTGTCAACCTCTCTCTTCATCTGATCTTCAAATATGGATACCCCACACAAAGCTCTCTACTTTTCTGATTTTTTTACCCTCTCCTTGGAAGGGTTCCTATAAATTCAAATACATGTAATTGATTACCTTTTAATTTATTAATAATTCTCAAATCTACGTTTCTAGGCCAGACTATTCTTCTGAGCTTTGATATCCAACTACTTTCGGGACATCTATAGTAGTTCATCTCACAGACAACTTAACCATGTAAAAGCCTTGCTCATCTTCTCCTCCTTCCCCCTTTCCTTTATTCCCACCGCAAGCTTGTTCCCTCTCTCATATTTTATATCTTATCTTGGCGAACCGTCCACGATCCCCTAGACCACACCAGAAACCTTGGGATCATTCTAAATGCCTCCTCATTGTCTTCTTTCACAGAACTAGTCACTGACTAAGTAATTCTTAATTTCTCTCTTCCTTTCCATCCTCCTGACACTCACATTAGTTTGCTTCTTCTTTGAAATCATCCCGAGTGTTCTCTCTGCTTTCATTCTCCTCCACCTTCAAAGGATCTGCTGCACCTGCTGGAAGCCAGAGCTTCCTAAAATGCAAATCTAATTATCTCATTCTCCGCTGAAAACAATCTTTTCAGCTATCACCCCACCCCAACCCAGAGAAGAAGTACGAACTCCCAAGCACGGCAGAGGTGGCCCCTGCCTCATCTTCTGCAGCCCCCTGCCCCATGCTCCCCCCATGCTGCCTTGCAGTTCCCTTCCCTTGGGGTCACCGCATCAGGAGAGCCCTTCAGCTCCTTTCTGCCTTGCTGACCTTACATGTTCTCCAAACAGTTCAAATATTACCTCCAGAAGGCTTTCTCTGTCCTGACCCTCCCGCAGATGAATTAGAGGGCTGTCTTCTGTCTCCCTTTCTATACAAAGACACAGACCTCCACTCTGTGTGAGGCTATTCAGATTCTCAACTCTAGCTGCATGCTAAAACTCACCTGAGCACTGAGTACCCAGAATTTAACCACAGTGATTCCAATTTAATTGCTGTAGGAATCAATAAGATTCTTGTGTGCACTGAGCTTCATGCTTCTCAAAACTTAATGTTAGTACCAATTACCTGGAGATTTCTTAAAAATGAAGATTCTAGGGAGTTCCCCGGTGGCCTAAGGGTTTGGATTCCAGGCTTTCACTGCTGTGGCCCAGGTTCAATCCCTGGTCGGGGAACTGAGCAAGCCACAAGGCACAGCCAAAAAAACAAAAACAAACCCCAAAAAATAAAGATTCTAATTCAGCAGTTCTGGCTAGGGTCTGAGACTGTGCATTGTAAGTAAGCTCGCAGGTGATGTCAATGTTACTGGTCCACAGACCACACTTCGAGTAGCAAGGAGCTAAAGAAACTGCAATGGCTGGTCCACCTGGAGGCAATAAAGCTGTAAATAACCCGAGCTGCTACAAAAAGACTCTGCCTGTCAAGGAAAACAGAGGTTGCTACAACTGACACAGTCTGGTTCCAGAAAAATTTATAAGTGTCTATGAGAACTGCAAAACCATAGGTTGCAGAAGCTATTGTCATCTCAAAGTGTAAAGCCCAGAAAGGGAAAGTGACTTGCCCAGAATAACACAGAAAATAAATAGCAGAACTGAGGTCCAAACTCAGAACACTTGATTCCTCCGTCCTGTACCCTGTTCGGTATACTGAGTGCTTGGGCGAGATGTTGAAGACTCCAACACCCTAGGAAAGTAGGAAAGTACCCATCAAGCAGGACACAATCAACACAAGCGGGACTCAGCCAAGCACTCTGATACAGAAGCGACTGGAGCAGCTGACCTTCAAAAGCGATCCCAGCCAGAAGCTGCTGATGAGGACAATGGCAAAAGTGGTCATTTCAGTCCAAGGTTGATGAATGTCTGTTTGGTTCCTGAATGAACTTAACTTTGTCCCAAGCGGGAAAATGTGCACTGTGGAACTCTGAACTATTCTAATGTCTTTGATCAGCTCGATTCTTAATACTCCCAGCAACCAGCATAGTGTTTGACACATCAAAATTCACTGGCTATCTCACTGAACAGCTGTTAAATAAAGCCTAACTAGAGAAAGTCTTGGCTTCCTTTACTTTACCTAACACTTTATCTATCTACATTGTGGCCAGACTCCTTCCCATAGGGTGGTATGATGCCAGCCTGCTGCCTGGCTACCCACTGTAGAAAGTTCAAGTTTCTGGTGGGGGCTGGATCTGGTGGAAGTGTGATATAGTGCATGATTCCCCAAGCCCTTCACACACGTGCATCTAAGATACAAGGGTTATAGGCATAAACACAGTAGTATTTATTCTTACTAGAGAACCAGGAAGAAGTCAACTGCTTAAATTGTAGGCAGGTGAGGGACTGGAGAGTGTCACCTCACTGGCTCTCCAGCCAGCAGAATTGTTTGCCAAAGAGAACACTGAAGGATAACTCATTATTACCTAAAGGCCAAGAGCACAGGCTTTCATTTGCAGCAACATTGGATGGACCTAGAGATTATCATACTAAGTGAAGTAGTCAGAAAAAGAAAAACAAATACCATATGATATCACTTACACGTGGAATCTAAAATATGCCACAGATGAACCTACCTACGAAACAGAAACAGACTCACAGAAATAGAGAACAGACTTGTGGTTGCCAAGGGGGAGGGGGTGGGGGAGGGATGGACTGGGAGTTTGGGGTTAGTATATGCAAACTGTTACATATAGAATGGATAAACAACAAGGTCCCACTGTATAACACAGGGAACTATATTCAATATCTTATAATAAACCATAATGGAAAAGAATATTAAAAAGAATGTATATATATATATATGTATGTATGTGTGTATATATATGTATATATGTATACGTATAACTGAGTCACTTTCCTGTACAGCAGTAATTAACACAACATTGTAAATCAACTATACTTCAATTAAGAAAGAGAGAGGGAGAGAAAGAGAGACAGAAAGAAAGAGAAAGAGGAAAAGAAAGGAAGGAAGGAAGGAAGGAAGGAAGGAAGAAAGGAAGGAAGGAAGGAAGGAAGGAAGGAAGGAAGGAAGGAAGGAAGGAAGGAAGGAAAGAAAGAAAGAAAGAAAGAAAGAAAGAAAGAAAGAAAGAAAGAAAGAAAGAAAGAAAGAAAGAAAGAAAGAAAAAGAAAGAAAGAAAAAGATAAAGAAAGAAAGAAAGAAAAAGAAAAAAGAAAGCAAGCACAGGCTTTGGGCACAAAGATTTGAGTTTGTCATCTCCACCAATTACTCATCACTTTAGGCAAGTAACAATCTTTCTAAGCTGAGGCTTTCTCGGCTGTAAAATGAATAAAATAAGTAACTTCCTATGAGGATTGCTACAAGGAATAAGTGAGATAATTGTTTAAAGTACTTAACACAGTGTCTAGGACACTGTAGACATTAAATAATAATAGTTCAGCAACAGCACCAATGGCAAAAGGCTCCAATGCCAGCTGCAGCTGCGTGGCTAATTCTAGAAACAAGGATTGTGGCCACCATCTATATTTCAGATTTCTTTTTCTTTTTTTTTTTTTTTTTTGCTAAAGAATGCATGAACTGAAAAAGTACCTTCTTGTTTTTTTCTTTTCCATTTTTTAAAGATGAGATTTATTATTTCATTCTAATTGTCTTAATCGTATTTTGTTTTTCCTCCACTACTGTGTAGGAAGTGGGAAAGTGATAGATTTACTGAATCAGCGAGGGATGGCAAATTTCTTCCATCTCAGATCAATGCCAATTGACTGGGGTGGCTGCCTGGACCACTGTATTAAGAAGGATGTTGATACTAAATCCAAGCTGAGTGAAAAAGAGAGCTATGATTTATTAGCAATATCTTCAATGAGCATTTGTCACACCTCATTAATTCATAGATGGAAGAATGGTGAATAATAACAACTAGGTAAGATCACAGTGGAATCAGGGGGATGGACAACAATGGTAGATTGTAAGGGGAGATATTGATGAACACTCTTATACTGACCCTGAAACATCTTTTGATATAGTCGCGGTGTGTCTGTGCCAATTTTCCCTCCCATCCATTCTCCATCCTTCTCCACTCATTTCCCTACCTGGAGGTTAACAGGTATGCAGTATACAAACAGGGCTGTGTGCTCTCTGGCTCCAGTTGGTTTGGCCAATGGAGAGCCCAACAGGAGATATGAGTGAGGAAAAGTGAGAGCAAGGTCATTATTTCCCTGGGTCTCTGTCTGTAGAATTGCTTGTCTGGCTATGGCCTTCAGTTAAAAGTCATTGATCCTCTCAATGTCCATTCACTCTATGCAATTTTCTCTTCTTCCAGGTTCCAAAAATCATCCCTTCTTCCCATTCCTTTGGGACAAAAGGTGAGAACAGCTCCAGTGCCACAGCTCTGGGGTACTGCACTATCTTTGGTGGTTCTCACCCACAATCTTACAAATAGTCTTTTTATAAATGAAGCTCATCAAACTACATTATTGTGAAAGGATCACCCATTCCTCTTTGGTACCCTTGGGTTGCCTGTGTTGGAAGTGAAGTGAGCATCCAAGGGCGTGCATGTGATAGAACACTCTAGGCAGAGCATCTTTGTGCAGCTAGGGAGAAGGTGGTGTGTCTGGCAGCCAGAGATGAGATGGACTGAGACAGCAATACAGATACCTGTCATGCACACTTCTCATCTATCTTCAATTGCCCACCTATGATGTGGACTTTGCTCTGCACAGCAGTGTCAACTGATGGAGCAGAGGTAGGTTCAACCATTAACACATTCTCATTTGACCTGGTAGGACAAGATGTCCTGGACAATTTTGTTTCCCTTACTGGAAGATTAAGACTCAAAAATGTATCATCTGGATGTCAATGAGATGGAGAGGTCCAGACATGCAGATGGTGGCTGAGTCAGGTTATCAGCAAAGAATCTGACTGAGGACAATGCCCTACCCTTCTAGTCATCTGCCTTCCCCACCAAGCCCGCCCTTCCTGGGGCCAAGTTGTACAGTTCTTCTTAGGTCTCTACATTTGAGGAAATAAATGCATCTCTGGTCTGATTCAAAAAGAAAAAAAGAAAATACTAGTATCTCCTTGTTCAACACTGAATGCCTCAGTGATATAAGAACCCACACTTCAAGCACGCACCAGCCTCTTAGATAGCTTCCTCCACAAGAGGGCAGACAGCAGTATCAAGCAGTATCAGCAGTATTTCGTCTTGTGGAACTGAAAACCACAGCCACAGAAAGATAGAGAAAATGAAAAAGCAGAGGACTTTGTACCAGATGAAGGGACAGGATAAAGCCCCAGAAAAACAACTAAATGAAGAGGAGATAGGCACCCTTCCAGAAAAAGAATTCAGAATAATGATGGTGAAGATGATCCAGGACTTTGAAAAAAGACTGGATGCAAAGATCGAAAAGTTTACCAAAGACCTAGAAGAATTAAAGAGCAAACAGAGATATGCAACACAATAACTGAAATGAACAACACACTAGAAGGAACCAATAGCAGATTAACGGAGGCAGAAGGGGGAATAAGTGACCTGGAAGACAGAATGGTGATCATCACTGATGCAGAAAAGAATAAAGAAAAAAGAATGAAAAGAACTGAAGACAGCCTAAGAGACCTCTGGGACAATGTTAAATGCACCAACATTCGCATTATAGGGGTCCCAGAAGGAAAAGAGAGAAAGAAAGGACCTGAGAAAATATTGGAAGAGATTCTAGTTGAAAACTTCCCTAACATGGGAAAGGAAATAGCTACCCAAGTCCAGGAAGTGCAGAGAGTCCCAGGCAGGATAAACTCAAGGAGAAACATGCCAAGACATGTAGTAGTCAAAGTGACAAAAATTAAAGACAGAGAAATGTTATTAAAAGCAACAAGGGAAAAACGACAAATAACATACAAGGGAACTCCCATAAGGTTAACAGCTGATCTCTCAGCAGAAACTCTGCAAGCCAGAAGGGAGTGGCATGATATATTTCAAGTGATGAAAGGGAAGAACCTACAACCAAGAATACTCTACCCAGCAAGGATCTCATTCAGATTTGATGGAGAAATCAAAAGCTTTACAGACAAACAACAGCTAAGAGAATTCAGCACCACCAAGCCAGCCCTACAACAAATGCTAAAGGAACTTCCCTAAGCGGGAAACATAAGAGAAGAAAAGGACCTACAAAAACAAAAACAAAACAATTAAGAAAATGGTAATAGGAACATACATATCGATAACTACCTTGAATGTAAATGGACTAAATGCACCAACCAGAAGACACAGACTGGCTGAATGCATACAAAAACAAGACCCATATATATGCTGTCTCGAAGAGACCCACTTCAGAACTAGGCACACATACAGACTGAAAGTGAGGGGATGGAAAAAGATATTCCATGCAAATGAAAATCAAAAGAAAGCTGGAGTAGCAATACTCATATCAGATCAAATAGACTTTAAAATAAAAAATGTTACAAGAGACAAGAAAGGACATTACATAAAGATCAAGAGATCCATCCAAGAAGAGGAGATAACAATTATAAATATAAATGCACCCAGTATAGGAACACCTCAATACATAAGGCAAATGCTAACAACTATGAAAGAGGAAATGCAAAGCAGAAATAGAGACACAGATGTAGAGAACAAACACATGGACACCAAGTGGGGAAAGCGGGGAGGGTTGGGGGGGGGGGATGAACTGGGAGATTGGGATACCAAATTGTACACTCTAAATATATGCTGTTTATTGTCTGTTAACTGTATCTCAATAAAAGTTCTTAAAAAAAAAAACCCACACTTCAACATAAGCAGTGCAGATAGAATCAAGGAGAGAAGTAAGCCTGAGAACGTGGCCTCTCCATCTTCAAAGTAAAGGTTCTTGTCCTTGAGTATCTCATCCAGTAATCTTGTGAACCAGTCACACCTGAAAACCCCCATCTGGACTAAGGTGGTCCTACTTGTTGGTAGAAGAGAGACCCCTCAGAACCATTAAGCCTCCTCCCAGTGTCCAGCATCCAGAGATAAGGCCTCCACAGTAAGCACAGGCAAGGTAAAGAACTACAGCTCTGACTCTCTCCCATAGAAAAGACTGCAATAGAGAGTAAATAATAGAGAGATAAAGAGAAAAGGTAAGTCAGGATACTTCTGAGAAAGCAGACTGTGAGAAAGCAATCAAAACCCTATTTAGCAGAATAAAAGGGAAAGGAGTTAGGGCCAAGGAGGGCTGCAGGCGTCTGCCCCTTAAGCTGGGAGGACAGTAAAGCTCACCCCAATTCTATTTAAGGAAGATTCTTTTCAAGCTTCTCTAGCTCTTCAATTCACTCTCTTCAACAGCCTTTTCATCTCTCAAGGTCCAGATCAAATGCCTTCTCTTCTCTGGAGACCTCCCTGACCCCAACCCTTCCCACTTCCAGTCAAAATTAGCTGTTCCTTTCTCTACATTCTTCAGGCATGCTCACCCTCTCTTTAGCACTCTCTACTTTGTAAGCTATGAACATGTTTGCCTCCCAAATGATTTGTGAACTCGCTAATGTCAGGGATCTGCGCTAGTGATTTCTAAACAAAAATAGTCCCTAGATCATAGTGAAAGAGTATTAAATGTTCACTGAGTTTGACAATAACAGATTTTTGCTATCAATTAGAAATTGGACAAGCCCCTTCTCCCACCAACTCACCTTTTTCCAGGAATCTCATTGGTAAGAAAGTAACAGAATCTCCAATGCATGTAGAACTCTTTCACTTTGTCTTAGACTGGGTTCCCCCAAAAAGTGGAGCCTGAGACAAGGACTTCCAGGAATAAAAGTGTGGCTGGAGGAGCTGGGAAGAGTGAAACAGGGAAGGAGGAAAAGCCAAAATAAGGTGTGTTATCAAACTAGCCCCCTCTTGGTCAACTGAGGTTCCTTCCTACTGGGGACCATGTAGGAAGAGCCCTGTAGGAACTATTTCAGAATTGTCTCCAGGAGGGAAAGAAGATGAGAGAAGTTATCCATACACTCCATTACCCACTGGTCAAGCGTTATCTGTGGGGTCCCACAGAGGTAGGAGATCGATGGGCTCCAGGTTAGGCATTTACCACTGGCCTCCTGTTTACACCTCATGAGGCAGAGAAGAAGATGAGCTCCAGGCCAGACATTCATTACCAGCCCCCTGTTTATATTTCCTGAGGCAAGAGACAAATGGGATCCAGACTACATATTTATGACCGGACTCCTGTTTATATTTTGATATCTGCACTTCAATATAAGAAAGAGCAACAGGAATAGGGTAAATAACTGGACATTGGACGCTGACTTAACTGCCTCTTTACTGCACCCCTCCTCATGGCGGGGGGACACCCACACCCTCTGTCTCTGGGTGTGCATCTGTGCCTTGCTCCTGTCTTAACTACACAAACTGTTTCTCTGTGTGCTCTCCCACCTGTTATGCTATGTCTCTAATAATAAACTTTGTACCTGCTTTTACAGTTTTAGCCTCCGTGAAGAGCCAGGGAAAAATAGCTTCTCGCCTCTAGCCCTTGCTGGTCTGGTGGCTAGGATTCCTGGTTTTCATCCAGGCTACCCAGGTTCAATTCCTGGACAAGGAATTGAGATCTCGTTTCACACCAGTGCTCACTGCTGCCTCGCAGAGATCACTACCCTCCTCATACTTTTGAGTACATGGCTGTGTCACAATGACTGAGCAGATTTCTGCGAGTGTCCCAAGTGATGGTAGCAGAGATGCCCCAGGACAGAAAGCAATTGATAAATGATGCACTGGAGGTGAGGTGCAATCAGCTTACACCTGAGCACAATCGGTTGCCATAGCAACAACTAGAGTAGAAAGGTGAGTCCAGAGGCTGTGAGGCACGGGCACACACCTTATATTAATTTTTATGTGCCCTTTGTGATTTCTACTCACCTTAGAGCATAAATCTCACTAATCCTGGCATGTCATTGATATATTGCTAGCAAAAAGAAAGCGTTGGGTAATATCACTGGAATTTTCCCAAGCTTCACCAAGCTTTGGGTACACAGCCAGGACAAATACCCAAATTTTAATGTCTCTAACCCTCTAGCTTCTAACCAGCTCTGGATTCTAGCTCTAGTTCTCAAGCTTCTGCAGGCCTCTCCCAGCTCTATCTCTGAGTGTCCTGAGGGCACCTCACATATCCTCATAAAACAATCTGTCAAAAAAAAAAAAAAATCTGTCAGCTGTGGTCACCACGTGCCACCAGCGATATTCTTCCTCTCTTGCTCAAGACCCCCTTTGTAGTTCCTTCCACAAGCAGTTCCCCCACCACCTCTGCTGCCCACACCCACCGTGAGACTGCACTGAGGATGGACACTTCCTTGCTTCCAAAGTCTCCACACCCTCCTGATGACACATTTCTTCCCATTCTCCTTGTGCCAGAGGCATGTTGCAGCTCATACAGAAATGATAAGATGATTCTTTGCCCCCAGGTCACACTCAGGGCTGGGAGGGTACAAGCAGTGCTGTCTCAGACCCAGCTGCTCGGTCACTGAGGACCACTCCCTCCGCCTCAGCTCCAGTCCAAGGTGTGATCCTCCTCTCTTCCTCATCCTCCATGTCCCCACCTCCACCACCACCACCACCACAGCTCACACAAAATGGCCATCTTCTTCCTTCAGCCAAAAAAACACCCCCTTATGCAAAAAAAAAAAAAAATCAAAAAAGCCAGCAGCTTGCAGCCCATCCCAACAGTGCATAGGACACACCCAAGCAGGCCTGAACTCCAGCAGTGCCCACACCCTTGGCACAGACCATATCCTCCCCAACATGGAAGCAATTAGAGATCTGCTATATATGAGTGATTATGTGCACTGAGGCTTAGAGTCACAAGGATGCAAACAGTTTAGCCCCAAAAACTCCCAAGCGTTTTGTGGGGTTTTTTCCTTTCCTTTTTTTTTTTTTTTTTCAAGCTCTTTATTGGAATATAATTGCATTACATGGGTTTTTTTTCCTATTGCTATGAAATGAAACCTCAGTAGATATCCTAAATAGCTCTTTATCCTGGCATTCTCTCAAATTACTTCACTTTAAAGAGAAATGGTGTTTTGGTTGACAAAGGTACCTGTCTTCCAAGTGATCTACCCTCCAAGATCCACGTGGTTTGAGTAACTCTTGTGCACAAAAAGTTTCACTGGGTATATCTGTAAATGACAAAGTTCCCTAAAAATGAGCTTAACAGACATGCAACATCAGTCCTTAATTTAGCCTATAGAAAAAAAAAGTGTTCACAACATGCTACAGCTTGGTACAGCTATTTGAAGAACAATGGCTGATGAAAGCCAAGAGCAAAAGAAAACAGCAATAAAATAAGATGGCATATTGACAGCTGAGATCTAGTGTGACATCTGTAGGTGGTTCTGTGGCTCCAGGATTAGATTGTTCTCACTTCAAAAGAGCCATTCATGAACTCTGTCAATCAGCAACTCAGTCATACGTACATAAAACTCTTTCCCCATGCCCTGCTCAAAAAAAAAAAAAAAATCCTTAAAGATGATGCTAAGACATAGAGAACTATATCCATTATAATAAACCATAACGGAAAAGAATATAAAAAAGAATGTATATATGTGTATAACAGAATCACTTTGCTGTACAGCAGAAATTAACACATTGTAAATCAACTATACTTCAATTAAAAATTTAAAAACAATTTTTTAAAGGTGATGCTAAGAAAACAATGTATAGACCATATACATTTCATTAGTGAAAGGCAGCATTTTTCTCCTTGACTAACTTACAAACTGAGTTGAATTTTTATCCAACCTTTGCCATGTCTCACTTTTATAAAAGGAATTCAATTTGTTATTCTTCTCGGACTTCAAATAAAAAAGTAACATCAAAGTCGAACAGAAAATGAAAGCTCTGGTTCAGACATTATTTTGTTTTCTTCTTCCAGGTAAATATTTGCACTTGCTGGAGGAGCTTTTGCTGATGCATCTGTAAATCGAATATATATTTTTATGAGACGGTAAGTAGCTAGGAACAAAAGGACACAGACCAAAGTTCCCCTGTGCTCTCTTCCAAGTGACCTCCAGCTGATTGTGCAAATGACATGTTTAAAAGGAAGAGGATTTGGTCTCCATGGAAGCTCAGTTTGTGGGCTCTGCTTTGGCAGATTGACGGCTGGGCTAAATGATGTTGAAATTACATGTAATACATTTTAGATTATGACTATTATCCAGGAAGGACTGAAGAGCCCCATGCAATAAGAGGGCGCACAGTTTGATTATCTTCTTAAGGTTCATTCCAGAGTAGAAGGGCATAGGCTTTTCTTAATATAAACTGGACTTTCTGTTTGTTGGGGAGGTGGGAAGTACCAGAGTGGTTTCACTAATTAGAAGCCATAGGCCCAGAATAACCACTGCAGCTTTTTCCTAGAATGAAACATACCACGCACAATACATTTCTGGATACAACTCTACCTCATTTTAAAGCTAGAAACAGGCACTTCCCTGGCAGTCCAGTGTTTAGGACCCTGTGCTTTCACTGCAGGGAGTCTGGGTTGAATCCTCGGTCCAGGAACTAAGATCCCTCAAGCCTCGTGGCACAGCCAAAAATAAAATAAAGCTAGAGATAAATGAAATGGTCTATATTTCAATGTCATAATAGTAAATTAGAGTAAAATTAGCCCAAATTGGCATTTGGAATTTAACTCTTTGCAGGACGGGTGGGCTGCTGACCTCCTCCAGATGTTTATTTACTGATAAGCATCATTTTCTGCTTTATTTTGTTTGTGTAAGTGGGGTTTGTGTGAGGAAGTCCAGGAGAGAGATGCAGGTGTCAACCCCCAAGGAAATGAAACAGATGAACAGGAACAGACTTGAATCTGAGCACAGTTGAAATGAACCCCAAGGACTCCCAGAAAAGATGTGGGCTAGAGGAGGGCTCTGAGGGGCTGAGTGGCTGTATAAGAAGGTAGAAGTGAAATAACTGGAAAATGTGGATGTTTGAAACTACCATATCTACTCCCAAAGACTGGAAACAGGAGGACATAGAGGACCCTAAGTACCTGGGTTTACATGGCACACTCTTTGTCATGGTACACCACGACATGGGTCACATCCTACCTTTTTCCTTTTAGAGCAAAGTTGGTGTATTGCTTAATAACTAACATCCCTGGTCAAAAGACTTGAATCTCTTTGGAAAACAAAAACAGAAGCAACAAAAAAAGCAGTTTATGAAGCCACTGAGTCGAGAAGTAGGAAGGGAACCAGAGCAGAAAATAAGATACTTTATACCTCACCAAAATATGAAAGAACATTTCATGTTTATCTCCTCCAGCACACTATCACCACCACCCCCAAAATGAAGCATCAGTCATACAGACACAAGCTCCTTCTCTGAACTAAGCAGACCAGTTTAGACAAGCATGTGTATTGGTTCTAAAAAGACATTTTAGGAACTATGATCTGAAGTTCACTGAGAGCCAAGGGAGACGGCCTGCGATGCCGTCTAGCCACACCCACGTGTGGTCTGGGGTCTGGCTACTAAACTGGGGCTCAGGAGCAGCAGCCTCAGCATCATCTGAAAGCTTATTCCAACTGCAGAATCTTAGCTCCACCCAAGACCTACTACACTGGCCTTTTTACAAGATTCCAGGTGATTCATATGCACATGTTAATTCACAGCCAGCTCAGATGACGAGTCCTCGCTCTTTAAATGTATTTTAAAGAGAGAGGCCAAAAGGAGAACTTAAAAAGAATTCTGAAAATAGTGCAAAGTGGCATCTCACCCTTTCTTGCTTGCCTCTCCCATTAAGAAAGAAGCTTCCCAAAGTGCAAAAGAGCATATTTTGTATAAAAAAGAAAGGGAAATAAGAAGCATACATAAATCTCTTGGTATTTACAAAAAGAAACACAGGACAGATAAAGCCAAAGACAACAAATCTGGTTACTTACAAGGTGTGAGGGGAAAGAACAGGGTAGAAGGGATAAAAATAGGAGTGACATCTCTCTAAGTATACCCTTTGGTATGTTTCTGACTTAGGGAAGCATGTTAATACACTGCATATCCAAAACACAAAAGGAAACCAACAATTGGGAAGAGGAAAGAAAAACCTAAAACCAAACTAAAACAAATGAACTAATTGTATTTCAAGTGAATTCCATATCCACAGTGAAAGAGATAAAAATAAAACAATGAACTAATCCAAGTAATTAAAGAGCACAGTGTTTGACTGTACACCCACCCACTGCCTTGGGTAAGATTGAGTGATGACTAGAGCTGCAAATGAATCCTGAACTCTTCTAATACTGATACACTTGTTTCTTGCACAGGTACTGGTGCAGCAAGTCTGTAACTATTTTAAATGAATTACAGGATTGAACAAATGAGGAAATTTATTGATGTTGTTAGGAGCCAGGGGCCAGTGCCTGCTTGAGACATAACACCAACAAGCAAAGGGCAGGAGTTGTTCCCCTGAGCCTAACATCAGTTATGATTTTCGTGGGAATCAAAACACAGTAAGAGATAGACAGAGGGAGCTCTGAATACACCCGCAGAGGAGAAGGCAATGTGAACTCAGAAGCAGAGATTGGAGTAATGCAGCCACAGGTCAAAAAATGCCTGTAGCCACCACAAGCTGGAAGAGACAAGGAACAGATTCTCTCCTAGAACCTCCAGAGGGAGTCTGGTTCTACCAACACCTTGATTTCAGACTTCTAACCTCCAGAACTGTGAGAGAATACGTTTCTGTTGCTTGAAAGACACCAAATTAGTCGTAATTTGTTACAGCATCCCTAGGAAACCTGCTAAGTAAATGTATTATTATCTCCACCTTCTAGGTGAGGAAACAGATGCATGAAGAGCTCAAGTAACTTGCTCAATTTCCATAACATAAACAGTGGAGAAAGTATGTTAACCCAGGAAATGTGATTCTAAAGATAGCCCTGTACAACCGATTTCAGACTCTTTCTGCCAAGTAGTCATTAAAGATGATAATTATATAGAAGGAATATCTTTCCATACCAAAATGATCATGTAGAAAACCAACTTACGAACGATATGTAGGGATACTTTGGTATGTGAACACAGAGCCTCACCTCAGTAAAAGCTCACAGAAATGCTGGATAAAGAACAAAAAGAAATAGATACCTAGCAGAGCTCAAAAGAAAGGGAAATCTCCAACAGCCAGAAATGAAGGAGGAACATAATAACACCAAAGTGATAAGCATATGAGCAAGGACTGGGGCTTACCATCCACAAAGGAGCAAGAAGCTTAGTCTTGGAATGTATAATGTAAAGAACAGGAGTGGAACACCCTCCCTCCCTCCCCCAACCTCTGTATGAAGCCGGGACTCCTGAAGGGCTATCGGTACAGTGGGGCTAGAGATGAGCTGCACGTATCAGCTCAGGAAAAGATCTCCCAGTAGAAACAGCAGACCTAGGCCTTTTCCACACAGGTATATGGAGTCCAAACTCACACAACTCACATGGTGTGGGAATCTCCAGCCAAGAAATTAATGTAAAAATGGGACCCAAATAAGTGAAACCCTTGGGGCTACCAGCAAAAGCAAACACAAGCCTTCTAAACCCTCAAACATACAGAACATTCTAAGGCACACAAACGCACAAGCAAATACATTCTGGCTGAAAATGAACTCCCAATAAAAAGCTACAAAATGCAGTCACTGCAAAAAGGGAATTTCTCATTGTCAATAATAGAACAACCTGAAAGAGACTAGGACATAATTATGTTTCAAATGATAACATTAAAAGACTTGAAACCCTGAGGAAAGAACCCTAATGCACTGTGTAAAAAGAACTGGCAGCTCTGAAAATGACCAAATAAAACTTGCAGATGTGAAAATGTAAAACTCAGCGAACAAAAGAGATTAAAGATGGCTGATGAGAACACAGATGTAAGGACATCATCCTGAATGCAGCAAGGAGAGATAAAGAGATGGAAAAGATGAGAAAGAAGGTAAGAAAGGTGAGATTAAAAACACATCTCACTGGAATTCCAGAAGGGGAGAATTAGAGAATGGGGTAGAAGCAATCATCAGAATACAGTGACTGAGAAATCGTGAGAACTGATGAATGATGTGGGCATCGGTCAGGATCTAGGCAGAAAACAGATGGCGTTCTTAAACTAGGTAACTGAGAAATGGTTAACAAAGGGACTATTTACAAAGGTGAGAGCTAGGTTCAGTGACGTTAGCAAGGGATAGAGAAACAAGGGATAGTGACTGAAAGGGCAAGGGGGGGGAGAGGTTACCAGAACTCAGAGAAAGAGCTGTGTGAAGCTGGCCCAGAACCATGTCTGTGCCTTCAGTGGAGGGGTACAGTCAACCCCTGGTAAATTAAAACTAGGGTGCCCACCAATGAGCACCTCGACCTCACTCTCCTTGGCCCTTGGAACTTCTGCTGGGGCCTCTCATTGACAGAACTCTACTGGAAGCCAAAGGGCAAGGGGGGATGCGATCCGCCCATCAGCCTTCCCAGGTCAGGACCTTCGGGTGAAGGAGTAGTAACAGCTCCCCACTGCAGCCCCAGGGGACTTTCTCAGTTTTCCTGAACCCTGCCCCAACTTTGAAAATAGTCCCCAGGCAGTGTAAATAGGCAGTATGCTACTGCTTCCTGCCAGAACTTTGACAGGTACATGGGGGTGTGTGTGTGTGTATGTGTCTGTGTGTCTGTGTTGTTTATATAAGTAGAGAAAAAGACACACAGGTGGGGCAGGGGGGTTAGGAGGGAAGGTATCTAGAAGTAAATATATTAAAATATTACCATTTTGGTGATTTGGGTTTGTTTGTTTGTTTTTTCTTTTTTACCCATTACATTTTCTAATTCTTCTACCATGAACATGGAGTACAGTGATGCAAAAATTCCATCTTTTAATCATGCTAAGTGTTCACAGAAAGTCTGGATTCTTAATCAACTCCTTCCCCACCAGACTGACATCATCTCTAACTCAGACGCCCTGTGTGATATCAGAGCGGGAGACACAAACCAATGATGTAGCTGGAAAAAAGAAGAAAAAGGGAGGATTCAAACCAGGGCTTGAGCTATGGTTTGTAAACAGTGAAATTCTTATAGACAGGATTATACGCAGCCTTGCTTGAACTCAGTAAAATATCATCTCCCAAGTAGGGTATGGCCTGGTTGTGACGCTTGCATCCAGGCCTGTGAAAAGCAACCAGAAATGCTATGAAACCTAAATTGTATCTTAAGATAAGTTGCATCTTAAGTTTCATATATGTAAGAATAAATTATTTTTCTTACATATTTTACATGTAAGAAAATTTCTTACATATTACAGAAATACATATTTCTTACATCTATTGTAAAAGGCAACAGTGAAATTGCATCTCTATCTAGAAAGCTCCAAGAAATAGGGAGTTAAGGCTTTATCTTTACCAAAATTGAATTTTGAAGCCATATGTATAAATGCTTTCTGGATTTATTAATCTACCCACATAGCTAATCACTGCTAGCAACTCAACTACCTGTACTGTGAGGCTTGGGGCGAAATCTGGCTTTTGATAGATTTCAGGCAGGTCCTCATTTCAGCTCTTGCTTGCTGGAAAGTGACACAGCCCTTAGCCAACTTGCAGTACCGAAACTGGCTTGGATTCAGAGGAAAGAGCGCCACCTACTGCAATGCCAATCAACTCAACATGTCACTATGCCCTTTCCCCAAAGGCCTTCCACTTGGTCCTTTCAGCTCAGCCTAGCTTGTGAGAATTAACAAGATTTCAGCTGGGGGTTGGAAGGAAGGGAACCTATAGCCACAGACCAACACTTAACTATATTAAAAATCCCCAAGTCTTTGGCGAGAACTATTTGTTACTAACATTGTAATGCTATTAGGGATAGCAGGGATAACAAGTGATGGAAGCCATTTTACTAGGCAGTCAGATACGAGTGTCAATTTCTTGGAGTTTGTATGAGGAATTACATCATCAGTCCAATTCTCTGCTGAGGAGTACAGAAGGATATAAAACCAGCAGATCCAGCTATAAGCCTTTTGGCCCTTAACAGGAACCATGACTTCCTGACACCTCTACCTACAGCCCTGGAGAGTACCTAAGTCCTACTTTCATCCCTTATCTGAGATAGAAGCTCATGTTCAGGTGAAGGAGACAGGAGGAGGCATTGCAACTACACCTACAGTGATCCTATATTCTGCAAAAAGGGACTTCTGTACATCTCAAGCAGCGCAGAATAAAAGGCTTAAGCATCGAGAGCAGGCAATAATGGGACTTGGTGGGTCAGGCAGAAGCACAAAAGAATCAACCAATCATTGACAGAAAGCTTCACAGGAGACCTGCAGTCAGTCCCCTCTGTGATGAAATGCAAATGCAACTGTCTTCGGGCTATGACTCATACCCTGATTGGCATGCAAATGCACATTTACCCCTTCCAGCTCTAAAATTCTATGGCAACTTACACCCACATTAAACTATGTGATAAAACACAGCCCTGAGCAGCATCAATACCAGAGTCCCCTGAAATGCAAATCAAAACCACAATGAGATATCCTCTCACACCTGTTAGGATGTCTATTATCAAAAAGACTAGAGATAACAAATTCTGGCATAAATGTACAAAAAAGGGAACCCTTGTGCCCTGTTGGTGGGAATGTAAATTGGTGCAGCCACTGTGGAAAACAGTAAGGAGGTTCCTCAAAAAATTGAAACTAGAACTGCCATTTGATCCAGAAATCCCACTTCTGGGTATATATCCAGAGAAAATGAAAACACTATCTCAAAGAAATATCTACACTCCCATATTCTCTGCATCATTATTCAAAATAGCTAAGATACAGAAACAACTAAGGGACCCTCGACAGATGAATGGATTTTAAAATGTGGTATATATACACAATGGAATATTATTCCGCCTTTAAAAAGGAGGAAATGCCACCATTTGCAACAGTATGGATGAACCTGGAGGGCATTATATTGAATGAAATGTCAGACAGAAGAAGAAAAATATTGTAATAGCATCACTTATATGTGGACACACGCGCGCACACACACACACACACACACACACACACACAAAGTCACATGCATTGCCAGGAGATGGGGGAGGGGTATGGAGGAAATGGGGAGAGGTTGGTCAAAGGGTACAAAGTTAGTTATAAATTGAATAAGTTCTGAGGATGGTGTCAGCATGGTGACTATAGTTAATAATACTGTGTTGTACACTTGCTAAGAGAGTAGGTCTTAAGCATTCATTCACACACACACACACATACATACACACACACAAAACAATGTTGTGAGGAAAAGGATGTACAAACTTGCTGTGGGAATCTTTTCACAATGTATGCATGTGTCAAATCATCATGATGTACACTTTAAATATATTACAATTTTATTTGTCAATTACACCTCAATAAAGCTGGAGGAAAAAACAGAGTCCCCCGGCCTTTCTTCCTTCTTGATGAAGTCCTACCCCATCACCCAAAAGGCTAGAGGAGTGTCTTCTTCAACAGCTGTGCCCTTAGGTCTATGATGTTTCCCTGGTGGTGTTACTTATCTCATCAGATCCTCTTTATTATAGAATTAAAAATGCAGGGTTTAGGGAAAAAATATCTCTGTGCCTCCACAAAGAAAGTTAATGTATTCAATATATAGTGAGTAATTAAAGGAATGCCACATTCCACACCTTTCATTGCTTTGTATTTCATTCTTCCTGCCCAGTTAAGAGACACCTCACCACTCACACTTTCACCCATTCCTTTGCTGGGTTTTCCAGCCATCTGTGTTGAATTCTACCATCTGGCTGTCTCAATGCAATGACCTAGTAGCTGGGTTTTGAACAGAGTGAGGTGCTCTCTATTATTTCAGGGAAGTTTTAGTCCTGTGAGTTGGCAGTATGCTTGCCACTCTTTTTAACTCATCTTTGATAGTTTTTCCCAAGGATTAGACTTTGAAGAGTCTGTCACAAATATTCGGGGAATCACCAGCTTGGCGCAGTGCCACTTACTACCTTTCCATTCCACATCAGGACCATTAGAGAGAGAATCTCACACACACACACACACACACACACACTTTTGTGGGGTGAGTGAGGAAGCAAAATCAAAAGGCTCCACTTTCGGTGGTGCTTCGCGATCCTCCAGTGAGTTCCATTTCTATTCCTCACTTTAGCAATTTCTAAACTTTATCTCCCTTCTTAAGTCCCCTGCCTCACCACCTCCCCTCTTTCTGCACAGACAGAAAAATGGGGACATGAAGAATCAACTCCTTTCATTTCCTGCTCCCTGATCTCCACCGCTTTGCCTCCACTCCTAACCACACTTCGGTCCCTGTCAGACGTTCCTCCTCTTGTCCAGGACTCACCCATCCCAATCTTTCCCACTTCTTTGGAGACCTTACCCTGCCAAGGAAGGAAAGAAGAATGGAAGGATGGAAAGAAGGGAGGGAGACAGGGAGGGTGGGTAAGGGAAGGAGGAAGGAGGCTGGGAAAGGAAGATGGAAAGAAATGAAATGCAAAGGGAAGGGAAGGCAAGGGAAGGGGAGCAGAGGGGAGGGGAGGGGAAACTGCCTAGAGACAACAACCCTCTAATTTTCACTCAACCTCTTTCCTCACTAACCTCCCCACACACATAGGACTCCTACCTATAGGAGTGTGCTTTCTACTTGTTTCTCCATTTTCTCACCAACTATTCCGTCATCAACTCAATGCAATCTGAATTCAGCCTCCATCACTTCACTGAATGCTAACCAAAGTATATTTGTGCCACTGTATGTCTGAAGCATCACACATGCCTGGCACGTGGTGAAAGCTCAATATTAAACTTCTCCGGCCAAACTCCCCCATAACTGGCAACCTAGACGGAAGCTTACCAATTCTTCCTTTATTTGACTTCTTTCCAGCAGTAACGCCTCCTTCTCTGGCATCTTCACCATTGGCTTCCAAGTCCCTTCCTATCCTGGAGTTTCTCCTACCTCTGACAACTCCTTATGTCTACTTTTCAGGCTCCTATCCCCCTATGCCTTAAATTAGGACACTGCGAGCCCTCATCTCTTGGCTGTATACTCTTGCTGGATGACTCTATGAACTCCCATAAAAGCAACTACTATCTATATGATCATACATGTAATATGGTGCAGTGATGACTAACAGCCAGAGCTTTACCATTTTCATTTATTTGATAAATACATAATGAGTTCCTACTGTATGCCAGCTCTATAGCCCTCCCCACCAGGCATCTCCAATGGAATGATCCACAGGCATCTAAACTCAGCATGTCCAAAACTGAAATTGTCTCTCTACACACACACACACACACAGAAAATTATCCCCTCTTCTCTAGCTCCTATTTAAGTAAATGACACCACCCATCCACCGAGTCACCCAAGTGAGAAAGTTAGTAATACTCTTAAAGTTGCTTTCTACCCACCCCCACATCTAAATGGGCACCATGTCCTGTGCATTCTACCCCCTAAATTCTCTAGAATCACCCCCATCCTCTCCAGCCCACTGGCCCTGCCTCAGTTCACACTTCATCCTCTCTCATCTGAGTTACAGCAACAGTCTCTTAACTGGCCTCCCATTTTAGTCTCAGTCCCTGTCAAGTCTTTCTCCATACTGGCCTTTCTAAAACACAATTTAATAGTAGCATTTCTCTGTCTAAAAAAATTCAGTGGATCTCACCGCCTCAGGATAAAATCCAAACCCATTAAAGTGCCAAAGATCTGGCTCTCACCTAGCTGTGTCACATCTCAACACCTACTCTCCCACGTGTGTCCATGCCTGTGGTTTCACACACTCTCTCATCCTTCCATGACTCTGTACACACTGGTGTGTCTACTCAGACTCTCTTCACCCTCTTCCCTGTCTGTTCAGGTTTGCTCACATTTCCATACTCAGATCAACTGTCATCTCCTCTGGGATATTTTCTCTGCCTTCTCCTCACATCCTCAGTCTGAATTAAGTGCTGCTGTCTTGGGAATCCCAAAGCACTCTGTACTTCCCTCTAACCTATAACTTACCACATTTTTGTAATTAATTATTTACAGGTTCATATCCTCTACATTTTAAGCTCCATTGAAGGCTCCCCAAGGCCAAGGATATTGATATTCAGTATCAATAGTACTTATCACAGTGCCTGAAACATAGTAGGTACTTCGATAAGTGTCTGTTGAATAAATGTCTGTACAGTGAAAGAATTACATTTCCCCAGGCCTCACCAGGGATAGCACCAATGAAGTCATATTAACAATATTAACTCAAGCCCAATGAATGAATCTAGGCTCTGCCTTTTAATGCTAGATCTCAGGCTCTACAAATACACATGAACACAGACACACACATACACACAGTGAAATGTGCTCAGGAAAGTGCTGACATATGATTCATTTACCCTGCAGGAGCTCTCTGTTACATGTGACCTCACCATGGCCTCCAACAGTCACTGATGCCACTTTCTGGCACCCCTACTATTGCCCAAAGCTTTCATGATGGTGGTCCTTAGCAAAGGAGAAAAGGAAGAGATCAGAGAAAGTCAATCTCCTCTATTAAAAGTACCCTGAAATGATATAACTCATGCCAAAATTTTATTACACACCTGTGAGTAAACCATCTTTTCTAACCACTAATTTGCACACCCCTGCTCTGCATGGGTCCCCAGGTAGGATCAGTAGGGGTGATGTCTGAGAGAAATCTGAGTGATGGACACTGAGCTTTTCCTTTCCAACAATTACAGTTCTTTACAGAGGAAGCTCATCTCCCAGGCACCTCTCTCCCTCTGCCCTGCCCCAGCAGTTCGTTGAAGATGGTTGACTCTCACCTACACCAACAGGAACAAGGGTCCTCACCATAGCATGCAGCAGACACTGTGCCAGCATGGGCGCAAATGGTGAAAAGGCAGACGTGCCACCATGGGGGCAACAGGGCACGGAGGTGAGAGGTGGGGATGCTGGAGCTAGACCACCTGGGTTCACATCCTGGCTCAGCCTGTGTGACCTTGAGCAAGACACTTTACCTCTCTATACCTCAGTTTCTCCACCCATAAACTGGTGATAGTATAGTACCTGCTTCATAGGATCGTTATAATGAGCAAGTTAATTCATGCTAAACACCACTGCCTGGCACATAGCAAGTACTCTATAAAAGCTTTCTGCTATTATTATAGTCTAGTGAGAGATAGACAATAAAATAAGCAAATAAGCCAAATAATTACTGATTGTAATAAGTGCTAAAAAGGAAATAAATAGGAAAGCATAACAGAGTATAACAGTGTTGCAGAAACCGATCCCAGGAGAGACCAAGCACCACACTCAGAGGGTTGGAGAACTCAGGTTTATTGAGCCGGCGGACCCAGACGAGCTAACACTCCAAAATTCTGGGCTCCGTTTCAGGGGAATCTTTTCCTTATATAGGTTAAGGCATATAGCTATAATTGGCACAGACTGATTGGTTGGTTTAAACAAGGCTCTAGTTGAGTTTGGCAGAAACTGATTGGTTACACAATTACTATAGGTTACAGAGCGCAGGAGTTGCTATGGGTTACATGCGGGGGGGGGGGGTTGGCGGGGGGGGGGTGATTTTCAAACAGAAACTTGCAGGATCAGGAGCAGGACATTCCATACTTATCAGGACATCTTACGGTTTAGGTTGATTGCTAGGTCATCTTGCTCTTATCGCGGCACAGCAAGCAGATTTTACAGAAACAGAGCTAGCATAAAGTTATAAACTTAAAAATTCCCTCATCAACAGGAGATGTGAAAGGACCAGAGAAGACTCTCCAAGGAGGTGACTTAAGCCGAGATCTGAAGGTTGAGAAAGAGCCAGCCACACAAAAAACCAGAAGAAAATGCCTGGCAGGGGGACAGAAGGAACAGCAGTGCAGAGTCCCTGAGATGGAGAGGAATTTGGTGAACCCTAACACTGAAAAAGGGCCAGTGAGCTGAGCAGAGTGAGCCAGGCACAGGACGGCATGAGAGGAGACAGCAAAGACCCCACTGCACAGGGCTGATGTGCTGCAGTAGAAAATTTCCACTTCATCCTCTGTTAAATGGCAAGCCATTGGAGGATTTTAAGGGAGTGACGTTATCTCATCTACGTGTTTGAAGATAACTCTGACTCATGGATTTAGGGTAAGCAAGAGTAGAAACAGGAAAATAATTAGGAGGCTTCTGCGGTTTTCCAGGATAGAAAAGATGGTGGCAGTGGAGATATAACGAATAGATGATATAGAGTGTTATCTGCAAAGAAAACGCGGTGGTCTCTGCAACAGGGCAGAACTGGCTGAGGCATTAAAGGTTAAGAGAAGGTGAAGTAACCTCCCTACTATAACCTGAAAGGGAGCAAGGCCTTTATTTGTAAACACGGTTTTCCAGGAAAGACAAACCAACACTATTGTCCACAATACAAAGCAACGATTTACTGAAAGGCCACGTGAAGAATAACTCTGGGGTTGGTGGAAATGACTTTGCCCCAGGACAGATGCATAGATACCTCCCTTTCTTCCTGATCCATTTCCCTGCAACCAGTTCTTTAAGTCATCACAATTACTTTAATAAATTTTCTAAATAATAGAAAAGCAAACAAAATAAGTATTAGCTGTAAAAACCATGAAGGAATTGACATGTTTTAAGTCATTTCTGAAACAGTAGGTTTATACTTGATAGGTTATGTGTGTTTTGTAGTGCTTTGCGGGTCCTACCATAATAAATAGTTACAGCACATTTATGTGTATTTTCTATAAATTGAAATGTAATTCTATTTTAAATGACTTTATTGATTTTATAATGTATTTCCTTTGTAAATATTGATGACCATGTACATGGCTGGTTTTTTTTTTTAAACAATGGATTTTGATTTTTTCTTTTTTTCTTTTTTTTTTTGGCTTTGCTGTATGGCTTGAGGGATCTCAGTTCCCTGACCAAGGACTGAACCCAGGCCACGCAGTGGAAGCCCAAAATCCGAACCACTTGGTCACCGAGGAACTCCCCACATGGCCTTTTTTTATGTTATACTTAGTCAAGAATGTAGGCCCAAAGAGGGAAATGAAATCTCCTTCATGAGAGTTTTTAGAAACCCACTCTGGCAAAAATGGGGCCTGCTTCTGGCTGGGAGTCACAAATAGCAGATATTTTAAAGTCATTACTTAGTATCCTCTTCTCTCTGCTCCCAAATAATTGCAGCTTTCTCTCTCATGATATCTTTTGTCACTTAAAAAGTAGGGCCCACCTAAGAAAAGTATTACCAAAATATTGCAAGTAAAAGAAAAATCATCAAATCAAACCAACGTGTATCTATCAAATAACTAATACTTGAACTCCCTTCTCTAATATGTTCCACTTCCTGACTCTGTTATTTCATTCCATCATTTTATAAAAATAAAGTTCACGTAGAATTGGGCCACAGAAGAAAGTAAATCATTTCTTAAATAGAGTAGAAGAGAGTGATAGTCAGAGAGAAATAAAAGATAATAAAAGAAAATCGCCCAAACTTAAGGGCCACTGGCTCCCTGACCACTTATCTCAGGATCGTTCTGAAGATAAAAACTCAAGAGAATTAACATTTGTTGAGAATATAAACTTGGGGAACACTAAGCTAACGTGAAAGCTAATGACATTCTTACAAAGGTCACATTTCTTACCATCCAGACAATAGGCAAATTCAGCAAATAAAGGAATGACACAATGAAGAGCATATGCAGAGCCAGCGCTGGGAGACAGGACAGAGTTTGTGAGAAGTCAAGTCAATTTTCATTTGCTCAGTCAGTGTGTGGAAGAAGACTAGCAGGTGGGAAGCCAGCCAAGGGACTCAAGGTTAAAATATATACTTTGAGTTGAACATTATGCAAACAATAATTCACAGGTACTTGGCTGTTTAAAAATGTCTGAACTGGAAGGTTCTCAAATCCATTGCGGAGCTAAGAATTCTATATACTAAGCCTATAAACATGTGTAAGGGGAGCCAAGAGGCAAGCTGGGGAGAGACTGTATGTCTCCAAAATGCTCATGCTTCATGTCTATGTGTGGAGAAAGATCTGCTTCTTAGCTGGCTGAGTTGATGTTGAAGGATCCTTTTCACCCATTTGGTCAATATCCAAGATGGCAGGCCTAACTGCTTTTCTAAGACACTGACTCCTAGAGCCAGACTGGAAATGGGCTAAAAGTGCAGGGAAATGATCAAATCTGAGTGAAAGAAGATTCAAAATGACTATTTTTAAATGGGGCACATCATATGTGAAAGCCCAGAAAAACAGCAGGTTAGAGAGGAGAGTAGGAGTGTAGAGGCATGTGACACTGTTAGAAATCCCAACAGAATAACAGGATGCCCTTCTCCCAGAAAATTTGAAGAAAGACCCAACTAGTCTCCCTTGCTTTTGCTCCTGTAACCCCTGCAATCTATTCTCAACACATAATCCAAGTAATTCTATTAAACACAAGTCAGGTCACATCCTCCATCTCATCTAAACCTCCCAATGACTTCTGATCTCACTCAGAGTAAGCCCCGTGTAATACTAAATGGTGAGGACCAGAACAGAAGGCTTCATGGGACATCTCCCCCTTTTTGGCTCCTCAGCATCTGTATTTCCTTGTAGGTTGGGGGAAATCCCCCCCATGACACGTACTTAGGAAGAAGCAGAGCCTAGAGCAGTGGAGGAGGGACTGTTTCCTATCCCCACTCTAACCATCAAAGCAATCACATGACCCAGGCCAGGCCACTCTAGTCTGGGTTTCTGCATCATCCCCTCCAGATTTAGACAGAAGAGACATGGATGGACCTAGGGACTGTCATACTGAGTGAAGTAAGTCAGAAAGAGAAAAACAAACATCATATATTAACGCACATATGCAGAATCTAGAAAAATGGTACAGATCAATTGGTTTGCAAGGCAGAAATAGAAACACAGATGCATATGGACACCAAGTGGGGAAAGCTAGGGGGATTGGTGTGGGATGAATCGGGATATTGGGATTGCCATATATACATTACTAATGAGGGAAAAAAATATCAAAATTGTACACTTTAAATATATGCAGTTTATTGTATGTCAATTATTTCTGAATAAAATTATTTAATAAATAAATAATAAATAATTTTTTAAAAGATTTAAAGACAGAAACTGTTTGCAATAATGGAATCAAGGATGCAGCGGCTGTCACATAGATGGTGGCAGCAGCACCACCAACAGCAAGTTGTCCACCTTCAGTGGTGCCCACAGAAGCATCCCCACCAGACCACTGGCGTATGACCCTGGCAGCATTCTTGCTCACTGAACTTTCTTTGGCTCCTGCCCATTTTCTGAGCCTGAGTCTATAGCTTCGCCTTTGATTTGGAGAGTTGCTTATGGCCTTCCAAAAAATTCCTTTTCTGCTTAGATTATTAGCCAGAGTCATTTTCTGTTGTGTACAGCCAAGAATCATGACCCGTAAGATGAGCTTTGTTGCACGCTGATGAATCTCTGAATATGGAAAGGAAGGTCTAGTAGGGTACAGGGAGCCAACCTGCCCTGCATAATAAAGTGGACAGAGCTGAGTTTCTTGGGACACCAAAGGGAGGTGGCCTGGGGTGCAGTCTTGAAGAAAAGAGAGAAGTCTGACTAGCAGGACTCAGGAGCCTGTGGAAGCAAGGGAGCAGGAAAAAATAATCCCCATAAGCAAAAAGAAGGGCAAAGGAAAGTGAAATGATAAAGAAATACTTTATCAAAAAAGCTTAATCTAAACAGCCTCACTGTTTAGAATCCTACCTTCCTTCCTTGAATCTGATGTGCTCATAGTTCCTTTTCTTAATGGAACTGCTTTCGTGAGGTTTGCAGTTCCAAAGCCTTGGGTGAGATGCCATTTGCTGCAGCCGAGTTTTTTTTAAAGTCAAAACCTAGGTAAATCTGACAATTTTTTTTAAAAGTGGAACATGAAGCATGTGTTATGCTTCCACTGGACCATCGATGAGTTTTGTTGTTTGAGTAATTAATGTATTTTACTGCTTGCTGGTTGTTATTCAGAAATCGATTAAGTAAAGCATGAAACCATGGAAAAATCAACAAAGAATGCTCTGCTGATGAGGCTTATGAGGTGAGTAGTGACAGGAATTCCATAAATCCCACATGGAAGTCTGTATGATTCCAGTCTCCCCTCCTGGATTCCTCGCCATCCCCGTCCTTGTCTCTCTCTTTCCCTAGTCTTTCCCCATATTTCTCTCTCCCTCAGCCTGTGTGTGTCTGCGTCTGTTTCTGCTTTGTCAATTCCTCATCTCACACTCAAAAAGGGTTTACTGTACCTCACAAATATGCCTACAATGCAGCAAGATAACATAGATTCAAAGTAGATGAGAAAGGAAAGGAAAAACACCAAGTAGGGTCAGAAATGAGACTCATACAAAAATGCAGGCTATGAAGCCCTACTCGCAAGCTACGGGGGCCATAAATTTCCCCTCCACTCTCCAGCAGTCATTCCAAAGATGGAAATACAATTCAGGGCCCATAAGATAAAATTATACCAATTGCTCAAGCTTCCTAAATCTGCATAGTCACATAATTTATGAAAATGATGCATCACAATGACACAGTTTGTCAGGAAATTCCTCCACCTCACAAATGGCCCTGCCACACTTAACAGGCAGAAATCACTGGCAGGGAGTTCACTCACCTTCCCTGGCTGGAAGAGCTGGTTTCCCAGTGTGCTTGACGGGCGGATTACTCCACACAGCAGGCAATACATTTGTGGAATTCATTACCCCCTGGAGAAGGTGCAGGCAGGAAATAGAAATGGATTCAGAAAGGGTTGGTCAGATTTATAAATGGTGAAGCCATCAATGGCTCTTACTTTGTTTGCATTTAATATTTCATTTCGTGACCAACCCCACCCCCATACCAGCTATTCTAAAGCACATCCTTACAGCTCTGTACCCCGCTCTCCAGTAAGATTTCTGGTGATATACAGAACACAACATATACTCATGTCTAGAAAATATATTTTTTTATTCTTTGTTAGTAGACGTATATTTCAAATTTCAGTAGCTTTGTTTAATTATAGATAAGATGCTTTAACCATCTTTACGTTTTCAGTGTTTTTTATAACTCTGCACAACACATAACTAAATTAATAATTTCAATGCTGTAGTCCCAACTTATACTCTGCTTTAGAGCAAATTCATTATGCTTTGACAACCCAACTGAAGTAAACCTGGCCCTGGAAACATTTTGGAAACTTTCTTATTGCTCAAGACCCAAAAGGGAGTGAGGAAGGTAACTGGGGTTGCATTAAGCTTGAGCAGCATTCTGCCCGGGCAAAGAGAAGGCAAGGTTCTGAGGTTTTCAGTAGCAGCTGGTGCCTCTCTGTTCTACAGTCCCGCCTGCCTGAAAGAGGGGAGATACTCGGTCAGTGCTTGCAAGGAACCAGCACGGCTGCTGCTCCGGGGTCACCCATTGGTGTGACCAACGTGGCAGTTCTGGGAACCGGGGCCTCTGCAGCCAGAGCTAGGCTTTCCCTATCTTCTGAAAAATCTCTGAGCATAACAGTGAGAGACAGGACTCTGCTGAGCTTCAAGTCACTTCCTTATCTTCGGTTTCGGGAAATTCCGAAGAATTTACCAAATCTCTAAGTGGCTCAGGAAAAGCAGCCAGAATCCACTAGATTCACTGTCTTTTCAGGGAAAGAACATCTGGATACCCTGGGAAGGAACTGATACCAGGGTGTCTAGCTTATACTGGGGAGCACTGAGGCTTATGTGAGTGGGGTTCTCTGGCCCTTTAAATACCAGGAGTTATTTTTTAGGATGATTGTGGAGGTGGGAATGAGGGCAGGGAGAGTAGTTTTGCTGCCATAAACATCTGCTCTTTGTTGTGTGGGGATTTTTGATAACTGTTACCAACACAGCAGAAGCAGATCTTGTGACCTAGATTCAGGCCAAGAAAAATTGGCCAGATGTTCTCCTGGTCTACCTTCCCCGTAGTCCCACTGGGGCTTGCTCTGAATATCACCTTGGACAAATTGCCTACCTCCTCTACATCTTCTTCCTCACTCACAAAGTCAGGCAGTGACACTAGGTTATGTTGAAGGTTGCTATCAGCTCCAACTCCTGTCCCTCCTTCCTGGGCTCATGGTTCTGTTAGAGTAAAGAGCCGTGCAAAGCCCCTGGTTAAGGTGCTCCTGCCGGCTACCTGCTAAACTCACATGAGATGCTCCTAAGCACTGACTTCTCTCCTGGTGCTCATCTCACCAGAATATTTCCGATGAACTGTAACACACTAACATTTGTACAAAGCAAGAACCATTTGAAGGTTTTCAGGAACCCACCAGAAGAGAGTTGGGAAAGCAAATGCAACCCACCTTCTCTTTAAAACGAGGATGAAAAGGACACTTATCTCAAGGTGTTGTAAAGATCAAATGAAATATTTAGCCACCACGGTGTCCTGTGTACACAGTGCTATGAATTCTATGGTGCGCGTACTGGGTGGTGGCCAAGATTGTCTTTGCACAAAAGAAACTAAGGTTCAGAGAGGCGAAAAAAATTCCCCAAGTTGGCATAATTAGGAAGTGGTAGAACTGGTTTTTAAACACACAAATACTTGACTCCAGAACTCCTGCTCTTAACCAGTATATGTATGAGTTGTGTGGCTTTGCAGTGGTCAATGTGTGGGGGCTTTGGGGTCAGACAGGAAGAGGTTTAAAAGCTGACTCTACCACTCACCCAGGGTGACTCTAGACAACATAAATGATTTTGCTGAGCCTTAGTTTCCTCCTCTGTGACTATTAAATGAGATTACATATATAAAGGACGCAACGCAAGGTAGGCCTTTAGCAGATAGTTTTTGTCCTGAGTTTATTATGTCCCTAAAGCAGACCCTGAGAAGAGGCTTTGCAGGCAGTAGTTTATCAGGGAGGTGATCCTCAGAAGTACAAATGAGGAAGTAGGGAATGTATGACAGGGAAGGAACAAGAGTCAATAAAGGGTATGTTATTGGCCAGCTAAACACTGTGAGCAACTGGAGCTCAAACCCATCTACACTGTCTGAGAAAATGTGCGGAAGCCAGCTCAGAATCATCCCACTGATGCAGCAGCTCTCAAATTTGAGGACACAAGAGCATCTCCTGGGGGGCTTGTTCACAGAGTTTCTCGTTGAGAAGGTCCGGGGTGGGGCCCAAGAGTTTGCATTCCGAACAAGTTCCCAGGTGATGCTGAGGTTGCTGGTCCAGAGGCCACGTTCTGAGGACCACTGCACTAAGAGATGGGAGCCTGGGGCATGGAGACACTGACTTGTTCCCTACTGAATGGGATGCTCCATTGTTCGAGGATATAACTCCAACACACATATTTCCATGTCAGCTTACAGTGGTGAAGCAAATTTGAGCAGCACTAAGCAAGTTTTTAGGCAGAGCAAAAGAGGAACAGGCATTCAGAGGCAGAAAGCAACCATCTCTCGCAGCAGCTGATGAACCCAGGTAAGCTGAGGGAGAGGAGCAGGGCATCAACAGTATCTGCTCTACTTTCTCTTCACTATCGTTGCTGCTTTTGTGACCACTATTAGTCTCCAAGCTGAAGGGGTATGGTCTCAAGGTCATTGGTAGAGAAATCTCTGAACCCAATGGTTGTGAAGGTGGAAAACTCCCTCAGCCTGAGGCTGACACCAGCCGTGAAGGACTCTTCCAGGTCAGCAATCTCTCCAATGAATCAAAGGAATGAGGAGGAGAGGAATGGAGCCAAGACCAGTGCAGTCAACAGTAACTCTGCAGTGATTAGCAGACTGCTGTGACCCAACGCAAACTCCTGACCCCACCGAGGCACTTCCCACCTGCACAGAGGATGCATTTTACATGCAAATCATGTAGGGTGCAGAGCTCTCCCATACGTTCTTTGTGCCCTGTGGAGAAAATGGCTAACACTGGTGATAAAATGGGACTGCTCCATTATTCTGTTCCGCATATACATTTAATTGTCAGCATTGCAATATCTTTAACTGCAAATAAGCACAATCTCATTGCCCATCAATTGTTTGACGGGAGGAAAACAGGCAATTTGGAGATGATTTTGAGATGAGAAGCATCATTATTATCTTTTTGTATGAGGTTTTGTTTTCATTCTTCACTTCCCTCATCCTCTGCTCAGTGATTATATTTCTCTACAAATTCAATATCAAAATACTACAGCCAATACAAGATATTCTAGCATTCCTCTGAGTCCTGAGGGGTTCACTTACTAATTCCAGATATATCTGTAGTAGTATTTTTTTCTTTTCTCAAAACACTTTTATATCTCTTAATCCCTTCATCCTCATCAGAGTGCCTGGGGCTTAGAGAGTTGGCAAGAACACTTTGCAAATGAGGAAACTGAGGCACAGAATTGCAAACTGAGTTGTCCAGGAACTGACTAGCAGTGATAGAGTTGATTCCCAATAATCTGCACAGTATCATGTTCAATTTTGCTCATGTGGCTAGAAAATCTTTGGACACATTAATCAATGAGTGGAGAGAATTCCGCATAGTTCCCTCTCCCTTTATTCAAGCTAACAGCAGAGCTCTCTGCTCAGTACTTCAGGAAAGGTATGTGGCACAAAAAATACAATTAGCTTTGGAGAATTCCACAAGTCTCTGGAAGAAGTAGGAAGGAAAGTAGAAGGGCAGAGATGATGTGTTGGAAAGGTGCGGCAGAGACGTAAGAGGATGGAGAAACACGGAAGGAGAAGACTTCACTCAAACCAGAAAAGGATTCCCTGAGATTCAGGAAGAGAGAGCTGTGTCCCAAATCAGCAGGGATCCAGACCCCCACTTTCTAACACTGCAACCACAGAGGAGGCCAGAGGTTTCCACTCCACTTTCCCAAGAGGAAGTGCTGTGTGAGGTTCACATCCTGGACTCAACAAAGATTTTCAGAGCCCTGGCACATCCAGGAAGTAGCAGTGTCCCAACACCTGAAAGAACCATGAGGACAAAGACATTGGGTGTCTCAGTTTAGAGGCTGTGGGGCAGGGGTCAGTGTAAAGGGGGAATCCTTAGAATGGCTGAGTATTAATTATCTATTAGAAGAAGAGTGATTCTGAATTATAGGATATAAAGTAAGTGATATTTCACACACCTGAGGTTGGGGCTGAGTTTTAAGCTTGTTATACTTGTTTTGTGTTGGGCTGCACCCCACAGGCCTATAAGGCCTGCACTTGCCCAGCTTTAAACCCAAAGAAAGAGCCCGGAGTCAGTAACAGAGACATCAGTGGTTTAATGGATGGGGGAGCTTACACGTCTGAAGCAGGGTCCTGAAGCGACACCCCACCGTGTGTGCGGTGGGACGTGGTGGCAGTCTTTGCTCCCAAGGGCAGGGGAGACTACCAGTTATAGGGGAATTGATGTCAGGTGGGTTTGTTAGTTACCAGGGAAACCAGTAGAGGGGCCCGCCCCTCACCGCCCCTTCGATAAGAACAATTACTAGCTGGGGCCTGGGGTAAGTTCGTAGGCAGGTCAGTCATGTGCGTAGGGTACAGGGGAAGCAGGGACTGGTGGAGCAGGGGATGCACAGGGAACAAGAGAACAGCCATCTGGAGTGGCCTGACCATCTATTTTGGTACCAGCAACATTCTTGAGCCAGGGAGAGTCTTAGGTAAAAGAAATGAAAATTTCTCTAGACTCTTCCATCCTGAAATGCTGGTGCCCCTCCAGGCCTTTCCTCTACTGCCTCCTGGCTCCAGGGCTGCATCTTCCTGGATGCTTGCTCAAAACCACCATCAACTACCATCAACACACCAGCCTGGAATACCAACTAGATTATTTAACAATCTTCATCATTCTTCTCTCCACCCAGCCTCTAGGAGCTGTAACACCCAAAGCACAACTTCCATCAGAAACAACAGGTGACTCTGCAGAAATTCTCAAACAGGGATGTAGGAGTAGGGACCTAGATGTAGGGATGT
The DNA here is from genome assembly GCF_030028045.1 of Hippopotamus amphibius kiboko. Lineage (NCBI taxonomy): Eukaryota > Metazoa > Chordata > Mammalia > Artiodactyla > Hippopotamidae > Hippopotamus > Hippopotamus amphibius. The sequence goes on along the minus strand of NC_080187.1, from coordinate 188,671,072 downwards.
AAATAGAATGAAAGGAATAGAGGTCAGGCATGAGCTTCTCATGTTTACCAGAATGGACGTGGCAAGAAGAGCACAAGTAGAGGATCTTCAAAATCAGGACTTGGCCGTTAGGGTGCTGGAGATACACGAGCCATCCCAGACAAAAGGTTCAGAACCACTGCATTATGTTAACTCACAAAGGGCTTTGGAACTATGGAAAGCCAGGAGAGCAGGGAAGGTTCCAGCTCTACCATTTACATTGTGTGCGTTAGGACAAGTATCACAGGTCACTGTTATCTCACAGGGTGATGCTGATATTAGCAACAGCAGCATCTCATTGTCATCTCTACACTACTACACGCAGCTAATACTTGCTGAGAATTTATCACGGAACAGGTACTATTTAAGTGTCTTTCAGCTACACACTACTGTAGTTTCTTTTTATCCCTCATTTCATATGAGTAAACTCAGGCACAGAGAGGTTCAATGCCTTGCCCAACAGGACAGTCACTGCAGATACAGAGAGTAAACGCTGTGTGTGAAGTGAGAGATCTGAGCCACTCTGCTGTACTGTGTGTAGAGGGGTTAGGGAGATTACAGGAGACAACCTAGAACTGTGTTACAAATATTACAAAGCCATGCCAAGGGGGTATAATTGTAAGAAAACCAGGTTCCTTCCCAATTCATGATGTGCTGGTCAGGGTTCTTGGTTGCAAAGAGGTAACATACCTCTGGTAAATCTAAGTGGAATGGAGTTTACCCAAAGGATATCGAGCGAATCAGAACCATGGAAGGTCTGGTCAACAAGACTTGGGTGGACGTAAGAGCAGGGAGGCATAGTGAAGACCCTGCCACAAGAACAATCCACCCAGGACCCACCACCAGTGCTGTTGACTCCAGCCACTGACCACAGCTCCACAGAGTTTTTCCACCCCAGGCCCTCCCTGCCATGCTTCCTGACTGCAACACAGTCACAGCCACTGGGCAGAATGTCTGTCTGACACGCCTCCCAACCCCACCCCCACATCTTTTGTCTCCTCTTTAAGTTCTAAGGGCTCAGGCAAAAGCAGTTGATGGGCCACACTTAGGTCACAGGCTCACTCCATATCCTCCTAGGGATCTATAGCAGTCAGCTATTGCCACAATGATGCTACATAACAAACCACCCTAAAACTCAAGAGCTTATGCCAACAAATATTTGCTCTTCTAGCTCACTACAGGTCAGCTGGGGTAGCTCTGCTTCAGACTGCAGATCAGTGGGGATCGGGTCTTCTCCTTGAGTCTCCTATCCTCCTTGTTGGCTATAAGGGACATGTTTTTCTCATGCACAATGTCCTCAGTGCAAGAGCACAGCTGAAACATATGATATCTCCTGAAGCCCTGGCTTCAAACTAGCATGCTGCCACTTCCACCTATAGTCCATCGGCAACTCATGTGACCAATCCCAACATCAACAGAGTAGGGAAATGCACTCTCTCCACTTTAATGGGCGGGATGGCAAAGTCATATGACAAAGGGTATATGTAATTCTAATGAGGGAGGTGTAACATGTTGCGAATTCACTCTATCACGTGGGCCAAAAAGAAGGAATGTGTTTCCATTCACCAAAAAGTAGAATGGTGTTCAGCTTATATTCAGCCAAGATCAAGCAAGCCCACTACTCATTTCAAGGGGAGATCTTCTGGAGACAAGGGATTCAGACTGAGGAACCTTAGAAATGAGGAAACCTCCCACTTCACATGGTGAGTTATAATTGCAGCATAAGGTCCAGCTTAGAGTCAATATTCTACTGTAAGTTGCTGAAGATGTATACTTATTTGGTATGTTTCAGCCTGTGATACTCATCAATTGTGTTATTTCCCTGGAAGATTTTTTTTTTCAATTTTTATTAGAAATGACAGCTTTTATTAAAAAGCAGGCAATATTGTACTGAAGAAAAATACAAGCAACAGTAATCAGGTGCTAAAGGATATGAAAGTCCTATCTTGCGATGAGAAGAACTAACCACATCTTTAGAGGATTTGCAGTTTGAGTGGTTTATTAAATCTGACACCAGGCCTGCAATTACCACCAATTATTTGGTCATTGTGTCAGTTCCATTTAAAGTGAGAAAGTTAGTGATGGCAACAGCTTATTTTTAATAACTGATTTCAGAGAAAACCATTTTGTGTCCAATTGATACTTCCTGACCTCCTGAATTCCAAAGAAAAGACTTGTACCTGTGGGGTTACTGGCGTGAACCCCAACCCAGGAAAGCAGTCACTAGATGCTATTACAGGCTGACAATAAGTTTATTATGATAATTATGAGCTGTTACTCAACAGCTCATCCATCTTACAAACACATGCATGCACCCATCTGATGCTAGTCCCTGCAGCAAACTCCTTCTAAACACACCACATTCAACGAAAATGCTGAGCCTGAAAACTCCCACCCACTTATGAAGAGAACTTCATCTTCCGAGCAAGAAAAGATTTCATAGTTTCCCGTGAGGTGGTGATGATGTGGAAGGAAATGCATCCTCCCAGGTCTATAAATCAACCCCCTCTTTACTCATTTAATAAAGAATTGAGTGGTCTTGTTTGATTGCTTTTGTTTAAATTTGTAGTCCTTAGGCGGAATGAATGGCTTTCAAGTCCCAGGAACACTGGCAGGACAGCATCTTACTCTGTCCTCACAGGTTAGCGCATGCCGTTGGGGGAATAACTCCAAATGTGCAGTTGTCCAGCTTAAATGAAGTCACTTTTTTAAAACCCACATTTCTTTCTATTTTAAGGCACCACCCCCTACAAATTACATCAAATTTATATAATTTAAGGACTAAGTATTTTATACCTTAATATGTTTCTCTTCTACTTCTAGGCACTTGTGTTTAATATGATGTTCAAGCCTCCCCCAACTCCCCAAGTTTCTAGTTTTACTTGATTTCTTTTATTCTCTGACTCCTTCACTTACTATTATTATTCTGGAATCTAAACAAGAGCAGTGATAAAAACCCAGAAAGCATAAATTTAAGACATTTTAACCATACAATCAACCAAGATGTCCAGACAGATAAGCTGTCCAGATTCAGCTTTGGCGTAGAGGGACTACTGGTACGAGATGAGACCGAGGCCATCTTTTTCAAATTTTGTTAATTTTGATGGAGTAGGAGAGAAGGGAGAGATGGGGGAAGAAGAGGAGTTTGGGGGGAATTCTGTATATTCTTATTTAAACACACAAGCAAACAAAGACTGAGAGGACCTTTAAACCCTGTGGTAAAGGCTTCTCACTTGAGACAACACATGTCATCATCTGACTCGAGCTCTGAGCCTCTCTCTTTAGCACAAGCACAGCTGCTTCAAGAGACAGAGACCGAAATAGAAAACCAGCCATGGTGATGAAAAGTGACAACTTGCTTGAGAAAAGACATGTTTGATGCGTTTTCCAACTGGATGTTTCTAAAATTTATGGCAGTTTCAGACAAGATTTCTAAAGAAATCCTTTCTCTTACTCATTTCAAGCCTCTAAATCTATAATACCCTTATCACTGCCGCAGAGAGGCATCAAAGAAAAAGTTCCCTCCCAACAGGTCTCACAAACTACATTTCACTCTTCAGAAGATGTGTCTCTCCTCGGCAAACTCAGGTCTCTCTCTCAGATGGCTCCTTTAACTTACTATCATGATTCTGGAATCTAAACAACACCCACCTTCCCCAGTAGTGCCACCCCTTATTGTAGGTAAATTACTTGCTTCTTGCTTCCTCAGGGCCTCAGTTTTCTTTTCTGTGCGATGAAGAGGTTCAGCTGAATAATCTTTAAGCCCCTTCAACATGTAACATTCAGGGACCCAGATTTTACAGCAAGCCTGAAGGCATTTTGAAGGACATATCATATCTGTAATATTGGGGAGAGGGATGTTCTAGAAACATGAAGAGAAAAAACAAAGAGATGTTTTAAACAAGGATTGAGCTGCTAGTAATAGCCAAGTAAACATCCTGCCCCACAAAGGATAAATCCTCTACATAACCACAGAGGATAAACTCTCCACAGGTAGCTACTATGAAATCTGGATATACACAAGACGCAGCTATGTGCAGGCACAAGAGGGTGAAGAAAAGTAGATTCCAGGGAGGGGTCTGCACACACGGGAGAGAGTTATACAGAGCAAGCACTCCCACTTCCTGCTTCTCTTCTAGCCTGAGGGTAGGCGCAGCAGCACACACAGAGCACCAAGCGTGGATGGAAAAATCATGATTTCTTTGACCTAGGGAATCAGAGCACAGGGTCCAGGGTAATTACAGTCACTGGAGAAAGGGAATATTTTGGAAAGGGAAGGGTCAGAAAGGGAATACCTGCCCACAGATCTGGCTGACTCCTGACCATGCATGCATGGAGCAGACTTCAAAGGCCCTCACCTAAAGGTAAAAGGTCTGAACTGAATTGACTGTGGAAGTTAAAAAAAAAAAGTTTGGAGCTCATATCCAACCAAGTCATGAAAACACATGACTCACAGAGGAAATTAACAGAATCCATTGTCTACCTACCACATGGCACCCACAGCGTGCATGATAAATCCAAAATTACTCAAAACATAACAAATCGGGAAAATGAGGAGCCTTAACGTGGCAGTCAGAGTGAGGAAGAGGCTGGAGAAGAAGCCTCCAATATTTACCACTTGTCTCCCTTCCTAGTAGGTCGAGCTGTATGAGAGGGTCCCACAGAATTTAAAATTTTTATTCCCCTTCACACTCTTCAATCCCAAGAGCCACTTTATTTTTCTAAAGTTTGTATTCCATGCACTCTTCATGCCAGATGAAAATAAGGAAATTTTTTCACCAGTGCATGCGTTGAGCTGCCAGAAGACCATCCCCTAATACAAAAGGATTTTTATTGCCTTTTGTCCCAACTAGCAAGCCTGGATTCCTCCATTTTCCTTGAGGATCTATTGTTTACAATCTCCTCCCAGTACCAATGTTGTACCACCAAGTTTCTTTTCTTTTCTTTTTTTTTTTTTAGGGGGGTACACCAAGTTCAATCATCTGGTTTTATACACATATCCCCACATTCCCTCCCTCCCTCGACTCCCCCCCCCACCCTCCCTCGAGTCCCCCCCATCCTCCCCCTCCCAGTCCTCTAAGGCATCTTCCATCCTCGAGTTGAACTCCCTTTGTTATACAACAACTTCCCACTGACTAGCTATTTTACAGTTGGTACTATATATATGTCTGCGCTACTCTCTCGCTTCGTCTCAGCTTCCCCTTCACCCCCTGCCCCCTCCCAAACCTCGAGTTCTCCAGTCCATTCTCTGCATCTGCATCCTTATTCTTGTCACTGAGTTCATCAGTACAATTTTTAGATTCCGTATATGTGAGTTAGCATACAATATTTGTCTTTCTCTTTCTGACTTACTTCACTCTGTATGACAGACTCTAGGTCTATCCACCTCATAACATATAGCTCCATCTCATCCCTTTTTATAGCTGAGTAATATTCCATTGTATATATATGCCACATCTTCTTTATCCATTCATTTGTTGATGGGCATTTAGGTTGCTTCCATGTCCTAGCTATTGTAAATAGTACTGCAATAAACATTATGGTACATGTTTCTTTTGGGATTACGGTTTTCAGCCACCAAGTTTCTTGATTGCAAATCATAGAATTGAACTCTAGTTGATAAAGCAGAAAAGAAATTTATAGGAAGGAACAAAGTAGTTCAAAAAAGTAAGAGAGAGGCAACTTCTGCTTCTAGCCAAGAGTAACAAGAAATCCACTTCATGTAAAGATACAGAGAGTTTAAAATAAGAGCATGAGAAAATATACCATGCAAACACTAAGCATAAAAAGCTAGAGTGATCACACGAGGACACAGCAAGGAGGCAGCTATCGGTAAACAAAGAAGATGGACCTCAGAAGATTCTGAGGACACCTTAATCTTGTACTTCCAGAACTGTAAGAAAATTAATTTCTGTTGTTTAAGATCTCTCCCCACCCCCCACAAAAAGAATTTTAAGATGGTGACAGCAGACCATTAAACCAAGCTCAGAATCCTCTGTGACTGCACAGGTCACACACCCACAAAGCACGTCAACAAAGCCAGCATACCCATGAAGGCACAGGTCTGTAAAGGCTACATGTAAATCATAAAAGCCATTCTTACAAGGAAAGTCCTATACATACAATTTTAGAGTTTTTTTTATTTTAATATTATTCATATTACTTTATAGCACTTCTGATGGCATTTCTCTTTGTATGTTGAAGAATGCTTGAAAAGACAAACTCATGTCATTTTTTGTAATTTTATTGCACTATAGTTGAAGTAAAATAAACTGTACACATTTTAAGGGTAAAACAGAGATTTTCAGGATAAGTGTCCACCCGAGAAACCATCACCACAATAAAGACAACAATTATCTCTATCATCTCCCCTCAAAAAAAGCCGAAGTGGCTACATCAATACAAGACAAAGGAGTATTCAGAACAAAGAATGTTTCAAGAAATAAGGAGGGATATTTCATAATGACAAAGGGATCAGTTCATAAACAAGTGAGAGGGAGGCTGAAAAGCCTGGCTTAGAATATAGGCAAGGGGACTTCCCTGGTGGTGCAGTTGTTAAGAATCCACCTCCCAATGCAGGGGACACAGCTTCGATCCCTGGTCCACAAGATCCCACATGCCTCAAAGCAACTAAGCCCTCAAGCCACAACTCCTGAGTCTGCATGCTGCAACTACTAAAGCCCATGCACCTAGAGCCCATGTTCTGCAACAAGAAAAGCCACAGCAAGGAGAAGCCTGAACACTGCAACTAAGAGTAGCCCCTGCCACAACTAGAGAAAGACCACGAGCAGCAACGAAGACCCAACACAGCCAAAAATTTAAAAATTTAAAAATATATATTAAAAAAAATATATATATATGTATAGAGGCAGGAACCAAGAGAGACTTGGTAGCAGAGAGCAAGGACATAGTCAGCCAAGGCAACAGCTGGGGCCACCTGCACAGGATACTCACCCGTGCTGCTGTTTCTGCTCCCATGGTAACCACTACCACTGCACTTGCAATTCTGCCATCCCATCCTGCTGTGTATAATCTCTAAGTGTCACTCACGTCTTCTAATCCACATTCCTCTCAGATTCAAGTCCAGGGCAAGGACATCTAATGGAAAAATCTGCTTCATGTTCCCAAGTGTTTATTGTCAAGGAGTAAAGAAGAAATATCTGGTTCCTTCATTTCTAAAATGAGAAGTAGGGCCTTTCTTATCACCAAGATTCATACTTTTAGGGATCTCCACAACAGGAATGCAATTCAGATGCTGGGCTTTCAAATTGTAGATAGCAAATGGCTACCTACAATAGATATTTCACATGGGAAGGCAATTTGGATATATATAAATTGCCTTACATTATTTTCCTTTAATTTTTGACCAAGTAATTCTAATTTTAGAATTTTTTTTTAAAAAAGCAGAAATTAGCACCAGGATCTAGGTACAAGAATGTTCAACTGAAATACTATTTATAATAATGTAATCCCAGGAAATTATTAAACTGTGGTGTGTGTCAGTCAGGTTCTCAATAGAAAAAGATGAGACACTCAAAATAGGATATTTAAGTGACTATTTACAAAGGTGTGTCAGGAAACTACAACAGATAGCGCAGTAACCCTGGCCAATGCCCTTTCGCCTGAAAAGGTGAAGGAGAGACTAGTTACTAGATCTCAGAACCCTATAGACTTAGCCTTTGGTGGGAGGACACAGCCAAACTGAGGTGGCCTGCTAGGGACAGTCAAAGGAATAAAATACCTGCCCTTTATCTCCTCCCTCACTCCCTTCTCTCCCATCTCCTGCCAGGGCTTCCCATGGACCAAACCCAATGGGAAGCCAAAGGGCCCTTGATATGGTCCATGAGATCAGCCTCTAGAAGCAGAAAATAAGGTGGAGAAGGGTAGACAGTGGATCTAGAAAAGCAAAAGGAAGATAATAATATCCCACACAATGAACTCTCATGCAGGTATGCATTTTAAATTATTCTAGAAGAATATTTAATAAGGGGGAAGATTCCCAATATAATAACAAGGGAAAAACATGATCCAACCCATCTAGAAATTATGATAACAAATTAAAAAACAAAAAAGCAGACAATGTTAATATGTGGCATTGTTTTACTTTAATTGTTTCTGTTTTCCAGAAAAGCTATAAGTAATGCGTGTCATTTTTGTAATCATGAAAAAAATATAGTTAACTCAAAAGATATTTCAACTATAAACCTATAAACAATGTTAAGAACTAAGGCCCTTATGCAAAGGGAGGGGAAAAGTAAATAGCATGGTTTCATGGATGTACCATATTTGAATCAGCAAGCAGTTACTGACCCTTTGTCATATGACAGGCACTATTCTGGGTCCTGTGGACATAAGGATAGAAGAATCTGTTTTCAGGGCGCTTACCTTCGCTAAAATACTGAAACTTTGGGTTGGAGTGTGGAACTGGGAGGGGAAGGACAGCGGCTGGAACATAGCTGCCATGATGGCGTTTGATGCAAGTTATCAGTGTTTATGGTGCACAGAAACCTCACAGAGACTTCCACAGAGTCAGATAAGAGCCGGGAGCAGCTGGCTGGAGCCTGTGCTGAGACTGCCTCATGCTACAAAAACCGTAAGGACTGGAAATGTTTTCAGCACTATTGCTCTCCTGGGATCTGCACCAGCAGTGTTATATCTGACCACAGCATGATAAACAGGGCGATCATCTTCTAACAGAGACTTTCATAGAATGAGTACGTGATATCATGGGGGCGTGGGGGTAGCAGACAGAATTAAATTTATGTACCGCTCACATAATAGGTGTTTAATATATTCGATATTGATAAAAACAGCAAATAAACTAAGCAGTTACACTTTTTATAATGAATAGTAGGTATAAATTGGGATTGAGGTGTCCTATAAATATGATGAGTTACCTGAAACCACTTTTAACACCATGAATCAGACATATATTTTTATAAAAATTATAGGCTATAGAAATTTTATGGCGAGAGCATCGGAAAGAAATTAAGCAATGAGTCACAGCACCATGTAAAGACAATGAACCAGAACCAATTTTCAGGCTTTTGTCGGGGCTCTATTTATGGTATGTTATAGCTGGGTCAGTCCTCTTCAAATAAAGGCCACGCACTAAGTCCTAATTACCATTCCCAAATGCCTGTCAGCAGGACCTGATCAGCTTGACAATCAAGTGACACTGTGATTATATTGAAGAGCTGGCACAGAGAAGGTCTGAGGCAGTGAGGGCAGATTTGGGTTTTAATAAAAGGACAGGGATGTGGCTGTCATCCCTCCTGGGGGCTGCACATCATTTTCAGTCTTTAAGTCAAGAAAAGACACCAGGGATGTGCCTTCCACTGAAAGGATGCTTAAATAAGCCTATAATCATACAGAACACAAAACTTCACAGGTATCTTTTCTACATTGTGTGAGGTTTGTTTTCGATCTGGATTTTATACCATTAACAAAAATATTCCACAAACAATATAGACTTTTTGAAAACTATGTGAGTTGATTATTTTTTCTTAGTAGGCTCTAGATTTTTTAAAAGAAGATATATTTTAAAAATCTGGAGTAATTTTGTTTAAAAAATAGCCTAAATGTGTTACAGCTCTGGAGCCAAACTGAGTTGAAAGTCCATTTAAGAGGAATGGAACAACCCTGGGGAAATTACAACCTCTTTGTGCCTCAGATTCCTCATCTAAAAAATGAAAAGAGTAATAGTAACCTCCTCATGGGGTTGTTATGGGGACTAAATAAGTGAATACACGTAAAGTGCCTGGCACATAGTAGGCACTTTTTGAATTATTAGCTATGACTATTATTTTTTAAGTCATACTCCAGAGAAACCACAAGCCATTAGTATTTCAAAATCTATTTTTAGTCTTTATAGTCTTAATATTACAAAGCATCATCTTCTGTACGTCTTAGAACATTTTAAAACACCTGAATTTCCAAACAGTTGAGGTTGGCTTTCATTATCTTAAAGAACCCAGTAAATGATAAGATTGTAGATCCACATCTAATGTGATTTAAGAACAATAAAGGGAGAATTCTCAAATAATGTTTTATAGGAATTTTAAAATAAACTTTAAGCTACTCCTACTCATAGGTAATAGAGATAATAATCTATGATAACATTTAAGAGACCTCCAAAAACCCATCTGCCCTCAAAATATCTCATATATTTATTCAGAAACACTTATACAAAACTAAATATGATACGGTCTTGCCCTTGAGAAAATCATGAGCCAGGGGAGACCAATATATAAAACTAATTATAAGTACGATATGTTTCTTAATAAAAGGAAAGATAATATACATATTGACTCTTGCCATTCATTGATGCAGTATATCAGGCATTTGAAACTTACAGAAAACAAGAAAAACTGCAAGGACAATGAGACTGGGTAGTTATTGTCAAGGTGCATTGATGCTTCTCAGAAACAAACTAGATGCTAAGGGAAATTAACAAGCAATTGAAAACAGGTGTGAAAGACAGAGGACCCCCCCCCACCCCACCCCCCACCCCACCCCCATGGTAGCAAAAAAGAAGTCCCCATCTCCTGCAGTTCAAGGACAAAGAAAACCAAGAGTCAAGGCCAGGATTTAATGGTCCAAGTGACTGCACTTCAAAAAAGTTAAATGCCCAAGAAGGCAGATCTATTATGCCAAGGTCAGGGCAAGTTTTCCCTGCTTGTGAAAACCTAGGACCTGGCATGCAATGAAGACATCTAGGAGGATACTCCTGAAGATTTTGATTCCCCAGGCTCCTCAGAATTCTCTGAAACCACAGAAGTGGTCCACCCTCCCCATTAAAAGCTAGTACTCTCCCTTCTACTTCATCTTGGAAGACCTTTCCCTGGCAAGGCAATAGCATCTGCCCTTCCTCCCCTCTATAACTAGGGTTAAATCACAGCATAACCCAGCTGGCAATGTGCTGGGCCCGTAAAGAAAGGAAAGGGACTATACTCCCAAAAGAGCTGTAAACCTAGCTGACAGGCATCTTCATGCACCAGCATGTACTAGGGTAGCACATGTGCACACAGGAATGGCTTCTGAGGGTGCTTCATCCAAGTGACTGGAAACTTAAAATAGAGAACTGTTCATGAACTTGGGGGTGGTCTCCCAAGATACAGAATTTAACACCTCGACAAGGACCCCCAAGAGACGGTGCAAGCTTGCTATGAAAATGACTCCTAGAAACATGGAAAAAAAAAATGGTGCTGAGTGAAGCTGCAATGCCAGGACTGCCATGGCAAATGGTGAAGGCAGGGATTTGAAGACTCACGGACGTGGCAAAGCTGAATAGAAATACGGCCAGAAGCCCTGCTCAATGATCATGTTGCAGGGAAAGGCCCAGAGGACACACCATTTATCAAGACTATAAAAAATGTGCAGGAGAGAGGGGCATCAGCACTACGATGCTGAGCTGTGGTACTCCACAGCAGGCCGGGGTGATGGTAGGAGAGACTACACGAAACTTGGCTCCCTACTAGTAATGGGGCCCCAAAACAATAGAGGACAAATGGTAGAGATTAACAGCTCAAAGCCAGATGACTGCAATCATGGAAGTGCATGGCAAGATTGGCATGGCAGCTAAGGGGCCTGAACTGTAGAGATTTATACAGGTGGTTAACAGAACACCAAATACCTAAAGGCAAAATAGATGAGTACTACCCGAGTATATACCAGCAGAAGAAACCAAAGTTGGGTGACTGGGAGACTAAGGACATTCATCTCAAAAAAAAAAAAAGGCATGATCCCCTGTGGAGTTTCTAGACCAAACCAGTTTTCAGACCCAGAAGCCATTGATTGAAGAGGTTGCCTTGTCCCCAGGAGGAAGGACTCTGCAAAACCACAGCAAGCGTACGTTATAATGATTTGTCTGACTCTTTCCACCCAAAGGGACCTATGATCACTCTTGGAGTAAACGTACCTTGGGGAAAGGGGAATAGCCAGGACTATGTGATACAGGGTTTGAGGACATGAGCTGATACCTGGAGACCTGAAGTGTTATCATGAACCCCTGCTAGAGCAGAGGTATATCGAGGGCAGGTAATAAGTGGAGATACAGGCAAGGTCTGGCTTACAGTGGGTCCACTGGCCCCGCGTACTAAACTGGTAGTCATTTCCCCCAGCGCCAAATTTACAGTAAGCAAGTGGCATTCCCCAGTACAGAAGGGGAGACTGAGCAGGGAAGGTGGAGATAGTGCTATTCTTAAAGATCTAAAGGATCAAGGGGTAGTTGCCCCAAAATATCCCCATTTTAATTCACCACTCTGGCCCCTACAGAAACTAGATGGGTCCTAGAGGATTAGTATAAACCAGGGGTCAGCAAACTTTCTGTAAAGGGCCAGATAGTAAATATTTTAGACTTTGTTTCTGTCACAATAATTCAGCTCTCCTATTGTGATGTGAAAACAGCCACAGACAACATGTAAGTGAATGGTCATGGCTATGTGTTCCCATTAAACTGTACTTACAAAAGCAGGCAGCGGCTGTGTTTGGTCCACAGGGTATAGTCTGCTAATCCCTGATGTAGACCATCACAAGCTCTACCAAACAGTAGCCCAACTGGAGCCACTATGTCAGATGTGGCATCTGCTAGAGCAAATTAACACAGGATCAGGTAGATGGCATCTGGCTAATGACTTGGTAAATAAATCAGGAAAGAGAATCAGAAACAATTTGCATTTGTGTGAGATGGACATTATTTATTCACAGTTTTCCCACAGGACTATGTCAATTCTCTGTACCTTGCTATACTACAATCCAAAAAGATCTGGACCATCTGGACATCCCATATTATACTGATCCACCACATTGGTAATATGCCAATTATACTAGATACACAAGAGGGAGCTATCATGTAGGCTTTGTGAGATACATACATTCCACAGGGTGGGAGATAAACCCTATAAAGATTCATAAAGTGATTCATAAAGTTGAGTCACCCACTTTATAAAAGTTTTAGGGTCTAGGGGCCAGGAACATGCTGGACATTCCCTCCAATAATTTATATAAAATTAAAGTATGGCCTTTTGTACTTCCTACCACAAAAAAAGGAAGGACAATATATGCTGAGCCTTTTTTGGATTCTGGAGGCAGTATATTCTACACCTCCAATGTCCAATACAGTAGCCATTAGCCACACACGTCTACTTAAGCTTAAATTAAATTAAAATTTCATTTCCTCAGTTGTGTTAGCCACATGTCAAGGGCTCAGTTACCACATGTCGCTAGAGGCTATCATATTGATAACACAGGTATAGAATATTTCCACCAGTGTAGAAAGTACTATTAGAAAGCACTGGACACTTAGAAATGAGGACTATTGTCCCAGTCCATGTACCTGGTGACCAAAGAGCAGCCAGCAGACCCCATGATGATGGAGGTAATGGTGGTGAGCAAAGATTCTCACTGGAGTCTGTGGCAAGCTTTAGTGAAAGAATCACAAGGTAGGTCCCTGGTATTCTCAAGCAAGTTTATGCCATCTGTACTGGAGGTTAGGGGTAAGATTAGAGTTGGGATATGAACTGGGAAGGGATGCTGTTACCATGGTGGGTGCCATGGTCTGGGGTTCTAGATCAAGGCCATGCTATCTGCCCTTGGAGAATTAGGCACTGTTTCAAAAAACACCTCTTGGCATGCTACTCTCCCTTGAAGAGTTGGAATGCCTCTCGGTCCTGCATGTGCTCATTCCCAAAGATACCGCCTCCATGTTACAACAGAGAGTTAGGCCCACTTGGTCTTACAGTTTGTTAGGTCTGATAGGACCCAACGCATGATGGGCAGATCCAAATGAATGGTCACTTGGTGATCCACGGTAAGCCATTCCTTCTGTGCCAGGATTAGGAGTGGATCCATGAGCACAAAATCCACTGGTCATGTGCTATTCCATAACACCCAGAGCTGCAGGTCTGATGGAGTGTCAGTAATGGGTCTGGAACCAGGGGGTTGAAAAAGGAATAACCCCATTTACCATCACTCCCAATGACACCTTGGATACTTGTATTTTCTATCCCCACAGCTTTATGCTCTGTAAGGATAGAGATCTGGTCCCCAGAGAAGGATCTTCTAAGCAAGGGACTAGCAAAAGCCCCACTGAGCTATCAGCTGCTGCCTGGTCACCTTGGGTTCCTTGTGTCCAAAGGCCATCAGGCAGAAAGAGGAGTGACTGTCTTAGCAAAGTAATTATCCCTGATCATGAGAATAAGGTGGGGCTATTGTTACACAACGGGGGCAAGGAGGAATAGGGGGGGCACTCAGGTAATTCATTTGGGAGCCTCTTGGTCCTCCCTTGCCCGATTAAGATGGCAAGTGAACAGATACAACCACCCGTGCCTGAGAAGGGCATGGTTGCCAAGGTCACAGACCCCTCAGGATCTGCTTCAAGCCACAGCTCAAGCCACTGAGGCCGGCAGATCTTATCACTGAAGGTGAGAAGAATCTAGAATCAACAGTAAAGGAGGAAGACAATGAACATCAATTGCAGCCCAAGACCAACAGCAGCAGGGCTATAGTATGTTCCATAACCTCCCTCTTCTAAGTTTTCTATCAGGAAGAGGATCTCACTAATATCCTAGAGGAGCTGCTCCCCCAAAATATATGGAGAAGGGTGGCTCAGGAGACTGTGGACCATGGTGGACCAGAGATGCAGCACACAGAGCCTTCCCCAGGGAAGGACTTGCTGCCCACCTTCAGGGAGAATGGGGATCTTTCAGGGTGTACCTCGGCCGAAGAGAGCTGTCTTGCCCAGGGTCATGTCTTTCCCTGGGGCAGCTCACATCCAGGGACTGAGACAGGGTTATAACATCTCAGCCATTTCAGCACAACTCAAGACAGCCCCAGTTGGCAATACTCACTCCAGAACTCCCCAGTGGGCTGGCTGAGGCTTTGTCAGGCGGGCGCCGCAGCTCAACTTCTCCCTCTGCCAATCCTGCTTCTTCTCCTTTCCCTGCCCAGGTGTTGATCCCCAATAAACATCCTAAATCCCAAACTCCATCTTAGTGTCCACTTCTAAAGAACCCAACCTGCAACCATGTGTGGGGGGAAGAGCCCAGGCCAGCGTTACAGCCCCAGCTGAATGTAATAATGTAGGAACAATACCTTCCTCTTTCCTCTCCAAGAGTGTCCTGATAAATTATTCTAGAGGTAACATGTGCATCATTCCAAAAAGCACTTTCTTCAGTGGTCAACAACTATTCCAGGCTGCAGGACCACCATCAATGGCAAGTGTGCCCACATCACCACAGATCTTTTGGGAGCGCTTAAGCACAACCCTGGAGCAGCATCACATGGCAGCAAGAACAACAGCCAAGAGAACAGGACTGATCAGCTGACTACACTGGTTTTCTATTCCTTTCTCCATGGCAGGATTATGACAAAGCCTGAGTTGTAGAGTTAAGTAAATATTCCTGGATTTTTTTTTTATGTATAATTGATTTATAATGTGTTAGTTTCTGGTGTATAGCAAAGTGATTCAGTTATACATATATATACATATTCTTTTCATATCCTTTTTCATTTGGGTTTATTACAGGATATTAACTATAGTTCCCTGTGCTATACAGTAGGACCTTGTTGTTTAGTGTATCTGCTAATCCCAAACTCCTGATTTATCCCCCCGCCGCCCCCTTCTCCATTTGGTAACCATAATTTTGTCTTCTGTGTGTGTCTGTTTCTGTTTCATAAATAAGCTCATTTGCGTTATATTTTGGATTCCACACATAAGTGACATCATATGGTATCTGCCTTTCTTTTTTTGATTTACTTCACTTAGTATGATAATCTCTAGGTCCATCCATGTTGCTGCAAATGACATTATTTCGCACTTTTTTATGGCTGAGTAAATATCCTTGTGTTTTTAAAACTTATTGTGTGAGCTAAAACTGTGAAATGATGTTGGAGAGAGGGAGATTGAGAGAGAAAGAGAGATTGGGAGGGAGGTATGAGACATATTTTTGTATATTGGAGCCACAAGTTAACTTGTCTTGAATATGAGAAGTAATGTGAACTGATTTTGTACCTGCAAACTGGTGAAACAAAACATACTGACTACAACTACTAAATGAAAAGAGCAGATTATATAAAATACCATGCTTTGTAGAAACCCACTATTATGAAATATATATCAATATCTTCATAGGAAAAAAAGATCAGAAGGCCAACAAGTTGTTGTCAATGGTAATGTCAGCATGGTGGGTTTTTATTGCATTATTTTTCTTATCTGTATTGTCTGAACTTTCTGTGATGACTTTGTATTTTGGTAACAAGGAAAAAGATATTGTTTTAAATTTACTGAAGTGGTGAATCTGTTTTCCTTCAACAGCTTTTTTTTCTTTTAAGGAATGATGTGTATTCTTTTCCCAAGAAATACAAACATTTCCCCTTTCTTTCATTTTAGAGAATTAGAACAGGCTGCCAGGTTGGAGGCCATTTCAGATGTCAATCTACGAAGCGGTCTAGAAAGGCAGGAAATAAGCCATGGAACATTTTAAATTGCCTTTATAACCTTGATTACAAAAAGGAGACATCTCCTTTGTGATTTTTGCTGCTGAGAGGAGGGTGTTATGGCCAAGGGCTCAGATGCTCACAGAATCCTCCATCCCCTCCATGAGCATTATTAAAGAGAAGGTATCACACGGAGGGAAAAAAAGCGTGGTATCATTCATATGCTCTGTGAGCTTGTCTAGTCCAAAGGGCCATTCCTTCTGCAAGGTCACCAACAGCTATCCTGCAACGTGCGCACCTCTGTAATGAGGAAATCACCTGCTACCACAGTCCCACCTGGATATACTACAGGTACCTCAAACACAAAGAATCCAAAAGAAATTTACCAACTTTTCTCCCCCAAACAGTGCACTTTATGTGTTCTATTGTTGCCCCTGCCTTGCCCCTTGCCCCACCAGCCTGGAAGCAGGTCAGTGACCCTGTCTCATTTCTCCATATTACCAGTGCCTAGAATAGTGCATATAACATAGTAGTTGCTCAGTCCACATGGTGGAATTACTACTGAATGAATAACAGGTACACAAATGTTTTCTTTAAAAATCCAAGTCTCTTGGTAAGCTTTTGTCTTTAATCAGCTTATCTGTTCAATTTCTGCTGCCCTTCTTTTGACTGTGATCCTGTGGTATCTTGAAAGCAGCTGGTTTCTGCCAATTCTCCTTTGCTAATTATCTCAGTGACCATACCCAAGGTCATCTATTTCAAGGAGCCTGTTGGGTGTCAACATTCTACACGTAGTCATATTCTTCGGTTAACCCTCCTAAATAAGATTTGACAGAAAAAGGCAGTTTTGAAATTTAAGGGTGAAAGAATGGCTCAATACAATAAAAGCTCAGTAATTTAAACTAAAGTGCAGGGAAGGTCAGCCTCACAGTGAAAAGTACAAATTATTCTTTTTTTTTAATAGAGAGTGAGTATTCTCATGTTTACGAGGGTTATACACCAAAATAAAAATATACCTTTAAAAAACTGATGCTATATTATGGTTGGGAAGAGAGAGGGACAGGTAAAAGCAACCAGCAGTGGAAAACGGCAACAGCGCTGAGCTAGGACACAAGATACCAGGAAAACATCAAACGTTAAGAACACAGCCTCTCTATAGAGGCTGCTGAACTATCCAGAGAGATGAGAGGCAGCTTAGGAAATATAAGGGAGGGAATGTCGCCTATGTTTTGACCTGAAGTCATGACCAAACAGATGTAGCATTTAAGGTGAAGCAGGCATCACTCATTGCAGTGGTGAGGAGAGAGGCCGTCAATCAGCGGTGAGCATCTACTAGACACCTAATCCAGTCCCTGTGCTATGTCTCGTCCTTGAAGGACCACACACACCATGTATGTTTGAGGGTGCTCACCTAGGCCCAAACTCCATGAGGGCAAATAACATCTCTCATGAAACCCTGAAAGATCTAAGCAAGACCCTACGATGAAGGCACATGACGGCAAGATACAGTCAGACCACGGGAACCAGGAGCGTGTGAACCCGTGGAAACCATGACGGAGGAGGTGGATCTCAAGTATAGTTGACTGGGTAGGATTAGGTCAGACAGAGAGGAGGATGAAAGCAGGTGCAGGGGGAGAACCGTGTGAGCGCGACCCGGGAGTGAGGAGGGGTGTGCACTGTGCCGGGGGTGACAGCTGAGGAGACAGTGGGGGCTCCACACAGGGGACGGGGAGGCAAGGAGACCGGCCAGCTGAGGTGGGAGCGGATTAGTATGCAGTCACTGTGTGCGGGCACCGCTCCCAGCACTGCGCAGAGTGGAGAACAAGCCAGGCCCTCGGCCTGAGGAACTCATCAGGAGCCACACCAGCTACCATTTAGCTGACACCGAGATCTTGTTGTAAAAACTGGTAGTGAGATCATAAGTACCCATGATGAAAGGGAGAGGTCCAAATTCACTCCACTCCGGAAAAAACCACAAGTTTTATCCAGCTGATACTGGCCAGGGAGACGGAATAGTTACATAACGTGGTGAAAAGAACCAGCTCTGCCACTGTATTTCCTTACAACTCTGAGTACTCTGGCAAGCTAGGTGGAGCAAAGCTAAGGAAAGGAGGAGGTAAAGGTGGAGAAGAGCCTCCAAAATAATTATGTCACTTTAAAGAGGCCACCAAATCAGAATAAATATATAGATTCTTTTTTTTCTTGAGAAATGCTGACTCATGCCTTAAATCATATCTCTATTTACTTACAAAATAATTAACACGTCAAACATTTGCAAACCAATCTAGTTTCGAGGAGTATTTCAAATTGAGTATTTTCTCATTTGCATGGAGAAGCTCTTCATAGGATAAACTAAAGTGAGAAGAATAATGTCTTTAAACACTTTTATTCCTATCTGTTCCTTCCCTTCTACCAAAATAGTTAAAGAAAGGGTCATCTCAATTTTCAGCAGCAAATATTATTTTAGAGAGCTGCTACCAAGTGTAAACATTTTCATTCATTTTCTTTTAAATTGCAGTATTTTATTGAATAAATTATTCAGTGTCAGGGACTAAACAAGGGACCACGTTACTCTGAAAGAAGCTGAAACATTGTATTAGAGACTGGCAAGCTGTCATGCCAAACTGGCCATGACCCACCACCCCTACTCCCACCCGTAGCCCTACCATGTTTCTTAAGCCTCTGTGACTGAATCACAAGCCTGGAAAACTCAATTTGCTAAGTGTGGGAAGACAGATCTTAATTGAAAAGTTCATTTCTAATGAAATGCGAGGTGGTATAAAGGTTGGGCTGGCAGGGTAGATCATTTGAGTCTTTATTAATAACACCAATTCATTTTAATTCAGTGAAGCACATGATTGGCATCAAGCTTTCCAAGTTCACCACATATTCCTATGCTTGGAATCCCTAATATTTAAAACTTTTCTTATTTGCTAATAGATATTTTAATAATATGCATTTTAACAAGCGGTTACTTGTAGCTGGCTTATACTAATTATAAGTGTGTTGAGTTTTACTAAGCCAGTGGTACCCACTGGCCAGTGACAAATCTTTTAAGTCTTAACTTGAATTCCCTGTAATTATTCTGCAGTCAGCTAAGACTCCAGCAAAGAGATGAATGAGACCCCATGAGATTACTGCATCTTGAATAATCAGAGGTGGTTGACGGGGTCAATTACTGTTTCAGTTTGTTCCATAGCTGCTACATGTAAATCCCTTTACTAGGAGCTTAGAGAAAGCCTGGATAGCATTTGTTTCATTGCTTTTATCTCTGTAACTGCAGCCATTCTATGATGCAAGACCCAGAAGGTTCAAATGGACCATCTCCATGGGAAGTGAGGGCACTGTAGTAGGGCTGTGTTTTTGAGGAGACAAAAGAAAACTTTTTCTTACTCACAGGATGGAAGAGAGGCAGAATTGTTGGCTTAGTGAAAAGGACTTAGGACTGAGAGTCCAGAGACATGAGTTTTCTAATCTTCCTTGGCTGAGATAACCAACCAAGATGAGTTTCTTCTGGGGCCTTGTACTATCATACAGTTCTCTACAAGCAAGAAATACAACATGGAGTAGCAAAGGAAAAGAGACAAAAGGAAAAAGCAAGAGAAAAGTCCCATCACAAAGGTAAAGACAAACAAGAGAAAAAGTAATCCATGAAACACACATTAGTGCAAAATCTAACATACCAATGCTTTCATATGAGCTGAATAAATGTGCAGTGTTTCTGATTTAATTTACTGATAAAATTAATACCATCTGGATGTTATTGAGGTTATAACCATAACTAAAAATAGCCACTTGCCCTCAATCTTATAAGCTTATAGAAAGAAGACATACACAAAGAACATTATTAGCAAACAAATGATGTGAATAAATATTTTTCAGTCAAATAGAGTTCAATAATCTTGCAAGATATGGGAAGTAAACTTTAGAACATAGAGTCCAAGCCTGGCTATGTGTTAGAATTACAGCACAAAACTTTTTTTGGAAAATACAGTTGCCTGGGTCCCAATCTAACCTTCATAGGGTAGACCCCCAGAATCTATCTATCTATCTATCCACACACATACACACACACATTTTTTTTTTTTTTTAATTTTTGGCCATTCCACGCAGCATGTGGGATCTTAGTTCTCTGACCAGGGATTGAACCCATGCCCCTTGCAGTGGAAGTGCAGAGTCTTAACCACTAGGTCACCAGGGAAGTCCCCAGAATCTATATTTTTAACTAGCCTCCTAGGTCATTATTATTCAGTCACCCTGGCACCAGAAAAGGTACAAATTCTGAAACCATTGCAGTCACTTTCATAGCTTTCCTAGTTCTAAAGAAAGAAAAAGTAACCTTCATTAATCCTCCAGGGAGAGAAATGGAAAAACTTCCTTAGTCAATCCAGAACCCAGAGTAACTTTATCCCAACTCACTTTATCCCAATCCTTTGTTCTTTACAGTAGGTTTTCTTTGATACAGTCAGAGATAGGAAGGATGGAAAGGAGGTGTCAGATTCTCAAGCTTCATAGATATTTCTGCAGGCATGAGGCAGGCTCAGCAGGCACTATAGAAACTCATTGAAACTGCATCTAAGGACAGCTGGAAACATTTGGGAGGGAAAAGCAGCTCGTGTGGCTTTTAACACTTGCCAATGTGACTTTACTATACATGAGGAAGTGGACAAGGAGTTCACCACAATGACCATACCTCCATGTGGTGACCATGACAAGACTAGAACCCTGATTCCTGAATCCCCAGTGAGCTCTTTCCACAAGGCATTCCCCATCTCCCTCACAGGCTGCTGGCTGGCAGTAATGGAAGCATGGTGCACATGGCCTAGTTCTCCTGCCAGGACACTTTTTATGTAGGAAGTGGATAATTAGGCAAACAGTACATTCTCACTATGCACTTAAGATATACTGTCTTAAAAAAAAAAAGATATATTGTCTCAAAGTTGTTCACTTATTTATTCAGCATCCAGAAAGCTAAAGTTCACATTTAGTACTTCCATTTCCCCCTAAAAACGTGTTTGTGTCTACAGAATATATACTGCAACAGTGAGTCAGCATCCTTGGCCTCTGAATTCAGCTAAAGATGGGGAGACCAGGCCTGACACTCTGGGCTGCTGGTGGACATAGGGCAGGACTGTTTAGCTCCCACAGTAGGACCAGTATGGAAGGTATAAGCTGAAAAAGTCCTTGGCCCAGGAAAAACAGGTGAGGGAAGACAAGTCCATATCCTAGGTCTGTGCAGTTAAAGTGGTAATAGCCAAGATGGGGAGGACCCTCAGTGCAACAGGACAGGTGAATACAGGGGCATCACACTGCTCTGCTTTTATTTCCATGTGCTTTTATTTTTATGAGAGATGCCCCTTGGTTCCCCCACCACCCCTCCCCCACAGATCCAACATCCTACCAGGTGAATTAGCTAAACCTGGGTTGTATGCCTACACCTAGGTACCTGGAGCTAATGAGAGACCTGGCCCCTTCTAGCCTCCTCCTTAGAAGGTAGAAAGCTGCTCCCTTATGGGGATTTATGATCCCCACACAGTGGAGAGTCCAAAAACATAAATGGTAACTTGCCTACTATACACACCATCTCTGTCCATATTACCAAGGACATCTTCCACTCATCTTGGAATATGAAAAGAAAAGGTCTTCTGTAGCTCAATCCTATAGCCCCTTTGTCCACAATGTCCCTCCCCTGAGACTCTTCTTGCATTCATAGGCCCTATGTAAAGCCTATTTCAATCACCAATTGATTATCCCACCCTCTCCCCTCTCCGTTAGCCTTCTATCCTGCTACTGCCAGAAAACTATGTCAAAGGCACAGAGCTCTGATCATGTACCTTCTCTCTCCATAACAATTGTCAACCAAATTACATGTGTGCTCTTTTTTTTTCCACCTTTAGTCTTCCATAGTGTGGTCTACCCAAGTACCTTTCCAGCCTCTACTTTCCCACCACTCCCCTGTAACTACAGCTTCCTGCTTCTGCAACTCTTCTTCTGCCAGACCTTCTACCCAGAAGCCTTCCCCATAATTTCTGGTTAAAACCCTGCCCATCCCATAAAGATCACCATAAATATCTCTTCCTTCACTGAGCCTTTCACAACACCCTCCCCACAATTGTACCCCTTCCCCGAGTTCAAAATCATTCACATGTCCCATTTGTCTATCTTAGAGCACATTTTACATTGTTTTTATGATTATATCATATTACTGCCCTTCTCCCCACCCCCACCCCCCACCCCAGATCCCATGCCCTTTGAGATTAGGAATTATACCTTACTCATCTTCAGGTCCTTTTTCTCCTCTCTCCTGAGCCCTGTTCACCTATCATATATCACAATGCCTCCTAGCTATTAGTCAATAAATGTTTGTTGAATGTAACTAAATTTTGTGTGTTAGGCAGAGAAAAGGGGCCAGTATTGTTTGAGTTTCGTGGTAACTTTAGCCATGAAGTAACAGCCTTGCACTGGCCTTTGCCTTCCCACCAGGATGTGGTACATACCCAGAAGCTTTGGTGTCACCCAAACCCTCCCTCATAATCATCATTACTTGCTTTATGTTCAGTCTCTCCATTAGAATATCAGCACCACAAGGGCAAGGATCTTGCTTTATCTGATTCACCTCTGTATTCCTGATGTCTACCTCAGTGCTCAGAACATAGTAGGTACTCAAGAAATGTGTGAAGAGAATTGAATCAAACTGAACCGAATCTTATCTAATCTGATCTAACTGCATGGAATCTAGAGGGAGGAAACTGGCAGTGGGGTCTTTCGCTTCTTACAGTTAACTGACACCTCTAAGGAGGGTTGCCCAAAATAAAGGAAGGGGACATGGTCTCCACAGGAAATACATCTTAATAGAAAATGACCCAACAGCTGAAGCACTGCCTCAGGGCCACCACTGACAAGAGGGGAAGCATGTAAGATAACATTTAATTAAAAGAGTCAGAAGGGGACAAGTAGTATTTTACTAAAGGGAGGTACACCTTAAGGCCTTTCTGTCTTCACTATTGCTAAGAACAGTTTTAAATGAAGGACTGCAGTCTAATCTTGCAATTCCATAATAATTAATTCAGAAAAGAGCTCATCTTTGGAGGAAGCTGAATAAACTACTACTCATTTAGTAAAATTTTAAGATTGCTAAGAAGACACCCTTAAAAAATCCTCAAGAATATATCTTCTGATACTGATTATTGTTCCTGTTTTGCACACATTAATTAGGTGACTTTGAACAAATCATGTCACCTCTCTGACTGAAGAACTAGCAGTCACCCAGTCCTATCTTGCCATATTACAGATGACAATATCAACCATCTGTGGCCCCCTTATAATTCTAACATTCTACCATGAGAGATCCATTCCTTTTGGTTTCAGAGGCATTTTGTTCTAAGGAGAATACTGTAAAATGCAAATGTCCCTGGAAAGGGCTGTGTTATAATCATGTTTTTGTTTATCTCTGCAAAGTTTTCTGACATCCAATTGAGCGGGAGTAATGAGAGGAATGTGAAAATAAGATACATAGATGGTAGATTGCCAGAGACGAGAGAGATATTTGAAATCACAAAGAATAGAGGAAGGACTATTGACAAAAATAATAATAATAATAATAAGTGAATATGAATTGCTAGTCACTAACTTTGTTTCTGCAATTCACTTACAGTTGGGACAACTAGGAAACTTCTCACAATTGGTCTGGCTGTGAGGAAAGTAGTTTCAAGGATTACCTATTACTTCTTTTTAAAGATACAAATAAAAGTCCTCCTTCAATATGTAGCAAAACCCTTTTTAAAAAATTAATACCCTTTAGACTGAAGTTTATAGACAACAGATCAATGGAATAGAATAGAAAGCCCAGAAACAGATATACACATACATGGACATTGATTTAAAACAAGGGTAGCACTGAAAAGCAATGGGGAAAGGACAATATTGTCACTGACAGGTGCTGGGACAATGGAATGTCCATATGGAAAACAACAGAATTTGATTTCTACCTCATTCTATGCAAAACCTCAAATCTAGGTACTTTGTAAACCCAAATGTGAAAAACAAAACAATCAATAACAGGAAAAACTTTTTAAAGAGAATAATAGGAGATTGTTGTTATCCAAGTCAGAAAAGTCTTCTTAAACACAACACGCACACACCCACACACACACACACATCAAACAGTAAAAGGGAGGGAAGATGGGAATGATATATTTGACTATCTTTGAATTAAGAATTTATGTTCATGAAGAGATACTACAAAAGAGTGTTTTAAAAAACTACAGTGTGAGAAGATATATTTGCAACACATTTTTCAACACAAAGCTTTATCTAGTGTACAAAAGGAACCCCTACAAATCAATTTTTAAGTCAGATAACCAGAAGAAAACTGGGCAAGAGAATTGAACAAGTACATCTGAAGAGGGAACATCCAGATGGCTCAAATAAACGTATGATATGGTGTTCAATTTCACCATCATTATTGGAGAAATACAAAGTAAAACCACAATGAAACACCAAAGCACCTGCCAGCCAGAACAGCTAATTTTTTTAAAGGCCAAGTGTTAAAGAGAATGTAGAGTAAACAGGTACTTTTATGTAACGCAGGTGGGTTTGGCAATCAGAACACCCATCTTGGAAGAGCTTGGCACTGTCTACTAAAGATGAACACACATACCTATGATCCAGCAAGTCCACTCTTAGGTATACACCCAACAGAAATGTGTACACATACAAACCAAGAAAGCACATACACTTATGATAATAACAACATCATTCTTAAGAGTCCAAATGGTAATGACCCAAATTATCCAAATGAGGCATATATTTATCCAAAATGAGGTATATATTTATACAATGAAATAATAAACAATAAAGGGAGAAATTCACAGAAATACCATAACAGGAGGAGACTTTAACACCCCACTGATGTCAATGGACAGATTATCCAGACAGAAACTCAATAAGGTAACAGAGGTCCTAAATGACACAATAGATCAGTTGGACTTAATTTACATCTACAGGACACTACATCCAAGAAAACAAAACAGACAAACAAACAAACAAAAAAACCTACAATCTTCACAACAGTGCATGGAGCGTTCTCTAGGATAGACTACACACTGGGTTACAAAACAAGCCTCAACAAATTTAATAATTTAGAAATTATTTCAAGCATCTTTTCTGACCACAACAATATGAAACTAGAAATCAACCACAGAAAAATGGGAAAAGAACAAACACATGGAGACTGAGCAACATGCTACTTAAAAAACAATGGGTAAATGATGAAATCAAAGAATAAATCAGAAAATACCTTGAGACAAATGAAAATGAAAAATATAATCTAACAAAATACATGGGATTCAGCAAAAGCAGTTCTAAGAGTGAAGTTCATAGCAATACAGACCTTCCCAAAGCAACAAGAAAATCTCAAGCAACCTGACCCATGACCTAAAAGAATTTGAAAAGAGGAGAACAAACAAAATCCAGTCAGTAGAAGGAAGGAATTAAATGAAATAGAGATTAAAAAAATAATAGAAAAGATCAAAGAAACCAAGAGCTATTTTTTTTTGAAAAGATAAACTATATTAATAAATCTGTAGCCAGGCTCATCAAGAAGAAAAGAGAGGACCCAAATAAACAAAATAAGAAATGAAATAGGAGAAATAACAACTGATACCCAGAAATACAAAAAATCATGAGAATACTATGAACAATTACATGCCAACAAATTGGACA
This sequence comes from Hippopotamus amphibius kiboko, assembly GCF_030028045.1. Classification (NCBI taxonomy): domain Eukaryota; kingdom Metazoa; phylum Chordata; class Mammalia; order Artiodactyla; family Hippopotamidae; genus Hippopotamus; species Hippopotamus amphibius. The sequence goes on along the minus strand of NC_080187.1, from coordinate 188,644,894 downwards.
ACCTAGAAAAAATGGACAAGTTTCTAGAAACATACAGCCTACCAAAACTGAGTCAAGAAGAAACAGATAATTTGAACAGACTGATCACTAGAGGTGAAATAGAATCTGTAAGTTTAAAAAATTTCCTCACAAACAAAAGTTCAGGACTGGACAGTTTCATTGAGGAATTCTACCAAACATATAAAGAAAAAGTTATACCTATCCTTCTCAAACTATTCGAAAAAACTGAAAAGGAAACACTCTCAAATTCATTCTATGAAGCCACCATCACCCTAATACCAAAACCAGACAAAGACACTACAAAAAAAGAAAACTACAACCAATGCCTTTGATGAATATAGATGTAGGTCTTAACAAAACATTAGCAAGCCAAATCCAACAATACATAAAAGGGATCATATACCATGATCAAGCTGTACTCATTCCAGGGTCACAAGAATGGTTCAACATACTCAAATCAATCAATGTGATACCCCACATTAACAAAAGGAAAGACAAAAACTACATGATCATTTCAATAGATGCAGAAAAGGCATTTGACAAAATTTAACACCCATTCTCATCAAAGTGGGTACAGAGGGAACATATGTCAACATAATAAAAGTCATTTATGACACACCCACAGCCAACATAATGCTCAATATTGAAAAGCTGAAAACCTTTCAGTTAAATCCTGGAACAAGACAAGGATGCCCATTCTCACCATTTCTATTCAACATAGTATTAGAAGTCCTAGCCACAGCAATCAAATAAGAAAAAGAAATAAAAAGTATCCAAATTGGAAGGGAAGAGGTAAAACTGCCACTATTTGCAGATGAAATGATACTCTATATAGAGAACCCTAAAGGCTCCACATGAAAACTACTAGAACTAATAATAAATTCAGTAAGGTAGCAGGATATAAGATTAACATATAAAAATCTGTTGCATTTCTTTACACTAACAATGAAATATCAGAAAGAGGAAGTTTAAAAAATCCCTTTTTTTAACATTTTATATTGAATCATAATTGATTAACAATGTTGTGTTAGTTTCAGGTGTACAGCAAAGTGATTCAGTTATACATATACATGTATCTATTCTTTTTCAAACTGTTTTCCTATTTAGGTTGTTACATAATATTAACCAGGGTTCCCTGTACTATACAGTAGGTCCTTGTTGGTAATCTATTTTAAATATAGCAGGGTGTATACATCAATCCCAAACTCCCTAATGATCCCTTTTAAAATCACATTAAAAAATAAATATCAAGACAGTATGGTACTGGCACAAAAATAGAAAGGAAGATCAATGGAATAGAATAGAGAACTCAGAAGTAAGCCCAAACACATATGGGCACCTTATCTTTGACAAAGGAGGCACGAATATACAATGGAAAAAAGACAGCCTCTTCAATAAGTGGTGCTGGGAACATTGGACAGCAACATGTAAAAGAATGAAATGAGAACACTTCCTAACACCATACACAAAAATAAACTCCAAATGGATTAAAGACCTACATGTAAGGCCAGACACTATAAAACTCCTCGAGGAAAACATAGGCAGAACACTCTATGACATCCATCAAAGCAAGATCCTTTTTGACCCACCTCCTAGAATCAGGGAAATAAAATCAAGAAGAAACAAATGGGACCTCATGAAACTTAAAAGCTTTTGCACAGCAAAAGAAACCATAAACAAGACTAAAAGGCAACCCTCAGAATGGGAAAAAAATAATTGCCTATGAAACAACGGACAAAGGATTAACCTCCAAAATATACAAGCAGCTCATGAAGCTTCATACCAAAAAAGCAAATAACCCAATCCACAAATGGGCAGAAGACCTAAATAGACATTTCTCCAAAGAAGACATCCAGATGGCCAACAAACACATGAAAAGATGCTCAACATCACTAATCATCAGAGAAATGCAAGTCAAAGCCACAATGAGGTATCACCTCACACCAATCAGAATGGCCATCATCACAAAGTCTGGAAACAACAAATGTTGGAGAGGGTGTGGAGAAAAGGGAACTCTCCTGCACTGTTGGTGGGACTGTAAGTTGGTACAGCCACTATGGAAAACAATTTGGAGGTTCCTTAAAAAACTACAAATAGAACTACCATATGATCCAGTCATCCCACTCCTGGGCATATACCCAAAGAAAACCATAATCCCAAAAGAAACGTGTACCATAATGTTTATTGCAGCACTATTTACAATAGCTAAGACATGGAAGCAACCTAAATGCCCATCAACAGATGAATGGATAAAGAAGATGTGGCATATATATACAATGGAATATTACTCAGCTATAAAAAGGGATGAGATGGAGCTATATGTAATGAGGTGGATAGAACTACAATCTGTCATACAGAGTGAAGTAAGTCAGAAAGAGAAGGACAAATATTGCATGCTAACTCACATATACGGAATCTAAAAATGGTACTGATGAACTCAGTGACAAGAACAAGGATGCAGATACAGAGAATGGACTGGAGAACTCAAGGTATGGGAGGGGGCGGGGGGTGAAGGGGAAACTGAGACGAAGCAAGAGAGTAGCACAGACATATATATACTACCAACTGTAAAATAGATAGTCAGTGGGAAGTTGTTGTATAACAAAGGGAGTCCAACTCGAGGATGGAAGATGCCTTAGAGGACTGGGGCGGGGAGGGTGGGGGGGACTTGAGGGGGGGAGTCAAGGGAGGGAGGGAATACGGGGATATGTGTATGAGAGCAGATGCTTGAACCTGGTGTACCCCCCAAAAAAAATTAAAAAAAAATAAAAAAGATGATTGAACTTGGTGTACCCCCCAAAAAAATAAATAAAAAAAAAATAAATAAATAAATAAATAAATAAATAAATAAATAAAATGCCTAACAATAAACTTAATAAGGTGAAAGACCTATATGCTGAAAACTATAACACATTGATAAAGGAAACTTAAGATGATTTCAAGAAATGGAAAGATATCTCATGCTCTTGGATTTGAACTAATATTGTTAAAATGGCCGCTACCCAAAGCAATCTACAGATTTATGCTATGCCTATCAAATTACCCATGACATTTTTCACAGAGCTAGAACAAATAATCCTAAAATATATATGCAACCACAAAAGACCTGGAATTGCCAAAACCATCCTGAGTAAAAAGAACAAAACAGGAGACATAATCCTTCAGAATTCAGACCATACTACAAAGTTAGTCATCAAAACAGCATGGTATTGGCACAAAAACCGACATATAGATCAGTGGAACAGAATAGAGAGTCCAGAAATAAACCCACACACTTAAGGTCAATTAATCCATGACAAAGCAGGAAAGACTATACAATGGAGAAAAGATAGTTTCTTCAGCAAGTGGTGTTGGGAAATCTGGACAGCTACATGTAAATCAATGAAATTAGGACATTCCCTCACACCACATACAAAAATAAACTCAACATGGTTTAAAGACCTAAATATAAGACATGACACCACAAAACTCCTAAAAGAGAACATAGGCAAATATTCTTGGAGATAAATTGTAATATTTTCTTAGATCAGTCTCCCAAGGCAAGGCAAAAGAAATAAAAGCAAAAAATAAACAAAAGGGACCTAATCAAACTTAAAAGCTTTTGCACAGCAAAGAAAACCATCAACAAAATTAAAACACAACCTACAGAATGGGAGAAAATATTCACAAACAATGCAACCGACAAGGAGTTAATATCCAAAATGTACAAACAGCTCCTACAACTCAATATCAAAAAAAAAAAATCAAAAAATGAACAGAAGACCTAAATAAACATTTCTCCAAAGAAGATATACAGATGGCCAATAGGCACATGAAAAGATGCTCAATATTGCTATTAGAAAAATGCAAATCAAAACCACAATGAGGTATCACCTCACATCAGTCAGAATACCTATCATCAAAAAGTCTACAAATAATAAATGCTGGCAAGGGTGTGGAGAAAAGGGAACCCTCCTACACTATTGTTGGGAATGTGAATGGGTACAGTCACTATGGAAAACAGTATGGAAATTCCTTAAAAAACTGGAAGTGGAGCTACCATATGATCCAGCAATTCCACTCCTGGGTATATATCTGGGAAAAAAAAGAAAATTCTAATTTGAAAAGATATATGTACCTTAATATTCATAGCAGAACTATTTATAATAGCCAAGACATAGAAGCAACCCAAGTGCCCATCAATAGACAATTGGCTTAAGAAGAGTGATATTATATACATAATGGAATATCACTCAGGCGTGAAAAAGAATGAACTATTGCCATATGCAGCAGCATGGATGGACCTAGAGAATATTATATTTAGTGAGCTAAGTTGGACAAAGAAAGACATATTATATCACTTATACATAGAATCGAAAAAGCAATACAAATGAATCTATATACAGAACAGAAACAGACAGACATAGAAAACAAACTTACTGTTATAAAAGGGGAAAGGGAGCAGGCAGAATAAATTAGGAGTATGGAATTAACAGATACAAACTATACATAAAATAGATAAGCAACAAGGATTTATTGTATACCACAGGGAACTATATTCAATATCTTATAAAACCTATAACGGAAAATAATATGAAAAAGTATATATATATATATACACACACACATAAATTTAAATTTAACCTAAAGTTGATGTAAGTTAAAAAAAAGGAACTTAGTGCTGATGTGGTATTATTTGTATGGTGAAAAACTGGAAACAATATAAAGATTCAACAATAGGGTATTAGTTCAATAAATTAGGATATATCCACACAGTGGATATAGCTATTAAAATTATTAATATAGACTTACAATTGTTCAAGTTGAAAGATGTCATATTAGATGAGGAAAATGGTTTTTAGAATAGGATAAGTAATCTAACCCTAATTTTGGAAATATGTACATATAACACATGATAAAATAATCAATGTATCAATAGTTATATCTATATAATAGAAATTTGGTAATTATTTTTCCAATTTTTCTACAAACATAGATTACAAAGTTTATAAATAATAGCTACCATTTATTGAATACAAATTGTGTGATAAATATTGAGAAAGACATAAAAGATATTTTTCTTATTTAATCTTTAAAAAAAAAATTCAGCAAGACAAATACAACTATCTGCATTTTACAACTAAGGAGACTAAGGAGGAGTAAAGATACAAGATCAAAAAACAGAAAATGTTCAAAATATTTAACCAGGTCTGTTTTGCTCCCCAGCAAACACTCCTTTCCACCACAACACACAGTAAGTTTGCATTAAGAGTGAGTTTCATAGCCAGGTTTTAAACCCAAACCTCTCCATTCTGTTTTAAAGCAGGAATCTCTATAAGATCATAAAGTAGCATCCAAAGACCAGCTTAAAAAAAAAAAAAAGACCTTGATAGATAGTTGTGATATGAATAGGGAATAGTAATAATAACAACAACTACCATTTATTAAATGATCACCAAGTGCTGAGTACTTGTTGAGTATTATCTCATTTAAACCTCATTCCCCTGCAGTAGACTGATTGCATTAATGGCCCCAACTCTCCCTTTCCTTGTATCCACCTTTTCTGCATGTAACTGTGTAGTGCCCTCCCAGTCTGACTTAGAACTTAGCCACGTTGCCTTGGCCAAGAGAATATTAGCAATCACAAAGCAATCACAGGCTTGAAAAGTGCTTCTGTGTTTCTACTTACTGACTCTGCCCTCTGCCACCACCATAAGACTATGCCCAAGCCAGCCTGTTAGAGGATGAAAGACACATGGAGCATAGCCAGTCACCCAAGTCATCCCAGATAAGGCCATTTAGATTAGCCAATAGCCAGTCAACACCCAGACAAGTGATCAAGTCCAATCAAGATCAGCAATATCCTCTCCAGCATCCACATGACTCCAGATACACGAGCAATATATGTTCTATGCCACTGAGGTTTTGTGATTATGAGGTTCTACGCTACACTTTTTTATGCAGCATTACTGTAGCAAAAGCTAACTGATACAAAAATAGTACTATTATTATTCCTATTTTACCTAGGAGGAAACTGAGGCTCAGAAAAATCACATAGCTGATAAGTCTTAATCCACAGGAATTGCTTTTAATTACCATACTATATATACTGCCTTTACAAATGCACTCCCAGCTATAATTTTAAACAGAGCACGCATGCACGCAGGTCTTTCTCTACAGCTGCTCACTGACTAAACATTTAAAATTGGGAAGCAGTATTTCTGACTAACTCAAATATCTGAGCTACATTTAGCACTTTTAAAAAGCTGACTGATCATAGTCCGTGTAGTTTAAACCAAGAATTTTGTGCATGGGGACTCTGGTATTTTTTTTCCTCTCTCTTGCATTCTCTCTTACGTAGTCCACAAGCATTTAATTTCTCACAGATGCCTTCAGTGCTGACATGTATCCCAATATTAATTTGTGTGCATCAAAGATTTATCCTAAAAATGCTGATGACACCAATAGAAGATGTAAAGTTTGACCTTCACTTACACAATGATTGGCATTAACTATAATTCCTTATGAGATTTCACATAATCAACATGCTGATGTGTGCAGCTAGAGTACATAATCATTGTTCGGTATCAAAAATCACCTTGCAGTTGGGGCAAGGAAACAAATTCTCATATTTAATGGTCAGAAGAATCAGTTACTAAATATACTTTCAATAGTCCATGCTAAGGATGTGCAGGGATGATAAGTGGATAAGTAATATATCCACTCAAAGTTATGCCTTCCAACCAGAAACCCTCAAGATACAGGGATCAAAGAGCTCGCAGGTGGTTTGGGGCCAGGTGCTGTGAACTCAGATTCTCTCAGCTGGAGGAAAGCATGGCATGTGGACAAGTAGTGAGAGGGGAATCTGGAAATATGACCTCGAGTTCCAACCCACTCTAAACTGATGGGCGTGACAGACATCTTCCTGTGCTTCTAGACCACTCTCCACCCTTGCTCAACCTAATGGGTTCCAGGAGACTGACAAGTATGGATTTCCTTGCCTCTGGCTTCTGGTTGGGTTTGTTGGATAGGGAGACCAGCAACAAGTCTGGGAAGTAGAGGAGATGGAAGCAGAGATGTTGATTCCCCTGGCTTTCGCCCTGTGGCGTCACAAATGGGTGGCTGTGTCTTAGCTCCTTTCAGATGGCCCCCTCCTCACATCCCTCCTTATCGCTGGGTTCTTTCAATCGCTTCATGCCTTCAGACTTACAAGTGGTAACAGCCCTAGGATTCCACACTACCTCTTCAGATTTTTCCCTATACCATGTGTAAACCTCTGTAACCAGTCTCTTCATTACACCTTTCTTGAAGTATCCAGCTTTGAAGGTGCTGGGAGTGATCCCCTCTGTGACCCTAGGGAAGTCCTCTCACCATGTGTCATCTTCCTGATCTGTAGAATAGAAAATGCCTCCCCTTTTATGAAGGGTAAGAAGACATTTTTTTTTTGTAAGATCCTAATACCAACATCTTTGAAAGGGTTAAGTGCTACAAGATGTAAAGATATTACTACGTCAAGCGGATATCTTAAAGTCTTACTGGGGTTGCAGAACAGAAAGGAATTGTACGCTAGAAATACGAGGCAGGAGGAAGTATCTGACTAAACATAGGAATTTGATATGTAAAGAAACGGGAGGGATGAGAAGGAACAGAAATCAGACTTTCTTTGAACCACCAGCCTCTGTAGGAGCCTTTCTGATAGCGAACCTGATGTCCTATCCACCTTCTTGCTTTTGGCTCCCTTTCATCACTACTCCTACTTGGAGTCCACTCGGGAAAGTCTTTGCTTTGTTGAAAATAAGGTGTGTTCAACTGTAAACTAGATAGCGAGTGGGAAGTTGCTGATAACAAAGGGAGATCAACCTGATGATGGGTGATGCCTTAGAGGTCCAGGACAGGGAGAGCGGGAGGGAGTCACAGGAGGGAGGGGATATGGAGATATATGTATAAATACAGCTGATTCACTTTTGTGCACCTCAAAAGCTGATATAAGAGTGTAAAGCAATTATATTCTAATAAAGAGCTTTAAAAAAAAAGAAAGAAAATAAGGTATGCTAAACTTGCTAACATAAAAAAATTAATACACGATGCTGAAAAATCTGGATAAAAAGTGAAAACTTCACTCAGATTAACACTGGTTGACCCTATGCCCCACACTTCCTCCTGGTACTCTCACCTGACCAAGGGTCTGGACTCTAAAATTGTGTCCCCCTGGCTTTTCACATTATGATGTTAACTAACAGACAAGTTGTTAACTTTTAATAAAATTTATTTATTCATTCACCCTTATTTCTCAGACACCCACTATGTGCCAGGAACTCTCCTAGGAAGTGGTAAACAAGAAGGACAAGTTTCCTTTTCTCTTAGAGCTTATATTCTAGTGCTATATCCCATGGGACATGTATAACTTTATAGAAAACCTTAAAGAGGGAAAATAAAAGCGCTCATATTGATTTACAATATTTTTTACAACCATGCACAAACATAAGACACTATTGAGTATTCAAAAATAGAATTTCAGATCACTAAATCCAACCCAGAACTTCATGCTCCCATCATTTCCCACACACAGAAATTACAATGAGAACACAGACTGTGTGACCTTGAACAAATAGCACAACCTCTCTGTTCCTTAATAAACATCAGAACCAACACTAGAATCCAGGCCTCCTGAATCCCACCATGCTTCACCCCTGAGAGCTAATTTCTCTTGATATTTCCGTGCTGTTGTTACCCTTGTGGTGTCTGGGGAATCATCTTAGAAAAGCATCTCCCCTTTAGGAGGCTTCACTCCTGTTCTTTCTCTACCAGGCCATCTCTCATTCCTTCAAGGCTCACCAGGGAGGCTTCGTGGAACTTCCAGATCCAGAACTTCCTGTCATGTGCATCTATAGTGACCCACCCTCCCTGCTGGCATTGCTCATATCCCCTCTAGACTATAAAGTTTGCAAGGCTGGAATCTGTCTCTCCCTTGCACCCAGCAGATGGCAGTTACGCTGAAAGGATTTGTGAATAAATGAAACTTTTATTTACTTTATAAAGGAAATCAGTGAGAAAACTAAGATGCGTTCACAGAATTTTGCATGGTGAAGAACTCTTAAGAATGCAACAGTTCTACACTCTAATTTTTTTAAGTAATAATAATAAATTTTGCAGACAGTTTTGAGGGCATTAGCCCACTTTGCCTGGCAAAGCAACAAAGCTATTCTTTTCTACTTCATCTAATAATAATAATAAATTATGTTTTTGAATAAGAGAAAATAGAAGGCTACTCTCTTTGGTCTTACTTCATGAGGAACTAGGTTCTCCTCCCACTCTTTTTTTCCTATTCCCTTATGGGGGTCCTTCTCTTGTGCCAATGGTAATGAACCCAAAACATTTTTTGTGTTTTCCTTCACTTCATCCAGAACAGTGCAGAAAATTTGTCTCCCAGCTTAGGAAAAAGCAATTTCCTCCTAGAATCTAAATGGAAAGAGAATAGAGGATTCAAAGGGAGGGAGACTTTTCCCTCCAAGCTCAGGCATTGCACCATCCTCCGGGTGGAAGAAAGACTACAGAGAAACACAGGTGGCATGCTGGCAGCTGGATGAATTAATGTGATTGCATCCTTGTAATGTTTCAAGTGAGATATTTGTGTAATTCATGCAGATTCAGAAATAATTGAGGCTCATGTTTCTGGGATAAAGTCATGGCATTTTGCTTTACCTGAACTACCCCAAAAAAGGGTCATTTTTATTATTCCGTATTCAATTATTCATAACCACACACTCACGGATTTTAGAACCATAAAAGGTCAGCCCTCTTTGATTCTGCCATTGTTTTCTTCTGAAGTCAGGAAGCAGTCCATGAATATGCACGTGCACGCAATCCTGACACTTTCCTCACTGTTCATTAACAGTGTGTTCACTGTGTATTTCAAAGTCAAACAAATAATACCTGTCATGAACATGAATTTTTAATATCTCCTATATTTCATTTTAAATGAAATGTCAAAATGATGGAAAATATTTCCATGAAAGTTTGGAAAGGGCAGCGTCTCACCAACGCTGCCTTGTGAAAATCAGCACTGGTGCAAAACCACTGTTAAAAAGGTACCACTGCCACTGGAATCAGATTGTTTTTGGTATTTTACTGCCTTTGTCATTCCTGGGAAATGTCAACGTGAAATCTGTTTGCCCAGTCAGTATGCTTCGCAGGGCTGATGGGACCCGCTGTCCTCTTTTCATCTGAAAATGGATGCCGTTTGTTTACAGCCTGTTTCAGTTCCATGCTTTTGGGCTCAAACTGCATTTCATTTGCACGTGATGCTCCTTTTAGCATACGTGCCCTTTGTCCCTCTTCATTCTTTAAACGCTACTTCCCATTTTTAATGGCAGGGAAATCAATCAGCTCTGACCTCCCTTTTCTCTCCAGCCCTCAATCAGAATTTCTTAATTTCGAGCTCCCATCTAACTCTCCCAGAAATAGCCTATTTATTTCCCTAGAAACTGTTCCCTGGAAATTGGGATAGGTCAAGGTCAGAACACAGCTGAGATGGGGTTAGAAGGTAAGAGCTTGTGATGGCAAGAGATAACCAGGAAGGTCTACAGCAGTGTCTCAGCCTCAGCACTACTGACATTTGGGGCCAGATAACTCTTTGTTGTGGTGCTGTCCTGTGTGTTACAGGATGTTCAGCAGCATCCCTGGCCTCCTCCTACCAGATGCCAGTAGCACACAACCCCTCTTTAACTTGTAAGAGCCAGGGGCTTCCCTGGTTGCTCAGTGGTTAGGAATCCACCTGCCAATGCAGGGGACACGGGTTCAAGCCCTGGTCTGGGAAGATGCCACATGCTGCAGAGCAACTAAGCCCATGTGCCACAACTACTGAGTCCATGCACCACGACTACCGAAGCCCAAGTGCCTAGAGCCTGTGCTCCACAACAAGAGAAGCCACTGCAATAAGCAGCCCACGCACTACAATGGAGAGCAGCCCCCCACTCTCCGCAACCACAGAAAGCCCATGCACAGCAACAAAGACCCAATGCAGCCAATAAATAAAAAATAAAATAAATTTTAAAAGAAAAGAAAAATTCCTGTTTAAAAAAAAATTGTAACACCAAAAATGTCTCTGTACAGGTCAAATGTGCCTAGAAGTGGGGTTGCGGTGGGGAGGCAACCTCCCCACACCCCTAGAAAACCCCTGATCTACAAGTACAACCGGAAATGATTGTTTTCCCAGAAGTGCCTTCTCCTCTCAGCGCTGAAGAAAGCAAGAGCCCCAGGAGCTCAAGCGAATTGCACCGGAACTGAAATGCACAGCTCTCTGATACCCTGAGAAGCAGAGGTTTTCTGTTCTCCACTACTTGGAGATTTAGCCAGGCAGACATAGCCTGAGACTACAGCTATGACTGTCTACCAACCCTACTCTTCTGACCAAAAGCAGTTTTCTAGTCTCCAACCTAAGAACGTTTACCCCCATCACATAAGAGACTGTTCTTTTTAGCGTATTTGTGTGTCACTCTCCTTCCACTGCTCTGGTCCTTTAAAGTGGTCTCCAGCTTGTTTATCGTCATGCTTTTCTGCCCGAGTCATGAGGAAAAGGTAGGGAGGGCTGGGGCAAGAGCAAGGAAATTGGGGATGACAATTTATATCCTCTTCACGGTGTTCAAGACAACCTAGCAAAGGACCTGAGTTAGTCTCCTAATTCTGTGCACCATGTTTTTTCACGCTGATGCTGCTCTAGGACTGAACCACACAGGTTATGGACTTTCTAACTATCACAGTTTTATTTAGATGGAATTTATGCAAAGAATCTTCGGAAAATGTTATCTCAGATGGAGTAGACAAAGAGATATTATAATCCTCATTTTACTGATAAGGAAACTGAGTCCCAAAGAAGTCAAGGAACAAACGGTAAGTAAACTTCAGCACACCTGTTTCCCATTTCCAAGTCTGTTCTCTCCACTTAAACACTGCCTTGAAGACAAACATTTCTCAGGCACACTGCTGGGCTTGTGATATCTTTTTGTCTTTTTTAAATGGTCTCTATATGTTAAATGATCTATATATGTTAAATGGTCTATATATGTTGGTTGGTTTTAAATGGTTTATGTATGTTAAATAAGTATGTCTAATGCTTTGGGAAAGTCCTCATTTTCATAAGGAGAGAGGACTCAGCCTCAGCAGCTCCAGTTAACCCATGAATAAACTCCTCCACGAGGGACAGTGTGTCAGGAACGGGAAGCCTGCTGCCCTTCCAACTGGCCGTCTGTGGAGCCCAGACTCTCAAGGAGAGGGGAGGGGCTGAGGTGTGTGGTAGTGAGTGGTGCTAGGACCCTGGGCCAAGCCTGGGTCTCCAAACAGCTACATTTCTTCATAGGAGTAAGCGTGGGGGATACTAACCCAGCCTCATCTTCGGGGTGTGAGAGAAAAGGATGCTCTACAGCTGCACTTTTTTGTCAAATCTTCAGTCAGCTCCATCACATAATAACAGAATGTGATTGTCAGTCACAAAATAAAAAGAAATGCACAGGTTCCCTCCCCGCAACACACATCCCAACAGGAAAGAGGGGTGGGCAAAAATACCATTTTGTGAATTTTCTCCTTACAGTGAATTCTTTCTGGGAGTCAGGAGAACATGGGCTCTAGTCCCACCTCTGCAACTTACCTTAATCAAATCACTTCTTTCACACAATCTACAGGTGAGATTTAGAAAACGTAAAGCCCACCCCAGTGGTCTCACCGGGAGGGGCTCAAATTAGATATCAGATATAAAAGCACTTGCAAACAGTAAGGTATTTTACAGGGCATGATGACCCTGCCAAGTGGATGAGGGACTGACTTTCAGAGGAAAGGAGGGTCATGCTAGGTTGACCACTATGGTGGATTGAATAGTGCCCCTCAAAAATCCATGTCCCCCCAGGACCTCAGAATGTGACCTTATTTGGAAAAAGGCTCTTTAGAGATGTAATGAAAGGAAGGATGGAGATGAGATCATACTGGATTAGAGAGAACCCTAAATCCAATGGGAGTATCCTAATAAGAAACAGAAAGGACACACAGAGACACAGAGAAGAAGGTGATGGGAAGATGGAGGTGGAGACTGAAGCAATGCATCCACAAGTCAAAGGATGCCAAGGACTGCAGGTCAGCACCAGAAGCAAGGAGAGAGGCCTGGGGCCGTTTCTCCCACAGAGCCTCCAGAGGAATCAACCCTGCCAACATCTTGATTTCCGACTTCTGGCCTTCTCAGCTATGATGGAATAACTTCTATTGTTTAAAGCCACCTAGTTTGTGGTCATTTGCATGGAAGCCCTAAAAAACTCATACAGCCACTATGTATCTAGAACTTTAATTTTCACTCCAATCTGGGAAGACTGGAGCATCTTGAGCCAAGCTGCCCCTAGCCTCACAGTGTGGGATGTGTGGGGTGGGGGTAGCCACGAACAAGCCCCAAACTCTCCTACCAGGAATCAGGCACCATGGAAGAAGGCTTGATCTTTCAGCCAAGGGAGGATCACAGTTAAACAGCCACAGCAGTGTTCTGAAGATGCTAAAGATTTAGCAGGAACCTACATTTAGAGGAAGGTTTTCCCTTTCTACCTTCCAGCTTCTAGATCGCAAGCATGTAGGAGTCTTTCTCTAAGTGCATCAGACCAAGGGGTCCAGAGGGAAATTCTGCAACCCCTATAAACAGAGTTAGACTGTCAGCAGAATCCCAATTGTCCTTTGTACTCTGCTACCCACTTCCCCGTGGACAGACACCTTTTAAGAATGCTTAGGAGGGCTTCCTAGGTGGCACAGTGGTTAAGAATCCGCCTGCCAATGCAGAGGTCACGGGTTCGATCCCAGCTCCAGGAAGATCCCACATGCCGCAGAGCAACTAAGCCCGTGTGCCCAAAAAAAAAAAAAAAAAAAAAAGAATGCTTAGGACAGGGGACTTCCCTGGTGGTCCAGTGGTTCAGACTCCACCCTTCCAATGCAGGGGTCGCAGGTCTGATCCCTGGTCAGGGATCTGAGGTCACATGAGCTACCACAGGACCTAGAACATAGTAGGAGCTCCTCTCATCTCTGGGGAGTCTTGGGATACCGTGAGATTCAGGGACACAAGAATGATAAGGGCTTGAAAGTCAGGGATGGAATGAGGGTTAAAGACATCCCTTAATTTTTTTTAAGTTCAATAGTTATGTTTTTATGACCGCAAATTAGATATGAATACCATTACAGCGACCAAATGGCTAAATCAAAATGTCATGAACCCCATGAGAGAAAGAAGGAGATTTTTATAGCTACTAAAGGAGAAATTGTAGCTGTTCCCAGGAGGCCTAAGACCCCTGAGAGAGAAATGGCACCCAGAAATCTGACCAATAAAACACCTAAGCCCATAGGTCAGAATCAGAAAGCCACAGGCCTGCTTCATTAACATAGCACAGCATGGGTCCTCACAGGCTTTATTTTGTTTTGTTTAATGCGAAGAGCTTGCCACCATTAAAACTTGGACGTTTCCACCTAACACCTTGGTATCTGTCTTCTCCTGAAAAATCTAAAGACCTGGCAACACTGGGCCCACATTCACACACGGCCATGATCCTCTAGAGCTGGGAGTAAGCCACTGCAGCATTCAGACAGATGTGACCTCTCCATCTGAATGCAGTCCCCATACTTTCCTGGGAGGTCCACATGGTCCTGCCAGCATTTGGGAGTAAGACACAAGCTTTGGCCACCCAGGACCTCTGGGGTACATGCTATGGATTCTGAGATGCACCAGGACACATTAGGGCTACACATGACTGTGGACAAGCTGGGGAAAGCGTCTTTATCTGCAGAGGGTACTGACAGCCCTGCTCCAAAACATATATGTGAGCAGTAACGACTCGTAATATGACCCAGGGAAAGCCTAAAGGGAAGTGCTGAGCAGTACTAAGAAGTCCATGAAGATTTTTGCAGAAGTAAAACAACACGATTGGAGAGCAGTGGATGCCGCTACTCTTAGTGACAAGAACTTCAAGGAACAACTAACATAATTATTTTCACTAGGGAGCAATTTGTTGCTTTTCCCCCAGCCAGATACAAACACCCCTAGTAGTTATAGAATACCTACTAAGTAGAGGTGTTTTACATATGTTGCTTCATTTACTCTTTACAACATCCCTGGGAGGCAGGTATTATTATGTTGATTTTAGAAATAAAGAAACTGAGCACTAGAGATTTTAAGTAACTTACTCAAGGACACCAGCTTATAACTGTTATAACTATGATTCAGACTTAGGTCTTTATGGCCCCCACATTGATTCACTTTTCATTGTATCACTAGGCCATAAGCAAATGTTTACCTTCGCTCACCAAGAAAGTAATTGCTCAAATAATCTTAACTATCTCCTCTCTCCTTTTAATAAAAATTACTCTCAGGATCTGACATAAGCTAAATTATACCTTAATGTGAGTTTAAGTCATTTTGGAGTCTTAATGGAGACCTGAAAGACTTTTTTACCCACACAAAAAGGGATAAATATTCTAAGGAGGAAAGGTACTTCCTCGCGTCGCTGAAGTCACAACAGCCTTTTTCAACCACGTGAACGTGTTGGAGGAGGTCATCCAGAGGACGTGACCACTGGTTAACCCGAGAACTGGACCCAGGCAACTGGAGGCTCCTCATCCCCTCCCCTTTCTTTGTAATGTATATTCTGCCCACCATTCTCAGGGTGAGAGCTGTTTTCAAGGATGCAGCCTTGAGAAAACAATGTGCTTTTGAGACCATCTGGACAGTTTTTGTGACTGAACCCAGGAAAGGCCTCTACATGACTTTTAAGATTCGGCAGGCAGGGGCATCATCCTTCAGCATCTCAAGACAAGCCTCGTATATGACTTCCCTTGCTTATTAAACGTGCCACCTACCAATCTGGAGTGATCTGACTCGTTCTTCAGTCTCTTACTGTCCTCCCTGTAGGGGGACCAGTTTGCAAACCAACATTAAGTCCTCACCAAACTTGTAAATACGATCTGGGAGGCATGCTCGGGGGCCACGTGTCGAATCCTGATGGGTCCAGTCACACCCTCCTGAGCAGGAGACAGTTTGAAGAAAGATAAAGCATTGCTTTTTCAGGCAATGCAAAAATCTCTGGCATCCAGGTACTTACCGCTTGATCTCAGAAAACTCAATTATTAACATGAGTCTATGAACATCATTTTGTTGTGATTAGGTTTCACATTAATTTAAATTCTGTTAAAGCCACAAGGGAGCAAAGCAGCAGTCTTGTGAAATAAACGAGTCAGTCTCAGTTTTATTTTTCATGTTTGCAAGCCAGGATTATCAGCAAATCTTATCAGTCAGGCAGCAAATTACCAAGAACTGCATTAAAAATGTGTATAGTCATTTTCATTTTTGAAAGATTCAAGACTATAAATAATTAAATGCATTAGACATCTGTTATTTATGAGCTGGAGTGACAGTTTTAATTTAGTTCTTCATTTAGCCGAGCCTGACGTATTGTGACTCTAAAGGAAAACACAGGAAATATCTAAAAATGACATCTTTCAGAGCCTGCAGTGACCATAGGTGCAAATCAAAACCTGGTTATTTTCACTTCCCTTCAAGGCCTGTCAAGACACAATCTTCATTCGTGACCTTGTGTTGTCTGTCCTCAGGAATTCTGAGCGGATGACAGTGCAGCCTGCATCTGCTAGTTTCACAATGTAAATCAGGCCGCTTAGTAGGAGCTGTGAACATGCTCCCAATTAATTATGCATGCAGAATTAAGTCACTAGATCAGATCTACGGACCACTTCAGGGAAATGCCAAAGAATTTTAAATGCCTGCCCTTCCTTGCCTTTTCCCACACGAGAGAAGCGTCGTTATTTGGGTTTCCCAAAGATGTGCAAAACCTCATGGATTATGGAAAGAAAGAGGCAAGAAACAGATGCAGGAATCATGATCTGGAAGCCAAGGGATAATATGTTAATGATTAAGATGCACTGCAGTCACTAACAAAAGTCAGAAAATGAAGGAATCATTTTTGGAAACGTAGGGTCCCTAAGCACAAAGCCCCACAAACCCACACACATCAGCCTTGTGCCCTGTGACAAGACACCTTTGGATTCCTGGCTCAGAGAAAAGTGCAATTACCTGCAGCTTGGAGCATGACCTGCCATGAATCCTGAAGCCTCTGTTGTGATGAGGAATCACATCACCTTGGCCTCTGTCTGAGCTGCTGGAGATAGGACAGGTCATATTACCTGCGCTCAGCCAGCTAAGAGGTGTGCCATTTGATTGAGCACGCCAAGCACTGGCCACAGGCTATAGTTTGGAAATAACGCCAATGTTTAATGTTTGCTGATCCCAAACCACAGGTTGATTGACTGACTTACTGCTTGTCAATTACAAACAATTTGCCTGGGGAATTTTTGTCTGTGTTTGTGTTTCATGTGTACAATGCTTTAAGCGCTAGGACTCCTGAGGGAAAAGGACCAGTGCAGGATTCAGTGAATTCTGAGCCCCTAGAATTGCTTAACAAGCTAACATGGATATATGTTTCAGGACCATTTACAAGTGTAATCTCTTTGGAGAAAGAAGGACCAATATGTTGTTTGTTCCAATATATAAAATATAAATCAGGAAGCAAACCAGTGCATTCCAGCAGAAGCGGTGCACATGAGGTAACCAAATCCCCTGGCTCCCCACTCCTGTGTCTTCCCAAACCCCCAGCTGGGGCCACTCTGCCCTTCCTCAGGCCCTGGGGCACATCCTGCAGTCAAATAAATAGAAGGAACACTGGAGCTCAGGGACTCACATCCATGCAGTCCCGGGTGCTCCTTCCCGGGACTGTGGACCCCAGACCCAGTGCTGGGACTCCCTCTTGCCTTGCTTCTTACAACAAAAACCCACCATATCTATCAGTGTTCATGTTGTCCTCAGAGCTTGCCTTCATCTCCTCTAGCTCCCCTGGGAGATGGAGTTAGCCTTGCTTGACCTTCTATACTTGTTCCTCCGAAAACTAGTGTCCTAGCCTTTACACTATTGTCATTAATGAGGTCAGGCTGTGATGCAGCCAGCCTAGATGCCTGCCATGACCTTCCTGTGGCTCCCAAGGCCACCAGCCAGGACAGCCACTAGTTGCCTCTGCTGAAACTCCCCAGGGTCTGTTTTGTCCCCTTTCCTTCTCCAGAGCTGGCCCATTCTCACAACAGCATCCCAGATCTGATAACTAGGCAATTAGCTTTTCTCTCTGCTCCATCCAACAAGCCTGATTGACAGCTTTTCAGGGATTTCTGACTTCCCCAGCTGCTAATCCGGCTCCTCACCCAGCTCTGTATTCCCCTGCTCCAATTAATCCAGGCAGGAGCTGATTTGGCTTGTAATGTGAGGTTAATTACAAAAATGATAACATTTCTAAATAAAATGAGCTCCTCCATTTTAAAAGTCTAAACTAAAATAAAGCCAGAAGGAAATCATTTTTGGTTACAAACCACAACCCCAGTTCCCGACTCTCATGAGCACTTCCGCCAGCAGGACTTGTCCTTTCCAGCGGGGCTGGCTTCCGGGATGCACAAGGTGAGCAGTCCCACAGGGCTCTGCCCTCAGAAGTGCCCTGTGCTTGGTCTAATGCTCTGCTCTTCCTGCCTAGAAATTCTTAATTTTCTCTTTGAACTTGTGTTTTGTTTGTGAAACCCAATGGGACGATGGTGCATGGACACGAGCAGGAGAAACGTGCTCGACACGCACGTTCCCATAGTTCCCGCTGCCCAGTTAGCACAGGGTGTTTCCCACGCCCCATGAGCCTAAGATTTCCATGGACCCAGCATGCGCCAGAGAGACTCAAAGTGAGTACAAGGTACATGTGATGTCTACAGCTAAGCATGCAAGGGCTCACAGCCCCAAGAGGCCACACTTTCTGTTTAAATTAGGACTTGTTTCAAACACAGAAAGAAAGCAATGATGTTCAAAGAAACACAAATGCCCAAGGAACCCTATCGCATCCTTTCTTCCTGGTGTTACTTCCTCACTTTCAATGAAAATGAGGATGTGAAAGAAAACGAAAAGAGAACAACACATAGTTCCGTTCCTTTCAGACCTTCCTCATTCCTCAGCGAGGCAGAGGTAGAAAGTGATGGTAGAATGTGAACACATCAAGAAGTGAGATACAAACAACTGAGTTAGTTTTGTGCGGTATTTCCACTGTTCTGGTCAGAACAAAATACAAATGCATGTATTTTGCAAGAAATAAAAATTGTGTGATTCTGGTGATTCTACACATGAGCTGAATGCTCTTATATTTGCATTTAAAACTGGCACTGCCACCATAAAGTTAAACAGTCAAATCCATGCTGATAATCTAAAATTGCAGTTTGTCTTAACTTATATCTTTTATAGCAAATAAAAATCACCATGACAAGTTGTGAGAGAGACCATGGCCAAAAGGAAAACCCTCTCTATTTTAGTGCTTTTAACATCACTTTTTCCTGCTTTTTGAACAAGGGATCCCAAATTTTCATTCTGCACTAGACCCCACAAATTATACGTCTGGGAGTAGGCTAGTTGGGCAAACAGAGTAACCTTCATGCAGAGCCCAGACTAGCAGGTGTGGTCCAGGTGGATTGCTTCTCCGAGCCTGCGTGTTCCTCTCTGTATCTGCATTTTCCTTCTGAGACCCCAGGGCTGGGGTTCCTCTGCCCTGGAGCTGGGTTCCAGCTCTGACCTGATGGACTGATCTTGAGTCCTACATGGCTGACTCTGGTGTGGCACAATTTTGGCCACTGCATCCTAACCCTCAGGCCACTGCTGCCTGGGGCCGAAGCCCCACACCGCCTCCCCAACTCCACTCACCGTGATAGTCCTGCTCGTCCGTTTAACACTGTTCTTCCACATCCTCCAGCTTGCCAACCTCACTCTGTAACTCTGCTTCCCCCAACAGCTCTGAATAATCCCTGGGTCCTCTGTCTAACCAACAGGGCCAGTTCTTGGACACATGAACCCCCTTATCGATTCAACTCCTCTCTTGGGTTTCCTGTCACCAGGGATCTGCCACGTGGTACTGCCCGGCTCTCTACCAAACTGCTAACCTTTGCTGATGATCAGAGTGTGGGGTCAGGAGGAGAATGCTAGCTGGGGCCAGTTACCATAGCAGAGGGAATGGAGCCCTGCCCGGGGGAAGCAGCCTCACAGCTCCCTCAAACGTTACTTCGTTGTCTTTGATGGAACTGAAGTCCAATCATTCAAGACGGCTTGCATCAGAGGTTCTTCACCTTGGTTCATTAGAACCCTCCTGAGGAGTTTTTAATAAAAACCAATGTTGGGCTCCCATCCCCAGAGTTTTGGTTGAATTGACATGGGGTCAATCCCAACATTAGTATTTTTTCACACCTTCCTCAAAGGATTCTAATGTGCAGCCAACGCAGAGACCCAGCCATACCAAAAAGAGCTGAGCTGGGCCTAAGGAGCAGAGCTGAGGATGGAAGACAGAGCCGACATGGGTACCTCAAGATCATCACCTGGTTCCACCTTCCGAGTGGCTCTGGGTGAATCACTTATGTCACTGAACATCACTCCCTTCCTGCACAGAACAGAAATAATTTTGTGTAATCCTGTCCTCTATGCTTTGAGAATAATACATTCCTCACATTTACCTAGCAATTTACAATTTCTAGTGCTCTTTCACAGGTATCAGACCCTAAGATAATCAGGGAACACTTGGGAGACACTGGGTGGTACCACAGACTGAATGTTTGTGTCCCCAAACTTCACGTTGAAACATAATCCCTAATGTGGTGCTATTTGGAGCTAGGACCTTTGGGAGGTGATTAGGTCATGAGGGCTCTGCCCTTGTAAAAGAGACTCCAGAGAGCTCTCTTGCCTCTTCCACCAGAAGAGGGCTGTCTGTGAACCAGGAATCTGGCCCTCACCAGACACCAGATCTGCTGGTGCCTTGATCTTCGACTTCCCTGCCTCCAGAACGGTGAGAAATAAATTTCTGTTCTTTTTTTTTTTTTAATTGCAGTATAGTTGATTTACAATGGTGTGTTAGTTTCAGGTGTATAGCAAAGTGATATAGATAAAAATCAAATATACATACATCTACAAGTCTATTCTTTTTCAGATTCTTTTCCATTATAGGCTATCATGAGATTTTGAATATAGTTCCCTGTACTATATAGTTGGCCCTTGTTGGTGATCTATTTTATATATAGTAGTGTGTATGTGTTAATCTCCCCCAAATTCCTGTTGTTTATAAGCCACTCAGTCTATGGTATTTGGTTATAGCAGCCTGAACAGATTAAGGCAGATGGGGAGGTGAGAGGTGTATATGTAAACACAGACAACCTGGTTAGTGTCATGAAGACACCTGGCTGGTGGACTTTGCTCCATCTCTGAAAATTTCTCCAATGTGACAGATATTTTGATAAATGAATATGTGAGTAAGACACAAACCAAGCTTATCAGCAACATTCTCAATTATTCCTGTTACCTATTTTTTACCCACTTATTTCTTCGTAGATATTTCTATCAAAGCGTAATGCTCTCAAGTGGGCAACTGCCTGATTCTGTCCTTTAGGACCTAGAGATTGTCATCCTGAGTGAAGTAAGTCGGGCAGTGAAAGAGAAATATCATGTGATATTGCTTATATGCCGAATCTTTTTAAAAATTATACAAATGAACTTATTTACAAAACAGACTCACAGACTTAGAGAAGGAGTTTATGGTTACCGGGGGGATGGATGGGGGAGGAGGGACAGTTAGGGAGTTGAGGACTCACATGGACACACTGCTGTATTTAAAACGGATAACCAACGGGACCTACTGTGCAGCACAGGGGACTCTGCTCAATACTCTGTAACAACCTAACTGGGAAGAGAATTTGAAAAAGAATAGATACAATACACATACAGGTATAACTGAATCACTTTGTTATACATCTGAAAATAACACAACATTGTTAATCAACTGTACTCCAATATAAAATTAAAAGTTTTTAAAAATTAAAAATAAAAAAAATAAGACATCCTGGTCATGAACTTTAAGGAGACTGTGAAATAGAAATGTCTTCTATCACTAGATTTTCACTTCTTTTTTCCTTTTCCTCTTCCTCCCTCCCCTACTTTTCTCTCACTTCAGCTTTCCTTCCCCCCTCTTTCATCTACTCTGAGTGACTCACATTAAAAGGGACTTTTCTCAAGGTATCTAGTCCAGTCCCTTGGCTGATTCCACTACTAAGTGATCTGCTGAAGGTGCCGAGGCAATCCTATCACCCAGCCTCCTCACACGTCCTGAGAAACTTCAGACAACACAACACAAAAATTTTCCTTCAGCATCTATTATGTCAGCTTCTCTTTCTTCAGTGAGAATAAGTGCTTTCCAGGCTACTTATAACATCCTATTTGGTATCTAGAGAAAGTCTTCCCATTTCCTTCCATTCCCCCACCCCCTTCTTTTTAAACTGTAAAAAGCTATACTTTTTTAATGTATACAACTCAATGAGTTTGGGGCTAAGTATACACACATGAAATCACAACCGTGAAGGCCATAAACATATCCATCACCTCCCAAGGCTGCATCCCTACTCCTTTAACCTTAGCAGAAGGTCAGCCCTCTGGTTGGAACAACATGGGTACCCAAGAACAAATTTAAGTGTGTTCAGAAAGGTAAAAGGCCGCTTAAATCGACTGAAACCACAACTGAAAAGGACAATTCAGGTTGTCACACTGATCATATGCAATGTCTAACAGTTACGTAAATAGAAAAATTCACTTAAGTGCAGTTTGGTCGACAGTCTTTTGGGGAAGGGATAAAGTCTTCCATACTGAACAGCCTGTGGAAAAATACTTGATTCATCTCCTTGGAAACTGGCAATACCTTCTACTTCCATTCGCATCAGGAACTCTTTGCCTTGTTTTGGCTAGATCTTTCCCGATTCTGTCTTCAGAAGAGTTTGTTAGTAAAAGATACCTAACTATCACTTCTTTAGGGTGACTTAAGGAAGTGGGAACGTTGGTGTTCATAAGAACAAAATAGTCGTTGCACTCCCACGTGTTCTTAGGGCACCCCTTCCCAGAAAAGCTACTCAGCGGGTGTGAGAGAGGCTCTTTTTTCATCCAGCTTTGGCCAAGAGATATTACCTGCGGGGGGCGGGGGAACAAAACATACCTCCACAACCCGATGGGAGTTTTGCCGTAGTTCTTCACAGTTGCCTTCCACAACATTGTCCGATCTCAAGTACTGACATCTGTCCTCCAGGACTGACTCCACGGGCCCCTCCGCGTCCACGGCATGAGCCGGTGGGCGAAGACTATGGCTTTCTCCAGCCGCCTCGGCCTCATGGCTGCTGGAGTCCACAAGCGCCAGCCACTCCAGGTGCTCCATCAGCTCGGCCGTGATCCGGCCGCTTCGCTCCACCGCCACTGAAGCCCCGGTGCCCGCCCACGGAGGCCCGAAGCCCAGCCACATAGCCCGCGTCCACATTTCTCTCTCCTTCCATCCCTTTCTTATAACTAAACCTTATGTCTTCGAAAGGCAGGCAGTTTTCCTCAACGTCCTCACCTGTTGTTTTCATGTAGCCATCATGTGGATGGCTGAGGGTCTTGTCTCTCCCAACGCCCACCCAGCAATCACCATCTGCAGCTGGCCTGAGCCCCAGCTACCTCCTGAAATTGGTTGCAGGTGGAGTCAGGTATCATCCTAAAAATTGAAAACAACCGCAAGGAGCAGACCTAGGGGCAGGCTTGAGCCTTGGCAGGCAGTTTATGGGATCAGGAAGAAACTTTCACTCCGAGAGGCACTGCATCCCTAGTCAGCCGGGACTGCCCTTGGGGTAAGAATCAAAGAGTGATACATTTGGCTTGCAGTTGAAATTGCAGAATGTTGTTATCAGAAAAGGCCACGGAAAGGATATTTGTTTTTCTTGCTTGCCTTTTTCCTAATTCATAAACACACCCACGTGCACACACATATTCCAGACCCACATCCTCTTTATCTCTTTGTAATTTTTCCTCAACTTCCTGTATTCTTTTTCCTTCTCATGTCTCTCCTTCCTCTAGAAATAATCACTGACTTTAATCAAACTGAAGTATATACATCTTCATTAACTGGTGAGACACCTTAAGATAATTAATTGTGGTCACTGAGGAAAATAAAAACATTTAACTCTAACAGGATTCACTCTTTTAACAGACTATTTTTTAGAGCAGTTTTAGATTCACAGCAAAATTGAGCAAAAGGTACAGAGATTTCCCGTATACCTTCTGCTCCCCCCTCACCCCCATAGTTCAAGTTTGAGGATATTGAGTCCCCTTATCCATAAAAATGAAGTATCTCTCCATTTATTTCATTTGTCTTTGATATCTTTCATCAGAGTTTTGTAGTGTTCCTCATATAGATCTTATACACATTTTGTTAGATTTGTACACAGGTATTTCATTTCTGGCTACTAACATAAATAGTATTGTGGGTTTTTTATTTTGTTTTGTTTTGTTTTCTTAGTTCTTACCTTTTTTTATTGAAGTATAGTTGATTTACAACACTATGTTCATTTCAGGTATATAGCATAGTGAGTCAGTATTTTTACAGATTATACTCCATTAAAAGTTATTACAAGTAATGGCTATGACTCCCCATGTTGTAAGATATATGCTTGTTGGTTATCTGTTTTATACCTAGTAGTTTGTATCTCTTGGTCCCACACCCCTAAGTTGCCCCTCCTCCTTTCCCTCTCCCCACTGATAACCCCTAGCTTGTTTTCTATATCTGTGAGTCTGTTTTGCTACATACATTTGTTTGTATTATTTTTTAGATTCCACATATGACATCATACATTATTTGCCTTTCCCTATCTCACTCATTTCACTAAACATAGTATTCTTTAGGTCCATCCATGTTATTGCAAATGGCAAAATTTCATTCTTTTTGTGGCTAACATTCCATTGTGTATATTGGGTTGGCCAAAAAAGTTCACTCGGGTTTTTCCATACGACGTGACAGAAAAACCCGAATGAACTTTTTGGCCAACCCAATATATACAATATCTTCTTTACTCATTCATCTGTTGATAGACACTTGGGTTGCTTCCAATCTTGGCTATTGTAAATAGTGCTGCAATGAACACTGGGGTGCACGTATCTTTTTGAGTTAGTGTTTCTGTTTTTTCTGGATATATACCCAGGAATGGAATTGCTAGATCATATGGTAGTTCTATTTTTACTGTTTTTGAGGAACCTCCATATGTTTTCCACAGTGGCTGCACCAATTTACATTCCCACCAACAGTGTACAAGGGTTCCCTTTTTTCTACATCCTCTCCAACATTTGTTATGTGTAGATTTTTTGATGGTAGCCATTTTGACTGGTGTGAGGTGATATCTCACTGTTATTTTGACCTGAGTTTCTTTAATAATTAGCACAGTTGAGCATCTTTTCATGTGCCTGTTAGCCATCTGTATGTCTTCTTTGAAGGAAGGAAATGATAAAGATCAGAAGAAATCAATAAAATAGAAATTAAAAAATAGAAAAGATAAATGAAACCCAGAGCGGTTTTTTGAAAAGATAAACAAAACTTTAGCTAATCAGACCAAGAAGAGGGTGGACCCAAATAAACAAAATAAGAAATGAAAGAAGAGAAATAACAACTGATACCACAGAGATACAAAAAAATCACAACAGAATACTATGAACAGTTGGCATATAAGCCAACAAATTGGACAACCTAGAAGTATGAACAGATTTCTGAAATATACAACCTGCCAAGACTGAATCAAGGAGAAACAGACAATTTGAACAGACCAATCACTGGCAGTGAAATTGAGTTCATAATTTTAAAAAATCCCAGCAAACAGAAGTCCAGGATTGGATAGCTTCACAGGAGACTTCTACCAAACATATAAAGAAGAACTAATACCTACTCTTCTCAAACTATTCCCAAAAAAATTGAAGAGGAGGGAACACTCCCAAATTCATTCTATAAGGCCACCATTATGCAGATACCAAAACCAGACAAGGATAATACAAAAAAAGGAAATTACAGGCCAAAATCTTTGATCACTATAGTTGCAAAAATCCTCAACAAAATGCTAGCAAATCAAATCCAACAATATATAAAAAAGGATTATATACCATTATAAGTTGGATTTATTCCAGGGACTTAAGATTGTTCAACATATGCAAATCAATCAATGTGATACACCACATTAGCAATAGCAAGGATAAAAATCACATGATCATCTAAATCTATGCATAAAAAGCATTTGACAAAATTCAACATCCATTCATGATAAAAATTATCATCAAAGTAGATATAAAGGGACCATATCTCAGCATAATAAAGGCCATTTATGCCAAACCCACAGCTAATATCATGCTCAACAGTGAAAAGCAGAAAGCCTTTCCTCTAAATTCAGGAACAAAACAAGGATATCCATTCTCATCACTTCTATTCAACATAGCACTGGAAGTCCTAGCCATAGAAATCAAACAAGGAAAAGAAATAAAAGGCATCCAAATTGGAAGGGAAGAGGTAAAACTGTCACTATTTGCAGATGACATGATACGTTATATAGAAAATCCTAAAGTCTCCACCCAAAACTATTAGAAATAATAAATGAATTCAGCAAAGTTGTGAGGTACAATGTTAATATATAGAAATCAATTACTTTTTTATACACTAATAATGAACTATCAGAAAGAGAAGGTTAAAAAGCAATCCCATTTAAAATCACATCAAAAAGAATAAAATACCTAGGAATTAATTTAACCAAGAAGGTGAAAGACCTAGACCCTGAAAACTACAAAACACTGATGAAGGGAACTGAAGATACAAAGATGTGGAAAGATATCCAGTGCTCTTGGATTGGAAGAATTAATATTGCTAAAATGACCATAATAGTGATGCCGTAGAATCCATCTAGGAAGTAGATTCATGATCTCTGAAGGAAAAGAATTTCTCCTTGGGATCAATAACAAGCCATTGCTCAGGTTTAAGTTACAGAATAACAGTTTATTAGAAAGAAAGTATGACAGCTTCTGGCACTGACACCAGAAGGGAGCAGAGAGACCCAAGAAGGGGTCTTACATAAGCACGTTATATACCTTCAGAGCAGAGTTGATTACAGTCCCCACCTTAGGACTGATTGTTTCTATAGAAACGTTTGTGATATTCAAAGAATTTCGGTACTCAGTGATCTTGGATGTCCCAGGTAACCCCCACTCTAGAGTCATAAGAATCAGTCTTAAAGAATGAGTGAGGTTAGGGCTTCCTAAGTGGCACAGTGGTTAAGAATCTGCCTGCCAATGCAGGGGACACAGGTTTGATCCCTGCCCCAGGAAGATCCCACATGCCATGGAGCAACCAAGCCCGTGTGCCACAACTATTGAGCCTGTGCTTTAGAGCCCATGAGCCACAGCTGTTGAGCCCATGTGCCACAACTACTGAAGCCCACGCACCTAGAGCCCGTGCTCCGCAACAAGAGAAGCCACGGCAATGAGAAGCCCATGCACCACAACATAGAGTAGCCCCCACTCGCCGCAACTAGAGAAAGCCCGTGTGCAGCAATGGAGACCCAACACAGTTAGTAAATAAATTAATTAATTAAAAAAAAAAAAGAATGAGTGAGGTTAAGTCACGTTTTTCCAGTTCTTCCACCCCTCCCCCGGCCAAATCAGCCCCTGGAACTCTCAATAGTCAAAACAATCTACAGGTTTAATGCAATCCCTACCAAAATACCCATGACATTTTTCACAGAACTAGAGCAAATAATCCTAAAATTCATATGAAACCACAAAAAATCCTGAATTGCCAAAGCAATCTTGAGAAAAAAGAACAAAGCCAGAGGTATCACCCTTCCAGAATTCAAAGCTACAGTAATCAAAACGGCATGGTACTGGCACTAAAGCTGAGACATAGATCAACAGAACAGAACAGAGAGCCCATAAATAAACCCACACACCTATCATCAATTACTCTATGACAAAGGAGACAGGATATACAATGCAGATATGACAGACTCTTCAATAAGGGGTGCTGGGAAAACTGGACAGCTACATCTGAAAGAATGAGATTTGAACATTTCCTCACACCATATACAAAAATAAACTCAAATGGATTGAAGATCTAAATATAAGAACTGAAATCATAAAACTCCTCAAAGAGAACATAGGTAGAACACTCTTTGACACAAATAGTAGCAATATTTTTTTTGGATCTGACTCCTAAGGCAAAAGAAATAAAAGCAAAAACAAACAAATGGGACCTATTCAAACAAAAGCTTTATCACAGTAAAGGAAACCATCAACAAAATTAAAAGACAACCTACTGAATGGAAGAAAATATTTGCAAATGATAGGACAAACAAGGGATTAATATCCAAAATATATAATCAGCTCATACAATTCAATATTAAAAAACAAACAAGCCAATCAAAAAAATGGGCAGAACACCTGAATAGACTTTTTTCCAACAGTATTGTTTTTTATTTCAAATTCCACTTGTTCATTGCTGGTATATAGGAAAGGAATTGACTTTTTTTTTTTTTTATGCTATTAATGGCTTTTATTTTTTTTAATTAATTTATTTATTTATTTTTGGGGGGTACACCAGGTTCAATCATTTGTTTTTATACACATATCCCCGTATTCCCTCCCTTCCTTGACTCCCCCACCTCGAGTCCCCCAATCTTATCTCCTACAAACCTGCTAGAAGCTCTTATTAATTCCAGGAGGTTTTTGTCAATTTTTTCAGAATTTTTCCAATTCTTTCTATATGGACAATCATGTCATCTATGAACAAAAACAGTTTTATTTCCTTTGTCTCAATCAGTACATATTTTATTTCCTTTCCTTGTCTTACTGCATAAGCTAGGACTTCTAGTACAATGTTGAAAAGGAATGGTGAGTGAGGACATTCTACCTTCCCAATTCAGAGGGAAAGCTCTGTGTTTCTCACAATTAAGTATGATTTGTTTTGTAGATAGTCTATCTCAAGTTGAAAAAAAATCCCCTCTATTCCTTGCTTACTAAGAGTTTTTATCACAAATAGATCATTTTTATGTTACTTTTTAAAAATGCTTTCTCTGTACCTATTGAAATGATCATCTGATTTTTTTTTTCTTTAGCCTGTTGGTGTGATGGATCACATGAATTGATTTTTGAATGTTGAACAAGTTTTCATACCTGAAATAAATCCCACTTGGTTGTGGTATGTAATTCTTTTTACACGTTTAATTTAATTTGCTAACATTTTACTGAGGATATTTGCCATCCATATTCATGAGAGATATTGGTCAATACTTTTCCTGTAATGCCTTCATCAGGTTTTAGTATCAGGGTAATGCTGGCCTCAGAATAACTTGGGAAGTGCTTCTCTGCTTCCACTTTTTAAAAGAGACTATAGAGAATTGGTATAATTTCTTCCTTCAGCGTTTGGTAGAATTCACCAATGAACCCATCTGGGCCTGATGCTTTCTGTTTGGGAAGGTTATTAATTATTTATTCAATTTATTTAATAGATACAGGCCTATTCAGATTGTTTATTTTTCTTGTGTGAGTTTTGGCAGATTGTGTCTTTCAAGGAATTAATCCATTTCATCTAGGCTATCAAGTTTGTGGGCATAAAGTTGTTCATAATATTCCTTTATTATTCTCCTAATTTCCATGAGATGTAGTGATGTCCGCTCTTTCATTTCTGATATTAGTAATTTGTGACCTCTCTCCCTTTTTCTTGGTTAGCCTAGCTAAAGGTTCATCAATTTTCTTGATCTTATCAAAGAACCAGTTTTTGGTTTTATTGATTTCCTATTTTCAATTTCAGTGATTTCTGCTCTAATTCTTATTATCTCTTTTCTTCTTACTTTGGATTTAATTCGTTATTCTTTTTCTAGTTTTGTAAGATGCTAACTTAGATGATTGGTTTTAGAGCTCTCTTACTTTTTAATATATGCATTCAATGCTATCCATTTCCTTCTTAATATTGCTTTCAGGGCGTCCCACAAATCTAAGTTGTGTTTTCATTTAGTTCAAAATATTTTTTTAATTTTTCTTAAGATTTTTTTCTTTGACCCATGTATTATTTAGAAGAGTGTTTGTTGTCTAAGCTTCAAGTATTTGAGGATTTTCCAGCTATCTTTTTGCTATTGACTTCCAGTGTAATGCCATTGTGTCTGAAAGCAGACATAAGAAGCAGACATTGTATGAATTCTACTTTTTTAACTTGTTAAGATGTGTTTTATAGCCCAGAATGTGGTCTACTTTGTTGAATGTTCTGGCTTGAGAGGAATGTGTATTCTGCTTTCAATGGGTGAAGTATTCTCAGATGTCAAGTATACTCTATTGATTGATGGTGCTATTGAGGTCAGCTATATCCTTACTGATTTCTGCCTGCTGGATCTGTCCATTTCTGATAGAGGACTGTTGAAGTCTCCAACTTTAACAGTGGATTCATCTGTTTCTCCTTGTAGTTCTATCAGGTTCTGCCTCACATATTTTAACTCTCTGCTGTTACGTACACACAATTTAAGGACTGTTATGTCTTCTTGAAGAATTGACCCCTTTATCATTATGTAATGCCCCTCTTTGTCGCTGATAACTTTCCTTGCTCTGAAGTCTGCTCTGTCATGGATCCACTCTTTTAAAAACAATGGATCATGGCTTGAGAAGCAAGACCCACTCTTGTCATTGTCACTTGAATAGTGACTTGCTGAGTCCCCTAATCATGGAGAGTGACCAGGGCTTGCGTGTGCGCACGTGCACACACACACACATATGCACATGGCATAACACAAAGAGTCAGCTTCAGTTTGTAAACCATAGTGTGTTTATGTGATAAATACACACGGTCAGATCTGAGTCTATTAACCAACCCAGTCTATTCTTATCTGGGTGGCTAGAGCAAAATTTTGTGTTCCCTCAACACCTCGCCGTCATGCTTTATGAAACATAAGGGCAATCCTTCATGGCACAGTCCCTTAGCTCCTGCTAAGGACATGGGTTTACCTGGACTGGATGATGTGCTCTGTCTGGGCACCAAGAATTCTGGATATTTGACTGTTCCTAGGAGATACTATATGAGTGAACAAGTATGGACTTTGGATTCATAGCCATGTTGTATGACTTTAGACAGGCCTCCATTTTCTCATCCATAAAATGAGAGAAGAGGGGAAATTGGGGAATACAAAAATAAACTTCATAGTTTATGACAAGGATTAAATTAGATACAGTATTGTAAAGTACCTAATACAGCCTGGTATTTAGTAAATGCTTATAAAATGTCAGGGAAGTGTCTCCACAAATTGCTCATTAATTACAAAAAAGGAAATAGTAACTTAATGGAAAAACCTGAGAGATGCCGCCTTAACCAAGTGATCAGCGTTAATATCACCAATAATGAGGCAATCTGACATCAAGTGCCTCCTGATGTGATGCACTTTCATTATATTCCTGCCAAAAATGCATAAGAATCTAATTATGAAGAAACATCAGACAAATCCAAACTGAGGGACATTCTACAAAATGACGGGCCTGTATTCTTCAAAAATGTCAGTGTCATAAAAGACAAAGAAAGCCTGAGGGACTGTCCCAGATTAAAAGACTAAAGAGACAAGAAAACTAAACGCAATGTGTGATCCTGTGTTAAATCCTAGACCAGAGAAAACAATACCTATAAAAGACATTATTGGACAATTGGGGAAATTTGAATATGGGATGTATAAGAGATTATATATTACCACTGTGTTAAATTTTCTGAATGTGACCACTGTGCTGTGGTTATATAAAAGAATATCCTTGTTCTTAGGAAATTCATGCTGTATTACTTAGAGGTAAAGGGGCATCATATCTACAGCTCACTATCAAGTGGTTCAGAAAAAATAATTGTCTTATGTATGTGTGTAGATTGAAAGAGAGAGAAAGCCAATGTGGCAAATACTGGCAACTGGTGAATCGGTGAAGCATATATACCAGTTCTTTGTGCAATTTTCTGTTTTGTACATTGCAGCTTCTCTTTATGTCTGAAATTATTTCAAAATAAAAAAGTATTAAATGAATGGCAGGGAAGATAAATTTTCAGTGCTAATTGGAAAAAGAAATCAAGGTATACTTCCACACTGCTGAAAAGGAGGAGGATCCCTTGGGGAAGAGCTTTCTAACCTCAGTGTAACCCTATTCAGACACCCAGCACCTAAGCAGTCCCACCCATGGCAATGCTCTGAGATTTCTGCTGGCAAAGCACTTTCCTGAGGAGCAGGAAATGCACACACACAGGCATGCACACACACACACACACACACACACACACACACACACACAAACATACACCGAGATACTCACACTAACAAATACACACACATAACACAAACACACAGAGACAGAATATAACTGGTAGTTGAAACTTAAGATCTCTCTTCTCCTTAAATTCCAATTTATATGTCGTATCTCCCACCTGAAGCCTTATAGTATCATCCTAACCAGTCTATCTTCAGTCTTTACCTCCTCCAATTTATTCTTTTTACTATCTCCAGGGTACCAGTAAAATATAAATGTGATCATGTCATTCACTTGCTTAAAAATCTTCAGTGCTCCCCAAATCCTGAACAAATCCCTTCTCCCTACTTTCATCGAACTATCTTCAGCTCAAACACGAGGCAGCTGTGTATAGAAGATTTCTCCTGAAAGATTGGAGGTCACTGGAGGAGCATTACGTTGCATCACAGCTAACCATGCAAAATTTAATTACATTACCATTTATTTTTCTTGAAGCAGAATAATTCAACTCTTTTTCCCTTAACCAGAACTACCTTGGAGAACTCTAATTCAAAGTTTCTGTCCTTTATGCAGTGATTGTCACCCAAACTGTGCATTTGAATGACCTGGGGAGCTGGAACCACATCCCAAACAAGACTTAGAATCAGAATGTTGAGGGATGGGGCCCTTCCCACATCTGCACACACAATTATTTCCTATAAATGCAAGGAAAACAACATAAAGATGCATTCTCCTCCAGAGCAAGCACCCAAGGGCCATGGTCATATTGTTTATTTCCCCTTTGGCCTAACAGCACCTGGAGAACCACAGTTCTGTGCTACCTGTCTTTGTCAGGCTTCATGCTAGACTTTAGGACACTTATAGCAAGACCTCAACAGGTAATATTAATAGTTACTCTTTTTTGAGTAGCACATATAGATTAGGCGTTTTATGTTTTACTTTATTAAACAAATCATAACAATCCTTCAAATTATGTATCTCTATTCCCATGTTACAGATGATGAAACTGAGGCTCAGGATAAGTGATGTGTTCCAGATCACATGCTAGTAAGTGATGATGCCAAAAGTTGAACTCAGATCCAGCTAACTCCCAAATCTTTGCTCTTTCTACTACCCTCTACCATGATGTCCTATGTTTGTTTAGCAGATAGACTCAAAAAAAGCAAAATCTTTTACACATCTTTTCTTACATAATTCCCAACTCTTTTGAGCAATGAACAAGTTCTTGTGCAGTTTGTATATTTCCTCTGAACTAACACCAGAAACAATCCACACATGGGGACAGCACTATGTGTAACCCTGGCCACCAAGCCTGAGCATCCCAGTGCATCATCCCTATCTAAACCTGCATTTCATATGACTGAGCAAAAGAGACAGCCTGGGATAGGTTGCTTCTGAATGTCTAAGTGAATAGATCTCAAATAGCAGGGAATGACAAGTGTCCTAAAATGCCCAGTACCATGTGGAAATTCATGAGATTTCATACAGAATTTTATGTGTTCCAAGCCTTACCTGTAAGCTGCAAAATAAGTGGGCCATGCTTGATGGTGAAAGTAACCTGTTAATATTGGAAGATTTTGGAGAGAGTAGCACAGACATATATATACTACCAACTGTAAAATAGTCAGTGGGAAGTTGTTGTATAACAAAGGGAGTCCAACTCGAGGATGGAAGATGCCTTAGAGGACTGGGGTGGGGAGGGTTGGGGGGACTCGAGGAGGGGGGAGTCAAGGAAGGGAGGGAATACGGGAATATGTGTATAAAAACAGATGATTGAACCTGGTGTACCCCCAAAAAAATAATAAAAAAAGTAAATAAATAAATATTGGAAGCTTTTGTAAAAAAAAAATTATTTGCGATGTGCTTCAGATGCTTGTCTGTAAACATTTTATCACCTCAGAACTCAGGCAACACAAGGCCATGGCTGATGCTGCGAAGGTTGTCGACTATCAGAATCTCATGAACGCTAAATGTAAAACAGTAAAGCTGTCCAAAGATTAATTCACACCTGTGGCAAGGAATATCCTTGCACTAGGCAATAGCTTATGGTTCTGAAAACACTAACATGGGGAGGAAAAACAGAACATTCCACTTCATTAAAGCCTTCCAACAACCATTCTTCAATGAAGGTGAGTAGGTATGTCTGCATTAGTTATCTATTGCTACATAACAAATTATCCCAATATTTAGCAGTTTAAAAAAGTACATATTTATTATCTCACAGTTTCTGTGGGTCAGGAATCCAGAAGAGGCTGAGCTGGGTCCCCTGGCTCAGGGTCTCACAGCTGCAGTGATCTCAAGGCTCACCTGGAAGAGGACCACTTCCAGGCTCACTCACATGGGTGTTGGCAGGATTTGGTTCCTTGAGGGCTGTTGGACTGAGGGCCTTGGTTCCTCACTGACTGTTGACTGGAGGCCTCCCTTAGCTATTGGTTTTGTGAGCTCACCATTGGGCAGCTCACAGCATGGCAGCTGGCTCCCCTGAGAGTAAGCAAGCAAGACAGCAAGAAAGGAGCAGCAAGATGGAAGCCAGAGTCTTTTTGTGACCTGATCTCAGAAGTGACAGCCCACCACTCTTGCTCTTCTGCCACCATTTTATTAGTTAGAAGCAAGCCACTAGGTCCAACCCACACTCAAGGGGAGGAGATTACTGAAGGGCTTAACTGCCAGGAACTGGGGCTCATTGGGAGGTAATGTAGAAGCTACTTGGCCCAGTGTCATCGGACTTGGTACAACAGAAGCATTCAGGTCAGCCCCTAGGATGACCCCTTCCCATTCTTGCTGCATAGACTGTAGCCCCCACTCAGTCCTAGATGACACACACAGGTGTTCTAGAGGGACCTATTCCTGAGGAAGTGGGCTTTTGTTTCTGTTGGGTTGATTCCGCTTTATAATAGTCCACAATAACCTCTGCTTCATCCTAATAGAGTAATACTATAGAAAAACATACACACATTTGGAGCAGGCAGACACACACAAATAACAGGTTTTTCTCAGTTTTTTGAACGTAGACAGGAACATCCCTGAAGAATGAACCTCATGAAAGTGGTGAAAAAGAAAAGACCCTTTAAATATCAGACAAGAGACCTGAGTTCAAGTGTTGCCTTCAACAGGAACTAACTATGTGACTTTTGACACATTACTTAACTTTTCCTCACCAACCCCTCCCCCAAAAAAGAGAGAAAAAAAGAGGAAAAAAAGAAAATTAAAAAAAAAGATGATTCTAATCCAAATCCCTCAAAGGCCCCCATCCAGTTCCTTTCCAAGGAGAAATCTCACAACTGCCCGTCTTAGGGGCCCAAGGTCAAAAGATGTCGTTTGCCCTATTTTTACCCACCCTCAGGGCACCCTGGAACCCTGGTCAGCCAGTCACTTCTATCAGTGCATTTAAATTCCCACATAGCCAAAGGATTTTTTGTTTACATGGATATAGTTTTATTTTTTTTTTAAATGACAAAACTGAAACTTTGTAGGACCACACAGTAGCAGAGGCCAGGTTACCATAACCCCAAGAATTGTGCTATGAAGTGTCAGGCCTCTTGTAAAATGACAACATAATTGCAAATGTGGCTATAGAACAATCTCATTATCAATGAATAATCTGAAATGAAAGCTGTTTTTTAAAGAAGCTCCTTCTATTTTTAAAATAATACATCGTATGCAATCAGCACCATACCACTTGACTTTGGATAAGTTACTTAACTTTCTGAGACTCAGTTTGCTCATGATAAAATGAGGAAAAGAAATAACTCATTGGCAATTTGTTGTGAATACTGAATTACATATACTATCTAAAGTGCCTATCATAATACGTGGTTAAAACACTGAATCTGCAGTTATATTTTATAATTATATTTCTATTATAGTTATTTATTCTATCAAGTGGCTAAGAAAAAAAAATTCAGGTAGTGTGTTTAAGGTGATGACATTAAAATAATGGACAGGTTTTGAGTAATTTCTCTTCTCAAATAATCATCTATCTGTTCTTTCAAGAATCAAAGAGTTAATCTAGGACTTCCCTGGTGGTGCAGTGGTTGGGAATCCGCCTGCCAATGCAGGGGACATGGGTTCGAGCCCTGGTCTGGGAAGGTCCACAGAGCAACTAAGGCCATGTGCCACAACTACTGAGCCTGCGTTCTAGAGCCCATG
This sequence comes from Hippopotamus amphibius kiboko, assembly GCF_030028045.1. NCBI lineage: Eukaryota > Metazoa > Chordata > Mammalia > Artiodactyla > Hippopotamidae > Hippopotamus > Hippopotamus amphibius. The sequence continues at coordinate 188,608,563 of NC_080187.1, read as the reverse complement.
AGCCACAACTACTGAGCCCATGTGCCACAACTACTGAAGCCCACACACCTAAAGCCTGTGCTCCACAACAAGAGAAGCCACAGCAATAAGTTCGCTCTCGCCACAACTAGAAAAAGCTCACACGCAGCAACAAAGATCCAATGCAGCCAATAAATAAATAAATACAATAATAAATTTTAAAAAAACAAAACAAAACAAAAAAAGTCCCACTCCGCAGGGGAGGCCACTTAAAAAAAAGTTAACCTAGAAATATTTGAGATTGGGTCGCATGACCTTCTAGGGCTAAGGAGCCTGGGACCCCATTATGTATAGGAGTTTTTTACAACCTGGACCTCGCATAGGCCACCTTCGTAACTTCTGTGTTCCTCTAAATCCTTTAAGTTCTTTCTTCTTTCTTTTTGTCATTAAACTCCTAGATACATATTTTATGTCTTCTCAGGCAGGTTAATATAATTTCACTCAGCACTTAATAATTAATTTTTTCTCCTAATCTTTCTATGTTGTACCTTGGAATGTATCTCCAGGTCTTCCATATTATTTTTATTTTATGGCAAGGAACCTTCTGGTAATGAATACATGAAATGTGCTTAGAGCAGTGCCTGGCACAAAGTTTTCCATGAATGTTAGTATTAGTGTGGCTGGGCAAACAATAGGTAGCTAATGTTGAGAACTAACTCTGTGCCAGGAACTGTTAGGTGAAGACTTTTTTGTTGGGGCCAGATTATCCAGGATCAATACACTTAGCAGAACACATCTAAGCCATTTAATTGGTGTTCAAATTGATGGTCTAGATTCTTTCTCTCACAAAAACAGATGCTGGCTGATGCACAGGACGCTGAGATCATCCTGTGGAGGGTGCACTTTGGAAAAGTTCTGCAATCTCATCATTCCCAGCAGTCTCACACATAAAATTCTTTATAGCTGACAATTTAACACATCCAACCACAAACAAATCATCATCCTTATGCATCACTGATAGGCCATCTACTAAGCAGATCCATAAGGACTTCTGTTGCAATTACCTATAGAAGAGCTGCCAGCAGCTATTGCCCCAGAAAAAACTTTTAAGCACATAGCAGCATTTTATATCTATTATCTAATATGCCAGGAATCACAGGTACCTTAGCAGCTGCATTAGCAACCCAGCTATCTGTAGTGACCTCTCTGGTGCCCTAATTCTCCAACCATCCTCTTCCCAATTACTCTTAAGTCCTAAAATTTCACTGCTCATCTTTGCTTGCAACTGTATTTCTGATTCATCAAAACTCGGGAGCGAATGTTAAATGGCCCACCTCCCTGCCTCTAGGGGTCGCTCCCTGATCCATGAAACAAAACAAAACAAAACACAGCAATAAAAGCCCTGCCCTTGTGTTACCAGTGTGTGTAGAATCCTTCACATCCATGCCAATGGATCAACCTTGGAAAAGGATAAATTACACAAACTCGTCCAATGGCAAACAAAGTCCTCTCAACAGTGCCCACGTTTCTATCCCCCTCCCTACCACTATGAGCACCTGCCTCTTTGCCCCAGTGGCCCACAATTACTAACCTAAACTCAAATGAGAGTCTAGGATATTTCCTTTCAGACCCCTTTCAGCCCTATCCAGCTCTCCTTTCCCCCTTTCCAGGCTGAGTGAAGCCTTCTCTTTTCTCGCACCATGTTTAAATCAAAACAGAGATTATTTGAGTTCATCTGCCCCTCATCCCCACATCTTCTCCCCTTCCACTTCATCTCCTTAATTGAAAAGTACCTTCCTCCTTCACCACATCCTCCAAGGAAAACCATTGCTTCTCCTACTTACTCCAATCCAAGGACCCAGAAGGAAGGATCCACATATTTCTCCTTCCCTCGTCCACGTCACCAGCTCCACTCACCCCTTCTGGAATCAGTTTTCCCACCTTCTCCCCTTTCCCATCACCATTGTATACTGACATTCAGAACTCTCCCCTGCCTTCCTCAAAGACTTTCCAACCTCATTCACACCCTCATGACCAGTAACTCCTTCCATCATCCTCAAAGATGAACATCATCCACGGCCTTCCCCATCTCCTTCAAACACCTTCATGTACTGTGTGAGCATGGACCTGTTTTACCCTCAAAACATCCCAGTCAGTGCTGTTGCTCTGAAAGCCCCACCTGACTGCTCCCTCTCCTCTAGGTTCCCAGTTCCCTCTCTCACTGAGCCTGCTCTTTGCCCTCATGTAAACATTCCATCCTATTCTCCAATTGAATAGTCCCCTCTAGCCTGGCCAACCCCAATCTCAACTACCGAACTCTGGTTCTACTAGTACCCCAGGGTTTGGCTGTTCTTGACATTCCCTCTGCCTATCCACACAGCTGGTGACTGTGGGGTCATGTGGTGGTAAGAGAATCAACAGAGAAGTGTGATGCCGCCAGGCAACATGAGACAAAGTCAGGTTGTCCAACCATAGCTGGGCCCTGCCCAGGGGTGACGGTTGAGTTGCAGGGTTCTTCCCCACCCCTCAGCTACACCCAATAATTTTCACCCTACTCATCCTTGGTCCCACCCTCTCACTGTCAGAAGATAAATCTCAACTCCAATTTCACTGAGTAGCGCTACTTAAAAGAAAATTTTTTCCAGTTTTATTGAGATATAATTGACAGATATCATTGTCTTAGGTGTACAACATGATGACTTGATATATGTACATATTGAAAAAATGATTACCACAGCAAGTTCAATTAACATCCATAACCTCACATAGTTACAAAATTTTTTTCTTGTGATGAGAATTTTTAAGATTTACTCTCAGCAACTTTCAAATATACAGTACAGTATTATTAGCTATAGTCATCACACTGCAGGTTGCATCCCTGGAACATATTTATCTTATAACTAGAAGTTTGTACTTTTTGATCACCTTCACCCATTTCCCCCAACTCCAAATTCCCCCACCTCTGGCAACTATCAATCTGTTCTCTGTTTCTATGAGTTTGGGTTTTTTTTAGATTCCACACATAAGTGAAATCATGCAGTATTTTTCTCTGTGACTTATTTCACTTAGCACAGTGTTCTCAGTGTCCATCCATGTTGTCAGGAATGGCAAGGTTTCCTTCTTTTATGACTGAATAATATTCCATTGTATGTGTACACGTGTGTGTGTGTGTGTGTATCATAACCTCTTATCCTTTCATCCACCAACAGACACTTAGGTCGGAGGTTGGTCCCATGTCTTGGCTAATATGAATAATGCTGTAATGACCATGGGAGTACACATACCTTTTCAAGATAGTGATTTCATTTCCTTCATATATATACCCAGAGATGGGACAGCTGGATTATATGGTAGTTCTATTTTTAATTTTTTGAGGAACTTCGTTACTGTTTTCCATAGTGGAGAGGACTCCCTGTTTTCCACATCCTTGCCAACACTTGTTATTACTTATCTTTTTGACAATAGCCATTCTAGGTGTGAGGGAATATCTCATTGTGATTTCCATATGCATCTCCCTGGTGATCAGTGATGCTGAGCACCTTTTCATGCACCTGGTGGCTATCTGTATGCCTAAGTAAAGCCACTTTTAATTCCTCCTCCCATCCACCCCCATATCCCTCCACCCCATCACCTGTGGAATTACTTCTCCATGTGGTTTTTTGCCCAAGACAACTGCATAGTTTGAACTGGCCACTGCTTGTGCCCCTCCCCAACCCCAGCTGGTTGAGTTACAGAGCAAGTGTCAAGGTCATTACCACAAAAGAAAGTGTTGAAGTCAGAGAGTGCAAACTTCAAGGAAAAAAATAAAGAGCATCTCATACCATCCTGCCTTTTTCATCTTGCCGTATATGCCACTGCTACTGCAACAGAGGATCCTCCAGTGTGACACCCAGACTCACCTTGGGCATTGGTAATAGATAGCTGTTGTCTTTATGGTTGTTGGGTTTTTGTTTACCAGGGAAACATTCTGGGTTTATTACATAGCTTTTTACCTTTTTTCTTTGTTACTGTTGGTGAGAATTTTGTTGTCTGATTTGTGCTTATTTAAATTGTCCTTTCCTTTACTCTTACTCTATTTTATCATCTCTCTCAGTTTAAGCTTCTTTCTTCTATTTTCTTTTTGGAATATTTTTCCCTTAATCCTCTGTTAAAGTATCAGCACTCAGAGGAGCATTCTTAATTCCTTAATCTTGTACTTAAGCTTCAAACCCTTCTACTTCCATATTTTCAACATTTTTTTCCATAGGTTTTAGTCTGTTATCCTCTTAACCTTTCATCTAACTTTGATGTTTAACCTTTTACCTTGTTGATTTGTGTTACTGTATCTTTCACCTTAAATCTGATTTATTATTTTGCTACTACTTTCTAATTCTTAATTTTAATTTTAATTTATAGCTTGCTAGTTTTATTTTTTAACTCATATGATTTTTGCTTTATTTTTTTTAATTCCTCTCTCTTTCAATGATTCCATTCTATTTCCTTTATCTTAAGCCTTATTTAATTTCTCTCTCATGATTACCTTAAGTCTTAACCTTTTATCTGTATTGGGCTTTCATTTTCCTATCATGATATTTAGTCTACTCTTTTCCTTTCAACTTTCTCTTACAAAGTCTCAATGCTTTCATTTTAATGTTCTCTTAGCCTTCTACCCTGCTTTTTTTACATTGTTTTCTCTCCTTTCTTTCTTCTACATTTTTATCTATTTTATGACTTGGTTTAAAATCACCAGCAGGAGTCGTTATGTGAGAGAAAATTCCACCTGCTTCAGTCAGAGACTGGAAAGCTTCTCCCCCAGGGAGTTCTCCTGCAACTCTCCCCCCACCCCACCCCGGGAGGCCTCCCAGTGTGGATCCCCAGCCCTTTTAAAGGGACTTGAGAGACCCTCATGTAAGTCTCTCCCAGACCAATATTCTCTGAGGGGTCAGGGTGCTGTGGGCACGATGGGTTTACTAAAGGGCATCGCTTCCTAACATCTCGTGTCATCCCAGATATATATATTTTTAAACCTATGTTTGGATTTGGGGCTGCCCCAAGCCTCGGCCTGCATGAAGCATTTTGAAAGAAACAGACCTATGGACTCAAACCCACGGGGACCTCTGAAGGTGAGGCTTGTTACATTTTGAGGGCCCTTGAGAAGAACATTTTCCTGAGATCGGCATTAGGAATAAGAATAGTGACACGGCTTCCTCGCTCTCTGTCTCTGTATGATCTACTCCCATTTTCCACAGGTCGTGCTGGCTACTAGCCGTCTTAATGCCAAACGGGTGACCAGCCCCAGGCAAGTTCTCAGACCTGAGGGGAGGCCCCGTGCACCTTAACGTCCCCATCACTTCACCCTAGCTTTCTCTCAGCTGCAATTTCCTAGCCTACTTATTTTATTCTATTTTGTGCTGTTCTGTGTATTTTTTTTTAAGTTTATTTATTTAATTTATTTATTGGCTGTGTTGGGCCTTCGTTGCTGCACGCGGGCTTTCTCTAGTTGTGGTGAGCGGGGGGCTCCTCTGCATTGCAGTGCGTGGACTTCTCATTGCAGTGGCTTCTCTTGTTGCGGAGCATGGGCTCTGGGCGGGTGGGCTTCCGTAGCTGCGGCATGCAGGCTCAATAGTTGTGACTCGCAGGCTCTAGAGCGCAGGCTCAGTCGTTGCTCTGTGGCATGTGGGATCTTCCTGGACCACGGATCGAACCCGTGTCCCCTGCGTTGGCAGGCGGATTCTTAACCACTGTGCCACCAGGGAAGTCCCTCTGTATATTTTTAAATATCATAAATCCTTTCAGAATCAAGGCCAGTTTGAGTTACTACCTGACTGACCTCAGTCAAGATCATTTACTGTCCTCTCTGTACTTCATCTTCCTCATCAGTGAAACAGAGGTGATCGAATCTACCTCCCGGGTGATTATGAGGGTTCAATGACCAGGTGCTTAACAAATTGTAGCTAAAAGTAAGAGAGGGGCCCTGAGAAAGAATGGGAGCCATCCAACAAGCTGAATACAGGGCTGTGTGAATGCGTTGCAAGAGACTGTACTTTCCCAAATGGGCAGCAATGATATTTTCCATCCCACCTGCCCTTCTGCAGGGTGAACTCGCTCCTTCCCTGTCACGAGGTGGAGTCTGTGCCCTGCTCCCCCTGAATCTAATCTGGCCATGCAATTGCTCTGACCAATAAAATTCAGCAGAAGAGACTGTGCCCTTCTAGGCATAGCCCTCAACCTTCCTGGCAGCTTCTGCTTCTCACCCTGAGGGGGCCCACCCCCATTAAAAGGTGTTACTACCCTGAGTCCAACGTTCTGGGAGAATCTCAAGACATGTGGAGAGGCCGTGGAGGATGAAGCCGTGTGGAGAAAGAGAGGCCGTGGAGCCCCCAGGGCACCAGACAGCTGAGTGAAGAAGCCACCTGGGAAACAGGTCCATCCGAGCCCAGCCACCTAGCTGACACTGAGCTGAGTCCTCCCCAAATTCCTGACCCACAGAACTGTGAGCAAAATCAAATGGTTGTTTTAAAGTCACTGTGTTTTGGGGTGATTTGTTATATGGTAATAGATAACTGAAATGAAAACGATAGTTCTTTGTAAAATATATAAGCTCATTGGATCCTCAAACCAACTCTTAACAACTGAGTAGAATCAAATTAAACATATTGTTTTGGCCATAAGCTAAAAATCAACCTCCCTGTGGATAAAGACCACGTCTGACACTTTTTTAGGCCCCCTTGACAATTCCTAAATTCTGAGCATTTTGTAATAAAGGCTACATATATGTCCCATTACTCAATATTTACTCATTCATTCAACAGACATGTATACTGAGTACTTACTATATGTCTGACTCTGCTCCAGATGTTGACGATACAGCAATGAACATGCCAGATGAAGTCCCTGGTCTGGTGCAGATACCTCTCTGCACTGCTTACTCTTTGTCCCACCCACCAGACCCATTCTCCCCACTTCTCTGAGCCCAGCAGCTAGCCTCTGTGGTCTGCATCGTCTGAGCCCCTTGCCCTCTGGCTTCCTCAGTAAACTGCAGAGAATTTACTGAAGGGGCTGGTCAGTACATAGGGTTCAGACACTAGAAGGCACCAAAAGATCAAGTGGTCGAAGTAAAGAAGGGTCAGTCTGTTTACTCCCCCAGGCCCCTCCCTGCCTCATCTGCCTCAGTTGTGTGCCTCAGCCTAAGGCCACAGTTCCTATAGAGGGAGCCCCCCCCCACTGCCACTTCCAGGGCCCCAGTTCTCCTCAGGATCCTGTAACGCTGTCCCTTCTGCTGGCCCACTCAGGCCAAGGGATGAGAATGGCTTCTCACCTTTGCTAGTACTTGGATGCTTCACCATCCCTCTTTGGTTCCCTTGACCTGCCCTGACCCCTGTCAATAGCCCGTGAAGTAAATTCTCTGCAATTTCATCACTTTGGGTACACCATCTGTTGCCAGCCAGGATCTTGACTGGTACATTCTCACTGCAAACACTCAGCCTCACTAGGACTTTTATATGGAACACATTTCTAATTTAAGTCTGAAAACTGTGGTCAACATGGTCATTGTGGGCTTCCAGAAGTACTGACCACTCAGTTACCAACTTTACCACAGCTCTAAAACCCAACACTGAATCCAAATCATTATTGATTATGCACAAAGATGACAAAAAGAGGTCTCATTTCATGTGCTAACACTGATTAGTTGGAAGAGGCTGCCTAGAGCACTGTATTGGGAACTGTAGAGCTACGTCTGGGCTCTGTGGGAATGAGTTCTGTGATCAATTAGCAATGTCTGCTGTGAGCACAGGATGGGGAGTGGCAGCATGTGAAACACATTTCGGGCCACGGTTTTAGTATCACTGCTAGCTGCAGCACTTTATGCCATTGGTGTTCTCCATAAATACCTTTTATAAACATAAATTAATATATGAAAACCTGCAGTAAGTAAATCCTGTATTTTGTACAAGTCTATTTCTATGAGCCAGAGATTTTTTTTTTCCTAGTCACTTAGAGGATCAAGGAACTGAGCTGAACTGAGGCCTATGACCTTGAACCCATCAATATAGAAAGCTCTGACTGGATCAAAGTAAACTTCAAACTGCAAGGACTTCATATACTCATAAAACCTGTATTTCTTTGACCATGAAACTATCACAGTAATTTTTAAAATTTCTTTAGCAACAGAACTCTTCATTTAAATTAAATCTCACACAGAACCCTAAAAGATATAAGTAGAGTTGCTCTGATTAAAGAGAGAAAAGCCAAAGGCCCCCTTGCCCTTGATCCCCACCTCAAAGATCTTAGCAGACCTCTGAGACCAAGAGGGCACAGCTTGAAGACCAAGAGGAAACCTCTTAGGTCCCTTGGGCTCTATGTAATTGCAGTGGTATAATATCTTGATGTATTAACCAATTCTTTTAACCTCCATATTCCCAGTTACCCTGTGAGCCAGACTCACACATACATCCAGACATGAAGCACCCACTGCCTCAAGGAGAATTCACCCCACGGAACTGCAGAACCTAAGGGTCAGATGCTTAGCTTTTGTTTTCAAAAGGCAAGGTCCACGGTGAATTAGTCTGTGTAATTCACAATAGGCTACCCTAGGGATTTCCCTTGTTGTGCAGTGGTTAAGACTCTGCCTGCCATTGCAGGGGACACGGGTTCGAACCCTGGTCTTGGAAGATCCCACATGCCACAGAGCAACTAAGCCTATGCGCTACAACTACTGAGCCTGCACTTTAGAGCTCACGAGCCACAACACTGAGCCCGAGTGCCACAACTACTGAAGCCTGCACACCTAGAGCCTGTGCTGCGAAACAAGAGAAGCCACTGCAATGAGAAGCCCACACATTGCAATGAAGAGTCGCCCCTGCTCACCACAACTAGAGAAAGCCCACGCATAGCAACGAAGACCCAATGCAGCCAAAATAAATAATAAATAAATAAGATAATTAAAACAAAACAAAACAAACAAACAAAATATCAGGCTATCCTATAGTGAAAACTGAACCAGAAATATCAGCAGCTTGGCCCAAGAAAACTTATTTGGACTGGACCGTCCTCCTCCATCTTTTAGCAATGTCCTCTGGAACACATGACCTTGAAGGTAAGTGTAGCAGAGGAAGAAAGAGATAGGAAAGCTCACACTCACCTTTAAATTCCTCAGCCTGTGTATTATTCTGCTCAGGCTGCCATAACAAAATACCACAGACTGGGTGGCTCAAACAGCAGAAATTGATTTCTCACAGTTCTGGAGACTAGAAGTCCAAAACCAAGGTGTCAGCAGGTTTGGCTTCTCCTGAGTCCGCTCTGCTAGGCTTGCTGATAGTTGCCTTCTGTGTCTTCACAAGGCCTTTCCTCTGTGCACACATCCCTGGTGTCGCTTCCTCCTCTTATCAGGACACATATTAGATTAGGGCCATACTATTTTGACCTCATCTAACCTTAATTATCTCTTTAAAGGCCCTCTCTCCAAAAAAGTCACATTGGGTGTTGGGCTTCAACACATGAATTTGGGAAGGTTGGAGGTTGGGGAGGGGACCCAATTCTGTCCATAATCACCTAGAATCAGAAAATGTCACTTCCATTCACAATTTATTGTCCAGAACAAGTCTCATGGCCCACCTAAACTACGAGAGACTGCAAAGCTTCATCTTCACACGTGCCCAAGAAGGAAAGGAGAACCAGATGTGGGTGAGCACTGGCACTCTCTACCTCACAAAGGTAACACAAAAAGATTTAGAAAATATGTGATTGGGCACAAACAGTCTTCCCCACCCCTCGGGTGAGTGATGGGGAAGGAGGAGGGAAGGATGATGAAAGGGAAGTAATGAGGGATTCAACGGAGGGCCCTCACTTGGAGAGACTGTGTGGACAAAAGCACAGGCAGCATCCAGAGATATGCCCCTGACTCCCGCTGCATTCAAGCAACAACCACCGGCACCAGGAAGACAAACGGAAGCTGAGTTCATGCTCAGGAGAGGGTCTTTTATCAACAGTAGCCGGCACACTGCTCACCAACCACCCAGAAGGACTGCTGCCCATGTGCCCCAGACTTGGTCAGTATCTGACTACTCCAGGGAACAACCCCCTACACACACACACACACACACACACACACACCTGCAGCTCTCAAAGATCCAGACACTGAGCTAGAGATGGTGATGCAGGTGGTGGGAGGTGGGGGAGAACCTTCACCCGCCCTTCTCCTCACCTGTGGGCCTGAATGAACCAGCTCAATATTTTCCCACCAGCCAGGGCAAAAGCGAATGAACTTCATACATGAAGTGGCACCAAACTAACGTGTGTCTGATCAAGGAAAGCCATACAGCCATCTAGTGGGCACACATGAAAAGGGACGTCATCTAAAAACAGTAAACAGGGAAAAGTTACAATAATCAAATTCGACTCTAATAACGTCATTATAGAAATGTGATGGGAAGTGTCATCTCATTCCCTTCCATGCAGGAAAGTATAAGAGACACCGAGTTAGACATACCTTGAGTAAATGTGTTTCGGGAATTAGAATTGTAATATACTAGCAGGTCATCCAGCAAACAGTTCTAAGGTGCTTTTCAATTCTCTCAATTCTACATGTTCCAATTCTGTAAAAATAAGACACAGGTTCATTTTATGAAACCTGAAACCTCTATGTGTAATTAAGGAATTTGCAATCCTGCAGCTCCGCTTACAAATGATACACTTAGCACCCTGCTATTAGGTCCTGTGCAGTGTATGATCACAGCCTCCATAACATGTGATGTCAAACTGACTCTCCTGAACGGTCAGGAAGATTTTTAACAAAAAAAGAGCTCCGAAGACCTGGATCGGGGTGGGGGCAACAAAGGCCTCACTCAAGTCGGTCCCACTTTAAAGGGCAATATTGGATGTAGAAATTGAGCTATGTCAGCTAAAACAGCAAGCCGCCTTGCTGCTTAAAAGGAAGCTGATGAGTTATGGTCAACCCAACTCCCCCACCCTCACGGGCTTAGAATGTGGCTCTAATGTAGTCTCTGCGTCCAAGTGCAAAACCTAGAAAAGACTGCCCAGGCAAAGGCTTGGAAGAAACAGCTCGGGGTCATTTTCACAGCCTGTGGGCATAATTCCAAACCTGAGCCCAGGATATGATCCAGCCGACGGTGAATGCTACATTTGAGCACAGAACGGCTGACCTTCCGTTTAGGGTCAGAAATTGGCTAATCTGTTTCTCAGACTTGCTCCACAGAAGCTGAGCAGAAAGATCAAGTTTAACTAAAAGGATGCCAGACGCCTTGCCTTCTCCAAACGGAAATCTTGGAGATACGCTGACCACCATGCACTGGGTACACAGCGCCACCTACAGCACTATTGGTGCAATTCATCACAGCGCTCTTCAAAGGTGCCATTGAAATGAATAGCAGAAACAGTCTGGAAGAATCTTCAGGAAGCTGTACAGGGCAGAATCTAACCCAGACATCAAACTTGGCAGATATTATGTTTATTTGGGGGTGGAAAAAAATAGACAAGTTCGATAACAGGGAGGAGGTTGGGCTGATTGGCTATAGGCTTGTCTGTTTCCTTTCTTGCTGGCTTTAGACTAACAGCTTTGAATTCTGACATGATGGTTGTTTTTTTTTTTTTTAATATCTGTTGCAAGAGTTCACCAAGGAGGAAAACCAATCAAAAATAACTGTCAAAAGCCGTTGACATTGAAATCTGATGTGAAAGTCAGTCAATCACATCTGCCATCTCTGAAATTTAGAAAATAAAACCCTAGCAGAAGTCCTCAAACTTATAGAAGCTGGACTTGGATACAATCATAGCTGAGAGTCCTAAAAGGGGTTGCTACAATCATCTTCCCACTAATTCCTGAAATGATGAAGACAGAGTGTGAGGTGTCTTGAAGGACAGGTAAGAAGCTTGGATTTTTTTTTTTTTCCTGCTTCTTCAAAGCTGCCAGCTTGATCAAAAGATAATGACAGTAGCCAAGCTAAAATTTTAGATTAATCTGGTGAAACTATAGGATGAATCTGAGGGGAAAGAAACTGGAGATGAAAGGAGAAATTACTTTAAAATAATGATAGTTATGGGTTACAACCACTGAATAAAATGGAAAACTATAAGGCCTAAAGATATAAATAAATAAATAAGTACAAGTATAAGATGAACATCCTGGAACATCTCGTTGTGTCAGAAAGTAAGGAATGCAACCCCTGTCAAGATTGCGATGGCATTTTTTATAGAAGTAGAAAAAGCACTGCCAAATTTATATAGGACCACAAAAGACCCTGAATAGCCAAAGAAATCTTGAGAATAAAGAACAAACCAGGAGGTATCACACTTTCTGATTTCAAGTTATACTATAAAGCTACAGTCATCAAAACAGACAAATAGGCCAATAGAACAGAATCAAAAGCCCAGAAATAAACCCAAGCATGTATGGTTAACTAATATTTGACAAGGGAGCCAAGAATATTCAGTGGAAAAAAAACAAGACAAAAACAGTCTCTTCAGTAAATGGTGCTGGGATAAATGGATAGTCACGTGTGAAAAAATAAAACTGGACCCATATCTTACACCCCTCACAAACATTAACTCAAATGTGTTAAACACTTAAATGTAAGACCTGAAACCATGAAACTCCTAGAAGAAAACATAGGCCTAAAGTTTCTTGACATGGGCCTTGGTAATGATTTTTTGAATATAACACCTAACACACAAGCAAGAAAATTAAAAATAGAGTGGGACTCCATCAAACTAAGGCTTCTGTACAGCTTTTAAAAACCTTCAACAAAGTGAAAAGACAGGGACTTCCCTGGTGACACAATGGTTAAGAATCCACCTGCCAATGCAGGGAACACAGGTTTGATCCCTTGTGCAGGAAGATCCCACATGCCACAGAGCAACTAAGCACATGCACCACAACTACTAAGCCCACGAACTGCAACTACTGAAGTCCACATGGCTAGAGTTCATGCTCCATAACAAGAGAAGCTACCACACTGAGAAGCCCACACACTGCAATGAAGAGTAGCCCCCACTCACCACAACTAGAGAAAGCCAGTGCGCAGCAACAAAGATCCAATGCAGCCAAAAATAATTTTTTTTTTAAAAAGTGAAAACCTATGCAGTGGGAAAAAATATTTGCAAACCATATATTTGATAAGGGATTAATATCCAAAATATATTAAATAGTCACACAACTCATTAGCAAAAAAGAACAAATAACCCAATTAAAAAATTGGCAAAGAACCCAAATAGACATTTCTCCAAAGAAGATATGCAAAAGGCCAATAGGTACATGAAAAGATGCTCAGCATCACTAGTCATTAGAGAAATGCAAATTAAAACCACAATGAGATAACACCTCATGCCTGCTGGAATGGCCATCATCAAAAAGGCAAGATATAACAGATGCTGACCTGGATATGGAGAAAAGGGAATCTCAGCACACCATTGGTGGGAATGTAAACTGGTGTAGCCACTATGGAAAACAGTACAGAGTTTCCTCAGAAAAGTAAAAATAGAAGTACAATATGACACAGCAAGTCTACTTATGGGAATATAGCCAAAGGAAATGAAAACAGTTACTCAAAAAGATATCTGCACTCCCATATTCATAGCAGCATTATTTTTTTTAAGCTCTTTATTGGAGTATAATTGTGCCAGTTTCTTCTGTACAGCAAAGTGAAGCATCTGTATTTATACATATATCCCCATATCCCCTCCCTCCCATGACTCCCTCCCACCCTCCCTATCCCATCCCTCTAACTCATCACCCATCCTCGAGTTGATCTCCCTGTGCTATGCAGCAGTCTCCAACTAGCTATCTATTTTACATTTGGTAGTGTATATATGTCAACGCTACTCTCTCACTTCATCCCAGCTTCCCCTTCGGCCCCCCACCCCGTGTCCTCAAGTCCGTTCTCTACACCTGCATCTTTTTTCTTCCTTTGTCACTGGGTTCATCAGTACCATTTTTTTAGATTCCATATATATGCATTAGCATGTGGTATTTGTTTTTCTCTTTCTGGCTTACTTCACTCTGTATGACAGACTCTAGGTCCATCCACCTCACTACAAATAACTCAATTTCATTCCTTTTTATGGCTGAGTAATATCCCATTGTATATATGTGCCACATCTTCTTTATCTATTCATCTGTTGATGGACATTTAGGTTGCTTCCACGTCCTGGCTATTGTAAATAGTGCTGCAATGAACATTGTGGTACATGTTTCTTTTTGCATTATGGTTTTCTCAGGGTACATGCCCAGTAGTAGGATTGCTGGGTCATGTGGTAGTTCTAGTTTTAGTTTTTTAAGGAACCTCCATGCTGTTTTCTGTAGTGGCTGTACCCATTTACATTCCCACCAACAGTGCAGGAGCATTCCCTTTTCTCTGCACCCTCTCCCACACTTATTGTTTCTAGATTTTTTGATGATAGATATTGACAGCAGCATTATTTATAATAGCCAAGACACAGAAACAACCTAAGTGTCCATCGGCACTTGTATATTTCAATGAAATATTATTCAGCCATTAAAAAAAAACAAGGAAATCCTACCATTTGCAACAATATGGATGGACCTTGAAGGTACTATGCTGTCAGAGAAAGAAAGACAAATGTTATATGATCTCACCTATATGCAGAATCTTCAAAACAAAACAAAAACCAAACCAGACAACAGCAACAAAAAACTCATAGAAAAAGAGATCAGACTTGTGGTTGCCAGAGGCAGAGGGTGGAAGGAGAGGGAATTGGAGGAAGATGGTCAAAAGGTAGAAATTTCCAGCTACAAGAAAACCTTGTTTTATTGCCCTTCACTTGATTACACTTTACAGATACTACATTTTTTAAAACTTGAAGATTTGTGGCAATCCTGCAATCAAACAAATCCGATCATCACCATTTTTCCAACAGCATTTGTTCATGTTGTGTCTCAGTGTCACATTTTGATAATTCTCACAATATTTCAAACTTTTTCATAATTATTATATTTGTTATAGTGATCTGTGGTCAGTGACCTTGGATGTGATTATCCTAATTGTTTCCAGGCACCATGAACCACACCCATATAAGACAGCAAACTTAACTGATAAATGTTGTGCATATTCTACTCCATCAACCAGCCATTCCCTCTTCTCTCTCCCTCTCCTCCAGCCTCCCTATTCCCTGAGGCACAGCAATATTGCAATTAGGCCAATTAATATCCCTTCAATGGCCTCTAAGCATTAAAGTGAAAGGAAGAGTCATACATCTTTCACTTTAAATCACACAAATAATTAAGCTTGGTAAGGAAAGCATGTCAAGAGCCAAGATGTGTCAGAATCTAGGCCTCTTGCACCAAACAGTTAGCCAAGTTGTGAAGGCAAAAGAAAAGTCCTTGAAGGAAATTAAAAGCACTACTCCAGCGAACACACGAATGATAAGAAAGTAAAACTGCCTCACTGCTGATATGGAGAAAGTTCTAGTGCTCTGGATAGAAGATCAAACCAGCCACAACATTCCCTTAAGCCAAAGCCTAATTCAGAGCAAGGCCCTAACTTGCTTCAATTCTACAAAGACTGAGAAAGGTGAGGAAGCTGCAGAGAAAAGGTGTGAAGCCAGTAGAGTTTGGTTCATGAGGTTTAAGGTAAGAAGCCATCTCCATAACATCAAAGTACAAGGTGAGGCAGCAAGTGGTGATGTAGAAGCTGCAGCAACTTATCCAGAAGACCCAGCTAAGATGATTAATGAAGGTGGCTACACGACACAACAGATTTTCAGTGTAGACGAAACAGCCTTATACTGGAAGAAAATGCCATCTGGGACTTTCATAGCTAGAGAGGAGAAGTCAATGCCTGGCTTCAAAGATTCAAAGGCCAGACTGACTCTCTTGCTAAGGGTTAATGCAGCTGGTGACTTTAAGTTGAAGCCAATGTTCATTTACCATTCTGAAAATCCTAGGGCCCTTAAGAATTATGCTAAATCTACTCTGCCTGTGCTCTATAAATGGAACAAAGCCTGGGTGAAAGCACATCTGTTTACAACACGGCTTAAAGAATATTTTAGGCCCACTGCTGAGATCTATTGCTCAGAAGAAAAAAAAAGGTTCCTTTCAAAATATTACTGCTTATTGACAATGCACCTGGTCACCTAAGAGCTCTGATGGAGATGTACAGTGTAATTTAATGCTGTTTTCATGCCTGCTAACACAACACCCATTCTTGCAGCCAATGGATTGAGGAGTAATGTTGACATTCAAGTCTTATTATTTAAGAAATACATTTTGTAAATCTATATAGCTACCATAGATAGTAATTCCTCTGCTAGATCTGGGTAAACTAAATAGAAAGCCTTCTGGAAAGGATTCAGCATTCTAGATGCCATTACAAACATTCACATTTCATGGGAAGTGGTCAAAATATCAACATTAACAGGAGTTTGGAGGAAGTTGATTTTAATCTTCATGGATGACTTTGAAGGGTTCAAAACTTCAGTGGAGGAAGTACCTGCAGATGTGGTGGAAATAGCAAGAGAACTAGAATTGGAAGTGGATCCTGAAGATGCAACTGAATTGCTGCAATCTCATGAGAAAACTTGAATGGATGAGGAGTTATTTCTTATGGATGAGCAAAGAAAGTGGTTTCTTGAGATGGAAGCTACTCCTGGTGAAGATCCTATGAAAATTGTTGAAATGACAAGGGATTTAGAACATTACATAAACTTAGTTGATAAAGCAGTAGCAAGCTTTGAGAAAATTGACTCCAGTTTTGAAAGATGCTCTATTGTGAGTAAAATGCTATCAAATATCAAACAGCACTGCATGCTAAAGAGAAATTGTTTCTGAAAAGACGAATCAATGGATGCAACAAAATTCTTATTCAAAGAAGCTGCCACAGCCACTCAAACTCCAGCCTCCAGCAACCACCACCCTGATCACTCAGCAGCCATTCACACCAAGGCAGGACCCTCCACCAGCAAAACGATTACAACTCACTGAAGGCTCAGATGATGAGCAGCATTTTTCAGCAATAAAATATTTTTTAACTAAGGTATGCACGTTGTTTTTTTAGACACAATGCTATTGCACACTTAACAGACTACAGTATAGTATAAATAAAGCTTTTATATGCACTGGGAAACCAAAAAATTCATATGACTTGCTTTACTGCAATATTCACTTAATTATGGTGGTCTGGAACCCAACCTGCAATATCTCTGTGGTTTGCCCATGTAAGATAAATAGGTACCGGGGAAGCACAGCATGATGACTGTGGCTAACACTGCTGTGTGAAGTATAGGAAAGTTGTTAGGAGAGTAAATCCTAACAGTTCTCATCACAAGGAGAAATTTTTTTTCCTTTCTCTTTTTTTTTCTTTTTACCATATCTACATGAGAAGATGGATGTTAGATGAACCTGTTGTGGTGACCATTTCACAATATAAACATCAAACCATCATGCTGAACGCCTTAAACTTATATAGTGATGTATGTCAATGATTTCTCAATAAAACTGGGGGGGGGGGGACAGATTTGACCTTTAAAAAAAGTAAGTAGGTGCTCAAAGGTTAATGAAGAGGTGGCACAATGGTTAAGAATCCGCCTGCCAGTGCAGGGGACACAGGTTCGAGCCCTGCCCCAGGAAGATACCACATGCCGCAGAGCAACTAAGCCCGTGAGCCACAACTATTGAGCCTGTGTGCTGCAACTACTGAAGCCCACGTGCCTACAGCTCATGCTCCACAACAAGAGAAGCCACCACAATTGAGGAGCTCTTGCACCACAATGAAGAGTAGCCCCCACTCACTGCAACTAGAGAAAGCCCGTGTGCAGCAACAAAGATCCAATGCAGCCAATAAATAAATAAATAAATTTATTTTTTTTAAAAAGTTAATGAAGATATGTCAAAAGAGCTCACGAGTCAGCTTGAAGGGGGCCCCACCAGCCAAACTTGGAAAATGTGAACTTCAAAGTAAATGATAATAATGGGGTTTACAGCCCTTTGAATAAAGTGAGAATCCATGAGACCTCAAAGATGGATGGATAGATGGATGGATGGAAGGGAGGGAGGGAGGAAGGGAGGGAGGGAGGGACAGACGGATGAATGGAAAGGGAAAGCTCTTGTTTACAGTAAAATGTCAACTAGTAAATGCAGCCGGAATGATGCAAATAGAAAATCACCATTTGGCAACCATTATGGAGGGTGTCATCAGTAATTACAAAGACTGTGAGTAAAGGTTTGATGAGAAACAGGATATTAATGTAATTTCAAAACATCTCCCCACAAAAATACTTACTAATCACAATGGGGGAAGTGGCGGCCTTATGGTGGAGAAATCTGACAGAAGCCACTTGACAGGTGGTCAAGGTGAACATCCCCAGCGGTGGGAAGAGCTATCATCATGTACCTGCTACTGTGATGCAGCAAGTGGAGCAGAGCATCCTGTCTGTGGAATCACCACCAAGAAGGCACGGCCCACGTGGCCATGAGAACACACCAGACAGACCCAGGTTCAAGGTCGCCTCCGAAATGAAAGGTCAGTGCTCTGTAAATCTTTCTAGGTCATACAAGACAGGGAAATACTGAGGAACTATTCCAGACTAAAGAGACATGATAGGTAAATTCAATCTGATTCTGGTCTGGATCCCAGACCAGAAAAGCAAAAATGGCATTGTTGGGGCAGCTGGAAAAACTTGGGTGTAAGTGTATCAATGTTGATTTTTTTTTTTTTTTTGGAGGATTGTACAGTGGATATTTAGGAAAATGCTATTTGGAGGGGTAAGATCCACTGTAGTATTTAGAGGTGTTGAGGCATCCTATCCACAGCTTTCTCTTAAGTAGTTCAGAAAAAAAAAGAGGAAAAATCATGACTCTATATAATAAGAAGGTTTTGTCTTTAGCCACAATAAGGTGATATATGTACAGTACCTGGAACACAGTAGATCTTCACTTCAAGTTAGTTGTCTCCCCCAAGAAATTAGGAGGAAATGTTAAGGCTGTGTCTACACACTGCCTGAAATAAAGACTGACATAACATAAACTCTCTTCAACATACAAGAGGAAGACCCCCATGAAAACGGCAGTAATAATAACTGGTATTTAGCAACATGCAGTATAATGTTAGCTCTTTTTGGATTACAAAGCACTTTTGAGATCATTATCTCATTTTATCCTCATAGTACCCCAGAGAGACAGGCTATTATCATTATTGTTGCCATTTTTTAATACTGTTATTACATTTTTTATTATGAAGAAATGGCAGTTCAGAGGCCTCAGGATGGGGCTAAATAAATATTATTTTCAATGATGGTTTACTTGTTCAAGGAGAGAAGCAAGATCATACTCACAACTTTGTGTGCACGCACACATACAACCACAAGCCTAATATTCCCTGGGCCACAGAGGTACCTCTAAGGCCCCAAAGGAGAAGGTTTTAATTGTGCACTCACTATGGACCTAACATTCCTGAGAACAGACCCGATGACCCTCCAAACGCAGCTGCATGTCTCTCTCGTTTCCACCTCTGCACCTTTGCCCACGCTCTCCCTCCATATGCCCCCTTCTCCGACACAGCACACTTGTTCTTGGCCTTTAGTTCTTGAGCTAAGATTGAAAGATTGCATTGACAGAGACCAGAAGGAACACAAATAGAGAAATCTAGAAAATTAAGTCACTGACTGTATGATATCACTTACATGTGGAACTTTAAAAAGCTGAACTCATAGAAACAGAGAGTAGAATGGTGGTTATCAGGGGCTGGAGGGTGGGGGAAAAGAAGAGATGCTGGTCAAAGGGTACAGACTTCCAGTTAGAAGATGAATAAGTTCTGGAGATCTAATGTACAGCATGGTGCTCATAGTCAATAACACTCTATTATATAACTGAAAGTTGCTAACAGAGTAGATCTTAAATGTTCTCACCACAAAAAAGAAACGGTAATTATGTGACATGGTGCAAGAGTTAGCTAACGCTATGGTGGTGATCATTGTGCAATAGATGAGTGTATCAAATCAACACTCGATACCTCTTAAGCTTACATCACATTATATGTCAATTACATCTCAATAAAGCTGGGAAAAAGATGTCAGTGTTACAAAAGACAAAGAAAAGCTGTAGAAATGTTCCAGATTAATGAAAGATAAAGAAACATGACAACTAAATGTAATATCTGACACTAGACTAGATTCTATACTAGAAGGGGAAAAGTGCCAGAAAAGACAGCTGAAAAAATTGAAATATGGACAGTAGATTAGATAAAATATTGTATCGCTGTAAATTTGTGAGGTTGATAACTGTACTGTGGTTACCTAAGAGACTATCCCTATTGTAGTGCACCTAGTGTTGTAGTTCAGTATTTAGTGTAATAGAGTATTTAGGGTTAAAGGCCATGATGCATGTAACTTACCCTTAAATTATTCAGAAAAGAAATGTATATATGCACACATATATAGTATGTATAAATATATGTATATGTATACACGTACATTAATGTATGTATATGTATATAAACATGTACTTACAAAGATTCCATATATTTAGAGAACGAGGAAGAAAGATAATGACCATGAATGATACAGTAGACAGGAGTAAAATGTTCCAATGGGGGAATCTCAGTAAAGGTGCTACTTGCACTATTTTATGTTTGCAATCTTTGTAAGTTTGCAGTTATCTCCCCCAAAAAATTGATGGAAAGAAAAGGAAAGACATGGTAGTTCTGGCCCTCAGGGCTGGGTTCTGGAAGAGCTAAGGAGCAGGAAGAATCCAGGTATGTCTTCAGCCCTCATCAGACAGACCCTTTTCTGTGCCCCAAACTTTTTAACAATAACATTAATTTACATTAAAATGGCTAATGCTTTACTAGCACTCTTGGGCTTATCAGACACCACTTTACCTTAAGACACCACTTAATGCCTTAAGTATATTAACTCTTGTAATAATGGTTCACAAACTCTTATCATATTTGATATCATAAGCCCAATTTTATAAATGAGAAGAGTATAAACCAGTAGGCCAGTAACTCTCCGAGAAGGGAGGTCACCTTGGGCAAGTGGTGAAGCCAGGACTCACACCTTCCTCTTTCTGCCCCACGTTCCGTCCCTTTTTCCACCCCCATGTGGTTCCCAAACCTGGAAGAGCACCCAACTTACTCAAGAGCCTTTTTGGAAGATTCCTAAGTCCTCCCTCAGACTCACCAGAAAGGGGATCCAGAGACCTGTTTCTGGGTTTTGTTTGTTTGCCATCCTCTTCTGTCCCCATTAAGCTCCCCCATTACCTCTGCCCCTAGACATCCAGTGTCCCCCTAGACACTCAGCCTCCCCCTAATCACACCCTCTCAGACCTACACTCCTAGTCATCTGGCCTCTGGCCTCCTCTATGGAAACATCAGCATCCAAAGTCCCCGGGTGCTCTGGAAGGCCCAAGATCAAGAATGTCTATGGCCAGCTGATTCCAGCTGAGGGGTAAAAGGCCCCATAGGCCTTCTATTTCCTTTCAAACTCCTATTTCACTCCCTCATGATGTGGCATATGGTAAGCCTAGAGGATTCAGTGCTCATGTGCCCATTATCACACCTTCTTCATTGTAAAGTGAGGCTTCTGGCCTGAAAAGCTGTTATGTAGGCTCCCATGTCAGTCAACAGGCACTCTGTGAACCCCTGGATGATACTAGCAGAGGCACAGGAAAGACCAATGCATATCTGATGGGATCAATTCCAAAAAGGATGTACCACTGTCCCACACAGGGTGATAAAGGCCTAAGGGCATCAACTTGGCAACAAATGTATGGCTGGACTTCTTAAGAAATGGTACCATATCAAGAGTTCATCGTTTATCTCTGCCATTTACACATCAGGTATTCAGAAGTGACAATAACTGGACCAGCTTTGGTCAGAGGGAGCCCATGCAGAGCCTCCATCCGTGCTACTGTAGCTCCTCCATCCGTGGGTCCATTGTGTGAGCACTGGGGCAACCAAGAGCACAGGCTGACAGACATCGAGCTGAGGAGGCATCTGACTACCTGGCTGTTGAATGACCCCTCCGCTGGGTATTGAGATCTGCCCACTCCCACAGTTCAATCACATGCTTCTTCCCCAGACTCCTGGTTTTGGATCTTCCACTCCTGCTCCTTTCAGACATGTAACCAAATTATTCACCACTGCCCAGGAGTCCACGGAAACTACCTCAGGCCACCTCTTCTTCCATACAAAATGGACAAACAAGGGAGCCCTCACAGCTCTGCCCATTGGGGGTAACTCCCTCATCAGTCCTTAAGGCCACCCTTGAGTGGGGCAGTAGTGTGACAGCAGCCCATTTCAACCCCTGCCAACAGACCCAAGCTCTTCTCCCAGCATCATAGGGAACATCCACCTCACCCCACACCACAAAGCCATGATAAGAGCTGGGGGAGATATTGGTGCAGCAGAGATAGATGCCACAGGGATGGGCACCACCTGTTCATGTAACAAAGATTGCCAGGCTTCAGCCCAAAGTAATCTAGACAGGATCCCCAGGCAAAGGCTTTAAAAAGAAAAAAAAAAAAATTGATTGTAATGTACCACCAGGTTTGGGAACCACAGATACACAGTTACCCAGCATCAAGACTCAACACAGTACACAGTAAGGCTTCATTGCTTAAGTAGGTAGATATTTGCCCTCCAGAAGCCTAAAGTCAGGTGAGGGGGAATCGGTGGATACAAACTTCCTCAATGAAGGTTTCAAACTCTCTCTTTAAATCAATTGATAATTAGAGACTAGAGTGGTTACTTACAATCAGAAATGGCCAGTACCAACATTCTCCTCTGTAAAGAATGATTTAGACATGCAGACTCCTCAATCAGACTAAGAGTTGGGAGCAAGGGGAAACTGGGAGAGGGAAATAGAAACAAAGGAAGACTGGTGCCTTTAGGTTATCTTAAGAGGAAAGCAGCTGCTCCAGACTTTAATCTTGAGTGTTATCAGGGAGAACGCAGGACTAGCTGACAGGAAGCTCTGAGTAAGCGTGCAGCTTGCATGCACGTGCACGCCACGTGTATCGCC
The DNA here is from genome assembly GCF_030028045.1 of Hippopotamus amphibius kiboko. Classification (NCBI taxonomy): domain Eukaryota; kingdom Metazoa; phylum Chordata; class Mammalia; order Artiodactyla; family Hippopotamidae; genus Hippopotamus; species Hippopotamus amphibius. Next base: position 188,585,637 of record NC_080187.1, on the reverse strand, counting down.
AGCCGTAACTCACCAAGGCCTCTCGTGGCTTTACAGTTTCACCCCATATGGTGCTGAGGACCAACATCCCAAACTGTACAACACCTAAATTCAAAAATTCTGCCTCCTGTCACACCAGATGTAGCCTAATTTCCAATTCCAGAAATGTGCCCATCCTACCTACAGCCCATATTCCCAAAGCTGTCCCTTCCCTCCAATAAGTAAACAAACCCATCGAACACATATATACATACATGCATACCGTGTCTGTGTGGGGTTCCACTTTTGTCAAAACACACTGTGGGTTTTCCCCAAGGAAAGGCAAGACTCATAGGACAACAGAGAAAAAGGAGGCGCGCCTGACCTCGTCGCTTCCTAGCCGTGTGCGCTGGGCAAGTTACTTCTCTAATTTAAGCCTCGGTCCTTCATAAAACACAAGTAAAATGCCCTCCCGTATGGTGGTCACGAAGATTAAGTAAGAAATTGGATGCGAAGCCCCTAACCAGGTGTCTGCCTCCAAGTGCTCAAAATTATACCAATTAATATCATTTTGATTATGATTGTGATTATGATTGCGGCTGAGCCGACTCACCTCACAGGAACTGGTAAGGAGAGGGAGCGCGGCGCCATCCCTGAGGTCCCTGTGCCGCGTGAGGTGGTTGGGGAAGGTGGCTGGACGGACCGGCAGAGGCTCCCAGGGACACGGAGTTCTGGCTCCCTTACTCTGCGCGTTCCTGCCTGCCAGTTAATCAGGTGCAGGTGGTAAACACACAGCCTGGCGTTGCTTCAAACCTAGCGTTTCTAGGCCCCGTTTGTAAAAGAGGCTCCGCAGGTGCTCCAGGTCTGCAGCAGGCGGCGCCCACAGCCCGGCTGCAGGAGCAGGGCAGGCACGCTCTCCCCTTGCGTGCTCCCTCTCTGGGGGCCAGTACTTCACTGGCTCTGTGACAGAGCCCACTGAGAGGCCCTGGGAAGCTGAAAGGGCTCTTGTTGGCACATCCTGGCAGGAGTCCCTGGTTCCAGCAGGCATCCTGGAGGAGCTGCAGTTCCCTTTCCCCTTTGCGAGTGTACAGAAGCACCCTTCCTGAGAACACAGGCTCCCTTAAGGTCTAAGCTTCTCCAAGAGGGGAACCCAGCTTGCCCACCTGAGGACCGCAGCAGCCGACCAGAGAATGAGTGAATGAATACGTAGATTAACGTTGACAATGGAGAAGATAGAATGTGTCCACCTTCTTATTCTTGTAGTAAGAGGTTTTTAACCCCAGCATCTCGTTGGAGAATCACCACCACCACCTCCATTCTCAGTCCAAGTGGCTCCCACAGCGCTGACCAAATCCTCTTCCCCCAGAGTGGGCACGTGACTGGTTCAACAAGTCACAAACTCAGCTTCGATCATCAATCTTTCCCCAGATTTCTGCCATTTTAACAATTAGAAAAGAGGAACTCTGGGCTCTAAAGACCATGGAAGCCTGCTCCTGCCCTACTTCGTCAGCATGTAAAGTGGTATACCTGAGGAAGAAACCAACAAAAAGAAACACAGAGCAAGAACAAGAGAGGAAGAAATTGAGCCTCTCAATACAGCCATGCCTGATCTCCTTCCCAAACTTCTAAGCATATATGCCAATAAATTGCTTTTTTGCTACTTGGAAAATGAGAGAACTTGGACTAATACATTGTTCCTTTTCCTTTTACTCCTCAGAAGAAATATGACAGCACTGAACTAAGAGCAGCCTTCCAAAGTAATCCTGATATCAACAATTTTTCTAACACACCATGAGAACAGACCGAGATTCAAATCCCAGTTCTGTTTCTCATTTGCTATGTGATCTTGAAAATCTTTTGGAACTTTTGACAATGAACACATAGTTCCTAGTCACAAATAATAGCTGTTTCCTACATTTATAAACCGGATTCTAGAAAAGTTTCATTTTAACCACAACCATTCAAATTACTATGTTACTTGTACAGTTATTGATGTTTAAGAACCTACAGTATTGTATTTGCACACAAAAACCACTAGAAGGCATTCCTCATTTAGAAGACAAGCACTAATTAGTCAGCTGTACAGTGGGTTCATAGGTTGTATGGGATTGGATGGATGGATTTACAAGCTGGACTATTACCGATTCGGAGGAAGTAAGCAATAAAACCAGCTTTGCTGCAGTGGAAAGGCCTCCATTTGCTAAGAAAGAAATAGCATGGGAAGAGTTGTCTGCCACAATCTTGTTACATTTCAGGGGATGGTCCCCAGTCAACAGTAGGGCATCTAGCCTGCGAGGAAGGGCCTTGACCGACCGCTGAGACAGTAAACAGGTCGGGGCGGAGGCCAAGGGCTGGTCAGCACTTGTCCCTTTCCCCACATCCTCCCATCGCCCCCTTACAGGGATTAAGTGACCGCTGCCCTTTTGAATGAGGCCCATCCCAGGTGCAACGCTTTCTCTCCTCTCCACCCTCTGCCTCTCACCACCTCTCCCTCCACTCAGCTCCCTTCACCTCCTTGCTTTGCTTCAGGCCTCTCTCTGCCATTCACAGGACTACACAAGCCAACAGGGCCCTTGAGCCAAAGAGATTGCCAACGATTTGCAATTCCTGGAAGGTCTCTTTTGAAAGGAATACTTAGAACTGCTTTAGCCTATAAGCTTGGAAAGATATGTTAATCCCAGGCTTGGAAATCCAATTTTCTTATGTCAAAACTACTTTATAGTTTCACTCCATGAATATCACTGAGTGAAGGAGCCTGAGTAAAACCCCCTGCAGAAGACGGCTGAAACCCCAGAGTTGGCAGGGGTTTGGGAATCTAGCCTGCCGGTAGTGCCTCTCTTTCTGTCCAGAACCTTCTCTTCTGCCCCTTCTCCCTCTCTGTGGTCATCCATCACAGCCACCCAAGCCTGGGAGGCATCCCAGCCTCCCTATCCCCCACCCACTGCAGTCGTCCCAAAGTCCTGGGCTTGTGTATCCCTGTCCCACCTGTACTCATCTCTGTATCAAGGAAGAACGCTGGGAAGACAGCTGGTTTCATCTAGAGTCTTCCAGTGAGGGAGGGGCATTTGCACCAGATTGAAAATGGAAGAGAAGCCCTTTCTCTTTGGCAATGGCTGGCCTATCAGCCTGTAGACATGAGGCTTGCATAGGCTTACAGGCAATCACCTGATATGACCGGGCAAATGCTGAGATAAATGGAGCCAGTATTCCTGCAATTTCTGCAGCCTCTTAACCCCCTGGAAACAAGCAGTAGTCGTCCGTGATGCTTGTTTCCCCAGCCATTCCTAGAGTTCTATACGTACCAACGTCCCAATTTTTCAGCAGTTGGTAAACCTTTTCTGTAAAGGGCCAGCTAGTAAGTATTTTAGTCTTCAAGGGCCACGTGCAGTCTCTGTCACAACTGCTCAGCTCTGCATTGTAATGCAAAAGCAGCCCTAGACAATACAGAAATGGAGGAGCGTGGCTGTGCTCCAGTAAAGCTTTATTTATAAAAAAAAAAAGCAGTGGACTGAATTTGCCTCACAGGTCATAGTTTGCCAACCTCTGCAATTTTTAATTCCTTTCTGCCTGCACTATTTATCTAGTGGTTTCTGTTTGCCTGACTGATACAGTATCCTAAATATTCATGAATTTTTCCCCTCCTCTCCTTTCTTAGTGCCTTATTGCAGGCCCTCACCACCCCTTGCTGAAGCGTTGGCCCTGACCTTGGTAAGCCTGTCTGGAGTCTTCTCCTCAATCTGTAGCTCACCCACGCTGCTGCAGTCCCGTCATTCACGTGTAAACTCCTTCAATGGCTCTGCACCCCTTTTAGTTTACAATGTGTCAGTCAGCGTCCCAACAGGAAGCAAATGACGTGGTCAAATTAAGATAATTCACAATGGGCTTATGTACAAAGGTGGGCCAAGTTGGGGGAACCGCAGGCACAGAGCGGTCACTCAGGGTTCATAGCCAGGAAGCTGTTTCCACTCTTGTGCCCACAGGGATGTGTGCAGGCAGAAGGCATCAGAGCCCAAAAGGAGAGCAGGGCTTCTCCAGCCACCTGTGCTAAAGGACCAGATTTGTGCGTTTTGTTTTCATTTTGTTTGATTTTTTTAAAATCTAATTCTTCTCAGACTAGTACTTCTGTAAAATACAATAAAAAATTATTAGAAAAAAATGAATTTGAAAATACACAGAAAATACAAGCCCAAATTTTTTTTATTATAGATTCAACAGGTAACAGATATAAAATATCTGTCAAATTGCTATAAAAGTTTCTAAACTCTTACTCTAGATTTCTGTTCTTACCTCATCACAGGGCCAAGATAGCCCTGCCAGGAGAGAGCCAGAGGAATAAATGCCCTAATCTTACCCTCCTCCCTCCCTCCCTACCTCCTACCAACCCACACTGGCCAAACCCAACTAGAAACCAGACAGCAGGGAAACCAGAGCAGCCTTCCAGGGCAGAGAGCAGGATGCAGAATGCAGAGGGTGGGGCGAGAGAAACAAAAAGCAACATCAGAGATCCAAAGCCAAGATCCTCCAGAAGCCCATTCTCTACCCTGTCTTCCTGCCATCCAATATCCTTCCTACCCATACCAAATTAGCCACAGTCCCCACAGCCTCCCACCTGCATCCCTTTATACATACTCTCCCCACGCCTGGGAAGTTTCCACTCCTCTGCCCCCGGCCAGGTCTTCCTCATGGTTCAGGACCATAGCAGTAATAATGATTCGGGGTGCTGAGAACATCTGTCCATCCATCTCCTTCTTTTGGTAGCAAACTCCACTCCCCTAGACATGAAGTGGGCACATGGCCAAAATTTAGCTGGTTTGTTCAGCTAACAAATATTTACTGAGAACTTACTATGTGCTGTTCTAGGTCATACTGTTCTAGGTGCTAACACAGCACTGAACAAAAGAGCACCCTTTCAGATGAGGGAAACACATTTATCTATCTATCAGTTGATGATCATAATCCTCTCCCAGAACTGGTCTATGGACATTTAGAAAGCCAAGCTCTTTTTTCCACTATGGAGGCCAAGCCAGGAGGACACGCATGTAGCCCTCCTCCCTGGGCACACTTAGAAAGCCTGTCTGTCACAGAGAGTGACTCAGAGGGAAAAGGAATTGAGAGGATTGAGATGCAAAGAGAGAACACCTTGATTATATTATGACTCCTACATCTAGCCAAGCCTGAAGTCTACACCTGTATTTTCCAGTTACATGAGTCTGTAAGTTCCCCTTCTGCTCTTAGGCTTATTGGGGTTGGATTTCTGTCACTTGGAACCAAATGAGACCTGGCTAATACAGGAACTCAACTCAAACTTTATCTTCTGGATATTTTCCCTAAATGCCTGGTGTAAGACAGTGGCATATTCTGAATGCTATGACCACGTACAGATGGGACATCTATCTTGGTACTTCATGGAAAAAGTCAAACAGAGCTCACTGAGGACAAGGGCTTTCATCTCTGAATCCCCAGGGCCTTGTGTATATTAGCTGCCCCCAAAAATGTTTGTGGGAGTAATTGAAAATGAATTTTTGCAGTGGGTGAACCCTTATAAGCAATAGTATATATCTATCATATGTATTTATATACCCTGAGGAGAGGGACTGATTGAGATCAGGAAAGATTGAATACAAAGGGCCTTCTATGATCTAAACTAACCAGGGGCCCAGAGAGTTTCAGTGACTTCCCCTGGGTCACACAGCCAGTGGGAGGCAGATCTGGGATTCAAATCCAGGCAGGCCGGATCCAGACAGGTACTCTCAGCCACTACCCCACATGGGCTAATCTATAATGCTGGCAGTTACCCAACTCTGAAAGTCTGTCAGAATGAGGCAGGGAGTGTGGTGCTATCAAGTGACAGAATCCGTCGCCTTGCTAGAACAAGGATGTTGGACAGCCCTGTCATGACCCCATTTCTCCCAGACAGGCAGGAATTTCTAGTCTAAGGGGAAGCTGTATTTCTGAGTGCTTCACTCAACTACTGGAGTTAACGACAACCACATAGCTGCTAAAAGCTCTACCTCAATTCACTTAATGCTTGTGTTAACTCTGTGAAGTAGGTACTGTTAGCCAGTCTACAGGTGACAAGGTGGTGATTAAAATGCTTGAGTGGAACCCTGTAAGGCACTAGTCAATGGGAAAGCCAGGACCCGAATCCCTGTCTGTGGCTCCACATCCTGTGTTCCGTCCAGCTCTCCCTCGAGAGATGTGAACCCAGCTTGAGCCAGTACAGCACTAGAGTTCCTGCCTTTCTGCACCACTATGAGCCTGAGCGTGGCCCCAAATGGTAGCTGAGGGATGCAATTACAGGAGTTTTACTGCATACAAACATGGAAAATTACAACTTCATTTAGGGTTTTCATAGCATGCACTCCTCCAGGGAAGTTACTTTTTAAAATATTGGGGGAGAAAACTGTTCCATATTTCACCATCCATCTTTCTCAGCTGTGTCTTGTGAACCTTCTACCTATCTGTTACAAAATATTAACCTTGACTTTCTCCAGCATATAGAAAAACAATCTCCTTAGCTACTTGGCAGTTAATCTACCCAGAGAGACCTGGTTTTCATTCATCCTTTCAGAAAGCCTCATCTTATCCAAAGCATTGCTCTTGTTCCTTCCCTCCCTGAAATAATCACAATGAGCTTATCCTGAATGAAAGTTTCGTCTGTGGTCTTAGGGCATAAAGCAGGGACTTTGCTTTAAAATCAGGCTGGAGTTATCCAGCGCATACAAACAATCAGAGGAGCGGCTCTTAAATGTTGCATTACAAAGCCACCTTCCTCGAAAAGACCTTCCATGTCTTTGATAATTATCTGTCATTGGAGGATTATGTGAGAAAAGTATCTAGTGCTGACTATACACCAATACCCTCCAAGGCACATGACACATATTTGTCACATTAATTAATTAGCAGTTTTCTCTGCCAAGACAAATGATCTGTGCACCTTGAGTAATTACTCACTGATCTCCTCCTCCACTCTACAACCAACCACTGAGTTTCGACACAAGTCAAGTGTAAAATACAGGTCACAAAACAGTACTTACAGTATGATCCTATTTGTTTTCAGGAACTTTTTACCTAACAGCAATATTAGGACACTGGAGAAAAAGACACCACGATGCTATTAGTTGTTATAACTGGGTAGTGGATTTGGAGTGATTTCTGTTCCTTTTGTTGATCTCTGTTCTCGAAAATTTCTCCAAAATTTAGAATAAGGAAAAAAAAAAAAAACACTAAAAATGTTTTTAATACAAAAAAAGAAAAGAAAGAACCTACTAAATCTGAAACCCCGTGTTTCCCCTGGTGACTTGTCTCACTTCCCTCCCTGTATCTCAGTGTCCCTGAGCTGCCACCCAGCTCTGTTTTCACTATATCCACTGCTCACCCACGGTTGACACCAAGGCAGAAATTGGGAGGGAAGAAGCTCTGGGGACAAAGGGTGGGGGTGGGGGGACAAGGAGGGATTTTCCCAAGTCAGCAGTCCTAGCCCTGTGTCACTTCTGGACTCTGGAGGTACCAGCCTCCAAGCTGGAACCCTCCACAGGGTGGGGCCTGCAACCTCCCCCTGCCCCAGGCACCACCTTTGGAAAAACCACCACCCATCCTGGTCTTAGCACCGCCCCCGTAAACCCCCCCCCCCACCCCCCCCCCCCCCCCCCGCCTTACTGCTGCTGACCCGGAGGCCTGGAGGCAGTCCCAGAGCAAGGCCTCTCCCTCGGCCGATACCACACTTGTGGTTAAGGAGGTATGCTTTCAAAGGTCAAACTTTTCTGAAATTCAGCACATTTCTGATCTTTCCCAGCTCAGAGGAGATAAAGCTGGAGACCAACACACTGGCCAGTGGTGGTTACTGCTCCCTCCAGCCCCAGCATAATGCGAACCAAAGCAGTTTCCTGATGCTTGGAGGTTTGTTCAGAATGCATGATCATAAACAGACCCAGGAGGCTGTGAGAGATTTCAGAATGACTCATCCCAGAGCCTCAGCCATTCCCAGAAACAGAGCCTCACTCTTTGAAAATGCATTTTTGTCCATATTTAGGGAAATAGTCATGGCTGGTTATTCCCAGGACCTCTTGGACTTGGCAGAAAAAGGTCATTTGGGGTGAAGAGCCCCCAGCTTTCCCTGACTCAGCAGCCCACCAGAAGCCAGGCTGCAGCCATCTCAGGCAGGAACTCTATAAAGAGCCAGAGACTCAGAGAACAGGGCAGAACAACCCCACCTCTGCCTATTTCACGAGCAGCACAGAGTGAGAAACAGTGCCACCTATTGCAGCACTGCTCTCCCATTCTGGAACTACAGTGGTCAATTTATTCTATCGTCCACACAGGCCACTTTGGGGAGTGAAAGGGGGCACTATTGATAGCTATGCCACAGGAACAGATGTTAAACAGCGATATCCCAGACCAACCAGACATGTGGTCACAAAGAAAACATCTCCCGCTTCTACTGACAGATTAGGGGTCTGCTGCTGGGATGATACCATTCCTCCTCAGAACATGTGCCACTGAGGAAAGTCTGCTTTCCAAATCAAAGCAAGGCCTCCTTCAGCAAGCTCCCTGGCATCCCAGGTAAAGGAGAGGAAACTATCACAGGAACCACCACAATGTGGCAGGGCCCTTATCTGTCTGATTCACCACTGTATCTCCAGGGCCACGACAGTGCTTGCCAGCTGGTAGGAACTCAGTAACTCCTTGCTGAATTAATGAATGAATGCCTGAGCAGAGTTTCTAAAGTCATCAGGGAACTTCAGGAAACCAGAGAGACTTAGCAACCCCAGGTAACACTGTGGCCTAAACCAGGTAACAATTTAGGTCTGAACTGTAAACTGTTATAAAAATCTAAGGCATTGCATAGACTGCTATGCATTGCCCTTTGGTGGAGTGTGTAAATAAATATGAAACATGCAAAGCTTTCAAATACCAGACTGAAAGTGCAAGCTTCCAAATAAACTGGGAACAAATGATTTTGAAACTGCTGCTGAACTTCAAGTAAACTGGAACTACTTCCTGCAATATTTCTAATGTGATCTCATTCAAAATTTTATTGGCCAAAATGGGGACTGAATCAACCTCCTCCTCACTGTGTGTATATTCTCTACAAAGCAGGGGCCGTAAGAGAATTAGATTTGCAAGAGATTTATTGGTGGAAATGTCTGTCAAGGCGAAAGGCAAAGGAGCAGGAGAAGGCAAGGGCGGGCTTTCAGACAATGATTCTGGAGGGACACCTGGGAAAGAAAGAGGGGCAGGAAGGAGGGATGGGAAAGCACCACCTCAGGCTTGATACAGTTCTGAGCCGGTTTCAGCCAGGCTGATGGGAAACCCTGGAGCCAAAGTTGCCAGGTCGAGGAGTTCCACATCCTGTAAGAATAGGCCAGCACGAGTACCCACTGCCTGTGTCAGTCACTGACTGGGAGAACGTGGCCTCAGCACGAACACGGTGGTGGCGCAGAGGGGCAGCAGCCGGGCTCTCCTGTGGCCCTGCAGCACCCGTTCTAGGCTGCATGTCTTCCGGGTTTTCACAGACACTGTTTGAAATAATATTCTCCCTGGGGGACTTATGCCAGCTAACAGTTGAATACTCAACGTAAGTAACACGTAAGCTATCCCACCACCACCATCTTTTCCTCCCTAGGGCTGTAACTCTTCATTCCACTAGTCATGGTAAAATTTTCTCATAGAATCTCAATCAATGGCAAGCTTTTATTTAAAAAATAGAAGTCTGTTCTTTCATTTGAATGTTTCCAAAGAATCAAGCTTATCCTGGGCAGGCTGCACGGTGGCTGTCCAGAGGGACTGAAAGGGAGGCACTGGTCACCATCATCCAGCAGTAAATTCTTTACGGGGCTAGGTTTTGAATTCTTCGTGCTGTTCTTGGTCAATCAGTGGCTGTGATTTTGGTCCAGAAGCCATCCAAGGAGAGCAAGGTTGACCCATCCTTAGCTCATCCCCAGATGGAACAACTTCCGCAGAAAGGCTGGTCCTCCCCAGTAACCCCTGTAAGAAATGACACAGGGAAAGTTCTTTGCATCAGAAAAGATGGGGGTGGCTTCAGCCAGCCTGGCAGCTGCTCACACAAAATGCTTATCAGTCCATAAAGCAAGACTGACAGCGAGGTAGAAAGATCCCAGGACCGGGAGGGGACAAGTCAAGGCTTCGACACTGAATTGCGATGTGAGCCTGAACACGCGGACTCAATCCAGCAAACCTGTACGAAGCCTCTACTACATGCAAACTGCAGCCCTCTCTATTTTCACTTGCTCATAAATTAATTATAGATCAGGGTTTCTCAGCCTCGGCCCTACTGACATTTTGGACCAGACAGTTCTTTGTGGTGGGGGCTGTCCTGCTTCGCAGCATCCTTGGTCTCTACTCACCAGATGCCAGGGGCATCCCCTCCAGCTGTAACAACAAAACATAACTCCAGAGATTGTCAGATGTCCCCTGGGGAGCAAAAATCACCCCTGGTTGAAAAACAATGGCATCCATATTTTGACTTACTTTTCTCAAAGGGTTTGGGAAAGTCAAATCAGATCATTTTGTGTTTTGTTTTGCAACAAAAAAGAGGAATTATTAAGTTTGGTACTCTTGTTTACTAACTGAATGCCTACTGTGTAGCTGTCTCTTTATGTATTGTTTCATTCTTCCCCATCCTGTGAGGAAGACAATGTTACTTTCATTTTGCAGATGAGAAACACAGAGAGTTTAAGCAACTTGCCCTAGGGCACACATCTAGTAAATGGCAGACTCATGATTCAAACAAAGGCCTGACTCCAAAGCTTATGCTCTTAATCAGTATGTTTCCTTTGTCCTATAACATAGTAAAAACAAAAGCAAGGTAGCAGATGATAAAGTACTTGACATGTCAAAGTGATTTACTATGATGATCACTGTTATTTGTCCAGCAGCAAGAGAGAACCAGAACAGGGAAGATAGAAACTCAGTCACTGCCATTAATGAAGAGAAGAGGCTGCATCGCCTGTGGCTGGTAGCTGTGCTAGGGCTCCCTGCCCTCACCCAGGGCAGCCTCTTTCCCACCACATCCGACTGAGGCTTCAGAACCCTCCTCAGGCTGCCATCACTAATCTGTGAGACACAGCAAAGCAAGGTGGTTCACTTTTGCCAGTCCTGCTCGGGGTCATATCTGCTGAAGCTGGAATGCCCTCTGGAAACAACCACCCTGCACAAGTTGGTGCAATCTGCTAACAGGTGTGCCCCCCCCCCCCCCCCCCCCCCCCCGCCCGGGTGATTCACTTACCTTAGCATCACATTCCAATACAGGAATGGCATCATGTCAGCCTTCATGAGGTACATGGAAAGTCTCTCTTTGCTCTGGTCAAAGGGGAAGGTTTCCAGGGGCTGAGCATTGTAGTCAAACTCCGCAAGAATCACACGGTTGTAGCCAGTCACCAGTGGACAGGACGTGTAGCCATCATACTAAATTGGCCATGAGACAGAGTTGGAAGGTGGCTTTTTTCATGGTGCTATCTAGACACTTTAGAATTTATTATTTGCTCTGAGCAGTTGTAATTTTTTCTTTTTTTTTTTTCTTTTGGTATATTCTAATTATTTGTACAGTAAAGAAATAGAAATTATATAACAAGAATAATCTAAAGGCAAAATTGAAGTGCCCATATTAGAGAAACTAATTAAGGAAGTGGTAAAATTGTGAGAAAACACTGTTTTCATGCAGAATGGAAAATGGTAGATTGAGACAGTGATTCTTACAAGGCATACAAACCTTCTTCACTGGTGTCTGATTCTTCATAATCAGAGAAATTGTTCTGTCAAGTATTCCTGACTGGGCAGCTGTATGAGAAATGGAAAAGTCAGAAAAACATGTGTCTAGATTTTCCATGAAAACGAATTAGCAAATAACTTGAATGTGAACAAGTTAAGAAGCCTCCATACCCCATCCTTCTAGACTGTAACCAGAACACAACTCAACACAGTGACGAAATCTAGCTTCACCAAGGACAAGACAAACTAACACGACAGGCTCCTGAGGGGTCACATTGGGGGCATGCAGCCTCACTATGGAGGTCTTGCTGAAACGTGTAACCTGCATCTGATCACAGAAAACTCCTCGGCAGTTCTACATTCTGGGGCACTCTACAAGACAACCAGCCTGGACTCTTCAAAACTGCCAGGGTCGTGAAAGTGAGTAAACAAATGGCAGGAGCTTGTTCTAGATTAAAGAAAACCAAAGACCCGTGACAACCAATGCAGAGTGTTGGCCCTGACTCGTTCATGGGGGCGGGGGGAGGGGCGATAGAGGACATTTTTAGGAAAACTGGAGAAATTCAAACTGCATTGTATGGATGATTTTATAATACAATGTTCAGTTTCTTGGACATGATAATGGTCTTATGAGTATAGAGGAGAAAGTCCTTTTTCTTAGGAGATAGAGGTTGAAGTAAATATTTGAGGGTGAAGTATCATGATGTCAAAATTTACTTCCAAATGACTCAACAAAAAAAGGTACATAGAGTGATCAAGCAAAATACTAATTTATTGGTTAATTATTATATTGGTCACAAAATACTAATAACCAGTTAATACCTGAAGGGTATATGGGTATTCATTGTATTTTCTTTCCAATTTTTCACAGGTTTGAGATTTTTTAAATGAAAAGTTGGGGGGAAATTACTGTTAATAATGAAAAAGACATTCCGTGGATTTCCTACAAAGTCTTCCTTAGGTTGACATAGTCAAGCAAAAGTAACACGACACGTTCTGCAGGTGTGTAATTCACACAAAATGCTCCCATACCCATAGGCAGGCAGGTCCGTGTTTTATAGCATCTAAAGAAGACAGTTCCTGTCTACAGAAAACAGAATCTAAAAGGCAATTCTCTCCATCACTGCTAGAGCAGAACATCGACGTGAAGAATTTAGTTTCCCAGGCTGAGGCCTTAATCATGTACCAATCAGGCCACTCTCCACTGTATCTGTCTTAACAGAGCAATTTTCTGCTCTGCAAGCTTTCATTGACTTGCATGTGTTTTCTGGGGAAACAAATGCTTCCCTAGTTTTACGGTGTTTCAGGCAGAAGAAAAATAGCCAAGCTGCCTGGCTTCGGGGGCAAAGAAGGCCAGGAATACAAGCATGGCAATATGAGAAGTAACAGAACTCCAGAGCATTGGAAAAGCGGTGCCTCTCTCTAATGCCCCCTCCTTTGAAAACCATCCCTCTGACAGAGAAAAGGCAGATGAGGTTGTGCTACTCTGGTGCAAAGCACCCAACAGATACCTCTTTACACAACACTAGGTTCATTGACGACTTGTTTCTGTGTTGGGGAGGCCAAAGTCATCTTTAGGCCACAAAAGTTTCTTCATTGCTAATGAAGATAAAGAAATATATCTTCATTAATATAATTAGCATATAATGAAAAGCCATTTGTGCCCAACTTTTGTTCTTGTTATGAAGGTGCCTTAAGGTGACATCATTTTGAGCGGGCAAGAAACACAGCTCGTGGTCTTACCTACGGCAGCAGCAGTCTTTGACGTTGGCAGGTTGGTGCAGTCCCCGATCCCAAACACATTTGGGTACCGCTTGTGCTGCAGAGTGTCTTTATCCACGTCCACCCAGCCGGCAGCATCAGCCACAGGACTTGTCTTGAGGACATCTGGTGGGCTCATTGGTGGTGTAACGTGAAGCATTTCATACTGCAAAAAAGGAGAGAATCCAAATGTGTGTTTTTTCCATTTTTTCTACAGCCCCACAAGCTCTCGCCCCAACTCCCTTACCCACACACTGTAGGACGGCTGCATGGAGCACTCCACAGTTAGTGCGCGTACTGATCCACACCATCGCCAAGATTTTACATGCTCCTGTGCAATGTGGTGATGAAACAACTGATGTGGTCTCCCTGTACAGAGTCCACGTGACCCCCTCGGGCAGTATGCATGGGGGAATCCGAAATACTGGAGTGACCCTCACTAACATTTTGAAAGAACTCATCGATGTTTCTATTTATTCCTAAAACGAAGCAGGTGCTGTATCTCAGTTGCTCTCTCCCTGACCCTCAGCAGACAACTTGTAAAGTCTGGTACTTCAGTTTTTCTCTGCAAAGAGGTTCTCAGAGTGCCTGAAACTCGTAAAGGCCGTGTTAGGAACTGATAAGTGAGTACCATTCCCAAATGTGGGTCAACTCTCAAAATACATAACGGAAACCATCAAAACACCAAGTTAATGTGAAATAAAGGTGGTAAGAATATTGGCTAGCACTTTGAAGAAGGAGGGGTCTGATTCAATACTGCATTTACTGAATTGTGTAGGAGGCAGGGCGGACTGTTTTCTCAAAAACCTGTATCAAGGTTACCCTTGGCAACAGGGCACTGACCCAACCTGGTCAATTTTGATGGCTCATTTATCTCTTTTGTTTATGCTCTTTTTTGTTTGTTTACAGAATATTTTGTAGCTTATCCTTTTTATTCTTTTTATTTAATTTTAATAAACTCCATCTAGCAATTTCAATTGATTTAAATAGTCACAAAACATATCATCATGCTGAAAACTTTAGCATCTTAGGACAACCCTAACCTTGTGATAGTCAACAGCCCCTAATTTCCATAACGAGTTCTGTGCCCTTACCAGGGCCTGCCAGGGCCTGATGGCAGAGAGAGTTAGGAAGGTGACTTGTATTTATTCCCACTCTCAGACAGTTATAAGCTTAATTGACCTTAAGGTGAAAGGAGTGGAGCAAATGGGCAGTGCTCTGTGAAGTACTCTGGGTGGCTCTTTAGGGGCCTGGGGCCCTGATGCTGGGTCTGTTTATTTACATGGAGACTGAGCACACATCTGCAGGACAGCAGACAGAATGGTCAATAACTATCACCCACCAAATTATTAAGGCCGTGGCTGTATTTCTGCAGTTAACCAGAAAACATAAACAAACTCCAAATGAGGAACATTCTATTAAAAAATACAAGTGGGGGAGGGGAGCTGTATTATTCCAAAATGTCAGTGTCATGGAAGACAAAGAAAGGCTGTGGAAACACTCCATATTAAAGGAGGCTAAAGAGACGTGACAATTATACTGGCTTCTGTCCCAGAGGGGAGAGTACTACAAATGCAACTTGTCAATCAACAAAACTGGAGTACAACTCATAGGTTAAAATATTGTACCCATGCTAAACTTACTGAATTGATAACTGTACTGTAGTTATGTAAGGGCATACTCCTATCTCTTAGGAAATTTACAGTGAAATATTTAGGGGTGAAGGGCCATCTTGTATAATGTACATAACTCACCTTCAAATGCTTTAGGGAAAATCTACTATATTATATTACATTACATTGCATTATATTCACATATAGAGAGAGACAGAGTGAAATCAATGATGAAGCAAATGGCGTTAAACTCTAATAAGTGAATCTAGGTATAAAGTCTATATACAGTCTTCTTTGTACAATGTTTATTTTTGTAACTTCTCTAAGTTTGAGATTATTTCCAACTAAAAGTTTTCTTAAAATTATGACCTTGAGTCATTAGCAACATTTTAAACGACAGTTGTTACACACCATTTAAGAAAGATGTGTGAAATACATTTTAAAAAGAGCTTGCACTAGAAAGTTTAAAATGTGAAATTTTGATGTTCACAAAATTAATCTTTGATTCACTTCAAAATTTCCTTTTCTGGACTCCTTCATTCCTCTAAAAATGCTGAATGAATAAAATGTGACTCTTTGTACTGTTTCCTCATGACTAACAGCTCTTGCCAGAATGATATAAACAAATGATGCTTCCATGCATCTTCTCCAGCTGCTGTTACATCTTGTTCTTAAGGTACTATTCCCACTTCACAGAAGAAGAAACAGACGCATAGAAGCCAAGCCCATATACAAAGGCTAGATCTTTCCAAGCAGAATGTGACTCCGCCAGATCTTTCAAGGATTTTTAAACAGTTCCTTTGATGCACAGGCGAAAGATGTTTAAAGACAGCCTCTTCCACAGGTGAAAGATACCCATCATTCCTGAATTACCCACAGCAGGACAGATTCTCACAAATCATAAACTGAGACAATCACCAAATCCTGCATTTAAGGAGCTCTTCTTAAATTCTGGGCAATGACTGAATTTGTAAAGTATTTTTGGCAGCTCTAAGTGACTCAATGCCAAAAAAGTACACACAAAATAGCATAAAAATTCACTTGGTACCAATAGAGGAATCCTCCTCACCTCCCATAGACACAGCCTTCTATCTCTTTCTCTTCCCCACCCAATTTGGTCCACCTCCTCCCCATCACAACCCTAAGATGCTTATTGTAACCAGCTTCCCAAAGCATATGATGAGGATGGACAAGGAAGTGGGGGCCTCAGCATTGCCTGCATCTATGGTACTGCTTGGCTGACAGCTGCGCCTCCACACTCACTGAAATCACTTGGGTCTCTCCAGGTTTGTCCAGATTCTCAAAAACAGCCTCTTGTTTATCAGCTCGGACTTCAATGAGGTTTTGCTTGTAGTTAACAGTGAGGTTCCTCTCCCGGATAATCTCCTGCAGGGCATCTGCATACTTCTTGACCCCAAAAATTGCTCCAAGAGAAGTATTGAAAATGATATTGGCCTTGGATCGCTTCCCCGTCTGAGAAAAAGAAAAGAACAGAAACAACCAACATCAAAGCGTTACTCTAGCTACCCTATTTTTTTTTAACCTAGACAAAAACCCTCAGAAGAGACCTTGCCAACTTTCTCCATCACTATGCACTGATGGGGTGAGCTGTGGACCAATCCACTGCCTCCTCATTTTCTGCCAGTGACACAGCAACTAAGTGCAACTTGATTCAAGGGTTGAGGTAGACCCTGCTCAGTGAGGGCCAGAGATTAAATTTTAAGTCCAAGGGAAGAACATAGAGCTGAATTGTTTATTCATATATTCATTTGTTGATTCACTCAGTAAACATTTAATGAGGTCCTAGAGTTGGCCAGGTACTTTTCTAGGTGCTGAGGGGTCAGAAGTGAACAAAACAAAGTTCCCATCCGCTTGGCTCGTACACTCTAGTATTGTTCATATGTTTCAGAGAGGCTGGTATTCTCCCAAGTACCTAAGATCTTATGGCACCTGAAAGAGAACCTTCCTCTCAGGCCATCTAAGACTTGGTAGGTGTTATGCAAAGAGAATTCCAAGAGGGAAGCAAGCTAACCTCTGACTTTTTCTTTTGTTCAGCTCCTTTTAGGATTTGCTCACTTGGGTCACACTTTTTGAAAGAAGATGGGTGAATAAGAACCTTAAAAGGATGTGCCAACCTGGAATTCTCATGACCAAGAATGACCTTTCTTAGAAACAGCAGTGCTGGTGGACCTGTTCCTTAACTGTCCACCCCACAGGGTTAGGGCAGGTTTACATAACCCAGGGGAAGGCCTTCCCAGTGCCAGGCTCCACACATACATTCAACACCTCTTCAGTCCCACCTTCTCCTCCCCTTCTGCCCACCTGTCCCTTTATAGAACCATAGGCTGCTTTGAATCCTGCCACTGTCTCAAGTCAAACCATGCTTTGGTAAACCAGCTGTGACATCCCACACACAGGCAGGAGGGCGACAGCAGCTTCCCCGCAGCTTCTCACCAGAGCCGTGGACACCTGAAGGTGTCTGAGGAATGCTGAGAAAGCATCCCTACCCAAACATCTCTTTCCACTAAGGCCGAAGTTCTACGTGAACAATTTGTTGCCTATAGAGTTGGCATTTTGCCTATTTTACATCCAAATAATACATACTAAGTGCCAAAAAATATTCATAACATTGAAGTTGAGTGGCAGCAGTTGAGGATATTATTATGTACAAACATGAACAATGTGCAACTAATTGTGCAAATATATGGATATATTTAAGCAATGTCTAACATATCTCCCCAGTAGACTTTTATACACGCATTTAAAAGTATGTTACAAAGACTATTTAATGACATAAAATACATACAAATTTGTAGGTACAGTATGATCATAGCCATGTTTAAAAACAAAAAACATGCATAGAGAAAAAAATAGAAGTTCATGTCAAATTGATGACAGCAGCTATATCAAAGCAACTGGATTACAAGTGACTTCTTCCTTTTTTCTGTTTTGTAAACTTCCAATTATATAATTTTGTATATGTGTAATAAAAAGTTAGAAACATAAAAGGTATTTTGATATAGATAAAAATGAAACCCCTTCTGCCCGCCTTGTCTCTATCCCTGGAAAGAAAGCATACCTTCCTGAAATAGGCTTCTGATAAATACATGATCTTCTGTGGGGCTCCGGCACACTTCACTGGAGTATTGGGGAAGGTAAAGATGGCATTGCCCTCCTTGAAGTCCTGCAGAGCTTTCCATGTCTTCTCTACTGTCCTCACTGAATAATTGGACCCTATTTTGGGATGGGCAAAACCTTCGGGGAGGCCTTTAATCTGCAACAAAGCACACAAAGAAATCATTATTTAACAAAAGTGTAAATGTAGTCTGTGTTTAGAGTCCCTGTTCTCTGCCATTTCTACAACCTCTCAAGCATTTCAGCACAATTATTAGCCCCCAGGACTCACACACAGTGGAGCAGGTGGGTGGGCGAGGGGTCTGCAAAGCCCAGAGCTGTGGTGCCTGCAGTCACCTGTCAAATTGTGGAACAGGCTTGGCCCAGGGGAAACCCTCGGCCTCCCTGGCCTGGAGACCAGGATTTGCACCTATCTCTTCGCGCCATCAGAATGAGGACAAGAAGGCAGCCTTACTTCCTTTTTGGAGAACAGTTGCCTTACTGGGAAGAAAGAGAACAACAGGCAGAACCAAAAGCCACGTTGTTAGTAACAAGAAAATTAAATTACCCTGTATCAGGTTGGACCAGGTCAAGCTCTTGGTAAAGCAGCGAAGGCAGGAAATTAAAAGCATGGACTTGGGAACCCTACAGAGCCAGCTTGTGTCCTAGCTTTCCTATTTACAGGCATTGTGATCCTGGGTAAATTACCCAGTAAAGTAGCTGGTGGATCTCAAGTGTGGTCCCCAGAACAGCACCACCTGGGAGCTTGTTAGAAATGCAAATCATCAGGCCCTACTCCAAACCTACTGGATCAGAAACTCAGAGGCAAGCCCAGAAATGTTTTAACAGGCCCTCCAGGTGATTCTGATGCACACTGAGAAGCTTATGTTCATCATCTGTGAAATGGGGATAACAGTAACTGCTTCGTGGGGTTGTTGACAGGAATAAAGGAGACCCTGCATGCAAGGTGATTAGAAAAATGACACTTGTGTGGTAAGTGCTTCATAAGTATTAGTGTATTCCTGCTAGGACGATTAACTGAGTCCTTGTCTTATATGTTAGAAGGTTCACACAACACAATGAAGATAGAAAGGAATGAGTTAAGAGACTCAAGCACAAGCAGGGAACCATAAAAAACAGTCAAGGGACTTCCCTGGTGGCGCAGGGGTTAAGAATCCGCCTGCCGATGCAGGGGACATGGGTTCAATCCCCAGCCTGGGACGATCCCACATGCCGCAGAGCAACTAAGCCCGTGCGCCACAACTACTGAGCCTGCACTCTAGAGCCCGAGAGCCACAACTATTGAGCCCGAGTGCCACAACTACTGAAGCCTGCACACCTAGAGCCCGTGCTCCACAACGAGAAGCCACCGCAATGAGAAGCTCGCACATCACAACAAAGAGTGGCCCCCGCTGTCTACAACTAGAGAAAGCCCATGTGCAGCAACAAAGACCCAATGCAGCCAATAAATAAATTTATTTATTTATTCAAAAAAACAAAACAAAAAACAGTCATCAAGATGGGCTGGCCCTTTAGAATCTCCCCAGGCTGTTCTCCAGGCTGTAGGGTGCCCACCTGAGGAGTCACCCAATACCTATTTCTCAGGTTTCAAGGAAACAGAGTCCTGTCGTCTCTTCCATTACATCCAACGTTAAGAGCAACTATTCCTCTGACTACTGACCATATCTTCTGCTGCAGTTTAAGTGGTGGTAATATTCATAGTCTCAACAACAGTAACCATTTATTATTATAAAATCACCTTGCATGTTAATGCTTCTGCAGTTTCACATCTATGTTAATATTCACTCTACTCACTCTCCTCCTCTGAGGGTGGGGGTGGAATATTATTGGCCCACGGACACAGACGAGGAAACTGAAGAGCAAGGCTGAGACACCCACCTAGACTCTTACAGAACTAGATACCGAGGCCCCTGACCACTGCCTGCAGCTCTTCCCACAGGACCTCCGTACTTCCTGGCTCCCAAAGCAAAACTCGGTATCCAAGAGATAAACAGCAAGTCTGCCTTCATGTTTTTCTCTAGTCTGGAGAAGCTGTTGTTAAGGAAAAAGGTGCCATACAATGGTAACCAAGTTCCTTTTAATGAGACTTGGTCATGAAGGGCAGTTTATGACACCACTGAATCCAAGCTGCTTTCCTGGGAACCCTGAAGCAGAAGGAGCAGGGAGAGGCTGAGAAAGAGATGAGATCTGACCCCCACTTCGGCTGCACCGTAACAGGCCGTGTGCCGGGAGCTGTGGGCCGTCCCACCGCACTGACCAGGCCAGCAAGCAGGACACGGCGCTGCAGAGACCCCCTGGGAGCCGGTGTGGAGAAGAGGCAGAGGCAGCTGAACAGACAGACGCTGCTGGGGTCCAACAGAGCCCAGATCAGAGATCCGGCCCTCTGGAGGCCCAACCACATTCCTGCCCCTGAGATCCAAACACCTTGGTATCCTCAAAGAAATCCCGTTTTGTTTACACTACCCTGGGGCGTTTTCTAGTATCTGCAAAGAGTGCTAAGTAACGCAGTAGCCCTGGTAACGTTACTCGCATCCTCTTAGCCTCAGTTTCCTCATCTATCAAGAGGAGATAAAAATATCTACCTCACAAGTAGTCGTGAGGAATCAATATCAGATTCCTAGCATGGTGCCTGGTGCCTAGTGAAGACCACAGTAACAGCTGCTTTTAAATATTATTGTTTCTTGGCTTACTGCGAGAGGGGCTCAGAACTCTCAGCCGTGGTCTCATCAAACAGTCCTGCTCACACAGCCTTGGGCTGTCAAGGCAACAGGACCATGGAGATGGGCTGTCTTTGCTAAGTCAACTCTGGTGGGCCTTTTGAAGAGGCGTGGACCTCCCAGAAATTATAACTGGCACCTTTCTCCACAGGGTCTCCTCCACAGCTTGTCGTTACACGAGGCTCATGACCTAGGGCACCAAACTCACCACACCCTCACACCGATGCATGGCTTGTTTAACCTTCACCGAACACGTCCCAGGTCATTGTCACTACCCCCTACGCTGGACGTGTCACAATGATGGTTTTCTACACAGAAACACACTTCAAAGACCCTGCTGATCCAACTCAGATGAGACCCTCACCTGGACCACATTCCTGAAATTTGTGAGCTAGCTATCACTATGCCTTATGTGCTTCAACTACTTATCCACAGTCCCCAATAAGTTTCTGTAAATCATAATTACTAACTCATTCCATTATGTTTTAGGAAAATAAATTTGAATTTCACAGTTGGCAGAGGGCCTCTGGCTCCCTAGCTCACCGAAAAGGGAGGTCAAAGGAACTTCTAGGGCAGCACGTACACTATGTTGGTCACTTCATACAAAAAACCCAGCCTCTCTGCAACAAAACTCAGACATCCTTCCAGCGCCTGGCAAGCTAACTGCTGCTATTTTACCCTTAACGTCTGCTTAAGAATTCACAATCAAAATCTTACTTTCAAATGAAAATTTGATCTGTAATATAACCAACTCAGTCCTGCATAGAAAGGTAGTTTTCTTATAAATGTGGAAAAGGCTGCTGCTTTGCAAGAATCACCATCAGGCTGTGGACATACTAAACTCTGATTAAAGCTTAAAGCTAGAACATATGATCACTGACAGAATTTTAGAGAAGACTCTTTAAAAACCATAAAAAGGCTGCTGAGAAATAAAACTAGAAGCGTATTTCTTAATACTCTTTCTTGTCAAAATGAATATAAAGCAACTAAATGCAGTTTTGATCGTAGCATAAGTAGGCCACTGTAACACAGAAGTAGCTTAAAACAGTACCTTCTCATAGTCCAGCTGGATTCCGAGAGCAATGATAAGATATCTGTAGGAGATCTGCAACACACAAAAAATGACACTTTGGACCAGGACCCAAAAAGTGGCAGCCCAAGGGCTGACTCAGGCCCCACATGTGTGTGGCCAACACTGCGTTTGCATTTTTCACCGGGACTGACGTGGGGCTGTGGGCGGTGGCAGGACAGCAGGCAGGGCACACGCTCCACTGGCCATCACGCCCACCCTCTCTGCTGCCTCACACCTCACGGCTTCACCGAGACTGTATAACCTGCCTGGCCTCTGGGAGCTCAGGACACCTTTATTTTTACAAAGTGCACAACAGCAAAGGCGCCACAGTTATTTGTGTAGTGCTTGTGTTGACACTTCTTCATGTTGAAGAGTGGGAGGATGACTTTCTAACCTTAAAATAATCAACTCTCTTTAAAATCTGTGGGGTAACGTGTGAATCCCAAGCAAATTTGACCTGTCATTTGAATGGGATCAGTGTCGTAACTGAGAAACTGCTCTTTTGAGGGTCACTGAAAAGGATGTGCGTGAGACAACCTACCTGATCTTGTTTAACGATCTGTTTGGAATTTAAAACTCCCCTCTTTAGATATGGGCATTGTGCTCATCCATGCTGAGGGCGAAAGTATCCATATTTACTGGGACGGAAATAGGGGTTTAGGATGAGAAGGAAGACAAGCGGAAGCACAAAAGCATAAGCAAGAAGGATGCAAAGTAAAAGGACTTGCCTAGAAAACTGGAGAAGGATTGCAGTGAATGTCAGGAGCCCAGCATGGAGCCACAGGTGGTGACTGCACAGTCTTATTCCAAATAGAGAAGCAGGGTGGCCAGCTGGGCAGATCACAGTGGGAGAGAGGGGCCTCCAAGACCTGACAGTGCTTGGCTGGAGCTGGGGAACCAAGGGGAGCAAGTCGCTGAAGGGGTCCTGCCCTGGGATCCAGGAGACTTGGCTCCAAGGTCACCTCCACAGTGAGACGTTCCTTTGACCCAATTCCCTTCCCTGCTGGCCCCCCCTGGGAGCTCCCTCAGCACAGTGTACATAACACTTTATAGCACCTGTGTTATATAGCAGCAATGTCCTCCTCACCACACTGAACACTCTTAGAGGATAAAGGTTATGTCTTATTCCCTATAGTCCTAGAATCTGGCACAGTCACTAAGTTAAAGTGAGGAAGTTGGTAATGTTTGTTGGATGAAAGGGTAGGTGGATGGTTGATTTCAGTTGCCTGTGAAAAATACAATCTATCAAAGTGGACAGATAATATATATATATCTTCATCTGTATGATTTGCCTATCCATAGAGACCAGTGCCCTTAAATTCCGTGTTCTGTAGGAAAGGGTACCAGGCCCATTAAATGGCTGAGTGAACTGTGTGAGTCTTCAGGGTGTGAGGTCAGAGACGGCATGGGGTCTGGGGGTGGTGACCTACAGGTAAGACATATGAACACTGTCCATAAGAAAAGCCTTTGGTTTCTGCATGCCTTGATGGTTCTATAGGAGCACAATATTGATTTTTAAGGACTAGTAACAGACAAGCTTAAGATTATGAAAAAATAAATAAGGGAGAATAAACCCTAAAGTAGCAAAGAACACAAGAAAGACAGGAAAGCCTCCAATCTTTTGAATAAGTTCAAGCTTCTAGGCCAGACGATCTAAACTCTAAGGAATTGCAAAAACTCGTAGACAAAACTTTTGAGCAATTTCAGAGAATAGTGCAGACCTCGCCAGAAGGCTAACTATGGACAAGTGCTCTAATTTTATACAGGGGGTAGTGGAGCTAAATTCTGACACTAATAATTTAATAAATAGGATGTTTATCCATTTCAAAATTTTAGGCTCATCTACTAAATAGATGTCTCATAATAATTTCGAAAAAGAAGAGCATCAGCGTGAGTTCGCAGACCGCAAACCTGCTTTCCATAAGTCAGCAGCCAAGAGCTCTGCACACAAGGAGAGGATGCTCAATAATATTTCCTGTTCCCTTTCTTTCATGTACTCTTTTAAAAAGTAACAGCAACATTGCTTGAACTTTCACTCTATACAAGGCACTTTTCTGAATGTTTTACATGTTTTAATTCATTTAATCCTCACAAGAATCCAATGAAGTATTATTATTAGTGCCATCTTACAGATGAAGAAACTGAGGCACAACTTGATCACAAAGATTGACTGAACACCTTCCATGTGATAGACATTGTGCTAAGTCCTGGACATACAACACTGAATGAGAAAAACCCAGTTCCAGGACTTCCCTGGTGGTCCAATGGGTAAGACTGCTCACTCCCAATGCTGGGGGCCCGGGTGCAATCCTTGGTCAGGGAACTAGATCCTGCATGCGTGCCACAACTAAGAGTCCTCATGCCACAACTAAGAGTCCTCATGCCACAACTAAGACCAGCGCAGCCTAAATAAATATTAATTTTAAAAAAAGAAAGAAAGAAAGACCCAGCTCCTACCCTTCCAGGAACTCATTCTAGTGGGCAAGAGAGATGTCACCAGATAATCACACAAATAATTACCAAACCACAGAATGCTGTGATGGCATGTCAAGGAGGAAACTGACTAGTGTGATAAGTCAGGGAAGGCTTGCCTGCAGATGTCATCTCTAAGCTAAAGATGAGTAGGAGTTAGCTAGGGGAAGAGGTGGAAGTACAATGTACAAATGCTGTAGGGAAGAAGGAGGCTGAGGTATTTGAGGAAATGAGAGGCCAGTGTGCTGGAGCAGGAACAAAGAAGAGAAGAGAACAAAGTTAAGTCTGGAGAAGGAGCAAGGATCAGTCTACACAGGGCCTGCAGGACACATACCAAACAAACAGACCCCTGAAATCAGGGAAGAGTCAGAGACACATTGAGTCTGGGTCTCAGCAGTGCCCTCACATTGTGTCCTTCACACTGTGAACAGAATAGGAAAGTGTAAACGAAGAATGGAAATGATTAGGTAAATTGTTTAATATTTTCAAAACAATACTGATTGATTTATGTAAGCCAGAAAAAAAGTTCTCTAGGGACATGTTAAAGAATTAAAACCTTGAACTTAAATGCAACCATCGTGGATAATGGCAAGGAAAAATTGCTAAGTGGGTGACAGAATCACAAATCTAAAAGATCCAGGCAAGCTGGGAGGATGAACTAAAACCAACAAGATGAGACATTATATGTAGATTTCTATTCTGGCTATGGAACACTTTTGCTTAAAAGACCTTGGACAAAAGTCTCACCAGCGTATACCGACTTCTTTCTCAGCCCTAAAACAAGAAACTACAACTCTCCCCTGGGTCTAGGCCTTAGATGTCTAAGCAGGGCTCAGAAGTGAGAGCATCTCCCAGTGCCTCTCACTCTCAAGTGGTGAGACAAGTTTATGTTCCTTAAGATAAGGAACCCAACCACAGAGGACGCTGAGCTATTCTTATAATGCAAAGGGGTCTGACTAGGAGGCAGGCACTGCTGTACCAAAAGGCGGATGTGTATTAGAAGACATAAATCAGTTGGTCCCATGAGCTGGCAGCAGACTGGAAAGCGAAACAAGCCCCAAAGCTCAATCTTGTGAATTGAGAACAGTCTGTGTTTAATTCAGTCTGCTCTCCTGGAGATGCCAGGGAAAATAAGAAAGTTTGTCAACAGGGGGAAAATAATACATAAATAATACATAAATTTTTAATTTAATGTAAATAAATAAATACATATGTATATATTTTAGGATGGGGGATACTGACTTGACAGTGAAGCATGTGAAAAAAAAGAATGGACCTCTAGCCCAGCATCAATCAGCACTGTGATAACGGTCACTTGGCAAATGCTAGTTTGGGCTCTGTCCAGTTGTGGGAGAGAACGGTCCCACTCTTTTCTGGACTGTTATGTAGTACTGGCCGCTCTTCCAGGCACCTCTTGGGGCCACGTATCACGGGGGCACCAAGCAGCCAGATCACGTCCAAAGCAGAGTAAACAGGGTAGTGAGGGGACTGGAGCCGTGAAATCTGAGGAAAGTGGGGACAGGAGGACACGTCTACCTGAGAAGAAGGCTGACACAGACTCTAAGAGCCACCTTTGAATAGTTGGAGGGTTTCTCCACAGAAAAGAGAGAAGACCTTCTCTCCCACTATAGGAAGAAGAAGGAGCAAGAAAGGTATTATGGCCACTAAAACCTTGGAGGCCCCGGCAAGAACGAAAAGGAGGTTCCATGAAGATGGATTCTCACTCATTAAAGGCAGAACTTTCATGTAACCTGTCTGTCTAATGAAGAGGGACAGCTTGTCAGAGAAGTCCCCGGCCCTGGGACATGTAACTACGAACCCATTTTAAATCCAACCCCCTGTGCCACACGCCCCAATCCCAGTAACTCGGCTCTACTTTCTTTAATTAATTTTCATCACCTCTAACCACTGTATAACTCACTCATCATGTGTGTCGTTTACGGTATGTCCTGTTCCACTAGAATATAAAATCCAGGACAAGAAGGATTTTTGTCTGTTTTTGTTCACTCATATATCCCTAAAACTGTACCTAGGTTATAATAATGCTTAATAAATACTGAGGGGACTTCCCTGGTGGTCCAGTGGTTAGGACTTGGCGCTTCCACTGCAAGGGGCATGGGTTTGATCCCTGGTTGGGAAACTAAGATCCCACAAGTCGCAGCCAAAATATAAATGAATGAATGAATGAATGAATACTGAGGAAGGAATGGAGGAAGAAAGGAAGGAAGGCAGAAGGTAGGCAGGTACTCTTGATCAGGGTTCAAGGAAAGGCTGCAAAGAATCTCTGAACTCCTTGAAATTAAATGCAAAATTAGGCACATATACCCATTTTCTAGAGCAGGTGAAGATCCATGCTCTGAAAGATTCATGACCTAAGGAAAGGTTGAGAATGCCTGCAGCCAATGGTCCCTGCTTAGAGCAAGGGGTTGGATCTGAAAGATTCCCACCAACTCTCAATTCTACAGTTCTGCGAAAATGTTGGAGCGCCCAATCTGGAGGGGGATGGGTCAATAACACCCTGGGGGCCTGAGAACCATGGGAGACTGGAACAGGCGGTGCTGCACGATGACTGTCCTGGGCTCAGCAGCAGACGAGGGGACACGACGAGGGGACACGAGGCACCAGTGGCTTCTAAGCCTGTCTTCTCACCATCCTGCCCTCACCCCCTCAGTCAAACACAGGGGCTGCAGTTGCTGAAGAGTTGTGCTTACTGTGTGGTGGGGGTGGGGGAGACTTCCAAACGGTGCTGAGCCACTGTGAGCCTCAAGCTGCAGCAGCAGCAATGCTTAGCCCTGGCACCCCCGCAGAGTCACACGGTTCCCTAACAACTCTGGCAGAGTGCTCCCTAGTGTGACAGGGATGGATACTTCCCAATATCCCCTTCCTCTGCAGGGCCAGCTGTCAGATAGAGAGGCTGGCTGCTTCAAAGGAAAAAGGAGGGAGGTACCTGGTATTTTAACATAGAGCAGTAGTATTTGTTCAATAAAAATTCAGACACACGATACTGTATCAAGCAATAGGGCAAACACTGGTGTTCAACAAATACTTGTCTTCATTGCTCATTTATTAATTCAGCATCACTCAATGCTTCCATCTATCCCATCCTCCTTTCCCCACACCCCCTCCCACCTCATGCAGTATTCAGCACACACACGCACATATACACCACCCTCTCACCATGAAGTTGTCCAGTTTGATAATGGCTGTGCATTCAATATAAGCCCTCAGGTTAACGAAGCCAAAGGACCCCAGTGATTACCTCCTTGTCGTTGTCTGTGCGGATGCAGTTCTTGTCTGGGTTCAGATCAACCACTCTAGCTTTGATCCACTCTACACCAGATGGAATCACACTCGCTGTGGGACGGCCAGATAAGGATAATGGTTTGGCACCAGCACCCACCAGGGTCCAGATTGGCTGGTAGAAATGTCTCTAAGAAACAAATTATTTGGAGATTTGTTTCAATGTGAGGCTGATCAAAAGGGTTATAGCTAAAGGTACATGAGCTAGACTCTCTCAATTCCTCCCTCCTGACCCTGGAGCAAAGAGAAGTCTCTAGAAAGTTAGCTTTCCCCCCACAGACTCCACCGGTGTCTCCTACTATGTTAAGCTCTGAAGGGCAGTCACATACAAAAGAATTCTGCCAAGATCAGCAAAAAAAGCCATAAACTATCTTTACTGAGCATTGTATTATTTATTGCTTAAAGTAGATTTGATGTTTAACATGTACATGTTAATATAAACTGCATATATACACACACACACTATGAATCCATTTTATGTGCACAGATATAAAGGAAAATTAAGCCCAGAAGCCTAAACATGGTCCCTCAGAAGTTTGTGAGGTGAATCTGAAAAGTTTACAGCCACTTTGGGGATGCTCAAAACTTCATTAACTTTCTCCTGTGTTTCCCGAACCCATGGGGAGGACCACAGACATCCCCTATCAGTTCTAGAAGCCCTCTTTTTTCTCAGAGGCATCAGAACCTACCCCACGATACCCAAACTTTCAGTATTTTCTGGAGTTCTTTTGCTTCAGATGGTCTACTCGATCTCAGTTAGTTATGAAAGTTCTAGGCTCGGGGCCAAAAGGCAGACTGGTTTAATGGTCTCTGAGAATTCCAACGTTTCCATGGAGTAGACTGGGGGACCAAGAGATCTCAACATTGTCAAAATGCCTCAAACTGCCGGACAGAATTGCCAATACCCCCAGAGAGGTGAAAAGGACATAAGGAACAGCTTTGCAATCTCCCTACAGCCATAATGCATGGGATCAAAGACCAGGGGGCAGAGGTCTCCAGTTGTGAGAGCTCAATGCTTTCAAGGCCAACTTGAACAGAAAAGGGAATGAAAATACAACCTCAGATAATTTTTTAGACTACAAACAAGCATTAGCTCCAGCAATCACTAAACCAGACACAGGAGGAAAAGTGCCAAACGCGTGACCCCCTGGCAGCTCCTCCAAGAGCCCCTGTCACTCACTTCTTCACGGAGCAGGACAGACTCCATTCTGGCCTCCTGCGTTGTGTCCAGTGCCTCAGAGGAGCCTGTCTCATTACAAAGAGCAGCCCCACTGGGAGACCTTCCGTGGTTTAGCTACAATCCACCATAGGCCACCTGATACAGCTCTCAGATCACTGTCATTTAAAATGTTGTCCCTAAATTAAAGTCACTTTTAAAAGGACATTGACAGAGAGCACCCTCCAGTCTCCCTGCAGATCACAGCACGCCAATTGGAGACTGCAACAAAGCCCAGGGCAGCCTCACTGGGTACTGGGAAGACTTCCTGAAAAGGAGCATGCCTTTCTTGCCCTGCCCTCTCCATCAAACTGGCACCAGATCCATTTTGCTTTTTCCACCCAAAGATACAGCTCCCCACAGGTGCAGACCTGGTTCCTCAAGAAACATTCGGCAAATTGCCAAAAATCTTGACTATTTTTCTGAAGCTTTGGACAATCTTAAGATCTTTTTCATGAAACAGTGCTTTACAAACACTTCCCAGCTTCCCTCCTGGTGTCTGCTACCTTTTTCTGCTTTATAATCTGTTTGTAATCTCTTACACTTAAATTTCTCAAACCTACTGACACCTTTTCAGAGGCCTCCCTGCCCCTCAACTCATCACCTTTTCTCCAGACTGGAAGAGGGGAAGGAAAGTGCAATGGCCACTGATTTCCCTCTGGACGTGAAACTGAAGGTGGAAGGAGATGTGAGTTGAATTGTTTCTCTCCAGAAAATATGCTGACGTCCTCACCACAGGGTGCTGACCTTATTTGGAAATAGGCCTTTGCAGATGTAATCAAGTTAAGATGGTGTCATACTGGATTAGAGTGTCCTTGACTCTCTAATGTTTATCCACTAGACTGTCTCTAACGTCTAATCCAATGACTGGTGTCCTTATAAGAAGGTCATGTGAAGACACTACAGACACACAGAGAGAAGGCCTTGTGAAGATAGAGGCAGAGACTGGAGTGATCTACGACAAGCCAAGGAACACAAGGACTGTCCACAACCAAAGAAACTAGGAGAGAGGCATGGGACAGTTTCCCCGTCCCCGAACAGCCTTTTGGGGGAGCGTGGCCCTGCTACCACCTTGGGTTTAGACTTCAAGCCTCCACAACTGTGAGAGAATAAATTATCTGTTGTTTTAAGCTACCCCATTGATGGTCATTTGTTATGGCAGCCCTAAGAAACCAACACAGAGAAGAACATAAGAAGCCAAGAGATCTGTCCTCGCTCTCCCCCTCCCCCCCACCTTCTCCCAATTCTTTTGGACAACCTGCTTTTCATGCCCAGAAAGAGAAGCACTAACCTGGGAACGTGGTGGCCCAGTGCATGACAGTCATTCCCATCCCAGCCCATAACCCATGCATGCATGTGCACAACACACACGCACACACACACGCACACATGCACACGCACGCACCCACCCACACGCGCGCACACCCACATGCACGCACGCACACAACACACACAGACACAGGCACGTATGCACGCACACACCCACACACGCACGTGTGCACACGCGCACGTGTGCACACATGCACACACGGACACATGCACGTGCACACACACAAACACGTGTGCACACACGCACACATCCACATGTGCACACACGGGCACCCACACGCACACGTGCACGTGCACACATGCACACATCCATGTGCACATGTGCACACATGTGCGCGCACACATGCACACACACGCACGCATGCACTTACCTCGCTGGGCTCAACAATGGCCACGTTTTCTGCGCCCACTTTCCTCTTCATGCGGGCGGCCATGGTGATCCCACCACTACCCCCACCCAGCACCAGCACCTCATAGTGGTTCTTGGCTGCAAGGCTGGCCCCTGTGTGCAGCTGAAGTGGGCTGGCCTGCTGAGTGCCCAGCCTGAGGAAGCAGGCAAAGAGTCGGGCACGGGGGACAGACACCACAGCGGCCAGCGGAGTCATCTTCAGGCTGGATCAGGCTACAAAGGACCAGATAAGACTCTGTGTAAGGAAGGAGCCACTATGGGACCGAAGCATTTTCTTGCAGGGAGGGAGTGGAGGCTGCCACATGGCCGGCTCTAGCTGGTTGCCGGCATTTCAAGACCATGTTCCCACCTGGCTGTGGCCAAGAGCTTCCTGGGAATGCTCCATTGATGGCCAACAAGTGGCTAAGCTTTCCATTTCTCCCTTTCCTCCTTCTTTCAGGACATCTCGGAGTTTGTCTGAACCAGGTAAGACTCACCTTTTAAGTTCGCTCTCATGATGTGCCTATATCCATCCCTGTTCATCCCTAAAGCTAGGGCATCATCTACAGTATCCCGCTGTCATCCTTCTCCTGTCAGGCACATTCCTCAACTCTTTCTTTGGCTTTTCAGTCCACCAAAGAGGTATGAGTCTACAGATAGACACCTGCACAATCCTTCACCACAAAGGGTACCTGAAACCTTGCTGAAACAGAAACAGTCCAGCAAGAAACCCACCTGCTGCAGCTCAGAGTTCAGGCCAAGGTAATCAGAGCCTCAGCCCCACTTAGAAGTACCCAGATCCGCCTGCCCAGGGATACACAACTTAATCAAATCACTGGCTACAGACACACAAGCAAAGGCCCTCCATACCTTTGGCAATTTCAACCAGATGATGTAAAAGCCATAAAAGGAGCCCTGCCTGGGATCATAAAGTTATATTTTATGTAAAGAATCTGTATGTGCTGCTGATCTGTCTTTTATTATATTCAATTCAGAAAATAATCTCCCCTTAATAGTTTTTCCAAGAGACACACTTTACCTTTAGGAAAAAGTGTTTCTTCTCTGAGCAGCTGGTACTTTGGCAGTGAGGAAATGAAGGCTTCTCAGAAACTGGCCTTGGTGTCATCCCAACATAGGATGGGCCTTACATCTTGGATACGATCTATTGTATAACTTGAGGGGCCCAGACCAAAATATCTCCCTCCCTGCATATTACAGCACCCCAAATTCCACCATCAAGCTCAGTTCTGTGGGTTCAACAATGCTCCAGGAACCCTTTATTAAAATGCAAGTACCCAACAAATCAACTGGTTTGCAAGGCAGAAATAGAGACACAGGTGTAGAGAACAAACATATGGGCACCAAGTGGGGAAAGCAGGGGCAGTTGAGGTTGGATGAATTGGGAGATTGGAAAATATATCAAATTGTACCCTTTAAATATATGCAGTTTATTGTATGTCAGTTGTATCTCAATAAAAGTTCTTTAAAAAAAAATTCAAGTACCCAGCTAGGGGATAACACTTCTAGCTGCTAAGGTCACTAACTTCTTAATGGGAACAATTTAATTATATGACTTCCACCCAGTGGAGAAGAGGAAGGCTACACAAGGAAATTAGACAAAGCTGAGAGGGGAAAAGACTATGAAAGGAAGAAAGAAGGGCCCTGGAGGAGTGAGAAGGAGGGGCCGGAGTTATTTTAATTGGGATTAACTCTATTCCAGTGTTTTGGCACCCCTGACAATTTCCTCAATATTTCAGATCTGAGAAGCAAGGGGGCCACAGAGCTGGGGGAAGCGACATGGGGGCCACAGAAAGTGGGGCAGGCTCATACACTGTTGCTGCAACTTTAAATCAGTATGAACCTTATAGAAAACATTTCTCATCCTCTGACTCTGCATTTCCATTTCTGGGACTCTGGTCTAAGGAAGTAACCTCTAATACTTAAGAATACAAATCTTTACAAAGATATATCTCATATATTCATTCATAATACTGTCAACCCTGAGATAACTGCTTTGTGGATTGGATTTGATTACATCCTGTTTACAGAAAAAACAACTGTAGGCTCCACACTGGCCAAGGAAGGCTCAGGCTCCAGGCTGTTCTAATAAAGGTTAATTTATGATTACCTCTATTTAAAATGGGGGGGGGGGGTGTGGGAATGGGCAGGAATAGCCATCTGCTTGTTAAAACTTTGGGGAAAGGTTAAGTAAAATATGGTTACAAAAGACGATCTATGTAGTCTTTTTAAATTATGTTTACAAAGAGCATGTAAAATGCTTATGTTATGATCAGGATATAAATGTAAATACAATACAAGCTCAACCATGTAAGAGAAAATGCATTTTAAAAAACTGTAAAATGTTGAGACTTCCCTGGTGGCATAGTGGTTGGGAATCTGCCTACCAGTGCAGGGGACAAGAGTTAGATCCCTGGTCTAGGAAGATTCTACATGCCTTGGAACAACTAAGCCCACGTGCCACAACTACTGAAACCCGTGCACCAGCCCGCGTGCCACAACTACTAAGCCTGAGTGCCACAACTACTGAAGCCTGCAAGCCTAGGGTGGGTGCTCTGCAACAAGAAAAGCCACCGCAATGAGAAGCCCACGCACCTCAACGAAGAGTAGCCCCCACTCACCGCAACTAGAGAAAGCCCACACACAGCAATGAAGACCCAATGCAGCCAAAAATAAATAAATAAATAAATAAATTTAAAAATTAAAAAAATTAAAATAAAAATAACTACATAATAAAAAATAGCAAAATGTGAACATTGGTAAGTGGTTTTCTCTGGGTTTCAGAGTAATGGGTGATTTTGATTTCTGCTTTTCTGTATCTTATAAAATCTCTACTATATACACATATTAATATTACAGTAATAAAATCTATCTTGATGATGATAACATGTACTAAGTCCTTTACATAAACATTTAAGTTGTGAGCTGGCTGTCATCATCATCCCCATTTTACAGATGATAAAACTGAGGTGGGGAGCTGACACGTGGTGGACTGTGATTTGAACCCAGGCACTTTAGTACCAGAGCCTCTGCTTTAAACCACTACATCTACTGTCTCTATCAACAACAACAAAACAATACTTACATGATAATCTTAAGTGAAAAAATCCAGATATATTTTCCACACTTCCCACAAAAGGGAAACCATTTTTTCATAGCACTGACACTTAAATATTAGCAATGTTTTGATATAACTACAATTGATTTTTTCCCTCTTCTTTGCATGTGCTTTTCTCATGTTTTCTTTAACGAGTTTTAAATTTTAAAACTCACTCAGTTTGGGGGGGAAGGGGTGAATGGAGAGATTGGGATTGACATATATACACTACTATGTATAAAATAGGTAACTAATGAGAACCTACTCTATAGCACAGGGAACTCTACTCAATGCTCTGTGGTGACCTAAATGGGAAGGAAATTCAGAAAGGAGGGGATGTATGCATACGTATAGCTGATTCACTTTGGTGGATAGCAGAATCTAACACAACATTGTAAAGCAACTATACTCCAATCAAAAAAACCAAAACAAAAACCACTCAATTAGGTATTGTTTGGTTGGGTTTTTTGCTTGTTTGTTCTTTGTTTCTTAATCACTGAGGAGTGGAGGCTATCACCAAGTAGGATGTTGCTGTTGGGTAGGGAAGAAGATATTTGATGGTGAATAGACCCGTCATCACATCTTGCCTTTCTATATGTCCACAGAATGACAGAACCACAGCCAAACTCCTCACTTGCCTTTTAGAGAAACCACTTTTTCATGGTCCTGATACAACGTCTTAACTCCCTGGAAAGAGTTAAAAAATAATGACTTAAAAGGAGGCCTGGCTAACTTTCTGATTTGCAGCCACACCATGTGAGGCTCTTCAAACTCCTAATTCCCTTCCAGCCTAATACCCCATGATCCTCCTCTTGAAAGAGGAAGAGTTTATGCAAATATTTCCCTCACTCAGCCAGGAAGGCTCGTTCTGTTTTATCCCAGCAGTTACCCGTAGCCTATTTCCGGATTCAGTATCAGTGAGCACAAAGTCCTCTAACTAGTTCTGTCCACTTCATCAATAGCAGTCATCAAGCAGAAGGTCCTGGCCTTTGCAGTCAAATTTCACTTATGAACTATAAACAAAACCTTCACAAACATAAAAGAATGTGTTAGAGGAAATGTTTCAGGGTTTCAAAACACTTGAAAATCTCAGTAACACTCTCATTCGAACAATGTAATGTCATCCTAACTTTTGGATCAGAAAAACCAGAACCATTATCTAATGCTATTTGTGGAGAAGGTAGGGCATGATACAAAGACCAGAAAACACCCAGGCCAATATTATATAATCATAATTTTTTAGTATCCCATTTTGGAACTGTGCTATAATCAAATATATATATTTGGTCTTTAGTCCCTGTTCGTGGTACAAAACTCCTAAACGCCTTGGAATTTCCTGGATGACAGGAGTTGTTATTCAATAGCAAAGAATAAGGAGCCCCTTTCAACCATAACTGAGTTTACGTTAATGAAGTGACTCAGGGCGGGACCCCTAGACAGCTTCACGATGGAGGCTGATCACCAGAAAGACCAAACATGTCATTAGAGGACTGGAACTTTCAGCCCCGCCCCCGGCCTCTCCGAGGAAAGTGGGGCTGGAGACTGAATTCTATAAAAACGTAAACAATGAGATTCTGAGCGCTTCCAGGTTGGTGAACACGCTGAAGTGCTGGGAAGGGGCTCAGAGAGGCCACGGAAGCTCTGAGGCACCCCCCACCACTCTCCCCCCACCCCATCCCATGCCTCGCCCTATGCATCTCTTCCATTTGGCCATTCCTGAGTTGAAATCAGCTTTATAGGAATCTGGTAAGCACCAGTAAAGTGTTTTCCTGAGTTCTGTGTGTCATTCTAGCAAATTATCAAACCCAAGAGGAGATCCTGGGAACCCCCAAATTTGTAGTCAGCCAGGTAGAAGTGTGGGTCTCCTGGGACCCCATGTGCAGCTCTGGGAGCTAACATCAGGATTGAACTGTTGGACACCCAGTTGGTGTCAGAGAACTAGCAGGTGTTGGAAAAACCATACACCTGGTGTTAGAAGCAGTGTTTAGAAAACATACACAGGAACCAAGAGACATTTCTGATGTTGATCTAAACTAAATCTGGAGCAACCATCAAACAGCCAGATAATTGAAGGAAGCCAGTCACAGAATCTTAACCAGAAAGGGGGGGCAGGGGGGCAGGAAGAAAGTCCAAACTTGACCCTGAAGTCAACAGAAATTTTTAAATCTCTGTCATCAAAATAACTAAAGAGCATAAATCTAAGTCTCTGAGTCCCCCTAGAAGGTAGCCTGAAAAATCCTTATTTTTTAAGTTGAAAAACAAGAATTACCTACTAATGATGCAGAAGAATGCAGCTGTTTTCTCTCTACAGTCTTATAAGGGGAAACACTTTTTTTAAAAGAATCAATAAATAAGGCAAAGTTAACTTTCGTTTAGCAAGTGGCACATTTATTTAATTGAAATAAATGTATTTCACTTAACAAATACATCTCCTAGTTAAATAATGTCATGCTTCTAAGTTAGATAAAAATTCTTCAATTAATCCTAAATCGAGTGCTTCCTTCAAAGAATCAAAATAAATGCTTTTTTATATCTGTAGTCTGACTGAAGTAAAATCCCTGCTGATTGAAAAATAAGACAGCCTGCTAGGCATTTCTTACTTACATCCCTGGCCGCTGGCCCCTAGTCAAGACAAGTCTTTGGGACTCCACACCTCTCCACAGCCAGCCTTTCTGGGATGAGCAGTGCAGACTGCCAGCATCGAGAGTTCCCGAATCCTATGCCACGTGACATGCCACTCACTGGGTGTCACTTGGCTGAGTTCAAACAGAGCTGGCCTCTAAACAAGGATTATTCAGAGCATCTTAATGAAAGACCCATCAGGCCAGTAAGACTTAGTCAATCTTTCAGCTATTTTTGCTCTTGAGGAAACAGGAGGGTCTTTGTATGGGGTCACAATTGTTTTATATCCATGCCTTTGCTTTGGGTTTCAATAACTACAAGGCCAACCTTTATTATATCGCCTTTGTAGAAAACTTCCAAAATCCAAGAGGAAAACAGACAATGAACAGCCTCCAGCTCTCACCACCCACCCCATTCCTCCTACCTGACCTCTGAGCCTCTAGTTTCCCAGCCAAGCTTACGCTGAGCTGTGATGTCCTGAGGGTCTGGATCCCTGTGGGTCCCAGTCTCTGAGACACAGGTGAACCTCATTTACATAGCACAGGCTTATACCTAGTGCCCAGGTGGTAAGACTTCACCTCCTCCATTAGCTCCTCCCCCTTGGGCTTGCTGGCCCTTTTAACTTAAGTCAGCCAAGGCTATCATCAGTTATTTACATCTCTCAACCAAGTTACTTCCAGGAGACAGGATCTGATAAGAAAAAGTAGGGAGAAACTGTCACAATAATAATAGCTAACATTTATTGAGTGCTTACTAGTTGTACTTATGCTGTCTCAGAAACTCCTTACAGTAACTTTGTAAAGAGAGGGTTAGTATCCCCATTTTACAGATGAGAAAATTGAGGTTTAGTGTAAGGTTAGAACTCCTGCCTAAGGTCACATCACTTATTGATACAGCAGAATTTAATTCAGCTGAGTTCTCACAGTGTAAGGCATAAGAGATTCTTTGGGGAAAATGCCTACCAGCTGAATTTTACTACATTCAAATGTAAAGTAGCTTATGTCCCACGGAGTAAGGTGGGAGGGAATATATGGCATTAAATTTTCTCTTACTAAGCAAATTGAAAGAAAAAAATAAGTTTTTAGGGGAATGAGTGGGGTAGAATAATAGTATTGATATAATTGTTTTAGGGCCCTTAAATTTAAAAATACATACTGGGATTCTTACAGTTGAAATGATTTGGAATTTGCTTGAAAATATTACAGGAAGTGAGCAGGTGGCAGTGTAGATGACACAAGACTGGCTATGAGTTGATAATATTTTTTTTTACTTTCATTTTTTATTGAAGTATAGTTGATTTACAATGTTTCAGGTGTACAGCAAAGTGATTCAGTATCACATATACATGATATATATATATGATGTATATATAACAGATATAGACTATTAAAAGAATCTGAAAAAAATATTTTTTCAGATTCTTTTCCATTATAGGTTATTAAAAGATATTGAATATCTGTGTTATACAGTAGGTCTTTGTTGTTCACCTTTATATATAGTAGTCTGTATCTGTTAATCCCAAATTCGAAATTTATCCCTGCCCCCCATTTCCCCTTTGTTTTCTATGTTTGTGAGTCTATTTCTGTTCTGTACATAAGTTCATTTGTACCATTTTTTAAGATTCCACATATAAGTGATATCATATGATATTTGTCTTTCTCTGTCTGACTTCATTTAGTTATGAGAATCTCTAGGTCCATCCATACTGCTGCAAATGGCATTATTTCACTTGATAATAATTTGAAGCCAACTTATGGATATATATGGGCATTCCTTGTGGTAATCTGTGAATTTTTATATACACTGGAAAGTTTCCACAATAAAAAATTAAA
Organism: Hippopotamus amphibius kiboko; assembly: GCF_030028045.1. Classification (NCBI taxonomy): domain Eukaryota; kingdom Metazoa; phylum Chordata; class Mammalia; order Artiodactyla; family Hippopotamidae; genus Hippopotamus; species Hippopotamus amphibius. The sequence goes on along the minus strand of NC_080187.1, from coordinate 188,547,377 downwards.
ATGAATGAGTGAGCAAAAGAGCAAAAAACAGAAATCAAAAAACAGTGTGTCGGGACTTCCCTGGTGGTCAGTGGGTAAAACCCTACACTCCCAATGCAGGGGGCCCAGGTTCAATCCCTGGTCAGGGAACTAGATCCTGCATGCATGTCACAACTAAGAAGTTCAAATGCTGCAACTAAAAGATCCCGCATGCCACAACTAAGACCTGGCACAGCCAACATAAATAAATAAATAATTTTTTTTAAGTGTGTCAGGGTGGACATTAGCTTTGCTCTTTAGTCATTGAAATGTTAAGGTCTAAGCATATTTCAAATAATAGTAAGATAACAGAAATACAAGTAGTAGCAACACAATTATAATCATACTTCCCTCTCATGTGCCTAGAGCTTTACAATTCGCAGGGCCCATACCTGAGCCCACACTGGAGGTATTGATATCACTTGACAAATGGGGAAACTGAGGCTCAGAGAGGTGAGGTGATGTTCCAAAGGTCACGCAAATCTGCAGCAGGGCCAGAGCTACAGTGAGTCCTTTGTGTGAGCGGCAACTTCTTCTGAATGCCCTTTGGAGCAGAAAGCAGGCATTAGCAAGAGCCAGCACCTCAGAGGTGGAAAGCTCTCAGGCTGGACCTTCTTCCAGCTTGGGATCTCAGGACAACCTCTTTGCTGGGCCGGGCAGGGCAGAAGAGTCCTGTAACCCCAAGTGGCCCCACATGCCATCTCCTAGAAGGGCAACCTTCCAGACAGGGGCAGATCCAGGTTTTACAGGCACTGAAGCCTGTACAATTTAGGGACCCAAAATTACAAATATAAAATTAGATACAATAGTTAATATTAATTTTGAATGAGAAAATAAGCCACAATAGATGTCTGGATCCTCGGGAATTCAGGACTCTTCTGAGATCTCTTTTAGGCAATTTATCAGAAACATAAGCACAGAAATGCTTCCTGGTTATAACCTGGCTACCCCTCCACTCCTGGAACTCCCCACACCCAGAGAGACATGCGCAAAGAGAGGCCCTGAAGTTTAAATCTCATTTGCTTCTGGGTAAATCCACCTCTAGTGCCTACAGCACTCCCTTTAGGGCACTCTGTCCAACCCACCCCTCTGGGACTCACTGAACTGGCCCAGTTCCTCCCTCTACCAGTTCTGAGCTCTGCCAAAGCTGCTCCCACCCCTTCCCAGCGTACCATGGCTACTTTGGACAATCTGAAGCTAGATCCTGACCCCTTACTGTAGAATTGCTCATCACGGCCCCATCTCAGACTCCTACGTGCCAGGCACTGTGCTAGGCACTAGAGGTAGCCATATCATCCCCATTTTACCAGTTGAAAAAAGTGAGACTCCAGAAGACTGGTTACATCAAGACCACACAGTCAAAAAAGGATAAAACCAGGATTAAACTGGAGGGGATAGAAAGCAGTGAGGGCAAGAACCAAAGCAAACATCATCACTTTCCTATCATACAAAGGGAACTACCAGGAATTGGCTCACATGATTACGGAGGTTGACAAGTCCCAAGATCTGCAGTCAGCAAGCTGGAGATCCTGGAGAGCCAATGGTGTCGTTTCGGTCCAAAGGAACAGCAGGATCAAGACCCAGGGAAAGCTGATGTTTCAGTTCGAGGACGAAGGCAGAGAAAACCAACCCCAGCTCAAGGCAGTCAGGAAGAGTTCTCTCTTATTCGTGGGAGGGTCAGCCTTTTCATTCTATTCAGACCTTCAACCGATTGGATGAAGCTGCCTGCATTGGGGAGGGCAACCTTCATTACCCAGTCTACTGACTCCTCCAGAAACACCCTCATAGACACACCCAGAATAATGTTTAACCAAATATCTGGGTACCCTGTGGCCCAGTCAAGTTGACACATAATATTAGCCATCTGACTTAAATTATAAAAGGGCAGGTCCAAATCTGGAAACATTTCAGGAAGGAAAAGGTCACTATGACTGGATTGCCAAGAAAATGCCAAACATTGCCCCCAAATGCTATGGTTCCTTCATGTGATCTCATCTCGATCTGAAGTACATGAAAGTACAGTAGGCACACAGGTATGTAGTACATGCAAAGTACATGCAAGTAGGTAGGCATATTTGTAGCACTTATCAATGGCACTAGGTAAGACACTTCATGAAAACTTTCTGGAGATATTTTGACTCCTACTGCATTAATCATGTTTTTAATTTCTGTATTTTATGATTGTTTGACATTTTGGGGCTTTGGTAACCCTAAAGAGACTGCTGCTCTCAGGGCTGGCCAACTCCTAAAGATGTAGACAACTCAGGCTGGGAGCAAACCTTTGGTAAAGTAAACCAGCCAACTCAGAGCCCATACCTGAACCACTTCCCCTATCTGGCTTTTACATTCCAGAAGGCAATATCCCTCTGCCCTAATCATCCCAAGACCAGACATCAGACAACTAGGGCAGCCCCTATACCCCAGAGCCCACTAAAAATATTCAAATTAGCCAATCCCAAACCTGGTCAGTCTGTTCCCCCTATCTTGTGAAAACCACATTATAGGTTTTCCTGAATTTTTCTGCCTCCTGACCAAGCTGGGTGCTTCCCCATGTGGCCCTACATGATGTACCAGGCCTCCCGTTCCTAGGGAACTAGGAGTCAAAACTTCTTCCTTCATGGCAGTTATCTCCCGATGTGCTGGCCTCACCATGCCTGATTGAAAACAAACCCCAGGCATATTTAATACACTTACATTAAAGTGCGTTCACTACTGTTCAGTAGTCAGATGGAAGATTTTACACATTTAACAAATTCTGCTCTGCTCCTTCTCCTTACAAATCCGCTGAACTGTCAGGTGGCATTTAAAAAGCAATTAAATTATAAATTACTGTCGAATGCTATAATTATGTGAGTGCGTGGGCCAAATTTTGCACCTAAATAACATAGCTACAGTATGATTTTTTAATGCAGTAATTACTCCTGAAGTATACAGCACCAAGCCTTCCTTTCTTTTGTCACACTGTATCACTGTATTGAAACAAGATATCTTCTCCAACAGGAAAGTTTTCACATATATTTTATCCATTTAACCTTGATGAAAAGGAGGTGTCATCAGCCAGAAGTGCTCAAAAAACATCATCTAAGCTATATTTTTATTTACAGATTTATTTCCTACACAAAAGGTATGCAGATTACATTTAGCTATGCTAAATGTGCGATTATATATTTATATAAAGAAAGAGTTACATGAAATCTGCATGGTCACAATTTTGCTGTTTCTAAGAATGTTTCCACAAGTATTCATTGAGTACCTACTACATACAAGGACCTGTGCTGATGGACAGAAAATCCCCCACACAGTTCTGGTTCCATTAGCAGTCTATTAGCTTTTAGGTGCTAATGGAAGAACAGCAGAGCTTGCCAGCTACTGATAATGTAGGCCAAGAATAAGGTGAGCCAAATTTCAGGGGAAAGTTTTATTTTCTTTTAATTTTTTTTAATTTAATTTTTTTTTGACCACGCCATGCGGCATATAAGATCTTAGTTCCCCTGCAGTGGAAGTGTGGAGTCCTAGCCATTGGACCACGAGGGAATTCCCCAGGGGAAAGGTTTTTTTAATGTTAGAAGGTCTAATTTAAATATTGGAATGTTAAAGGTAGTGAGATGTGTGAGTAGGGATGTGTCCTAGTGCTTTGTGTCTTCCTCTATACTCAACACAGTTTTTCTGAATGAATTAAGTTCTACCATCATTCACTGTGTACACATCTGACATGTAAAGGTGTTGAATAAATCCACCCATCTGCTAATTCATTTTATGTTTTGAATGTTTGTGACCCCCTCAAAATTCATATGTCAAAATACTAACTCCCAAAGGTTATGGTATTAGTAGGTGGGGTCTTTGGGGTGATTAGGTTATGAGGGTGGAACTCTCATGAATGGGATTAGTGCCTTATAAAAAAAGGTCCAGGGAGATCCCTCACCCCTTCTATTATGTGAAGACACAGGGAAAAGACATCAGCCCTGACCCAACTATGCTGGCACCTTGATCTTGGACTTTCCAGACTCTAGAACTGTGAGAAATAAATTTCTGTTGTTTATAAGCCACCCAGTCTGTGGTACAGTAGTCTGCTCTTACTCACAGTTTTGCTTTCTGTGGTTTCAATTATCCACAGTGAACTGCAGTCCAAAAATATTAAATGGAAAATTTTGGAAGTAAAAAATTCATAAGTTCTAAACTACATGCCATTCTGAGTGGTGTGATGAAATCTCACACCATCCCACTGCATCCCACTTGGGGCATCAATCATCACTTTGTCCAGCGTATCCTGTCCATTAGTCACTTAGCGGCCACCTCGGTTATCAGATCAACTGTATGTCAGTGCTTTTGTTCACGTCACCCTTGTTTTCCTTAATAAAGGCCCCAAAGCACAAGAGGAGTGATGCTGGCAATTTGGATGTGCCAAAGAGAAGCCGTAAAGTGCTTCCTTTAATTGAAAAGGTGAAAGTTCTCAACTTAATTAAGAAAAAGAAATCATATGCTGAGGTTGCTAGGATGTACAGTAAGAACAAATCGTTAATCATGAAACTGTGAAGAAGGAAAAGAAATTCATGTTAGTTTGCTGTCATACCTCAAACTGCAAAACTTACAGCCCTAGTGTGATAAGTGCTTAGTTAGGATGGAAAAGGCATTAAATTTATACAATAAGATATTCTGAAGACTACACTCACATAACTTTCATTATAGTACATTGTTATAATTGTTCTATTTTATTATTGCTGTTGTTCATCTCCTACTGTGCCTAATTTATAAATTAAACATTATCACAGGTATGTACAGAGAGGAAAAAATATAGTATATACAGGACTCGGTACTATGCATGATTTCAGGCATCCACTGGGTTGGGGGAGGGGGTGTCTTGGGACGTATCCCCCACCGATAAGAGGGGGCTGCTGTATTTTGTTATAGCGGCCCAAACAGACCAAGACAATTACTGAGATCCTATCCTTCATTATGCCAGGAGCTGTGCTGCATGCCGGGAAAAAAACCAGTGACTGTGTCACATCAGGTCCTTATGCTGACAGAACTTACATCCTAGTGGAAAAGAGTACACGTTAGCCCACTATCACACCCTCCTGAAATGCCCCTTCCTGTTCCCTCATCTTAGCCGTGGCCCAACACTCAGCCCAAGTCCCAGCGTCTCTAGTCCCTCCAGCCCAGGTTTGTTCTACAAGTCGTGCTACCTGTCTTGCCCTTCTTGGAACTTTCTTGCGGTCACTGTTATTTGTGGGTATTTTGATACATCTGTTTTCTCAGAGAGACTGAAACCTCTTGATGGTTTGAGACTCTGGTTCTAGACTCTGGTCGCATCTATGCCGACGACACTTATAGAGTATCTGGGCCCTTCTTGTCATCCTTGGGGTCCAAACAGTTGGTGGCAGCAGGCAGAAAACCTCCGCAGCCTACCCAGAGTGTAGTACTCTCTAGCCACCTCCTCAGGAACAGTTGCCAAAAAATGAGGCACGTGTATTTTCCACTACCTACCATCAAATCTGGACTAGGGGAAGGAAAGCTGGAGTTGGCGTCCAAAAACCTGGGTTTATATCCCAGCTCTTAGATTTAACTAGCAGAAGCAAAGTACAATGTAATCAGTATGAGCTAAACACCTTAGGCGTTTTGAGAAGAGAAGAAATAATCAATGAAAGCTTGGTGAAACAGTTTGAGCAGGAGGTAAAAGACGGGCAGCACTGCGATGAGTGGAGATGCTATGGGACGGAACAGCACAGGTAAATGAATCAAAGAGTAGGCTACTGCCCATCGGACCTCTCTCCAGCCTTCTCTGCCCTCTCCGAGCCCTGAGAGCTGACCTGTGAGGTGGGCATCAGCTGGCCTCCCTGGTCCTCTGGCTTCCAGTTAGAGTCAGCCAATGGCAGGCACCAGTAGATCAGAAGTTGGGAAAAGAATGAAATTAAGATATTTATTCCCCAGACTCCCTCCCAGCTGAGCCCTCAGCACAGCAATGCTGGATTCCTCCAGCCAAAGGCCTTGGCTCCTGTGGGGTGGCCCTCTCCTCAGCTACAGCTCTTACTCAGGGTTCTAGGAATCACTCCCTCTACTTGCTTCTTCAGGCCCCACATCAACACATTGCTTCACCACTCTTGCTTGTTCCCCTTAACCCTGCCCACACCTTTGTAAATAGTTGTTTCATTAAACCGTTCTTAACAGCACTGAGTGTGCCAAGTGTTTCCCAAGACCCTGACTAATAAGCTGGGAAGGCCAACCAGATATGACTAATACTGAGAGCAGTAGATAACAAAGAAACATCATAGCCTGATTATAAAGGGCCATGCTAGGGAACTGAGGCTTTATATTGAAAACTCAACGTTTTGAGAAGTGATGGAACAGAGGGGGCAGCTTGGAGAAAATGAATCTAGTGTCAGGGAGAAAATTACATCAAAAGAGAGACAAAGCCAGTTCTGGACATCAGTCAGGAGGCTGGTGCAGAGGTCCAGGTGTAATGAGAAAGGCCTGATTCAGTGCCAGCATTAGAAATACAAATACAGGTTCAGATAAGACAGAGAGAAGGGAAAGAGAATGATTGCCTGAGAGGTAGGAAGGGGCCCTTGGGGGTGGGGGTGGGGGTGGCGCGCGGTGGATAAAGTTGACATCTAGGCAGCTGAGGGGAGAGGAATTGCGTGGGCAGAAACAGGGAAGTCTAGGCAAAGGCCTATCTGGGCTACTTGGGACAAGTTAGGTTTGAGACTTGGGAAACAGAATCACCTAGAATGAGCATGGCATAACTGTGGACAAGGAGGAAGGGAGCCTAAGCCGGTGTCCACTGGGAAGAGGGAGAAATAAGGCCGGACAGACTTATGTAAGTAAAGTTTAGAGTTGGAAGTTTAATCCTAGACAATTGTAATCTCATCTAGGTGTCACAAAGTAGCAACCTGCAGGCCCAATGCAGACCAGAACTGTGTTTTGTTTGACTCACAAATTCTGCTTGTTTTGAATTAGTGCCAACATTAAAAATTGGGGGTATCTCACCCTCAAAATTTCAGATTGTCCCCCTCTCTGACAACACTGAGCCCGCATTCTCATATGTCAACTCTCGGCTGGAGCTTAGAGGTCACTGCCCAGCGAGACCCTGCACAAGGTTCCAGCTCACCCAGCTCCACGTGGCCTATAACACTCCTTTGTTACTGCTCGCCCTGGCTGCCTGTGAGCTGTGGTCCCCGCTAAAGGCAGTGACAGCCCTTGGAAGTTCTTAAGGGAGGGGGGCGGTTGAGAGGGATGACTAAGAGCAATTCAGTCAAGTTCAGCATCTTTGAGTGTTTTCTATGTCCCAGGCACTGTGCTAAGCACTGCAGAGCCTGGGATGAATAAGAGTCTGTCTATTGTTACAAGAAAGAATAGGAATATGAAGGTTCATTAAGTGGCTGATTCAGAAATTCAGGCACCAGAAAGGGCTTAGAATAGACAGGAGAACAGAGATGAAGGTGTGAATGCAAAATAGATATCAAAGGAATTTTTGTGACAAATTAGCCATAGGGGATAAAGAAGGAAGGATGTGAACTGGGTGGGACCTTGTTCAGGAGGCTACACTGAAGAGGGGGTGTAAGTAACAGTACTGGATTACTCAAAGTGCAGTAAAGGTCCAAGGCAGGGTGAGAGAAGGAAACCATGACCCTTGAGAACCCTGAGAACCCAAGGAGTCCAGCCAGCGAAAGGATTACACAGGTGGCGTCCTTCCTCTCCGCTCACCTCCCCCTGAGTAATGGCCTCGCCCGTGTGTTCAGGAACTGGATTACTATTTTGTCAACAATAAAAGAAATAAAGAAAATGAGGCAATCTTCATTTAGGCCTTCATGGGCATGCTGGTACTCCACCTCTAGAGCTGTTGCAATGCCAAATATTTGTTTAAATGTTAAGCTGTGAAGCTAGTGCTCTAGTAGTGGACCAGGAGCAAATCATCCAGGCAACAGAAACAGTCCCATACAGCTCCCTGGTGATTCAGGGTTTAGGGTCACATTGAGGTTCTTTAGCTCCCCAAGTCTTTAGGTGGGAACTGTAGGAATTTTCTTTAAAGAATTGCTGATTACAAGTTACTAATGAGTACGTGGCAATGAAACTGTGGCTCCTTTTGCTGCTGAGAAATTTCCTACAAGAAATTTCCCAAGCCTATATTCATTTTATAATCAGAAAGCCTTATAGTAAGGAGGGACTGACAATGTCACCAAACCATACATTTGCTAAGCAGAAAATAATTCTATTTACAGAAGGAGAATTCTCTTGCATTGTGGCTCCAGAAGAGGAAAAAGTAAGTCAGTTGTATTATTTCAACTGAAAGTTAAAGGTTTTGACTGAATTACATAGGGGGAAGTGCCTTGTTTCTCTGCTTGCTTTAGCCAGGGGGAGCTTGACCACTCATCTTCTAGTGTATAAATCATCACAATTTAGCTCCCCTTCAACCCCACCATTCACAGCTGGCCTGTAGTCAAGCATGCTGAAGGTTTCAGTGTTTGCATATGCCCCTGTGTGTCCATCCCGAGACTGTAGAACAAGACACACAGGAGAGGGAGGCCTAATGTGGAATTAATTTGCTTCCAGTCACACAGCAGGAATCCAGCTTTGCCTTGGTCTCCTGAACCCATTCAGTGATCACAATAAAACTACTCATGGGCCTCAGGAGTGCTGGGATCCCCACTCAGGGTTTCACATACAAGAAGACTCTGAGGAGTGGAGTTTCATTATAAACAGAGATATGCCAATGTGTCAGGCAAATTGTTCTCTGGAATCCAGGGTGTGAGGTCTCAACACAATGAGAAGAGACTCCTTAATTACGTTACACATGTGTTGTCTGAACGTGATTGAAGAGATGCCAAGTTCAATAGTTTAATGGTTAAGACAGAATGAGCGGGTAGACACGGTAACAGGTGTGCCAGGTTCCTTGAGCTCGTGTCTTTCCTATGTCTAAATAAATGACACAGTTCTCCGTTCCTGCAAAAGCCTTGTCTGAGGACATGTCAGGAGTCAGGAGACCCAAGTCCACAATTCCAGGTAGTGCCAGGTAAGGTTCGTCCTTAACTATTCTGAGTCATGTTTTCTTCCACAATGGAATAAAGGATTCGACTGGGTAGTTTCAAAGGTCCCTTCCTTTTCTAAACTCTGTGATCCTCTAAATGAAGGGAAAAGGGTAACAGGTTCACAAGCAGATACTCAAATGGGAATACTTGTTCTACTAACTCCTTATATTGACTGGAGCTCTGAATTTTTGCAGCAAAGAATGACAAGGGTTTGTAACCAGGCCTTGAACATAATCAGAATGGAAACCATCTCTCCCTTTCTCTTGCCCCAAGTCTGACACCAGGACCATTACTGACCATGATTCACTGGGCAGTTGCTGTGCACTATTCCACACACAACAAAAACATCAGAACAAATTACTGAAGGTTTTCTATGTGACAGGCATTATGTTATGTACGTCACATAATTTCTCACAACAACCTGAGACGTTGGTATTATTATCCCTGCTTTATAAGTGAGGAAACAGACGTTGCGGAGCCATGGGCAAGTCATAACCACTTTGAGTCCATTTCCACGAGTGTAAAATAAGTGCATGTGTCCAGTTGACTTTAAAGGCCCCTCCTACTCTACAACTCAAAACAAGCTTAGATTTGATTACCTAGACCTTGAAAGCCTCACAATTATCGTGCAAACCCAGTTTGCCAGAAACTAGGATGGCCCGTCACCCACTTAAAGCACCGTTCATATGCTCACAGAAACACAAAACCACATTTACTAAACCCAGCACCTCCTCGGGATGTTCTCACAGTCTATACTGTAAACAAGATGATTGTTAAAACACATCGTTTTCCTATGAAGACATCATGGGCTGCCTTAGAGCAAATTGCTAAGGAAAAAAGAAAGTATCATAGAGTGACATCACCACAGGCCTCACTATTGGGACCTCCCCCTTCCAGAAGTCAGGGACTGGTCCCAGGATAAAGACACAGATACTTCCTTTCCATTACTATAGATAGGGCTGGAGCTGCTGGTTCCCAGCTACACAGAATGAAAGCTCCCTGAGGGCTAGGCTAGGGTCAAAACTTGGAGATGCATTATGACTAGAGAGGAATTACGCCATGGTACTTAAGAATGATCACCAACACCATCACCCACCATGCATTTATAAAGCATCTGCCCTGTACGTGGCTCAGCAGCGAGGCTGGTCATTTGCTTAAGATGTCAAGCTCTGTTTTTCCTAACAGTCAGGATCATGAAAGTGAAGAAGGACTTAACCTCAGACAGGATCCAAGGGACAATGCACAGTGTCTGTAGAAAGAGTATAAGATTCTCTTGGGCAAGTAAGGGAGAGGGGTCCTAAGAGAAAGTGATGGACCTGCTGGGATCACAACTTAGAATAGAGTGTCCAGTTATATTAACTTGCTAGAGCTGCCATTAAAAAAAGAAAAGGAAGGAAGGAAGGAAGGAAGGAAGAAAGAGAGAGAGAGAGAGAGAAAGAGAAAGAAAGAAAGAAAGAAAGAAAGAAAGAAAGAAAGAAAGAAAGAAAGAAAGAAAGAAAGAAAGAAAGAAGAAAGAAAGAAGAAAGAAAGAAAGAAAAGAAAGAAAGAAAGAAAAAGAAAAAGAAAGAAAGAAGAAAGGTTAAACAACAGAAACTTATTTTCTCACAGTTATAGAGTCTGGAAGTTCAAGAGCAAGGTCTCTTGGGTCCCTATGTAATTGTGGCAGTATAATATTTTGATATACTAACCAACACTTTTCAACTTGATATTCCCAGTTACCCTGGGACTCAGCCCCACTCATAATGGTGATGGCCATAAGCTTGGGGTCCAGTGAGAGAGACAAACAAGTTCTAATAAATGGTACTTATTTCAGCCAGGCATGTGGCACCCACTGCCTCAAGGAGGGTTCATCCCATGGAACTGCAGAACCAAAAGGTCAGAGGCTTAGTTTTTGTTTTCAAAAGGCAAGGTCCAGGTTGAATTAGTCTGTCTGATTAACATTAGGCTATCCTACAGCAGAAATTGAACTAGAAATATCAGTGGCTTGGCACAAGAAAACTTATTCTGGTTGAGCCTTCCTCCTTCATCTTTTAGCAGCATCATTCAGAACACATGGCCATGAAGGTCAGTGCAACAAAGGCGAAAGAAAATAAAGAGCTCACATTCAACCTAAAATTCCATAGGCTATAGGTTATTCTGCTCAGGCTGCCATAACAAAATGCCACAGACTGGGTGGCTCAAACAACAGAAACTGATTTCTCACAGTTCTAGAGACTAGAAGTACAAAATCAAGGTGTCAGCCTGTTTGGTTTCTCCTAGGGTGCTCTCCTAGGCTTGGACCTTCTTAAGCCCTCATCTGGTCTTATCTCTGCACACACCCCTGGTGTTTTTTCCTCTTACAAGGACAGTAATCATAATGGATTATGGCCCCACCCTTACGATCTCATTAAATCTTAATTACCTTTTTAAAGGCCCTCTCTCCAAACAGTCAGATTCTAAGACATGGGGATTAGGGCTTCAACATATGAATTTTGAGGGGACACAATTTAGTCCATAATACCAGGATTTTCCCTTTTCAAAGCTACAGGCACAGATAGCCCCAGTGTGCCTAAACTTACTGTTCTTTACAAAGTTCTCTCCCCATCTTTCTGCCCCAACTTAGTAATCTTACAAAGTAGATCACAGGGGCCGCTGGCTGGATCTAGGTTTCTTCTTCCTATCACCATCAACGTTTATCAGATTACATAGACATTTAAGGCTGCGAATTAAGAAGCAACTAGCTGGCTTCAGGTCTAGTCTAGGCAGCTTGTAGCAACTTTCACCTACTGCTCTTACTTACCAAATCTTTACGGGTTATAGAAGAGTTATGTAATGGATGATAAGACAGGGAAAGATGAAAAGAGGAAAGAGAAATGCAAGTCTGTGCCCAGAAATGCCTCATCATGGGTCTGTCCCCACTCCCTGTAAGACAATTTCCTGTGTTACAGCACATTAGATTAACAAGCCTAGACACATGCAAGATGGAGGAGAAACTGTTCTGCAAAGGACTTCCAGTTTCCTATCAACACTCAATTTCACGTTCTCTGGCAAAACACCAGACCCACACACCTGTGGGCGCTGATTGACATTTCAAGCACTCCAGCTCCAGTTGTGTGTATATATTGTTCAGCCAACGGGAAAAAGAAGCCCAAATTTTAAGCAGAGTCATTTCACAAAACATGAGCTATCCCCTGGATAAATTCTGGGTTTTTTTAGATTTAGTTATAAGCAACCCTCCCCAATGCACTTATCCATTCAAAGATATTGATTGACTACATTCCATGCACCAGGATTGGGGACGTGATGGGGACAGCCATAAGCTTGGGGTCCAGTGAGGGAGACAAACCAGTTCTAATAAATGGTGCTTATCTCATCCCTCTGTGCCGGGTGCAGTGCTGGACACCTTAAATACGGGGGAAGGCATGATTATCTCCCCTGTACAGTGAAGGAGCCAAGGTGAAAAGAAGCCCAAAGACAAGCTTATGCTGCTAGTCAGTGGAGGTGACAAGATCAGAAGCCATGTGACCTGACTTCCTGTACAGTACCCTTTCTACTTAACCACGAACTTGGGTGGAAAATAAAAATTTACATCTTTATTTTCACCAATCTCAAACTGAAATTTAGCACTTTCATACATGCACACACACACACACACACACACACACACACACACGCGCGCGCGGGCAAGAAACCCCAGCAGTACTAGCAGTACCTATGACTTTGTCACCAATAGATATTTTCTTATATTACAGGCATTGCCCAAATCTGGAAATATTATTTATGTTCATTACTATTTCAAAATTATGATAGCTATTAGATCCACTGCTAGATCATGTTACTTAATGCATTCGCTTTTTTAAAGGCACATATACTACTACATTATAAATTATTGTAATATTTTGACAAGTGTTTTGGGATAGGTTTCCTTTATAATACTATGCCTTTTATTTTATACCTTAAAAGCACTGCACCAAGAAGTGGTTCTTAGCCTTCCCAGAAATGCCAAAGTGGTACTTGGCACAAAAATGGGTCAGAACCCTACATTACAGCAATGGGCAGCCCAGGCAAACCCAGAGGTTCTGCTCACTGTGTCTTTGTGTAAGAAGCTAGGTTGGGGTTTTTATAAAAGGGAGAAATGAAGAGGAAAGGAAAGGACCCCAATTCCACGAGAGGATCCTTTCTACCCTTTCCACAGGTTCCTGTTCAGCACGTACCCTCCGTGCTCTCCTCTGCTGGCTCCAGCCGCAGCTGAAGCTGACTCCTTGAGCACCCCTCCGTCCCACGAGCTGCGTGGATAAAGGTGCCCCGCTGTGAGCAGATGAGCAGGCGTCACCTCCTACCCCCCGTGAAGCTGAGCACCTCTCGCACCCTGGGAACCACGCTGAGTGACACAGTCAACAAGTTGGAAGGTGCCAGAAATTCCCACACACTAATTTACCAAGACATTCCCATACACAAGACAACGGATACTTCGGTATTTAACCACCCCTCCCAGGTCAGCCTCTCCGCGACCCCGAGGCCCGACACTCCGGGAAGGAGTCCCAAGACCCGGGTTCCAGTAAGGGCAGCAAGAGCTGTGGATGCCGGGGTGCGGAAGAAAAGTGAAGAGGAACGGAACCCGACGCACAGGGGCTGCCCAGTCTCAGCTGCTCGGACAGAGCTGCGTTAACGAAAGGCCTTAGAGGTGATCTCTGTAACTCCTGGACCCCTTCCCCTGGCCAAGTGCCCGATATCGGCCGCGAGATGCCTCTTACCCAAAGGTGCGCGGAGCCTCCGGCCACAGCGTTGGCGCAGCAAAAGCAGCCGCTCCCTGCGGGGGCCCGCCCCGCCCTACCCTGGGTGGAGGCCGGAGGCGGGGAGAGCGAGGCCGCCCCCCTCCCCCCCAGAAAGTTCCGGAAAGGTCCTGCCGCTGCCCTGCCCGGCGCCACAGCCGGGGGAACCAAGGCCAAGTGCAAGCTGTACCCGGGCTTTGAGCTCGCGCAGGGGACAGCCAGGGACGCGAGTCCAGAGGGCCCGGGGCGCTGCCGGCAGGGTACACTCGCCCCTACCCGCAGCGCACCCCGGAGCGCCGGGTGCCCTAGGCGCGACAGCAGAGGGCACGGGGGCCACCTGTCGCTCCCCCCCCCCCCCCATCCCCGGTGCCTACACTGTTGCGTAACTGGGAGGGACAAAGGTGAAGGTGTGGCTCTGGATAGAGGCCTTGGCGGTTTGCATCGGGTCCTGCAGTGAGCCCTGTGCTTCTCATCTGGTTCGGAAGCCCGTCCAGGAGACAGCTGTTCCCGTGCTCATTTCACAGATAAGGGAAACGAGGATCAGAGAATCCCCAAAACTTGCCTTGGGAAGCGCCCGAGCAGCGCTGTTCCCTCAGGGTGGAGGTCAAGGTCAGCTGGCTTTCAGACACTCGTCTCCACACCACGTTGGGTCCTACTTTCCTGGCTGGACATTTTCAATTGACTGTTCTTTCTTAGTAGGTGCGAAGTGTAGGTGAGTGGTCCTCGACCGCATCAGATCTAGAGCACCTTTTTATAACATATATAGGGTGTCCAGAAGTCCCTGCAATTTTAAGCTTTTATAACTTCAGATGTGAGTTACAAACTTTCCTTGAAAAAGTTCCTTGAAAGTATAATAATTTATGTTTCTTTTACATTTATTTCATTCTGTGAATTTTGAATAATTCTTTCCAAAGTTTTTGTTTCAGTCAACTTTTTCTTTCTATCTTTCAGAGGAACCATAGCAAACCAAAAACTGAAATAAATCACAGAGAGGTAAGAGCTCAGGAAAGCAACCTAATAAAGTTGTTTACAAACTTCTGGGCTTCTTCCCCTAGTTTTGTTTTGGTTAGATTTATCTTTTTATTGAGGTAACATTCATTGGTTTATAACGTTTCATTTCTACTTCTGTATATGCTACAGCATACTTACCACCAAGAATTTAGTTTCCAGCTGTCATCATACAGTTGATCCCCTTTACCCCTTTTGCCCTCCTCCTCGCCCCTTCTCCTCTGGTAACCACTACTCTGTTCTCTGTATTTGAGTGTTTTTGTTTAATTTGTTCATATATTTTGCTTTTTTAAAATATATGTTCCGCATATAAGTGAAATCATACAGCATTTGTCTTTCTCCATCTGACTCACTTTGCTTAGCATAATATCTTCAAGATCCATCCATGTTGTCACAAATGGCAAGATTCCATCCTCTTTTATGGCTGAGTCATATTCCATTTTATATATATCCCACATCTTTATCCATTCATCCATTGATGGGCACTTTAGGTTGTTTCCATATCTTGGCTATTGAAATAATGCCATAATGAACATAGGGGTGTATGTATCTTTTCAAGTTAATGTTTGGCTTCTTTGGCTAAATACCCAGAAGTGGGACAGTTGGATCATGTGGTACTTCTGTTAATTTTTTGAGGAATCTCCATACTATTTTCCATTAGGCTATACCAATTTCCATTCCCACCAACAGTTCACAAGATTTCCCTTTTCTACACATCCTTGCCAATACTTGTTATTCCTTGGCTTTTTTACATTAGCCTTCTTACAGGCATGAGGTAGTATCTTATTGTGGTTTTGATTTGCATTTCTCTAATAATTTGTGATATCTAAGATCTTTTCACGTGTCTGTTGGCTGTCTGTATGTCCTATTTGAAAAAATGTCTCTTCAGGTCCTCTGCCCATTTTTTTAAATCATGTTGTTTGGTTTTTTGTTGTTGAGTTTTATGAATTCTTTATATATTTTGGATATTAACCCTTTATAGGATGTATTATTTGCAAATATCTTCTCCCATTTGGTAGGTTGTCTTTTCATTTTGTTGATGTTTCCTTTGCTGTGCAGAAGCTTTTTAGTTTATTTTTGCTTTTGTTTCCCTTGCCTGAGGAGACATCTAGAAAGATATTGCTAAGACTTAATGTCAAAGAGCATGCTGCCTGTGTTTTCTTCTAGGAGTTTTATGTTTTCAGGTCTTACATTCAAATCTTTAATCTATTTTTTTAATAAATTTATTTATTTATTTAATTGGCTGTGTTGGGTCTTCATTGCTGCACACGGGCTTTCTCTAATTGTGGCAAGTGGGGGCTACTCTTCATTGTGGTGTGTGGGCTTCTCATTGCAGTGGCCTCTCTTGTTGCAGAGCATGGGCTCTAGGCGCATGGGCTTCAGTAGTTGCAGCACATGGGCTCAATAGTTGTGGCGCACGAGCTTAGTTGCTCCACGGCATGTGGTATCTTCCTGGGGCAGGGATAGAACCTATGTCCCCTGCATTGGCAGGTGGATTCTTACCCACTGTGCCACCTAGGAAGTCCCTTTAATCTATTTTTAGTTCATTTTTGTGCATGGTATGAGATGGTGGTCTAGTTTATTTATTTTTAATGTGGCTGTCCAGTTTTCCCAGCACCATTTGTTGAAGAGCCTATCCTTTCTCCATTGTACATTCCTTGCTCCTTTGTTGTATATTAATTGTCCATATATGTGTAGGTTTATTTATGGGCTCTCAATTCTTTTCCACTAATCTGTGTATCTGTTTTGGTTATGTGGCTTTGTAATATAGTTTGAAATCAGGGAGTGTGATACCTCCAGCTTTGTTCTTTTATCTCAGGATTGCTTTGGCTTTTCAGGGTCTTTTGTGGTTCCATATAAATTGTAGAATTTTTTTACTCTACTTCTATGAAGAAATGTCCTTGGGATTTTGCATTGAATCTGTAGACTGCTTTAGGGAACATGGACCTTTCAACAGTGTTAGTTCTTCCAATCCATGAGCATGAAATAGCTTTCCATTTATTTGTGTTTTCTTCAGTTTCTTTCAACAACATCTTATAGTGTTCAGTATTTCACCTCCTTGGTTAAATTTATTCATTTTGTTGGGATTGTTTTATTAATTTCCCTCTGCTAGCTCATTGTTATTGTATAGAAATACAACATATTTTTGTATGTTGATTTTGTACCCTGCAAATTTGCTGTATTTATTATTTCTAATAGTTTTTTGGTGGAATCTTTATGGTTTTCTATATACAAAATCATGTTATCTGCAAATAGCGACTGTTTTACTTCTTCCTTTCCAATGTGAATTCCTTTTATCTCTTTTTCTTGCCTAATTGCTCTGGCTAGGATTTCCAATACTCTGTTGAATAAGAGGGCATCCTTGTCTTGTTCCTAATTTTAGAGGGATAGCTTTCAGTGTTTCACCACTGAGTATGACGTTAGCTGTGGTTTTGTCATAAATGGTTTTTATTATGTTGAGACACATTCCTTCTATACCCACTTATTGAGAGTTTTTTTTTATCATAAATGAGTATTGAATATCACCAGATGCTTTTTCTACATATATTGAGATAATTGTATGGTTTTACCCTTCATTTTGTTAATATGAATAGTATCACGTTGATTTGTGGATGTCAAACCATCCTTGCATCCCTGGAATAAATCCTCTTTTATCATGGCATATGATCTTCTTAATGTATTATGGCCTATCCTTGAGAAAGTTACATGTGCACTTGAGAAGAATCTGTATCCGGTTGCATTTGGATGGAATGTTCTGTACAAATCTATCAAATCGAACTCGTCTAATGTTTCATTTAAGGCCACTGTTTCCTTGTTGACTTTTTGTCTGGATGATCTAGCCAGTGATACAAGTGGAGTGTTAAAGTCCTTTACTATTATTGTATTGCCATCAATTTCTCCCTTTATTTTATATATTTTGACACTACTATGTTAGGTAAATATATATTACTCACTGTTCTGCCTTCTTGATGAATGTCCCCTTTACCTTTATATACTTTTTTTTTTTTTTTTTTTTTGGCTGTACTGTGTGGCATGCAGGATCTTAGTTCCCTGACCAGGGATCAAACCCGTGCCCCCTGCAGTGGGAGAACAGAGTCTTAACCACTGGACTGGACTGCCAGGGAAGTCCCCATATACTGTCTATTTTTGTTGCTTGTTAGCTTTTTTGGCTTGAACTCTATTTTGTCTGATATGAGTATGACTACACTCACTTTTGGCTGCCATTTACCTGAAGTATCACCTACCATCCCTTCATTTTTAGCTTATGTTTGTCATTAGAGCTGAGATGTGTGTCCTAGAGGCAGCATATCATAGGGTCTTGTTTTTTAATTCATCCAGGCACTCTGTGTCTTTTGATTTGTGAATTCAATCCATTTACATATAGGGTGGTTATTAATAGATGAGAACTTAGTACTGCCATTTTATCTTTTGTTTTCTGATTGCTCTATATCTCCATCATTTCTTTTTCCTTGTATTTCTGTCTGCTATTTTAGTTTGGTGGTTTTCTATGATATTTTTCTCAGTTTCCTCTTTTCTTTTTGTTTCTTGTCACTGCTCTAGATTTTTGTTTTGTGATCACCATGAGGTTTGTATAAAATGTCTCATAGGTAAAATAATCCTTTTTCTGCTGATAGCATCTTATCTTCATTTACCTATACAGGTTTCTTCCTTTTCCTTTTCCCCTTTTTTGTTTTTGTTGTCTCAAATTATCTCTTTATGTTGTGAGCTTGTTACAAAGTTGAAGTAGCTATGGTTATTTTTTCTTCTGTTCCCCCCTTTAAACTTTATTTTATAATAAAGTGTTTAAAACCTATTCTGATTGAGAGCTGCAACTTCTGGTTCAATTTATCACCTTGCTCAAAGTTTTATGTACTTTTGCCTTTTTGTTTCTGGTAGAAGAGCTCCTTTCAACACTTCTTAGAAGGAAGGTCTAGTGATGATGAACTCTCTCAGCTTTTGTCTGAGAAAGTATTTATTTCTCCTTTTATATGAATGATGATTTTGCTGGATAGAGTATTCTTGTGCAACAGTTTTTAATCTCTCACTATTTTAAAAATGCCATTCCACTTCCTTCTGGCCTGAAGGGTATCTGCTGAGAAATCTGCTGAAAGCCTAATGGGGGTTCCTTTGTAGGTTACCATGCTTTTTTCACCAGTTGCCTTTAAAATTCATTCTTTGTCATTGACTTTTGGCAATCTTAATATAATGCATCTTGAAGAAGGTCTTTTTACATTTAGGTAATTAGATGTTCTCTTAGCTTCATGGACTTGTATATCCAGTTCCTTCCCTAGGTTTGGGAAATTCTCAGATATTATTTAAATAAATTCTCTGCTCCCTTCTCACTCTCTTCCTTCTGGGATACCCATTACCTTAATGTCACTATTCCTAAAAGAGATAACTCTCATAGAATTTCCCCATTTTTTAAATATCTCATTTCTCTTTCCTCTTCTAGTTGTTTCATTTCTAGATTTCTATCTCTGAGCTCACTAATTCTCTCTTCCATATGGTCTGCTCTATTTTCAATGCTTTCTAATGCATTCTTCATCTCATTTTTTGAGTTATTCAGGTCCAGAATTTGTTTGGTACTTTTTTAAAGTTTCAGCATCTTTGGTAAAGTATTCCTTCTGTTAATGTTATTCCTGAGCTCACTGAACGGCCTTTCTGAGTTTTCTTGTAGCTCATTGAATTTCTTCATGAGAGCTATTTTGAATTCTCTACCTGTGAGATCACAATATTCTGTGTCTTTAAGTTTGGTTCCTGAAGAATTGTCATTTTCTTTTTATGGCATGGTGTTACTGTGGTTCTTCATGGTGTTTGATGAATTGTTCCTCTGCCGGTGCGTTTGACATAGCGAAAACCTTTCTGCGTGATTCTAACAATGCAACAGCTTAGAAATTAGAAGATATTCTTTTGTTTTTCCAGTAGGTGGCACTATAGCACAAGTTTTTGGTTTCTCTTACCTGTGCTGCCTCTGATAAATTATATTTGAGAATCAGTATTTTCCACCCTCTACCACCTCTGTCACAGGTGTGGCCCCATGCCCTCCTTATCATTTCTGTTCCTCTGGGGTCAGTGTTGCTAGTGTGGCTGCCTTGTGTACTAGGATGGTGGGTTTTTCTGTTGCATCCAAGATCACCTGAGTCACAGGGTCCATTACCACCAGGGGGGAGGGGAGGGGCAGGCTGGGGGGTGTGCAGGTGTCTCTGCTGTGTCTAGTGTTGTCAGGTGCACAGGGTCCACCACTGCAGGTGGTAGACCAGGGGGCTAGAGTTGTAGGCACCTCAGCAGTTGGTGGGCCAGTGTCCTTTTATGTATCACTGCCCCTGCTGCCAAGCCACTTGTGGCTGCAGGCACTGCTGTGGACAGGAAGCCAGTCATGTGTACTGCCTCCCCTGCTACAACTGGGCTGTCTGGGGCTGCAGGCTCATCTGCCATGGTCAGGAGGCCAGGATTACAGGCACCACCTCCACTGTTCCCTTGGTTCTGCCTTTTCTCTGTGTTCCAGTCAATACCCCCTCCCCCCCCCCCACTTTTTTTTAAAAAGGGTGCCCAAGGGAGCAGGTAAAAGGAAAGATGGGGGATCCGGTCTGGGATTCTGGCAGGGTCTGCAGCAGCGAGGGGTCTAAGGTAGACACGGAGCGGGAGGAGGGGTAAGGCCCTGGGCAGTTGCCTTGGGACCGGATGTCTCCCTGGGGAGGGGCGCCCGGAGAGGATGAGAGGGTCATCCCTCCCAGGGATGGAGAAGCCGCCTCTGAGACAAGGCTCCCACACGGAGAACCTGCTTCTGAGGAGAAGGGGGACTGTGGGGTGCGTTGGGAAGGCAGCCTCTCCAGTGCGCCCGTAAGTGGCTCCCAGCAGGGCCTGGGGGCTGAAGCGAGAGCCCTAAGGACAGGGCGCCTGAGGGTTGTGACAGGCTCCCTCTAGAGCCCTGAGGGTCCCTGCCGGGCTGGAGGACCCCTGGGGGCAGGGTCTCGGGGCCCTGCGGCTCAGGCTGCAGGAGGGGAGCGGGTGTGCGGGGAGGGGGGGGGGTAGGTGCACGGCTCACAGGTCTCCACATCTTCAGGACCGCAACTCGGCTCCAGCTTGCCGCACACACCCATCCCAGCCCAGCTTTTTTTTTTTTTTTTTTTTTTCTCACACTTAAATGTTGGGGCACCAGAAACCATGCAGGACTCAGGATAGTTAATTGTGCATGGCCCTATCCACACGGCACCGGACATTGGTATTCCTGGTTCCCACCCTCTAAATGCCAAGAGATCATGTCCCAATCATCTTAACAAAAATGTCCCTATGTATTTCAAAAATGCCCCACCTCACCTCCCAGTTCCACAACCTGAATGAAATTAGAACATTCTCTAACACCATACACAAAAATAAACTCAAAATGGATTAAAGACCCAAATGTAAGGCCGGATACTATAAAACTCTTAGAGGAAAACATAGGCAGAACACCCTGACACAAATCGCAGCAAGATCTATTTGGA
Source organism: Hippopotamus amphibius kiboko (assembly GCF_030028045.1). NCBI lineage: Eukaryota > Metazoa > Chordata > Mammalia > Artiodactyla > Hippopotamidae > Hippopotamus > Hippopotamus amphibius. The sequence goes on along the minus strand of NC_080187.1, from coordinate 188,526,092 downwards.
TCTACCTCCTGGAGTAACAAAACAAGCAAACAAAAGGGACCTAATTAAACTTAAAAGCTTTTGCACAGCAAAGGAAACCGTAAACAAAATGAAAAGACAACCCCCAAAATGGGAGAAAATATTTGCAAATGAAGTGACCAAGGGATTAATCTCCAAAATATATAAAAAGCTCATGAAGCTCAATATCAAAAGAACAACCCAATCAAAAAAATGGGCAGAAGATCTAAACAGACATTTCTCCAAAGACATACAGATGGCCAAAAAGCACATGCAAAGATGCTCAACATCACTAATTTTTAGAGAAAGGCAAATCAAAACTACAATGACGTATCACCTCACACTGGTCAGAATGGCCATCATCAAAAAAGTCTAAACAATAAATATGGAGAGGGTGTGGAGAAAAGGGAACCCTCCTACACTATTGGTGGGAATGTAAATTGGTACAGCCACTATGCAGAACAGTATGGAGGTTCCTTAAAAAACTAAAAATAGAACTACCAAATGATCCAGCAATCCTACTCCTCAGCATATATCCAGAGAAAATCATAATTCAAAAAGATACGTTCACTGCAGCACTATTTACAATAGCCAAGACATGGAAGCAACCTAAGTGTCCATTGACAGAGGAATGGATAAAGAAGATGTGGTACATACATACAATGGACTACTACTCAGCCATAAAAAGGAATGAAATAATGCCATTTCCAGCAACATGGACATAGAAATTATTATACTGAGTGAAGTCAGACAAAGACAAACATCATATGATATCACTTATATGCAGAATCTAAAAAAAAAATTATACAAACATTTATAAAACAGAAACACTCACAGACTTTGAAAACACTTCCCCAAAGGGGAGACGTGTGTGCGTGTGGAGGGCGGGGGGTGGGGTGGGGACATAAATTAGGAGTTTGGGATTGGTATGGGGGGTGAGGAGGAGGAGGAGAAGCAGCCGTTGTCCTGGTTTTCACCAAAAACAAAAAAAGCAGCAGCACCCCTGGTTTAGATGGAAAGCAAAGAATCACAAGAGATGTGCTGCTTGCTGGGTGGTTTGAGGTTCGTGGATGCGGAATCAGATTCATATCCCCCATGTTGGGGGCGTCTGCCTGTATTCATCGTAGTATCTCACTAAGCCTTCTCTTTATCCTTTGAAGAAGAGCGGGATTGTAGCATCAGACAGCCAGGAAGGGGGCTGAGGTTCACTCACTCACTCACTCATTCTTTCATCGGATGGATGATCCCTGGGTCCCTGTCTGCTATGCATCAAGCAAGCCCTGTGCCCACTGCCCGGCCACACACTGTTGAAAAATTCAGACGTGGTTCCTACCCATGTGGGGCTTGCCAAGTAGTGAAAGCGTACTTAGGGAGATGGGAATCGGGGGGACGGGGAACTAGGAAATGCACTGTTAAAGGGTGGGGAGAGGAAATGATAGGCGGGGCTGACACAAGAGGAACACACCCCAATTCAAGAATATCCGAGAGGCGCGGAGTAGTAAACCGACAGGGCTATGGGAAGACACGCGGGCTCCGGCTCTTGAGCAGGAAGGGCAGCAGGAATGGGGGGCCATGGGGAATGGAACCGAGAAACACACTCTCGGGAGAACAAGAAAAGGAAGGCGCTGGAGGAAGCGCATTGTGAAGGGGCTATTCCTGCAGGCGTGCAGCTTTAAATAATACGCTCTGCTTTGTCCGATCAGCACGCCCCACCCTTATCCCTTCCCTGTAGCAAATTCTTCCCTCCCTGAGTAGCTAGAGAAGCAACCTCAGCCCCTGGCCCCAGCAAACCCTCCCTAGCTGAGAGAGCAGTCCAGCGGACAGGAGGTGCTGAGGAGCTGCAGTGAGACGTGTGGGAGCTGGGGGTGAGTTCCTACTGCAGGGACCAGGCAGTACACAGTGTTCATCCTGCCTGACCACCAGGCACTCTCAGAGCCGGAAGAGGTTGGGCAGACAAACAGAGCATAATGATTGTGTCTTATGCCAGGTTTTGTTTTGTTTTAAGGCAGCCCCAACACCTCCCAAATGTACTGTTTTCCTCACAGCCATTCCGCATGTCGAATAAACACTAAAATTGCTATCAGGCTACAGGGTGGCTGGAGTTTCCTCACCTGTTACATAGAAGATGAAGCTGTTTTTCAGCCCAAAAGCACTAATGCATATGGAGGTGCTTCACAAACCACAAAGAGCTCTAACTTAATCAGCACTCTTGGTTGAAAGCAAGAAAGCAGCTCTGGATAACTTACATAGAAAAGGGATGTATTAAGGCTTTCAGGGGTTCACAGAACCATCAGAATGACAAAGTAACAATGGCAAGGAAAATGCACAGGAATTAGGGCAGCTCTGCAAGATCAAAAAGCAGAAAACACACCACCATCTTTCAGCAGGAACAGCCTGGCCACCCCCACGATTCTCCCACTGCCTTCACAAATGACTCTAGAATGAGTGGCACAACTGTAAAGGGGATGAGAATTCAAGTCCTCATGGGAGTGTCCACTGACCAAATCTACGTAAGGCCAGCGTCACAGCTGTCAGAGGAAGAAGTACGTGGCCCCCTCTGACTTCCACCAGATTTTATGATGAGTATTTCCCCCAAATTGGGAAAGGACTGAATACTAGGCAGCCAGGAGGAAAAAAAGAAAAGAAGAAAAGAAAAGAAAAAAAAAAGAGAAAAGAGGAAGATGTCAACTACAGGCTCCGTAAATATTAGACCTAATTATATATTGTTTTTGACTTATATAAGCGAGGTCTTATGATAGTGAAAACCCTCAGCCCTAGAGCAACAAAGACTTCTGCTAAACACGTGTACATTACAGTGCTGCAGAATGAAGGTGTGGCTCGGGCAGGCTCAGGCTGTCCATCCACAGGGGTCTCTGAGGATGGAAGAAAAGGACTGCATCTGGAGTCAAGTCTTGCTCAGAAACTTAGCCTCAACCTCAGTTTTGGGAAATTCCTTTTGCCTGATTTTCCTTATCTATATGATAGGAATAAATATATCCTCCTACCTTAAGGATATGCTGGAGGAATAAACACTATGTCTTTTGGGCCACAAATAACTCAGAGCATGTGGGACTATGAAGACCAAAGGTTACCTCTGTGTTCATACACCCCCCTCTCAGAAAGTATGAACTGATGTGCATTGGTTAACTGCATCGGTAAAATGGGTATTTTTACGAGTACCTACCTCATAGGATCCTTATGAAAATTAAATGTGTTAATACATATAACACTTTAAATACATGCAGTTTATTGTATGTCAATTGTATCTCAATCAAAGTTCTTTTAAAAAAAGTGTTAACCAAGCCAAGAAAAAAAAATACATATAGTGACCGGTACCATGCCTGGCATAGAATAAGTATTCACTAAATGGCCGTTACAAAAATATTATAACTATAGTATTATAGGCATTATTGTTATCCAGTGTTCAGGCAGGTGTTATACAAGGTATTGCAGAGAAAGAAGTTCTATAGGTCTGCCCTAAGGCAAATGAAACAGGATAGTACTGGGTCTAATATAAGAATATTAGACCTCATTTCTCAAAGATGGGAATAAACGGAAATGTAGGAAAGCTAACTATTCACAGTACAGGCAGATATACTGCACTGCAAAGTGCCCTTTAGACATAAAATTGAACCTGAAAGTGGAACTGATATTCCCGAGATGAAGCAAAAAGTGGGGGAGGTCTCAGTCTATCCTCCAGGGCTAATAAATGCTTGTGGGTGTTGCTTCTACCTCAAGATCAAGAGCTGGTGAGTAGGAGGGGCTCCTTTGTAGCTGAGGGTTGGCTCCCTGTCAGTGTCGATTCCTTCAAGACACTTCTTCCCAAACCTGCCTTCGTGCCAGCAGTGAGTGCCATCATTCTCAGTTTCTGTTCGATACTTTGCATCATGGTTATGTATTACACCCATTAATAAAGTTATGCATAATGTGACAAACTGCGTCTCTCCATGAAAAATACAAACCCACTGCGGGAAGAAAGTGTGTCTTCTACATCTTCTTGTCCCCAGGACTTAGCAATGTCTTCTTCCCAATAAAAGTGTGTTGAGTTCCATGGAATGGAACTATAAGGACTATAAGTGCCCAAAGAAGCTGAAACAGGCTGCCTCAAAGGGCTATTAAAAAAGTCCAGTGAACTTTTAGCTCACATGTGATAAGCACTGGAGAATAGTATTCACTGAAAAACTCAGGAGTTGCGGAGAGTATGAGGATAGGCCTTCCTGACCCCTGGAGCAGGTAGCAATTCTTCTACTAGTTCATCTGTCTCTTCTCTATACATGTTTGACCACCACAGGAAAAGTCCATCTATAAGGGAGCCCTGGAAGGCTATGAAGTTGCGCAGCTGAAGGTCTGGGCAGCAAGCCTTTCCCTGGAGGCACTGGGAACCGTGTCTCCTGTGCCCACAGTCATATAGATCTACTTCTCCACACAGGTGCAGGGAGCAGCTCCTCATGGGCCTGTGGGCCTTCCCTCCCTGAGGGGCAACTCAGAAGAGGGAGAAATGGTAAATTATTGTCCCCTGAGGTCACTAGAGTTGATCCCAAGGCATTTTCACTCACCATCTCCCCTCTCCCCTGTCCACTATCCATTCTACATCCCTTCACCCTCAGCTCTCACGTTGGCAGGTCCCGGTAGCTTACCTGGTGGTGTGACCCAAACCTTTATTCCTGATGGATCTGAACACTTGATAATCAACCCTTTTCAGGCTGGGCTGCTGCATGCGTCTATTCAGTTATAACAGGGCAAAAGAGATCAGGAGGTGCCCACCTTAACCACCTGAGTCTCATACATATTGCTCCTTGCTCCCCTTGTGTAAGAGCAGGCTTCCTCCTCCCGATGACAAGGGTCAGTTTCGCCTGCTACCATGGCAACTCCTCTCTTGCCTGCTGGTCCCTGGATACAAAAAGTTCAAAGTGCTCTTTGGGCTTTTTTACCATATAGCAGCAGCTTTACCATACAGTTCAATGGGAACTTTATTGTGCCCCTGGCAAGAGGGTGTTCTCTTTGGGGACCAGAAACTCCAACCATGCCAAGCCCAGAGTTTCAGGGAAAGGAAGCACAAAATCCCACAGTGGGTCATTAGGAATGACAATAAACAAGGACGTCCCTGCTTCCACCCCTTGGTTTCCAGACCCTTGTGTCCTTCCTACTGAGGACACAGCACCATATAGAGGCCTCCGATTTAATAAATACATCATATTCTGAAGGATGGCACTCCATCCTTTCGGAGTGTTTTTCAGAGCTGGCACGTCAGCTGTGAGTTGAGAAGACCCTCCCAACAATCCGCAGGGCCAGTTACTTCCGGGTGGTGCAGTACAAGACACAACCAGAGGATCCCCAGTCATGAGCCTCTCCCACACCCCTCCACTTGAAAGTCTGTCCCCTAGTTGGATGCTCCGCTATATGGGATTCCATACCTGAGGGTCAGACACTCCTTAAGCCTCCAGACAGAAGCGCTGGTTGAGGCTCTGCAGGCAGGAAAAACAGACAATATTCATTTCCAGTTTGCCTCAAGCTTATGTTAACTCTCCCACCTCCTACCATACTATGTAGTCTGAGAACTCTGGACCTCTTAGATGTCAAAGAGAATACCACACTGATCCATTACACTGATGACCTCCCTGATTGGACAGGACAAGCGAGAGGAGGCCCCAGTAAGACACTTGTGCTTCAGAGGATGGGGAATAAACCCTACCGAGGGTCAGAAACAGGCTGTTTCAATGATGTTTTCAGAAGTCTAGTGGTCAAGGGCATTCTGGGACAGCTCCTTCTAAAGTAGAAGACAAATTGCTGCATCTTACAACCATGTCACAAAGAAGGAGGCACAGTGCCTTGCAGACCTCTTTGTGTTCCCCAGGGATACTTCTCTGGCCCACACACTGAGTGACACAGAGGCTACCAGCATTGAGAAGGGCTGGAGCAGGAAAGGGTGTTGCAACAGGTCCAAGCCTAGTGCAGGCAGCCCTGCCAGCCGACCCCCATGGTGTTGGCAGGGTCAGTGGTGGGGAAAGATAGTGTGACCACTGCGTGGGTCTGTGCAACCAGTGGGTCCACTAAAAGCTGAACTTCATCCAGGACCTCACTTTTCACCTGGTCCTCATGGGCCCCCAATTCAATAGGAGGGCTAGGATGCTCCCTTGGGTCTCTAGATATCGGTGTCAACCCAAACCTTTATCCAACAGTCCCAGTGTATAGTCACCCAAGTAAATGGCCATAGGTAGATTCTTTTGAGGAAAGACTGGAGGAATTGCCACAGTATATACTTGCCATGGTGCTGCAGGGTCCCTCCTCCAGCCACTTCTTCAGTCAGTGGGTTCCAGATCTCAAAACTGACCCAAGTCTGGGAACTGAGCAAGAGATCATGACTTTCTACTAGAGTAACTGCTCTCAGCCTCTTGCTTCAAATTTTTGTTTTTAATAGAAAAAAGATCAGCAAACATGGCCCCGTGAGCCAAATCCAGACAACCACCTGTTCTTGTAAATAAAGTTTTATTGAAAGACAGCTACATTCGTTTACATACTGTTTATGGCTGTTTTTGTGCTACAACAGCTGAGTTGAGCAGCTGTGACACAGAGCATGTGATCTGCAAAGCCTAAAATATTTACTCTCTGGCCCTTCGCCTAAGAAGTTTGCTGACCCCGTTACAGATGCTAAGCAGCACCCTTGTCAACTGCCTGCTATGTTGCCCCTAGGTGCAAAATCGACACCACGCCCCATCAGCCATCTCCACAACCCCCTGCTGGTAAAGCCCACTGACTGCCCTCCAACCGTGCCTTTTGGTGAGTGAGCTAACCATGGCCTCCCGGCTTCTGGCAGGTAAGTGCCACTTCTTGGCCTCTATCATCCCCGTAGATGCTAACAAGCTCAGTTTGTAACCGTCTCTCCTTCCATCATCCCCAGCCTGCAGAACTTCTTAGTGACATTGGTGCCCCTCTCATCAGTATATTTTGATGGCTTGGTGACTGGTGTGTCCTCTCATGGGATGCATCCTCTGGTGGGTTCTTTAGCTTACATAACAGAGCCCTTCCAGCACGTCCACTTTCCTCAACCTCTTTATTCCTTCCTGGACTGTCTGCTGGAGTAAAGGAGAGAAGGAAAGGTGGGGGAGAAACATCCTAACCTGGTGAGCAGTTCCCTCAAAGCCAATGGGGAGTCCTGTCCTTGAGCCAAAGCTGACATCCTAGAAGTCGCATGTCTCCCAGGGAACAGACCATTGGCTGGAGGCAGTCTGTAGGAAGTGTGCCTCAGTGCAAATGCAGATGGGCCTCAGAGCACTGTGGCTGGAGCCCTTGGTCAGCTGTGGTCCCTCTAGTTAGAGGTGTGTGAGCCAGTCTCATGGTGAGGACAGAAGCACAGGATGAAGATTAGGGTCAAAGCCTGATTTACACGCCAGTCTGCATCTTTAATAACAGGTCTGACTTCTAAGGGGGCACAAACTGCTGCTCAGATTGACACCTCTCCTGGGAGAGGAGGGTGAATCAGTAGAACACGAGGCTCCAGGATGGACTGCAGAGAGGCAAGGTGACTCAAGTACGCCTCCCCTCCTCTCTCCTTGCCATTATTCTTTCGATCCAGACAGGAAAAGCACATCTGCCCTCATTCAGAAGCGACCTCTTCCCAGCTCCCTTATTGTGTGAGGGTAAATTCATGGGTTCTTCTGAGACCCAGGCTGTGAGGTAGTTAAACATCTAGAAACATCTCATCTGAGACGCATGCTTTTGCCTGGATACTGCCGCTGCACTGAACAGATGGACTGGTGCCGTTATTAGGTGAAAACAACAGCCCATAAGCCAATGTTCCTTGAAAGCCATGGGGTACAAGGTATCTCAAAATGTTAATGCTGGAATAGTCTCAAGGATCACCTCCTGTCTGCATGTTTACCCCTGAGGGAAACTGAACTGCTCAGGGGCCCCCAGTGAGGAAATCTGTGTTCTTCCCCCAAAGCCATAAAGACCCAGAAATGCAGGCCCAGCAAGGCAACATCCATGACAGTTTTCTCGAGGTGGCGGTGGTGGTGAAATGTCTCAAAACAGCCATAGGGTGCCCTGGCCCTTCTGAAATCGCTCACTTCTCCCAGCAGCTCTGCCCTTCTTCTGTCTACTCCGGCAGCTGCAGCATCTCAAGAGAAGGCTCCTGAGCCGCGTATCACCCGGGGCCAGTCTCACTGTTGCTTGTTTCCATTGGAGAAATGTGGAGCTTCACAGTCAGTCTGGAATTAAAAGAGCCTTGCAGGAAGATCAAAGAGTTCCGTGCATTCTTCCCACTAGGCTCTCTCCTAACAGGGAAACCCATGCTTCTTCCACTTCTTCCAGTATTAATCAGACTAGATTAAATGAATTAGCAGAGGAAATGTTGCATCTACATAATTCCCTATCATTGGCATAGTTTTATCAAAAGATTTAAAGTAAAATTCCTAAGTCTATTTCTATCCCTAGTCCTAGGGTCTCTAGCCCAAGAAAATTCCCCAGCAACCTGGTAGTTTTGGGCTTCTCCCAGAATTAAACCCAGCTCCACCACTTCCAGCTGTGTGATCTGGGCAGTTACTCAGACTCAATGTGTCTCAGCTGTCCCCATCTGTAAAACGTCCTCATCTATAAAATGCTGATAAGGATGTGGTGTTAGGGTGATAACTCCTAAGGTTGCTGTTAAGAGATGATGTGTATAAAGCACCTGGCATATAACAGATGCTCAACAGAGCTAGGGTTCTGAACTTTAGGCTTGGGGATGAGCTGGAAGTAGATTTGGGATTAGAAATCCAGCTAGGGATGAGACTCCTCTAAGAAACTGGACAAAACAGGAGAAAAACCCCAGCAAGCAATGAGAATAAGTGTGTGGCTGGCAGCAGGACTGCACCTACCTGGGTACTGGTCAGTGTGCTGGTCAGTATTATCTTCTTCCTTGAATTCCTGGATTAGCAAGCATGAAAACACATAATCTCCTAAATAGCATCCTTATTATTAAATTAGATAATGCATATTAAAACACTTTGAAAAATATAACATGCTAGAGCAACTAAAAGACAATGACAATGTTAGATGCTTAAAGTTGCAATAAAGAGAGAATTGTTAAGGTTATCTCATAAAGAAGGGAAGTAGGGGACGAGAAGGTGGGTGCTGTGGAAAACAGGAATCTTAGCCTAGTAATCAAATTTCACTGGAACCTAAGAAAAGCCCAGCACCCAGGTCACATAGAGCCTTATACAGGAAAACAGCTCAGGATCCAAGACATTTTGAGGGGTCTGTGACCTTGTCCCCTTTCAGAAGTAGAAGTTCATAGATCCCTACTCTTCCTCACATAACACTCAGCTGCTCTGTCTGCTTCCGTGTGTCCTCTCATTTCTCCTTCAATTACTGAAGGGCTGATTCTCTCCAAGTGAGTATTCTAATACATATTCCCAAGACAGTAACTGACTAAGCCAATGAGATGCTATATGTCCCCATCTAGGCAAGAGTTTTTCCTGCCAGGCAAATTTTTCCACCACTGACCCCATGGGTTGGCTGTCCTTGGGCCAGGTGCTCACCCCAGATCCTATCAGCAAAGGCCCAATGGGGAGAGTCAAGTGAATAAAAGCACAGAACTCCCAGGGCCTTTGCCCACAGCAAGATTTTTAGCCTGGAATGTTTTTCTTAGAACAGGATTCTGAGCATGGTGGATGATGACAGATTACATGATTGGAGAAGGGGAAAAAAAAAAAAAAAACCCTCAAGCCCAATATCAAACTAAAAGATTCAAAAAGTTAGAAAAAATGTAGCTTTAAACCTTATCAAATGCTTCACAGAGCACTTTCACAGATCACTCACTGTTTAAACAAATGTTCAGACCATATGGAAAATCGTCTTACCAATAACACTACAGTTGAAAACACTTAGGCCAAACATCATCAAATTAGTTGAGACCATAAAGAATTTGTAGACACAAGATAGCAGCATTGTCCCTTCTGTGCTTCATCAGGTTTTAAGTCTAAGGTGTGCTCATCTGTTGAGCCTGTTCTAAAACTGCCCACTTCTTCCTTGAAGCCATTTTTAAGAAAACTGAACAGCCCCTAGTTAATAGAGAAGGTTAAAGCTACAACAGATGTAGCACCTATTTTTCTAAAATCCAGTACACACATTATCTCTGAGCTCATTTTATTCCCAAGATCTTGGGACTGGCTATCATTTTTTCTTCTTCTTTTTTTTTTTTTTAAAGTCTGAGTATATAATCAGGGATGGAAGCAGTGGCTTGGATTATCCAAGGATTATAGGCTCCCAAGCATGGCTGGATTTCAGGAACTTAATCTTTTTATTGTAATATTCCCTACCTGGCATTTATGTAATGCAGATTTTTATTAAAGCTATTTTTAACATCTCTTTATCTCTCCTACTAGATTCAATTCAGTCTCAACTGTGATGGCTAATTTTATGTGGCAACTTGGCTAGACCATGGTACCTCAATATTTGGGCAAATACCAGTCTAGATGTTGCTGTGAAGGTATTTTTTATATGAGACTAACATTTAAATCAGCAGACTTTAAGATTACCCTCCATAACGTGGGTGGACCTCAACCAGTTTGCTCAGCCTTAAAAGAAAAAGACTAAGGTCCCCTAAGAAAGGGGGAATTCTGCCTCCATACTGCCTTTGTACTCAAGCTACAACATCAACTCTTCCCTGGGTCCCCAGCCTGCTGGCCTGCCCTGCAGATTTTTGAATTGTCAGCTCCCACAATCACAATCACATAAGCTAATTCCTTACAATAAATCTCTCTCTACCTCTCTCTCTCCCCTACTCCATTTACACACACACACACACACACACACACACACACACACACACACAAATTCATTCTGTTTCTCTGGAGAATCCTGATTAGTAACTAGGGCAGGCAGTACTACACCATGGAAAAGAAATATTCTTGATCTTGAGGGACATGTGAACACATAACAATACTGTAAATGCTAGGGCAAATGTATTAAGCACTGTAGAATACAAGAAAAAAGAAATTCTTTGGAAAGTGGTTTGAAAAACCATAAAGAAGTGATATCTGAGTTGCAAAGAAAGAACAGGTGTCTAACAGGAAGACATTATAGAATGAAGGATCCTAGTGGAAACCTTGTGAGCAAAAGCAGACATGCACAAAGGGGCAAAATAAGCACCACCCGCACATGTGAATATGTGACTTCAAGATACCAAGAGTTCTTCCTATTTTGTTAAGGGCTTTTATATGGATATCATAAAACTCATAATCTTATGAAGCCAGAAACACCTATCCCAAATTCACAGTTTAGGAAACTGAGAGGGACACAGGGTTTAAGCAAGTCTAAGGCCCTAAACAAGCAGGAATATAAACCACATATTACTAAGGTCCTATATACTTTAAAATTTAAAGGTTTATGATCAAAGCAGAGGCCAGGAAACTTCAGGTCTATATACATGTTTTTATTTCTTAGTATTTACTCTCTTGTACTAAGTATTCAATATACTTTTTGACTCCCTTTTCCAAAGTCCTAAGAAAAGTCAAACCTGGGAGAGGAGAGGGCAGCACCCGCACACGCTTATCGGAATTCGAGCACTGCAGGCCTCCTGAAGCACTTCAGGAACATACATGATCGAGACCAGTTTACGATGAAGTGACAGTAGGGGACGACCTTACCTGAAAACAGGTGGATATTATTAATGTATTATTCTTCACTTGCCTATAAGCCTCCCTCCTTCCAGGTACACAAGATACATCATCATCTTTCCCTTCTACTTCAGTCTTGGCCTTTCCTTTTCTCTTTCTCTATTACCATCCCCAACCCAGCCCAAAGTTTACCTGTCTTCTCTTTGACTGCCCTTCCTTCACACTGTATTTCTTTGGAATTTTTGCTTTCAGTGCTTTTTAAACTAGTCATCAGAACCATCTCCCTTGACTATTCCCTTCACTCTCTTAACGGCTTTGAAAATAAACCTAATTTTACCCTAATGTTAACCTTAAGACTAGGTGGCACCTGGCCTCATACATGCAAGCAGATCTAATACAGTATGAATAAGCTATCAATAGAACAAATCTTAAATATCTGATTCAACTGCACAAGCATAATATCTGAACAAACATGTAAAACAGAAACTATCTTCATCCAAAAGGATAAGCCTAGAAACTAAGTAACTTTTTAAAATATATGCACAGTGAGGTCTGGAGGTTTAATGATTAAGAATCATTGCTTTAAAGGAAATTACATCTACACACACACACACACGCTCGCACACACAATTTATTTGTAAAAGAATCTAATGAAATCTATAGATTCCATCCTGAGAAACACATATATACAAAATATATACAAATCTCCGTGAGAAATTTATGAGAGTTCATGTCTCCTCCAAAAGCCATCCACCAGCCCCTCCCCCACGGAGTCCAAAAACTACCAGCTTAAAAAAAATAAAAAACTTGACCTAAAATATTCTATTAGTTGGAAGTTTCCATAGGCTACGCAAGGTCCTCATGAAGTACTTATTACCAAACCATTAAAAGTAGCAACTATTATTCTTACTCTCAAATAGTGAAGAACTTTATGAAGTTATTTCAGCTAGAATCTTTTCATAACACTTTCTATCACCTTCCCAAAAAGGATTTCATGAGCAGACCAGTCATTTTGTGATACAACCTACAGAGAACATTAAGAGGAAGATGACAGGACAGGAAAGCAAAGGAACGGAATGTCCAAAATAAAGTACATAAAGGGAAGTGTACAGTGCTGTGTACACACCAGTGCTTGATAAATGATACTGGATAATTCAGAGACCTTTTTTCTTTATTAAATGTGTAAAAAGGAGTCCTCATTTTACAAACTCAAAGTCAGACAAGTATATGAGGGTGTACAATTGGCATATTTATAAACTGTATCCACCCAAAAACTCACTGCAGACACAATCCATACTACATTCAATGTCTGCCTATTTACATGATGCCTCCTACCAAGTAAACACAAAATTCACTCCCACCACTATAGTTCAGTACATATGTGACATAGTTTCAAAACAAAGGCAATTTTTTTTCAACCAAAACACCAAAGGCAATTTTTTTCAACTCAAGTACCAATTCATTATTTTGTGCAAAAATACAGCAAGACTAATTATAAAGGTTCTATTTAGTTTTAGTCAGTAAGATACGTTTGTATGCTACCTAAATACAGCTAAAGTTTTAGATTTTAATTACCAAGGTAACAGTACTTCTGATTTACGATTGACCTAAAAGTAGTGAATGCTAATATATATTCTTGACATTTAAAAAAAAATCTTCAAAATGTAAATAACACATTTGTAAAAGTACTTGTGCCTTGCCATTCATTCAATAAACTTGGTTTATTTAATACAGGTCACAAAAGTTCAATTAACCAGAATTTATACCTATTTCCTGCCTGCTATTTATTTCAGTCTTAAATCTGACTTTATATCAAAAGCAGCAGTTTAAGAATTTATTTCATAAGATTAATCCCAAGAGTTACTGGGTAGCTTTCAAACTATTTCACTCCTTATAAATATAAATCACTAGAAAGTCTGGAACAGTGGTTCCTTGCATCGGACTTATCTGGGGGGCTCTTTAAAATGTGCATGGGCCTTACCTAAGAACTAATGAGTAAAAATCTTCAAGAGTATATTTTTTAAAAGTTTCCAGGTGCTAATATGCAGCCCAGGTGGAAGCCTCTGACCTAGATCACTAGGCCAGCGGTTCTCAACTTAAAAGGTACATCAGAATCACTTGAGGAAACTTTTTTAAAAAGGGAAAAAAAGAGAAAAACAGATTTGCTTCAGTAGATTGAGAGTGGTGTCCAGAAACCAGCATTTTAAACAATCATTGCAGCTGGATCACAAACCACTCTAAGCAATAATGCACAGCCTTTGTCAGGTTATAAATGAGTACATTCAGCAGTTTAGGTGACATTGTCCTGCCAGCACTAATGATCCTGCCCCAGGAGTTGTAACTAGTGTTTGAGGGCAACACATAGCCTTTAAAAATAAAATATATTTATACTCTTAAACATAAGGTCTAAGTCAAGTGAATTGTGAGATCATAATTCAGTCACTAAAGAAGGGAAAGGCTTTCAAACAAACTTTTTAAACCTTTAAACAGCCCAGTTCTTAGCACTCGACATAAATCTAATGCCTTCTCCATCACTAGTTAGCCTGATATGTGATCAGAGGTAGTGATTCCAGCTTACCAAATGTAATGTAGATTATAAAAGATACACATTCTAATCATAAACTGTAATCTGATCTAATCTGTACAGTCTCTATGTAAGAGAGATTGGACATCACAGATATTAAATAATACCAAAACAGTGAATAATATACTCTCAACTTAAAACAATGAAACTTCATAATATTTCCCTCACATAATAAATTTCTACATAAAATACTGGGTGGGGGGGGGGATCTAGAAAACACTAAAGGTATCATGCTGCCTCTTTTGTGAAGAAGCTATTTACTAATTTTTCTACCATTCTTGTCATTATCTATAAAATGGGTAGTTGGTATGTATCATTCTACTTTAAGAATTTCTTTTAAAAACACAGAAAAAGTAAACCACATGTAAGACCATACAGCAAATCAGAAGTTAGCTAGAACTAGCAGTAAGACTTCCCACTTGGAAAGTTGGGTTCATTATCTTATCAACTTGACAACTGTATCTCACAGTGTGTGATGACTGTTACTGAGAATTGTAAATGTTTAAGCACATTTGAGTGTGTGAAAGCTACACCACCCCTGCCAAACTTTAGGAATAGATATAATCTACTTAGAACCCAGAAGCTGCATAAGAACCAAACAGCAACAACAAAGCGAGGAAGCACATAGAGTACATGGTTAGCGGAATCTACATGGCATCTTGCTCACCTATCCTATGTCTAAGATGCTAATATTTCCTGTGCACACGTTTTTCTATCATGTTCTTCACAAAGGCTTATACCACCTCTCTGCCAGTGGCATATGTGATTACACAGCTGGCGTTTCTTCTAACCAAGCAATGAAAAGGCAACTGCCAAAACCCAGCACTGTATTGCCAGAAAGGCAAGTCATCTCATAAAATAAGAAACTATAACTTTTATATCCACACTCATTAAGAAACTAAGTAATTCATGCTAATTTTTAACCACTTAGAGTCTAGACTATTAACACAATCAAACCATTTTCCAGTTTATAAATGACTTAAGGCCAAAATAATGAATTTTAAAATTAAGCAAAATGAAGTTGAAAAATTACATATAAATATCCAAACCAAGTGACATTACATCTTCTACTTAGGGAAAAAAGCTTTCTGAATGGCTGAAATGCAGGTAGAGAGACAGCACTCCTGGGAAAAGGATTTCAAAACCTAACACGATGGTGTAAGGCACTACCTTAACTTCAGTCTACACTGGGTCACCTTAAATCCAGAACATGCATGGGGGAAGGAAGAACACGAACATACAACTTCTCACGTCCTTTTAGCTGGTTTGGCAGTTAACTGCTTTTCTCTTTCAAATTCCTTCTCTCGTTGCTGCTCCCGTTCCAACTCTTCTTTTTGCCTCTTCTGCTGCAGTTTAAGTGCTCTTTTCTAAGTCAAAAAAATTTAAAAACCAAGAGAACAAAAGGCTTATAGGTTATGGCCTAATTTAAAAGCAGTGGTGCTTTTAGAGAACAAACTAGTGGTTTATAGGGGAGCGCAATATAGGGGAGCGGGTGCGGGAGGTACAAACCATTGGCTGTAAGACAGGCTCAAGGATGGATTGTGCAACATGGGGAATAGAGCCAATATTTTGTAATAACTGTAAATGGAAAGTGACCTTTAAATATTAAATTAAAAATTTTTTTAAATTTTAAAATAATAGTGCATTGATTTAAGGTAATCAACACAGTAACAAATTTCATGTTTAACTTTTAAATTTGCTCTGGGTAATTTTTCTTTATTGAAGTATAGTTGCTATATAAGTTACATGTGTACAATACAGTAATTCACAATTTTTAATGCCCTGGGTAATTTAATTTCTCCTTGATACAAAAATTCTGTTACTCAAAACTCTTATTAAATGAGAATTACAGTGACATATTCAGAGAATGTGAGCCCACCAGCCCAGAGTGGGGTTCATAAGAATGTGTTTTAAAAGAAAACAATGTACCATGAATTAAGTATGCTATTGTATACGAATATATAAGAAGTCAGAAAATGAATACTGAAGAAAAACAGACAATTAAACCTCTACTTCTATAAAGACTATGAAAGGATTTTCAACTCACTTTTAACTTTGATGTCTTTTCATGAAGCATCAGCATCTCTTTTCTTATATTCACCAACTTGGTATGATAGTGTTTAGCTTCAGTGAACTTAAGATGGAAAAGTAAATTTAAAAGTCAATTTAAAACAGACTGAAATATCAAAATGGATAAATAAATCAATATCTAAATTACAGTTCATTCTGCCTAATTTAGTCAAAATTTTTAAAGCTTTAATTATCTCCACATCTTAATTCCAAAAATCAAATTTAATTTAAACCACTAGTAGGCATTTGAAAATACCTGACTCAGTTCAGATTGATTAAAAAATTACTAAATGTGGGACTTCATAGGTGGCGCAGTGGTTAAGAATCCGCCTGCCAAGGCAGGGGACACGGGTTCGATCCCTGCTCCAGGAAGATCCCACATGCCGCGGAGCAACTAAACTGTGTGCCACAACTATTGAGCCTGTGCTCTAGAGCCTGTGAGCCACAACTATTGAGCCTGTGTGCCGCAACAACTGAAGCCCACAAGCCTAGAGCCCATGCTCCGCAACAAGAGAAGCCACCACAATGAGGAGCCCACGCACCACAATAAAGAGTAGCCCCCCACTCTCTGCAACTAGAGAAAGCCCATGTGTAGCAACGAAGACCCAACACAGCCAATAAGTAAATAAATTTTTTTTAAAAAGTTACGAAACATAAAATAGACATTTATATTCTATACAGGTAACATTTTGCCTTAAAAACATGCAATATAATCCTAAAATTTTAGTAAGACTATCCAACAATGCTATCAGTTTCATTTAAGAAAAGTAAAACACTCTCTGCTGCCTTTACAAGGGAGAGACTGAGCCAGGGTACATAGAAGAGTTTAAGTGAAGTGTCTGCCCATCAGGAAAACCAAGCTGTGGCCAGAGAGCCCTGAGAAGGCTGTGGACAAGTCTGGTCATATTCTTTAGGATTCTGAAGTCAGACCAAGGAGAGCAATCTCTACAAGGACACTTTTCTTCTAAAGGAGTCGTAAGTATAAACGTTCCATCTCAGCCAGAGATGGGAGAGAAGGGAAAAAAAGCACCTCAATCTCAGAAAGGAAGGTAACAGAAAGAGGTAACAAAAATGAAAGAAATGTCAGTAGAGAGATGAGCAGCCTTAACGTAGCTACAAGTAAAGTCAGCGTCTGATGAGCTCCAGAGCTTACAGACTCTCTCTCTCTCTTTTTGGGCCTTCTATTTTTCAGTTCCTAAATGACAATCAAGACCATTCGTGGGCTGAGAGAAGGAAAAAGAGGAAGGCTTAGTTTCTGCCACTTCAGTTGAAAGCAACAGTATTACTTATGCTTGGTTCATTCATTTATCATTCATTCATTCAACAAATACATGTTTTGCTGCAACGTGAACTCAGTGGGGACAAAGTTCACCTCCTTCACAAATCAGGAACTACTGAGTAAGAGACTTTGTATTTACTACCACAGGCTTCTGCCTAATACTAAAGAAGGTGGACTTGATTTTTGATTGCTATAAAAGGAAAACATTAATAAGCCACATTTTTCCAATGAAAAGTCCATTTTCTGACGTATGTATGAAAGTCCACAAAATCATGCAAACTACGCTATTTCTAACGTTCTGGGTAAAGAGAAAAATAGCCACAAGTTCCTTATTTCTGTTAATTTCTCATTTCCTAAAATAAAGAGTATTAGTTCCTCTCAGCAAAAAGCTATAAAGTTTCTGATGAAATTCAACTATTGTCACTTATACTGAAAGATATAAAGGGTCCATAAAGGATCCTCAAACAGTGTTTCAGCATTAATTTGTTATGGCATTATGAAAATGCCATACAATTAAATAAATGCTAATTTTAAAAGCCATATACTTGATAAAGAGAGACGTGCTTTCCTTAAAGGGAAAAACAGTACCTCCAAAGTTCCTTACTTTTACTTCTCTTTTATTCGTCTATAATAATTAGATCTATTCCAGACTTTCATACGTAAGTTCAATTTCCTATCACAAGTTCAATATTTGAAAGCTAACAATTCAAGACAATAGAAGGTCTAATAAAGTAAATCAAAGTTTCCTGTTAAATTCTACTTTAAAAATTAGAGGAAAACATACATAAGTATCTCAAGTATACATAAGTAAAATGTCGGGAGGATAAACCAGGCTATTTCTAAAACAAGATGTCATTAAGCTATGTCAACTAAATCATACTTACCAAAGCATTAATATCCAGCATAGAATGACATTCTTTAAATTTTGAAATCTCTTGTTCCAGTGTATCTAATAATACAACTTGGTTCTGTCTGAAACAAAAGCACACAGCCAAAATAAACTTTACATACTTTAAGTGATGGTTCATTAAAAGGAAACACATTCACCTTGGTTTAATGATAAAAGTAGAACTTAAGTTGGAAATTTATTGACTCTCCAAGGCTTATTAGTTTATCATAATATTTTTCAAAATAACATTCCAAAGCCAAAATAATATTCCAACATTCTGATAACTAAATATGTCTTTTATTCTTGCCTCAATTTCAGATTTGAATAACATCAAACCATTGTAAATTACTTTACAACTTATTTCTAACAACTCTCTGTATTATCCCCCAAAAAGTTTTTTTATACTATCTTGCCCAAGAAACTTGATGTTTTATAAATATTAAAATTGTAACATTACCATAAAGGAAGAGGAGCAGTGACTTTTTAGATTAGAGTTGGAAAAATGCAATATCAAGGGATAATAACCAGTTGTGTGATCCTGGAAATTTAGTTTGTTTCTCTGGACCTAAATTTCTTCATTTACAAAGGAAGAAGGTCAGACTAGGTAATTTCTAAGACTCCTCATTAAAATCTGATTCAAAACCTGCTATTGAGAAAGAGAAGCCAACTTCTCTGATATTATTCTCCAGATCAACCAATGCTAGGATCACGGGATAAGTGACACTGGTGGGTCACTTAATTAAATATTTTAAAGAATACTATAGACAAAGAAAAATATGACATGATGTGCTTGCAAAACTATGCTAAACAAAGAACAACAATGAAAAAAAGAAACAGCAATGAAGAGACTGAAGGGCAGTTATAACGTCTCCAGCATCCAACACTGAGTAAGGCATATCCCACAGGTCATAAGTGTCCCTTCAGCTCTGACTGGAGACTACAGACGGTGAAACCCGAATGTATGAGAAGAGAACCCAGTAAGTCAATGATCTGAGACAAGCAGGACAAAACAAACAAACAAACAAAAAAAAAACAGGCTGTTACAACTGGAAATGATAAAAAATAAACGAAACCAAAAGTTGGTTCTTCCAAAAGATTGATAAAATTGATAAACTTCTAGCTAGACTAACAAAGAAAAGAGAGAGAAGACACAAATTACTAACGTAATTTATGGAAGAGGGGTCATCACTACTTATCCCATGGACATTAAAAGGATGATAAAAGAATACTACAGATAGCTCTATGCCTACAAATTTGATAACTTTGATGGAAATGACTAATTCCTTGAAAGACACAAACTACCAAAACTTACATAAGGAGAAACAACAGATAATCTAAGTAGGCCCATGTTTATAAGCAGTAACCTTCCAGAAATGAAAGTACCAGGAACAGATGGCTTCACTGGCGATTTCTACCAAACATTTAAAGAAGAAATTATACCAATTCTCCACAATCTCTTTCATAAAACAGAAGCAAAGGGAGTAGTTCCTAACTCATTCTATGAGGCCAGCATTATTCTAAAATCAAAACCAGATAAAGACATTACAAGAAAGAAAAACTATAGACCATTATCTTTCATGAACATAGATGCAAAAATCCTCAACAAAATATCAACAAATCAAATCCAACAATGTCTAAAAAGAATTATGCACCACAACCAAGTGGGATTTATTCCAAGTATGCAAAGCTGGTTCAACATTTGAAAAATCAATCTATGTAACCCACCACATTAACTGGTTAAAAAAGAAAAATCATATGGTCTTATCAATTGATGCAGAAAAAGCATCTGACAAAGTCCAACACCATTCATGATTAAAAATACTCTTATCAAACTAGGAAAAGAGAGGAACTTACCCAACTTGATAAAGAATAACTAAACAAACCCTACAGCCAATACCGCATTTGTGGTAAGAAACTAGATGCTTTCCCCCTAAAGATCAGGAGCAAGGAAAAGGATGTCCACTCTCACTACTCCTATTCAACACTGTACTGGAAGTTCTAGCTAATGCAGTAAGACAAGAAAAGGAAATAAAAGGTATACAGATTGGAAAGGAAGAAATAAAACTGTCTTTGTTCACAGATAACACGATTGCCTATGTGGAAAATCCCAAAGAATCAACAACAACAACAAAAACCCAGGAACAAATATGTGAATATAGCAAAGTTTCAGGATACAAGATTTAAATACAAAAGTCAGTTGCTTTCCTATATACCAGCAATGAATAGTTAGAATTAAAAATCAATACCATTTACAGTAATCCCTGTCAGATGAAATACTTTGTTATAAACCTAACAAAATATGTATAGGATGTATAAGCAAAAACTATTAAATTCTTATGAAAGAAATAAAAGACCTAAATAATGTATATTCCAAGCACATGGAATAAAAAACTCAATATTGCTAAGATATCAATTCTTCCCAACTTGATCTATAGGTTCAATGCAATCTCAATTTAAATCCCAGCAAGCTACTTTGTAGATATCAACAAATTGATCCTAAAATTTACATGGAAAGGCAAAGACCTATAATAACCAACACATACGGAGGAAGAACAAAGTTGAAAGACTTACATTACCAAATTTCAAGACTTACAGAAACTACAGAAACCAAGACAGCAGTGTGTCAGTGAAAGAACAGATATATTGATCAATGGGACAGGGTAGAAAGCTCTTAACAAGACCCACATATTTCTCTTTTTTGTTTCTCTTTAAGTTTACTTATCTTTCCCTAATACTCTTACTTCCCTAACACTCTAATTTTTCTAACAACTGCTGATTCATCACATTCAATTGTTATAAACAGTAGCTGATTTCACCATCGTCATCACTGTCTGCACGCCTAGGAAGATAAATGGCGTTATTGAATACTAAATTCTAGCCAATGTCCTCATCAACTAAACTTTCCAATTAAACTTTGATTCCCAACTTCCTATAAATAGTTATCCAGATATGTTTTCTTTGCAGAGTTTCTTACCTTCCTTCCGTCTATCATACATCACCCAAACTCACCCACAAAATCTTTGACTTTCTGCCACAAAAACTGACTGGTGTTAAAATATAAGACATACCACACACTGGGGATAAAAAAATCTTACTTGGAACTAACAGAAAACTAAGAATGTTACCAACTCCCTTAACTACAGTCAGGTACCACATGTAGTAGAACACAGTATCACTTTTTTATATTCATTTATTATCTTCAAACCCAAGGATTACACTAGTTACTAAGATTTATAAAATGGACTCGTTGTTGATTATTCCTCTCCTTTTGCTCTAATAAAGCCCTTTGAGACCAGCTTTCAAAGAGTAAGTCTTAGAGCAGCAGCGGTTCACAGCCAGTTAAAGCTGACCACCACAGAAAAGAAATAATAGGCCAGCTTGGGCAATCCAGAGAGGTCCTGACCCAGGAGGAAGCAGAAGCTCAGGCTGCTGTTTCTGGGTGAGAACTGATAAAGTCAGAGTGTATATTTCTGCACACTGATTCACCTTATGGATTGCATTCTTCCTTATTCTGTTCCTCTCTTAGTTTATTCTCCAATCCTTTATTTAGCTAGTAGAGTTATAAACTAGGAATGAAATGGGTCATCTCAAAAAAAGATAATTAGGGATTTCTGGCAACTCATGTGAACCAGCAACTGAAAACAAATGCGACTCTTATGGAGGCAATTTTGCAACTCTACTCAGAGACAGGTGTATACCCATTCCCAACGTTCCCAAGAGGCGATACTTTCCTAAACTAGTGGTGAAACACCAAAACTAATCAAAGAGTCTAAATAAGATTTAGGGGTACTTCTTAGAAGAGATCAAACACTCTAGGAAGATTCATTTCACTTTTTACATTTAGATTACTTTGTAATCTAAATTACATGTATACTATGTAATTTAGATTACTCCATTCCCATTTGTTATCACAAAAGATAGAGAAATACTCCATTGCATTAAATGTTACAAAATATTATCCCTAATACGGTATATGCTTTACTTATACTGTAAATTATGACTATGGCAGGGGAGAAATGAGTGCATCTATGGTTTTTTTCAGCTCACGTGAGTTCCTGGAGAGCTTGTTTTGATCTCTGCAAATCTGGTAAGTAGTGAGAAAGCAAGCCTTCTGCCAGTTGCTCCACAGCTTTGTCTTCTATGGTCAAGTCCTCTATTAACCCTTCATCTGGAGAAGTGTCACTTAAACCTGTCCCGAAGCAAAAAATCAAATTTAGGAAGCTTTTAAATTGACATGGGGTAAGAGAGTAGTAGCGAGGGAGGAAAGGATGCTGGCAGTGGAGTTCAGAGCACACATACAGAAGGAAACTACAGGTATCTTTTTTTTTTTTTTTTAACTTTTACCTTCTGAGTATCCTCTAAAAATCAAGTTATGAGCACTCAAAAAATATTTTTAAGCTACTAGTACAAGGTAAAGTCTAGCTTAAAAGAACATTAACACATGCAAAATTCCATATGTGTATGTATTTTTCAGAGTAAAGGATTTAGAGTTTTCAATGAATTATTAAAGGAGTCTGAGGCCTAAAAGGAAAGAACAGTTACCGAATGGAAGCAAGAAATTCTTCTTTCCAAAAGCTTGCAGAAATTACATATATTTTAAATGCAATGCCTAAAAATATTTTTTTCAATTCTATGGAAGTAATATGGGTCAACATTATTTTGCATATACTTTGACATATTAATTACATGTAAAAGGAGGGCTGTTTTGTCATTTGTTAGAGAGCAGGAAAAAGATTTTCTAAGAATTTCTCCTCTCTTGAGATTCAGAACCTTAATTTACCATAAAAAATAGTGTCTAATAATTATCTTGTGTGTAAATCTAGATGTGATGCCAAGAACTATTTTATTCATATTTTCCTTTGAATAATAACAGTGTAAGCATTGTGCCAGGCATTCAAAAATGTCTAACATGAATACCCACCAATCACTACTCCTACAAAGAAAAGTACAATTTCTAAACAGGGTTCAATGACTGGTTTGTAAGATCTTAGAATCACTGGTTTAGAATTTAAAAAAAAAAAAAAAAGTGAAACGGTCACACTACTACATTTGTACTCCAAAAGCATTTTTAAACTAATATTAAACTCTGAAACACATCTCTTTAATCATAATCTGGTAATAATCTGTAACATCAAATTAGATCATTATATAGAATTGCTTATAGCTCATTTGCAAGTATAGTTTTTACCACAGATTTAAACTTCGGCAAGACTGAGGAAAACAACACGCTGTCATATTCAAAATTAGCTTGAGATCAAAATAAAATAGTATGCTTCTTATTTGGATTCTGAGAAATATATGAACAAACTTTGGAATTCTCTAGGTTGCAAGGCAATATTCAAACAAGTAACAGCTAACTAGAAACTGAAGCACTCCACAAGTGAAATAAAAATATGATGGGAAAAGTGAAGCATTTATGGATATTGCCATTGATGCTCCATCAGATGGGAAGTGAATTAAATATACCTGATGATTAATGCCATTGCTAAATGTTTGATTACGATAACAGTGCAAGCAGCAGCAACTCTCTTTAAAAAATATAGAAAACATAAGTATTACAGATAAACAGAAACAACCAAATAAAGATATTTAAACTTCAAGGAATAACAACCAACACATCTTCCTTAAACTATATATACATTTTAACTCACAGACACCACCCCTCCTTACCTTGCTCCAGTCTTCTGGTTAAATTATTGGAAGAGTCTAAGTTACTTGTGTTTTTACACACATTTATTCGCTAAGTTCAAGGTACTTTATTGTTGGAGACAAGAAACATTTGCTGCATGTACATTTTATGTCCTAGTTTTTGAGGTTACAACAATAAATTAGGCAAGTCCCCTTCCCCAAAAGGGCTCAATACAGCGGAATCAGAGAATGTGAGAAGTGCCATAGATGAGAGAAAGATCACTTTCACCAGGGATATCAGGGAACAACTCCTAAAGGAGGTGTGGGCATTTGAGCTAAAGCTTGAAGAATGGACAGAATTTTCCTTTCTTTCTTTTTTTTTTTTTGCTTTTCAAGTGTTACTCATTGTACAAACTTAAAATACAAAAGAAGGGGGATAACTTGAAAATTAAAAAACTCCTTCTCACAACCTTACTCCAGACAGTGTCACTCTAGAGTTTCTTACATAGCCTTCAAGAAATTGTCTTTGCATACCCATGCTTAAACCCTGTTTTTATAGCAAATGAAATATTGCTTATACTGTTCTGCAACTTTTCTCATATCATCTGTATCAACATGTATGAATACTCCATTCTTTTTTTTTTATAAATTTATTTATTTATTTATTTTATTGGCTGTGTCGGGTCTTCTTTGCTGTGCGCAGGCTTTCTTTTAGTTGCGGTGAGTGGGGGCTACTCTTCGTTGTGGTGCGCGGGCTCTTCATTGCCATGGCTTCTCTTGTTGCGGAACACGGGCTTTAGGTGCGTGGGCTTCAGTAGTCGCAGCACATGGGCTCAACAGCTGTGGCTCACGGGCTCTAAAGCGCAGACTCAATAGTTCTGGTGCTCGGGCTTAGTTGCTCCGTGGCATGTGGGATCTTCCTGGAGCAGGGGTCAAACCTGTGTCCCCTGCATTGGCAGGCGGATTCTTAACCACTGCACCACCTAGGAAGCCCTACTCCATTCTTTTTAACAGAATAGAATTCAACCATATTTTGTTTAACCAGTTTCCTATTGTTATGGACTAAGTGTTAGTGTCCTCCCCCAAAATTCATATGTTGAAGCCCTAACCTCCAATATAATGGTATTTGGAGGTGGGGAGGTCTTTGGGAAATAATTAAGTTTAGATGATCTCTGAGTGTAGGGTCCCTATGTTGGGATTATTGACCTTACAAGAAGAGGAAGAGAGATCAGAACTCTATCCTTCCACCATATGAGGAAACAGTGGAAGGCAGCCATCTGCAAGGTCAGAAGAGGGTCCTCACCAGGAACACATTTTGCCCACACCTAGACCTTGGACTTTACAGCCTCCAGAACTTCAAGGAATAAATGTCTGTTGTTTAAGCTACCAGCCTATGTTATTTTGTTATAGCAGCCTGAGTAGACTAAGACACCTACATAAAATAAGACAACTATTTCACTTTTTGCTATTTCAAACAAGCTTGCAGTGAGCTTCCTTACTTGTCTTTGCATATTTATATCACTGTCTTTGCATATTCATGTCACTGTTTCTGTAGAATAAATTCTTAGAAATAGACTAATGGGACAAGGTGTTTATGCATTTTTAATAGACATTACAAAACTGTTTTCCTAGGAGATGGCACCAATTTATACTTCCATCAGCAACCTATGAAGGCTACTATTTCCAACTGGTAAGAATTCTAAGGCAGGAGAGGAAGGGATGTAATATGGGTAAAGGAAGCAGTGAGAGGAAAGGTGGGAATATAGGATTGCTCTGGAGAGAGAGGTTAGTTTGGGGTGTCTGGAGCACGAGAGATAATGCAGTAGTGAGCTCTAAGACCATGTGGCCAGCTTAGGGGGACCCTGAGTGCAAAGCTAATGTGTTCGGCCCTTAGTTTAGAAAGGAGCCATTTAAGGTTTCCAAGCACGGAAATAACATGTTGGGAGTTTTATCTTGGGGCAGTGATGTGACAGTGGGACAGATGGGATAAAAGAGTAAGAGACTGGATCAAGATGCCGGAGTAGGAGGACATGCACTCACTCCCTCTTGCAAGAGCACCAGAATTACAACTAACTGCTGACAATCATCGACAGAAAGACACTGGAACTCACCAAAAAAGACACCCCACATCCACAGACAAGGGAGAAGCCGCAATGAGATGGCAGGAGGGGCACAATCGCATTAAAATCAAATCCCATAAATGCTGGGTGGGTGACTCACAAACTGCAGAACAGTTATACCACAGAAGTCCTGAGGGTTCTGAGCCCCACGTCAGGCTTCCCAACCTAGGGGTCCAGCAATGGGAGAAGGAAACCCCAGAGAATCAGACTTTGAAAGCTAGCAGGATTTGATTGCAAGACCTCCACAGGACTGGGAGAAATGGAGACTCCACTCCTGGAGGGCACACAAAAAAGTGTGCTCACCAGGACCCAGGGGGAAGGAGCAGTGATCCCACAGGAGACTGAACCAGACCTACCTGCTGGTGTTGGAGGGTTGCCTGCAGAGGTGGGGGCAGCTGTGGCTTACTGAGGAGATAGGGGCACTGGTGGCAGGGGTTCTGAGAAGTGCTCATTGGTGTGAGCCCTCCCAGAGTTCACTGTTAGCCCCACCAAAAAGCCTGTAAGCTCCAGTGCTGGGTCACCTCGGGCCAAACGACCACCAGGGAGGGAACACAGATGCACCCATCGGCAGACAAGCAGATTAAAGTGTCACTGAGCTCCACCGACCAAATCAGATTAAAGTTTTATTGAGCTCCGTCCACCCAGCCCAACCCACCATCAGTGGGTGCTTCCTGATGGGAAGCACCCACAAGCCTCCTAGACAGCTTCCTCCACAAGAGGGCACACAGCAGAATCAAGCAGTATCAGCAGTATTTCATCTTGTGGAACTGAAAACCACAGCCACAGAAAGACAGAGAAAATGAAAAGGCAAAATACTTTGTACCAGATGAAGGGACAAGATAAAACAACAGAAAAACAACCAAATGAAGAGGAGCTAAGCATTCTTCTGGAAAAAGAATTCAGAATAATGATGGTGAAGATGATCCAAGACTGAAATAAGACTGGATGCAAAGATTGAAAAGTTGCAAGAAAAGTTTACCAAAGACCAAGAAGAATTAAAAAACAGAGATATACAACACAATAAGTGAAACGAAAAATACACTAGAAGGAACTAATAGCAGATTAACTGAGGCAGAAGGGCGAATAAGTGACCTGGAAGACAGAATGGTGATCATCACTGATGCAGAAAAGAATAAAGAAAAAAGAATGAAAAGAACTGAAGACAGCCTAAGAGACCTCTGGGTCAATGTTAAACGCACCAACATTCGCATTATAGGGGTCCCAGAAGAAGAGAGAGAGAAAGGACCTGAGAAAATCCTGGAAGAGATTATAGTTGAAAACTTCCCTAACATGGGAAAGGAAACAGCTACCCCAGTCCAGGAAGTGCAGAGAGTCCCAGGCAGGATAAACTCAAGGAGAAACACGCCAAGACATATAGTAGTCAAATTGACAAAAATTAAAGACAGAGAAAAGGTATTAAAAGCAACAAGGGAAAAATGACAAATAACATACAAGGGAATTCCCATCAGGTTCACAGCTGATTTCTCAGCAGAAACTCTTCAAGCCAGAAGGGAGTGGCATGATATATTTCAAGTGATGAAAGGGAAGAACCTACAACCAAGAATATTCTACCCAGCAAGGATCTCATTCAGATTTGATGGAGAAATCAAAAGCTTTACAGACAAGCAACAGCTAAGAGAATTCAGCACCACCAAACCAGCCCTACAACAAATGCTAAAGGAACTTCTCTAAGTGGGAAACAGAAGAAAAGGACCTACAGAAACAACAACAAAACAATTAAGAAAATGGTAATAGGAACATACATGTCGATAACTACCTTGAATGTAAATGGACTAAATGCTCCAACCAAAAGACACAGACTGGCGGAATGGATACAAAAACAAGACCCATATACATGCTGTCTCGAAGAGACCCACTTCAGACCTAGGCACACATACAGACTGAAAGTGAGGGGATGCAAAAAGATATTCGGTGCAAATGGAAATCAAAAGAAAGCTGAAGTAGCGATACTCATATCAGATAAAATAGACTTTAAAATAAAAAATGTTACAAGAGACAAGAAAGGACACTACATAAAGATCGAGGGATCAATCCAAGAAGAAGAGATAACAATTATAAATACATATGCACCCAATATAGGAGCACCTCAATACATAAGGCAAGTGCTAACAACTATGAAAGAGGAAATTGACAGGAACACAATCATAGTGGGGACTTTAACACCCCACTTACACCAATGGACAGACCATCCACACAGAAAATTAATAAGGAAACACAAGCTTTAAATGACACAATAAATCAGCTGGATTTAATAGATATCTATAGGACATTACATCCAAAAACAGCAGATTATACATTCTTCTCAAGTGCACATGGAACATTCTCCAGGATAGACCACATTTTGGGTCATAAATCAAGCCTTGGTAAATTCAAGAAAACTGAAATCGTATCAAGCATCTTTTCTGACCACAACACTATGAGATTAGAAATCAATTACAGGAAAAAAACTGTAAAAAACACAAACACATGGAGGCTAAACAATATGCTACTAAATAACCAAGAAATCAATGAAGAAATCAAACAGGAAATCAAAAAATACCTAGGGACAAGTGACAATGAAAACACAATGATCCAAAACCTATGGGATGCAGCAAAGGCAGTTCTAAGAGGGAAGTTTATAGCGATACAATCCTACCTCAAGAAACAAGAAACATCCCAAATAAACAATCTCACCTTACACCTAAAGAAACTAGAGAAAGAAGAGCAAACAAAACCCATAGTGAGTAGACGGAAAGAAATCATAAAGATCAGAGCAGAAATAAATGAAATAGAAACAAAGAAAACAATAGCAAAAATCAATAAAACTAAAAGCTGGTTCTTTGAGAAGATCAATAAAATAGATAAACCTCTAGCAAGACTCATCAAGAAAAAGAGGGAGAGGACTCAAATCAATAAAATTAGAAAGGAAACAGGAGAAGTTACAATGGACACTGCAGAAATAAAAAGCACCATAAGAGATTACTACAAGCAACTATATGCCAACAAAATGGACAACCTAGATGAAATGGACAGTTTCTTAGAAAGGTATAACCTTCCAAGACTGAATCAGGAAGAAATAGAAAATATGAACAGACCAATCACAAGTAATGAAATTGAAACTGTGATTAAAAATCTCCCAACACACAAAAGTCCAGGACCAGATGGATTCACAGGTGAATTTTATCAAACATTTAGAGAAGAGCTAACACCCATCCTTCTCAAACTCTTCCAAAACATTGCAGAGGAAGGAACACTCCCAAGCTTATTTTATGAAGCCACCATCACCCTGATACCAAAACCAGACAAAGATACTACAAAAAAAGAAAACTACAGACCAATATCACTGATGAATTTAGATGCAAAGATCCTCAACAAAATACTAGCAAACAGAATCCAACAACACATTAAAAGGATCATACACCATGATCAAGTGGGGTTTATCCCTGGAATGCAAGGATTCTTTGATATATGCAAATCAATCAATGTGATACACCATATTAACAAACTGAAGGATAAAAACCACATGATCATCTCAATAGATGCAGAAAAAGCTTTTGACAAAATTCAACACCCATTTATGATAAAAACTCTCCAGAAGGTGGGCACAGAGGGAACCTACCTCAACATAATAAAGGCCACATATGACAAACCCACAGCAAACATCATTCTCAATGGTGAAAAACTGGAAGCATTCCCTCTAAGCTCAGGAACAAGACAAGGATGTCCACTCTAGCCACTACTGTTCAACATAGTTTTGGAAGTCCTTGCCACAGCAATGATAGAAGAAAAAAAAATAAAAGGAATCCAAGTTGGAAAAGAAGTCAAATTGTCACTGTTCGCAGATGACATGATACTATACATAGAAAATCCTAAAGATGCCACCAGAAAACTACTTGAGCTAATCAATGAATATGGTAAAGTTGCAGGATACAAAATTAACACACAGAAATCTCTTGCATTTCTCTACACCAACAATGAAAGATCAGAAAGAAATTAAGGAAACAATCCCATTCACCATTGCAACAAGAAGAGTAAAAAACCTAGGAATAAATCTAACCAAGGAGGTAAAAGACCTGTATTCAGAAAACTATAAGACACTAATGAAAGAAATCAAAGAAGACACAAACAGATGGAGGGACATACCATGTTTTTGGATTGGAAGAATCAACATTGTGAAAATGACTATATTACTGAAAGCAATTTACAGATTCAATGCAATCCCTATCAAATTACCAATGGCATTTTTCACAGAACCAGAACAAGAAATTTTACGATTTGTATGAAAATGCAAAAGCCTCGAATAGCCAAAGCAATCTTGAGAAGGAAAGACAGAGTTGGTGGAATCAGGCTTCCTGACTTCAAGCTATACTACAAGGTTACAGTGATCAAGACAGTATGGTACTGGCACAAAAACAAATATAGATCAATGGAACAGGATAGAAAGCCCAGAGATAAACTACGGTCAACTAATCTATGACAAAGGAGCCAAGGATATACAATGGAGAAAAGGCAGCCTCTTCAATAAGTAGTGCTGGAAAAACTGGACAGCTACATGTAAAAGAATGAAATTAGAACACTTCCTAACACCATACACAAAAATAAACTCAAAATGGATTAAAGACTTAACTGTAAGGCCAGACACTACAAAACTCCTAGAGGAAAACACAGGAAGAATACTCTTTGATGTAAATAACAGCAAGATCTTTTTTGATCCACCCCCTAGAGTAATGGAAATAAAAACAAAAATAAGTAAGTGGGACCTAATGAAACTTCAAAGCTTCTGCACAGCAAAGGAAACTATAAGCAAGACGAAAAGACAACCCTCAGAATGGAAGCAAATATTTGCAAACGAATCAACAGACAATGGGTTAATCTCCAAAATATATAAACAGTTTATCCAGCTCAATATCAAAAAAACAAACAACCCAATCAAAAATGGGCAGAAGACCTAAACAGTCATTTCTCCAAAGAAGACATATGGATGGCCAAAAGGCACATGAAAAGCTGCTCAACATCACTCATTATTAGAGAAATACAAATCAAAACTACAATGAGGTATCACCTCACACCAGTTAGAATGGGCATCATCAGAAAATCTACAAACAGCAAATGCTGGAGAGGGTGTAGAGAAAAGGGAATGCTCTTGCACTGCTAGTGGGAATGTAAATTGATACAGCCACTATGGAGAACAGTAGGGAGGTTCCTTGCAAAACTAAAAATAGAACTACCATATGACCCAGCAATCCCACTGCTGAGCATATACCCAGAGAACATCATAATTCAAAAAAACACATGCACTCCAATGTTCATTGCAGCACTATTTACAATAGTCAGGACGTCGAAGCAACCTAAATGTCCATCAACAGATGAATGGATAAAGAAGATGTGGTACATATATACAATAGAATATTACTCAGCTGTAAAAAGCAATGAAACTGGGACATTTGTAGAGACATGGATGGACCTAGAGACTGTCATACAGAGAGAAGTGAGTCAGAAAGAGAAAAACAAATATCAAATATTAACACATATATGTGGACTACAGAAAAATGGAACAAATCAACTGGTTTGCAAGGCAGAAATACAGACACAGATGTAGAGAACAAACATATGGACACCAAGTGGGGAAAGCAGGGAGGGCTGGGGGGGAATGAATTGGGAGATTGGGATACCAAATTGTACACTCTAAATATATGCAGTTTACCATAAAAAATAAATCATAAAAAAGTAAAAAAATTTTTTAAAAAAGAGTAAGAGACTGGAGGTGGGCTAGCCTTACAACTGTTGTTGTAAAGGTGAAAATACAAAGAGGAGATGGAAATTGTAGAGTAGAATCCCCTGGACTAAAGAGAGGTAGAAGGCAAGTGGGAGGAAAGAGTCAAGAGCAATGCCAAAGTTTCAAGTGATAGTGACTTGGCAGCATTAATAGGATCAGACATCTACTTTTATTTATATACATACTTTACGTGAGACTGGTGCAAGATAACAATGCCAAAGTACCCAGCAAGCAGATGGAGGAGCAAGCAGAGAGGGACCCAACCTGCACTTATATACAAGGAAGTCATATTTATAGAAGCAACTTATGAAGGTGTGAAGAGAGGGAGATCAGTGAGGAAAAGCATGACCAAGAAAGGCTGAGAGCACTGTTTTGGGGTAACTCCTATATTTCTGGAACAGGAAGTACAAGTAAAGGTACATCCAAAGCCCTGCAGCCTTTCTCACCTAGGGTTTCTCATCTGAACCACAGAACACAGAAACTGCTTTGAGTGACTATCTTCTCAATTCTCCCAAAGAAGGTACATATATAGCACCATTATGGATGCAGAGCAAGTCGATCCATTACATTCAACAGATACTCTACGCCATTAGGGTTTAAATCTCTCCTCGAACTCGGGCTGAGAAAGACTGCTGGAAGAGGGACGCAGTAAGGTCAACAAGCAAGACGAGCATATCATGAGTGACTGGTCAATAATACTGGATACATCAATTCTCTGAATTACAAACCAATCATCCTCCTTGAAAATTCATCCTCAACCACTAACGTGTAACCACTAACAAATAGCCAACAGTGTGCTGGAGTCAATACACAAACTCAGAATACCGTCACCATCAACCCCTACCAACAGCACCCCAAACACCGCTCCCCCCAAGTCTCGTTTCCGGCTCCCTCCTCTGGGCAGGAGGGCCCGCGAGGTTCCCTAGTTCCGCGCAGGGGCCAGAGCCCCCCGGCCGCAGCTGCAGAAAACATCTTACTCCCAAGGGGCGGCCCGGAGACCCACCCACTCGGGTCCCGGGCGCCCGCCCCGCCCCACAGCACCTACCCGGCGTCGGGTCTCCGGCCTCCGGGCCGTCGGGTGGACCGGCCAGGATCCCGTCCAGGGAAGGCGGCCCAGGGACACTCATGTCCCTCCCGCTGGGAACAGGGAAGGGGTAGTTGTACAGACTGTCAGGCGCAGTGAGGAAGGACCCGACGCGTCCAGAGCCCACCCATGTATAAGCGATGGTCGCACGCGGAAGTGACGGAAGCGGAAGACGGCAGGCTCCGGGCACGTGACCGCGGGCCCGCCCCGCCCCCATTTTGCCTCCTCCAGCCACCCGCCTCCCGCGCGGATTCCGCGAGGAAGTCCTAGTCGGGTTGGTGGGTGTCAATAGAGTCAGCTGGGCGGGGCTTGCGTCCCCGCCGCTGATGGTGGGGGCTGAATAAAAGGGGCAGTGACGGTAAAGGGACTGCTCCCAGGTGGGTCTCGAAGACGGGCCAGCTCTGTGTTGAGCCTGGGCGAGCAGTCGGACTTTGTTCAGTGGCCCAGGCGTAGCTTTTCAGTTCTGTATCCTTGTTAAGGGAACACCTTAGGAAGAAGGACTGCGTACTTTCCCTGCGATTTGGACCCATAAAAAAATTCAATGTTATCTCTCTCTTCAGCCTCGCTAATTGGGGATTTGCCAGGATTCATCTCTCCTCTTGTTGATGTAGGTGAACGATTTGAGCCCCTGGTTGCAGCATCTATGTACTGAACAAATTCAGCCAAATAACCGGAAACTGCACTTGCTGAGATCCTGTGGGATGATGTCATGAATTTTGATGAAAAACACTTAGAAATGGGCAGAAGGAGCCTCAGACCAAATAAAGTGATCAGCTATGCCCTCCTTACCTTAGACCCTCTCACTTAGACTGTAATAGTGGCCTCCTAATTTTGCACCCGAAAAGTGCCTGTCCAGACAATTTTCTATGCTGCAGGCAAAGCTGTTCTCAAAAAAATGAGAATTTATGTCAAGCTTCAGAAACTTGCACCTGCTCCTCATTGTGAGTGCATTCACACCCCTTCTTCTTTTGGCCTTCTTTCCTCTCAAGATTAGCTGCTCCTTACTCCCTGTGGTAAGCAGATAATGCCCCCTCCAAAGATGCCCACAGACTTCATCGCTAGAGCCTGTGAATATGTTGTTTCACTGCAGAAGCATAATTAAGATTGATAGTCCCATGACTGTAAAATAAGTTATCTGGGGTTATTGAGTGTGCCTAATGTAATCACAAGGGCCTTCAAAATTGGCAAAGGGAGGCAGAAGAGAGTCAGGAGGGAGATGTGAATATGAAGAATGACTAAAGAGATGCAACATTGCTGGCTTTGAAAGTAGAGGAAGAGGGTTACTGGTGACCTCTAGAAGCTGGAAAAGACAACGAAATAGATTCACTGCTAGAGCTTCTAGAATGGAACTCAGCCCTGCCAACCCCTCAGTTTTATCCCAGTGAGAGCTGTATTGGACTTCTGACCTACAGAACTCTAAGATAGCAAAATAGGTTCTCAATGAATATTTGTTGAATAAAGTATTGATTCTCAAGCCCCAGATTCCAAATATCTGTAATCTCCAAAGTCTGAATCACACAAGATGGCACTTGATAAATGCCTGGTAACCTTACTTGATTGTTAGTACTATCTCTGAACTAGATACTAAGACCTTTTGGAATAGACCCTTGTTCTACGGGTGGTCTGTAACCTCTTTATCTCTTAGCACAGTATTAAGCATATTACTTGGATTTTTAAATGCTGGTTATTTAATGGATGAAATTATTTAAACATTAAAATGTTAAGAAAAAAAGAACATTTAAAAGAATGAATGTTCTTTTAAAGCATCTTAACTTTACTTAATGTGACAAAAATGAATCAGGCAAACAGACAAGGAGGACTTTCTGCCAGACCCACACTGCTTTACTCTTTCTCCTTTTCCTTCTTTACTCCCACAGATTTCAGCTCAATGCATCTAGTGCTTGTTGAGGACACTCTGTGTTCCAGCCTCCATTAATCAAATACTGTGCAACTAGCACTGCATGTGACACAGAACTCAAAATCAAAAGGTTGGAATTTGATACCAAGGAAGTAAACACATTTCATTGAGTTATGTACTTCTTTTGAAATGGCTTGCATCTCCCTATTGCTAGTGGCCACTCTCTTTCATGAACCAAAGTTATGCTCCACTTCAAACAGCTGAGTACCTAAGACTGGACTTAGGCAATGTAGGGTGTTAAAAAAAAAAAAGGTAAAAATTCTTGTTTCTGTCCACCATTAACTTATATTCTACCAATTACACATAGTAGAATTAGAGAGTATGACAGTAAAATACTAAATTATGTGGAACAGGCCTAGAAGAACATAAAATACATAGTGAAGTCATATTGGTTTCCTATTGCTGCTGCAACGAATTGCCACAGACTTGGTAGCTTAACACAATACAAATTTATTACCTTAGAGTTCTGGAGGTCAAATG
The DNA here is from genome assembly GCF_030028045.1 of Hippopotamus amphibius kiboko. Lineage (NCBI taxonomy): Eukaryota > Metazoa > Chordata > Mammalia > Artiodactyla > Hippopotamidae > Hippopotamus > Hippopotamus amphibius. Next base: position 188,490,670 of record NC_080187.1, on the reverse strand, counting down.
TCCAAAATCAGTCTCTGTGGGCTAAAATCAAGGTGTCAGCAGTGCTAGTTACTTCTGGATGCTCTGAGGAAGAATTCCCCTGCCTTGCCTTTTTTAGCTTCTGGAGGGCAGCCACATTACTTGGCTCATGGCACCACATCACATTGCCTTTTCTCCCTCTACTACCATTGTGGCATCGTCTCCTCTCCTATTCTGATCCTCCAGCCTCCTTTTCATAAGGACTCCTGTGATTACATTGAGCCCACCTGCATAACCCAGGATACTCTCCCCATCTCATGGTCCTTAATTGAACCACATCAGCAACGTTCCTTTTGCCATGTAAGGTAATATTCACAGATTCTGGGGAATTGAAAGTGGACACCTTTGGGGGGCCATTATTCAGTAAGCCACAGATGTGCAGTTGTGTAGTGCACGATTGGGAAGTAACTAGAGAAATTTTAAAAACCTAATTGAGGAAATTAATCTAAGCTGTACCTTGAAGGATACGTCAATGTAATATGCAGGCAAAAACTAGTAAAGCCTCCCAACAGGAAAAACAAAAATGCCATAAGTGGCAAAAATATACTTCAGACTCAAGGACCTCAAGGTGCTGTCTTTTCGGGAAGACAAGAATAACATAGATTAAATGGTTAAGGAAAGAACCTAATGGAGAAAGGTGTTGTATAATCTTTTAGATCAAAAGAACTTACAAAGAAAAAAGATAACACAAAATGTAGTCACAGAGCTCTGGAGAAGTTAGTCCAAAGAAATGATACCTAGAAAGAACTAAATGCTGTATATATTCATAGCAAGAGGAAAGTAAGTCCATTGGATTTCAAGAACGTTGAAATTCAAAAGAGGGAGAGCAAATCTAATGCAATAAATATACAAAAGCTTTTATCCATTTTTCAGTTTTTCTGTTTTCCCAAAATTTCCTACGTTCTTTATTTTTGCTAACAAAAGAGGAGTAGGTAGATAGGAGACTCAAGTAAAGAAAAAAATATGTTAATACATGAATATTTTCTATTCCTTCTATTGATCAGGGTGTCCTACTTCAGAATGTGCTAAGATTTTATTAAAAATCGATCCCAGTTTGACCTAATTCTCTCAAGGGATTTGCTTGTCCCTTCCCCTCATCTCTCTCCATCCTTTTCCAAAAATGAAAGAAAGAAGGAGATGGGGGGACAAAAAAGATTTGAGCAAGAAAGATGCAGGGACCAGGGGCTGCAGAGAAAAGGGATGGAAAAGGGGAAGATATACAGGAGAACGATGTTACAGACCATGACCTTATCCTTCTACTGGTTTAAAGTATGGAAAATTTGAAAACATTCATACAGGGTGATGTGCTTGCAAAATAATAAAAAGGAAAGAAGGGACCTGAAGGTAGAAAATCAGAGAAGTTGGGGTGTTAAAGAAAAATAGTTCACCATTTTGTCTATGGTTAACCAACCTGAAAAGGTATCTCAAGCAGTTTTAACCACTTTTCTTATATTTACATGAGAAGTATTCTTTCACATTAGCAAACTACTAAAATTCTTCCACCCAGTACAACTCTGCTACACTTCCATATTCCTTTCTTGTATTATCTAAAAAACATATTCTTCCACGGACTATTTCACCAACACATTCTCCTAACCTTGCCACCAAAAAGTCTGTAAAACATATGCCGAGGTCAAAAGCAATGGCTTTTGACATTTTAAAATAGACTTTTTTAAAAAATAGCAGCTTTAGGTTCACAGCAAAATTAAGAGAAAGGTGCAAAGATACCTTCTACCCCTACACATGCATTATCAACATCCCCCACGAGGGTGCTACATTTGTGATGACTGATGAACCTACATTAACACATCATTATCACCCAAAGTTGACAGTTTACATTAGGGTTCACTCTTCATGTTGTATATTCTATAAAACTGGACAAATATACTGACATATATACCACTATAGCATCACGCAGAGTAGTTTCACGGCCCTAAAAATCCACTGTGTGGACTTCTCTGGTGGCACGGTGGTTAAGAATCCGCCTGTCAATGCAGGGGACACAGGTTGGATGCCTGGTCCAGGAAGATTCCACATGCCTCGGAGCAACTGTGCACCACAACTACTGAGCCTGCGCTCCTAGAGCCCATGTGCCACAAGAGAAGCCACCACCCTGAGAAGCCCATGCACTGCAATGAAGACTAGCCCCCGCTCATAACACATAGAGAAAGCCCACACGAAGCACGCGCGCAGCAGTGAAGACCCAACACAGCCAAAAAATAAATAAAACTTTTTTAAAAAATCCTCTGTGCATTGCCTATTCATCTCTTCCTCCCCTCCAATCCCTGGCAACCACTGATCTTTTCACTCTATAGTTTTGGCTTTTCCAGAATGTCTTATATTTGGAATCATATCGTAGGTAGCCTTTTCAGATTGGTTTCTCTCACTTAGCAATATGCATTTAAGGTTCTTCCATGTCTTTTCGTGGATTGATGGCTCATTTCTTTTTGGCACAGAGTAATAATCCATTGTCTAGATGTAACACAGTTTATTCTTTTACTACTGAAGGACATCACTGTTGCTTCCAAGATCTGGCAATTATGAATAAAGCTGCTGTATAGATGCAGGTGCAGATTTACCTAACTCCTTTAGGTAAATACCAAGAAGCAAGATTGCTGCATCATATGGTAAAAGTGTGTTTAGTTTTCTAAGAAACTGCCAAACTATCTTCCAAACTGGCTGTACCACTTTGCATTCCCACCAGCAATGAAAGAGAGTTCCTCTTGCTCTACATCCTCGCAAGCATTTGGTACTGTGAGTATTCTGAATTTTGGCCTTCTTGTAAATGTGTAGTAGTATTTCATAGTTGCTTTAACTTGTATTTCCTGATGATATATGATGTGGAATATCTTTTCATATGATTATTTGCCCTGTGTATATCTTCTTCGGTGAGATGTCTGTTCTGATCCTTTGCCCATTTTTTATGTGAACCGATGGATTTAATTAAGTTTATGTGGTAATCATTTTGCAGTATATACATATATCAAATCATTATGTTGTATACCACACACATATATATATGTTATAGGTATATAACATATACAATGTTATATGTCAATTATATCTCAATAAAACAGGAAAAAACATTTTACTGTACTTGCTTTATCATGTACCTGTTTAGCCACATATCAATATATTTTCGATACATTTCGAAGTGAATTGTGAATATCTGTTTCCTACATTTTAATAAATATCATTCATTTATATCAAACATTTATTGAGGTCTACTATGTGCTAGACATTGTTTCATGTGTACAGAAAGGGTCACTTTTTTTTTTTAGACTCTTTATTGGAATATAATTGCTTTACACTCCTATACCAGTTTTTGAGGTACACTAAAGTGAGTCAGCTGTATTTACACATATATTCCCATATTCCCTCCCTCCCACGACATCCTCCCACCCTCCCTGTCCTGGCCCTCTAAGGCATCACCCATCATCGAGTTGATCTCCCTTTGCTCTTAAGCAACTTCCCACTAGCTATCTATTTTACATTTGGTAGTGTATATATGTCTATGCTACTCTCTCACTTCGTCCCAGCTTCCCCTTTGCCGCCCCCACCCCCCAACCCTGTGTCCTCAAGTCCATTCTCTGCATCTGCATCTTTATTCTTGCCCTGTCACTGGGTTCATCAGTACCATTTTTTTAGATTCCATATATATGAGTTAGCATACGGTATTTGTTTTTCTCTTTCTGGCTTACTTCACTCTGTATGACAGAATCTAGGTCTATCCACCTCATTACATATAGCTCCATTTCATTCCTTTTTATGGCTGAGTAATATTCCATTGTATATATGTGCCACATCTTCTTTATCCATTCATCTGTTGATGGGCGTTTAGCTTGCTTCCATGTCCTGGCTATTGTAAATAGTGCTCTTTGCCCATTTTTAAATCAGGTTGCTTGTTTTCTTGTTGTTGAGTTCTTTGTATATATTGGATAACAGTCTTTTATCAGATATGTCTTTTGCAAATATTTCCTCCTAGTCTGTGGTTTGTCTTCTCACTCTCGTGATAGAATTTTTTAAATGAAAACTTAGAAAGGAGCCTAGGACAGTATGATTCCATGTATAGAGGGCAGGTTCTCAAATCTCCCACAACGTCACCTGATCAGTTTTGATATTTATAGGTAGGAGCACCTTTCTGAAGTATGCAGCAGTGGAAATGGCAAAGGATTTGATGCCAAAAGACATGTTTCAATCACAGCTAAGACATTTATTAGCTGTATCAGTTAGGATTTTTTTGGTTTCAAATGAAGAAGTCCAAACCTGCCTAAGCAAAACCCAGGAGTTGATCCAGCTTCAGGGATCAACTATAGCTATATTCATTTCCTCAAATAAAGTCAGGAATGTCTCTCTCTCTCTCTCTCTCTCTCTTTGGTTTTCCACTCAGCTTTCCTCTGTATTGGCTTCACTCCAGAAGCTCTCTCTAGAAAATAGCTCTAGATTTTCATGGTCCTTACAGCTCCCAGGTGAAGCCAACTCATTCCTAGAATTCAGGTATTTCAATCTCTTTTTTAAAAAACCTCAAATTACTTGGATCACATGCCTGCCTGTGCACCAGTCTCTGCATCCTGGGGGATACAGGGGGATCTGATGGGCTAGTGTGGGTCATATGTAACAGAAAGAGGCAAAGTCCCTTGATTGACAGCCCTGCCAGGAGTTACAGAAAGGTACAGGTGTAGATCCTTAACGGAAAATCAGAGTCATGTTACCAAAATAAGGAAATTGGCCCAACCAAAGCAACAGATATCAACTATATCAGTTATGAAATTTTAGTCAAGTCACTTAATCTCTCTGTTTTTTCCCGTCAGTAAAAGAGACAGGGAGATGATAATACCAGACCCATTACCTGACATAGTTCTTGCGAGAATCACTCAATAAGACATGAAAAGGATCTATAAGATGTGAAGCACTATTGCAAATAAAAGCAGTCCATAAGTATGTATTATGTGCCAGAAGAAACAGTATTATTTCTGTTATTAATGCCTTCTTTATGTCAAATGACAAAACTAAAACAAGTTAGTAACAAGTTTGATGTCCTTTAAGGGAAAACAGTCCACAGATTGGGGGAGTACAGAGCCTTTTGCACACTGAGGGATTTAGGGCAAGGGCAAGTTTTGTAGAATATTAGAAGAGGCAACATTGCACAGCAAAGGAAACCATAAACAAAACGAAAAGACAATGCACAAAATGGGAGGAAATATTTACAAATGATGCAACCAACAAGGACTTAATTTCCAAAATATACAAACAGCTCATACAACTCAACAACAACAAAAAACCAATCAAAAAATGGGCAGGAGGCCTAAATAGACATTTCTCCAATGAAGACATATAGATGGCCAACAGGCACGTGAAAAGATGCTCAACATCGCTAATTATTAGAGAAATGCAAATCAAAACTACAATGAGGTATCACCTCATACCAGTCAGAATGGCCATCATCAAAAAGTCTACAAACAATAAATGCTGGAGAGGGTGTGGAGAAAAGGGAACCCTCCTACACTGTTGGTGGGAATATAAATTGGTACAGCCACTATGCAGAAAAGTATGGAGGTTCCTTAAAAAACTAAAAATAGAGCTACCATATGATCCAGCAAACCCACTCCTGGGCATGCATTTGAAGAAAACCATAATTTGAAAAGATACATGCACCCCAGTGTTCATTGCAGCATTATTTACCATAGCTAGGACATGGAAGCAACCTAAATGTCCATCAACAGAGGAATGGATAAAGAAGATATGGTACATATATACAATAGAATATTACTCAGCCATAAAAAAAGAAATAATGCCATTTGCAGCAACATGGATAGACCCAGAGATTGTCATCCTGAGTGAAGTAAGTCAGACAGAGAAAGACAAATACCATATGATATTGCTTATATGTGGAATCTTAAAAAAATGTACACATGAACTTATTTACAAAACAGAAATAGAATCACAGATGTAGGAAACACTTATGGTTACTCGGGGGAAAGGGGACAGAGGGATAAATTGGGAGATTTGGATTGTCATATACACACTACTATATAGAAAATAGATAACTAATAAGTACCTATTGTACAGCACAGGGAACTCTATACTCTGTAATGGCCTATACGGGAAAAGAATCTAAAAAAGGGTGGATATATGTATGTGTGTGTGTGTGTGTGTGTGTGTGTGTGTGTGTGTGTATATATACATATACATATATATATATCTGATTCACTTTGCTGTACACCTGAAACTAATACAACATTGTAAATCAACTATACTCCAATAAAAATTTTTTTAAAAAAGATACGTGTACCCTAATGTTCATAGTGGCACTATTTACATTAGACAAGACATGGAGGCAACCTAAATGTCCATCAACAGAGGAATGGATAAAGAAGATATAGTACATATACACAATGGAATATTACTCAGCCATAAAAAAGAATGAACTAATGCCATCTGCAGCAACATGGATGGACTTAGAGATTATCATATTGAGTTGGCCAAAAAGTTCGTGCAGGTTTTTCCGTAAGAATGAACTTTTTAGCCAACCCAATACTAACTGAAGTAATAAGAGAAAGACAAATACTATATGATATCACTTATATGTGAAATCTAAAAAATAGTACAATTGAACTTATTTACAAAACAGAAATAGACTCACAGACATAGAAAACAAACTTATGGTTACCAAACAGGAAGGTGAGGAGAGATAAATTGGGAGTATGGGATTAACAGCAGCATCATATCATATATAAAATAAACAAGGGACTTCCCTGGTGGTCCAGTGGGTAGGCCTCTATGCTCCCAATGTGTGTGTTGGGGGGGGGCGGGGGGGAGGGTTCCATCCTTGGTCGGGTAACTAGATCCCATATGCATGCCACAACTAAGAATCTGCAAGCTGCAACTAAGAAGCCCGCATGCCACAGCAAATATCCTGCATGCCACAACTAAAAATAAAAAAAAAAAAAGATAAACAACAAGGGTTTATTGTATAGCACAGTGAACAATATTCAGTATCTTGTATTAACAATAAACTATAATGGGAAAGAATCCAAAAAATGAATACAGATATATACACATCCATATATATATATGTATGTATAACTGAATCACTTTGCTGTGCACTTTAAACTAACACAATATTGTAAATCAACTATATCTCAAAACAAAAAAACTTTACAAGTAAAATAAAAAAGAGGCAATGTGGAAACAGGGCATGATTGGCTAGAAAGTTGGGGCTTTCTTATAAGGCTAGCAGGTCCTGTTTTTCTAGCATAAGGTAAGATAGCTACAGCTGAGTTGGAGGATTGTGAGTGGTATATGTTAAGATTCCTTGACAGATGTTTCTGTAAATGTAGGCTGACTTAGGTTTTGCTATGTGACATGGGCCAGGCCACTGGGGTGGCTTCCATTTTGTGGATCCCCATATACAAATTAACTTTATCAGTTACATATACTCACCAACCTTAGGTTTCTTTAATAGCTTTTGGGTTTAAGTAACCCTCCAACCTTAATTTGTCTTTTTTTTAATAAATTTATTTTTTATTGGCTGTCTTGGGTCTTCGTTGCTGCACACAGGCTTTCTCTAGTTGCAGCAGGCTTTCTCTAGTTGCGGCGAGCAGGGGCTACTCTTCCTTGTGGTGCACGGGCTCCTCATTGTGGTGGCTTCTCTTGTTATGGAGCATGGGCTCTAGGTGTGTGGGCTTCAGTAGTTGCAGCACATGGGCTCAATAGTTGTGGCTCACAGTCTTAGTTGCTCCGTGGCATGTGGTATCTTCCTGGGGCAGGGATCGAACCTGTGTCCCCTGCATTGGCAGGTGGATTCTTAACCACTGCACCACCTAGGAAGTTCTTAATTTGGCTTCTTAAGTAGACTTCCATGGTGAGATAAGGGAGACTAAATGAATTAAGTGAATATCAGAGGGCTTGGCAATTATATGTTTTATTACAAACTCACTTCTTTTGCACAAGTCAATGTCATACAATAAAGCAGCTTCTTAGGGGTAAATCTCCACTGGCTAAGCTGGCAACTGAAGTTCCAGACTTGCAGAGTGAGATGATTAAGTCTTCAAGTATAGAGAACACTACCAATACCCAAGGCTTTCTTTCCCAACAATATCACTGTCAAGGAACTTCCCTGGTGACCCAGTGGTTGAGACTCTGAGCTCCCAATGCAGGGGCCCAGGGTTCCATTCCTGGTCAGGGACCTAGATCCCGCATGTCACAACTAAAAGATTCTGCACTCTGCAACAAAGATCACCAGCACAGCCAAATAAATATATACATTTTTTAAATGCCACTGTCAATATTCTACTTTTATTGGGGGGCAGGGGGAGGGGACAAAGTGCCTTAATTTCTTCTTTTTAGCATTATGATGTCTGACAATGTTATTCAGGAGTAAAGGCATATTCATAATATTGAGTGGTAATCCTTTGAAATATCATCAGTGCTTTTGGACTATTAGTAAAACTAGTGGCGAAAATTTTATTCATTGAAGAACTTTACATCTTAACATTCTGTTTTCATATGCTTATATAGGTTCAAAAGACAATGATTCTTCCACTTTGGTGTTTTCACAAAATTCATTTATTATCTTAGTGTGTGTAGATATCACAGTAGCCACCAACCATTACTGCTTTATTCTCTATGTGATGCAGAAAGTGGAATTTCAGTGACTAGAGGCAGCATAAATTATTCCAGTACAGCTTTCTTTTTAGGATAGATTTATTTTAATTAGCTAGGATATATTAATCATGCTTCATTCAAAATTGCTAAAGTAGTACATACAGCAGCTTTCCAAAATAGTCCTTGTTACTTTAAATGTTCTCTTCAAAGTATTTCTGTTACTAAATAAGAATAATTTCAAAAGATTCTTCAGACCAGATGGTGAGATGATATATAAAAATTCCACTTCTTTGTAATATGATGAGCTCAATAATACAAAGAGTTCAGTCTCCAATTCCTTTTTCAATTTAAAAATTCCAGTGGATCAACTTATTTTTAAATTACTGCTCTAGTCTTTGTCCTTCCTATAAATTTTTTGTCAACATCTTTTGAATTACTTTATGAAAGTGCTGCCTTTAAAATTAATTATTCACTTACCTTCATCTTAAAGTATTTTTTTCTTAACTGCTCACTTAATTTACTAAACAAAAGAGCACATTTAAAAGTGTTATTTTTTTAACAGCTAAAGATTTCAAAATGTTATTTTTCCTTTTAAGATTTCATAAAAGTCTTAATTATATGTTCCCAGGAGAAAATTACACTGTTATTTACTTTAAAAGATAAATATAATCTGTCTATATTTCATCATTAGCCTAGTAAAACTAATTCCTTAATGTCAGTGACTATGCAGGATTTTTGCATCCCTGGTGGCCCTCAGACCCACTCCTCACCTTTCCCTGTCCTGCTCTGTATCACAGGCACCTGGTTCCCTGGCCCCTGTGTCAGCTGGCTTCCAGACAGGTTTGGTCAATGGCGGGGGAGGAAGGGGGCCTGGTAGATAGTGGGAAATGGGAGACTGGGATATTGAAAGGACAGTAAAGAAGAAATCAGGGTCTTTTTCCCTCCTTCCTCTCTATCTCAGGAGGCAACCGCAGCAGCAACTGGCTCTCCTGTCTGGTCCTAGCTCCCCACTGGAGAGTCCTACAAGGATTCCAGCTTTGTCGGGTATGCCAGTCAGGGTCCAATCAGGAGAGAAAGCTCATACAGTAATGTGAATGGAGAAGGTTTAACATAAAGAACTATTCACAGACTTTCCTGGTGGCGCAGTGGTTAAGAATCTGCCTACCCATGCAGGGAACACAGGTTCGAGCCCTGGGCCGGGAAGATCCCACATGCTGCAGAGCAACTAAGCCCGTGAGCCATACCGACTGAAGCCCACGTGCCTAGAGCCCTTGCTCCGCAACATGAGAAGGCACCGCAATGAGAGGTCTGCGTACCGCAATGAAGAGTAGCCCCTGCTCACTGCAACTAGAGAAAGCCTGCAGGCAGCAACAAAGACCCAATGCAGCCAATAAATCACTTAATTCTTTTTAAAAAATTATTTAGTATGGTAGACACTGGAGTAATGCAGGATTGGTCCGTAAGAAATGAAGAGAAATCTAAAGATCACAAGAACAGCAAATATAAGGGGCAGTTACAACTCGGGGGCTCAGAGAGAGCACGTACGACCCTCCCCCCTCGCCAAGACTAAGATCCAGATCTTGTTGGAGACAGATCTCGGCTCCCCGCATGGTGACGTTTGCTACAGCACCATACCAGCAGAACTTGCTGAGTTACTGAGCTACAGGGAGATGCTCCACCTCGTAACTGCAAAGCCACTCTAGGGGATGCTGGAGGACACTGCCCCCAGGGAGGTCCTGTGCACCTCTGGCACACAGTAGCAGATACTGCAGAAGCTGCGTGCACTGCAGGAGTCGGGCACTGCAGAAGCTGCATATACTTCAGGAGCACCAGTGAGAGAAGCACACGGGAATCAAGAAGAGAGAGGAAAAAACCCTCCTCCTGCAACGCCTCTCCAGCACCTCCTACTGACAAAGCTTAATATCATGCCAACTGACAAAGGAGAAACACGTGGAGTGAGAAATTTATTGATACAAGGCCTGTGTTACTTTACTATAGCTGCATAATGTATTACCACAAACTTACTAACTTAAACAGCATAGATGTATTCTCTCACAGCTTCGGTGGGCTAGGAGCCTGGCATATTTTGTCTAGGTTCTCTGCTCAGAGTCTCACAATGCTGAAATCAAAGCGTCAACTGGCTGTATCCTCATCTGGAGGCTCCAGGAGGAAGCGTTCATTCAGATTTTTCACATAATTCAGTTCCTTGCAGGTGTAGGACTGAAGTCTTTGTTTTTTTGTGGGCTGTCAACTGAAGACCACTCTCAACAAATAGAGGCTGCCCTTGCCATGTCTCCCCCTCCACAGGCCCTCCTAAACAATGTTTTTTCTTTTTCTTACAGTTTTATTGAGATATAATTAACATACAGCACTGTATAAGTTTAAGGTGTACAGCATGATTTGACTTACATGCATCATGAAATGATTATCTTAAGTTTAGTGAACACCATCATCTCACATAGATACAACATTAAATAAATTTAAAAAAAAAGGTTTTCCTTGTGATGAGAATGCCTAGGATTTGCTCTTAACAACTTTCATATATAACATACAGCAGTGTTAATTATATTTATCATATTGTACCTTAATCCCTAGTACTTATTTATCTCATAACTGGAAGTTTGGACATTTTGACTGCCTTCATCCAGTTCCCCCACCCCCCACCTCTGGTAATCATAAATCTGATCTCTTTTCCTATGAGTTTGCTTTTTGTTTTTGAAGAATAATTGACTGTTACACAACATAGTGATTTGATATTACCAAACATTTCAAAACGATCACCACGGTAAGTCTAGTTACCATCTGTCATACAAAGATATTACATAGTTATTGACTATATTCTACACACTGTACATATCACACCATGACTCATTTATTTTGATCTAAAAGTCTATACCTCTTAGTTTCCCTCACCTGTTTCTATCCTCTGCCTACCCCCTCCCCTCTGGCAACCATCCATTTGTTCTCTGTGTCTGCAACTCTGTTGCTGTTTTTCATTTCCAATACAGAAATCATTACAGTCAACCTCTTTTGAAGAGTTTTTAGTGATAAAAAAAAAAACAACACACTTCACTAAGTGGCCTATTATTTTTTAGGATTTATAATTGTTAGGAGGTTCTTCACTGTGATGAACTGAAATCTGTTTTTTAATTAATTGACATATAGTTGATTTTTTTTTTTTTTGGCCCACACTGCACAATGTATGGGATCTTAGGAAGTGAATGCACCCCCAGCATTGGAAGCATGGAGTTTTAACCACTAAACCGCAGGGAACTCTTAAGGTATAGTTGATTCAAAATATTATATCAGTTTCAGGTGTGCAACATAGTGACTCAAAATTTTTATAGATTATACTCCATTTAAAGTTATTAAAAAATACTGGCTGTACTCCCTGTGCTGTGCAGTATATCCTTGTAGCTTATTCATTTTATACACAGTAGTTTGTGCCTCTTAACCTACCCTGATCTTGCCCCTCCCCCTTCCCGCTCCCCATGTGTAACCACCAGTTAATTCCCATGTGACACTCTGCATCTCCAGGTGATCCAGGTCCCTCTGTACTATATTATATCAGAGGACGGAAGGTTAACATAGCCTGAGACAAGAACACAAACGTATACTGTTGTATCCATCTGTGTGCAAACTGCTTCTTATTCTCCTTTCTTACCAGGGCAGAAGAAAATGAATTCATCATATGAACAGTCTCTACCTGAGATCATAGTAATCTTCTCTGGCAAGCATACATCTAATACAGCAGACTTCACCCTTCTGGTTTTGGATCTGAAAACTGACTCACATACAGAAAGTAGGCATAGAATCACGACTTTGTATTTGGGTGGCTGCCCTCAGCCTCCTGATCATCCATTCTTATTTATTTATTTATTGGCTGTGTTGGGTCTTCATTGCTGCGTACGGACCTTCTATAGTTGCAGAGAGTGGGGGCTACTCTTCATTGTGGTGCACAGGCTTCTCATTGCAGTGGCTTCTCTAGGCTTCCCTGGTGGTGCAGTGGTTAAGAATCCACCTGCCAATGCAGCGGACACAGGTATGGGCCCTGGTCTGGGAAGATCCCACATGCCATGGAGCAGCTAAGCCCGTGCACCACAGCTATAGAGCCTGCGTGCCACAACTAGTGAGGCCACATGCTACAACTACTGAAGCCCGAGCACCTAGAGCCCATGATCATTCTTTTTTTTTTTTTTTATTGGCTGTGTTGGGTCTTTGTTGCTGTGCGCGGGCTTTCTTTAGTTGCAGTGAGTGGGGGCTACTCTTCGTTGTGGTGCGTGGGCCCCTCATTGCCATGGCTTCTCTTGTTGAGCAGCATGGGTTCTAGGCGTGTGGGCTTCAGTAGTTGCAGCACATGGGCTCAATAGTTGTGGCTCACGGGCTCTAAAGCACAGGCTCAACAGTTGTGGCGCACGGGCTTAGCTGCTCCAAGGCATGTGGGATCTTCCTGGAGAAGGAATCGAACCCGTGTCCCCTGAATTGGCAGGCGGATTCTTAACCACTGCGCCATCTAGGAAGCCCTAATCATTCATTCTTGATTTCTTTTTATTTTACAGATTGAGTGATACCTAAAACTCTTTACTGGTTGTCCATTCACCTTGACCCTAGACGCACACTCTCTTAACCTCCATAGCTCTCTATGTGTTAGACTTCTCTAAGGGCCACTCTATCCTTTCTGTTTATCATTATAATTGCATCCACTTTGCTTCTTATGGGTTTGGTGCTACCACTGGGCCTCTGTTACTTTAGGATCCTACCATCCCCATGGCTGTCAGGAAGCTGTTCTTATAAGAGCATTGCTTACTTCTGTAGCCCTGACCTGGTTACCACTGAGATAGTTACCGCTAAGTTTCTCAGGGATCCTTGTGCCCCTTTTACCAGCACATTCTTTATCACTTTAGTCAACAGGATATTATCTGAATTCTTTTTCAGAACACAGTCAGCAGGAAGGTTTTTCAGCCTTATATATCTACTCTACAATGCATATACCTCTGAGCCTTTTAATTCCTTACTGTCTGCCAAAGCAGTCTGAATTTTCTATTCCACTTTTTCAAAGCTTCCTCAAAAACCATCCTTGCAGGAAGGGAAACAGATTCTGAGGCATAAATTTCCATGCAGGAGGCTTCCTGGAAGGTACTTTCAGGAATAATACTTGTAAGACTGAAGGAAGTAGGAAGGAGATGAGTTGAACTCCTTAGGAGTTGCATCAGAGGCGTCAGTTGATCCTGTGGGGTGCTCTGGAACTACAAATGACCCTTGGAGTTGTCTCACGTAGAGGAAAGGGGCTGAACTTTTGTACACCTGCCTCAAAGAATCACTGGATGCAGGCATACCCTGAGAATAGGTGTAAATTTGGGCAAATGAGCACCCTTCAGCAAGGAACTCAGATGTGTGAGCTATCTGCCTCAACATGCCCAAGGGCGAGGCGAATCAGCACCTCCGTCCTGAAGGAGGGATCCAGGCAGCACACCACAGCATCCACTACCGTTCGTTTCTGCTCACACCCTACAGACGGACAAGCCAAGAGAAAAGACGATGTATTGAAGCAGTCCAAAAGAATGTAGATAACTACCATATTCTTGAAGAGATCTGCATCTAAGACAGGAATACTGGGGAAATGATGGGTTAATCATGAAAGAATAATTTTGACACTACAAGGAAGTAAACTGAGATCATTTACAACTTCCTTGATGTCCATGACCATACCTTTCCCCGAGCCTCTTCCTACCTATCTGATCACCCTCCGGGTTCCTTCACCGATTCCTCTTCTGCCATGTCCCCTTCCCCACACCTCAAAGATGCGGGCTATGTTTCCTCCTCACCCTCTTCTCACTCTGCGCTTTCTTGCCTATTTCACTTTGTCCCTTAGATATGGATGACACCCAGATCTACACCTCCAGCTCTCACCTCTCTTCTGAGATCCTCACTTCTGAGTTTCAGAATCTGCTGGCCACTCCTCCCATCCCACCACAAATTCAACATGCCCAAAACTAAATTCCTTGATATAACATTCACGGGCCATCACAATCTGGTCCCTATCTAAATGGGCTATTCTTCCTCTGCATTCATTGGCATTCTGCCTTTTATGCTGGTTATTTTCTATATATACATGCATTTTTTTAGTCTTTTTGCCTTTATACATACTGTTCCTTCTGCCTGAGATGCCCTACTTATCCTCTTGCATTTATCAGAATTCAACTCACTGTCCAAATCCCATGTTGCATGTCACCTTATTTAAGACATCTTTCCTAATACCACAATCAGAATTAATCTCTTCTGCCAGGTTTTATTTATACTGCCAATCAGATAGTTACCATAGTCTACCCTTACCTCTCTCACTAGGTTGTGAACTTTCTCAAGGCTTACACTGTCAAGTTGCTTTACTCACCTTTAGACATTCATTGCCTAGCTCACTATTTTGCCTATGGTAGGATTTATATTAGTTAGGGTACATATTCAGCTGCTATAACAAAGACCAAGGCAACAGTGGCTCAAACAAGACAGAAGTCTATCTCTCACACACAAGGACACAGATTCTTTGTAGTTTGTAACTCAGTCATCACTTGAGTGTTGGCCTCAGCGGCATGACCCAGAGAACCCCACCACATCCACACGTCAGGCAGCAGGATGGAAAGGAAGGGTTGGAGACAGAGGACACACCCTCTCCATGCCATGACCTGGAATTGGGTATATACTTCCACTTAAAGCCCATTGAACAGAACTTAGCCACAGGCCACACTCAGCTGTGGAGAGGCCGGGAAAGGTAGTCTTTCACAGGACAGCCGTGCATACAGGTAAACACTGGGAAGAAGGGGAAAGTGGATGTTGGAAAGCAACTAGCAGTCTTGCCACAGAATCAATGGGTGCCTGCTTTTAAAATGACATTAAAAAGCATTCACCTGACGCACAGAAGTATGCTAGCAGACTGGGAAAGAGGAAAAAGAAAAAAGTAGGCATGATTGCAACAAGATAGCTGCTGAGTGGGAAAGAGAGGAGAGAAAAGAGAGAGATCAGTGTACCCAGCTCCTTGGCCGGCATTATCACCAGATGCCTCTGGCTAGCTGAGGTCCAGCTCTCTCTCAATAAGATGGCCTTTCCCCCTTCAGCAAGGACTCCTTCAAAGTCACCTGGGCCTTGCAATGGGATTCACACAGGCCTAAGAAACAACTCAGGATTGTCACAGTCAATAATGGTTCCAAGTAACCAGATATTTCATCTCTTAAGAGTTAGCTCTCTTCCAAATATTCACCCCAAATCTTCTAGAGCAGCAGTGTTTTCCCTTCTGTCTGTGGGCAGTCCTGACCTTTCGAATAAGCAGTGATTTTCATTCCCAGCCCTGCCCCACCACAACTCACACATACCTTAGCTTTTTATCATGACTATCATTCTTGTTTCATTCCTTTCGTTCATAAAGATTTCTTCATAAAACGAAAATATCCCTGAGAGGCATTCAGCTTCCATCAATTAACATTTTAGTTACCAATTAAGCCAGTACGCAAAAGGCAAATATTAAAGGAAATGGGGTGTGGTGGTCAGCTCTATATGCCAACTTGGCTACACACAGTCCCCAGTTATTTAATCAAACGCTAATTTAGGTGTTACAGTGAAGGTATTTTGTAGATGTGAATTAAATCCGTAATCAGTTGACTGTAAGGAAGATTCTCCAGATAAGCTGTTGGGCCTGATTCAATCAGTTAAAAGGTTCTAAGAGCAGAACTGAGGTTTCTTTGAAGAAGAAACTCCTCTGTAGATAATAGCTTCAGCTGATGCCCAAGAGTCCCAGTCTGGCCTTCCTGATGGCCTACCCTACCAGTGTGCCTTGCCAGCCACCACAATCAAGTAAGCCAATTCCACGTAAAAAATTTCTAAATATATCTCCTACTGGTTCTGTTTCTCTGGTTGAACCCTGACTGAGGACTGGGGGCTGGGCAAGAAGAGGGGAGAGGCCTGCACAAAGGAATCAAGGAAGAGGAGCAGGCAGCAACGGCAATGCTGACAGGAGAGTTGATTTGACAATCCTGCCCTAGGAAGGCTTTAATTGGGAAAATAAAAGAAAGGACAGAAAACTCTCAGAGGACACTGAGAGTTCAAAGTAAAGTAGAAAAGGTAGTGAGACCATACCACAAATTCACTCTTCTTTAGCAGCTTTAGTTACTGGCAGCAGTGGGGGTAGAGAGGGAATACTGACTTTCTAATGGAACCTAGTATCAGCAGATTGCATGAAAATGTTTCCTCAGAACAGCACAAGTTCACTTTAGCTTCTTTGTACATTTCTATTCTTTCATGTAACCAGAGAGGCAAATGTATACCTTTGCAACCGAATGCTTCCAGATTCATCTGCAAAGTCAAAGGTACCTGAAAAAAAAAAAGACCAGAGAGGGAATTGGGCTCCTTCTGTATCTGCATGGTTTCCCCAAATATCATGAATAATTCTGGCAAGTTTCCCAGGAACTAATAAGTATGCTAAACTAAGTATGTATTTGAATAACTCAAAAGCAAGAATATAATCTAAGTTGGAAAAAATAAAATGTTTGGATAAATATACACTTAAGTAAGCAAGATATAGTAAAAAGATGCCAATGTATATGAGCACTGAAAGGAAGAAAAAAATGGTACAGCCTTTAAGGGACTATAAAAAGAAAACTACATGGGCATGATAAAAAACAAACAAACAAAAAACAGGAATAAGCGAAAAGTTAGAGATCCAAAACTGGACAAACTTAGAACTGTACCAAAAATTAAAGGAATCAGCATGTGGATGAGAAGTATAAAAATTAAGCTAGCAGGCTAGAATTTTTCACATAGGAATTGCATGAAAAAGAAGTTGAAATAATTTAGAAAATCTTCATAATAAAAATTTCTTCTGAAAGGAACAAACTACTGATATACACAATAACATGGGTGAATCTCAAAAACATTATGCTGAGTGAGAGAAGTCTATACTAAATAGGTGCATACTGTGTGACTCCTTTTACATAAAGTTCTAGAATTTGCTAACACTGATCTGTGGTGAAAACTAATCAAAACAGTGGCTTTTTGTTTTTTTTTTTTCTTTTAAGCTCTTTACTGGAATATAATTGCTTTACACTGTTGTGCCACTTTCTGCTGCACCACAAAGTGAATCGCTGTATTTATACATATATCCCCATATCCCCTCCCTCCTGCAACTCCTTCCCACCCTCCCTATCCAAGTCCTCTAAGACATCACCCACCATTGAACTGATCTCCCTGTGTTATGCAGCAGCTTCCCACTAGCTATCTATTTTATAGCTGGTAGTGTATATATGTCAATGCTACTCTCTCACTTTGTCCCAGCTTCCCCTTCACCCCCCACCCCATGTCCTCAAGTCCATTCTCTACATCTGCATTTTTATTCTCGACCTGTCACTGGGTTCATCAGTACCATTTTTTTAGATTCCATATATGTGAGTTAGCATACAGTATTTGTTTTTCTCTTTCTGGCTTATTTTGCTCTGTATGACAGACTCTAGGTCCATCTACCTCACTACAAATAACTCAATTTCATTCCTTTTTATGGTTGAGTAATATTCCATTGTATATATGCACTACATCTTCTTCAACCATTCATCTGTTGATGGGCATTTAGGTTGCTTCCATGTCCTGGCTATTGTAAACAGTGCTGCAATAAACACTGTGGTACATGTTTCTTTCTGGATTATGGTTTTCTCAGGGTATGTGCCCCATAGGGGGATTGCTGGGTCATATGAGTGGTTAGTTTTAAGGAGTAAGGAAAGGGACTGGCTGGAAAGGGCAAAAAGGAACTTCTAGGGCAATTATTAGCCATCAGGAAAATGCAAATTAAATGCAAGTTAGAACTACAATAGATTACTCCAATGACTATGGAAAAGGATACGTGTATAGATCAATGCGACAGAACTGAGAGCCCAGCAATAAGCCCATATATTTGTGGCCAACTGCTTTTCCATGATAGGACTGAGACAGTTCAATGCTAAGAATAGCCTTTTCAACAAATGACATCTAAATACACACAAAAGAATCATTTTGGACCCTTACCTCACACCATACACAAAAATTAACTCAAAGTGGATTATAGACCTGTATGTAAGAGCTAAAGCTATAAAACACAAAGAAACAAAGGTGTAAATATTTATGACTTTGGATTAGGCAATAATTTCTTAGATCTGACACCAAAACAAGCAAAAAAAGAAAAAGAAATTGGAATTAATCAAAATTAAATGAAAAATTGACAATACCAAATGTTGGTAAGGATAACAGTGATCTCTCATACTTTCCTAATGGAAGTATAAAATGGTGCAAGCACTTTGGAAAACTCACAGCTTCTTATCAAGTTAAACATATATCTATCCTGTAACACAGCAATTCCACTCCTAGGTTTTTACCTAAGAGAAATGATGAATATTTACGAATATTCTTATAAAATTCCTTTTGTGGAGAATAGTGTTGACTCAGTAGCCCCAGTGCAAGGAAGTTCCTCAGCAAAATGACAGCAAGACAGTTCTGTTGCTGCCTACTCAGGGGCAGAGTTAAAGCTAAGCGTTTCTCTTTGGAAATCTTTAACTATCAGCTACCAAGAATGGTCAATAAACCTTTTAAAAAAGACAAACTGATATTTATTGAGCACTTAGTATACAATAGGCACTGCATCAAATGGTTAATCTCATTTAGGCTCCACCAGAACCCTAGAATGAATATAACTGCAATATTGTCTTTATTTTACAAATGGAGTAACTAAAGCTCACAGAGGTTAGCAGCTTGCCCATGGTCACTCAGGTAAATACGTGATTGTACATGCCAAGGTTAACAGAAGTATCTCTCATTTATCTTTGGGTTTCCAATATCTAAGCACATATTGACTATATAAATTATTATAATGATTATATAAATTGTAGTGAATGATGGAAGACTTGAGTATCTGACCTTACAGAATATAATAATATATCTATTCTGCACTAACAGCCCTACTTTTTCGAAGTTATCACATTTTTTTTCTTTTGGCCATGCCTTGTGGCTTGTGGGATCTTAGTTCCCTGACCAGCTGGGCCCAAGGCACTGAAAATGCCGAGCCCTAACCAATAGACCACCAGGGAATTCCTTGAACTTATCACTTTTAATGGAGTAGTGAACAAAACCACATTTAACTCATTTGAGACACTTACTGTGTATAACAAGGCCTTTTTTACTTAGGCCTCCTTATTATCAAAGCAAGAAATAGTTCAGTTAAAAACACATACATAGGGCTTCCTAGGTGGCGCAGCGGTTAAGAATCCGCCTGCCAATGCAGAGGTCACGGGTTCGAACCTAGCTCCAGGAAGATCCCACATGCCGCGGAGCAAGTAAGCCCGTGTGCCAAAAAAAAAAAAAAAAACACATACATAGAGACTGTCATACAGAGGGAAGTGAGTCAGAAAAAGAAAAACAAATATCAAATATTAGCACATATATGTGGAATATAGAAAAATGGTACAAATCAACCAGTTTGCAAGGCCGAAATAGAGACAAAGATGTACAGAACAAACATATGGACACCAAGTGGGGAAAGCGGGGAGGGTTGGGGGGGGAACGAATTGGGAGATTGGGATACCAAATAGTACACTCTAAATATATGCAGTTTATTGTATGTTAACTGTATCTCAATAAAAGTTCTTTAAAAAAAATACATATGTAAATTTGCACAGACATTCCTCAAAAGATAACAGCTGCAGTAATTCTTAGCAGCCCTATTTTTTAATTAATTTATTTATTTTGGCTGTGTTGGATCTTTGTTGCGGCACACAGGCTTTTCTAGTTCTGACATGTGGGCTTCTCTAGTTGTGGCATGTGGGATCTTAGTTCCCTGACCAGGGATCAAACCTGGGCCCCCTGCATTTGGACCACCAGGGAAGTCCCCTAGCAGCCCTATTTATTATGTATGTATGTATGTATGTATGTATGTATGTATGTATGTATTTATTTATTTATTGGTAGCAGCCCTGTTTTTAAGACATAAGCTTATAATTCAAAGTTTTGTTTTGTTTTACATAAAGACACTACAGAACTTTGGCTTTGACAAGCCAGTGAAATTTTTCTTTCAAAATTCTAAAATACTAGCAGGAACCCTAAAATTAACTTACTGAAAATGAAACAGACAAAGATGTAGTAATTACTTGAAGGACTCAGTACTACTGACTCTACCAGCTGGGTAAACGATGGAGGCAGAGGCATTTAAAACACCCATACTAGGGAATTCCCTGGTGGTCCAGTGGTTAGGACTCTGCACTTTCACTGCCCTGGGTCCAGGTGCAATCCCTTGTTGGCGAACTAAGATCCCACAAGCCAAAGAGTGTGGCCAAAAAAATAAATAAATAAAATAAAATACCCATACTAGTTAAGGTAAATAATAAGTTACTATAACAAATGCACCCTAAGGTCTCTAAGTCTTAACCAAATAAAACTTTATTTCCCCTTCACCATACAGCTTGTAGAGGTCATCATGTGGTGGGAGAAGGAACCCAGGTTCCTTCCATTGTATGTCTGTGCCTTCCTCTAGAAACTTAGTTCTCTATACCTCCCTGATAGACCAGGAAGGAAAATGACAATTACTTATACTTCTCATAGGACAGGCCTGGAAGTGGCACATATTACTTTGTTTACATTTTACTGGCCAGAACTCAGCCAGAAGCCCTCACCTAACCGCAAGCTATAAGCCCCAGGGAAGAGGACAAGGATACTGACACGGATATTGACAAAAATGATCAGTCTATGTGGAAACACCCCAAACTAGAGAGGAGGAACCTCTCAATACCCAATAAAATAGAGACATTAAGCCTACTATGGCATCTAGAATATGATATAGCCATTTAATACAAACCAGATAACTATGAATATAATGAAAATATAAGATAAAATAAAATTATAAAGGAGAAGAAAATAATAGGTATAAATGGATCACAACTAGATAAAACTACATGTATATTTACTGTTAATAATCAAAAGGATCAAAAAATTTTAATATCTAAAGTTCAGTGCAAAAGAAAGAAAAAAGAAAGAAGTAAAGGAAGATAAACTGACTCCATAACTGTGCTTAATTTGCCCAAAAACTTGACTGAAATAGGGATAACAGGGGTCTATGGTCCCTGTTCTGGTTATTGGTTACTCTATAACAAACTACCCCGAAACAATTTTATGGGTAATTTTAAGCAGGATTTAGCTGAAGAAATATGTTCAATGAGGCAATGATAAAGGACACTTGGCATTCATCTGGCAAATGGAGTGATCTGGAGGGTCCAAGAGGGCTTCACTCATATATCTAGTATCTTGGATAGAAGACAAGGCTAAGTGGGCACTGCTGACTAGAGCATCTACACATGGCTCCTCTAGCACAGTGGCCCCAGGGTAGCTGCACTTCTTATATAGCAGCAGGATTCCTGCATAACAGCATGATGCTGGGTGCATATATATTGAACCCAACATCAGAGCACCTAAATATATCAATCAAACTGAGAGAACTTATGGGAGAAATAGACAGCAATACAACAGTAGTAGGAAATGTCAATACCCCACTTTCAATAATGGACAGAACATCCAGATAGAAGATCAACAAGACAATGAAGAATTTAAATAACACTATAGACTAAATGGACCTAACAGAAACATACAGAACATTCCACCCAACAGCAGCAGAATACACATTCTTCTCAAGGGCACGTGAATCTTTCTCCAGGATAGGTCACATATTAGGTCACAATGCAAGTCTAAACATATTTAAGAAGATTGAAATATACCAAGTATTTTTTCCAACCACAATGAAAAAAAAAACTAGAAATAAATAGCAAAATGAAAACCACAAAATTCACATATATGTGGAAATTAAACAACACATTCTTGAACGTTGGATCGAAGAATAAATCAAAAAGGAAATTACAAAATACCTCAAGACAAACAAAAATGAAAACACAACATACCAAAACTATGTAAGAGCATTACCAAGAGGGAAATTTATAGTGATAAATATCTACATTAAAAAAGAAGAAATGGGGCTTCCTAGGTGGCGCAGTGGTTAAGAATCTGCCTGACAATGCAGAGGTCACAGGTTCGATCCCAGCTCCAGGAAGATCCCACATGCCACGGAGCAACTAAGCCCGTGTGCCAAAAAAAAAAAAAAAAAAAAAAAAAAAGAAGAAAGATCTCAAATAAACAACCTAATTTTACAGATCAAAGAGCTACAAAAAGAACAAACTAAACCCAAAGTTAGTAAAAGGATGGAAATAACAAAACTTATAGCAAAAATAAATGAAACAGAAAATAGAAGAAAATCAACAAAACTGAATGGATTTTTTGAAGATAAATAAAATCAACAGACCCTTAGTTAGACTAAGTAAGGTAAAAAGAAAAGATGCAAAGAATGACTTGCCGGGGAGAAAAGATGGCGGCGAAGTAGAGAGACGTGGAGTGCATCCCTCTCCACAGATGCATTGGGAATGCACGGAAGGACGCAGTAATTCCCACAGAGAACCAGCTGAACACCAGCAGATGGCCTCGGACACCAGAAAGGACCGCGGGGAGCCCGACATAGCCAGTAGGAAGGCATCTACGAGGGCTCAAAGAGGGTGAAGCGGCGGAGCTGTGGCAGACAGGAGGGAGTGAGAAACATACGGAGGGTCTGCAGCGCAGCTCAGTGTTCCCGGACCGAGACATCGATCCGCAGCTGAACGGAGGGTCCAGGAGCGGGAGCGTGGGAACCGGAGAGTTGGTTCAGGGTGAGAAACATTGTTGCCGGTAGGGTGATGGACCGAGAGGACAGGAGGGAGGGGGTCCGTGGAGAGGAGTGCCCGTCCCTGAGAGCTGCCCGGCCATGATGGCGGCTGGAGGCTGCAGGCTCATGGGCGGGGGGGAGGAGCCGCGCGTAGCCTCTCCCTCTCTTTCGGCGCCTCTGCAACAGGCAGTGGAGAGACGCCCTGCTGGCCACCTAAGGCGCTCAGGGATAACAAGCACCCTCAGGCACTCGGGCGGGGCTAGATTAAAACCCCTTGCAACGCCAGCAGCAGGGAGGCTGCCGAGAGAAAAAAAAAAAAAAAAAAGCATCAAAAAGAAAAAAACCCCGAGAGAGGCCCAACTCTAAGACTTTCTGTTTATGCCTGAGCCACCAGCACCCTCTGCAACAGGCACCTCCAAGCCTGACTGAAACAACAGTGCGCCACTGCTCACTCACTCCCAGGAGAAGGAGCCACTATTGTACCCTCTCCCTCCCCACACACTGACGCTTACAGACGAACAATAAAGGAACCTCTGCTGGTCACAGAATAACGCAAAAAAAACCCAAGGCAAGGAGAAGACACTTACAGCTGAGATGCTAAGGAAACAGAAATAGTAGTATCAATACCTACTGAACTGGTCCATTCTGGGATCAGTTCTGGATTTTTTTTTTTCTTTCTCTTTCTCTCTCTCTTTTTTTTTTTTTTTTTTTGATTTATTAAATACGATCTTAGCCCTAAGGGATCTACAAGTTTTATAACATAATTTTTTAATGATATTTTTTATTCTCTTTTTTTTTTTTTTTTTTTTTTGCCTTTTTATATACTTCTATATCTAGCTAAGTTTTTGGTAGTACAGACAAAATATCTCTCATACTTTCCTTTCATCACTATCTTTTATACATTTCTATTCCTTTCTTTTTATTTGCATATTTCCAACCACATTACGCTCTTCTGTTCCCCTTTCTTCCAGCCTTTTTAAGTTTATTTTATTTTAACATACTTATAAGCAACACTATCGGTCTGCTCAGACTCCTTGCTCTATTCTCCAGATGACGCACTGCCTTGGTATTTAATATTAGGCTTTTGTCTTTATCTTAGTTCTTAGTACATTCTGAGAATCTCCATTCTCTCTGGTGGTACTCCAGCTCTTTTCTATATTTGATCCTAGCTTACAAAATCTCCCTGGATTGATGTTTGTATGTGTAGGGTGTTATTTGTTGTTTGTTTGCTTTTGCTTTTGTCTCTGATTTGTTCTGTTTCAGTTGTCAATTTCTGCTGGGTTTCTCTTTGAATATCTGATAGCACACTGGGGTTCTGTCAGGTCTTTCTAGAGCCTTATGTCCTAACGGATTCAGTAATTGTGTGTCTTATACATGTATGTGTTTCCTAGACTCAATATTCGTTTAATCCAATACTTGGACATTAGTCTGAGGCTTGGACAGTCTTCTATAAACACCTCTATCGCCAGGACAAGCAACCCCAAAAGTTTGGGCAACCATGAGGAAACAAAGAAACACCATGCAGGCAAAGGAGCAGGAAAAAAACCCACAACACCAAATAAATGAAGAGGAAATAGGAAAAATGCCTGAAAAAGAATTTAGAGTAATGATAGTAAAAATGATACAAAATCTCGATAACAAAATAGAGAAAGTACAAGAAACAGTTCATAAGAACTCAGAAAAACAAACAGCAATGGATAACAAAATAACTGAAATTAAAAATACTCTAGATGCTATAACCAGCAGAATGACTGAGGCAGAAGAACGAATAAGTGAGTTGGAAGATAGAATGGGGGAAATAACTGCCACAGAGCAGGAAAAAGAAAAAAGAATAAAAAGATTAGAAGACAGTCTCAGAGACCTCAGTGATAACATTAAACATACCAACATTCGAATTATAGGCATCCCAGAAGAAGAAGAAAACAAGAAAGGGTCTGAGAAAATATTTGAAGAGGTTATAGTGGAAAACTTCCCCAACATGGGAAAGGAAATAATTAATCAAGTCCAAGAAGCACAGAGAGTCCCATACAGAATAAACCCAAGGAGAAATACACCAAGACACATATTAATCAAACTAACAACAATTAAACACAAAGAAAAAATATTAAAAGCAGCAAGAGAAAAGCAACAAACAACATATAAGGGAAAATCCATAAGGATCACAGCTGACCTTTCTACAGAAACTCTGCAGGCCAGAAGGGAATGGCAGGATATACTGAAAGTCCTGAAAGAGAGAAACCTACAGCCAAGAATACTCTACCCAGCAAGAATCTCATTCAGATTTGAGGGAGAAATCAAAAGCTTTCCAGACAAGCAAAAGTTAAGAGAATTCAGCACCACCAAACCAGCCTTACAACAAGTGCTAAAGGAACTTCTCTAAGTAGGAAACCCAAGAAAAGGAAAACACCTACAAATACAAATCCAAAACAATTCAGAAAATGGTAATTGGAACACACATGTCAATAATCACTTTAAATGTAAATGGATTAAATGCTCCAACCAAAAGACACAGACTGGCTGAATGGATACAAAAACAAGACCCTTCTATATGCTGCCTACAAGAAACCCACTTCAGACCAAGGGATACATATAGACTGAAAGGAAAGGGATGGAAAAAGATATTCCATGCAAATGGAAGTCAAAAGAAAGCTGGAGTAGCAATACTCATATCAGACAAATTAGACTTGAAAGTAAAGACTATTAAAAGAGACAAGGAAGGGCACTACATAATGATCAAGGGATCCATCCAAGAAGAACATATCACAATGGTAAATATCTATGCCCCCAATATAGGAGCACCTCAATACATAAGGCAAATGCTAACAGCTAAAAAAGGGGACATCGACAGGAACACAATTATAGTGGGAGACTTGAACACCCCACTTACATCCATGGACAGATCATCCAAAGAGAAAATCAATAAAGACACACAAGCTTTAAATGACACATTAGACCATCTCGACTTCATTGATATTTATAGGACATTCCATCCAAAAACGACAGACTACACTTTCTTCTCAAGTGCACACGGAACATTTTCCAGGATAGATCACATCTTGGGTCACAAATCAAACCTCAGCAAATTCAAGAAAACTGAAATCATATCAAGCATCTTCTCAGACCACAACGCCATGAGACTAGATATCAATTACAGGAAAAAAACTGCAAAAAATACAAATACATAGAGGCTAAACAATTCACTCTTAAACAACCAAGGAATCACTAAAGAAATCAAAGAGGAAATCAAAAAATATCTAGAAACAAATGACAACGAAAACACAACAACCCAAAACCTATGGGACGCAGCAAAAGCAGTTCTAAGAGGGAAGTTTATAGCAATACAGTCCTACCTTAAGAAACAAGAAAATTATCGAATAAACAACCTAACCTTACACCTAAAACAACTAGAGAAAGAAGAACAAAGAAACCCCAAAGTGAGCAGAAGGAAAGAAATCATAAAGATCAGAGCAGAAATAAATGAAAAAGAAAGGAAAGAAACCATAAGAAAAATAAATAAAACTAAAAGCTGGTTCTTTGAGAAGATTAACAAAATTGATCAACCATTAGCCAGACTCATCAAGAAAAAAAGGGAGAAGATGCAAATCAACAGAATTAGAAATGAAAAAGGAGAAGTAACAACGGACACCTCAGAAATACAAAACATCATGAGAGGCTACTACAAGCAACTATATGCCAATCAATTGGATAACCTGGAAGAAATGGATACATTCTTAGAAAAATACAATCTTCCAAGACTGAACCAGGAAGAAATAGAAACCATGAACAGACCAATCACAAGTACGGAAATTGAGGCAGTGATTAAAAATCTCCCAACACACAAAAGCCCAGGACCAGATGGGTTCACGGGCAAATTCTATCAAACATTTCGAGAAGAGTTAACACCTGTCCTTCTCAAACTCTTCCAAAATATTGCAGAAGGCGGAGCACTCCCAAACTCATTCTACGAGGCCACCATCACCCTGATACCAAAAACAGGCAAAGATGTCACAAAAAAAGAAAACTACAGACCAATATCACTGATGAATATAGATGGAAAAATCCTCAACAAAATACTAGCTAACAGACTGCAACAGCACATTAAAAAAATCATACACCATGATCAAGTGGGGTTTATCCCTGGGATGCAAGGATTCTTCAATATATGCAAATCAATCAACGTGATACATCATATCAACAAATTGAAGGATAAAAACCATATGATCATTTCAATAGATGCAGAAAAAGCTTTTGACAAAGTTAAACATCCATTTATGATAAAAGCTCTCCAGAAAATGGGCATAGAAGGAAATTACCTCAACATAATAAAAGCCGTATATGAAAAACCAAAAGCCAACATCGTTCTCAATGGGGAAAAACTGGAAGAATTCCCTCTAAGAACAGGAACAAGACAAGGGTGTCCACTCTCACCACTATTATTCAACACAGTTTTGGAAGTTTTAGCCATAGCAATCAGAGAAGAAAAAGAAATCAAAGGAATCCAAATTGGAAAAGAAGAAGTCAAATTGTCACTCTTTGCAGATGACATGATATTATATATAGAAAACCCTAAAGACTCTACCAGAAAACTGCTAGCACTAATTGATGAGTTTAGTAAAGTAGCAGGATACAAAATTAATGCACAGAAATCTCTTGCATTCCTATACACTAACAACGGAAGAGCAGAAAGAGAAATTAAGGAAACTCTCCCATTCACCATTGCAACAAAAAGAATAAAATACCTAGGAATAAACCTGCCTAAGGAGGCAAAAGATCTGTATGCAGAAAACTTTAAGACATTGATGAAAGAAATCAAAGATGACACAAACAGATGGAGGATTGGATTGTTCCTGGATTGGAAGAATCAACATCGTGAAAATGTCTGTACTACCCAAAGCAATTTACAGATTCAATGCAATCCCAATCAAATTACCAATGGCATTTTTCACAGAACTAGAATAAGAAATCTTATGATTTGTATGGAAACGCAAAAGACCCCGAATAGCCAAAGCAATCTTGAGAAGGAAAAATGGAGTTGGTGGAATCAGGCTTCCTGACTTCAAACTATACTACAAGGCCATAGTGATCAAGACAGTATGGTACTGGCACAAATATAGAAAGGATGATCAATGGAATAGAATAGAGAACTCAGAAATAAGCCCAAACACATATGGGCACCTTATCTTTGACAAAGGAGGCACGAGTATACAATGGAAAAAAGACAGCCTCTTCAATAAGTGGTGCTGGGAACATTGGACAGCAACATGTAGAAGAATGAAATTAGAACACTTCCTAACACCATACACAAAAATAAACTCCAAATGGATTAAAGACCTACATGTAAGGCCAGACACTATAAAACTCCTGGAGGAAAACATAGGCAGAACACTCTATGACATACATCAAAGCAACATCCTTTTTGACCCACCTCCTAGAATCAGGGAAATAAAATCAAGAATAAACGAATGGGACCTCATGAAACTTAAAAGCTTTTGCACAGCAAAAGAAACCATAAACAAGACTAAAAGGCAACCCTCAGAATGGGAAAAAATAATTGCCTATGAAACAATGGACAAAGGATTAACCTCCAAAATATACAAGCAGCTCATGCAGCTTCATACCAAAAAAGCAAATAACCCAATCCACAAATGGGCAGAAGACCTAAATAGACATTTCTCCAAAGAAGACATCCAGATGGCCAACAAGCACATGAAAAGATGCTCAACATCACTCATCATCAGAGAAATGCAAGTCAAAGCCACAATGAGGTATCACCTCACACCAATCAGAATGGCCATCATCACAAAGTCTGGAAACCACAAATGTCGGAGAGGGTGTGGAGAAAAGGGAACTCTCCTGCACGGTTGGTGGGACTGTAAGTTGGTACAGCCACTATGGAAAACAATTTGGAGGTTCCTTAAAAAACTACAAATAGAACTACCATATGATCCAGTAATCCCACTCCTGGGCATATACCCAAAGAAAACCATAATCCCAAAAGAAACTTGTACCATCATGTTTATTGCAGCACTATTTACAATAGCCAGGACATGGAAGCAACCTAAATGCCCATCAACAAATGAATGGATACAGAAGATGTGGCATATATATACAATGGAATATTACTCAGCTATAAAAAGGGATGAGATGGAGCTATATGTAATGAGGTGGATAGAACTACAATCTGTCATACAGAGTGAAGTAAGTCAGAAAGAGAAGGACAAATATTGTATGCTAACTCAGATATACGGAATCTAAAAATGGTACTGATGAACTCAGTGACAAGAAGAAGGATGCAGATACAGAGAATGGACTGGAGAACTCGAGGTATGGGAGGGGGCGGGGGGTGAAGGGGAAATTGAGACGAAGCGAGAGAGTAGCACAGACATATATATACTACCAACTGTAAAACAGTCAGTGGGAAGTTGTTGTATAACAAAGGGAGTCCAACTCGAGGATGGAAGATGCCTTAGAGGACTGGGGCAGGGAGGGTGGGGGGGACTCGAGGGGGGGGAGTCAAGGAAGGGAGGGAATACGGGGATATGTGTATAAAAACAGATGATTGAACCTGGTGTACCCCTAAAAAAAATTTTTTTAAAAATAAAAAATAAAAAAAATAAAAAAAGAAAAGATGCACATAAATAAAATCATAAATGGAAGAAAAAGACATACAACTAATGCCATGGGAATAAAAAAGATCATAAAAGACTACTATGAACAGCTATACACCAACTGGATAAACCAGAAGAAATTAGAACTCTGGCACTGTTGGTAGGAATGCTCAATGGTACAACTGCAATAGAAAACCATATGAAGTGTCCTCAAAAAATCTGAAATAGAACTACCATACAATCCAGCAATCCCACTTCTGGGTATTTATCTAAAAGAATGGAAATTAGGAGCTCAAAGATATTAGCACTTCTATGTTCACTGCAACACTATTCACAACAGCAAAGACATGGAAACAAATGTCCAATGACAGATAAATGGATAAAGAAAATGTGATATATACATTCAATGGAATACTGTTCCACCTTTAAAAAGAAGGAAATTCTGTAATATGCAATAAGATACATGAATCTTGAGGACATTATGCTAAGCGAAATAAGCCAGTCATAAAAAGACAAATACTGAATGATTCCACTTATATCAGGTATCTGAAACAGTCGAATTCATATAATCAAAGAGTGGAACGGTGAGGGGCTCGCAGGTGAGGGATATGCAGAGCTACAATGGGCATAAAGTTTAGGTTAAGCAAGAGGAATAAGTTCTAATTGGCAGATTGTTTGTTGAATGGCTCCCAGATGTCTGACCCATGACAGGGAAGCCCTGAAAACAGAATGGTGAGGCACCCAGAAGTGTCTCAGGAGGACCCCTCCCCAGCCACAGAATGCCTGGTTGGAGGCTGCAGACACAAACCACGGCACAGGTACTGGGCTGAGGCACAGGCAGCCTGGGTGCTGCTCAAGGCTTGCGGAATAGAAGAAACACCTGGCTTTTGGTTAGAAGTCTCTACAGCAAGAGTTGTACTTGGTGGGATAAGCACCTTTGCAAAGAAAATGTCCCATTTGTAAAGCAGTTGATCTCTGATAAAAATAAAGCCCAATTAGTAAGTAAACTGTGTCCTCTGAAAGATGAACCATGGCCTTTACCTTCTTGGGAGTCAGGTTCCTTAAAGTTGGCCTTATCACACTGAAGCTGGGCATGATGCCTTTATGGACCAAGGATGGTCAAAAGCACATGGTCACATTACTTCAGATACAAAACTGTCACATCCTAAAATATACTCCAAAGGAAAACCATAAGGGGAAAATGGCAGCCCTAACTGTAGGAGGAAAAACTGTATCACATTTCTGTAAATCTACATCTATATTGGAAATTTACTGAGAGCTCGGATTGCTGCCAGTATGGAAAGTTAAAACCTTTCATGCAACAGACAACGGCTGTCATAAAAGCAGGCACTCCTCGCTGTGCTGTTCATTTCCTCCCAGACAGTATATGAATGTCACAACAAAAACTATACTGGTAAAAGTTTTCAAGGCATCATGAAAACATGGGGATTTAAAGGCCAGCCTACTACGCATGGTCAAACAAAAGTCCACAGAAGACCTAGAACAATTTCAACCAGTGTTATTGCCAGAGTCTGACCTGGAACTAAAATGCCTGGACAAATGGGAAGCATAGATAGGACAGCATATGGACTGAAAGTGTGGACAAAAAGCACAATAAAAGCTATGTAAATGGCTCTGTACCTGGACATAAAAGTTGCTCAGAGGTTCTAAACTGCCTGCATATAAGGATTTCTATTAAAACCTATTATTCTCTATATATTTTCCTAATGGAGATGAAGAGGAACCACCAGACCATTTATATGATAAAACATGTGTCAACCCAGTATGCCTGCTATTACATTTGCCTACCCTCACTGGAAACGGCAGAACCTCACATGACTTTTGAGTTTGATGAGCCAGAACAGTAAGATAGCCAGGATTTACATTCTCTTTTCTCAACCACAGCAATACCGTACTTGTTATCTTTGTCAAAGGCATAAATATATCACTGGTTCTCCAACTGAATTTTGTTAGAAAAATTACTATTTAAATCAGTTAAGTGGATTGGATATGCCAAAATTAGACGCACTGGCAGTTTGCATATTAGCAAAATCTTTGTAATTTGAAGGATTCATTCTTTTTTATTGCATATTTCCCAAGTTATCTTAAAGTGTTTATAAATGTAACCTCTTTTATTTAAAAGAAAAATGGGGTAATGTGGCCAAGATAGTGAAGTAGGAAGACTCTAAGCTCACCTCCTTCCACAGGCACACCAAAATTACAACTTCTTACAGAGAAACTACTGATGAGAAAGACCTGAAGACTAGCAGAAAGGATCTCCTACAACTAAAGACATAAAGAAGGAACCACAATGAGAGGGTAGGAGGGGCGGAGACATGGTGTAGCCAGGACTCATACCCCGGGGGTGGGTGACCCACAAATAATTGTAATTGCAGAGGCTCTCCCCAAGGAACACAGGGTCTGAGCCCACATCACCGCCCATCCCCCCCCCCCATTAGGGGGAGTTCTACATCAGGAAGATGAGTCGCCAAAACATTTGCCTTTGAAGGCCAGTGGGGCTTACTTTCGGGAGACCCAGAGGGCTGTGGGAAATAGAGTCTACTCTTAAAGGGTGCACACAAAATCTCACACACACTGAGACTCAGGACAGAAGCAGTAATTTAAAAGGATCCTGGGTCAGACTCACCTACTGATCTTGGAGAGCCTCCTGGAGAGGCAGGAGGCAACTGGAGCTCACCCTGGGGACCAGATGCTGGCAGCATCCACTTTGGAGAATCACCTACCAAAAGGACATTGGTGCTGGCAAGTGCCATTTTGGAATCCTCCCTCTAGCTTATTAGCACCAGGACTGGACCCACCTACCAGCCTCTTGGCACCAGTACCAGGATGCCTCAGGCCGAGCAGCTAGCTAGGCAGGGATTCAGCCCCACCCATGCAGTGGAATACTACCCAGCCATAAAAAAAGAATGAAATCTTGCCATTTGCAACAATGTGGATGGACCTAGAGGGTATTATGCTAAGTGAAATAAGTCTGACAGGACAAAGACAAATACTGTATGATTTCACTTATATGCGGAATCTAAAAAACAAAACAAATGAACAAACAAGATAAAACAGAAACAGAGTTATAGATACAGAGAACAAAAGGGTGGTTGCCAGAGGGGAGGGGGTGGGCGGAGGATAGAAACAGGTGAGGGAGATTAAGAGGTACAAACTTCTAGATGCGAAATAAATGAGTCACGGTATAAATGCACAGGGTGGGGAATACAGTCAATAACTATGTAACATCTTTGTATGGTGACAGATGGTAATTAGAGTTATTGTGGTAATAATTTTGAAGTGTATAGCAAAATATAATCACTATGTTGTGTAACAGGAACTAACATAATACTGTAGATCAATTATACTTCAAAAACAAACTCATGGGAAAAGAGATCAGATTTGAGGTTATCAGAGTTGTAGGTGGGAGGAGGGGGAATTGGATGGAGGTAGTCAAAAGGTACAAACTTCCAGTTATAAGATAAATTAGTACTAGGGATGAAATGTACAACATGATAAATATAATTAACACTGCTGTATGTCATATATGAAAGTTGTTAAGACAGTAAATCCTAAGAGGTCTCATCACAAGGAAAAACTTATTTTTCTATTTTTTTAAACTATATGAGATGATGAATGTTCACTAAACTTATTGTGGTAACCATTTCATGATGTATGTGAGTCAAATCATTATGCTATATACCTTAAATTTATACAATGCTGTATGTCAATTTTATCTAAATAAAACTGGAAGAAAAAAATAAAATTAAAAAATGAATAAGTTCTAGAGATAGGCTGTACAACTATTGTACCTATAGTCAACAATAATATACTGAATACTTAAAAATTTGTTAAGAGGGTAAATCTCATGTTAAGTGCTCCTTCCACAATAAAATAAAATACAAAAATAACTGAATTGCCAAACGATTCTGACAAGTATTGGGGTTAGTCAAGACCCCGAAGTCCAGAACCCCAAAGTGTAGGACAGATACTCTGCCACAGTCATCAGACACTAGACTGGGGGATTTAAATCCCACACACTCTTGGTGACATTTGCTCAAAACCAAGCAGAGGAAGGAAAGAGGACTATATAAAAAAAAAAACACGGCTCAGACTTTTTGGTCAGCTCTGCGGTGACACTAAGGCACGACAGTGGAGGGATTCGACTCACAAGCTCCCCTTTGGGAACAATACTGAGGAGCAAGTCAGGGTAACATCCTGACCCTCGTGCCTAACACAATGCAGTCGCGCTTGGCTCTTCCGTCGCAAAAAAGAAAAGGCAGGCACTCAGAATCACTTTAGCTTTGAACCTGCAGGACATTCCATACATTCATATTCAATGCATGCTCCTTGAAAAAGCGAACAGTATAACATTATCAATCAACTATACTCCAATATAAAATTTAAAAAAATTTTTTTAAGTATATAAAGGTATAGAATATTTTAGAAGTCTTTCTCTCCTCCCCACCTGGCCATGTATCCCTACACTTTGCTCTCACTTTGCTATGTATCCTCCCAGTTTGGGGTGCACGTACACTCACGCACATGCACACACACAATACTGGAAATAAATGTTATTATCCTAACCATACTATTCTGCAGTTTGTTTTTCTTACTTAAAGTCTGTAGAGATGGACCTCAGTTTCTCTCCTGGCTGCCGAGTATTACATATGATTAAGCAATCACTCACTGGTGGGATTCTTTTTATTTCTTTTTCCCATTTTTAAACTTTTTAATTTAATGAAGTAATACTTGCACATGTTCTAAAAATTCAGACTGTAAAAAAGTGCCTAAAATGAGAAACAAAAATCTCCCACCGCCCATCCCCACCAACCCCACCACTCTCACATTCATTACTCAGAGGTTTCATTAGCAGTTTCTGTTTTAAGTGCTACTGTTGATTACCACTGAAACTGTGCGTAATATATTTATCCCTCTTTTTTCTGATTTATTAACATTGAACTCCTCGTGATGAAAAATTAGGAAAAAATAGTACATTCACCACATGGATCAAAATGAAATATGGCATTTGGCTATTGAACAATCTCAGCCTGCTGCTAATAATGAGTCATCTTCTGGGGTAATACAACTCGGTTGCTACGAATAATATTTTAATTATAGAAATATAGTGGTCTAGTAATAAATTGGATTTAGATACAGATAAACTCTCCCAGGAGACAGAATACCTCAGTTTACGTCATGGCCCTGCTGCCAATAAACTCTGTGACTGTAAACACATTACTTAACCTCATGGTGCCCTAGTTTCTTATCTCTTCAAATAGGAATAACTATCTCACAGATCTGAAAGAGGATCAAATGAAGTCGTGCCTCTGAAAATGCACTGTAAACCAGGGAGGCATCACGGGTGCCTCTTTGGCCACCTCTGTCATTCCTGGAGCTGGTGAAGGGCAAACAAGGCAGAGAGTCCGGCAGACAGGTCAGGCTGCAAGGCCAGGAATCCTCACCTTGCCCTTAGGCTTCTCGGGTTTCAGGTACTAAGACATCTGATGGAATGGGGATGCCAGCAGGAGCAGAAGCTGAACCAGCAGTTGAGTTAGCAGGGTCTGTCATGTATCCCAAGAATAAGAGGTCTTAAAGCAAAACTGGAAGCTGGAAGCAGAAGAAATAGATGCCTGCTGCCACTGGGGTAGCAATACATGCACCCACCCCTGCCGCCCAGCCTGGAATAGGATTTAAGTGCCTGACGTGGGGATGGGGAGTGGAATGAGTGTAGATGTCGGACGTCTATGTCCTGAGAGAGTCCCTGGAACTGACCCTGGGACAGAAGAGCAGAAGGGGAGAGAGGTGCTCCTGGCCGCAGACAGGTCAGTATCACTGCCTGAGCGACCACCACAGTCCCAGGGTACCGGAGTCATACGGGACAGCTCAGACCCAGAAGCCCCTGGAGCCCTCACTCTGTGCTCTCGAAGCTAGCTGTCATTCTGCAAAAATGATCTCTCCGGTGCTAATTCATCTGTAGACACATAAGGAAAGTTCATTCTGTGATTAATCCAAACGTCCCATAAGAATATCGCTGCTAACTCACAGATGCAGAGAACAAACCAGTGCTTACCAATGAGGAGTGGGAAGGGAGGAGGGACAATATATGGACAGGAGATAGGAAAAAGAGATGACTATGGGATTCCACGAAATCAGATGTGTGAAAACTTGAAAACTGTAAAGCACTACAGAATTTAAAGAATCTTTCATTCAATTAAAAAATAAAATAAAAATAATGATACAGTGGGGAAAAAAAAAAGAACACTTGAGGTCCTTTGTGGAGGGCAGCAGGTCACAGCTCTGTAGTGCGCCCCACTGCCGTGAGGCTGAGTTTGTCAGACTACAGGCTTGCTCTTGCTGGTCTTGGGCTGATGAGGCTTTAACTGTGCTGGATAATGGACAGCTCCATCGGAGACGTGGCGGGGCCCCTCAAGACTTGAAATGAGAGACTAAGCCATCCTCTAAAAATGTTTTAGCAAAAGTTAAGCACAAAGGAGAGGATCAGTTGTCTGCTGTAGTAAAGTAGGAAGCTGTGAATGAGTAAACAAAGAGTTCGGGGACACTCAAATATGCTCTGGTTGTATTCTCACGGAGATGGGACTATATAGGAGTTGTGACTTAGTAAGCAGAAACATTTTTGGAGGAAGACGTGGAAAACAGAAATGGATGATTCAGTTATTTTGTATGTAACAGGGCAGTCATCTGGTACACACTGTGGTACACATTGTCATGTTACAAAAAATAATTGTGGGAAAACATTTAGAAGCTTTTCTGAAACTTTGAAACTGTTACTAAAAGTAATTAAAGTATGTGGGCCGAGCAACTGCATGCAGGATGTCCTGCTTGAGCAGCAGAGGAACTAAGGGTGCTGGGCGTGGAGGCCATGGGGACATAGGCTACCGTGGAAACAACACTGACCCTCTCTGGGGGCCCAGCCCCTTCCTCACTTGCACACCTCATATCACACTGTTTGGCCCTGGAGGATGGCTGGTTAGCCAGAGACCGGTAAGATTCCTCAGGGGAGGAACAACCTATGACAGGCACAGTCACAGAGGGGCCAACAGGGGTGGGGCACATACCCTTACTTCTGAGAGAGGTCTCCTGCCCCCAGGGCTGCTTTGCTTCCCATGCCCAGCTCAGATCGGGACCCAGGAGGCAAACAGAGACCTGGCTAATAGCAGCTGCCCTCCTTCTGCTGTTTTTGCAAAACATCACTGCCCCCAATTATATGAGGCCTTTGTTTGGTTATTTCAAAGTAAAACCTTCACTGTGGGACGAAACTGGGAGTGTGAGAACTTTATACTATCTTGCTTCTGGAATGCCGAGAGCTCAATAAAAACAACGTGGGGTGAAGCAGAGGGGCTTTTGATCCTAGAGGTCTTGAGTCCCCCGGTCCCATCTTTCTCTTAAATCTGTGTCTGTGTTTCTTTAAGCTTGCGGCACCCGTCACTCGCCGCAAGTCGCGGAGCTGGTCTCGGCAAACAATAGAAATTCTAGCGATATACGGTAGTGAGGTGATTTTCTGGATTTAAACACAGATAGAGTCCTACAAGTCAGACAACTGAGCTTCTATCTGGCCTAGGGCGGCTCAGGGAAAGCCAATGTCTTTTCAAGCAAGTCTGAGGGATGGGAGTCCTGCCGGGCCCCGCAATGGATGGCTCTCCTTGGTGGAAATGACCCCAGAATATGGAACCATCTGCTGGGACCCTCCAGCTAATGCCCCTGGCTAGGACTGCAGGTATACCCAGCAGTCTTAAATCAAATTAGCTTTCCATGTTATATTTCTGGTAAAGGTAACTTGAACATCCAGGTAACTTATTTCTCTCTGTAAATTATCATTTTCT
Organism: Hippopotamus amphibius kiboko; assembly: GCF_030028045.1. NCBI lineage: Eukaryota > Metazoa > Chordata > Mammalia > Artiodactyla > Hippopotamidae > Hippopotamus > Hippopotamus amphibius. Next base: position 188,452,856 of record NC_080187.1, on the reverse strand, counting down.
TTATATTTTTAAATCTTATATTAAGGAAATTTCAAACACAAAGCAGAGAAAACAGTATAATGAATATGTATAACATTATATAATGTATAACGAATAATGTAGAATACTCATTAACCAAGTTAAATCATTATCAAATCCCATCCTTCCTGCACTTTTAAAAACTAAAAAAAAAATTTTTTTAAGAGGAAAAAAAAGAGGGGGACTTCGCTAGTGGTCCAGTGGTTAAGACTTCGCCTTCCAATGCAGGGAGTGAGTGTTCGATCCCCGGTCAGGGAGCTAAGATCCCACATGCCTTGCAGCCAAAAAAACAAAACATAAAACAGAAGCGATATTGTAATAAATTCAAGACTTTAAAAACAGTCCACATCCAAAAAAAAAACTTAAAAAAAAAAAAAACAACTAAAATATTTTAAAGCAAAGATAGACCAAACTTATTTCATCCCCATTGACTTCACTATGGATCTCTAAAACATTATGTACAATTCCTTACATACTCACAATATTCTGCTTTGTATTTATTAGTTTTTGTGATCCAGGTTAATGAGAAATTAATGCTTTCTTAGGATGCCAACAAAATCAAGTTTTTGATTCTGATGCACAGTGAATTCACTAAGGTAAATGCCTTACCTAAATGACTCTGCCAGTCACCAGGACCCCTCTGTCTGAACACGACTCTAATGACTGAACCACAACAATCCAGGTCCCTCACCTCTCACATGCACGAGTCTATTCACACGTGTGCTCACATGCACAAACTGTGTGCACACGCCCACACACACACACAACTAAGGAGGAAATAAAGTAAACCCCTTCTACACAATAAAATAGTCAGTTACTGTAGCAATCCTGGTAGGCTATCAAGATAAGTAGCGATGCTACCTACACAGAGAACACAAAATCTATGCTGGCTTGGAAAAGAGTAAATGAGAACATAGGAGAGCTAGGAGAGTACTGGTTTGTTGGAAAGGGAACTGAAAACCGTGAAGCACTACCAACAGAAGCAGTATTTCATGCCAGGACAAAATTCTGCTGGTTCCACCTCATCACTTCTATCTTGGTGTCTAAGACTTTCATTAACCTTCCCTTGCCTTCCCCATCATACCCAGCGGCCTCCTCCTCACCCACAGGTCCCCAGGGCAGTAACTTTATAGGAAGTCCTTCTCTTTCCTTTCCTTTCTCTCCAACTTCCCTACTTCCATACTTCCCCCACAACTGCCTCTTCCACTAATTCCCCAACATTTTAATTTTAAAAACTAGGAACACATTTATTTGGCCTAAGGCATGTTCAGCACATAGCACACTGTCTGGTTTACAACCTCTGATGTGGTCTGGATGTTTCTGTCCCCCCAAAAGTCACATGTTGGAATCCTAATGCCCAATGTGATGGTGTAAGAAGGTAGGGCCTCTGGGCAGTGATTAGGTCATGGAGTGGATGAACGGGATTAGTACTCTCACAAAGGAGAGCCCACTGAGTTCCCTAGCCCCTTCCACCACATGAGGACACAGCGAGGACGGGCCAGCTAGGAACCAGGAAGAGGGTCCCCACCAGACCCAGCCATGCTGGTGCCTTGATCTTGGACTTCTACGCCTCCAGAAATGTGAGAAATACATTTCTGTTGTTTATACGCCATTTGATTTGTGGTTTTTGTTATAACAGTCCAAACAGACTATGCTAACCTGTTAAGAAATACGGATTGGATAGACAGGTGATGAATGGTTTAAATGAAAGGGTAATACTTCAAGACTTATGTGAGTTTTGATGGAACTCTAATATGATATTGAAGGACCACTCACCAGTCATAGCAAGTGGCTGCTCACCCACAAGGTTATAAAAGTGAGAATGTTACATACACACCTTCCCCATCACCATCACCAACTACCAAGCATAAGAAGGGAGGAACATGTCAGAGTGAAAAGATGATGGACGCTTGGCTGGGACAAATCTTGACTCCACCTAGTTGTGAGGCTTTGAACAAATTAAAATGTCATTTATCCCACATACAAAATGGGGATAACAGTATCTACTATGTACATTTGTTATTAGGATTCAATTAAATGAGGTATGTAAGGCTCCTAACATAGTGATGGCCATGTACTGGGCTCAAAATATTGTAATTTTTATTACCTGATAATATTCATTACCACCGGGACATCCCTGGGGGTCCAGTGGTTAAGACTCCGTGCTTCCAACGCAGGGGGAACGGGTTTGATCCCTTGTCAGGGAGCTAAGATCCCACATGCCCTGTGGCATGACAAAAAACCAAAAAAAAAAAATCATTAAGAAATCTCGGAGGGAATCCGGGAAGTCATGGTTTACTTGTGAAATAGGCAGGTTAAACACATAAAATTAACTTCGAGAAGAACGGCAAGATGGTATCTTAAAGGGGAAAACTCGACAAATTTAGTTAATTTTTGAGACGTAAATAGCATGTAGTTAAAAGGGAATTGCTTAATATTATCCACTTTGAGACCTTAAGAAAACCTTTGACAGTTTCCAAAGGAGAGGCTGAAATAAAGGTCGCCTGAGATTGGAATGTTTTGTGAGGCAATAAGGAACTAGCTCAGCAGCAAAAACAATGGGTGGGCTGTGTTAATTCCAGTGGGGGGGGGGGGGGGACTCCCAGTGACAGCTCCTGGGAAGGCAGCAGACGTGTGAAGGGCGTGGTACTCACATTTCCAACTCTGGATTTCTCAGAGGAAACACCTTTTCAGGAAGGTGGAGTCCTGTGCGCTTGGGGAATCTGGACCAGTGGTACTTAGGCTCAGGCAATCATGGAGCTG